>NC_090932.1:550873280-553780905 GCF_040938575.1 Ambystoma mexicanum
CGCAGCGGGGCAGATGATAATGGGGTAAGGGTTCCCCAAGAGGGCCTTCAGCTGGAGCCCCGATTCCCTTATTGGACTTCTCCTGCCCCTTTAGTGAGCGTGGGCCTTTAGCACCATTGTCAGCCTGCCCGAGTGGGCAGTGGCCACCTTTGTTCCCGGTGTTTTACAGTCCGCGTTTTCAACGGGCATTGGGCACTGTTTATAAGAGTAGCTCAGCGAGGAGGGGGCCCACTTACTTGCAATGCTTCGAGGCCGTAGGTCGTCCGGGTGCAGCTCTCCCCTTCCACTGAACTCCCTCCGCACGGTCCTCCACCTGGGAGCCGGAGCGCGCTGCGCCCAGGAGCCCAGCGGGCAGGATGTATGCATGCTGTGAGCGGCACACGGACTCAGGGGATAGGAGCCATGCGTCGCCGGGGCCGCAGGAGGGCCTCTCTCTCCTCTCCCCGCCTCTCGAGCACAGTGCCCCTCCACAATGCACACAGCTCCGGCGGAGCGGCCCCGTCAGGGCGTCCTCCGTTTCTCCACGGGTCCTCAGCTGGTGGGCCTCCGCACATCCGGCAGTCCCCGCCCTTCAGCCCTCGTTTGTATTTCAGGGGAAGCCACCAGTGTATGCCTCAGTTCCTTCACTGCGTAGCGCAGCGTTTGGCCGTCACAGGCGCCTCCGGCGGCTGGATGGAAGCTGCTCTCAGGCACCAGCGTGCAGCTGCAGGGATAGCGGCCCTCGGTGTTCTGCAGATTTCCTCCATCCCCCTGGCCGGGTGGGCGTTATAGATTCAATTGACCAGAGCCCACCGCCTCACGGGTTCGGTTGAAGTGCTTGGTAGGCTCGAAATCCCCAAAGATCAGGATATAAATGCAGGATTATTTCGGCGCCCGCGGGAGCTCACCAGGCTCACGTCCGTATCGTTTGCGCTCGGGCCACTCCCCCCGACCATGGGGATCTTTAACCTTATGACGTTCAATGTACAGCTGCAAATTGCGCATCTTAACAGGGATACCCAGTCCTCTGATATTCCAGCTTATGTACACTATGAATTCATCCGCCATCAAGTCGGTTGGCACAAATCAATAGGATCACGACCAGACACACATATGCCAGCGGAAATCCTAACCAGACCTGAAGGGGCTGATTCATGGAGTAATCAATTCGCAGGTGAGTTTCAACTCGTCTCCCCAATCGCAAGCCAAGCAGATTTTCAAACTTTTGTCCCTTCCCCCGTCTCCCCAGCACCACCCCCTCCCAATTAGAGGGGTGAAACCCCAGTAAAACAACAAAACCCACCGTAAACAATATCAGCACTGCATGGGGTCTGTGCACTGGCCAAGAGCGGCATCCACACTGACGCCAGTTGTAGAGAAACAAAATATGATGCAGATCACAAAAAACATCAAACAAACATTGCAGGGGACTTAAGTGAAACCTGCACAGACCGCCAACTCTTTTATATGCATGGCTTTGTATCCAGTAGGAACAGGAGGGGATTGTACCAGCGGAACCCACACAGACCTCTCGCAGTCCGTGAGGAAGGCCAAAGTGTCCGGAGAATCAGGAGGGGTCCGTGCGAACATCCTTGACCATTTAACAGTGAGCAACAGGACTTACAGGAACCCCTCATACATAGTAACACTACAGGGAACATAAGTAACACCTGTGTGGGTTTCCATCTATTTTATGAGCAAGGCATCATATTGATGGGGGGAAGAGGGGAGGCCCCACGGTATGGGACCTATTTCAGGGAGAACCAGAAGGGGGGCATCCCGTTGTAGAAATGAATGGCAGTTAACCAGGAAAATGTTCATCCAGGAATCTGGAGGCCTCCTCTGGGATAGTAAAGAAAGACATTGTCTGCATGTGCAATTCTCAGCTTTGCTGGGTATAACATGGAGTATTTGATTCCTAGCTCCGAAGACATTTCTTAGCGGCCAGAAAAGTCTTGCACTCCTGTTGAATAGCTACAGAGAAGTCCGGATACAAATGGATCCTGGCGGAGCCAAGTAGTAACTCAACCTTGACCCTGGCCGCCCATAACAGTGCATCTCTGTCACAGTAGTTTAGGACCCTGGCTATGATAGGCTGGGGGGAGCCCCGGGCTTGGGTTTCGCAGCCAGGGATTGGTGGGCCCGTTCAATCGCGAACTGCGATGCGAGCTTAGGGTCATCCAGCAGGGAGAGAAGGATACTTTCCACATTGTCCTCCATGGGACCATCAATCTTATCTTCCGGAACGCCGATTATGCGCAGGTTATTGCACCTCGACCTGCACTCAAGTCTTTGTTCTTTCTGCTGACCACCTGAACCTGCCTGGTCAGCAAGACCACCTCAGACCTAAGTGTCGTGGTGTTATCCTCTGTCAAGCTGACCCTAGCCTCCACCTCCGTGACCCGGCTGTCAGTCCTCTCCAGCTGGGCTTTGATGGACATGATTTTCCCGCTCATATCATCCAGCTTTGTGTCCAGTGCAGTGAACCCTTCCCGCATGTACTCCATCATCTTTTGAAGTTCCGTGGGTTTGGTTGCTACTGCGGAGGTTTGGGGGGGCTTCGGGTTCCGATTGTGCCTTGACATATCTCGGTGTAGACTTGGCAAACATATTGATAGAGCTCGTCCCCTTAGTCATGGCCACACAGGATTATATAGGAGGCGTTAGCAAGGTGTTTTAGAAAGGGGGGGGGTCGGCTTTAGTCCAAAGGAAATAAGTGGTGGTCCGAACTGGCCCACAGTATGTAGAACAAGGGCGTCAACCAATGGGGCTGTGCAGGCCGATGGACAGGGGACTAGGAGCAATGGAACAACATCGGATGGGTTGCGTGGAATATTGCAGTGCGGGGACAACCTTGCAGTGAGGGCAGGCAGGAAATGGATCCAGGGGGTCAGAAGATTAGGATTAAAGAGCCGACTGCAGAGATCTCCCCAGTTCCGGTGCTAGGGAGAAGGATATGCCAGGGGGCTACCAGGTGGCTGGCGATGGCAACAGCGAGTCGGTTGATCATCCCCCTCACGGGCGGGGAACATAGAATTTTGCACCAAGCCTCCTTTCCACAAGTGTGCAGGCCATGAGTTAGCAAGCTTTGTCCCATACAGCAAGTCCACACATTAGGCCCCCCACCCCCTCGTGGGTCTGAGGCACAGGCACCTTCAGCAAGATGCCAGCCGCCCCAGGGATTCTGTTGAGCGGGTGATAGTACGGGTTCCGTGACAGCCGTGGACTGTGCTGTCCCATGCCTGCAATCAGGAAGGGAGCAAAGTTTCGGAGTGAAAGCGGCATCCGCAGCAATGTTGGGCCCGAGCAGCCGTGTCTCCGTCGGATCCCAATAGCGGGGGTTCAATGAGGCGGCCGAGTGGCGACCAGGTCCAGTTGCAGGCAATGATATGTTATCTGGGCACAGGGGGAGAGGGGCTGTACCATGCAAGGTACCCAGGACAGAGCAAGTAGACAGTTCAACGGCACCGCCGCACCAAAGCGGAGGCGGGGTCAGGTGGAGTCATCCTCGTCTTCTCGAGACGCCGTCTGGAGAGAGCAGGAAAGGCCCTGCGGACTAATATGCCTGGCCGTGGTGAGGAGCCTTCTCAAGACGCAAACGGGCTGCTGGCTGTCGGGCGCCCAGTCTCTCGCTGCACCAATTTTAAAGTGTCTCTGTGCACATATTAGATGGAATGCGCCGTGTGAAGCCTCAAGGGAAGCAGAGCTGAGGTCTCATGCAGCCATTTTCGAACGTGCGCAATAGCGCCCCCCCAATTTGACTGTTCTAACTGTCAGCCATATTCGACATGTGAAACTTCAAACGGGTTGGTTATTTTCCTGTGGTAACTTTACGTGTACCTACATTCATGCTAATATTTCTGGTGGCCCTTGTGCTTTGACACAGCTCGGTTTCATGATGTTTCCTTTGCAGCCTGCAATTCATAGAGCAACACGTTCTGTTTATATTGGCCTATCGCCAGATTGTGATTCTAATGTGCATTTGTTATCTGAACCTGAGGTTTTAGCATTTGCATTTTCCTTGGTGGGTGAGTGGGGGTTAGCTGCTGGTGGTTACAAATCTTTGATTAGATTAGCTTGTGTAGTGGTTAAGGGGCTTAATGAAACCTCTCAAGCTTTGACAGAGCTGCTTTTGGTTAGCAGAAATTTTAGAAAGGCTATTTTGCAAAACGGAGCTGCTATAGATTTTTTGTTATTGAAACATAATTTGGGTTGCAATACTGTTGAAGGGATGTGCTGTTCTGATTTAGATGACCATTCCCGTTCTATTGAGATACATAGTAGTAGTTTGAATGACCTGATTTCCCAGTTCACTCCGGATAAGGGCTGGAGCTGGTGGGATCAATTGTTTTTGTGGATGCCTGAAGCTTTGCGTTATGTTTTTATTGGTGTTTTTATGTTGGTTTTGGTATTGATTGTTCATTGTTGTTTCCTGTATTCCTAATTTGGTATGGATGTTTCATCTGTTTCAGAAACCGTCATTCGTTTCATTTGGATACGGTAGTTGATTGTCCAAAGGGTGGATTGTAGTGCGTGTGCGCAAATGAGCTAAAAAATGGCACCGGTGCAAGGCCATTTTGGACATTCACTTCCAAGCCGCAATGAAAGTCTACGTTTCTGTGGGCTCAGTTAGAAGGCAGACATGATTTCTGCAATGGTTGGGATATTTTAGTTTGAAGCAGATGAGCTTGCTGTGGAGGATAATTTTTGCATTGTACGCTCTAGGACGAGCCGAGACAGGAGTCAGAGATGTTCAGGTGCATTGATAAGAGGTTCTGGGTTCGAGAGCGTGGGAGACGAGCTGGGGTTTTGCACTGTCTGCATTTTTCCACTCTTGCTTGCTGTCTGTCCTTTAGCTGGGGGCAGTCGATAACTTATTGGGGGTGGGAATCGTTCCCCTTTAAGAAGAGAGGTATCCCAATGAGGTGACCCAGAATGGAAACCCCAGGGTGATGAAGTCTCGCTGAGAGGGAGGTCGCTCCACTCCAGACCCTGTTATAGAAGGAAATATCTCTCTGCCAATCTGCCTTGGGAATGCGGGGGGTTGTCGTGGCCGAGATGAAGCTTTGTCCTGCAACTGCCCTAACGGTGAGGTATACCTAGTGTTTTTGTCCTTGTCCATGTATCTATATCCAACTAGTTCCATTTATTCTATAGTTTTATGTATACTTAAGAAGTGCGAATAAGGAGCCTATAAAGAGCCAATTACCTTCTAACTATTGGTCTGAGTGTACATTATTGCCTTCCTGAGTCCAAGAACTTTTAGTGCGTGTAAGTGATTCTGAGGTCTTAACACATGTCTGAAAAGCAAAACAATTATTCACTGAGATAAACTGTCCCCGATTGTAGCCAGATTTCATAAGGGCTTTTATTGTCTTGTGCATTCTCTTAAATGCTCCTGAATGAAGATAACTCCCCTTTGGGAGAGAGACCCCTGACATTTCATGGTAAATGTACATAAATATATGTATTCCTATTGTGAATGTAAACATTGGGTTTTTTGTTGTTTAATATTTTCCTATCATTGTCTTTTCAGACTCTGTGGGCCTTGAGAGAACGCATCACAGAAGCACTTAATCATGATGGCTATGTGTACAAGTATGATATCTCGCTCCCTGTTGATCAGCTCTACCAGTTAGTTATGGATATCCGGGCACGACTGGGTATGCATGCAAAGAATGTGGTTGGCTATGGACACTTAGGTAAGTGGTGTAAAGGAAACTGAGTACAATATACAGCAAGGAAAGCTTGCTGTTGTTCATAAAATAAGTCCATAGAGGAGTGGTTTTGATATAGCATGTTGAATACTTTTAAACCCCAAGTCCTAGTTCTTGTCAACTCAAGAGACACTGCTCTCATTTTTTGCTGAGAAGAAAGGAAGGTCTAGGGGATGTGTTATCCAGATCGTCTGTTCACAGTACTTTAGGCAGAAACTAACTGTGGTTTTGGAGAACTTTAGGTAGAAACTGCATGTGGTTTTGAAGTTTATGTAGAGATGCACCTACTACTGTAAAAGAAAGTTGTTTTGGTCATTCACATGAATAATTTTGTTTAAGAATAGCCCGGGTCAGTGGCTTGTGAGCTGATAAGTATAAGTGTTTTGCAAAATAGGTGTAAAAGGAAAGGTAATGGTGTTAACCACTTTATTTATTATTATGTATATATTTTGCGATATGTCTCTGGCATGCATCCAGGAAAGACAATAAGGGACCAAAACAATATTTCTGATGGATTGTGTCCTCCCACATATTCCTCATCTTTGATATATACGCACGTCTGTTTGCAGCTTCGGAAACCTTTTTCCATACTATCGTTAGTCACTGAGTCATGGCCCTCGATGGCCTCCGTCCTGTCCTTGGTCATGACATTGACACTGGTATACGAAGCTTGAACGGTGCCCATTGCCTCAGTTCTGTTTTTCCACATGCTCGGCACGCTTCGGACGGTCCATCGCCTCAGTGATTTCGCACTGTGTTTTTTCAGTACTTTTGAAGTTTGTCGAAAATATTTACACCGAAGACAGGTTGCAAACGGGGCTCCTATTGTGGCACTAACATGTCCATTACGGACCGACATTGGACCTGCCATTGGTGTTTGGGTGTGGATCACAAAGTCGACGAAATCCAGTTCCTGTCAGTCGATGACAGTGAAGGCCTTGAGGGAAAGGAAGGGGAATTTCCCGGCAGGAAGGCCCCTTTGTAAATCCACTTCCATAAAGAGGTAATCAGACGAGTCCAGGGAGATTGCCCCTGTGAAAAAGCACTTGAAACACTTGAAGCGCTCAAGATCTACATCTTGTCATTCGTCCTTGTCCTCATCACACAAAAAAGATGAAGAAACTATGTCATTGTTTTACGGTCGTTTTTGTCAGACTCCTGTCCTGACAGATAGGTAAACTTTCCAAGCAAGTCGCCATCCTCTGCTGGCTGGCAGACATTTTGTCTCCAGATGCAAGGTGTTTTTTCAGAAGGCAGCTCCAACCGCCCTTCGCAAGAGCACAAAAAGGTAAGACCGGCAGGGTGTTTTCTGAGACCACTACTCGCAAGCCAAAGAGCCCGACCAGTAATTCTGCTCGATATCCGTCGAAGGAGTCTTCGTCGCTCCACAAGTTGAAGCCTAAGTCTTCCTCCTCGACTCCTATAAAGGAGCAGGTACCTGGCCCATGGAAGCAGCCGTTAAAGCTGTCAGTGTCCTCTGCGCCTTCAACGCCAACAATGCCATTGACGCCCCTGAAAACTTTGAAGCCTTCTATCGATTTGTCAAAGTCTTTTAAGCCTTTACCTAAGGCTGACTTCTTTAAAACCATGGGGGTGATTTTTAGGACGAAGAGAGGGAGGAAGAGCATGTACTTTTTGGCTTGGAGTATGGCACTCCGGATGTATCAGATGAGTTAATCTCAGAGGAGCCCAAGTTGTAAAATCTTGTGGACACTGTAAGGAAGACATGATATTCAACAGTAAGACAGACACACGTGATCACAGTTCAAGGGTGTTTATTGAACTTCAATTGGGTTTGGAAAACAGCCATCTAATCCTAAATCTAATGATGGGAGCAAGCTACGACCATCAAATAATAACGCAGTCCTAGTTGAGTCTGTCAAAATAAAAGGGCCTATACTAATAAACCTATTGCCAATCCGTACTTCTAAATACAAATAGTGTGGGAAACAATGTTATGCAACAAAGAAAAGCGTTCAAGAAATGATATGTCAAGATATTCAAGCCGTTGGCTTCCCTTCCCCATGATTTCAGCACAGGACAAGGCGGCACACTGGAGCTGAGCACAGTCTCTGCCCTCTCTAGCACAAGGGTGCAGTTCAAAACTTCAACATCATGGCCTTCTGTGCCAAAGTCTTTGTAATTCAAAGTCTCTTATTTCAGAGGGCCTGATGCAACACGACAGACATAAAAGTTCCTTTCTTAGGATTAAACATGTATGCATTCTCCAGTGATTTTCTGTTCTCCCTGGGTCCCCCTCCGGTGAGCTCAGACCCACTTCAACACAAAACCTTCTCAGGTGATTTTCACTTCACCCCGGGTCCCCTTCCGCCGGGCTCAGACCCACTTTAACACAAAGCTTTCAATTGATCTCCCTCTGCTGGGATCGGACCAACTTTGTCATAAACTTTCATTACTGTATCAACATCGAAAACTTTCGATTGTGCACAGGATTTTGTTGGTCCATCATAGGACCACTTCGATTCACAATTCTTTACAACTCTTTCACTTTTGCCACCTTTCAGCTAGATACCTTACAGAGATTGAGCTTTCAAATTTCAATCACTCGTCAGCAGTTCAACTTAACTTGCGTCGGTTATCACACACGTTTCAAACAATGTTCATTCCACCGCTCGCCATATAATGTTGTTGCTTGTCACCTTAGCTTCAACACAGGCCGGTCTTGTATCGGCCTTCCCAACTCACTGGCTGTGTTGCTTTCACTGACGCTGCTTTGTTCTTTGCGCCAAGGACAGTGCCACGGCAGCTGACGTTTCTCCCCATCTTGATTATTGATACGGGAGGGTCCCGGGTACCTCTGACACACAATGCAGGATTCTTCAGCCTGGTTTCCTGGTCTTACGCTTTCTATTCTCGAGGTTTCAGGAAAGTAACGGTTCCTTGTCGAAAAGGTCAAGGGAACTTGAACCCCTCGCAACACCCTTTTGTCTTGCCGTCTTTCTTCTCTCGCAAAAATGCCATTTTGGAACTGCTGTTTTCTCGTGTGCCTTGCTTTGCTCAGCATGTGCTCTCTTGCTGCGCCTTTTATCCATGTGGGGAAGCTTAATGGAAGTCAGGTGTGTGCGATGGTCGGTAATTGCCTGACCTCACCTGACCATAGTTTTGGGACACGTCAGGTATACGGCTCGGATGTTAGTCCGTTTTCTCTCATAGCGGACTCTCCGTGAGAAAGTGTTTGGGTTGTAAAAGGGGGCGGAGGGGTAAGAGTTCCTAAATATCGTACCTGGTAGGATGGGATAAAGGTGTTACAGGGAAGGGGCTATCGTGTCTCACCATCCGGTGTGTCACTCAGTGGGTGGGACACATTCTGGTTTCTCAAAACACTCTGAATGATGCTAGTGGCTTAGACACCTCACCTGAGACAGATTTTGCCACTCCTGAATATTCAAGTCATGCAGACCCCTCATATAGGTCAGTGATGGGGGAAGTCACATGATATCTAGGTAGGGGAAAACCAGTTGCAATTCTGGAAAATGATGACCTTACAAACATCCTGCATAAGGGGGCCCCTAAGGGAGCCTGTGTTACCCTTCGACACTGCACTGAGAACCAGAGTGTTGGAAAACTGGTTAAAAACGAATACGATACAAGTGGTTAACAAGGATCTGGCCAAGAAATAAAGGCCTGCCACAGTAGATCCACGTTTTCTATCAAAACACCCCACTCCTGAAAGCTTAGTGGTTCAGACAGCCATGTCAACTTCTAAGGCTGCAGCCTATGCTACTATCCCCCCGGATAGAGATGATAAAAGGGTTGACGCCTTGGGGAAGAGGGTGTTTTCCGCAGGTAGCATGGCCCTGAAGGCCATTAATGCGACTTGCACCCTGACCAAGTATAGGCACACCTTGTGGGACGTAATAGCTTTGGCTGTGGCGCATATCCCCGAGGGGGAGGAGAGAGAGGGGTTTCTTAACCTGATGCAAGACGGCAAGGATGCCATGTGGCAATCTCTCCAGTCTGGACTAGACTTTGCAGACTTGCTAAGCAGAGCTATGGCGGTTAGTACAGCCGTCAGAAGATTTGCTTGGTTGAAAAGTCAGGTTAGGCACCTGATGTCCAATCAAGCCTCTTGGACATGCCATTTGATGGCTCCCAGCTTTTCGGTTCCAAGACAGATGAGAGCCTAGAAAAATTACAGGCATTCAAGGTGGCGGCAACTAAGTCGCTGGGAGCAGCAATATGCCAGCCTCAACAATCTCTTCACACAGTTGGAGGGGTCAACCTTTTAGTTTCTACTCCTCAATTGCTAGAGTAAGAGGTCACCTTGCACAGAGGGGCTCACGAGGGCAAGGAGGAAAAACTCGGCCTCTGCTTCTTTGACCTCAGATTCAGCAACAACCCCAAAACACCTTTGAGTCCTTGGCTCAAAGGACTGTGGTTGGGGGGCAGGCAGGCTGACTCAGCATTTGCTGAGTTGGCGAGGCATAACTTCTGATGCTTGGGCACTGGAGATAGTGGTTCATGGCTAGTGCCTCCCTTTCCTATAAAGATCAGCAGTCAGGTTATCCTCCAAGTGGCCAGGCCTTGAAGGATCTGGATCTGCTCCTCTTAAAGGAGATTGTCACCCTGTTGGAGAAAGGTGCAACAGTGTCAATACCTGCGGAGGACAGGAATCAAGGTTGGTACTCGCCTTATTTTCTAATCCCCAAGAAGGACAGACAACTGCAGCCCATCTTGGACTTGAGATGCTTAAACAAGTTCCTCAGAGAGGACAAGTTCAAGATGGCTACTCTTTCCGAGATTCTTCAGGCCCTTCGATTCCAGGATTGGTTGGTGTCATCGGACCTTCTAGATGCTTACTTTCATGTGCCAATTCATCCCAAGCACAGAACATACCTGAGTTGCACTGTTAGTGGTTCTCACTATCACTTTAGGGTTCTGCCATTCGGGCTCACCTCGGCCCAAGGGATTTCACCAAGCTCATGGCGGTGGTGGCAGCAAGTCTAAGGAGGGAGACCTAGACGATTGGCTGATCAGAGCTTGTTCTCCTGAATACGTTCAGGATCATCTCAGTCAGACTTGCCACTTCCTCCACAGGCTGGTCTTCTCCGTGAATTTCAAGAAGTCCCCCAAGTTAAGGTCTCAACACCTTTTGCAGATGGTCCAAATGTTTCAGAATGCCCAATATGTTCCAGCCCTCGATTTTCGGAGGTTGCTCGGCCTCATGGCATCCTGCATTTTTCTGGTCCCAGAAGCCCGTTTGAGAATGAGGTCCCTTCAATGGGCCAGCAGATCTCCAGCAGAATGACAGACCTTCTTCAGGTCCCAGACAAGGTCGCACAGGATCTCCTGTAGTGGGCCTGTTGGAAGAACGTGATGAAAGGGAAACCTTTTTGGCAACCATGGGCGGAGATGACAGTTGTGACAGACACCTCACAGGGTGGGGAAGCCCATATGAACGACCTGTCCATCAGTAGTCATTGGTCTCCGTCAGAGTCCAGACTTCACATAAACCTTTTAGAGTTGAGAGCAATCAGACTAGCGCTGATGGCTTTTCTACATTCTGTACAGGGGAAGACTGTCCTGATAATGACAGACAAAAGAGTTTCCATGTATTACCTCAACAAAATAGGGGTTGTAGGGTCACTGTCACAGTGCAGAGAGGCAATGCAGCTCTGGTCCTGGGCATTACAAGAAGGAATTTCGCTACTGGCAGTTCACCTAGCCGGAGAGGAAAACATAGCAGCGGACACTCTGAGCTGGCAGAGCACTGTCTCTCACGAGTGCGAGTTAGCTCAGGAAGTTGTTTTAGAGATCTTCATCCTTTGGGGAACCCCTCATGCGGATCTGTTTGTGTCCAGTGTCAATAGGAAGTGCAACCTGTTCTGCTGCAGGGAATTTGCTCAGAGTGGAGTGCTAGGGGATGTGTTTGTAGTGGACTTGGAATTTCCACTCCTGTATGCATTCGTCATGCCATCAGGAGGTTAAGGAATTTTTTCGAAATCCATGATCGTGATTGCTCTGGATTGGGCCAGGAGAACGCAGTACCCAGACCTTCTCTGAGATAGCCATCTGCCCTCCAATTTATCTTCCCCAAAGAGAGGATTTGCTCTTGCAGGAGGGAAGTTGCATTCTTCATCCAGAAATCAACTTTCACAACCTGGTTTCTGAAAGGATAAGATACAAAGACGGTGACCTTCTGGAAGATGTGATGGAGGTGTCGCTTTGGGCCAGGAGGCCAGCAACTAAATCTCTGTATAGCTGCTATTGGAATACATTCTGCATCTGTTGCAGGGATAAGAGTATTGATCCTTTTGCATGTAAAACTCCTTCTGCACTATCATTTTTACTGCATCTGTGTCATGATCTCTGCTTCCAAAAGGTCAGGGTTTTCCCAACTCCCTTGGAAGCAGATCCATAACCCAGGTTCCGAGTGCCAACCAGTCCCAATTGGGACCTTTTGGACCCAGTCCTGGCGCCAGTGGCACCAGGCTCATAAATATGCCCAGTCCCAGCGCTGGAAGCGCCGGGCTCATAATGCTTGGGTGGACTTACCTGCAGCAGACCATGCTGCTTACTTGCCTGCCAGTTGAGCCTCTGATCCTCTTCTGTTTGGAACTACTTTTCCTGTTGGGTGGGGCAGGAGCCACTCCCTAGATTCAGAACACTGGAACTCTTCTGGAAAGCAGGAACTCTTTTCTTACCTAGGCGTGGCTGTGGAAGGAGACACCTAAGCACTACAGGAGGCTATTTAAACCACACCCGATGGATGAATCTTGCTTTGCGTTATTCTGCATCCTCTGCAGCAGAACGCTCATCGTGTCTTCTGCATCTGATCCTGGGCCTAAGGAAAAAGGCTTACCATCCTGAATCCAGTCTTCAGCAACACCTATAAAGACAAGAAAGAACAGGTTAGCATTACGGTCTTCAGTGACAGCTCTTCACTTACCTGGTCCATCGGCTGTCACCAACGCCTCGCGCTGCATTCCGGCATGTGAAAGACAAAGGCTTACCTACTCTTCGTGCGCTCCGGAGGTCTTCACACTGCATTCCGGCATCTGAAAGACAAAAGCTTACCAACTCTTCGCACGCTCCGGAGGCCTTCGGCGGTGCATCCCGCATCTGAAAGACAAAACAAGGTGCGTTTAAAGACATTGGGGAACTTTAATACTCACGTGCCATTACTCCTTTCCACATCTAACCCAGTGGGTATTCCGGCACCCTGCAGCCGCTCCGAACTTGTACCTGCAAAATAAAAAGACAGTTAGAGCGCATCGTGAAGCAGGCAACAAGCGCTTACTTACGTGCTTCCAGGCGCTTCTATTCATCACACGGGCTCCATCTTCAACTCACTTCAGGCCGTCATCCGCCATCGCCGGAACCCTGCAAAACAAGAAACATCATTACTAAAGACTTTAAAGACATTAGAATTACTCGAAACTTACCGTTCGTGCAGTAAACGACGGACAGCAGTCCTCTGAAGTCAAGAGGCCTGCTCCCCTTATCCAGTGAAGAAACTGGTTACAGCACCCTGCCCCGAGGCAGATGGAGAGCACGGCGTTCACTTACCTAAGGTGAGAGCGTTAACCTTTGGGGTTCTACAGGAGAAGAGAAAGGGAAGAAGAGAGAGACATTCAATAACCCAGTTCCTTAATCCCATATTTTCTATCTGCAGACATCTTACCCTTCGAGTCAGATATACAGTGCACAGAGGTCCAGCCCAAAGAGCCAGCCGTGTGTTACACATCACCTTTGAAGATACGGTATACGCCCAGTCAAGACCGGCGCCTCTACGGGAATCAGGTGAGCGTTACAATCTGCCCATCAGGGGTGTAAGGGTGGGCCTCTTAATCACCTCAACCCAAGCAGGTCCTCCGCCTGAAGAACGAGTGCACGTTTTGTACATAAAGCAAGTTTTATTATACAAATATCCAGGGAGCTGTTAGATGGTACTATCGAACCAAACAAACCCAAGTCTCAACAAACCACATCAGTTAACATCTTATATACATACTCCTACATCCCCTCCCCTTTCCTCCATACTGTATGGGCGTCCCTCGCTAGGACGGGAAACTGAACTTTTTTTACCAGAAAACATTTTCTTCACCTTTAAATTTAGATGCACGTGGGAGTGTGGCCCTAAAGGTATGCCCTCCCCGACTCCGCCCACCGGCGCACCTCCCCAGTCCTCTTTTCCACGTCGACGGGAATGGATAGATTTCACCAGCGCTCCTGGGTTAGGCCTCGGGCCTTGTAATTCCATGCGCTCTTCCCCAGAAGACTTTCTTTTCTCATAGCAATTGTCAGAGATAATACTCTGTCCCCTGGTGCCATACTCCTCCCCGGTGCAGGTTGACAACGGCTGGTTTCAGCAGGCGTCTGGCCTGCGAGGGTTCCTTCCTCACATCAGTTCCCCACAAGCTCTGCCTCCGGTGCCTTGGCCCTGACCATGGCTGTGACGGCTGTTCTGCGTGCAACACGTTGACCTCACGATCTCTGAAGAATCGTTTGGCCAGGTGGAGGGAGCTGTTCAAGACATATGTGAGGAGGAAGACCAGGCCCAAGGTGTAGGTGTCCTCTTCTCCTCCGCACCCCGCAAGGGCGACTTTTTCCCAGAGAAGCCCCCAAGTGGGAGGTGCCTTCCAGGCCCTAAGAACAGCAAAGGGGCCGAGGCTCCTAGAGCTACCGACCAACAGACCGAGGGGTCACAAGATCTGGTGCCGGGGACCTCCCTGAGGGGCTTTGCTCTAACAACAGGCTCGCGCCAGAGCGGGCACCTATACGCAGCAGTTGCACTACCGGCATCATGGCTGAGGGCACTCCGCCTCCCAGGTCTCTACCTGAGGTGCAGGGAAGGTCCAAGCCTTCTCTTTTAAACGTGCAGGCGGAGACTGGGCCCAGCTCATCAGACACCATGCAACAGGCACGTGGCATGACAAAATGGCCACCAGGCCAGACAAGATGGCAGCTCACCCTGATCCTCCTCCTTCTGGAGAGCAGACATGGGAACGCACGTCTAGATGGGACTGGACGATGCCATTACCTGGTCCATGTCATCCCCAATCACATCCTCACAGGGGCGGTATGCAGCCCCCAGCTTGATGCAACAAGGACCGGCAATACCTCAGCAGCCAGGGCCCGGCTCCTACGCCCCTTCACCTGCATGTGAGGATAGGTTCTTCAAAAAGTTCCTTACCCTCATGAAATCACCGCAGATGGGCACCATCCTCAGGGGGGTCATCAAAGACATGCTCCCTCCGGTACCACCTCAGTCTCTGGCCGTGGTGCAGACCCCGGTTCCAGTTTAGTCCTTGGTTCCTGCGCTCACACCAGTCACGGTGGCTCTACCTCCGGTGCAGTCCCCGGCACTGCCAATCAGCACGCCACAGCTGCTCGCACCCAGCAATCCTCCGACGGCTCTCAACCTGCAGGACACAGCTGACGAAGGAGTATCCTGATCCTCGTTCTTGTGCTAAGGCTTTCCACGAGAGGCTGGTGGGTGTGGCAGAATACCTGGGGATCCCGCATCCACTAATTGAACAACCTGAGGCTCGGGGTCCTGGCCAAGGTGCTGACCACCCTACCTTCCACAAGAACTGGTATCCCTCTGCAAAAGGATGTAGAATCCCTGGCCAAGAAGGGATGAGTGAAGCCGCACTCCACGCAGCCTACCAATAAATGCCTTCACACCAATTGTCAACCGCATTCCTCCATTATAGTTATGGCCTCCCTCTATTCCAAACCGCAGTCTTCATCTGCCCCCACCCCGGCACTCCTAGGGACGGAGGAAAAGCTGTTGGAGTCCTACGGCAAAAAGATTTACTCTAATGCCACGCCCCACCTGCGCCAGGCCAACGCTGACGCAGTGTTGGCAGCAGTGAATCAAAAGCTTTGGCGGGAGATTGCCAACTTCCTCCCAGAGCTCCCTGCGCATATTCAGGTGCGCTACAGGGCTCGGTTGGCAGAGGCGAAAATTGTGGCCCAAGGTATCATGGAGTCTACACTGGCTCACATTGACACCGCTGGTAGAGCTATCTGTATCGCCACTGATATGAGGAGGACAGCTTGGTTTAAGGAAACCAAGTTTAACCCTGATGTGCAGGAGCGCATTCTCGACCTGCCATTAGAGGGGGGGGGCTTGTTTCACTCGACCACATACGAGGAACTTGACAAGAAGAAAAACAGCTTGAAAACAGCTAAATCCTTGTCAATCCGGACAAAATCGGTGCCAAAGGCCTATAGCCAAAGTCACCAATGCTCACCAACGCTCGGACAGAACACGTACCTTCGTTGGCTTCGTTGGCTTCAGGGGCTTTCAGGAGCGATGCGCTAGGTAGCCCGACCGGTATCCTAGCAACCACAGGTGCAAGCAGCACAAATCCTCTCACAAGGGGTTTTCCCAGTCCCCCTCCCAAGCACCAGCCTCAGAGCATAAAAACTGTGACAATGTCATCCAGATCCACAAGTCTCCGGTGGGGGGCAGGCTTGCCCTTCATATCCAATCCTGGCGGGCAAGGTTCGCGGACCGATGGATCCTCTCCGTAGTTTCCACAGGCTTCCGTCTTCCAATTCCTCCATTTCCTCTTTCCTCCCCTCCACTCCCACAGATTGTGACAGCAACTCTTTTGTCGGAAATCCGCTCACTCATCGCGAGTCAGGCGGTGGAGGATGTTCCAGCTTCACAGCGAGCATGGGCATTTATTCCCTGGATATTCACCATTTAGAAAAATAACCAGGCTGACCTGAGAGTTGTTTTAGACCTCTCTTCCTTGAAACTTTCCCTACCCCTTCAAAAGTTCAAGATGGTTACTCCAGCACTCATCTCAGAGACACTGTGTGGGGGAGACTGGATGTGCTCCCTGGATCTGAAGGATGCTTACTTGCACGTCCCGATTTGGGAGCTCCATCGTTCCTTCCTGAGGTTTAGGATCATGGGCTTTCATTTTCAGTACAAAGTCCTCCCTTTTGGCCACAATTCGCCCGAGGGGCTTTACAAGGTTAATGAACTCGGTAGCAGCCCTGCAGGGGGCCACCACCTTTAGCCATACCTCGACAACCGGTTTGTCCGAATTGATCCTCCCGAGGCTGTACAGCGCACAGCTTCAGCACTTATGCACATGCTATACGATCTGGGGTTCTCGATCAACCTCAAGAAGTTGCAGTTACTCCCCACTCAGTCCTTAACATTCCTGAGGCTAGTTTGGGATACGAGGCTGGAGAGGATCTTCCCCTCGGCAGACAAAATCACAGCAATCAGGAAGACCCCCAGGCATTTTATCAGCAGACCAGTGACCTCCGCATGGTGGTACCAGCACTTGCTTGGAATAATGGCGGCTTGTCTCCTGGCTGTGCCAACTCAAGATTCAAAATAAGGAGGCTGCAGCTGTATTTCCCAACCTCTTGGAATGTGGAGACGGGCTCCCAGGCAGCTCTAGTCAGCATACCACAGCACCTACACCGGGACCTGTAGTGATGGAGTACAGAGACCAACCTATTAGAGGGCAGACCGTTCAGGAAACCTTCTCCGGGGATCACCATTAACACAGACTTGTCCCATGAGGGATGGGGGGGCCTACACTGGATAACCACAGTGTCCATGGAGTATGGTCACGACAGGAACAGCTGGAACACATCAACTGGCTCGAGATGATGGCCATCTGGCTTGCCCTCAAAGCGTTCCTCCCCATTGTCAACAGCAAGTCGGTATGCATCCAGACAGCTCCACTTGCATGTAGTACATCAACAACCAGGGAGGTACCAGGTCCCCTCTACTTTGCCAGCTGGCCATCGACATTTGAGAGTGGGCACTGTCGAACAGCATTTATTTGTCAGCAGTCCACTTGCCGGGGGAGGCCAACCTGGAGGCAGATAGGCTCAGCAGGCTGGGGATTGACAACAAAACAACAACCGCAAGAGGCGTGAGGGAACAAAGCCACAAGTAATCCCTCCAAAAGATTAACAACCTTTGATTACCATTCAACACAATGCTTGTGGGTAACAAACTCTGTTAGAGGTGGAAGCCTCTTCTAAACCAGTCAGTTTCTAAATATCACATATTTTATTATTATCACAAACATTTCTTAAAATTGCGGGATCCATTCAATTTGATGGAATTGATCAATCAAAAAATGGCTGTGCGTAGGAACAGGTAGTACAGAGGGAAATGATCAATCACCATTCCCAAACATTATTCTGTCCATAAAGTGTCATGTGCTGTGCAAATCTCACACGTAACTCAAACACACCATTCATACTCATTATTTCACAATCATACTAATTCATAAAACATTTTAAAAAAACATGTTTCTTTTCTATGAAAAATAGATGTTATGAATCCAAGGAAATTCTACAGGGGCCACCTGTTTCAACCAAAAAAGAAAAAAACTGTTCAACCTAAACATATAACCCATACATTACTTATGGTAGAGTGCTCTGAAAAGCACTATCAATGTTCTATTTTCTGTCCTTCAAACATCAGCGTTGTTTATTGTCTCACCTAGACAAAGAGAGTCTTCCCCATGAAAAGCCAAGGTCTTAGGGGGTCCAAGGAGAGGTACAGCCAAAAGCGTAGCGTAACAAATCCGGAATTCCATTCCCTTGGTCGTGGGGGAGCTGCTAACTGTATCTGCTTAGTCTAGTACTGCGTTCAAGCACAACATCTTCGTAACGTGAACTGTTGCCCACTTTCCCGGAAGTGGGTGGCGCGGCCTCATGGACCATTCATCCGTTCGTCCGTTGGTTGTCTTAACTATTCCCTTAACCCAAAGGTGGAGCAACAACTCGGATCACGGATTCCTGGTTCATAAAGGCCAGATGCCTCCACCGACCTCCGTACGTATGGGCGCAGTGTCCTGGGGCTAATCCGGTGATCTCTCGGTTTCGCCAAACACTGTTAAGCGCTCCAGGGGGGATCGACAAGAGGCAGTTGAACAAAGACGTCCTGGGGGAGATCCTCGACAGATGGGGCCACCCCCAGGTAGACCGATTTGCCACCATGAGCAATAGGAGGTGCCCTCAGTTCGCTTCCTGGCTGGGGCAAGGCAGGGGATCTCTGGGAGACACGTTGCAGATCCTGTGGAACGACTTGAATGCATACTCGTTTCCCCCTCCTCCACTGATTGACAGGGTCATCTGCAGGATCAGGGAGTTACGGAGCCTTTGACTCACCTAGATAGCGCCATGGTGGTCGACAAGACCTTGGTTCTCGGAGCTCCTCTGACTGTCAGACCAACTTCCAGTACACCTCCCGTTGCGTCCAGCCCACTTACTCTCCCAGCAGGGGGGCACAGTGGTTTATCCCACTCTGCAGAAGTTAGCCCTGGCAGCTTGGGTCACTCTGAAGCATCCACACTTGTCAAAGGAAAACCTGGCTATCATACAAGGGGCAAGGAGCGACTCCACCAGGAGTTAGTACAGAAGCAAGTGGGACCAGGTTCTGCCACTAGGCCAAGACAAACAAGATTGGTCCGCTGACTTGCTCACTGGACGATGTGTTATCCTTCTCTGTGTCACTTAGCTGTGCAGGTACGTATCTGGAGGCCTATATGAGCCTACCCATGGCATCCGCAGACATCAGGCTGGTTGGCCTTACTTCAGCATGCCGGATCAGCGAGATTCAGGATTTGGTGGCTTCAGAGCCTTATACCACATTTCACTGGGACAAGGTGATGCTCAGGGCGCATCTTGCCTTTCTCCAGAAGGTTGTTTGAAGGGGATTGGGTCCTCCGACGTATTCCATATCTATGACAGGTAATGTCCACAGCTGTGCTGCTTCGGAAAATTTTCGGCGTCTGCGTCCTGCGTCGATGACGTCGATGCGCCGTCCCCGAGGACCTCCTCCGACGGCCGACGTCACCCGATGTGATAAGTAGGACGCACGACGCCCGTAGCCTCAGTTCTGTTTTTTCCGCGAACGTGTTCGCTTCGTGAATCTCAGTACGCCTCGACTCTTTGGAGTTTGTTGTATTCTTCTCGGTTCTTGGAACCGGTTTGGTTTTTGTGAAAACCTGTTTGTGACGATGTCTACCTTGTCTTCAACCCCGCGTCCGGGCTTCAAGAAATGCAGGGACTGTGGGTCCAAGATGTCGGTCACGGACTCGCACGACGCCTGCCTCTGGTGCCTCGGGGGAGGCCAACGATACGGACGACTGTGTCGACTGCCAGTCGCTCACCGCCAAGGCCTTGCGGGAGCGCAAGAAGAAGTTGTAGGTAGGTCGGGTGTCTAAGCCCTGGAAGTCGAGGTCTATGGGGCTTTTGATGGATGACTCGAGAGGCGACTCTCTGCGTCATCGTCGGAAGTCCAGTGGGTCTCCTTCCAGGAGTCGGTCTCGCCACTCCTCTGCCTCTTCGAGGCATTCCCGGAAGCGCCGGCATCAGTCGCCTTCCCCGTCCTCTTCCGAGGACTCCGCCCGTCGGCGGGGCGCTTATCCCACCATGCAAGCAACACCAGAGGAATGGGCTTCCTTCGGGAAGCAGATGTTAGCGATTCTTGAATCGCAGGGCACCGGTCCGTCCGTGCTTCCAAGTGGGGTCGGTCGGCACCAGTCGAGAGACACTGCTCGTATGCCTTCGGGCTCGAGTAGTCGGCATGGCTCAAGGGAGAGGTCCCGCTCGGACAAGGGTAGCCGTTCTTGCCATGCCCGTTCCAGGTCCCGGTCCTCGACGCGCTCGAGACCGCGTGATCCTGTGCCGTCTTCAAGGAAGACGTCGACGCCTGTGGCGCCGAGGTCGTCAACGATCTCTCTCTCGAGGCTCCGCCTCCGAGGGGGACGTCGACGCTGTCGGCACCTAGGTCGTTGAGAGACACGCTCGGAGCTTCGGCTTCGAGGCCTGTGTCGACGCTGGTGGCGCTGCAGCTGACGTCGACACTGATTTGCTCGACGTCGGCGCCTATTCTCTCGACGTCGACGCTGATTCTCTTGACGCGGGCGCCGACTCGAGGCAGTGCTGTCAGAGGGGCCCTGTGGTACAGGGTTAGCCCCTAGAAAGGCTCTGGCTAAGGTCAGGCATAGCTTTGGTCCCCAGGTGTCTTCCTCTCACCGCCTGGAGTACATTTCAGAGGGTGATGAAGGCTCTGATGAAGGCTTGGTTCCGGTTACGGTGCCAGATGAGCTTCTCTCGGGCCATAGCCAGTTTGATGACCTGAGGCAATCACTGCATGATGCCAGTGGACTGGACACCTCTCCAGAGGTGGAGTTTTGTAGGCCGGAGCCTGGCACTCATGCCGATTCTTCGTACCAGCGCCTTATGTCTCGGGTCACCGAGTACTTGGGATGGTCGGCTCCCCCAGGGGAGTTTGTTCAGGATGATCTCACGGACATCCTTGATCTTGGTCCCCCCACTGACCCGGTACTGCCGTTTCATATGGCTCTGCAGAGAAGGGTGGCGGCGGTTTGGACTGCTCCGGAGAGTCTCCCAGCAGTGGGCAAGTCTTTGTCGCGAAAATACCGTCCAGCCAGTAGCGACCCCTGCTACTTGTCCAGGCACCCCACTCTGGAGAGTTTGGTGGTGCGGGCGGCTACGGCAGGCGTCGTACCCTACCATCCCTCCGGATAGGGACGACAAACGTTTTGACGGCTGGGCGAAGAAAGTGTTTTCTTCAGGGGATATGGCGCTTCAGGCGGCCAACTCTGTATGTGCCTTGTCTCCTTTCACACACACTCTGTGGAACTGTGTTGCTTTAGCGGCTGAACATATTCCCGAAGGGGACGAACGGGATGGTTTCCTTGCTGTGGTTCAGGATGGCAAGGATGCCATGTGTGAGGCCGTTCAGTCGGGTTTGGACATGGCAGATTGTATCAGCCGGTCCATGGCGGCGAGCACCATAATACGCAGGTTTGCGTGGTTGCGGAAGTCTGGGTTTGCTCCTGATGTGCAGCCCCGGCTCCTCAACATGCCCTTTTACCGGTGAACATCTTTTTGGCAGCAAGGCTGATGAGAGCCTTAAGAGGTTGCAGACCTCCAAAGCTGCAGCAAAGTCGTTGGGCGCTGCAGTTCGACAACCTCCGCCTTTTTGTCCTAGGGGATAACAATGGAGGGGAGGTTCCTTTCGCTATTACTCGTCCTTCAGTAAAGCGAGAGGAGCTATCAGTCAAAGAGGCCACCGTAAGAGTGCCAGAGGTGGAAAACAGGGTACTCGAGGTGCCAAGGCCGCTCGGGCAGTTGCCTCTTTGCCCTCAGGCAATGCCGCAGCCACTACCACTCAGTCATGAGGCCAGGTCCCATGGTTCGCCGGTTGGGGGAATGCTGGCGCAGCATCTTGTAGAGTGGCGTGCCATTACTTCAGATGTGTGGGTTCTGGAGATCATAACCCACGGCTACTGTCTTCCCTTTCGGCAGGGGCCTCACGACAATCCACCTGGGAACCTCTCCTTGAAGAGTCCGGATCCGCTCCTTGCGCAGGAAATTCAAGCCCTGCTGGAGAAAGGCGCCATAGAACTGGTGCCTGTAGCGGAGAGGAACAAGGGATGGTATTCCCCTTATTTTTTGATTTCGAAGAAAGACGGGGGATTGAGACCCATCATGGACTTGCACGGTTTGAACAAACTCCTCAGGAAGGACAAGTTCAAGATGGTTACTCTCTCTCAAGTCCTCCAGGCCCTTCAACTTCAGGACTGGTTGGTGTCTCTCGACCTCAAGGACGCTTACTTCCATGTGCCGATCCATCCCAAGCACAAGAAGTACCTGAGGTTCGCGGTTGGCGACTCGCACTTTCAGTTTCGGGTCCTGCCGTTCGGATTGACCTCCGCCCTGAGGGTTTTCACCAAGCTCATGGTGGTGGTGGCAGCGCATCTCAGGAAAGGGGGGGATTCGCGTCTACCCCTACCTGGACGATTGGTTGATCAGGGGGAGCTCTCCCGAGCAAGTCCTGGATCATCTGTCCGTCACCTGCCACTCCCTTCACAAGCTGGACTTCTCCCTCAATTTAAAGAAGTCCCATTTGACGCCAACACAGCGGCTCCAGTACATCGGAGCAGTGCTCGACATATCCCTGTGGCAGTGTTTTCCTCCCCAGGTGAGGGCTCTTCACATTCAGCAGATGGTGCACATGTTTCAACTTGCCCAGAATCTCCCAGCGTCTGAGTTCTTGAGACTACTCGGCCTCATGGCATCCTGCATTCTTCTGGTGCCAGAGGCTCGTCTGCGGATGAGATCTTTGCAGTGGGCACTCAAGCTCCAGTGGTCTCAGTCCTCCGGCAGGCTGTCGGACCCTGTTCAGGTGCCGCCCTCGGTCACCCAGGACCTTCTGTGGTGGGCCGTCGAAGGCAATCTGATGAAGGGGGCCCCATTTTGGCTGCCCTGGCCGGAGGTGACGATCGTGACGGACGCATCCCTCACAGGATGGGGAGCTCATGCCAACGAGTTGACTGTCAGCGGTCGTTGGTCTCCGTCGGAGTCCAGACTCCATATCAATCTGTTGGAGCTGAGGGCCGTCAGGCTAGCCCTGAAGGCTTTTCTGCCGACTGTGCGAGGAAAGAGTGTCCTGATTCTAACGGACAACACGGTGACCATGCACTACCTCAACAAAAAAGGGGGGGCAGGGTCACTTCCTCTGTGCAGGGAGGCAATGCAGCTCGAGTTCTGGGCCATACAGCAGGAAGTTTTGAACTCGGCTGTTCATCTGGCCGGAGACGACAACGAGACGGCGGACGTTCTGAGCAGGCAGAGCGCGATCTCTCACGAGGGGGAGCTGGCTCAGGAGATTCTCCTGGAGATCTTCGCCCTTTGGGGGACCCCTCAAGTGGATCTCTTCGCCTCCAGTGTCAACCGGAAGTGCTAAAGGTTCTGCTCGCAGGAATTTCCTTCAAAAGGAGCCTTAGGAGACGCGTTCGTGGTGGAGTGGTCATTCCCACTGCTGTACGCGTTTCCTCCAGTCCCCGTCATCCCGCAAGTACTGCGGAGGTTACGGAGGTTCGGTTCCCGGATGATCCTCATTGCTCCGGCGTGGGCCCGGAGGACGTGGTACCCGAACCTTCTCGACTTGTCCATCTGCCCTCCACGTCGTCTTCCCTACCAAGACGATCTGCTCTCACGGGAGGGGGGTCAGGTTCTCCATCCAGAGGTCAGATCCCTCAACCTTCACGCTTGGCTTCTGAAAGGTTGAGGTATAAGGATTGGGACCTCCCTGAAGACGTGATGGAGGTGTTGCTTTCGGCCAGGCGGCCGGCAACAAAGTCTCTGTACCGTTGGAGAAAGTTCTGCGACTGGTGCAGAGTTAAGAATGTGGATCCTTTTGAGTGTGACATTCCCATGGTTCTGTCTTTTTTGCTTTTCTTGGCCCACAGGGGCTTGCAAGTGGGGACCATTAAAGGTTACCTGGCGGCGCTGTCCATATTTAAGCGCTCGTCTGAAGAATGTTCCTATTTTAAGATTCCTTTAATTTCTCAGTTTTGAAAGGGCTCACTAATGTGTTCCCTCCATCACCTTTTCTGGTGCCCGGTTGGGATTTTAACCTTGTTCTTAAGTTTCTTATGGGTGCTCCGTTTGAGCCTTTGCATTCTTGCCCTTTGAGACTGTTAACTCAGAAAACTGTGTTTTTGGTTGCGGTTACTTCGCTCGCTGAGTGAGTGAGTTACAGGCACTTTCAGTTAAGCCACCCTTCACTGTGTTTCATAAGGACAGGGTTGTCCTTAGAGTTCGTCCTTCCTCTCTTTCGAAGGTGGTTTTGGAATTTCATTTGAGCCAGAAGGTTGTTCTTCCAGCGTTCTATCCTCCTCCACATCCTGGTAAGGAAGAGAGGCTCCATAGGCTTGATCCTAGGAGAGCGTTGAGCTTTTATATTTCGCGCATGTCCCGGGTCAGAGTGGACGATCAACTTTTCATTGGTTACGCTGGAAAGCGTTTGGCACAAGCTGTGACAAAACAGACTTTGTCTCGTTGGATTATTTTAGCTACCTCCGAGTGTTACCGCTTGGCGGGTAAGGACCCTCCGGCTGGCTTGCGGGCCCATTCTACCAGGGGAGTGGCTGCGCCTACTGCCCTGCAGAGGTGTGTTCCTATTCGTCACATCTGTGATGCAGCCACCTGGGCTTCGGTACATACTTTTGTACGTCACTTCTCCCTCGATTCCATCCGAGGGCAGGATCTGGCCTTTGGCAAGGCAGTGCTTTATTCCGCAATTTGATTGGGCATGCTAAATTTGTGTTCTAAATTCTTTTCCCACCTCCTTGCTTGGGACTGCTTTGGGAGTCTGTCATAGATATGGAATACGTCGGAGGACCCAATCCCCTCGAAGAACAAGTTACTCTCTTACCTGGTAAAGTTCTTTCGATGGGATGGTCCGATGACGTATTCCATATCGCTCCCTCCCTACCTTCGCCGCTGCAGAATTTCTTATGCGATTGCAGCTTGCGTTTCGCAAGGCCTTGTGTGTCTGACTGGTAGAAAACTGGTGTCACACGTTCTGGGGGAAAAAACTACAACTGAGGCTACGGGCATCGTGTGTCCTACTTATCACACAGGGTGATGTCAGCCGTCGGAGGAGGTCCTCGGGGACGGCGCATCGACGTCATCGACGCAGACGCCGAAAATTTTCCGAAGCAGCACAGCTGTGGACATTACCTGTCATAGATATGGAATACGTCGTCGGACCATCCCAACGAAAGAACGTTACCAGGTAAGAGAGTAACTTGTTCATCTTCCTTTCACATTAACGAGGAGATAGTACTCCCAATGTTCTTTGCGGACACAAAGGATGGGGCTCAGAAGGTATTGCACTGTCTGGATATCAGGCGTGAGATTCTATCTGGACAGGACAAAGAGCTTCCGTAAATCTGATGCCTTGTTCATCACTTTTGACGGATCAAAATCAGACTGTAAAGCCTCCAAGGCTTCCATAGCAAGGTGGATGTTTATGGCCATCAAGGACGCATATGAGGGGCAGCGCAGGCCTTTGCCAGCAAACATGCATGCCCACACCATCAGAGCCAAGGCCACAGAGTTGGCTTTCTAGAGACACGTCCCATTAGGCTTCCCCATCAGCCTTTTGCAGACACTACTGTTTGGATGCCTTCACCAGATCAGACGCAGCATTTGGCCAGGCACTTTTGAAGAACTTGTTCTCTTAGAGGGACAACTCTCCTTCAAGGCATGCATTCAGTTTTAATCACCCATACAGTGTGGTGGAAAGGGAATGAGACGTAGGAGTGACTAACATACTCCTAGTCCATAGTCCCCTTTCCTCCATACGTCCTGCCATCCTCCCCGTAACATCTGTGTCATTAGGCAGTCATAATATTCTCGACACGTCAAAGGGGACTGAGTGGTGGTGCCGGTGGGCGGAGTCAGGGGAGCGCATGCTCGCAGCGCCGCGCCCATCTAAATTTAAAGGGGAAGACAATTTCTTCTAGTGAAAAAGGTTCTGTTTCCCGTCCCTAGCAAGGAACGCTGCATACAGTATGGAGGAAAGGGGACTATGGACTAGGAGTACGCTCGTCACCACAGTGAGAAACTTATAGTTTTTTGCAACAGTTGAAACACTACCAGATACTTTATTACAATCCACCCCCACATGTGATTGGACAAAAGCCTCTTCAAAGAAATCCCATCTTTCCCAAATTCCTATGTTTTCATTGGTAGCCCTTACCTTAACTACCATCTTCAGCTCATGTGTAGAACACACCTCTTCTTAGGATTCGTTTGCGGTGGGTTATGGCGACATTAGTCATTTGTATGCAAACATAATTCATTACTAGCAGTAACTCGCCTAAGGCTTAACATTTAATTGGACATGGTCTGCATAAATATTTCAAGTGGTATGAAGAAGGTTGGGTAAATCAATTCTTTTTGATTTATCAATACTATCTCATTTCCCAGGTCACTGGTTTCATTGGAAAATCCAAATTTAAATAACTGCCATTATATCGCACATAGCACTTCTGATAATACAATGGAAACTCCTGGGGTCCCATTACGTTCGTCTTAGGCATTGACTCGCCCAGTGTTTTACTGCTAGCCAAAACAAATGGTGAAACCCCTTTCTTTATGCTCCCATACATCAGAGAGCGTGATAGAAATATACTTTTAGTTTTTCACCATTAACAGATAAATACAGTACAGTTAAGAAATGTTAAAAACAATCATATTAAAATACACACATAAAACAGGGTTGAAATGTCCTTCCCATGCAATTAAAAGCTGCCTTAATATACTCACATAAATAATTAATAAAACCCACCTCCACACATGAAAAAACAAAATTAATTGTGCCAGAAACATGCCTGATATTATTGTCAATCAAATTACTTTTCATTCAAATACGCCTCATCTCCAATAGTTTTGGGCAGATAAATAGAAAATGAATTAAGTCTTGATTAGTTCCACATCCACCTGTGCAAAGCTTTGTGTTATACAGCCACGTAATCCGTGCCCTCCAGTCGTATCATTGCAATTATGCGTCTTTGCGCCAGAGAGCGAATAGCGCTCAAAGAAAAGTTCTCAGCTTAGGTACGCTGCACCCTCATCAAATATCCTAGCGAACGTAGCTCCTCCATATTATTCATTGCAAGGTCAAAATGTATTTTTCTCGCTTTTATACTTAGTGGTTGCTTTGTCATCAAACCATCCCTCAGTTCATCATAGACAATTACCCATTTTTACACAAACTGGAACAGTTCTTATACCGGGGGTAAATAGCATACGTCTCTGCTTTAGCCAATTCCTCCCTCACGTTCACAATATTTGGGTTCTTCAGCGGGATGGAATGCAATTTGCAGTACAATTCTAAAAACCTAAATTAGCCCTATATGCCGATGTTTAAGACCCCGGTCTCAAAGAGCGCATCCCGGGGTTCTAGACATCAAACCTAACAATTTTCTCAGACAAATATTATATTACATTACATTATTTATTATGTGCAACCAAAACGGCCCGTAGGCATACAGGCGCAAGTCATGTACATAACACATCCATTCGAAGATGCTCTAAGCTTTACTTCATTTGAATAGATGTGTTTTGAGTCTGTTTTTAAACTCCTTGATCGTCAAACAATTTCTTATTGTTGCTGGTAAAGCATTCAATTTCATCGGAGCAGTCGCCAGAAAGCGCCCCTTCTAACAAGCTCCATACATAAAATACAATCCAACGAAGTGTAGCTCACACTTCCCCACAGCTCACTGCCATACAATATGACAGAATAAATCTTGGCCTCAAAGGCTTGAGTACATTTGTCGAAGCGGAAACCACCACATTTTTGATAAAAGAACCTTAGCCCACCCAGACTGGACCTTAAGCAGTTCTCCGCCAATGCTAGATGTGCAGACCACTGACAATTACTTTAATTAGAAACATAGTTAAGGCTACTAGCAAGCCCCTTTGGTGTCAAATCTAATAATATTGCATCATCTGCATCAAGCAGATAGGGGTACATCAGCCTGTTCAAACGTAGAGGAAATGAACCTGGCAGATCTGAGATAGGCATAAAATCCGATAGAAAGATAATAAACAGAAGTGGAGCCAGGGGACAGCCCTAACACACACCTTTGGTGGTAAAGAACTCAGTTGAAGGGCCTGCTCTAGAATGACCTCTAACAGAAGCCCTAGAATTCAAACATAAATGCACAATCGGGTATAGCAAAGTAGCTGGGATGCAGGTCTCTGAAATGTAACCAAGAGAAGAGGATGTTTGATGGAATCAGAGGCCTTTGCCAAATCCAAAAAGCCTGCATACACAACTCCCTTTCTTATGCTCGCGTATTTATCTAAAACTGTCGAAAGCACAAATACATGGTCCAATGTCGAGAGACCCTGTCTGAATCCGGCCTGATAGTTGAGGAGTATCCTATTTCCCTCTGCCCTTGTCTCAAGCCTGCCGAGCAAGTAATTGATGCACATTTTGGAAATGCTATCTAGTAATGAGATGGGGCAATAGCAATGTCCTATAACCTTTTTTAAAGATTGGTTTAATCAAGCTCGAAGACCAGGAGTATGGAATATTCCTTAATGCAGAAATCTTATTATATACTTTAGGAAGACTGGCATCCACCAGTTGGGAAATCACTTATATATTTCGAGTCTGATGCCATCCAGACCCAGTGCCTTGCCTGGTTTGGTACCTAAAATAGCTTTTTCCACCTCCTCAGATAAAAATATAAGATCTATATCAGCCTCCGATAGAAAAAGAGGTGTTACAGCATCTTCAAACATAATGGCCCTAAAATGGTGGACCTACTCACGGTCTGAAATAGGACAAACCAAGTCTTGGGCACCCTCCCTGAAACCACATGCCACCAGATTCCAGAAACCTTTTGTATCTTTATCACGTATGAAGTTTTCCAGTCTTTCCAACTGGAATTCGTAAAAAAAAAAAATCTTTATCATCAGGAGTTTTTTATAGTCTCTCTTGGCCGTATGTCTAGCACCTGCAGTGCTTTTATTAGCTTTAGCATCTAACCATAGCGTGCACTTGGCTCTACGGCGCTCTGCATCAAACCATGGGGCATCAGTCCGCGACCCTACACGGATCCCTGGCCAGTCATCTAACAAAGAGGTACCCGGATTCTTGCATAATTCAGACATGAGTCATTCATTTTTCGCTGGCTATTATAGTATTAGCTGGGTCCTCTATAGAAGACTGCGACATAAAGCTTTCTCTCGCAGGATGTACATTGTCCAAAACTTCTGCCAACTGCCGTTTGGACAGTTTTGTTGATTTATGAGCCTTAATCAGATTAATGCTACTTACAGAAGGTTCTGGGCCAGGGAGTGGGTGCACCATATTCCATCTAATAATTAGCAGATCATGGTCACGCTACGGGCACGGACTGACCTCAAAACAATTCACCCAGCAGAAAGAAGAGCAGTCGAACAGGCAGTAGTCAATAAAAGAATTTTGGGGGTGGGGGCATCAACCTGGGACCTCCCATTTAATTCAACGATAGCCGTAGCATATGTTAATGTTAAAGGTAGTTATATAGCACACCGTCACCAACGGAATTGGTCCCGAGCAGTGTTCCCTCTAAGCTGTGCGCATGTGCGCTTGCCCAGCTTCCTTCTGAGTGCCGCTCAGAAGATTTTTAGCAGCGCACACAGACATTTCTCACCTAGTCAAAAAGATGCAAAAGGCACTAGCCACAGCAATTACTAGAAATTGTCTTTCACTTAAAATAAGCAACTTGTCTTGATATTCTGCTTATTTGCATTACACTACTATGCAATGGTGGCCGTAAACACCTAAAATCCCTAACAGCAGCAAAATACACACATAAGAGGTTAAAAACTAACATGAAAAACTGGCTCCATGAACAGAAGAATCTAGCCAAGATATGCCTGCACACATTAACCAAATAATGTTCCCTCCCCACCCATGACTCCTAAGATTGATTCTACCACACGTTTACCTTCTGACTCGAACTTCTGCCCCAGAACACATTAAGATAGTATCGGACAACCTTGACTCTTCCTCTATTGGCTCTGCGAAAGGTTAGCAGACGTGTACCTAGATCCACTTGTTTTATGTTTGTTGTAATATGAATAATATGAATAACATGAATAACGTTCACATGCCAGAATTTCTGTTACTCATTGTGCCTTACCAAAAGAGTCACCCACACAATACACTCGAACTACCAGCTCAAATATCGGATACTGACTGTAAGTAAGCAGGCTACCTGGATATGTAATCTTATCCCATGCTTCCTCTTCTTTGTACACATGTCACACAAATGCTTTGAAGCGCCCCCCTTGCAAGTAAACGCATTATAAAACCAATATTAATTTGCCCTGTAAGGATTTTCAGAAGACCAATGTGATGCTCAGTGTCTCCTACTGTTGCTTTACTAACCTTACCCTATAAGTGGAGAGCAACATTGCAATATCATTTACTTTGCCAACAAGGGATAATGGGTATGGACTATGCCTGGGATTACTTGTCCATAGTATCAAGGCACTGGATATTCAGACAGGAGAATGCATTTCACACAAACTGCCTCGTTTTCAAGAGTTCAGAGTTCCTTTGGGCATAGACCTCCACACATTATATGGTAACTCGTTGCTATACAAAAACGGTTTCACTGAGCACTGTGTAATCCTACACAATGATATACGGGTGGGGTATGTTGAAAACAATCTTGTATGCACTGCAAAAGAATTGCGTACATGCAGAGTCATGACATTCTTCAAATGCACATATGTTAAAGCATTAAATATGCCCTGCTTGCAAAGTATTGTGGATCTGCAAATATCCCAGTGAGTGTTTACTGCTACAATCCCTCACTTTTTACAGTGCTCTATCAACTAGTACTGGAGGCTAGCACAGGGGCCGGGGAAGGGTATGGGTAGAAGAGCATAGGTCATCACTCCTTGCGGGAGATTAACAAAGCATCAAATTTCAAAAATCAAGTCAGACATTTTGGCAGTACACTGAAGAAAATGTGTTGCTTGTTTGCTAAAGGATAGGAAATTCTAGTACCCATCTAGACAACAGCACCTTCTTTTTCTTTCTATGCTCAGCTGCTGAAGTCTTTCCAATATTACCATGTGTTCTGTGTGTATCGTCTCTAGCATCCCTCTGCCTCTTATTTAACAGAGAACAAAGAAATACAGAAGAGGGATCCATAGTTACAGAAGAAGGCACTCAATCAGTTGTATCTCTGATGAATTGATGCTATTAAAAGACATATGTATGTGATTTTCTTCAGCACAGCTCCATAATAAACCTCACTAAGGCACTTATTTAATTTTATCTAGGCTGCGGTGCGGAAGGGTGGGCAAAACTTTATACTTTATTATGTGACATGACATTTAACTTCCTATGTCAGGGGTATAAGCAGCGCTCTAATCAGATTTTGCTTCCTACTTTGAGTCAAATTCGTTTTTAGGGAATAAAAAAGTAATTGGCTTTGCCAAAAGGGATACTTTCTGCCTATTAAAAGATGTTCTTCCCCTTAAAATTCCTGTTAAGATCGGGCATTAATATTATTAGAGCTCTACTTGTCACTAACAACATTTTCATTGTTTCTCGTTTTTGTTGGGGACATTTTCATTTTTTTAGGGAGTAAAAATGGATGGTGTATATGTCTCTTAGCTGTAAGGCTGGTTTTATCACTACCTACAGGACAACGTACTGTGGATAGTAAGAAGAGGCACATGAATTTTTGATGATCATATTCTGAGGTGCAGTTATTCTGATGCAATTATCCTTACACAAATTATTAGAAGTATGGTATCCTGGCCCTTGAATTACTTCTGTAAAGGGGCACTTGAACTCCTATCAGCATGTTTTTTGACACATTGCTTTTAATTGCCATTAATCCATTGGCAAATGTTGAATTCTGTCTGAATTTCTTGACAGCCACATCAGTGTGTGACAAAAGATATTTGTGTTTTGTAGTACATATTAGTGATTTTCCAGTGGCATAAAATGTTTGAAAGGTACTGTGGCAGATGTTGAAGTCTTGGACTGGTTGATGAGTTTTCTGTTTAATCACATATGACATTTTATTTTAGCTTATGTGTTTGGAAAAGGTGTTGTAGGATTCGTCAAGAACTGCAGTGGCTCGGAATAGGACATTCCTTTCCAAACTCTCTTCTGCAATGGTAGTTCACTAAATATGCATGCTCACAAAGTGGCTTACCTCATTAGTCAGTTGCGCACATGGAAAATAATGTGCGCACAACAGCAAACCAGTTCCGCACATGGAGAAAAATATTTAGAGGGAACATTGGTCCCGAGGCACTCAGGCGGATCTGCAACAAGAGGGGGGTGTAGGTTAGTCAGGTGAAGAGGGAGTAGGAGAGTGAGAGAAGTGGTGTGCTGTTGGCGGCTTCAGTTCGGTTTCCACCGTGCGCTGAGCTTTGGCGTAAGTGTCGGATCGGAGAGAGACCTTGTGTGCTGTTGATGCAGTTTGCGTTTGTTGCGGTCTGGTGAAGTGTGTGTGGTTCGCTGTGCGAGAGATGGTGTGTGGGTTTTTGGGTGAATTAGGTATGCAGAGATTTGAAGTTGGGTTAGTGGGTTGTGTGTCCTGGTTCTAGCCAATCTTGTTATATTTAGGTAGCATTCCTGTGGGTATGCTTAGTAGCTGGTTATGTTTGTTTCTTGGCCATATAGCCTTTAGGTTAGAAGTCACGGTGCATTCCTAGTTGTGTTGTATAACCATACAACACAACTTAGGTTGGAGGGGCAGGTTATGTCTAGTCCCCCCCCCCCCTCTGGTTTTCGTGCTGCGGGTTGGCTGCCCTCAATTCCCTGGCTGTCTATATTGGATGTGGTCTGCTGGGCTTGTGCGTGATTGGGGCCAGGGTACTATTGATGAATTGTCCTTGACCTTCCGTTTTGGTCTAACTATGTATTCTGTCAATGCTGTCGTCCTGTTATGGATTATTCTCAGTTTGTAGTTTGATACGTCGTAGAATGTCTTCCTTAGAGTCTTGTTTGTGGTTCATTGATTGTTAGGATCCAGGATCGGTGTCTTCACTCATCATTGTTACCAGGTATGTGTGTGGCCCTTTGGGCGTTCTTCTAGTTATGCGGTGAAGAGCCATGATTTGATCAGTTTCCGGAATAATAGGTGATTTCTTGTGTTGCATATATTCCTCAGTGAGTCGTTCCACATTTTTGGTGCAAGGTGAGAGAAAGAGGATCCTGCGAGTTGTCTCTTGTTGTAGGGTTTTGGTTCCAGACAAATGTCGTTGCTTGATCTGAGTGTTCTTGTTGGTTGATGTAGGTGTAATTTGTCTCTCAGGAATTCTGCGCCTTGGTTCTGGATTTTTCTTGCGTGATGCACATTGATTTGAATTTGATTTGTTGTTTTATTGGTAGCCAATCAATGTAGTATTTTTAGTGCAGGAGTGATGTGTTCTCTTCGGGGAAGTTTGAGGAGCAGTCTGGCTGCTGCATTTTGTATGCGTTGTACATTTTCTATGAGTCATTCAGGTATACCCAGGTTTGGGCTATTGACGTAATCTACTCTGGACATGACTAGAGAGATGATGGTTAGTGTTTTGTTGGCAAATGATAGGAACGTTGGATCCTTTTTGTCGCTCGCAGTAGAAAAAAGCATTTCTTGAGTATAGCGTTTACTTGTGGCTCTAGGGTGAGTTTGTTGTCCATCAGGACTCCCAGGTATTTTACAGTCGACGATGGGGGTGGGTTGTACCGAGTTCCCTCGGCCAGGCGATGTAGTGGTTGTCTTCTCTGTTTTTTGTGATGATCATTATTTCTGTTTTGCCTGGATTGAGTTTGAGGTAGTTAGAGGTCATCCAGCTGAATACCTCACGGAGGCAGTTCTCAAGTGTAGCGTTTTCTTCTTGAGGTTCTTGTATTTTGAATACTATTTGTGTATCGTCTGCGTAGTTGTAGCAGGTGAGGCCATGCCTTTTGATGATTTTGATCAGCAGAGAAAGGTAGATGTTGAATAATAGCGGGGAGAAGCATGATCCTTGCGGTACACCGCAAGTGGATTCTCTTGTGTTGGATTTGAAAGGTTTCATTCATATAGTTTCTGTTCTGTTTGTTAGGAAGGATTTGATCCACAGTAGGGCAGTGTCTGTTATTCCCAATCCTTTTAGTCTTGTGATGAGGATGTTGTGGTTAACTTTGTGGAATGCCGCCGAGAGGTCTAGAAGTATCAAGGCCATACTGTTGTCTGAGCCTGCGTTTGCTTTTAAGTCGTCCCATATTGAGAGGAGAGCGGATTCCGTTCCTCTCATTGGTCTGAAACCAACTTTTGCCTAGTCTAGTAGGCAGTGCTCTTCTATGAATTCTTGGGTTGTTTTGTATGTTCAGGACATAGGCTCTTCAGTTGTCATTTTCCTGACAATCTCGATCTGCCTCTTGTTCTGGGCAACCCTGCAGGTCCAGCCAGGACCCTGCGTCCTCCGGTGTGTCAAAGAAAAACGCTCTGCTCTTGTGCAACACCTTCAGTTTCGCCGGGTACAGGAGCATATACTTTATGCCAGCTGCACGCAGCCTCCTTTTGACAACCACATAGCTATACCTCTGCCTCTGCACCAGCATCGTGTAGTCCTGGTATGCCGTGATGTTGGCGGATGCTTTCTCTATTGTACCGCCCTTGCAGAAATATTCCAGGATCTTCTCTCTGTCTTTGTAGTTCAAGATCCTCGCAATTATTGGTCTTGGTGGGGCCCCAGGTTGTTGTTTTCTCATTAGGGCGCGATGCGCTCGCTCCACCAAGAACCCCTGTGAGAGCTTGTCTGCTCCTATTTCCTGGAGGATCATGTTCTCCACATAGTTCGTGGGGTCCTGGCCCCCCTCCCCCCTCTGGCAGGCCTACCACCTGTATGTTGTTTCTTCTCGCCCTTCCTTCCGCCTCCTCCACTCGGTTTTCAAGATTAGCAACTTGCTGTTTTAGCATGTGAACTGCAGTTGCGTTATTAGTGCTGACTTCAGTATTGGTCTTCACTGCGCTTTGCAGCCCAATCGTTCTCTCCGCCAGCGCTCTAACGTCTTGTCGTAGCAGGTTTAGCTCAGTCCCTACCGCATCAATTTTGTTCTCTAGGGCTGTCCGCAAGTCCGCCATCATTGATCCCCATTTGGTGCTCATCTCTGTTATGGCCGCCAGGATCTGATGCTTATCTCCGTCTGGGGCCTCCTCGGCAGGAGTCGCGACTGTGCTCTGCGCCAGTGTTGTAGGGGTCCTCTGCGCTTTTGCATAAACCTCCATTGTGGGTTGTTTGGTCTTGGTCCTCAACCCCTTCGCCGACATAGCACCTCCTTTCTTGCGTGTCTGAATTTGGCTATGTGCTGTTGCTGTGACACTTCTAGATCCTTAAGTCGTTGGGGTAGCTATCTTCCAGCTTGCTTGTGCTATGACGCGCGCAATAGCTTCTAGGTGGATTGTGTCCTCCCACGTTTATTTTACACATACAATTCTTGTTGGCACATGTAATGCAGGCATAGACTAAATGCACCTCTGAGGCGTATAGTAAGCACGCTTATCAACTGGCCATTAGTTCATCCCTTGTAGCCACCCTGTGCGACATCAAAGGGTAAAATAGTGCTCAATTGTACAGGTCATATGCAGCCTGCCAGTTCGTTCTCCCTCAATCGTACCGCTGGATCCACTTGGGACTGTACACGATCCCAGTCCACTATTATGCGCCCTGTACCTCCTCCGACTTGCACATATGTCGGTGAGCGGTGGCAGGCCACTTCAGTATCATGTCCTCCGGGGACAGCCCCCGGTATGCAGATCAGCTCTACAGAGCTTTTGTTCAAGGCAGGCAGCGCCCGCCTCAAACGTTTCCGACCCGCTCCGCGGGTCACAGCGTGTATTCACCGCTGCAGCGGCTCTTCGTGCTGCAGGGTCCAGCTGCTCTTCACGCCTCCAGCACCCCCAACGCACACACAATCCTCCTTTGATGTTAATATGGATGCCGTGCACTGCGGTCCCGTCACACTCCGCAGGCGGAGTCCAGCTCGCCCACACGCTCGGTGCACTCTTGGTATATGACCGGGGCTCCAGCCGCGCCAGCGGGGGCCCCTTGTTTTCGCCGCACTGCCTTCACTTGTGATTTATGTGCGCCGTGCCTCCTCCGACCTGCGCATATTTCGGTGAGCGGTCGCAGGCCAGTGCATTGTCGTTCTCTATGGGGACAGCCCCCGATGTGCAGATCGGCTCCACGGAGCTTCTGTTCAAGGCAGGCAGCGCTCGCCTCGAACGTTTCCGACCCGCTCCGCGGGACACAGTGTGTATTCGCCGCTGCAGCGGCTCTCCGTGCTGCAGGGCCCAGCTAATCCTCGCTCGCCCACACAATCCCCCCTCAACCGCTGCTGCGGGTGCCGTGCATTACGGTCCCAGCTCGCCCACACTCTCGGTGCGCTCCCGGTTATTGACCGGAGCTCCAGCTGCACCAGCGCAGGCCCCTTGTTTTCATGGCTGCCCGATCCGCGCTGCCTCTAATTATGAGTCAAAACAGTTTAATCCACAGCTGTAGTCATCGGCTGGGGCAGCTTCTTCATTACCAGGATGCACGTCTTCGGAGTCCTTTGTTCTCGACCGCCGCCATCTTAATGTTCATGTTGCGGCTGGCCACAGGATACAATGTATCGATTCGCCCATTCCAGAGCTTGGGACACGATGTCAGCCTGCACACGTTCCGCTCAGTGCATTCACACGCCTTCTCCAATGCTTGAAGTTGCATTTCAGTGAAAGAAATATCTATTTCTCCGTCGGATCAGTTCGCCGGATCACGGAGCTCACGGAAACCACAGCCTATTCCATGGCTGCCTAGCCACGCCCCCCTTGGGTTGTTTTGTATATGTACGTTTTGAGCAATTTAGCTGTATACGGGATGTTGGAGATGGGTCTGTAGTTCGAAAGGTCCTCTATATTTCCAGCTGTCTTTGAGTAGCGGTCTGATGTATGCTGTGTTGAAGGATTGTGGCGTGTTTCCTGTTTAGATTGAAAGATTGAGGACATTCCTGTGGTATTCCATGGGGGTTCCTTGTGTTAGGATTGATTTGTATATGTCAGGTGGGGAAGGATCCTCAGGAGAGCCTGTTTTGTTGCTTTGATTTACCAGTTTGACGAAAGTCTCCATTGATCTTTTGGGGAGGTTTCATAGTTTGTTCAGGCGTTCCTCGTAAGGGTCAACGGGATCCGTAGTCCGATCACATGGTCTGCTTTGTATGACTTCTTGGATGATGGTGATTTTGTTTTTGAAGTGGTCTGCTAGGTCATTGCACAGTTTCATCAATATGATATGATAAGGCATTTGTAACGCGCCTATACACAAGTGTTTCAATGGCATTGGTGTGTTGTTGCAGCCTGGTGGATTTGTTATTTCATTTATGATTTTGAAGAGTTCTTTTTGTGTGTTTGGTGCTGTGAGGATTTGGTTGTCATAATATTACCTTTTTGCTTTTTTGTATTTCCTTTTTGTAGTCACGGATATGTAGTTGAAATTAAAATTTGTTTCCCGTGTCATTTGCGGTCCTCCATTTTAGTTCTAGTTTTCGTTACTTTTTTTTCATGGCGTTCTATAGTGGGTTTGACCCATTTTGCTGTTGCTCTTTTGCGTGAAGGAGTGAAAGGTTTTTCTTTTGCGATTTTGTCGATCGTTGATGTGATCCAGTTGTGGAGGAGAGAGCTACTTTTTTGTCTAGGTCAGCTTCTTCCATAATTGTTGCTTGTGGTTTGCTGAGTTCCAGAAGTTCAATTAGTTTGCAGGTTTTTCCTTTTCATGGTGATCGGTAGTTTATCTTGTCACTTGTTTTTTGGGATGGTTAGTGTGATTACGAAAGGAATGATGAGGTGGTCGCTCCAGAGTATTTGGATTGGGGGTGCATCAAGTGTGTGCCCAGCTGAGTGGGGTGCTCCTTTGACTAGTTGTTGTAGATTAATTACTGCTAGTTGGCGGGTTAGAGATTTTTGTATGGTTGTGGGTTCTTCTTCGAACCAGATATTGAAGTCTACAAGGACGATAAGATGATTTTGCTCGATGGCTAGTGTTGTGATTGCTTCCGTTAAGACGTTCACGAGGGTTGCATCGTATGTTGGCGGTCTGTATATCATTATGAATTTCAGGTTTGTTTTGGGGTTTACTGATAGGCGTAGGATTAAGGATTCACATTTATCAATATTTAACCGGTCCTCCAGTTTGATAGCCAGGTGTTCCTTGTGGATGATTGCTAGTCCCACCCCTCTTTTGGTTTTTCTGTTTGCTTGGATGCATTTGAAGTTATCAGGAAGGCAGTTGTTGAGGGTGATCTTGTAATTGTCGTCCAGTCATGTTTCAGTTATAAAGAGGATGTCAATGCCCACCTTACATAGTAGGTCGTAGATTTTGGTGGCATTTTTGGACATTGACCGTGCGTTGATTAAATTGCAGTGGATCTTTTGGGTGTGGTTTTGTTTATTAGTTCCTTATTTTGGTTTATAATTGTTCTGTTGGGGTGTTTGTGTATTTGCATTGATTGGATGAAGATGAAGATCAGCAAAGGCTGCTTCTTCATTGAAGCGGTCTGCTAAATTGGTAGGTTGGCTGTTCAATTGTGGTGCTTCTCTAGTGATGCCTATTGGTTGAAGATCAGCAAAAGCTTCTTCTTCATTGAACCGGTCCATTAAGTTAGTGGTTGGGTTGTTATTTAATAGAGCTTTGTCGTCTTGAGTGGTCTGTTGTGGATATTGATAATGCTCTTCTGTTCTTATGATGAATGGAGTGAGGGGGTTGGAGTCTTCCCACTCTCTTCTCGGGTACCCCGGTCTTTTTTCTGGTCATTTGGGATGATTCTTTATTTGTCTCAGGCTATCAGTGTCGTTGACGTATCGAGACTCTATGGTTGTCGCAAGGTAAGGTGTAAGATATAACAATTTTTTTATTACTGTGTTTGTTCTGGTGGTAATGCTATTTGGCAAGGTGTTTCCTGTATTCGATGTTGCTTCTGCTGGGGACAGTTGGGCATGTTTGTCTGTGTTTATTGTTGCATGATCCAGCTCTCTTTGTCAGCGTCCATTTCTGCATCGTGGCATTTTGGTTCTCGGTGCGGAATTAACGGGTAAGTGGTCGTCAGTAGTGTCTTGTGCTAGGAGAGTATTAGTGTTTCCTCTGATGATTATTTTAGGGTGCTATTGGCAGTCTGTCCTTTTGTCGGTGGGTTAAGTGTTTCCCTGACGTATGCGCTGTACGGGGGGAGTTTGGGCTGTTGGGCATTTGGTTGTGGTATAGGACTCAGTAGGTTGGGCGTCGATGGGGTGCTAGGCTAGTAGTCAGAACTGTCACACTGTGGAGCAAGCCAGTGATGGCAATATTATCATAAGAGTGGGGCAACCTAGCAATCACAATGCTATCCCAATGTGGATCAAACCAGCAATCAAGTACTATCGCTGTGTGGAGTAGGCCAGCAATCACAGAACCATCCCAGTGTGGGGCATGCCAGCAATCACGGTGGTGGCACAGTGCAGGCCCTTCTAGATGTGAGTCTGGTCAGTCTCAACCAATTTTCTGGGGTGTGATGCAGGCTAGCAGTTGCCATGCTATCACAGTGTGGAGCAGGGTAGTGATCAGATACTCTCACAGTGTGGGGCGGCCAGTAATCACAATAATATTGCAGTGAGCTGGCAGTGACAGTACTATCCTAGAGTTGAGTAGGCCAGCAATCACGATACTATCACTTTAAGGAGTGGACTAGCAACCAAATATGTTCTAGGCTAGTGATCACAATATTGTAACGCTCACCTGATTCCCGTAGAGGCGCCGGTCGTGACTGGGCGTATACCGTATCTACAAAGGTGATGTGTAACACACGGCTGGCTCTTTGGGCTGGACCTCTGTGCACTGTATGTCTGACTTGAAGGGTAAGATGTCTGCAGATAGAAAATATGGGATTAAGGAACTGGGTTATTGAATGTCTCTCTCTTCTTCCCTTTCTCTTCTCCTGTAGAACCCCAAAGGTTAACGCTCTCACCTTAGGTAAGTGAACGCCGTGCTCTCCATCTGCCTCGGGGCAGGGTGCTGTAACCAGTTTCTTCACTGGATAAGGGGAGCAGGCCTCTTGACTTCAGAGGACTGCTGTCCGTCGTTTACTGCACGAACGGTAAGTTTCGAGTAATTCTAATGTCTTTAAAGTCTTTAGTAATGATGTTTCTTGTTTTGCAGGGTTCTGGCGATGGCGGATGCCGGGCTGAAGTGAGTTGAAGATGGAGCCCGTGTGATGAATAGAAGCACCTGGAAGCACGTAAGTAAGCGCTTGTTGCCTGCTTCACGATGCGCTCTAACTGTCTTTTTATTTTGCAGGTACAAGTTCGTAGCGGCTGCAGGGTGCCGGAATACCCACTGGGTTAGATGTGGAAAGGAGTAATGGCACGTGAGTATTAAAGTTCCCCAATGTCTTTAAACGCACCTTGTTTTGTCTTTCAGATGCGGGATGCAGTGCCGAAGGCCTCCGGAGCGTGCGAAGTGTTGGTAAGCTTTTGTCTTTCAGATGCCGGAATGCAGTGAGAAGACCTCCGGAGCGCACGAAGAGTAGGTAAGCCTTTGTTTTTCAGATGCCGGAATGCAGCGCGAGGCGTTGGTGACAGCCGATGGACCAGGTAAGTGAAGAGCTGTCACTGAAGACCGTAATGCTAACCTGTTCTTTCTTGTCTTTATAGGTGTTGCTGAAGACTGGATTCAGGATGGTAAGCCTTTTTCCTTAGGCCCAGGATCAGATGCAGAAGACACGATGAGCGTTCTGCTGCAGAGGATGCAGAATAACGCAAAGCAAGATTCATCCATCGGGTGTGGTTTAAATAGCCTCCTGTAGTGCTTAGGTGTCTCCTTCCACAGCCACGCCTAGGTAAGAAAAGAGTTCCTGCTTTCCAGAAGAGTTCCAGTGTTCTGAATCTAGGGAGTGGCTCCTGCCCCACCCAACAGGAAAAGTAGTTCCAAACAGAAGAGGATCAAAAGGTCCCAATTGGGACTGGTTGGCACTCGGAACCTGGGTTATGGATCTGCTTCCAAGGGAGTTGGGAAAACCCTGACCTTTTGGAAGCAGAGATCATGATAGTACCCCCCCTCAAGGCCCCTCCCAAACCGGGCTTCTCCGGGGGTTTTGGCTTGTCAGGAAATGTTCGGTGAAATCTTTTGATTAGGCGAGGAGCGTGGACATATTCAGCAGGTTCCCAGGATCTCTCTTGGGGGCCGTAGCCTTTCCAGTCAATTAGGTAAAATAGTTTAGATTTGGAGATCTTGGAGTCCAGAATGCTTTTGACTTCAAACTCGAGTTCTCCATCAACTAGGATAGGTTTTGGAGATTTAGTTAGTCGGGTTTGAGGTTGCACGGGTTTTAATAGAGAGACGTGGAAGACCGGATGTATCTTCATGTGCGGGGGCAAGTCCAACTTGACCGCTACTGGGTTTACTATGGTAGTGATGGAATAGGGACCAAGGTATCTTGGGTTGAATGTGCGTGGCCCTTTTAGAGGTAGATATTTGGTGGATAACCAGACTTGATCCCCTACTTGATATTGAAGGGCTTCCTTCCGATGTTGATCTGCTCCTTTCTTGTATTGTTCTTTAGCCCTTTGAAGGTGCGAAACAGCTTCCTTAAAGGCTTGGGTGATTGCAGAATGCAGGTAGTCTACTGCTGGTGTTTCAAGATCTTGGAGGGGATCCAACTCCGAGGTTCGAGGGTGACTGCCGTACAAAAGAAAAAACGGGGTTTTCCCAGTTCCCGAATGGACAGAGTTATTGTAGGCATATTCGGCTATCCAAAGGATGTCTTTCCAAGTTTTTTCAGTTTGTTGCAGCATGCAGCGTAAATACTGTTCCAGAGTTTGATTGGTCCTCTCGGTTTGTCCGTCGGTCTGAGGGTGGTGACTGGTCGATAGTCTCACATCAATTTGAGCCGACCGACAGCAACTTCGCCAAAAATGAGAAATAAATTGACTACCTCGATCCGAAATTAGAACCGAAGGAAAACCGTGCAGTCGGACGATGCTTTCGAGAAATTCTCGGGCCAGAGTTGCTGCTGTTGGCAAGCCTTTGAGCGGAATGAAATGCGCCATCTTGGAGAATAAGTCCACGATTACTAGAATTGTATTGTATCCGGAGCATGGAGGTAGATCGGTGATGAAGTCCATAGAAAGCGTATGCCAAGGGCGAGGTGGGATGTCAATAGGGCGTAAGAGGCCTGCTGGTCTTTCCTTTTGACTCTTGTTTTGGGCGCATACTCCACAGGACATTATAAAGTCTCTGATATCTTTTTTCCAAGACGGCCACCAGAAGTAGCGCTTGATCTTTTCTGAGGTCTTGGCCATACCGGGATGTCCTTCCATTAAAGAATTGTGATAACAAGAGATTACTTTTTTCTGTAAATCTGTGCTGGGTAGGTATAATCGTTCTTGGAAATACAATAAGTTGTCCTTTACTGCAAAGTCCTTTCCCTGCAGATGCCAATTCTGTATGTCTGCTGGAGTTACAAGTTGCCTGGCCTTATCCTTAACTTCCTCTATGGATTTTGTGGCGATTACACCCAGAATTCTTTGTTCGGGAATGATTGGTACAGGTTTAGGGTTGATCAAGTGTTCTTCCACTCCCATCCGAGAAAGGGCATCAGCTTTACCGTTCTTTGTACCAGGTCGATAGGTAATTATGAAGTCAAACTCGGCAAAGAATAATGCCCAACGGAGTTGTCTAGAGGATTGGGCTTTTGCGGTTTTCAAATATTGCAGGTTTCGGTGATCCGTAATCACAGTAACGGTGTGTCGGGCCCCCAGCAGATAATGCCGCCAAGCCTTAAAGGCAGACTTGATAGCCAGAAGTTCCTTGTCAGTAATCGTGTAATTGATTTCAGGAGGCGAGAATTTGCAGGACCAAAATGCCACGGGATGCAACTGATTGGTTACCGGGTCCTTTTGTGATAGAACTGCCCCCATGGCAAGGCTTGAAGCATCAGTTTCCACGATGTAGGGGAGTTCGGGGCGAGGGTGTTTTAAGATTGGTGCAGAGATAAATGTAGTCTTCAAATCCTGGAAAGCTTGTTCCGCCTCGGTAGACCATTCAAAACGTTTGTTTTTCTTTAATAAGGCAGTGATGGGCTGGACTATTCGAGAGAATTCGGGGATAAACCTGCGGTAAAAGTTAGCGAAGCCTAACATGCTTTGCACACCTTTTACGGAGGATGGTGATGGCCATTTGAGAACTGCATCGACCTTCTTTGAATCCATACGCACTCCGCCAGGTGATAATATGAATCCCAAGAATTCAACTTCAGTCACGTTGAAAACACATTTTTCCAACTTAGCGAAAAGTTTGTGTTGACGCAATCTTTCGAGGACCATTTTCACGTGTTTCCGATGTTCAGATTCCGATGAAGAATAAACGAGGATGTCGTCAATGTAAACAACAACAACACACATCTATGAGCTCTCTGAGGACATCGTTCATAAAATATTGAAAGGCGGCCGGGGCATTGCAAAGTCCGAAGGGCATGACCTGATATTCAAATAGCCCATACTTGGTGCGGAAGGCCGTCTTCCATTCATCGCCCTCTTTTACTCGTACCAAGTGGTAAGCTCCTCTAAGATCCAGCTTTGTATATATGCATGCTTTTCTGACTTGGTCCAGGAGTTCAGGGATCAAAGGTAACGGATATCTATTCTTAACGGTGATCTGGTTCAGGGAGCGATAATCTATACAAGTTCTAAGGTCTCCTTCCTTTTTTGGAACGAAGAACAAAGCTGAAGAAGCAGGGGACTTGGAAGGACGAATAAACCCATTTGCCAGGTATTGATCCAGGTATTGTCGAAGGTGAAGGTTCTCAGGCTCGGTGAGGGCATAAATTCTACTACAAGGAGTAGTAGATCCAGGTATCAGGTCTATCTGGCAGTCATAAGACCTATGAGGAGGTAGAGAGTTAGCCTGATCCTTCCGGAAAACATCTTGGTATTCTAGGTATTCGGGAGGTAACTGGGGAGTCTCTGAAGAAATTGCTGCCAGTGCAACACCAGGTGGAGGGTGACAAGTAGAGACACATTCTGGAAACTGGACCGTTCTTGCTCGCCAATCGATCAGAGGATTGTGTTTCTCTAACCAAGGTATTCCTAGAATAATCTGAAACTGAGGGGCCTTGATCACATCGAACACGATCTTCTCATGGTGTCCATCTTGACTTACTAGCGTCACCTCTTGAGTGGTATGCGTTACTGGCCCGGAGGCTATCTCCGTACCATCCACCGTTGTAATGACGTCCTTTACAGCCTTGGGACAAAGAGTTAGATTCATCCTCAAAACCATTTCATGATCCACATAATTGCCGATGGCGCCGCTGTCGACGTAAGCTTCAATTGCATGTAATCGATCCGGATTATCAGGGCTAATGAGGACCATAGGTATCACGAAATGCGAGGTCACGGAACTGGTTTTCACGCTCGGCAAGAGGACCTCTATTCTTGTCGGGCGAGGTCGTTTCCCTGCTCAGAGTTTGTAACTTTGGTAACTGCAGCTCCTACTGCCTTCTTGGCAGGTTTCACCGGACAGTCTCGAAGAAAGTGCCCTGAGTTTCCGCAATAGAGGCATAATTGCAACTGTTTTCTCCTTTCCCGCTCCTTTTGTGTTAGAGGACCTTTCAGACCCCCTATTTGCATGGGTTCCCCGGAATCTACTCCTTTGGAAGGAGTTGGCGGTTTGGAAAATACTCGAGCATCAAACTTGGAACGATCGGCCTTCCTGTTCTGCAGTCTGTGATCTATTTGAACGACTAAGTCTATATAGTCCGAACAATCTTGTGGGGGATTCACTACTTGGGCTAACACATCTTTGAGCTCTCCACGTAGACCTCTATAAAACAGCGTAATCCTTTTGTCCTCAGGCCATTGAGTTTCCACTATCAGTCTGTTGAAAGACGCAATATAAGCCAAAAGGTCTTGATTACCTTGTCGCAACGAAAGAAGCTCATTGTCCAAGGCCTGCCCCTGTGAATGTCTTGCGAACAGTTTTTCCATACTGAGCTGAAAAGCTTGAAAATCATGGAGGACCGGATCATCTTGATTTACTAGAGGGATCGACCAGTCTGCCGCATTGCCACTAAGGTACGAAAGCACGAAAGCTACTTTAGCTTGATCAGTTGGAAAGGCTGCTGGCCGGCATAAGAAATGCAACCGGCACTGATTGATAAATACTGCAAACCTCTTTGGGTCACCAGAAAATCGTTCGGGCGGAGCCAGAGGTACATTACCAGGTAGGTTGATCTGCACTGGATTCATAGAGGATGTAGAAGGAAGATTTCCCCCAGATGCGGGTAACGGGGTCTGTCCGGCTTGTGACTGTAGCAATTGTCTAGCGAGATCATCTGTTCGCTCCTTGGAAATAATCAGTTCCCTTCTTAGAGCGTTTGTTTCCTGACGGGCTGCATGCACTTCTGCCCTTAGTTCCCCAAGTAACTGGGCTAGCTGGTCGGTATCCGAGGTTTCCATAGCGCCTGGACGGGAGTTTTGTGGTAGTCTTTGCGTTCTGTAACGCTCACCTGATTCCCGTAGAGGCGCCGGTCTTGACTGGGCGTATACCGTATCTACAAAGGTGATGTGTAACACACGACTGGCTCTTTGGGCTGGACCTCTGTGCACTGTATGTCTGACTTGAAGGGTAAGATGTCTGCAGATAGAAAATATGGGATTAAGGAACTGGGTTATTGAATGTCTCTCTCTTCTTCCCTTTCTCTTCTCCTGTAGAACCCCAAAGGTTAACGCTCTCACCTTAGGTAAGTGAACGCCGTGCTCTCCATCTGCCTCGGGGCAGGGTGCTGTAACCAGTTTCTTCACTGGATAAGGGGAGCAGGCCTCTTGACTTCAGAGGACTGCTGTCCGTCGTTTACTGCACGAACGGTAAGTTTCGAGTAATTCTAATGTCTTTAAAGTCTTTAGTAATGATGTTTCTTGTTTTGCAGGGTTCTGGCGATGGCGGATGCCGGGCTGAAGTGAGTTGAAGATGGAGCCCGTGTGATGAATAGAAGCGCCTGGAAGCACGTAAGTAAGCGCTTGTTGCCTGCTTCACGATGCGCTCTAACTGTCTTTTTATTTTGCAGGTACAAGTTCGGAGCAGCTGCAGGGTGCCGGAATACCCACTGGGTTAGATGTGGAAAGGAGTAATGGCACGTGAGTATTAAAGTTCCCCAATGTCTTTAAACGCACCTTGTTTTGTCTTTCAGATGCGGGATGCAGCGCCGAAGGCCTCCGGAGCGTGCGAAGAGTTGGTAAGCTTTTGTCTTTCAGATGCCGGAATGCAGTGTGAAGACCTCCGGAGCGCACGAAGAGTAGGTAAGCCTTTGTTTTTCAGATGCCGGAATGCAGCGCGAGGCGTTGGTGACAGCCGATGGACCAGGTAAGTGAAGAGCTGTCACTGAAGACCGTAATGCTAACCTGTTCTTTCTTGTCTTTATAGGTGTTGCTGAAGACTGGATTCAGGATGGTAAGCCTTTTTCCTTAGGCCCAGGATCAGATGCAGAAGACACGATGAGCGTTCTGCTGCAGAGGATGCAGAATAACGCAAAGCAAGATTCATCCATCGGGTGTGGTTTAAATAGCCTCCTGTAGTGCTTAGGTGTCTCCTTCCACAGCCACGCCTAGGTAAGAAAAGAGTTCCTGCTTTCCAGAAGAGTTCCAGTGTTCTGAATCTAGGGAGTGGCTCCTGCCCCACCCAACAGGAAAAGTAGTTCCAAACAGAAGAGGATCAAAAGGTCCCAATTGGGACTGGTCGGCACTCGGAACCTGGGTTATGGATCTGCTTCCAAGGGAGTTGGGAAAACCCTGACCTTTTGGAAGCAGAGATCATGACAAATATTGTCACAGAGTGGAGAAGTCAGATACTATCGCAGTGAGGAGTGGGCCAGTAATCACAACACCCTCAGAGTGTGGAGCAGCCTAGCAATCTCAATACTATCACACTGTGGTGCGGGCCAGTAATAACAGTATTGTCACAGTGTGGGGCAGCCTAGCATTTACAATGCTATTGAAGTGTGGGGCAGCTTATCAACCACAATACTATCACAGTGTGGAGCAGGTCAGTGATGACAATATTATCACAGTGTGGTACTACACAGCCAGGTTTGAGAGTCCTGCACGGTGGGAGAGAGGCCCACACCTAACAATGCAACTAAACACAGCTAGAGCCTACACCTAACAGTGCAATTTGAGACAAGACTAAACACAGCTAGATTTGAGAGTCCTGTACAGTGGGAGAGAGGGAAGCAGAGTGAAGTAATCAGAGTATTGTACAGGTGTAGTTAAGTTTGCTAATTGTCCAGGCTTCCAGAGTAGAGTAATTACTCTACTTCCCACCTGGACCAATCCTACCGTACTCATTGCTGCTGGTTGACGGCTAGCCCCTGGCTTCCACTGCTGACACCTGCAGACACGATGTGGAGCCGCCTCTGTTGGAGCCGCCCTTTGCCCTGGGTCCCTTAGCCGCATGGGCTGCCGGGCAGAGGGCTGCCCTGGGAGGGTCACTTATGACCTAGATGAAGCACCAATCAAGGACAGAAGGCAGTCTGGTAGGCGGGAGGAGGAGGGATAACACAGAAATGCAAGCGGGCTGGGGAGGGAGGCTACTGGCAATGCACATGGCCCTGGGGGGACCTCAAAACAGGTGAAATAGGCAAAAGTAGATGCCCAAAAGGGTTTAGGGGGCACAGCACTCACCAGGGTCTGCTGATTTAAAATGACCAAAGCGCGTGGAGTGTGGCTCGGTAGGCCCAACTGCTTTACTGAGAAGTACCAATAAGGGACGGAAGGCTGTCTGGGAGATGGGAGGAGGAGGGATAACACAGAAATGCAAAGTGGGCTGGGGAGAGAGGCTACTGGCAGTGCACATGGGCCCCGTGGGTCGCCCGACATCAAGATAATATTTTGCTTGGGAATCCCACAAGCTGCTTCTAGGAGGAGCCTATCATGAGACTCCCCCAGGTCTGACAGTTTGGCGTTAAAATCACCCATGATGAGTATACCAGATCCGCGTTCACATAATAAAAAGTCTGCCAGCCACCATTTAGAGATGAGATATTTTTTAAGTCCTCCTTCGGGTGCAGGTAAGTATCCCCAATAAGGAGCCTAGCACCCCCCCTTAATCGCCTGTATAATAGATGCCATAGGAATTTGATCTGATGGTGTAGAAATGTGTACAGGCCCCCAATCTCTGGACCTACGCACCAGAGTGGCAAGGCCCTTGTGAGGCCTGGCTACCCCTCCCATGTAACCGGGCAAGTTGTTATCCAGTAATCAGGAAAGTGCTTTGTCAGCAGAGTCATCAAGTAGCCATGTCTCCTGAAGGCATAATACATCAAAATGTCTTAGCCAATCCAACCAGTCACGGTCCTCTTCCTTGCATGTACATTAAAACCCTTGCCTGTCTCTTAGTTTCCATGTACTTCAAAGCACCCATGTGTGAATCATTTTTATGTTACATTTGGTGGTTTTAACATTTTATCTTTCTGCGTGCGTGAAAGCCTAATATGTATCAATTCCAAACAAACAATAACACTAAAAGTAACATATCGCATCCATAATTAACTATACTCGTTACATATGAAATTGAAACATCGCGCCCAGTTGACTGCCACCCCCAGTCATCAATACGGCGCACACAACATGAAACCCTCGTAATCATGGGGACCCTTCCTGACCAACCCAACATTCCCCCCTTTAGTTAATGCTAACTAGCACATCAGAATCATCTTCTTGGGGAACAACACTACAGCCATCTCTCACACTGGTCCCAATATGGGCCTGCTCCTCCACTGAACAAACCCAACTCATTCCCCCATCATATCCGCAATCTACCTGCGGCTCCACACAAGCATGCCAGTTTGGTGGAGGACACAAAACAACCTCAGTTTGAGTACTCATATGGAATGAAGTGTATGTGAGAGAAGGTATATGGGTGAGTGACTAGTGGGTGAATGTGTATGAATGTGCTTGTGTATATGTTCTGGGTGGGTGGGTGCATGCCTGTGTGGTGAATACAGTGTGAATAAACGTGAGAGGAGATGTATGGCTAGGTGAAAGGGGATGTGTGTGTGTGTGTGTGTGTGTGTGTCTGTCTGTCTGTCTGTCTGTCTGTCTGTCTGTCTGTCCGTCCCTGGGAGACTGGGGATCACTAGAGCATTTTTGACACATCCTTTATTGACTTTGCATGTTTTACTGGTATATTTGGGAAACGCCAAGTTCATGTGTGTCTTTACCTGGCCAGAATGGAATTTTGGTACTGCCAGTCTAGCCATTACATACTGTGGTATGACATGCATTACTCAGCATCTTTTATAAAGCAAGCATGATAAGTAGTAATGCCTCGCTAGACTGATGTTTCGAAGGGTTTGGGTCCTCCGACGTATTCCACATCTATGACAGGTAATCACCACAGCTGTGCTGCTTCGGAAAGCTTTCTGCGTCCTGTGTCGATGACGTCGATACGCTGTCCTCGAGGGCCTCCTTCGAGCCGATGTCACTGGATGTTATAAGTAGGACGCACAACGCCTGTAGCCTTAGTTCAGTTTTTTCCACTAACGTGTTCTCTTCGGAGATCTCGGCGCACCTCGGTTCTTCTAGTGTACTTCTTCTCGGTTCTTCGAACTTGTTTGTTTGTGAAGATATCATGTCTTCGTCTTCTCCTACCCCGCAACCGGGTTTCAAGAAGTGTTGGGACTGCGGTTCCAAGATGTAGCTGATGGACACGCACAACGCCTGCCTCTGTTGTCTCGGTGAGGACCATGCCACGGATGATTGCCAGTCGTTAACATCGAAGGCCTTGCGGGAGCTTAAGAAGAAGCTTTCTGTCGGCAGGGTGTCCAAGCACCGAAAATCAAATCCGCTGGGCTTTCGACTGACAATTCGAGAGGCGACTCTCCGCGTCCTCAGCGTAAGTCCAGGGGGTCTCGGTCCTGGAGTGGGTCCCGCCATTCCTCTGACTCTTCGAGGCACTCGCGGAAGCGCCGTCACCGGTCGTCTTCCCCGTCCTCGTCCGAGGACTCGGCCCGTCGGCAGGTTGCTTGTCCCAACAAGCATTCTTCTCCTGCGGAATGGGATGCCTTTCGTAAGGAAATGATGGTGATTTTTGAGTCGCAGGGCTCAGTTCCGTCCGTGCCGTCGAGAGGCGCCGGCAAGGAACGCGCTAGGGCCACCGTTCACACACCTTTTGGTTCGGGCGGTCGGTGCGATCACCGGGAACCTTCGAGGTCCCAGTCGGACAAGGTGGATCGCTCTAGCCATGCCCGTTCCAGGTCCCGTTCCTCGACGCCCTCGAGCCCGGTGGAGACTGTGAGGTCTTCTAAGAAGACGTTGATGCCATCGGCGCCATGTCTGTCGAGGGACTCTCTCGAGGCTCCGGCTCCTAGGAAGTCATCGGCGCCGAGGCCGTCGAAGGACACGCTCGGGGCACCGCCCTCGAGACCTGTGTCGAAGCCATCGGCGCCACACTCGACGTCAACGCCCTCAACGCCTTTTGTGGTGACTTTACCAGAGGTACCCCGTGTGTCAGTGGAAACTCCGAAGAAGGCCCTGAAGTAGTCGGTAAGGCCTGTATTTGAGCCTTTTTCTGTACCCTCTTCCAGGGATTTTTTCCAGCCTCTGGATCATATTTCTGAGTTGGAGGAAGGGTCTGAGGAAGGTTTGTTTCCTGATGAGGTTCCTGATGACCTGTTATCTGGTCATAGCCAATTGGAAGACCTGCGTCAGTCTTTGCATGACGCCAGCAGTCTTGATACCTCCCCGAAGGTTGAGTTTGGCAGGCCTGAGCCTGGTACGCATGCAGAATCCTCATACAGGCGACTCATGTCGAGGGTGACGGAGTACTTGAGGTGGTCTGCGCCACCAGTGGATTTTCTGCAGGATGACCTGACGGATATCCTTGACCAAGGTCCACCCACTGACCCGGTGCTGCCATTCCATATGGCTTTACAGAGAAGGGTGGCGGCGGCTTGGACTGCTCCGGAGAGTCTCCCGGCAGTGGGCAAGTCTTTGTCGCGAAAATACCGTCCAGCCAGTAGCAACCCCTGCTACTTGTCCAGGCACCCCACTCCGGAGAGTTTGGTGGTGCAGGCGGCTACGGCCCCAGCAAAGTAGGCGTCGTATCCTACCATCCCTCCTGATAGGGACGACAAGCGTTTTGATGGCTGGGCGAAGAAAGTGTTTTCTTCAGGGGGTATGGCTTTACAGGCAATCAACTCTGTGTGTGCCTTAGCACGTTTCACTCACACTCTGTGGAATTGTGTGTCTTTGGCGGCTGAACATATTCCCGAAGCGGAGGAACGGGATGGTTTTCTTGCTCTCGTTCAGGATGGCAAGGATGCCATGTGTGAATCCGTTCAGTCGGGTCTGGACATGGCAGAGTTTGTCAGCCGGTCCATGGCGGCGAGCACCGTACAATGCGCAGATATGCGTGGTTGCGGAAGTCGGGGTTTGCTCCTGACGTACAAGCCCGGCTTCTCAACATGCCCTTTGATGGTGTACATCTTTTTGGCAGCAAGGCTGACAAGAGCATTGAGAGGTTGCAGACCTCCAAAGCTGCAGCAAAGTCGCTGAGCGTTGCAGTTCACTAACCTCCGCCTTTTCGTCCTTGGGGACAGCAATGGAGGGAAGGCTCCTTTCGATACTACTCTTCCTTTGGTAGATCGAGGGGAGCTGCAAGTCAAAGGGGCCACTGTAGGAGTACCAGAGGTGGAAAACAAGGTACTCGAGGTGCCAAGGCCGCTTGGGCAGTTGCCTCTTTGCCCTCAGGCACTGCCGCAGCCGCTTCAGCTCGGTCATGAGGCCATGTCCCATGGTTCGCCGGTTGGGGGAAGGCTGTCGCAGCATCTTGTAGAATGGTGTGCCATTACTTCAGATGTGTGGGTTCTGGAGATCATAGCCCACGGCTACTGTCTTCCTTTCCGGCAGAGGCCTCACGACAATCCACCAGGTAATCTCTCTTTGAAGAGTCTGGATCCGCTCCTTGCGCAGGAAATCAAATCCCCGCTGGAGAAAGGCGCTATAGAACTGGTGCCTGTAGCGGAGAGGAACAAGGGATGGTATTCCCCATATTTTTTGATCCCGAAAAAGGACGGGGGATTGAGACCCATCATGGACTTGCGTGGTTTGAACAAGCTCCTCAGGATGGACACGTTCAAGATGGTTACTCTTTCTCAAGTCCTCCAGGCCCTTCAACTTCAGGACTGGTTGGTGTCTCTTGACCTCAACGACGCTTACTTTTATGTGCCGATTCATCCCAAGCACAAGAAGTACCTGAGGTTCGCGGTTGGCGACTCGCATTTTCAGTTTGGGGTCCTGCCATTCGGATTGACCTCCGCCCTGAGGGTCTTCACCAAACTCATGGTGGTGGTGGCAGCATATCTCAGGAAACGGGGGATTCACGTCTAACCCTACCTGGACGATTGGTTGATCAGGGCGTGCTCTCCCGAGCAAGCCCTGGATCATCTGTCCATCACCTGCCACTCCCTTCACAAGCTGGGCTTCTCCCTCAACTTAAAGAAGTCCCACTTGACACCGACCCAGCAACTCCAGTACATCGTAGCAGTGCTCGACACATCCCTGGGGCAGTGTTCGCCTCCCCAGGTGAGGGCTTCTCACATTCTGCAGATGGTGAACAGGTTTCAACATTCCCAGAGTCTCCCGGCATTCGAGTTCTTGAGGTTGCTCACCTCATGGCATCCTGCATTCTTCTGGTGCCAGAGGCCAGGTTGCGGATGAGATCTCTGCAATGGGCTCTCAAGCTCCAGTGGTCGCAGTCCTCCGGCAGGATGTCGGACCCCGTTCAGGTGCCACCCTCGGTCGCCCAGGATCTTCTGTGGTGGGCCGTCGAAGGCAATCTGATGAGGGGGGCTCCATTTTGGCTACCCTGGCCGGAGGTGACGATCGTGATGGACACGTCCCTCACGGGATGGGGAGCTCATGCCAACGAGTTGACAGTCAGCGGTCGTTGGTCTCCGTCGGAGTCCAGACTCCATATCAATTTGTTGGAGCTGAGGGCCGTCAGGGTAGCCCTGAAGGCTTTTCTGCCGGCTGTGCGGGGGAAGAATGTACTGATTCTGACGGACAACACAGTGGCCATGCACTACCTCAACAAAAAGGGGGGGGCAGGGTCTCTACCTCTGTGCAGAGAGGCAATGCAGCTCTGGTTCTGGGCCATCCAGCAGGACATTTTGATCTCGGCAGTTCATCTGGCCGGAGACGAAAACATGGCGGCGGACGCTCTGAGCAGGCAGAGCACGGTCTCTCACGAGTGGAAGCTGGCTCAGGAGATTCTCCTGGAGATCTTTGCCCTGTGGGGGACCCCACAAGTGGATCTCTTCGCCACCAGTGTCAACCGGAAGTGCGAAAGATTCTGCTAGCGGGAATTTCCTCCAAGAGGAGCCTTAGGGGACGCGTTCGTAGTGGAGTGGTCCTTCCCACTGCTGTATGCGTTTCCTCCAGTCCCTGTCATTTCGCAAGTGCTGCAGAGGTTACGGAGGTTCGGTTCCCGGATGATCCTCATTGATCCGGCATGGGCCCGGAGAACGTGGTACCTGGACCTTCTCGACATGTCCATCTGCCCTCCACGCTGTCTTCCCGACCGAGACGATCTGCTCTCATGGGAGGGAGGGTCAGGTTCTCCATACAGAGGTCAAGTCCCTCAACCTTCATGCTTGACTTCTGAAAGGTTGAGGTATAAGGATTGGGACCTCCCTGAAGACGTGATGGAGGTGTTGCTTTCGGCCAGCAGGCCAGCGACAAAGTCCCTGTACCGTTGCCGTTGGACAAAGTTCTGCGACTGGTGCAGGGTTAAGAATGTGGATCCTCTTTCATGTGCCATTCCTGTGGTTCTGTCTTTTTTGCTTTCGTTAGCCCACAAGGGCCTGCAAGTGGGTACCATTAAAGGTTACCTGGTGGCGCTGTCCATATTTAAGCTCTCGTCTGAGGAGTGTTCTTATTTTAAGATTCCTTTAATTTCTCAGTTTCTGAAAGGGCTCACTAATGTGTTCCCACCGTCACCTTTCCAGGTGCCCGGTTGGGATTTGAACCTGGTTCTAAAATTCCTACTGGGAGCTCCGTTTGAGCCTTTGCATTCTTGCCCTTTGAGACTGTTGTCTTTGAAAACTGTATTTTTAGTTGCGATCTTCCTTCTTTTCTTCCGAAAGTTGTGTCGGAATTTCATTTAAGCCAGAAGGTTGTTATTCCGGCGTTCTATCCTCCTCCGCATCCTGGTAAGGAAGAGGAGAGGCTCCATAGGTTGGATCCTAGGAGAGCTTTAAGTTTCTACATTTCACGCATGTCCCGGGTCAGAGTGGACGATCAGCTCTTTATTGGATACGCTGGAAGGCGCTTGGGACAAGCTTTTACTAAACAGACTTTGTCTAGATGGATTATCTTGACAATTTCTGAATGTTACCGCTTGGCGGGTAAGGACCCTCCGGAAGGCTTACGGGCCCATTCTACTAGGGGTGTTGCTGCCTCTACTGCCGTGCAGAGGGGTGTTCCCATTCGTAAGATTTGTGAAGCAACCACATGGGCCTATGTCCATACTTTTGTGAAACACTACTCCCTGGATCCATGGGCAAGACCTAGCCTTTGGTAAGGTGGTGCTCTATTCTGCAATTTGATTGGGCATTCTAAAATTCTAAATTCTTTTCCCACTTCCATACGTTGGTACTGCTTTGGGAGTCTGTCATAGATGTGGAATACGTCAGAGGACCCAATCCCTTCAAAGAACAAGTTACTTTCTTACCTGGTAACGTTCTTTCGATGGGATGGTCCGACGACGTATTCCACATCGCTGCCTCCCTACCTGCCCCTCTACAGAATTTCTTATGCGATTGCAGCTTTAGTTTCCACAAGGCTTTCTGTAGTCATTTTGGCAGAAGATTGGTGCCACACGTTCTGGGGAAAAACTACAACTGAGGCTACGGGCGTCGTGCGTCCTACTTATAACATCTGGTGATGTCGGCTCGACGGAGGCCCTCGAGGACAGCGTATCGACGTCATCGACGCAGGACGCAGGCGCCGAAAATTTTCCAAAGCAGCACAGCTGTGGTGATTACCTGTCATAGATGTGGAATACGTCGTCGGACCATCCCATCGAAAGAACGTTACCAGGTAAGAAAGTAACTTGTTCTTTCGTGTAGTGGCCTGTATATTTCTTACTGTAGCATGACATTTTATTAACCGAGCATCTTCAATGAAGCAAGGATGATAACTGTTCTTATGGGTCTAGACTGGCTTACATTGGAACCCGTTTGGACACGTTTTCTTATTGTGACATGCCACTTTTCATGGCCAAACCAACATGCATATTTTCTTATAGGAGTACTGGCATATATTGGTAGAGCCAGCGTTGTGCCTATTGCCAGAAATGATACTATAAAAAAAATCTCAAAGCAAACATGCGTATGTTCTTATGTGGGAATACTAACATATGTTGGTGGAGACAGCATGGAAATGTATGGGCACAGCCAGCATGAAAATGTGTTTTATACTGGCATGTATTGAAAGGGACCGGCATGACAATGCATTGGGAAATGCACTTGTGCACTTTTGGTAACTTGTATCTATTGTACCTTTTTTCATGGGTTACCCTACACCCTACAAAACCTATTGCAAACTGTCTGGCCTTTTACCCACATTTTCATAGAAAGTGTGCTGTAAATATTTGAACCCATTATTCAAAGCATGTTATAATGGAAGGGGGACGTATCCTCCTGAACCCCCAAAACCAGTTTTTGTTAGTTCAGGCCCCCTCCCTATGCTCTGTCACAATTGCATACTTGTGGCAAATATTTACACCCTCCAATAGAACAACTCACCAGCCGTTACTGTAGGCTGGTATATTTGGGGACCAGGCACCACCCCCTTCTTTCTACGCTAGGTGAAACATTTAAGCTTTGATTCAAAAACATATTTATTTATTTCACTTGGAGTAGTGCATACCCCTGCAGCGGCATTGTGCACATGTGGTGGTCCGAGATGGCCCGCGGTGTGGCGTTTCCTGTGCTTTAAGAAGCTGGGGGAGGAGCCCTCAGCATGGCTCACGGGTGTGGGGGGCACTTTTTGTGCTATGCCACTGATTGGGCTCTTCTCACCTTGAACACATTCAAGTGTGATGTGAATGGTTGAAACACCATGGTTCTTTCTTATGTTAGTAATGCTTTGCCTCATATGTGTGCTAGCGCCACCATATCTGCCAGAACCAAAGGTAGGTAGGATTATGCTTGGCTCAGCTCTTGATGAGTCGTCCTTTCTATTGGAGCAAGAAAGGAGTCAAAGCAGGAGGTTTGGCTTGAGACAGGCCCTAGCCATTGTTGGTTTTCCTAGCTCTACTGTTGGGGCAACAGCTAATGTCTGCTACAGATGGCCTCAAGAACACACCAACTCTCATAGAAGGTTAAAGAGTTTTTATTAAGGTTTCTGCAAAGGGGCTTACTAAAGTCCATCTCTCATCTCCGTGGACTTTTCTTTCCCTACCGCAGGCACTCCTGAAACCCAAGGTTGTCACTAGAGATTGGTAACCCCTATTTACTTAACCTAGTATCCAAGGAAAGCGATTCATGTGTTTAAAAAACACAGTATTTTCTGACCATTATTGATATATGGGACGTTTGAAAAGTACTTTGGGTGGATACAATTGATGGAAATGAGCCACACAAAACATCTTGGAAACTTGCATACAATGTCAAGAACTGGAGATTCAAAGTGTTCTCATACACAATAAGTCACTGATTGACAACGCCAACATTCATTATGCTGAAATGTTTGTACAGGCAATCACAGAATGCTAAATTAATCTATTGTTTTTCCTCCATTTTTTCTTTTCTTCTCTTTTCTTTTATTCTCCTTTTTCTACTTTGCCATTTTTTGATCACTCATAATATTTACATTATTTCTTTCTATCTGTAGCCACAATGTTTGCCTTCCATGAATTGAAATTTGTTCAATGGACACAAATCCAATTTTGTACACTCTGTGAACTTTGGATGTTTACTATTGTACATTGCTGCATATGTATATATCAATTTGTTTAATATTGTTGGATTTGTTTATATTTATAGAATCATTTGCCTTGAAAAAGACTGAATAGGTTGAAACACGTGTTGGCAAAATCTGAGGGCAGATTTCAAATATGCCCAATAAATCTATTTGACACAACTAATACATGGTTGTCTATTTCTGTTTTACTTGATAACCAATCTATATCGAAAAGATAAGACGAGCACAATTGATACCGGCACGTTTCACAGTTTACTATATTTTTACATGGTGATGTGCCAGTTGTGATGGCCTAAAGTTAAACACATTCTCTATCTGACTCCCTCTGGGAATTACCAGGTGAATCCTATATATAGGTCAGACAGAAGCAACAATAATCTTCAAAACTGCCTTTAAGCCTTTGGAGGTAGTCCAGTCGTACTTCTGGGGATCCCACCAGGGTGCCCAGGTAGTGCACTGAGAAGAGAACTGGGAATACAGAGTGTCTCTTCCATGGCAAAAGCTAGACACTTGGTCTATTTTTCTAAAAACATTTTTTTTGCTTTATTTAAGTGCATGTGATTGAATAACAACCTTGTACATTAAAAAAACGACATGACACAATACCAAAACATCAGATAATCCATACAATCATTTTAGTTTTTTTAAACCAGTGAACAGATAAAAATAACTGTAAAAATGTACTTATGATTCACGTTTTGGACAAATAACCTAATCTAATTTAAAACATCATAACTAAAATTATGTTTCATAAAAAAGTGAAAAATCTCACACTAAAATCATCTACTACAAAAGCTCAATCTAACAATACTATATCCCATTTCGTAATTCATAGGGAATATTTGGAAACAAGTCTTATATAGCAGCCAATTTTATGATGAGGGTAACACCAGGGAAAACATGGGAAGTAAATCAACAGTCTTTGCAATCCAATAATTTAGTGGCCCTGAACCAAACATACGGTACGCAGCAGAGGTCACCACGTATGATTCAGCCGCAAAGAGCATGCTCCAGAATTGATTAGTTTCATGTTTGGCAAAATTCACGTAGCCGTTAGCATAGCAATCTTCAATGCATCAGAATATGTCGTGCAGTTTCAATTTGTTGCCCACACAACCGGCAGAGATGCTCCTCCAGCGGAAAACCCTGCGAGGCTCCCCTAATGGCATACACGGGTCGGATGTCGAAGCACAAGTAAACAACAAAGTGAATCAGAGCAGGCAAACACCACTTGATTAGGTATTGCCGCAGGCTGTGGCTAAAACCCCCCTGATGGGATACTGGATGTATTTGCGCCTTTTCCACCAGGGAGCCCAATGTGAGTACATGATCGTGGTCCCGACTCCTAGGGGTGAGTTTACTTAGAAATACGGGGACCTCTTGTTCCGTGCAACATGTTAAAGAGATATCCTGGCAGTGTGAAAGAACCACACTTTCCAGGTCTCTGAACCATGTGCTACGGGAGTAGCGTTTGGCATGGACCATAGAACAATGCAAAAAGGATTCATGTCTCCCCACACCAAACTTTATATTCACCCATAGTTTACTAACTGCAATAGTCCACAGGGACAGGAGTGATTGGAGGCCTAGTTTCAATCTTAGAGCTTCCACCAGAACTGTGCCTGGCAAGCCCAGTAAGGACTGTAGGACTTTAGCCTCCAATTTTGGTAACCAGCAAATTGCCCTCTTTGGCAAAACTTCGAGGGCATATAAAATTCCCAGGACAATTGCTTTCTTAAAAGCCAAAAGCTTTCCCTCCAAGGAGCGGCCACCCCATGTGTCGATCACTTTCCTGATGGTCAACCATTTGGCCCAGGCTTCGGGCATAATAGTGTCATGTAGATACAGGAATGAAGGGGATGCTTTTATCTGGATGCCCAAATGCCTGTATGTGTGTATTTGGGGCCGTTTGGTGGCTCCCAAGTACCAGCAAAACGTGTCTCCTCCATGTGCCTTCTTGCCAATAGTCACAATTTTTGTTTTCTTCATATTTATCCGTAAGCCATTCATACCAGCATAAGTATGTAGCACATTTAAGGAGTGTTGAGGGCCCATAGCTGTTCTGTCTATATGACAATGTCATCGGCGTAGGTAAGGCTATTCACAGCCACATGGCCGTAGTGTGGGCTGTGGTTGTGTGCAGTCTTCAGTGCGATGTCCATGTCAGCCATATATAAATGAAATAATAATGGTGCCAATACACACCCTTGCTTTACACCCACATTTGTCGCAATACATGAGATAGCATATCATTCTGCGATAGCTGAACTTTAATATGTGTTTCATGATGCAATAGTTTTATAAAATAGAGGAGCAATGGATCAATGCCCCATTTAGCCAACTCCTCCCACAATTTTGTATGGGCGACAGTGTTAAAGGCTGAGCTACAATGAACAAAACAAACCTATAACGACGTTCCGGGGTAACAGAACACATCTGAGATTAAAGCTGAGAGGACCCATAACGGGTGTTGAGTGCCAAAACACTTTCTAAAACCAAAATGATGCTTATGATGGTTCGTATAAGACCAGGATGAGAGCATATCAACCAAGATAGTGGCAAAAAATGTTGCGCTGCAGTCTAGCATTGTTAAAATTCTATAGCAGCGTGGCTCCACCCTGGGGCCTTGTTTATACACTGGGATCAAAACTGAATTCCTCCAAGAATTTGGGATATGACCCGTTGCACAGATCTGGAGGAAGAAAGCTTTTAAAAGATCAGCTCACATTGAAGGCTCTTTCTTTAAAACAATGTTACAAAGACCATCAGGTCCAGTAGGCCGTGAGGACTTAGCTTTCTTAATTGTCACCTCAAAATATGTGTCTTTCACATGGTGCCAAACAGCAGAGCCCTCCATCGAGGTAACCATGGCACTAACCATAGGTTTGTTGTTGTCCCAGAAGCACTTTTTTATATGACCTGCCCGTACCTCATCCACGATGGGAATTGCTACCAGAGCCATTGGACCCGCTCTAATGGAACGAATCATATGCCAAAACCTTTTGTGTTTGTGTGTGCAAATGGTCGTATTTATGGGCTTCCATTTAGCAGTGGCGTCCCTAAATCGATATTCCTGTAACCACTGTTTGTAGGCAGTTTTAATCTTAACAAACCTACTCTTGATTTCCGCGCGAGACAACAGTCTACATCTCTTTAACCTGCAAGCCTCTATGTTCACCATATGTTTCTTTTAGCGATGCCTGCTTCAAGGGGGCCCAGGGCTTAGTTCCTTTCGCTCTAGCTACCCCATGAAAATTATCATAAACCATTACTGTGGCAACCATGTGATTTCAATCCCATGAACATTTCCTAAGTAGAGCTTCACCATTGGGCCTGTGGTTTTTAATTGCAGTGTTTTATTTCTTTACATTGTTAAGTGACCATCAACGTTCATAACCTTGCAAACTCATAGTGGGAGTATACTTCAGTTTTATGCGAGGCTTGGCCTTAGGTACTTGGCAGGTCATTCTCAATGTGACATGGTCGCTCATAGGGACCTCTTTAATTTGCAAATCAGGAAGTAGATCTAGAATCACCTGGTTTACAAAGATATAATCAATCAAGGAAAAGTGGCTTCCATTTGACCAATTATAATGTGTTCCTGGTGTGTTTATAGCTAAGGGTACAAGATCAAATTCGGCTAATGATGCTAACCACTCCTTGCCACGCCTTGAGCCAGGGGCGGAATGCCCACCCGTCTCGCATGAGGAAAGGAGCTGTAGAGCAATCCGTGTTGAAATCCCCTGCCAATATGATATTATTTTGGTCAGAGCATAGATGAAGAGTGTCAAAGACAACCTCCATGAGGTCACCCGTTTATTTACCCCCAGGTGGGTTGTACAATGTTCACACTTAATGTATCCCCCCATTCCCCGAGCCATGTGGGAAGCCAGCCAAGACGGATGCAAGAGAATTGTCATGTTCCCTAGTGCCATGATGCTGAGTGAGTGAGTGTTAAATTTTTGCACCAATGCATAGCCCACCCTTGGGGCATCCCATAATTGCGGGAGACAGGTGAAACAGTAAAGTGTAGCACGTCTCCTGTAAGAGAAATAGATTTGACATGAAAAGTTCATGGCTGCCCAATTTTTGGCCAAAAAGGTAACAATGGCCACGAGAATTCCAGGATAGCATTGAAAAGGATCAAAAATGAGGTGCTTTAGGTCATTCTGGGCAGTCGTTTGTCCTTACCCAATTTCTAGTGTGATTAACGTGTCCTTCCTGTCTATTCAAAGCTACAGTTCTGGTAGCCTGATTGTATGTGTATGGTATTGCAATGTCTTGTGAACTATTGTGCCCATGTATGGTTAGTGGTTCACCCTGCGCCATATAAAGATAGAACTAGGATACTTCAAAGCCAATTTCATACAGTCCCCATTACTTGCACACACGTTCAGCAACTAATGGGGAAACAAAAGTTGGCAGTGCTCGATTTGTCTGGCTATATTATTTGGGCAACTCTAGACGTTTGATGTCCTCAGAAGAAATCATTTTTATGCCTGGTGTTAAGTGCAACAGATTCAGCAACCAAGCACTATTTTTATATTTAGAGAATGCCTTGGCAGGGTCCCTGGCCGGAGCAGATGGATACACTGTAGCCAGGTGTGCAAACCATGGTAAAGCAGCTGAGCTAACTGATTTTGAGGTCCTCCCATACTGTATGTAATTTGTGTCCCGAGAAAGGGTGGCAAGAGCCATACTAGCACTTCCTCCATCAGGGCACTCTATACCAGCAATAAGGGTTGTCCGTGGACAGGGAACCCCCATAGGATAGAACGCCACAGTTTGGTGACCTTGTAACTGCCCGGAATTCCTTATTAGAATCTGAGTTTGAGGTTCAAAATGTGAGTTTGATGGTTGACTGCCCGCTCAGAATGCGCTTGGGGCTGCAACCCACTTGGGGCAATATGATTGGGGGTTGCCTTTGTATCCTCAGAACCATGCAGTACTGTCCCGTTTCAGATGATCTTTGGACAGGAGGAAAGGACCCAATTATCTAGTGGTCTGTGTAGGACAACTTCTCTTAGAATGTCATCCCCTAGATCGTATCTAACAATGAATTTACCATCATCAAGAGCCTTCATTCGAAGTACCATAGGTTGCTTTGAAACTTTCCTGTTATTCCCCGTAGCTAAGGCCATTTCTACACAATTGCCCCTCCGTGGCAATAATGTTTTTCGTTTGCCTCGTTTAACTCTGGTAGTCGTATTAGGGGCATTGAGTAGAGACTGCTCAGCACACATGGCCTCCAGGGCTTGCTCCCTAGTGGTTGCCGTGAAACTCATAGTTTCACGTGTTTGGGTAACTAAATCTACTATTTTTAATCAATCTAACAGGATGGATACCCCCTTTCAAGATAGACATGCATCAGGGATTGTGTGCGTTTGGTTTTTTGCTTTGATTTTATTAGCACTTCCCTTGTCATGATTAACAACATTCTAGCAATTTGGGCTAGAGGCAATGATATTGTCTACTACTAGTGCCAGTATGCGATTTGTTTCACACTGTTCTTCAGAGGACGACCTGCTCTCTCAGTGCAGTTTGCTGAGAATCTAAGTCATATACTGAAATGTCCAACTCACTATTGCTTTCTTCTGAGGAGAAATCCGATGGAGACACCAATTTTTCCAGGTCCGGACTTGCAGATAAGTTTGTTCCAATTATATTGTCATGATTATTGTTTTCCACCCGTAGTGAGTTATGTTTGAAGCCTAAGCACATGTTTAGCAAATCACCATTGTTATCAATCATAAAAGAACTAGGACATGGGTGATCCGTAGCTGTGGGATTATAACAAAGTTACTCACCGTAGTGACTACTTTACTCCTAGTCCATAATCCCCTTTCCTCCATACTTTTGGGACATTCCGTCGGACCGGAGCACTTTTGTAAAAAAGCATACATTTGAAAAATGTGTCCTTCTCTTTTTACGCGGGGTACCACACGCGGCCGTAACCCCGCCCTCCTTAGCTCCGCCCTGCGCATCGCCCTTCAGTCCTTTTCTATCGCCAGGTCTGAAACCATTTAAGCAATATTAGAGGATACTTATTAGAGGGGACGGCGGGTGGGCGTATGGAGGAAAGGGGACTATGGACTAGGAGTAAGGTAGTCACTACGGTGAGTAACTTTGTTATACTTCTACGTCCCGTCCCCTTTCCTCCATACTTTTAGGAGATTACCAAGCACTCCTCACAGGAAATGGGTGGATGGAACTCCTTTACTGAAAGAGGTTTTTAAGAACCGCCTGCCAGAACTGAGCATTGGCTCTGGAGCTCAGGGCTAAGCAGTAATGCTTACAAAAGCTGATGGGGAAGCCCACGTAACTGCTCTGGCAATGGTTTCCCAGGCAACATATTTCTGGAAGGCAACGGTAGCTGCCTTGCCCCGCACCAGATGGGCATGAATTTCCTTTGGCAGGTGAAGGCCCTGAACAGTATACGCCTCTGAAATACAGGAAGCAATCCATCGGGAGATAGTCACTTTCGAGGCTGGCTTTCCTTTTGGATCTCCGAAGTTCACAAAAAGCTGGGAAGAGCTCCTAAGGTTAGATGTTCTGTCCAAATAAAACTTTAGAGCTCGCCTGACATCCAAATTATGCAATACCCTCTCGGCATCTGAGGCCGGGTCTGGCAAGAAAACGGGTAAGGAAATAGACTGGTTCAGATGAAAATCGGAAACCACCTTTGGAAGGAAAGGAGGATTAGTCCGGAGGACAACCTTATCCTTGTGAAAGGTGAGGAATGGATGTTGCACAGACAAGGCCTGAAGCTCGCTTACACGCCTTGCCGAAGTCACTGCAATCAGAAAACCCATTTTCTGTGAAAGGAACTTCAAGTTCACCGTGGGCTCAAAAGGTTTACGGCATAAGGCACTGAGGGCCACATTCAATTCCCACTTTGGATGCGGGTTGCGCACAGGTGGATAAAGATGCAATAGACCTGCAAAGTGTCTTTTAATGACAGGGTTTGTCAATAAAAAAGAGCAAGAATCCGTGGACAGGTAAGCAGCGATAGCCGACAAATAAGTCCTACAAGACATTTATGCCTGAAGTTGCCTCATAAGAAACCAATGACAGAACTGTGTCGATGGTAGCTTCTCTGGGGTCCAGCTGCTTAGTTAAACACCAGTGACAGAATCAGAGCCATTTGCTCCTATACTGAGACCTTGTTGAAGGTTTTCTAGCCGCCTGGATAATACGCATATTATCTGCAGACAAATTGATACTTTCTCAAGATTTGAACTTGGGAACCAGGCCGCCAAGCTGAATGATTGTGGGAAGGGGTGCCACATCTGCTGATCGCTCTGGTGAAGCAGGTTGGGAATCAGCGGAAGCCTGATCGGCGAGCAGACTGGCAGATGCTGAAGCTCCGAAAACCGGAATCTGACTGGCCACCAAGGGGCTATGAACAGGAGAGTGCAATTCGTTGTGCTCCTGAGCTTGCATAGTGCCCGGTGAATCAGAGGAAGAGGCGGGAAGGCATAGGCCCTCATGGTGTGCCACGTAATCTCGAGAGCATCCCCCAGGGAAAAAGCTCTGAGCCCGTTCCTGGAAGCATAAAGAGGAAGTTTCCAGTTCGATGACGTCGCAAAGAGGTCCACTTCTGGAGTGCCCCAATGGCGAAAAAGATCGGAGAGGATCTCTGTGTTTAGTTCCCACTCATAGCTGACAACCGCTCGTCGGCTGAGAGAGTCTGCAGTCACATTCAATTGGCCCGGAATGTGCACCACCAGCAACCAAACACTGTGCTTAATGGTCCATTCCCAAATCTGAATGGCTAGATCTACAAGGGGAGGTGACCTGGTACCCCCTGCATGTGGATGTAAAACATGGATACTGCATTGTCTGTGCGGATGCGTGTTAGGCAGAATCCACTGCAGTTCCCTTGGGGAGCACTACAGTAGATTAAGACTACAGGTATATGCAAATAAATCCCCTTTGGTATCAGTCTGTACCACAAAGATTTAGTTGATAGCTGTGGCTGAGCAGTCAGACTTATCTCAAGAGGGAGATGAGCAGTATTCAGGGTTTACACATTAGGACTACAGTACTATGGTACAAGGAAACACTGACCAAAGCTTTGTAATAAAAAGACTATATATATTTATTTTACACACTTGTAGTTCAACACATAAATCACAATTATAAAAGGAAGTTAAAACAGTTAAGAAAAGTATACACAACTCCATATTTAAATTATAGACAAGTTTGAGCCAGAGTGAAAACTGAGCAAAATGGCACAGGGTCAAACAAGCAAAAATGGCACTCTAGTAATTTCTCAAAAGGGAGGGAAAGGACAAGTAATACAGAGTTAACCTCTTAAACACCCTAGCAACACTTCCCAAGTGGATTGTGAACAAGTTAGTCAAGGTAGCACTTTAGCAATAGTCATACAAAGGTGAAAACTGAGCAAAATGGCACTTCAGCAATAGGAAGAGGGGTTATGAGAGTTTTTGATGCACCAACACAGTTGAGGATGAAAAGCAATCTAATGAAGGCAGTTGTAACAGATTTAGCCAAAGTCAATAGGCCTGTGCCAGAGTTAGTGGTACAGGGCAATGTGCCCAGGATCAAACTGTTCTAGTAGCTGCAGTCAAGTCTTTGGTTTAACGATTCAAAAGGAGGGTGCAGAAGGTAAAAGATAATGTTAGTCGATAAGGGCGGTCAACCCAGGAGGTAAGTAAAGGATTTCAAACACCTTTATCACTACCCCTCGAAACGGGAGACCTGGCGGAATCAAGTACCTGAAAAAGTGGAAGCGGCTCCTGCCAGTTCCTGCAGTTTGTGTTGTCCAGCAGAGGAAGAGAGGCTCTCGTCATGGAGGAAGGTTCGAGTTACTGGACTGCCCAGAGAAGAAGCCAGCCGCGGTGATGACGAAACGTGGTGGAAGGGTGCCTGGCTATCCGGTCTCCGAGTGCAGGGCACTGACGATTCGACCAAGGCAGGTCCTGGAAGGCGATTGACAAACTGGTTGGCCCCACCAGCTCAAGGGAAGAAGACTCTTGCAGGTGAAGATCTTCTCAAGTTGTTGGAGCAAAGTGGTGAAGATCTTCAGACAGGCCTTCACCGGTGGTTCAGTCGTTGCAGATGTCTTCAGCTTCTCTCCTCTTCGGTTTCTTAGTTTCAGTGGCAACATCTTGCTCTTCCAGTCCACAGGTCCCTGTTTTTTGCAGAAAATCCCCCATTCATACAGCCTAGCTGTCACTCACACAGTTGAGTGGTCATCCTGGCAGGAGACCCTCCAGCCTATCAGGGCAGAGTGCGACTTGGGTTGCTTAGGCAACCCTGTCCAGGGTGCCTACTCCCCCTCCCACACAATGGGTCTACCCCAGACTCAGTGGCGCTGGGAGGAGGGCTTCTTGGCAGAAGCCCACCAAAAGGACGAACAAAGGATCCATCCCCGACCTGGGTTAGGATTTCAGAGAAAGGCACGAGAAAGAAATATTAAAGTTCTGGCAAAAAAACCCTACCGGATTAAAGTTAATAAAAAGATAAACCGGCCGTTCGTTAGAGGCTGTCAGTAAAAGTGGTAGCCTCGAACAATGGGAAAATCCCATAGGAAAATATTCGCGGTCGATCATTTACGGTAGTAACCACTGCCACCAGCCAGAAACTTTTGAGAGAGGGACTGTACGGTACCCTATCGCAAATGAACATAAGGGAAACATTATTAACCCTTTTCAGTACTTTCATTGTAAGATGGTTTGTACTGGTTTAGTTCATAACTATTGACTAGTAAAGTCAATGGGGACTTTACATGCCCTGGGAGACAGTAGTCAGCCCCAGGTTATGGAGTCTATGTTTGGGGGTCACTATGACACCCCAGTGTTACTGCACTGTCATGATGCCTACCTCCAAGGAGCCAGGTCCGACCCAGCAACCCCAGAGGCAGGCATCATTTCCCCCAGGGAAGTGCCAGCGGGCCCAAGCTGGGGCCCTTTGGACACAGCCCTGGCGCCTTAGGCGCCAGGCTCATGTTGGACCCCTGTCCTGGCGCCTTAGGCGCCAGGCTCATAAAGCTAGACATGTGTTCAAGTGTTTTAAGGTGCACTTACCTGATGCAGACCATGCTGCTACATCCAGGCCCTCTTGAGGCCTGAATGGAACTACTTTACCTGTGGAACTACTTTCCCCTGGGTGTGGTCGGGGAAGGATACATACCTGATCGGTGGAAGGATACATACCTGGAACTTCTTCCAAAGCTATTTAAACCCCACCCGATCAGCAACTCACGCTTCGCGTTGTTCTGCTCCTCGCAGCTGGACGCTCACCGTGTCAGCTCCTGCATCTGGACTTCAGCCATGCCTGTCAGCATCCTGGGTCACCTGCTAAGAGAGAATTGGAGAGAAAGAAGACCTTACCTGCTAAAGCTGCATCACGGAGACTTCACACCGACGATCCTGAAAGGGAAGACATCATTTTAAAAGCATTTCGCTTCGATCGCTGCAGCGCTGCATTTCACTCACCTTTCCTGGGCACCTCCATCTTCAGCAGCGATCATCCGGATCCGCAGCCACTTCCCAGAGCCTAGAGAGAAAAAGACAAGAACACAAGGTGAGAGAAGGAAGGGAATAGGAAAAGCTCAGTTTCCTTCTAAGACTTACCTGTTGGGTCATTCCCATTTCATTTCGGGTCCTGCCGCTTCCTGGCATTCCGGGCCCCGGCCCATATGGGGAAAAAAGACAAAGACATTGAATGAGCGATTGCAAAGACATTACCTGAACGCTCATCCAGAACTTACCTGTCATTTACTGGAACTGCACGTTTCACTTCGGGTCGGCGCCATATCTCCGGCATTCCGAACCCCGGCCCCTAAGGGGAAAAAGACATAAGCGTTAGCGCTTGCTGCAATAAGACAATGAACATTATTATTAAGCTTGAACTTTTGAACTTGCTACAGAACTCTTACAGCGCCTTACCTGAATAGTCAAGCTTATTTGAACTCCCATCAAACCTCAATCCAGTGAAGTAACTGGGTTTCAACGCGCCCCTGCATCAGAAGCAGGATGGAGAACTCGTCCTTCCAAACCCTAAGGGGAATATTCCTGCGAGCCAGTGAGTCCATCTTCAGAGTCCTGCGCTTCACCATAGAAGAAGCATCAGCACTCGAAGCCAGACCTGCGCCTCCGTGGGAATCAGGTGAGCGTGAGATGCACTGACGGTTGCTGTGTAACACACAAGTATAAAGATGGTTTCTATGAGGGTGAGAAAAAACCTATAGACATTAAACACAAAATAATAGCCTAGAACATACATCAGCAATCTGTCTAAGAGTGGGAAAAAGAGTCTCACTCTTAGCAGGAGAAAAAAACAAACCCTTCAAATCCAGTAAAGCTGCTGGGGGACTCTATAGGTAAGGGAATTTAGCCATAGAAGGAGAATTCTCCCTAATGTGGACCACTTTGTTCACAATCACTGGCTTGAAAGCTTTGAGCGCCAGGAAAATCGCCAGAAGCTCCAGATAATTTATGTGAAATTGTCTGTCCTGTGGCGACCATGGGTCGAAAACCTGAAGATGATCCAACGTTGCCTCCTACCCTATAAGGGAGTAGTCCGTCGGAATGGTCGTTTGAGGGGAGGGCTCCTGAAAAGTAGCACCCACCGACAGATTGCTGGACGATGACCACCATAGGAGATCTGTCAACATACAGGGTGGAACCGGATTCATTTTGGTGTCCGGGTCCACCGCCTGAAGCCAGGAGCTCCAAAGAGACATCTGCGTGAGTTGTATCGTGAGACGAGCAAGAGGAAGAGCAAGCATGCACGAAGCCATGAGGCCTAGAAGCCTCTGGAACCACCAAGCCGACATCCTCTGACTGAATGAAACCTGACACGTGGTCAACAAATCAGCCATTCTGTCCACCGTCAGGTACAACCTGCAGTCGATCGTGTTCCAACGGAAACCCAGGAATATCAGATCCTCAGAGATCGTCATGGAGGATTTCTGCCAGTTCACCGACAGCCCAAGGCAGAACAGGAGCTGGAGGAGAGACTGAAGGTTGCTTGAGGCTTTCACTGGACAAGGACTGTGTAGAAGCCAGTCGTCCAAATATGGATACCCATGACGAAGAAAAGCCACAATGTCCAACCTCATCTTCATGAAGACACGTAGCGCTGAGCTGAGACAAAGAGGGGGCATCAGAATTGGAAGTGCTCCTCTCCCAGGGAGAACCGCAGATATTTCCGATGCGGGCTCCAAATCAGGATATGCATATACGCGTCCAAACTCAGCCTTTCATCCTTCCGAGGTCGATAAATGAGCACCACACACTGTGGGTAATAATAAGCAACGCTCAGATACCTGAGGGTTCGTAGCGCTATATAAATGCTAAATTATTATTATTATTATTAAGGTGGTAGCATAAAAATTGGGGCTGGTTTCTGTCGACCCACGTTTGGGTCTGTAATTCAAGTATGTGTCTGTTCTCACTCAGATGCTCACTATGGGTTACCGGCCACCACTTCTAGGAAACGGGTGATCCCGGAGGCCTGAATTACCCAGTTGTGTTTCCAAAGTCACCCGGTAGTTAGAAGAAGTGTGCAGCCATACAACCCGCAGTCACCGCTAGGTGTTTAAGGCTATACCGGCGAGTTTCTTCAAGCTGTTCACAGGCCGATATAACCTGTGGTCATAGTTGCCAGGACTGTAGAAGCAGCCCCAATGGTTACCAGCCGGTCCTCGTACCAGTGTCAGTGGGTGTAACTTGATCGCCAGTATTTGCGTTTAGATGTCAGGGCCCAAAGTTGGGAAACATAAAGCTGTGGTGAACCGGTTATGGATTTCATAGGTAGTGCAGTCTGTATAAACATTCGCCTTAGCAGAGTTAACCCAAATGCATACCCCTTCCTGTCAAACCATGGATGTTCGATGGTGCACTGCCCAGGGTGAGGTTAGCAGAGTTAGCTCCGCTTCACAGTCTTCACAAGGCAAACAACACTCCTGCCGCACTCTCGCGCCATGCTATCACGCTAGCTAGTTGCAGCCTTTGTAGAAAGGCAGCATGTAAATCCACTTCCAGGTAGTTAACAGCAAGAGTAGACCGACTGCAGTAACCCGGCTCCACACTCCACGTCAAACCACACTCCTGCCACACTCTTGCGTCGCTCTAGGAACAGTCCTTGTAGAAAGGTAGCATGTAACTCCACTTCCAGGTAGTTAACAACAAGAGTAGACAGACTGCAGTATCCCGGCTCCACACTCCATGGCAAACCACTCTTCTGCTGAACTCTTGCGCCACGCTATCGCACTAGGAGTAGTTTTTGTATAAAAGCAGCATGTAACTCCACGTCCAGGTAGTTGACACCAAGAGTAGACAGACTTCAGTTTTCGGATCCACACTCCACGGCAAACCACACGTATGCGGCACTCTCGATTAAATTAAAATTGGTGTTCGGAGTGGGACATCGAAAGAATCCCTGGAAAAATTAAAGACAGACTGAAAACTCAAGATTGGATTGAAACACTGGATAAAGCAAGTGAATGCATATCCTCGTCACATCTGACATTTAACACTCAAAAAATAGACGAGGTGAGAACTTATCTAAAGAAATCTAAAGAAATCCCCGAATAAACACTTGCGATCAATTTTTTTAAGAGCACGTCTGAACGTCCTAAAGAAGAATGAAGTCTTATTTTTCCAAAAACAAGCCGAAAACAACATATGTCATTACTGCTCAGTCACACAAAATACTGGGACAGTGCGACATCTACTCCTTCTCTGTCCAGGAACAGATAAATTAAGAACAATCTATCTTCGGCCACATAGACTCAAACATCAGACGACAACTGACGATGTTTGGTGGAATCAGATGATGAGCGGGGATTCTACATCGCTGACATTAGCAACAGCTGAATTCTTGCACGATTTGGACTTAGACAGAAAGGCCGCAGATCAAAACCTGTACGAAGAGGACAGAGCACCTCAAGGACGCATTCTTTAGCTAGGAAAGCAAAGAGGACAACAAAGGAAAACATGCACTAAGTTTGTAAAAATTGTTAATCACGATTAAATACAAATAAAAAATAAATAAAATTGGGACATATAAAAAATCGAAATGTTCAATTGGGATTTGCAGCAATTGTGGCTGTCCCAGCTGTACATCAGCCAGTTTGGCATAAAACAGGATGCAGGCTTTGGGATCTGTTGTTAGCAATAAAAGGACGGAGTTAAAACTGTAATTAAAGTCTGGTCTAGAGACAGAGCATTAGCAGAGGATGTAAAAATCCTTGCCTTTGCTTGCAAGTTAAGTGGAGTTTAAGGGGAGTCTTTTGTCCACTGGCCCTACATCTGGCCTCAATTCTCCGGATGGGAGAAGACTACTGATCAATACCAGGGTACATTTGTTGCTGCTGGCTGTTAAGATGGATTTCTAAACACTGACCTGGTGGGCAGAGATTTAGGAGGCCACCTTCGGTTTAGTGAAACGGGGACAAGCCAGACCAATCTAGGTAGCATAGCAGGTGGTCAAGACTAAGTCTCAGGAGGGGTGAGAGTGATCGAAAGCCCACAATGACCACACACAGCAACGAACGACAAATTACTCTTAGACAAGTGTATATGAAAAATATCTATTCATTTATTGTCGGCCGGACCAAATAGACATAAGTAACTTTAGCAATGAAGAAAACAATGATCACATAAATCCTTAATCTATACATTATATGTACAACACATTTCCTAATGCAGTTCATTTGAAATATAGCCACAACCTGTGAAGAGAGGGTTAAGTTAGCATACAAATGGCATTAGGTAATCCTTCAGAGTTCGCTCCTAATTTTTCGAGTCCAACCCTAAGAAGAGGGAAGCCTTGTACTCAACAGTACAGTTGTGCGTAAAGACGCATGATCGCGCAGATGAACAAAACGCGGGTCTGCTTGTAGTGGCTGTAGCAAGTCAGGAAGGGGCTGGAGGTGATGAAGAATTTGTTTCCGCTATTCGAGTAGGCCCTGCCCTTGGCGGCAAAGCAGTATTCAAAAGGGGGTAATAGCTAGGGTGTGCAGGCTAACCCAGCCAAGTTTGAGTACCTTTCTCATGCATAAAAACGATTGGCTGTGCCAGGGGGCCCCTGGAAAGTTATCTCAAGTACTCACTGACCCTCGGCACAGTCCAGACCAAACTTTGCCAGTTTAGTCAAGGTCGCTTGTAGGTTCGAGTCCTGCAGTTAGGTGGGTCTCTGGCTATCAGCGGCTGCGGTGGAGAACGATTGTCCGTGACAGGACAGTTGCCTTTTCTCAGCTTCCGAAGGAGGTATGAAGAAAATTCCGGTGCAGCTGGCTTCAGAGCACAGGACAGCAGAACAGCAGGGGAACTATAGCGACCGTCCCCACCAGGCAGTGACTCTGGAATCGTGGATGCGGGCAGCATTACGCACTCTCCTAATTCGGGACTGTTAAAATGTCTTTCTGAACTCTGACCTGGTGGGCAGAGGTTCAGAAGGCCAGCCTAGTTTCTTGGAACAGGGTAACCTCTAGACAAGCCGGACCAATCAAGGTAGCTATGGCAGGCAGTCAAGACTAGGTCTCAGGAGGGGTGTGGGTGACTGAAGCACCACCAATGAGCACACAGAGCAAGGACACTTACACATTACTCCCAGGCAGGTGTATATATAAAAAATATAAACACATTTATTACAAGGCCTTTGTAACTCAACACACAGTAAATGAATTACAGCAATATTACTGAACCCACACAACACTATCAATACAAGATATATACAAGGCCATTGGGGTCTAAAGGGTTAACAGCACGAAATATGTCTACAACCTAGAATGGAAGGAAACAGGCAGTGCAGGTAGTCTTTAGTCCCCTTCAACATCAAACACACACCTAACGAAGAGGCAGTCCAAGCCCTAAGAAGAGGGGAGCCTTGTGCTCAATAGTACATGCAATGCAAGCGCACGCGGTTGTTCCAGTGGGCAAAACGGAGTCTCTTCCGGGGTCTCTAGCAGCTCGGGAAGGTGGATGAGGTGATGAAGAATAGATTCCCACTATTCAGAGAGGACCGCCGCTTGAAGGCAGAGGCAGTTCCAAGGTTAGGGAATAGTTCGCTAGTTCGCACTAGCTGTGGAAAGGAGAGGGAACCCCAGGGGCCACCCGTGCTTAAAAATGGATGGAGGTGCTAGGGGCCACCGGTTAGGGTTACTCACCGGCCCCAGGTGCACTCCAGACCAAACTGCGCCAGTCGAGTTCACTGCAGTTGCAGGTTCAAATGCGACAAAAAGGACGTCTCTGCGGCTTTCAGTTCCAAAGATACAGCGCGGATTCCCAAACGGGACAGTGGCAATTTCTCCGCTCCTGATGGATGGTTCAGGCCAGTTTCACTGCAGCAGGCTTCAGGGGCAAGAGGGTCACAAATGCAGTGCACCTGCAAAGATAGTTGCCGCGGCTGGGCAGCACGGTAGCCGCGTTTACTCCAGTCCTGGCGCACTCGTCTCACTTCAGACCAGGGAATGCCAAGTGTTCGAAATTCAGTGAGAGGGCGCCGGGGACACAGAGCTAGGAGTATACCAAGTTTAGAGGGCCTCCTCAAAACGATGGCGGAGACAGAGCAAAGCTCCTGCATAAGATGGTCAGCCCACTGATTGGCCCAGGGACACTTCCGAGAAGGCTTACTTGCAGGTTTTGTTGAAGGTGCCAAGAATAGTTGGTCCCACTATTCTAATGGGTCGAAGCGTCTTTGCAGACCTTCTAGGATGACCAGATGCAGAGGGGTCCCACGGGGCGACAGTGGGCTCAGGGTGCCAAACCTTCCAGCTGTTCACCAGTGGTTCCTTGACTCGGCTTCTTAGTTTTTAGGACACTTGGATCCTATCCTTTGTTCAGTGAGAACTCCAGAGATCGACATGGTATGGGTGTTTTTGGCCTCATTTTATCCAAAGTTCCCTTCGCGCCAAAACGGAGAGGACCCAATGGGAGATCTGCTCACAAACACACACTCCATATGTGGACCAATCATGGACCACGGTTGGCCCAGGCATTCATATCACTCCAGGCTCTCTGACACCCAGGATGTGTATTGGAACCAGACTTTCCAGCCCACATCCTGGAGGCAAACACACAAGGCATGCAGAAGCCCATGAAAGCTTGGCGTTTCGTGGGAAAATGCATGACCAAATAAGGACTGACCCGGGTTGGCTCGACCTGAGGAAGGCAAAGGGGCAAGATGGCCAAAGGACAGGACAAAGAACCTCGTGGCATGGCCATTTTAGAGCCAGGCCACCTATTTGTGCCAAAAGCGGTAATTGCGGTTTAAATGGCAGGAAAGGGTTAAAATTATATGAAAAGATAAGCTGCCACCAGCCCTGTCCATGACACATCTGCACATCTCCTAAAAAGTCCTACGAGAGTATCTAGGGCCTTTGGAAATGACTAGGAGACCCAAGTACACTGTACTGTAAGGTACATTGTGCACTTGTTACATGTTGCAGAAAAGTTGCAACATTGGAAAAGGACTAAGAGAAACAAAGTCTCCCAGTACTGCCTGTTTTAAGGGCATGTCAGTTTCCCCATAAAAAAGTGAGCGAAAGCCCAGAGGAGTGCAGCTGAAGGCTGTGCTTCGCTGGCAAAGTCAGTCTATTGTGTTTAAACAGCAGCAAAAAATGTGGGGGTGTACAACTGGAGAGAAAATTACATCTAAAATGAAATCTTTCCCAACACTCGCCCCTCCCAGACTAAGGACAGGGGGAACTAATCCACCCCTGGATGATTCTCATGTTCAGGTTGGTTAAACATTCTGGACAACCCATGAGCATTGCTATGTCGGACACCTGGCCTATGCTCAATAGTGAAGTCAAAGCCTTGCAGACTTATGGACCACCTGAGCAACTTTGGATTCTCTCCCTTCATGTTCATTAGCCACTTTAAGGGCTTATGGTCAGTTTGCACAGTGAAGTGGGTGCCATAGATGTAGGGCCTCAGCTTCCTTAGGGTCCGCACAACAGAGAAACTCTCTTTCTCTACTGTGGACCATCTGAACTCTCTGTCCTTAAGCTGGTGACTAATGAAGCCAATAGTGTGTTCCTTACCCTTCTTATCTACTTGTCATAGTACAACTCCTATCCCAGTCTCAGAGGCATCTGTCTGCACAATAAAAGGTCTTTGGTAATCAGGGGCCCTGAGAACGGAGGCCTGGCACAAGGAGTTTCTTAAGCCTTTGAAGGCCTTCTCACACTCTTCAGACCAAGTTACCTTCTTGGGTTTCTTTGGAGTGGTGAGAGCAGTCAGAGGAGTAGCTATGGTGCCATAGTCTGCCAGGAAATTTCTGTAGTACCCAGTGACTCCTAAAAAGGCTATCACTTGGGGGCTGAGTAGTGGGGGTAGGCCAGTCTTGTACTGCTTGTACTTTACTCGGTAGAGGCTGTATCTTCCCTCCACCTACTTCATGTTCAAGGTAGACCACTGATCCTTGTTCAATCTGGCACTTACTGGCCTTTATGGTCAAGTGGGCCTTTCCGAAGAGCCTGTAACACAATCCTAAGGTGTTTCACATGGTCTTCCCATGTGGCACTGAAAACTGCTATATCATCCAGATATGCAAGACAGAATTCATCCAACCCATTCAACACATGATTCATATGCCTCTGGAAAGTGGCAGGGGCATTCTTTAACCCAAAAGGCATTAACCTGAACTAACAAAGACCTTCTGGTGTTGAGAAAGCTGTCTTCTCCTTGGCATGTTCTGCAAGAGCTATTTGCCAATAGCCTGCAGTGAGGTCAAATGTGCTGAGGTATTTGGAGGCACCTAAATTATCCACCAGCTCATCTTTTCTAGGAAAGGGGTGGGCATCTGTCTTAGTGTCAGCATTCAGAGCCCTGTTATCCACACAGAACCTCAACTCAGAAGTACCTGCTTTTGGAACCAATACCACTGGGCTAGACCAAGGACTACTAGAGTTTTCAATCACACCAAGATCCAACATTCTGTTGACCTCTGTCTTAATGTAAGACCTTACTTTGTCTGACATTCTGTATCCTCTACTTTTGGTAGGTACACTGTCTCCTGTGTTTGTCTTGTTTGCACCAAGGTGTCAAACCAGGGGACTGTGAAAACAAGGGGGAAAATTGCCTAAGCAAACTTTTCACCTCTGCTTGCTGATCAGAAGTCAGGTGAATGGGCACTTGGATGCCCTCAATGAAGCCGTATGAAGGACTGCTCTGGAACAGGTCAGGGAGAGGTTCTGCCTCCTCTTCCTCAACATCTGAAGCCAGTAACAGTGCAGTGATTTCAACTCTTGGGATGAAAGCCTTCAATCTATTCACATGGAACACTTCAGGAGCCCGACCAGCCCTTCCAAGGTCCACTGAATAGTTAACCTCACCCAGTGACTCCACCACTGTGTACGGGCCTGACCATTTGTCCTGCAAAGCTCTAGGCCTTATACGGTTCATGATCAGGACTTGCTGACCAGGTGTGAAAGTGATGAGGGAAGCTTTCTGGTCATACCAATGTTTCACCAGTGCTTGACCTGCCTTCAGCTTCTCACTAGCCAGACCCATCAGGAGTACCATCCTTTTTCTGAGCCCTAGCACATAGTCCACTACATTGGTAGTAATAGAGGGAGTGGGCATCTCCCATCCCTCCTTGACTATGGCCAAGGGTCCCCTTACAGGGTGACCAACAGAAGTTCGAGGGGGCTGAAGCCAACACCCTCTTGTGGTACCTCTCTGTAAGCAAACAGTAAGCATGGTAGCAGAAGATCCCATTTTCTTCTTTGGGGTTCTTCCAGAGCTCCAATAATACTTTTCAAGGTCCTGTTAAACCTTTCCACTAGACCATTGGTTTGGGGGGTGATATGCGGATGAAAACGTATAGGTGACACCACATTCCTTCCACATGGCCTGCATGTACTTTGACATAATGTTACTGCTGTAACGCTTACCTGACTCTGCGGGGACACCACTCCCTATAATATAACTTTCTTCTCAGAGTGCGTTGTTCTAACCCTTCGTTTTTTCCAGAATCTCAAGCTTCAATAGACTAGGAATCTATGAGTAAACACAGGAACACAGATAAATGTAACTTTCCCAAGGTAACTTGGCACCAACTACTCTCCTTATCTATCTCCCCCTTCAATTCTCACTACTCTTACCTTTGATTGGTATATGGTGGGCATCCATCCTGCTTCTGCGCAGGGGCGCTAGTCCTGAAGATGGAAGGGGTGGCAACTAGGGTCTTACTGTAGAAGGGTGATTGGAGGGAAGGCAATAAGGCACAGGAATGGAACCAATAAACCACTGTAAAATAACCACCAACCAACTATCACACTGGAATGACTCCTAAACCCACGGATTGGATTCAAACGGGACCCTGAGGTGAGGTGCACTCATGACAATAAAACCTGAGGAGAACTGAAAAAGGGGGCTCAATTTAGAATGCCAGAATTTCCTAATGACGTTTTCCAAAAAATAACAATGACTAAAATGAAATGGAGAGAATTATTTAACAATTGCGTATTCAATGAAGTGTCACAGGTCAAAGGTATTTCACAGAGAAAACATAGCGACAGGGCACCTAAGGCAAGAGCCTGCGTTTCACAATTGACAGACTCCTCACACGCGTTCGAGTGCCGGAGCCCCGACACTCGACACCTGACTGGAACTGATAGTAAGTTCAAGGCGCTACGCGCACAATCCACCACAATAAATATACACAAAACTATACTGGCGGAAAGCGTGAGCACAGAAAAGCGTTGCTGCTAACTTACTTCAAATTAGAAGAATTCACCCAAACGTGTAACGGAACACCAAAGGCAAGTATGGCAAGGGGCAAGGTAAGGAATACTATGAATAACGGAAGCACTGGACCAGGAACTAAAAACCATGAAGAAAGGACGGGGTTCTGAGGTGAATCTTGACAGGATCCGCGGTAAGCGTCCTTTCCGAACAAACAGACGCGACGCACGGAACGTAAAGGGGGAGGGGCTTAAATACTGAAGGCATGACAACAACTAGGCTGCACAGCCCAATACCAGGAATTTCACTGGGGGCCATGTTTGAAGGATGAGGAAGTGTTAAAACTACATAGCCAAGGTCCTACTTTCCCTGAGCCCAGCATCTATATGCAGTTAGCCAAGACACTTTAGTAGACCTTGTGAGGGGAAACCCAGTGGTCATGACAGTACTCCCCCCACCCCCCTCCAAAGCCCCTCCAAGACTGGAACTCCCCCTCCCAGGTTTGCACGGGTTATTCAAGTGAAAAGCCTTTAGCAACCTAGGGGTGTGAAGGTCTTCAACAGGTTCCCATGTTCTTTCCTGAGGACCGTAGCCTTTCCAATCCACTAAGTAGTACAGTTTATTACGCACAATCTTTGAGTCCAAGATGGCCTTGACTTCATACTCCAACTGATCATTCTCCACTTCCACGGGAGCTGGCGCCTCTTGAATTCGGGTGTTTGGATAGACTGGTTTCAAAAGGGACACGTGAAACACAGAGTGGATCTTCATGGTTCTTGGAAGGATGAGCTTCATGGCTATAGGATTGATTATCTTCTCAATGGCAAAAGGTCCCAGGAATCGCGGAAGGAATTTTCGTGATCCTTTTAAGGCCAAATTCCGAGTGGATAACCACACCAAATCCCCCACCTTATACTCTGGAGCATCACATCTTTTGCTGTCCGCAAATTTCTTCTGGGACTCTTTAGCCAAAGATAAGTGTTCCTTTGCTTGAGCAATGGCTGTTGTGATTTTTTTCATGCAGACATTTAACCGCTGGCATTTCCAAAGGTTCTGGTGGGTCGTAGGCTGATGTACTAGGATGCCGGCCGTGTAGGGTATAAAAATGACTCAATCCAGTGGAGGCATGCACTGAGTTATTATATGCATATTCCGCAATCCATAAAACATTTAACCAGGTGTCTTCGAGTTGATGTAGCATGCATCTGAGATACTGTTCCAGAGTTTGGTTGGTTCGCTCAGTTTGGCCATCAGTTTGGGGATGATGGCTCGTGGACAGGCGTACATCAATCTTTGCCAATTCACAACACTTCTTCCAAAATTTAGAAACAAATTGACTTCCCCCGATCTGAAACCACTATGGTGGGGAAACCATGCAACTTCACAATATTCTCCAGAAAGGTTCTTGCCAAAACAGCCGCTGTGGGGAGACCTTTCAATGCGATAAAATGCGCCATCTTTGAGAATAAGTCCACTACCACTAAAATGGTATCGCAACCTCCACAATTTGGTAAATCTGTGATGAAGTCCATCGAAATTGTGTGCCAGGGAGCAGGGGGCACACTCAGTGGTTGGAGAAGACCAGCTGGTTTCCTTTTTTGAGTTTTATTTTGAGCACAGTTGCCACATGTTCTCAAATACTGAATGACATCTTTTCTCCAAGTAGGCCACCAATACGATCTCTTCACTTTTTCCAAGGTCTTTGTGATTCCAGGATGACCTTCCAGCAGGGTTCCATGATAATTAGCAATGACTTGTTCTTGCAGTTTTGGTGTGGGTAAGTACAGACGTTCCTGATAGAAAGGTAAGTCATCCAAAATCGTGAAACGTTCCCCCTTCGATTCCCACCTCGCCAACTCGTCTCTAGTCATGCTGGTTTTAATCTCATTTCGTAGTTCTTCAAATGTCGAATCAGCAGTGTCCATTACTCCAAGTACCTTCTCCCCAGAAATGATTTCCACTGGGTTCACAGGTACATAAGCTCCATCACCTTTTCCGATACGAGATAAGGCATCTGCCTTACCATTTTGCACTCCAGGTCTGAAGGTAATGATGAAATCATATTTGGCAAAAAAGAGGTGGAGGTAATACTTCAGCCTGTTTTTCTTCTTGAAATATTTCCTGGAATCTTTGATATTCTCCTGGCAATGAACCAATTAGACCCAAGGTAGATTGAGTAGATGCATCAGGCTGTCTTGTAACTTTTGAACCTTCAGGTGAAAAACACACGCTCTGACACTTGGTGGGGAAGGTCAGGGTCCGGGCGCACCAATCGAGGATCGGGTTATGCTTCTCCAGCCAAGGTATACCCAAGAGGACTCGGAATTGTGGAGCTCGAATTAGGTCAAAAGAGATCCTCTCCTTGTGTCCTTCCTGCCACAGCATAGTGAGTGGGTTGGTGCACTGTGTAACAGGTCCTGACACCAACGGTGTGCCATCGACCCCGGAAACATTCTCGGCTTCCAACTTGTTCCTCAAAGAGAATCCCAATTTGCTTGCCAGATGCTGATCCATGTAATTGCCAACTGTCCCACATTCAATGTATGCCATTAAGGCATGTCTTTCGGTGGGAGTTTCAGGATTAAAAAGGACAATAGGAAACACAAAGTGTGAGGTCGCTGCAACCCTTTCCATGCTCGACAAGCGAACCTCTAGACTTGTCGGGCACTGGAGTTTTCCGCCATCTGTTCTTTTTTGTCCTGATTAACTCCTCCTAGGGGTTTTCGAGCAGGTTTCACTGGGCACTCCTTCAAAAAATGACCAGCCTTGCCACAATATAGACACAACTGCAGTTGTCGTCTCTTCTCTCGCTCAGCTTCAGATATTGGGCCTCGGATTCCACCCAACTGCATTGGTTCTGAATGAGCATCCACTCCGGGCTTAACCACTGGTTCTCTGGGACGGATTAGAAGGGGTCGATTTTCTTGACGAGCACGATCTGTTCTCCTGTCCTGAAGACGATGATCCAATTGGATTGTTAAATCTATGAAATCTGTAATACCTTCTGGTGGGTTTACTACTTGAGCCAAAACATCTTTCAGTTCACTGCGTAGACAACGATAGAACAGTGTTGTTCTCTTTTCTGTAGGCCAATTAGTTTCTGCCACCAGTCTATTAAAGGTAGCAACGTATGCAAGGAGCTCCTGGTTGCCCTGCTTTAAAGACAGCAACTCATTGTCCAGTGCTTGTCCCTGCGTGTGACGAGCAAATAGTTTCTCTAATTCTCGTTGAAATTCTGTGAAGTTTTGTAATACTGGATCATCCCTATTTACCAAGGGAATGGGCCAATCCGCAGCAACACCTCCCAGATAGGACAACACAAAGGCTACCTTAGATTGGTCATTTGGAAATACTCCTGGCCTACACAGAAAGTGTAATCTGCACTGATTTAAAAACACTGCAAACCTTTTTGGGTCCCCTGTAAAACACTCCAGAGGAGCCAAAGGTATATTCCCTGGAATGACCACCTGAACAGGAACTGGGGGCGACGTAGAGGAAGAAGCCTAATCACTTCCATGGGGTAAAGGCACCTGCCCTGCTTGCTTCTGCAGCAGTTGACGAGCTAGTTCTTCAGTTCTTTCTCTATTTATTCTTAGTTCTCTTCTAAGAGCACTAGTTTCTGACCTGGCTGCAAGGACTTCGGTTCTTAATTCTCCCAATAATTGGGTGAGCTGATCTACATCAGAAGATCCCATGATGTCCAGGCAGAGTACTTTTCAGTACGGCTTCGCGTTCTGTAACGCTTACCTGACTCTGCGGGGACACCACTCCCTATAATATAACTTTCTTCTCAGATTGCGTTGTTCTAACCCTTCATTTTTTCCGGAATCTCAAGCTTCAATAGACTAGGAATCTATGAGTAAACACAGGAACACAGATAAATGTAACTTTCCCAAGGTAACTTGGCACTAACTACTCTCCTAATCTATCTCCCCCTTCAATTCTCACTACTCTTACCTTTGATTGGTATATGGTGGGCTATCCATCCTGCTTCTGCGCAGGGGCGCTAGTCCTGAAGATGGAAGGGGTGGCAACTAGGGTCTTACTGTAGAAGTGTGATTGGAGGGAAGGCAATAAGGCACAGGAATGGAACCAATAAGCCACTGTAAAATAACCACCAACCAACTATCACACTGGAATGACTCCTAAAACCTCGGATTGGATTGAAACGGGACCCTGAGGTGAGGTGCACTCATGACAATAAAACCTGAGGAGAACTGAAAAAGGGGGCTCAATTTAGAATGCCAGAATTTCCTAATGACGTTTTCCAAAAAATAACAATGACTTAAATGAAATGGAGAGAATTATTTAACAATTGCGTATTCAATGAAGTGTCACAGGTCAAAGGTATTTCACAGAGAAAACATAGCGATAGGGCACCTAAGGCAAGAGCCTGCGTGTCACAATTGACAGACTCCTCACACGCGTTCGAGTGCCGGAGCCCCGACACTCGACACCTGACTGGAACTGATACACGCACAATCCACCACAATAAATATACACAAAACTATACTGGCGGTAAGCGCGAGCACAGAAAAGCATTGCCGCTAACTTACTTCAAATTAGAAGAATTCGCCCAAACGTGTAACAGAACACCAAAGGCAAGTATGGCAAGGGGCAAGGTAAGGAATACTATTAATAACGGAAGCACTGGACCAGGAACTAAAAACCATGAAGAAAGGACGGTGTTCTGAGGTTAATCTTGACAGGATCCGCGGTAAGCATCCTTTGCGAACAAACAGACGCGAAGCGTGGAACGTAAAGGGGGAGGGGCTTAAATACTGAAGGCATGACAACAACTAGGCTGCACAGCCCAATACCAGGAATTTCACTGGGGGCCATGTTTGAAGGATGAGGAAGTGATAAAACTACATAGCCAAGGTCCTACTTTCCCTGAGCCCAGGATCTATATGCAGTTAGCCAAGACACTTTAGTAGACCTTGTGAGGGGAAACCCAGTGGTCATGACAACTGCCCCTATCAGACACAACTTCTTTAGGGAAGTCAACCCTAGTAAAGATGCCAAGTAAAGCTTTTGCAACTGACTTGGCAGTCACAGTTTTTAATGGGATGGTCTCAGGATATCTGGTGGCATGGTCGGCCAGCATCAGGATAAACCTATTGCTTGAGGAGGTTTTGGCGTCAAGGGGACCGACAATGTCAATCCCTACCCTCTCAAATGGTACCCCCACAACTGGGAGTGGTACCAATGGAGCTTGGATTGTTGAGCCACTCTTACCAGATAACAGGCAGGTGGCACAACTCCTGCAGTGACTTTCTACTTGCACCCCCATCTTGGGCCAGTAGAAATGCATGGATAACCTTTGCTTGGTTCTCTTGATGCCAAGGTGAACAGCAAGGGGCACTTCATGCGCCAGCTGCAGGAGGAAGGGTCTTACAGCAAGGGGAACCACCAACCTCCTATGGTCTCCTTCTGTAGACTCTGTGGGCTCACTGTACAGGAGCCCACCTTTCCAATAAATCCTATGCTTCCCAGGAGGTTCACCCTCAAGCTGGGAGCAGGCCTGTCTCCTTAGGCTTTCCAGAGATGGGCACTCACGTTGGCCTTTACTGAATTCTTCTCTGTCAGCACCACCTTCTACTAATAAGTCTTTTAGTTCAGGATGGTCATTTGGATCGAATACTTCAGGCAACACCTCTACTTTGTCAGGTTCTGGTGCTTGACCAACTACCTCCACCTCAGTGGTAGGTGAGTTAGAAGGAATATTCTCTTTCCCTCTTTTGTCTTTTCTGACTCCTTTAGCCTTGGGTTTCCCCTTTGGCTTGGTCACTGCAGTGGTCTTGGCCAGTGCTGCCCTTGTTTGAGACCTTGTGCAGGGTCTTTCTGCTGTATTTCCCACAAGTCCTAAAGCTCTGAGATCGTTTCCCAGCAAGACATTTCCTGGGACATCTCTCTGAATGCTCACTGGAATCCTGACTACTGTACCATTTATAGTAAGATTTACAGGTATTACTGGGAACTGGAGAGGTGGGCATGAGCCAATTTAGTGGTCATCAGAGGAGCTCTGGCAACTTCCTTTGGGTCTACCAAGGTAGAATCCACTACAGTTCGACTACACCCACTATCCCTAAGAGCTGGAGTATCTACTCCATTGATCAGCACACTGTCTTTAAAGTAGTGCTTGGTGTTGTCTGGAATCCTAGCATACGCCTCTGCGACTTAAGGCTCCCAGGAAACCAGGGAAACTAAAACTACCTCAGAATCTATCCCACCGCGAAGGAATCTGAGAAGGATGCTCCTGTAATCTCTTCTAAACCCCGCCCACCTGGTGCCTTCCTGCCTGCTGCTCTTTTTCACCACTTAGCAAGCCCCACCCACCTGGTGCCTTCCTGCTTGCCGCTCTTTTTCACCACCTAGCAAGCCCCGCCCACCTGGTGCATTCCTGCTTGCCACTCTTTTTCACCACTTAGCAAGCCCTGCCCACCTGGTGCCTTCCTGCTTGTCGCTCTTTTTCCCTACTTAAGGAGCCCTCCAGCCTCTTTTCCTTTGCTGATAGGGAGCAGGTACAAGTGGATTTAGATGAGCTGGCCTAAGCACCACCCACCTTCTTAGCCCTGCCTCTTCCTTCCTGCTCTTAATTCTTAGATCAAGGGCGTCTCTCGCCTGGGAGTCTTAAGCAAAGTGCAGACGAAGAAAAGGGCTATTCCTGTTTAGACCTGTTCAGACCACGAGGACCCAGGGCCTGACACCCTGCTCAGACAGCAGGTAAACATGCTCCAACATGTATTTACTCCCTCTGTCCCCACAGGCCATCCCCACCCCCTCTGCTCCCCCTGTGATGTTGTGATGTTCTCTTGTGCCCCCCTTTCTCGCACACAGGTGCCTGTTTTGCCTGATTCTTCTACCCTGCTCCCCCTCAACCCCCTCCAGCCTACTTCTGCAGGAGTCTGTCCTGATACATTCTGGTTTCACCATCACGTCTTGTGGGCAATGATGGATTTGACTTTATGGACTTCATTCATTCACGGTGTGTCACCCTTTCTCAACTTTCATGCCGGCCTTCCTTTGCATCTTGTACTCATGGTGGCCCAGAATCATGCTGTTCACATCTTCACATTGTATCCAGGCTTGCAACATTATGTGTTACTGTTGACTTCTGCAATTGTGTTCACTCTCCACTCTTGCTTCTCCACTCTTTTTGACTGCTTACTCTCTGTTCTCTCCTCTCCCTTTCTCCCTTTTCCTATCTCCTCCCCTTACTTTCTTCTATGCACTTACTCTTATCAGAATTGCCCCTGGATCTAATATGATAGCAACCTCGTCTGTTTCCTCCACCCTCCCATTACTGTCTTTTTTCCTACCCACTCCCCCTCCAGCACTATCTGAAATGTCGTCAGGCCTAGTATGATAGTCGCTTGTTTTGTTCCTCCCCTCCCTTTCTGCGCCCCTCTCCCTCACCTTTTGTTTTTCTCCGGCTCTACCAGAAATGTCGTCAGGCATAGTACGGTAGTCGCCTGTTGTTAGGGCAAAATTCTCATTCTATGGCTAATTTCCCTTACCTATAGAGTCCCCCAGCAGCTTTGCCAGATTTGAAGGGGTTTGTTTTTTTCTCCTGCTAAGAGTGAGACTCTTTTTCCCACTCTTAGGCATTTTTGCTATGTGTGTTCTAGGCTATTTTTTGTGTTTAATGTCTATGGGGTTTTTCTCACCTCCACAGGAACCATCTTTATTCACATGTGTGCACAGCATCCTCCGTGCAGTGACACAAGGGTGTCGTAGCGACCCCCAAACGCAGACTCCATACCCTGGGACTGACTACTGTCTCCCAGGGCATGTAAAGCCCCCATTGACTTTACTAGTCAAATCTTATGAACTAAACCAGTACAACCCATCTTACTATGGAAGTACTGGAAAGGGTTAATAGTTTTTCCCTTATGTTCATTTTCGAGAGGGTACCGTACAGTCCCTCTCTCTAAAGTTTCTGGCTGGTGGCAGTGGTTACTACCGTAAATATTTGACCGCAAATATTTCCCTATGGGATTTTCCCATCGTTTGAAGCTACCACATTTTCTGACAGCCTCAAACATGCCGCTGGTGTATTTTAATATTAACTTTACTCCGGTAGGTTTTATTTGCCAGAACTTTAATATAAATTCTTTCTCGTGTCTTTCTCTAAACTCCTAATCCAGGCCGGGGATCCTTTGTTCGTCCTTTTGGCAGGCTTCTGCCAAGAAGCCCTCCATTCTGCGCCACTGAATCTGGGGTGGGTCCATTGTGTGGGAGGGGGGAGTAGGACCCCTGGACAGGGCTGCCTCAGCAACCCATGTCGCACTCTATCCTGATAGGCTGGAAGGTCTCCCGCCAAGATGACCACTCCACTGTGTGAGTGACAGCTAGGCTGTATTAATGGGGATCTTTTTGCATAAAAGCAGGGTCCTGAGGACTCGAAGAGCAAGACGTTGCCACTGGAACTAAGAAGTCGAAGAGGAGAGAAGCCAAAGACATCTGCAACGACTGAACCACCGGTGAATCCCTGCTTCAGCGTCTCACCACTTTTCTCCACACGACGAGAGAAGATCTTCATCTGAAAGAGCCTTCTTCCCTTGTGCTGGTGGGGCCAACCAGTTTGCCAATCGCCTTCCTGGAACTGCCCTGGTCGAATCGAGACCGGATAGCCAGGCACCAGTCCACCCGGACCGCGATTTAAAGGAGCGTACCTTTTATTCGTCTGGCAGCACCGTGGCTGGTTTCCTCCCTGGGTAGTGCAGTAACTCGAACCTTCCTCCACGACGAGAGCCTCTCTTCCTCTGCTGGATCCCCCGAACTTCAGGAACTACCAGGAACAACCGCCACCGCAGGAGCCACTTCTTCATTTTAAAGGTACATTGTTCCGCCAGGCTGCCCTTTTTGCGTGGTAGTGCTAAAGTTGTTTTAAATCCTTTACCTACCTGTCGGGTTGGCCGCCCCTCTCTTTTAACATTGTCTTTCACCTGCTGCATCCACTTTTTTGAATCGTTAACCAAAGACTTGACTGCAGCTACAAGAACATTTTGCTCCTGGGACCTTTTGCCCTGTACCACTGACTTTGGCACAGGCCTATTGACTCTGGCTAAATTTGTTAGAACTGCCTTCTCTAGATTGCTTCTCAACTAGAACTGTGTTGGTGCACCTACTTCTTATAACCACCTTTTTCTTCCCATTTGTAAACCTTGTGAAATGCCATTTTGCTCAGTTTTCATTTAAGTATTCTCTATACTAATGCCTTGCCTAAACTGGTTCACAAACTTATGGGAAGTGTTGCTAGGGTGTAGAAGTAGATATTTCTATATAACTTGTACTTTCCCTCCCTTGTGAGAAATTGCTAGAGTACCCCTTGTGTTTGGTTTTCACTGTGCCGTTTTGCTCAGTTTTCACTCTGCTTCACTTGGTCTACAATTTAATTAGGGAGTGTGTTTTCTTTTCTTTGACTTACTTTAACTTGCTTATGAACTGTGATAAATGGGTTTTACTAGAAGTGTATACAATAAATATATATATACTTTTTAATACAAAGCTTTGGTCAGTGTTTCCTTGTGCCATAGTACTGTAGGCCTATTGTGTAAACCCTGAATACTGCTCATCTCCCTCTTGAGATAAGTCTGAATGCTCAGCCACAGCTACCAACTAAATCTTTGTGGTACAGACTGATACCAAAGGGGATTGCTCTCACCTGTAGTCCTAATCTGGTGTAGTGCTCCCTAAGGGAACTGCACAGGATTCTGCCTAACACCTGTCTGTTTCCATTTCCTTCCCACTCTCCCCCTCCCTTCCTTATTTATGTCTTAGCTCTTGCACTATCTGAAATGTTGTCAGGCTGAGTACTATAGTTAATTTCACATCCTTACTATTCATGGCCTGTAAGAATCTCATTGTATTTTCCCTTGTTCCCTACCTTGCCTTGAAGCGCTTTGAAACACATTGTGTATAGGCACTATATAAATAAACTATCATATCATAGGAGGAAGAGGCCAGATTAGCAGAGTGGACCCCCAAGGTTTTGACCTTAGATCTGGGATCCCCCTTCACATGGTCATTTGCTCCACAAGCCACACAAGATCCACTGGGTCTGTTGACATAGGGAGGCTTACTTATATAAATAATAAACTAAACTAACCTACTGTAACCAGAGTTCTGTTTTGGAGGATAACCTCCACTACCCTTTGAGTTCTCTTGTGACTTAACCTTATTTTTCTTTTTGTGGCCCTTTGGGGAGGAGGTTTTATCAGATCCCCCACCCTCCTTATCTTTGGGCTTTTTCCCCTTCTCCTGCTTACCCGGACGAGTCTTGTCCTTATGGGACACTATGTGACACCCTCAAATCTGCTGCTTTGGCTAGCTTCTTAGGATGTAACTCCTTTGAATCTGCCAAATGTTGCTTAAGCTCAGGGGAACAAGATGCAAAAATATGTTCAAGCATGACAAGACATATCATACTCTCAAAGGTGGAGACCTGATAACCTTCAACCCAGCCAGTCAAGTCTTTTAAGTTACATAAGACTCCCAAGTACTTCCTTCTTTCTTTTTGTACTCTCTGAATCTCTTCAAGTATTTGGCAGGAGTCTTTCCAAACTTTAAGATGAGAGTTTGCTTCAACGTTGCAAAATCTGCTCTCTCAGCTTTTGACATTTCCATAATGGCACTGCAGCCAGAATAGGACAGTCTGCTAAGTAACCATGCAATCTTATCAGCATTGTCAACCTGTTGAACTTCACATGCATACTCAAAAGTATTCAGCCAGTCCATAATGTCATTCTTTTATTCATTCACACTGAGCAGATCTTTAGGAATCCTTGGATGAGAGAAGGACCCAGACCTATGTCCAGGACTGTTAGATCAATTGGAAACTTGAAGCTTGGCGAGTTTCAACTGGTGATCCCTGTCTTTCTGTTTTTCTGCCTGCTCTATCTTCAGCTTGGCCGTGTTAAATTCAAGCTCCTTCTGCCTAAACAGCAGCTCTTGCTTTTTGAATTCAAGCATGTCCTCCGCATCAGCACTGGCAGGGGAAACATTGGACATCACATCATCTAAATCCTTATGGGTCCCATGGATAAGTGCAGCGACAGGCTTGCCGGTTCTGCCAGTGAGAGCAGCCCCGCCTCCTTCTGCACTTGCCTCAGGAACTATGGCACCAAGTTGTGACTCTTGCCATTGCATGATTCTCTGACTCATTTCCCTTTTTGTGCCTTGTGCAGATAAACCCCTCTCAGCACACATATTTCTTAATGTTTCAGATTTAGAACCATTTAAGGTTAACAAGGTACTTGTTTCCATTATGGTAGATAGGTCTATGGCCTTTTAGAGGTATGCTACACACTTCACTATGTGTCCTGGGTAGGAATAATTCGAAATGCCTTCACTAGTGTGCAACACTGGATACCTTGAGTCCTATCCCAGCGCTGTACACCAATTTGTTAAGACGAATTTCTGAACTCTGACCTGGTGGGCAGAGGGTCAGAAGGCCAGCCTAGTTTCTTGGAACAGGGTAACCTCTGGACACGCCAGACCAATCAAGGTAGCTATGGCAGGCGGTCAAGACTAGGTCTCAGGAGGGGTGAGGGTGACTTAAAGACCTCAATGAGCACACAGAGCAAGGACACTTACACATTACTCCCAGACAGGTGTATATATAAAAAATATAAACACATTTATTACAAGGCCTTTGTAACTCAACACACAGTAAAAGAATTACAGCAATATTACTAAACCCACACAACACTATCAATACAAGATATATACAAGGCCATTGGGGTCTAAAGGGTTAACAGCATGAAATATGTCTACAGCCTAGAATGGAAGGAAACAGGCAGTACAGGTAGTCTTTAGTCCCCTTCAACATCAAACACACACCTAACTAAGAGGCAGTCCAAGCCCTAAGAAGAGGGGAGCCTTGTGCTCAATAGTACAGGCAATGCAAGCATACACGGTTGTTCCAATGGGCAAAATGGGGTCTCTTCAGGGGTCTCTAGCAGCTCGGGAAGGTGGGTGAGGCGATGAAGAATAGATTCCCACTTTTCAGGGAGGACCTCAACTTGAAGGCAGAGGCAGTTCCAAGGTTCGGGAATAGTTTGCTAGTTCGCACTAGCAGTGGAAAGGAGAGGGACCCCCAGGGGCCACTTGTGCGTAAAAACGGATGAGGCGCTAGGGACCACCGGTTAGGGTTAGGGTTACTCACCGACCCCAGGTGCACTCCAGACCAAACTTCACCAGTCGAGTCCACTGCGGTTGCAGGTTCAAATGCGACAAAAAGGACGTCTGTGCGGCTTTCAGTTCCGAAGATACAGCGAGGATTCCCAAATGGGACATTAGCAATTTCTCCGCTCCTGATGGATGGATCAGGCCAGTTTCACTGCAGCAGGCTTCAGGGGCAAGAGGGTCACAAATGCAGCGCCCCTGCAAAGATGGTTGCCACGGCTGGGCAACATGGTAACCGCGTTTACTCCGGTCCTGGTGCACTCATCTCACTTCAGACCTGGGAAGGCCAACTGTTCGATATTTGGTGTGCGGATGCTGGGGACACAAAGGTAGCAGTATACCAAGTTTCGAGGGCCTCCTCGTAACAACGGCGGAGACAGAGCAAAGGTGCTGCGTAAGCTGGTCAGCCCACTGGTTGGCCAAGGGACACTTCCGAGAAGGCTTTCTTGCAGGTTTTGTTGAAGGTGCCGAGAATAGTTGGTCCCATTAATGGGTCGAAGTGTCTTTGCAGACCTTCTAGGACGACCAGATGCAGAGGGGTCCCATGGGACGACAGCGGGCTTAGGGTGCCAAACCTTCCAGCGGTTCACCAGCGGTTCCTTGACTCGGCTTCTTAGTTTCAGGATACTTGGATCCTATCCTTCGATCAGTGAGAACTCCAGAGATCGACATGGTATGGGTGTTTTTGGCCTCCTCTTATTCTGAGTTCCTTTCGTGCCAAAACGGAGAGGACCCAAAGGGAGATCTGCTCACAAACACACACTCCATACGTTGACCAACCATGGACCACGGTGGTCCCAGGCATTCACATCACTCCAGACTCTCTGGCACCCAGGATGCGTATTGGAACCAGACGTTCCAGCCCACATCCTGGAGGCACACACACAAGGCATGCAGAAGCCCGCGAAAGCTTGGCATTTTGCGGGAAAGTGCATGACCAAATAAGGACTGACCCGGGTTGGCTCGACCTGGGGAAGGCAAAGGGGCAAGACGGCCAAAGGGCAGGACAAAGAACCTTGTGGCATGAGCATTTTGGAGCCAGGCCACCTATTGGTGCCAAACGCAGTAATTGTGGTTTAAATGGCAGGACAGGGTTAAAATTATATGAAAAGATAAGCTGCCACCAGCCCTGTCCATGACTCATTTGCACAACTCCTAAAAAGTCCTGCAAGAGTATCTAGGGCCTTTGGAAATGACTAGGAGATCCAAGTACACTTTACTGTAAGGTACATTGTGCACTTGTTACATGTTGCAGAAAAGTTGCAACATTGGAAAAGGTCTAAGGGAAACAGTCTCCTAGTACTGACTGTCTTAAGGGCATGTCAGTTCCCCATGAAAAGTGAGCGAAAGCCCAGAGGAGTGCAGCTGAAGGCTTTGCCTGTGCTTCGAGGGGATTGTGTCCTCTGACGTATTCCACATCTATGATAGGTAATGTCCACAGCTGTGCTGCTTCGGAAATGATTTCGGCAGAGGGCGTTCTGCGTCAATGGCGTCGATCCGTTGTCCCTCCAGGGCCTCTGTCGAGGGTCGACGTCACCGGATGTTATATATAGGACGCACGGCGCCCGTAGCCTCAGTTCTGTTTTTTCCGCAAACGTGTTTGCTTCAGAATCTCGGCGCTCTCGATTCTTTCTTCGTGTACGATGTCTTCATCCTCTTCTACTACCCTGAAGTTGGGCTTTAAAAAATGTCAGGACTGTGATTCGAAGATGTCCATCACGGACCCACATGACATCTGCCTCTGGTGCCTCGGCGAAAGCCAGGCCACCGACGACTGCGAGGGTTGCCAGTCCCTGACGTCTAAGGCCTTGCGGGAACAGAAGGGGAAATTGAAGGTAGGTAGGGTGTCTAAGCCCCATAAATCGAAGCCTGCTGGGCTTTCGACCGATGACTCGAGGGGCGACTCTCCGTGTCGGCAAAAATCCACGGGGTCTCAGTCTAGGAGTGGTTCCCACCATTCCTCTGCCTCGTCGAGGCATTCTAGGAAGCGCCGTCGCTGGTCGCCTTCCTCGTCGGAGGAGGACTCCGACAGACGGTTGACTTGTCCCACCAAGTCTTTGTCACCGGCCGAATGGGATGCATTCCGCCAGCAGATGTTAGCGATTTTCGAGTCGCAAGGCACAGTTCTGGCCACGCCTTCGAAAGGAGCCGGCGGGGAACGGGCTAGGTCCACCACTCATGCCTTCGGGCTCGGGCAGTCAGCGCGATCATCGGGAGCCGTCGAGGTCCCGCTCAGACAAGGAAAATTGCCATAGCCATGCCAGATCCAGGTCCCGGTCCCAGTCCTCGACGCCATCAAGACCGTCGGAACCTGTGAAGCCTTCGAAGCCGTGTCCGTCGAGGAGCGCTCTCGAGGCTCCGGCCTCGAAGAAGTCGTCGACGCCATCGGCACTGTGTCCGTCGAGGAATACTCTCGGGGCTCCGTCCTCGAAGAAGTCATCATCGACTCAGATTCCTTCAGCGCCATCGACTTCGTTTGTGGAGGATTTGACGGAAGTACCCCTGAGGGCTGTGGAACCTCCGAGGAAGGCTGCCAGTAAATCTATGAGGCCTCTTTTTGAGCCCTATTCTGCTCCTCCGACTAGATTGGCATTTTCCAACCTTTACAGGATATTCCAGAGGTTGAGGAACTGTCTGATGAGGAGATGGCCTTGCCTGTGCCTCCTGATGTCCCTGATGACCTTTTGTCTGGGCATAGTCAGATGGAGGAACTCAGTCAGTCATTGCATGACGCTAGTGGCCTAGTGGAGGTGGAGTTTGGCCGACCTGAGCCTGGGGCGCATGCAGATTCCTCCTATCGGCGTCTCATGTCAAGGGTGACAGAATACTTGGGGTGGTCTGCTCCACCTGTTGAGTTTTCTCAGGATGATTTGACGGACATCCTGGATCAAGGTCCACCCACTGACCCGGTGTTGCCGTTTCACATGGCTTTGCAAAGGAGGGTGGTGGCGGCGGCTTGGGTGGCTCCGGAGAGTCTACTGGCAGTTAATAAGCCACTTCCGAAGAAATACCGCCCATCCAGTAGTGACCCCTGCTACTTATCGACGCACCCTACTCTGGAGAGTTTGGTGGTGCAGGCAGCTACGGCCCCCTCGAAGCAGGCTGCGTACCCTACCATCCCTCCTGATATGGACGATAAGTGCTTTGATGGTTGGGCGAAGAAGGGATTTTCGGCTGGGGGTATGGCGTTGAAGTCGGCCAACTCCACTTGTGCCTTAGCGAGATTTTCACACACTCTGTGGAACTGTGCATCCTTGGCGGCTGAGCATATTCCCGAAGGGGAAGAAAGGGATGGTTTTCTAGCCCTCGTGCAAGACGGCAAGGGTGCCATGTGCGAATCCCTTCAGTTGGGTTTGGACACGGCAGACTTTGCGTGGTTGCGGAAGTCGGTGTTTGCTCCTGATGTGCAATCCCGGCTTCTGAATATGCCCTTTGATGGGGTTCATCTGTTTGGCAGCAAGGCTGACGAGAGCCTTGAGAGGTTGCAGACCTCCAGAGCTGCAGCAAAGTCTTTGAGCGCTGCAGTACGTCAACCTCCGCCTTTTCGTCCTAGGGGACAGCAATGGAGGGGAGGTTCCTTTCAGTACTACTCTTCCTTTGGTAGATCGAGAGGAGCTGCCGGTCAAAGGGGCCACCGTAGGAGTACCTGAGGTGGAAAGGAAGGTACTCCGGGTGCCAAAGCTGCTCAGGCAGTTGCCTCTTTGCCCTCAGGCACTGCCGCGTCCACTCAGTCATGAGGCCATGTCCCATGGTTCGCCGGTTGGGGGCAGACTTGCGCAGCATCTTGGAGGATGGTGAGCCATTACTTCAGATGTGTGCGTTCTGGAGATCATAGCCTACGGCTACTGTCTTCCCTTCCGGCAGAGGCCTCACGACAATCCACCGGGGAAGCTCTCTTTGAAGCATCCGGATCTGCTCCTTGCGCAGGAAATCCTATCCCTGCTGGAGAAAGGCGCCATATAACTGGTGCCTGTAGCGGAGAGGAACAAGAGATGGTATTCCCCTTATTTTTTGATCCCGAAAAAAGACTGGGGATTGAGACCCATCATGGACTTGCGTTGGTTGAACAAGCTCCTCAGGAAGGACAAGTTCAAGATGGTAACTCTTTCTCAAGTCCTCCTGGTCCTTCAACGTCAGGATTGGTTGGTGTCTCTGGACCTCAAGGATGCTTACTTTCATGTGCCGATTCATCCCAAGCACAGGAAGTACCTGAGGTTCGCGGTTGGCAACTCGCATTTTCAGTTTCGGGTCCTGCCGTTCAGATTGACCTCCTCTCCGAGGGTCTTCACCAAGCTGATGGTGGTGGTGGTAGCGTATCTCAGGAAAGGGGGGATTCACGTCTACCCCTACCTGGACGATTGGTTGATCAGGGCGTGCTCTCCCGAGCATGCCCTGGATCATCTGTCCGTCACCTGCCACTCCCTTCCCAAGCTGGGCTTCTCCCTCAATTTAAAGAAGTCACATTTGACACCTACCCAGCGGCTCCAGTACATCGGAGCAGTGCTCAACACATCCCTGGGGCAGTGCTTGCCTCCCCAGGTGAGGGCTCATCACATTCTGCAGATGGTGGACAAGTTTCAACGTGCCCAGAGTCTCCCGGCGTTCGAGTTCTTGAGGTTGCTCGGCCTCATGGCATCCTGCATTTTCCTGGTGCCAGAGGCCAGGCTGCAGATGAGATCTCTGCAGTGGGCTCTCAAGATGCAGTGGTCGCCGTTCTCCGGCAGGATGTCGGATCCCGTTCAGATTCCGACCTCGGTCGCCCAGGATCTTCTATGATGGGACGTCGAAGGCAATCTGATGACGCAAGCACCATTTTGGCAACCATTGCTGGAGGTGACGATTGTGATGGACGCATTCCTCACAGGTTGGGGCGCTCATGTCAACAAGTTGACAGCCAGCAGACGTTGGTCTCTGTTGGAGTCCAGACTCCACATCAATCTGTTAGAGCTGAGGGCTGTCAGGCTAGCCCTGACGGCTTTTCTGCCATCTGTGCGGGGGAAGAATGTCCTGTTTATGATGGACAATACAGTGGCCATGCACTACCTCAACAAAAAAGGGGGGGCAGGGTCACTCCTGTTGTGCAGGGAGGAGATGCAGCTCTGGTTCTGGGCCATCCAGCAGGAAATTTCGATCTCAGCAGTTCATCTGGCCGGAGACGAAAACGTGGCGGTGGACTCTCTGAGCAGGCATAGCACGGTCTCTCGCGAGTGGGAGCTGGCTCAGGAAGTTCTTTTGGAGTTCTTCGCCCTATGGGGAACCCCACAAGTGGATCTCTTCACCATCAGTGTCAACCGGAAGTGCGAGAGATTCTGCTCGCAGGAATTTCCCCCAAGAGGAGCCTTAGGGGACGCGTTCGTAGTGGAGTGGTCCTTCCCACTGCGGTACGCGTTTCCTCCAGTCCCCGTCATTCTGCAAGTGTTGCAGAGGTTACGGAGGTTCGGTTCCCGAATGATCCTCATTGCTCCGGCATGGGCCAGGAGAGCGTGGTACCCGGACCTTCTAGACATGTCCATCTGCCCTCCACGCCGTCTTCCCTACCGAGACGATCTGCTCTCACAGGAGGGGGGTTGGGTTCTCCATCCAGAGGTCAAGTCTCTCAGCCTTCATGCTTGGTATCTGAAAGGTTGAGGTATAAGGATTGGGACCTCCCTGAAGACGTGATGGAGGTGTTGCTTTCAGCCAGAAGGCCCGCAACGAAATCCCTGTACCTTTGCTGTTGGAGAAAGTTCTGCGACTGGTGCAGGGTACAGAATGTGGATCCTTTCCAATGTTCCATTCCTTTGGTTTTGTCTTTTTTGCTTTCTTTAGCCCACAAGGGCCTGCAAGTGGGGTACCATTAAGGGTTACCTGGCGGCGCTGTCCAAATTTAAGCGCTCGTCTAAGGAATGTTCTTATTTTAAGATTCCTTTGATTTCCCAGTTTCTAAAAGGGCTAACTATTGTGTTTACACCATCGCCTTTCCAGGTGCCGGGATGGGATTTGAATTTGGTTTTAAAGTTCCTAATGGAAGCTCCGTTTGAGCCCTTACATTCTTGTCCATTGTGACTATTGTCCTTATAAACTGTGTTTAAAGGATAAAGAAACCAAATATTAAGGTGATATCTGAACAATTGCAAAGATCCCAGGAGCAAGGCCTGATTGAGGCAATTGAATACCAGCATTTACTGGAAATTTATAAATCTAAAAAAACAAAGGCTCTAAGGAACTCAAAACTTCTTCAAACATAAGTACGACCCGGAAGTGGCGAAAAAAAAGAGGGAATTGAGGAAAACATTAAGATCGATTAATGCCACTAAAGGAGTAGCAAACCAAAACCAGTCCAAAAAAGTGAGAAACCAATATAACAACTGGCACAAGTTACACAGAGCTAAGATGGAGCAAAACGACGCCGAGATAATCCTGAAAGCGCTGAACCAAAGGAATTCCAGGGGATTCTGGGCCTTAATAAATGAATCATCTAACTCAGAAAAAGCGATCATAACAAATATGGTAACGGAAATGAATTGGGAGTGCTACTACAAAAATCTGTTCAAAAGAAGGAAAGGTCCAAGTACAGTGGAGATCCACACAAAAGTACCATGGGACTTACAAATAGACAGAGTGGACATTCGAACCTCAATTGCAAACAGCAGTACATCCAGAGCCGCTGGACCTGACGGCCTCTCGAATGCTGACTTAAAAGAAAACATCGATGAATGGTCGGAATTTTGTGATATCTGTTCAAGGCGATAATAAAAGAAGGAAGGATCCCTGCAACCTGGAAATCAGGAATCATTGTTCCGATATTCAAGAAAGGCTTACGGTCTGAGCCAGCAAATTACCGCCCCATCGCCCTCCTTGACGTTATAGGTAAAGTGTTTGCAACTCAGCTCCTTAAACAACTCACACTGTGGATTAATCACGAAAAAATCTATGATGACCGACAGTCTGGGTTCGTAAAGGGAGTGGGTTGCAGCACAAACCTCCTAATATTAAACCTACTAAAAATAGATGCCATTCGATCGGGCCAGAAAATCTATCTGGCATTTATTGATATGGCAAACGCGTTTGATGGAGTAAACAGGGAAATCTTGTGGTGTAATTTAAAGAAGAGAGGCTGTGATGAGAGTTTGATTGCAGCCATTAAAGAACTTTACTCCGACACCCACATTCAAATAAGGCTAGACAAAGAAGGAAATCTGTCAAATCCAATTCCCACAGAAAGGGGAGTAAAACAGGGCTGCCCATTAGGGGCAACCCTGTTTAACTTCTACATCTCGGAAGTAGGAAAAGCCCTGGCAAACGTGACTTCATTTCCGCCAACCATCAATGGATTCCAACTGCATCACATCTTATACGCAGATGATATGGTGATCTTGGACCGAACACCAATCGGTCTACAGAGGAAATTGTCTGCATTGAAGATCTATTCAGAAGAACTCGGGCTAGAGATAAATGCAGCCAAATCAGAAATCCTAGTCCTGGAGAACAAAAGAGGAAGGAAATCTTGCAAGTATAGATCAAGTTGGTTCGTGGGATCAAAGAAGCTAGAAAAAGTGCAATTCACAAAATACCTGGGCACAATAATCAACTCCAGCATAAACGACGAACCAATGGTAAAAAAAATTCTAAATAGCTGCAAACAATTAACCTCACAAGGGATCGTAATGCAGAAGAAATTCGGGAAATTCATGTGTGAGCCAGTGAGAAAATTTTACCAAAACAAAATTACACCGATCTTGATCTATGGGGCAGAGAACATGTTTGGCTGTGACCACAAGATATGGTCTAGGTGTGAAGGTTTCTTCTGGAAAAAAGTTCTCCAAATACCACAAAGTACACCGACTGCGTGTGTTCTATACGAAGTCGGAATATCCACTCTGAACGCAAGGATTACATGGAACAAGCTATTGCTCTTTAGGAAAATGCACGACGAAGCAAACCTACCACCGTTCAAAATCCTATTGGGAAACGAAATAGGTGAAAAAAAGTCTGCCCTAAGAGACTGGAAACAGCAATGTGGAGAAATCCTCAAACAGCTAGGGACGGATGAGTCAACATTATGGAATAATCCAGATTTTGTAAAAAGAAAATTGCTGGATCTCAACTGGATCACAATTGGGGAGAGAAGAGCCTGTCAAAAATCCATGATAAATCAACCAAAAGAAGCAAAAAAACTGAATACTCTTTAAAAATATCTGGCACTGGCTCCGTGCAAGCACCTCAGAAAACATTATTTGATGTTTCGTCTAAACATTCTAGAAACAAAAGAAATTCTGGGAATCAGGCGTGCGATATCAAGGGGAAATACTCTATGCCGATTCTGTGGGGAGAAAGATGAAAATTTAAAACACCTCATTCTAAGCTGTACTGAACTAAACGATCAACGTGATAGTTGCATGGGAAAGATGATGACAAATTACTAGACGCTGTCTGAAGAAGAATGGTGGAGACAACTACACTTGACTGAAAGCAAGCCACTGTTGATTGCAGTAATGCGATTTTTAGAGCTCCTGCAGAAGCGCCTAAAAATGAATCCGGTGGTTGCCTAAAACAGCGGCCCGCACAGTTATAGTTCAGGAGACCAACCTCTCTGAAAAGACTGAAAAGACAGAATATCTGTTGGTGCAAAGGTAGAGGAATTGGGGGTAGAACAAGTCTTGAGAAGTAGACCAATAAGGTGTTTAGTGAAAAATAGTTAAGGACGATAGATGGAATGTTGATCTTATGTTAAAGATAAAGTTTTTCAAAAGTTTGCATAAACTAAATGAAAATAAAAAAAATAAATAAACTGTGTTTTTAGCTGCAGTTACTTCCGCACGCAGAGTGAGTGAGTTGCAGGCACTTTCCGTCAAGCCACCCTTTACTGTTTTCCATAAGGACATGGTTGTCCTACGGGTGCGGCCTTCTTTTCTTCCGAAGGTTTTGTCGGAATTCCATTTGAGCCAGAAGGTGATTCTTCTGACGTTTTATCCTCCTCCACATCCTGGTAAGGAAGAGGAGAGGCTCCTAGGAGAGCTTTGAGGTTCTATCTCTCACGGATGTCCCGGGTCAGAGTGGACAATCAGCTCTTTGTTGGTTATGCTGGAAGGCGCTTGGGTCAGGCTGTTTCCAAGCAGACCTTGTCCAGATGGATCATTTTGATGATCTCTGAGTGTTACCGTTTGGCGGGAAAAGATCCACCAGTAGGCTTACGGGCTCACTCTAATAGGGGTGTGGCTTCCTCCACGGCTCTACAGAGGGGCGTTCCTATTCGCAATATTTGCGAAGCAGCCACATGGGCCTCTGTCCATGCTTTTGTGAGACACTATTCTTTGGACTCCATCCATGGGCAGGATTTGGCCTTTGGTAAGGCAGTCCTCTATTGAGCCATTTGATTGGGCATTCTAAAATTCTAAATTGTAAATTCTTTTCCCACCTCCATAAGTTGGAACTGCTTTGGGAGTCTGTCAAAGATGTGGAATACGTCGGAGGACACAATCCCCTCGAAGAACGAGTTACTTACCATATCTGGTAACGTTCTTTCGATGGGATGTTCGTCCAAAGTATTCCACATCGCCCTCCCAACCTGCCCCTCTATTGAATTTCCTATGCGATTGCAGCTTACGTTTCCGCAAGGCTTTCTGCAGTCATACTGGCAGGAGATTGGTGCAACACGTTCTGGGAAAAAACTACAACTGAGGCTACGGGTGCCGTGCATCCTATATATAACATCCGGTGACGTCGACCCTCGAGAGACAACGGATCGACGCCATCGACGCAGGACGGCTTCTGACGAACATTTTCTGAAGCAGCACAGCTGTGGACATTACCTGTCATAGATGTGGAATACGTCGGAGGAACATCCCATCGAAAGAACGTTACCAGTAATGGTAAGTAACTTGTTCTTCTCTGGCAAAGTCATTCTATGGTGTTTAAACAGCAGCAAAAAGTTTGGGGGTGTACAACTGGAGGGAAAATTACATATAAAATGAAATCTTTCCTAACGGGGACCCAGCTGCGCTACGCCTGAAAAATTTGGCAGGGGAATGCACAGGACCACAAACGAGCGATGTCCCAAGTCTTGGGTCTGCACTCGAGACATCAGCGGAGCTGCAGGTTACCCTGAGGTAGAGCTGGACAGTTCACTGGATGTCCTAGGCTCATTCGGTGGGTAAGCAAGGGGCCCCGAGAGTAGTTGTTCCCACTACTCCAAAGGGGAAAAGCGCTTTGGCAGGCCTTCTTTTTTTTTTTACAACTCTTTTTAATAAGTTTTACAAAACAAGAAAACAATATGAATACACATTAGCAGCACAGGCAGCGGGGTCGTAAGAAAAACAGTATAGACAGTTGACAATAGGGGTCATTACTGATCAAGGTTCACCGACTACGGAGTGGGTGGGTGGGGCGCTCCATGGTTCTTTGGACTCAGTGTTTATTCATCCCACTTCACCCATATTTTCTGGAATTTCTGGGGCATCCCCTGGCGGTGTAGATACTTCGTTCCATGGAGGTACATCTGTTAATTTTGTTGGACCATCGGTCTATGCATATTCTATCTGCAGATCCCCAGGTGGCGGCCGTTGATCTCTTACCCTCCTCTAGCGCCTCCCCCATTAATGCTTTTTCGTATGTGGTGAAATCTGTTTCTCCCCACACACCCAGCAGTATCAATTTGGGGTACCTTGGTACAGGGGATCCCATTATTCTGGAGAGTCTAGTGACACACGTTGCCCAGAATTCCTGTAACACTCCACATTTCCAGATCATGTGGAAGAAGGTGCCTTCTGCTCTTCTACATCTAAGAAATTCACCATCCCCGCCCCCCCCCCACTTGGCCATCATTGTTCTGGAACAGTATGACCTGTGTAGTGTTCAGAGCTGTATCAGTCTCAACTTGGCATCAATGCCTATTTCACGGGGGAACATCAACGCCTCCACCCATTCTTCAGTCTCTAAAGTGCCTAGGTCATGTTCCCAATTCCCTTTGAGTACCGCAAGATCCTTGGTGCTGAAGGAGTTGGATGCCTGGTAAAGAGTGGAGGTGACCTTAGATAGTATATGGTCCGGGAATACGTTTGTTTCTAGGGGGAACAGGCAGGTATGTAAGCAAGACTCAGGAATTGGGCGGTGATAGCATGTGCGGGTTGTGCATGTCTAAAGCGATCCATAGGTTGTAACCCTTGATTCGCATTCAGGGTTTCAAAGTCTACCATTCGCCCTTCCTCAAGAACATCTGCCAGTGTAGTTACCCCTTTCCTCTGCCAGGTTCTGAAGTGTCCCATCTTCTGTATTTCGGGGAGATGAGTGTTATGCCACAAGGGCTGGATCAGTGTTGGTCTGCCACCCCATCCTAAGTGTCTGTGCGCCTCCTGCCAGACGCGACAGATATGGAGTGACCCTCTTGGTACCCAACCCAGGTTCTTGCTATCATCGTATAGTATCCAGAGGGGGGAGGGAGTGCTGCTAACGCTCCTTTGTACCCACGTGTGTGGGAGCCTTGGGTCTCCATGCAGCCATTCATTTACTACCCCTGCTTGTGCAGCCCAATAGTAGATGCGGATATTCGGTAGTCCTATACCGCCTTCCCACATGGAGTGTTGGAGCGTTTTAAGCGCAATGCAGGGTTGTTTCCCACCCCAAAGTAGTGTGCGTAGAGTCCTTTCAATGGTTACGAAAGTGTTCATGGGGATGGGAAGTGGAGAGTTTTGGAGGACATATAGGAGCCTTGGGAGCGTCATCATCTTAAACAATGCTGCCTTCCCCATTAGTGATAGTGGGAGAGACTGCCAGTGCGAAACATCGTTCATGAACCTTTGCACCACTGGTTGTAGGTTGAGCCTGGGGAAATCGTCGTGCATCGCACTGACCCGTATGCCCAGGTAGGTGAAGCCCAGTACCGAGACGGGGTATGGATAGGGTTCTGGAATCGCCTCATCCGCACCCTGAATAGGGAATTATATTGTTTTTTGTATATTTACTCGGTGTCCCCCAAAGTGTTGATATTCCGCTAGGATTCGGGACACAATTGGGCAGGAGATCGCTGGATTGCCGAGGTATATAAGGAGATCATCCACGTAAAGTGAGACGTGACCTTCTCCTCCCTTTGGCCAGGTGAACCCAGTCCAATGTGTGTCTGTTCTCAGTCTGATCGCTAGAGGTTCGATTGCAAGAAGGAATAATAGAGGTGAGAAGGGGCAGCCCTGCCTGGTCCCCTGGCCCAGTGGGAACATCCTGGACGACTTCCCGTTTACCCTTACAAATGCTTCAGGAAGAACGTAGAGGAGTTTTACCCATGACATGAAGGTCTTTCCGACCCCCATCCGCCTCCCCACCGAATCAAAGGCCTTCTCGAAGTCGACCGCAAGGAGGGCCAACGGATCCGGGATCTCGGCTGCTCGGTCTAGGGCGATCTGCAGAGGTTCATTCTCATAGATTTGCCCGGCATAAATTCACACTGGTCTGGGTGGACCAGAGATTCAATTACCCCAAGCATTCTATTAGCTAGCCCTCGGGCCAGTATTTTTGCCTCCCCATTTATTAATGATATGGGTCTATATGAGGCACAGCATTTTGGGGGCTTCCCCGCTTTGGGGATTACCACAATACATGTTCTCCGAAGGTCCAACGGGAGGCTGCCTAGTTCCCTACTGCGGAGGGACATGCGGTGCATGTGTCCCGTTGGCATCCCACCCAACCTCTTCCATATCTCTACTGGAAAACTGTTAGGGCCGGGAGTCTTCCCTGTCTGTAGCTGTGTCAGCGCTTCACCCACTTCGTCTTCAGTGAAGTCGGCATCTAGCTGTTCTGTCTGGTGTCTAGAGAGCTGACGGATCGTGATCGAATCAAGGAAGTTTGGGTGTCTGATGTAGGCTCTATCGCTGGGGGTGGGGGGAGTACAGTTGTTCGTAGTAGTTGGCAAAGGCCTCTGCGATATCTGAGTCGCCCATCAACGTTTCCCCGCTGTCAACTTGAATGGCCCGCACCTGTCCCTTGCTTAATTCCCATCTCTCTAGCCAGGCTAGGGTTTTGCTTGCTTTGTCCCCCAGTTCATAAATCTGGCTCCGGACAGACCAATGGGCCGTCCAAGCGTTATCTAGGGCAGTGTTGCTCAAAACCTCCTGGGCCATTACTAGGGCCTCATGCGCAGCGTGAGTCCCCTCTTCCAGCAGTTGCTCCTCCCGCCTGACCACCTGGACCTCTGCCTCAGCGATCGCCTTGATGTGTCGCTTGCGGTGAGCAGCCACCAAGGATATTCCGAGGTCTTATTAGAAAGTCCTTCCGCAATCTCCGGCACCCCTAGGTAATAGGTGTTCAAGCACCAGTTGGGTTCTCTCTTGTGTTGCATGCCTTTTAGCTTTATCAGTAGGGGGGAGTGGTCTGATATCTCTCTCGCCAGGAATTCTGCAGATAGTAGTCGGTGGGCCATGTTCTTGGGGGTGAAGACATAGTCGAGTCTGGAATGGGACCTATGTGCATTAGAGTAAAATGAGAATCCTGGTCCGAGGTGTGTAGTGCCTGCCACGTGTCCAATAGCCCCATTGCTTCAACAAAAGTGTATAGTTTGGTTGGAGTATCTCCAGCCCTATTTCCCCTATATGTTCTGTCGTAAGCAGCCTCCATGATCTCATTAAAGTCTCCCCCTACCACCCAGGAGTCTGCTTGTTCCTCCATCATTATAGTTTGCAGCTTGTTAAGGAGTTCAGCTGTTAGTGTGGGAGGTGCATACGCTGCCACAAGGCCCCAGGTCTCTCCCCGGATGTTCCCAAGGACCACCACAAACCTGCCTGAGGGTCTGCTCTCACTTTCCTGGCCTGGAATGCAATCTGTTTATGCAAAAGAATCATGGCACCCCTGGAGCCTTTAGAGAACCCAGCCTGGCATGTGTGTGGGTAGTTGGACCTCTTGAAGAACCCGCAGCTGGTGCCCAGCAAATGGGTTTCTGTGATGAAGGCAATGTCAAGGGAATATCGATTAAGATATTGAAGTACCAGCGTTCACTTTATGCAAGACCCCAGGCCGTTGATGTTCCAGGTCAGTAGGGAGACCTGTCGCAACTGTGCCACGTCAGTGTGTCTCTTGTTGTGACATGGTTGGGAAGGATATAGTCTTGAGAGTTATCTCTGTTAGGTGCCCAGGGCAACTCTGGATCGCAGTGTCTGCTCTTTGCCCTCCTCGCTGCCACCTCGCATTTGCATGATTCACACCCCAACTGGTGAACTTTTAACTGTAGAGTGTGAACCAGAGCAGAGAGAATGTACAAAACTCTAAGAGCGAGGCTCATGCGCCTTTCGCGCCCAGGGGGGAGGATGCTATTCCCTTCTGCTTCGTAGGTCTTGGGTGTGGATGGTTGTGTCTTAAGCCACTCATACTTAATAACTATATCCCATAAACTCCCCCACCCCATAACCCCCCCCCCCAACCAGAAGCACCTGTCGCCCAAACATATAAAACCATGAACTAATGAGAACCTATTCGGGGAAGTCCCCGGAGATTTATGCGCTGTTCGTCTGTCCTTCTCTGCCCCTGTCGGGGGCCGCCGACTTGGCATCCCATTTTGAGTACTGGAGTAAGCTACCAGCGAGGGAAGGAGGGGGGTGGGAAACCCATATGTCACTGGGCCTCAAGAATTCCCTGCTAGTTCTGGAGATCTGGCGTTCCCGTCTTCCGTACGTGTTGGTGTGGTTCACCCAGATGGCTGGGTGTCTCCATCATTGCCTTTCTTGGGTGTACTGCTTTTTGGCCTGTCAGGTCGTGGCGGCGAAAGGACCTGCATTTCTAACCATTCCCAGGTCTTGCTTGGGTTGTGAAACATGTGGACCGTGTTATTATGGTACAGTTTAAGGGTAGCTGGGAAGAAGAGCGTGTATTTGATGCCCAAGGACGAGAGTTTCCTCTTAATAGAATCATAAGATTGTCGCGACTTCTGAACTTCTTTTGTATAGTCAGGGAAAAATCGTATCCGGTTGCCGTTATATGTAATCGGGCCAGTTGCTCTTGCCATATGAAAGATTGTATCGCGGTCCCTATAGTTCATGAGTCTGGCAATCACTGTGCGTGGGGGGGCCACGGGAATTGGTCTGCCAGCCGGGATCCTGTGTGCCCTTTCAATGGAAAAGAAGTTGAAGAGTCTTTTAGGAGCCATGAGGTCTGAAAGCCAGCTTTCCAGTAAGAATTCCATGGAGGGTGCCTCTTCTCTTTCCGGGAGGCCAAGTATGCAGAGGTTGTTGCGGCGGGACCTCCCTTCTCTGTCCTCCACTCTATTCTCAAAGATAATGAGCTTCCGTTCCATTTGTTCCAAGCGGGCTTCCATCTTCTTAACAGAGTCCTCGATGTTGGATATCCGCTGTTCCATTTCTCCTACCCTGGACGTCAAGTTTCTGAGGTCTTGTCGCAAAAAAGAGACTTCGGAGGCTAGGCCATCAATTTTGGTCTCTACAGAGGTCCTTGAGTCGCTAATGGCTGCCGTGATATCTGTAAGTGACGGGATCTGGCTTGTTCCCCCAGTCGTGGTGCCACTCCCCATGTCGTCTGCTGATCCGAGGGTCTTTGCTGGGGTACTCATTGTGTATGTCACTTTCAATGGAAAAGAAGTTTGAGTGGCCCTCATTACGACCCTGGCGGAAATCGAAAAACGATGGCGGAAATGCAATACCGCCATCGAATAGCGCTCGGTGCGATTATGACCCGTCACCGTAAAGTACGATGCCATTAGCGACACCGTAGTGAACGCCAACGCTAACTGCACCAAGTACGCGCACGCGCGCCATGCCAAACCGTAATTACCACCATGGCGCAACGGTACGCGAATTCTGACCCTAGCGGACATGTACCTAACGCCATCAAGCATGGCGGAAAATACCATTCCGCCATGGTGAGAAGTACGGCATCGTGAACCAACCGTAAACGGCCCTACTGAGTGCCTGTACACCACTCCCTGGCCACATTGCACAACTCCTCGTAGGTGCAATGAAGTCACACAATGCAACCAGTGAAATGTACAAGTCACCCATGCATGCCAACGAACAAATGAATCTAGGGGCTCCAAGTGCCTTGTGAGTGGCCATCCATATTTGCCATGGCACCATTGCCGCACTGATGCAGCACAGGCATGTGAAGGTTCAAGTCCAGCAACATGAACTGAAATATGAGACAAACAAAAACAGGCCCCCCCATCGACTGACACCAGTGTAAGGCAACATTCAAAGCAGTATCCTGAGTGAGACTGCACCAGCCCTGTACTCCTGCCAGTAAACAAACCAACCATCAGCATAAGCATGTACCACACAAGTTGGCAGAGTGACTGAGCAGCCAGGCTCATCTCAAGAGGGGCCAATGGGAGCTGCAGGGCACAGATGGCACGAATACAGAAGCTATTCCAATGGACATGACCTCAGTCTCCCTCAAAGAAACGCACGCAAACACAGGCACCTGTGACCAGCCATATTCTGATAATCACATCATTCCACCAATCCACCTGGCTGACCGGCATCTGTTACACAAAAGCTAATCCCCCGCCCCTGAGCATGACATCATTAAAACAGTCATAATGGTAGCCCCTATCCCTGACCACACTGGGCTTCGTAGGCAAACGCGGCCAGTACAGTACCACGCAACTATACTCAGAAGCCGGAACCCAATGCAGATCTTCTCACAATACATCGCTCCACAAATAGGAATATGCTACATTACTTGCAAAGAAGAACACTACACGGTTAATATCAGAATAGAAATTTAATGCACAACAAAATCACCAAGCCCATACAGCCATTAGGTCATGAACTCCAAAATATATTTCATTATTGTGGGCTGCATCCGCAATAAATGACCAGCTTCTTCTTGTGTGACGCCCTGTTCCTTCATGGTACACAGGGGCTACATTCACGTTCAAAAAGGCAACATGGAAGCGCCTAGAACCGCAGGGCCGTCCCATTAGGTAGGCACTAGTCCAGCTGAAAGGTCGATATGTTGCTCCTAGCCACTAGTACTGCGTAAGGGCATGTGGCCCATTGGCGATCGTCCCATAAGATCGTAATGGTGCTCCACTGATTAACACGAAGCAGCAGGTGTCGGGAGTAAAAGCCATCTGCAGGAGTGGCATACAGATGGCAGCGGCAAAAGGGGAGGAGATACCTGTCACCCAAATGAAATGAAAAAGAATAGTATGGGCATCAGAACTTCATTTGAATTACTCACTTCAATGATCACACTAAATCCACAGCCATATTCATGCTAGCCCACTCAAAAGGATCATTCCCACCCAAAAATCACTTGCGAATCATAACTATAAAAATCGAGGTGAAAACACTATTACAAACGAGTGTTTGTGTGCATGCGTCTGTCAAAACAGAATCCATTAGATGGGATTAGTAACGTGCATAGACACAAGTGTTTGAAGGCGCGTCGAGACAGGGAGGGTTCAACAAGGGCAGATAGACGATGGTCCCACTATGGCAGCTCTGCATCACATAGCGCAGGGGAGGTGGATAGATTCCAAAAAGCCCTGTACATGGCAAACTCTCCATTAAATCATCTGTCCATGCATCCATACATCATTCCCTCATCCCGGAATGAAAACGCCTGATTATTTACTCACATAACATGTGAAATTTCCATTGAGTCTGTGCGTAATGCAGTCTGCAAAATCCACTGCGCTCCAGGCCGGAATTCCAGTGTTGTGAAGTAACATGTATTTGGGAACGTCCTGCCTTATCGTCCACTACGCTATTGCGCATCCCATACTATTCATATCAATCATTGCATTCTCGCCATGGCCCCTGTCCCAAGGACATTAAACAATAGAACGTTATATTTGCAGTCAGACCTGTGGGCGTCTCCTCGCCGCTAGCTGAAAACCGAAAGCGCCGTCCTTCGAATTCCTCATTTGCAACATCACGTCGAAAAGGCATCTGTGACCGCTTGAAATTCATCCATGTAGTGCGGCAGTGTGTGAAAATGGCAACTGGCTTCACTCACAAATGGGACGCCCCGCCCGTCGGTGAACCTCGGTACAGTGCTGCATGAGGGTCCACCGTTAATCGAGTACTACATTCCACTGACCCTTCACAAGTTTGTTCGCGACTGCAAAGATAGTATGTGAAACAATGGGACCATAGCAGAATGAACATATGAACCAATATTTCACTGCCATCGGGATCAAATACATGATTGTAATAGCAAGGTGCCATGCGTCGAATTGCAGCGTTGTGTGCGGGACGTGCTCGCCCAAAGGGGATTGCAGCTTGCACAGGTGGAATGAATCACCACAGGTGGAGGCTATACAGCCTGAAAACACATAAATTGCACACCCAACCCCCTCCCACAACCACACCCACTCCAAAATGCTACCGGCAGGACTAGCGATGTTGGCCCTGGGGGACCTGATAGCACTGCAAGTACTCCAACTTCAAGAAGAAGACGAACACCAACTACTACAACAACCGGCCGCACAGAGGAGACGCAGGAGGAGGAGGAGGGCAAGGCAGGGCCAGCAAGGCCCGCCAGCACAGCCACTACCACCACGCAGGCAGCCTGCAATCCCACGCCTCCGAGCACATCCGTTCAACCTCACGGATGAGCAGATCCACACCCTCTACCATTTGGACCGGGACACCATTACCGCCATTGTGGACATGACACTGGCTGACCTTGTCAGCATGATAGATAGCCCAACCGCCATCCCACCCCTACTGAAGGTGGTGTCTGTACTCCACTTCCTGGCCACAGGCACCTACCAGCACACAGTCGGACAGTTGCATGGCATTTCACAGCCAGTGTTCTCACGGACACTATTGCAAGTGCTCGATGCCCTCTTGAAGCACGCAGACGACTACATCTCTCTACCACGCTCGGAGCAGGAAATTACGAACACAAAAGTGGGATTCCATGCACTTGGCGGCATACCGGGTTGCATTGGTGCCATCGACTGCACCCATGTGGAATTGGTCGTCCCACATGCCATGGAGGCCCAGTACCGCAACCGAAAACAATTTCATTCTCTTAATGTACAAATGGTGTGTGACTCCAACAGGATCATTACACATTGTTGTGCCCGATTTCCTGGATCAACCCATGATTCTATGGTCTTGAGGAACTCTACAATACCACGCTACATGGAGCGACACGCAGGGAACAGATCCTGGCTACTCGGTGAGTCTCATTTCATGCATGATAATGTGGGGTATGTGATGCGGCAATGACCTGGCAGGAAGGGGGGGGGGTGCGTACGTAGCAATGTCATTCCACAAACATCCTTTATTGTCCACATACAGGTGATGCCGGGTATCCACTGAAGAGATGGCTCCTTACACCACTCCGGAACCCACAGAACCAGTATGAGGAGGACTACAACCATGCCCACTCACGTACCCTTGTAGTCATAGAACAGGCATTCGGCCTACTGAAGACTCGTTTCCGCTGCCTCAGCAGGTCTGGCGGGGCACTCCTGTACCGCCATGAGAAGGTTGCAAAGATGGTCATGGCATGTGTCATGCTACACAACATGTGCGTACGTAGAAATGTGCCCATGCCCCCTGACGCAGAACTGCAAGCACCTGAAGATGGTCATGATGAGGGTGGGGATGTGGCAGCACCTCAAGGAGTCCGCGAGGCACAGGAGGGCCGTGACATTCGTCAGATTCTCATTGATTCATGCTTCTAGCACTCACGCCTGGTGGCTGATACATGGACACGGGACTTGTGGCACTGTGTGTGTCTGGAACATGCACAATATGGACTGTACGCCTATAAAGGCCTCGTACACAAAGATCAATGTCCACACATCTCATTGGATGATTGTGCATTGTTTATAGCATATGTGAAATTATGTTACACACCCCATCGACCCGCCACCCAAGTGAGCCCAACACACCCCCTCCACCCTCCTACCTCCCCCCCGAACACCAGTGTACAAAGATGCTCATTGTCAGTGGGCAGACGCTATTGCAAGCCCCCTCTCCGGGTATCAGGGGCACCCCTGCCTGTGGAGCGCAGGTTCCTCCCAGATCTACGTTGGGGGCTGCCCTGGACGGAACTTGCAACGGATGATGTCTCTGCCTGCTCACGTCCATGCATGTCCCTAAGGGTTTGTGAGAGCTCAGTGAGCACACGGCGCACAGCGGCAAGTTCAGCACATACGTCTTTGGACGTCGCATGCAGTTCCCCCCTCAGGCTCTCGGTGCTTCTCTCCATTTGTACTCTCAGGCTCTCGGTGCTTCTCTCCATTTGTGCCCTTAGTGTCTCTGTACTTCTCTCCATTTCTGCCCTAAGTGTCTCAGTTGATGTTTCTATGGCTGCCCTAGTACCCCCACATTCATCAGCATGGTCCTTGAGGAGCGTGGCCAGTTGCTGCTGTTGCACGATCACCTGGTCGAGGGACTGTTGCCTCTGCAGTGCCATGGCCATTTGCGGTGGTGTCACAGAGGGGCTGGTCACCTCATGTTGCCTTGCCACAGGGCTTGTGGGGGATGGCCAGTCGTCGTCTTGTGGGTGCCCCTGCGTGGTATCCTCATGGTGTACGGGATGAAACAAACAGGGGGATTGAGACAGGTCATGGATGGATCCTACATCGACATCCCCGTTTTCTGTGTCGGAGCATGCTGCCATTAATGCAGTGTCACCTATGGTGCTGCTGCCACCAGAAGCAGTGCCTTCTGTGGCATCCATTGGGGGGACCTGTGGTGCTGCTGTTGTGGGCATGCTGGCTGCTGGGGTGCCTGTTGAAGTTCCCTCCTGTGTGCTGCCACTTGATTTGTGCTGCTGCCGTGTCTTGATCCGTGCAGCTGAGGTGGAGGGTCTTTGGCCGTTGGTCTTGGCCCTCTTTGCAGGTGTGCTGGTAGGGGTGTCCTGGAGCTCGTCGTTTGAATCGGACCCTGTGGTGGAGTAAAGGGGGGCGAGCGTTATTAATGGGTCTGTGGAAATTGGAATGGCAATGTATCACATGCATTGGGGTGGTACCTGAGGGTGATTTGGGTCAGGGCCTTGGAGGTGGTTTCATTTTTGTGTGGATTGAGGATGCAGTTGTTTTGCAGCCTGCAGTTAGGGTGTGCCTGCTGCACGTGTAGAGAGTGTTTTTAGGATTTTTAATTATTTATGTATTTAATGTGACTTTTAAAGTGCGCTATCAGGCCAATGTATGTGGACGTTCTCCTGGACATGTGTTACTGTTGCACTATGTGGACACATGGTACTTCACATGATTGGACATTGTGGATTTAGCATTGTTTTATTTGGCCCACCTACCTGATTCTTCTGATGTCTGCACTCCTTTCTCCATCCCTCCGACTCCCTCTATACTCTCGATTCCAATGGTGGAGGCACAGATTTCTTCCCAGGGGGTCAACTTGATGGGTGATTCCGATCCTCCCCCGGTAGCTGTGGCAATGTTAAGGTTGGCGGATAGTATGCTACGTACGCGTATCCGCAAGCCGTCCCATCGCTTTCTGCATTGCTGTGGGTTGCGGGGTGCGGTCCCCACCGCACTTACCCGCTGTGCCACCAGGGCCCATATGGCCTTCTTGCTCGCAAGTGCCGTCCTGGTCATTTGCGTCGAGAAGACGACGGCAGCATTCTCCTGGAGGGTCTCTGTGAGCACGGTGAGTTCCTCACAGGAGAAGTGGACGTGCCGCTTGCGGTCGCACGCTTTTTTCGCTACTTTTCCCATTTTTATTGCTTTCACTAGGGTGGATGACGGGTTGGGATGTGTCTCAGGGTAGTATTTTTTATGGTTGTGTGGGAATTCTGATTTTATAGGTGTACGGCGTGCTGTTTCCCGTTCCGGGACCATGTTTTTACTTCCGTTTCCGTATATTTACGGTCACCGTACTTTCCGATTGCCGCTCATTACGGTGACCGCTAAGATGGGTGGTGGAATTGCACCTATTGCGCCGTACGACGGCGGTGAGGGGCGTTTTGGCGACATTTCCGCCATCGCGGACTTTGCACTTCCGCCATGGCGTAGTGCTCGTGCCCGATGGGTCGGAATTAGCCGCACTTTGCTCCGTCGTGCAATGGCGGAAACGCTATTTACGCTATGGCGGTCAGGTCAGTCACTTTCCGCCAGGGTCGTAATGAGGGCCAGTGTCTTTTAGGAGCCATGAGGTCTGAAAGTCGATTTTGTTCTGTGATGCTCCTCTGCGGGGCAGATCTTTCACCATCTTTTTAGATATAGTGGAGTGACACGTGGCAGCCCTCCGTCTTGTCGCTGTCTAACCCCCGGTGATCCGGTATGTGGTGAGTTCAGTGGGCATTCTGTGGCCCCTCCAGAGTGCCTTGTTGTCCGAGTCTTGTGGGGCGGTGGGGGGTTCCAGGAGGGTGGGCCCCAGTTTTCAACCCTGTGAGAGTTCCTGGTTCCAGCGTCCGTCCACGTTAGTCGAGTTATTCTGTTAGGGTTTCCTGAAATGCCCTTTGCCTATGTGGCGACTTGATCTCAGTCTCAAGGTGTATCATCGCAGAGTTCAGGCCCACTATATGATGAGTCCTGGCTTGTTCCCCAGAGGTTTGGTACCTATTGTGTACCGGCAGTGGGGGCGGGGGGAGGCGGTGTGTCTCCAGGCAGCTCCTGGCTTCTCCTTCTTGCACCTTGCCCGGGTCTTGCTGTCCAGAATTGCGCCATGCGTACCGTGCTGCTCATATGACTGTGTTGCCTATGGGTTTCTAAAGGGAGCAGTGCGGTCTGTCTCTTAGGGAGGGCGGGGGAGGGAGTGCTTCTGCAGAGGATCTGCTGCGGTTGACTTTGCGGGTTTCCCCCCCGGGCCTGGTCAGTCTGGAGGTTTGCACTTGTTAGTTTGTGCGTGCGGTTCTAGTGCTGGGTGCCCCCCCTGTTGCAGGCTCCCCCGGGGTGCCACTTACTTTTGAGGAAATGCTGTATCCCCGTCTCAGCACATACTTGGCGGCGCCTGCGGATGCTTTATGGTGCTCTAAGGGTGCGTTACCTTATTTGTCCATGTTAGGCAGAATCCTATGCAGTTCCCTTAGGGAGCACTACAAAATATTAAGACTACAGGTATATGCAATAAATCCCCTTGGGTATCAGTCCGTACCACAAAGATTTAGTTGGTAGCTGTGGCTAAGCAGTCAGACTCATCTCAAGAGGGAGATGAGCAGTATTCAGGATTTATACAATAGGACTACAGTACTATGGAACAAGGAAACACCGACCAAAGCTTTGTATCAAAAAGAATATATATTTATTTTACACACTCTTAAATCAGCACACAACTCACTATCATTAAAGCAAGTTAAAACAGTCAAGAAAAGTATATAGAACTCCATATTTAAATTGTAGACAAGTTTGAGCAAGAGTGAAAACTGAGCAAAATGGCACAGTGTAAACCAAACAGAAATGGCACTCTAACATTTTCTCAAAAGGGAGAGAAAGGACAAGTTATACAGGGTTAGACTGTAAAACACACCAGCAACACTTCCCAAGTGGATTGTGAACAGGTTAGGCAAGGCAGTATTTTAGCATAAGCAATACTTAGGAGAAAACCGAGCAAAATGGCACTTCAACAATACTTGAAAGGGAAGGAAAGGTGGTTATACGAGTTTTAGGTGCACCAACACATTTCCTGATGAAAAGCAATCTAGAGAAGGCAGTTGTAACAGATTTAGCCAGAGTCAATAGGACTGTGCCAGAGTCAATGGTACAGGCAATATAGCCAGGATCAAACTGTTCTAGTAGCTGCAGTCAAGTCTTTGTTTAACAAATTGAAAAGGTGGTTGCAGAAGGTAAAAGACAATGTTAGACGAAAGGGGCGGCCAACGCAGGAGGTAAGTAAAGGATTTCAAAGACCTTTAGCAGTACCTCGCGAAACGGGAGGCCTGGCGGAACAATGTACCTTAAAAGTGGAAGCGGCTCCTTAGGTGGTGGTTGTTCCTGGCAGTTCGTGCAGTTTGGGAGATCCAGCAGAGGAAGAGAGGCTCTCGTCGTGGAGGAAGGTTCAAGTCACTGCACTGCCCAGGGAAGAAGCCAGCCGCCGTGATGCCGAAACTGAATAAAAGGTACGCTCCTTTAAATCGCGGTCGTGGTGGACGGGTGCCTGGCTATCCGGTCTCCGAGTGCAGGGCACTGGCGATTTGACCAAGGCAGGTCCTGGAAGGCGATTGGCGAACTGGTTGGTCACTGTAAATATTCGACCGCAAATATTTTCCTATGGGATTTTCCCACTGTTCGAGGCTACTATTTTTAATGACAGCCTCTAACAAACCACTTGTTTATCTTTTTATTAACTTTACTCCGGATAGGTTTTTATTGCCAGATCTTTGATAATATTTCTTTCTCGTGTCTTTCTCTGAAATCTTAATCCAGGTCGGGGATCCTTTGTTCGTCCTTTTGGCGGGCTTCTGCACAGAAGCCCTCCTCTCGGCGCCACTGAGCCTGGGGTAGACAGAATGTGTGGGAGGGAGAATAGGCACCCTGGACAGGGTTGCCTAAGCAACCCAAGTCGCACTGTGCCCTGATAGGCTGGGGGGGTTATCCTGCCAGGATAACCACCCCGCTGTGTGAGTGACAGCTAGGCTGCATGAATGGGTGGTTTTCTGCATAAAAGCAGGGCTCTGAGGACTGGAAGAGCAAGACGTCGCCACTGTAACTAAGAAGCCGAAGAGGAGAGAATCCAAAGACATCTGCAATGACTGAACCACTGGTGAAGCCCTGCTGCAGCGTCTCACCACTTTTCTCCACACGACGAGAGAAGATCTTCATCTGCAAGAGCCTTCTTCCCTTGAGCTGGTGGGGCCAACCAGTTTGCCAATCGCATTCCCGGACCTGTCTTGGTCGAATTTCCCATACCCTGTACTCGGAGGCCGGATAGCCAGGCACCAGTCCACCCGGACCGTGATTTAAAGGAGCGTATCTTTTATTCGTCGGGCAGCCCTGCGGCTGGTTTCATCCCTGGTTAGTGCAGTAACTCGAACCTTCCTCCACGACGAGAGCATCTCTTACTCTGCTGGATCACCCCAACTGCAGGAACTACCAGGAACAACCGCCACCGCAGGAGCCACTTCTTCATTTTAAGGTACATTGTTCCGGCAGGCCACCCTTTCTTTGCTGTAGTGCTAAAGGTGTTTTAAATCCTTTACCTACCTGTTGGGTTGGCTGCCCCTCTCTCTTAACATTGTCTTTTCAGCTTCTGCACTCACCTTTTCAAATTCGTTAACCAAAGACTTGACTGCAGCTACAAGAACATTTTGCTCCTGGGCCCTTGCCCTGTGCCACTAACTCTGGCACAGGCCTACTGACTCTGGTCACATTTGTTAGATTTGCAGTCTTGAGATTCTCCATTCGAACTGTGTGGTGCACGCCTTTCTTATAACGACTCTTTCTTCCCACTGCATAATCATTGTGAAATGCCATTTTGCGTAGTTTTCATTTTAAGTACTGCTTCTACTGATGCACTGTCTTGCTGAACTGGTTCACACCTGATGGGAATTGTTGCTAGGGTGTATAAGAACCTATTTCTGAATAACTTGTGCTTTCCCTCCCTTGTGAGGAATTGTTAGAGGATCCCTTGTGTGTAGTTTTCACTGTGCCATTTTGCTCAGTTTTCACTCTGGTTCACTTGGTCTACAATTCATACAGGGATTGTGTATATTTTGCCTTGACTTAACTTAACTTGCTAGATACTTGTGGTACATGTGTTTCATTAGAAATGTATAAAATAAATATATATATATATATATATATATATATATGTAAAGAAAAAGAGGAGAGGGGAGGGACCGCACTCTCCGTGCACCCAACAAAGTTTGAAAAAGTTCCAACAAAGTTTCCAAAAAAAGGGAAAGCGCAGCTCACACAAGGTAGAAAAAAAGGTAAATATTTAATTAATTCTTAGCTGTACAAAATGCACAGAACAAAAGGCTGGGGAAACAGCATAAACAAACAGAGGCAGGACGCCTGTGGGCACGGCCCGCTTACAACGCGTTTCACGCTCAACTGAGCGCTTGATCACGTAACACAACAAAGGACAAAGACATGGTTAAAAGGTGTGTAGTCCACCTTCTATGTCAATTATAAAATGAAGGTGCATTTACAAAGTAATTCAACAGTGGCCATCTTGGAACGGAAAGTCAAGTTATTGCCTACCATACAACCGTAATGTACCGTAATTTCCACCATATGTTACCATTAAAAAACAAAGCCAAGCTAGATTAACATTTAGTTAAAAGCCTAGTGCATTGACTTAGGTCAGATTGTGTCTTATATAAATACAGACAACAGCTTATATAAATCAATCAATTCAGGGGAAATGTAATGTCATCATATACATGTAGATTAAAAGAAAAGGGCCAACTCGGGCTATGTCATTGTAGATAGATTTTCAAACTAGCCTCCGGTTTAGCATTGTGCAAATACACAAAATAGCAGCATAAATTGGCATACATGGCATCTGATTGCTTGGATGGACTAGAACCTATGTCTTGTGCAAAATTGCAAAGATAAAAACACATATAGTATGGTTAAAAATCCAACACAATTGCAATATCAAAATAGACATAGAGACTACAATTCAAGTAACAAGGAAATGCAGCGCAGTCATAGTTTCCAGAGATTAATTATAAAAAAATATTTTTGATACTTGACCTGAACATGTTTAAAAAGGAGGGAAAGTGCAAGTGCAAGTCCAATAATGGCAACCTGAGCGATGTAAAAAATAGGCAAGGTCATAAAAGTGACCACGTTGGATGAATATCAAATCATCTGCACATCACTAATGTAGATTATGCCAATAGCCTGGCCAGGACTACTGCTATATAGTCCTTACCTCAAATACATGGATATAATCTATTCTAGATGACAATTACTGTTCTAGCTGCATTATCTGACTAAATGTATGTACATTTGAGATCAACTTGTGTAAAATGCACCAATAGTAACATATTTGAAAAAACCAAGTAACCACAGTGAAACTATGGACACAAAATACCAAATTATTCACCAGTCAAGAATCCTTCAAGGTCGTGAATATAGCAACATAAAAGAAATTATTTTTTCCCTTACCCCTTCCATCCTCATTTTAAACCATAGTGGCAATCCAATCATTAAAACGGTGGAAGCAAAAGGAATTTTTTAGTACTTGAGCACAGGCCAAGAACTAATCAGTGAATTTGAAAAACACATTAATTTTCTAAAGATTATTGAACCCACACTTGAAGAACATAAATCAATTAAACATAGTCAAAATAAAATAGTAGATGGAAATAGACCAATTCAGAAAAACACAGTAGGGAGTGAACACATTGTTATATACCTAGAAACGTATAAAGCTCCTCGTCAAGGTTATGACCATTAGGGGATTTTGTATCAAAATCCAAGATAAACCGGGTCTCCAATTGTCTCAGTTTTAATACACGATCTCCACCTCTCGGATGAATCGGGACATGTGCCACCGCAAAAAATTTGAGAAGAGTAAGGTCATTGTCATGTTCTAATCTGAAGTGCTTAGCCATAGGGTATGCGGGATCTGAGTTTGCATTCTTGAGATTCTCCATTCGAACTGTGTGGTGCACGCCTTTCTTATAACGACTCTTTCTTCCCACTGCATAATCATTGTGAAATGCCATTTTGCTCAGTTTTCATTTTAAGTACTGCTTCTACTGATGCACTGTCTTGCTGAACTGGTTCACACCTGATGGGAATTGTTGCTAGGGTGTATAAGAACCTATTTCTGAATAACTTGTGCTTTCCCTCCCTTGTGAGGAATTGTTAGAGGATCCCTTGTGTGTAGTTTTCACTGTGCCATTTTGCTCAGTTTTCACTCTGGTTCACTTGGTCTACAATTCATACAGGGATTGTGTATATTTTGCCTTGACTTAACTTAACTTGCTAGATACTTGTGGTACATGTGTTTCATTAGAAATGTATAAAATAAATAAATAAATAAATATATATATATATATATATATATATATATATATATATATACTTTTTAAATACAAAACTTTGGTCAGTGTTTCCTTGGTCCATAGTCTAAGGGGCCTATTGTCATGATTCCTGCTCCTCATGTCCCCAGCCCTCCAAGATGTCAGGCTGGAGCCAGGCCACGATCACCTACATGGCCCTCAAGGGCCTCCCTATCCCTCCAAAGACCCACTTGGAGTCAGACTTGGCGCTTGTGGCACCAGACTCACTCACTCCCATAGGATAACATTGGGGATTAGACTTGTAGTGCATTGATGGGGACAAGATGGATGCCCCCACAAATTTCGGTTCCCAGAACTGCATGTGCGGTCTAGTCTTTTGGGTGTGGTTCAGCCCAGAGACACCTGGGATACCCAGAGACTATTTAAGCCACACCCAGGCTGAGAAACATGCTTTGCGTTTTCTGCACCTGCAGCGTGACACTCACCGTGTTTGGATCGGTCTCCAGTAGGCCTGCATCTTTCTTCTGCGCTCAGCTCCAGCAAGAACAAGAACACTGTTAGGAACAGCCTTACCTTGCGGCGCTTCTGCCCATCATTCATCGCTCCCTCTGTTCTGCGGGCATCTTCGGCGGTGTCATTCCCATCCCGGCACGCCGCTTCCCAAGGAAAAGGGAAAAGAACAGAAAAAAGGCATTAGTAAGCATTCTGCAAATCTTCACTTATTTTTGAATACTCTACGAGCTTCAAACGCTTACCTGAATCCCAGCCGCTCTGGGGGAACTCTGTCTCCGGAACTTCAATCTGCAAGAGGAAAAAGACACTCCAGGTTAGCGTGGAAACATCTAGAGGTGCTGCATACCACGCTTACCCACCACATTTGTTCTTCATAACCGACATCCACGCTGAAAACGTTGCGGCACCTAAAAGACACAGAAAAATAACTCAGTTCAATGCAAATACGAAAGGGGTGCATCGCGCATCGCGCTCTCACTCACCTTCAGCACTACTCATCTCAGCAGCATGCCGTCATCACGGACGCCGGCCATCATTTAAGGAAGGAAAGGAACGAAGTTAAAGAACTGTTCAAAAGACTCATTATACTTACCTGTCGGACTCTTGCCAGTGAAGTAACTAGGCAGCAACGAACCCGCATCAATCAACACGCACCTGCGCTGAAAGCAGGACGGAGAGCACACTATCCAAGAAAACAAGGTGATCTGTGGATCAAAGGGAAGGGTTGGACCCCAGGGAAGAAGGGGTTCAAGCACACAGAGACAATAGGGATTTAAACTCTACCAATCCTATGTTTCAGGCCCAGTCTCCAGTCGAATAGCCTCCAGGGAAGGGTTCGAGGTCGTAAGAGGTCAGAACAGGCTGAGTGACGTCCCCGTGGATACCAGGTGAGCGTTACACCTAATGTGTAAACCCTGAATACCGCTCATCTCCCTCTTGAGATAAGTCTGACTGCTCAGCCACAGCTACCAACTAAATCTTTGTGGTACAGACTGATGCCAAAGGGGATTTATTGCTCTTACCTGTAGTCCTAATCTGGTGTAGTGCTCCCTAAGGGAACTGCACTGGATTCTGACTAACAGGTCCCCCGCCACCACTATCGATGCTCTGGTGGCATACAGTCAAGGGCGGGGTGCCATCTGTGCTTCCACTCACACGGCTCACCTTCCACTTGTTGGGGTCTCCACGTCGCAGCAGAGGGGGCTCTTTGATCGTGGACCCCTCGCGGTATTCCTCCTGCAAAGGAGCCGGTCTCAATCGTTTCCCCAATCTCGTAGCTTGTAATGTTTCTGGATGTCGGCAACGCTCTGCACAGAAGACGCACTGCATGTCTGCTCTGTCTTGGTCCCATGTGCGGCTCTACTGGCGCCTCTCGGCGAGCCCCACACACCGTCCGCCAGTCTCTGTGGAGCGGGTTTGTCCGATGAGGTCAGCTTGTCGCCGAGGGCAAGAAACTGTCAAGGCTGGGTGCGGGTGTCCAGCTTCAGCACCGCATCCGTTGTCGCGGCCTGTTGGTGCTCCTCCCCCCACTTATCTCTGCAAGTTTCGTGCGGCCCAGGGCACCGCAGCCACGTGGCCGGGGCTGGAGGCAGGGTAGCTCTGATTTCGGGGAGCTAGCACCGATTTCTCTCCAGACTTTGCAGGGGTGGCGTGGACATTCCCCCCTCACCTCCGGTATCGGCAGAAGTCTGAATATTACCAGGAAGTAAGATTTTTAAAAGGTATTTGGCAGCCCCGGCGGAGCAGCAGAAACCTACGTCTGCATCCATCGGCTGCAGAACAGCGCCCCCCCTTGGCAGGCCTTCTTGATCGAAGAAGAAAGCAGGGGTCTGACGGGACAGCAGAGAGCGAAGGGTGCCAAAACCTTCCAAAGCGTCTCCGGCGGTGTCACAAGTCATTTTCTTCATGTAGGAGAGTTGGCTCCTTCTGTAGTTCGGTGAGAACACAGGTGATTGACCTGGTATGGCTGCAGAGCCCCTTCTTTTATCCAAGATCAGCTTTGCGCCAAAATCACAGACTTTCAATAGAAGATCTGCTCTCATGCTGGCATCCCAGATGTGGACCAACCACGGGCCACCGTGGTCTCAGTCATTCAGGCACTCCAGACATCCTGGCGCCAGCAGTGTGGATTGGGACTAGACAGTCCCAACCCTCTTACTGGGGAAGCACATGTGACATGCAGGAGCCCACGGAAAAGATCGGTTTTCGCGGGAGGCTGCATGCCCAAATAATAACAACCCAGGTTACTCGACCTAGGTGAAGGCAAGGGACAAAATGGCCGTGGGAAAGAACAAAAGCATTTGTGGCTTGGCCATTTTCAGACCTGGCAACAGTCTTGAGTCACATGCGTTAAATGTGGTTTAACTCAGCAAAAAGAAGTAAAACATGTGCACAGTGCAAAGATGAATGACACACCAGGCAAAGGTGTCATTGACAGTATCCTGTAAATGGGTTTCTTAGAGGAATGAGGGTTGGACCCTAATTCTATCTAGGCTAGTAGAAATCTTTCAGGCTTTAATTAGAGTGTTCAACTCAGATATTCCAGCTGACTAGTAGTGAGGAGGAATCAGACCTGTTAGCTCTCCCCTGTCTGTACCAGTGGTTGAAATCAAGCTTTAAGTCCATTAAGAGCAATTCACCAGCCTAGGATCCGGCATGGATTCACATGCTCATGAATATTCCCCGTCGTCAGGCTGGGAATCCTCAGTAAAAAGAACAACGTTTCTCTTTCACCTACAAACTGTATTTCTCCTCTAAACCAATCATTGTCCTCTGCGTCATACTGCCCCATCCAATGACAGTCCTCTCCCCAAGACCCCTCTAGCAGCCATCTTCAGTGTTTGCGTGGGAAAAGGTTCTATTTTTGTTTCCAAAAGACCTGTATGCTCTTCTCTCCATCTGCCGACAGCGGGGATCTGTTGTCGGTGAAGTTCAGCGCACCGCAAGGGCAAAGATCGTCAAAGTTTCCAGAAGGCCATCGGGCCTACTTCGCGCCCTCCGACCATGATGGAGGAGAAGGAAGGAAGGAACCTCTTCAAGTCCTGCACCAAGTGCGGGCTTCGTATTGTGTTTGTGGAGGACAAACACCTACAATGCCTCTACTGCCTGCACCCGGACCCCAAGGAATGATATTGCAAATTATGCCTCGGCTTCTCCAAGAAGACGACAAAGGACAGGCACATTAGGACGGCGGCGTGGCTCAACGCCTAGGCCTCTGCCCCATGACCTGAGCAGGGGTATCCCTCATCCAAAGCCGGTCCGTCTAAGGAGTGGTCTTAGTCTTGTGAGGGCGCCTTATCCGTTGGTTCCCAAGATAAGGCCAAGATACCGGGCCCACCACAGAAGCAGGTCCCACGTCAGACTGGGCGCGATCGACATCATCTTCTGCCTCCATTACCAGCCGGCAATCGAGCCCCTCTAAACACGGCTAAACTGTGGGAGAAGCATGAAAAGCCACGGATGGAGGAGAAGAAGGCTGAGCTGCCCATGAAGGCCCATGCGGCACAAGATAAGTCTTCGTCAACAAAAGAGTTGGTGACGGCTGCTCTCTCGAAAGCTAAGGAGGCTGTCCTTGTGAAGGTAGGCCCACAGCGCTGAAGGTATCTTTCCCTTTGAGGTGGAGAAAGGGACACCGTCTCAGAACTCGCTTCCAGCCCCTCAGGGTAGAAAGGGGGGGGCAAGGAAGCCCCAGATCAGTCCCAGGCTGTGGCCCAAGCCATGGAAAATTCATCCAGGGACGAGGAGGACATGGAGTCTTTACACACGGTCCACAAAGACGTGAAGCAGGAGGACGACGGTGCGGGCCTAGTGTTCCGCTAACGCTACTTCCGCCGAGGCATGTGTCGCTGTATATCCTATCAACCCTCCACACCTTGGTGTCGGAGATCCAGAAGAGGATGCCGCAAGGGCCAGTGCCAGTGGTCGCCCAGGCCCCTGACCAACCGCCTGCGAAGAGGAGGAAGCTCCATCCGACGCCCCCATTTGAGCCCCCATACCCATGTTGTGCCCCCTCTTCCCCAGCAGACCCAAACACAGGGATAGGGACAGATACGGCCACGACAACGGACAATGACATATTCGCAGCGGGTGGCTGATCCCCGCAGCCTAGGGTGTCCCCACCGGACATGGTGAGGTTGTTTCATTCCATGATCGTCAAAGCCTTCGAGCTGTTCCAGCTCGTGCCTGAGGAAACCAGGAAGGAGGGTTTCCTGTACCAGAGTCGCGAGGCCAAGAGGAAGACAATCATGGCAGTGCACCTCCAGCACGACATGTGGGAGTAGGGCCTGGCTCTCTTCAAGAACCCTTGCACAGCTCCAGCCAAGCGGGATAGGCTGGAAAATAAATACTGGGTACCGGAATCCGCACCCTACTGCCTGAGGTCACAACCATCACCGTATTCAGTGGTTTCAGCTGCTGCGAGGAAACGGTCAGCTAACCCATCCTCGTCGTCTTCAGTCCCTCCGGACAGCGAGGGTAAGAAGATGGACGTCATGGGGAGGAAGGCGATTTACACTGTGGCGTCCACCATCAAGGCGGCCAATGCACTGGCGATCCTAGCCAGGTACAACAGGGAGTCCAATTTTGCAGTTCCTCCCGGACAACAAGAGGATGGAGGCGTTCGCTCTCTTCCAGGAGGGAGAGGTAGCATCGGATCACTCCATCACAGTAGAACTGGATGTCGCTGACACTGGGTTCCTGCAGATGAGGAACGGTGTCTGCTTTCATGCCTAGGCTGGATGAAGGCCACAAATTTCCGCCAAGAGGTCCAAACGGAGGTACTGAACATGCCTTTCGACAGAGATAACCTTTTTGGGAAGGTTGTTGATGAGTACCAACAGGCCTCCAAGGTGGATACAGAGATGACCCGTTCCCTGGGCACCCTCCAGCAACACCGCTCTTCTTTTTGCTCTCCAGAGGAAAGTCAGGCAGATCTTCAAAAGGTTTCTTCTCCCCGTACTGTCCACCTTCAAGATCAACGACCCAGGAAGTTTACAGATGCTGTTCCTAGGCCTACGATGGAGGAGGACAGCGTTGCCATCACCCGCAGGGCAGGCCTCTGGTGCCGAAGCAAGCCTGAACCAGCAGGACGTCAGGCCCCCACCGGTGCAACCCAGTTTGAGGCTGGCTGACACGGTTCGTCAGCGAGTGGGCAAAGATCACCACCAACGGATGGGTGCTGGACACTCTCGCCCAAGGACATACCCTGGAATTTCAGCACAGGTGTCCGTGGATCGTTCCGGTGGCCCGTCAAGAGCAGCACATCCCTCAGCTCTTGGAGGAGGTATGGGCCATGCTACGAAAAGGGACGATAGAGCTGGTCCACCAGCGACTCCGGGGCTCCGGAGTATATTCCGGATACTTTTTAGTCAGAAAAAATACAGGGGGCTGGAGGCCCTTCTAGACCTACGACATCTAAAGAAGTACCTCAAGTCTCAGAAATTCAGGATGGTCATGTTGCAGCACGTGCTTGGCCAACTGGAAAGGGAGGATTTCTTGAGGTCGCTGGACCTGGAAGACACCTACTGCCACGTTCCCATTCACAGGAAGCACTGAATGTTTCTGCGCTTCGTAGTGTAAGGACAGCACTACCAGTTCAAGGCAGTTCAAGGCATACCCAAACCAGGAAAGCCTACCGATGAATGTGACTGGCAATGCTCAATAATGATGTGAATATTCTCACCACCATACTGGCCCGGCGACTCAGCAACGTTACTGGGGACCTGGTACACACAGACCAGAACGGCTTTATTCCCGGCCGCAGCACGGCCCTAAATCTGCAGAGACTACAATACGTACTAGCGCAGACCGGGGACTCACAGGCACACTACACATTAATCTTGCTGGACACCATAAAGGCGTTTAACTCTCTGTACTGGGAGAATGGCTATTGGCAGCATTGAAGGAATTTGGATTTGCGCAACACTTTATTAAATGGGTGCGATTACTGTATACCACGCCTATGGCATGGTTTAAGACTGGGAGGGGTGGTGTCATCGGCCTGGGACATTGAGAGAGGCACTAGGCAGGGATGCCCACTGTCACCCATGTTATATATTCTAGGGCTTGAGCCGATAGCTATTTATCTACGGAAGCAGTTCCCATAGGCTGGCATTTGGGTAGGCGGCGTCAATCATTTGGTGTCGCTTCATGCGGACGACCTGCTATTGTACCTGAAGGACCCACACCTAAATGTCCCAACAATACTCAATGTCCTAGATAATTATGCTAAGGTGTCTGGGATCTGCTTTAGCAGGGAGAAATCTTGTATTTTTCCGATAGCGGGCCTAAAAGGGAAAAACAAGGGTGAGCTACCAGAAATAGGACTCAGATGGGAACTGGAAACATTCAAATACTTAGGGGTAAACATTAGACACACGCAGTTGCATGAGAGCAATACGACAACAGTAGCACAAGGTCTACGGAAATCCATGAAATTCTGGTCAAAGTTGCCGCTGTCCCTAATGGGTAAGGTTGCTATCACAAAAAGATCATTCTACCAAGATTTCTATATTACTTCCATAATGTCCATTGCTATATCAAGGCGTCCTTCTTCCGCTTGCTAGACGTACTCCTGCACAAATTCTTATGGGGCGCTACCCACCACAAACTGTCACTTGTTACATTGTGCCTGCCTTACAGAGAAGGTGGAGTGCAATTGCCGAATCTTGAGAAATATTATTATGCTGCCCAGCTCAGTTTTGTGGCCAAGTGATTGGCAGATGAGGCCACGTCGGAAACAGTACTCTTACGACGCCTAGTGGCACCAGCACGCTTAAAAGAAATCTTGTGGGTGCCTCTGGGTTGCCTGGGGAGCGCGCGCATGCTGGTTTCCCTGGGCAGGAAGGTATAGAACAGGGCTTTGACACTGCAAAAAATTTGATAAGCATGTTCTGGGGATGTGTGAGTGCAAAAGTTCTGGGCAGAGATAGAACAGGCCTGCAAGAAGGCTGGGATAGTGAGATACAAATGCATGCCGAAAGAATGCTTGCTAGGCGCATATCCCAGAAATAGTAAATACAAGCATGTGGTCCGGTTCATGGATATGCCATGCATACTGGCCAAAAGAGCCATTGCGATGGCCTGGAAATCAGCCAGGGGGGCACAGTATGTTCGCTTTTACCGAGAATTTGAACATTGGGCTGAGACTAGTGTCTGGATGGATGGAGCTTGTGGATCTGACGCAGAAGGTAGCAACAAAGGCGCAGCGTGGAAACTGTTGGTCTGGTATGTGTTCCACCCGTCTGACGACAAACCCCCTTGAACACCAATAGACCTGTTTGCAGATGCTATTCATATTTCAATTACAGCTGTCTTATAGTTAGTGGAAGCTGGGGGTTTGCTGTCTGCCTGTTGATATTATCCATCACCACTGGCCCTACCGCCATGCTACGCGCTAATGGGAAAGTTGAACAATATTATGTCTGTCAAGTGAAGTAACTGTTTGTTTGTTATTTTGTTCACCGTTATTAATGTCAGGTTGCTATAAGTCATGGACATTTTTTGCTACGATGTAAAGATTTGTTATGTGAACGAATGCACTTTACAAATGCCAATAAAAACACGTTAAAATAAATTAACCGATGATTGAGCAAGAGGACATTTAGCTGGGTTGGTGGTCTGCTTTCAGACAGTTGTGAGATGTTGAAGCTGGACGAATTTCTCCCTCCAACTTGAGCTGTGTATCACAATGTTGTGGAGGTGAGTCTCAGCGAAAGCATAGCTGGGGCAGGTATTTGGTCCATCAGCCTCTGGAAGGTTGCCATCCCTTATGGGTTGAGTTCATTCTTTATTTTGGATTATAAAATCCATAAAAGATACATCAGTTTCACATTCATAAATAATACAAATACAGTATTTAGTCAAAGTTTTTAAAATCGGAGAACAATAATACAATCAGATACATATAATAAAAAGACCTATGGACAATGCCAGGTTACTGTCCTTGCCACAGTGCTTTAAAGTTTCTTCCCTTGCTTAAACTTCTATAATTTGCAGAACTGATCTTTTATCGCAATTGAATTTATAGGGCTTAGCACTTACATTGTATTTAATCTATTGCATCTAAATATTCCACACAGTCGTCTTAAATTTCTAGCTGGAAAGCAATACACTTCTTTCTGAGTTTGTTTAAATACCGGGTAACGGTTTATGGTTTATGTACTCCTTTGACATCTTTTCACTCATTAAATATATTTTGTGTTCACACTAATCATGCAGCCCTTTTTTAAAATTTCTCCAACTAGTACATTTAGTGTAAAAATCCAATTGATTTTAATGTCTGCTAACTCCATAAAATTCCTGTTTAGTAAAACAATTTGATCAGTTCTTTATCATACCTTAAGATTTTCTCTTTAATTAGAGACAACAATGCATTTGTCTAAAATTTCATATTTTTGTTAAACACAATTAAACATCTCACACACAATTTGTCTGGTGTAACATTGGGCCTAATTTAGTTCAAATCAATTGAATTGATGTTTCATTTGGTAAGCCAAAGAATGTTCTCCAAGTATAGCAATTGAAATGATTTAGAGCAACTCAGTTATGAGGCATTCTTGTTTCTCCTCCATAAAATAATATTGGCACAACTTTTTGTATATAGACCTTTAAAACTGGCATCGAGGTCTACCCTCCATGTTCTGAGTCAGACTGTCTAATTGCACAAATTACAGTCGCTAATTTTCCATGATTTTGTTTCATCACTCTATTTAGCTTTAATTTATTATTGATATGAAAACCTAAATCTTCCACCACTGAGATTTCCTGTGTGGACAATCTCCATTTAAAATGTTTACTTTCCTCTTGCTATTGAATATAATGTTGCATGTATTTATTTCTAGAGCGACTCACTGTGGGTAATTGTTTGTAGCTAGCCCACTCTTTATACCCCTTTAGGGGTCACAGCCAACAATGTGTTATCTGCATATGCTACGGAATATATATTTTTTCTTCTCCCATTTTAAGGGGAACATTTTGTATGTCCTGCAACGCCCCCCCCCCCCCCACCCCCTCTATTTTGGCTATGTATAAATTCAATAATGCTAATATATGTTCAGTCCCCTTTCCTTCATACTTCATGAGGTGGCCAGCTCATGGGGGTGGGACCATTATATTTGCACAGCTTCCTCCAAATTTTAAATTTAGGGTTGGAGCAATGCTTGTGCGGAGAGTGGTCATAGCACACACAGTCTAAGCCCACTGGCAAAGCACACCAATCTTTTTTTCCATGCGTACAGGGCTGGTCACACAGCAGAGTTTCCTTGATCAGGTGCTCTTTCATGACCAACTTGACAATTTTGGGTTTGCAGGTTTACTCCTCTAGAACGTATGTTTCAGCTAGGAGAGGATAGCTCAGGGGTAGCGCATTTGTCTTTGAAGCAAGACAAGCATAGCAACACAGGTTCAAATCCTGGGCTTGCGCTTAGAAACCGTTCTCGGTATTAAGCGCGTTATAAAAGAACAATTATAATAATTATAGGCGCTTGCTTACAGGAGTTCCTCAGATGATTCAAGAAGGCTGGAATCTGGAAACATTGTTTGCTAACATTGCTCTCCTATTCGTACATCGGGGCGAAAAATAATCCAACTGTAAAGGCAGAGCTAAAGTCCTTTGTTTGATAGCGCGATCCATCACAAAATGCAGGACCGACGTAAAACGAGGGTAGAAATTAGTGGTCCTTTTGACTAGACAAGAAAAGGAAAGGCAACTGATGAATTTGGAAACGAGGTACAGAGATTGTCTACGCCAACACAAGCACTCAGTGGATAATGTAAATGGGCTATATTTGGCTGGTCTTCTTAAATCTAATGACAATCCAAAAATTCTGGGCTTGTTACAATTAATTCTTATCTCCTTCAACTGCAAAGGAATTAAATCCTATCAATGAGGCTTCCTGGTATGTATTAACCGATGAGTTATACTAAGATCCCAAAGCTGGATCTGGTACTCTGAGATTATATAGGACAAGGGAAAGAGTTATCTTTGGGTTTTGATAGTGAAGACCTGGTGACTATCATTAATAAATTCAAACCTTCAGATGCTCCTGGGCTGGATGACATTCCAAATACCCTTTTTAAATCCAACCCACAGTGCTGGGCAAAAGTTCTTTTGAAAGTTTTTAGAAGTATTGAAAGAATTAGTGTGATTCCTAAGAACTGGTTTAAATCAATAATAATTCCTGTTTTTAAAAAAGGAGACCGGCTTGACCCAACTAATTATAGACTGCTCGCTATGATGGACACTTCACAAACATGTTTTGCATCATTAATGTTGAAGAAACTAACGGGGTGGGCGAATGCACGAAAGGAAGCTGATGCATCCTTTTCAGACGTGTTTTTAGAAATGATCACTCTACCATCAATAATCTACCTGCCATGCAGTATTTGATGACGGAAACATCCCATGGGCAGAAACTATACTGCTGCTACATAGTGTCCAATTACACTCTCTTCCGGAAAAAATTGAAAACATTACTTTTCAATTAACTCCGCGAAACAGGCCAAATCGTTCACGAGGAAATTTGTCAATTCACACTGTGTCCTGTTTTTCACTATTCATTGTCCTGTCTCCTTGTCAGCGCTCTGATGCCCGCGGGCTTTCAGCGCTTTACAAATATATATATAGATAAATAAAATAGATTATAGCAAAGCATTTGACTTTGTCTCAAGATCTTTGCTCTGGGGAAAGTTAGAGAAATGAAGGCTAGATCCTCAGATCATATACTTTATTAAATATTAAATCTCTTTACACCAACACAACAATAGCAGTATGATTGAGTTCTGCTGGAGAATTTGCGGGCTGTAGAAAAACGAATCACAACCATAAACAAGTCTGCATACTAGCCCCTATGCTTTACAAACTGTACGTAGCAAATATGGCGAACTACCTCAACGCAGCAAGAAACTTTCCCCCACAAATTAATGGTAGGCCAGTCTCATGGCTTGCCTACGCAGATGACACCACCATATTAGTAGATACAACTCCTATAGGTCTCCAACGATCCATTGCAGCCCTTTTGATCTACGTAGAAAACAACTCCATGATTATAAACATCTCCAATATCAAAGAAATGTGTTTTGTAGACACAACAAATATAAAGGGAAACAACGGTTTATCTGGAAAATCAAAGACATCCAACTCGAAAAACAACAAAGGATTATGTCTATCTGGGATTCCGAATTCGAGTTGAACCTGCTAACACACACTACGCGGTGGTCATATTTCCCAAGATCTGCAAAATATGTACCGTAATTAACCACTATGTGGTTAGGAAAAGGGGGCACAGCATTGCTGCCTTGTTGGAGATTTATAGAGTTCGCATTATTTTGTGCTTACTCTATGGGCTCTCTGTACTTGGGCACAAGCATGTCCAATGGCTAAGGAAAATTGAGGGAAGAATTTTACAATCGATTATACATTTTCTGCATTCAGTTACGATAGAAGCTGAGAATGGAGCATGGCCTTGTCTCTTTGGAATCTTTTGTGGTTAGTACAAAGAGCACTATTATATCTGAAGACAAGGTTAGCCTCAGAGACTCAAAACAAATTAATGTGGGTGATTGGTAAAGGTTATGAGACAGGAGTAAAACATTCTTTTCTCTTGGATTTGTGTTCCACTGCCAACAATTTTCTTGCTCTGTTGGGCATATATAATGATGCTACGTCCAACCTTTTTACTATAGAAATCAGGTTAAAGAGGCAGTCCTGGAAATGGGAAATAGCGTCAAATATTGAGAAATGATCAAGTAAGAAAAGGTATGAAGAATGTGACTCTCAAGAATTCACACCAAATACTCCACATACTTGCTTAACGAAATTCTGTTCCGCAGATCTTAAACGTTTTATTCTATATTTAAGATTACTATCCTTCCCACTGGAGAGTACAAGGGAGCAATGGCAGGCATTGCTTTTGAAAAGCGTATTTGTTGCTTTTGTGGCAAAGACATTGAATCAAGTAGTCACATTTTAACGCTTTGCCCCTTTCTTCTTGAACAGTATGTAAATGGGTATGGTTATTTGGTAAATCGTGTTGACTATATTCGAACAGACCAATTCTGGAGCGCCTTTTATGCTGCTGAATCAGTGGTAATGACCTCAGCAGCGTATTTAATTTGTAAAGTAGTTTTAAAGTTTTATGATAATGGAATAATGGGAATTGTTGGTATTGAAGGTTGTTGATGAAATGTGGATACTTATTATGTTTAGCATTTTGTGAATATTGGCTATTAGGTTGTGATATAATATGAATTGGCAACATTCATAAACTGCATTATTTTCTCTGAGGAGTTTTGTATATTAAGTTTTAGTTCAGATATTTTTCTGTTTAATCCATTTTGATTTGGTAAATTGCAAGAACAATGTAAATAAAGCATGAAGATACATAACTTATATCATTTATACAGATATAGAAGAATTAATCTTGAGTTAATAATTTCTAATATAAAAGAAAATAAATCAAGATAATTGAGAAGTCATGTATTGATATGTAAATTGGACAAACGGGTGACAAACTGGACGGACACAATAGGATACATGAGGGAGGGATACGTGATAGCAAGAAAGTCAAAGTCATAGTAATATTATTCTATGTTGTTGAGGTAAGCAATAACAAGGATTCAATGTTTTATCCATCTTGTATAAGGTATTAGAGTAAAAGGCATGACCTTTTTCAATACTGTCAATAGAGCATATGAAATTCTACCAAGCAAAAATGACAGTTTGGAAGAGTCCTTCCAATTCGAAGAAATAATGTGAAATGCAATAGAAACAAATAGGTTAAATAATCATGGTGAGTCAATTCTGATTTTAATACTTGTGTACATTTTGTAATCAAGAGTATTTGTATTAAAGATATTGTTCATTTTAGCATATATTGCTTAAGGCTTGTTGAATAGTCAAATGCAAAAATATTTTTTTAAAACAAGGATAGAGTTTTGATGGAAGCTCATGTTTTTAGAAATTGCATTGTGAAAATAGTTAAAATTATACTGTGAAACGTAGGCCTTTTTCCCCACTATTCAGGACTCTCAAACTTAGGTGTGTTTTCTCCTGTTTTTTTCTCTCCGTCTCGTCTGCTTACCCCCTGCCCTGTATCCTTCCCTAGTGTTCTCCCCCACCCCTTCCCACTCCCCTCCTCTTCTCTCCCTATCTACTGTATGGTGCTCTCTGTCTCCCCTATCTTTTCTAATTTTTCTTTATCGACTATGCTGCTCTCCTCACTAAATCTGGTAGGAAGAAGTTTAAAAAGAACATCCTGGTCTCCAACCCAGGCCTCCCTATCTCAGACACCTACACCAGTGCCTCCTCCAGGCAAACTTTCACTGACATCCTCTTTGTCGTTCCTTCGCCAGACCTATGGACTCTTCATATGGTCTCTGTTCTCTCTCCCTTCTCTTTCTCTCCCATTAATGGTGTCACCCGGTGGGAGGCCCTCCTGGCCTCCTTCCACTCCTCTAAGGTCATCATTAATGTTTACTTGAATGGTACCGTCTTGGTCCAAGGACCTCAAGCCAACCTTCTTCTCTTTGATAGACACTTCCTGCGCCTCATCAATTTCCTTTCTTCTCCTGCTATCCCCTCTCCTCCCTCCACGGCTTCCTTGCCTCCCCCTGCTGACTCCTCCTTGGCTACCTTGCCCTCGCCTCCTTCCTCTTCTGCCCTGCCCCGGGCTGCTTCTACACCTCCACAGGGCTTACCTCTGATTTGTACCCCTCCCCGGAAGTCTTTTAAAGACGGCAACCTTCTCCACATTGACTGCTGAGCGAGAGTTTAGAGTGGCAAACACTCCTCTGACATCTGCTGCTTCCTGGAGGAACTTGACCTGGATGTCCTCGGTCTCACTGAGACATGGTTCACTGCCAGCTCTGTCACAAGTTTTGACACTCTCCTCCCTGATGGTTACAAGATCCTCTCCGCACCCCGATCCAACCGTTCAGGAGGAGGGTAGCCCTGATCTTCCCTGAGTGGATTCCTTCCTCCGTCATTCCTACGCAGGCCTACTCCTCTTTCGAATGCCTCGTCTGCAGGCTCTCTCTCTCTCTCTCCCCTAGCCATTCCCTTCCTGTGGCTACCATCTATCGGCCACCTTGTCCTCTCTGAATGGGTGGACCTCTCCTCTTCCCTCCTGCTCTCAACCTTCTTCTTCTTGTAGACTTCAACATCCACCTGGATGCTTCCTGTCTCTATTCTCCCCTCTGGCCCGACTCACACTGCAGGGCACACTCTGGATGTTCGGATCTCTTTTGACCTTCCCCTTTCTACCCCTCTCACCACTCCTCTCTCCTAGGGTGATCACTTTCTCCTTTCCTCCCATCTCCTCCTCTCTACCCCTCAGGCCAAGCCAACTCCAGCACTGCCACCTACCTTCTCGGTTATCTGACCCATTAAGCGGTGTGTCAGTTGAGGCTTTTGCCGCTGCTTTCTCACCCCCACCGCCCCCTTTGGCTGACTCACACCCTGACACAGCCCTTTCCATGCTCCACTCTGCTATATATGATACTCTCGATGTTCTCGCCCCTGTCATGAGAATCTGCCTGAAACCCAAAGCCAAGTGCAGCTCTTGGTACGACTTAGACCTCGTCATCCTTAAACACAAGTGCAGGGTGGCTAAGAGGAAATGGCGCGCTTCCGGTACATCCTCTGACAAACTGGCCTGCCACCAGCTCTCTTTCTTTAAAAAAACTTGTCTTTATTAGTTTTCCAGTTGCATAACAAATATCAGACAATGCCAATACAATCTTCAAAACAGAGAGAGAAGAAAGAAACCCTCCCCCCTACCCACCCCATAAAACTCCCACCAGGTTATCAGTACATGCAGCAGAATACATCCAAATGACAAGAACTCCACCTAGGATACCTTGACTTAGACTATCTTAATAAAACAATGAGCCAGACACCAATAGGCCCGCAGCCTAACGAAGACACTGGACAAATTGTGAAGACAATAATCTTCAACCCCGTCCAGGGGTACCTTCCACATTGTCCTGTGGCGAGAGGGCACCATCAGAGACCGACTCACGAGCCATGTAGCTTCTAAAAGAGTGCCAATGGTCCTTTGGTCTACTGTTAAGGGGGAGCGTTTGGTTGTATTGCGTCTCTCTACGCTCACACATCGACATGCAGTTCACCCATTGATGTATTGAAGGTGCCATGGATGCTCCCCATGCACGAGCCACCAGAGACTTGGCGACCACTGAAGCCATACCAAACAGCTTTCTATCGCTGCTTACATGTAGATCTACCCACGACAGCACCCACGTTTCCGGAGTGAAAGGGATCGAGGCCTCTAACACCTGCCCCATCACCTCAGCAACAGCTCCCCAGAAATTCTGGACATGGGAACAGGACCATGCTACATGGTAAAAATCAGCGGGGGACTGATGACATCGCTTACATTCCGGTGACCGAAGGGGAAACAGTTTATGTATGGACAGAGGAGAATAATACAGTTGATGCAGAAATTTAAAAGGAATCCGGCGAAATCTGTTATTACTGGAAATCGATTTAGTCTGAACAAGAATGCCTTTCCATTGATCCTCGGGTAATGAGCGAGCCATACTAACTTCCCATTTGACCTTATATGAAGAAGAAGGAGAAACCCCAAGCCCTCGAACCAGACTATACAGGGAAGAAATCACTTTTCTAGAAGAAGATGGGGCTACAATATATTCTAAAATTGGGGAGGCCTCCGGGGCATCTGGGAAGTCAGGCCATCTCGAATTCAGTAGCTCGCAGAGGCGGAAATATATCAACTGTGTGAGCGGAGTCCATTCGCCTCTCGCCTTAAGATTTTCCCAAGTTATGAATTTCCCTTGCGGTGCCACATCACCCAGGGGAAATACCAGCTCTCTGTCCACACCAAGAAGGGAGCCTACAGCATCTAACAACTCAGCCGAACTCTTTAAAATCTGCAAGGAGCTGGCATATCCTGCTGCAGTCTCTACCTCTCCTGTCCCCACCCAGGCCCTCTGCACGGCCCTGGCTTCTCATTTCAGCTCTAAAACTCAGGGCATCCTCTCCTCTCTCTCTTCCTCTCCCCCTCCTCCCTCTACTCCCTGCTCTTCCTCTGGCCCTTCTTCGGCCACCCCTGCTCCCTCCTCTCTGCCTTTCCTCTGTTCTCCTAAGACAAGGTTTCTAGACAAGTCTGATCTATGAAAGTCTCATCAAAACAGGTTCACCCCTGTTCCTCCGAAACCATTAAGAACCACATTGACTCCCTGGCTCCTGCTCTGGCAGATTTCTGCAACCACTCCTTCACCACTGGAGTCTTCCCCTCCCCTGAAGCACTCTCTTGTGCACCCTCTTATTAAGAAACCCTCTTCCGACCCTTCCTGCCCGGCTATCGCCCATTCTCCATCACTGCTTTCCTGAGCAAACTCCTGGAAAAGCTGGCCATCTCCCAGCTGAATCTTCACAATGAATCTGTTTGTTGTGTCCATGACAATCGGTCTGGCTTCAGAGCTGCCAGAAGCATGGAAACTGCTCTCCTGAACATCTGTGAAGACCTGCTCTCCAACCTTGATTCCAACACCCTATTTGTCCTCATCTTACTCGATCTCTCTTCTGCCTTTAACACGGTCAACCATGCCATCCTGCGCAACCGTCTCCGTGATAACCTGGGTATCACTGATCAGGCCCTGGCTGGGCTGACCTCCTTCCTCTCTGATCGATCCTCCCAGTTCCAACTTGGGTCCTTCCTCTCCTCTATCTCTATCTTTACATGTGGTGTTCTGGGTCTAACCTCTCTCCCTGGCTGTTCAACCAATACCTGGCTCTTCTTGCCCACTGCATTGCCGTTCGCTGCCCCAACTTTCAGTGCTATGTGGATGACACTCAACTAATTTTCAGGCTCTTTTCCGCCATCTCCTCTCCTTCTCTCATCTCTGACTGTCCGCCATCCAGGAGTGATGTGCCGCAAATGATCTCTGCCTTAATGCCAGTAAGACTGAGATTCTCCTCATCGGCACACCTCCTCCCTCCTTTCCTGTCACTCTCTGGCTGGCCTCTCTTGGCACTGTTCCTGCTCCCACCTGTGAGGCTAAAAACGTCGGGTCATCTTCGACTCGACACTTTCCTTCTGTCCTCACATCTCTGACGTTTCTAAGAAGTCACACTACCAGCTGCACCTCAGAGGTTTTCTTCCTTTCCTCTCCTTCCCCCAGAAGCTCACTGTCTCCAGAGCTTTGGTTCTCTCTAGGCTGGACTACTGCAACAGCCTCTTTCTAAATCTGCCCGCCTCTACTCTCCGCCCTCTGCAACTCATCCAAAACAGGACTACAAGACTTGACCTTGGCCTCAAGCCCAGGGATTGTATCTCTCCAGGACTGACATCTCTGCACTGGCTCCCAGTGACGGCGAGGATTACATTCAAAAGCCTCTGCATTGTCCACAAGGCCTTCCCGGGCCTGGGACCTTAATACCTTCAACTCTCTCTTCTGAAATATCTTCCTTCTTGGGCTCTTCGCTCATCCGCCTCTAACTCCCTCAGGGACAATCGCTTCTCCAAGCAGTGAGTTGGTGGTAGATATCTTTCTTCTGCTGGGGCCTCCCTCTGGAACAGCCTCCCTGCCTCTCTGAGACTTGAGGAGAACCATCTCCGGTTCTGGAAGCACCTCAAGACCTCACGACCTTCCTCTTTACTTCTGCTTTCTCTCCTGACTGAATCTGAAACTGCACTGGTTCCTGGCTACCCTCTGATCTCGGGCCCAGGCCCCCCCCCGCCAGTTGCACACCTGACTATTTCTGTATCCCTACAGCCCCTACTAGCACTTGCCACCAGCTGGCTGCACTTTTATCTATTGTCTTTATTTTACTGCTATCCTATGTACTGCACTGCCCCCCCTCTACCTTTCCCCTTCCCCTCCCCTCCTCTCCTGTCCTTGCACGATCTTAATGTCACTTGCCCTAGTAGAACCGTTGTCTCTGTCTTCCCTCTCTTTCCCCTCCCTTGCCTCGTCGCGCCTTGAAACACTTATGTATAGGCGCGTTATAAATGCCTTATATCCTAAATTCTTAACAATGGTGGTCTCTTCGTTTCATAGCAACCAAGAGATACCACTGCTGGTTTCTTTCCAAATCCACCGTCAGAGGTAGAGTGGGTCTTGCATAGTCTACACATTTCGAGAGCATTGATCTTTTTTCTCGATGGGACTAAACCCATCACAAAGGTTATGATCTTTTAGTTGCCTTTAATGGTATACAACCAGGCTCAAAAGCCTCAAAAGCATCCATTAGACAGGGAGTAGCGTAATGCTTATCAGAATCGTACTTCTTTCAAAACAAGCTATTCCAGTGACCCCTTTATCACAGGCAGTTTGATTCAAAGCCATGGTGGTGGATTTTCGAATGCAGGTCCCGTGGAATGTCATAGTGAATGCAGCTACGTTGTCTTCCCTTTCAGCCATCTGCAAGCACTCCTGCATTTAGATCCGGACAGGCTTTCCTCCAGAACCTTTTTGCATAGGAAAGCTCCTTCCACCAAGAGTCATTTTCCAATTGAAGGTGAAATTAGATGAGAATGCCGACTTTATTCAGTCCATCTACCAAATAAAATCTCGCTTTGGATGCGTTATATTGGTGAGGGCTCAATCAAGCCAAAACAGAACTAGCTTTAATTCCATATTCACATATGATGTGGAAACAGTTCCAGGTTTCTGAAGAGCTTGTGCCTAAAAGCTGTACAATTAAAGTTCTAAATAGAGCTAAATCTCTTGGGATGATTTTGAATGATTTTGGATTCATCCCTGTCTATGGTTCCACATGTCAACAGTCTGATTAGCGTAACCCATTATAATCTTATGATCCTTAGACATCTTTGTCTATTTCTTTCCCAGTCCGCCTGCCCTAGTTTAGCATAGACCATCATTGAAGCAAAGTGAGATTATTGTGTCTGCCCCTACACAGGAGCTACTAATTATATCATTCACCGCATACAGATTCTGCAGATTATGGCTGCTCGCATTGTTACAAACAGCAACAGGAGAAAACACGTTCCCTCTTTTAAGAAAGCTTCATTGACTGCCCATCCATGCCAGGATTAAACTTTTAACTTTGATCTATAAACCTCTCCATGGCATCTCTCCTTTATATATGAGCAGAGGATTCACATGGCATCAACCTAGCAGACCCTTTAGATCTTCATCCTGACCCTTGTTGTCCTGGCCCTTGTTGTCCATTCTGAGGTTTGCCAGATCAAAGACGTATGGCAAATCTTGCACAGTAATTGGGGCCAGGCTCTGGAACAGTTTCCCTCTAAGCATCAGGGAAGCATCTAATCTCGTGCATTTCAGAAAAAATATGAAAATCTTTTTGTTTGATGGTTATGTAATGTGCAGTTGAGCGCACATATATCATTCCATAAAAGTTGCACAATTAGTGAAAATTTAACAAATAATAATTTTACGTGCTCAAATGGTATTTTAATTGTACTCTGACTTGCTTAAAACTAAAGCAAACACATGTTTCGACCGAGACAGTCTTATTCACGGCTATATAATATAAGGTGTCCTGAATGTAGCTCACTGTATTGTCTGTATACACATTTTGGGCCTGTAGCCACATCTTATCTCCTCGTGGAGTTTAGAAACTTTGATAGTAGTCCTGTATAATGGCCTTCGTGGTTCAGCAAGCTAATAAATGCCGTTTTCAGCAGCGATGTTCTCTGCGGCAAGGTCTTTTGGTTTGACGCCTGCTGAGAGGGCAAGGTAGTCTTCCAACGCAAATTAGCCCCCCTTGTGGCCAGATGGATACTCTAAGTACTGAGAAACCTTTTTGTGTTTGTTGCACCTCAAGACCCTTGCCTACATGTTTTTAACAGGACAGAGAAAAAGAGTAAGAAAAAGTTACCTCAGTGCCTGCAGTTCTCCTATTCCATAGTCTCCTTTCATCCTTACACCCCTCGATCAGTCCCCCTATAGTAAGCTCACTGGTTAGGAAGACCATTTTACACGGGGGAAATAGGGACTGGTGAGCATTGCCAGGTGTCACAGTCTACCTGTACTGTGACAATGCCCCCTGTGTGCCCGGTCAACACACCCAAATGTAAAAGTTGGAGGAACATTTGGCTGTGCATATGTGCCAGTCCCGTGCCCTTGGAACACCATACAGTATGGAGGTAAGCAGTCTGTGGACTAGGAGTACAGAAGTCCCTACGGTCAGTAACCTTTTCTATTCAAGCCTCGCTGTGTTTGTATACACAATGACAATGTTTCCACAATTTTCAGACAGACCCCCACTGAGATATTTTCATTCAAAAGAATGGTTAATTTTAACAAGCCTTTATCTATATAGTATAGCATTAATGTATGTAAAACAGGTCCTGTCATCTCTGTCAAATTCAGAGGTTAAATCTAAAAATGTCTCATAAAATAGCACTTCACCATGTCGCAAGGTTCTCTCTACTAATACCTTAATTTAAAATCCATTTCATATAGAAGACATTTTTGCCCTCAAACTAGCCTGGAAGAAATTGTTTTGCTTCTCCATCAAAGACTTTAACGTGGATGAGTCAGCCGAATATCTTACCTGCGGTATCCAGAGGTGCTATAAAACGATCACTGTTTGAGTCCTCTTTGTAAATGGGTATTATGTTTCTAGTAGTCAAAGTAGTCAGGCACATGACGTATTTACAATATTTTAAAACAATTTACCCAACAGATTACACCACAAAAGGGGACTAGCTTTCAAAACACTACTAGCCAACCCATCAGTGATTTGGGCTTGAGAGGACATCAATGTTCTGATTTCTCTCTCAACATCATCAATGCTAAAGGGGCCATAAAGTTCAACGCTCCTGATGCTCCTGTGTGGACCCCCCAGATTAACATAAGAATGTTGGTTTGTGACATTCAACCAACACCCCTTCTGCTATCGGGTTTATATGCAAAATGTCACAACTTTTGTCTAAATGAACCTATAATCTATTGATTTACTCATTTTCTTTAATGTCCAACATCTCTTTCCATTTACCATATTGCTAATGATATTTTGTGGACTTTAACCAATATTTATATTGTTGTCTTAACTGCTTTATGTTTATTTCTCTTATCGTAGGATTTTTCACCAGACATCGTTTTTATTTTTTTATTTTATAGCTCAGTTCATTTTTTCTCTGTGATTCCATATAACAGCTTTCAAGAGGGAAGATAAAGTCATCTTTGATTGCACAGGTATCCTTAAGATTTCACACACCATCTGAAGCGAGTCCTGGTTCTGTTAATGGATTCTTTTGAATAAAAAACGTTGTGGTTGATAATCATCCATCATAGGCATTAATTGTTTATTTAAGTTCCTAAAATAATCCTTCTTGTTCATGCAATTCTATATCCTCCCATGTTAACATTAAAGGGCAAGTTCACTCAAAAATGTTATTATCTCAAAAGATGGGCCATAATCAAAACTATATATAAAAAACATTTTCAAAGAAAGTTCCTATGTAGTATTTGGAGCAAATGAGGCTTAAAGTCAAAAATAATGAAGCAAAAGCCCCCTACTGGGAGCTTTTGCTTATTACAGCCATAGAACAGAGACTGCAGTCATGATCTTTCCTGCCATGTGCTGCTGTGCTGGTAAGTGCTTATTTCTTTTTGTTGGGTTATGCTTTCCCGGGCTCCCCTGAGCCGGGGAAGCCCGTGAGACACAAAGTGAAAGTACCAGCAATTATAAATACAACCGCATTGTATTTATGATTGCAGTGTCTTTCGTTTCAAGTCTTCCGGGCTCCCCCGAGCCGCTGTAGGTCGGTAGACTCAAAGCGAAAGTACCAGCAACTATAAATACACATTTGTTGTATTTATGATTGCTGTGGTTTTCTTTTTAAGCCTCCCGATCTCCCCCTAGCTGGGGGAGCCCGGGAGATTTAAAAAGAAAATCACAGCAATTATAAATACAACATTGTTATATTTCTGATTGCAGTGGCTTTCGTTTTAAGAAAGTCCAGGCAATTATGAATACTTCGCCGGCATCCGGCAGAGTATTCATAATTGCTGCGACTTTAGTATTCAGTTTCCTGTGCTCAGGAAACTAGAAAAGAAAGTCGCAGCAATTATGAAAACTCTGCCGGCAGCCTGCAAAGTATTTATAATTGCTCTGCCTTTCATTTTACGTTTTCTGTGCTTCCCAGGTCTTGGGGAGCACAGAAAACGTAAAAAAAATGAAAGTAAAGGCAATTACTGAGGCAGCCTCCTCTGTTCATGTTAAGCCCTGCTCTCTGGCAGCAGTAAGCAAAGGCTCACAGTAGGGGGCTTGATTATGGCCGCCAGAGCAGAGCTTAACATGAACAGAGGAGGCTGCTTCAAATCACAAAATAGATGCCTCTGTGTAAAAACTTTGAGCCTCATTTGCTCAAAATTTTACATAGGAACTTTCTTTAAAAATATGTTGTATATATATTTTTGATTATGGCCCATCTTTTGGGACAATAACATTATTGAGTGAACTTCGCCTTTAATTTTTCTTATTCTATTTTTGCATCATACGTCTCCATCATATTTATTTCTAAAACTAATCTAGCATGATCTTTTGCACAATTTACATGAATATTTAGTCTTTTAAAGATTGGAAGGTATTCTGCCAAAACAAATATGTATTGAATGTTAACCCTGGTCAATAACACTTCCCAAGTAAAATCACTGGGCCTCATTATAAGGTTAATGGTATCCTGCCAGTGAATCTGGCAGGATACCACCAAACGGATCTACTGTTACCGGCTCCTGGTCTGCCAGAATTACCGGCAGATTACAGGTGCCAGTAAGGGTAGGTAATTCCCCATTCCTTGGACTCCCATAGAACTCCATGGCAGGATTGCAGGTATTTCTGGTAACACTGGTACCAGTAATACCGGCTGTTTTTTGCCGGTAGGGTGCTTGACTTAGTTCCAACTCTTGGCTGGAGGCAATTCAGGGCACCCCACCGGCAAACTTGTACTGTGCCGGGCCAGAAACGTGCCGGTAAACTGAATTACTGGCATGTTAATTCTAGACTGCTAGGGTTGTAATGAGGCCCACTGGATATATCCCCTGTAACCTCATCTTTAGTCCTTGGTAAACTCCAACTGCTAAGCGTGTTACTCCAAAGTATCCCAGTATTATTGGTCACAGTTTTGTGATGCTAACATCTTCCCAATTATTCCATTCAAACTAGAATTAGTAATATCCTTTCCTAAAGGGCACTTAGCATTTAGATCACAACCTAAAATCATCATTCCTAAATTGTCCTCACTGTAGCATTTAGATAAAATGATTGATACCATGTTTATCAAATTATTGGTTTGTACATTATCTAAGGAGTTAAAGACACGAATAATTAACATTAATGGACCTTTTTTTATTTTCGTTTTCATGGTTATTCTCAACCAAGTAAATGGCCAAAATGCTCACAGGTCAAATGTATTGTTCATACCTATAATTACTCCACCTTTGGAGCTGCTGCTATTACATATTTTTCATACTGCCAAAGGTCAGTACTTTAAAATCCAAAATTACTCATCAGCTAGTTATATTTCCTCATTCACAAATGTATATAAAAAGCATATTTTCAGAGATATACTCTCTAGACCTTCTTTAATGGTTTGTGGATATGGGTTTAAACTATACATGACTACACCTCTCTCCTTCGATGTGTGACTCTTGAGTGCTCAATCGCACTTACCAATGTGAGAGTCAGCAGCAACTTAAGGGAAACACTGCCTAACACTACAAGTTGGTCGTCCTGAGCCCTCACCAGGGGTCTTTTGGAAAATCTCTCTAATACTGAGACACCCATTGATAAAGGCATTGACCTTGCCAGCCCAAGCCCAGCCACTGCTTCTTTCTCTGTATGCATCACGTCTTGTGCATCAGATACATCTTTTAAACCACCATGAAATTAATTTGTTGTTTGTTTAATGTAAGTTCCTACAGGACATTAGGAGACCAAGCTTGAAATAAAAAAGAATAATTTCACTGTTGCTTAATCACTTATGACACAATTTCTATATGGGTATATATTTACTCACATGTTTGAGTATTAATAACACCTCATTCCCGTTCATAACTCCCTGTTAAATACTATTGGTAGTGCTTACTAAGTATTTTATCAAGTTTGGACGATCCCCCCAAAAACTAGGCAAGGGAACCCTAATTTACTATAGAATCACATTTTCATTTCTCAGTATACGCAAGCTGTTAACTATAAACACAAAGCCAAGCTTATTGGCTGGAGGTGTGTGTGTATCGATATATATACATTTATATTCAGTGGAAAAATGTTGTTAAAGGGATGTTATGGTTAAGGTGGCCTACTAAAAACCTATAAAATTGAGTGAAAAAATGTTGTTAAAGAGACATTCTGGTTCAGTTGCCCTAATAAAAAACTATGAAATTCAGTGCAAAAGCTTTTTTAAAGGAACATTACAGTTACTCTGCACTACTAACAACCTATCCATATTATGGTTACTAGTAAAGCCGAAAACCCCCAGAAATTCTCCAGTTATGGTAAGCTAAGCAACCATAACTCGCGCCACCACTTTGCACTGCAAGTACTACCACCCCTGACATCTAGGCCAGGTGGTTTTCTTCATTGACGGTCAGGAATTAAAAAAGTAAAAGGTACTATATTTGTAGACCTTACCCTTCTCATATGTTGTTACACTACTTTCTTAGGGTTCAGTCACATCATATGATACATATACATAGGGGAAGAAGGAAGCCTGAAACACAGCAATATTTTCTGTGCAGGAAGTTAATTAGTTAGGTTATGAACACTTTCTGTGAATACTGCTGTTTTTTTGCTTACTTTACTTTCCTTGTATGTGCTGGTATTTGTAGGCGTTGTGGTCTCTTTATGTTTTGTGTGTAGTAGTACAATTATGCAGTAATTGAGGCATTGGTAGGGACTTATGTTTCACAGTATGCAAAACCCTGAAACGAAAGCATTCATCATTTTACTATCCAACGTGGCAAGATTTTGAATATTGCACCTCTATGGCGCATGCTGCAGACAATGCCTACGTTTGTACATGAGTTTGTTCATGTACTGGAAATAACTCAGTAATGCAATGGTGTTTATAGCAATGCATCACTTAATGAACTATTAGGCGCATGATAGTTCTTCCAATGATCTCTGATACTTTTCTGCCAACAAACTTAATGACAATCCCTTGTGGAGGATGTACAAGAAAACTAAATACACATGTGATGTCATCAGTGATGTCATGAATGACATTTGTGATGTCATCTTTGATGTCATGGGCGGTAGTCCTTGCAGTGCACAGTGGTGGTGCGAGTTATGGTTGCTTAGCTTTGAAATTGGCGAATTTCTGGGGGTTTTCGGTTTGACTAGTAACCATAATATGGATAGGTTGTTATTAGTGCAAAGTAACTGTAATGTTCCTTTAAAAATGCTTTCGCACAGAATTTCATAGTTTTTTTTTATTAGGACAACTGAACCAGAACGTCCCTTTAACAACATTTTTTTCACAGAATTTCATAGGTTTTTACCAGAATAGCCCAAGTTTGTAAAAATTTACCGTACAGCATACTGAACCCACTGGCTGCATGTTAATGGGCACAGTGGTCACAGACTATGTGTCTGATCGCGGACATTGGGCGGCATCCAACCTGCTGAGAAAGGCAGGGGTTCTCTTACATAGTCGTACCTTTCAGCAAAGACAAGGAACATATGCAAACAGCACCATGTATGTGAATTGCAAGGGAAAACAGAGTAGGTCTGCAAACTATGTACTTATGAAACAAACAGAGCAAAGGCATAGTGTATACACCATAATAGAATGCACCAACAAGAGAAGTAACGCTTGCCTTCAACAATCGTACCGCACTGCTGCTTTACATAGGAATGAAGAACGAAGTAGCAGAGTGAGGGCTGCAAAGAACTGATATCAGAACGTCACTACAACGTGGTAAGTACACTAAAGTTTGTCTTATATTTGCACAGTTGCTGCAGTGTACATTAGTAGAAAAGCATGATGTTTCTTTTTTTACGCAGCAATGGCAAGCACCCTAGAATGGTTGGAAGAGAATTTCCCTCATGACGAAATTAGTGACGATAGTAACCCCATTGGTAGGCACCGGAGTGTGAAAAGTAAAACAATTAATATGTATTGCTTCATGTAGACCTATCAGATTTTTTTTTCTTTAACAGAACATACTGTAAATGAAAGGAATGCACTACGAACAGCACCTCTTCCACAACAGTATACGGCCACAGGAAGTGAAGGAAACTCTGTAAATAGCTAACTGGACAGCCTGGACGCCAAAATGAAGGAATTGCTGAACAATTTTGCCACCTTAAAAGATTTCGTAGAAGGACATATTATGGAGAAAATAAAATACCACTGCCCCACCTGCACGTGTACCCCATCCCCATTTCCCAGCCCGCCATCACCGCAAAATCTGTGTGATCAGAGACGTTACAATGAGATCTCAATCCCTTCCTCCCCTCACGACCAACTTTTACAAATCCCCAATTCCCCTGTATATGTATCCATTTCTGCTACCCCTTCCCTTTGCTAATAGTATCTATGAATGTGTGGAAATAAAGGTTAATATGTAAATTGTTGCTGAGTGTATATGTGGCTTTTCCTTTGTTTTTAAAATCCCGTAATGACTCTGCGGGGTACAGTACTGGTGGGGATGACCGTAATTAAGCAAAATGGAGGTGTCCTACGGACACCACACCTGCCCGACCTATCCGCAATCACAAGGGGGGCACCCGTAGGACGCCACTACGGGCCGCATGTCCGCATCTTGTGAACCACTTGTAATTAATTGTGGGAACGCACGTTTGTCTGTCGCACAACCACGCGCATGCGTATCTCTTCCTCTGTGTCCTGGTAAAACCACCCCTGTCCAACATATGTGAAGACTTGTGACATACTTTTAATAGTTCGAGGCGCCCACCCACATCCTGGGGGTAGCTGTGCACATGAAGATCCCACCTGCTGTACCTTACAAACACCCAGCTTCTTCCAAAATGTTTGGCGCACTTGTGTCGCACTTTTAATTAGTTTGGGGATCCCAACGGTGTCTGTAGGACACCTATGCACATGCGCACAAAGTATTCCGCCCAATACGCGTCCTGTGGATAGCTGTCCCAATCCAGAACATGCGTGACCTCACCCTTATTTGCCAGAGACAATCCGGGCCCCTGGACTTAAAAAAAGTAATGTTTTCTGCAATGTATGGAGTGATACTTTGAAAGTGCACCCTTACAGAGGTCTTACACTCTGCCCAGGTACATCTACCTATTTTTGGGAAAGATTTAGGACCACTTTCCAGTTCCAAGTGCTGCTGTGCACTATAAAAGGCCACACCCCAGAGCTGCTCTGCATTCTGTGTTTGGCTTTCCAGAACAGAGCAGCGGTCCACATTGCTTCGTGATCAATTCTGCTGTGCTATATTACCGTTGCAACTAATGGCAACCATGGCTGCTGCTACGACCTCTAACTCAGCAGCACCCACACCCTCACCACCACCACCTCCTTTTGAAGGGCCTGGACAAGGGAACAGGCGTGATAATGTAGATAGAGAGCAAGAGGAGAATGAGGATAAAGTAGAGCAATTTCCCATTACCTGCAGCCAGCGTGAGTCATGGGTGTGGAAACTATTTAATCACCGTAGGCGACACGCCCAAATCTCATGCTAGCCAGGTGAGATGCACTGAGTGTTCAGTCACGGAAAACCTGGCTTGTACAGCTACGGCACCACCTCCGTGCGGCAGCACCTCAAATCGAACCACAAAGCAGCAGTTTGGAGGACTGTCCCCTTCGAACAAGGCAGTAGGTTAATTTCCTCTACAGCATCATCTGCATCTGCTCCTGCCACCACTCGGGACACTGCAGTGGGGCTGCAGCAGATCCATAAACCAGCCTTGCAGGCCATAGGCACCACAGCAAACCCGTACCTTTCAAAGGTGACTGTATTGTGCATGTACTGCGACGCGGTACTCTGCAGGGGAGAGCAACTTCGAAGTGCTTTCGAGGCTTCGGTCCGGGAGCATGACACGGAGTGCCCACTACCTGTAAGGACCACCCAACATCTTCCTCTCCACTTGCCCTTTCTTATCCCTGTGGTTGATTCCCTTTCCCATGCCTCCCTTTCCTTCCTTTCCTTCTGCGTTGTGTGTTAGAAGAACAGGAGAAAGGCAAAACAACCAGAAAGGGAAAAAGAAAAAAAAAGACTCTTTTCAGAGCCACCTCCCAGTTCAAAAATAGAATTCCAATGAAAGGATGCAGGCCACCACGCAGCCTATAAGCTCTGCAGACAGCGCAGTAAAAAATGTGAGGCGTGCCTCTGTCACAAACATTGCACGCATTCCAAAAGGAAGTGGTGGCTCTGAAAAGTGCCTTTTTGTGCTGTTTGTGTTTGGAAGGTTTGAAGTGGTGAACACCTACTGGGGAAATGCTTGCATTTTGGAAATTATGCAGAAACAGCTAATTGCCAGCATCAGTAAAATGGACTCCATCTGTACGAAAAATGTTTGTACTACGAAACGTAATGTTTTCATTGCGGAAGGAGAACATGCCAACGTCTCGCGAAAAGGCGCAAACAGCCTTGTTCACATTATGCTTCGCTTTCTCCATTTGTGGCCCAAATGAGGAAGAACGTATCCACATCTGTCTTGGGCAATGCAAGAAAAAATTACTTGTGACTTTGGAAACATTTCCATGGCTTACCGAAGTGTCTCCTTCATCGCAAACTGCAGTGAGATGCTGGTAACATGTCCTAAACTGTTCCCTCCACAATGAATAATAATAATGTCTGGATGATCGAGCATCACCAAAGTGGCACAAAGAGGACCCACATGCAGCCACTTCATCCCACGTACTCCGTACCAGTGGACATTGTTGGGTGTCCTGACCCACGTTTGAGCTATCATGCTGCAACATTTGGTGCTGTGGGCTTAGAAAAATCCAAGATGGCCAAAAAGCCCACATGTGCGCCAGAATCCAGGAGAACCACGCAGTTTGTGCGCACACCAAAATGGCTGCCTAACTTGCCACCCACCAGTGCGAGCAGGATGGGCCAGGGTGCCATGAGTGGAATGGGTGCCAAGGGTAAAACAGCAGCGCCTGTTAGCTCAAAAACGCTTTAAAATTACCTTTGGTTTCTCTGAATGCCAGCTCAAAATGCCTATTTTCAAACATTGCAACACATCCAAAAATCTCACTGAACACCAGCGGACATCTGGCAGAATGAAGTATGTGTGCATACTAAATCTGGGAAGTTGAAGAGCCCCAAAACAATGTTCATAACAAGACTGGCTGAGCTCTGCAGGTCTGCAGCAGCCTAACTGAAACTGGATTTAAAACTACCAAAAATCGAAAATGTTTAAATTAACTGAGTAACCTACTTTTGAGTGTCACATAGTTTGTAACTGTTAAAATGTCATAGTTTTGAACTTAGAATCAGCATTCTAGCTGCATATGTAAAAATTGTCTTGACTTAAACTGGGGAACAAAAAGTGACATTCTACCTGAAACCTGGCTTAAGGAAACTGGAATTCTGCTAGACAGCTACCCCCGACAGGAGTGGGGGCTTGCCCAACAAATGCATTCCCAGGCCTGGCTGCATTCTGTTGCTCCTGCCAAAAGGAGGTCACACACTCTCTGATTGAATTACCAGGGGATTGCAAGAAACTAAAGAAAGGACCCAGGCAGAGGGTTTATTGGGGGGAGATCATAAATGGCTTCCTCTTGAACAATGGGCCTTCCAGGGCCCAGGCAGATGGCTTATTGGGGGGGCCGTAAAATAGCTTCCTCTTGGCAGAAGCTGGGAGGGGCAGGGTCTCTGAGCTTGGCAGAAACTGGATAAACTGGTTTCTACACCATGTGACCTGGGAAGACACACCCCTGTTGGCCAGAATATGATTTTAAGAAAGATGTATAACTCATGGTGCGGACTTGTCAAAATTAGCTAAATGATACCATAATTCTTGTGATTTTTCTATGCACGTTTTAAGACGCGTTAGGAATTTGTGTGATGTTCTGGGGCAAAACCCCGCTATTTATTGACACCACATACTCTGTGTTTAAGCTAGCGACCTGGAAAGTTACTGAGATATGTGTGGGAGGGGGGTGTATATGTGTATAAATCTGGAGAAAAATCCGATGTTGCAAAACCCACTAAAAAGCACAAAATGTTGCCATTTCTGGATGCAACCCCCCAGGAAGAGCAGAGTTTGAACAGGGTATACCTCATGTGATATGTGATGGGTGCATGTAATTTTAAACAAATGTGTACCTGTGCAAATATGTATTTGGGTCAAATATAGATTTGCGTGCAATTTGACAGCGGAGTATCCTTTCTGCAGACCATAAAACAGCATCACCATGACACACATTTCCTTCCCCCAATCAAAGCAGTGCGGAAAGCTTGACCAATGGGCAGTTGAGAGAGGGGCTGGCTAGTGATGCTGCACACACACCCACTTTCAAAAGACATAAAAAGAGCCACTGGAAGCTAGAGAGGACATTCAAATCCAGTTGCTGCAACGCGCTCTGCCGGACCACACAACATCCAGAAGATACCAGATCCAACACTTAGACTTTAAAACTCCAAAGAACTTGATTCAGAACTCAAAGCAAGGGCCTAAACCCACAAACTGAGAACTCTTCTCAGCAGGCCTCAGCATCCAGCAAACCTAACAGCGGTAGCAGCATCCAGGAGCCGTGCAGATCAGCGCTGTGTCCAGAGAAAGCTGTGCAGAAAGATCCAGAAGCAGTGCTGTACCCAGAGAAAGCAGAGCAGTATCCAGAACCAGAGGCCAGAGATCCAGAGTGACCCAGACCGCTGTGAGCAGAACCAGAGAGCTGACCCAGATCACTGTGAAGTGCCGAGACCAGAACCGGAGTCCAGTCCAAAACCTGACCAGATCCGTGGCGAGGCCTATTTCAAAAATATATTGTGAGTACCTAGCAGAACTGTGCAGAACCAATCTCTTGGTTAAAATAATCTAATCCAAACTATTTTAATCTAACCAGAACTGCCTCCTAGAAGTTGTCACTTGTCAATTCTGCAGCTGCATAGCTGTCACTTGTCATTTTGAGTTTACTTAAAATCCGAAAAACTACCTTTATTTAATCGTCTGTATCTCTGGAACCGTTTGGGCTAGAAACTTGGTTTAACTTCCCTCTGAAAGCTTGGGATCTTAGCTTTTCAACGAACCTAGAACCGACTTGCTACTCCTTATACATTTGCTGTAATCGCGATTCACGCATTCGCAAAATTTGCCGCGATTCGCGATTTGGTTAAAAATCCAGCGACATGTGAAAACAGCAGCTTCCTTGCTTTCCTTGCTAAAAATTAGTTTGCCTCTTAAACACCATCTCTGAATCATTGCTAAAGTGAGCCTGCACTCATCCCTAGTATCTCTCACTCACCGTGAACCTCCTAAAGGGAATTAAAAGCATTTTCAGCATATTTCTCACTGCATTGTCACCATATTCAAAGCATTTTGCCTGTGTTTCAAAACTCCTATCTGTTGTATAAGCTGCTGGGGGGGGAATTGAACTGAATTCTATTTGATTACATTCCTAAGAACTGTGTGCTCTCATCTTCATCTCCTTACATTGCATAAAGGGGGGGGGGTGAATTGTCCAAGAAAGTGATTACATTGTCTTTTGCTGAAATCCTATCAAGTTATTTTCTGTACTGCATTTTCATGCCACATTGCATCTATTTGAAACCATACAAGTATTGTTGCTATCTTTTCCATCCTATACCCACTCATCATTGATTATAAAGAAGTGTGCTAGTGCCAGACTATCCATTATTGATTACTGCTCAGATTAAGTGTGATATTCAATTATTAATTCATGATAAAAGTGTGATATATATATATACTGTTAATTATTTTTCAAATAAACCTTTTAAACTTGCAAAACAGAACTACTTCTTGGCTCAGTGGGGTCAGGGGGATTCTAAGAGAGGGGTGTTATATAGGGGTAGTCATCCAGAACTCATGAACTGGATATAAAGATATATTAATAAGGGTTTCCATTCAGTATCCCAGACTAGGCATTGACTTAGCTGTAGTGTTGAATTGAATCCTCTTACAACATCCACATTATGGAACCCAAGGTGTGCAGCCACTCCACAGCGTTCTGCGTACACTTTCACCCAATGTATCCAAGAGTCGCCCAAAAGCCATACACTCGGCCTCCTGAATGGCACAGGCATAACCATGGTCATGTGCACTCCTGTTTGCAAACACACCTTCTGGCACAATCTGTCATTACACACCACACCCAGGAAACCTTATTGACCAATCCCCACGCCTGCACAGTCCCATTTCCATGCCAGCCACCCTCAAAAGACCCACATGTGGCACGTGCGCACCTCCAAATACTGCGTTGTCGGTGGATACATTGTCCTGTGTGCGCAGGTGCGGTAACACATTTCAAGCAGGGTAGAGGATCCCCTCTTTATTGGTAGCTGTGAAAAGATTTTGTTTTTGTAAATGAACTTCTAAACAAACACCTTTTTTTGTCTTTGTTGGGGATTGTTCTCTTCTTCTCCTCCTTACATTATTACACAATCTTCTCCAAAATAGCTTTTACATTCTGGAACATAAGAGCATTTTCAATGGGGGACAAAAAAAATCAGCTCCACTGAAAAACCTCACATTAGAAGCACTAAGGTTCTCATGGGCACAGAAGAACATCCCAGCATTGAACAGAAAAGCAGGAATGCCGCCGTTTACAAGACACCTTTCCTTCTCTACCTCGGAAGAAAGTACATCGGGATTTTTTCCACACTAGTCTTGGTGGTATGCATGAGAAAATCACTGTTGCAGTGGGGAAAAGGCACATCACTGCTTTCAGCACCTGCTTCAGTTCACTGAGCAAACTTGCAGCAGTGCGAAAAGCCTCATGCAGTGCTCCACAATGCAGAACTAGTATGTCAACAGTACTCCAAGTGGCCACATCTCTGCACTCTGCAATCACAGCTTGCAAACTCGGTAGAGCCACACTGTGCCACAAAGCGAGCACTTCTTCCACACCAAAATTTTCATCAACGCCACTACCCTGGGCATATGTGTGCAGGTGACCCACAAACTAATCACCGACGATGTGCACTCTCACTCTCTGCATCTCTGCCATCATCACGGTACATATCAATTAAAAAATATATTACCACCCTTTCCTGTTAAGCACACCCTCAACACCTGATTGAATAATACGCAGTCCCATTTCCATGCCAAGCATAGTAAGAAGGACAGCATGTGGCACGTGCGCTTCCCCAACTACTGCGAGTGCTGCACCACAGTACAGCAGGGGCAGTCCTTGTTTCCTTTCCAGAACTTTTTTTTCCAGCACTCCCTCATTGGGTATTGTTAAACAGTCTCACAGACATCCACCAATCACATCCAAGACCTCTGCATCTAACACTGTCATGTCTGTTCAGCACTCGAAACTAACCGTTAAACACACAGTACAAGTGTCCTGTGAATCAAAAGCACCTCCACTGGAAAGTACTGTAAAACTATCTATGATTTCTGCATCCAGATTAATCCACGTCGCCACCCATCACCACAACTTGCAGGTATCAATACTTTATATACAGTACATTTACAACTGTGCCTCGTAACAGGGTACCTGCCACTGAACCTCCATAACATACTCAAAAAGCATACTGTCATTTCTCCCATCACCTACCATCAAATGTCACACACAGTGGTATGTGCTTGCAAAGTTGGCATTTACGCATAACAGCCATTGTAATATCCAAACGATTACTCTTATTTCTTTCTGTCAATTTTACAAACTTTTCCCCCATTAACTCACTGCACTTCCTAGGAAATTTGTAAAAATCCCACAGAAAAGGATCAGTGAATGTATTCTACCAAACTAAGCCAAGTGCATACATTGCATGCATAGCAGTTTGCCTGCCACTTACCTTGCACACTTCAGATTGCAACATTACTTAAAAAACAAAATGTATGTATACATTGAAAACAGTACCATTCAGAAATGTGCATAAATAAATGAAAGAACTGAAAGAATTACTCCACTCATGTAGCAAGCATATATATGCAGCAAAGTAAATGTAATTGCATACACAAAAACATTCTCCTTTGCAATCTGTACATCTTTGCAAACCTTTTTCTCACCCTTCTACAATGAGAACTAAGCCATTTTCAAAGTAAATGGTCCTACACCAGTGGTCTTTGGCTTGGGCCCCCGCTTAGCAAAATTTGGGCAGGCCGGGCCCCCCAAAAATGCCAAATGGATAGAGTATGTATTGCGTGCCGTCACCGCACCCTACTCCCAATATAATCCCTGGGCTCCCCCACCTGCTCCCATCACAGTAGCTGGGCTCCCTCATCCCGCTCCTATCCAGTCCCTGGGCTCCTCCCACCCCATCACACACCCTTGGCCCTCCCCACCCTGCTCCCACCACTATCCCATGGTTCCCACCCATCCTGCTCCCACCACAGTCCCTGGGCTCCCCCATCCCGTTCCCAACACAGTCCGAGGGCCAGTGGCAGCTGGTGACTTTTTTAAGTGGAGGGGCATAACTATTTCCCCCAAAAATGCCATAGCAACCGAGCGCAGTATGGGAGTCCGAACCAAACAAGGGGAGTTTGGGGGTTTCCCCCCTGAATTTGTTTTTAAATAATGGGTTAAACTGTTGCATTGTAGAGCATATTTAAAAATAAAATGGGTAAATAGCCAAACAGTTTGCAATTGGTGCTGGGGGGCCCAGGGGGCGGGCATGACATTTTTTACTGGACATCTATGATAGATGTCCAGTAAAAAGATACCATCCCTGTCCCCTGGGCCCCACTGGGCCTAACACAATCAACATGATAATGTGTGTATGCAGGGTACTGGGGGGCCCAGTGGGAAAGCATGGTATTTTTGACTGGACATCTATGATAGAAATTCAGTAAATAAATACCATGCCTGTTCCCTGGGCTCCACAGCTCCTCAGAAGGAGAGCTTATTTTGGCAGGTGGGTAGGGGAATTGTGCAACAAAAGCATTTGGTCATTTTTAAAATGCATTTGTTGTACAACCCTCCTTCCCCCCTCTATCCACCACTTGCCAAAATCAGCTCAACGGACCAAAACAAACTAACACACACACATTCATACAGCAATCACTCATTCATTCACATGAACATCCATCACCATACACTCACTCCTAACACAAGCATACACGCATCCATACACATGTTTAAATAAACAAATAATGTACATAAATGTACCTTCTGCATTGGCCTGCGTGTGGGTGCTGAAACACCCTGCTCCAGGCTGCTCTGTCCGTATGTTCGAGGAGGCGCAGGATCTCCCCCTCGCACATAGATATGCAGTGCCCCCGCCAGCATTTCCAATGAGCTATGCAATGCTGGCGAAGCAAAACACCCTAGCCTTGCATGTCTCAGTGAGCATGTGCGGCTGGGGAACTAAACTGTCAAAGGGAAATATTGTGACAGTTCAGCCAGCCCATGAGCACTCTCTCAGCTGGAAAAAAGCAGCTGAGGGAGGGCTCATTGTTTCACTGGGCTGGCTGCTTAGCTTCTCCATAATGGGTGAAGGGGCCACTGGGTGGGCGTCCACTCGCCATTATGGATGAGCCGCTAGGCTCGGACGGGCCTATAGGGCAATGCCTGTACCAAAAATGCAAAATGCTAGTGTGGGCCAGTCAAAATGGGCCACCTTTTTGGCCAATGTGGGCAGTTTGATGAGTTACTTCGCTATGCAGTTAGTAATTTTGACCATTGTTGCTGAATACATATTCTATAAATAACACAATTTACTTACATTTTAACACAAAGCAGCCCCTTGGGTACTATTCGAACAGTCTGTGACTAAAGGAATGAATATCCATTTACAACTGTAGGTCACTTTTTCATTGGTCCCTGAGACAGTTTCATACTCCAGCCTGCCCATGTGTGCCACCCCAGTCCATTTCTTCCAATATAAAAAAAAAAAACATTTTTTTTCATTTTTTTTTCTTTTCATGCTGGGCTCCCACGGACCCCTGCTGGGGCGCGTCCTACAGTTTGAATATCGCTGTCCTACACCAATACACACACTTGCTAAACAGCATGTCATACAACACACTTACAAATAACCCACGTACCCCCTTACCACACATGCTGATGTTCCCATGTCCCCATTTATATACTAAGCCATCCATTTATACACACACTCACTCTTCCTGCCAAGACATCCCCCTACACTTTTAAAGAATGTACTCTCCAAATGCAATCACTATGCCATTAACAAACATATTTTCTTACAATCTTCTTATACAGTTGCAGTACCCACCACTGTCCTGAAAGCCACTGGCGTGGGACCTTGAAAATACAGCCTAGAATAAACCTATTTCAAAAAAGGTAGCTGGCGCGCCTCTCCAGAAGTAACATGGCATGTTAACCTGTTCTGAGGTGAGAGTTTGCAGCACATGCTTTTTGCTCACTGTGCCTTTCACAGATGGGAAATAAACATTTGCATATCAGTCTTTGTCCCGCCCACATGGGCAGAATAAACCTACTCTCACCAACCAACAAAGTAAATACAGTACCATCGTAGTGTTTTACGTTTTACTGAGAGAGTGCAGTGTTCTTGTATTGTAAGATACAGAATTGCGTCAACCCACCGGTATGTGCTTCATTCTTATTTATGACACCTCTACAGTTCCTCACTATATATTATCATCTCGCCACCATTATACTAACCCCCAGATAGTAATATAGGATTCCTAACTGAAAATTACAGCCCATTACAAAGTGACACACTTCCATTTATATGCCTACCCTCGTATTCAACCACTCTTGCACATTGCACACATATACATTTCAAAATCTGCACACCCACACTCCTTTTTTCTCCAACAGCTACTACAGAATGCCTGCCAAACAGCAACTCTGTAGAAAACAACGCAGAAATAGATCAGCGCAACCTAAAAGCATAGAAAGTAGCCATCCACCCCATTGTAAGATACAGAATTGCGTCAACCCACCAGTATGTGCTTCACTCTTATTCATCACACCTCTACAGTTCCTCACTATATAATATCAACTCGCCACCATTATACTAACCCCCAGATAGTAATATAGCGTTCCCAACCGAAAGTTAGAGCCCATTACACAGTGACACACTTCCATTTATATGCCTACCCTCGTATTCAACCACTCATGCACATTGCACACATATACATTTCAAAATCTGCACACCCACACGTTCCTTTTTTCTCCCATATCTACTACAGAATGCCTACCAAACAGCAATTCTGTAGAAAACAACGCAGAAATAGATCCGCGAAACCTAAAAGCATAGAAAGTAGCCATCCACCCCTAGCAGAATTGGTACATAAAGTTCAAAGAGAACAGGCAATACAGTCAGTAACGAAAAGGGAAGTGCCTACCAGTAAGGAAACTGTAATCCCTCTGTCAAAATGTGAAAATGAAAAGAAAAGCACTAAGAGTGCAACTCGCGCTACTGCTAACAGAGCACGTACAAATGGTAATGTGACCACAAGGAAGCATTCCAAAAAAATTTATTTTACAAAAAAGTTTCCACCACAGAGTCCTTCAGAACCTTATAAACAGAGGGGAGAAATCACGCTTAACCCTTAAAACTTACCGCAGAAAAGTAATCCTGGAAGCTCTTCTAGACAGTGCAATGGTCCAGAAAAAGAAATTGTTTATATTAATTTTAAACAGAATGAAACCACTAACATAATTAATTGGTAAACTACAACCACTGCTTCGAAACAAACGCAATATCAGCATAGATACCTTTGGCAACATCTGTACTGGTGAGTGGAGTCACACCACCAGCACAGAGCCATACTTAAATGAAGAATCATACAAATAAGAGAAAACAAACCAAATTGCCATACATAGCAGTGCAGTGGACGAGGGTAAGAAAAGGTACACAATACCATAATGGAAGAAGAAACACTGCTTTCAAAAATATCCCCATCAAACTTAGATACCACTCTCCATTCCACCGATCCAATGCGCCTCACCTACAAATGGCCTTGCACAGCAATGTGTAAGGTTCGCCAATACTCTATCGAATCTTTGCAGCATTTCCTCAATCACTACGTGAAAGCCAACGACGAAAGAAACATGAAAATGCTACAAACTATGGCTCCTGTCCAGTGTGCAAATACACAGGACTACGAGGACATTCCCTAGCCTGTATTTCTGGACCTACTTGCAAAAGCACCTTCCACCATATCAAAATGTTAGCAACACACCATTCTACTGTAAGAAATCTCATTTACAAACTGTACTATGCAAAAAGTCCAGCTTTAGCAGTGCAACATTTAAATGATATTCTCCTACACGGTACAGCAAAACAACTGCTCGAAGAAATAGAGCACATCCAAACGAAATATTTTGGAAGTGAAGAGCACTTACAAACACCAGCACTTTCAGACAACAGTAGTGGCAACTTTGCAGATTTCCACTGTCTGTCACACATACAAAAAAGAAATACAAAAGTTCAAAAGCACATCTGATGAAGTGCCAAACCAAGTATGTGTGCGTTGCCGCCGAACTTTCAATAGAAAGAGCACCAAAACTATACATATAATGCACAAAATAGAAGACAATTAGTGTATGGGAAAAAAGTGTAGAAGCACAAGCCATTCCTCTACTCTTCCCAACTGGAAAAGGTGGAAGATATGATGAAAAATGCACACAAATAACAGCATCAGAATACCGCTCTTTATGAATGTATTCTGAGGACGCTAGATTAAGACAAAACGTGGAATACATATTTCACCTGAAAGTGAACTAGCTAGCAACGCTATGTTATGGAGTTGCACACACATTGAAAACAGGTTCCCATTTTCAAAACATGTCTGCTACACAGCTGCTTCAAAAGGTGCAAGACAAGGACAAAGTTTTACAGTCCAGTATTACAAATCTCTTTGTAATACTCAGATGTACGATGTATGCTACGCAACCTTGGCCCACCCACATGGTCTGTCACTTTAAGTTGTGCAGAGTATACATGGGAAGACTTGCACACTTTCCTACACATAGCAAAGAAAAACAAAACAAGTGTAGACATGAAAACACCAGAACTTTTCTCTCTTGATCCTGTAAATGTATCAAGGTACTTCCATCATCGCTTCATTGCCATGCTCCACTTCATTTGCAATAAAGCACTTGCTCCCCTCGGAGAAGTCTAACGCTATTTTTGCTATTAAAAATGCTCCTAGATTTGGTCAGGACAGTGATGCAACTGTTTTGCAGTTCATTCACAAATATGTCACTTGCAAAATCCCTTTAGAAAGTACACATAGTGACCTACATGCACACATTTTGCAGTTTCAAAGACACAAATGTGGCAAGTATTGTCGGCGCAAATATACGAACAAAGGCAAATACTACATCAAATGCCGCTTTGGTTTCCCTAGACCAGTTTCAGCAACAGGGCAAGTAAACAGCTTCATGTCTTCAGTGCGACAAAGTGTAAAAGGGAAATGTCCTAAAAACACATACTGCATAAAAAAACTGAAGCATCAAAGTACATCAATGATTACAATGTAACAATTGCTCTCCTATGGAATGCAAATGTAGATGTACAGTACATTGCAGACAATTCCACTGCAGTTTCCCGATATGTCACAGCCTACTTAAAGCAGAGAAAACCAAGCTCAGAGACCTCTGGGATGACATATCATCTGACAAAACTCTGTCACAGTAATTGTACAGCTTTGGCATAAAAATGCTGTCCCATAGAGAATGTGGCTGCTACGAAGCCGCAGACCATTTAACTATATGGGAAATCTGAAAACATAGTGTGGCTAAGCCTTGGTCCTGCTGCATCCAGAGTTCTGAAATCATACAAAGACAGAAACAATAGCCAAAAATGATCCCACCAGCCAGGACATTTTGAAAAACAACATATTGGACACATACTACCCAAACAGGAGTATTACTTTAGAAACTATGTGTCTGTACCAGATAGCCCACAACTTCTCATAGAAAAATAACATTAAACTAGATGAGAAAAAAAGGTAGATACAGAGTTGAAAGTTGCGAAGGCAGCCTGGTGAAATTTACCAAAACGCAACCTAATTAATCATATGAAATTGTCATTAAAAACTCCTCAACACAAAGGACTGTACTACATGGCTCTACTGCAAATTTTCAAACCATGGAGAAAAGAAGAAGATTTATTAGCCACCCACGCCTCCTATGAAGGTGCTTTCAATGCAAGTCAAAGTATCAGAACAGATATAAACTTTACATGGTACAAAACAATATTGGACAATAAATGCCAACAAGAAGAAGAACTTCACGCACAACTAAATGTAGACACTCCTGAGAGCAGTGAACCTTCTGTGACAGGAAGCCAAGAACCACTTGGACAGGCACTCATAGCAAATGAGGCAGAATTAGCCATGACAGAAGTAAAGACCACCATGTGTCAGTATGAGCAATCTGCAGAAAGAGTTTGCTATACTAAAATACCAACTAAACAATGAACAGCGTACCATTTTTCTAGAATTAAGTAAAGAAATTGAAATGGTATACAGCACGAAACTAAAACTTGTACATGTGAAAACTACGAATCTGTACTGCTGTATGTAAGTGGTGAAGCTGGTTCAGGGAATACATTCTTAATAAAAATGATCAGTAAATTCCTCTAACAATTAACAAACAACCTTTCAGCTGTTGAACTGCCCCCACAGGTTTAGCTGCCTACAACATAGGTGGTGTCACTTTACACCGATTGATACTCCTTCCAGTAGAACACCAAAACAAATAAGAGTACTACATACTTTCAGCAGAAGCTGCTATGGAGAGTTTTGAAACAAATGAAAATGCTCCTAATAGAGGAGGTGAGCATGGTTTGCAACCTAATGTTAGCTTTGATTCACCTCAGATTGCAAGAGGTCCTCAAAACAGACTACGAAGAACTCTTTGGAGGAAAACATGTCATTTTTTTGGGAGATCTCCTTCAATTAACACTAGTGAAAGGTGAACCTATCTTTAAAACCTTAGGACACAAACTGTGCCGTAAAAGGATTGGGAATGTAAATCTCTGGCACCATTTCCAATACAGAGAACTAACTAAAAACATGCGTCTGTCTGCAGACCTCACCTCCGCCAACATTTAAAAAAACATATAGATTGGTGTACTATCAAAGGAAGTGGAGTCTACCCTAAATACCAGACGCATCCATGAGCTGTACGGCATAACACATGTGCTACTGATGTCGTGGAACAATTAGTTCACATAATTGTCAACTGTATGTCCTTAATGCCAACTCTAGAAAGCTGTGCACAATTCAATGAAACAATGCTGAAAAAAGAAATGCAACCACTATTAGAAATTCACTCCACAGACAAACTGGACGTACATGCTATGACAATACCTATATGTGAACAAGCCATAGCATGACTAAATACCTTAGAAAACTCTATCTCCAAAACAGTTGGTTTGGAGAAAATATTAACATTATGTGTTAACTGTAGAGTAATGCTAAAGTGTAACCTTGACGTAGAGCAAGGTTTAGTTAATGGAGCACTAGGTAGTTGTTTTTGGCTTCCAGACATACCCACGGGACAACAGCATTCAGTTTGTCAACATCCAGTTTGACAAACTTTCAGAAGTTAAAAGGATAGGACGCACAACAGCTCGATTCCTGTCATGATGCCTACCCCCGGGGAACCAGACCAGGTCCAGCAACCCCGGAAGCAGGCATCAAGTTATTTTGAGCAAGCCCAAAAACCCCTGCTAGGGGCTGTTTGGATGCGGTGCTGGAGCCTATGGCGCCAGGCTCATATGGAGAGTCAGCCGCCATAGGCGCCAGGCTCATAGAGTAGAACTTACCTGATGCAGACCATGCTGTATGCTTACCTGATGCAGACCATGCTGCAGAGCTCCTAGCCAAATGAGGCTTGGAAGGGACTATTTTACCTAGGGACTATTTTTTACTCGGGCGGGGCTGGGGAGGAATACTTACCTGGGACTACTTTGGAGGCTATTTAAAACACGCCCGAAGAGCAACACACGATTCGCGTTATTCTGCATCCGGCAGCGTAACGCTCACCGTGTCTGCAAGCCTGCATCCAGTCTTCTGCCACGTCCGCCTCAAGTCTGCAGCTCCTAGAAAAAGGGAGGAACAGAAGGAGAAGAGGTTAGAATAAGAGCAAAACCTTCTATCCTTACCTGAATTCCGGATCCACCGCGCCTTCGAGCTGGAAGAAAGAAGCATTTTACGCGTGCCGCCTCGCCTGCTGCAGCGCCGCGCTGAACTCACCGGCCTTCGCAGCATCCTCACGATCCACCGCATTCTTCTGCACGTTCCCGCCGCACTCTGGCACCTAAGGGGAACACAAGAACAGCAAAGGTGAGCCAAGGGAATAAACAGAGGCAATAGTAACTACCCCCATAGATTTACCTGATTACCGCCGGGGGTACTATTCCTCTTCACGGGGCGGCGCAGTCTCCATTGCATCCTCGCCGTACCCCGGCCCCTAATGGGAACAAAAGGACAACAAGGTGAGACGAAGGGACAAACAAGGGGAACTCTTCTCACCACAATAGACTTACCTAATTTTACCGCTGGAGGCATTATTCCCCGAACTTCATATTTTCTCTCCACACCTGAATAAGGGAGCAAGCCACAGGTTGCATTCTGGCCTTATTTTATTGAACTGTGTAGGATAAGCCAAATCCTTACCTGAACTTCATCCGCTACCACGAGGAACTCTTCGCTGGGGTCAAGCTGCAAACTGCAAGGAATCGGACAAGAGTGAAAGTCAGACATGTGAACTCTTACGAACTACATACTTTTCTGAGTCAATATTGTTCTGGAACTCACCAATTCCTTCGAGCCAGTGAAGCAACTGGTTATCAACGCGCCCCTGCGCTCAATGCAGGATGGAGAGCTCATCTTTTCAAACCATCAGGTGAGACTATAGGAGGGGACATCAAAGGTGATCTGTGGGGAGAACAGCGGGGGTGGGGGGATTCACGCTCAACTCCACGGGTGGTTAATTCCCTTTCTCCTTTTGCAGAAGAATATTCCTACGGGCCAAGCAAACAAAGCTAGGTGGGCCAGTCCAGTCCGTCATCTCGGCCCTACACGTCACATTGGTGGAGACCGCAGCTGTCCAGTTCGGATCGACGCCTCTGTGGGAGCCAGGTGAGCGTAACAATTCCTTCTTTTCAAAGACATGTATGTATGCAGAGAACAGTTTTCTCTGTCGCTAGCTTATGCAGTGACTATTCATAAATCGCACAGTCTAACCTTAGATCAAGCATTAATTGATATTGGCAGCACAGTCTTTAAAGAAGGCATGAGTTACGTAGGACTATATCTAGTCAATGATGCAAGTGCAGTCAGTGCTGACATTCATTGCATCATAGAATACAATAGACAACGTGCAGTCTATGCACCCCTTCTCAAAATGTACCCTGTTCCTCAAAAACGCAAAGGTTTTAAAAGAAAACTCATGCAATCAGAAGTTCTAAATAATTTCCCAACAGTACCGCCAAAAAAATTAAAATCAGCTAATACTGCATCAACTACCAAAAACACAGTAAAATTGACTGAAAAGGACAATACATACTCAACTACACACACAAAGAAAAGTACCTCTTCAAAGAAACCACATGCACTTCCATCAAAGTACTCAGACACAGAACTACCTGGTCCATTCAAATTTTCAATACAACTGGTGTACATTGCTATGCAAATGTAGCAATTCATGTTCTATTCCAAGTGGCAGTAATTGTTGAAAACATTTACTTAAATGGCTCGGATCAGTTGTGTTTACAAATGCTAATCCTTCACAGAAATGCAGCAAATGATCCTGACAACACTTAGTGTCTCAGGAATAAGGCAGGAATTGGACTACTGCGCTGGAATGTTGAAATTCATGTTAAACAAGAAGATCTATAGGAATTTCTAATGTACTTACTACAAATACTGGAAAGCAAAAACATACCCATTAATGAACTCTTTCAGATTTCCTACATGTGGAAACATACATGCACTCTCTGCAACCATGTCATTCAGGAACAAGTCCCTAACGAGCGCTTTGTCTATGTATCAATACCTAACTGAATCCATTCCATTTCAGCAACTGGTGCAAAATGCAAACCATTGTGTACTTCTTGCAATTCTGATAATCGTTCGATGTTACATATACAATCACATAGTCAATATGTAATATTAATGCTTTTAAGATACAATGCAGATGGAACCAAAAACAACTGCAAACATACTACCTTCACACACGGACAGGTATCACTTGGCAATAAAACCTTCACAACAGTAGCCATTATCTACCACACAGGCAACACAACCAGTGCAGGCCACTATACTGCATGCATTAGAAAGCAATGCTAATGGTAGGAATGCAATGATACTTCCATTATTCCAAAGCAGCGATTACCTGCAAATCTTGCAAATGCCTACTTAATATACTTGAAGTCAAAATGTACTCATTGATGTACAAAATTAGAATACCCTACTCCCCAACACCCACCAGTACCTACGTAATTGCACAAAAAAAGAATTACCTTCTACACTGCGGAACTAGAACAATTTAGCATACCGTAAGTATCCAACAAATAATCAATATTTCTGTTCTATAATTTATTCCCCAATGAACCCAATGATTACACTCAGAGAAACAATAAGTGTACAAAAATGGTACTAATATTGTTTCCTACATGAAACGTAAAAGAAAAACTACTAAGTATGAGGGTTCAAAACTATCCTCAGTAACCTCTGAAACCACCAACTACGCAAATGAGTCACCACCTGTCTAACAATACCCATATAAATTCAATACATATGCAAATATCAGTATGTAAACCCATAATGGTGCACCACCACTTCAGAATGTGGAAAGATGTGAAACTACCAACAGGAATGCACGAGCTACTACACATACCCTGTAGAAATTGGACACTATAAATAGTTAGAATACGCCACCTGGTATCTAACTGCAACCAGAATACTGCAATATTACTTGCAGCATTGAAACAGCCCAACTCATCCTTCAGCCACCACTGTGCTACAAACAGGTGGTGCTCTACCAAGTCTAAAATGTCCTCCACAACCATTCTGTAATGGTGACCACCCATAGGAGAGGTGCAAATTTGAAAGGGTGTATGATGGAGCAACGTATGGTTATAACAACTTACCCAAACAAGCAAAGGAAAAATAAATGCACTCCATAAACCTATTTGTGGAATCCATATACCAGTATCATAGTGTTTTCATGCATGGCTGCATTGCGTTGGGGTGGGTGTGGCCAAGGCCTAGCCTCTTGGGTGCATGCAGAGGCCTTTAAAAAAATGTATTTCCCACTAACTGGGGTTAGAGTGGCAATGTACTACAAATTACCACAGATATCTGTAGGTGCCCGCAAATAACCATTGTTATCCAAAAAAAGCGCACAAAATCCAAAACTCTTCCCTGCCCTCCCAGGCCCTCACCTAGTGCCACCCTCTTCTTGGCATGCTCCCCCGTACTCCCCTCAGGTCCTCTTTCCCTCGATAGCCCTCTTCCATTCCCCCCAACAATCCTCCTTTCATCTGATGCACTTTCATTACTGATCTAATTTTCTATCATAACCGCAGTTATCCTGCCGGATAACATCAGCTATGCGAAAATGTTCGAGCTCTGAACTTAGTCCCCAGAATCCCCCTTTAAAACCCAACACCCCAATTTTACCTGGTATCCTCTTTCACCCTCCCCACCTCTAGCCTGATGCCATTTCATAATTTTTCCTCCTCCAAATGCCATTTGTTCCACTTTTCTTTTTTGGCTAACCCCCAGTTATGCCTGTTATAACCGCATTTATCTCTCGGAGCGAGCAAATAAAAAAGTCTTGCTGATGCATTATGGGAGACATATATAGCTATCATTTTGGGAGAAGGGGGCCCCTTCATTTAACTACTGGATGGAAAAACCCAGGCCCCTACCAGAAATTCTATTAGCCTTTCTCAGCATCTCTGCTTCAAAGTACCAAGCCCAATAAAGAGGTTTTAAGGAGCAGGGGGGAACCTGTTCTCTGTCAAATATATTAAAAACTACTGGAAGGATTTCCATGGGGGCGGGCGCTTGACGATCTTGTGGTTTAGAAAATGTCCTCCAAATCCATCCAGCAAGTCAAAAGTTATTAACCTCCATCGGCTTCTCTGCTGCAAAGTACCAATACTGATATAAAGGTACTCCTACGTCCCATCCCCTTTCCTCCATCCTGTATTGGCGTCCCTCGCTAGAGACGGTCACTGAACCTTTTCATACCAGAAAAAGAACACTTTCCCTTTAAATTTATACACTCGCATGCGCTCCCTTAATCCTACCCACCGGCACCAAACCCCAGTCCTCTTTTCATCGTCGACGGCAGCAGACCGATTTCACCAGCGCTCATGGGTGAGGCCTCAAGCCCCGTAATTCCATGCGCTTTCCCTAATAGTTTTCTTTTTCTATATTCAGGTTTTGGGAACACTGTCCACCAGTGCCCTAGCCTGTCCCTGGCGCATTGTGCGACAGTTCATTTACCACCGCAGATCTGCAAGCAATATGCCTCAGGTGCCTTCGGAAACACAGTGGATGGGAAGGCTGCTTGGCGTGTGATGCTCTCACGCCCCGGTCCCTCAGAAACCGGCTTGCAGGGTGGATAGAGTTATTCTCCAGGACTCCGCCTGAGAGCATTAAGGTATACGTACGCAGAAAGACCAAGAAGATAGGTGTACTCTTCTCTAAAGCACCCTGCAAGCGCGACTCCTTTCCAAGGAAGCCCATTGGCGGGAGGGGCCAGTTGGACCGTCACACCGGCAGGAGGGACACCAAGGCTTTTGGAGCTACTGGCTTAACGGCCCAGGGGTCAAAAGGCCCTACCAGTTCCTCCGCCGATGAGCCTATTAGCTCTGGTACCGGGACATATCCCGAGGGGCTCAGCTCTGTCACTGGGCACATGCCAGAGGGGGCACCTACACGCAGCGCAGACAGCACTACCGGCCCCATGGCTGAGGGCCAACTGCCTACCAAGCCCTTGCCTGAGGTGTAGGGTGGGGCAGAGCCGATGCGTTCCGGCATGCCAGCCGAGCCCAGACCCCCAAAGGTGGGAAATTATATCAACCAGGACTTACTGCACCTCCGCTCTACAATCTTTTCACAAAGCCTCTCTTTGATAAGCTTGATGCACTTGGGATCGCATATACCAACTATGCGGACGATACCCAAGTACTCCTACCACTAACTGGCTCATTCGACACTGATGCTGCCGCACTAAACCTAATCTATGCCACAATTCAGGCCTGGATGGCAGAAAACGGTCTCTGCCTCAATGGGGATAAGACCGAGATTCTCATCCTGGGCCAAAAGACAACGCTAACAAACTTAGACTGCACCTACTCCAGTTTTGACATCGACAACACCAACATCCCTGTCCTTAAATCGGTCAAGACTCTTGGGGTCCACCTCGACGCCACGCTCTCCATGAATAAGCAAGTCAATGCCATAGCATCTACCCCTGCCTTTAGCATCAAACTCATCAATGCCATCAAACCCTTCCTAACCAAGCCTAACTGCCTCTCCATCACCAGAGCCACTGTGGGCGTGAAGTTAGACTACTGCAACTCACTCCTAGCAGGCACTTCCTGTAAAAATCTAAACAAACTACAGATCACTCAAAACAATGCACTAAGAGCAGCACTAGGTATCCCAAGAAGGGACCACATCACTCAAGCGAGACAAGCAGCTCACTGGCTCCCAGTCAAAGACCGCATTACATTTAAAATTGTCTCTACAGCCCACAAATGCATTAACCACACAGCACCGGCCTATCTCTCAGAAACACTCTCGAAAGCCACTTCAGCAAGACCCATCAGAACTCGCTATTCCAAACAACTCACCATTCCTCGCATCAACAAAGCTAAGGCGGAGGGTTAGGCTTCCCGTACCTAGCCCCTAAGCTCTGGAATGCCCTTCCTACTGCTCTCCGAGCTGAAACCTCTTTACTCACTTTTCGAAAGAATCTAAAAACCTATCTCTTCAACTAAATTCCCACCTCCTCTCTCACCTACCTCCTGCTTTTACCCACCCACACTCCTTAACTACTGACACAAGCTGGTGCCTGTGCAGCCTGCAACTCCACAGTCACCGCTGCCCATGCCTCTTGATGCTCTGGTTGTAGTGCCTACACCTCCAGCTCCAGCGCCTGGGCAACTCCAGTGGCAGACCTAATGCCTATGGTCCCAGTGGCCCATTTTAGCGCAGGTGACCAGCAAGACACTGATTAGGAGGAACAGGACACGCCTTCTTCGGCGAGGGCATTTTATGTTAATGTTGTCCCTTGGCACTCTGGCGGCTCTGAAAAAAGGGAAAGGAGGGAGGGGGGTTGAGTTAGTGGTAATAAGCTGGAAAAGTGCAAGAGAGCAGTGATGTGCCGTTGGCGGCCTCAGCCGGGTGGGTCTGTTGGCTGGGCTTGTGGTGTTTTATGGTCGGTAGTCATGTGCTGTTGTGTGAGTCTTTGTGTGGTTTGTTTTGTTGTTGCAGTGTAGTGAAGTTTGTGCGGATTGTTGTGTTGTAGGCTTGTGGTTGTGTTTGGTTAGAGTTTGAGAGGTGTATGCAGAGGGGTGAAATTGTTAGTGGATTGGTTAATTGGCATTGCTGTCCGGAAGTGAGGCGCTGAATTTCCGTATTCTCTCCAGGTGGAGTGCGGGAGCATCTCTGCATCTCTGTCCTGACCTGGGCCGTCCGATACTCAGTCCCTTTCACACATGGCATCCACTCATTCAAATTCGGCCTCGGCCACCTATGTGACACCTGTCTGTATGCGGGGCAGGCAGGCGTTTGTACGTCCCTTCAAATCTGGCCCATAGAGCATTCCCAATCTAGTTGGTGCATGGCATTGACTAGCCAAGGCTACTCCATCAATATGTGGCATTCATCTTATTCAGTTGTTTATGCAGGCTATCGCTCCCAGCCCCTTCGAAACGTGGCACATGCCAGCGCCAGTGGTCGAAGTGTACGAAAAGAAGTAGTGGAATTATGTTTTTTGCTGGCCTGCACCCACTCCCCACAAAGCCCATCAGTACATCCCCTCCCACACACAATACACACTCCCAAACACTTGCACCTGCTGTTTAAGGGAATGTTCAGTGCAGTGCACTGAAAATGCAAGTTTCAAGTTCTTCCTACACTTTTATTTTAAAACAAAACCATTCCGGAACAATTTCTTTTTAAAATAAAAGTACATGATCTGTAAAAAGTAATTTAAAAAAGTAGAGGAGCACCGCTCCCGACCGCTCCCGCTCACTTCGACCACTGGCCAGCGCTTGCAATTACATCCAGGGGCGGCACCTGCCTTCATTCACAACTCCATACGGTCAATGCCCATGCCCACAACTTAGTTCAAGTGTGGCAAGTGCTAACATTCACACAACTCTATACAAGTATGATACCTGGTAGCAATTATGGGGCTGGTGAGGTTGTTGGCTGGAGTTGGCTAGGGATGGTGATTTTTGTCCTCATGGGTGTTGCTTGTGTCCTATTCGGCTTAGCATCGTCTCTCTCTTGTTGTAGTAAGAGTTTCTCTGGTCGGTTCTGAGTGTTGTCAGTGTCATCCTAAATTTAGTCATCCTTTTCTTTGCGTTTTTCCCGTTTGGTTGTTTTGGTTTTTCAGTTTGAATCTGTCATGTTGAAGAGCCAGGTTTTTAGTAATTTTCTGAATTGCAGGTGGTCTTTGGTGTTACTTATTTCTTTCGGGATGTTGTTCCTGGTTTTTGCAGTTAAGTGGGAGAAGGAGGAGCCCCACATTTTTTCTTAAGGTATGTTTTTTGTTCCAGGCGGATTTCGTTGCTTGATCTGAGGAGTCTCGTTGGCTTGAAGATAGTTATTTTCTTTTGTAGGAATTCGGCTCCCTGTCCGCTGATTGCCCTGTGTGTTATGCACATTGTTTTGAAGGTGATGCAATGTTTGACTGGGAGCCAGTGCAGTGTTTTTAAGGCTGGAGTAATGTGGTCTCTTCTGGATAGTTTGAGGAGCAGTCTGGCTGCTGTATTTTAAATCAGTTGTAGTTTCTTCAGGAGGTATTCTGGTATCCCGAGATAGAGGCTGTTGGCATAGTCGATTCTTGACATGATGAGGGTGACGATTGTGAGTGTTGTGTGTGAAGGAGAGGAAAGGTAGGATTCTTCTTGCCGTGTGGAGGAGGAAGAAGCATTTCTTGATGATTGCATTTATTTGTGGTTCTAAGATTAGGGTGTTATCCATCAGGACTCCCAGATGTTTTACTACCTTAGATGGTGTTGGTGCGGTTCCCATATCCGTTAGCCATGGAATGTAGGTGTTGTTCTGTTGGTTTTTGGATATAGTCATGATTTCTGTCTTTCCTGGGTGATTTTCAAGTTGTTGGCATTCATCCAGGCTTGAGTGTCTTCGATTTTTTAGATTATTTGAGTGCAATCTGCATAGTTGTAGCATGTTATGTATTTTTTGAAGATTCTGATTACTGGAGTCTGGTAGATGTTGAAGTATCACCTTGTGATGGTGAAGACCCTTGTGGTACTCGACAGTCGTTAACTCGTGGGGTGGATTTGAAGGGTTTTATCCATACGGTTTCTGTTCTGTCTGCTAGGAATGATTGAATCCAGAGTAGTGCCATGTCCGTTATGCCTATGTTCATGACATGATAGAATCGCTGTCTTAGCAGAATACCTGAGCATCCCTCAGCCCCAGAAGGAGCTGCCGGAGACGGAGTTAGTGACAGAACTACTCACCATCAAGGCAGAATACAGATCTGGCATCCTGTTGCAGGAGAACGTGAAGGTACTGAATAAGAAGGGTTGGCTCAAGCCCCACTTCACTCAGCCAGTAAATAAAAGGCTAGATGCAAAATTCAGGCAGGTGGAGGGCTACACTCTGCTCTTGTCAGTTCACCCCCAGCCACTGTCGTCTGAAATTGCAGCAGCATCTATGAACGCCAAGTCTCAGACCTCTTCGACAAACACCTCAACTTCAGCACTACTGTGCAAGGAAGAATAAATGCTCGAGGCCTATGGGAAATTGGTGGCTTCCTCCCGGACATTCCAGCCGACAAACAAGCCTCCTTCAAGACGAGACTCGCTGTAGCAAAACTAGTGTTACAGGACATTATGGAAGCCACTGCGGCCCACGTAGATGCAGCTAGCAGGGCAATCTGCGTGGCGACAGACTGCAAAGGATGGCCAGGCTTCACGCGACCAGATTCAACCCTGACGTTTAGTACAGAATCCTAGACCTGCCTGTCGAGGGCATCGACTTGTTTCATTCCACCACGGACGAGAAACTAGTTAAGAAGAGCAGTTCGCAGACGGCCAAATCCCTGGCCATTCTCACAAAACCAGCAGCCAAAACGTTTGCATATGGCCACTCTCGCTCGGACAGAGGCTGGTCCTTTGGTGGTTTCTGGGGTTTCCACGACCGCCGGGCCAGGCAACCAGACAGGTCGCCATGCCAACATGGACAAAAACACCAGAAGTCTTCGCACAAGGGCTTCTTTCAGTCCCCCTGCCAGTCATCAGCCTCCGACCCAAAGAAGCAATGACTCCCCCTTCAGATCCATAGCATGCTGGTCGGGGGCAGCTTGGCCCTACACAGTCAAGCTTGGCGTGCACGCTTTACGGTCTCATGGTTGATTTCGGTAGTCTCCTCGGGCTTCTGGCTTCCCCTACCTTCCACACCCCATACCCTCCATCCCACAGAACGGGACTCTTTCACTCTTGTCAGAGATATGTTTCCTGGTGGAGAGCAAGGCGGTGGAGGAGGTTGCTCCCCTTCTGCAGGGGCAGGACTTTTACTCCTGCATCTTTGTTATTCAAAGGAAGAACCAGGCGGGCCTGCGAGTGGTCCTAGATCTATACTTCCTGAATCTGTACCTACCTCTGCAGAAGCTCAAAATGGTGATGCCAGCTCTTATAGCAGATACGCTGTGTGGGGGGACTGGACGAGTTCCCTGGATCTGAAAGATGCATATCTTCACATCCCCAGAGTTCAATCTCATCGATCCTTCCGCAGGTTCAGAGTCATGGGGTTGCTCTTTCAATACAATGTGCTGCTGTTCGGCCTGAATTCGGCACCAAGGGTATTCACAAGACTAATGAATGCTGTGGCTGCTCTGCTCAGGGCAGAGGGCCAGCTTGTATATCCTTACCTCGATGACTGGTTAGTCCAGGGGTGCGGAGGGGGGTCCCTGGAGCAGGTCAGGTTCTCAGTGGACAGGCTCATGAGTACATTCTACGAGCTAGGGTTCATAATCAATTTCCAGAAGTCTCCGCTCTACCCTACACAAACGCTGGTGTTTTTGGGGCTGCTGTGGAATAAGCAGAGGCGCAACGTGTCCCCCACGGGGGAGAAGGTGGCGGCGAACAAAGATGCTGTTGCTCACTTCCTCAGCAGATCAGTAACTACTGCCTAGTGGTACCAATACCTGCTGGATGTACTGGCGGTATGCCTTCTGGTTATCCCTTAGACCAGGTTGCCAATGAGGAGAAAACAGCAGTTTTTTTTTCAGCATCCTGGGACCAGGAGTCAGGTCCTCAAGGACTCCCGGTCACTATTGCCACTCAAGAGCTCACGTGGTGGGTGCAGGATATGATCCTCATGGTGGGAGGCCATTCAGGCCACCTCTGGCGGATCATATCATAACGACGGATTCCTCGCTCCAGGGGTGGAGGGGCTACCCTGGCGACGCATTCAGTACATGGGCTGTGATACAGGACTGACCAACAAAGTCACATCAACTGGCTGGAAATGATGGCCATTTGGCTCACAACCAAGGCATTCCTTCACTTATTCAGGAGCAGTGCAGTTTGCATTTGGACGGACAACTATACCTGCATGCACTGCCTCAACAAGCAGGGGGGCACCAGATCCCTGCCCCTATGCAGGCTGACTCTCAGCATTTGGGAGTGGGCGATTGCACAGGGCATATGGGTCTCGGCAGTGCACATGCCGGGAGAGTCCAACCTGGAGGCGGACAGACTCTGTTGCTTAGGCTCCAACAACTACGAGTGGCAACTGAACCAGAGGGTCCTTAGGACATTTTCATCAGGTGGGGCAGCCCGGTTGCAGACCCGTTTGCGACAGAGAACAATCAGACTTGTCAGCAGATTGCGTCCTAGGGGACAAGGGTGCACGGCTACCTCTGGGGTGCACTTCAGATCCCCTGGGATGGGATGTGGGCGTATGCAATTCCTCCTGCCCCACTCATCCACAAGGTTGTTTGCAAGATCAGGCAGACCCATCGGCTGTGTCTCATTCTCATAGCACCTCAATGGCCAGCCAGGCCCTGGTTCTCAGACCTTTAGCAGCTGTCTGCCCACCCAGAGGTACCTCTCTCGTTCAGGAAGGGCCCACTTCTGGCTCAGCAGGGGGGGGGGGTACTCCACCCCGCTCCGGAGAGGCTGGCCCTAGCAACCTGGTACCTGAGCACGTAACTCTTCAACATCTCCATCTGTCTCGCGACAACCTCAAAATCATCCAAGGAGCCAGGAGTCAGGCTACTCGTGAACAGTACAAAAGCAAATGGACCAGAGTCTGCTTCTGGTCCAAAGAAAGAGGAGTGGACCCACTAACTTGCATGCTGGACCAGGTGTTGTCTTTTTTGGAATACCTAGCCAGGTCAGGGGTTCAGGTGGACACCTGATGGACATACCTAGCAGCTAAAGGTGCATACAGGAACTCTTGACAAGATTGATTTCTCATCCTCTAACCCAGTGATTAAAAGACATCTTGTGGTGGTAACCAGGATGTTCCCGCCTGTCAGACACCCGCAGCCAATCTGGGATCTTAACGTAGTACTCAGCGCCCTAGCACACAAACCATTCCAGCCCATGACCACAGTGGACATCATATTGGTCATGCTCAAGACAGCGCTACTAGTGTGCCTTGCTTAAGCTCGCAGAGTTAGAGACATTCAGGCCCTTGTGGCTTTTGAGCCCTACACCATGTTTCATCAGGTCAAGATCATGTTTCACACTCACTCCAGGTTCCTCCCAAAGGTTGTCTCCTCCTGCTACATTAACAAAGAAATTGTGCTCCCCACCTTCTTCCCAGAACCCAAGGAAGACGCTGAGAAGGTTCGCCACTGCTTGGACAGCAGAAGAACACTGAAATTCTATCTTGACAGAACCAAGTGCTTTCGCAAGACGGATGCCTTGTTTGTCACTTTTGGCGGGGCAAGACAGCAAGCGTTCAAAGCTTCAATAGCTAGATGGGTGATTGCAGCCATCCAAGAGGCATACAAAGCGCAGCACAAGGAATCACTAAAGGGGCAGGCACGCTCACGCGGTCAGGGCCAAGGCAGCGGCTGTTGCCTTCCAGTGTCAAGTTCCTTGGCAGTTGATCAGAAGGGCAGTGGCCAGGCTGTCCTTCGTCGTCTGTTTGCCTAGAGGGTCAAGCTCTCCTCCACAGGGCAGTTGTATCAGTGGTAGTCACCCATACAGGATGGAGGAAAGGGGACTGGACGCTGTAATAATTAAGTGTTAATCACCGGAGTGACTAACGTACTCCTAGTCCATAGTCCCCTTTCCTCCATACATCCCACGATCCTTCCCCCTAATAAAGAGCAGAGAGGTTGAGTAGTTTAATACAGCTGACACGTCAAAGGGGACTGGGGTGTGGCACCGGTGGGCGGGGTTAAGGGAGTGCATGCTCTTTGGCCCGCACCCCCACGTGCATATAAATTTAAAGGGAGCCTGAAAGCCCCAAATGGGAAAGCAGCTTTAGGCAGAAACACAACTCGGAGGAGCCTGAGAAACTTAGAAAGAAAAACCGCAGCATTTTCAAACACAATAACGTTGTATTTATGTTTGCTGTAGCTTCAAAAGCTTTTTAAAGCTGCAGTTTTACTTCTAAGTTTTCCGGGCTCCTTCAGCCTGGAAAACGTAGGAAAAGAAACGGAGCTAGTGCTTATTTTTTTAAAAAAATAAATAGCACTTACCGAGATGCAGCTGCAGCTTTTCTGCCTGTAGTCTCCGGTCTGCGTCCTCCGAGTCCCGGCACCAATGAAGGAAAAGCCACCCAGTGGTAGCTTTGGTTTACTACAGCTGGCTGGCTTTTCCTTCATTAGTGCCGCAAAAGCAAGCACAGGCGGGCATCGATTTCACAAAATGGATGCTCCCATGTGCTTTCTTTTGTAAATTTTGAGCTTCATTTGCTCAAAATTTTACATTGGCACTTTTTTTTTAAAGTCCCTATCTATTTTTTTTATTATTGCCCATCTTTTTTTTGCAATAAACATTTTTGGGCGAACCATTCCTTTAAGTCAATGCTTTGTGCCCAAATTGTTTATTTGGTCCAAATCTGCCAAGTGGTTTCCACGCTACGGCTGTTCAAAAACTGTACTTTTTTGCGAGGGAAAATTAATGCAAGTAGGCTGAAAACAGCGTTTTTATGTTTTCTTAATAACTTTTAAAATTTCTAACGTGTGGTTCCAAGCAAGTCAAAAGTTATTAACCTTGCTCAGCCTCTAATGTAAAAAAAACACCAATGCTGATATATAGGTTTTAAGGAACACCAGGCACCCCCTTCTCTGTCAAATGTTATCCAAACTTCTCAATGGATTTATCCCAAGTCAACGCTTTGTGCCCAAGATCTTTTTTTATTTTGCCTAAATCTGCCCAGCTTTTTCCCCGCTATGGCTGCTCAAAAACTGCACTTTTTCTCTATGGTAACATTGATGGGTTGAAAACTGCAAAGTTTTATTTTCTTTGACAAACGTTTTGTTTGGATAATTTCATCCTAATCCATCCAGGAAATTAAAAAGTTATTAGCAATAGAATTTGGGGGGGAAATCCTGTCAGCCTCTTTTCTGCAAAGCACCATGGGAGATATAGCTATAATATTGGGAGAAGGAGGCACCCCCTTATCAGTCACATATATTAACTACTACTGGATGGAATAACCCCAGATTCCCCCTCGACGCCCCCCCCCAGAAATCGAGTCAACGCTTAGTGCTCAAGTTGTTTCGTACCTGGTTCAATTCTGTCCAGCGGTTTGGGTTGTGTGCTGGAGCAAAAATGGGACCTTTTCTCTATGGGAAAATGAATGGGGACTAGACTGCAACAGTGTTTTTTTTTTTAACTTTCTTAATAACTGTTTTTCTTTTTAACAGATCTTTCCAAGAATGTCCAGTCTGGGGGGGACCCCTGACAACAATTATGTTTGCAAAATGTCCACCAAATCTGTCAAAACCTATTAGCAATTCATTTTTCAGTTTCCCATGGAACTTGATGATCCTCTTTACTATAGTGCGGCCACTGCCGCACTATAATAAAAATATATATATATATTGGTCACCTTAAGTATATCAAGTGCAAGTTATAAACACATTACATTTAAAACGTACTTTCACGCGGTTTAAAAGCATTTACGAAATAACACCTCAAAATAAAATAAAGATGAGTCTCATGGTCTAAATGTATAGCCATAGACTCGGCATCCAGATTGGATGGTATTGGCCAGTCCAACTTCATGATATGTTATAATTGAAAATCATCCATCTAATTTTCCATACCCCTCAAATATTCTAGCTGACCCCCATATTGTGCAAACTCTAGTTCAGTGGTTCTACAAAATGATTAGCATACTTTAGCAATCTGATATGGTTTTTGTTTTAGTGTTGTGGACTAGCCAACGTGATCTTACATGGAAATAGGGAGGGCACAGGAACAAAAACAGGGTTCGAAATTGCCAGGCGCTGGCCGCTAATTAGCTCCTAGGGCCCTTAATCAGTGCCTGGTAATCTTTTTTCCAGCATTAGCAAGCACTACTAAATGCACCTGCTGTATTCCAGTGCATTTCTCATAATTGGCCACTATATGGCAGCAGAGCTCAGAGCACAGACAAGCATAAGCTTGCCGTGGAGCTGTGGAAGCATCTAGTCCCTGAAAACTCACCAAGCACCTATGACTATCGTTGCGCCCTGTTTCTAGGAAATGAATGAGCTGCTGGATCCGACAGAAGTTACTTACTTGTGCCTTACCCCACCGAAAAAAGTTAGAAGGAAAAAGTTACTGCCCAAACTGCAAAACCTGTTGTGGTTTCGTTTGGAGATTTATGGTGCTAATTAGCAGGCAACAAATGCTGCACTTCATAGGCACCACGAGCCCATATCAACTCTACTGTTTTGATTACCTGTGATTTTGGGGTAGGCTCAGCCTCCCTCTTTGGCCACCACTGCTGCCTCTAAGTATAACACTTCACTCAATGTCTCCAGCTACTTCCATTTGCTCGTCCAACTTTCATTGTTTGCAAGATCTCATGTAACATAACATTACACTGCTAGATTTGGTATCCATTTAAAGTATGAAATAGTGGTACAACATTTATAACAGCATGGCATTATATGTTTTAATTCAATGTGACTAGTACACAGTATAACATAATTCATGATGAAACTGCACATCTGCCTGAACGTATTCACTAATATCCGTTACAGTGAGGATTGATGCTGCTTGATTGAAATCCATTGGAATATGAATAGGAATTGTATGGCCGCCATCAAATCCATTTTTCATGACTGGCATAACACCATTGTAAAATACTTGATTTAGACACCTTTCAGTGTGAAAATATATTTTGTGGCTTTGAATTAAAAATGTGATGCCCTAGTGACTTATTTTCTCTGCTCGCGCAGCTAGGGGTACGTTCAGATCATTGGACATGCAAAGTGCATCTAACCAAAACCCAGACTTCTCATGCTCACAGAGCCCAATACATTATGAGCACTGACATACAGATCTAGACAACAGATCTTTGTGGTTTCCAAATCCGTTGCTGGCAAGGAGTGCAGAAACGCCTAGAATTCAGAAAGTAGGAGTCCCGCAAGGACACCTATAAAATGCATTTGCAAAACTAAATTAAAAACTGAATAGCGCCTGGTCAGAAGAAATGAATCCTAGTCTCAAAAAAGCATGATACCCAGGAGCTACTTTTAGCTCCTGATCCAGGAATCCCAATTTCGACCCCTGAAAAAGAGTATGACAGTTTCCACCTGGCCCTAATGACACGAGCAAAGCTGGTTATCCATTCCTGCTCTTTTCTATTTGCCAGCAGGGAAAACACAGGAAAAATGTGTAAGTTAAATTTAAAGTACAGAGAGCGTAACTGAGGTGGGTACATTTGGTCAAGGTCATTTTTAATAATTGTATTTGTTTTGTGATTTATATAGCGCACCAAGCCAATGGGCATCTAGGCGCTTTCTTTCAAAACCCGAAACCAACCTAAGTCTCAAGTAATCTAATAAAAGTCTGGAATTTACTAGTTTATCAATTAGCACACTATCATTGTAGTTCCTGTATGCCAATCCCACAACCTTCCCTTCATTTTCTGTGATATTTTCAGTGTGCAGCCATTAATCCAGCCTTGCGATCCACAAAAGTAATAATTCTACATTTGTGAACCAGGTTGATTCGCTTGTCTTAGTGGAGCTCAGAATCTTGCTCCACATTTCGCTGTATGCATCCCAATGGGTGTAGCACTTGTACAAATCCAAAAGGGGAATGGTTTACAGCCAGCTGGGCATCAAGGGTCCCTACCCCCAATTCAGAATAAGGGGACTGTGCTTGAAGTTTAAAATGTCATGTATTCGGGTGTGCAATTAGCAGTATGCATCATTATAGGAAGTGTCTATTTGCAAAGACAAAGGATAATTCATAGCTATTTAGAGCAATCCCAAGATGCACCTTTACATCATGTGATTGTTTTTTAAAACCTTGAAATGTCTGCCGAGCAATGCTTCTGGAGCTTCGTGATGAGGACTGCACAGGCTCACCGATGAGGAAAGGCCAAGGGGTCAAGGTACTGCCAGATTTCCTGGATTTGACAAACTGATTATATCACTTAAATGCTTGACAGTTTATCCGTGGTTTTCGGGCCATTAAGAGGGGCCCGGTTTAAGCGAGGGTGCAACTGCCACTTTAACTTTAGCAATGGGGGTATAAACCTAAATTTGCACCCATAGAGATGTTTGCAGTTTTTGTTTTCTTACTGTGCAGACTAAATTATGCTGTAGTCAATGGATATTGCTGATTAGCTTCCATCTGAGACCCTGTCAGAGTTGTTCCTCTGGTGTTCTTGTACAAAATAGAGAACATGCACTATTCACCCTTTGTCCTGGTGAAAGAGCAGACATTGTGCACTATTTACCCTTCGTCCTGATAAGTAGTAGAGATTCTGCCCTATTTAGCCATGCTCCTGTTAAATAGTAGAGATTCTCCACTATTTATACGCTGTGCTTGTAAATAGCACAGATTCTACAAATAAAGATTCTGCACCATTTACCCTTTGCCTTGGTCAACAGAAGAGATTCTGCACGATTTACTCTTCATCCTTGTAAACAGTAGAGATTCTGCATCATGTATCCTTTCTCCTTGTAAACAGCAGAGATTGGGCACTATTTAGCCTTTGTCCTTGTAAACAGCAGGGATTCTGCCCTATTTACTCTTTGCCCTTGTAAAAAGCAGAGATTCTGCACCATTTACCATGTCCTGGTGAATAGATGCTACCATCATTATATTGTGTTGTACTTGTTTGTGCCATCACTAAAGAGAATGAAGCTTACATTTATTTCTATTTTCTGAAATTGTTTTGGTGAAAGGCTATAGGAAATGGCTTTATCAATGCGGAGGGGCGTGATATATTAGAGTGAATTGCCGGTCAGCTGTCAGAGTAAATGAGAGGTCGATTTTTTCCAAATAATTATTCTAAGGTTTATTAATGTGTCATTCTGCTTGGATCTTGATGTGCTAATCCTCTTTGATAGGTACATATTAGCTTGACTTTTCAGACTGTTAAATTCTAAGTCTTTAGTCAGCACCCTGTGCCACCACATTTAAGTGGTGTTGATTTCTGCAATACTATGTTACATCTAGTTTATTTTTTAGACATATAGAATTAAGATGTGTGTAGCCTTTAATCTCTTTCCAACTTGCCTCTGTGATTGTAATTTAGCTAACCCACAAATCACTCTCTGTAGCAAGTCCCAGGTTATCTTTCGACCGTGGCCACTCACTGATTCCTGTCATTTCTTTTTATAGGTGATGGAAACCTGCACCTGAATGTAACTTCTCCAGCCTATGATCATGCTCTGTTGTCCTCCATTGAGCCCTTTGTCTATCAATGGACAGAGAAGCATTGTGGCAGCATCAGCGCAGAGCATGGCCTAGGCTTCAAGAAGAGGCAGCACATCCACTACAGCAAGACAGAAAATGCAGTCCTCCTTATGCACCGGCTCAAATCTCTGTTGGACCCAAAAGGCATCCTCAATCCATACAAAGTTCTGCCAGACATATCTGGTTAGGATTTTCTTCACATGATTCTGTTGTCAAGCCATGGCCACTCATCCCATGCGGTGGTGTTGTAACAACCAGTCTGATTGATGCTCACTATACGTTCAGTAGTTGCGCCAATAAGCTTTGACTAGGCTTGAATACCTAAGACATGACTTTGTTAGGTAGCTCCAAAATGTCCAGCCATCACTACATGATTCAGCTCTTGTTCAACCTAAATCTGGTTCCTTTTATAACATGGTAAATGCCATTTTCATTTATTTTACATCAATGCAAACAGTGCAACATCAACTTGCAAGTTGCATATATGTGATAAACTGCCTGTTCCCTTTCCATTATCAGTGTAGGTCAGGCGATTTACATGAAGAACTTTAAAACTGCAAACCTAGAATTAGGCAGAAGAAATCTCCTAGAAAATGATTTGCAGAAAAACTGATGGTTCCCAGTTCATAAGACAAAAGAAAAATGTTTTAACTGAATCGCTTCTTATTAATAGAAACATGCATTTTATATCATTTAAATTCATATTAATAAAACATATTTATTCAGGCAAACAATAGTTTGAGTGTTTTTTTCTGGCAACGTTTATATGGGAGAGAGAAATGAGAAAAACATTATTAATACCATTGCTTGTGTGTAGTTCTGATATTTCTTATACAGATAATGTAGATAGGCCTGAGTTTGTTACGGGGCAAAGATCACCCAATGGCTTCTTGCAGAGTCAGACACAGGACATCCCTGTATTCTAAAACTGTTCTAGAGGTGATGTAATAAGGATTTCAGTCCATACATGGTCTGCTCACAAAGCAGGTGGACTGAAGAAAAGTTTTAGGTCAATTCCTGTCAATTTACAAGGCAATTTCTGAGCGAGTTGTTTTATAGGGAATCTACACTGCAGCCAATATTTCTCTCTTGGAATAAAAATGACTGACTTTACTGTGGTTAAAAATATTCTTTTCTCCATCTGTGCAATTAACTCCATGACAGGTGATTTCTGGTTGTTCACGATGTTAGGATAAATAAACTGTCAAGGACATGGTTTTTGTTAAATGGAAATTTTCACTCGGCCCAATATCCAGTAATTGATGTCAGTTAAGAAGTCTATATAAGACCATTGGGTTTCTGTAGAGGTGGTAACTTTCAAGCATTCCTACAACCTAGAAGACCAGTTGCTTCTACACAATTCTCTACCCAAAGACCTTACCGTCTTCTTTAACTGGCACATTTCCCACTCTCAATTTGATTATTTCTTGATGTCTCACAATTCATCACATATGGTCTTGGATGCAGCAGCGGGTGATATTGTCATTTCAGATCGTGCTTGAATATCCCTTGTGTTGGATTTGATCTCTTTTCAGGGGAAGATGGGATGAGGGCCTGGAGGCTGAATACCAACCTGCTAAATGATGATTATGGCTTTGTTAAAAACACTGAATTGGCTCTTGACGTATTTGAAGAGGACAATGTGAACTCTGACTATTTTGAGTTTTGGTATGCATTTAAATATCTGTTAGGGGTGACATTAGTAGCTTTACGTCTTAAGTGAGAAAAAGAGGAGGGGAGAGTCATCAAATCGGAAGCTTTTTTAAAAGATGTAAAATTTTTCTGTGTAGTCGATTCAACAGAGGCTAACCAAACATCCCCTAGGGAAATGTGATGTGGGCTGAATTGCTTGTTGTCTCAGGAGGTGGATCTGGAAATAGACTATTTCATACAAGGCTTATGTGAATTCAGATAGGGCCAGTCTGCTTTTGGCAGCACATCTACCAAAAGTTAAGTAGAAAAAGGGCATTGGCTACATTGAGTGATTAATGGGGTGTCCGTAAAGTCTAATATTCCATGCATTGTTGTGGCTTAAAGATAATTTCTCGATTCACAGTTAATATAGGAGGAAATCTGAGCTGCTTCTAAATTAATGAAAGTAAATTAGTGTCCATGTCTGGCCAGATTTCCAGTGGAAATTGATTAAAAATTCAGTCATGTAATTTTCCTGGTTATGAAAAGGCTGTCCAATCAGGTATGTGTGCATAGGGGTTTTCCTAATAATATAACTGAGGCTGTCATCTTGGTAATCCCCAAAACAAACCGACCTCCTACATGCTTTTGTAGTTTCCACTAATGTCTTTGTTATATAAATAATAGATATAAAGCTCCTTTCTAAAATCTTTGCTTTGAGGATCGATGACTTGATTTTGAAGCTTATGCACTCTAATCAGGTTGGCTTCACCAAGGAGTGCCATGACCACATAGAGGAATTGTTAGAAAATATCCACCTTTACAAGGATTGCTTGTAACCAGCTGCAGTGGTTCGTATTAAAGCTGAGAAAGCATTTGGCGGGCAGGTTGCAAATATTTTGCCCATACCCTCCCAAGCATTAGTTTCAGCCCTTCTTGCTTACACTGTTCAAAGCACTATGTACACATCTGTGAGTGCATGCAGCAGCTAGTGGCCTGCTCTCAGACGGTATTCCTGCAGAGGTGTATGTGCCAGGGCTGCCACTATCCCCATATGTTTATTCTGGCCATTCAGTCTCTGTTGTGGAGACCCATGTTGAAGAGAACACATTTAAGGACTCTTTAAGATATTGTTGGACCCTCATGAGCTCCTGGTTACATCATTGTCTCCTGAAATGTCTGCACTGGCTTCATTTGGACTATTGGTTGTGTTTGAAAATATTTCTTATTTAAAGGCCAATGGGAATAAAAACAGAAGCCTTCTCTATCTCCCTTCCTTGTAGAATTAAGTTTGAAAGCCGGTTACGGGAACCTGAGCAGAAGCCAGAGGCCGCAGCAGAGGCCACACCAGTTGTTGTATGAATCGACCAAAAAGGGTGCAGAATACCCTGCCAGACACAGTGTGAAATATAAACAATCCAAGGGATTTAAAGTGAGAAAGACCCACCGCCGAGACCACCAGGGCGCATGGACCATGATGGCCGTGTAGAGAAGGAGCTGTGCCACACGCCGTCTGTCTAGAGGGATAGTGGCTTCCCCCCAACACCACAAGCAGCACTCCTTCACATAACAGGAGCAACAGTGATCAGCATACATCAGGTGCAGGGTTGCGACATATAACACACCCCCCACCGGTGGTGGACACAAGCAGGCCGGGCCTTGGGAGCATAAAGGCAGGAGCCGCAAGTAATCCAGAGCAGTCTGAGCGGGGTGACCGCTCTACCAGAATCTAGCCCAAAGTCAGGCGGAGTGTCAGCTCAGCCCATCAGCAGCAGTACATGGGGAGGCCCAATCTCTCACGTGGCGGGAGCAGCGACGACCAGAGGTGTGCACTCGGGGCAGGGCGGAGGTGTATTGAGCCCCCGCCGGCGGCGGAGATGGGTAGGCCAGAATGGGCATAGGGAGCATTGAGGCAGGAGCCTTGGGTAATCCAGCAGCCCAGCAGTAGCGGGAAGTCAAGAGACCATCGCAGAGTGGCTCAGAACATAGAGACAGCTGGGATTCTTGAACACAAACAAAACTTGAGATGAGGAGCTCCCCTGGGCCCGAGAGGTCAAAGCAGACTGGGGACTAGCCTCCTGTCACAGTGATAGAAGTGTGGAGGTAAAACCTGCACCACCGAAACCCACTAGGGAGAGGAAGTAGGGGAAGACCAGCCATAAACCACCTCTGGTGGTGGGGGTGGCCCGAGGGGCGCAATAGGCCCACCAGCAACTAAGGAACAGACCTCTCCTGCCCCAAACCGCAGGGCCAACAGCCACACATGTTCTGGTCCCTAGGGCCGGCACACCTCCCCCACCCTAAAGAATACAGGCACTGGGGGAAACCCCTCCATAAAAAGGAAGCACTGTAGGAGTGGCGGGAGAGGCCACCACTGGCGACAATTGAACTCACTGCACCGGAATACATTGTGATCAAGGAAGAGACCACACAGGATCCGGCTCAGCGGGACAGAGCAGGATCAGGCGCAGGACCTGACCCAGGGCAGTCCAGAAATACCTAGTCACACTGGAGAGACATCAGGGCCAGACCCCACAGCAGAGGGGCCCAGAGTCAGGGATAGTCATCCTACAGCGTTTTAGGAGGGAATTAGGGGTGGACCCGGGCGGCACCCCAAATACAAAGGACATCATGGCTGAGGGCGGTGACGAACAGACCCTGACCAGGGACGATTTGAAAGACATTTTCCAGGAAATCAAGGCCATCCAGACTGACATCCAAGCATCAATATGCGACCTCAAGGAAAGGGTTGACAAACTGGAAGATAAAATGGAAGGGATGGAAAATAACCATCTGCAGGTCGACCTTCTAGATATGAAGTATAAGGCATGGCTAAAAGACCTCGAGTCCCAGGAAGAAGATACGCTACTGAAACGGGATGACCTCGAAAACAGGGAGCTTTGCAACAACCTACGCATTCTCTGGATAAAAGAGCAGAAGTGAGAGATGGCCGCAGAAGTAGGAAGGAAGTTCCAAGGATAGATTAACTCCACCTTCATTGGAGATGGAGGGAAGGATGTGCAGTTGGAGAGGGCCCACAGAGGTGGCGGTGGAGGCGGTAGGGGCACAAGGTCGATAGTGGTCCACTTCCTGAGGTACAGGGAAAAGATGGAAGTGCTTGAGAAAGCCAAGCGCCTGGGCAGCATTCAATTCAAGGGAGACACGGTCAAAGTATTTCAGGACCTATCAGCTCTTACCTGTCCAGACGTAGAGACTGCTGCCATTTGACGCAATGGCTTACGGAGAAGGGTATCAGATACCGCTGGTCCTTCCCCTTTGCAATGACCTTGAAAGAGGAGAAGTGGACTACTGCATCACAAGTGTCCAGGAGGCACAACAGGTTTTACAGGTCCTAAAGGAGGAAACCTCGAATGCAGGCCCCGAAGAAGAGATGAGTGGAATACCAATGGAGCAAGGCCAGGAAGGGAACCCCAGTGTAAAGAGAAGGATGTCTGGGGGCAGGAAACATAAGAAGCTGAACTCTCTGCTGACAGCAAAATAAGACTGAGGCCCTGGTAGAGAAATGCAGACTGAAATGAATAACAGGTCCCTGGGGGGCTGCAAAGTTTACATGCAGACGAGGGGAAGGGAGATTATAGGGGAGACGATGGCCGAAGCATTGGTCACCTCTGATGGCCCATCACAAGGTGGGCGTCTCGCAGGGAAGGAGGGGATCGCCGGACGGGACGGACTGGGGGTTTGGGGGGGAGTGGAAAGGAGGAGAAGCAGAAAAGGGGGAAGGGGATGGTGGGGTAAAGGATGGGGAGGTAAGGAGGGGAGAGAATTGGGAGGGGGGACAGTCCAGGAACAGTTGAATTTTGAGGGTCAATAAGAATAGAGTGGTCAGGACACTTCTCAATCTCCAGAATGGCGCGACTTGACGCAGGGGTCCAAGCCGATGCACTTACGATGGGTACTTTAAATGTCAAGTGCCTGAATACCCCCACTAAGCGATCTTTGCTGGGCAGGGAATTTCAAAACGGTGGTTTGGATGTGTTGATGGTCCAGGAGACGAGGCTGATCCCGGGGGAGGAAAGGCGCATCCCATGGGCTCTAGATGGGCATCAGGGCCTACCAAGAAAGGTGGAGTGGGTATCCTCATTAATCTGAGGATTCGTATAGGTGAATCACAGGTTTGGAGGAGGGAAGGGCCTTGGTGGCTTATGGGATGATGGAGGGAGTTCAGATGACCTTTGCTACAGAATACTGCCCGAATACAGGTCAGTCCCAGTTCCTACCTGGAGTCATGGGAGAGATACTTACCCGAACGGTGGGACTTCTCTTGCTTGGAGGGGATTTTAACGTGTGGGCAGATCAGCCCATGGATAACAGTGGGGGTCAACGTAAATTGGGAGGTGGTGACACGCAAGTTCAGGGAGTCCTCCTCGGATATATGACTGATCAGTGTTTAATTGATGTTTGGAGGGAGTGCCACCCAGCCACAAGAGGTTTCACTTTCTTTTCCCCAGTCCACGGGTCCCGATGAGGATTCATTACTGGTTTGTGCACCATCTCCACATCCAGAGAGTAAAGACTAGTGAAATTAGTCCCATCAGCTGGTCAGACCATGACATGGTCGACATGGGTGTGGTGCTGACAGGCCTCAGACAGAGAGAATCACTATGACGCTGCAACGATATCTTACTAAAGGACTTGGCCTTCGCCAAAGTAATGAGAGAGGGTATAGAAGACTACTTTAGATTTAATGATACTGGAGAGGTAGACTATGGTACGTCTGGGAGGCAGCTAAGGCCAAATGGAGGGGCCACCTGACAAGGGAGGGCACATCCAAGACGAGGGTTAGGACCCACCGAATAGAGAAATTGAGGGGGGAGATCCGCAGGCTGGAAGCCCAGGTACCAGACGGAGGGAAGAAGGACGATAACAAACTGAGAATGGCAAGAGAGAAACAACACGAGCTGAGGGAATTTGAAGTGGGGAAGGTGGTCTCAGGCCTACAGTTTCTTAAACAGAGATATTACGAAAAGGGAGACAAGGCGGACACTTTGTTGGCATTGAGGCTCAGGGGGCAGAGAGCAGACAGGTGGGTCTCCGAAGTTGTAGACTCTGGGGGACAACTACATTCCACGACAAGCAAAGTTACCCAGGAATTTCCCACATTCTATGAGCAATTGTACGGAAAACAGAGGGTGGTGGAGGAGGGGTGCTTGACAGATACCTAAGGGAGGTCTTCCTCCCAACTCTCCAGTAAAGTGAGGTTGTGGTCTTGGAAAAACCAATCACACAGGAAGAGGTATTGAGAGCCATTAGTGGACTAAAGGTAGGGAAAGCCCCCAGCAACGATGGTTACACAGCAGCATTCTATAAGGCATTTGTGGGCTGCTTGGCCCAGCACATGCGTAAACTGTTTAATAACATCCTGGCCTTGGGGAAGACACCCCCTCGTTTGGCAGAGCACTATTAACAGTCATACCCAAGGCGTGAAGGGACCCCATGAGCTGTAAATCATACTGTCCTATCTCACATTTAAATGCCGGTGCTAAGATTTTCACCAGGATTCTGCCCATGAGAATGGAGGGGCTCATGCCAAATCTGGTCCATTCTGACCAGGTGGGGTTTATTCAGGGAAGACGGGGCCAACACAGTACGTAAAACACTGTATGTGATGGAGGCCGCAGTGAAAAAAAGAGGGCAACCCAGTGCTGATCTGCTTTGATGCCGAGAAAGCATTTGACAGAGTGGACTGGGACTTCCTTTGTGGAGTTTTGCAGAAATATAATTTGGGAGACCGATTCCTGAAGGGGATACGGGCATTGTACACTTCCCCGGTTGCTCGAGTGACGGTCAATGGGAGATTGTCAAGGCCCATCAACTTGATGAAGGGCACGAGGCAGGTCTGCCCTCTCGCACCACTCCTGTTTGCGCTTACGATGGAGGTGGTGGTGGAGCGTCTTAGAAGGGCCCCATACGTGGAGGGGATCAGGGTCAGTGATAGGGAATTCAAGGTGGGGTTAAATGCGGACGTCTTGCTGCACCTGATGAACCCACTGACCTCAACCCCGGCAGCCCTAGAAATAATTGAGGAATACGGATTCTTCTCTGGCTTTAAGGTGAACAAAGAAAGGTCAGTTGTGTTTCCCTTTGCAGGTGATGACCAAAGGGGTGTTGATGCCCTCCGGCCGTTGGGGTTAGAAATTCAATTAGAAAGCATACAATATCTGGGAGTTACCATAGTCAGGCCAGGAGAAGACTTGTGGGATGCCAACTACCCCCTCTGTTTAACACCCTGTTTAAGAAAATGGCGCGATGGACCAAGGGACAGATCTCATGCATGTGGAGGCTCAATGCCCTAAAAATGAACCTTCTACCAAGGGTTCTGCACTTGTTTCAGATGTTGCCTGTCAGGGCCCCGGAGGCTCTCCTGAAAGAAGACAAAGCCTGAATGATGCAGTTCCTGTGGCAGAACCAGAAACCCAGAGTAGGTTACGATATACTGATAATACCGAAAGACCAAGGGGGAGTGGGGCTCCCATACCTGACGCTATTCTACATGGCAGCTCAGCTCAGAGCAACGGTCCCACACCTGAGGGAGGACCCCAAAAAGCAATCAGTTCTTGGAAAGCCAACCTATGAGCCCGGCAACGGTAGGGGAATGGATTCCTAGGGTGCCAGCTCCCGCAGAGAATCTGGGAACACCCATTTCTGGGGTTTACTCTGATGTTTTAAATAAGGGAGCCAGGACGCGGAGAATCACTTCATGGCCCTCCCAAATGAGTCAAATCTGCCCCCCCCCCCGGTATGGGACAAGATACCCGAGCTGGATAGTTAACCAAAAATGGTTCGAAGCAGGACTCTCCAGAGTCGGTCAACTGTGGGAGCGGGGTAAATTCATAGGCTTCCAGGAGCTGGAAACTAGTCTAGGTATTGGAAGGTTGCCGGGGCTCCTATACCTCTGATTGAAAGGAGTTTTCAATGTGGAGAAATGGAAGGTAAAGATACAAAGAGACCTCACCCCAGTGGAAAAGGTTCTAGACAGGCGTACAGAAATGAGGGGTCGCATCTCATTACTCTATAGTGCCTAGCTGAAAACATCAAGGTACGCAGTGAAGGGTCTCCGACCGAGGTGGGAGCGGGATATAGGCCTGGAATTGGATAGACATCATTGGCAACTCATGTGTAGAAGTGCCTTTAAAACATCAATATCCTGTCAATACAAACTCCATAGCCTGAAGCTACTACACCGGGGGCAATATGACCCAGTGCAGCTATCTAAAATGTTTCCTACTGTGAATCCCCTATGCTGGCATGGTTGCGGGAACAGAGCTGACTACTGGCACATGTGGTGGGGTTGCCCGAAATTCAAGGTGTATTGGTCCGAGGTTCTGGAGTGGATCAAAGATGTGGGAAGGAGGGAATGGATGCTGCAGTGGCGGCTGGTGAGTTTTAAAGCTGGTGGGGTGGTAAGTTCCCAGGTGGAATTTGGGAGCGAGCGCACGCTGTGCGTGAGCCCACACTACTCAAAGAGGGTGTGGGGGGGTTCTCCCCCGTGACATTTTTTTAAAAATGGCCTCCAAAATGTGCTATTTATTGTCCGAAACCCACCAAAATATGACATAAAAAGAATTAGGTTTTACTTACTAATGGTGGTAAATTATTCCTACGTGTGCAAGTGTATTTTACAGCAGCTTGTATTGAGAGTAGCTGGTACTATGAAGTATGCATAAAGAAATTCATTGAGGGATTCCAAGATGGCCGCCGGCAACGACTGACGAGCCGACGGCTGCTCCGGTACCCTGTGCTTGAATTGCCGGAGGATCCACCACCCCCAATCGGCAAGCGGGCTCCGGTGTTGAAGCTGTTGGTGGAGACCTGCGGGAGAGGTGGCGCAACTTCAGTCTCCCCCCTGCAAGGGCGGCGCACAGCATCAGGAGCGGAGACGAGGCTGACCGCCTCGCGGGAGGAGCCGGGCCTTCCCCGGGGCGGGTTGGCGCTGCCCGCGGGGGTCCGGGTGGGCGGCTGCGGGGGGAGTCGGCCCCCCCTCCCGACATGGCCCAAGACTCGCTTGGCGGCCGACCTCCGGGAGCGATCTTTGCAGGCGCTGGGGCCGCCCGAGGCTTTGGCGCCGTAAGTTTGGTGGAGGCGGCTCCGAAGACCCGGAGGACTTGTGGGACTGAGCCGGAGTGGAGCAGACCCCTCACCTGGGACGTCACATTAGGGGGAGGTGGGAATACGTCTCGCCCCCTCCCAGCGTGGAATAGCTGTTGACCAAAGGAGGAGGAGGTGGCATTAACCAGCCCGGCCCTGTGAGTGTAGAGGGGGTGGGCAAAAATTGTGTGATCAGGACCTGCGGCAGCGGGCTCCCCCTCGGGTCCCGGCCGGTAGCATTGGGCACTGCTGCGCAGCCTGAGGAAAGGACTCCCCCCAACCCCCGGTGCGCTCCAGCCTTGGGGGGGCGCCCCGAGCGGTAGGTCCGGTGTTGCAGCTGATTGGATCTGCTCCCCGGGCGGGGGCTGTACTGATTCTGGATGCTGTGCTGCAGGAGAGTGGGTACCTGAGTATGGCACCCCTGGGCTGGGACTCGCTCTGGGGGTCCGCCTGCGGGGGTGTTGGAGCCCTGGTTTTTCCTTCGTGGTGACGGCTCTCCCGCCTGGGCCGGCCTGCGGGACTCTGAGTTAATAAGACTCCTCCATCTTGTGGGGGAGCTCCGGGCTGGGGTTGGGGCCCTCAAGCACTCCCTGGCTGTGACAGGTGCATTGGATCTCCTTCCCAGGCACAATAGGGGCCGCTCCTGGGCCCCACACGGATGTCTTCCAGACCTAAGCGGAAATCTGGTAAGGCCGGGTCCTCTTTCAAGGCACCCCACGGTTCGCTACCATTACTCTGGCCCACGATGGGGAGCAAAGACTCTAATAAATTGAGTGGCGGCCAACCCAAGGAGAGCAGGAGAGCGGCGATGGAGGAGGACGGAGAGCGGATGACTAGACAAGACCTCAGGGGGGAATTGCAAGCCCTGAGGGAGTCCCTAGCGCAAACCTTCCAGGATCAGTTTCATTTTATACGATCTGACCTTAATACGGCGCTGGGTGAAATCCGGCATGAAGTAGCCCAACTCGGGGCTGTTGGAAAGGGGCCTCCAGGACACAGTGAAGGACACTACGGCCAACAGCGAGGCCATAGACCGCCTGGACATTGCGACAAGGAACATGGAGGCATTGCTTGAGGACTTGGAAAACAGGTCCCGGAGGAGTAACATTCGGATAAAGGAGCTCCCTGAGTCGGTAACGGACAAACTTTTGAAGGAGGAATGCCAGCGCATTTTCGCGGATCTTTTGGGGGAGGGGGACCCAAACTCAATAATATTGGACAGGGCTCACAGAGTTGGTCGAGCTCAGACTGGTCCGAACGCTAGAGCCCGGGAAGTGGTGGTTGCTTTTGCCAGTTATGGTCAGAAGGAAGCGGTGTTGCGTGTGGCCAGGCAAAGCGATCCCGTTCTTTACAAAGGGTGGGAGATTTTGTTGTTCCAAGATCTGTCCGCAAGCACCCTTGTGAAAAGAAGGGCTATGGGTCCTGTTCTAAAAGAGCTGTCAAAGAAGGGGATAAAATACAGGTGGTCCTTTCCTTTTGGCCTAGTTTTCAAATGGGAGGGGATTCAGAAAAGGGCGACGTCGGTCCAGGAGGCTGCCAATATTATTGGCTTGGAAGCGGAGTTGGAGGGGGTGGGCGGGTGCCCCGGGACTAAGTGGGGACCTGAGGGAGGGGAGCAGACTTGGGAGTGGGCCTCTGTGGGAGAGCGGGGCAGGAGAAGGAAGGCGCTGCGAGGCCCTGTGGGAGGGGGGGCACCCCTGTGGTGTTCTCTGGGGGAGGGGGGTCAGAATTCGGGGGGGGGGTGACTAGTTGGGCCTTCGTCATTTTATTTCTTCTTGGGGGTGGTGGTCTATTGGGCTGCGTATGGAGCCATGGGGATGGAGTTAAACATGTGGGATCAAGTTGCAATGGGACAAGCTGGGGGGAAGAGGGGGTGGGAGGGAGTTTTTGGGGGGAGTTTCAGTTCTAGCCCGAAGTTGGGGATTCCGGGCTTGGGGGTTAGGGAAGGGGGTCGGGGGTGGGGGCCCATATGCATATCTGGGTATGGCAGGGGTTTTGGAGGAACAGTGGGGGGTCGGGGTGGTCGCTGAGAGGAGGGCACGCCGGGCAAGGGTATCTCCTTATCTCGGTTTCAAGTGGCTAACTCTTAATGTGAGAGGTTTAAACTCTCCTCTCAAAAGGGTGAAACTAGAAAACTTTACACGAATGCATGCTCTGGATGTCCTGGCGCTGCAGAAGACTCATTTGTTGTGCGTAGGTCAGTGCCGTCTGCGCCTGAGGGGCTACTCGCAAATCCTCTTCGCGTCGGGTCCTTCAAAGAAAGGGGGGGTGGCGGTGGCATTCAGGAGTGGTATGGACTTTAGAATCCAGGACACTCGGAGGGATAAAAACAGGAGGTTCATCATAGTAAGGGGGGAATACATGGGCGCCACTTACACGATCGCTTCGTTGTATGGTCCAAACGCGGGACAGGATAACTTTTTTTTTTTAATTTCTTTTATTGATTTTATACAAACAAAAACAACGAAAACCAAACAAGCAGCATGATCATAATGGTTCAATTGCACATCAAGTGATCGTAGTCACTGCTCCCATTATCCCACCCTCCCCCCGTGAGCCTATTTGTCCGTCTCTTACAGTGTTTGGCACATGCGGCTGAGTTTCGTCTTCTCTGGAGTCATTTGGGTTTGATGTTACTTCAAACAATTCTGTTATTAGCGCCTTCCAGGCCAATAGGGTGCCCACCTCCCCCTCAACAGCCCGGCTGCTCGCCTCTTGCCATGCCACCGTTTCAGCCTCAGCCCATTTCTGTAGATCCTTCCACCATACATCCACCTTGGGTTTGTGGCATTTCTTCCACCCCATGGCGATCCTACGTTTCGCCAGCACATACGCCAAATTTCTTAGTTTTTCAATATGTTTGAGTTTCCGCGGCCTAGGGAACCCACCCAGTAAGCAGGCCCAAGCCGTGTCTATAACCAGAGTAACCCCTTTATCAGCTAGTTTCTGCGCCACATCACTCCAGTAGCATCTAATAATCGGGCACGACCAAAACATGTGTCATGTCAGCGTTTTCTAGGTTACATTTAGGACACACTTGTATGCCAGCGTTTTGGATATCCTCAAGGGGGTCATATAGGCCCTATGCGTTACATACAGCTGAATTTGTTTTAATCTGGCATTTCTAGATACTTTTTTGTGGTAGCCCAGGGCACGCTACCACATCCCGTCCTCCATCGGGGCCCCCACTTCCATCTCCCAGTCCAGTCTCAGATGCGTCAAATCTCTACCCACCTTAGCCATCACCATCTCGTACAGTCTCGAGATCTCATGACCCCCTTCAGACATATCATACATTGCTTCCAAGACTGCATCTGGTTCTTCTATCAGAACTGTTTCTGGCCAGGTGCTCTTAATCATTCGCACCAATCTAATGTATGTGACATATTGCCCCGTGTGTAGCCCCGCCTCTTCGTTGAGTTCTATAAACTCCTTAATGGATCCCTCCTGCCAAACATCGTCTAGCGGTGCCAGCCCCACCGATTCCCAGTAGTTCCTAACAATCGCCCTTAGCTGATCATCCCCTCCTGTTAAAGCAACCAACGGTACCTGCGGGAGGCACGGGTATGGGACCTCCATTAGGCGACAAGCCCTTCGCCAAATTTTCCACCCCAGCTTCAACATCGCAGGGCGCCCCCTCATGTCAGTTTCGGACAGCCAGATCATTTCTTTCAAATAAAACGGGGCACAGTCCTGCCCAAGCACCCTGTGCTCAGGGGTCACTTCATCGGAGAGCCACTTAGCCACATATTGCAACTGTCCCGCCAAATAATAAACCTCAAAATGGGGCAGTCTGATACCTCCTTTTTCGTAAAAGTTCTGAAGTTTCCAGAACGCCACCCTATTTTGGGTACCGTGCCACAAGAAGTCCCTACACATGCTGTTCAATTTACTAAAAAACTTCTTGGGTATTATGTGTGGGATATTGCTAAAGTAATGCAATAGTCTGGGCAGAACTACCATCTTGAGCATAGCCCCCCGCCCCATCATCGCTAAGGGCAATCTTGCCCAGAACTGCATGCTGTTTCTGATTTTCTCAACGGCTACTTCCGTATTGTGTCTGTGTTCGTCCTGCGCCGTGTGGTATATATCTATGCCCAAATAGCGAAAAGAGCGCGTTGCCCACGGTACCTGTAGCACCGGCAGACCTCCTGCAGGGATCCCCCTATATCTACCCAATGGGAACATAACAGACTTTTGGGGGTTTATCGAGATGCCCGACAGCTCTGCATACCTTTCCATCACTTCGAGTATGTATAAGAGGTTTTCTTCTGGGTGTTGTAAATATAGCAACAGATCGTCCGCGTACAAGGATATCAGGTGTTGTTCCCCTCCCACCTCAATGCCAATCGTCTCGTATTGTGCCCTAAGGTATATTGCCAAAGGCTCCAGGGCCAAGATGTACAGCATCGGGGACCAGGGGCACCCTTGTCTGGTGCCTCTGCCAAGTTGCCATCTTTCGGATATCACCGCTCCAGTTCGGACCCTGGCAAGCGGCTCACTATACAACATCTTGGCCCACCTGACATAGCACGGCCCCATTCCATACCCTTCCAAAGCAGCCAATAGCCATGCCCACTTGACCGAGTCAAAAGCCTTGACCGCATCTAGAGACACTATTGCCATCTCACCCTCGTTTTTGACACCCCACTCGACTATCCGATGAAGTCGCCTGTGGTTGTGTGTAATATTCCTATTCGGGACATAACCCGTCTGATCAGGATGTATGAGTTTACCAATCACTTTCCGCAATCGGTTCGCAAGAACAGCTGTGAGGATCTTGCTGTCTTGATTGAGCATCGACAGGGGCCTATAGGAACCAACTCTGTGCTCCGGTCTATTGGGCTTGGGCAGCGGTATTATAATCGCCTCCCGAAGTGACTCAGGCAACCGTCCTATCTCAAACGCTTCATTCAACATATCCAGCATGGGGGGGAGGATTTCCTCCTTGTATACTTTATAAAATTTGCTGGGGAACCCGTCTGCCCCTGGGGCCTTACAAGTGGGCAGCTGCTTTACTACCTCTTCTAATTCTGCCAACGTGGTTGGCTCATCCAACTCCTCCCTTTCTTCGTCGCTTATCTTGGGCAGCCCTATGTCTTCTAACGTTTCGTTTATCATGCGCTGGTCACCTATCTCATCATCTCCATACAGCACTTTGTAATATTCCACAAATTCTTTGGTAACACCTTCTTGCGTGGCCACCTCCTCTCCGTCCTCCCTAATAATGGTCCTGATCAGGGATTTAGGGGTCTCGCTTTTGTAAAGCCAGGCCAAAAGGCGGCCCGTCTTGTCTCCCCCTGCGTGCTGCCTCTCGACATATTTTTTATAACTGAGATTGCAGAGTCTTTCCCAGTGCCCTGCGCATTGTTGCTGTAGTTGGAGTACCTGCTCCGTGTCTACCTCCTCGCTTTTCAGCGTTGTTTCCAGCTCAGTTTCCGCCCTCTGTAGGTCAGCCAAAACCCCACCCTGTAACCCTCTTGACTTAGCAATGGCCACCCCCCGCATCACCACCTTAAAAGCTTCCCATAGTGTGCCCGCAGAGTCAACACTCCCAGTATTTTCCACAAAAAAGTTGGCAATCTCCTCCCTTATATCTTATCTAAAGATTGGGTCTTTGAGCGCCTCCGCCCGGAGGCGCCATGTAGGGATTTTCGCGGGGACAGGATAACTTTGAGGGAGACACTGACTACGTTGGGAGAGTTTGCAAGAGGGCAGGTCATTTTAATGGGGGATCTCAACCTGGCCTGGGACAAGAGGTTAGATCGGGCGCAACACGCGGGCTGGGGGGGAGCGGTGGCTTCCCCACGGCTGAAAGAACGATTCAAGGAGGCAGGTTTGAGGGATGTGTGGCGGGTGTTAAGGGGGGAGGAAGAGTGATTTACTTATCTTTCAGATGTGCATCGAACTCCATCTTGAATTGATTATATATGGGTGTCGGCTAGCTTACTGGGAGGGGTGGAGGGGGTTGAGACCGGCCCCATGGGAATTGCCGACCATAAGGCGGTGCAAATGAATATGCGGCTGGGTAGGCGCAGGACGGGGGTTTGGAGCTGGCACTTTCCAGGGGACCTCCTGAGGGATAAAGTGATTAGGGAGGAGATAGGTAATAACATCAAAGCCTTCTTCATCAGAAACAATGAGACGGACACAAGTCTCAGCACGAGATGGGATGCATTCAAAGCCACGTTGAGAGGGGACCTCATTGCCCTAAAGGCAGAGAGAAATAAACAACTACGGTTGTTGGAGGCCCAGTTGGAGGGGGAGGTGGAGGCTGCGAGGGTCAGGCTCAAAGGGGACCCCTCAAGGAAAGCATATAGGGAGTACAGGCTGGCTGGGGGACAATTGAGACTCCTGAGGATTAAGAAAGCGGAGGGCGCGATATTGAGGGTCAGACACAAGCTGTACGCTAAGGCCAACAAGGTGGACTCATTGCTGGCGTGCCTACTGAGCAGCAACAGGGAACGAAACGTAATTACAGCCTTGAGGGGGAAGGGGGGAGAGAATCACCGGATCAGAGGAAATCAGGGACCGGCTAACCGGGTTCTATGAAGCCCTATACACATCCCAGGGCCCTGTAACTCAGTTACAGAAGAATTTCTTGGATGCCCTGCCTCTGCCGCGTCTCTCCGGGGATGTGGGGGAGGATCTGGGAAGGGCAATCACGGAGGATGAGGTGCCGGCTTTCATTGCTGCCCTCCCTAGCAACAAAGCTCCGGGTCCTGACGGCTTCCCGATCTCCTTTTACAAATCTTATTCTGCCATACTGGTTCCACACCTGACTCAACTTTTCAACTCTTTTGTCTCCGTGGGCGGTATCACCCCTTCCATGGAGGAGGCTAAAATCACTCTCTTACACAAGGTGGGCAAGGATCCGGAGGAATGTACCTCTTATAGGCCTATTGCACTCATAAACTCTGACGCAAAGATTTACACCAACATTCTGGCTAAGCGATTAGAGGCGCATCTACCTTAGCTGAGCCAACAGGATCAGACTGGGTTCGTGCAGGGATGTCAAACGGCCGATAATATTAGGAGAGTCGCCCACTTGGTCGGCGATTCTTTTAGCCTTGGATGCCGAGAAGGCGTTCGACCGGGTGGAGTGGTCCTTTCTGTTTCTGGTGATGGAGCGAATGGGTCTAGGCCAAAGGTTTGACATGATCTGGGCGAATTACAGAGCCCCCTCCTCACGGCTGCTTATTAATAGCGCGATGTCCCGGCCCTTCAGGCTCGGACGCGGCACGAAACAGCAGTGCCCTCTGTCCCTGCTTCTGTACGCCATATATCTAGAGCCCCTGCTCGTGGCAATTCGGGAAGCGAAGGATATCCAGGGAATCCCCTTTGGAGGGACTCGGCATAAGGTGGCGGCTTTCGCCAATGACATGCTCCTCACCCTGACGAACCCATCGGTGTCCATAGAGGCATGCACTGCTTTGTTGTCCAACTTTGGGGAGGTCTCTGGCTTGAGGGTGAACGTGCATAAGTCCAAAATAATGAATTTGTCACTGCAGGGTGACGAGTTAAGGGCTTTGAGGGCTTCCTCTGAGTTCAAGTGGAGTCCTGGTGGGATACGGTATCTGGGGGTGTGGGTTACTTCTCGGCTGTCGGGCTGGTACGGGGCGAACTATATCCCTGCTCTCGTATCCATTAAAAAATATCTTAGGAAGTGGGGCTCTCTAAAGATATCGTGGTTTGGAAAGGGGGCTGTACTAAAGATGGTGGTTCTCCCGCGCTTACTCTACCTCTTCCAAGCGGTCCCGTTGCCTGTTCCCACATCCTTCTTCAAAGAACTGGACAAGGCAGCGAAGGAATTCATTTGGGAGGGCAGGACGCCGCGCTTGGCGAAAAGACTCATGACAGCTACTAAGGGGGTGGGGGGCTTAGCACTACTGGACTTTAGGCGCTACTATGAAGCGGTACAGCTTAGGGTGATCCGAGAGTGGTTCTCTGCGGAGTACAACAAGCATTGGGTCAAGATGGATAGAGCGGTAGCGCATCACCATTTGGGAGAGTCTCTCTGGCTCCTGCGCAGGTTGAGGCCTGCTCACTTGTACTTAAGTGTCATAACTAAGGGACTGGTGGATATCTGGGACAGGGCGGTGGAGAAGTTGGGGATCACTACTTTCTCGTCACCTTTCACCCCCATTTTTAACAATGGCGACTTCGCCCCTGGGTTGGAGAAGGGGGCCTTCCGGAAATGGGAAAGTGGGGGGTGTGGGGTCATCAGAGACCTATTTCGGGGTCAGGAAGTGAAATCCTTTGAGGACTGCAAGCGGGAGTTCGGGGTGGGCGAAGGGGAGCGGCTTCGATATTACCAGATCAGGCACTGGGTGTTGTCTGGGGAGATCAGGAGGGCGGCAATGCAGGGTTTGACTCAGTTTGAACGGTTCCTGCTGACAAACGAGGGATCCAGGGGGCTGATTTCAAATCTTTATAAGCTTCTGGGAAGTGCTGGCCCTGCTACGAAGTGGCCTTACATGTCTAGGTGGGAGGGGCTCTGGGGGGGGGAGATGGAACGAGGGGAGTGGGAGAGGCTCTGGAAATTGATCCCGAAGGTGGCTAAGGCTGCCCAGTTACAGGAGGCCTGGTATAAGTATCAAATGGGTTGGCATTATACTCTGGCGCGCCTCCGGGCAATTTTCCCAACAGCTTCTGGGGAATGTTGGAGGGGCTGTGGGGAGGAGGGAACAGAAGCCCATATCTGGTGGGATTGTCCTAGCATTGGCCCCTTTTGGAAGAGTATCTCTTGCGCACTGGATCAGGCATTTGGAATAGGCACGGGTCAAGACCCCCGCGAGGTTCTGGCGGGAAGGTGGAGGGAGTCGGGGAGGGGAGAAGGTGGAGGACCGCATAAGGCAAAGGTAGTCTTTATCTTGACGGCAATGTCTCTCCTTGCCCAAAGGTGGAAAAGCTCTATGATCCCAACAGAGCAGGACTGGTTGAGGAAACTGGGGGAGATTGTCTCATTGGAGTGGGCTACGTTTGCGGCCACTGACCACTTGAGCCGATTTGCAGCAGAATGGGGAGAAACTTTGGACTTCTTGAAGGGCTAGTTAGGGAGAATTCTCTGTTAAGGCTAATTTCCTAGTGAGTCCCCCAGCAGCTTTGCTGGATTTTTGGGGTTTATTTTTTTTCTCTTGCTAAGAGTGAGACTCTTTTTCTCCCACTCTTAGGCATGATTTGAGAATGTCCTTTGACTATATAATGTTTTTTATGGGCTATGGGGTCTTTTACTCCATAGGGCTTCATGTGTTTATGGTATGTGTGTTACACAGCACCCTCAGTGCAGTAACACAGGGGTGTCATAGTGACCCCCAAACATAGTCGCCATACCCTGGGACTGACTACTGTCTCCCAGGGCATGTAAAGTCACCATTGGCTTTACTAGTCTCAAATTGGGAACAGAACCAGTACAAACCATCATATTGTGGAAGTACTGGTAGGGGTAATTCGATTGCCCCTGGGTCTGTTTTCCAAGGGGGCACTGTCCAGTCCCCCCTTGTCGAGTTTCTGGCTGGTGGCAGTAGATACCACGCAAAATATTCCACAGGAATATTTCCTATGGGATTTTCCCATTCATTTTAAACGCACCACTTTTTGGTGCAATGTTAAAGATACCGCCAGGTTATTTATTTAATATTTATTCCCCGGTTGGGTCTTTTTGCCAGGACTTGGTTTTAAAATGGCATTTGTGTTCGCCTCTGAAACTCTAACCCAAGTCGAGCCCTTTGTTCCACTTTTTGGTGGGCTCCCCCACAGAAGCCCTCCAAATGGTGCCACTCTGTCTGGGGTCAACAGGATGTGTGGGAGGGGGATTAGACACCCTGGACTGAGTTGCCTTGGCAACATAAGTCGCACTCTTGTGTGATTGGCCCAGTGGTGAGCCGCCCGGCTCACCACTTAGCATGTTTGAGTGACAGCTAGGCTGATGAATGGGGGTTTTGCTGCATAAAAGCAGAGCTTTGGGGACTGGAACTTCAGAAGTCGCCACAGGACCTAAAGAATCCGAAGAGGGGAGAAGCTGAGCCATCTACAACGACGACACCACCAGTGGAGCCCTGCTGTACGAACTCACCACTTCCCCGACGACAAAGGAGATCTTCTTCCAGGAGAGTCTTCTTCCCTTTAAGCTGGTGGGACCAACCAGTACGCCTTTTTCGCCTTCCTGGATCGTCTCGTGGTCGAATCGCCCGTGCCAAGCACCCCGGCGGCCGGATAGCCACGCTTCACCACTACCGCGAATAAAAGGGTTGTACCTTTTAACCGGGAAACTCCACGGCTGGTTTCTTCCCTGGCAGTGCAACAAACCTCCAGCTTTCCTCCACGTTGAGATCATCTCTTCCCCTGGACAAAGCTCTGACTTGCACCCGCTGCCAGGAACAACTGCCCCCGCTGGAGCTTTCTCACCATTTCAGGTACTGTGTCCCGCCTGGTCTCCCTTGCAACAGACTGTCCAAGGTGTCATGTAAATCCTTGAATCTCTATCCTGGGGTGACCTCGGACCTGCTAACATTCCCTTTCTGATTTGATCCAACCTCTTTTGACTTTTCTGCAAAGACTTTGAGTGCATTTCCACTGTGTGATCTTGGGCACATTCCGCCTTGCTCTCTCCAAGAGTGGGCCTGGCCTATGAACTTTTTTTTTGCTATACAGTAGACCCTGCCTTTCTTGACTTGCTGTGGTTTCTTAAAAGTGTTGGTACTGTGTTATTTTCCTATTCTGCCTTTTCTCTCCCTTTTTAAACAAATTATTGGTGTGCCATCTACGGTTACACGCTCACCTCTGTTTTGCTAAGTAAGTGGTGTCTTAACCTAGACTTGTCGAATAATTAACTAGGGAGGTGTATATACTTATAGTGACTGTGTTTGAACTTGCTTGATATATTAGTGCCAGTGTATGTTTACAAGTGTGGTTTTAAATAAATAATTATATACTTTTATACCAAAGATCTGGTCAGTGTTTGCTTGTGCTACTGTATTTTTAGCCCTATTGTGTATACTCTACATACTGCCTAGCTCTTCCTGAGAGAAGTCTGACTGCTCAGCCAGAGCTACCAGGTAAATCTGGGTGGTGCAGACTGCTACCAATTGGGTTTACTGCTTACTCCTGTAGTCTTAAACTTTTTGCAGTGGTCCCTAAGGGAACTGCACAGGTTTCTGCCTAACAGGAGTTATGGGCTCCTTGGGGGGGGGGGGGTGGAGGGACAGGGGGTGGGGGGTATACTGTTGGGGTTTTCTTGTATCATTAAAACAATAAAGAGAAGTTTAAAACAAAAAAAAAAGAAATTCGAGACCCACTGCCCTGTGCTCGAAGGACACATTTTTAGACGCACAAGTGTGGCGGCAACACAACAGTGCATTTAAGTGTCATTTTCTGCGTCGCTACCTGAGCTCACACACCAGTTAAAGTAGAACTTCTGCAAGTAAGAAAAAGTCCAGACTTGCGCCTAGAAACACCTGTGTACAAGCGTGCTATAAATGACTTATCATATCACCCGCAATCCCAAAGCGAACGTTCTGTTGCGCAATCACAGAAATATGCACAATTCAGTAATCAGAAAGGGATTCCGAAAAGTGGGCCATGTGCCGTGTCTGTGTGCGTGTACTATATTGCACACTGCTTGGTAGGGTGAGGTCTTGTGGGCGCTTGCATTTGTGAGTGCATGTTCTCTGGGCCAGGGCACTCACTCGTCCTGAGCCAGAGGCCTAGCAGTACCCCTGAGACACATGGGTAAACATGGGTAAAATGACATGTTATGCACAAACAGTATCTAAAATCTACTAAAAGTGAATGGAGAGAGGTCATGTCACGTGACTATGGCGATGTTTGTTTCAAACCCTTTCTCTGCGCACCTGCAAATCCGGAGAGTGTCATTTGTTTCATAATTATTGATCACTCATTCTCGCACCCCATACTGGTCGAGTTTATAGATCCTTGTGTGCTGAAGTTAGTTCATAGTGTGGCGGCTAACATCTTTGTGAACCCGTAAGCACATCAATGCTATATGTCTCATACTTCCCTAGGAAATCCCTCCTTGCACTGCTTTTCTGAATGCGAGTTTTCGTGTCTAATCGATTATTTGCAGACTGCCCTTAAAATGATCAGCGTGTTTCCCGGAGTGTGAAATTGCCGACCTCGCAGACAATTGCTGTCACAGGGTGGACACGGATCTGCATGCAGCAGCATTATGCTGGAGGAACTGCAGACATCGTAGGAGAACAATATTTTTAAAAAGCAATAAATGCATCCAACTCCAAACGCTAACACATGGAACGATTCAAAGACACGTGTGTTCTATTTTTGATTCGGATACCTTTTGGAGAAAAAAAAACGGTGTCCTACGTTACACAGAGAACACCATTTATAAATCTACATGGTTTAACATTGTGGGCAAACAAGCTTTTACAAAAAGAACACTGTGGTTTCTTATTTACAAAAGAAATCCTCTTTTCCCACGTGAAACCGAATTGCTCATTGTAAGCTGTAGTATTCAGCATGATACGTACAAAACATCCATGGGTAATAGTCTCTCGTCTTGCGAGAGAGGTGCCCAACGGCTTCTAATGGAGCCAGGCCTTCACACATATCCTAGGCCAGTACACCTTGAGAAGCAGTCGGGCACCTCTCTCTCGCAGGACGAGAGAGGTGCAGCTTCAGTCTGATCAACTGGCTTCTAATGGAGCCAGCCGACTAACTCGAGCACTGCAAGGCCAAGCAACTTGGCAACTAAGCAACAAGTAAAAGTTGCTGTGGCCACAGAACAGTTGGATTTACTCTGCGGTGGATGGAGTCGGAGAGGGCAAACTTCTACGGCCTGCACTGCAGACTGTTTTCTTTCTGGTGGGCGGCAGGGCAGCTGACCACGAACACTTTCAAAACACGAGGACGATGGAGAGAGAGAGAGGCGTGTGGGTGGATGCAGCCTGGGCCATCATCCCATCTCCACACTCAAGTCATTGGCTGCCTTCATAGATACAGTAATCTCATTGGCTGTTTGCCAGCCGGTGGTCGGTCAAAAGGCCGAAAAAAAAATCTCGAATAACAAAATCTCGAAAAAAAAGGCCGGAAAAAAAATATCGATTTTTTTTTTTTAAAAATTTTTTATATATGTATTTTTTGGGTCAGGTAAGTAAAAAAAAAGGGTTAAAATAAAAAAAATAGAAAAAAAGAGGGGTTGGGGGGGAACCCCCATTTAAAAAAAAAACGTCATAAAAAAAAATTCGATATTTTTTTTTTCGGCCTTTTTTTTCGAGATTTTTTTTTCGAGATTTAGAACTTCGGGATTATGACTATAAACCTTGCCAGCCATTGGCAAACAGCCAATAAGATTACTGTATCTATGCAGGGATTCCCTGCAGATTAAAGATCTTCTCTGCGCTGTTTGCGCACATAGTGATACTGGCGGGCCATCCCTCAAGCGCCCCGCCAGCATCCTACTTGAAAGGGTTACGTAAAGTGCGTGGCGCTACGAGCTCCACACACTTTACTATAAGCAAAAGCAATGTAAAACGGGACGCGCCCCGCTGTTGCAGCCGGCCCATGAAAAGGAATCCTATTCATGGGCCGGCTTCAACAATAGGAAGGTAATTGTCGCCAGTTTCTCGCCACAGCGCCCCCACGAGGTGGAAAATATAAACAGGTTCAGAAGAAGAACTTCTGACTTCTGAATTTGTTACAGTAGTCAGACCTGGTGGGGGGCCTAAGTGGGGTCAGCGGCGCCCTGCCGCCCTATGATAGCGGCCGCCACTGGGATGCTGGAAGCTATGCTAGTGTTGTTTGGCCTGGATAAGCAAGAGGAACAATGGCATCCCCTACCCTCCATGGTTCACTTTCTTTTATTGGTGGCAAGAGCGTGCCACGCCAGATATTGGAAGAGAAGGGAACTCCCTAGTTTAAAGGAATGGTCTGTCACAGCAAAGGACATCTATCTTATGGAAAAGATTACGGCGGCAATTCACAGAGGAAGTGCAGATGTGGAGGGGGAATGGCAGAAATGTTGCAAAAGATTTGGGACAGGATAAGGTGACATCCCTATAACTAAGACATTTCGGCTCTGCCCAGGCAGAGACAAGAGCAGTCAAAGGACTTAAGTCGAGTTTGTGGAGAAAGGGGCCCGATCACCACACGTTTGAATTGTTTGTTTTATGCCTGAAAAAGCATATATAAGTTGTGCTGCTGGTTAAAGGACTGGTGGGTGGGAATGGTGGGGGGAGGGGAATAAGTACACATGAAAGTTTCAGAACTGTAAGCATTTACAGAGGGCATGTGCTCTCCTGTCGATTTCTATCTTTCCATGTTCTTTTGAAAGCAATAAAATCCAATTTACACCAACAAATAAAAACACTGCCAAAGGAGGTGGAAGAAGGATACAGGGAAGTTCACAACCTCAGGCGTCAAGTCTGTAAATCTATATAAAGAACTACTGAATTTTTTAAAAGAGAATCCAAGAACTCTGAGAAACCTTCTTTATTAATTTTCAGACATTTTGGGGGAAATTACCAGAACTTTGTATATTTTGGAAAATGCTGAGAAAACACCAAGGAAGTCCGGCTAAAGGGAAGTTGCCAGAAACTGAACATTCTGGTACTGTTTAGTTATTAATTGTAGTGGAAGGCCAGTTAAGAGTAGGTTTTGGACAGAGGACATTTTCTTTGGGACTTTGACGATGGGCACCTGCAGTGTTAGTTTTGTTAGGCAGGGAATATTCCTGTAGCAATAGGGAAATGTAGGCATTATTTTATTTGTCTAATTGAAACCTTTGAACATGTCTGCAGTGAGTCCGGCTACTTCTTCTGATCCGCCACAGCAAATGAATTGAGTGACTGAAGGCAGATTTCGTAAAGGCACTTTTATAACACCAGTAGCAGGTTTACAGCTCAAATTACATCATTAACTCTCAGAAGACTGCTTGAGAAAACACTGGCAGGCACTTCGAGCACAAAGTTTGATGGAAAGTCTTGATTAAAGCGAGCTCAGAGTTCCCAGGAGAAGGTGTTTTGAGTAGGGCATGGCATGGCCATGGGCAACCAGTGGGTGTGCAAATAACCAAACAACCCCTACAAGCTGTGTGCCCCTCTAATGCAATTTCTCCCTATCTGTACTCTAATGCAATAGTTTCCACGTATAGGTGTCGCAAGCAACACCTAATAGCCCAAACTAAAAAGACAATGAGCACAGTGTGGGCAGCAGGATTTGGGTACTGCATTTTAGTGCCTGAAAAGAATCACTTTGTCATTATCTAAAAGTCCAGTAAGGCGGGTTCTGAGTTATCCATATTAAAACCACTATGTGGAAAGAACGAGGGCAATGAAGGGCGGCTGGAGGGTCCAAAGAGGGGCAGGCTCATGGAGGTTTGAATATAGGCCAATATGTGTGACGTGTGACTGTTGATCAGCTTGAGAACAAATCATACTTGTCTGAAAAGAACTGCAATGTGTTTTAAATTGAAAATGTTCAGAGTGTGTGTGGATTAACTGCCAGAGCGGCAGACACTGTTTAATATTGCTGCAAACAGCGCTGCTTCCATGTCCCATGAAAGTGTAAAACTACCAATGCTGGCCTATTCCAAGTGAATGTGATTATGCCTTTTATCCCGGCAAAGGGTGATGCTTAGCAGCCAGCCCACACGCTGCAGGCAGCAGTGCTATTTCTTGGGCTTTTTTGGGAGGTGATCCGCTTAGCTAATCTTGGTGGGATAGCCTCACACCTTTCAGTTATAAATTTGCTGGTAGGCATTCCCCTTTGAAGCTTGTGTTCAAACCAATGCCATAAACTCTGGCAGATTCAGCATAACTACCAATATACAGGTCTCTCTGTATGGGTAGCATTCTCTAGCAACGTTACGTGAAATGTGATGAACGTTGCGTGAAATGTGAGGCAATATTGAAGTAGATTCACCTATAATGAAGACATGCAAGAAAAGCTTGCCCAAAAGGAGACCACACTCACAGAACCTGTTGAACACCTGCAAGGTTTTTTTTTAAATTAATTTATTGAAACCAACAAAAATACAAACCAAACACGCAGTGCATATATCAACAGTTCAATTGTTCATCATTTAATTCCAGTCACTGCTCCCCTCTATCCCACCCCCCTTCACGAGCCTGTTTATTCCAAACACTCTGTGTCTGCCTCGAGTGGTGGGGTCTCACTTTCCGTGGATTCAGTCAGATCTTGTGTTGTTCCAAACAATTCCGCTATCAATGATTTCCATGCCATCAGGGTTCCTGCCTCCTCCTCTCCACCTAGATTGCTTGCCTCTTGCCACACCATGGTTTCTGCCTCCGCCCATTTCTGCAACTATTTCCACCACACCTCCACCCGTGGCCTTTGGCATGCCTTCCATCCCATGGCAATCCTCCTTTTTGCAAGCACATACGCTAGATCCTTCAGTTTACTAACATGCTTAAGTTTCTGTGCTCTGGGGAACCCCCTTAGCAAGCAGGCCCAGGCCGTATTTATGATGATAGTGACCCCCTTTTCAGCTAGTTTCTGTGCTACTTCACCCCAGAAACGCTCTATCACTGGGCATGACCAAAACATGTGTACCATGTCGGCATTTTCCTCCTCACATTTGGGACATGCCTGTCGTCCAGCGTTATCAAACCTAGATATTTTCTGAGGTGTCATATATGCCCTATGTGTAATATACAGTTGTATCTGTTTCAGTCTGGCGTTCCTTGACACCTTTTTGTGGTATCCCAGGGCGCGGTCCCACATCTTATGCTCTATCAGGGCCCATACTTCCGCTTCCCAGTCTAATCTCAATTGTGTTAATTCTTTCCCGACCTTAGACATCAGCATCTCGTACAGTCTAGAAATCTCATGTCCCCCTTCCGTTATATCATATATTACATCTACTATAGCATCTGGTTCTTCTTCCAGTACTGTTTTGGGCCATGTTTTCCTAATTCTCTGCACCATTCTGTGATATGTGATATACTGGCCCTTATGTAAACCCGTCTCCTCCCCTAGCACTTCAAAATCCATAATAGTCCCCTCTCGCCAGATATCTCCCATCGTTACAAACCCCACCGATTCCCAATGGGTCCTTATTATCATCGTTAATTGCTTATCTCCCCCTGCCAGTGTAACTTGCGGTATCTGCGGGGAGCATGGGAATGGGTTCTCCATCATCCGGCATGCCCGGCGCCACATCTTCCAACCAAGCCTCATCATCTTAGGGCGCTCTCCCATTTCTGCCTTGGGCAGCCAGATCATTTCTTTTAAATAAAACGGGGCACAATCTTGTCCAAACAGCCTAGATTCGGGGATCACTTCGTCTGAGAGCCATTTGGCAACATATTGCAGCTGGCCCGCTACATAATAAACCTTGTAATTAGGCAGTTTTATCCCCCCTTTCTTGTAGAAGTTCTGCAGCTTCCATAGTGCCACCCTATTCTGGGTACTGTGCCACAGGAAATCCCTACACATGCTGTTCAGTTTAGTGAAAAACTTCTTTGGTATCAGGTGTGGAATATTACCAAAATAATGCAGGAGCCTAGGTAGGACCACCATCTTCAGCATTGCCCCTCGTCCCATCATTGCTAGAGGCAACTTCACCCAGAATTTCATACACTTCTCGATTTTCACAATGGCTACCTCAGTATTGTGCCTATGTTCTTCCTCAACCGTATGGTACACGTCTATCCCAAGGTACTCACCGCCCATGGTATTTGTAACACCGGCAGCCGCCCTCCAGGAGTTCCCTTATAACTGCCTAATGGGAAAATACTAGATTTTTGAGGATTCACCGCTATCCCAGACAGCTCCGCATATCTCTTCATCACCTCCAGGATATATTGGAGATTTTCCTCAGGGTACCTCAAGTACAGCAACAAGTAATCCGCATATAAGGAGATCAAGTGTCGTTCCCCTCCTTCCTCGATACCTATAGTGTCGTATTGCTGTCCAAGGTATATTGCTAGGGGCTATAGGGCTAGTATATAGAGCAATGGGGACCATGGGCACACCTGTCTGGTGCCTCTGCTGAGTTGCCATCTTTCAGATATCACTGATCCTGTTCTAACTCTAGCCAGCGGTTCACTATAAAGCATCTTCGCCCACCTTATGTATCCAGGCCCCATTCCGTACCCCGCCAGGGCTGCCAGCAGCCATGGCCACTTGACCGAATCAAAGGCCTTAACTGTGTCTAGGGATACAATCGCCATTTCGCCTTCATGATTACATCCCCATTCGACAACCCGATGGAGTTGTCTATGGTTATGTGTTATATTTCTGTTCGGGACGTAGCCCATCTGATCGGGGTGTATACGTTTGCCAATAACTCTCCTCAGTGTGTTTGCCAAGACAGCCGTCAGTATTTTGCTGTCCTGGTTCAACACCGACAATGGTCTGTAAGAGCCACAGCTATGTCCCGACTTGTTGGGTTTGGGAAGCGATATTATCATCGCTTCCCTAAGTGACTCCGGCAACCGTCCCACCTCAAACGCCTCATTTAACATTTCTAACATTGGGGGGAGCACTTCCTATAAACTTTGTAGAATTTGCTGGGGAACCCGTGCGCCCCCAGTGTCTTACTCGTAGGCAGCTGCCTCACCACCTCCTCTAACTCTTCCAAAGTAATCGATGCATCCAGCTCTTCTCTTTCCTCAACACTTATCCTAGGCAGTCCTATGCCTTCTAGTGTTTCCATTATTTCCCCATGACTATTTCCCTCCTCATCCCCATATAGCAATTTATAATAATCTGCGAACTCCTGGTTAACTCCCTCTTGGGTGTCCGCTACACTACCATCTTCTCTAATTATCGTTCTGATAGTGGGTCTGGGAGTTTCACTCTTGTATAACCATGCCAGGAGCCTTCATGTTTTATCCCCTCCCGCATGCTGTCGCTCTATATATTTTTTATAGTTGAGGTTGCATAGTCTTTCCCATTGTTCTGCACATTTCTGCTGCAGTTTGAGTATCAGCACTGTATCTTCGTCCCCTCTACTTAATGCCCTTTTTAGTTCTCTTTCTGTTTCTTGTAGGTTTGCCACAATCCCACGCTGCAGGCCTTTTGATTTAGCTATGGCTACCCCTCACATCACTACCTTGAAGGCTTCCCATAGTGTACTCGCCGAGTCAACGCTACCCGTATTCATCTCGAAGTAATTAATAATCTCCTCCCTTATATCCTCCCTAAAAGCAGGATCCTTAAGCGCCTCTGCCCGGAGGCGCCACGTCGGAATCCTTGCCCTTGGAGGGCAATATTGCCACCCGAGAACCAGGGGCGAGTGGTCCGAGAGGACCCTCGCTTTATATTCTGCCTGAGTAATCTCAGTTATCACCTCTGTCGTTGTAACGACCCAGACATGGGGGTACACACAACCCAGGAATATGGAAGGGAGACCTACGGGCTGGGAAAAGAATCAAACGCGACCGGTATGGTAGGCGAGTGGTGGGAACACACAGGCAAACCCAACCTACCCCGAACAGAGGAACTAAATGAGTGGGAGAGCATAACATCAGTGATTGGGAATGCATGGAATAATGATAAGAACCCCGAACAGCCGACCATGGGTCAGCCCGCAGAGACGACGTTACCGAAACGTCTCCGCAAGGACGAAAACTCCGACTCCACGGGCCGAGAGACAGAGGGCTATGTCCAACCGGGAAGGTCCCGCCTCGCCAGAGCGACACTGACCGCAAGAAGGAAGGGTAGCCGTACCCGCTGGAACGAAGCCCCCAAGTTCTCGGAGCGAGAAGCAGAGCGCCGAGTCCAGCCGGGGAAGACTCGCCTTGTCAGAGCGGCACTGGCGACCAGCGGGAGGGAGGAAGGAAACTGTAGCCGCGGTGAGGAACTGACTACAACCGGCCGCCGGATGGAAGAAGCCCAGTCTCGGCATGGAGACGCGGTCCGCGTGTATTGCAACCGCGAGCAGGACACCAACCACGTGTCCCGCGGAACCAGCGGACTGGAGGAAGGCGATCTGCTTCAGCAAAGACACAGACCCACAGGGGGAGTTCTATTACCGGGGATACACAGCCCGAACATGGGGGCAACCAAAACAGCAGACACTTACCTGGGCGGCAGCAGGACATCCAGGGGAACAGGGTCAGGGAACAACACGCAGGGTGGCTCACAAGAAAAAGGGGGTGAGGCCTATGGGGGTTTTTATGCTCCAAGACAGGAAGTAGACCCTGATTGGCCCATTCTTACCTGCCTATATAAAGAGCCAGTTAGTTGGAAGATGGGTGCTCATTCTTGTTCTCCTTGCAGAGCCGAGCAGACCTGGATTCAGGAACTACAGGAAGCACCTGGGCGTTATGAGGACTAAGTGGAAGAAGATTGTCAGAGGTCCTTATAGCGTACCCTTCAAAAAAACAGAGGAAAACATTTGCGCCACAAAAAGAACACCCAGAAGGACTCTGGGAAAATAATTTAATTTTGCTAACCAGCATTATTTGGTTAAAATCTGAATAAAGACCAACATTTTCTTTCCCTTTAACCGCCTATTTTGCCTCACTGTCACATAATTTGGTGGCAGCGGTGGGATCAGAAACACGACATGGAGGCAATCATCAAGGCACTGGCCGATGGACAACAACTACTACAACAACTGGTACAAGTCCAAAGGCATCAAGCTCAAGCAGATCGGCAGGCCCTCCAACTTCAGGCTACAAGTCAAGATGCCCTAAAGAAGGTAACAGAAGCGGCTGTGGCTTATAGAGGAGTTACGCCAGCCCCTTCCAACATCTTGCAAAAATACCAACCTGGAGATGATCCAGGATACTTCTTTACGAACTTTGAAAGAGTGGCCAGAAATTCCCAGTGGCCTGCAGACAAAGGGGGTCATTACATTGCTCCACTACTAACCGGAACTATGCAAGGCGCCTACCAGGCCACTAACCCTAACGGAGACACCGCCTATGCAGAAATTAAAAGAACCATACTAGAAAGGATGGGCTTAGACGAGGAAGCCTACCGACAGAAATTAAGAGAAACCAAACTCCGCAATGGAGAGACCCCCAGACAATTGTATTATCGAGTACATGATGCAGCAGAAAGGTGGCTGAAACCAGCCAACAGCTCAATTCCGGAAATCCTCGAAAAAGTGAAACTCAAACAGTTTGTGGACGCCCTTCCGAGTGCCATGCAACGGTGGGTCAGACAACACCATAGACCCACCCTGAATGAAGCCATAGAAATCGCCTCCGCCTTCCAAAAGGCAGGAGGAAACAGACTCAGACAAGTAGAAATGCCCAAACCACACATTCCCCGAACTCCGGACGTCGTGGCTGCCAAGCCCCCTCGAGTGGAACTCAAAGGAACCCCCTGGACGCCGTCCAACAAACAACCCCAATGCTTTGATTGTGGGGAGTGGGGGCATATAGCCCGGTTCTGCCCAAGGAAAAACAGACCGGAACCCATGGAGATCGGATTCACACAGAGTCGGGAATACCGAACAAGACAGGATCCCTACATGGTGGAGGATTGAGTTGACGGAGTACCAAACCAAGGCCTGATCGAACAAACTGCCATACATCCGGAAGTAAGTGTATCAGGGAAAAGGGGTGAAGAGATACCGGTTAAATGTGTACACAGGGATGCCAGGTTGTACCCTTCAGAGCAGGTGACCCTAGAGGTAAACAGGGTTATCACACCAATGGAGGTAGCCGTCATGCCACACCTACCCACACAAGTGTTAGTAGGCACTGATTTCCCCAACTTTAAAGACTGTATCAGAGAAACAGAATGGTTAACCACCGCTCCCTTTGCTGATTTTGAGGTTGCAGGAAATCAAAGAGGATCGGGGAGGAAAACCCGAAGAGAAGTGAGGGTAGAAAAAAGAAAATGGACAGAAAGGTTCAATGTTTTAGTGGACTGGATACCAGAAGATAAAAGGGTCTCCTTTAGAAGCGAAACCTTCTCAGACCCGACCCTAAAGAATGCCAGAGAACGAGCAATGGAAGACCCAGACAGACAACATTCATATCCAAAATTCGCATTTAAGCGGGGGTTGCTATATAGGATCACCAAGAACCAGAATGATCAAATCCTAGAACAGCTTATAGTGCCATACAGTTTTAGGTTGTCCATCCAGGAGATGGGACATGACAACCAAACAGGGGGTCTTATGGCTCGGGAAAAAACCCTAGAGAAAATACTAAAAAGGTTTTACTGGCCCGGTATCTACAGAGAAGTGGCCAAATATTGTGATGAGTGCGACACTTGCCAGAAGATAAACCCATATAAACCTCCATGTGCTCCTCTACAGCCTATGCCCCTAATAAAAGAGCCATTTTTCAGGATTGGAATGGATATGGTGGGACCTTTGGAACCCAGCAGTCATGGATTCCAGTATCTGCTGGTGATCGTTGATTACGCAACGAGATATCCCGAAGCATTTCCCATGAGGGGTATTCGTTCTCAGCAAATATGTAACCAGTTAGTTCCGTTCTTTTCACGGGTGGGAATACCTTCAGAAATCATAACGGATCAAGGCAAGAATTTCGTGTCAGGAGCAATGCGGAAAGTTTGTCAGCAACTGAATATCAAACAGATCCGCACATCGGTGTATCATCCTCAGACTGGACGGCCTGGTAGAACGTTATAACAAAACCATCAAGTTAATGCTCAAGAAGGTGACAGCACCCACGGGGAAGAACTGGGACCGAGCGATAGCATGGGTCCTTATGGTACTTCGGGACACCCCGCAGTCATCCACTGGGTTTTCACCCTTCAAGTTACTGTTCGGACACCAACCAAAGACAGTATTGGACCTTGCAAGAGCAGAGTGGGAGGAACAGGAAGAAACCACTACTCTAACAGAGTATGTTATAGACATGAGAGAAACCCTAACCAAACTCAGAGAAGCCGCAAGGGAAAATCTGGGAAGGTCACAAGTAGCCCAGGAGAAGCACTACAATAAAGGGACCAGAATCAGACGGTTCAAAATTGGTGACCAAGTATTGGTACTGTTACCCACAAGCCATAACAAAATGTTGGCCCAGAGTAGGGGGCCTTACAAGGTGACGGGAGTATTGGGTCCAGTCAATTACATGGTAGAACAACCTGATCGGAAAACCAAGCTACAAAACTACCATATAAACCACCTAAAAGAATGGAAGACATCGGTCCGGATTACCGCTAGCATTCAGGTCATGAAGCAGGAAGAATCTGATTCGGCCTTTTCGGCCGTCCAGTGGGGAAAACAGCTTACCGACAAGAAGAGACGAGAAATGGAAGAACAGTTACACCCATTCCGAAACGTGTTCTCGTACCTTCCAGGAAAAACCCATTCAACTAAACATAAAATAGAAACCGAAATGGGTAAAACAGTATGAATCCGGCCTTATCGCCTTCCAGAATCAAAAAGGGAGGCAGTACAAGAGGAAATAAAAGAAATGTTGAAACTAGGAGTAATCAAACCCTCCTGTAGCCACTGGTCCTCTCCCATTGTTTTGGTGCCTAAACCCGATGGAAGCATTAGATTCTGCATGGATTACAGACAGTTAAACTCCATATCAACATACCAAGCATATCCCATGCCCAGGATCGACAAACTCATTGAACAGTTAGGATCTGCCCAGTATATCAGCACCATAGATCTAACCAAGGGCTATTGGCAGATACCTCTACAGGCGGAAGACAAGATAAAAACTGCTTTCTCCACCCCGTCCGGACTATTCCAGTTCACGGTTTTGCCATTCGGGCTACACGGGGCACCTGCAACCTTTCAGGCACTTATGAACCAAGTGTTGGCACCCCATCACCGGTATAGCGCTGCATATCTGGAGGACATAGTGGTCTTCAGCAGGACATGGAGTGAACATATAGAACATCTCACATCAGTGGTGGCAGCTCTCAAAAAAGCCGGTCTCAATATCAATCCAAAGAAAACAGTGTTGGCTACCAATCAAACTAAATACTTGGGACATCTGGTTGGAAACGGGGTTATCAGACCTCAACTCGATAAAATAGAGGCTATTGAGAAACTACCCATGCCCTGCAACAAGAAACAGATTAGAGCATTCCTAGGGTTTATTGGATATTACCGGAAGTTTATACCTCATTTCTCAAATATAGCCAGCCCTTTAACAGAAGCCCTTAAATCAACCTACCATGAAAACGTGTTGACCGACAAGAAAGCTCACCAAGCTTTTCAGGAACTCAAGAAAATAATATCTGCGCAGCCAGTGCTGAGATGTCCAGACTTTTGCCACTGGTTTTTTGTATAAACGGATGCTTCAGGTGTAGGCTTAGGAGCCGTACTCTCACAAGGAGTTGAGGACGACCTACATCCCGTAACCTTTATCAGTTGCAAGCTTTTGCCACATGAAATAAGATATTCTACCATTGAGAAAGATTGTTTAGCGATAAAATGGGCAATCGAGACACTCAGATACTATTTGTTGGGACGTAAGTTTACTGTCTTCATGGATCATGCCCCTCTACAATGGTTGGCCAAGCGCAAAGATTCCAACCAACGTGTGTTAAGGTGGTTTCTTACACTTCAGGAGTTTTGTTTCGAAACCATACACAAACCAGCTGCCTTCCAGCTGGTACCTGACTATCTGTCAAGAAGCATTGATCAGCCCGATCGGCTGAAATCTTCGGGGGGTGTATGTAACGATCCATACATGGGGGTCCACACAACCCAGGAATATGGAAGGGAGACCTACGGGCTGGGAAAAGAATCAAACGCGACCTGTATGGTAGGCGAGTGGTGGGAACACACAGGCAAACCCAACCTACCCCGAACAGAGGAACTAAATGAGTGGGAGAGCATAACATCAGTGATTGGGAATGCATGGAATAATGATAAGAACCCCGAACAGCCGACCATGGGTCAGCCCGCAGAGACGAGGTTACCGAAACGTCCCCGCGAGGACGAAAACCCCAACTCCACGGGCCGAGAGACAGAGAGCCGTGTCCAGCCGGGAAGGTCCCGCCTCGCCAGAGCGACACTGACAGCAAGAAGGAAGGGTTGCCGTACCCGCTGGAACGAAGCCCCCAAGTTCTCGGAGCGAGAAGCAGAGCGCTGAGTCCAGCCGGGGAAGACTCGCCTTGTCAGAGCGGCACTGGCGACCAGCGGGAGGCAGGAAGGAAACTGTAGCCGCGGTGAGGAACTGACTACAACCGGCCGCCGGATGAAAGAAGCCCAGTCTCTGCATGGAGACGCGGTCCGCGTGTATTGCAACCGCTAGCAGGACACCAACCACGTGTCCCGCGGAACCAGCGGACTGGAGGAAGGCGATCTGCTTCAGCAAAGACACAGACCCACAGAGGGAGTTCTATTACCGGGGATACACAGCCCGAACATGGGGGCAACCAAAACAGCAGACACTTACCTGGGCGGCAGCAGGACAACCAGGGGAACAGGGTCAGGGAAGAACATGGAGGGTGGCTCACAAGGAAAAGGGGGCGGGCCTATGGGGGTTTTTATGCTCCAAGACAGGAAGTAGACCCTGATTGGCCCATTCTTACCTGCCTATATAAAGAGCCAGTTAGTTGGAAGATGGGTGCTCATTCTTGTTCTCCTTGCAGAGCCGAGCAGACCTGGATTAAGGAACTACAGGAAGCACCTGGGCGTATGAGGACTAAGTAGAAGAAGATTGTCAGAGGTCCTTATAGCGTACCCTTCAAGAAAACAGAGGAAAACATTTGCTCCACAAAAAGAACACCCAGAAGGACTCTGGGAAAATAATTTAATTTTGCTAACCAGCATTATTTGGTTAAAATCTGAATAAAGACCAACATTTTATTTCCCTTTAACCGCCTATTTTGCCTCATTGTCACAGCCGTGGCAAAGACATAGTCCAGCCTCGTATGTTACTGCTGTGGGGCAGAGTAATGTGAATATTGCCTTTCTCTGGGGTGTTTCGTTCTCCATACATCTGCCAGACCAAAGTCGTCAAGCAGTGTCTGTAGTGCTTTTGCCGCTGGGGCGGGTCTATCAAATTTGCCATCCAGTCTGTCTACCCTGGGGTTTAGTACACAGTTAAAATCCCCTCCCCAAATCACCGCACTACCCATGCACATGCTAAGGTCGCTGCATAGAGTTCTGAAATACGCTGCCGTATTCTGATTGGGGGCGTATGTATTTACAATACTTATCTCCTTATTCTCCAATATTCCCCGCAATATTACCATCCTCCCATCCGTTCCGGCCACCTCCTGCAACAGTTGGAATGGGACATGCGGTGCCACCCAGATGAGTACCCCTCTAGCGTAAGCAGAGTATGTTGAGCCCCCTACAACCCCCTTCCATTTCTTTGCAATCATTTCCATCTTTTCCCGTGTCAGGTGAGTCTCCTGCAACAGTGCAATATCTATCTTCTGCCTGCGCAAGTATAGCATAACCTTGTTCCCTTTCAGATAACTATTAAGTCCCCTGACATTCCACGTGTCTATTTTAAGATCCCCCATGGTCTATGAGAGTTTCCCTTCCCCTCCCACCAGTGCAGTCCAGATCCCACTTCCGTCTCAGTCTACCTAGGCTCGTTCCCCAGTTCAAACTTCTTATAACTACACACACCCCAAATTCCCCTTCCCCTCTCCCTCCCGCCCCCCTTTTCTCAACTACAACACACCACTGCACACAACCCTTTCCCTCCCCCCCTCCTCGCCCTACCCCAAGAAATGCTCAGCTCCATCCCTGGATCTCAGGCTCCCCCGTGTTTGGACCTACGCTGGAACCCCAGGCCAAGACCCCAGCAGGGTGTCACCACACTATTGGTGACCTAACTAACCTCTAAATGGGGGTGTAAAGACTAGCTCTGCAAGGCTCCTTAATGAAGCAATAGTCACAGTGCTTGCGGTTAATTTTCTATTCCAATCTGGTACAACCGGCCCACGGGCCGCATCAATGACTATAGCCAAGTCCCACAGTCCTAAGCCGCACCACCTTCAGGTGCCCCCACAGCGCATTACTTATCTCCTCCATCTCCTCCTCTCGTCTGGATGTCCGACTCCTGAGGGCAGCCCTGCGTGTCGAGCCATCCCATGGCATCCACCGGAGTTTCAAAAAACAAAGTTCTGTTTTTGTGAAAGACTTTCAACTTCGCCGGGTAAAGCAACATATACTTATGGCCCGCTTCTCTCAATCTCCTCTTGACAGCCCCAAAGTTCATTCGACTCCGCTGCACCATCAGGGTATAGTCCGGGTAGGCCATTATGTTAGCCGCCCCTCTTTGAATTGTTCCACCCTTGTAGAAGTGTTCCAGTATCTTTTCTCGATCCCGGTAGTTAAGGATCTTGGCGATCACTGGCCTAGGTGGGTTACCTGGCGGCGGCTTCCTCGTTAGAGCCCTATGCACCCTTTCCACCACGAACCCCTGAGACAGAGCTCCTCCAGGTATCTCCTGCAGCAACATGGATTCGATGAACTCTGTGGGGCTGTGGCCTTCTGCTCCCTCTGGCAAGCCCACAATGCAGATGTTATTCCTCTGGGCAAGTCCTTCCGCTTCCTCCGCCCTATTCTCCAGATTGCCCACCCGCTGCACCAGGGCGTGTAGTTCCGACGTGTGTGTGGCACAGTCCGCTGTTTTCAGGCTCACCTCTTTCTCGAGGTTCTCAGTGCGCTCCGCCAGTGACCTGACATCCTGCCGGAGAAGATTCACTTCTTCCTGCACCTCCCCGACCTTGCGGTCCAACGCTGTTTTCAGTTCAGTTACTGCCAGTTCAAGCTTGGCCTCCCAAGCCGCCTTCAGGTCTGCAATCGCAGCTAGGACATCCTGGTTTGTACCCTGTGACAACCATGCTACCAGCTGGGGGCCTGTCCTTGCTCCTGGCACTTTCCGGGCGCGGCGGCGTCCTGGCGTATTCGTCCAGCGTAGGCTGCTTCCCCTTCAGTCTTGGAGGTTTGTTGGACATGGTGCTACAGCTATAAGTCGCAGGTCAGCCCTACCACTTGTGGTCTGCAGTTCCAGCGGGGGCAACCCGCTGTAGTCTCCCGCGCTCAAGGGGGCCGCCTTCGAAGATGTTCCAAGCCTGGCCCTAGTTCGTCGCAATGGATTGTGCTCTCCCACGTAACCGTATGAATCCCAACTTCAGCTTCACCTCGGGGTGGGGGGGGCGCACACTTAGTCCCAATATCGCCAGCGCCACTCAGGCACAGGGGCACCAGTACCTCAAAGGCTCATCCAGCCTCCCCCTCAACCTGTCCTGGGCTGCCTGCAGTGGCCTGCCAGTCCGCTCCCTCCCTTTTTCTCTGCTGTCAGGGCAGCACCAGGATGCTAGGAATGTTTATACATCTGGCCAAGGCATTTGCACCATTGAATGTGCCTGTGTTTGTGCCAGGAAGAGTCGTGATGTGGTGCAGAATGCCGTTAAGTTCCCATGCAAAGCCTCCCATTCACAGTGTTCCGTTGCTTTTATTGTATTGTGGAGCGACCCGGGTGCTTCACTTCTTGCCTGGGACGCCGCCGAACAGCCGCTTCAGCTGACTGGGGACTGATGCTCCTGCCGCCGGGGCCGCTGCCCCTCCTGCGCCTGGGCTGCACCTACGTGTCTTTTACCTCTTGCACATTCGAGCGGCCCGTGCTCCTTATTGTACTTCTGTTTTTCATTACAATGAGCACTCCCTCGGGGCACACTTCACCAGCCTCCCGCCACACGTTGATTCCCTGCGCCACCGTTTCATAGCTACAGATATCGCTTTTGTCACTGCTGGCTTCTGCAGTTGTTCCACTATCTGCCGTCCTTAGCCGCAGCTCCTCCTCACTGCCTTTGTGTGGGCCGCCCGCTTCTGTCCTCGCGGTCACAGACCTCGCCACTTAGTTTCGTTTCCTTGGGCTACGCGCCCAGTGGAAACTTTGTTGCTCTGCTGGTGCTAATAAAAAAACGGCTGCAGTCACGTTCTCAGGCAGCCCCCGCCACCATCTGGCTTGTGAGAGCAGATGCCGCCGCTGTGGTCCGCAGCTGTCCTAGCGGCCCGCGAGCCTCTGTTGCGCTATGCCGGGGACTCTCTCCCATATGTGCCCGGCTCCCCCCACGTCTCCATCCACCGCACTCCGGGCGCTCAGGCTTATCTGAGCCCGCACCTTGTCACAGGGAGACTCTGTTCACTGCGCCTCGCGAATGTGCGCACAGTCTGCTACCGTCACCTCACCATCTCGCGGCCGGCTGCTTCCTTTGTTCTGGCCATCAGTCGGCCATTTTACAACGTCCTTCTTCCCCGACTCTCATACCCTCATGATGTTAAGCACTCCGTCACGGCTCCTTCCATGCGCTTCAAAAGTTCAACGGGCACAGCCATCCCGTTCATACGGCAGCATGTCAATTTTCAGCGATCACAAGCGTCTCGTAATGCACTATTTGCCAGGATATTTTCAGGATCACAGGAGCTCCTCCAGACCACGTCCTCCTACATGGCCCTCGTAGCCACGCCCCCTGCAAGGTTATAGGAGAAGTTCTCTCATGAATTGTATTGGCCTAATGGATAGGGCATGTATTTTCTAGCATATATTGATCGATCTCATTTTTTTTCCAATTCATATCACCTTAGATTTTATGACATTTAGACATGTCAACCGCACATGGCGTAATCCGCCATTTTGTGATCATCTTATCCGTTGATCAATCGCCCGAAGTTCAAGTACCCTGGTGGTAGTAAATCCTAACACATGCTCCTCAAGCTGACATCAGCAGACACTAACGTTCATCTTTTTTTTTAAAGCTTATATTTTTATTGAAGTTTCGATTAACATGCGGTTCATATAAAATCAGGTAACCGTTCGCTAACATTAATCTTCCGCCCCTTGTCACCACGCCAGTGCACGTCTCATGAAAGCATCCTCTGTGCTCAATCTGTTGACTTGTCTCCATGGAAATCGCAAGACGCCTCTTTTCTCCCTATATATCAACAAACCCTTTCTGATAAGACAACATTGGAGATTCTCCTGCCTTCGTGTCTGTCTGTTTCATTCCAAGGATCAACAACTCCTTTTTGGTCTGTTCAGCTACCTAGCAACTAGGATGCATAGAACTGAAAAAGGCACTTCCACTAGCTCTAATGACTTTTCCCTACAACCACTTTGCCTTTCAATAATAATTCTTACATAATTGACAAATGTCTTTGCCAAAGGAGATATAAGATGTTTTCTTAGATCAGTAGGTTGTTTCATGTTCAAACAATTATTTTCCATCTTTGGTCCAATTCCTGCTGTCTTTGCACTATGGGTTTTTGTAACATGTCTGTGTCTTCTATGACGAATCCTACAGATCCCTCACAGAACCCCTGCCTAGAGACTCCTTCTAGGTGGCCAGGGAAAGGCATGCGCATCCTGATCCTGACCATCAGCTTGTGGGTGGTGTACTGCTGGAGGATCAACTGGGAGGAGACGAGGCCCAGGGTGGTGAGGCGATCCTGTGGGATGAGACACAGTATGTTTCCTTTAAAAGGGAGAACCTTGTAAAGTTACCTGAACAGGCAATGGCCTATTGTCATTATGTATATCTAAACCACATATGAGATCTGTGGCTCTGAATGCAAATTCCTTTAAACCTGACCAGGCCTAAATAACAGCGAAAAAGAGAAAGTTCCCTATTGGGGAACTTGCGTCCCCTGCACACTATCCTGTAAACCTAAAAATAGCCAAGTGATTGAAAGTCAGTAGCAAGTGGTTCCTGAAAGAGAAACAACACTTGCTACTGATTGGGTTGTTGAAGTAAAGTCAATTAATGTGACCAATCTAGCAAGTTTTGAAGATTACAATGTATTAACATTTCTCAAATAACCATTCAGTAGACCATTAGTTCATAAAATGTAATATATAAATTCTCATTACCTATGTCAATCACCTATGGGTGTAGGTCCAGATAGTAATATATAGATTGGGTAGATGGACCTCAGGTACTTCGAAATGTTGTTTCCCCCTACTAAGTTGGAGACAGTCTAAAATGACGTCCTGACACTGGAATTGCCTATATTCCTATTCACTGACTCAACCAAAGGTCAACTCCTATTTACATACTGTATTATAGAATTATCTCAGAAACAATGTCAATGATGTAACATTGCTCATATTCATTTTCACAAATTCAAACCAAGGTCAGTTCTCATTTAAATGGTATGGTAATGGTAATGTTTATTTATATAGCGCCTATATACAGGCAAGTGTTTCAAAGCACTCAAGGAGGGAAGGAACATGGGGAAAAACAGTCGCTCAGAGCCCTTGAATTTCTGACACGATAACGGTCTGCACAGGCAGATTAAGTGCAATATTATACATTTAACAGTTTAGATTCAGCAAATAGGCCTGCCAGCGATTCTGCAGTTTTTTCAAGTGCACATTAAGGGGGGAAGACAAGGGAGAACAGACAGAACGATCTTCAGGCAGCGCTGTATACAGATCATGCAAGTGCGGGAAGGTAAGGGCGGGGCAGGGAACCAAGTGCGCCCAGTCAGTAGAGACTGGTGAAGTGCGGCAACAGAAGCGCTCAAGGTTTTATTACAAGTGCAGTGGGGTGTAGGGCCTTGCGGCAAGTGCAGAAGGACTGGCAGGGGTGCCTGGGACCTGTGAGACTCTGAGGTACACGAGGCGGCAGTCAATAATGTGTGTGAAAGAGGGAGAAGAAGTGGAAGAGGGAAATGCTGTAACATAGACTCAAACAAAGGTCAACTATCATTAATACAATGTATCATAGAATTATACCCATGTAGCCAGCCACGGCTATTACTCTAATATGTACTCATAGAGGATGTGGCTAGATGTTCATAGAAGGTGTTAAAAGTGATAAAAGTAGGAGCTAAGGAGAATAGAAAAGATGAGTTTCCTAATGGATGCTGAAGAGGATGTTACCAGAAATAAGTCTTGCTAATAGACTAATTCAGGGTCACATATGACACGTGCTGCAAATAAACGGGTGTTTTGCCACATTTATCTCTTGGTCCACAGGTTTGTTCACTAAAAGAAGGGAGAGACAAAGTTCCCTGTCAGAATGAGGGATTTAAATAAAACCTCTGTGGCGTATACTGGGCTGACCAGACGCTTACCAGGAGAACTCCCATTGTGGAGAATGCTGTTCGGTGTCTTTGCCTTAATGCAGGTAAAAAGGCACACCACCTATAAAGCTGCTTACTGTCTAGAAACTGCACTATAGAAAGAGGATAAAATAAATTATCCAGATGTATGTTGCTAGGAACATATCAGATCAAAAATTAAAATAGCGGATGATTGCTTACAATAGGGCTTAAGTGGGAGCCTCTTGTAGGAGCAGTGGTGTCATGCTTGTGTGGCCACTCAGAACTAAAAGGACGGTCCGTTCTATCCGCGTATCTTCACATTCTAAAGGGGGGATTAGACAGATAGTGTATCTGTAAGCAATGTGGCTTTGCAGCAAAATAAGTAAAATGAGAGCGGTGTCTAGACACTTAGTCAGGTGCTAATGGCCCGGTTCCACAAATAGTGTGACTGTGTCCGACCGCATTTGTTTAATTATTCAAAATGGTCACTACAAATAGCGGCATTTAATGATGTCACCATGCAATTACGCGTGTGATGTCATATGTCAACAATGTTTTTTTTTCTGTTTTCTTTTAAAGAAACTTTATCCATAAGACAGCGGTAATAGGACTCTCAGAGTGCTATCTATGTTGAGGAGTCTCACTAGAACGTAAATGTGTCTGCTAATTGTATGTATGAATGCCACCAAATGCCATCTTTGGCAGTTAGTGATTGCTTTAAACTGACTATACCAGGTCTTCATGTTCACTTCCACATAGTATCTCTGTTCAAATTTCTTTCTAGTGAACTTGTAATAAGAAGCCCCTGATGAAGAGTGAAAGCTCAAAACGCGTTGGGCAATTTATATATTACATTTTATGTACTAATGGTCTACTGAATGGTTATTTGAAAAATGTTAATACATTGTATTCTTAAAAACTTGCTAGATTGGTCACATTAATTAACTTTACTTCAACAAACTAATCAATAAAAGGGTTGTTTCTCTTTCAGGAACCACTTGCTACTCACTTTCAATCACTTGCCTATTTTTAGGTTACAGGATATTGTGCATTGGACGTGAGTTCACAATAGGGAACTTTCTCTTTTTTCGCTGTTACCTTGACAACCTGTATGCCAAGGTTGTACTTTCTCTCCCCTGCACCTGAAATTTAGATAACTTTCTACTTAGTAAAAAAAATATTTAAGACTCTCTTCAAACCCCTAGTTGGATAACCTCCCTTATTACCCTATAAATCGATGTGAATTGTGTCAATGTGGTGCAGGCCTAAACAACAGAAAGACCATACAAGGTATTTCAGGATAATAATCCTCCCTACTCCGAAAGGTATAATGGAAAGGAATGTAGAAATGGTGCCTTAAATAAACTGTCTTCCTCTGTAACAGCAAATTATAATGACACATCCTTAAATAATTCTAAGGGAAAGAAGTCTACCCTTAGAACTAAGAAGGTATTTAAAATAACTGATTTTGTTGTTGGGGACAACAAGTCCCATTATCCCAGAAGTACTGGGATGAGGAGGAGGGCTGAAGAGTCAGACTGTAGAAGTAGTCCGGAAATAAGGCCTAATAGCCTACACCAGAAGGAACCTGAGAGGCATACAAGACCCCTTCAGGTGCAGGCACTTAGGAGGAGCTGGAACTGTGACTGGAGTGCATGCTGCAGTAGCAGAAGGAAGAAGACACAGTGTTGGCAATCCAGGCAGATGTGGGAGAACCAAAGGGACACCGGGATCCTGATGCAGCAGATTTCACCTGCTTATCCTGTGAGGGTCCTGTTCCCCCAAATTCTGGTGTGCAGAGGCTGCAGTGTGGAAGGCGTTCAGGAAGGCTGCCTTTCCCTATCTGAGACTAATTAAAGAGATTGCGCAGCGAGAAGCGTGTCAGAGACCATGGTGAGCAGCTGTCGTGAAGCCGTGGATCTCAGGAGCTAGAGGGGCTCCTTAATTGAGTGGCCGTACCAGGGACACCTTCAGCGAGGAAAGGTGTGTGTCCCAAGTGAAGCCAGAAGTTGCCGAAGTGGTGCAACACATGGAGAAACGAAAACTAAAGCAGGTGAGATAAACCTGGCGTTCTGATTTCTTGTGTGAGCACTGCCGGCAACAGTATCCAGCTTAATAAACACTTGTGTAAGTGTAGAAGCGAGGCAAGTTGTTAGTTCATTCTATAACAATGGAACACTTGAAATGTAGCATTTGGGTGTGATTGAGTATTCCTATTTCACTTGCGTGACGAGCAAACGATACGGAAAAGCAATTGTTAAACCTTTAAACCTTGTAAAATCTATTAAGAAGTGATCGTGTGTACCTACATAAGTTTCTCAAAGAAAGAGTGAACTCTGAATTATTATTCACGCAAACTACAATTGCTTCTGGAGAGATGTCAGGTGTATTTGAAGTTGGAGAAAGCAAGCATTGCACAAGCCAAGTGTATTCCCATATTAAGACTGAAAGTAGCCTTTCCCAAAGCCAGAAAGCAGTTAACACTACTGTAAGCCCAATGGAACTTTAACATTGCCCAAGATACAAGTGTGCAGACATTACCTGAAGCCAAGAGAGTGGCACCAAAGCTTCTTGGTATTTAATCCTGGCTGACAGTTGGCAAAGGGATAAAGGCAAGTTTGGGGAAGGAACATTTGCTACGTATAAATATTCTCTGAAGCTGATACACCCTACATTTCTAAAGACTGTTGATGGAAGAGAGCAGTGTGTTCCAAAGGCAATTATAGGTTGTTGTGGTGTTACGCTCACCTGGTTTCTGTGGAGGCTTTGGGGCACGGTTGCAGCACTCTCTGAATTTGAATCGCCCCCATCAGGCCTCTCCCTCAGTAGAAAAGCTGTGAGCGGTGGTACATGGTGATACTGCTCCTGCATGGAGATAAGAGTGTGTGAGTGCGCCAATCTGTGATTGTTGTACCTCTCGAACCCTTCACCCCAAAGTACGGTTTCTGTGAGCATACGCTGGCCCATAAAGCTCACCTGTGAATTATGGAAGATAAGTCTGTCCTGCTACTTCTGGCAGGGGCGCGTCGAATGGGATCTAGTTCCTTCACTGATCCCTGATAAGGATTAGTCCAGTACAGCTGTGACGATGCTTCTCCTTATGATTGGTAAGTCTTTCTTGAGCTTTTGTGATGCTGTTCATTCTGTTTGTCTTTATATATTGCTCCTATTAATGCCTGCAATAATGTCTCTCTTCTGTTTTCTTCCCTTAGATGGAAATGCGGCCTCAATGCAGCTGTGAGACCCGAGATGCGGCCGGATGGAAGATGGATGCTACCGCAATGTTCGACAGCAGGTAAGTGATGGTTTAGGGAAAAGCGCGAAGTATGTTAAAGCACAACCTTAAATGGACTCTTTTTTCGATGTCTAACCTTGTCTTCTGTTTTTCCTTGCAGGCGCTGCTGTCGACGATGGAGTGTGCCGTGCTGCGGTGCCAAGATGAAGATTTCGGCGTTCCGGAAAGTGTAAAGATGAATACTTGGTTCGCCAAAGAGATGTACAGGTAAGAACAGCTTCCCCCAGTCGGTAATTATACTGGCAGGAAGCAGGATCTTCAAAGGTAAGTCTACCCCAGGCGATGGTGAGCGTTACGCTGCTTGCAAGTACAGAATAACACGAAGCGTTTGTCTTGAGGATCGAAGCAGGTTATATAGGTGAGATCGTGGTACACGCCTATTAGGGCCGGCTTACTAGCCACACCCTGCCACTCATAGCAATCCATTAGCAGCCACACCCAAGAATACACTTGGGGCTGCTTAATGGATGGAATGTTCAAGGTTAATGCATCCTGCTTAATGGATGGAATATTCAAGGTTAATGCATCTGAAGTGCTATGTCCATAATAAAAGCTTTTTGGTGTTAAATGGATGTTCTTGTTTTACTTTTGTTCATGAGCCTGGTGCCAAAGGCGCCAGGACAGTGTCCACCCAGGTCTCCTGTGCATGTGACCGCTGCATGCCTGTGCCCCTGACTTCATGACCATGGCAGCACTCCCCCTCAAGGCCCCTCTCAAGGGTGGTTCTCCTCCTGGTCTTGGTTTGGTGGGATTATTGCGATGGAACTGTCTGATTAAACGTGGAGCATGGACGTGTTCACTGGGTTCCCAAGTTAGGTCATGAGTTCCGTAACCTTTCCAGTCAATTAGGTAATACAATTTTGATCAAACCACCTTGGAGCCCACGATGGATATGACTTCATATTCTGGTTCTCCATCTATTACTTCCGGCTCTGGCTGAGAACTAAGCTGTGTATTGGATTTCATTGGTTTGAGGAGAGAGACATGAAATACGGGGTGAATTTTCATGTGAGATGGTAACTCCAATTTCAGGGCGACATGATTGATTATGGACTTTATAGTATAGGGGCCCAGGTATCTTAGGCGGAAAGCTCTTGGCCCCTTCAGGGGAATATTTTTGGATGCTAACCACACCTTTTCTCCGATCTGGTAGGCAGGAGCTTACTTCTGATGTCGATCAGCAAACAGTTTTTGTCTTTCCTTAGCCATGGTCAGATGCTCTGTCGCCTCCTTAAGAACCTGAGTGATGGTTTTATGCAAGGTTTTTATGGCTGGCATTTCCAGGGTATTGGGTGGATCTAATACTGATGTCCTCGGATGCCTTCCGTGCACATTGTAGAATGGAGTTTGCCCTGTGCTTGTGTGAACTGAGTTGTTGTATGCATACTCAGCTATCCAGAGTATATTTTTCCAAGACTCCTTGGACTGTTGCAACATACACATAAGATATTGCTCTAAAGTTTGGTTGGTTCGTTCAGTTTGCCCATCAGTTTGAGGGTGATGGCTTGTGTACAACCGGAGATCGATTTTGGCAATCGTACAACACTTTCTCCAAAAGGCAGAAACAAATTGAGTTCCGCGATCAGATACTAATATTGATGGAAATCCATGCAAGCGAACAATTTGCTCTAGGAACACAGAAGCGAGAGTTGACGCAGTTGGGAGTCCCTTCAGAGGGATGAAATGGGCCATTTTGGAGAATAAATCCACGAAGACTCGTATGGTGTTGTATCCATTGCAGGGTGGAAGATCCGTGATGAAGTCCATCGACAGGATATGCCAAGGTTCTGGTGGTACTGTTAGTGGATGTAGTAAGCCAGCGGGGTTCGGTTTCTGAGACTTGTGTTGTGCACAGACACCGCAGGTTTCAATAAATTGGGCGTTGTCTTTTCGCAAGGTTGGCCACCAGTAGTTTTGTTTTACCTTAGCCTGAGTTTTGGCTATTCCTGGGTGTCCTTCCACTAATGAATCGTGGTAATTTGTGATGATTTGCTTTTGCAGTTCTTGGTCTTGGACATATAATCGTCCTTGGAAATACAGTAGATTGTGTTTGATGGTGTACTGATCACCTTTTAACAGCCATTCCTGTTGGGTTGATTGATCCATCAGGGATTGCAAACTGGTCCTTTGGTCCTCCACACACGTGGTGGCAGCTATTCTGGTTTGAATCCTTTCTTCAGGAATTATGGCCACGGGGTCGGATGCTGTAAAAGCCTCTTTTTCTTCACTTATGCGTGATAGAGCATCTGCTTTCCCATTGCGTACTCCTGGTCTATAAGTGATAAAAAAATCGTATTCTGCGAAAAAGAGAGCCCAACGAAGTTGTCGCGAGGATTGCGCTTTGGCGGTTTTCAAGTATTGCAAGTTACGGTGGTCCGTGATGACAGTGACCGTATGTCTCACCCCAAGAAGGTAATGTCTCCAGGCCTTAAATGCTGCTTTAATCACCAGTAATTCCTTATCTGTGATTGCGTAGTTCAAATCAAGGGCTGAATATTTGCGGGACCAGAATGCGACGGGGTGTAGTTGTCCTGTTTCAGGGTCTTGTTGTGACAATACTGCTCCCATAGCTATTTTTGAAGCATCTGTCTCAACTATGTAAGGTAGGTCTGGTCGTGGGTATAGAAGGACTGGTGCTGTAGTGAATGCTAGTTTCAACTTCTGGAAGGCTTATTCAGCTTCTGTCGACCAATGGAGCTTTTGATTTTTCTTTAACCAGGAGGTAATTGGATGTACAATTTGTGAAAACCCATGTAAAAATCGATGGTAAAAGTTGGCAAATCCGAGCACGCTTTGCACTCCTTTCGTGGATGTTGGTGAGGGCCATTGGAGGATTGCATCCACCTTTCGTGTATCCATATGTACACCTTGTGGTGTGAGCATGAAACCGAGAAACTCGACCTCGGTTACATGGAAAAAACATTTTTCCAACTTGGCATACATTTGGTGTTGTCGAAGCTTCTCTAAGACTGTCCAGACATGGCCTACATGTTCTTCCATGGAATTTGAGTAGATAAGAATGTTGTCAATGTAAACAAGAGCGCAAACGTCCAGTAGTTCACGGAGTACATCATTGATAAAGAATGGAACGCCGCCAGGGCATTGCATAGCCGAAGGGCATGACCTGGTATTCAAAGAGGCCGTAGTTTGTGCGGAAGTCCGTTTTCCACCCGTCTCCTTCTTTTACTCTTACAAGATGGTATGCTCCTCTTAAATCCAGTTTTGTGTAGATTTGAGCATGTTTCACTTGGTCCAAGAGCTCTGGTATATGTGGTAAAGGATATCGATTTTTACTGTGATCTGATTGATGGCTCTATAGTCGATGCAAGTTCTTAAGTCTCCCTCCTTTTTAAGCACGAAGAATAAGGCCGAGGAGGCAGGTGACTTGGACAGGCGATTGAACCCGTTTGCCAGGTACTGATCCAGGTAAGTTCTAAAATGCTGATTTTCCTGTTCTTTCAGAGCGTAAATTCGGCTGCAAGGGATCTTGGCTCCGGGTACAAGATCTATTTGACAATCGTAGGGTCTGTGGGGGGGCAGAACGTTGGCTTGCTCTTTTTTGAAGACATCCTGGTAATCTTGGTATTCAAGCGGTAAGGAGCTGAGGAGGCCCAACACGATTCCTTTCTTCGGTTTCAGATTGGTGTCATCATTTTTGTAACATGTGTCGGCACAAGCATGAGGAAATGTTAGAACTCGTTTTTGCCAGTCGATCCTAGGATTGTGGGTCTCAAGCCAGGGCAGTCCCAATATCATCTGGAACTGAGGAGCACTGATGAGATCGAAAGTAATGTCCTCTTGATGCCCATCCTGACACAGAAGCTTGACTTTCTCAGTGTATTGTGTCACTGGGCCGAATGATAGCTGAGAACCATCCACAGCAGTGACGTTTTCCGATTTCTGCTTCTGTCGGAGAGGAAGGCCTATTCGGAGAGCCAAATCTTGGTTAATGTAGTTACCCACAGCTCCACAATCAATATATGACTCCAAGGCATGTATTTTTGATGGTTGCTTGTGATTCACCAAAAGCACTGTAAGGACTAGATGTGAGGTCTGTACGGATTCCTTTTTCATGCTCGACAAGCGGACCCCTACACTTGCCGGGCATTGGCGTTTCCCGTGTTCTGTTCTTCTTCATCAGTTTTGTCTGCTGCCCCAATCGTTTTCTTGGGTGGTTTTACCGGGCAGTCATGGAGGAAGTGACCTGCTTGTCCACAATATAAGCAAAGCTGTTGTTGTCTTCTTTTTTTTCCCTTTCTGCTTCTTGCATTGGCTCAGACTGTTCATGTGCTTTAGTCTGATTCTCACGAGGTCGTACGTAAACTGACCGTCCCTCTGATCTAGCTCGATCCATTTTCTGATTCTGCAACCTATGATCGAGTTGCACCATCAGGTCAATGTAGTCCGCACACCTCTCGGGGGGGATTCACCACTTGCACCAACACATCCTTAAGTTCTCCACGTAACCCTCGGTAAAAGAGTGTAGTCCTCTTCTCTTCTGGCGAGTTGGTCTGGGCTATGAGACGATTGAAGGTTGCAATATAGGTTAATAGATCTTGACTCCTTTGTCTGAGTGACAACAACTCGTTGTCCATAGCTTGTCCTTGAGTATGACGGGAAACAATTTCTCCATTTCATGTTGGAAATTCCCAAAGTTCCAGAGTAAAGGGTCATCTTGATTTACCAAAGGTATAGACCAGTCCACCGCACTACCTCCTAAATACGAGAGTACAAATACCACTTTGGCTTGGTCATTAGGGAAGGCACCTGGTCTGCACAAGAAATGAAGGTGACATTGGTTCATAAATACAGCAAACCTGTTTGGGTCGCTGATGAAGCGTTCGGGAAGGGCTAGAGGCACCGCTCCTGGAAGAACCAGCTGAACTGGTGTTGATTGTTGTGGTGTGGAAGAATGAGAAGAATGGGTCACTCCAGGCAGTGGAACCTGTCCTGCTTGTAGCATTTGTCTTACCAATTTGTCAGTTCTTTCTTGAGTTACAATAAGATCCCTCCGTAATGCATTGGTTTCCTGTCTTGAAGCATGTACTTCAGCCCGTAATTCCCCTAGTAAGAGGGCTAACTGATCTTTTTCTGAAGTTTCCATAACACCCAGGCAGAGAGTATTAGAGGCTTCACGTTCTGTTACGCTCACCTGGTCTCTGCGGAGGCGTTGGGGCACGGTTGCGGCCCTCCCAGAACTTGAATCACCCCCTTTAGGCCTCTCCCTCAGTAGAAAAGCTGTGAGTGGTGGTACGTGGTGCTACTGCTCCTGCGTGGAGATAAGAGTGTGTGAGTGCGCCAATCTGTGATCGTTTTACCTCTCGAACCCTGCACCCAAAAATACGGTTTCTGTGAGCATACACCGGCCTATAAAGCTCACCTGTGAATTATGGAAGATAAGCTCTCCGTCCTGCTACTTCTGGCAGGGGTGCTTCGAATGGGATCTAGTTCCTTCACTGATCCCTGATAAGGAGTAGTCCAGTCCAGCTGCAACGATGCTTCTCCTTATGATTGGTAAGTCTTTCTTGAGCTCTTGTGATGCTGTTTGTTCTGTTGAATGTCTTTATATTTTGCTCCTATTTATGCCTGCAATAATGTCTCTTCTGTTTTCTTCCCTTAGATGGAAATGCGGCCTCAATGCAGCTGTGAGGCGAGACGCGGCCGGATAGAAGATGCAATGTTCGACAGCAGGTAAGTGATGGTTTAAGGAAAAGTGCGAAGTATGGCGAAGTGCAACCTTAAACTGATAGTTTTTTCGATGGCTAACCTTGTCTTCTCTTTTTCCTTGCAGGCGCTGCTGTCGACGATGGAGCGTGTCGTGCTGTGGTGCCAAGATGAAGATTTTGGCGTTCTGGAAAGTGTAAAGATGAATACTTGGTTTGCCGAAGAGATGTACAGGTAAGAACAGCTTCCCCCAGTTGGTAAGTATGCTGGCAGGAAGCAGGATGTCCAGGAAGCAGGATCTTCAAAGGTAAGTCTGACCTCAGGCGACAGTGAGCGTTACGCTGCTTGCAAGTGTAGAATAACGCGAAGCGTCTGTCTTGAGGATCAAGCAGCTTATATTGCTGAGATCGTGGGCAGGCCCATTAGGGCCGGCTTACCAGCCACACCCTGCCACTCCTAGCAATCCATTAGCAGCCACACCCAAGAATACTCTTGGAGCTGCTTAATGGATGGAATGTTCAAGGTTAATACATCCTGCTTAATGGATGGAATGTTCAAGGTTAATGCATCTGAAGTGCTATGTCCATAATAAAAGCTTTTTGGTGTTAAATGGATGATCTTGTTTTACTTTTGTTCATGTGCCTGGCGCCAAAGGCGCCAGGACAGTGTCCACCCATGTCTCCTGTGCATGCGACCCCTGCATGCCTGTGCCCCTGACTTCATGACCATGACATGTGGGTTACAGACGGGGAAGAGAGGCAAAGAAGCTGCCCCTTTGAAAGGGGATATTCAGAGGAAAAGTGCCTTGCCTATTTGAAGGTGTTGGCGTACATGAAACTGAATCTTGTCAAACATGTTTGAAGTTACAAAGTACTGAAGCTTTAGTAGTGTCTTTGGTTGTCAGTAGATGCAAGACTTCAGTAGCACAAGTGAAGTAGAAAACTATGAGGCAAAGAAGCACGTCCTCATGGTGAACTCTTGTAGAAGTTGAAGTTCTTGAAGTGGAAGTAGAAGTGCTGTGAAATCACCCTGACAAAGGTACTTACTGTGATTCCTAATCTTATCAAGACAGACATACAAAGTGGCCGATTCATGGCATTAATGTGCGCTGAAATGGCAGTGCCAGTGCGAAAATCGCAGCGAAACCCGCGCACAGCGATTCATGGAAGTCCGTGCGCAAGGAAATTCCAGGATGTGCGCCAAAATTCTGCGTGGCGCACGCTTGCGCACACGTCTCCAAACAGTGTGCGCTAAGCGCTCAGCGAAATCGCACATAGCGCGGCGCACACAACAAAAGTAGGAGGAACAGGGGGGGTGACACGTGGAATGGGGAACAACTTGTGAAAATGTGGGCGTCACGGGGGAAGTACAGGAGGCAAGTGCGCGAAACACCCACACGCACGTTCAAAACACGTATTCATGGAATCAAACGGGGCTAACGCGTGCGCCAAAAAAGACGCGCCAATCCGGAAACACGTATGCCAGCAGGAAGCAGGTGTACGTGGACCCGCACAGCATAAATGTGCGCGCAAACAACAAACAAGCACAGACGCCAGGATGAATATACCGTTCCTAGCAGCAGTGGTCGTGGGATATCGCAGGTGGAGGAGGAGGATAGTCAGGCCCAGAATTTTTACACCCAGAACCAGCCTTTTTGGGATGCCTGATGACCAGGTGTATGGGAGGTACAGGTTTCCACCTCACATAATACTCGACCTGGTCAGTGAGTGGGAGGATGACCTCACATCACCCACCCTGTGCTCCTAAGCACTCAGCCCCCTGCAGAAGGTCCTCAATGTACTGCACTTCTTGACCACTGGATCATTTCAACGGACAACTGCTATAGTGGGGGGGTGTCACAGGCCACGCAGTCACGCTGCCTACACCAGGTGTTGGCCATCATGACTGCACGCCATCAGTCCGCAGGCACATATACCTGCCCAGAACACCTGCAGAAAGGCAGGCTGTCGTCCAGGATTTTTACGGGGTGGCCCACTTCCCCAAAGTGCTAGGTGCCATTGACTGCAACCTTGTGGCTCTACGTCCCCCCAGGGCATCAGAGCACATCTACAGAAACTGCAAGCACTGGCATTCCATCAACGTCCAGGTAGTATGTGATGCCAAGGGAATCGTCACCTCAGTATATGCCAACTATCCAGGGTCCACCCACGACAGTTTCATTTACAGAATGTCAACCCTAAACCGAGACCTAGAAGCTGGGCGGAATGGCGATACATGGCTGCTCGGTGAGTATAAATGCCACAGCACATGCATGCATGTCAGATACTGAGCAATGTCACAACCCCACTAATGATACCCATCACCACCTCCCCAGGGGACAGTGCCTACCCTCTGAGCGCCCACATGATGACGCCAATTCGAAACCCCACCACCCCACACGAGGCAAGATACAACACAGCCCATATTGCAACCCGGGGCATAGTGGAGCGCACATTCGGAGTGCTCAAGTCACGCTTTCGCTCCCTTCACCATTCTGGCGGGCAGCTGTTATACGCTCCCCCAGTAGTGTGCAGGATCATAGTGGCAGCATGTGTCCTGCACAACGTTGCAACATGCCTGGGGCCTGCCCGTGGACATGGTGGTGCCCCCACATTCCCAAACACAAGCACGGCCGCTGCGCATGGGAGGGGAAAGGGCACGGGGTGAGGCAGCCCGTACACAGCTGGTGGATAATTACTTCACCTAAAATCACACCCCTGTGGAGTGCACACAGCCCTGGCACATGCCAGCTGACAATCAATGATGATGACTCAAGGTCACAACTATACCAGCCTGAGATTGGTCACCTGGAAGTGTTACATTGTGTGCCCTACCTACGCAAACACCACCAATGGGGTGTCATCAAAAGACACACTTCTATGCTGCAAAAATCATTACCCCCTTGCAAAATACAACATGACAACAGTGCCATGTCACCCAACCCCTCCCCAGCACCGCCACCCAACACACCATGACATGTCATGCTATGTGAGAGCAAACAAAGCAATCCCCAAAACATCACACAAGTGTCAAAGTACAGTGTCCTCAATGGAAAATGCCCACACACAATATGCTCCCAGTAATGTAGAACTAACGACACACATGACCAAATACTTACCAACAGTTCCATGCAGCTACACAACCTCAAACATAGCATAAACATGACAGTACTAAGTTAAAGTAGTGGTAGTCTTACAACCTGATCATGCCAGCACATCGGCCACTTCCAACTGTACAGTGCTGCTGCCACGCAAATGTCCAAGTGCACTGCTTACAACATGAACTCCATCTCCAAAGTAGACGGCCTTGTGAAGACATGAGGAATTAACCTGCAAATTAGGTGAAAGACATGGATGCACAAGCACATAGCAATACACCATGCAGTGTACAATTTAACAATATCCACTAGGAATGTATACACAGTATTGACTACAGACTGCCCACACAGTTCATGGGAGTCCTACGTCACCGTGTAAGTCAATGTCACTTGGGCACACCCTTTGCAAGCCCATGGAAACGGGAAGCAGGAGGGGTGTGTGTCTCACGAACCCAAGCATCCACCCAAACTCAGGACAAGCCTGCATGTGCCCAGCCGGAATACAGTGGATGCCCACGGGAGCCACACAAGGCAACACACTGCAAAAAAAAAAAAAAAAAAAAATGGCCATGTGGGGGCCAGGGGGTGTGGCCACCCAGGAAGTCCGAGGACAGGGTGAGCACCAACACCCACCTGTATGGTTGTTGGGGAAAGAAAAACACCTCCATGGGCTCATGGCCTGCACGGCTATGCCAGTGTGGGAGAACTGCTGCTGTCGCTATCATCACCCTCTGCTGCTGCCACAGGAGGTGGTGGTGCAATGGAAGGCAGCCCACACAAAGCCCTGGTATGGTCCTCCATGGCAGCAAGCATGCGGTGTGGAAGGTCTTGTTTTGGAGGATTATAGTGCGGAGATCCCCATGCAGCACCTGACGTGATGCACGGATCTCCTCCCGAGTTGCCTGCATCTCAGCTGAGAGCGAACGTGTGAGCCGCTCCATCTGCTGTTCTGTCCTCAAGTTAGTGGAAGCCTCAAGGTCAACAAGAGTCTCCCTGAGGTGATGGAGTTCTACCCTCAGGGCTTCCCTGTGGCCCTGGGACTCTATTGATATCGATTGGCGTAGAGTCTCCAGTGCCGCCCGTCTGTCCCTGTTGGACGCCAACATGTCCTCCCTGTGTGATTGGCAAATGGAGTCTGTTGCCTGCTGTAGTAGCTCCATCTGCCTGTCAGGGGGGACAATTGCTTGAGCCATCATCTCAACTGATGCTGCCTGTTGGGTTGCCTTACAGTAAATGGATTGTTCCCATGCGGTATTGCCTGGTGGCGTACGGCCACCGCGTTGGCGGGCACTACACCTGTTTGGGGCAAGGCGATCTGCGCCTTGCTGTGCCGGCACTACCTGAGGCTGCAGGACTGCATTCCCCCTCTGATCTGCTGGCCCAGGAACAGGATCAGATGTTGTGGAGTGTGACCCTGCATCCGTAACCGCCAAAGGCGGACTTACCAACACTGACATCCCCATAGAGGGTTCTACCCCTGGTACAGGTGGGTTGGACAGAACAGAATCCCTGCCAAAAACACTTACCTGCGACACCACATAGGTCTCATCATCCGAATCAGCACCTGAATAGAGGTCTGGGGAGGTGAGGCAAGATTGGGTTCTCACCCACCACCACACCATGTCCCCCACTGGTGCCCGGTCGTGCCTGAGATTCCTCCTGGGTCCGCACCATCTCCTCAACCTCAACAGCATCAAGTGCGTCATCCCCTGCAAAAACACGAAAGACAAAAAATGGAAACAGGCATTAGCACCATAGCACACAAATAGGCCTGAAAAGTTACATAACCAGTACATAATTTACACGATTCACGATTTACACATGTCCCACATGACTATAACCCTCCCATGCATGCACTGTCACTGAGTTTGAAGGGGACCCAAAAGGCAGACACCTTCATGGAAGAGCAACACATTTGCTGCATGCTGAGTAGCACTGCCATCACACATTGGCCTGTGAGTGGCATGTCCAATACACATACATGACACATGCCATCACACAGATGGAATGTACCATAGCCATGGTACATTCCACAAGTACATCCAAATGTCAGTGAATGATACTGTGAGCCATCCATGTGAGATGGACATGATGAGATGAAAAATGCTACATAGTGTGACAAAATAGGCATGTGCCACACACTGCAACACATCCAGTGTCCGAAAATACAGTGATTGCAGGCCGATGTATACATCAATGGTTTGTCACTTCAACATGACGGGAAACAACTATCATGTTCCACATTCAAACAGGCCCCAAAAATTCCTGTGATCAGGCCAATACTCAATTAGTCCGAATGGTCTAATCATTCATCTAACAAGGTAACACATGTGGTCCAATGTGGTGTTCATCAATGACAGAAGCATGTCGCAAATGTGACAATAGGGCTGAGGAATGCGTAGCCAAAGTGGGAGAATTGAAACAATCAGCCTGAACGAACACTGAAAAATACAAACAATGTTGTTGCAAGATGCCACTTCAAGGGCAACTGCCGTAATGTTGAGCCAAATTACTAATGTGGGCAGAAGGGATACTGTCACACCCAAATCCAAGGCCGCTGAATGTTTTGGATGAAGCACATGGGTGATCCATACCACTCAGGCACACACACCCTCACCTGGCACTCAATCAGAACCCGTCACCCAAACAACATACACATGCATTACACACACATGCATGGGCACTCACCGGACAATGCTTCATAATCAGGTAGTCCTCCCACACCTTGGATCTGTTCCTCTGTGACGAAGGCCCCAGCAACAGACTCATGTTCAGTGTGTTCGTTGTCCTCTTGTGGAGACCCACCGCCAGTCACCAGAGTAGCGGCATGATTTGAGGCCAGCTTCTTCTTTGCTCTGCGTTTCAGGTCATTCCACCGCTTGTAGCAATCATCAGCTGAGCGCCTCACAAATCCAAGGGTACTTATGCGGTTGGCGATGGTCTGCCAGTGTGCCTTACGTTGACCAGGTGCAGTCTTGCACCCTGCAATCACCAACATTTTGTGGCTATGTGCCGACACATAGTGCACAAGTGCATCAAGTTCCGCGTCATTAAAGCAAGGCTTCCTTGATGTGCCGGAGTTTGTAGCCGTGTCTGGGGTCTCAGCCTGTCATGCCAGAGCACCCTTCTTCCTCTTCTTTAAAGGGGGATCAGAGCCAGAGTGGCTTACGCCGCTCTGGTCAGTAGGGGCAGAATCACCGGTGGACTGGGTAGTAGGAGTGTGGGAATGCACAATGACCATAGTTCTTGATGCAGGCATTGGTTGCTGGGTAATGTTGGCAGGGGCAACATCAGTTTGATGGACTTGGACTGACACTGTCCTGGCTGGGAGAGTCAGAGCTAGGGCGGATGGAGCTCTCCATGAAAAGCATGTACAAGGAAATGGCGTCCTACACGCAGCTTTTAAACCGGCCCACACGTACACATCAGATACGCGTGTACGCGGGCGCTTTCCTCCAATTACACGCGATGACACTCGGACGTGCAGTTTTTCCATGTGTGCTCTGTCATCACGTGCTATGAGGGAAATGCCCGCGCGCGTAATGTAACTTATGCGCCTACGCGCTAAGGGCCTTTGGTCCAATGGAATTGCGTGTGTGCGCTGACGCGCTTACACGCTAAGGCCCTTTCCTCGAATTACACGCTGACGTGCAATCTTTTCACGTGCCATATCACTCCGTATCAAGCTGGCCATGTGAAAACACACGGAAGACCACGCTCCTGCCCTGAAGGCCATTTTCCTGCCCCCAAGAGCCCCGAGCACGCTCCCACCTGCCATCTGCTGCTGCCTGACTGCCTGCTGCCCACGTGCCCTGCTATTTGGTGTCTGCACATCAGCCATCTGCAGGGGTCCAGTTGCTGTGTCCACCCCTGCTGGAACTGAAGACTCCCGACTGGGATACCATCCCTCCACAGCCCAGCCCCAGTACCCAGTTGCCCACCCACGCCTGCCTCGGGGGTCACCATGTCGGGGCAAACACCATCTGAGACCACTGGCGACCCCCAGCCAGAGGGGCAGAGGGCCACCAGTTTCACTGCCACCGAAGTTGGTGTCCTGGTGGAGCATGTCCTGAGGCAGTTTGATGCCCTCTTCGGAACATCACGTGCCAACAAGGAAGGACGGGATAGGATCTGGGACAACTTTGTGGTAACCATCAATGTGGAGGGGGTGGCAACCCGCAACATCAAGCAAGTCAAGAAGCGCTGGGAGGACTTGAGGTCCAGGACCCTCAACAAGGCCCGGCGCCTCGTGGAGGGGGGCCGGGGCAGCATGAGTACCATCCAGATGAGGGTCCTGGAACGCGTAGGCCCAGCGCTCCACGCCCAGATCCTTCGGAGGCAGACCCGTCCAGAGTTGAGCGGTAAGTGGCCAAGCATTGCTGTGTGAGACAGGGCATGTTGCAGGGTGCTGGTTGTCTGATACTTGCCTGTATGTGTGACATAGGCCATGTACATATGAGTGTGTGCAGGGACATCATGGTCATGCATGTGAGACCAGTAATGTGTGAACCACATGGTTGGTGCATGTGTTACAATGCAACATGCGGAGCAGCATGGGGAATGCACACATTAATGCATGCCTGTCTCTGTTATTGGACATGGATGGGGTGTGAGAGATGGGTGCTGCTGTCATGGACATGTATGCTGTCCATGAATTGTAAATGCCATGGATGTATGACACATGTCTGTGACAATGTTCAGATTCACTGATGCAGCCTACTCATCCTTGTATCCACTGTGTCTGGGGTGTACGAGGCCAGATGGATGAAACTACGGTCAAGTGTGTGCATGTGATAGGCATGACCCATGATGCATGTGAGTTTCAAACCAGCATTTTATGTTTCAAGAGTCCCTTGGACATGTATGCTAATGTTCATAGCATGTGCCATGCCTGTTAATACATGTGTTTTGCCTGCACTGACCCATGTGTTGTGGAGGGACATGATGGAAGTGATGTTTGATAGTGCCACTCATCTGCTATTGCTTCCTGTCTAGGGGACCATTGTACAGTACCCTGATGCTTGTGTTATATGTCTCCCTCTACACAGCGGCAAGTGATGAAGAGGGCGGAGACGGCGCTGTGGAGCAAAGCGGCGGGGATGCCCCCACCGGCCGGCGATGCAAGTTCCAGTCACCCTCCCAGAATTTACCATCGTCCGGGAGTGAGGGGACTGATGCTGCGTCTGCCACTATGGCTGCAGCAGAAGGGGTGGGTGAGCCCCCACAGGGGCTTGCAACGGCGGAGGACGGTGTGGAGCCATCCAGGTTGGTGGTTTCCACAGAGGAGGAGGAGGCTGCTACTGAGCCTCACATGGGGCCTGGTGCGGGTGGTACCACTGGTGCAAGTGGTGCAGTCCAGGGCCAGGGGCAGGAGGCAGCACAGGTCACCGCGGAGGGGCCTGTGCATATCGCTGTCCCTGATCCTGTGACTGCACCACCATGCACCAGCAGGGATGCCCCATGCCAGGCCCGTCCGCAGGTAGGGGGGATGTCCATGTCATCTGACACTCCTCTACCTGCGGACGAGGGGACCCCTGGCTGTATGGAGAAGGTCCTGATTGGTGTCGCGTTGCGCACGCGTGACATTCGTGATGACGTGTGTGCTTCCCGGGGGGAGCACCCACGTCATCAAGAAGAGCAGCGTGCCAACGTGGCCCAGTTGGGAGTGTCCATGGTCGGGGGTTTTGTACATGTGTCGGCCACTCTGGCGGCCGTCTCCTTCTCTGTGGAGACTATGCGCCAGTCGTTCTCCATGCCGTCTTCCGGCCCAGATGCCACCAGGACCCCCTGTGGACCTGCCCTGACCAACGCAGCCAGCTCGGTGGGGATCCCATCCCTGCCACAGTCGGGAGTCGGAGGTCCAGCAGGGGTGGACACCACAGCAACTGGACCCCAGCAGATGGAGGATGTGCCGGCATCATCGAGCAGGGCACGTGCACGACGGCGTTGGTGGATTCCATCAGCCTCAATGCCATCGTGCTGGCAGAGGCAGTTGTGGCGGAGGCAGCGGCAGGCTCAACGTGGGAGGCATCATGGCTCTGGGCCATCTACACCAGAGGGGCAGGCATCGGCCGGAGGGCAGGAGGACCCTGGAATGGGAGTGTCTTCCGTGTGGCAGCAGTTGGGCCAGCAGATAGGTGTGGAGCGGCAGCGGGCGGAGGAGGCACGGCTCACAATGGTCAGGGCGGAGAACTCCATGCGCAGGGCGCTGAGGCGGGCTGATTGCCTTGAGGGAATTCGCAGGGAGTTGAAGGTGGACATGGCGTTATCCCTGCGAGACCTCGGGGCCAGAGAACAGGCCCGCCTCCAAGACATTGAACAGGAGTTCGATGATGCCCTGGCCCATGACATCAACAAGTGAGCCGTTGGACTTGCCCGCCGCCATTGTATATAGTTCATTAGTGTTAAGTTTCATTTCTTTTTTCTTTCATTTGGGGCGCATGGACTATGCCCCACATTTTTGTATGTAGTTAGTAATTAGGTAGGTTTCATTGTAGGTTTCATTTATGTCGTTGGGCTCATGGTCCCTGGATTTGCTATTTGTACATAGTTTTACAGTGGATTTTTCTCATTCATCTTTATTTTTTTCACCATGGAGCAATGGATATTACGCTTTTCTTTCCCTTTGGATTTGCTTTGTTGGACGGTGACTTTGGACACATTTTCATTTGGATTCATTTGGATTCTCATTTTTTTTATTTATCATTTTTTGGGACATGCTGCATTTTGATTATTATTGGCATTATTGTGTGTTTTTATTTCATTCCCTTCATTTTGACTTGAATACATTTTTGTTTCTTACTTCAATGTGTGGTCTTCTGTCATTGGTTTCAACATGTCAAGAAGCGCTGAGAGGACTTCAGGTCCAGGACCCTAAACAAGGCCCGGTGCCTCTTGAAGGCAGCGGATGCTAAGGGGCGCCGGGGCCACCTGTCGGAACATCAAATGAGGGTCTTAGAGCGCATATCCCCAGCGCTCCACGTCCAGGTCCTTGAGAGGCAGACCCGTCTGGGTTTTGAGCGGTAAGTGTACATGCATACTGATTGTAAGCTGTGCGTGTGTGGTGTGCCATTAATGTGCAGGTTGCACATGTGGTTTTGTAGGGCCATGTATGGATGTGTATGTACAGGGCCGTGAGGCTATCACATGCGAGTCCTCTCATGTGTGAGACACATGGATGGTGCATGTGTGTGTAAGCTTGCATTCCAAATGCAGATGTGTGAGCACACATGCTTGCATGACTGTGTATGTAAATTGGCATGGTTGTGGTGTCACACATGGATGTCGGTTCCAGCTGCATGTATCTGCACCGTGTACATGTGCATGTGGGTGTATTTCACAAGGGTGCAACAGTGATGCAACATGGATGCTTGGGACACTGATATGTAGAAGACTGATTGCCAGATGTGACATGGATGCCGATATCATCACTGCGACAGTTGGTGGAGGTGTCCACATGCATGTAAGTGTGGTGGCGTGTGTGCATGTCTAGTGCACTCCCTGTGTTACATGTGATGTCTGGCTCACCTTTGGCTGCTCATGCTGTTGTATGTGTATGGATGGTGCTGGCTGTTGCCATATAGCTGTGGAATTGCTCATGTGTGTGAATTGACATGCCATGTGTGTTGGGGATTGTGATGCCATGTCTGATGTTTGACACTGCCACTCATGTGCAACTGGCATGTGTGTATCAGTCCATTGTACAGTGTCCTGATGCCTGTCTCCTATCTCTCCCTGTCTGCAGCGTCAACTGATGAAGAGGGCGGAGAGGGTGCTGTGGAGCACAGCAGCGGGGATCACACCACCAGCCGGAGACGCAAGGCCCGGCTCCCCTCCCAGGTTGTGATCTCGTCAGGGAGTGAGGAGTCCGGTGCCGTGTCCCAGGCCGCAGCTGCCGAGGGTAGGTCCAAGAGGCAGAGGTCGGAGTTGGACTCCTCGGCAGCAGAAGGGGCAGCTGAGCCCCCACAGGGTCCGACAAAGGAAGATGGCACGGAGTCATCCAGGTTGGTGGAGTGTTTGGTGGAGGAGGAGGCCGCGCAAGGGACAGAGACGGGGTCTGGAGGTGGGGATTCCACTGGTGCCAGTGGTGCAGTGCAGGGGCAGGGACAGGAGGCAGCACAGGCCGCCACGGAGTCGCCCGTGTGTAATCCTGTCCCCGATCCTGTGACTGCATCATCCCGCACCAGCAGGGAGGCCTACGTCCAGACCCGTTTTCAGGGAGGGGATCCGCTTACAACAACTGGCCTTCCTCTCCCTGCGGACGTGGCTATCCGGGACCGGGTTGAGCCTGTCCTGGGTGGGGTGGCGTTGTGTCAACGGGACATGCGAGGTGACCTGCAGTCTTTTCATGGGGAGACTGCACGTCATCTCGAATGGCTCGTTGACCACGTCAGCCTACTGGGACAGGTCACCCAGGCCGGATTCCTCCGTTTGCTGAACCTTGCTTCGACCCCCTCCTCACCTGAACCCCCTATGCACCAGTCGTCCTCCGTGCCATCTTCCCACCCATGTATCACCTGGGGACCCTGTGGAGCTGCCTCTGACCGTGCGGCCAGGCTGGTGGAGGACACATCCCTGCCACAGTCGGGATTCAGACGTCCAGCAGGGGTGGCCACCTCAACAACTGCACCCCAGCCGGAGGAGGATGTGCAGGCAGCAGGAGCCAGGGCACGGGCACAGGCACAGCAGCAGCAGCAACAAGGTGGGAGCCATGATGGCTCGGGGCCTTCAACATCGGAGGGGCAGGCATCGGCCGGAGGACCCAGGACGGGAAGTGTCTTCCGTTTGGCAGCGTTTAGGCCATGCTTTAGATGCGGAGCGGTAGCGGGCAGGAGAGGCATGGCTCACGATGGTCAGGGTGGAGAACTTCATGCAAAGGGCTCTGAGGCGGGCCGAGTGCCTCGAGGCAATTCGCAGGGACCTGGAGGTCCGGATGTCATCGTCCTTGCGAACCCTCGGGGCCTTAGAAGAGGACCGCCTCCGGGACATCGAGCAGGAGTTCGATGATGCCCTGGCCCGGGAAATCAGGAAGTGAGCCGTCGGACTAGCCCGCTGCCATTGTATATAGTTAATTAGTGTTAGGTTTTCCTTTTGGTTTTCATTTCATTTGGGGCGCTTGGATAATGCCCCACCTTTTTGTATATAGTTCTTCATTAGATAGGGTTTTTGTAGGTTTCCTTTCAATGGTTGGGCTCATGGACCCTGGATTTGTACGTTGTATATAGTTCTACACTGGATTTCACTTCATTAAGAGGTTTTCAAGAAACTGTAAATATCTTTGTTGATGTTATTTTAATTGCCAGATATTTTCTTTGTGTATTTGATGTTTAAGTGTGAGGGCCAGACATCCTGTGTTACAGTATTTCCCTTTAATTTTGTTAGGCAGGGGAAACCCTAGTCCAAGTAGGGATAGTGAGGCGTTTGATAACTTTAATAATTTAATGCAATTGCATATTTCGAACAATCATCCAAAAATGATCCACCTTGCATTGCTGACCCCTCACACTTCCCTCACTTTTTTATGCATACAATCTTAAAAAGAACCATCAGTGCATTAATGTATTTTTAAAAACAAAATATTTATTTTTTCTCCCACAGTTAATTTTCTTTGCCTTCAATCCTCCAACATTATGAGCAGAATTTGACCGTTCCTGTATGCACAAATGAGGAAATGCGCGAGAGAGAAACTAAGCAAAAAGATGGTGAATCAAGTGAAAGTGGTGACGATCGTTTGCTGGGTCCTGATCCTTGTCGCATGGCAGATGTTTCCACTTGGTGTACATGCCATTGATGGGAAGTAATGCCTACTTTAGCGGAGAACACTTGCTGCCGAGAAAACTCTTGCTGCTTGGCCTACATAGCTGAAGAATAACCTCCACCACTATGCTTGACTCAGCAGCAAGACTTCAGGGCAGGATGTTGAAAATGATGATGGTGCTGATGCACAAACTCATTGCAATTTTGCCCTCATGTTCTTAGTAAAAGGTACGTTTTACGTATAATACTTTTGTGTGTGCTAACCTTGCACTGCAGCCTTTTATGGTGGTTTCCAAGGCCCTTGTGATATCATGGGTTCACTCACACTAGTTTGATATATTGAACAATGCATTGTTCTTTCGTCATGCTAAACGATCCCATCTTCTATTTTGAGAGTCAACAACATTATTTTTCTCATTTACAAGCTATGACCAAATGATCATCCGATCTAGGTATTTGTTTCAAAGCATGTATAAGCATGTATACATTTTTCTAATTTTGTTATTTAATAATATTGGACTGTGAATTCCTTTACTCGCAAAGTATGTTTTTAGAGGATATGCACAAAAAATAAACTCAATTATTCGATTGATTCAAGAAAACTATTTCTCTATCTTTTACACAGATGGTACAAGCTTGTGGCCTATAGAGCATTTAAGTGGTGGATTAATGGAAGACTGATATTTCGTGTTCACTGTCATACCTGCCTGTGCCGTTAGAGCCATCTTTGAGGAATTTCCCAGTGCCTGGACAATACACTGGATTTATACAGACAGTACCACTTGCAGAGCAATAAAACCTGTAGTTACATTTTTTTTTACAGATGCTGTTTTTGTTCAAATATGTTGAAATAAAAATGATGTCTCTAATAACTTGGAATTTTTTACTTTCTAATTATTTCATGTTAGTGTATTTCATTTCAAGTTTTTAGATGTGCTATTAACCCACATAATAAGTTTCAAGTTGTTCATATGTTCTCCAACAACATACAATAAGGCATAAGACTTAAGACTCTGCACTGGCTCCCAGTGGCCCGAAGGGTGACTTTCAAACCCTTATGCATTTCTCATCGAGCATTGCATAAATCCGGACCCCAATATCTTCAAGACAAGCTAAAACCCTATCACCCTCTACGTCCCCTAAGATCAAGCTCAGTCGGCCTCTTAGTCATACCTAAAACAAACTCAGTCAGGTTAGGCGGATCATCATTCTCAGCCTTGGCCCCCACTTTGTGGAACGCACTCCCACCCCACATCTCCCTAACTGAAGATCTAATCTCCTTCCGCAAACTACTGAAAACTTGGCTCTTCCCCTAAAACCAACCCGTACGCAAACTAACCCAAACAGAATAACAGCAGCTCAATGACACCAATCAAACTACTAGCTCCTGGATAACAATAAGACAAATAACATTACAACATCAAGATCCTTGTGAGAAATTTAAAACTACCAACCGCTAATGTAAACTAAAAGGACGGACAGAATAGAATGTGTAAAGTAGCCCAAAGCAGAGTAAAGTAGCCCAAAGCAGTGAAGTGGGTAAAAAGAATAAACTGCACGGGAACAGTAATGAGTGTATAGATCGGATGAGTGTATAGAACAGGTGATTTTATAGAACGGACGAGCATGTTGAGCGGATGAGTGTGTTGAGCGGATGAGTGCGTTGAGCGGATGAGTGTGTTGAGCGGATGAGTGTGTAGAGCAGATGAGTGTGTAGAGCGGACGATTGTGTAGAGCAGATGAATGCGTAAGTGTGGAAGAGTGTATAGAACGGATGAGGGCATAGAGCGGATGAATGTGCAGAGCGGACATGGCTGTAGAGTGGATGAGTGTAGCGCTGCGGAGGAGTGTGTAGAACGCAGGAGCAGATGAATGTGCTGAGCAGATGAGTGTATAGAGCGGATGAGTGTATAGAGCGGATGAGTGTATGGTGCGGATGAGTGCATATGAGCGAACGACTTTGTAGAACCGATGAGTGCATATAGCAGATGAGTGCATGGAAAGAACGATTGCATAAAATGGATGACTGCGTGGAGCGGTTAAGTCCATGGAGCGGACAAGTCCGTGGAGCGGATGGGTCCGCAGAGTAGATGGGTGTGCAGAGCGGATGGGTGCACAGAGCGTGATGGGTGCGCATAGCGCGCAGAGCGGAAGAGTGCGCAGAGCGGAAGAGTGCTCAGTGCGGAAGAGTGTGCAGAACAGCCTAGTGGGTAGAGCGGTCGAGTGTATAGAGCAGACAAGTGCGTAAGAGCGAATGAGCGTGTAAGAGAGGAGGGTTGCGAGAGAGCGGGTGAATGCATAGAGCAAGCGAGTGCATAGAGCGAGCGAGTGCATAGAGCGGATGAGTGCGTAGAACGTGTAAGTACGTAGAACGGGTGAGTGAGTAGAGCGGACGAATGCGTAGAGGGTGCGAGGGCATAAAACAGACGAGTTCCTAGAGCGGACAAATGCCTAGAGTGCACAAGTCAATAGAGAAGACGAGTACGTAGGGCGCATGTATGCACAGTGTGGATGTCTGCGTAGAGCAGACGAGTTGCAAAGAGCGGATGAGTGGCGTAAAGCGGATGAGCTGCGTAGACCGAATGAGTTGCGCAGAGCGAACGAGTTGCGTAGAGCGATGAGTGCGTAGAGCGGATAAATGCCGAGTGCATGTAGAGCGGATGAGTACGTTGAGCCACTGAATGCGTAAAGCGGACGGAATGGGTGAAGTATATGGATGGAATGGGTGACTTATATGGATAGAATGAGTGATGTATGTGAATAGAACGGGTGACATATGTCGTAAGAACGGGTGACGTATGTAGATGGAGCGGGTGACGTATGTGGATAGACGAGTGCGCAGAATGGACAAGTCCGTAGAACGGATGGAGCAGGCAAAGTATGTGGATGGAATGGGGATGTATGTGGATGGAATGGGGAATGGAATGTAGACGTATATGAATTGAACGGATGAAGTAAGTAGAAGGTACCGATGTAACATGTGAAAGGTAAGGATGAAATATGTGGAAGGTACTGATGAAAAATGTGGACCGGGTGCATAAAACAACTTAGAATTCACAGAAATTATCGGATTACATGAACAGATCCGAGTGCATGAAACAGACTGGAGTGCGTGGAACGGACTGGAATGCGCGGAATGTTTCGGAGTGTGCTGAATGTTTCGGAGTGCGCAGAATGTTTCAGAGTGCGCGGAATGTTTCAGAGTGCACGGAATGTTTCAGAGTGCGTGGAATGTTTCGGAGTGCGCGGAATGTTTCGGAGTGTGCGGAATGTTTCGGAGTGCGCGGAATGTTTCGGAGTGCGCGGAATGTTTCGGAGTGCGTGGAATGTTTCAGAATGCGCGGAATGGTCCGGAGGGCGCGGAATGGTCCGGAATGCATGGAGCAAACGGGAGCCCATGGAGCGGAGTGGAATGCATGGAGCGAACTAGAGCGCATGGAACTGAATGGAGCGCATAGAAGTGCGCAACATACATGAATGATATGGAATGCATGTAACGTTGAAAGAGCATTTAAACCATCTTATCACATCACCATGCTTACTCTCCTCTTTACACCACCATTCAACAAGAACACAGAGATACTATGACACCATTTGGTATAGCTGTTCTCATACCAACATCAGCCTCATACTCCACATCACTCTAACTAATCACTGCTGGTTTCACACCCCCGAGTCAGGCGTTCTCCTCAGGCCTAACGCAGCCAAAACCGGTCTAGATAAAACCTGCCAGAACAAACACATACCCTGATCTCTCAACCACTACACCTACCGCTATGAAGCAGCTACCACACGAATGCCACACCAGCTGCACACATATCCGGTGCTCACAAGCACCTTTGACTCTCTCTACTCTCTCCACTGACTCGAACTTCGGTTCCCGAGGGCGTTCAACCTACCAGCGCCTTCAGACCATACCAATGGTACATAAGGCGCTATATAAATGCAAAGTAACATAACATAAACCCTAAAATCATAATAACCAAATAAGCAACTTATCTTTCCTTAACATTTTACTTTTTTGATTCAAGTTCTCTACATTAGATGCGATTGCAACACAATATACCAACAATGCATATCTACTAATAAAAATGGTATGCTATACCAGCCAGATGTATGCATGTAATTGAGACGGCTTTGAATACGTTACCAATATTAATCAGACTATCATAATCTAGCCAACCACTTCTCCAAAATCAGTGCACTGTTATCAGTTTGTCCATGCCTTCTCATTTGGGTTGTGTTTTCAGCCAGCAGGTCCAATCGGAGCATAAAATGTACAATGCAATGTGTTCTTGAGTCTATCGACACTTGTCCACCCCAGAGAAGATGACTTTATACTCTTCTTTGAAGAGCCCGGTCCCACTGAATCAACATATCTGTGTGTCCTTTGACAAGATGCAGGGCCTATTCTGCTTGCATCTACCTTACCCATAACCTCCCTTACCAAAGCAAGTTCTCACTTGGGTCTTGTGCTCGCATTGTGGGTCTGTGAGCAGGTGGGCACGCCCAAGGTGCGGAATACCATGTACAATTTAAAGGGTTCTTCTGCCTGGGCAGACCCGTTGTCTCCATACTCCCCTTTGAAGACCCTGCAATAAACATATCTATGTGTCCTTTGACAAAATGCCGGGCCTCTTCTGCTTGCTTCGTCCTTATCCACCCACTCTCTTATCCCTCAGTTTTCACTTTTCTTATGCACTCGCAATGGGAGTGGATGGGCACGTACAAGGTGCCTAACAACATGTAAAACACAACGAGCTCTCTCGCCTGGTCACCATTGGCCACATGGACACCCCAGACCCTGCGACTCCATACTCCCCTTTGAAGACCCTGTCCCTGTAGATAAACATATCTATGTGTCCTTTGACAAGAGGCTGGGCCTATTCCACTCCCTCCCTTATCAAAGGCAGTTTTCACTTTGCCCATGCGCTCGCAATGGGGGTGGGTGGCTGGTGTGATGAATCTGATGATGTCATCACTGCTTTTCCTGAGTTAATCCCCCCCTATGTGGCCTCGGGACGTCAGCCGCTACCTGATCCTGAACCTGGAGACTATTATATAAGGGAGGACCACCTGGGGGACAGAGGATGACATCATTGGGGAAAGTCACATGCCCCCCATTCCCTTCCAGGGATGTTTCCTCTATTCCACATATCTTAATGGCATATTGTCACATGCTTCCCCAACCTCCTGGTAGATCTACTTTGGTTACTTCCCCAACTCTAATTGGGGATACTATATTGACAACTTGGATGAGGAAGAGGCAGGGAGCAGTGAGGATCACTCCTAATGAAGTTCAGTGTCCACTTCCTCAGCACCATTCAAGGAATGGTCCCATAACCACTGACATGAGAAAGAACAACAGAGTGATGAAGATCACTAGGTACGGGTGGCCAACGCAGTAGTCTAGTTGTTGGAAAGGGTATAATCAAGCCGGGAAGTTTAAATATGACACAGCTACAGCTGATAAAGAGAAGGAGAGGAGAGAGCTGCAGACGCCGGTCTGCCTTGCAACCCGTAACGAAGCCGAACACCATGCTGTAGGGAAAAACACTGTGGCAGGCTGCGTGAAGGCAAACCCGATTCCAGGAAGAAGCCAAGGTGCAGACAGTTCACCACACGAGGGGCGAGAGCAGCGGGAACCGCACACTGAGAAAGAAGGAACAGTGAGAGTGCAGCACTTAACGGGACACACGCAGAGCCAATACGCTGAAGTAGAATGATGTGAAGGAGTGCTGGAAGCAACCTGTAAGCCCAGGGAAAACAATTTGGTTACTGGGTTGCCGGTGAGCATATGCCGCTCTGTAGGAATAACACAATGAAAGAAACCAAAGCAAGGGGAAGACAGAAAATACTGGTAAACCCAAAGAACACAAATGGGTTACCGGGTTGTCTAACAGAGTGCGTCACTTCATAAAAATGCAGCAAGAGACCAAAATAAAGCCATTAAAGAAGTGAAAGTATTTGTAGAACCAGTTACAAATGGGTTGGTAAACCCTCACCTTAAAGAGAAAGTGTTGTTTATAATGAAGTCCTGGCAGGGGAGTATACCAGGTAAAGACAAATATGGGTGCATATTGTAGTGTATCTCAAGGAAGGATCATGCCCTTGAGAGTAGGAACTATTGTGTGAACTGTTGAAAGAAAGATCTCAAGGAAGGCCATGCCCTTGGACTTGTGAACTGTTATAAAAGTGTACAAAGGAAATGAGAGTCCTTAGGAAGAATTTCCCTGAAGGAAGTGAATACACCAAGGGGAGAATGTAATCCTCTGAGAAACCTGATTATTCTTTTTGAACTTGTTTGCTTTGGTACAAGGAAACTGGGGAAGGAAGCTAATCCCTGGCACTCTGAACATTGTCCATTTGGAAACCTTTTAGTTAGATTTGAACTTTTGTGTTGAATTTGATCATCTGAGCACTTTGAAAAATCAAGAGACAACACCCTTTACACAGTTACTTTAGAGTGTGACAGCCAGAATAGGATTACAGACACAAGACATACTTGTGTTGGAACATCTTGACACAGGACAGACTCATTAGTTTTGGTTGAGGTAAGACAATTCCTCCTAGATTAGGGGTAGTGAGGCATTTTTCAACCCCCATTTGTTTTAATAAATGTTTGTAGGCACAAACATGTCTCCTCTGTGTCGCATCTCATACCTGGTTCCTCACACGGGGCACATACAGGTGCCGAACATCATGTAAAAATCAAAGTGTTATTCCGCCTCGGGACCATTGGCCACACGGCCACCCCAGACCCAGTGTCTCCATACTCCCCTTTTAAGACCCTGTCCCTGCAATAAACATATCTATGTGTCATTTGACAAGATGCCAGGCCTATTCCACTCTTTGTTCTTATCCAAGCCTCACCCTTATCAAAGGCAGTTCTTACTTGGTCCATGCAGTTGCAATGAGGGTGGGTGGCTGAGCATGCACAAGGTGCCAAACACCATGTACAACTCAAAATGTTCTTTCCCCTGTGGATCATTGGCCACATGAAAACGCCAGACTGGTTGTTTCCATACTCTCCTTTGAAGACCCTGTCCCTGCAATAAACATGTCTGTGTCTTTCACAAGATGCCGGGCCTTTTCCACTCGCTTCGACCTTATCCATCCCCTCCCTTATCAAAGGCAGTTCTCACTTGGCCAATGCGCTCACAATGAGGTGGGTGGCTGGGCAAGTACAAGATGCCGAACAACATGTATAGCTCAAGAGGTTCTTTCACCTGTAGACCATTGATTGGCCACATGGACACATTGGACCTGCTGTCTCCATACTCGCCTTTGAATACCGCCGTCCCTTTGAAACCACATATGTGTGTCCTTTGAAAACTGGCTATTCCACTTGGTTCATCCTTATTCGCCCCACCCTTATCAAGGGCAGTTCTCACCTAGTCCCTCCATTCACAAGAGATCACACCATCTGTGCCTATTTCTAGTGCAATGATAGCATGGAATTGATTTCCAAAAATGGTATTATATTTTGTATTGTCTATTTTTTATTAGGGTTTTAATTAAAAAATGTCTTACAATTTTAGACTTTAAGCATGGATATATTCCTAATTGTTTGATAAACAAAATAATTCACTGCAATGTGATCCTTTTTGTCACATGTTAATAGTATTAACTGTAATTTGCCTTATTTTTTTATAAACTATTAAATAAAATGTCTTTAATTACGTAGACCACACTGATGGAAGTGTAGAGCATTACCTTTGATGAAACGACACACTTACACTTACCAAATAATGAGTTCTATTGACATGCACAGATATTGCTATACAGTGTATTAGAATCTATATGTTTTTGAAATATGTTTTCTATTGAGTATTTTCATGAAAATATCAATTGAATTAAGGATGAAGCTTCGACAACTATTCCTGAACCAACAGAAAGATCACTTGCCTTTCAAGTAATATTTTTTACATTCTTAATTTGTCTGCAAGTATTTTATAGATGTATGTCAAATTCAACTTTTAACTCAATGATAAATATTTTTTCTTTTTTTGTCTTTTGACAATATTTGTAATATGCTATCTTTCAACATTTTTGCTTTTCTTTTTAAGTTGTTTTATATTGCTATACTTCTCTTCAAACAAAATAATTGGAAATTACCACATTTTACATAAAGAAGGTGCCGGTACTTCAGCAACATACTCCTCTTCATTTGGGACTGGTGAGGCAGAGTACGTCTGACACGTGACTAATCCACATTATTGAATCATTTTCCGTTAAATTTGAACTATTTTTCTATTGCAAATAAAAAATATATGAGCAATTAATTAAAGCTCTATTGGTTTATGGCATTAATTGAATGTTCTAAATGTTGCTTACAATGAATAATAGTTTGGAAAAATAGTCAGATGTAGGATGATGCAGCTTGCAACATGCAACATTGACAGTAATGCATACATAACAGAAGTATGATTATAGATGGATTATGCTATTCTCTAAATTCTCTATGTATTGCTTTATATACTGAAGAACTAAAGAGCAAGAAATGAATCCTAACTTTATAATACTAAATATTTTTGGTGTAAATAATTATTTCTAATTTGATTTAAAGGAGTACAGTTTTGGGCTTACTGTAAGATCAATTCCCTATGACACCAGCAAAGCTCAACAGTTACATTTCATAATGAATTATTTTTCAAAATGTTAGGTTCACTTTCTCTTTATAAAAATTAAGTTTGTCCAATCATCATAATACTCATCTCTTTCATTATCATTAGATTTTCTTTGTCTTTGCATCACTTGTTGCAGACATGTCTTGCATAAAAGGCAACTTATCAAGATGTAACTTTTGTTATTCAACAAGTTTGACATTCAAATAGCAATTAATTATACAATGTTTATTGCATCTGTTTTTATGTACAAGGAGTCTACCTCTGATGCTGTTGAGATGGAAGAGACACAGGGAGCAAAGGTATCAAATAGTTAGAGTCATCATTTATTCATTGGACTTTAATTTTCCTTTCATTGTGCAAAATGTTCATCAAAGTGAAATAATGTAATTATTATTGTATTTATGTTTCTTAGCACTGAAGATATTACATTTTAAAGTATTGTGTACTTGAAGCACATTTAAAACATATGTTTTGATTTCTTATTTGTGTTTAATTGATATCTGTTTCTTTATCATTTGCAGGAGGATACTGTGAGGAATCTGATGATGTCATTACTTCTTTCCAGGGGTAACCTTTCCTCATGTGGCCAGGAGACGACAGCCGCTATCTGGTCCTAACCTTGGTGGCGACTATGAGGGAGTGCCACATGGTGGAAGGTGACCCTCAGAGGGTTGACACAACGTCATTGAATGAGACACAGTATCCCCCTTTTTCTTTGACGGATATCCCCTCCATTCCCCATACCTTAATGACATATATTAATAGCTCCCTTCAACCATCTATGAGACCTACTGATAATACCTTCCAATGTTCTATACATAAGTTACCAAAAACTGACTACCATTTCCATGCATGTGAAAGTACTGTGACAAGAAATCTGAATGGAGCAATGAGGATCAGCAAAGGCGAGAAGCACAAGACACGCTCTGAATGTTGTGAGCGCATGATAAATAAAAACCCCAACCAGCTGGCAGTGGAGAGACACTGCCTGGGAAAGCCTCATCCTCTCGGTATTGACCGAGGGACTACTGTGCTACTGAGAAGACTGTGGAGCCAGCCGCCTCAGGAAGAAGGCCATAGTAAGAAGACTGCAGGAGTCGGTCCACCGTGAAAGCAAGAGGGAAGACTTCCTGGCAATCTTGGGAGCTGGAGAGCAGTATCCACGCTGTCAGAACACAGAGAAGCAAACAACAGGCAAGCAGGAGCCGTGGAGGATGCAGAAGCCACCAAGCAAAGTCGGTGAGCCCTGGAAGTGGGAAGAAAGCTGGTAAATCCTCAGGAGGAAAACTGGGACAGTGGGGCCCTTTGGCACCCTTACCAAGGACAAATAAGAGTACATGAAGTGCATAAAGGGAATGTAAAACCCAATATTTCCAAAAGGGGCGGTCAAGTTTGCAAGGATGTTAAGTGAAGCACATGAAAAAGCCCTGGCAGGAGAGTATACCAGGCAAAGTTATGTTTGCAAGTGTGTCAAGTGAAGCACATAAGAAAGCCTTTGAAGAATAGTATAGCAGGCAAAGCCAAGACTGTGAGTAAAGAGTTACATTAAAGTGCAGAAGAAACCTGGCAGGGGAGTACACCAGGTATCCTACGAAGTTGGAACTAACGGTCAAGTTGTTTTATATACAAGTTGTTTTTTTGTTGATCAGAGAATTCCAAGGAAGACTCATACCCTTAGGAGTTTAAAGTGTCTTGAAGAGAAAACATGTGGAATGGAGCAATCCCCTGGAACTGTGAATTTTATCTATTGGGAACTGTTGTGTTGGTGTTACGCCTTTCCTGTTGTACTTGAACATTTGTGCACTTTCAAGACCAAAGTTATGACCCTTTTCACCTTAGGGTTACGTTTAGAATGTGAGGGCCAGAATAGTATTAGTTGTTGGTTGAGGTAGGGAAATAGATCTTACAGTAGGAGCAGCGAGGGATTTTCCAATCCCTTTTTATATTGAACAAAAGTCTATAGTCACAAACATGAGCTCTTTATGTCTGCGTCTTATTTCAGCTCTTCACAATAGATTAGTGGAATCCGTTCCATCCATTACCCATGACACTGGGGATGGTCACCAGGTATGTAAACTAATGTTTTGTAATACATTTTATAACCAAAGGTAAAAGTATTGAAAGTTAAAGCAGTAAGTGTATTGTCTACTGAAAAATGTTGTCAGAACCTTACTTTGAGTATTGTAATTTTCTAAAATATTATACATTTTTTAAAGTGAATTCTAAACTTAATTACATCATACAGATCGATTCATTCATACAACATGGGTAGCTACGTGGCAATGCGTGGGGATTAACCACTGCCATAGAATCTCAAACCACAATATCGCCACAGGACAATTGGCTATTGAGGAAACCAAAATGCATTGTTTTTGACAGCTTTCTGATTGAGATCATAAAAATGTAAATGCAACTATAGGAAACGTGGGAGGATCAGTGCAGAACCATGGGTGAAGTTTACTTGAAGCTAACAATTCAACATTTTCGTGGTCCGCTTAACCCATTCATGGAAAAGTACCAGCAGGAAATGTTATTAGTTCTTGTGCTCTGTTATTCAGTGGATCCGCTTTTAGTAAGATCTCAAGTTTCTGTAAATTTGTAGGACTTGAGTTCATTGCTAAAACTGCATACTACAAATTTCATAAACAGTTCTTGTTCCCCACTATTAGTCAGGCATTGAATCTCGAACAGATTGCCATTGACAATGCTGTTGCAGGCAAAAGGCTCAAGCTTGCTGGTGATGGACAGTGCGTTCATCTTGGATTTTCGGTGAAGTACTGCGCTTACCACTTCCAGAATACAGACACCCAATAATATTGAGTTCTGTCATGGTGCAGGTGTCAGAATGTACATCCTCTCTTGCCATACAGAAATATGATTTCCTTAAATCCATTGAATGTTTAGCGGTATTCCGGTGGTAAATCTGCCAGAATACCACTGCCAAACGGATTTACAATTACTGCCATTTGGTCAAGCGGAATTACAGCCGGGTCACAAGTGGTGGTATGGCGATGTTAGTCCACATTTATGAAGGTCATAGGACCCCCCATGGGGATTTTGGCAGCATTAACACAGACAGTAATTCTTCCGATTTTGGTGGCATCATTACTGCCTGCATTTTGCTGGAGGTTTTTCCTCCACCTCACTGCCAAACCTATAGTATGGCAGTGCGATAATGCAGCGGTAAACCTCTGTTTTCCTACCCCGCCATACTTGTAATGAGCCCCATTGTATTCTAAATTACACATACATGCAGTATTAGTTTATTTTTCAATAGTAATTGCTACTTGTCATTATTCAAAAATGAGGACAGGCACATGGGTGACAAGACCAGCACTCACGGGTTACAAGCACACAGGTGGCGGAGGGACTTTACATTTTCCGTTGTATTTCATAATGCATGTTAAAAGAACACCAGCAAACTCGTTTTGCACCCCAGATTCAGCCTCATTACAAATGTGGTGGTATCTCAGTGGTAAATCCACTGAGATACCACCAAACGGGTTTACTGTTACCGTCCACTTGGTCTGGCGGAATTACTGCGGGATTACAAGTGGCGGTATGACAGTGTTAGTCCCATTTATATTTTGGGAGAGTTACCACAGGCGGTCATTTCTGCCAAAATTGCCATTCATTGGAGGTAAGGTGGCAGAAATCCCTCCAGCATTTTTGCTGGAGGATTTTTCTCCACCTTACCTCCAAACCTATAGTTAGGCTGTGCAATGCTAACTTAATTATCAATGCATTACCACAATTTTTGGCCACACTACCGAACTCATAATGAGGCCCATAAAATGTACATACATTTGTACACCTTAAAGCATACCCTCGGGAGGATTTTGGCATGGGGGCTAGTACAATATTGTGGAACAAGCAGGACAATGCAGCAGGCCTCAACAACCATAACAACTAAATGCAATAACAACATCTACCCAATCATCACATTACAAAGTATATATAGTCAGTATTATTGACATTACTTTCATTTTACACAACATAGATTTCAGTTATGTTTGTTGTTTCTTTGAGACCCGGGCCCCAAGGAACATCTCGCCCATATACCAAATTTAGAAAAAAGATTTTACCTGGACATTAGAAACTGAACAAAATGGGAAAGCTGGTGCATGGGGTAGCCTCATGTCCTATTTTGCAATTTCACAGCAGGCTACATGTCGTCCCATCTCATTAATGGATGTCATTTGGTGGTCGCCAGGGCTCCCGCCGCAACCCCTGGAGTCGTGCTTGCGACCTTAGCCGAAATGTAAAAAAGAAAATCGTAGACCGAGCTCCAGGGGATTCCTGCAGCACCTGCGGTGTGGGGGGCACAAGGAGCTTCAAGCCCCAGCCCAGTCCTCACCCATCAGGGTGAAGGCTGGGCCGGGGCCTCAGTAGGGGTTGGAGCTGACTGTCAGGAGGGGGATGGGGCAGGCGGGGCAAACTGCCCCAGGCCTCGCAATTGGGAGGGGCCTTGCGGTGCCCTCCACTCGCCTGAGTGAAAGGTAGCAAGGGGCGCCGAGTACACCTCCCCCACCCAAAACCACTGTATAAACGGCACCTTCAGTGCAGCCTATTATCGATCGGAACTGTGATGTTACGAGCGGGGGCGGATTGGTTTGGAAGCAGGCCCTCACCGCTCGTAACGTTCGGGCCTCTTCGGGCCCCCTGTCGCTACGCGCAACGCATCAGAGTCGCCAGCACATAAAGAGACGCGACCACCGTGATCGGGTTTCAACTCCGGACTGGCGCCGTGACGCCAGTTCCGGTTAAAACTTTATTCTTCCTTCCCTGTTATGTGACCTCCGTCTCGCGGGGCACGTGACACCACATTCCTCCCCAAATTGGAGGTATTTGCACGGCTGTCAAAACATACATCTTAACTGATACTTAACATTGTGGTCAAACTTGCGGTTGCAAACATACATCTTAACTGGTACCTTAACATTGTGGTCAAGCTTGCGGTTGTATTCAGGGTTCGCCTCGGTGTGATTTTGGCTGGCCTATTCTGTCCACTACGTATCCTTTGAGGCGGGACGACGGCTTGGGCTTCTCCCTCAGATGATACTGTGTGTTCTTATTCTCTGGCGCTTCTGCTTTGGGAGACGAGGCCTCGTCTCCCCCTGTTCGCTGATGTGAACTGTCTGATGTTCCTAGGATGGCTGTGTTCCTTGGCGCCATTTGGTTGGGGGGTGAGGGCGGTGTTTCTACTTCTTCTCTAGGAGACATCGGTCGCTCTTCCCACTGTTCTGGGGGTACCTTCCTGAAGTGAGATACGTTCCTCGTCACCGTCTCCCCTCCTTGGGTGGCTGTGACCATGCTGTGGTTTGCGGTGCTCACCGTCCATGGTTGGAGTTCAAAGTTGAGGGACATCTTTTTTTGTGGGGCTCGGTTCTTGACGATGACGGTGTCTCCTGGCATCAGCTCTCTGTGACAGGCTCGCCTGGCGATGCTTTCTTGCTCATTTCGCCTCCGCCGCCTGGCGTCTATGGCAGGGATGTCTGGTTCCGGTGTTATCCATTGGGGGTGTATGGGTAGTTCTGCCTGTATGGGTACGCCTAGCATGAGGGCCGCCGGGCTGATACCTGTGGAGGAATGTGGGGTTTGTCTGTGTGTTCTCAGGAACCGGTAAACTGTTTTCAGCCACGGGCGTCCTTGTTCTTTTGCGATCCTGATGACTTTGTTGAGTGACCCCATGAACCTTTCGGCGTCTCCATTTGCTTGGGGCCACCTGGGGGTGATTCGCTGGTGTTTGACATTTACCTCTTTGAAATACTTGCGTAATTCTTGACTGGTGAATGACGGTCCGTTGTCACTTTTCACTTTTCTCGGTATCCCGTGTGTGGCAAATATCTTTTCCAGTGTGAGGATGGTGGTCTCTGCATTGGTGGATGTTACGTGCTCCACTTCCGGGTATCGGCTAAACTCGTCGATCACTACGAGGAGATATCCTTCACCGGCAATAGTGCAGTGGTCCATGCTGACCGCGTCCCAGCGTTTGCAGCTTCTTGGGGCACTGCTGATGGGTTCAGGACTTTCCGGTCTCCTGGATGCTTGGCAGGCTGTGCAGGCATCTACTAACTCTACCACCCTTTGTTGCATGTTAGGCATCCACATTCTGGACTTCAGATAGGCGTTGGTTTTAACAATACCTTGGTGTCCACTGTGTGCTAGGAGGAGAGCTCTTTCTTCTAGTGACTCAGGCAGTATGATCCTGTGTCCCTTGAGTAGGACACCTTCTGGGGCTACCGAGAGTTCATGTCGAATCCCAAACAGGGCTCTGAGTTTGGCTTGGGCTGGCACGGTGCGTTGGGCCATTGACGTGAGAAAGGTCTTCCAGTTTCCGGATCGGACGGTATTAGTGGTATGTTGTAGGATGGTGTCTGCTTCCGTTTCGGTGGCTACTTCGTGCAGGGTCAGGGCCCGTGGCCTTGCGCAGGTGACTATGTGGCAGACGTGTTCGTCGGTTTCTTTTGCTTGACGCCGCTCTCTGTTGGTGGCAGGCCGCGGGTGGCGGGATAAGTAGTCTGCTGGGTTGTCTGTTCCTGGGCGATATTCAACCTCGATGTTATAGGGTTGCAACTGCAGCATCCATTTCTCTATGCGCGCTGGTGGGTGAGGAGCAGACCCTCGGAATATTGGGATCAGCGGTTTGTGATCTGTGAGGACTTTTGCTCGTTTGCCTAGCAGGTACACTTTGAAGTGTCGGCATCCCCATAGAATGGCCAGGGCTTCCTTTTCTATGTGGGCATAGTTTTGTTCAGGTTTTGTAAGAGCTCTGCTGGCAAACGCAACGGGGAACACGTTTCCTTCATTGTCGGTCTGTGTTAAGACTGCTCCGAGGCCGACCAGGCTGGCATCGACTAGAAGTTCGGTTTGCCGGTCGGTGTTGAAGAACGCCATGGTGGTGGACGCGGAGAGGGTGTCTTTAATTTGTTGGAACGCTTGTTGGTGAGTTTCGGTCCATTCCCACTTTTGGTCTTTCTTCGTTAGTTCTCTGAGTGGGCTTGCTGTGCTGGCGAGGTCGGGGATGAAACGTGCACAATACGTCGCCATTCCCATGAAGCTTCGAACTTCGGAGGCTGATTGGGGTGCTTTGGTGTCTTTTATATCCTGTACTTTGGATTGGTCCGGGGACACGCCCTTGGCGCTGAAGATATATCCGAAGAAGCAGATCTCTTCTTTGTTGAACTCGCATTTTTCTGTGTTTAGCGTCAGGCCCGCTTCTTCCAATCTTGTTAGGACCGCTTCCAGTCGTTTGTGGTGATCTCTTTTGTTCGATGCGTATACAAGGATATCGTCACTGATATTGGTAGTGCCTTCTAACCCTGTGATAAGTTTGCGGATTTCGTGCTGGATCACTTCTGCAGCCGATGATATTCCAAAGTTGAGTCGTTTGTACCTCATCAGGCCGAGGTGAGAGGAGAATGTGGTGATATATCTCGACTCTCTGGACAGTCTCAGTTGGTGGTAGCCTGATCTGAGGTCGAGTTTGCTGAAGATAGTAGCTCCTGTGAGGTCTACGATGAGCTCGTCTATCGTGGGTGTTACATGACGTTCTCACCCAATGGCTGCGTTGGCAAGCCTCATGTCGATACAAATTCTTACCGCGTCCGGTTGTTTGGGCTTCTGGGCCACTACCATGGGCGAGACCCACGGGGTGGGTCCTGACGTTCTTTCAATGATTCCTTCTTCTTCTAGCTTCGTTAGTTCTCTCTCTACGGCTCCCCTCAAGTGGAACGGGATTCGACGATGCCTTACTGCCTTAGGTTCGATGGTGGGGTCTATGTGGAGCTTGATGGTTCGCCCTTTCAGACACCCGATGCCTTGGAACAACTTCTTGTGTTTTCCTAGTAGGTTGTCAAGACTGTCCTGTTGGAGCCCGAAGGCGAAGTGGATCAGCTCTAGCTTTTCTGCTGTCCTGCAGCTCATCAGCGTTTCACAGCCGGCGTCTACTACGTAGATGCGTGCTCTGTACTTAGTGTTTTTGTGAGCAAAGTCCGACTTGAACGATCCTTGTACGGGCAATGGTTTCTTGCTTCCGTAGGCATATAGCTGAACTTTTTTTCTCTGGAGCGTGGGTTTCGGGCGGAGTTTGTTGAATGCCGTCACTGGCATGACGTTTACAGTTGCGCCGGTGTCAATGACTACCTTCAGGGGTGCTCTGTTGGAAAGAACTGTGCACGATGGTCTTTTCCTTTTACGTGCTCGATGTGGTTCGATTGCTGAGATCAGGTGTACTCTGTGAATCCGTCTATTCCCTTTCTTCGTCTAGGTTTGTCTCTCCTCTCCGGGGACGAGTCGTCATCGCTGTCGTCGCTGCTGCTCGTGTCCGGGGATCTTTGGAGGTAGTCGACGGCTCTAGCTTTACCTTTCCGTTCTTGTTGGCGGGAGAGTTCTCTAGGCGCGAACTTTTTCCTGCGATCTTGTGAGGGCTGTTGTGTTGTGTCATTTTTGTTCGGTGGGTTCAAACAAACTGCAGCGTAGTGGTTAAGGCGATTGCATTTTCTACACGTGGAACCCCATGCTGGGCACGAATCACCTTTGTGCCATGGGTCTCCACACCATTTGCAGTTTCTGTCTCGCCCTTGTGTCGTGGTGGGCCTTTGGCTTTGTTTCATGCGATTGCTCTGATGCTTGGAAATGGCTGCAACGTCTTCCGTGGGTTTGGGGTTGTCTATCGGCAGTCTTAGGATCGCAGCTTCCATGATCGCTACTTGATCATCCGTTTGTTCACGGAGGCGTGCCATTTCTAGGATGCGAGAGAGACGGATGTTTTTCTCGGACAGGATAGCTCGTCTTAGTTTTTCTGAGGATATCCCGTTGATGATCTGGAGACGGATGGCGAACTCCTCATCCGGGAACTCGCAACCTACTGCCATTTCTCGTAGACGAGCGTGGAATTTGTCTACGGTCTCTTTCTTGCGCTGCCTCGCCATGCAGAAATGAAAGCGTTCGTAGTCTGGGTTGAGGTCAGGTTTGAACATATTCGTGAGTGCGGCTTTGGCTGCGTCATAGTTGTTGTCGTTGCCACGGTTTGGGGTAGCGTTGAATAGGCGTAGGGTGGCTGCTCCAATGTTGAGTAGAAGGAAAATGCGCCTCTTTTTCGCTACGGTAATGTCTCTCGCATCTAGATGCATCTCAAATTGTTGTAGCCAGATCTCCCACCTAATGGCTGCACCAGTGGTAAAGTGGTCGAACGGTGGCATAAAAGTTGTTTGTGTTGGGTCTGGAGGGTCCAGGGTGAGGCTCCTCCTGGATGACAAACCTATGCTGGCTCTCGTGGGGCTGGTGTTTGGGCTGGACATGTTTTAAAACGCACCTTGCTCTATTGTACTTTTATTTCTTCCTTGCCAAAGTACTCCTTACTTGGTTTTAGGGCGTGGTAACTCTTGTGGTGAGGTGGGTCTTGTGCTCTTGGTTCTCCGCATGTGGGGTGCCTGGAGGTGTTGGAGGAAGAGATGCTTGCTGTGCGTTAGCTTGTTGAGTTTCCTCCACTGCTTCCCAAGGAGATAAAGGAGTCCTAGGAGTGGTTGTGTAGACTTGTGGCATGCAGGAGTAGTGGTTCGTGTGATGCACCTGCACGTCGTGGGGTCGTTGCGTGGTCTCCCTGGAATGGATTGAGAGGAGAAAAGAATCTATTCCTCTGCGTCGGTGAGCGGATGAATGATACACGGCACTGCGTGTGTTTTGGAATGCGGGCCGATCCCGCTTCGTCACCAGTGTGATGTTACGAGCGGGGGCGGATTGGTTTGGAAGCAGGCCCTCACCGCTCGTAACGTTCAAGCCTCTTCGGGCCCCCTGTCGCTACGCGCAACGCAGCAGAGTCGCCAGCACATAAAGAGACGCGACCACCGTGATCGGGTTTCAACTCCGGACTGGCGGCGTGACGCCAGTTCCGGTTAAAACTTTATTCTTCCTTCCGTGTCACGTGACCTCTGTCTCGCGGGGCACGTGACACCACAGGAACCAGTGGAGTAACTTTGCTGAAAATATTGGGGGGGAGATGACATCTGAAGAAAAGGTGCCCAAGCCAAATGAATGGGAAGAAAATGGTGTGCCATGAAAGTTGGGGGGGACAAACACCCCCGTTCCCCCCTAAAATTACGCCCATGATCGGAACATTTCAGGAGGCTACTGTTTTGCAGTTAAAATCTGCTACATTTATTTCCTGCTGGATGAATGTAACAAGTTATGCCTTGTGGTGGTGAGGGGAGCGAGAGCGGTCACAATGCTGCCTGCTTGTTGCACCCTAGCTCCCATTCAGTTGTAAGTGCGTCGACTTTACTTTCTTCTTCCATGGCCTCAGTGGACTGGGATTTTTGAGGACTGCAACTCTGTTTCCTGTGAAGACACCTCTTGGACAGCGGTGCCACGCCTCTGTGGATTGCCCACGCACCCATCTGCGTTGAGAATGTTTTCACATTTTATGGTGACCGGTCTATGGCTGGCGTACTTGGCATTCATCCTTTCTCTGCAAGATGTGCAGAGATTGCAAGGTGGTAGCACTCTGTGTTTTGTTTTTCTTCTTATTTAGGCAAGTGTAGTTTAGCATACACGTTTTGAACACAGGAGTGCACGTCCCAGAATGCAGTGAAACATTGAGAGTGTATGAGCTACTTACATCGGAGAAAACTGCCAATTTAGACATTTTAAATCACGCCGAGACTATGCGAGGCTGGGATGGAGCCATTCACAGGTCGTTTTTTACACACACGTGACTGATTCTGCCGCAGCAACACTTGGCTTTCACAAGTCAGAAGTTCTCCATATCTCCTAAAAAGCTCAGTCAGCGTCTGTCTCTGGTTTTAACGAGTCAGAAGAGTTGGAGAATTAAGAGTAGTCTCAATCTACTCTGCAAGATGCGGTCACCACACAGGTTGCGAACTCGTTTATATAACAAACTATTTCATAAGTGAGGCTGTAGAGGTGGCGTGTACTTAGAGGCACTATTGCAGGGAGGGAGAGTAATTACTGATGAAATTGCACTGTTCAAATACATGCAAAGTCTGCAACCAATATGTCACGACTTCAAATTCATGGGCAGGTGATTCGGGATATGAATATTATTTTATAAATAGCAAACTGGGGGGGAAAAGAGGGCTTGGTTTTAAATATCATGATCTTGTGTGTGATCCTGTGCAGTTTACTGGGTTCCTTCTTGGAGCTAGCTTTAATCAATCCTTTCCATCAAACTTTGCACTCAAAGTGCCTGCCAGTCGTTTCTCAAAGGAGTCTTCTAAGAGTTAATAAATTAATGGGAGTTATAAACACGCCACTGCTGTAATAAAAATGTCTTGACCAGGTCTGCCTTAAGCCACTCAATTTAAAAGTACTATGCATGCCCTTCACTGAAGTCCTGTTAAAAACAAATAATTGGCAAAGCCAACAGTTTTGGCTTGTACATAAGTATTAGGCATTTTCCGGGCACTGCTATTAGATGCTCAGCTACTTAAACCATTTTGCACCTGCTACCATCAAAGGGAAATTTATTTATTTATTGTGCATTTGTTAGGCCCTTATACAACAAGGAAATTGTGTTTCAAAGCGCCCACAGTGAAACGGGGAGGGAACATGGGATAGAAAACAATGAATACACTTGGAGGAGATGAACCTTGTAGGCCTTGTGAGCGTTCAGAGCGTGCAAGTGCAGAGAGAGAGGGGGTAAGTGCTGGAGTGCCCGTGCTTGTCAGTGAGCAGCAGTTGTAAGTGCCCAGTGTAGGAAGTGCTAGGGAACTTTGGGTAGGGTAATAACAATACAGAAGTACCTTTCCCATGCCTATGCGAAAGCCCAAACTGTTGGCATTGCCAATTCTTGTTTTGCTTTACACTTGACATACAGGTCCATGCATCAAGGGTAAAGCAGACATAAGTGTTACTACATGGTTAAACTGGACCACATTGAACGCAGGCCAGCCTAGCCAGTAATAGCACTTAGGCCAGCCAGGACATACTTTCTGTGCATGGCATTATTACTGGCTGGGAGTCCTTATATAGTAATACTGGCATATATTGGTTTTGCCTGCATGGACATACATCAGAACAGCCAGCATTAATATGTTTTTATACTGGCATATGTGGTGGGCATAGGCGGCATGAAATGTATTGGAACATTTTCCTGTGCACGGTTGGTGACTTAGAACTATTAGGTTTTTCCATGTGCTACCATACAAAACCAATTGCAAACTGTATGGCTTTCTATCCAATTTTTCAAAGAAAGTGCAGTAAAATGCACCATTTTAACCCAATTTTTCAAAGATTTTCTTGGCGGTGCGAAACCCTCTCAAGCACCCTTGTTTGAATTGGGCCTGCCCACAGTGCTCTGTCGAACCCGCTTAATTGGCGCAAACATTTAAGCCACTCCCGTCCAAAAATTCACCAGCCTCCACTGTACATCATCTATCTGTCACTGTGCATGATGTGTGTTTTAATGTTCACACAGGGGCAGGGCGCTCCTTAATGCTTTCGTTACACACCGCACACCGCCATGGCATCCTATATATATTTATGCATACGATACAAAAGTTAGTCTGGCATAAAACTTTCTTCAGCAGAGAAACCTAACTTGCTGTAGTTCATTTGCAGTTCTGGGACTATACCATATTTGGGTTCCTCCACACAAACTCAAGGGAAGATTTCTCACATCTCCTGTTTGCAGCACTGCTGCTGCTGGCCCAGTGCACAAAATCGTAAGGGGGCCTCCCCACATTATTTTGCGCCCGAACACACCACACCTTTTGACAGCCCTGCTGACCGTGTCATGTGGCACTTGTCACATGCCACGTTCAGCTCCAACCCCTTCTTCGTGCTCTCCCAGCTTCCTGATTCCTGTTTGTGAGCAGCACGGAGGAGCTGAGGGTGGCCTGGAGGGACGGACCCAAGCTGAAGAAACAGGTAAGAAGGCTTTTAAAAAAAAATAGTTGTGTATTTTGCATTTGTGAAGTGTGTGTCAGGTGTATGTATGTGCTGTGGGTCGGTGAGTGGTAGGTGAATGAGATGAAATGTGATAGTGTGTTTGAATGTTCTGGGTGTGTGGGTGTGTGCCTCTGTACATAATGCAGTGAGAGTGGATGTAAGGGAAGGTGTATGAATGAGTGACTGGTGGCTTAATGAGTACGAATGTGATAGTGTGTTTTTGAACATTCTGGGTGGTTGGGTGGCTATGTACCTGTGTAGATAATGCGGTGAGAGTTGATGTAAGAGAAGGTTTATGGGTGAATGACTTGTGGGTGAATGAGTATCAATGTGATAGTGTTTTTTTGAATGTTCTGGGTGGGTGTGTGCCTCTGTAGATAATGCAGTGAGAGTGGATGTAAGAGTATATTTATGAGTGAGTGACTGGTGGGGGAATGAGTATGAATGTTATAGTGTGTGTTTGAATGTTCAGGGTGGGTGGGAGTGGGTGGATGTGTGCCTGTCTTGATAATGAGGTGGGATTGGATGTAAGAGAAGGTGTATGAGTGAGTGACTGGTGGGTGAATGAGTATGAATTTGATGGGGTGTTCGAATGTTCTGGATGGGTGCCTGTGTGGAGAATGCAGTGTGAGTGGACGCGAGAGGTGTATGGGTCAGTGAGTGGTGGGTGAATGAATAGGAATGTGATAGTGTGTGTGTGACTGTTCTGGATGTGTGGGTGGATGAGTTCCTGTGTGGAGAATGCAGTGCAAGTGGACGTGAGAGGTTTATAGGTGAGTGAATGGTTGGTGAGTGAGTAGGAATGTGAGTGTGCATGTAAGGACCTGGGAGATTGGGGATCACTAGAGCATTGTTGACCCATCCTTTATTGACTTTGCATGTTTTACTGGTATTTTCGGGCAAAGCCAAGTTCACGTGTGTCATTACCTGGCTAGAGTGGCATTTTGGTGCAGCCAGCCTAGCCATTGCTTCCTGTGGCATGACATCTATTACTCGGCATCTTTAATAAAGCAAGCATGATGGAGTAGTATTACATCGCTAGTCTGACGTTTTGGTGTAGTGGTGTGTATATTTCTTACTGTAGCATGACTTTTTATTAACTGAGCAACTATGATGAAGCAAGCATGATATGTGTTCTTAAGGGTCTAGACTGGCTTACATTGAAACCAGTTTGTACATGTTTTCTTATTGTGACATGTCCCTTTTAATGGCCAAACCAACGGGAGTATGTTCTTACATAGGAGTACTGGCATATATTGGCAGAGGCAGCGTTGTGCTCAGTACCAGTAATAATACTATTAAAAAAAATCTCAAAGCGGGTATGAGTATGTTCTCATATGAGAATACTAGCATATGTTGGTGGAGCCAGCATGGAAATGTATGGGCACAGCCAGCATGACAATGTTTTGTACTGGCATATATTGCAGGGACTGGCATGACAATGCATTGGGAAATGTGCCTGTGCACTTTTGGTGACTTACATCTATTGTACTTTTTTTCATGAGTTACCCCACACCCTACAAAACCGATTGCATGCCAGGGGAGTGATTGGAAGGGTAGAGAGTGTATAGGAAACTGCTCATTCTCACAGCAGTCGTTAAGTGGGTGCTTTCAGACCAAACTCTCTCCTTGAACTGCTTTGCAACACTGAAGCTGCACTAGATTGGTCTCATTAGAATGAGTAAAGAAGTTAGATGCCCCCCACACAAATAAGCTTGCACTCTCCCACGTCCCTAAAGTTAGCGCCTCTCCCAACATTTCAAGGGTTAGCCCCCTCCCCAAATTTAGGTTTTGTTGCATACCTAAGGCTGATCAAGCATAAGCAAGACGTGAGTTAGAGATTTCATAGTACATGAGTGATTGACTGGTGTGCGATGAATGTAGAGGGAAATCCAGATTGGAAGATAGCATAATGTTCAGGTGGCGGGGTGGGCAGGGACCAAGACTGATACTGGAGGACAGGCATCTGCGACTGCAGCAGAAATGATATCGCTCCAGGTGATTGCATCTTCGTCTGTGGCTGCATGTTTCTGATGTATTTAAAAATGTTGCACTTCCTTTTTTGTCAAGGGGTGAATGGGTGTGTGCCATCACTTCTCTGTGATGTCACTTGGGGGTGGGGTCACATGACATCACTTCCTGTGATGTCATCAGCAGTCAAGGGTTGTGTGATGTCACTTCCACTACCCCTGGCCTTTTGGTGAAATGACGTGCCTGATTTCATTCCATCTTTACTGGAGAAGCTAAAGAATTCATTGGTAGAGACTACTCAGGTGGGCTGGCTTTGCTCTAAGAGTCAAACATGTGCTGGCAGAGCAACAAAAAACATTGAGTCTAACAACTGTTTCTTTTTGTACAATTCTATTTGGAGATTAGATGACAAAGACCATCCCACCTTGGGGCAAATCTGCCCAAAGTAGGTATAGTAACGCTGGGTGGCATTGTACCAGGCCTGTCTCTCTTAAAATAATTTTCACAGTACAGTTTGTAATGTTTTGCGTAGGCTGGACACACCAATACAAAATGTAATAAGTCTCTGTTAGGTGCTTGGCATAAAGGTGACTCGGGAGGATAGCTCAGCTGCAACGTGCTGGCCTTGGAAGCAAGACGACATGGAGCAGCACAGGTTCGATCCCCGGGTTCGCGCTTAGAAACCTCTGGGTATTAAGCGCGTTATAAATAACCTATCATATCATATCAACCTCTCAAGGTCAGGCAATTGAATCTTGCCCAAGTAGTCAGGAGACATTGGCCTTGGTTGGTAGCCCATAGCAAATATTTTTGTAGAGCACCCATAGTAATAACGAAATGGCTACAGTTTTTTTTTTAAAAACATCTTTTTATTGATTTTGAGCAAACCGATTAACAAGAATACCCTCTACCCCCACGAAATGGCTACAGTTAAATGGTTTTAAAAGCTCATTTGTTTCTCTTTCATCCTGAATATGAGCAGTCATGTTCATATTCAATTGCTTTGCCATGGTGGATAACGTTTTGAGGGCCGTAAACTGATTTAGAGAATTCATTTCTGGAGGCATGCTTTTACTATATTTCATCCATGGTATCTCTAATGCCTTACTCAAAAGAGCTTTTATTAATATTGTGTAGGAGCCACTTTTTCATTGCACCTCAAACAAATCCCATGAAGAACCACTAGGGTGGCTACGTGATCTTCGATGTGTGGTAGGCCTAGTTCTAAATGTACCCTGTGATTTGCTGACGATAGGGTAGGGCCAATCATTTCCTTAAAAAACATTCTCACAAACTTGGACAGCATTTATTTATTTATTTATTGTTTGCTTGTTAGGCGCTTATACGGGAAAATAAATGATGTTTCAAAGCTCCCACAGGGCAGCAGGGAGGGAACATGGGATAGCAGTACAATTAAATAGAAAAAGATACAGATGGGGAAGGGCGTCCAAACCTACTATGCCTTGTGTGAGAAACCTGAAGGTGTCTCCCTGGCTAAACCCCGGGGATCTTTCATCCAGGTGGCCAGGACACGGCCATCGATATTGGATCCAGTTCCTGGGGGTGGACTAGTGAGGGAGGATCATCTGGATGTGGGGTCCTCGTGGAGTGGGACACTGACGGGTGAGATGCGGTATCCCCCTCCCACCCCTTTCAACACATTTTTCCCATCCTACCACATAAAACATTCAAAAACACTGCCCCCCCCCCCCCCCCCTTTACTGACACAAACTCTTTCGTACAATACACAAGAGAATGGACTAACACCAGAGCCGTTTACCTGACATGTCCCAATATGATGGCCAGGCAATTGACCAGAATCACATACATCTGACGGCCCTTTCCCTTCCCCACAGGGATAAAAGGTGGATGGAGCAAGAGAGCACAGTATGAGCAAGGTAGACTGCACAACGAGACGGTTAATCTAACCAGGCAGTTCAAGAGAAGGAGAAAGGCGGCGAGAATCGAGAGGCTGACAAGGAGAGCAGCGACCTTGCCTTTTCCGACCCAAACCCGCAAACCCTTCACAGAAGAAAACATAAGCCAATAGCCAAACAGTCCTGCAGCAAATGTCACAGGTACACGGGACATGCCTACGCCGATAAGCCGGAGTGAGGGAGACGCCTGCAACCATGGTACTGGCCTTAACTCCAGAGCTGAGGAAAGCCAAGTGGTTCATCACAGCTGGTGAGTGGAAGGGGAAGCAGATAAGAAACGGAACTGTGTTGAATGAAACCGGCAACGTTGCAAATTGAGAAGAGTTCAAAGAACTGTGAATTTTAAAGGGAAGACCAGCTGCACAGGGGGCCGGCACCACGTGGGTGCTGACACGAGAAACTCTGGTCAATCCCAGGTGAATGGAAACTACTGATACCAGAAGGCCGTAGGAGAGTCGCCCAGATAGGTCAAAGTGGTCATACAGGAGGTCTAGCAAAATCCCTGTACAGTCGAAAGCCTTTTACCTAAGAACTATAAGAAAGCAAGAGAAGTGAATCCTGCATACCTTGAATGCGAATGAGAAGTTGGCAAGAGTGAACCCGGTGGGGGGATGCTGACGAAGAGGGGGCTAAGTCTAAAGTCCCAAGAAACAGTGTGTTGACAAAGGGGAACCCGGTAGAGGGATGTCTGCGAGAACTGTTTAAAAAGACACTAAGATTTGTAAAGGAGAAAAGCCATAGTGTACCCGGTGGAGGGAGGCTGGAAATTGAAAGGGGTCTGTGCCCAGAAGAGGGGGAAGTGGGGATGAAGAATCACCATCCCCGGTACCCGTTGAAAAGATTTTTCATTTGTTAGGTTTTCAACAAAAACACATCAGGCCCTCGGAACCAGGGGGCAAAACCACTGAAGACCCTGATACTAATAGGATCTGTTTTTGAGGATCCAAACTCAGGGGGGAGATCCAGGGGGTGAAAAAGGCTATCACCCAAGGACACAAGGAATAAGAGTCAGCGCCCAGAAGAGGGGGACCCAAGGGTGAACCATTATCACCCTAATTGAGAGCCATAGGGAGCCCGGCGGAGGGAGGCTAAGATTCAAGAAGGGTGTGCGTCCAGAAAAGGGGTACCGAAGGGTGAACCCATCACCCGACGACTATTGAGAAATTAACTTCATTTATTTTGTTATTTAATTATCGTGAGTACATCAGGTCCTTGAAGGCAAGAGAAACCAGACTTTCATATTGACGGCCCTGATAGCTGAAATCGGAACTGTCGTCTCGTGCTGGGAAAGCTCGATAGTGTACTGTGCTCCCAGATCCTACATTACCCCGTGCTCAAAATGTGGGGAAGTGAGACCCAGGTCACTGCATCCTGACTTATTATTGGTGAACACTTCTTTCTTTTTCCTGAACATTATCCCACACTCTTATGTATCAGTTTCAAGGATTGGCAATAGGTTTTTCTTAGTATAGGCCCTTTTTTATTTGACACTACGCCACTAGGACTGCCTTATTTTTCATTTGATGGTCGACGCTTGCTCCCATTTTAAGATTTAGATTAGGCGTTTTTTCCAACTTACATACAGTTTAATAAACACCCTTGAACTGTGATCACTTGTCTGTCTTTACTGTTCCCACCATGAGTTCCTTACACTTGTGTGTATTCAGAACGTGGGTGCAGCAAGGTAGAGGGCAGTGGGGTAGGTGCTGTGGTGTCCGTGCTCAAGGGAGAGCCGCAGATGAAGTGCAAGGTATGGTACGTGCTATGCGGCCAGGAGCCGCTTTGGGTCGAAAGTGCTAATCTCCAGTGCGGAGGGTGTGGCGAGGCAATTGCTGAAGGAAGACAGATGCTGGGGAGATTGGGAGTGAATGGTCAGAGGCCGTGAGGATGCATAAGGGTCCAAGACACCAACCACAGCAACTGTGAGATTAACATAGGAAGAAGGGAAGCAGGAGGAAAAGAGGAGAGTTCTGAGTTGCTTTCGGAACTTAAGACGGTCCTGCTCACGACGCAGAGGGAGAGGGAGGCTGTTCCAGAGGAGGGATCTAGCTGAGGAAAGCGAGCAGCCTCCTGCTCTCTGTTTAGCTAAATGCTTTACATCCACAGAGTTGGTGCCAGAACAGCGTACAGGTCTGCAAGGAGAGTATTTGGTAAGAGAAAGTTGCAGATAGTGTGATCCCCGGCCCCAGCCAACCTTGTGGATGATGCAGAGGGATTTGAATTTGAACTGTGCAGCAACTGGGAGCCAGTGGAGGCTTTTTAGGGCAGGAGAGATGCAGTCCCTGTACTTAAGGCCAAGGATACGTTTCACTGCTCTATTCTGGATTAGCTGAAGGGGTCACAGAGTGGAAGATGGTAGACTGAGGAGGAGGCTGTTGCAATAGTGAAGCCTAGAGAGAACCAGGGCTCGTGAAACATTGAGCTTCTGGGGGAAAGTGAGAAATGGGAAAATTCCTTTGAGAAAGAAGAGTTGTAAGTGGGACTTCTTGGCAATGTCCTGCCTGTGAGGGAGGAATGATAAAGAGGAGTCAAAGATGACTCCAAGGTTTCTGGCTTCAGAAGAAGGAGCAGTGGGAGAGCCCAAGGTTGGAGACTTCCCGAAGCCCCACTGTTCTCAAAATCAATTAATGTTGTTTCAATTCCTACATAGCAATACATCTCTCTCTCTTTATGCATCTCTGTCTTTCTCTATCCTTCTCCCTCTATGCATCTCTCTACCTAACCATGTCTCTACTCCTCTATCAATATCCTTCTCCATCTATGAATTTCTCTATCTCTCTTTCCATCTATCTATATACATGTAACTCTATGTATCTCTTTATCTATCAACCCATTTATCCATCTACCTCTGCACATCTAAAATCCATGCATTTCTCTGTGGCTATATCCATCTCTGCCTTTAAATGTAACTCTATGTATCTCTTTAACTATCTATCAATCTATCTATTCACCAATCTCTGTGCCTCGCTTTATCCATCTCCCTCTGTGCATTATCTCGCTATTAATCTCTCTTTATCCATCACTCTCTATGAGTATCTCTATCTACAACTTTATCCATCTCTCTCACTATGTATCTTTCTATCTCTCTATCCATTTCTTTTTCCATCAATGCATTTGGGTTTTGTGAACTATGACTTACTTAATAGATCTGTTGCCCCGCCCATGTCTGTATGAAGTGTTGTGTCTGATTGTATCGACCTCTGTTTGTAACTCTGTACCCCCAGGACTCGCAAATAGACTGTTGTACAGCCAGACTTCATTGCACAAAGGTGCATCTATGACTCTAGTCTTTGTATTCTGTATCGCTCAGGTCCAGTTTATGCAGACACATTGTTGCCCAAAGTAACTTTCCATTCCTCCCACCGCCCCTCTGACACCCCATCTGACTCCACCCATCCCTTCATTGTCTCTGTCACAATGTATGATGGTACTTTATTGCTGCAGTTGTCGACCAAGATCACTCGATATTGTGACACTTTACTATTTTATTCAAAAATGTACCTGTAACAATTATATGCATTTGTTGTTAAATAAATAATGTTTTATTTGGGTTACAAACTTGTAAATCATTATTCATTTTAAAAAAAATGTTGATTGGGAAAACCAGCAGTAATCACTTTTCGAATGGATTGTGTCCTCTCACGTATTCCTCATCTCTCGAAATGTCCATATTCAGCTTTAGGTTCCTCAGAAAAGAAATTCAGCAGAGGGCGGTGTGCGTCAATGTCCCTCGAGGGTCCCCATCCTGATGTCAACGTCACCACTGGTATATATAGCTCACCCAGAGACTGTTGGCTTCAGTTCCGTTTTCCACAACATCTATCGCTTTGGCAGATTGGCGAGCTTCTGTTCGCTCGGGAAACTTATTGAGTGAATAATGGCATCTTCGTCGGCATCATCGACTCCAGAATCGGGGTTTAAAAAATGCCATGACTGCATGACGAAGATGTCTGTTACAGACCCCCATTGGGGTCCAATCATAAGACATCAGAGTGTGGATTGTGCCTTTCGATGACAGTGAAGGTCCTGAAAGAAAGGAAAGGGAAGTTAGCTGCAGGTTAGTCAAATAAATCCCCTTTGACGACTCTTTCAAAGCGATCCCCCAATGAGTTCAGGGGCGGCTCTCCTCATCGGGAGAAAGCTAAAAGACATTCTCGATCCAGGAGTGGATCTCACCACTCATCTTTGTCATTACGACAAATGAAGAAAAGGCATAAAAGGTCATCGTCCTCTTAATCGAGTTCCTCCCCTGACTTAATGAGCTTCACCGGCTGAACTGGAGAGATTCTGTCAAAAAATGCTCCAAGTATTCGAGAATGCAGCTCCAACCGCCTCGAAGCAGAAGAGTAGGAGCCATGCCCCGGTTGAGGGCAAACCCTGACAAAGAAAAGGCAAAGGACAAACCCTGTCAACCCTCAAGCCTGGGTGTCCATGAGAAAACTCAGTGAGAACCTTCTGCGGTCCTTTCGAGTCGAGAACCTACTCTTTTGAAGCCAAAATCTCCGACACCTTCGACGTTGAAGGGTTCAACGCCCCTACCGGCTAAATCTTTGACGCCATTGTTGTCTAAGCCTTCGACAGCGCTGAGAACTTTGATGCCATCATCGACAAAAATGCAGAAACTGTCAAAGGTTGTAGAGAAATCTAAAGAATCCTTCACCCTACTTCCAAGAAAGGACTTTTTCCAAGTCTCTTTCTGCAGTATATGAGGAGCATAGCCATCAAAGGATGAAGCACAGCCATTTGACTTTGAGTATGGGACAGAAGGCGTTCCAGAGGCTCTAATATCAGAAGAGTCAAGGATGAAGAATCTGTATGAGACACTAGCGACAGCACGTGGGATAGACACCCAAGATTGAATTTGGCATACCAGACCCCTCAGATCAGGCAGATGGGACCCCAAGAGGACCCTGTTCTTCCCCTCCATATAGCCTTGCAAAGGCGGATCAGTGCAAACTGGGATACTAAAGAGTTGATTCCGGCCGTGAATAAAAAATTGTCAATTAAATACAGGACTTCCGGTAGTGATCCTTATTATCTATCCAAACTTCCCACTGCAGAAAGCCTGGTGGTATAGGCCGCCACATCTACTTCGAAGCATACTGCCTACCCAACGATTCCCCCAGACAGGGATGACAAACGCTATGATGCCTTGACAAAAAATATCTTCTCTGCTGGGGGTATGGCCCTTAAGTCCGTGAACGCCACATACGCACTTGCTAAATTCACATTTACCCTATGGGACTGTATAGCAATGGTGGCTGTTCATATTCACAAAGGGGAAGAAAGAGACATATTTTTTAACATTATTAAAGATGGGAAGGAGGATATGTGCAAGTCCCTTCAAATTGGTCTGGACTCTGCAGACAGTAGCAGCAGAGTAATGGCAGCTAGCATTGTGATGCTCAGATTTGCATGGTTAAGAAAGTCGGAGTTTGCTTCTGATGTGCAATCAAGGCTTCTGAACATGCCCTTTGATGGCATAGACTTATTTGGCAGCAAGGCTGACGAGAGCCTGGAGAAGCTTCAGACCTCCAAAGCGGCAACCAAATCCCTTGGTGCTGCAATCAGACAGCCACAACCTCTCCCCAGTGGAACAGCTTGTAGGGGCAGGTCCTTTTGTTTTTATTACTCAGTTGGAAGAGCTAGAGGACTGGTGAGCCAGAGAGGTCAAAGAAGATTCCCCTGTGGTGGATGGGCAGAGGTGCTAAAACCGCCCAGGTAACAGCTACTTTTCCCTCAGCTGCTGCATCAGCCACCTCAAAACCTCTGTGAGGCCTTGGCCCACAAAACCCTGGTGGGAGGCAGACTCTCACAGCATCTGCATGAATGGCAGGGTATTACTTCAGATGCATGTGCATTGGAAATGTAGCCCAGGGTTACTGCCTTCCCTTTCTAAAAAAGGCCTCAGTATCATCCACCGGGGAGCAACCTTTACAAAATTCCAGATCTGATCCTTGTGCAGGAAGGTTTGACCCTGCTAGAGAAAGATGCTATAGAATCAGTACCTGTAGCAGAGTGGAACAAGAGTTGGTACTCTCCTTACTTCCTAATTCCCAAGAAGGACAGACGATTGGGACCCATCTTGGACTTAAGAAACTAAAAAAAACGAGTTCCTCAGGAAGGACAAATTCACGATGGTTACCATTTCTCAGATCCTTCTGGCCCTCCAGTTTCAGGACTGGATGGTATCATTGGATCTTCCGGATGCTTACTTCCTTGTGCCTATTCATCACAAGCACAGAAAGTACCTAAGGTTCGCATTTGTGGGATCTCACTATCGGTTTTGGGTTCTGCCTTTTGGGCTAACTTGCGCCTGAGGGTCTTCAACAAGTTAATGGTACCACGTGATACCATCTCAGACTCCAGTTCATTGTAGCAGTAATGGATGCATCCTTGGGAAAAGCCTTGCCACCCGCGGTGAGGGCTCAACATATTCTGCAGATGATCACCAAATTTCAGAGAACCCAGCGTCTTCCAGTCTTCGCCTTTTTTGAGGTTGTTCGGCGTCATGGCATCCTGCATTTTCCTGGTGCCACAGGCTCGCCGGAGAATGAGATCCCTCCAATCGGCTCTCAGGACACAGTGGTCTCAATTCTCGGGCAGGATGACAGACCTCCTTCAGTTTCCAAATAGGGTTACACAGGATCTCCTGTTGGGGGCCTGCAAGGACATATTCTGAAGGGAGAACCTTTTTGGCAACCATGGCCAGAAATAACAGTAGTTATGGATGCCTTGCTCACGAGGTGGAGAACCCACGCTAACAATGTGACAGTCAGTGGTCGTCTCCATAGGAGTCCAAACTACACATCAATCTTTTGGAGCTGGGGGCGATCAGACTAACGGTGAAGGCCTTTCTGTCCTCTGTATGGGGAGAGAATGTCCTGATAATAAATGACAACACAGTGGTCATGTACTACCTCAACAAGAAAGGAGGTGTAGGATCACTGTCACTGCAGAGAGGCGATGCAGCTATGGGTCTGGGCAATTCAAGCGGGAATCTCCCTAACCACAGTACACCAAGCCGGAGAGGAGAACACGGCAGCGGACGCTCTGAGCAGGCAGAGCACAGTCTCCCACGAGTGGGAACTAGCTCAGGAGGTCCTTCAAGAGATATTCACCCTTTGGGGAACCCCTCAAGTAGATCTGTTTCGGGAACCAGTGTCAACCGGAAGTACAAACTATTCTGCTCCAGTGAATTTCCCCCAATAGGAGCAAAAGGGGCGTGCTCGTAGTGGGCTGGGAGTTGTGTTTACTCCAGTCCCTGTCATTCCTCAAGTCATCAGGAGGTTGAGAAAGTTCAGGAAATCCATGACCCCATTTGCTCCATATTGGGCCAGGAGGACGTGGTAGCCAGACCTTCTGGACATGTCCAACTGCACTCCAATACGTCTTCCGCAAAGAGAGGATCTTCTCACGCAGGAGGAAGGTTGGATTCTCGATCCAGAGGTCAAGACACTCAACCTTCATACATGGTTTCTGAGGGATTGTGATATAAGGATTGGGACCTTCCAGATGATGATATGGAAATGTTGCTTTCGGCCAAAAGGCCAGCAACAAAATCCTTGTACCGCTGTCTTTGGAACAAGTTCTGCAGCTGGTGCAGGGACAAGAATGTGGACCCTTTTCTGAGCAGTACACCTATGGTGTTACCATTCTTGTTACATCTGGCTAATCTGGGCCTCCAGGTTGGCACAATTAAAGGGTTTCTGTCAGCACTGTCAATGTTTAAGCGCTCGTCTGAAGAGGTATCTTTCTTCAAAATGCCACTAGTGATACAATTCCTGAAGGGAATGACAAATATGTTCCCTCCGATCCCATTTCAGGTTCCAGTTTGGGACCTTAATCTAGTTCTAAAATTTCTCATGTGTACTCCCTTCGAACCAAGTTTGTTAGCCTTCAAAACCATTCTGTTAGTTGCTCTTACATCAGCCCGTAGGGTGTGAAGGCATGCCCCTGAACTCAGGCACACCAGAAAAAATACAACCTTCAAGGGAAAAAGGCCCAAGAAACTCTTGCAAGGATAACAAGTTTTATTTCTACAAAAGTAGGTACATCAGCAAATAACTCTGCTGCCATGAAACGTTCGGGCGAAAAAGGGTACAAGCAGAAGCTTAAGAGGAGGCACATTTTCATAGATTGCGTCATTACATATAGTGGAAACCCGCATGGCTGGTTGGTGCGACCCTATGCATGGTCGGCCTACTCCATAGAGGATGCCAGGCCATTGGTCCCAGCCGAGTCCATCCATCTGCCATCATGTGGGGTCTGCTGGGCTCATAGTCTCCAGGGAACCAAGGCCAAGAAAGCAATAGTGCCACTCTATCATTATACAGTACACCTGGCATGCTCAAGGACTGGTACAGGGGGAGTTTCAAGGTCACATTAACCCACACATGCTTCACTCATCCCGATCGCGTCTCTCGGCCTCCAAGGCTTCCACCCTTGCTTTTGAACTATAATGTATCCCCCCTTGTACCTCGCATTACAAATCATGTAATTATGATATAAATGTGGGACGACCATGCTCTTAGATCTTTTATGGTTGATTGGTTTGAGGTCGGTGGTCTGGGGTCAACTGGTATCTCAGAATTCAAGGGTCTTGGCACTGGGGTAGTTGTAGGGGCTATAACGTGTAGTTGTCGGGGGCCTGCTCTGGCCTGTTTGTGATAACACGTACACCAAGGCGCCCAGTACTGTCTTGTAGCCTTGCAGGGCACATTCTTTCTTAGAACAAACATATTGTCAACAACTTTAGTAAAAAGAAGTTTCTGTAGAAGTTAGCAGCGTGGGCCTCTCTCATCAGCGGTTGGGCCTGTTTAGATTTACCCTTCAGGCTCGCGGCCTGTGTCACACACACTAAATATTGCATGGCCAAGCAGGCCCTTTGCTTCGTCCATGGTAATTTAAAATTTGCAAAATGGCGTCTGCTTATATGCGCGCACTAAGTTGAAACGTCTAAACTGCGTATAATATTATGATTGTGTGGGGACCTTTAGGACACCCCCCTAGGCTATTAGAGGTCCTCCAATTGGGACTTGCCTCTCCCTAAAGCGCCTAGGGGTGTGGGATGGGTTTGCTCCCTTCCCAACAGGTGAGTGAACTTCAAGCCTTGTCTTGCAAACCTCCTTATACAATTATCTTTAAGCACAGCAATCCTTAAAGTTAAACCCACATTTTTCGCTAAAATTGTGTCTAATTTTCATTTAACTCGGAACATCTTTTTATCTACCTCCTCATCCTGGAAAGGTGGAGAAGAGATTGCACAGTTTTGACCCAAGGCGAGCACTTAGTTTTTATATTTCTAGAATGTCGAAATTGTGAAAGGATGATCAACTGTTTATTGGTTATAGAGGCCATATGTTGGGGATGACGGTGACAAAACAAAAACCTGTCTAGGTGGATTATCTGAGGCATTTCTGAGTGTTATAGACAAGCTGGAAAATATATTCCTGTGGTTTTGAAGGCTCATTCGAACAGGGGCATGCCTTCATCCTCTGCTTTAGAGATATTTGTGTGGCGGCAACATGGTCCACCATTCATACTTTTACAAAGCATTATTATCTGGACTCTTCCTCATGCCAGGAAGGAGGATTTGGGAAAGCAGTGTTACATTCTGGTCGGACAAACCCATAAGGAACTCCTAAATTCGTACTCCGTCCTCTAAAATGAATACTGCTTTGGGAGTCTATCAAAAGATGAGGAATACGTGGGACGACACAATCCATTTGAAGAACAAGTTACTTACCCCTGGTAACGTTCTTTCAATTGGATGTTCCTCCCACTTATTCCTCATCGCCCCTCCCAACCTACCTCACAGTAGAATATGTTCTTTCAGGGCAGAATATGCAAGGTAACACCATAAAGTGTTGAGGGAACGCATCAAAATGGAACTAAAGCTAACAGTGGCTGCAAGCACTATATGTACCAGTGGTGATGTCGACATCGGGACGGAGGCCATTGAGGGACATAAAGTCGACCGGCATCCACATGCAGTGCCCCTTGCTGAATTTGTTTTTACGAGGCAGCTAAAGCTGAATATGGATATATCAAAAAATGAGGAATACATGGGAAAAACATCCAATCGAAAGAACGCTACCCGGGGTAAGTAACTCGTTCTTCTATGTAACAATGGTATACCAGAAATAACACAAGAAGGCTGTTCGGCGTGTGCATTTAGTCTTGTATTTTAATTTTTTTATTATTGTTCATCATTAGCTAGAAAAAGGTTTTAAAAATCGATAATAATATGGTCAGCAGAAAAACAATTATCGTACTATTTATCTTGCTTTATTAACAAAATAGGAACATCATATTTTTCATTTCTACTGGAAACCAGAAAACTGAAAGCTTAGAGAGTCTTGGATCTTGCAGGCCTGAAAGAAGAATCTCGTTGTACTTTGTCCCTGAAACTATAAGAGTAACAATTCAGAAAATAACATTTACTCACCAAGCTGAAATAATGATAACATGCACTTCAAAGCAACAAATCGGCTGAACTAGATTTTTCATTTCTCAATTGCTTTCGAAAGAGGAATAAGGACATTTTACATTGCCTCAATAGACACAGTGAGGATCTTCACGGTCAACTCCACCACCATATTCTACATCCGGAAGCAGGGCAGGACGCACCCTCCGTCTCTCTCCCGGGATGCCCAGGATCTGTGACACTGGTCCATTCATCTTTCGCATCCCTTTTCACCTGGCGGGCACCAAGAACACCATTGCAGAGTCGCTCAGCAGGGAGCTACGTTCTTGCCACCAGTGGGAGCTTCTCCAGGACCAAGTGTATCTTCTATTCCACGAGTATGGTCAGCTCCAGATCGACCTTTTTGCGGTAGCGACGAATTCCAATTGTCACACGTTCACCAGCAGGTTCCCGCAGCCAAGGAGCATGGGGGATGCGTTCTTGTTCCCGTGGGAGGTACTTTTCCTATTCACCTTTCCTCCGTACCCACTATGCTGCAAGTGATCAACACACTCAGGCAGTGCCACTGCAGGATGATACTCGTCGCTCCGATGTGGGCGTGACAAATCTGGTATCCAGACCTGCTACGTCCTTCGACGGCTATGTCCATCAGGCTGCCACTCTTCTCTCAGAGAGGGAGGGGAGATAATGCACAACGACTGAACCTCGGGGCCTGGCTCCTGCAGCCCTAGAATTTGGGCATTATTCTTCACCTGCAGAGTGTAAAGACATCCTGGCCAAGGACAGAGCCTCTTTAACGTTGACATGCTAAGGCCATAAGTGGAAGAGTTTCTCTGTGTGGTGCAGGGCTCAGAAGATTACCCACCTGCGAGTCACAGCCCTGCAGCTCCTACCATACCTTCTTTCCTTGGCCAAGGCTGGACTCTATCAAGGTGCACCTAGCCGCCATATCCCGTTACACGAGGACACCGGGTAGGTCTTCCATGTGGCCGCACAGACTTGTCAAGGAGTTCCTCGAAGGCCTCTTCGGGTCTTTTCTGCTGTCGAAGGTTCCTTCCCCGGCTTGGGAATTCAATGTGGTCTTGACTAAACTCATGGGGGCGCCCTTTGTTCCGATGCATCATGCCCCACTCAAGTTTCTCTTGTGGAAGACTGCTTTCCTCGTGGCAATCACCTCGGCCAGGCGGGTCAGGAAGATCGAGGCCCTGTCTTGCAAGCAGCTGCACTGGTTCTTCTACGCTTGAAAGGTAGTACTGCGTACACATCCCACCTTTATGCTGAAGGTGCTGTCGGAGGTCCACCTCAATAAACCTTTGGTGGTGTCTGTCTTCTTCCCGAATCTGTCGTCGCCAGCGGAGAGGGCCTTGCTTTTGCTGGATGTTGCTTGTGCCTTGAAGTTTTACATGGCACGGACAAAGGGGCTTCAGAAGACTTCTCAATTGTTCATCCATTTTGGACCTATGAATCATGGGAAGGACTTGTCAAAGGCTTCCATCTCTAGATGGCTCTCCGGCTGCATCATGCACTGTCTTCGGCTGGCTAACGGACCCCTTCCAGGCCAGTCGAGAGCCCATTTCACCAGAGCCATTGCAGGAACAATGGAGTTGCTCTCTGGTGTGCCTCTGCTCGGCATCTGCAGGGCTGCTATGTGGAGGTCCATGCACACCTACATGATATGATATTTTATTTGTATCGCGCTCGTACACAAGTGTTTCAGAGTGCGACTAGGCAAGGGAGGGGAACAGGGGAGAACACAGCACAAAATAAAAATGATCTTACTAGGCCCAGTGACATTGAGAACACGTAAGTGCATGGGAAAGGGAAAAAGTGCATGAAAGGGGGAGAGTGGAAAGTGCGGAGCCGAGGAGCGCAAATAAATAAAATAAATAAAAATAAATAGAAAATGGAGGCAAACTGTGATAGTGCAGCCAGCAAGTGGCAAGTGCTGTGTTTAAGGCAGCAGACTGGGTAAGTCTGAATAAGTGCAGAAAAAGAAGAAAACAAGTGGGGGTGCTGTATGGCTACAGATACAGTCCCCAGTGCAAGGGATGGCTGGAGGCAGTGCAGGAAGGTGGCAGGGTGAGCAGATACCTGGGCCCAGGGGACAGAGGGTGGCCAGGGGCACAGTGCCAAGAGAGAGCAGATCAGCAGGGGAGAAGAGGAGCGAAGGCAGAAGCAAAGAGGAAGGTTTTGCGGTGCTTCCGGACACAGCAGGGGAGAAGAGGAGCGAAGGCAGAAGCAAAGAGGAAGGTTTTGCGGTGCTTCCGGAACCGGAGATGGTTCTCCTCAAGTTTTAGAGTGGCAGGGAGGCTGTTCCAGAGGGAGGCCCCAGCAGAAGATTGAGATCTACCCCCAGCTCGTTTCTTTGAAAAACGATTGATCTGGAAGGAGTTAGAGATAGAGGAGCGAAAAGTTTGAGAGGGGAGGTATTTGCAGAGGGATAGATGAAGGTATTTTGGACTCAGGCCCCAGAAAGCCTTGTGGACAATGCAGAGGGTTTTGAATTTAATCCTTGCATCCACTGGGAGCCAATGGAGAGATTTCAGAGCTGGCGAGATACGATCCCAGGGCTTGAGGCCAAGGACAAGTCTTGCAGTCCTGTTCTGGATAGGTTGTCGAGGGCGGGGAGTAGAGGCAGGTAGATTTAGAAAGAGGCTGTTACAATAGTCCAACCTAGAGAGAACCAGAGCTTGGGAGACAGTGAGCTTCTGAGGGCAGGAGAGGAAAGGAAGAATACCTCTGAGGAGGTGCAGTAGGAAGTTTGACTTTTTAGAGACCTCAGAGATATGGGCCGAGAAGGAAAGTCTGGAGTCCAAGACGACCCCAAGGTTCTTAGCCTCGCAGGTAGGGGTAGGAGGAGGGCCAAGGGAGGCCGGCCAGAGAGTGAGATAAAAGGATGGAGATGGTGTGCCGATGAGGAGGATCTCCGTCTTGCTGGCATTCAGACAAAGATCATTGGCGGCCCACCAATCTTGAATGGCAGTTAGGCAGTCAGAGATGAGAGAGGGAGAGGAGGTGGCCGAGGGCAGCCGGAAAATTAGTTGAGTGCCATCAGCATAGCACTGGAAATTTGAGCAGAAAATGGCAATGCAGTGAGCAAGAGTTGCCAGGTATTGGTTGAAAAGCCAGGGTGAATGTAACGCTCACCTGATTCCCACGGAGGCGCCGACCCGTTCTGGACTGCTACAACTTCTTCCACGGTAAAACGTAGTGCTTGGAAGATGGACTGGACTGGACCCCCAAACCTTGTCTGTCTGGCCCGTAGAACAATCCTTCTGTAGATGGGAAAAGGGAGTTAACTGTCTGCTAGATTGTGTGTCAGATTCCCCCCTTTTCCCCTTCTCACCCTCCTCGAACCCTAGCTGTGCCTTCCGCAGACTCTCACCTTAATTTCTGTATGGACAAGCTCTCCATCCTGCTTCTGACGCAGGGGCGCGTAGATTTCCAGTTACTTCACTGGATCTCGGATTTGGCGAGGGTTCGATGTCTGCTTGCCTTTACCAAAATGCCGCCGTAAGTATATAGTTCAAAAGATCAAGTCTTATTTGTCCCTTGGCATTTGTTTCATTTTCAGGGACTAGGTGAGGAATCCGTGTGGAGGAATGGATTCGCCGAGGTAAGCTCAGGTGAGTACTTTTAATGAAGGTGTGCCGTAGTGGTTTTCTCCGACACCTTAATGAGTGTGTCTTATTTCCCCATAGGGGCCAGGGTACGGAAAAACCAGAAAAGCCGCTCCGACCTGAAAAGGGAACTGAGGTCCCAACAAAATTCAGGTAAGACTTAAGGTGAGTAATCTGTCCTTTTGCAATTAGTTTGTTGCTCACCTTGTTTTGTCCTTTTTCTCCGTAGGTCTTGAATGCGACCGATGTCGCCTATGGGCGCTGAAAAGGTTGCCGGCGCCACGTGAAGGTAAGTGGAAGCGGCGCGGCAGCGAGCGATGAGATGCGTTTCTAACCCTTGACTTTCTTTTGCAGGATCGATGGAGTGAAGAATCCGGATGCTGGATGAAGGTAGGTAATGTCCTAATGCTTGCCTTTCTCTCCTTGCAGGTGTTCCAGGTGCTGGCGGGCATGGCAGGAGCCAGGGTGCAGGAGCCGACTCGGTGAGCGTCCTGCTGCAGATGCAGAATAACGTGAAGCACGTGTGGCCATCCAGGCGTGGTTTAAATAGCCTTGGAAGAGCTTCCGGTGAGTGTTCTTCCACTGGCCCCACCTGAGTAAGAAAAGAGTTCCTGAAAGAAAATAGTTCCTCCCCAGCCTTAGTTGGCTTGGAGCTTCAGACAGCATGGTCTGCCTCGGATGAGTATGCAGCATGGTCTGCGTCAGGTGAGTTCACCCAAGCATTACCATATGTTCTGCCATGATGAGCCTGGCGCCAGGACAGATGCCTTTTATGAGCCTGGCGCCAAAGGCGCCAGGACAAGGTCCAAAGAGCCCCTATAGGGGTTTGCTGGGTCCTGCTTGGTGAGTATGAAGTCTGCTTCTGGGGACGCTGGGCCTGACCTGGCTCCTCGGGAGCAGGCACCATGACAGTGAAAGGTTGGGCCCGTGGGGAACCCCACAGGTGGAGAGGAAGATAGATGATAGGAAAGACCTCAGTTGGACCTGGGAGGGTCGATCAGAGAGGAAAGATGAGGTTCTACCGCCTCAACAGGGAGTCCAGAGAGGAGTCCCGGGTCGGCCAAGCAGGGCTAGTCAACCTGTTCACTTGAGGTGAGTCTGTTCGATGGGGGTGAGTGTTTTTATCGAGCCTTGCCACCTCCCATGGTTGTGTATGTGTACTGCTGTGTAATCTTTATTCATGAGCATGTGAATCCATGCCAGACCCCATGCTCGAGAAGGAACACGTTACTTCCCTGAAACTCCTGTTCTCCAGCATGGATTCACATGCAAACCCTCCCGCTTTCCCCTTTGTCACTCTTCTTGTTCATAATGCCACTTTACATGCTACCAAATCTGAAGATGGCATCCAAAGGTGAAGCTTAAGGAGAGGACTGTCATTGGATGGGGCAGTATGACCCAAAGGACAGTGATTGGCTTAGAGGAGAAATAGTTTTCAAGCTAAAGTGAAACTGTTTTTTCCCTTTACCGAGGATTCCCAGACTGGCAACAGGGTATATTCATGAGCCTGTGAATCCATGCCAGGCCCATGCTGGAGAACAGGAATAACGTGTTCCTTAATGGACTTGGCAATTATTTTCTACCACAACCTTCTCCCACACTACAGTACTTCAATTATCTTCTCCTTGGTCCACTAACCTTCCAGGACTAATCATTAATAGTCCCTTTCCTAGTATACTCGCCTGCCAGGATAAAACTCCTCTCACTACTATAAGTACTCTGTGGTGAGGTTTGCTTCAAACATTCCAGACATTCCTCATTGTAGAAAGTTAATGCTTCTTGAACAAGTCTTTGACTTTCAAAAACGGGGTGTGAGAAACCTGAGGGTATTCTCACTCCTACTCTGTTTGGATCCTCTGTGTAGGTGGCCAGGGAAAGGCCATTGCTCTTGGATCCTTACTCTGGGGGTGGAGAAGCAAGGGAGGATCACCTGGGTGGAGGGTCCTTGAGGATTGGGAGTGGGGTGCCCTCGGGTGAGACATGATATTCCCCTTTCCCTATTGACGACTGACCCAACACTCCCGTGACCTTAATGGGCTATGATTAGCCAGCTACCTTCATTTCCCCACATGCGTAACTTGACAGTACTGAGACGAAGAACAACTGAGAGTAATGAACACCACACACTTTCACCACTTTGGTACTGGGACGAGTAAGATGCCTATAGAAAGTAACAAGGGTCAGGCATGTCCCTTTAGTTGTGGTCCAGCAAGTCTCATTGGAGGTCCAAACCTGCAGCCTGGCGGGGAGCTGCAGTTGTATAAAATGAGACCAGTAGATCAGAGAGAAGAGCAACTGGAAGGCCTTTGTGGGAGAAGCCAGCAGGGGACCCTGCTTCAGAGGAGGTAGCCGTGGTGGGACAGGACGAGGAGCCAGGACGCTTGCAATCTTTCCCGGAGGCTTACACAGCCCATAGCCTGGGGACTGTGTAAGTGTTTGCAGCTGCGGGCGAGCACCAAGAAGGAGGGATGCTGTCCGTGTCCAGAACGCGCCACTTGGGGAGCTGACCTGCAGAGGAAGACATGCAGTGGGCAAGTGGACCGGCGAGAAGGAGACGCCACAAGCCAATGAGTGTCATAGGAAGACGCATGAGTGCCGGGGCACTCCTAGCATGTTACTGAATGCCGAATTAAGTGGCACTTTAAAACTAAACTAAACTAATTCTTATGGAATACCAAAGCAAATGGAGGTTTCAAATATAGTGAAACCAATGCATATTGCAAACCGCACAAAAGAGAACTTTATAATTCAGAGGCATGAATGCCTATTGAACATGGAATGGTATACTGAAATTGAGCATTCAGAGGGTGGAATGGAATAAACACAAGCAATTACAGTGAATAATCCAAATGCCCAAGTGAAAAGCAGATACAGCAGAGAGCACAGATGTGACCAAGAGGCATACAAAGGTGGGTATGAGGAAAACACCAACTGAACTTTTATGAAAGAATCCAGAGCGGTGAGGCCTAAAAGTCTGAAATAATGAGTAGCAAGTGTTTGCAGAGCCAAGAGGCTGATGAGAAAAAGCCAGAAGATTGGAAATCCTCACATCAAAGACAAGAGGCCGATAATCGGGGATCCTGGTTGCATGACCAGTGATGGGTGGACCGTTTGGTCTGGCAACTGCCCCAAAACCAGTGAGCCCTAAATATTGAAAACTCAGAGACGTAATAACGAAGATAAAGTCTTGGGGAAGGGAACCCTGAGACTTAAGGAGCAACATTGTGTGTTCTTGGGAACAAAGACTCGCACTCTTTTGTTTTTGGTGAACAATGGTGTTTGAAACTTGGGGAAGGGAACCCCGAGGATTGGTTTTTTAACTATATTGAACCATATTACTGTGAACTGGAGAAAGGTAATCCTAAGAATTTTTCGTTGAACTTTGTAATACTTGGGGAAGGGGAGGTGAGAGAAAGCTGTGACCTGGAAGAGGCACGGAACTTTGAGTTCAACACTATTTCTATTGGTTTTGACATCCCTACACAATGGTTAGCTTTAGCTGTGAGGGCAAGCATAGGTTTTGGACACAGACATACTTTAAAGTTGAACTCTTTGACTCAGACTTTCCTTAGTTTAGTTCAGGTAGGGAAATTCCACCTTATTATAGCGCAAGTTAGGCCTTCTACCACCCTGACATTTGATTTAATAAAGTATTTTACTTTGAACTTTAAGTCTGTTGTCTGTGTATTGCTTCATGATGCCTTCACAGGGGTTCCCAACTTCTTCCACAAGGGTATAATACACATTGACAATGTTTTCCAACAAATTCTTTAACACATGCAGTGCAGGTTATATTCCTCTCCCCCTTGATGATTTCTACAAGGAGGGCTTTTCTCCTGCCACCTCTGAGTTCCTTCTACACCACCAGTTAGCTGCTGTTGATGTTTTCTTTTCAGGTATCCCTCATTAGGAAAACATTATCCCCTTTTATTTATAATTGCCTTTGTTTGGCTTAGGCAATGCTGGTTATCTTCCCTTCCAGGTGATCTCCCTTCTTGTGGATTACATTCACTTTGTTCCAATATTGCCCCCTCTTTACTTTGACAATGGTAGTTACAATATTGTTTCACTCAGTCTGTCCCGACATGAGAGTTACAGCAAAAATGCTTTAGTTCAATAGTTCGGTATTTAAAAGGGTTGCTTTGAGCCAGCAGTCTTTCCTTGCGCTTCCTTTGGACACACTGCTGCTTTAACTTCTTCTTTTGTCGGGACCAATTGGGCATCTGACAGCTCTGATCACACTCTTGTTGCTTGCACCTACTGGAAAGGGAGCCTTCTCTGCTCCTCTCAAACTCTGGTGAACACCACTCACCGGAGTAGGGTGCAGATCTCAGAGAGCTTGGCTCTCCTACGGGACAGCGAGTCGAAGCACAGCTTCCCGCTGCACGCTCTCTGCATTCAGGATTCCCAACTCATGTGACTTTCTCGGCACTGCGTCCCGCTGACAACACAGCAACGGTTCCTGCGTCCTCTTCCTTCTGCTGCCCCCAATGCTTCTTCCTAATGGCCTGCACCTGAAGGGGCTTTAAATATTTAAAATTCCCACTCAGGTGTGGAACATTATAACCACTAGACTGCACACTACAGTTCTGCAACTCTGAGCCCCTCTTCCACGTCTCAGTACTAAGATCATTATGGGACTTGAAGTCCCTAATGTTCTTATTCTTTTTAACCTTATCTAATCGACTTTGTCCTAATGATTTATACAATGCATCTTTAGGGAAGGTTTTTAAAGGAGTTAATGGTTGGTTTGGTTTTATAATTCAAACCTAAGGTGGAATTATAACTATCAGAAGTAGTGGTATTGATTCTCTGATCCTTACATATATCAATCCCATGTTCAGCATAAGGGTTTTCACAACGGACAATTTGCGTAATCTTGGGAAGGGAAGAATTACTATGACAGCAAGCCATTAAGTATTTCAGAATTATAGAAACATCATCCTCCGAAGAAGATGAATACCGTGTCTCTCTTAACTAAGTTATCCTTTTCCATTGGTGGCCTTCTCCTCCCAGGTGTTCCACCCGGCTAATACCACCCCCCAGGGTTAGGTTCAGGTAGCAACTGCCTTCCCCTGGCCTCCTGAGAGGAGACTTTAGGCTGGGATTCTGTGAGGACTATGTAGGAATCATCACAGCATTCAGAGTGAGTCACTGTAGTAGCAAACTGCCCAGAAGGCTGGAAACTTCCCCTGACATATTGTGAAACCTTGCAACCATTCTGTGTACACTCTAAGTGGGAAATGGCAGTGTTTCTTAGTTGAACTCCCTGCCCTTGTCTGTCCGTTGACTGTCATTGTTGGAATCATAGTTCACTCGGCCTAGGCGAGGCTTTAGTGTCTGCTGAACTGCTGCTTCAATAACCATGTCCGCTATCTTGGAGTTCCTAACATCTGCTTCTTCTTTAGTTCATTTGAATAGCGACTGGATGGTGGGTCCTAGTTTTGAAGATGGCTTCCAGTTTTTAAATGGGATTTGGCACTCGCTAGCCCCTCCTGTTGGGCTGTCCTCTTTCTTAGTCCCACTCTGGCCCTGCCCAGGGGGAGGACTCACCCTGGCTAACTATTCTCAAATGTATGAGAATGGATACCTTTTGTGAAGACTTGCTAACTGCCTCATGCATAGGTCAGGTCCTCACTTTATTTGGGTTAACATAGGAGCAGTTGTTTTACCCACATGAGGGGAGTTGAGTGTGCACGTGCTGCCGGCTCCATAGGAACTCTGCTCTACAGTACTCTTAAAGGGGTGCCTATTCTGTGGCAAACTCCTCCTATCAAAGCCTTGCATGGTGGCTTCCTGTGTCTGTCCTTTGAATAAGGTTGTGGGGCTTTGTCACACCTTACATTCCGAACTGCACCTTTATTTTACCTTATCTTTGCAGTAGGAAAACCCATTAACATCGACAGCTGGTAATTATGTAAGGACATAACATGTCCTTACATACCCTCTTTTCTTTTATCTTCAAATTCGGGCGCAGGTCCGCCTAGTCGGGACCATATTTTTTGGTTAAGGAAATCTAACACCATGCACATTCTGTGCATGATATCATTGCCCAGATAAAAATCATTTTGTGTTCCACTCACTATCCACACATTGTGGTAGATGGTTATTTGTCCAATATTAATCTTTAGCATGCACCTTCCTGCAATTCGATTTTCAAAATCTGGACTGTCCAAACCAGAGACATATTGGTTTTTAATTCTAAATTGTGTGATCTCCTCCCTTTCCATTATTCTCTGCAGTAGTTTCTCATTAATAAAACTTCTTTCCTGTTCAAGCGCCAAAGTGGCTTTTATCATTTTAGAATGGTCAGTTATATCAATGTGAATCCATGGCTGCTCATCTTCCATGTGTATTTCAGCAAGGGTGGTGATGTGTTTTCCTGGGTCTGTTTTAGGAATAGTGTTCTGTTTGCATTTCTTCTCTTTTAAATAGAAGCGCAATGTGTGTTAATCTATTTCAGTTTGCCATTTCTTCCTAGGATCCGAATAAATCTGCACAGATTGTTTTTCTTTTTTACTTTGCATTTTATCCTGACACATCGAAATGACAGTGACACTAGGCACACAGCTATTCTGTAGGTACACCTCCACTGCATCATTTGATTTGGCAACAGTATGGCATTCATTTACACTGCTGTTTTGTTAGGTCTTAATGGTTTTTTGGTTAAAGACCACAATACCCCATTTACCCCATCTATGAGAGGAGACAATCTTTTCAGGCAATCTGTCCCCATCAAAAATGGAATTTCACAAATAGATGTTATCAATACTTCTTGTTTCATTCTGTGTTTTCCTATCTTTATGTCAACCTCGGTAACACCCACGATAGGCACCTCCTCACCGTTAAAGTTATGTACTGGGCCTTCACTCTGCCTCACTGTCATCTGATTCTGTGGAGATCTCCCTTCATTGATACTTTTTACCAATTCTTTGGACATAAATGTGGCCTGTGCGCCTGTGTCAATCATTGCAAGTGTATTGCATTTCTCTTCCACAGTAATGGGAGCATAATATCTGTCTTCAATTTCCTCTAACACACACAAAAAGTGCCAATTCTTACTGATTTCAGGATTCACTTTTCTCAGACCTTTCTCACTTTTGGCTAAGCACATCGGTAAATGAAAGGACATTTTTCCGTCCTTTCTGTCCATTTCCCTTTGAGAAACCTTACTCATCACCCCATATTCAGGGGTCCTTTGGAGTGTGGCCACTGTTCGCCCTTCAAAGAACTCTTCAAGTGATTGATCTGTACCCTCCTTTTGATTACTTATTCTTCCTGCCTGTATTTTATTAGCATCTTGATTGCAAAATCCGTCCCTCCCTCACATTCCACGCTACCAAACTCCTAATCTCCTCTCTCATCTTTTCCCGCCTCTTCTACTGCTCCTCTATAATCTTCGGACTTCCCGCATCTCAGCTTGCCCCTCTTAAATCCATATGCCACTCTGCTATTCGTACCCTTTGTCTCCTTAACTCCCGCGACTCCATCTCCTCCTCGCTCTCTCACCTTTGCTGGTCACCTTTCCACCTACAACTAAAATTCCACTTTCTCTGCCTTGTTTTCAAATCCCTCCATGGTCTTGCTCCTCCTTATCTCTCCTCCCTTCTCTCCTTCTACTCCCCCTCTCGCTCCCTTCGTTCCGCTGACCACTTCCTTCTCACTGTACCTCCTTCCCCCCTGAGCTTCCTCCCGGTTCTGCTCCTTCCAACTTCTTGCTCCTCTGCACTGGAACTCTCTCCCCCTCTCAATCCGCTCTTCCACTACCCTCACCTCATTTCGCACTTCCCTTAAATCCCTCCTCCTCCATCCCCCACCTTGAGGCACCTCCTGCCCTCTCCACTCCCCCCCTGTTTTTTCCCCTCTTTTAATTCTTCTCTCCCTTCTCCCATTACACTCTCTCCCGTCCTTTCACACTCATTCAATCCTTCTCCTGCCCCCTTACCACTCCTATTCCCACTTCCTTTCACTCATTCAGTCCTTCTCCTGTCCCCCCTCAACACTCCTATTCCCACTCCACTCCCCCCTTCTCAGTTAATTGCTCTTTGCACTGTTTTGTTGAATGATTCAAGTTGCAATTTTTGCTCACAATGTTATTTGTTGTTATTACTCTGTATTTTGTTGTTCCATTGTACAGCGCCTTGGTGTAAAGCGCTCTATAAATCAATCAATCAATCTAGGGAGGGCGTTTTAACATCCACGCTTACTCCCTGATCAGTTATTTTACCCATGCAGGAGTTGTTTTTCTTAAATCTGTCTCTTTGTTCTTTTGGAATTTCATGTTTTTCTTGTTTTCCTTTTTCATTTGTGCAAATTTCCAACGTTTGATTTAACTCTAGGTTAAATCAAGCCTCTTTTTTAGATGTATTTGAAACTTCTGCCTCATGTTCATTTGCCGGTATTTTCATTTTTAAATCATTAAGCATCTGAGTCATTATACAAAACCAGATCAGTGAAATCTGTCTTTTTATCATTGCAGATGTCATGAATATTTAGTCACTTATTATTAGAAGCCACCCGGTCACTACTATGGCCTTCTGCCCCCTCCTTTGATGACTGTTTTTGGGCCGTACAGAGCTTTCCTATTTGTTCAGCCAACATTTTCATTTGGGCCTCGAGACACTGGAATCTTTCCATCTCTCTAGAATCTTCTCTTTGCGGCCTATGCCGATATTGGTTATTCTCCCACTGGTTAAATCTATTCTGATATCTCTCAGGAGAGTGATTCCTATTGGAGTTGTTTCTGAACTCTTGGTTCATGTGGGGCGGGGAGCGGGGTGTACCTATCCTTTAGTTGTAATCCCCTGGTGGCGGTGATTGATTGTATTGACGTGGGGCATAATTCATATTCTGCCTCATGTCCAGTCTCTCATTTTGCGAGTATTGTCCCCTATGCTGATTCCCATTTTCAGTAAATCGATCCACATACCGGGGTCTATCCTGGTTGCCATATATCATGGTGTTGGGGTCAAATCTGCTCTGTGTCCTCAATGTCTGGTAGGGACCATTACTTCTTTGATCCTGATTTTGTCTCTGATTATTTTTCATACCTGACATATCAGGCCGATATCCTGCCTGGGGCCTGTCTCCTAAGTGCCTAGGGCTAATGTAGTTCTCCCTACTACTAGGATCATGTGATTGAAACATCGGTGCAGAGGGCGTCAACCTCTGTTGATTACCCCTCTGTTCGGGTGTCACATTATTTTTGCCTGGACTTTGAGCGGACTCAAGTGACATTTTAGCTGACCTGATCTCCATTACTGTTGCCGAGGATTCTTTAGATTTTGGTCTAGTATCTTTCATTTTATCACTCTCTCTACCATGATAGTATAGCACTTCATATAGCTTTGTATTTCGGTGCACATTCCACTCAAATTCACGGACTAACTGTGATATAATGTCTTTCTGCAACCTATAGAAATAGGCAGTTTTAAACTCATTGGAATTGGGATCAAAAGATACATCAAAGCGAGAAAAAGCTCTTTTTAAGTCTTGCAAAAATTGGCGAGGGGATGTATTTGGCCCAGCCGTAATCGTATGTGCAACTTTCTTTGCCTCCTGTAATGATTGGAATGGAGAACAATGACGTCTAATCTCTTTTTCAAACTCTGCCCAGGTCATGTTTTGCTGTTCATTTAATCCTCTGATGATACTGGCTGTGGGAGCGTCCAGAGTTAAGTGAAAGTATTGTCTATATTGCTCCTTAGGTATATGGAGGGCTTTATATATATTTATATATATCATGCACCCCTTCTAAGTGGTCCTCTATACAGCACTCCCCTCCTTTTTTGAACGGTTTGATCAGAGCCTTGATTGATTTCATTATCTTGATAGGATTACTTGGTGCCATGTTTGGGATTGCACTACTTTGTGATTCAACCCTTGTTTCAGGCGTATGGGATTGGTGGCGGCCCCCAATGGGTGTGTCAAACCCCCAAGGGCGCTACAACCAAGTTCAGACACTGGCACAGCCACTGGGGCACTATCTCTCCATGTAGAAATAGAATTCACCTCAATTCCATTGAATGTGGTGCCCTGTCGTTTGTCCTGGGACCTGGAATTTCATATTTGCTCTTCCAAATCCTTGCACTTTTTAAGGAGCCAATCTGCCTCCTTACGCAAGTAATTGTTTTCATCACCCATCTTATTAATCACATTTTGCATATCGATCATTTGCATTTGGCATTCATTAAACTCTGTCTCCTTTTGTCTCTTTCTTAATACATTTTAACTATCTCTTGTTCAGCATTTTGAAGATCACTTTCTTTCTCGAAATTTTCTTTTGTAAAATTTGCAGTTCCAAAATAACCTCGTCTTTATCTTGTCTAATATGATCTACCAATCCTTTCAAGTGTTTTAATTCTTGCTCACTATCCTCAAATTGTTTCTTCCTTTGGGACAATTGATTATCGAGGTCTTTACACTTTGACTGGATGTCCTTTTGACATACCTCCAGTTCTGCTCTTAACTTTTCCTCCTGTTCACTAGCTCCAACTAGTTCAACTTTTAAACTGCTAATCAGCTTGGCATCATTTTCTTGCATTCACAGAGACCTATTTAAAATGAACCATGTCTTGGCACATAGCCGTATCAGACAATCTTTCTCTGCATGTTTATCAGCAGCATTTAATAATCTCAAAAAACAGACCTGAATTATGCTACCTTCTGCAAAAATGTTGTCCAATGGTTCTTTCTGCACTTCCCCATAGAAACGGTCATGCCACTCTGCTGCGTTATTTGAGGTCTATGACCCATGTGCATATAATTTTGCCTCCAGATATTGTACCAACTCTGGGAATGTGGCCTCCATTTGAGACATTCTGAGATTCACTTCCAGTGTCACACCTTTCCATTAGAATATTTTCTATTTGCCTGTAGAGAGCCCCAAGCTTAGCACATCTAGTAGAACCCAATGATTTTATTCATAGTGCCACCTACAGTTTGTGGCTGGTGTTACTGGCTTATTTACATCCAGTAACCTACGTGTCGAATTAGACACCCCCTTCCCATCAGCATGCAGGGAAGGAAACATTCATCACACCGAACACAACCCTCTACTTTGTAGCTGTTTATTACTAACTTTCACTTGTTGCTATTTTAGTTACAGTGGTAAATTGGTAAATGCACTACTGCACTGATATGAACCTCCGCTTTGTACTTCACATATGTAAATAATTCACAGAAGCATGAATGACACAAAAATCCCAATTGTTTTTATATATACTTTTTGTATTGCATATCATTTACAAGTCACCAGATCTTACCATGTGTTAATTACAGCACCTGCAATATAAAAGAACAGAACAAAACAAGCAGGTATTTTGTAAACATGGATTAATGTTCCCACATTTTGAATATAGAAAAAAATAAACATGCATTGATTTCTAACTTCTCTGCACTGCAAAAATCCTAGCCACAAGCTCAGCATACAAATTCCTCACTTGGGACCAATCCCTTACCAAGGCCAGTAATAATCTGATTCCCGCTGTCTTTTGCAGTCCCATTGTCAGCGCGAAACTCCTCTGTAAACTTGTGTGGGGGAGCACCAACTAATTAGATTCAGTCAGCGCTCTAACCCCTGGAAACTGTCTGTCTGTCTCCTCAGCCCAGCACGAACTATCTGCTCTCTTCATTTCTATTTCTTAGGAAAACCTTTACCTGTCCCTTTATTGACGTGGCTTGTCTGCCTACCAATCAGGGTAAAAGGAATGTGCTCTGTACCAGCCTTCGTTTTCAAAACAATGAAAGCTTCAGGTCCAGAGTTACTGTTTCACTTTGCTTCCTGCATCTTGCATATTTTCTGTTCTCACAAGCTGAATAAAACGCTAGTGTGCATTTAAAAATGAATTTTAAATATTGCAACCAAAACATGGATTTCACCTCATTTTGCATAGAAGACTACATTCTCACGTTAAAAGTTGGCACATAGTACTTGAGTTATGTTAGTAATAATGTTAGTCAGTTATGTATTCTAATGTAGTCTTCATACATGAAGCATCCAAAATACATGGTGCATCTCATTATTTGAACCTGGCAGCACACTAAGTTTTTCTATGTGTGCTCTGAATATCTGCAGTTTCAAATTGGGCCTGGCTGTGTTATAAATCCTGTACTTTGCATGCTACCAATAATGCTATACTGGCAAAAAAAATGCTATATTACATACTGGCTAAATGCTATTATATGCTGGCAAAAATTCTACACATGCTGGCAAAAATTCTACACATGCTGGCAAAAATGCTATACATGTCCTTACAATCCTCAATATTGATTTTCATCATATAATTTGTGAGGGGAATTTAAATAAACCTGGTCTCTTTTTGGATCTTCTGTCTCATTTTCCTCTGCTACACAGTTTTCTTTGAAGGGGAAAAGAAAGGTATATTGGCAACCTATTGCGCCTCCAAATAAAAGCAGCACAGCGATCGCACACACTGTAAATACAACCCCTGGGTTATGTGAGGAGGAGACCGGGAGTTGGATTTCCTTCAATGTGCGTGAAGGAGAAGGTAGGTTTCTCCATTGATCTTGAGCATTTTCATGCTGTTTTGACCGAGGGAGGTGTTGTTGGAAAGGGGAGACTCTCCACCTTTCCAACAAAACCTACCAACAAGAATTGCTGGGCGCGGATTGCTGTTTTTTTCAAAATGATGTATGAATCTAGGACTGTGTGGAAGGATGCTGGCTGCTTTCCATAAAAAGAAAGTGCATTGCTGGCCGTAGATTGCTCAATACGCGTCCAGCAATGCCACTAGATCAGCAGGGATGCCTTTTTTGAGGTGTGGGAGGGGCCTGCTTAGTATATGAAGCCGCCCTCTGCCCCTCTGTTTTTGCTGGGCTGACCACAGATGATCAAGTTTTTTTGTTTTATTCATATACAGTTGTGGCAATGTTGGAGCTGAAGCTTTCGCTGTCTTATGTAAGTAGTACCAAATTTGTGTTTTTCCGTTTTATACATTATAAAGGGTGGGCAGATTGTCAGTGGGGTGGGTGGGACAGGAGGTTTAGTGGTGTGGGCTGGAACAGATGGTGTGGAAGTAATTGTAGTATGATGTGTGTGCCCTGAATAGAGGATGCCGGCTGCTTAGCATAAAAACAAACTGCATTTTGGGAACATAATAATGACCACAACTTTGTCAAATAAGTTTGTGCTAGAAATGCAGGTGTCCTTTTTTCTGAGCATGCAATGTACACTTCGTATGGAGCTCTTTCCTTTTTTTCGGAATGGTCACCATTAGTGTCGACCACCCCCAAGCTCAGAAGTGGTCCCAGGGCGCACCAGCAGGGTCCCAATCCCTCCGGGACGGAAAAGCTGTAATGCAGTCCGGCCAGAGCTCCCGGACGGTCGGGGGTGAGGACCCCAGCCTTGTGCGCCTGTCTCCCATGTGGGTCGACTGTCCCAAAGTCCAGCAGTGGTTCCAGGGAGCCCCAGCAGGGTCCCCATCCCTCCCCGTGTGAAAAGAGAAACAAAATATCGAGGCTGAGTACCTCAAAAGGAAATACACCAAACACAGGTTTCAAAGGAACATACAAAGTACTTTATTCTCTATCGAATACAATTACAAAACAGTGCAAAGTTAGATAGCTATCGGCCCTCAGTACAACACAACGAACTCCAGCGTGGTTCAGTGTGTTCAGTGAGAGAATGTACATTAGAATGCATTCGCTTTTTATACATTTTGTGAGCGCTATGGCCAACCCTTCTTCAGGTTAATATTCTACTTTATACATCACCAATTCTAGGGTTCGTTGGCGAGTCTCAAATAACCGCATCTAACTGGTTTGTTCTTTATTACATGTAACACTAAGCGTATGCATTAACTGTGTATTCTAAGTTTCGTATTACAGGTCTTCTTAAACATTAATACGATATAGTAAAACAGATGTTCTTTGTCCAATGTGTAAATACGTTATCATAATGTATACTCGTGGATTGGTTTCATTGCGCGAGTAATCCTTTTACACATAGGTCAACGTAGGACAAGGTCTCAGTTCATGACCTCAACAAGTAGCCTGCAGGCAGATTACACATTAGCGATGTACAGAGGTCAAGACGGCCATGTTGTATTTTGCAATGACATCGTCCACCATTTTAGCTCACAGGGTGACTTTTCCACATAAATCCTAAAATGGCGGTTTGACCTAAAATGGCGGCCTACATAGATTAAAGGTCAGGACCTTGTAACACAGATCTTGCAAATGACTTTCGAGCAGCTTGGCGTAGGCCAATATTAATATATTTATTACAATAGGAGGCACAATATACTTTTTATTCCGACAAACCCTCCTTTTGGCCTATGCCAAGTGCTAAAAACTATTTTGGGTCTCCTTACGAATAACTCCATACATCAGTATCCGTGTACCCTGAATCACTATCTGAAATATCTATTGCCATTAGGTCTTTTACTAATATATCTTTTAACACATATTCTTTTGAAGTTTTATCTGAGGCATACACCTCATGTCCTATCGAATTTATTGCTTGTGCACAACATCCCCCTAGCATCGAACACATACCAGGCAGACACTGAATACAGCAACAAAGGAACAACAGAACTCCTAAAATAGTTAATAAAACCGAAAGTACCTTAAAGATAGTTGGGGAGGAATCTGGTACGAAAACACAGCAAGCGGGCCCCACTAATTTGCATACTCCACCACGCTCAGCTAGAATGACATCTAATGCCATTCCATTTTGGAGTGCTACTAATCTTATTGCTGTCTGCTCTAATGTCCTATTGTAGAGTATATCTGTGGTCCGGTTGATGGTTCTCTCCAGTACTCTCGCTAGTTTTCTGATATCTTCTGAATTCGCTATCTGCCCCCAAAATGGCACAACTGATTTTGCTATATCTCCCAATACTTGTGCCGGGGTATCACCATTCTCATCCCGTCGTGGACGAGCCTTCGAAACTTCTTTAGTACTCGCTATAAACACCCCAGGTAACAGGATCCCTAAATAACAGGTTCCTTGCCAATCCCTGGGCAACCATGGAAACGCTATATTACCGCAAACAAAATAGACAGGTTCGCCTACATACAAAGGTCTGTCTTCCCCAGTCAAATTTGCAACGTTGGCACAACCTTTAAAATCTCCCATTGACCGAGTGCCATTCCTCTGTATGCAGAAAGAAACTGAACCGGGGCTATGGTTAACAGTGTAAGAAGGAGGCATGGCATCCTTATTGCCTTTCAGAGCCATTTTAAAGGAAATCAAAGATTGTAAGGGGCGAGACAGTCTATCAGAAGGCCTAATAGAAGCAACATTCCGTCTACTCCTATTCGAAAAAAGAGAGCATCCCAGGGGAGTCAAAACACGTTTCTGAAAACTATTCAAATTGGTGCCATCAAAGTTCCCTGAGACGCTATCATTCCATCGGCCAAAGAACAGTGCTCTAAGAGAAGCATAGCAAGCAGTTGTCAACAGTAAAGGATGAATATACCAACCTAGCCCCTTATCCCCGTGTTGCGGTAAATGTGAACAGACCCAGCAATTGGATCTATTAAAAATGGCATGTGTAGCGTTCATTATAAGTAACAAAGTATTATTATAATACTTTTGTCTGTGCTGGGAATCTCTAGGGGACAAAGTATGCGAACACTGTCCGGTTGATGGTTCTCTCCAGTACTCTCTGGTGTGCCTCTGCTCGGCATCTGCAGGGCTGCTATGTGGAGGTCCATGCACACCTACATGATATGATATTTTATTTGTATCGCGCTCGTACACAAGTGTTTCAGAGTGCGACTAGGCAAGGGAGGGGAAAAGGGGAGAACACAGCACAAAATAAAAATGATCTTACTAGGCCCAGTGACATTGAGAACACGTAAGTGCATGGGAAAGGGAAAAAGTGCATGGAAGGGGGGGAGTGGAAAGTGCGGAGCCGAGGAGCGCAAATAAATAAAATAAATAAAAATAAATAGAAAATGGAGGCAAACTGTGATAGTGCAGCCAGCAAGTGGCAAGTGCTGTGTTTAAGGCAGCAGACTGGGTAAGTCTGAATAAGTGCAGAAAAAGAAGAAAACAAGTGGGGGTGCTGTATGGCTACAGATACAGTCCCCAGTGCAAGGGGTGGCCAGGAGGCAGTGCAGGAAGGTGGCAGGGTGAGCAGATACCTGGGCCCAGGGGACAGAGGGTGGCCCGGGGCACAGTGCAAAGAGAGAGCAGATCAGCAGGGGAGAAGAGGAGCGAAGGCAGAAGCAAAGAGGAAGGTTTTGCGGTGCTTCCGGAACCGGAGATGGTTCTCCTCAAGTTTTAGAGTGGCAGGGAGGCTGTTCCAGAGGGAGGCCCCAGCCGAAGATTGAGATCTACCCCCAGCTCGTTTCTTTGAAAAACGATTGATCCGTAAGGAGTTAGAGGTAGAGGAGCGAAAAGCTTGAGAGGGGAGGTATTTGCAGAGGGATAGATGAAGGTATTTTGGACTCAGGCCCCAGAAAGCCTTGTGGACAATGCAGAGGGTTTTGAATTTAATCCTTGCATCCACTGGGAGCCAATGGAGAGATTTCAGAGCTGGCGAGATACGATCCCAGGGCTTGAGGCCAAGGACAAGTCTTGCAGTCCTGTTCTGGATAGGTTGTCGAGGGCGCAGAGTAGAGGCAGGTAGATTCAGAAAGAGGCTGTTACAATAGTCCAACCTAGAGAGAACCAGAGCTTGGGAGACAGTGAGCCTCTGAGGGCAGGAGAGGAAAGGAAGAATACCTCTGAGGAGGTGCAGTAGGAAGTTTGACTTTTTAGAGACCTCAGAGATATGGGCCGAGAAGGAAAGTCTGGAGTCCAAGACGACCCCAAGGTTCTTAGCCTCGCAGGTAGGGGTAGGAGGAGGGCCAAGGGAGGCCGGCCAGAGAGTGAGATAAAAGGATGGAGATGGTGTGCCGATGAGGAGGATCTCCGTCTTGCTGGCATTCAGACAAAGATCATTGGCGGCACACCAATCTTGAATGGCAGTTAGGCAGTCAGCGATGAGAGAGGGAGAGGAGGTGGCCGAGGGCAGCCGGAAAATTAGTTGAGTGTCATCAGCATAGCACTGGAAATTTGAGCAGAAAATGGCAATGCAGTGAGCAAGAGTTGCCAGGTATTGGTTGAAAAGCCAGGGTGAATGTAACGCTCACCTGATTCCCACGGAGGCGCCGACCCGTTCTGGACTGCTACAACTTCTTCCACGGTAAAGCGTAGTGCTTGGAAGATGGACTGGACTGGACCCCCAAACCTCGTCTGTCTGGCCCGTAGAATAATCCTTCTGTAGATGGGAAAAGGGAGTTAACTGTCTGCTAGATTGTGTGTGAGATTCCCCCCTTTTCCCCTTCTCACCCTCCTCGAACCCTAGCTGTGCCTTCCGCAGACTCTCACCTTAATTTCTGTATGGACGAGCTCTCCATCCTGCTTCTGACGCAGGGGCGCGTAGATTTCCAGTTACTTCACTGGATCTCGGATTTGGCGAGGGTTCGATGTCTGCTTGCCTTTACCAAAATGCTGCCGTAAGTATATAGTTCAAAAGATCAAGTCTTATTTGTCCCTTGGCCTTTGTTTAATTTTCAGGGACTAGGTGAGGAATCCGTGTGGAGGAATGGATTCGCCGAGGTAAGCTCAGGTGAGTACTTTTAATGAAGGTGTGCCGTAGTGGTTTGCTCCGACACCTTAATGAGTGTGTCTTATTTCCCCATAGGGGCCGGGGTACGGAAAAGCCAGAAAAGCCGCTCCGACCCGAAAAGGGAACTGAGGTCCCAACAAAATTCAGGTAAGACTTAAGGTGAGTAATCTGTCCTTTTGCAATTAGTTCGTTGCTCACCTTGTTTTGTCCTTTTTCTCCGTAGGTCTTGAATGCGACCGATGTCGCCTATGGGCGCTGAAAAGGTTGCCGGCGCCACGTGAAGGTAAGTGGAAGCGGCGCGGCAGCGTGAGAAGCGGAGCACTTCTAACTATTGTCTTTTTTTTTCCGTAGGTTCTGGGATGCGGCCGATGTCGCCTATGACCGCTGAAGAGCTAGACAGCGCCACGTGAAGGTAAGTGGAAGCGGCGCTGCAGCGAGCGATGAGATGCGTTTCTAACCCTTGACTTTCTTTTGCAGGATCGACGGAGTGAAGAATCCGGATGCTGGATGAAGGTAGGTAATGTCCTAATGCTTGCCTTTCTCTCCTTGCAGGTGTTCCAGGTGCTAGCGGGCGTGGCAGGAGCCAGGGTGCAGGAGCCGACTCGGTGAGCGTCCTGCTGCAGATGCAGAGTAACGCGAAGCACGTCTGGCCATCCGGGCGTGGTTTAAATAGCCTTGGAAGAGCTTCAGGTGAGTGTTCTTCCACTGGCCCCACCCGAGTAAGAAAAGAGTTCCTGAAAGAAAATAGTTCCTCCCCAGCCTTAGTTGGCTTGGAGCTTCAGACAGCATGGTCTGCCTCGGGTGAGTATGCAGCATGGTCTGCGTCAGGTGAGTTCACCCAAGCATTACCATATGTTCTGCCATGATGAGCCTGGCGCCTATGGCGCCAGGACAGATGCCTTTTATGAGCCTGGCGCCAAAGGCGCCAGGACAAGGTCCAAAGAGCCCCTATAGGGGTTTGTTGGGTCCTGCTTGGTGAGTATGAAGTCTGCTTCCGGGGACGCTGGGCCTGACCTGGCTCCTCGGGAGCAGGCATCATGACAGTGAAAGGTTGGGCCCGTGGGCAACCCCACAGGTGGAGAGGAAGATAGATGATAGGAAAGACCTCAGTTGGACCTGGGAGGGTCGATCAGAGAGGAAAGATGAGGTTCTACTGCCTCAACAGGGAGTCCAGAGAGGAGTCCCGGGTCGGCCAAGCGGGGCTAGTCAACCTGTTCACTTGAGGTGAGTCTGTTCAATAGGGGTGAGTGTTTTTATCGAGCCTTGCCACCTCCCATGGTTGTGTATGTGTACTGCTGTGTAATCTTTATTCATGAGCATGTGAATCCATGCCAGACCCCATGCTCGAGAAGGAACACGTTACTTCCCTGAAACTCCTGTTCTCCATCATGGATTCACATGCAAACCCTCCCGTTTTCCCCTTTGTCACTCTTCTTGTTCATAAAGCCACTTTACATGCTACCAAATCTGAAGATGGCATCCAAAGGTGAAGCTTAAGGAGAGGACTGTCATTGAATGGGGCAGTATGACCCAAAGGACAGTGATTGGCTTAGAGGAGAAATAGTTTTCAAGCTAAAGTGAAACTGTTTTTTCCCTTTACCGAGGATTCCCAGCCCGGCAACAGGGTATATTCATGAGCCTGTGAATCCATGCCAGGCCCATGCTGGAGAACAGGAATAACGTGTTCCTTAATGGACTTGGCAATTATTTTCTACCACAACCTTCTCCCACACTACAGTACTTCAATTATCTTCTCCTTGGTCCACTAACCTTCCAGGACTAATCATTAATAGTCCCTTTCCTAGTATACTCGCCTGCCAGGATAAAACTCCTCTCACTACTATAAGTACTCTGTGGTGAGGTTTAATTCAAACATTCCACACATTCCTCATTGTAGAAAGTTAATGCTTCTTGAACAAGTCTTTGACTTTCAAAAACGGGGTGTGAGAAACCTGAGGGTATTCTTACTCCTACTCTGTTTGGATCCTCTGTGTAGGTGGCCAGGGAAAGGCCATTGCTCTTGGATCCTGACTCTGGGGGTGGAGAAGCAAGGGAGGATCACCTGGGTGGAGGGTCCTTGAGGATTGGGAGTGGGGTGCCCTCGGGTGAGACATGATATTCCCCTTTCCCTATTGACGACTGACCCAACACTCCCGTGACCTTAATGGGCTATGATTAGCCAGCTACCTTCATTTCCCCACATGCGTAACTTGACAGTACTGAGACGAAGAACAACTGAGAGTAATGAACACCACACACTTTCACCACTTTGGTACTGGGACGAGTAAGATGCCTATAGAAAGTAACAAGGGTCAGGCATGTCCCTTTAGTTGTGGTCCAGCAAGTCTCATTGGAGGTCCAAACCTGCAGCCTGGCGGGGAGCTGCAGTTTTATAAAATGAGACCAGTAGATCAGAGAGAAGAGCAACTGGAAGGCCTTTGTGGGAGAAGCCAGCAGGGGACCCTGCTTCAGAGGAGGTAGCCGTGGTGGGACAGGACGAGGAGCCAGGACGCTTGCAATCTTTCCCGGAGGCTTACACAGCCCATAGCCAGGGGACTGTGTAAGTGTTTGCAGCTGCGGGCGAGCACCAAGAAGGAGGGATGCTGTCCGTGTCCAGAACGCGCCACTTGGGGAGCTGACCTGCAGAGGAAGACATGCAGTGGGCAAGTGGACCGGTGAGAAGGAGACGCCACAAGCCAATGAGTGTCATAGGAAGACGCATGAGTGCCGGGGCACTCCTAGCATGTTTCTGAATGCCGAATTAAGTGGAACTTTAAAACTAAACTAAACTAATGCTTATGGAATACCAAAGCAAATGGAGGTTTCAAATATAGTGAAACCAATGCATATTGCAAACCGCACAAAAGAGAACTTTATAATTCAGAGGCATGAATGCCTATTGAACATGGAATGGTATACTGAAATTGAGCATTCAGAGGGTGGAATGGAATAAACCCAAGCAATTACAGTGAATAATCCAGATGCCCAAGTGAAAAGCAGATACAGCAGAGAGCACAGATGTGACCAAGAGGCATACAAAGGTGGGTATGAGGAAAACACCAACTGAACTTTTATGAAAGAATCCAGAGCGGTGAGGCCTAAAAGTCTGAAATAATGAGTAGCAAGTGATTGCAGAGCCAAGAGGCTGATGAGAAAAAGCCAGAAGATTGGAAATCCTCACATCAAAGACAAGAGGCCGATAATCTGGGATCCTGGTTGGGTGGACCGTTTGGTCTGGCAACTGCCCCAAAACCAGTGAGCCCTAAATATTGAAAACTCAGAGACGTAATAATGAAGATAAAGTCTTGGGGAAGGGAACCCTGAGACTTAAGGAGCAACATTGCGTGTTCTTGGGAACAAAGACTCGCACTCTTTTGTTTTTGGTGAACAATGGTGTTTGAAACTTGGGGAAGGGAACCCCGAGGATTGGTTTTTTAACTATATTGAACCATATTACTGTGAACTGGAGAAAGGTAATCCTAAGAATTTTTCGTTGAACTTTGTAATACTTGGGGAAGGGGAGGTGAGAGAAAGCTGTGACCTGGAAGAGGCACGGAACTTTGAGTGCAACACTATTTCTATTGGTTTTGACATCCCTACACAATGGTTAGCTTTAGCTGTGAGGGCAAGCATAGGTTTTGGACACAGACAGACTTTAAAGTTGAACTCTTTGACTCAGACTTTCCTTAGTTTAGTTCAGGTAGGGAAATTCCACCTTATTATAGGGCAAGTTAGGCCTTCTACCACCCTGACATTTGATTTAATAAAGTATTTTACTTTGAACTTTAAGTCTGTTGTCTGTGTATTGCTTCATGATGCCTTCACAGGGGTTCCCAACTTCTTCCACAAGGGTATAATACACATTGACAATGTTTTCCAACAAATTCTTTAACACATGCAGTGCAGGTTATATTCCTCTCCCCCTTGATGATTTCTACAAGGAGGGCTTTTCTCCTGCCACCTCTGAGTTCCTTCTACACCACCAGTTAGCTGCTGTTGATGTTTTCTTTTCAGGTATCCCTCATTAGGAAAACGTTATCCCCTTTTATTTATAATTGCCTTTCTTTGGCTTAGGCAATGCTGGTTATCTTCCCTTCCAGGTGATCTCCCTTCTTGTGGATTACATTCACTTTGTTCCAATATTGCCCCCTCTTTACTTTGACAATGGTAGTTACAATATTGTTTCACTCAGTCTGTCCCGACATGAGAGTTACAGCAAAAATGCTTTAGTTCAATAGTTTGGTATTTAAAAGGGTTGCTTTGAGCCAGCAGTCTTTCCTTGCGCTTCCTTTGGACACACTGCTGCTTTAACTTCTTCTTTTGTCGGGACCATTTGGGCATCTGACAGCTCTGATCACACTCTTGTTGCTTGCACCTACTGGAAAGGGAGCCTTCTTTGCTCCTCGCAAACTCTGGTGAACACCACTCACCGGAGTAGGGTGCAGATCTCAGAGAGCTTGGCTCTCCTACAGGACAGCGAGTCGAAGCACAGCTTCCCGCTGCAAGCTCTCTGCATTCAGGATTCCCAACTCATGTGACTTTCTCGGCACTGTGTCCCGCTGACAACACAGCAACGGTTGCTGCGTCCTCTTCCTTCTGCTGCCCCCACTGCTTCTTCCTAATGGCCTGCACCTGAAGGGGCTTTAAATATTTAAAATTCCCACTCAGGTGTGGAACATTATAACCACTAGACTGCACACTACAGTTCTGCAACTCTGAGCCCCTCTTCCACGTCTCAGTACTAAGATCATTATGGGACTTGAAGTCCCTAATGTTCTTATTCTTTTTAACCTTATCTAATCGACTCTGTCCTAATGATTTATACAATGCATCTTTAGGGAAGGTTTTTAAAGGAGTTAATGGTTGGTTTGGTTTTATAATTCAAACCTAAGGTGGAATTATAACTATCAGAAGTAGTGGTATTGATTCTCTGATCCTTACATATATCAATCCCATGTTCAGCATAAGGGTTTTCACAACGGACAATTTGCGTAATCTTGGGAAGGGAAGAATTACTATGACAGCAAGCCATTAAGTATTTCAGAATTATAGAAACATCATCCCCCGAAGAAGATGAATACCGTGTCTCTCCTAACTAAATTATCCTTTTACATTGGTGGCCTTCTCCTCCCAGGTGTTCCACCCAGCTAATACCACCCCCAGGGTTAGGTTCAGGTAGCAACTGCCTTCCCCTGGCCTCCTGAGAGGAGACTTTAGGCTGGGATTCTGTGAGGACTATGTAGGAATCATCACAGCATTCAGAGTGAGTCACTGTAGTAGCAAACTGCCCAGAAGGCTGGAAACTTCCCCTGACATATTGTGAAACCTTGCAACCATTCTGTGTACACTCTAAGTGGGAAATGGCAGTGTGTCTTAGTTGAACTCCCTGCCCTTGTCTGTCCGTTGACTGTCATTGTTGGAATCATAGTTCACTCGGCCTAGGCGAGGCTTTAGTGTCTGCTGAACTGCTGCTTCAATAACCATGTCTGCTATCTTGGAGTTCCTAACATCTGCTTCTTCTTTAGTTCATTTGAATAGCGACTGGATGGTGGGTCCTAGTTTTGAAGATGGCTTCCAGTTTTTAAATGGGATTTGGCACTCGCTAGCCCCTCCTGTTGGGCTGTCCTCTTTCTTAGTCCCACTCTGGCCCTGCTCAGGGGGAGGACTCACCCTGGCTAACTATTCTCAAATGTATGAGAATGGATGCCTTTTGTGAAGACTTGCTAACTGCCTCATGCATAGGTCAGGTCCCCACTTTATTTGGGTTAACATATGAGCAGTTGTTTTACCCACATGAGGGGAGTTGAGTGTGCAGGTGCTGCCGGCTCCATAGGAACGCTGCTCTACAGTACTCTTAAAGGGGTGCCTATTCTGTGGCAAACTCCTCCTTTCAAAGCCTTGCATGGTGGCTTCCTGTGTCTGTCCTTTGAATAAGGTTGTGGGGCTTTGTCACACCTTACATTCCGAACTGCACCTTTATTTTACCTTATCTTTGCAGTAGGAAAACCCATTAACATCGACAGCTGGTAATTATGTAAGGACATAACATGTCCTTACATACCCTCTTTTCTTTTATCTTCAAATTCGGGCGCAGGTCCGCCTAGTCGGGACCATATTTTTTGGTTAAGGAAATCTAACACCATGCACATTCTGTGCATGATATCATTGCCCAGATAAAAATCATTTTGTGTTCCACTCACTATCCACACATTGTGGTAGATGGTAATTTGTCCAATATTAATCTTTAGCATGCACCTTCCTGCAATTCGATTTTCAAAATCTGGACTGTCCAAACCAGAGACATATTGGTTTTTAATTCTAAATTTTGTGATCTCCTCCCTTTCCATTATTCTCTGCAGTAGTTTCTCGTTAATGAAACTTCTTTCCTGTTCAAGCGCCAAAGTGGCTTTTATCATTTTAGAATGGTCAGTTATATCAATGTGAATCCATGGCTGCTCATCTTCCATGTGTATTTCAGCAAGGGTGGTGATGTGTTTTCCTGGGTCTGTTTTAGGAATAGTGTTCTCTTTGCATTTCTTCTCTTTTAAATAGAAGCGCAATGTGTGTTCATCTATTTCAGTTTGCCATTTCTTCCTAGGATCCGAATAAATCTGCACAGATTGTTTTTCTTTTTTACTTTGCATTTTATCCTGACACATCGAAATGACAGTGACACTAGGCACACAGCTATTCTGTAGGTACACCTCTACTGCATCATTTGATTTGGCAACAGTATGGCATTCATTTACACTGCTGTTTTGTTAGGTCTTAATGGTTTTTTGGTTAAAGACCACAATACCCCATTTACCCCATCTATGAGAGGAAACAATCTTTTCAGGCAATCTGTCCCCATCAAAAATGGAATTTCACAAATAGATGTTATCAATACTTCTTGTTTCATTCTGTGTTTTCCTATCTTTATGTCAACCTCGGTAACACCCACGATAGGCACCTCCTCACCGTTAAAGTTATGTACTGGGCCTTCACTCTGCCTCACTGTCATCTGATTCTGTGGAGATCTCCTTTCATTGATACTTTTTACCAATTCTTTGGACATAAATGTGGCCTGTACGCCTGTGTCAATCATTGCAAATGTATTGCATTTCTCTTCCACAGTAATGGGAGCATAATATCTGTCTTCAATTTCCTCTAACACACACAAAAAGTGCCAATTCTTACTGATTTCAGGATTCACTTTTCTCAGACCTTTCTCACTTTTGGCTAAGCACATCGGTAAATGAAAGGACATTTTTCCCTCCTTTCTGTCTATTTCCCTTTGAGAAACCTTACTCATCACGCCATATTCAGGGGTCCTTTGAAGTGTGGCCACTGTTCGCCCTTCAAAGAACTCTTCAGGTGACTGATCTGTACCCTCCTTTTGATTACTTATTCTTCCTGCCTGTATTTTATTAGCATCTTGATTGCAAAATATGTCCCTCCCTCACATTCCACGCTACCAAACTCCTAATCTCCTCTCTCATCTTTTCCTGCCTCTTCTACTGCTCCTCTATAATCTTCGGACTTCCCGCATCTCAGCTTGCCCCTCTAAAATCCATATGCCACTCTGCTATTCGTACCCTTTGTCTCCTTAACTCCTGCGACTCCATCTCCTCTTCGCTCTCTCACCTTTGCTGGTTACCTTTCCACCTACAACTAAAATTCCACTTTCTCTGCCTTGTTTTCAAATCCCTCCATGGTCTTGCTCCTCCTTATCTCTCCTCCCTTCTCTCCTTCTACTCCCCCTCTCGCTCCCTTCGTTCCGCTGACCACTTCCTTCTCACTGTACCTCCTTCCCCCTGAGCTTCCTCCCGGTTCTGCTCCTTCCAACTTCTTGCTCCTCTGCACTGGAACTCTCTCCCCCTCTCAATCCGCTCTTCCACTACCCTCACCTCATTTTGCACTTCCCTTAAATCCCTCCTCCTCCATCCCCCACCTTGAGGCACCTCCTGCCCTCTCCACTCCCCCCCTGTTTTCCCCCTCTTTTAATTCTTCTCTCCCTTCTCCCATTACACTCTCTCCCTTCCTTTCACACTCATTCAATCCTTCTCCTGCCCCCCTTACCACTCCTATTCCCACTTCCTTTCACTCATTCAATCCTTCTCCTGCCCCCCTCAACACTCCTATTCCCACTCCACTCCCCCCTTCTCAGTTAATTGCTCTTTGCACTGTTTTGTTGAATGATTCAAGTTGCAATTTTTGCTCACAATGTTATTTGTTGTTATTACTCTGTATTTTGTTGTTCCATTGTACAGCGCCTTGGTGTAAAGCGCTCTATAAATCAATCAATCAATCAATCAATCTAGGGAGGGCGTTTTAACATCCACGCTTACTCCCTGATCAGTTATTTTACCCATGCAGGAGTTGTCTTTCTTAAATCTGTCTCTTTGTTCTTTTGGAATTTCATGTTTTTCTTGTTTTCCTTTTTCATTTGTGCAAATTTCCAACGTTTGATTTAACTCTAGGTTAAATCAAGCCTCTTTTTTAGATGTATTTGAAACTTCTGCCTCATGTTCATTTGCCGGTATTTTCATTTTTAAATCATTAAGCATCTGAGTCATTATACAAAACCAGATCAGTGAAATCTGTCTTTTTATCATTGCAGATGTCATGAATATTTAGTCACTTATTATTAGAAGCCACCCGGTCACTACTATGGCCTTCTGCCCCCTCCTTTGATGACTGTTTTTGGGCCGTACAGAGCTTTCCTATTTGTTCAGCCAACATTTTCATTTGGGCCTCGAGACACTGGAATCTTTCCATCTCTCTAGAATCTTCTCTTTGCGGCCTATGCCGATATTGGTTATTCTCCCACTGGTTAAATCTATTCTGATATCTCTCAGGAGAGTGATTCCTATTGGAGTTGTTTCTGAACTCTTGGTTCATGTGGGGCGGGGAGCGGGGTGTACCTATCCTTTAGTTGTAATCCCCTGGTGGCGGTGATTGATTGTATTGACGTGGGGCATAATTCATATTCTGCCTCATGTCCAGTCTCTCATTTTGCGAGTATTGTCCCCTATGCTGATTCCCATTTTCAGTAAATCGATCCACATACCGGGGTCTATCCTGGTTGCCATATATCATGGTGTTGGGGTCAAATCTGCTCTGTGTCCTCAATGTCTGGTAGGGACCATTACTTCTTTGATCCTGATTTTGTCTCTGATTATTTTTCATACCTGACATATCAGGCCGATATCCTGCCTGGGGCCTGTCTCCTAAGTGCCTAGGGCTAATGTAGTTCTCCCTACTACTAGGATCATGTGATTGAAACATCGGTGCAGAGGGCGTCAACCTCTGTTGATTACCCCTCTGTTCGGGTGTCACATTATTTTTGCCTGGACTTTGAGCGGACTCAAGTGACATTTTAGCTGACCTGATCTCCATTACTGTTGCCGAGGATTCTTTAGATTTTGGTCTAGTATCTTTCATTTTATCACTCTCTCTACCATGATAGTATAGCACTTCATATAGCTTTGTATTTCGGTGCACATTCCACTCAAATTCACGGACTAACTGTGATATAATGTCTTTCTGCAACCTATAGAAATAGGCAGTTTTAAACTCATTGGAATTGGGATCAAAAGATACATCAAAGCGAGAAAAAGCTCTTTTTAAGTCTTGCAAAAATTGGCGAGGGGATGTATTTGGCCCAGCCGTAATCGTATGTGCAACTTTCTTTGCCTCCTGTAATGATTGGAATGGAGAACAATGACGTCTAATCTCTTTTTCAAACTCTGCCCATGTCATGTTTTGCTGTTCATTTAATCCTCTGATGATACTGGCTGTGGGAGCGTCCAGAGTTAAGTGAAAGTATTGTCTATATTGCTCCTTAGGTATATGGAGGGCTTTATATATATTTATATATATCATGCACCCCTTCTAAGTGGTCCTCTATACAGCACTCCCCTCCTTTTTTGAACGGTTTGATCAGAGCCTTGATTGATTTCATTATCTTGATAGGATTACTTGGTGCCATGTTTGGGATTGCACTACTTTGTGATTCAACCCTTGTTTCAGGCGTATGGGATTGGTGGCGGCCCCCAATGGGTGTGTCAAACCCCCAAGGGCGCTACAACCAAGTTCAGACACTGGCACAGCCACTGGGGCACTATCTCTCCATGTAGAAATAGAATTCACCTCAATTCCATTGAATGTGGTGCCCTGTCGTTTGTCCTGGGACCTGGAATTTCATATTTGCTCTTCCAAATCCTTGCACTTTTTAAGGAGCCAATCTGCCTCCTTACGCAAGTAATTGTTTTCATCACCCATCTTATTAATCACATTTTGCATATCGATCATTTGCATTTGGCATTCATTAAACTCTGTCTCCTTTTGTCTCTTTCTTAATACATTTTAACTATCTCTTGTTCAGCATTTTGAAGATCACTTTCTTTCTCGAAATTTTCTTTTGTAAAATTTGCAGTTCCAAAATAACCTCGTCTTTATCTTGTCTAATATGATCTACCAATCCTTTCAAGTGTTTTAATTCTTGCTCACTATCCTCAAATTGTTTCTTCCTTTGGGACAATTGATTATCGAGGTCTTTACACTTTGACTGGATGTCCTTTTGACATACCTCCAGTTCTGCTCTTAACTTTTCCTCCTGTTCACTAGCTCCAACTAGTTCAACTTTTAAACTGCTAATCAGCTTGGCATCATTTTCTTGCATTCACAGAGACCTATTTAAAATGAACCATGTCTTGGCACATAGCCGTATCAGACAATCTTTCTCTGCATGTTTATCAGCAGCATTTAATAATCTCAAAAAACAGACCTGAATTATGCTACCTTCTGCAAAAATGTTGTCCAATGGTTCTTTCTGCACTTCCCCATAGAAACGGTCATGCCACTCTGCTGCGTTATTTGAGGTCTATGACCCATGTGCATATAATTTTGCCTCCAGATATTGTACCAACTCTGGGAATGTGGCCTCCATTTGAGACATTCTGAGATTCACTTCCAGTGTCCCACCTTTCCATTAGAATATTTTCTATTTGCCTGTAGAGAGCCCCAAGCTTAGCACATCTAGTAGAACCCAATGATTTTATTCATAGTGCCACCTACAGTTTGTGGCTGGTGTTACTGGCTTATTTACATCCAGTAACCTACGTGTCGAATTAGACACCCCCTTCCCATCAGCATGCAGGGAAGGAAACATTCATCACACCGAACACAACCCTCTACTTTGTAGCTGTTTATTACTAACTTTCTCTTGTTGCTATTTTAGTTACAGTGGTAAATTGGTAAATGCACTACTGCACTGATATGAACCTCCGCTTTGTACTTCACTTATGTAAATAATTCACAGAAGCATGAATGACACAAAAATCCCAATTGTGTTTATATATACTTTTTGTATTGCATATCATTTACAAGTCACCAGATCTTACCATGTATTAATTACAGCACCTGCAATATAAAAGAACAGAACAAAACAAGCAGGTATTTTGTAAACATGGATTAATGTTCCCACATTTTGAATATAGAAAAAAATAAACATGCATTGATTTCTAACTTCTCTGCACTGCAAAAATCCTAGCCACAAGCTCAGCATACAAATTCCTCACTTGGGACCAATCCCTTACCAAGGCCAGTAATAATCTGATTCCCGCTGTCTTTTGCAGTCCCATTGTCAGCGCGAAACTCCTCTGTAAACTTGTGTGGGGGAGCACCAACTAATTAGATTCAGTCAGCGCTCTAACCCTTGGAAACTGTCTGTCTGTCTCCTCAGCCCAGCACGAACTATCTGCTCTCTTCATTTCTATTTCTTAGGAAAACCTTTACCTGTCCCTTTATTGACGTGGCTTGTCTGCCTACCAATCAGGGTAAAAGGAATGTGCTCTGTGCCAGCCTTCGTTTTCAAAAAAATGAAAGCTTCAGGTCCAGAGTTACTGTTTCACTTTGCTTCCTGCATCTTGCATATTTTCTGTTCTCACAAGCTGAATAAAACGCTAGTGTGCATTTAAAAATGAATTTTAAATATTGCAACCAAAACATGGATTTCACCTCATTTTGCATAGAAGACTACATTCTCACGTTAAAAGTTGGCACATAGTACTTGAGTTATGTTAGTAATAATGTTAGTCAGTTATGTATTCTAATGTAGTCTTCATACATGAAGCATCCAAAATACATGGTGCATCTCATTATTTGAACCTGGCAGCACACTAAGTTTTTCTATGTGTGCTCTGAATATCTGCAGTTTCAAATTGGGCCTGGCTGTGTTATAAATCCTGTACTTTGCATGCTACCAATAATGCTATACTGGCAAAAAAAATGCTATATTACATACTGGCTAAATGCTATTATATGCTGGCAAAAATTCTACACATGCTGGCAAAAATTCTACACATGCTGGCAAAAATGCTATACATGTCCTTACAATCCTCAATATTGATTTTCATCATATAATTTGTGAGGGGAATTTAAATAAACCTGGTCTCTTTTTGGATCTTCTGTCTCATTTTCCTCTGCTACACAGTTTTCTTTGAAGGGGAAAAGAAAGGTATATTGGCAACCTATTGCGCCTCCAAATAAAAGCAGCACAGCGATCGCACACACTGTAAATACAACCCCTGGGTTATGTGAGGAGGAGACCGGGAGTTGGATTTCCTTCAATGTGCGTGAAGGAGAAGGTAGGTTTCTCCATTGATCTTGAGCATTTTCATGCTGTTTTGACCGAGGGAGGTGTTGTTGGAAAGGGGAGACTCTCCACCTTTCCAACAAAACCTACCAACAAGAATTGCTGGGCGCGGATTGCTGTTTTTTTCAAAATGATGTATGAATCTAGGACTGTGTGGAAGGATGCTGGCTGCTTTCCATAAAAAGAAAGTGCATTGCTGGCCGTAGATTGCTCAATATGCGTCCAGCAATGCCACTAGATCAGCAGGGATGCCTTTTTTGAGGTGTGGGAGGGGCCTGCTTAGTATATGAAGCCGCCCTCTGCCCCTCTGTTTTTGCTGGGCTGACCACAGATGATCAAGTTTTTTTGTTTTATTCATATACAGTTGTGGAAATGTTGGAGCTGAAGCTTTCGCTGTCTTATGTAAGTAGTACCAAATTTGTGTTTTTCCGTTTTATACATTATAAAGGGGGGCAGATTGTCAGTGGGGTGGGTGGGACAGGAGGTTTAGTGGTGTGGGCTGGAACAGATGGTGTGGAAGTAATTGTAGTATGATGTGTGTGCCCTGAATAGAGGATGCCGGCTGCTTAGCATAAAAACAAACTGCATTTTGGGAACATAATAATGACCACAACTTTGTCAAATATGTTTGTGCTAGAAATGCAGGTGTCCTTTTTTCTGAGCATGCAATGTACACTTCGTATGGAGCTCTTTCCTTTTTTTCAGAATGGTCACCATTAGTGTCGACCACCCCCAAGCTCAGAAGTGGTCCCAGGGCGCACCAGCAGGGTCCCAATCCCTCCTGGAGGGAAAAGCTGTAATGCAGTCCGGCCAGAGCTCCCGGACGGTCGGGGGTGAGGACCCCAGCCTTGTGCGCCTGTCTCCCATGTGGGTCGACTGTCCCAAAGTCCAGCAGTGGTTCCAGGGAGCCCCAGCAGGGTCCCCATCCCTCCCCGTGTGAAAAGAGAAACAAAATATCGAGGCTGAGTACCTCAAAAGGAAATACACCAAACACAGGTTTCAAAGGAACATACAAAGTACTTTATTCTCTATCGAATACAATTACAAAACAGTGCAAAGTTAGATAGCTATCGGCCCTCAGTACAACACAACGAACTCCAGCGTGGTTCAGTGTGTTCAGTGAGAGAATGTACATTAGAATGCATTTGCTTTTTATACATTTTGTGAGCGCTATGGCCAACCCTTCTTCAGGTTAATATTCTACTTTATACATCACCAATTCTAGGGTTCGTTGGCGAGTCTCAAATAACCGCATCTAACTGGTTTGTTCTTTATTACATGTAACAATAAGCGTATGCATTAACTGTGTATTCTAAGTTTCGTATTGCAGGTCTTCTTAAACATTAATACGATATAGTAAAACAGATGTTCTTTGTCCAATGTGTAAATACGTTATAATGTATACTCGTGGATTGGTTTCATTGCGCGAGTAATCCTTTTACACATAGGTCAACGTAGGACAAGGTCTCAGTTCATGACCTCAACAAGTAGCCTGCAGGCAGATTACACATTAGCGATGTACAGAGGTCAAGACGGCCATGTTGTATTTTGCAATGACATCGTCCACCATTTTAGCTCACAGGGTGACTTTTCCACATAAATCCTAAAATGGCGGTTTGACCTAAAATGGCGGCCTACATAGATTAAAGGTCAGGACCTTGTAACACAGATCTTGCAAATGACTTTCGAGCAGCTTGGCGTAGGCCAATATTAATATATTTATTACAATAGGAGGCACAATATACTTTTTATTCCGACAAACCCTCCTTTTGGCCTATGCCAAGTGCTAAAAACTATTTTGGGTCTCCTTACGAATAACTCCATACATCAGTATCCGTGTACCCTGAATCACTATCTGAAATATCTATTGCCATTAGGTCTTTTACTAATATATCTTTTAACACATATTCTTTTGAAGTTTTATCTGAGGCATACACCTCATGTCCTATCGAATTTATTGCTTGTGCACAACATCCCCCTAGCATCGAACACATACCAGGCAGACACTGAATACAGCAACAAAGGAACAACAGAACTCCTAAAATAGTTAATAAAACCGAAAGTACCTTAAAGATAGTTGGGGAGGAATCTGGTACGAAAACACAGCAAGCTGGCCCCACTAATTTGCATACTCCACCACGCTCAGCTAGAATGACATCTAATGCCATTCCATTTTGGAGTGCTACTAATCTTATTGCTGTCTGCTCTAATGTCCTATTGTAGAGTATATCTGTGGTCCGGTTGATGGTTCTCTCCAGTACTCTCGCTAGTTTTCTGATATCTTCTGAATTCGCTATCTGCCCCCAAAATGGCACAACTGATTTTGCTATATCTCCCAATACTTGTGCCGGGGTATCACCATTCTCATCCCGTCGTGGACGAGCCTTCGAAACTTCTTTAGTACTCGCTATAAACACCCCAGGTAACAGGATCCCTAAATAACAGGTTCCTTGCCAATCCCTGGGCAACCATGGAAACGCTATATTACCGCAAACAAAATAGACAGGTTAGCCTACATACAAAGGTCTGTCTTCCCCAGTCAAATTTGCAACGTTGGCACAACCTTTAAAATCTCCCATTGACCGAGTGCCATTCCTCTGTATGCAGAAAGAAACTGAACCGGGGCTATGGTTAACAGTGTAAGAAGGAGGCATGGCATCCTTATTGCCTTTCAGAGCCATTTTAAAGGAAATCAAAGATTGTAAGGGGCGAGACAGTCTATCAGAAGGCCTAATAGAAGCAACATTCGGTCTACTCCTATTCGAAAAAAGAGAGCATCCCAGGGGAGTCAAAACACGTTTCTGAAAACTATTCAAATTGGTGCCATCAAAGTTCCCTGAGACGCTATCATTCCATCGGCCAAAGAACAGTGCTCTAAGAGAAGCATAGCAAGCAGTTGTCAACAGTAAAGGATGAATATACCAACCTAGCCCCTTATCCCCGTGTTGCGGTAAATGTGAACAGACCCAGCAATTGGATCTATTAAAAATGGCATGTGTAGCGTTCATTATAAGTAACAAAGTATTATTATAATACTTTTGTCTGTGCTGGGAATCTCTAGGGGACAAAGTATGCGAACACTGTCCGGTTGATGGTTCTCTCCAGTACTCTCTGGTGTGCCTCTGCTCGGCATCTGCAGGGCTGCTATGTGGAGGTCCATGCACACCTACATGATATGATATTTTATTTGTATCGCGCTCGTACACAAGTGTTTCAGAGTGCGACTAGGCAAGGGAGGGGAACAGGGGAGAACACAGCACAAAATAAAAATGATCTTACTAGGCCCAGTGACATTGAGAACACGTAAGTGCATGGGAAAGGGAAAAAGTGCATGGAAGGGGGGGGAGTGGAAAGTGCGGAGCCGAGGAGCGCAAATAAATAAAATAAATAAAAATAAATAGAAAATGGAGGCAAACTGTGATAGTGCAGCCAGCAAGTGGCAAGTGCTGTGTTTAAGGCAGCAGACTGGGTAAGTCTGAATAAGTGCAGAAAAAGAAGAAAACAAGTGGGGGTGCTGTATGGCTACAGATACAGTCCCCAGTGCAAGGGGTGGCCAGGAGGCAGTGCAGGAAGGTGGCAGGGTGAGCAGATACCTGGGCCCAGGGGACAGAGGGTGGCCCGGGGCACAGTGCAAAGAGAGAGCAGATCAGCAGGGGAGAAGAGGAGCGAAGGCAGAAGCAAAGAGGAAGGTTTTGCGGTGCTTCCGGAACCGGAGATGGTTCACCTCATGTTTTAGAGTGGCAGGGAGGCTGTTCCAGAGGGAGGCCCCAGCCGAAGATTGAGATCTACCCCCAGCTCGTTTCTTTGAAAAACGATTGATCCGTAAGGAGTTAGAGGTAGAGGAGCGAAAAGCTTGAGAGGGGAGGTATTTGCAGAGGGATAGATGAAGGTATTTTGGACTCAGGCCCCAGAAAGCCTTGTGGACAATGCAGAGGGTTTTGAATTTAATCCTTGCATCCACTGGGAGCCAATGGAGAGATTTCAGAGATGGCGAGATACGATCCCAGGGCTTGAGGCCAAGGACAAGTCTTGCAGTCCTGTTCTGGATAGGTTGTCGAGGGCGCAGAGTAGAGGCAGGTAGATTCAGAAAGAGGCTGTGACAATAGTCCAACCTAGAGAGAACCAGAGCTTGGGAGACAGTGAGCCTCTGAGGGCAGGAGAGGAAAGGAAGAATACCTCTGAGGAGGTGCAGTAGGAAGTTTGACTTTTTAGAGACCTCAGAGATATGGGCCGAGAAGGAAAGTCTGGAGTCCAAGACGACCCCAAGGTTCTTAGCCTCGCAGGTAGGGGTAGGAGGAGGGCCAAGGGAGGCCGGCCAGAGAGTGAGATAAAAGGATGGAGATGGTGTGCCGATGAGGAGGATCTCCTTCTTGCTGGCATTCAGACAAAGATCATTGGCGGCACACCAATCTTGAATGGCAGTTAGGCAGTCAGAGATGAGAGAGGGAGAGGAGGTGGCCGAGGGCAGCCGGAAAATTAGTTGAGTGTCATCAGCATAGCACTGGAAATTTGAGCAGAAAATGGCAATGCAGTGAGCAAGAGTTGCCAGGTATTGGTTGAAAAGCCAGGGTGAATGTAACGCTCACCTGATTCCCACGGAGGCGCCGACCCGTTCTGGACTGCTACAACTTCTTCCACGGTAAAGCGTAGTGCTTGGAAGATGGACTGGACTGGACCCCCAAACCTCGTCTGTCTGGCCCGTAGAATAATCTTTCTGTAGATGGGAAAAGGGAGTTAACTGTCTGCTAGATTGTGTGTGAGATTCCCCCCTTTTCCCCTTCTCACCCTCCTCGAACCCTAGCTGTGCCTTCCGCAGACTCTCACCTTAATTTCTGTATGGACGAGCTCTCCATCCTGCTTCTGACGCAGGGGCGCGTAGATTTCCAGTTACTTCACTGGATCTCGGATTTGGCGAGGGTTCGATGTCTGCTTGCCTTTACCAAAATGCTGCCGTAAGTATATAGTTCAAAAGATCAAGTCTTATTTGTCCCTTGGCCTTTGTTTAATTTTCAGGGACTAGGTGAGGAATCCGTGTGGAGGAATGGATTCGCCGAGGTAAGCTCAGGTGAGTACTTTTAATGAAGGTGTGCCGTAGTGGTTTGCTCCGACACCTTAATGATTGTGTCTTATTTCCCCATAGGGGCCGGGGTACGGAAAAGCCAGAAAAGCCGCTCCGACCCGAAAAGGGAACTGAGGTCCCAACAAAATTCAGGTAAGACTTAAGGTGAGTAATCTGTCCTTTTGCAATTAGTTCGTTGCTCACCTTGTTTTGTCCTTTTTCTCCGTAGGTCTTGAATGCGACCGATGTCGCCTATGGGCGCTGAAAAGGTTGCCGGCGCCACGTGAAGGTAAGTGGAAGCGGCGCGGCAGCGTGAGAAGCGGAGCACTTCTAACTATTGTCTTTTTTTTTCCGTAGGTTCTGGGATGCGGCCGATGTCGCCTATGACCGCTGAAGAGCTAGACACCGCCACGTGAAGGTAAGTGGAAGCGGCGCTGCAGCGAGCGATGAGATGCGTTTCTAACCCTTGACTTTCTTTTGCAGGATCGACGGAGTGAAGAATCCGGATGCTGGATGAAGGTAGGTAATGTCCTAATGCTTGCCTTTCTCTACTTGCAGGTGTTCCAGGTGCTAGCGGGCGTGGCAGGAGCCAGGGTGCAGGAGCCGACTCGGTGAGCGTCCTGCTGCAGATGCAGAATAACGCGAAGCACGTGTGGCCATCCGGGCGTGGTTTAAATAGCCTTGGAAGAGCTTCAGGTGAGTGTTCTTCCACTGGCCCCACCCGAGTAAGAAAAGAGTTCCTGAAAGAAAATAGTTCCTCCCCAGCCTTAGTTGGCTTGGAGCTTCGGACAGCATGGTCTGCCTCGGGTGAGTATGCAGCATGGTCTGCGTCAGGTGAGTTCACCCAAGCATTACCATATGTTCTGCCATGATGAGCCTGGCGCCTATGGCGCCAGGACAGATGCCTTTTATGAGCCTGGCGCCAAAGGCGCCAGGACAAGGTCCAAAGAGCCCCTATAGGGGTTTGCTGGGTCCTGCTTGGTGAGTATGAAGTCTGCTTCCGGGGACGCTGGGCCTGACCTGGCTCCTCGGGAGCAGGCATCATGACAGTGAAAGGTTGGGCCCGTGGGGAACCCCACAGGTGGAGAGGAAGATAGATGATAGGAAAGACCTCAGTTGGACCTGGGAGGGTCGATCAGAGAGGAAAGATGAGGTTCTACTGCCTCAACAGGGAGTCCAGAGAGGAGTCCCGGGTCGGCCAAGCGGGACTAGTCAACCTGTTCACTTGAGGTGAGTCTGTTCAATAGGGGTGAGTGTTTTTATCGAGCCTTGCCACCTCCCATGGTTGTGTATGTGTACTGCTGTGTAATCTTTATTCATGAGCATGTGAATCCATGCCAGACCCCATGCTCGAGAAGGAACACGTTACTTCCCTGAAACTCCTGTTCTCCATCATGGATTCACATGCAAACCCTCCCGTTTTCCCCTTTGTCACTCTTCTTGTTCATAAAGCCACTTTACATGCTACCAAATCTGAAGATGGCATCCAAAGGTGAAGCTTAAGGAGAGGACTGTCATTGGATGGGGCAGTATGACCCAAAGGACAGTGATTGGCTTAGAGGAGAAATAGTTTTCAAGCTAAAGTGAAACTGTTTTTTCCCTTTACCGAGGATTCCCAGCCTGGCAGCAGGGTATATTCATGAGCCTGTGAATCCATGCCAGGCCCATGCTGGAGAACAGGAATAACGTGTTCCTTAATGGACTTGGCAATTATTTTCTACCACAACCTTCTCCCACACTACAGTACTTCAATTATCTTCTCCTTGGTCCACTAACCTTCCAGGACTAATCATTAATAGTCCCTTTCCTAGTATACTCGCCTGCCAGGATAAAACTCCTCTCACTACTATAAGTACTCTGTGGTGAGGTTTAATTCAAACATTCCACACATTCCTCATTGTAGAAAGTTAATGCTTCTTGAACAAGTCTTTGACTTTCAAAAACGGGGTGTGAGAAACCTGAGGGTATTCTTACTCCTACTCTGTTTGGATCCTCTGTGTAGGTGGCCAGGGAAAGGCCATTGCTCTTGGATCCTGACTCTGGGGGTGGAGAAGCAAGGGAGGATCATCTGGGTGGAGGGTCCTTGAGGATTGGGAGTGGGGTGCCCTCGGGTGAGACATGATATTCCCCGTTCCCTATTGACGACTGACCCAACACTCCCGTGACCTTAATGGGCTATGATTAGCCAGCTACCTTCATTTCCCCACATGCGTAACTTGACAGTACTGAGACGAAGAACAACTGAGAGTAATGAACACCACACACTTTCACCACTTTGGTACTGGGACGAGTAAGATGCCTATAGAAAGTAACAAGGGTCAGGCATGTCCCTTTAGTTGTGGTCCAGCAAGTCTCATTGGAGGTCCAAACCTGCAGCCTGGCGGGGAGCTGCAGTTTTATAAAATGAGACCAGTAGATCAGAGAGAAGAGCAACTGGAAGGCCTTTGTGGGAGAAGCCAGCAGGGGACCCTGCTTCAGAGGAGGTAGCCGTGGTGGAACAGGACAAGGAGCCAGGACGCTTGCAATCTTTCCCGGAGGCTTACACAGCCCCTAGCCAGGGGACTGTGTAAGTGTTTGCAGCTGCGGGCGAGCACCAAGAAGGAGGGATGCTGTCCGTGTCCAGAACGCGCCACTTGGGGAGCTGACCTGCAGAGGAAGACATGCAGTGGGCAAGTGGACCGGTGAGAAGGAGACGCCACAAGCCAATGAGTGTCATAGGAAGACGCATGAGTGCCGGGGCACTCCTAGCATGTTTCTGAATGCCGAATTAAGTGGAACTTTAAAACTAAACTAAACTAATGCTTATGGAATACCAAAGCAAATGGAGGTTTCAAATATAGTGAAACCAATGCATATTGCAAACCGCACAAAAGAGAACTTTATAATTCAGAGGCATGAATGCCTATTGAACATGGAATGGTATACTGAAATTGAGCATTCAGAGGGTGGAATGGAATAAACCCAAGCAATTACAGTGAATAATCCAGATGCCCAAGTGAAAAGCAGATACAGCAGAGAGCACAGATGTGACCAAGAGGCATACAAAGGTGGGTATGAGGAAAACACCAACTGAACTTTTATGAAAGAATCCAGAGCGGTGAGGCCTAAAAGTCTGAAATAATGAGTAGCAAGTGATTGCAGAGCCAAGGGGCTGATGAGAAAAAGCCAGAAGATTGGAAATCCTCACATCAAAGACAAGAGGCCGATAATCTGGGATCCTGGTTGGGTGGACCGTTTGGTCTGGCAACTGCCCCAAAACCAGTGAGCCCTAAATATTGAAAACTCAGGGACGTAATAATGAAGATAAAGTCTTGGGGAAGGGATGACCCTGAGACTTAAGGAGCAACATTGCGTGTTCTTGGGAACAAAGACTCGCACTCTTTTGTTTTTGGTGAACAATGGTGTTTGAAACTTGGGGAAGGGAACCCCGAGGATTGGTTTTTTAACTATATTGAACCATATTACTGTGAACTGGAGAAAGGTAATCCTAAGAATTTTTCGTTGAACTTTGTAATACTTGGGGAAGGGGAGGTGAGAGAAAGCTGTGACCTGGAAGAGGCACGGAACTTTGAGTGCAACACTATTTCTATTGGTTTTGACATCCCTACACAATGGTTAGCTTTAGCTGTGAGGGCAAGCATAGGTTTTGGACACAGACAGACTTTAAAGTTGAACTCTTTGACTCAGACTTTCCTTAGTTTAGTTCAGGTAGGGAAATTCCACCTTATTATAGGGCATGTTAGGCCTTCTACCACCCTGACATTTGATTTAATAAAGTATTTTACTTTGAACTTTAAGTCTGTTGTCTGTGTATTGCTTCATGATGCCTTCACAGGGGTTCCCAACTTCTTCCACAAGGGTATAATACACATTGACAATGTTTTCCAACAAATTCTTTAACACATGCAGTGCAGGTTATATTCCTCTCCCCCTTGATGATTTCTACAAGGAGGGCTTTTCTCCTGCCACCTCTGAGTTCCTTCTACACCACCAGTTAGCTGCTGTTGATGTTTTCTTTTCAGGTATCCCTCATTAGGAAAACGTTATCCCCTTTTATTTATAATTGCCTTTCTTTGGCTTAGGCAATGCTGGTTATCTTCCCTTCCAGGTGATCTCCCTTCTTGTGGATTACATTCACTTTGTTCCAATATTGCCCCCTCTTTACTTTGACAATGGTAGTTACAATATTGTTTCACTCAGTCTGTCCCGACATGAGAGTTACAGCAAAAATGCTTTAGTTCAATAGTTCGGTATTTAAAAGGGTTGCTTTGAGCCAGCAGTCTTTCCTTGCGCTTCCTTTGGACACACTGCTGCTTTAACTTCTTCTTTTGTCGGGACCATTTGGGCATCTGACAGCTCTGATCACACTCTTGTTGCTTGCACCTACTGGAAAGGGAGCCTTCTTTGCTCCTCGCAAACTCTGGTGAACACCACTCACCGGAGTAGGGTGCAGATCTCAGAGAGCTTGGCTCTCCTACAGGACAGCGAGTCGAAGCACAGCTTCCCGCTGCAAGCTCTCTGCATTCAGGATTCCCAACTCATGTGACTTTCTCGGCACTGTGTCCCGCTGACAACACAGCAACGGTTGCTGCGTCCTCTTCCTTCTGCTGCCCCCACTGCTTCTTCCTAATGGCCTGCACCTGAAGGGGCTTTAAATATTTAAAATTCCCACTCAGGTGTGGAACATTATAACCACTAGACTGCACACTACAGTTCTACAACTCTGAGCCCCTCTTCCACGTCTCAGTACTAAGATCATTATGGGACTTGAAGTCCCTAATGTTCTTATTCTTTTTAACCTTATCTAATCGACTCTGTCCTAATGATTTATACAATGCATCTTTAGGGAAGGTTTTTAAAGGAGTTAATGGTTGGTTTGGTTTTATAATTCAAACCTAAGGTGGAATTATAACTATCAGAAGTAGTGGTATTGATTCTCTGATCCTTACATATATCAATCCCATGTTCAGCATAAGGGTTTTCACAACGGACAATTTGCGTAATCTTGGGAAGGGAAGAATTACTATGACAGCAAGCCATTAAGTATTTCAGAATTATAGAAACATCATCCCCCGAAGAAGATGAATACCGTGTCTCTCCTAACTAAATTATCCTTTTACATTGGTGGCCTTCTCCTCCCAGGTGTTCCACCCGGCTAATACCACCCCCAGGGTTAGGTTCAGGTAGCAACTGCCTTCCCCTGGCCTCCTGAGAGGAGACTTTAGGCTGGGATTCTGTGAGGACTATGTAGGAATCATCACAGCATTCAGAGTGAGTCACTGTAGTAGCAAACTGCCCAGAAGGCTGGAAACTTCCCCTGACATATTGTGAAACCTTGCAACCATTCTGTGTACACTCTAAGTGGGAAATGGCAGTGTGTCTTAGTTGAACTCCCTGCCCTTGTCTGTCCGTTGACTGTCATTGTTGGAATCATAGTTCACTCGGCCTAGGCGAGGCTTTAGTGTCTGCTGAACTGCTGCTTCAATAACCATGTCCGCTATCTTGGAGTTCCTAACATCTGCTTCTTCTTTAGTTCATTTGAATAGCGACTGGATGGTGGGTCCTAGTTTTGAAGATGGCTTCCAGTTTTTAAATGGGATTTGGCACTCGCTAGCCCCTCCTGTTGGGCTGTCCTCTTTCTTAGTCCCACTCTGGCCCAGCTCAGGGGGAGGACTCACCCTGGCTAACTATTCTCAAATGTATGAGAATGGATGCCTTTTGTGAAGACTTGCTAACTGCCTCATGCATAGGTCAGGTCCCCACTTTATTTGGGTTAACATATGAGCAGTTGTTTTACCCACATGAGGGGAGTTGAGTGTGCAGGTGCTGCCGGCTCCATAGGAACGCTGCTCTACAGTACTCTTAAAGGGGTGCCTATTCTGTGGCAAACTCCTCCTTTCAAAGCCTTGCATGGTGGCTTCCTGTGTCTGTCCTTTGAATAAGGTTGTGGGGCTTTGTCACACCTTACATTCCGAACTGCACCTTTATTTTACCTTATCTTTGCAGTAGGAAAACCCATTAACATCGACAGCTGGTAATTATGTAAGGACATAACATGTCCTTACATACCCTCTTTTCTTTTATCTTCAAATTCGGGCGCAGGTCCGCCTAGTCGGGACCATATTTTTTGGTTAAGGAAATCTAACACTATGCACATTCTGTGCATGATATCATTGCCCAGATAAAAATCATTTTGTGTTCCACTCACTATCCACACATTGTGGTAGATGGTAATTTGTCCAATATTAATCTTTAGCATGCACCTTCCTGCAATTCGATTTTCAAAATCTGGACTGTCCAAACCAGAGACATATTGGTTTTTAATTCTAAATTTTGTGATCTCCTCCCTTTCCATTATTCTCTGCAGTAGTTTCTCGTTAATAAAACTTCTTTCCTGTTCAAGCGCCAAAGTGGCTTTTATCATTTTAGAATGGTCAGTTATATCAATGTGAATCCATGGCTGCTCATCTTCCATGTGTATTTCAGCAAGGGTGGTGATGTGTTTTCCTGGGTCTGTTTTAGGAATAGTGTTCTCTTTGCATTTCTTCTCTTTTAAATAGAAGCGCAATGTGTGTTCATCTATTTCAGTTTGCCATTTCTTCCTAGGATCCGAATAAATCTGCACAGATTGTTTTTCTTTTTTACTTTGCATTTTATCCTGACACATCGAAATGACAGTGACACTAGGCACACAGCTATTCTGTAGGTACACCTCTACTGCATCATTTGATTTGGCAACAGTATGGCATTCATTTACACTGCTGTTTTGTTAGGTCTTAATGGTTTTTTGGTTAAAGACCACAATACCCCATTTACCCCATCTATGAGAGGAAACAATCTTTTCAGGCAATCTGTCCCCATCAAAAATGGAATTTCACAAATAGATGTTATCAATACTTCTTGTTTCATTCTGTGTTTTCCTATCTTTATGTCAACCTCGGTAACACCCACGATAGGCACCTCCTCACCGTTAAAGTTATGTACTGGGCCTTCACTCTGCCTCACTGTCATCTGATTCTGTGGAGATCTCCTTTCATTGATACTTTTTACCAATTCTTTGGACATAAATGTGGCCTGTACGCCTGTGTCAATCATTGCAAATGTATTGCATTTCTCTTCCACAGTAATGGGAGCATATTTCAATTTCCTCTAACACACACAAAAAGTGCCAATTCTTACTGATTTCAGGATTCACTTTTCTCAGACCTTTCTCACTTTTGGCTAAGCACATCGGTAAATGAAAGGACATTTTTCCCTCCTTTCTGTCTATTTCCCTTTGAGAAACCTTACTCATCACGCCATATTCAGGGGTCCTTTGAAGTGTGGCCACTGTTCGCCCTTCAAAGAACTCTTCAGGTGACTGATCTGTACCCTCCTTTTGATTACTTATTCTTCCTGCCTGTATTTTATTAGCATCTTGATTGCAAAATATGTCCCTCCCTCACATTCCACGCTACCAAACTCCTAATCTCCTCTCTCATCTTTTCCTGCCTCTTCTACTGCTCCTCTATAATCTTCGGACTTCCCGCATCTCAGCTTGCCCCTCTAATATCCATATGCCACTCTGCTATTCGTACCCTTTGTCTCCTTAACTCCTGCGACTCCATCTCCTCTTCGCTCTCTCACCTTTGCTGGTTACCTTTCCACCTACAACTAAAATTCCACTTTCTCTGCCTTGTTTTCAAATCCCTCCATGGTCTTGCTCCTCCTTATCTCTCCTCCCTTCTCTCCTTCTACTCCCCCTCTCGCTCCCTTTGTTCCGCTGACCACTTCCTTCTCACTGTACCTCCTTCCCCCTGAGCTTCCTCCCGGTTCTGCTCCTTCCAACTTCTTGCTCCTCTGCACTGGAACTCTCTCCCCCTCTCAATCCGCTCTTCCACTACCCTCACCTCATTTTGCACTTCCCTTAAATCCCTCCTCCTCCATCCCCCACCTTGAGGCACCTCCTGCCCTCTCCACTCCCCCCGTTTTTTCCCCTCTTTTAATTCTTCTCTCCCTTCTCCCATTACACTCTCTCCCTTCCTTTCACACTCATTCAATCCTTCTCCTGCCCCCCTTACCACTCCTATTCCCACTTCCTTTCACTCATTCAATCCTTCTCCTGCCCCCCTCAACACTCCTATTCCCACTCCACTCCCCCTTCTCAGTTAATTGCTCTTTGCACTGTTTTGTTGAATGATTCAAGTTGCAATTTTTGCTCACAATGTTATTTGTTGTTATTACTCTGTATTTTGTTGTTCCATTGTACAGCGCCTTGGTGTAAAGCGCTCTATAAATCAATCAATCAATCAATCAATCTAGGGAGGGCGTTTTAACATCCACGCTTACTCCCTGATCAGTTATTTTACCCATGCAGGAGTTGTCTTTCTTAAATCTGTCTCTTTGTTCTTTTGGAATTTCATGTTTTTCTTGTTTTCCTTTTTCATTTGTGCAAATTTCCAACGTTTGATTTAACTCTAGGTTAAATCAAGCCTCTTTTTTAGATGTATTTGAAACTTCTGCCTCATGTTCATTTGCCGGTATTTTCATTTTTAAATCATTAAGCATCTGAGTCATTATACAAAACCAGATCAGTGAAATCTGTCTTTTTATCATTGCAGATGTCATGAATATTTAGTCACTTATTATTAGAAGCCACCCGGTCACTACTATGGCCTTCTGCCCCCTCCTTTGATGACTGTTTTTGGGCCGTACAGAGCTTTCCTATTTGTTCAGCCAACATTTTCATTTGGGCCTCGAGACACTGGAATCTTTCCATCTCTCTAGAATCTTCTCTTTGCGGCCTATGCCGATATTGGTTATTCTCCCACTGGTTAAATCTATTCTGATATCTCTCAGGAGAGTGATTCCTATTGGAGTTGTTTCTGAACTCTTGGTTCATGTGGGGCGGGGAGCGGGGTGTACCTATCCTTTAGTTGTAATCCCCTGGTGGCGGTGATTGATTGTATTGACGTGGGGCATAATTCATATTCTGCCTCATGTCCAGTCTCTCATTTTGCGAGTATTGTCCCCTATGCTGATTCCCATTTTCAGTAAATCGATCCACATACCGGGGTCTATCCTGGTTGCCATATATCATGGTGTTGGGGTCAAATCTGCTCTGTGTCCTCAATGTCTGGTAGGGACCATTACTTCTTTGATCCTGATTTTGTCTCTGATTATTTTTCATACCTGACATATCAGGCCGATATCCTGCCTGGGGCCTGTCTCCTAAGTACCTAGGGCTAATGTAGTTCTCCCTACTACTAGGATCATGTGATTGAAACATCGGTGCAGAGGGCGTCAACCTCTGTTGATTACCCCTCTGTTCGGGTGTCACATTATTTTTGCCTGGACTTTGAGCGGACTCAAGTGACATTTTAGCTGACCTGATCTCCATTACTGTTGCCGAGGATTCTTTAGATTTTGGTCTAGTATCTTTCATTTTATCACTCTCTCTACCATGATAGTATAGCACTTCATATAGCTTTGTATTTCGGTGCACATTCCACTCAAATTCACGGACTAACTGTGATATAATGTCTTTCTGCAACCTATAGAAATAGGCAGTTTTAAACTCATTGGAATTGGGATCAAAAGATACATCAAAGCGAGAAAAAGCTCTTTTTAAGTCTTGCAAAAATTGGCGAGGGGATGTATTTGGCCCAGCCGTAATCGTATGTGCAACTTTCTTTGCCTCCTGTAATGATTGGAATGGAGAACAATGACGTCTAATCTCTTTTTCAAACTCTGCCCATGTCATGTTTTGTTGTTCATTTAATCCTCTGATGATACTGGCTGTGGGAGCGTCCAGAGTTAAGTGAAAGTATTGTCTATATTGCTCCTTAGGTATATGGAGGGCTTTATATATATTTATATATATCATGCACCCCTTCTAAGTGGTCCTCTATACAGCACTCCCCTCCTTTTAAGAACGGTTTGATCAGAGCCTTGATTGATTTCATTATCTTGATAGGATTACTTGGTGCCATGTTTGGGATTGCACTACTTTGTGATTCAACCCTTGTTTCAGGCGTATGGGATTGGTGGCGGCCCCCAATGGGTGTGTCAAACCCCCAAGGGCGCTACAACCAAGTTCAGACACTGGCACAGCCACTGGGGCACTATCTCTCCATGTAGAAATAGAATTCACCTCAATTCCATTGAATGTGGTGCCCTGTCGTTTGTCCTGGGACCTGGAATTTCATATTTGCTCTTCCAAATCCTTGCACTTTTTAAGGAGCCAATCTGCCTCCTTACGCAAGTAATTGTTTTCATCACCCATCTTATTAATCACATTTTGCATATCGATCATTTGCATTTGGCATTCATTAAACTCTGTCTCCTTTTGTCTCTTTCTTAATACATTTTAACTATCTCTTGTTCAGCATTTTGAAGATCACTTTCTTTCTCGAAATTTTCTTTTGTAAAATGTGCAGTTCCAAAATAACCTCGTCTTTATCTTGTCTAATATGATCTACCAATCCTTTCAAGTGTTTTAATTCTTGCTCACTATCCTCAAATTGTTTCTTCCTTTGGGACAATTGATTATCGAGGTCTTTACACTTTGACTGGATGTCCTTTTGACATACCTCCAGTTCTGCTCTTAACTTTTCCTCCTGTTCACTAGCTCCAACTAGTTCAACTTTTAAACTGCTAATCAGCTTGGCATCATTTTCGTGCATTCGCAGAGACCTATTTAAAATGAACCATGTCTTGCCACATAGCCGTATCAGACAATCTTTCTCTGCATGTTTATCAGCAGCATTTAATAATCTCAAAAAACAGACCTGAATTATGCTACCTTCTGCAAAAATGTTGTCCAATGGTTCTTTCTGCACTTCCCCATAGAAACGGTCATGCCACTCTGCGGCGTTATTTGAGGTCTATGACCCATGTGCATATAATTTTGCCTCCAGATATTGTACCAACTCTGGGAATGTGGCCTCCATTTGAGACATTCTGAGATTCACTTCCAGTGTCACACCTTTCCATTAGAATATTTTCTATTTGCCTGTAGAGAGCCCCAAGCTTAGCACATCTAGTAGAACCCAATGATTTTATTCATAGCGCCACCTACAGTTTGTGGCTGGTGTTACTGGCTTATTTACATCCAGTAACCTACGTGTCGAATTAGACACCCCCTTCCCATCAGCATGCAGGGAAGGAAACATTCATCACACCGAACACAACCCTCTACTTTGTAGCTGTTTATTACTAACTTTCTCTTGTTGCTATTTTAGTTACAGTGGTAAATTGGTAAATGCACTACTGCACTGATATGAACCTCCCCTTTGTACTTCACTTATGTAAATAATTCACAGAAGCATGAATGACACAAAAATCCCAATTGTTTTTATATATACTTTTTGTATTGCATATCATTTACAAGTCACCAGATCTTACCATGTGTTAATTACAGCACCTGCAATATAAAAGAACAGAACAAAACAAGCAGGTATTTTGTAAACATGGATTAATGTTCCCACATTTTGAATATAGAAAAAAATAAACATGCATTGATTTCTAACTTCTCTGCACTGCAAAAATCCTAGCCACAAGCTCAGCATACAAATTCCTCACTTGGGACAAATCCCTTACCAAGGCCAGTAATAATCTGATTCCCGCTGTCTTTTGCAGTCCCATTGTCAGCGCGAAACTCCTCTGTAAACTTGTGTGGGGGAGCACCAACTAATTAGATTCAGTCAGCGCTCTAACCCCTGGAAACTGTCTGTCTGTCTCCTCAGCCCAGCACGAACTATCTGCTCTCTTCATTTCTATTTCTTAGGAAAACCTTTACCCGTCCCTTTATTGACGTGGCTTGTCTGCCTACCAATCAGGGTAAAAGGAATGTGCTCTGTGCCAGCCTTCGTTTTCAAAACAATGAAAGCTTCAGGTCCAGAGTTACTGTTTCACTTTGCTTCCTGCATCTTGCATATTTTCTGTTCTCACAAGCTGAATAAAACGCTAGTGTGCATTTAAAAATGAATTTTAAATATTGCAACCAAAACATGGATTTCACCTCATTTTGCATAGAAGACTACATTCTCACGTTAAAAGTTGGCACATAGTACTTGAGTTATGTTAGTAATAATGTTAGTCAATAATGTATTCTAATGTAGTCTTCATACATGAAGCATCCAAAATACATGGTGCATCTCATTATTTGAACCTGGCAGCACACTAAGTTTTTCTATGTGTGCTCTGAATATCTGCAGTTTCAAATTGGGCCTGGCTGTGTTATAAATCCTGTACTTTGCATGCTACCAATAATGCTATACTGGCAAAAAAAATGCTATATTACATACTGGCTAAATGCTATTATATGCTGGCAAAAATTCTACACATGCTGGCAAAAATTCTACACATGCTGGCAAAAATGCTATACATGTCCTTACAATCCTCAATATTGATTTTCATCATATAATTTGTGAGGGGAATTTAAATAAACCTGGTCTCTTTTTGGATCTTCTGTCTCATTTTCCTCTGCTACACAGTTTTCTTTGAAGGGGAAAAGAAAGGTATATTGGCAACCTATTGCGCCTCCAAATAAAAGCAGCACAGCGATCGCACACACTGTAAATACAACCCCTGGGTTATGTGAGGAGGAGACCGGGAGTTGGATTTCCTTCAATGTGCGTGAAGGAGAAGGTAGGTTTCTCCATTGATCTTGAGCATTTTCATGCTGTTTTGACCGAGGGAGGTGTTGTTGGAAAGGGGAGACTCTCCACCTTTCCAACAAAACCTACCAACAAGAATTGCTGGGCGCGGATTGCTGTTTTTTTCAAAATGATGTATGAATCTAGGACTGTGTGGAAGGATGCTGGCTGCTTTCCATAAAAAGAAAGTGCATTGCTGGCCGTAGATTGCTCAATATGCGTCCAGCAATGCCACTAGATCAGCAGGGATGCCTTTTTTGAGGTGTGGGAGGGGCCTGCTTAGTATATGAAGCCGCCCTCTGCCCCTCTGTTTTTGCTGGGCTGACCACAGATGATCAAGTTTTTTTGTTTTATTCATATACAGTTGTGGCAATGTTGGAGCTGAAGCTTTCGCTGTCTTATGTAAGTAGTACCAAATTTGTGTTTTTCCGTTTTATACATTATAAAGGGGGGGCAGATTGTCAGTGGGGTGGGTGGGACAGGAGGTTTAGTGGTGTGGGCTGGAACAGGTGGTGTGGAAGTAATTGTAGTATGATGTGTGTGCCCTGAATAGAGGATGCCGGCTGCTTAGCATAAAAACAAACTGCATTTTGGGAACATAATAATGACCACAACTTTGTCAAATATGTTTGTGCTAGAAATGCAGTGTCCTTTTATCTGAGCATGCAATGTACACTTCGTATGGAGCTCTTTCCTTTTTTTCAGAATGGTCACCATTAGTGTCGACCACCCCCAAGCTCAGAAGTCGTCCCAGGGCGCACCAGCAGGGTCCCAATCCCTCCTGGAGGGAAAAGCTGTAATGCAGTCCGGCCAGAGCTCCCGGACGGTCGGGGGTGAGGACCCCAGCCTTGTGCGCCTGTCTCTCATGTGGGTCGACTGTCCCAAAGTCCAGCAGTGGTTCCAGGGAGCCCCAGCAGGGTCCCCATCCCTCCGCGTGTGAAAAGAGAAACAAAATATCGAGGCTGAGTACCTCAAAAGGAAATACACCAAACACAGGTTTCAAAGGAACATACAAAGTACTTTATTCTCTATCGAATACAATTACAAAACAGTGCAAAGTTAGATAGCTATCGGCCCTCAGTACAACACAACGAACTCCAGCGTGGTTCAGTGTGTTCAGTGAGAGAATGTACATTAGAATGCATTCGCTTTTTATACATTTTGTGAGCGCTATGGCCAACCCTTCTTCAGGTTAATATTCTACTTTATACATCACCAATTCTAGGGTTCGTTGGCGAGTCTCAAATAACCGCATCTAACTGGTTTGTTCTTTATTACATGTAACAATAAGCGTATGCATTAACTGTGTATTCTAAGTTTCGTATTGCAGGTCTTCTTAAACATTAATACGATATAGTAAAACAGATGTTCTTTGTCCAATGTGTAAATACGTTATCATAATGTATACTCGTGGATTGGTTTCATTGCGCGAGTAATCCTTTTACACATAGGTCAACGTAGGACAAGGTCTCGGTTCATGACCTCAACAAGTAGCCTGCAGGCAGATTACACATTAGCGATGTACAGAGGTCAAGACGGCCATGTTGTATTTTGCAATGACATCGTCCACCATTTTAGCTCACAGGGTGACTTTTCCACATAAATCCTAAAATGGCGGTTTGACCTAAAATGGCGGCCTACATAGATTAAAGGTCAGGACCTTGTAACACAGATCTTGCAAATGACTTTCGAGCAGCTTGGCGTAGGCCAATATTAATATATTTATTACAATAGGAGGCACAATATACTTTTTATTCCGACAAACCCTCCTTTTGGCCTATGCCAAGTGCTAAAAACTATTTTGGGTCTCCTTACGAATAACTCGATACATCAGTATCCATGTACCCTGAATCACTATCTGAAATATCTATTGCCATTAGGTCTTTTACTAATATATCTTTCAACACATATTCTTTTGAAGTTTTATCTGAGGCATACACCTCATGTCCTATCGAATTTATTGCTTGTGCACAACATCCCCCTAGCATCGAACACATACCAGGCAGACACTGAATACAACAACAAAGGAACAACAGAACTCCTAAAATAGTTAATAAAACCGAAAGTACCTTAAAGATAGTTGGGGAGGAATCTGGTACGAAAACACAGCAAGCGGGCCCCACTAATTTGCATACTCCACCACGCTCAGCTAGAATGACATCTAATGCCATTCCATTTTGGAGTGCTACTAATCTTATTGCTGTCTGCTCTAATGTCCTATTGCAGAGTATATCTGTGGTCGGTTGATGGTTCTCTCCAGTACTCTCGCTAGTTTTCTGATATCTTCTGAATTCGCTATCTGCCCCCAAAATGGCACAACTGATTTTGCTATATCTCCCAATAATTGTGCCGGGGTATCACCATTCTCATCCCGTCGAGCCTTCGAAACTTCTTTAGTACTCGCTATAAACACCCCAGGTAACAGGATCCCTAAATAACAGGTTCCTTGCCAATCCCTGGGCAACCATGGAAACGCTATATTACCGCAAACAAAATAGACAGGTTCGCCTACATACAAAGGTCTGTCTTCCCCAGTCAAATTTGCAACGTTGGCACAACCTTTAAAATCTCCCATTGACCGAGTGCCATTCCTCTGTATGCAGAAAGAAACTGAACCGGGGCTATGGTTAACAGTGTAAGAAGGAAGCATGGCATCCTTATTGCCTATCAGAGCCATTTTAAAGGAAATCAAAGATTGTAAGGGACGAGACAGTCTATCAGAAGGCCTAATAGAAGCAACATTCGGTCTACTCCTATTCGAAAAAAGAGAGCATCCCAGGGGAGTCAAAACACGTTTCTGAAAACTATTCAAATTGGTGCCATCAAAGTTCCCTGAGACGCTATCATTCCATCGGCCAAAGAACAGTGCTCTAAGAGAAGCATAGCAAGCAGTTGTCAACAGTAAAGGATGAATATACCAACCTAGCCCCTTATCCCTGTGTTGCGGTAAATGTGAACAGACCCAGCAATTGGATCTATTAAAAATGGCATGTGTAGCGTTCATTATAAGTAACAAAGTATTATTATAATACTTTTGTCTGTGCTGGGAATCTCTAGGGGACAAAGTATGCGAATACACAAAAGGTGTATGAACAGTGGGTACATTTACAGTGGGTAGCGAAAACTCTAAAGGATAAGCTTCTTCTAAATACCAAAGGCCTACAACAGTGCCTATTATAAAACCAAATATTACAAAAACACAGCAGTACGTTTTCGGGGCCCAGGCATTTTGTCCATTGTCCCGGTTGGTCACCCCCTTATTTACAAATCCAATACGAGCGGTGGCGGTAGCAGGCATTGCAGTCTTCAGAACGGAAACCCCAATGTTCGTTGCTGGCGACCCCCCGGTCGCACGATTTCTGTGTCCTTCCATAACCCTAGCCAACAGAATCCCCTTTCTCAAATTTGGGAAAAAGGAAGCCTTCGATGATTCTTTTCCTTCCTTGAATGCACAGTCGAACCGCGCTGTATGTCTATTTTCATGGACACAAGTGGTATCTGGTTTTTCCTGGTACTGATTGATCCGGAAGCAATGTGTCGTCACTTCCTGTTGGAAGCAACGTATCCGGGACAAACGAAGGGGCTGCGTTTGAAACAGCCGCTCCCGTTTGCAAAATCGGTGGAGAGTGTGGAAACAAAATGGCAGCTTCCCCAAGCCTCTCGGGCTTAGAGATATTCACTGACACACTCTTGGTGCTGTTTACTGCTTTAGGATCGTTGGTTGCAGTATCAGCAAGGGGTTCTGTTTCTTCTGTAACGTGTGGCACAGGGTGAGGAAGTTTCTTGATGTGTGACGCGTGGATCCAATTCTTTCGGCCAGCTACCCGCACCGCTGTTTGAGTGACCAACAAGACCTGGAACGGCCCACGCCAGCGAGGCGTGAGGCAGGAGGTGTGCTCAAATGACTTAGTGAGCACCCAGGTTCCAGGTCGTATGCCGTGGCCCGGGCCTTCGTACCGCACAGGTAAGGCCTCTCGTACCTGGTGGTAAATCAAATACAGGTTTTTAGTCAATTGGCTACAATAATCTGAAAGTAATACATTTTCAATATCTCTTAACTTTCAACATTTTGGCAAATCCCAGATATTGGCAGGTCTCCCCATTACCACCTCAAATGGAGAGAGCCCACTCTTAGTTTGAGGGGTTGTACGTATGGCTAGTAACGCGATCGGTAAGGCGTCCGGCCATTTTAGTTTGGTGCCGGCACACGTTTTAGCGAGTTTGTTCTTGATGATACCGTTGTGTCTTTCTACTAGTCCGGCGCTCTGAGGATGTCTGGCCGAATGGAACCGTTTGTCAATTTGTAACGCTGTACATATCTGTCGGATTACAGCGGCGACAAAGTGTGGACCATTGTCCGACCCGATAACTCTTGGCAAACCGAACCGGGGAAAATACTCCTTTAACATAGTTTTCGCAGTGGTCATAGCTGTGGCATCTTTAACAGGTAAAGCCTCAACCCACTTACTAAAGGCACAAATGACTACCAATACATATTTTAAATTATTGCATTGCTCCATTTCAATGAAATCAAAGTGAATTACTTCAAATGGGACAGAGGGTGGCCCAAAACTTCCCCTCGGGTTGCTGTCCCCTTTCCCACATTATGTTGTAGGCAAATCATACAATTCTGGGCATAGTGCTGAGCAATTTTTGAAATTTTGTCGTTTACCCACACTCTTTCTAACATTTTCGTCATCTGTTGAGCACACACATGCGTAGGACCGTGTGCCATTACAACCATCATAAGCACATACGCATCGGGGAGTAACCATTTCCCATCCACCGTGTCCACCCAGCACCCAACGTCATCAAGTTTTCCCAAGCCCTCAGCCCACCTCTTGGTTTCTTCTACTGTGGCATCGGCTTGGATATCCCGTACAGACCCCACATCCTCATCCATCACATTAGTATTTTCAGTTTTCCTAGAAACATATATCTCCGTAAGGCGATCAGTGGCAGTTTGTCTAGCTATTTGATCAACGAAAGCATTCCCTTTTCCAATGTTATCTACAATTTTGCAATGTGCTGCACATTTCACAACTGCTAACTGGGTAGGGGAGCGCAGGTGCTGAGAGAAGTTGCACTATTAGGGAAGTGCTGGCCCTGCTACGAAGTGGCCTTACATGTCTAGGTGGGAGGGGCTCCGGGTGGGAGATGGAACGGGGGAGTGGGAGAGGCTCTAGAAATTGATCCCGAAGGTGGCTAAGGCTGCCCAGTTACAGGAGGCCTGGTATAAGTATCAAATGGGTTGGCATTATACTCCGGCGCGCCTCCGGGCAATTTTCCCAACAGCTTCTGGGGAATGTTGGAGGGGCTGTGGGGAGGAGGGCACAGAAGCCCATATCTGGTGGGATTGTCCTAGCATTGGCCCCTTTTGGAAGAGTATCTCTTGCGCACTGGATCAGGCATTTGGAATAGGCACAGGTCAAGACCCCAGCGAGGTTCTGGCTGGAAGGTGGAGGGGGGAGGGGAGAAGGGGGAGGACCGCATAAGGCAAAGGTAGTCTTTATCTTGACGGCAATGTCTCTCCTTGCCCAAAGGTGGAAAAGCTCTATGATCCCAACAGAGCAGGACTGGTTGAGGAAACTGTGGGAGATTGTCTCATTGGAGTGGGCTACGTTTGCGGCCACTGACCACTTGAGCCGATTTGCAGCAGAATGGGGAGAAACTTTGGACTTCTTGAAGGGTGAGTTCCGGGAGCAATGGCGACCTCACAGACTGAGACTCCTGGACCTGCTTGCTTAATCGTTGGAAGGGGATGGGGGGGGGGGCTGGGGAGTTGTTAGGGAGAATTCTCTGTTAAGGCTTATTTCCTAGTGAGTCCCCCAGCAGCTTTGCTGGATTTTTGGGGTTTATTTTTTTTCTCCTGCTAAGAGTGAGACTCTTTTTCTCCCACTCTTAGGCATGATTTGAGAATGTCCTTTGACTATATAATGTGTTTTATGGGCTATGGGGTCTTTTACTCCATAGGGCTTCATGTGTTTATGGTATGTGTGTTACACAGCACCCTCAGTGCAGTAACACAGGGGTGTCATAGTGACCCCCAAACATAGACTCCATACCCTGGGACTGACTACTGTCTCCCAGGGCATGTAGAGTCACCATTGGCTTTACTAGTCTCAAATAGTGAACAGAACCAGTACAAACCATCATATTGTGGAAGTACTGGTAGGGGTAATTCGATTCCCCCTGGGTCTGTTTTCCAAGGGGGCACTGTCCAGTCCCCCCTTGTCGAGTTTCTGGCCGGTGGCAGTAGATACCATGCGAAATATTCCACCTGAATATTTCCTATGGGATTTTCCCATTCATTTTAAACGCACCACTTTTTGGTGCAATGTTAAAGATACCGCCGGGTTATTTATTTAATATTTATTCCCCGGTGTGGTCTTTTTGCCAGGACTCGGTTTTAAAATGGCATTTGTGTTCGCCTCTGAAACTCTAACCCAAGTCGAGCCCTTTGTTCCACTTTTTGGTGGGCTCCCCCACAGAAGCCCTCCAAATGTTGCCACTCTGTCTGGGGTCAACAGGATGTGTGGGAGGGGGATTAGACACCCTGGACTGAGTTGCCTTGGCAACTCAAGTCGCACTCTTGTGTGATTGGCCCAGTGGTGAGCCGCCCGGCTCACCACTTTGCATGTTTGAGTGACAGCTAGGCTGATGAATGTAGGTTTTGCTGCATAAAAGCAGGGCTTTGGGGACTGGAACTTCAGAAGTCGCCACAGGACCTAAAGAATCCGAAGAGGGGAGAAGCTGAGCCATCTACAACGACCACACCACCGGTGGAGCCCTGCTGTACGAACTCACCACTTCCCCGACGACAGAGGAGATCTTCTTCCAGGAGAGTCTTCTTCCCTTTAAGCTGGTGGGACCAACCAGTTCGCCTTTTTCGCCTTCCTGGATCGTCTTGTGGTCGAATCGCCCGTGCCAAGCACCACGGCGGCCGGATAGCCACGCTTCACCACTACTGCGAATAAAAGGGTCGTTCCTTTTAACCGGGAAACTCCGCGGCTGGTTTCTTCCCTGGCAGTGCAACAAACCTCCAGCTTTCCTCCACGTCGAGATCATCTCTTCCCCTGGACGAAGCTCCGACTTGCACTCGCTGCCAGGAACAACTGCCCCTGCTGGAGCTTTCTCACCATTTCAGGTACTGTGTCCCGCCTGGTCTCTCTTGCAACAGACTGTCCAAGGTGTCCCGTAAATCCTTGAATCTCTATCCTGGGGTGACCTCGGACCTGCTAACATTCCCTTTCTGATTTGATCCAACCTCTTTTGACTTTTCTGCAAAGACTTTGAGTGCATTTCCACTGTGTGATCTTGGGCACATTCCGCCTCGCTCTCTCCAAGAGTGGGCCTGGCCTATGATCTTTTTTTTGCTATACAAGAACCTGCCTTTCTTGACTTGCTGTGGTTTCTTAAAAGTGTTGGTACTGTGTTATTTTCCTATTCTGCCTTTTCTCTCCCTTTTTAAACAAATTATTGGAGTAACATCTACGGTTACGCGCTCACCTCTGTTTTGCTAAATAAGTGATGTCTTAACCTAGACTTGTCGAATAATTAACTAGGGAGGTGTATATACTTATAGTGACTGTGTTTGAACTTGCTTGATATATTAGTGCCAGTGTATGTTTACAAGTGTGTTTTTAAATAAATAATTATATAGTTTTATACCAAAGCTCTGGTCAGTGTTTGCTTGTGCTACTGCATTTTTAGCCCTATTGTGTATACTCTACGTACTGCCTAACTCTTCTTGAGAGAAGTCTGACTGCTCAGCCACAGCTACCAGGTAAATCTGGGTGGTGCAGACTGCTACCAATTGGGTTTACTGCTTACTCCTGTAGTCTTAAACTTTTTGCAGTGGTCCCTAAGGGAACTGCAGAGGTTTCTGCCTAACAGGAGTTATGGGCTCCTTGGGGGGGTGGAGGGAGAGGGGGCAGGGGGTATACTGATGGGGTTTTCTTCTATCCTTAAAACAATAAAGAGAAGTTTAAAAAAAAAAAAAAAGAAATTCGAGACCCACTGGGTGGACACGGATCTGCATGCGGCAGCATTATGCTGGAGGAACTGCAGACATTGGAGGAGAACAATATTTTTAAAAAGCAATACATGCGTCCAACTCCACACGCTAACACATGGAACGATTCAAAGACACCTGTGTTCTATTTTTGATTCATATACCTTTTGGAGAAAAAAAAACTGTGTCATACGTTACACAGAGAACACCATTTATAAATCTACATGGTTTAGCATTGTGGGCAAACAAGCTTTTACAAAAAGAACACTGTGGTTTCTTATTTACAAAAGAAATCCTCTTTTCCCACGTGAAACTGAATTGCTCATTGTAAGCTGTAGTATTCAGCATGATACGTACAAAACATCCATGGGTAATAGTCTCTCGTCTTGCGAGAGAGGTGCCCAACGGCTTCTAATGGAGCCAGGCCTTCACACATATCCTAGGCCAGTACACCTTGAGAAGCAGTCGGGCACCTCTCTCTCGCAGGACGAGAGAGGTGCAGCTTCAGTCTGATCGACTGGCTTCTAATGGAGCCAGCGACTAACTCGAGCACTGCAAGGCCAAGCAACTTGGCAACTAAGCAACAAGTAAAAGTTGCTGTGGCCACAGAACAGTTGGATTTACTCTGCGGTGGACGGAGTCGGAGAGGGCAAACTTCTACGGCCTGCACTGCAGACTGTTTTCTTTCTGGTGGGCGGCAGGGCAGCTCACCACGAACACTTTCAAAACACGAGGACGATGGAGAGAGAGAGAGGCGTGTGGGTGGATGCAGCCTGGGCCATCATCCCATCTCCACACTCAAGTCATTGGCTGCCTTCATAGATACAGTTATCTCATTGGCTGTTTGCCAGCCATTGGCAAACAGCCAATAAGATTACTGTATCTATGCAGGGATTCCCTGCAGATTAAAGATCTTCTCTGAGCTGTTTGCACACATAGTGATACTGGCGAGCCATCCCTCAAGCGCCCCGCCAGCATCCTACTTAAAAGGGGTACGTAAAGTGCGTGGCGCTACGAGCTCCACGCACTTTACTATAAGCAAAAGCAATGTAAAACGGGACGCGGCCGGCTGCAACAATAGGAAGGTAATTGTCGCCAGTGTCTCACCACAGCGCCCCCACGAGGTGGAAAATATAAACAGATTCAGAAGAAGAACTTCTGACTTCTGAATTTGTTACAGTAGTCAGACCTGGTGGGGGGCCTAAGTGGGGTCAGCGGCGCCCTGCCGCCCTATGATAGCGGCCGCCACTGGGATGCTGGAACCTATGCTAGTGTTGTTTGGCCTGGATAAGCAAGAAGAACAATGGCATCCCCTACCCTCCATGGTTCACTTTCTTTTATTGGTAGCAAGAGCGTGCCACGCCAGATATTGGAAGAGAAGGGAACTCCCTAGTTTAAAGGAATGGTCTGTCACAGCAAAGGACATCTATCTTATGGAAAAGATTACGGCGGCAATTCACAGAGGAAGTGCAGATGTGGAGGGGGAATGGCAGAAATGTTGCAAAAGATTTGGGACAGGATAAGGTGACATCCCTATAACTAAGACATTTCGGCTCTGCCCAGGCAGAGACAAGAGCAGTCAAAGGACTTAAGTCGAGTTTGTGGAGAAAGGGACCCGATCACCACACGTTTGAATTGTTTGTTTTATGCCTGAAAAAGCATATATAAGTTGTGCTGCTGGTTAAAGGACTGGTGGGTGGGAATGGTGGGGGGAGGGGAATAAGTACACATGAAAGTTTCAGAACTGTAAGCATTTACAGAGGGCATGTGCTCTCCTGTCGATTTCTATCTTTCCATGTTCTTTTGAAAGCAATAAAATCCAATTTACACCAACACATAAAAACACTGCCAAAGGGGGTGGAAGAAGGATACAGGAAAGTTCCACAACCTCAGGCGTCAAGTCTGTAAATCTATATAAAGAACTACTGATTTTTTTAAAAGAGAATCCAAGAACTCTGAGAAACCTTCTTTATTAATTTTCAGACATTTTGGGGGAAATTACCAGAACTTTGTATGTTTTGGAAAATGCTGAGAAAACACCAAGGAAGTCCGGCTAAAGGGAAGTTGCCAGAAACTGAACATTCTGGTACTGTTTAGTTATTAATTGTAGTGGAAGGCCAGTTAAGAGTAGGTTTTGGACAGAGGACATTTTCTTTGGGACTTTGACGATGGGCACCTGTAGTGTTAGTTTTGTTAGGCAGGGAATATTCCTGTAGCAATAGGGAAATGTAGGTATTATTTTTTTTGTCTAATTAAAACCTTTGAACATGTCTGCAGTGAGTCCGGCTACTTCTTCTGATCTGCCACAGCATATGAATTGAGTGACTGAAGGCAGATTTGGTAAAGGCACTTTTATAACACCAGTAGCAGGTTTACAGCTCAAATTACATCATTAACTCTCAGAAGACTGCTTGAGAAAACACTGGCAGGCACTTTGAGCACAAAGTTTGATGGAAAGTCTTGATTAAAGCGAGCTCAAAGAGTTCCCAGGAGAAGGTGTTTTGCGTAGGGTATGGCATGGCCATGGGCAACCAGTGGGTGTGCAAATAACCAAACAACACCTACAAGCTTTGTGCCCCTCTAATGCAATTTCTCCCTACCTGTACTCTAATGCAATAGTTTCGGCGTATAGGTGTCGCAAGCAACACCTCCCAAACTAAAAAGACAATGAGCACAGTGTGGGCAGCAGGATTTGGGTACTGCATTTTAGTGCCTGAAAAGAATCACTTTGTCATTATCTAAAAGTCCAGTAAGGCGGGGTCTGAGTTATCCATATTAAAACCACTATGTGGAAAGAACGAGGGCAATGAAGGGCGGCTGGAGGGTCCAGAGAGGGGCAGGCTCATGGAGGTTTGAATATAGGCCAATATGTGTGACGTGTGACTGTTGATCAGCTTGAGAACAAATCTTACTTGTCTGAAAAGAACTGCAATATGTTTTAAATTGAAAATGTTCAGAGTGTGTGTGGATTAACTGCCAGAGTGGCAGGCACTGTTTAATGTTGCTGCAAACAGCGCTGCTTCCATGTCCCATGAAAGTGTACAACTACCAATGCGGGCCTATTCCAAGTGAATGTGATTATGCCTTTTATCCCGGCAAAGGGTGATGCTTAGCAGCCAGACCACACGCTGCAGGCAGCAGTGCTATTTCTTGGGCTTTTTTTGGGAGGTGATCCGCTTAGCTAATCTTGGTGGGAGAGCCTCACACCTTTTAGGTATAATTTTGCTGCTAGGCATTCCGCTTTGAAGCTTGTGTTCAAACCAATGCCATAAACTCCGGCAGATTCAGCATAACTACCAATATACAGGTCTCTCTGTGTGGGTAGCATTCTCTAGCAACGTTACGTGAAATGTGAGGAATGTTTCGTGAAATGTGAGGCAATATTGAAGTAGATTCACCTATAATGAAGACATGCAAGAAAAGCTTGCCCAAAAGGAGACCACACTCACAGAACCTGTTGAACACCTGCAAGGTTTTTTTTAAAAATTAATGTATTCAAACCAACCAAAATACAAACCAAACACGCAGTGCATATATCAACAGTTCAATTGTTCATCATTTAATTCCAGTCACTGCTCCCCCTATCCCACCCCCCTTCACGAGCCTGTTTATTCCAAACACTCTGTGTCTGCCTCGAGTGGTGGGGTCTCACTTTCTGTGGATTCAGTCAGATCTTGTGTTGTTCCAAACAATTTCGCTATCAATGATTTCCATGTCATCAGGGTTCCCGCCTCCTCCTCTCCACCTAGATTGCTTGCCTCTTGCCACACCATGGTTTCTGCCTCCGCCCATTTCTGCAACTCTTTCCACCACACCTCCACCCGTGGCCTGTGGCATGCCTTCCATCCCATGGCAATCCTCCTTTTTGCAAGCACATACGCTAGATCCTTCAGTTTACTAACATGCTTAAGTTTCTGTGCTCTGGGGAACCCCCTTAGCAAGCAGGCCCAGGCCGTATTTATGATGATAGTGACCCCCTTTTCGGCTAGTTTCTGTGCTACTTCACCCCAGAAACGCTCTATCACTGGGCATGATCAAAACATGTGTACCATGTCAGCATTTTCCTCCTCACATTTGGGACATGCCTGTCGTCCAGCGTTATCAAACCTAGATATTTTCTGAGGTGTCATATATGCCCTATGTGTAATATACAGTTGTATCTGTTTCAGTCTGGTGTTCCTTGACACCTTTTTGTGGTATCCCAGGGCGCGGTCCCACATCTTATCCTCTATCTGGGCCCCTACTTCCGCTTCCCAGTCTAGTCTCAATTGTGTCAATTCTTTCCCGACCTTAGACATCAGCATCTCGTACAGTCTAGAAATCTCATGTCCCCCTTCCGTTATATCATATACTACATCTACGATAGCATCTGGTTCCTCTTCCAGTACTGTTTCGGGCCAGGTTTTCCTAATTCTCTGCACCATTATGTGATATGTGATATACTGGCCCGTATGTAACCCTGTCTCTTCCCCTAGCACTTCAAAATCCATAATAGTCCCCTCTCGCCAGATATCTCCCATCGTTACCAACTCCACCGATTCCCAATGGGTCCTTATTATCATCCTTAATTGCTTATCTCCCCCTGCCAGTGTAACTAGCGGTATCTGCGGGGAGCATGGGAATGGGTTCTCCATCATCCTGCATGCCCGGCGCCACATCTTCCACCCAATCCTCATCATCTCAGGGCGCTCTCCCATTTCTGCCTTGGCCAGCCAGATCATTTCTTTTAAATAAAACGGGGCACAATCTTGTCCAAACAGCCTAGATTCGGGGATCACTTCGTCTGAGAGCCATTTGGCAACATATTGCAGCTGGCTCGCTACCTAATAAACCTTGTAATTAGGCAGTTTTATCCCCCCTTTCTCGTAGAAGTTCTGCAGCTTCCATAGTGCCACCCTATTCTGGGTACCGTGCCACAAGAAATCCCTACACATGCTGTTCAGTTTAGTGAAAAACTTCTTGGCTATCAGGTCTGGAATATTACCAAAATAATGCAGGAGCCTAGGTAGGACCACCATCTTCAGCATTGCCCCTCGCCCCATCATTGCTAGAGGCAACTTCACCCAGAATTTCATACACTTCTCGATTTTCACAATGGCTACCTCAGTATTGTGCCTATGTTCTTCCTCAACCGTATGGTACACGTCTATCCCAAGGTATCGAAAGGTACTCACCGTCCATGGTATTTGTAACACCGGTAGCCGCCCTCCAGGAGTTCCCTTATAACTGCCTAACGAGAAAATACTAGATTTTTGAGGATTCACCGCTATCCCAGACAGCTCCGCATATCTCTTCATCACCTCCAGGATATATTAGAGATTTTCCTCAGGGTACCTCAAGTACAGCAACAAGTAATCCGCATATATACAGATCAAGTGTCGTTCCCCTCCCACCTCGATACCTATAGTGTCGTATTGCTGTCCAAGGTATATTGATAGGGGCTATAGGGCTAGTATATAGAGCATTGGGGACCATGGGCACCCCTGTCTGGTGCCTCTGCTGAGTTGCCATCTTTCAGATATCACTGATCCTGTTCTAACTCTAGCCAGCGGTTCACTATAAAGCATCTTCGCCCACCTTATGTATCCAGGCCCTATTCCATACCCCGCCAGGGCTGCCAGCAGCTATGGCCACTTGACCGAATCAAAGGCCTTAACTGCGTTTGGGGATACAATCGCCATTTCGCCTTCATGCTTACATCCCCATTCGACAACCCGATGGAGTCGTCTATGGTTATGTGTTATATTTCTGTTCGGGACATAGCCCATCTGATCGGGGTGTATACGTTTGTCAATAACTCTCCTCAGTGTGTTTGCCAAGATAGCCGTCAGTATTTTGCTGTCCTGGTTCAACACCGACAACGGTCTGTAAGAGCCACAGCTATGTCCCGGCTTGTTCGGTTTGGGAAGCGGTATTATGATCGCTTCCCAAAGTGACTCCGGCAACCGTCCCACCTCAAACGCCTCATTTAACATTTCTAACATTGGGGGGAGCACTTCCTCCCTATAAACTTTGTAGAATTCGCTGGGGAACCCGTCCGCCCCCGGTGTCTTACTCGTAGGCAGCTGCCTCACCACCTCTTCTAACTCTTCCAAAGTAATCCGTGCATCCAGCACTTCTCTTTCCTCAACACTTATCCTAGGCAGTCCTATGTCTTCCAGTGTTTCCATTATTTCCCCATGACTATTTCCCTCCTCATCCCCATATAACAATTTATAATAATCTACGAACTCCTGGTTAACTCCCTCTTGGGTGTCCGCTACACTACCATCTTCTCTAATTATCGTTCTGATAGTGGGTCTGGGAGTTTCACTTTTGTATAACCATGCCAGGAGCCTTCATGTTTTATCCCCTCCCGCATGCTGTCGCTCTATATATTTTTTATATTTGAGGTTGCATAGTCTTTCCCATTGTTCTGCACATTTCTGCTGCAGTTTGAGTATCGGCACCGTATCTTCGTCCCCTCTACTTAATGCCCTTTCTAGTTCTCTTTCTGTTTCTTGTAGGTCAGCCACAATCCCACGCTGCAGGCCTTTTGATTTAGCTATGGCTACCCCTCACATCACTACCTTGAAGGCTTCCCATAGTGTACTCGCCGAGTCAACGCTACCCGTATTCATCTCGAAGTAATTAATAATCTCCTCCCTTATATCCTCCCTAAAAGCAGGATCCTTAAGCGCCTCTGCCCCGAGGCCCCATGTCGGAATCCTTGCCCTTGGATGGCAATATTGCCACCCGAGAACCAGGGGCGAGTGGTCCGAGAGGACCCTCGCTTTATATTCTGTCTGAGTAATCTCTGTTATCACCTCCGCCGTGGCAAAGACATAGTCCAGCCTCGTATGTAACTGCTGTGGGGCAGAGTAATGTGAATATTGCCTTTCTCGGGGGGGTTTCGTTCTCCATACATCTGCCAGACCAAAGTCGTCTAGCAGTGTCTGTAGTGCTTTTGCCGCTGGGGCGGGTCTATCAAATTTGCCATCCAATCTGTCTACCCTGGGGTTTAGTGCACAGTTAAAATCCCCTCCCCAAATCACTGCACTACCCATGCACATGCTAAGGTCGCTGCATAGAGTTCTGAAATACGCTGCCATATTCTGATTGGGGGCGTATGTATTTACAATACTTATCTCCTTATTCTCCAATAGTCCCCGCAATATCACCATCCTCCCATCCGTTCCGGCCACCTCCTGCAACAGTTGGAACGGGACGTGCGGTGCCACCCAGATGAGTACCCCTCTAGCGTAAGCAGAGTATGTTGAGCCCCCCACAACCTCCTTCCATTTCTTTGCAATCATTTCCATCTTTTCCCGTGTCAGGTGAGTCTCCTGCAACAGTGCAATATCTATCTTCTGCCTGCGCAAGTATAGAATAACCTTGTTCCTTTTCAGATAACTATTAAGTCCCCTGACATTCCACGTGTCTATTTTAAGATACCCCATGGTCTATGAGAGTTTCCCTTCCCCTCCCACCAGTGCAGTCCAGATCCCACTTCCGTCTCAGTCTACCTAGGCTCGTTCCCCAGTTCAAACTTCCTATAACTACACACATCCCAAACTCCCCTTCCCCTCTCCCTCCCGCCCCCCTTTTCTCAACTACAACACACCACTGCACACAACCCTTTCCCTCCCCCCTCCTCGCCCTACCCCAAGAAAGGCCCAGCTCCATCCCAGGATCTCAGGCTCCCCCGTGTTTGGACCTACCCTGGAACCCCAGGCCAAGACCCCAGCAGGGTGTCACCACACTATTGGTGACCTAACTAACCTCTAAATGGGGGTGTAAAGACTAGCTCTGCAAGGCTCCTTAATGAAGCAATAGTCACAGTGCTTGCGGTTAATTTTCTATTCCAATCTGGTACAACCGGCCCATGTGCCACATCAATGACTATAGCCAAGTCCCACAGTCCTAAGCCGCACCACCTTCAGGTGCCCCCACAGCGCATTACTTATCTCCTCCATCTCCTCCTCTCGTCTGGATGTCCGACTCCTGAGGGCAGCCCTGCGCGTCGAGCCATCCCATGGCATCCTCCAGTTTCAAAAAACAAAGTTCTGTTTTTGTGAAAGACTTTCAACTTCGCTGGGTAAAGCAAAATATACTTATGGCCCGCTTCTCTCAATCTCCTCTTGACAGCCCCAAAGTTCATTCGACTCCGCTGCACCATCAGGTTATAGTCCGGGTAGGCCGTTATGTTAGCCGCCCCTCTTTGAATTGTTCCACCCTTGTAGAAGTGTTCCAGTATCTTTTCTCGATCCCAGTAGTTAAGGATCTTGGCGATCACTGGCCTAGGTGGGTTACCTGGCGGCGGCTTCCTCGTTAGAGCCCTATGCGCCCTTTCCACCGCGAACCCCTGAGACAGAGCTCCTCCAGGTATCTCCTGCAGCAACATGGATTCGATGAACTCCGTGGGGTTGTGTCCTTCTGCTCCCTCCGGCAAGCCCACAATGCGGATGTTATTCCTCTGGGCAAGTCCTTCTGCTTCCTCCGCCCTATTCTCCAGATTGCCCACCCGCTGCACCAGGGCGTGTAGTTCCGACTTGTGTGAGGCACAGTCCGCTGTGTTTGGGCTCACCTCTTTCTCGAGGTTCTCAGTGCGCTCGGCCAGTGACCTGACATCCTGCCGGAGAAGATTCACTTCTTCCTGCACCTCTCCGACCTTGCGGTCCAATGCTGTTTTCAGTTCAGTTACAGCCAGTTCAAGCTTGGCCTCCCAAGCCGCCTTCAGGTCTGCAATCGCAGCTAGGACATCCTGGTTCGTACCCGTGACAGCCATGCTACCAGCTGGGGGCCTGTCCTTGCTCCTGGCACTTTCCGGGCCGGGCGGCATCCTGGCGTATTCGTCCAGCGTAGGCTGCTTCCCCTTCAGTCTTGGAGGTTTGTTGGACATGGTGCTACAGCTATAGGTCGCAGGTCAGCCCTACCACTTCTGGTCTGCCGTTCCAGCGGGGGCAACCTGCTGTAGTCTCCCGCGCTCAAGGGGGCCGCCTCAGAGATGTTCCAAGCCTGGCCCTAGTTCGTCGCAATGGATTGTGCTCTCCCACGTAACCGTATGAATCCCAACTTCAGCTTCACCTCGGGGTGGGGGGGCGCACACTTAGTCCCAATATCGCCAGCGCCACCCAGGCACAGGGGTACCTCAAAGGCTCATCCAGCCTCCCCCTCAACCTGTCCTGGACTGCCTGCAGTGGCCTGCCAGTCCGCTCCCTCCCTTTTTCTCTGCTGTCAGGGCAGCACCAGGATGCTAGAAATGTTTATACATCTGGCCAAGGCATTTGCACCATTGAATGTGCCTGTGTTTGTGCCAGGAAGAGTCGTGATGCGGTGCAGAATGCCGTTAAGTTCCCATGCAAAGCCTCCCATTCACAGTGTTCCGTTGCTTTTATTGTATTGTGGAGCAACCCGGGTGCTTCACTTCTTGCCTGGGATGCCGCCGAACAGCCGCATCAGCTGACTGGGGACTGATGCTCCTGCCGCCGGGGCCACTGCCCCTCCTGCGCCTGGGCTGCCCTACGTGTCTTTTACCTCTTGCACATTCGAGCGGCCCGTGCTCCTTATTGTACTTCTGTTTTTCATTACAATGAGCACTCCCTCGGGGCACACTTCACCAGCCTCCCTCCACACGTTCATTCCCTGCGCTACCGTTTCATAGCTACAGATATCGCTTTTGTCACTGCTGGCTTCTGCAGTTGTTCCACTATCCGCCGTCCTTAGCCTTAACTCCTCCTCACTGCCTTTGTGTGGGCCGCCCGCTTCTGTCCTCGCGGTCACAGACCTCGCCACTTAGTTTAGTTTCCTTGGGCTACGCGCCCAGTGGAAACTTTGTTGCTCTGCTGGTGCTAATCAATAATATGGCTGCAGTCACGTTCTCAGGCAGCCCCCGCCACCATCTGGCTAGTGAGAGCGGATGCCGCCGCTGTGGTCCGCAGCTGTCATAGCGGCCCGCAAGCCTCTGTTGCGCTATGCCGGGGACTCTCTCCCATATGTGCCCGGCTTCCCCCACGTCTCCATCCACCGCACTCCGGGCGCTCAGGCTTATCTGAGCCCGCACCTTGTCACAGGAAGACTCTGTTCACTGCGCCTCGCGAATGTGCGCACAGTCCGCTACCGTCACCTCACCATCTCGCGGCCGGCTGCTTCCTTTGTTCTGGCCATCAGTCGGCCATTTTACAACGTCCTTCTTCCCCGGCTCTCATACCCTCATACTCCGTCACGGCTCCTTCCATGCGCTTCAAAAGTTCAACGGGCACAGCCATCCCGTTCATACGGCAGCATGTCAATTTTCAGCGATCACAAGCGTCTCGTAATGCACTATTTGCCAGGATCTTTTCAGGATCACAGGAGCTCCTCCAGACCACGTCCTCCTACATGGCCCTCGTAGCCACGCCCCCTGCAAGGTTATAGGAGAAGTTCTCTCATGAATTGTATTGGCCTAATGGATAGGGCATGTATTTTCTAGCATATATTGATCGATCTCATTTTTTTTCCAATTCATATCACCTTAGATTTTATGACATTTAGACATGTCAACCGCACATGGCGTAATCCGCCATTTTGTGATCATCTTATCCGTTGATCAATCGCCCGAAGTTCAAGTACCCTGGTGGTAGTAAATCCTAACACATGCTCCTCAAGCTGACATCAGCAGACACTAACGTTCATCTTTTTTTTTAAAGCTTATATTTTTATTGAAGTTTCGATTAACATGCGGTTCATATAAGATCAGGTAACCGTTAGCTAACATTAATCTTCCGCCCCTTGTCACCACGCCAGTGCACGTCTCATTAAAGCATCCTCTGTGCGCAATCTGTTGACTTGTCTCCATGGAAATCTCAAGACGCCTCTTTTCTCCCTAAATCTCAACAAACCCTTTCTGATAAGACAACATTGGAGATTCTCCTGCCTGCGTGTCTGTCTGTTTCATTCCGAGGATCAACAACTCCTTTTTGGTCTGTTCAGCTACCTAGCAACTAGGATGCATAGAACTGAAAAAGGTACTTCCACTAGCTCTAATGACTTTTCCCTACAACCACTTTGCCTTTCAATAATAATTCTTACATAATTGACAAATGTCTTTGCCAAAGGAGATATAAGATGTTTTCTTAGATCAGTAGGTTGTTTCATGTTCAAACAATTATTTTCCATCTCCAATTCCTACTGTCTTTGCACTATGGGTTTTTGTAACATGTCTGTGTCTTCTATGACGAATCCTACAGATCCCTCACAGAACCCCTGCCTAGAGACTCCTTCTAGGTGGCCAGGGAAAGGCAGGCGCATCCTGATCCTGACCATCAGCTTGTGGGTGGTGTACTGCTGGAGGATCAACTGGGAGGAGACGAGGCCCAGGGTGGTGAGGCGATCCTGTGGGATGAGACACAGTATGTTTCCTTTGAAAGGGAGAACCTTGTAAAGTTACCTGAACAGGCAATGGCCTATTGTCAATATGTGTATCTAAACCACATATGAGATCTGTGGCTCTGAATGCAAATTCCTTTAAACCTGACCTGGCCTAAATAACAGCGAAAAAGAGAAAGTTCCCTATTGGGGAACTTGCGTCCCCTGCACACTATCCTGTAAACCTAAAAATAGGCAAGTGATTGAAAGTCAGTAGCAAGTGGTTCCTGAAAGAGAAACAACACTTGCTACTGATTGGGTTGTTGAAGTAAAGTCAATTAATGTGACCAATCTAGCAAGTTTTGAAGATTACAATGTATTAACATTTTTCAAATAACCATTTAGTAGACCATTAGTTCATAAAATGTAATATATAAATTCTCATTACCCATGTCAATCACCTATGGGTGTAGGTCCAGATAGTAATATATAGATTGGGTAGATGGACCTTAGGTACTTTGAAATGTTGTTTCCCCCTACTAAGTTGGAGACAGTCTAAAATGACGTCCTGACACTGGAATTGCCTATATTCCTATCCACTGACTCAACCAAAGGTCAACTCCTATTTACATACTGTATTATAGAATTATCTCAGAAACATTGTCAATGATGTAACATTGCTCATATTCATTTTCACAAATTCAAACCAAGGTCAGTTCTCATTTAAATGGTATGGTATGGTAATGGTAATGTTTATTTATATAGCGCCTATATACAGGCAAGTGTTTCAAAGCGCTCAAGGAGGGAAGGAACATGGGGAAAAACAACAGTCGCTCAGAGCCCTTGAATTTCTGAGACGATAACAGTCTGCACATGCAGATTAAGTGCAATATTATACATTTAACAGTTTAGATTCAGCAAATAGGCCTGCCAGCGATTCTGCAGTTTTTTCAAGTGCACATTAAGGGGGGAAGACAAGGGAGAACAGACAGAACGATCTTCAGGCAGCGCTGTATACAGATCATGCAAGTGCGGGAAGGTAACGGAGGGGCAGGGGACCAGTGCGCCCAGTCAGTAGAGACTGGTGAAGTGCGGCAAGAGAAGCGCTCAAGGTTTTATTATTGCGGCAAGTGCAGAAGGACTGGCAGGGGTGCCTGGGAACTGTGAGACTCTGAGGTACACGAGGCGGCAGTCAATAATGTGTGTGGAAGAGGGAGAAGAAGTGGAAGAGGGAAATGCTGTAACATAGACTCAAACAAAGGTCAACTATCATTAATACAATGTATCATAGAATTATACCCATGTAGCCAGCTACGGCTATTACTCTAATATGTACTCATAGAGGATGTGGCTAGATGTTCATAGAAGGTGTTAGAAGTGATAAAAGTGGGAGCTAAGGAGAATAGAAAAGATGAGTTTCCTAATGGATGCTGAAGAGGATGTTACCGGAAATAAGTCTTGCTAATAGACTAATTCAGGGTCACATATGACACGTGCTGCAAATAAACGGGTGTTTTGCCACATTTATCTCTTGGTCCACAGGTTTGTTCACTAAAAGAAGGGAGAGACAAAGTTCCCTGTCAGAATGAGGGATTTAAATAAAACCTCTGTGGCGTATACTGGGCTGACCAGACGCTTACCAGGAGAACTCCCATTGTGGAGAATGCTGTTCGGTGTCTTTGCCTTAATGCAGGTAAAAAGGCACACCACCTATAAAGCTGCTTACTGTCTAGAAACTGCACTATAGAAAGAGGATAAAACAAATTATCCAGATATAAGTTGCTAGGAACGTATCAGACCAAAAATAAAAATAGCGGATGATTGCTTACAATAGGGCTTAAGTGGGAGCCTCTTGTAGGAGCAGTGGTGTCATGCTTGTGTGGCCACTCAGAACTAAAAGGACGGTCCGTTATATCCGCGTTTCTCCAGCATGGGGTCTGGCATGGCACATGCTCATGAATATTCCCCGTCGTCAGGCTGGGAATCCTCGGTAAAGAAAAAATCAGTATCACTTTCGTTTCTGATCTGTCTTTCGTAGTAGTAACCAATCACTGATCTCTGCGTCATACTGACCACAGCCAATGACTGCCCTGTACCTAAGCCCCGCCTCTGGCAGCCATCTTCAGATTTTTACCGCACGTTCAAGTGTTGGGAGTCCTCGTCCTTAGCTCTCGAGCTTTTACTGCGTGTTTCGTGCTTTTTCAGGTGAATTTTCACATTTTTTCGGTTAATCGAGCCTCAAGCTCCACCGTTTCTACTCCCGTTAACGGCTACCCGTTGCAGGATTTTCCTACGCCCCTCAAGGGTGAAGATTTCGTCGAATCAACTTCTTGGAGGATTCCAGAAGATTCGCGGCCTACTTCGAGATGGCCCAGGATGCGAGTTCGTTGCCCGGACCCAAGCTGTTTCGCAGCTGCCCTGGATGCGGGCTGCAGATTGTGTTTAAGGAAGACGAACATTCGCAATGCCTCTACTGTCTTCATGGGGACAAGACTCATGTAGAGAAGGACTGCCAGTTCTGCAAGAACTTGTCGGAGCGGACCATGAGGGACCGTCGATCCCGTCTCGCCAGCTGGTTGGAGCAGGGCTCAACGGGTGAGAAGAAGAAGAAAGGATCCGAGCGGGCTTCTAAGTCCTGTGCGGGCGCCCCGACGACGGGGGCCCAACACCAGGCCAAGCGCCGTGAGTCCGCTGGCTCCGGGAGCGCCGAAAGGTCGGGCTCTTCGGTCGCCAGGCAGGGCGCACCTTCCCCGGCACCGTCAACCACGAGCCAGCGCTCCGGTTCGGGGAAGAGGAAGTCCGAGACCCCGGGTAAGCTTCGGGAGAAGCCCCGTCCGATCTCGGAAGAGGGGGAGCGAGGCATCGCCCCTCCCCCAAAGGAGAAGGCCCGGGACGCACCTAAGGTGGTGAAGGCCCCTACCCAGCAGGCAAAGGCCTCTATCGAGGCGATCGTGGCGACTCTGGCCAAGCCGGCAGAAACCCCGCCAGCGGAGACTGCCTCCGGGACTAGAGTTTCCCTGCCGCCAAGGCGGGCATCCTCTTTTCAGCCCATCGTCGTGGCCGCCATGATGGAAGAAGCGAGGGGGGGCACGGTACCCTCCTCGAGCTCGGAGTCAGCCTCGGAGGAGGAACTGACCGAGGCCGTGAGGAACCTCGAAGTCCAATTCGAGAAGGTTCGATCCCGTAAGGAAGATCCTCGGGAGATAACCGAGGAAGACGACGATGGCGAGGAAGAGCAGCCTTCCCTTCCGGCGCAGCTGGAACCTAGGCCTCAGGATGGCTCGGCGGCCATTTTGTCTGCGATCCAGTCTTTATGCTCTGAGATGAGGACGAGATTCCCACGGCCCAGGCCGGAGGACCCGCAACCTGGCACGTCGGGAAGTCCTCAGAACAAACGACGGAGGACCCAACCCTCTCCTCCGCTCGCCCCCGTAAGGCCTACAGTTCCCTCCTCATCCTCCCACGAGTCGGGAGATGATGATGCGTTGGGCTCGATGACGGGCTCTGAGGGCGACGGCGACGGAACGGGTCTCCCGTCTCCCGTTGCACGGGCCTCGCCGCCCGACGGGATTGGCTCATTCCACGCCATGATCGCCAGGGCGTCCAAATTGTTCCAGCTCTGCCAGGAGGAGCAGAAAAAGGAAGGTTTCCTCTATCAGCGCTGGGAGGCCAAGAGGAAGACTGTCATCGCGGTGCCTCTAATCGATGACATCTGGGAGGAGGGCCTGTCAGTTCTCAAAAACCCCTCCACGGCACCAGCCAAACGGGACCGGTACGAGAAGAAGTACCGGGTCCCCGAAACCGCTCCCCTGTGCCTCAGGGCCCAGCCAACGCCAGACTCGGTCGTCTCGGCAGCGGCGAAGAAGAAAGCGCAGGGTCAGGAGCCTCGACGTCGAATTCCCCGCCGGACGGCGAGGGAAAGAAGTTGGACGCCATGGGGCGGCGGGTCATTTCGTCGGCGGCGACGAGGATCAAAGCGGCCAACGCCCTGGCGATCGTGGCCCGTTACGACAGGGAGCTCTGGTTTAAGCTGGCCCCCATATTGGACTTCCTGCCGGACGACAAGAGGTCCGAGGCCCTGGAAATACTGCAAGAGGGCGAGGTGGCGTCGGACCACGCCATAACGGTGGCAACCGATATTGCCGATACCGGGTTCCGCCAGCTGGGCAACGGTGTTTGCCTACGACAACGGGTTTGGCTCCGGGCGACCGACTTCCGTCAGGACGTCCAGACCAGGGTGTTGGACATGCCGTTCGATGGCAGCAACTTGTTCGGGAAGGCAGTGGACGAATCCCTCCAAGCCATAAAAACGGACACGGAGACGGCCCGCGCCCTAGGAGCCCTTCAGCAACGACGGCCCTTTCGGAGCTCCGGAGGCAGACAAGGTGCCTCCAAGGGATCCAGCGGTGGCTCGTCGTCATACCGCCAGGCGGCACGCTCCTCGTCTCAGGAGGCCTACAGGGGTCGCGGCAAGCAGGGAGCGCCTCGCCGCCGTCGGCAAGGTGGCCAGGGCGGCAAGGCCACCACCTCCAAGCAGGACTGAACCGGCCGTGGTCTCGGGCCCCCACCCCGGTGGGAGGCCGGCTGACGAATTTCGTCGGCGTGTGGAAGTCCATCTCCACCGACCGTTGGGTGCTGGATACCCTGGCAAGAGGACACTCTATCGAATTCCTGAAGAAGTACCCTCACGTTACACCTGTGGCCAGGAAGGAAAATCACGTCCCGCAACTGCTGTTGGAAGTACGGGCGATGCTCAGGAAAGGCGACATCGAGCTTGTCCCGAAGAGGCTCCAGGGCTCCGGGGTGTACTCAAGGTACTTCCTCGTCAGGAAGAAGACGGGCGGCTGGCGCCCCATCCTGGACCTTCGTCGTTTGAACAAATACATCAGATCACAAAAGTTCAGGATGGTCACCCTCCAGCACGTACTGGGACAGCTGGAGGAAGGCGACTTTCTATCGTCGTTGGACCTGGAGGATGCTTACTTCCATGTTCCCATCCTCAAAAGTCACCGAACGTTCCTCAGGTTCGTCGTCCAGGGACGCCACTACCAATTCAGAGCACTGCCGTTCGGATTGAAGTCGGCCCCCAGGGTCTTTACCAAGTGCCTAGCACCAGTGGCGGTGCGGCTGCGCCTGCAGGAGATTCACGTCTACCCCTACCTGGACGACTGGCTCATCCGCTCAAGGACGAGGGAACTCGCCGTCGAACACACTGCGAGGACCGTCCAGCTACTCACAGACCTGGGATTCACCATAAACTACCCAAAGTCCCACCTGGTGCCGTCGCAGGGTGCCCTGTTTCTGGGAGCGAAGCGCGATACAGTGAGGCGCCTGGCGGCCCCGTCGGAAGAACAGACGAAGACCATTCTAGGCAAAGGGCAGCGCCTGCTAGCCAGGGACGTGGCCAGGGTGAGGTCCATCAAGTCCCTCCTGGGGATGATGTCCTCTTGCATCTACCTGGTACGCCTCTGCAGACTACGGATGCGCCCTCTTCAAGAATTTCTCGACGCCCGTTGGATGCAGGTGTCGGGCACCTTCGAAGACAGGGTCCCCCTCAACGAGGTGTTCCGGCGGGCGATTCAGTGGTGGGGCGTTCGAGCGCACCTCACGGCGGGCAAGGACTTTCAGACGCCGGCGTACCAGGAGACGGTGACGACGGACGCCTCCCTGGAAGGTTGGGGCGCCTACACCGGAGATCTCCACGCAAGAGGCCTCTGGCTCCCGGAGGAGAGGCTCCTGCACATCAACGTCCTGGAACTCCGAGCCGTGTTCTGGGCTCTCAAATCGTTCCTCCCGTCGCTCAAGGGCAAGGTGGTGCGGATCTTCACGGACAACACCACAACAATGTTTTACATACAGAAGCAGGGAGGCACCAGATCCCCAGCCCTATCCAAGGAGGCACAGGATCTGTGGCACTGGGCGTTCGCCCAGGGGATGTTCCTGGTTCCCTTCCACCTGGCAGGAGAAAGCAACACCATCGCCGACTCGCTCAGCAGGGAGCTGCGTGCGTGTCACGAGTGGGAACTGCGCCAGGATCAGGTGGATCAACTCTTCCGACGATGGGGCAAACCCCAAATCGACCTGTTCGCAACAGCGACGAACTCGAAGTGCAAGAGGTTCGCCAGCAGGTTTCCCCAGCCGAGAAGCATGGGCGATGCGTTCTCATTTCCCTGGGACGGCCTATACCTGTATGTGTTCCCTCCGTTGCCGTTGCTGCTTCGACTCATCAGCCAGCTCAAGAGGTCCCGGTGCAGGATGATCCTCGTCGCACCGGCGTGGCCGAGGCAGATCTGGTTCCCGGACCTTCTGGACTTGTCAACGTCCCCTCCCATCAAGCTGTCGGCGGACGCGGACCTTCTCTCCAGAGAAGGAGGCGCAATCTTCCACCACGACCCGGCGTCGCTGAACCTGCAGGCTTGGCTCCTGCAGCGCTAGAGTTTGGAGGCTACGATATACCGGCCGATTGCAGAGAGGTTCTTGCAAAGGCCAGGGTTTCCTCGACTCTCAAATGCTACGGTCATAAGTGGAAGGGGTTCTCTATCTGGTGCCGAGCACAGAAGATCAACCCCCTACGGATTACGGCCCCTCAAGTGCTGCCATACCTGCTATCGCTGGCAAAGGCTGGGCTAGCCCATGCCTCCATTAAGATTCATCTGGCGGCGATCTCCAGATATACCAGAACCACAGGACGGACGTCCCTGTGGTCCCATCGACTGGTAAAAGAGTTTATGAAAGGACTGTTCCGGTCGTTCCCGCCGGTGAAGGCTCCGGCCCCGGCGTGGGAACTTAACGTGGTGCTGACCAGGCTCATGGGGCCCCCATTCGAGCCGATGCACTCCGCACCGAGGAAGTTTGTGTCGTGGAAGACTGCATTCCTGGTGGCCATTACCTCCGCACGACGAGTGGGAGAGATCCAGGCCCTATCCTGCAAAGCACCGTACTTGACTTTCCATGCCTCGAGGGTGGTGCTTAGGACGCACCCCTCCTTTATGCCCAAGGTGCCGTCGGACTTCCATCTTAACGAGCCCTTGGTGTTACCTGTTTTCTTCCCGTCTCCTTCGTCGCCGGCCGAGAGGACTTTGCACTCGCTGGATGTGGCTAGAGCGCTGAAGTTCTACGTGGACCGCACGAAGAGTTTCTGGAGGACATCACAGCTGTTTGTGAACTTTGGACCTGTGAATCAAAGGAAGGCTCTCTCGAAGTCTTCTATTTCCAGATGGCTCTCCGGCTGCATCATGCACTGCCACCGGTTGGCTAACCGACCGCTGCCAGGCCGTCCGAGAGCCCATTCGACCAGAGAGATCGCTGCTACTACGGCGTTCTTATCTGGTGTGCCCCTGCTGGACATCTGCAGGGCTGCTACGTGGAGGTCGACGCACACCTTCACGAGATTCTACTGCGTCGATCGGGATTCCAGGGAGGAGTCCAGGGTCGGCCAAGCAGTGCTGTGCAACCTGTTCGCTTAAGGTGAGCCTGGTGAGGAGGTAAGAGATGCTTAATGTTGAGTTTTTTGTATTGCTTAATGTTGAGCCTTTTGCCACCCCCCGTGGTTGTGCATGTGTGTACTGCTATTTATTCTTATATTCATGAGCATGTGAATCCATGCCAGACCCCATGCTGGAGAAGGAACAAGTTACTTACCTGTAACTGTTGTTCTCCAGCATGGGTCTGGCATGGATTCACATGCGAACCCTCCCGCCTACCCCTCTGCGGCTCTTCGCTTAGTCATACTGCCTCTTCACGTGCTACCAAATCTGAAGATGGCTGCCAGAGGTGGGGCTTAGGTAGAGGGCAGTCATTGGCTGTGGTCAGTATGACGCAGAGATCAGTGATTTGTTACTACTACGAAAGACAGATCAGAAACGAAACTGATACTGATTTTTTCTTTACGGAGGATTCCCAGCCTGACGACGGGGAATATTCATGAGCATGTGAATCCATGCCAGACCCATGCTGGAGAACAACAGTTACAGGTAAGTAACTTGTTCCATCTTCACATTCTAAAGGGGGGATTAGACAGATAGTGTATCTGTAAGCGATGTGTCTTTGCAGCAAAATAAGTAAAATGAGAGCACTTAGTCAGGTGCTAATGGCCCGGTTCCACAAATAGTGTGACTGTGTCCGAACGCATTTGTTTAATTATTCAAAATGGCCACTACAAATAGCGGCATTTAATGATGTCACCATGTAATTACGCGCGTGATGTCATATGTCAACAATGTTTTTTTTAATTTTTTCTTTTAAAGAAACTTTATCCATAAAACAGCGGTAATAGGACTCTCAGAGTGCTATCTATGTTGAGGAGTCTCACTAGAACGTAAATGTGGCTGCTAATTGTATGTATGAATGCCACCAAATGCCATCTTTGGCAGTTAGTGATTGCTTTAAGCTGACTTTAGCAGGTCTTCATGTTCACTTCCACATAGTATCTCTGTTCAAATTTCTTTCTAGTGAACTTGTGATAAGAAGCCCCTGATGAAGAGTGAAAGCCCAAAACGCGTTGGGCAATTTATATATTACATTTTATGTACTAATGGTCTACTAAATGGTTATTTGAAAAATGTTAATACATTGTATTCTTAAAAACTTGCTAGATTGGTCACATTAATTAACTTTACTTCAACAAACTAATCAATAAAAGGGTTGTTTCTCTTTCAGGAACCACTTGCTACTCACTTTCAATCACTTGCCTATTTTTAGGTCACAGGATATTGTGCATTGGACGTGAGTTCACAATAGGGAACTTTCTCTTTTTTCGCTGTTACATTGACAACCTATATGCCAAGGTTGTACTTTCTCTCCCCCGCACCTGAAATTTAGATGACTTTCTACTTAGTAAAAAAAATATTTAAGACTCTCTTCAAACCCCTAGTTGGGTAACCTCCCTTATTAACCTATAAATCGATGTGAATTGTGTCAATGTGCTGCAGGCCTAAACAACAGAAAGACCATGCAAGGTATTTCAGGATAATAATCCTCCCTACTCCGAAAGGTATAATGGAAAGGAATGTAGAAATGGTGCCTTAAATAAACTGTCTTCCTCTGTAACAGCAAATTATAATGACACATCCTTAAATAATTCTAAGGGAAAGAAATCTACCCTTAGAACTAAGAAGGTATTTAAAATAACTGATTTTGTTGTTGGGGACAACAAGTCCCATTATCCCAGAAGTACTGGGATGAGGAGGAGGGCTGAAGAGTCAGGCTGTAGTAGTAGTCCGGAAATAAGGCCTAATAGCCCACACCAGAAGCAACCTGAGAGGCATACAAGACCCCTTCAGGTGCAGGCACTTAGGAGGAGCTGGAACTGTGACTGGAGTGCATGCTGCAGTAGCAAAAGGAAGAAGACACAGTGTTGGCAATCCAGGCAGATGTGGGAGAACCAAAGGGACACCGGGATCCTGATGCAGCAGATTTCACCTGCTTATCCTGTGAGGGTCCTGTTCCCCCAAATTCTGGTGTGCAGAGGCTGCAGTGTGGAAGGCGTTCAGGAAGGCTGCCTTTCCCTATCTGAGACTAATTGCAGAGATTGCGCAGCGAGAAGCGTGTCAGAGACCATGGTGAGCAGCTGTCGTGAAGCCGTGGATCTCAGGAGCTAGAGGGGCTCCTTAATTGAGTGGCCGTACCAGAGACACCTTCAGCGAGGAAAGGTGTGTGTCCCAAGTGAAGCCAGAAGTTGCCGAAGTGGTGCAACACATGGAGAAACGAAAACTAAAGCAGGTGAGATAAACCTGGCGTTCTAATTTCTTGTGTGAGCACTGCCGGCAACAGTATCCAGCTTAATAAACACTTGTGTAAGTGTAGAAGCGAGGCAAGTTGTTAGTTCATTCTATAACAATGGAACACTTGAAATGTAGCATTTGGGTGTGATTGAGTATTCCTATTTCACTTGCGTGACGAGCAAACGATACGGAAAAGCAATTCTTAAACCTTTAAACCTTGTAAAATCTATTAAGAAGTGATCGTGTGTACCTAAATAAGTTTCTCAAAGAAAGAGTGAACTCTGAATTTTTATTCACGCAAACTACAATTGCTTCTGGAGAGATGTCAGGTGTTTAAACCATTGTATTTGAAGTTGGAGAAAGCAAGCATTGCACAAGCCAAGTGTATTCCCATATTAAGACTGAAAGCAGCCTTTCCCAAAGCCAGTAAGCAGTTAACACTACTGTAAGCCCAATGGAACTTTAACATTGCCCAAGATACAAGTGTGCAGGCATTACCTGAAGCCAAGAGAGTGGCACCAAAGCTTCTTGGTATTTAATCCTGGCTGACAGTTGGCAAAGGGATAAAGGCAAGGTTGGGGAAGGAACATTTGCTACGTATAAATATTCTCTGAAGCTGATACACCCTACATTGCTAAAGACTGTAGATGGAAGAGAGCAGTGTGTTCCAAAGGCAATTATAGGTTGTTGTGGTGTTACGCTCACCTGGTCTCTGCGGAGGCTTTGGGGCACGGTTGCAGCACTCCCTGAGTTTGAATCACCCCCATCAGGCCTCTCCCTCAGTAGAAAAGCTGTGAGTGGTGGTAGGTGGTGATACTGCTCCTGCATGGAGATAAGAGTGTGTGAGTGCGCCAATCTGTGATTGTTGTACCTCTCGAACCCTTCACCCCAAAGTACGGTTTCTGTGAGCATACGCTGGCCCATAAAGCTCACCTGTGAATTATGGAAGATAAGTCTCTGACCTGCTACTTCTGGCAGGGGCGCGTCGAATGGGATCTAGTTCCTTCACTGATCCCTGATAAGGATTAGTCCAGTACAGCTGTGACGATGCTTCTCCTTATGATTGGTAAGTCTTTCTTGAGCTCTTGTGATGCTGTTCATTCTGTTTAATGTCTTTATATGTTGCTCCTATTAATGCCCGCAATAATGTCTCTCTTCTGTTTTCTTCCCTTAGATGGAAATGCGGCCTCAATGCAGCTGTGAGACCCGAGACGCGGCCGGATGGAAGATGGATGCTACCGCAATGTTCGACAGCAGGTAAGTGATGGTTTAGGGAAAAGCGCGAAGTATGGCGAAGCGCAACCTTAAATGGACTGTTTTTTCGATGTCTAACCTTGTCTTCTGTTTTTCCTTGCAGGCGCTGCCGTGGACGATGGAGTGTGCCGTGCTGCAGTGCCAAGATGAAGATTTCGGCGTTCCGGAAAGTGTAAAGATGAATACTTCGTTTGCCAAAGAGATGTACAGGTAAGAACAGCTTCCCCCAGTTGGTAAGTATACTGGCAGGAAGCAGGATGTCCAGGAAGCAGGATCTTCAAAGGTAAGTCTACCCCAGACGATGGTGAGCGTTACGCTGCTTGCAAGTGCAGAATAACGCGAAGCGTCTGTCTTGAGGATCGAGGCAGCTTATATAGGTGAGATCGTGGGCACGCACATTAGGGCTGGCTTACCAGCCACACCCTGCCACTCATAGCAATCCATTAGCAGCCACACCCAAGAATACACTTGGGGCTGCTTAATGGATGGAATGGTCAAGGTTAATGCATCCTGCTTAATGGATGGAATGTTCAAGGTTAATGCATCTGAAGTGCTATGTCCATAATAAAAGCTTTTTGGTGTTAAATGGATGTTCTTGTTTTACTTTTGTTCATGAGTCCGGTGCCAAAGGCTCCAGGACAGTGTCCACCCATGTCTCCTGTGCATGTGACCGCTGCATGCTTGCCACTCCCCCTCAAGGCCCCTCTCAAGGGTGGTTCTCCTCCCGGTCTTGGTTTGGTGGGATTATTGCGATGGAACTGTCTGATTAAACGTGGAGCATGGACGTTTTCACTGGGTTCCCAAGTTAGGTCTTGAGTTCCGTAACCTTTCCAGTCAATTAGGTAATACAATTTTGATCGAACCACCTTGGAGCCCACAATGGATTTGACTTCATATTCTGGTTCTCCATCTATTACTTCCGGCTCTGGCTGAGAACTAAGCTGTGTATTGGATTTCATAGGTTTGAGGAGAGAGACATGAAATACGGGGTGAATTTTCATGTGAGATGGTAGGATTATGGACTTTATAGTATAGGGGTCCAGGTATCTTGGGAGGAAAGCTCTTGGCCCCTTCAGGGGAATATTTTTGGATGCTAACCACACCTTTTCTCCGATCTGGTAGGCAGGAGCTTACTTCCGATGTCGATCAGCAAACAGTTTTTGTCTTTCCTTAGTCTTGGTCAGATGCTCTGTCGCCTCCTTAAGAACCTGAGTGATGGTTTTATGCAACGTTTTTATGGCTGGCATTTCCAGGGTATTGGGTGGATCTAATACTGATGTCCTTGGATGCCTTCCGTGCACAGTGTAGAATGGAGTTTGCCCTGTGCTTGTGTGAACTGAGTTGTTGTATGCATACTCAGCTATCCAGAGTATATTTTTCCAAGAATCCTTGGACTGTTGCAACATACACATGAGATATTGCTCTAAAGTTTGGTTGGTTCGTTCAGTTTGCCCATCCATTTGAGGGTGATGGCTTGTGTACAACCGGAGATCGATTTTGGCAATCGTACAACACTTTCTCCAAAAGGCAGGAACAAATTGAGTTCCGCGATCAGATACTAATATTGATGGAAATCCATGCAAGCGAACAATTTGCTCTAGGAACACAGAAGCGAGAGTTGACGCAGTTGGGAGTCCCTTCAGAGGGATGAAATGGGCCATTTTGGAGAATAAATCCACGAAGACTAGTATGGTGTTGTATCCATTGCAGGGTGGAAGATCCGTGATGAAGTCCATCGACGGGATATGCCAAGGTGCTGCCGATACTGTTAGTGGATGTAGTAAGCCAGAGGGGTTCTGTTTCTGAGACTTGTGTTGTGCACAGACACCGCAGGTTTCAATAAATTGGGCGTTGTCTTTTCGCAAGGTTGGCCACCAGTAGTTTTGTTTTACCTTAGCCTGAGTTTTGGCTATTCTTGGGTGTCCTTCCACTAATGAATCGTGGTAATTTGTGATGATTTGCTTTTGCAGTTCTTGGTCTTGGACATATAATCGTCCTTGGAAATACGGTAGATTGTGTTTGATGGTGTACTGATCACCTTTTAACAGCCATTCCTGTTGGGTTGAATGATCCATCAGGGATTGCAAACTGGTTCTTTGGTCCTCCACACACGTGGTGGCAGCTATTCTGGTTTGAATCCTTTCTTCAGGAATTATGGCCACGGGGTCGGATGCTGTAAAAGCCTCTTTTTCTTCACTCATGCGTGATAGAGCATCTGCTTTCCCATTGCGTACTGCAGGTCTATAAGTGATAATAAAATCGTATTCTGCGAAAAAGAGAGCCTGACGAAGTTGTCACGAGGATTGCGCTTTGGCAGTTGTCAAGTATTGCAAGTTACGGTGGTCTGTCATGACAGTGACGGTATGTCTCACCCCAAGAAGGTAATGTCTCCAGGCCTTAAATGCTGCTTTAATCACCAGTAATTCCTTATCTGTGATTGCGTAGTTCAACTCAAGGGCTGAATATTTGCGGGACCAGAATGCGACGGGGTGTAGTTGTCCTGTTTCAGGGTCTTGTTGTGACAATACTGCTCCCATAGCTATTTTTGAAGCATCTGTCTCAACTATGTAAGGTAGGTATGGTCGTGGGTGTAGAAGGACTGGTGCTGTAGTGAATGCTAGTTTCAACTTCTGGAAGACTTCTCCAGCTTCTGTCGACCAATGGAACTTTTGATTTTTCTTTAACCAGGAGGTAATTGGATGTACAATTTGTGAAAACCCATGTAAAAACCGATGGTAAAAGTTGGCAAATCCGAGCACGCTTTGCACTCCTTTCGTGGATGTTGGTGAGGGCCATTGGAGGATTGCATCCACCTTTCGTGTAGCCATATGTACGCCTTGTGGTGTGAGCATGAAACCGAGAAACTCGACCTCGGTTACATGGAAAAAACATTTTTCCAACTTGGCATACATTTGGTGTTGTCGAAGCTTCTCTAAGACTGCCCAGACATGGCCTACATGTTCTTCCATGGAATTTGAGGAGTTAAGAATGTCATCAATGTAAACGAGCGCAAACGTCCAGTAGTTCACGGAGTACATCATTCATAAAGAATTGGAACGCCGCCAGGGCATTGCATAGCCGAAGGGCATGACCTGGTATTCAAAGAGGCCGTAGTTCGTGCGGAAGTCCGTTTTCCACTCGTCTCCCTCTTTTACTCTTACAAGAGGGTATGCTCCTCTTAAATCCAGTTTTGTGTAGATTTGAGCATGTTTCACTTGGTCCAAGAGCTCTGGTATATGTGGTAAAGGATATCGATTTTTACTGTGATCTGATTGATGGCTCTATAGTCGATGCAAGTTCTTAAGTCTCCCTCCTTTTTAAGCACGAAGAATAAGGCCGAGGAGGCAGGTGACTTGGACAGGCGATTGAACCCGTTCGCCAGGTACTGATCCAGGTAAGTTCTAAAATGCTGATTTTCCTTTCAGAGCGTAAATTCGGCTGCAAGAGATCTTGGCTCCGGGTACAAGATCTATTTGACAACCGTAGGGTCTGTGGGGGGGCAGAACGTTGGCTTGCTCTTTTTTGAAGACATCCTGGTAATCTTGGTATTCAAGCGGTAAGGAGCTGAGGAGGCCCAACACGATTCAGTTCTTCGGTTTCAGATTGGTGTCATCATTTTTGTAACATGTGTCGGCACAAGCATGAGGAAATGTTAGAACTCATTTTTGCCAGTCAATCCTAGGATTGTGGGTCTCCAGCCAGGGCAGTCCCAATATCATCTGGAACTGAGGAGCACTGATGAGATCGAAAGTAATGTCCTCTTGATGCCCATCCTGACACAGAAGCTTGACTTTCTCAGTGTATTGTGTCACTGGGCCGAATGATAGCTCAGAACCATCCACAGCAGTGACGTTTTCCGATTTATGCTTCTGTCGGAGAGGAAGGCCTATTCAGAGAGCCAAATCTTGGTTAATGTAGTTACCCACAGCTCCACAATCAATATATGCCTCCAAGGCATGTATTTTTTATGGTTGCTTGTGATTCACCAAAAGCACTGGAAGGACTAGATGTGAGGTCTGTACGGATACCTTTTTCATGCTCAACAAGTGGACCCCTACACTTGCCGGGCATTGGCTGTTCCCGAGCTCTGTTCTTCTTCTTCATCAGTTTTTACTGGGCAGTCATGGAGGAAATTACCTGCTTGTCCACAATATAAGCAAAGCTGTTGTTGTCTTCTTTTTTTCCCTTTCTGCTTCTTGCATTGGCTCAGACTGTTCATGTGCTTTAGTCTGATTTTCACAAGGTCGTACGTAAACTGACCGGCCCTCTGATCTAGCTCGATCCATTTTCCGATTCTGCAACCTATGATCGAGTTGCACCATCAGGTCTATGTAGTCCGCACACCTCTCAGGGGGATTCACCACTTGCACCAACACATCCTTAAGTTCTCCACGTAACCCTCGGGAAAAGAGTGTAGTCCTCTTCTTTTCTCTTCTGGCGAGTTGGTCTGGGCTATGAGACGGTTGAAGGTTGCAATATAGGTTAATAGATCTTGACTCCCTTGTCTGAGTGACAACAACTCGTTGTCCAGAGCTTGTCCTTGAGTATTAGGGCCGGCTTACCAGCCACACCCTGCCACTCCTAGCAATCCATTAGCAGCCACACCCAAGAATACTCTTGGAGCTGCTTAATGGATAGAATGTTCAAGGTTAATACATCCTGCTTAATGGATGGAATGTTCAAGGTTAATGCATCTGAAGTGCTATGTCCATAATAAAAGCTTTTTGGTGTTAAATGGATGATCTTGTTTTACTTTTGTTCATGAGCCTGGCGCCAAAGGCGCCAGGACAGTGTCCACCCAAGTCTCCTGTGCATGCAACCCCTGCATGCCTGTGCCCCTGACTTCATGACCATGACATGTGGGTTACAGACGGAGAAGAGAGGCAAAGAAGCTGCCCCTTTGAAAGGGGATATTCAGAGGAAGAGTGCCTTGCCTATTTGAAGGTGTTGGCGTACATGAAACTGAATCTTGTCAAACATGTTTGAAGTTACAAAGTACTGAAGCTGTAGTAGTGTCTTTGGTTGTCAGTAGATGCAAGACTTCAGTAGCACATGTGAAGTAGAAAACTATGAGGCAAAGAAGCACGTCCTCATGGTGAACTCTTGTAGAAGTTGAAGTTCTTGAAGTGGAAGTAGAAGTACTGTGAAATCATCCTGACAAAGATACTTACTGTGATTCCTAATCTTATCAAGACAGACATACAAAGGAGCCGATTCATGGAATTAATGTGCGCTGAAATTTTCAGTGCAAGCGTGCGAATCGCAGTGCCAGTGCGAAAATTGCAGCGAAACCCACGCACAGCGATTCATGGAAGATCGTGCGCGAGGAAATTCCAGGATGTGCGCCAAAATTCTGCGTGGCGCATGCTGGCGCACACGTCTCCAAACAACGTGCGCTAAGTGCACAGCAAAATCGCACATAGCGCGGCACACACAACAAAAGTAGGAGGAACAGGGGGCGTGACACACGGAATGGGGAACAACTCCTGAAAATGTGGGCGTCACGGGGGAAGTACAGGAGGCAAGTGCGCGGAACACCCACACGCATGTTCAAAACACGTATTCATGGAATCAAATGGGGCTAACGCGTGCGCCAAAAAAGACGCGCTAATCCGGAAACACGTATGCCAGCAGGAAGCAGGCGTACGTGGACCCGCGCAGCATAAAAATGTGCGCAAACAACAAACAAGCACAGATGCCAGGATGAATATACCGTTCCTAGCAGCAGTGGTCGTGGGATACCGCAGGAGGAGGAGGAGGATAGTCAGGCCCAGAATTTTTACACCCAGAACCAGCCTTTTTGGGATGCCTGATGACCAGGTGTATGGGAGGTACAGGTTTCCACCTCACATAATACTCGACCTGGTCAGTGAGTGGGAGGATGACCTCACATCACCCACCCTGTGCTCCTAAGCACTCAGCCCCCTACAGAAGGTCCTCAATGTACTGCACATCTTGGCCACTGGATCATTTCAACGGACAACTGCTATAGTGGGGGGGTGTCACAGGCCACGCAGTCACGCTGCCTAAACCGGGTGTTGGCCATCATGACTGCACGCCCATCAGTCCGCAGGCACATATCCCTGCCCAGAACACCTGCAGAAAGGCAGGCTGTCGTCCAGGATTTTTACGGGGTGGCACACTTCCCCAAAGTGCTAGGTGCCATTGACTGCACCCATGTGGCTCTACGTCCCCCCAGAGCATCAGAGCACATCTACAGAAACTGCAAGCACTGGCATTCCATCAGTGTCCAGGTAGTATGTGATGCCAAGGGAATCATCACCTCAGTATATGCCAACTATCCAGGGTCCACCCACGACAGTTTCATTTACAGAATGTCAACCCTAAACCGGGACCTAGAAGCTGGGCGGCATGGCGATACATGGCTGCACGGTGAGTATAAATGCCACAGCACATGCATGCATGTCAGATACTGAGCAATATCACAACCCCACTAATGATACCCATCACCACCTCCCCAGGGGACAGTACCTACGCTCTGAGCACCCACATGATGACGCCAATTCGGAACCCCACCACCCCACACGAGGTAAGGTACAACACAGCCCATATTGCAACCCGAGGCATAGTGGAGCGCACATTCGGAGTGCTCAAGTCACGCTTTTGCTCCCTTCACCATTCTGGCGGGCAGCTGTTATACGCTCCCCCAGTAGTGTGCAGGATCATAGTGGCAGCATGTGTCCTGCACAATGTTGCAACACGCCGGGGCCTGCCCGTGGACATGGTGGTGCCCCCACATCCCCAACCACAAGCATGGCCGCTGCGCATGGGAGGGGAAAGGGCACGGGGTGCGGCAGCCCGTACACAGCTGGTGGATAATTACTTCACCTAAAATCACACCCCTGTGGAGTGCACACAGCCCTGGCAATGCCAGCTGACAATCAATGATGATGACTCAAGGGACAGTCAACTGTCACAACCATACCAGCCTGAGATTGGTCACCTGGAAGTGTTACATTGTGTGCCCTACCTACACAAACACCACCAATGGTGTGTCATCAAAAGACACACTTCTATGCTGCAAAAATCATTACCCCCTTGCAAAATACAACATGACAACAGTGCCATGTCACCCAACACCTCCCCAGCACCGCCACCCAACACACCACGGCATGTCATGCTATGTGAGTGCAAGCAAAGCAATCCCCAAAACATCACACAAGTGTCAAAGTACAGTGTCCTCAATGGAAACTGCCCACACACAATATGCTCCCAGTAATGTAGAACTAACAACACACATGACCAAATACTTACCAACAATTCAATGCAGCTACACAACCTCAAACATAGCATAAACATGACAGTACTAAGTTAAAGTAGTGGTAGTCTTACAACCTGATCTTGCCAGCACATCGGCCACTTCCAACTGTACAGTGCTGCTGCCACGCAAATGTCCAAGTGCACTGCTTACAACATGAACTCCATCTCCAAAGTAGACGGCCTTGTGAAGACATGAGGAATTAACCTGCAAATTAGGTGAAAGACATGGATGCACAAGCACATAACAATACACCATGCAGTGTACAATTCAAGAACAATATCCACTAGGAATGTATACACAGTATTGACTACAGACTGCCCACACAGCTCATGGGAGTCCTACGTCACCGTGTAAGTCAATGTCACTTGGGCACACCCTTTGCAAGCCCATGGAAACGGGAAGCAGGAGGGGTGTGTGTCTCACGAACCCAAGCATCTAACCCAAACTCAGGAAAAGCCTGCATGTGCCCAGCCGGAATACAGTGGATGCACACGGGAGCCACACAAGGCAACACACTGCAAAAAAAAAAAAAAAAAATCAAAAATGGCCATTTGGGGGCCAGGGGGAGGAGGCCACCCAGGAGGTCCGAGGACAGGGTGCGCACCAACACCCACCTGTGTGGATGTTGGGGAAAAAAAAACACCTCCATGGGCTCATGGCCTGCACGGCTATGCCAGTGTGGGAGAACTGCTGCTGTCGCTATCATCACCCTCTGCTGCTGCCACAGGAGGTGGTGCTGCCACAGGAGGTGGTGGTGCAATGGGAGGCAGCCCGCGCAAGGCCCTGGTATGGTCCTCCATGGCAGCAAGCATGCGGGTGTGGAAGGTCTCGTTTTGGAGGATTATAGTGCAGAGATCCCCATGCAGCACCTGACGTGATGCACGGATCTCCTTCTGAGTTGCCTGCATCTCAGCTGAGAGCGAATGTGTGATCCGCTCCAGCTGCTGTTCTGTCCTCAAGTTAGTGGAAGCCTCAAAGTCAACAAGAGTCTCCCTGAGGTGATGGAGTTCTACCCTAAGGGCTTCCCTGTGGCCCTGGGACTCTATTGATATTGATTGGCGTAGAGTCTCCAGTGCGCCCGTCTGTCCCTGTTGGACGCCAACATGTACTCCCTGTGTGATTGGCAAATGGAGTCTGTTGCCTGCTGTAGTAGCTCCATCTGCCTGTCAGGGGGGACAATGGAAGTGGCCACCCTCTCCATTGCTTGAGCCATCATCTCAACTGATGCTGCCTGTTGGGTTGCCTTACCGTAAATGGATTGTTCCCATGCAGTATTTCCTGGTGGCGTACGGCCACCGCGTCGTCGGGAACTACATCTGTTTGGGGCAAGGCGATCTGCGCCTTGCTGTGCCGGCACTACCTGAGGCTGCAGGACTGCATTCCCCCTCTGATCTGCTGGCCCAGGAACAGATGTTGTGGAGTGTGACCCTGCATCCATAACCGCCAAAGGCAGACTTACCAACTCTGACATCCCCATAGAGGGTTCTACCCCTGGTACAGGTGGGTTGGGCAGAACAGAATCCCTGCCAAAAACACCTACCTGCGACGCCACATAGGTCTCATCATCGGAATCAGCACCTGAATAGAGGTCTGGGGAGGTGCACCCAGAGGCACCCCTCGATAGAATGTTCTGCAGCAAGATTGGGTTCTCACCCACCACCACACCACGTCCCCCAGTCGTGCCTGAGATTCCTCCTGGGTCTGCACCATCTCCTCAACCTCAACTGCATCCCCTGCAAAAACATGAAAGACAAAAAATGGAAACAGGCATTAGCACCATAGCACACAAATAGGCCTGACAAGCTACATAACCAGTACATAATTTACACGATTTACACATGTCCCACATGACTATAACCCTCCCATGCATGCACTATCACTGATTTTGAAGGGGACCCAAAAGGCAGACACTGATGACACCTGCATGGAAGAGCAACACATTTGCTGCATGCTGAGTAGCACTGCCATCCCACATTGGCCTGTGAGTGGCATGTCCAATACACATACATGACACATGCCATCACACAGATGGCATGTACCATAGCCATGGTACATTCCACAAGTACATCCATATGTCAGTGAATGAATACTGTCAGCCATCCATGTGAGATGGACATGATGAGATGAAAAATGCTACATAGTGTGACAAAATAGGCATGTGCCACACACTGCAACACATCCAGTGTCCAAAAATACAGTGATTGCAGGCCGATGTATACATCAATGGTTTGTCACTTCAACATGAGGGGAAACAACTATCATGTTCCACATTCAAACAGGCCCCAAAAATTCCTTTGATCAGGCCAATACTCAATTAGCCTGAATGGTCTAATCATTCATCTAACAAGGTAACACATGTGGTCCAATGTGGTGTTCATCAATTACAGAAGCATGTCGCAAATGTAACAATAGGGCTGAGGAATGCGTAGCCAAAGTGGGAAAATTGAAACAATCAGCCTGAACGAACACTTAAAAATACAAACAATGTTGTTGCAAGATGCCACTTCAAGGGCAACTGCCGTAATGTTGAGTCAAATTACTAATGTGGGCAGAAGGGATACTGTCACACCCAAATCGAAGGCCGCTGAATGTTTTGGATGAAGCACATGGGTGACCCATACCACTCGGGCACACACACCCTCACCTGGCACTCAATCAGAACCCGTCACCCAAACAACATACACATGCATTACACACACATGCATGGGCACTCACCGGACAATGCTTCATAATATGTAGTCCTCCCACACCTTCGATCTGTTCCTCTGTGATGAATGCCCCAGCAACAGACACATGTTCAGTGAGTTTGTTGTCCTCTTGTGGAGACCCATCGCCAGTCACCAGAGTAGCGGCATGATTTGAGGCCAGCTTCTTCTTTTCTCTGCGTTTCAGGTCATTCCACCGCTTGTAGCAATCATCAGCTGAGCGCCTCACAAATCCAAGGGTACTTATGCGGTCGGCGATGGTCTGCCAGTGTGCCTTACGTTGACCAGGTGCGGTCTTGCACCCTGCAGTCACCAACATTTCGTGGCTATGTGCCGACACATAGTGCACAAGTGCATCAAGTTCTGCGTCATTAAAGCAAGGCTTCCTTGATGTGCCGGAGTGTGTAGCCATGTCTGGGGTCTCAGCCTGTCATGCCAGAGCACCCTTCTTCCTCTTCTTTAAAGGTGGAGCAGAGCCAGAGTGGCTTACGGTGCTCTGGTCAGTAGGGGCAGAATCACCGGTGGACTGGGTAGTAGGAGTGTGGGAATGCACAATGACCATAGTTCTTGATGCAGGCATTGGTTGCTGGGTAATGTTGGCAGGGGGAACGTCAGTTTGATGGACTGGGACTGACACTGTCCTGGCTGGGAGAGTCAGAGCTGGGGCGGATGGAGCTCTCCACGAAAAGCACGTACAAGGAAATGGCGTCCTACACGCAGCTTTTAAACCGGCCCACATGTACACGTCAGATACGCGTGCACGCGGGTGCTTTCCTCCAATTACACGCGATGACACTCGGACATGCAGTTTTTCCACGTGTGCTCTGTCATCATGTGCTATGAGGGAAACGCCCGCGCGCGTAATGTAACTTACGCGCCTACGCGCTAAGGGCCTTTGGTCCAATGGAATCGCGTGCGTGCACTGACACGCTTATGCGCTAAGGCCTTTTCCTTGAATTACACGCTGACGTGCAATTTTTTCACGTGCCAAATCACTCTGTATCAAGCTGGCCACGCAAAAACACACGGAAGACCACGCTCCTGCCCTGAAGGCCATTTTCCTGCCCCCAAGAGCCCCGAGCACGCTCCCACCTGCCATCTGCTGCTGCCTGACTGCCTGCTGCCCACGTGCCCTGCTATTTGGTGCCTGCACATCAGCCATCTGCAGGGGTCCAGTTGCTGTGTCCACCCCTGCTGGAACTGAAGATTCCCGACTGGGATACCATCGCTCCACAGCCCAGCCCCAGGACCCAGCTGCCCACCCACGCCTGCCTCGGGGGTCGCCATGTTGGGGCAAACACCATTTGAGACCACTGGCGACCCCCAGCCAGAGGGGCAGAGGGCCACCAGCTTCACTGCCACCAAAGTTGGTGTCCTGGTGGAGCATGTCCTGGGGCAGTATGATGCCCTCTTCGGAACATCACTCGCCAACAAGGAAGGACGGGATAGGATCCGGGACAACTTTGTGGTTGCCATCAATGCGGAGGGGGTGGCAACCCGCAACATCAAGCAAGTCAAGAAGCGCTGGGAGGACTTGAGGTCCAGGACCCTCAACAAGGCCCGGCGCCTCGTGGAGGGGGGCCGGGGCAGCATGAGTACCATCCAGATGAGGGTCCTGGAACACGTAGGCCCAGCGCTCCACGGCCAGATCCTTCGGAGGCAGACCCGTCCGGAGTTGAGCGGTAAGTGGCCAAGCATTGCTGTCTGAGACAGGGCACGTTGCAGGGTGCAGGTTGTCTGATACTTGCCTGTATGTGTGACATAGGCCATGTACATATGTGTGTGTGCAGGGACATCATGGTCATGCATGTGAGACCAGTAATGTGTGAACCACATGGTTGGTGCATGTGTTACAATGCAACATGTGGAGCAGCATGGGGAATGCACACATTAATGCATGCCTGTCTCTGTTATTGGACGTGGATGGGGTGTGAGAGATGGGTGCTGCTGTCATGGACATGTATGGTGTTCATGTCTGTCTGTCTGACTTGCGTGTCTGTGAATTGTAAATGCCATGGATGCATGACACATGTCTGTGACAATGTTCAGATTCACTGATGCAGCCGACTCATCCGTGTATCCACTGTGTCTAGGGTGTACGAGGCCAGATGGATGAAACTACGGTGAAGTGTGTGCATGTGATAGGCATGACCCATGATGCATGTGAGTTTCAAACCAGCATTGTATGTTTCAAGAGTCCCTTGGACATGTATGCTAATGTTCATAGCATGCGCCATGCCTGTTAAGGCATGTGTTTTGCCTGCACTGACCCATGTGTTGTGGAGGGACATGATGGAAGTGATGTTTGATAGTGCCACTCATCTGCTATTGCTTCCTGTCTAGGGGACCATTGTACAGTACCCTGATGCTTGTGTTCTATGTCTCCCTCTACACAGCGGCAAGTGATGAAGAGGGCGGAGACGGCGCTGTGGAGCAAAGCGGCGGGGAGGCCCCCACCGGCCGGCGACGCAAAGCCCAGTCACCCTCCCAGAATTTACCATCGCCCGGGAGTGAGGGGACTGATGCTGCGTCTGCCACTATGGCTGCAGCGGAAGGTGTGGGTGAGCCCCCACAGGGGCTTGCAACGGCGGAGGACGGTGTGGAGCCATCCAGGTTGGTGGTTTCCAGAGAGGAGGAGGAGGCCGCTACTGAGCCGCACATGGGGCCTGGTGGGGGTGGTACCACTGGTGCAAGTGGTGCAGTCCAGGGCCAGGGGCAGGAGGCAGCACAGGTCACCGCAGAGGGGCCTGTGCATGTCGCTGTCCCTGATCCTGTGACTGCACCACCATGCACCAGCAGGGATGCCCCATCCCAGGCCCGTCCGCAGGTAGGGGGGATGTGCATGTCATCTGACACTCATCTACCTGCGGACGAGGGGACCCCTGGCCGTATGGAGAAGGTCCTGATTGGTGTCGTGTTGCGCATGCGTGACATTCGTGATGACGTGTGTGCTTCCCGGTGGGAGCACGTACGGCATCACGAAGAGCAGCGTGCCAACGTGGCCCAGTTGGGAGTGTCCATGGTCAGGGGTTTTGTACATGTGTCGGCCACTCTGACGGCCCTCTCCTCCTCTGTGGAGACTATGCGCCAGTCGTTCTCCATGCCGTCTTCCGGCCCAGATGCCACCAGGGCCCCCTGTGGACATGCCCTGACCAACGCAGCCAGCTCGGTGGGGATCCCATCCCTGCCACAGTCGGGAGTTGGAGGTCCAGCAGGGGTGGACACCACAGCAACTGGACCCCAGCAGATGGAGGATGTGCCGGCATCATTGAGCAGGGCACGTGCACGACGGCGTCGGTGGATTCCATCAGCCTGGATGCCATCGTGCTTGCAGAGGCAGTTGCGTTGGAGGCAGCGGCAGGCTCAATGTGGGAGGCATCATGGCTAGGGGCCATCTACACCAGAGGGGCAGGCATCGGCCGGAGGGCAGGAGGACCCTGGAATGGGAGTGTCTTCCGTGTGGCAGCAGTTGGGCCAGCAGATAGGTGCGGAGCGGCGGCGGGTGGAGGAGGCACGGCTCACAATGGTCAGGGTGGAGAACTCCATGTGCAGGGTGCTGAGGCGGGCTGAGTGCCTCGAGGGAATTTGCAGGGAGTTGGAGGTGGACATGGCGTTATCCCTGCGAGACCTCGGGGCCAGAGAACAGGCCCGCCTCCAAGACATTGAACAGGAGTTCGATGATGCCCTGGCCCATGACATCAACAAGTGAGCCGTTGGACTTGCCCGCCGCCATTGTATATAGTTCATTAGTGTTAAGTTTCATTTCTTTTTTCTTTCATTTGGGGCGCATGGACTATGCCCCACATTTTTGTATATAGTTAGTAATTAGGTAGGTTTCATTGTAGGTTTCATTTATGTCGTTGGGCTCATGGTCCCTGGATTTGCTATTTGTACATAGTTTTACAGTGGATTTTTCTCATTCATCTTTATTTTTTTTCACCATGTAGCAATGGATATTGCGCTTTTCTTTCCCTTTGGATTTGCTTTGTTGGACGGTGACTTTGGACACATTTTCATTTGGATTCATTTGGATTCTCATTTTTTTTATTTATCATTTTTTGGGACATGCTGCATTTTGATTATTATTGGCATTATTGTGTGTTTTTATTTCATTCCCTTCATTTTGACTTGAATACATTTTTGTTTCTTACTTCAATGTGTGGTCTTCTCTCATTGGTTTCATGCATGTCACAATGTGGGTTTTCTCAGTCATGTGTTGCCATTGTGTGGGTCTGACAGACTTGTACTCATGCGCATACTGCTTATTTGTGATCTATCATGTAATGATGATTTCAATTTGGAGTGGATGTAAAGCTTGGTTCGGTGTTTGGACTGGGGTGCTGTGGGGTGGGATTTGTGTGGCCATAAGAGCCAGGGATCTGGATTGTGATGACATGTTGGCTGGGGGACATGAGTGGGGGCCTGCTGGCAGGTGCCCTGCACTGCTGGGGGATGGGGGTGCAGGGGGACATGTGTGGGGGCCTGTTGGCAGGTGCCCTGCACTGCTGGGGGGTGGGGGTGCAGGGGGTCATGCGCTGTTGATCAGTAGTGCAAGGTGACGTGGCTTGGCTCGGGGGCATGCCCATGGTGGATGGGCTGCCTGTGGGACATGACCAGGGGTGGGGGGTAATCCCCTGTGGTGTGGGCTGCCTGCAGGGTCCGTGGAGGGTGTAGAGGGAACACCTGGGAGGACCCACACAGCCAAATCACGTGTAGGACTCCCCTGCACCCCTGAAATACACGTATCCTGCTGAAATTGTGTGTAAAACTTCCCGCGCACCCCTGAAATACATGTACCCTGCTGAAATTGCGTGTAAAACTTCCCGCACACCCCTGAAATACACGTACCCCGCTCGCACAGGGGCAATATTCCTGGGGTGCGCGGGAAGTCTCACACGCCATTTCAGCAGGGTACGTGTATTATGGGGTTCGTGGGAAGTCTCACACGCGAAAGGGCCCTGTGCGAGCGGGGTACGTGTATTACGGGGTGCGCGGGAAGTTTTACACGCAATTTCAGCAGGGTACGTGTATTACGGGGTGCGCGGGAAGTTTTACACGCGATTGGGCCTGGGCGAGCAGGCTACCACTCACCGTCTGCCTTGCGTGTAGAAGAATGCGTAGCCAACACCCACCCGCTGTGAAGTAATAGTGTGTGAACCCCAACGCCTGGAAAACACACGCACCGCACCCCACGAAAAGCACGTACAGAGCAATGGAAATCCACGTGGGATCTTCAAGCCCTGCCAGGGCAACGCCCGTGTGCGATACATCACAGGCGCGCTTACGCGCTAAGGGCCTTTGGTCCAATGGAATAGCGTGCGTGCGCTGACGTGCTCACACGCTAAGGGCCTTTCCTCGAATTACACGCTGACGTGCAATTTTTTCACGTGCCAAATCACTCCGTATGAAGCTGGCCACGCGAAAACACACGGAAGACCACGCTCCTGCCCTGAAGGCCATTTTCCTGCCCCCAAGACCCCCGAGCACGCTCCCACCTCCCATCTGCTGCTGCCTGCCTGCTGCCCACGTGCCCTGCTATTTGCTGCCTGCACATCAGCCATCTGCAGGGGTGCAGTTGCTGTGACCACCCCTGCTGGAACTGAAGACTCCCGACTGGGATACCATCGCTCCACAGCCCAGCCCCAGGACCCAGTTGCCCACCCACGCCTGCCTCTGGGGTTGCCATGTCAGGCACACCACCATCTGAGACCACTGGCAACCCCCAGGAAGAGAGGCAGAGGGCCACCAGCTTCACTGCCACCGAAGTTGGTGTCCTGGTGGAGCAAGTCCTGGGGCAGTATGATGTCCTCTTCGGAAGTTCGCGCGCCGACAAGGAAGGACGGACTCGGATCTGGACGGACATTGTGACTGCCATTAACGCGGAGGGGGTGGCAGTCTGAAAATTCCAACATGTCAAGAAGCACTGGGAGGACTTCAGGTCCAGGACCCTCAACAAGGCCCGGCGCCTCTTGAAGGCAGCGGATGCTAAGGGGCGCCGGGGCCACCTGTCGGAACATCAAATGAGGGTCCTGGAACGCATATCCCCAGCGCTCCACATCCAGGTTCTTGAGAGGCAGACCCGTCTGGAGTCGAGCGGTAAGTGTACATGCATACTGATTGTAAGCTGTGCGTGTGTGGTGTGCCAGTAGTGTGCAGGTTGCACATGTGGTTTTGTAGGGCCATGTATGGATGTGTATGTACAGGGCCGTGAGGCTAACACATGCGAGTCCTCTCATGTGTGAGACACATGGATGGTGCATGTGTGTGTAAGCTTGCATGCCAAATGCAAATGTGTGAGCACACATGCTTGAATGACTGTGTATGTAAGTTGGCATGGTTGTGGTGTCACACATGGATGTCAGTTCCAGCTGCATGTATCTGCACCGTGTACATGTGCATGTGTGTGTCTTTCACAAGGGTGCAACAGTGATGCAACATGGATGCTTGGGACACTGATATGTAGAAGACTGATTGCCAGATGTGACATGGATGCCGATCTCATCACTGCCACAGTTGGTGGAGGTGTACACATGCATGTAAGTGTGGTGGCGTGTGTGCATGTCAAGTGCACTCCCTGTGTTTCTTGTGATGTCTGGCTCACCTTTGGCTGCTCATGCTGTTGTATGTGTATGGATGGTGCTGGCTGTTGCCATATGGCTGTGGAATTGCTCATGTGTGTGAGTTGACATGCCATGTGTGTTGGGGATTGTGATGCCATGTCTGAATTTTGACACTGCCACTCATGTGCAACTGGCATGTGTGTATCAGTCCATTGTACAGTCTCCTGATGCCTGTCTCCTATCTCTGCCTGTCTGCAGCGTCAACTGATGAAGAGGGCGGAGAGGGTGCTGTGGAGCACAGCGGCGGGGATCACACCACCAGCCGGCGACGCAAAGCCCGGCTCCCCTCCCAGGTTGTGATCTCGTCAGGGAGTGAGGAGTCCGGTGCCACGTCCCAGGCCATAGCTGCCGAGGGTAGGTCCAAGAGGCGGAGGATGGAGTTGGACTCCTCTGCAGAAGAAGGGGCAGCTGAGCCCCCACATGGTCCGACGAAGGAAGATGGCACGGAGTCATCCAGGTTGGTGGGGGGTTTGGTGGAGGAGGAGGCCGTGCAAGGGACAGAGACGGGGTCTGGAGGTGGGGATTCCACTGGTGCCAGTGGTGCAGTGCAGGGGCAGGGACAGGAGGCAGCACAGGCCGCCGCAGAGGTGCCTGTGTGTAATCCTGTCCCCGATCCTGTGACTGCATCATCCCGCACCAGCAGGGATGCCTACGTCCAGACCCGTTTTCAGGGAGGGGATCCGCTTACAACTGGCCTTCCTATCCCTGCGGATGTGGCTATCCGGGACCGGGTTGACCCTGTCCTGGGTGGGTTGGCGTTGTGTCAACTGGACATGCGAGGTGCCCTGCAGTCTTTTCATGGGGAGACTGCACGTCATCTCGAATGGCTCGTTGACCACGTCAGCCTACTGGGACAGGTCACCCAGGCCGGATTCCTCCGTTTGCTGAACCTTGCTTCGACCCCCTCCTCACCTGAACCCCCTATGCGCCAGTCGTCCTCCGTGCCATCTTCCCACCCATGTATCACCTGGGGACCCTGTGGAGCTGCCTCTGACCGTGCGGCCAGGCTGGTGGAGGACACATCGCTGCCACAGTCGGGATTCAGACGTCCAGCAGGGGTGGCCACCTCAACAACTGCACCCCAGCCGGAGGAGGATGTGCAGGCAGCAGGAGCCAGGGCACGGGCACAGGCACAGCAGCAGCAGCAACAAGGTGGGAGCCATGATGGCTCGGGGCCTTCAACATCGGAGGGGCAGGCATCGGCCAGAGGGCAGGAGGACCCAGGACGGGAAGTGTCTTCCGTGTGGTAGCGGTTAGGCCATGCTATAGATGCGGAGCGGCAGCGGGCAGGAGAGGCACGGCTCACGATGGTCAAGGCGGAGAACTCCATGCAAAGGGCTCTGAGGCGGGCCGAGTGCCTCGAGGCAATTCGCAGGGACCTGGAGGTCCGGATGTCATCGTCCCTGTGAACCCTCGGCCTTAGAAGAGGACCGCCTCTGGGACATCGAGCAGGAGTTCAATGATGCCCTGGCCCGGGAAATCAGGAAGTGAGCCTTCGGACTAGCCCACTGCCATTGTATATAGTTAATTAGTGTTATGTTTCCTTTTGGTTTTCATTTCATTTGGGGCGCTTGGACAATGCCCCACCTTTTTGTATATAGTTCTTCATTAGGTAGGGTTTTGTAGGTTTCCTTTCAATGGTTGGGCTCATGGACCCTGGATTTGTACTTTGTATATAGTTCTACACTGGATTTCACTTCATTTAAGTTTCTTTTTTACCATGGATCAATGGATGTGTCTTATTTTTACACTTTGGATTTGGTTGGAAGGACAGACTCTTTGGAGACATTTGCTTTTGGATTGATTTGGATTCTGCTTTCACACATTTGTTTTGAATATTTTGGGCATGCAGCTTTTTCTTCATTATTTCCATTAGTGTGTGTTTTTTTTGTTATTCATTTGGTTAATTATTGAATACACATTTATTATATACTTTACTGATGTGGTCTTATCTCTTTTGTTTTGTGCATGTCACAATGTTGATATTTTCACAGTCATGTGCCACCATTGCGTGGGTCTGAGGGACATTGATTAATGGCCATGCTGGTTATGTATTTTCTATCATGACTTTGGAAATTCAATGTGGGGTGTTTGGACTGGGGTGGGATTTGGGTGGCCATGAGGGGCATGGGTCTGGAGTGTGATGACCTGTCGGGGGGGACATGTGTGTGGGCCTGCTGGCAGGTGCCCCTGACTGCTGGGGGGTGGGGGTGCAGGGGGACATGTGTGGGGGCCTGCTGGCAGGTGCCCCTCACTGTTGGGGGTTGGGGTGCTGGGGGACATGTGTGGGGGCCTGCTGGCAGGTGCCCTGCACTGCTGGGGGGTAGGGGTGCTGGGGGACATGTGTGGGGGCCTGCTGGCAGGTGCCCCTGACTGCTGGGGGGTGGGGGTGCTGGAGAGACATGTGTGGGGGCCTGCTGGCAGGTGCCCCTGACTGCTGGGGGGTGGGGGTGCTGGGGGACATGTGTGGGGGCCTGCTGGCAGGTGCCCCTGCACTGCTGAGGGGTGGGGGTGCTGGGGGACATAGGTCGGGCCTGCTGGCAGGTGCCCCTGACTGCTGGGGGGTGGGGGTGCAGGGGGACATGTGTGGGACATGAGTGGGGGCCTGCTGGCAGGTGCCCCTGACTGCTGGGGGTGCAGGGGGACATGTGTGGGGGCCTGCTGGCAGGTGCCCCTGACTGCTGGGGGTGTGGGGGTGCTGGGGGACATGTGTGGGGGCCTGCTGGCAGGTGCCCTGCACTGCTGGGGGGTGGGGGTGCTAGGGGACATGTGTGGGGGCCTGCTGGCAGGTGCCCCTATCTGCTGGGGGGTGGGGGTGCTGGGGGACATGAGTGGGGGCCTGCTGGCAGGTGCCCCTCACTGCTGGGGGGTGGGGGTGCTGGGAGACATGAGTTGGTGATCATATTGCAACGTGACATGTGGCTTGGCTGGGGGGCATGCCCATGGTGGATGGGCTGCCTGCGGGACATGACCAGGGGTACAGGGTACTCCCCTGTGGTGTGGTCTGCCTGCAGGGGCCGTGGAGGGGGTAGAGGGGACACCTGGGAGGGCCCACACTGCCAATTCACGTGTAGGACTCCCTGCGCACCCCCGAAATACGCGTTCCCCTCTCTGACAGCAAAATCGTGTGTGAAACTTAATGCGCAGCCCAGTAATACACGTACCCTACTCCAATCGCGTGTGAAACTTCCCGCGCACCCCTGAAATACACATACCCAGCCCAATCGCGTGTGAAACTTCCCGTGCACCCCTGAAATACACATACCCAGGCCAATCGCGTGTGACACTTCCCGCGCACCCCTGAAATACACGTACCTAGCCCAATCGCGTGTGAAACTTCATGCGCAGCCCAGTAATACACGTACCCTACTCCAATCGCGTGTGAAACTTCCCGCGCACCCCTGAAATACACGTACCCAGCCCAATCGCGTGTGAAACTTCCCGTGCACCCCTGAAATACACGTATCCAGGCCAATCGCGTGTGGCACTTCCCGCGCACCCCTGAAATACACGTACCCAGGCCAATTGCGTGTGACACTTCCCGCGCACCCCTGAAATACACGTACCCAGCCCAATCATGTGTGAAACTTCACACGCACCCCGAAATACACGTACCCAGGCCAATCGCGTGTGAAACTTCCCGCGCACCCCATAAATACACGTACCCAGGCCAATCGCGTGTGACACTTCCCACGCACACTTGAAATACACGTACCCAGCCCAATCGTGTGTGAAACTTCCCGCGCACCCCCGTAATACATGTACCCCACTCACACAGGCCCTTTCGCGTGTGAAACTTCCCGCACACCCATGAAATACACGTAGCCAGGCCAATCGCGTGTGAAACTTCCCGCGCACCCCTGAAATACACGTACCCACTCGCACAGGCCCTTTCGCGTGTGAAAGTTCCCGCGAACCCCGTAATACAACTACCCTGCTGAAATCGCGTGTGAAACTTCCCGCGAACCCCAGTAATACACGTACCCCACTCCCACAGGCCCTTTCGCGTGTGAAACTTCACGCGCACCCCAGTAATACACGTTCCCCGCTTGGCATTTGCTGTTTGGCAGCCCTGTAAACTGGTCCAGGGTTAGCGCAGCCCTTTGCGCTGAATTGGGAATTCTGATGGCTTTTCCTTGCGCAAGGGCGTTCTTGGGGGCGTAACTGGCGCTGCTGCAGGGTCGCTGCGCCACTCTGCGCCACGGCTGGTTTTGGAGGCTAAAATCCATGAATACGCTGTGCGCGGAAATCGATTTTAGCGCACGCGGCTGGCGCAGACTTTCGCACGCGCACACTGTGCGCCAGCCGCGTGCGCCACTTTTGTGCAAAATTCTATGAATTACCCTGTATGTGTTAACCAAGAACTGTGTTTCACTAAAATTTACAGAAGTTGCATTTCTTTTGAACACTGGCAAATCTTCTTGGATAATTGGAAGTGATGGCAAAGCATTGTGGCTGGGAATAACATCAATACTATTTCGAGGAAGTGCAAGGTCCTTATTTTACCAAGAATTAAAGCTTTATTGTTGTTGTTGGAACTTTGGTTAACAAAACTTTACCTTGACATTGAAACATCAAGAACTGAATTGAAACTGTACTACCTATAAGGAGTTCCTTGTTTCTTTTTGTTCAAAATTGGAACTGAATTTACCTTGAATCCCAGGGAAGGGAGTTCACCCAGCCAGGTTACTAAGAGGTTTTCAAGAAACTGTAAATATCTTTGTTGATGTTATTTTAATTGCCAGATATTTTCTTTGTGTATTTGATGTTTAAGTGTGAGGGCCAGACATCCTGTGTTACAGTATTTCCCTTTAATTTTGTTACTAGGGAAAACCCTAGTCCAAGTAGGGATAGTGAGGCGTTTGATAACTTTAATAATTTAATACAATTGCATATTTAGAACAATCTTCCAAAAATTGTCCACCTTGCATTGCTGACCCCTCACACTTCCCTCACTTTTCTTATGCATACCATCTTAAAAAGAACTATCAGTGCATTAATGTATTTTAAAAAACAAAATATTTATTTTTTCTCCCACAGTTAATTTTCTTTGCCTTCAATCCTCCAACATTATGAGCAGAATTTGACCTTTCCTGTATGCACAAATGAGGAAATGCATGAGAGAGAAACTAAGCAAAAAGATGGTGAATCAAGTGAAAGTGGTGACGATCGTTTGCAGGGTCCTGATCCTTGTCGCATGGCAGATGTTTCCACTTGGTGTACATGCCATTGATGGGAAGTAATGCCTACTTTAGCGGAGAACACTTGCTGCCGAGAAAACTCTTGCTGCTTGGCCTACATAGCTGAAGAATAACCTCCACCACTATGCTTGACTCAGCAGCAAGACTTTAGGGCAGGATGTTGAAAATGATGATGGCGCTGGTGCACAAACTCATTGCAAGTTTGCCCTCATGTTCTTAGTAAAAGGTACGTTTTACGTCTAATACTTTTGTGTGTGCTAACCTTGCACTGCAGCCTTTTATGTTGGTTTCCAAGGCCATTGTGATATCATGGGTTCACTCACACTAGTTTGATATATTGAACAATGCATTGTTCTTTCGTCATGCTAAACGATCCCATCTTCTATTTTGAGAGTCAACAACATTATTTTTCTCATTTACAAGCTATGACCAAATGATCATCCGATGTAGGTATTTGTTTCAAAGCATGTATACGTTTTTCTAATTTTGTTATTTAATAATATTGGACTGTGAATTCCTTTACTCACAAAGTATGTTTTTAGAGGATATGCACAAAAAATAAACTCAATTATTCGATTGATTCAAGAAAACTATTTCTCTATCTTTTACACAGATGGTACAAGCTTGTGGTCTATAAAGCATTTAAGTGGTGGATTAATGGAAGACTGATATTTCGTGTTCACTGTCATACCTGCCTGTGCCGTTAGAGCCATCTTTGAGGAATTTCCCAGTGCCTCTGGACAATACACTGGATTTATACAGACAGTACCAGTTGCAGAGCAATAAAATGTGTAGTTAAACATTTTTTTTTACATATGCTGTTTTTGTTCAAATATGTTGAAATAAAAATGATGTCTCTAATGACTTGGAATTTTTTACTTTCTAATTATTTCAAGTTAGTGTATTTCATTCCAAGTTTTTAGATGTGCTATTAACCCACATAATAAGTTTCAAGTTGTTCATATGTTCTCCAACAACATACAATAAGGCATAAGACTTAAGACTCTGCACTGGCTCCCAGTGGCCCGAAGGGTGACTTTCAAAACCTTATGCATTTCTCATCGAGCATTGCATAAATCCGGACCCCAATATCTTCAAGACAAGCTAAAACCCTATCACCCTCTACGTCCCCTAAAATCAAGCTCAGTCGGCCTCCTAGTCATACCTAAAACAAACTCAGTCAGGTTAGGCGGATCATCATTCTCAGCCTTGGCCCCCACACTGTGGAAAGCACTCCCACCCCACATCTGCCTAACTGAAGATCTTATGTCCTTCCGCAAACTACTGAAAACTTGGCTCTTCCCCTAAAACCAACCCGTAAGCAAACTAACCCAAACAGAATAACAGCAGCTCAATGACACCAATCCAACAAACTACTAGCTCCTCGATAACAATAAGACAAATAACATTACAACATCCAGATCCGTGTGAAAAATTGACAACTACCAACCGTTAATGTCAACTAAAAGGACAGACAGAATAGAATGTGTAAAGTAGCCCAAAGCAGAGTAAAGTAGCCCAAAGCAGTAAAGTGGGTAAAAAGAATAAACTGCACGGGAACAGTAATGAGTGTATAGATCGGATGAGTGTATAGAACGGGTGAGTGTATAGAACGGACGAGCATGTTGAGCGGATGAGTGTGTTGAGCGGATGAGTGCGTTGAGCGGATGAGTGCGTTGAGCGGATGAGTGTGTAGAGCGGATGAGTGTGTAGAGCGGACGATTGTGTAGAGCAGATGAATGCGTAAGTGTGGAAGAGTGTATAGAACGGAGGAGGGCATAGAGCGGATGAATGTGCAGAGCGGACATGGCTGTAGAGTGGATGAGTGCAGCGCTGCGGAGGAGTGTGTAGAACGCAGTAGCAGATGAATTTTCTGAGCAGATGAGTGTATAGAGCGGATGAGTGTATAGAGCGGATGATTGTATGGTGCGGATGAGTGCGTATGAGCGAACGACTTTGTAGAACCGATGAGTACATATAGCAGATGAGTGCATGGAAAGAACGATTGCATAAAATGGATGACTGCGTGGAGCGGTTAAGTCCGTGGAGCGGACAAGTCCGCGGAACGGATGGGTCCGCAGAGCAGATGGGTGTGCAGAGCGGATGGGTGCACAGAGCGTGCTGGGTGCACAGAGCGCACAGAGCATGTTGGGTGCACAGAGCGTGATGGGTACGCATAGCGCGCAGAGCGGAAGAGTGCGCAGAGCAGAAGAGTGCTCAGTGCGGAAGAGTGCGCAGAACAGCCTAGTGGGTACAGCGGTCGAGTGTATAGAGCAGACAAGTGCGTAAGAGCGAATGAGCGCGTAAGAGAGGAGGGTTGCGAGAGAGCGGGTGAATGCATAGAGCAAGCGAGTGCATAGAGCGAGCAAGTGCATAGAGCGGATGAGTGCGTAGAATGGGTAAGTACGTAGAATGGGTGAGTGAGTAGAGCGGACGAATGAGTAGAGCGTGCGAGGGCATAAAATGGACGAGTTCCTAGGGCGGACAAATGCCTAGAGTGCACAAGTCAATAGAGAAGACGAGTACGTAGGGCGCATGTATGCACAGTGCAGATGACTGCGTAGAGTGGACGAGTTGCAAAGAGCGGATGAGTGGCGTAAAACGGATGAGCTGCGTAGACCGAATGAGTTGCGTAGAGCGAATGAGTGCGTAGAGCGGATAAATGCCGAGTGCATGTAGTGTGGATGAGTACGTTGAGCCACTGAATGCGTAAAGTGGACGGAATGGGTGAAGTATATGGATGGAATGGGTGACGTATATGGATAGAATGAGTGATGTATGTGAATAGAACGAGTGACGTATGTCGTAAGAACGGGTGACGTATGTAGATGGAGCGGGTGACGTATGTGGATAGACGAGTGCGCAGAATGGACAAGTGCGTAGAACGGATGGAGCAGGCAAAGTATGTGGATGGAATGGGGAATGGAATGTAGACGTATATGAATTGAACGAATGAAGTAAGTAGAAGGTACCGATGTAACATGTGAAAGGTAAGGATGAAATATGTGGAAGGTACTGATGAAAAATGTGGACCGGGTGCATAAAACAACTTAGAATTCACAGAAATTATCGGATTACATGAACAGATCCGACTGCATGGAACAGATCCGAGTGCATGAAACAGACTGGAGTGCGTGGAACGGACTGGAATGCGCGGAATGTTTCGGAGTGTGCTGAATGTTTCGGAGTGCGCAGAATGTTTCAGAGTGCGCGGAATGTTTCAGAGTGCGCGGAATGTTTCAGAGTGCGAGGAATGTTTCAGAGTGCGCGGAATGTTTCAGAGTGCGCGGAATGTTTCAGAGTGCGCGGAATGTTTCAGAGTGCGCGGAATGTTTCGGAGTGTGCAGAAGGTGTCGAAGTGCGCAGAATGTTTCGGAGTGCGCGGAATGTTTCGGAGTGAGTGTAATGGTTCAGAGTGCGCGTAATGTTTTGGAGTGCGCGGAATGTTTTGGAGTGCGCGGAATGTTTTGGAGTGCGCGGAATGTTTTGGAGTGCGCAGAATGTTTTGGAGTGCGCAGAATGTTTTGGAGTGCGCAGAATGTTTTGGAGTGCGCAGAATGTTTTGGAGTGCGCAGAATGTTTCGGAATGCGCGGAATGGTCCGGAGGGCGCGGAATGGTCCGGAATGCATGGAGCAAACGGGAGCGCATGGAGCGGAGTGGAATGCATGGAGCGAACTAGAGCGCATGGAACTGACTGGAGCGCATAGAAGTGCGCGACATACATGAATGATATGGAATGCATGTAACGTTGAAAGAGCATTTAAACCATCTTATCACATCACCATGCTCACTCTCCTCTTTACACCACCATTCAACTAGAACACAGAGATACTATGACACTATTCGGTACAGCTGTTCTCATACCAACATCAGCCTCATACTCCACATCACTCTAACTAATCACTGCTGGTTTCACAACCCCCAGCCAGGCGTTCTCCTCAGGCCTAACGCAGCCAAAACCGGTCTGGATAAAACCTGCCAGAACAAACACACACCCTGATCTCTCAACCACTACACCTACCGCTATGAAGCAGCTACCACACGAATGCCACACCAGCTGCACACATATCCGGTGCTCACAAGCACCTTTGACTCTCTCTACTCTCTCCACTGACTCGAACTTCGGTTCCCGAGGGCGTTCAACCTACCAGCGCCTTCAGACCATACCAGTGGTACATAAGGCGCTATATAAATGCAAAGTAACATAACATAAACCCTAAAATCATAATAACCAAATAAGCAACTTATCTTTCCTTAACATTTTACTTTTTTGATTCAAGTTCTCTACATTAGATGCGATTGCAACACAATATACCAACAATGCATATCTACTAATAAAAATGGTATGCTATACCAGCCAGATGTATGCATGTTATTGAGACGGCTTTGAATACGTTACCAATATTAATCAGACTATCATAATCTAGCCAACCATTTCTCCATAATCAGTGTTATCAGTTTGTCCATGCCTTCTCATTTGGGTCATGCAGGTCCAATCGGAGCATAAAATGTACAATGCAATGCAATGTGTTCTTGAGTCTATCGACACTTGTCCACCCCAGAGAAGGTGACTCCATACTCTTCTTTGAAGAGCCCGGTCCCACTGAATTAACATATCTGTGTGTCCTTTGACAAGATGCAGGGCCTATTCTGCTTGCATCTACCTTACCCATAACCTCCCTTCCCAAAGCAAGTTCTCACTTGGGTCTTGTGCTCGCATTGTGGGTCTGTGAGCAGGTGGGCACGCCCAAGGTGCGGAATACCATGTACAATTTAAAGGGTTCTTCTGCCTGGGCAGACCCGTTGTCTCCATACTCCCCTTTGAAGACCCTGCAATAAACATATCTATGTGTCCTTTGACAAAATGCCGGGCCTCTTCTGCTTGCTTCGTCCTTATCCACCCACTCTCTTATCCCTCAGTTTTCACTTTTCTTATGCACTCGCAATGGGGGTGGATGGGCACGTACTAGGTGCCTAAAAACATGTAAAACACAAAGAGCTCTCTCGCCTGGTGACTATTGGCCACGTGGATACCCCAGACCATGTGACTCCATACTCCCCTTTGAAGACCCTGTCCCTGGAGATATACATATCTATGTGTCCTTTGACAAGAGGCTGGGCCTATTCCACTCCCTCCCTTATCAAAGGCAGTTTTCACTTTGCCCATGCGCTCGCAATGGGGGTGGGTGGCTTGTGTGATGAATCTGATGATGTCATCACTGCTTTTCCTGAGTTAATCCCCCCTATGTGGCCTCGGGACGTCAGCCGCTACCTGATCCTGACCCTGGAGACTAGTATATGAGGGAGGACCACCTGGGGGACATAAGATGACATCATTGGGGAAAGTCACATGCCCCCCATTCCCTTGCAGGGATGTTTCCTCTATTCCACATACCTTAATGGCATATTGTCACATGCTTCCCCAACCTCTTGGTAGATCTACTTTGGTTACTTCCCCAACTCTAATTGGGGATACTATATTGACAACTTGGATGAGGAAGAGGCAGGGAGCAGTGAGGATCACTCCTAATGAAGTTCAGTGTCCACTTCCTCAGCACCATTCAAGGAATGGTCCCATAACCACTGACATGAGAAAGAACAATAGAGTGATGAAGATCACTAGGTACGGGTGGCCAACGCAGTAGTCTAGTTGTTGGAAAGGGTATAATCAAGCCGGGAAGTTTAAATATGACACAGCTACAGCTGATAAAGAGAAGGAGAGGATAGAGCTGCAGACGCCGGTCTGCCTCGCAACCCGTAACGAAGCCGAACACCATGCTGTATGGAAACACGCTGTGGCAGGCTGCGTGAAGGCAAACCCGATTCCAGGAAGAAGCCAAGGTGCAGACAGTTCACCACACGAGGGGCGAGAGCAGCGGGAACCGCAAACCGAGAAAGAAGGCACAGTGAGAGTGCAGCACTTAACGGGACACACACAGAGCGAATACGCTGAAGTAGAATGATGTGAAGGAGTGCTGGAAGCAACCGGGAAGCCCAGGGAAAACAATTTGGTTACTGGGTTGCCGGTGAGCATATGCCGCTCTGTAGGAATAAGACAATGAAGGAAACCAAAGCAAGGGGAAGACAGAAAATACTGGTAAACCCAAAGAACACAAATGGGTTACCGGGTTGGCTAACAGAGTGCGTCACTTCATAAAAATGCAGCAAGAGACCAAAATAAAGCCATTAAAGAAGTGAAAGTATTTGTAGAACCAGTTACAAATGGGTTGGTAAACCCCCACCTTAAAGAGAAAGTGTTGTTTATAATGAAGTCCTGGCAGGGGAGTATACCAGGTAAAGACAAATATGGGTGCATATTGTAGTGTATCTCAAGGAAGGATCATGCCCTTGAGAGTAGGAACTATTGTGTGAACTGTTGAAAGAAATATCTCAAGGAAGGCCATGCCCTTGGACTTGTGAACTGTTATAAAAGTGTAAAAAGGAAATGAGAGTCCTTAGGAAGAATTTCCCTGAAGGAAGTGAATACACCAAGGGGAGAAAGTAATCCTTTGAGAAACCTGATTATTCTTTTTGAACTTGTTTGCTTTGGTACAAGGAGTCTGGGGAAGGAAGCTAATCGCTGGCACTCTGAACATTGTCCATTTGGAAAACTTTTAGTTGGATTTGAACTTTTGTGTTGAATTTGATCATCTGAGCACTTTGAAAAATCAAGAGACAACACCCTTTGCACAGTTACTTTAGAGTGTGACGGCCAGAATAGGATTACAGACACAAGACATACTTTTGTTGGAACATCTTGACACAGGACAGACTCATTAGTTTTGGTTGAGGTAAGAAAATTCCTCCTAGATTAGGGATAGTGAGACATTTCTCAACCCCCATTTGTTTTAATAAATGTTTGTAGGCACAAACATGTCTCCTCTGTGTCGCATCTCATACCTGGTTCCTCACACGGGGCACGTACAGGTGCCGAACATCATGTAAAAATCAAAGTGTTATTCCGCCTGGGGACCATTGGCCACACGGCCACCCCAGACCAAGTGTCTCCATACTCACCTTTGAAGACACTGTCCCTGCAATAAACATATCTATGTTTTTTGACAAGATGCCAGGCCTATTCCACTCTTTGTTCTTATCCAAACCTCACCCTTATCAAAGGCAGCTCTTACTTGGTCCATGCAGTTGCAATGAGGGTGGGTGGCTGAGCATGCACAAGGTGCCAAACACCATGTACAACTCAAAATGTTCTTTCCCCTGTGGATCATTGGCCACATGAAAACGCCAGACTGGTTGTTTCCATACTCCCCTTTGAAGACCCTGTCCCTGCAATAAACATGTCTGTGTCTTTCACAAGATGCCGGGCCTATTCCCTCGCTTCGACCTTATCCATCCCCTCCCTTATCAAAGGCAGTTCTCACTTGGCCAATGCGCTCACAATGAGGTGGGTGGCTGGGCAAGTACAAGATGCCGAACAACATGTATAGCTCAAGGGGTTCTTTCGCCTGTAGACCATTGATTGGCCACATGGACACATTGGACCTGCTGTCTCCATACTCGCCTTTGAATACCCCCGTCCCATTGAAACCACATATGGTTGGTCCTTTGAAAAGTGGCTATTCCACTTGGTTCATCCTTATTCGCCCCACCCTTTTCAAGGGCAGTTCTCACCTAGTCCCTCCATTCACAAGAGAGCACACCATCTATGCCTATTTCTAGTGCAATGATAGCATGGAATTTATTTCCAAAAATGGTATTATATTTTTTATTGTCTATTTTTTATTAGGGTTTTGATTAAAAAATGTCTTACAATTTTAGACTTTAAGCATGGATATATTCCTAATTGTTTGATAAACAAAATAATTCACTGCAATGTGATCCTGTTTGTCACATGTTAATAGTATTAACTGTAATTTGCCTTATTTTTTTTATAAACTATTAAATAAAATGTCTTTAATTACGTAGACCACACTGATGGAAGTGTAGAGCATTACCTTTGATGAAACAACACACTTACACTTACCAAATAATGAGTTCTATTGACATGCACAGATATTGCTATACAGTGTATTAGAATCTATATGTTTTTGAAATATGTTTTCTATTGAGTATTGTCATGAAAATATCAATTGAATTAAGGATGAAGCTTCATTGACAACTATTCCTGAACCAACAGAAAGCTCACTTGCCTTTCAAGTAATATTTTTTACATTCTTAATTTGTCTGCAAGTATTTTATAGATGTATGTCAAATTCAACTTTTAACTCAATGATAAATATTTTTTCTTTTCTTGTCTTTTGACAATATTTGTAATATGCTATCTTTCAACATTTTTGCTTTTCTTTTTAAGTTGTTTTATATTGCTATACTTCTCTTCAAACAAAATAATTGGAAATTACCACATTTTACATAAAGAAGGTGCCGGTACTTCAGCAACATACTCCTCTTCACTTGGAACTGGTGAGGCAGAGTACGTCTGATACGTGACTAATCCACATTATTGAATCATATTCCGTTAAATTTGAACACTTTTTCTATTACAAATAAAAAATATATGAGCAATTAATTAAAGCTCTATTGGTTTATGGCATTAATTGAATGTTCTACATGTTGCTTACAATGAATAATAGTTTGGAAAAATAGTCAGATGTAGGATGATGCAGCTTCCAACATGCAACATTGACAGTAATGCATACATAACAGAATTATGATTATAGATGGATTATGCTATTCTCTAAATTCTCTATGTATTGCTTTATATACTGAAGAACTAAAGAGCAAGAAATGAATCCTAACTTTATAATACTAAATATTTTTGGTGTAAATAATTATTTCTAATTTGATTTAAAGGAGCACAGTTTTGGGCTTACTCTAACATCAATTCCTTATGACACCAGCAAAGCTCAACCGTTACATTTCATAATGAATTATTTTTCTAAATGTTAGGTTCACTTTCTCTTTATAAAAATTAAGTTTGTCCAATAATCATAATACTCATTTTTTTCATTATTACCTTTTCTTTGTCTTTGCATCACTTGTTGCAGACATTTCTTGCATAAAAGGCAACTTATCAAGATGTAACTTTGTTATTCAACAAGTTTAACATTCAAATAGCAATTAATTATGCAATGTTTATTGCATGTGTTTTTATGTACAAGGAGTCTACCTCTGATGCTGTTGAGATGGAAGAGACACAGGGAGCAAAGGTATCAAATAGTGACAGTCATCATTTATTCATTGGACTTTAATTTTCCTTTCATTGTGCAAAATGTTCATCAAAGTGAAATAATGTAATTATTGTATTTATGTTTCTTAGCACTGAAGCTATTACATTTTAAAGTATTGTGTACTTGAAGCACATTTAAAACATATGTTTTGATTTCTTATTTCTTTTTAATTGATATCTGGTTCTTTATCATTTGCAGGAGGATACTGTGAGGAATCTGATGATGTCATCACTTCTTTCCAGGGGTAACCTTTCCTCATGTGGCCAGGAGACGACATCCGCTATCTGGTCCTAACCTTGGTGGCGACTATATGAGGGAGTGCCACATGGTGGAAGGTGACCCTCAGAGGGGTGACACAACGTCATCGGATGAGACACTGTATAACCCTTTTCCTTTGACGGATATCCCCTCCATTCCCCATACCTTAATGACATATATTAATAGCTCCCTTCAACCATCTATGAGACCTACTGATAATAACTTCCAATGTTCTATACATAAGTTACCAAAAACTGACTACCATTTCCATGCATGTGAAAGTACTGTGACAAAATCTGAATGGAGCAATGAGGATCAGCAAAGGCGAGAAGCACAAGACACGCTCTGAATGTTGTGAGCGCATGATAAATAAAAACCCCAACCAGCTGGCAGTGGAGAGACACTGCCTGGAAAACCCTCATCCTCTCGGTATTGACCGAGGAACTACTGTGCTGCTGAGAAGACTGTGGAGCCAGCCGCCTCAGGAAGAAGGCCATAGTAAGAAGACTGCAGGAGTCGGTCCACCGTGAGAGGAAGAGGGAATACTTCCTGGCAATCTTGGGAGCTGGAGAGCAGTATCCACGCTGTCAGAACACGAGAAGCAAACAACAGGCAAACAGGAGCCGTGGAGGATGCAGAAGCCACCAAGCAAAGTCGATGAGCCCTGGAAGTGGGAAGAAAGCTGGTAAATCCTCAGGAGGAAAACTGGGACAGTGGGGCCCTTTGGCACCCTTACCAAGGACAAATAAGAGTACATAAAGTGCATAAAGGGAATGTAAAACCCAATATTTCCAAAAGGGGAGGTCAAGTTTGCAAGGGTGTTAAGTGAAGCACATGAAAAAGCCCTGGCAGGAGAGTATATCAGGCAAAGTTATGTTTGCAAGTGTGTCAAGTGACGCACATAAGAAAGCCCTTGCAGAATAGTATAGCAGGTAAAGCCAAGACTGTGAGTAAAGAGTTACATTAAAGTGCAGAAGAAACCTGGCAGGGGAGTACACCAGGTATCCTATGAAGTTGGAACTAACGGTCAAGTTGTTTTATATACAAGTTGTTTTTTTGTTGATCAGAGAATTCCAAGGAAGACTCATACCCTTAGGAGTTTAAAGTGTCTTGAAGAGAAAACATGTGGAATGGAGCAATCCCCTGGAACTGTGAATTTTATCTATTGGGAACTGTTGTGTTGGTGTTACAGCTTTCCTGTTGTACTTGAACATTTGTGCACTTTCAAGACCAAAGTTATGACCCTTTTCACCTTAGGGTTACGTTTAGAATGTGAGGGCCAGAATAGTATTAGTTTTTGGTTGAGCTAGGGAAATAGATCTTAGAGTAGGAGAAGCGAGGGATTTTCCAATCCCTTTTTATATTGAACAAAAGTCTATAGCCACAAACATGAGCTCTTTATGTCTGCGTCTTATTTCAGCTCTTCACAATAGATTAGTGGAATCCGTTCCATCCATTACCCATGACATTGGGGATGGTCACCAGGCATGTAAACTAATGTTTTGTAATACATTTTATAACCAAAGGTAAAAGTATTGAAAGTTAAAGCAGTAAGTGTATTGTCTACTGAAAAACGTTGCCAGAACCTTACTTTGAGTATTGTAATTTTCTAAATTATACATTTTTTAAAGTAAATTCGAAACTTAATTACATCTTGCAGATCGATTAATTCATACAACATGGGTAGCTACGGGGCAATGCGGGGGAATTAACCACTGCTATAGAATCTCAAAACACAATATCACCACAGGACGATTGACTATTGAGGAAACCAAAATGCATTGTTTTTGACAGCTTTCTGATTGAGATCATAAAAATGTAAATGCAACTATAGGAAACGTGGGAGGATTAGTGCAGAGCCATGGGTGAAGTTTACTTGAAGCTAACAATTCAACATTTTCGTGGTCCGCTTAACCCATTCATGGAAAAGTACCAGCAGGAAATGTTATTAGTTCTTGTGCTCTGTTATTCAGTGGATCCGCGTTTAGTAAGAGCTCAAGTTTCTGTAAATTTGTAGGACTTGAGTTCAATGCTTAAACTGCATACTACAAATTTCATAAACAGTTCTTGTTCCCCACTATTAGTCAGGCATTGAATCTCGAACAGATTGCCATTGACAATGCTGTTGCAGGCAAAAGGCTCAGGCTTGCTGGTGATGGACAGTGCGTTCATCCTGGATTTTCGGTGAAGTACTGCGCTTACCACTTCCAGAATACAGACATCCAATAATAGTGAGTTCTGTCATGGTGCAGGTGTCAGAATGTACATTCTCTCCTGCCATACAGAAATATGATTTCCTTAAATCCATTGAAGGTTTAGCGGTATTCCGGTGGTAAATCTGCCAGAATACCACCGCCAAACGGATTTACAATTACTGCCATTTGGTCAAGCGGAATTACAGCCGGGTCACAAGTGGTGGTATGGCGATGTTAGTCCACATTTATGAAGTCCATATGACCCCCCATGGGGATTTTGGCAGCTTTAACACAGACAGTAATTCTGCTGATTTTGGTGGCATCATTACTACCTGCATTTTGCTGGAGGTTTTTCCTCCACCTCACTGCCAAACCTATAGTATGGCAGTGCGATAATGCAGCGGTAAACCTCTGTTTTCCTACCCCGCCATACTTGTAATGAGGCCCATTGTATTCTAAATTAGACATACATGCAGTATTAATTTATTTTTCAATATTAATTGCTACTTGTCATTATTCAAAAATGAGGACAGGCACATGGGTGACAAGACCAGCACTCACGGGTAACAAGCACACAGGTGGCAGAGTGACTTTACATTTTCCGTTGTATTTCATAATGCATGTTAAAAGAACACCAGCAAACTCATTTTGCACCCCAGATTCAGCCTCATTACAAATGTGGTGGTATCTCAGTGGTAAATCCACTGAGATACCACCAAACGGGTTTACTGTTACCGTCCACTTGGTCCGGCGGAATTACTGCGGAATTACAAGTGGCGGTATGACAGTGTTAGTCCCATTTATATTTTGACAGAGTTACCACAGGCGGTCATTTCTGCCAAAATTGCCATTCATTGGAGGTAAGGTGGCAGAAATCCCTCCAGCATTTTTGCTGGAGGATTTTTCTCCACCTTACCTCCGAAACCTTTAGTTAGGCTGTGCAATGGTAACTTAATTATCAATGCATTACCACAATTTTTGGCCACACTACCGAACTCATAATGAGGCCCATAAAATGTACATACATTTGTACACCTTAAAGCATACCCTCGGGAGGATTTTGGCCTGGGGGCTAGTACAATATTGTGGACCAAGCAGGACAATGCAGCAGGCCTCAACAACCATAACAACTAAATGCAATAACAACATCTACCCAATCATCACATTACAAAGTATATATAGTCAGTATTATTGACATTACTTTCATTTTACACAACATAGATTTCAGTTGTGTTTGTTGTTTCTTTGAGACCCGGGCCCCAAGGAACATCTCGCCCATATACCAAATTTAGAAAAAAGATGTTACCTGGACATTAGAAACTGAACAAAATGGGAAAGCTGGTGCATGAGGTAGCCTCATGTCCCATTTTGCAATTTCACAGCAGGCTACATGTCGTCCCATCTCATTCATGGACGTCATTTGGTGGTCGCCAGGGCTTCCGCCGCAACCCCTGGAGTCGTGCTTGTGACCTTAGCCGAAATGTAAAAAAGAAAATCGTAGACCGAGCTCCAGGGGATTCCTGCAGCGCCTGCAGTGTGGGGGGCACAAGTAGCTTCAAGCCCCAGCCCAGTCGTCACCCATCAGGGTGAAGGCTGGGCCGGGGCCTCAGTAGGGGTTGGAGCTGACTGTCAGGAGGGGGATGGGGCAGGCGGGGCAAACTGCCCCAGGCCTCGCAATTGGGAGGGGCCTCGCGGTGCCCTCCACTCACCTGAGTGAAAGGCAGCCAGGGGCGCCGAGTACGCCTCCCCCACCCAAAGCCACTGTATAAACGGCACCTTCAGTGCAGCCTATTATCGATTGGAACCAGTGGAGTAACTTTGCTGAAAATGTTGGGGGGGGAACATGACATCTGAAGAAAAGGTGCCCAAGCCAAATGAATGGGAAGAAAATGGTGTGCCATGAAAGTTGGGGGGGACAAACACCCCCGTCCCCCCTAACATTACGCACATGATCGGAATATTTCAGTTGGCGCCCAGGAGGCTTCTGTTTTGCAGTTAAAATCTGCTACATTTATTTCCTGCTGGGTGAATGTAACAAGTTATGCCTTGTGGTGGTGAGGGGAGCGAGAGCGGTCACAATGCTGCCTGCTTGTTGCACCCTAGCTCCCATCCAGTTGTAAGTGCGCCGACTTTACTTTCTTCTTCCATGGCCTCAGTGGACTGGGATTTTTGAGGACTGCAACTCTGTTTCCTGTGAAGACACCTCTTGGACAGCGGTGCCACGCCTCTGTGGATTGCCCACGCACCCATCTGCGGTGAGAATGTTTTCACATTTTTCTGGTTACCTGGTCTATGGCTGGCGTACTTGGCATTCATCCTTTCTCTGCAAGATGTGCAGAGATTGCAAGGTGGTAGCACAGCACTCTGTGTTTTGTTTTTCTTCTTATTTTGGCAAGTGTAGTTTAGCATACACGTTTTGAACACAGGAGTGCAGTGCCCCGAGTGCACTGTTCAAATACATGCAAAGTCTGCAACCAATATGTCACGACTTCAAATGCATGGGCAGGTGATTCGGGATATGAATATTATTTTATAAATAGCAAACTGTGGGGGAAAAGAGGGCTTGGTTCTAAATATCATGATCTTGTGTGTGATCCTGTGCAGCTTTCCTTCTTGGAGCTAGCTTTAATCAAGCCTTTCCATCAAACTTTGCACTCAAAATGCCTGCCAGTCATTTCTCAAAGGAGTCTTCTAAGAGTTAATAAATTAATGGGAGTTATAAACACGCCACTGCTGTAATAAACATGGCTTGACCAGGTCTGCCTTAAGCCACTCAATTTAAAAGTACTATGCATGCCCTTCACTGAAGTCCTGTTAAAAACAAATAATTGGCAAAGCCAACAGTTTTGGCTTGTACATAAGTATTAGGTATTTTCCGGGCACTGCTATTAGATGCTCAGCTACTTAAACTATTTTGCACCTGCTACCATCAAAGGGCAATTTATTTATTTATTGTGCATTTGTTAGGCCCTTATACAACAAGTAAATTGTGTTTCAAAGCGCCCACAGGGAAACGGGGAGGGAGCATGGGATAGAAAACAATGAATACACTTGGAGAAGATGAATCTACTAGGCCTTGTGAGCGTTCAGAGCGTGCAAATGCAGAGAGAGGGGAAGAGAGAGAGGGAGTAAGTGCTGGAGTGCCCGTGCTTGTCAGTGAGCAGCAGTTGTAAGTGCCCAGTGTAGGAAGTGCTAGGGAACTTTGGGTAGGGTAATACCAATACAGAAGTACCTTTCCCATGCCTACGCGAAAGCCCAAACTGTAGGCATTGCCAATGCTTGTTTTGCTTTACACTTGACATACAGGTCCATGCATCAAGGGTAAAGCAAACATAAGTGTTACTACATGGTTAAACTGGACCACATTGAACGCAGGCCAGCCTAGCCAGTAATAGCACTTAGGCCAGCCAGGACATACTTTCTGTGCATGGCATTATTACTGGCTGGGAGTCCTTATATGGTAATACTGGCATATATTGGTTTTGCCTGCATGGACATACATCAGAACAGCCAGCATTAATATGTTTTTATACTGGCATATGTGGTGGGCATAGGCGACATGAAATGTATTGGAACATTTTCCTGTGCACGGTTGGTGACTTAGAACTAATAGGTTTTTCCATGTGCTACCATACAAAACCAATTGCAAACTGTATGGCTTTCTATCCAATTTTTCAAAGAAAGTGCTGTAAAATGCAACATTTTAACCCAATCTTTCAAAGATTTTCTTGGCAGTGCGAAACCCTCTCAAGCACCCTTGTTTGAATTGGGCCTGCCCACAGTGCTCTGTCGAACCCGCTTAATTGGCGCAAACATTTAAGCCCCTCCCGTCCAAAAATTCACCAGCCTCCACTGTACATCATCTATCTGTCACTGTGCATGATGTGTGTTTTAATGTTCACACAGGGGCAGAGCGCTCCTTAATGCTTTCGTTACACACCGCGCACAGCCATGGCATCCTATATATATTTATGCATACGATACAAAAGTTAGTCTGGCATAAAACTTTCTTCAGCAGAGAAACCTAACTTGCTGTAGTTCATTTGCAGTTCTGGGACTATACCATATGTGGGTTCCTCCACACAAACTCAATGGAAGATTTCTCACATCTCCTGTTTGCAGCTCTGCTGCTGCTGGCCCAGTGCACAAAATCGTAAGGGGGCCTCCCCACATTCTTTTGCCCCGGAACACACCACACCTTTTGACAGCCCTGCTGACCGTGTCATGTGGCACTTGTCACATGCCACGTTCAGCTCCAACCCCTTCTTCGTGCTCTCCCAGCTTCCTGATTCCTGTTCGTGAGCAGCACGGAGGAGCTGAGGGTGGCCTGGAGTGACGGACCTAAGCTGAAGAAACAGGTAAGAAGGCTTTTTAAAACAAATAGTTGTTTATTTTGCATTTGTGAAGTGTGTGTCAGGTGTATGTATGTGCTGTGGGTCGGTGAGTGGTAGGTGAATGAGATGAAATGTGATAGTGTGTTTGAATGTTCTGGGTGTGAGGGTGTGTGCCTGTGTACATAATGCAGTGAGAGTGGATGTAAGGGAAGGTGTATGAATGAGTGACTGGTGGCTTAATGAGTACGAATGTGATAGTGTGTTTTTGAACATTCTGGGTGGTTGGGTGGCTGGGTGGCTATGTACCTGTGTAGATAATGCGGTGAGAGTTGATGGAAGAGAAGGTTTATGGGTGAATGACTTGTGGGTGAATGAGTATCAATGTGATAGTGTGTTTTTGAATGTTCTGGGTGGGTGTGTACCTCTGTAGATAATGCAGTGAGAGTGGATGTAAGAGTATATTTATGAGTGAGTGACTGGTGGGGGAATGAGTATGAATGTTATAGTGTGTGTTTGAATGTTCAGGGTGGGTGGGAGTGGGTGGATGTGTGCCTGTCTTGATAATGAGGTGGGATTGGATGTAAGAGAAGGTGTATGAGTGAGTGACTGGTGGGTGAATGAGTATGAATTTGATGGGGTGTTCGAATGTTCTGGATGGGTGCCTGTGTGGAGAATGCAGTGTAAGTGGACGCGAGAGGTGTATGGGTCAGTGAGTGGTGGGTGAATGAATAGGAATGTGATAGTGTGTGTGTGACTGTTCTGGATGTGTGGGTGGATGAGTTCCTGTGTGGAGAATGCAGTGCAAGTGAACGTGAGAGGTTTATAGGTGCGTGAATGGTTGGTGAGTGAGAAGGAATGTGAGTGTGCATGTAAGGACCTGGGAGATTGGGGATCACTAGAGCATTATTGACCCATCCTTTATTGACTTTGCATGTTTTACTGGTATTTTCGGGCAAAGCCAAGTTCACGTGTGTCATTACCTGGCTAGACTGGCATTTTGGTGCAGCCAGCCTAGCCATTGCTTCCTGTGGCATGACATCTATTACTCGGCATCTTTCATAAAGCAAGCATGATGGAGTAGTATTTCATCGCTAGTCTGACGTTTTGGTGTAGTGGTCTGTATATTTCTTACTGTAGCATGACTTTTTATTAACTGAGCACCTATGATGAATGAAGCATGATACGTGTTCTTATGGGTCTAGACTGGCTTACATTGAAACCAGTTTGTAAATGTTTTCTTATTGTGACATGTCCCTTTTAATGGCCAAACCAACGGGAGTATGTTCTTACATAGGAGTACTGGCACATATTGGCAGAGGCAGCGTTGTGCTCAGTACCAGTAATAATACTAAAAAAAAAACATCTCAAAGCGGGTATGTGTATGTTCTCATATGAGAATGCTAGCATATGTTGGTGGAGCCAGCATGGAAATGTATGGGCACAGCCAGCATGACAATGTTTTGTACTGGCATATATTGCAGGGACCGGCATGACAATGCATTGGGAAATGCGCCTGTGCACTTTTGGTGACTTACATCTATTGTACTTTTTTTCATGAGTTACCCCACACCCTACAAAACCGATTGCATGACAAGGGAGTGATTGGAAGGGTAGAGAGTGTACAGGAAACTGCTTATTCTCACAGCAGTCGTTAAGTGGGTGCTTTCAGACCAAACTCTCTCCTTGAACTGCTTTGCAACATTGAAGCTGCACTAGATTGGACTCATTAGAATGAGTAAAGAAGTTAGATGCCCCCCATACAAAAAAGTTTGCACTCTCCCACGTCCCTGAAGTTAGCGCCTCTCCCAACATTTCAAGGGTTAGCCCCCTCCCCAAACTTAGGTTTTGTTGCGCCCTAAGGCTGATCAAGCATAAGCAAGACGTGAGTTTGAGATTTCATAGTACATGAGTGATTGACTGGTGTGTGATGAATGTAGAGGTAAATCCAGATTGGAAGATAGCATAATGTGCAGGTGGCGGGGTGGGCAGGGACCAAGACTGATACTGGAGGACAGGCGTCTGCGACTGCAGCAGAAATGATATCGCTCCAGGTGATCGCATCTTCATCTGTGGCTGCATGTTTCTGATGTATTTAAAAATGTTGCACTTCCTGTTTTGTCAAAGGGTGAATGGTTGTGTGCCATCACTTCTCTGTGATGTCACTTGGGGGCGGGGTCACATGACATCACTTCCCGTGATGTCATCAGCAGTCAAGGGTTGTGTGATGTCACTTCCGCTACCCCTGGCCTTTTGGTGAAATGACGTGCCTGATTTCATTCCATCTTTACTGGAGAAGCTAAAGAATTCATTGGTAGATACTAGTCAAATGGGCTGGCTTTGCTCTAAGAGTCAAACATGTGCTGGCAGAGCAACAAAAAAACATTGAGTCTAACAACTGTTTCTTTTTGTACAATTCTATTTGGAGATTAGATGACAAAGACCGGCCCACCTTGGGGCAAATCTGCCCAAAGTAGGTATAGTAACGCTGGGTAGCATTGTACCAGGCCTGTCTCAAAATAATTTTCAGAGTACAGTTTGTAATGTTTTGCGTAAGCTGGACACACCAATACAAAATGTAATAAGTCTCTGTTAGGTGCTTGGCATAAAGGTGACTCGGGAGGATAGCTCAGCGGCAACCTGCTCGCCTTGGAAGCAAGACGACATGGAGCAGCACAGGTACGATCCCTGGGTCCGCGCTTAGAAACCTCTGGGTATTAAGCGCGTTATGAATAACCTATCATATCATATCATTTATCAGTTAAATTATCCAGACATTTTGATTGAATCGCTCTCAAGGTCAGGCAATTGAATCTTGCCCAAGTAGTCAGGAGACATTGGCCTGGGTTGGTAGCCCATAGCAAATATTTTTGTAGAGCACCCATAGTAATAACGAAATGGCTACAGTTTTTTTTTTAAAACATCTTTTTATTGATTTTGAGCAAACCGATTAACAACAATACTCCCTCCCCCCAAGAAATGGCTACAGTTAAATGGTTTTAAAAGCTCATTTGTTTCTCTTTTATCCTGAATATGAGCAGTCATGTTCATATTCAATTGCTTTGCCATGGTGGATGATAACGTTTTGAGGGCCGTAAACTGATTTAGAGAATTAATTTCTGGAGGCATGCTTTTATTATATTTCATCCATGGTATCTCTAATGCCTTACACAATATTAATAAAAGCTCTTTTGAGTAGGAGCCACTTTTTCATTGCACCTCAAACAAATCCCATGAAGAATCAGTAGGGTGGCTACGTGATCTTCGATGTATGGTAGGCCTAGTTCTAAATGTACCCTGTGATTTGCTGACGATAGGGTAGGGCCAATCATTTCCTTAAAAAACATTCTCACAAACTTGGACAGCATTTATTTATTTATTTATTGTTTGCTTGTTAGGCGCTTATACGGGAAAATAAATGCTGTTTCAAAGCTCCCAGTGGGCAGCAGGGAGGGAGCATGGGATAGCAGTACAATTCAATAGAAAATGATACAGATGGGGAAGGAACGTCCAAACCTACTATGCCTTGTGTGAGAAACCTGAAGGTGTCTCCCTGGCTAAACCCCGGGGATCTTTCATCCAGGTGGCCAGGACACGGCCATCGATATTGGATCCAGTTCCTGGGGGTGGACTAGTGAGGGAGGATCATCTGAATGGGGGGTCCTCGTGGACTGGACACTGACGGGTGAGATGCGGTATCCCCCTCCCGCCCCTTTCAACACCTTTTCCCCATCCTACCACGTAGAACATTCAAAAACACTGCCCCCGCCCCTTTACCGACACGAACACTTTCGTACAATACACAAGAGAACGGACTAACACCAGAGCCGTTTACCTGACATGTCCCAATACGATGGCCAGGCAATTGACCAGAATCACACACATCTGACGGCCCTTTCCCTTCCCCACAGGGATAAAAGGTGGATGGAGCAAGAGAGCGCAGTACGAGCAAGGTAGACCGCACAACAAGACGGTTAATCTAACCAGGCAGTTCAAGAGAAGGAGAAAGGCGGCAAGAATCGAGAGGCTGACAAGGAGAGCAGCGACCTTGCCTTTTCCGACCCATACCCGCAAACCCTTCACAGAAGAAAACATAAGCCAATAGCCAAACAGTCCTGCAGCAAATGTCACAGGTACACGGGACATGCCTACGCCGATAAGCCGGAGTGAGGGAGACGCCTGCAACCGTGGTACCGGCCTTGACTCCAGAGCTGAGGAAAGCCAAGTGGTTCATCACAGCTGGTGAGTGGAAGGGGAAGCCGATAAGAAACGGAACTGTGTTGAATGAAACTGGCAACGTTGCAAATTAAGAAGAGTTCAAAGAACTGTGAATTTTAAAGGGAAGACTAGCTGCACAGGGGACCGGCACCACGTGGGTGCTGACACGAGAAACTCTGGTCAATCCCAGGTGAATGGAAACTACTGATACCAGAAGGCCGTAGGAGAGTCGCCCAGATAGGTCAAAGTGGTCATACAGGAGGTCTAGCAAAATCCCTGTACAGTCGAAAGCCTTTGACCTAAAAACTATAAGAAAGCAAGAGAAGTGAATCCTGCATACCTTGAATGTGAATGAGAAGTTGGCAAGAATGAACCTGGTGGGGGGATGCTCACGAAGAGGGGACTAAGTCTAAAGTCCAAAGAAACAGTGTGTTGACAAAGGTGAACCCGGTAGAGGGATGTCCGCGAGAACTGTTTAAAAAGACACTAAGATTTGTAAAGGAGAAAAGCCATAGTGTACCCGGTGGAGGGAGGCTGGAAATTGAAAGGGGTCTGTGCCCAGAAGAGGGGGAAGTGGGGGTGAAGAATCACCATCCCCGGTACCCGTTGAAAAGATTTTTCATTTGTTAGGTTTTCAACAAAAACACATCAGGCCTTCGGAACCAGGGGGCAAAACCACTGAAGACCCTGATATTAATAGGATCTGTTTTTGAGGATCCAAACTCAGGGGGGAGATCCAGGGGGTGAAAAGGCTATCACCCAAGGACACAAGGAATACGAGTCAGCGCCCAGAAGAGGGGGACCCAAGGGTGAACCATTATCACCCTAATTGAGAGCCATAGGGAGCCCGGCAGAGGGAGGCTAAGATTCAAGAAGGGTGTGCGTCCAGAAAAGGGGTACCCATGGGTGAACCCATCACCAGATGACTATTGAGAAATTAACTTCATTTATTTTGTTATTTAATTATCGTGAGTACATCAGGTCCTTGAAGGCAAGAGAAACAAGACTTTCCCATTGACGGCCCTGATAGCTGAAATCGGAACTGTCGTCTCATGCTGGGAAAGCTCGAGAGTTTACTGTGCTCCCAGATCCTACATTACCCCGTGCTCAAAACGTGGGGAAGTGAGACCCAGGTCACTGCATCCTGACTTATTATTGGTGAACACTTCTTTCTTTTTCCTGAACATTATCCCACACTCTTATGTATCAGTTGCAAGGATTGGCAATAGGTTTTTCTTTGTATAGGCCCTTTTTTATTTGACACTACGCCACTAGGACTGCCTTATTTTTCATTTAATGGTCGACGCTTGCTCCCATTTTAAGATTTAGATTAGGCATTTTTTCCAACTTACATACAGTTTAATAAACACCCTTGAACTGTGATCACTTGTCTGTCTTTACTGTTCCCACCATGAGTTCCTTACACTTGTGAGTATTCAGAACGTGCAAGTGCAGCAAGGTAGAGGGCAGTGGGGTAGGTGCTGTGGTGTCCGTGCTCGAAGGAGAGCTGCAGATGAAGTGCAAGGTATGGTACGTGCTATGCGGCCAGGAGCCGCATTGGGTCGAAAGTGCTAATCTCCAATGCGGAGGGTGTGGCGAGGCAATTGCTGAAGGAAGACAGATGCTGGGGAGATTGGGAGTGAATGGTCAGAGGCCGTGAGGATGCATAAGGGTCCAAGACACCAACCACAGCAACTGTGAGATTAACATAGGAAGAAGGGAAGGAGGAGGAAAAGAGGAGAGTTTTGAGTTGCTTTCGGAACTTAAGACGGTCCTGCTCAAGACGCAGAGGGAGAGGGAGGCTGTTCCAGAGGAGGGATCCAGCTGAGGAAAGCGAGCAGCCTCCTTCCTCTGTTTAGCTAAATGCTTTACATCCACAGAGTTGGTGCCAGAACAGCGTACAGGTCTGCAAGGAGAGTATTTGGTAAGAGAAAGTTGCAGATAGTGTGATCCCCGGCCCCAGCCAGCCTTGTGGATGATGCAGAGGGATTTGAATTTGAACTGTGCAGCAACTGGGAGCCAGTGGAGGCTTTTTAGGGCAGGAGAGATGCAGTCCCTGTACTTAAGGCCAAGGATATGTTTCGCTGCTCTATTCTGGATTAGCTGAAAGGGTCACAGAGTGGAAGATGGTAGACTGAGGAGGAGGCTGTTGCAATAGTGAAGCCTAGAGAGAACCAGGGCTCGTGAAACATTGAGCTTCTGGGGGAAAGTGAGAAATGGGAAAATTCCTTTGAGAAAGAAGAGTTGTAAGTGGGACCTCTTGGCAATGTCCTGCCTGTGAGGGAGGAATGATAAGGAGGAGTCAAAGATGACTCCAAGGTTTCTGGCTTCAGAAGGAGCAGTGGGAGAGCCCAAGGTTGGAGCCTTCCCAAAGCCCCACTGTTCTCAAAATCAATTAATGTTGTTTAAATTCCTACACAGCAATACATCTCTCTCTCTTTATGCATCTCTGTCTTTCTCTATCCTTCTCCCTCTATGCATCTCTCTACCTAACCATGTCTCTCCTCCTCCTTCTCCATCTATGAATTTCTCTATCTCTCTTTCCATCTATCTATATGCATGTAATTCTATGTATCTCTTTATCAACCCATTTATCCATCTACCTCTGCACATCTAAAATCCATGCATTTCTCTGTGGCTATATCCATCTCTGCCTTTAAATGTAACTCTATATATCTCTTTAACTATCTATCAATCTATCTATTCACCAATCTCTGTGCCTCGCTTTATCCATCTCCCTCTGTGCATTATCTCGCTATTAATCTCTCTTTATCCATCACTCTCTATGCATATCTCTATCTACAACTTTATCCATCTCTCTCGCTATGTATCTGTCTATCTCTCTATCCATTTCTTTTTCCATCAATGCATTTGGGTTTTGTGAACTATGACTTACTCAATAGATCTGTTGCCCCGCCCATGTCTGTATGAAGTATTGTGTCTGATTGTATCGATCTCTGTTTGTAACTCTGTACCCCCAGAACTCGCAAATAGACTGTTGTACAGCCAGACTTCATTGCACAAAGGTGCATCTATGACTCTAGTCTTTGTATTCTGTATCGCTCAGGTCCAGTTTATGCAGACACATTGTTGCCCATAGTAACTTTCCATTCCTCCCACCGCCCCTCTGACACCCCATCTGACTCCACCCATCCCTTCATTGTCTCTGTCACAATGTATGATGGTACTTTATTTCTGCAGTTGTCGACCAAGATCACTCGATATTGTGACACTTTACTATTTTATTCAAAAATGTACCTGTAACAATTATATGCATTTGTTGTTAAATAAATCATGTTTTATTTGTGTTACAAACTTGTACATCATTATTCATTTAAAAAAAAATGTTGATTGGGAAAACCAGCAGCAATGACTTTTCGAATGGATTGTGTCCTCTCACGTATTCCTCATCTCTCGAAATATCCATATTCAGCTTTAGGTTCCTCAGAAAAGAAATTCAGCAGAGGGCAGTGTGTGTCAATGTCCCTCGAGGGTCCCCATCCTGATGTCAACGTCACCACTGGTATATATAGCTCACCCAGAGACTGTTGGCTTCAGTTCCGTTTTCCACAACATCTATCGCTTTGGCAGATTGGCGAGCTTCTGTTCGCTCGAGAAACTTATTGAGTGAATAATGGCATCTTCGTCGGCATCATCGACTCCAGAATCGGGGTTTAAAAAATGCCACGACTGCATGACGAAGATGTCTGTTACAGACCCCCATCGGGTGTGTCTGTGGTGTTTGGGATCCAATCATAAGACATCAGAGTGTGGATTGTGCCTTTCGATGACAGTGAAGGTCCTGAAAGAAAGGAAAGGGAAGTTAGCTGCAGGTTGGTCAAATAAATCCCCTTTGACGACTCTGTCAAAGCGATCCCCCGATGAGTTCAGGGGCGACTCTCCTCGTCGAGAGAAAGCTAACAGACATTCTCGATCCAGGAGTGGATCTCACCACTCATCTTTGTCATTACGACAAATGAAATAAAGGCATAAAAGGTCATCGTCCTCTTAATCGAGTTCCTCCCCTGACGAAATCAGCTTCACCGGCTGAACGGGAGAGATTCTGTCAAAAAATGCTCCAAGTCTTCGAGAATGCAGCTCCAACCGCCTCGAAGCAGAAGAGTAGGAGCCATGCCCCGGTTGATGGAAAACCCTGACAAAGAAAAGGCAAAGGACAAACCCTGTCAACCCTCAAGCCTGGGTGTCCATGAGAAAACTCAGTGAGAACCTTCAGCGGTCCTTTTGAGTCGAAACCTACTCTTTTGAAGCCAAAATCTCCAACACCTTCGACGTTAAAGGGTTCAACGCCCCTACTGGCTAAATCTTTGACGCCATTGTTGTCTAAACCTTCGACAGCGCCGAGAACTTTGATGCCATCATCGACAAAAATGCAGAAACTGTCAAAGGATGTAGAGAAATCTAAAGAATCCTTCACCCTACTTCCAAGAAAGGACTTTTTCCAAGTCTCTTTCTGCAGTATATGAGGAGCATAGCCATCAGAGGATGAAGCACAGCCATTTGGCTTGGAGTATGGGACAGAAGGCGTTCCAGAGGCTCTAATATCAGACGAGGATGGGATGAAGAATCTGTATGAGACACTACAGACAGCACGTGGGATAGACACCCGAGATTGAATTTGGCATACCAGACCCCTCAGATCAGGCAGATGGGACCCCAAGAGGACCCTGTTCTTCCCCTCCATATAGCCTTGCAAAGGCGGATCAGTGCAAACTTGGATACGCCAGAGTTAATTCCGGCCGTGAATAAAAAATTGTCGATTAAATACAGGACTTTTGGTAGTGATCCTTATCTATCCAAACTTCCCACTCCAGAAAGCCTGGTGGTATAGGCCGCCACATCTACTTCGAAGCAGACTTCCTACCCAATGATTCCCCCAGACAGGGATGACAAACGCTATGATGCCTTGACAAAAAAGTATTCTCGGCTGGGAGTATGGCCCTTAAGTCCGTGAACACCACATACGCACTTGCTAAATTCACATTTACCCTATGGGACTGTATAGCAATGGTGGCTGTTCATATTCCCAAAGGGGAAGAAAGAGACATATTTTTTAACATTATTAAAGTTGGGAAGGTCCCTTCAAATTGGTCTGGACTCTGCAGACAGTAGCAGCAGAGTAATGGCAGCTAGCATTGTGATGCTCAGATTTGATTTCTACCACCCTAACATTTGATTTAATAAAGTATTTTACTTTGAACTTTAAGTCTGTTATCTGAGTATTGCTTCATGATGCCTTCACAGGGGTTCCCAACTTCTTCAACAAGGGTATAATACACATTGACAATGTTTTTCCCACAAATTCTTTAACACATGCAGTGCAGGTTATATTCCTCTCCCCCTTGATGATTTCTACAAGGAGGGCTTTTCTCCTGCCACCTCGGAGTTCCTTCTACACCACCAGTTAGCTGCTGTTGATGTTTATTTTTCAGGTATCGCTCATTAGGAAAACGTTATCCCCTTTTATTTATAATTGCCTTTCTTTGGCTTAGGCAATGCTGGTTATCTTCCCTTCCAGGTGATCTCCCTTCTTGTGGATTACATTCACTTTGTTCCAATATTGCCCCCTCTTTACTTTGACAATGGTAGTTACAATATTGTTTCACTCAGTCTGTCCCGACATGAGAGTTACAGCAAAAATGCTTTAGTTCAATAGTTCGGTATTTAAAAGGGTTGCTTTGAGCCAGCAGTCTTTCCTTGCGCTTCTTTTGGACACACTGCTGCTTTAACTTCTTCTTTTGTCGGGACCATTTGGGCGTCTGACAGCTCCGATCACACTCTTGTTGCTTGCACCTACTGGAAAGGGAGCCTTCTTTGCTCCTCGCAAACTCTGGTGAACACCACCCACCGGGGTAGGGTGCAGATCTCAGAGAGCTTGGCTCTCCTATGGGACAGCTAGTCCCAGCACAGCTTCCCGCTGCACGCTCTCTGCATTCAGGATTCCCAACTCATGTGACTTTCTCGGCACTGCGTCCCGCTGACAACACAGCAACAGTTCCCGCGTCCTCTTCCTCCTGCGGCCCCCACTGCTTCTTCCTAATGGCCTGCACCTGAAGGGGCTTTAAATATTTAAAAGTCCCACTCAGGTGTGGATCATTATAACCACTAGACTGCACACTACAGTTCTGCAACTCTGAGCCCCTCTTCCACGTCTCAGTACTAAGATCATTATGGGACTTGAAGTCCCTAATGTTCTTATTCTTTTTAACCTTATCTAATCGACTCTGTCCTAATGATTTATACAATGCATCTTTAGGGAAGGTTTTTAAAGGAGTTAATGGTTGGTTTGGTTTTATAATTCAAACCTAAGGTGGAATTATAACTATCAGAAGTAGTGGTATTGATTCTCTGATCCTTACATATATCAATCCCATGTTCAGCATAAGGGTTTTTACAACGGACAATTTGCGTAATCTTGGGAAGGGAAGACTTACTATGACAGCAAGCCATTAAGTATTTCAGAATTATAGAAACATCATCCTCCGAAGAAGATGAATACTGTGTCTCTCCTAACTAAATTATCCTTTTCCATTGGTGGCCTTCTCCTCCCATGTGATCCACCCGGCTAATTCCACCCCCCAGGTTTAGGTTCAGGTAGCAACTGCCTTCCCCTGGCCTCCTGAGAGGAGACTTTAGGCTGGGATTCTGTGAGGACTCTGTAGGAATCATCACAGCATTCAGAGTGAGTCACTGTAGTAGCAAACTGCCCAGAAGGCTGGAAACTTCACCTGACATAGTGTGAAACCTTGCAACCATTATGTGTACACTCTAAGTGGGAAACTGCAGTGTGTCCTAGTTGAACTCCCTGCCCCTTTCTGTCCGTTGACTGTCATTGTTGGAATCATAGTTCACTCGGCCTAGGCGAGGCTTTAGTGTCTGCTGAACTGCTGCTTCAATAACCATGTCCGCCATCTTGGAGTTCCTAACATCTGCTTCCTCTTTAGATCATTTGAATAGCGACTGGATGGTGGGTCCTAGTTTTGAAGATGGCTTCCAGTTTTTAAATGGGATTTGGCACTCGCTAGTCCCTCCTGTTGGGCTGTCCTTTCTTAGTCCCACTCTGGCCCTGCCCAGGGGGAGGACTCACGCTGGCTAACTATTCTCAAATGTATGAGAATGGATACCTTTTGTGAAGACTTGCTAACTGTCTCATGCATAGGTCAGATCCCCACTTTATTTGGGTTAACATAGGAGCAGTTGTTTTACCCACATGAGGGGAGTTGAGTATGCAGGTGCTGCTGGCTCCATAGGAACACTGCTCTACAGTACTCTTAAAGGGGTGCCTATTCTGTGGCAAACTCCTCCTTTCAAAGCCTTGCATGGTGGCTTCCTGTGTCTGTCCTTTGAATAAGGTTGTGGGGCTTTGTCACACCTTACATTCCGAACTGCACCTTTATTTTACCTTATCTTTGCAGTAGGAAAACCCATTAACATCGACAGCTGGTAATTATGTAAGGACATAACATGTCCTTACATACCCTCTTTTCTTTTATCTTCAAATTGGGGCGCAGGTCCGCCTAGTCGGGACCATATTTTTTGGTTAAGGAAATCTAACACCATGCACATTCTGTGCATGATATCATTGCCCAGATAAAAATAATTTTGTGTTCCACTCACTATCCACACATTGTGGTAGATGGTTATTTGTCCAATATTAATCTTTAGCATGCACCTTCCTGCAATTCGATTTTCAAAATCTGGACTGTCCAAACCAGAGACATATTGGTTTTTAATTCTAAATGTTGTGATCTCCTCCCTTTCCATTATTCTCTGCAGTAGTTTCTCATTAATAAAACTTCTTTCCTGTTCAAGCGCCAAAGTGGCTTTTATCATTTTAGAATGGTCAGTTATATCAATGTGAATCCATGGCTGCTCATCTTCCATGTGTATTTCAGCAAGGGTGGTGATGTGTTTTACTGGGTCTGCTTTGGGAATAGTGTTCTGTTTGTATTTCTTCTATTTTAAATAGAAGCACAATGTGTGTTCATCTATTTCAGTTTGCCATTTCTTCCTAGGATCCAAATAAATCTGCACAGATTGTTTTTCTTTTTTACTTTGCATTTTATCCTGACACATCAAAATGACAGTGACACTAGGCACACAGCTATTCTGTAGGTACACCTCCACTGCATCATTTGATTTGGCAACAGTATGGCATTCATTTACACTGCTGTTTTGTCTTAATGGTTTTTTGGTTAAAGACCACAATACCCCATTTACCCCATCTATGAGAGGAGACAATCTTTTCAGGCAATCTGTCCCCATCAAAAATGGAATTTCACAAATAGATGTTATCAATACTTCTTGTTTCATTCTGTGTTTTCCTATCTTTGTCAACCTCGGTAACACCCACGATAGGCACCTCCTCACTGTTAAAGTTATGTACTGGGCCTTCACTCTGCCTCACTGTGATCTGATTCTGTGGAGATCTCCCTTCATTGATACTTTTTGCCAATTCTTTGGACATAAATGTGGCCTGTGCGCCTGTGTCAATCATTGCAAATGTATTGCATTTCTCTTCAACAGTAATGGGAGCATAATATCTGTCTTCAATTTCCTCTAACACACACAAAAAGTGCCAATTCTTACTGATTTCAGGATTCACTTTTCTCAGACCTTTCTCACTTTTGGCTAAGCACATCGGTAAATGAAAGGACATTTTTCCCTCCTTTCTGTCCATTTCCATTTGAGAAACCTTACTCACCTCCCCATATTCAGGGGTCCTTTGGAGTGTGGGTACTGTTCGCCCTTCCATCCGGGGATCATCAGAGTTCACACTACAATACTCCAACTGAATATGTGTAAAAACATCACCTGATAACTTGTCATTTTCTAATTATGGACTTTTGTAGGTATTTGGTATGGTACCAATCTTTTTAACTTCCTCACAAATCTCCGGGTCAAAGAACTCTTCAGGTGACTGATCTGTACCCTCCTTTTGAGTACTTATTCTTCCTCCCTGTATTTTATTAGCATCTTGATTGCAAAATCTGTCCCTCCCTCACATTCTACGCTACCAAACTCCTAATCTCCTCTCTCATCTTTTCCCGCCTCTTCTACTGCTCCTCTCTAATCTTCGGACTTCCCGCATATCAGCTTGCCCCTCTTAAATCCATATACCACTCTGCTATTCGTACACTTTGTCTCCTTACCTCCCGCGACTCCATCTCCTCCTCGCTCTCTCACCTTTGCTGGCTACCTTTCCACCTACAACTAATAAAATTCCCCTTTCTCTGCCTTGTTTTCAAATCCCTCCATGGTCTTGCTCCTCCTTATCTCTCCTCCCTTCTCTCCTTCTACTCCCCCTCTCGCTCCCTTCGTTCTGCTGACCACTTCCTTCTCACTGTACCTCCTTCCCCCTGCGCTTCCTCCCGGTTCAGCTCCTTCCAACTTCTTGCTCCTCTGCACTGGAACTCTCTCCCCCTCTCAATCCGCTCTTCCACTACCCTCACCTCATTTCGCACTTCCCTTAAATCCCTCCTCCTCCATCCCCCACCTTGAGGCGCCCCCTGCCCTCTCCACTCCCCCCGTTTTTTCCCCTCTTTTAATTCTTCTCTCCCTTCTCCCATTACACTCTCTCCCTTCCTTTCACACTCATTCAATCCTTCTCCTGCCCCCCTTACCACTCCTATTCCCACTTCCTTTCACTCATTCAATCCTTCTCCTGTCCCCCCTCAACACTCTTATTCCCACTCCACTCCCCCCCTTCTCAGTTAATTGCTCTTTGCACTGTTTTGTTGAATGATTCAAGTTGCAATTTTTGCTCACAATGTTATTTGTTGTTATTACTCTGTATTTTGTTGTTCCATTGTACAGCGCCTTGGTGTAAAGTGCTCTATAAATCAATCAATCAATCAATCTAGGGAGGGCGTTTTAACATCCACGCTTACTCCCTGATCAGTTATTTTACCCATGCAGGAGTTGTCTTTCTTAAATCTGTCTCTTTGTTCTTTTGGAATTTCCTGTTTTTCTTGTTTTCCTTTTTCATTTGTGCAAATTTCCAACGTTTGATTTAACTCTAGGTTAAATCAAGCCTCTTTTTTAGATGTATTTGAAACTTCTGCCTCATGTTCATTTGCCAGTATTTTCATTTTTACATCATTAAGCATCTGAGTCATTATACAAAACCAGATCAGTGAAATCTGTCTTTTTATCATTGCAGATGTCATGAATATTTAGTCACTTATTATCAGAAGCCACCCGGTCACTACTATGGCCTTCTGCCCCCTCCTTTGATGACTGTTTTTGGGCCGTACAGAGCTTTCCTATTTGTTCAGCCAACATTTTCATTTGGGCCTCGAGACACTGGAATCTTTCCATCTCTCTAGAATCTTCTCTTTGCGGCCTATGCCGATATTGGTTATTCTCCCACTGGTTAAATCTATTCTGATATCTCTCAGGAGAGTGATTCCTATTGGAGTTGTTTCTGAACTCTTGGTTCATGTGGGGCGGGGAGCGGGGTGTACCTATCCTTTGGTTGTAATCCCCTCGTGGCGGTGATTGATTGTATTGACATGGGACATAATTCATATTCTGCCTCATGTCCTGTCTCTCATTTTGCGAGTATTGTCCCCTATGCTGATTCCCATTTTCAGTCAATCGATCCACATACCGGGGTCTATCCTGGTTGCCATATATCATGGTGTTGGGGTCAAATCTGCTCTGTGTCCTCAATGTCTGGTAGGGACCATTACTTCTTTGATCCTGATTTTGTCTCTGATTGTCTTTCATACCTGACTTATCAGGCTGATATCCTGCCTGGGGCCTGTCTCCTAAGTACCTAGGGCTAATGTAGTTCTCCCTACTACTAGGATCATGTGATTGAAACATCGGTGCAGAGGGCATCAACCTCTGTTGATTACCCCTCTGTTCGGGTGTCACATTATTTTTGCCTGGACTTTGAGCGGACTCAAGTGACATTTTAGCTGACCTGATCTCCATTACTGTTGCCGAGGATTCTTTAGATTTTGGTCTAGTATCTTTCATTTTATCACTCTCTCTACCCTGACAGTATAGCACTTCATATAACTTTGTATTTCGGTGCACAATCCACTCAAATTCATGGACTAACTGTGATATAATGTCTTTCTGCAACCTATAGAAATAGGCAGTTTTAAACTCATCGGAATTGGGATCAAAAGATACATCAAAGCGAGAAAAAGCTCTTTTTAAGTCTTGCAAAAATTGGCGAGGGGATGTATTTGGCCCAGCCGTAATCGTGTATGCAACTTTATTTGCATCCTGTAATGATTGGAATGGAGAACAATGACGTCTAATCTCTTTTTCAAACTCTGCCCATGTCATGTTTTGCTGTTCATTTAATCCTCTGATGATACTGGCTGTGGGAGCGTCCAGAGTTAAGTGAAAGTATTGTCTATATTGCTCCTTAGGTATATGGAGGGCTTTATATATATTTATATATATATCATGCACCCCTTCTAAGTGGTCCTCTATACAGCACTCCCCTCCTTTTTTGAACGGTTTGATCAGAGCCTTGATTGATTTCATTATCTTGATAGGACTACTTGGTGCCATGTTTGGGATTGCACTACTTCGTGATTCAACCCTTGTTTCAGGCATATGGGATTGGTGGCGGCCCCCAATGAGTGTGTCAAACCCCCAAGGGCGCTACAACCAGGTTCAGACACTGGCACAGCCACTGGGGCACTATCTCTCCATGTAGAAATAGAATTCACCTCAATTCCATTGAATGTGGTGCCCTGTCGTTTGTCCTGGGACCTCGAATTGCATATTTGCTGTTCCAAATCCTTGCACTTTTTAAGGAGCCGATCTGCCTCCTTACGCAAGTAATTGTTTTCATCACCCAACTTATTAATCACATTTTGCATATCGCTCATTTGCATTTGGCATTCATTAAACTCTGTCTCGTTTGTCTCTTTCTTGAAACATTTTAACTAACTCTTGTTCAGCATTTTGAAGATCACTTTCTTTCTCGAAATTTTCTTTTGTAAAATTTGCAGTTCCAAAATAACCTTGTCTTTATCTTGTCTAATATGATCTACCAATCCTTTCAAGTGTTTTAATTCTTGCTCACTATCCTCAAATTGTTTCTTCCTTTGGGACAATTGATTATCGAGGTCTTTACACTTTGACTGCATGTCCTTTTGACATACCTCCAGTTCTGCTCTTAACTTTTCCTCCTGTTCACTAGCTCCATCTAGTTCAACTTTTAAACTGCTAATCAGCTTGGCATCATTTTCTTGCATTCGCAGAGACCTATTCAAAATGAACCATGTCTTGGCACATAGCCATATCAGACAATCTTTCTCTGCATGTTTATCAGCAGCATTTCATAATCTCAAAAGACAGACCTGAATTATGCTACCTTCTGCAAAAATGTTGTCCAATGGTTCTTTCTGCACTTCCCCATAGAAATGGTCATGCCACTCTGTGGCGTTATTTGAGGACTATGACCCATGTGCATATAATTTTGCCTCCAGATATTGTACCAACTCTGGGAATGTGGCCTCCATTTGAGACATTCTGAGATTCACTTCCAGTGTCACACCTTTCCATTAGAATATTTTCTATTTGCCTGTAGAGAGCCCCAAGCTTAGCACATCTAGTAGAACCCAATGGTTTTATTCATAGCGCCACCTACAGTTTGTGACTGGTGTTACTGGCTTATTTACATCCAGTAACCTATGTGTCGAATTAGATACCCCCTTCCCATCAGCATGCAGGGAAGGAAACATTCATCATACCGAACACAACCCTCTACTTTATAGCTGTTTGTTACTAACTTTCTCTTGTTGCTATTTTAGTTAAAGTGGTAAATTGGTAAATGCACTACTGCACTGATATGAACCTCCCCTTTGTACTTCACCTATGTAAATAATTCACAGAAGCATGAATGACACAGACATCCCAATTGTTTTTATATATGCTTTTTGTATTACATATCATTTACAAGTCACCAGATCTTACCATGTGTTAATTACAGCATCTGCAATATAAAAGAACAGAACAAAACAAGCAGATATTTTGTAAACATGGATTAATGTTCCCACATTTTGAATATAGAAAAAAATAAACATGCATTGATTTCTAACTTCTCTGCACTGCAAGAATCCTAGCCACAAGCTCAGCATACAAATTCCTCACTTGGCCCAAATCCCTTACCGAGGCCAGTAATAATCCGATTCCCGCTGTCTTTTGCAGTCCCATTGTCAGCACGGAACTCCTCTGTAAACTTGTGTGGGGGAGCGCCAACTAATTAGATTCAGTCAGCGCTCTAACCCCTGGAAACTGTCTGTCTGTCTCCTCAGCCCAGCATGAACTAACTGCTCTCTTCATTTCTATTTCTTAGGAAAACTTTACCCGTCCCTTTATTGACGTGGCTTGTCTGCCTACCAATCAGGGTAAAAGGAATGTGCCCTGTGCCAGCCTTCGTTTTCAAAACAATGAAAGCTTCAGGTCCAGAGTTACTGCTTCACTTTGCTTCCTGCATCTTCATATTTTCTGTTCTCACAAGCTGAATAAAACGCTAGTGTGCATTTAAAAATGAATTTTAAATATTGCAACCAAAACATGGATTTCACCTAATTTTGCATAGAAGACTACATTCTCATGTTAAAAGTTGGCACTTAGTACTTGAGTTATGTTAGTAATAATGTTAGTCAGTTATGTATTCTAATGTAGTCTTCATACATGAAGCATCCAAAATACATGGTGCATCTCATTATTTGAACCTGGCAGCAGACTAAGTTTTTCTATGTGTGCTCTGAATATCTGCATTTTTAAATTGGGCCTGGCTGTGTTATAAATCCTGTACTTTGCATGCTACCAATAATGCTATACTGGCAAAAAAAAATGCTATATTACATACTGGCTAAATGCTATCATATGCTGGCAAAAATTCTACACATGCTGGCAAAAATGATATTATATTTTGGCACAAATGCTATACATGTCCTTACAATCCTCAATATTATTTTCATCATATAATTTGTGAGGGGAATTTAAATAAACCTGGTCTCTTTTTGGATCTTCTGTCTCATTTTCCTCTGCTACACAGTTTTCTTTGAAGGGGAAAAGAAAGGTATATTGGCAACCTATTGCGCCTCCAAATAAAAGCAGCACAGCGATCGCACACACTGTAAATACAACCCCTGGGTTATGTGAGGAGGAGACCGGAAGTTGGATTTCCTTCAATGTGCGGGAGGAGAAGGTAGGTTTCTCCATTGATCTTCAGCATTTTCATGCTGTTTTGACCGAGGGAGGTGTTGTTGGAAAGGGGAGACTCTCCACCTTTCCAACGAAACCTACCAACAAGAATTGCTGGGCGCGGATTGCTGTTTTTTTTCAAAATGATGTATGAATCTAGGACTGTGTGGAAGGATGCTGGCTGCTTTCCATAAAAAGAAAGTGCATTGCTGGCTGTAGATTGCTTAATATGCATCCAGCAATGCCACTAGATCAGCAGGGATGCCTTTTTTTGAGGTGTGGGAGGGGCCTGCTTAGTATATGAAGCCGCCCTCTGCCCCTCTGTTTTTGCTGGGCTGACCACAGATGTTCACGTTTTTTTGTTTTTTTCATATACAGTTGTGGCAATGTTGGAGCTGAAGCTTTCACTGTCTTATGTAAGTAGTACCAAATGTGTGTTTTTCCGTTTTATGCATTATAAAGGGGGGGCAGATTGTCAGTGGGGTGGGTGGGACAGGAGTGTTAGTGGTGTGGGCTGGAATAGGTGGTGTGGAAGTAATTGTAGTATGATGTGTGTGCCCTGTATAGAGGATGCCGGCTGCTTAGCATAAAAACAAACTGCATTTTGGGAACATCATAATGACCACAACTTTGTCAAATATGTTTGTGCTAGAAATGCAGGTGTCCTTTTTTCTAAGCATGCAATGTACACTTCGTATGGAGCTCTTTCCTTTTTTTCAGAATGGTCACCATTAGTGTCGACCACCCCCAAGCTCAGAAGTGGTCCCAGGGAGCACCAGCAGGGTCCCAATCCCTCCGGGACGGAAAAGCTGTAATGCAGTCCGGCCAGAGCTCCCGGACGGTCGGGGGTGAGGACCCCAGCCTTGTGCGCCTGTCTCCCATGTGGGTCGACTGTCCCAAAGTCCAGCAGTGGTTCCAGGGAGCCCCGGCAGGGTCCCCATCCCTCCCCGTGTGAAAGGAGAAACACAATATCGAGGCTGAGTACCTCAAAAGGAAATACACCAAACACAGGTTTCAAAGGAACATACAAAGTACTTTATTCTCTATCAAATACAATTATAAAATAGTGCAAAGTCAGATAGCCCTCAGTACAACACAACGAACTCCAGCGTGGTTCAGTGTGTTCAGTGAGAGAAGGTACATTAGAATGCATTAGCTTTTTATACATTTTGTGAGCCCTATGGCCAACCCTTCTTCGGGTTAATATTCTACTTTATACATCACCAATTCTAGGGTTAGTTGCCGAGTCTCAAATAACCGCATCTAACTGGTTTGTTCTTTATTACATGTAACAATAAGCGTATGCATTAACTGTGTATTCTAAGTTTCGTATTGCAGGTCTTCTTAAACATTAATATGATATAGTAAAACAGATGTTTTTTGTCCAATGTGTAAATACATTATCATAATATATACTCGTGGATTGGTTTAATTGCGCAAGTAATCCTTTTACACATAGGTCAACGTAGACGGGACGAGGTCTCGGTTCATGACCTCAACAAGTAGCCTGCAGGCAGATTACACATTAGCAATGTACAGAGGTCAAGACGGCCATGTTGTATTTTGCAATGACATCGTCCACCATTTTAGCTCACAGGGTGACTTTTCCACATAAATCCTAAAATGGCGGTTTGACCTAAAATGGCAGCCTACATAGATTAAAGGTCAGGACCTTGTAACACAGATCTCGCAAATGACTTTCGAGCAGCTTGGCGTAGGCCAATATTAATATATTTATTACAATAGGAGGCACGATATACTTTTTATTCCGACAAACCCTCCTTTTGGCCTATGCCAAGTGCTAAAAACTATTTTGGGTCTCCTTACGAATAACTCCATACATCAGTATCCATGTACCCTGAATCACTTTCTGAAATATCTATTGCCATTAGGTCTTTTACTAATATATCTTTTAACACATATTCTTTTGAAGTTTTATCTGCGGCATACTCCTCATGTCCTATCAAATTTATTGCTTGTGCACAACATCCCCCTAGCATCGAACACATACCAGGCAGACACTGAATACAGCAACAAAGGAACAACAGAACTCCTAAAATAGTTAATAAAACCAAAAGTACCTTCCAACCCCAAGATCGCAAGAAGTCCCAGAACCAAGCGCTTAGGTCCCAGTTTCCCTCGGGAACATGCATTTCGGAACCAAGGACGTGCAGATTTTGTATTGCCTTAAAGGTAGTTGGGGAGGAATCTGGTAGAAAACACAGCAAGCGGACCCCACTAATTTGCATACTCCACCACGCTCAGCTAGAATGACATTTAATGCCATTCGATTTTGGAGTGCTACTAATCTTATTGCTGTCTGCTCTAATGTCATATTGTAGAGTATATCTGTGGTCCGGTCGATGGTTCTCTCCAGTACTCTCGCTAGTTTTCTGATATCTTCTGAATTCGCTATCTGCCCCCAAAATGGCACAACTGATTTTGCTATATCTCCCAATACTTGTGCCGGGGTATCACCATTCTCATCCCGCCGTGGACGAGCCTTCGAAACTTCTTTATTACTCGCTATAAACACCCCAGGTAACAGGATCCCTAAATAACAGGTTCCTTGCCAATCCCTGGGCAACCATGGAAACGCTATATTACCGCAAAAAAAAAGACAGGTTTGCCTACATACAAAGGTCTGTCTTCCCCAGTCAAATTTGCAACATTGGCACAACCTTTAAAATCTCCCATTGAATGAGTGCCATTCCCCTGTATGCAGAAAGAAACTGAATAGGGGCTATAGTTAACAGTGTAAGAAGGAGGCATGGCATCCTTATTGCCTATCAGAGCCATTTTAAAGGAAATCAAAGATTGTAAGGGACGAGACAGTCTATCAGAAGGCCTACTAGAAGCAACATTCGGTCTACCCCTATTCGAAAAAAGAGAGTATCCCAGGGGAGTCAAAACACGTTTCTCAAAACTATTCAAATTGGTGCATTCAAAGTTCCCTGAGACGCTATCATTCCATCGGCCAAAGAACAGTGCTCTAAGAGAAGCATAGCAAGCAGTTGTCAACGGTAAAGGATGAATATACCAACCTAGCCCCTTATCCCTGTGTTGCGGTAAATGTGAACAGGCCCAGCAATTGGATCTATTAAAAATGGCATGTGTAGCGTTCATTATAAGTAACAAAGTATTATTATGACACTTTTGTCTGTGCTGGGAATTTCTAGGGGACAAAGTATGCGAATACACAAAAGGTGTATGAACAGTGGGTACATTTACAGGGGTTAGCGAAAACTCTAAAGGATAAGCTTCTTCTAAATACCAAAGGCCTACAATAGTGCCTATTATAAAACCAAATATTATTACAAAAACACAGCAGTACGTTTTCGGGGCCCAGGCATTTTGTCCATTGTCCCGGTTGGTCACCCCCTTATTTACAAGTCCAATACGAGCGGTGGCGGTAGCAGGCATTGCAGTCTTCAAAACGGAAACCCCAATGTTCGTTGCTGGCGACCCCCCGGTCGCGCAATTTCTGTGTCCTTCCAAAACCCTAGCCAACAGAATCCCCTTTCTCAAATTTGGGAAAAAGTAAGCCCTCAATGATTCTTTTCCTTCCTTGAATGCACAGTTGAACCGTGCCGCATGTCTATTTTCTTGGACGCAAGTGGTATCTGGTTTTTCCTGGTACTGATTGATCCGGAAGCAATGTGTCGTCACTTCCCGTTGGAAGCAACGTATCCGGGACAAACGAAGGGGCTGCGTTTGAAACAGCCGCTCCCGGGTGCAAAATCGGTGGAGAGTGTGGAAACAAAATGGCAGCTTCCCCAAGCCTCTCGGGCTTAGAGATATTCTCCGACACACTCTCGGTGCTGTTTACTGCTTTAGGATCGTTGGTTGCAGTATCAGCAAGGGGTTCTGCTTCTTCTGTAACGTGTGGCACAGGGTGAGGAAGTTTCTTGATGTGTGACGCGTGGATCCAATTCTTTCGGCCAGCTACCCGCACCGCTGTTTGGGTGACCAACAAGACCTGAACGGCCCACGCCAGCGAGGCGCGAGGCAGGAGGTGCGCTCAAATGACTTAGTGAGCACCCAGGTTCCAGGTCGTATGCCGTGGCCCGGGCCTTCGTACCGCACAGGTAAGGCCTCTCGTGCCTGGTGGTGAATCAAATACAGGTTTTTAGTCAATTGGCTACAATAATCTGAAAGTAATACATTTTCAATATCTCTTAACTTTCGACATTTTGGCAAATTCCAGATATTGGCAGGTCTCCCCATTACCACCTCAAATGGAGAGAGCCCACTCTTAGTTTGAGGGGTTGTACGCATGGCTAGTAACGCGATCGGTAAGGCGTCCGGCCATTTTAGTTTGGTGCCGGCACATGTCTTAGCGAGTTTGTTCTTGATGATACCGTTGTGTCTTTCTACTAGTCCGGCGCTCTGAGGATGTCTGGCCGAATGGATCCGTTTGTCAATTTGTAACGCTGTACATATCTGTCGGATTACAGCGGCGACAAAGTGTGGACCATTGTCCGACCAGATAACTCTCGGCAAACCGAACCGGGGAAAATACTCCTTTAACATAGTTTTCGCAGTGGTCATAGCTGTGGCATCTTTAACAGGAAAAGCCTCAACCCACTTACTAAAGGCACAAATGACTACCAATACATATTTTAAATTATTGCATTGCTCCATTTCAATGAAATCAAAGTGAATTACTTCAAATGGGACAGAGGGTGGCCCAAAACTTCCCCTCTGGGTTGCTGTCCCCTTTCCCACATTATGTTGTATGAAAATCATACAATTCTGGGCATAGTGCTGAGCAATTTTTGAAATTTTGTCGTTTACCCACACTCTTTCTAACATTTTCGTCATCTGTTGAGCACACACATGCGTAGGACCGTGTGCCATTACAACCATCATAAGCACATAAGCATCGGGGAGTAACCATTTCCCATCCACCGTGTCCACCCAGCACCCATCGTCATCAAGTTTTCCCAAGCCCTCAGCCCACCTCTTGGTTTCTTCTACTGAGGCATCGGCTTGGATATCCCGTACATACCCCACATCCTCATCCATCACATTAGTATTTTCAGTTTTCCTAGAAACATATATCTCCGCAAGGAGATCAGTGGCAGTTTGTCTAGCTATTTGATCAACAAAAGCATTCCCTTTTCCAATGTTATCTACAATCTTGCGATGTGCTGCACATTTCACAACTGCTAACTGGGTAGGGAGCGCAAGTGCTGAGAGAAGTTGCACTATTAGGGTGCCATGTTGGATCTTGGTGCATTGCGAGGTTAGAAATCCTCTTTCCGACCAAAGTCTCCCAAAGTTGTGAACCACCCCAAAGGCATACTGACTATCAGTATATATATTCACTGCAAGCCCTTCGGAAAGTTCACAAGCTCGGGTTAAGGTTATAATCTCTGCGGCCTGTGCAGAATTATGTGTAATTCTCTTAGTTTCCACAACCGTGCTCAAGGTAGTGATTGCATAAGCGGCTGTGGATGTACCATCTGGAAGTTTAAAGCAGGAGCTGTCACAAAACAGCTCTCCTTGCGGATTATCCAAAGGGGTATCTTTCAAATCAATCCTGCCCTTTGTTTCTTGCTCGGTCGTATACAAACAATCATGTGAGTCTTCACCGCCGCAAGTAATATCTTGCGGGAAAGGTAGGAGTTCAGCCGGATTAAAAACACAATACCTCCTAATTTGAATGTGAGGGGCAAACAAGATCAATTCGTATCTCATCAACCGTGCGGAAGTGAGGTGTTGCGTTTGAGTTCGGTTCCATAGAACATCTACAGAGGGAGGCACCATCCGGGTGAAATCATGGCCTATGACCATTCCCTCACTCTGCTTTACAGACGCAGCAGCAGCAGCGACAGCGCGCAAACATCTTGGCAAAGCGCATGCTACAGGATCAATGGCGGAGGAATAGTAACCGCACGGCCTATTCTTCCCTCCATGCTCCTGCATTAATACAGCCAAAGCACATCCATCACGTTCATGCACAAACAATACGAAGGCCTTTTCATAGTTTGGTGTGCCCAAAAGTGGTGCAGAGCATAATGCAGTCTTAAGCAAGTCAAACGATTGCTGGTGTTCCGAAGTCCATGGCAACGGCAAAGAAATGCCCTTCTTCGTCAAGGCCAACATCGGTTTTATCACTAGTGAAACATTTGGGATCCACCACCTACAGTAAGAAGCCATACCTATCAAGGCCCTAACTTCCTTCTGCGTATTTGGGACAGACATACCAGAAATGTGTTTTATTCTTTCAGGTGTCAATCTTCTTCCCTCCTTTGACAGGAGATAGCCTAAATAGGCGACCTCCTGGCAACAATATTGAAATTTCTTAAGCAAAGCTTTGTGACCATGCTTAGCTAGATGAATAAGTAGTAACACAGTGCCCTCCTTACAGGCACTCTCAGAGTCTGCAGCCAGAAGCAAATCGTCAACCTACTGAAGCAAAGTACAAGTAGAGGGTAATTCAAGGTCATCAAGTTGTTCTTTCAAAGCCCTACTATAAATACTAGGACTCTCTGTGTACCCTTGAGGTGCACGAGTAAATGTAAACGAGCGTCCCCCTAAGGTGAAGGCGAACAAATATCTACTATCCTTGTACATAGGAATACTAAAGAATGCATTCTTTAGGTCCACAACACTAAAGTAAGTAGCTGTAGCTGGAATCATGGTTAAGATCGTTGTCACATCAGGCACAATTGGAAACTGCGGTGCCACAACTTTATTAATGGCACGTAAATCAATTATAAAACGGAATGGAATTACATTATCGCCTTTCTTGTACACGGGTAAAATCGGACTATTACACAAACTTCCTGAGATTTCTTCAATCACACCACGGTGCACAAAATCGGAAACAATACATTTCAAAGCTCGCTCGCCCTCAATCGAAATCTTATACTGGGGAATGCGTGGCAGCTCAATTCCATGTTTCAAAACTATTTTAACAGGCTCAATCTGCAAAACACTGACATCATTGTCGTCAACAGCCCATAAGCTCTCTGGTGCATCAATGAATTCTGGAGGCAAAGGTCTAGTCAGAAATTGCGAGGTGGAAGATTGCTGCGGTGAAATTGTCAAGCGTACTGCATCAGAAGAACAATAAATCACTGCATTTAATTCTTTTAACAAGTTCAATCCCAGCAAGTTTTCCCCGTAATCCGAGGACAATAGGAAAGGACACTGGTCCGTAAAAGGACCCAAAGAAATAAGTACTGGCATAGAGACCGGACAAATAACTGAAGTACCGGAAAACCCTACATAAACATTGGTTTGCCCTGACAGTGGAATGTTTGGAACCCGTGAACGATCAATGGAACACTTCTGCGCTTCAGTGTCTATCAAAAACTGATGTTTCCTATTTCCCACTATCATTTCAATGTAGGGACCTTTCTGATTGACGGGAATAGGTGTAGGTTCCAAACCCTGCTTCGGGCAATCCTAACGATGTGATTGTCCTGCGAAAAAGGTTGTTGAGGGTCCTGTGTGAACTGACCTCTACCAGAGCCCCTTACGCCCGGGCGACCTCTAGATCGCCTACCCATATTATTATTCGACCTCTGTTGAAGAACGGGGCATTTTGCTCACCAATGACCCTCTCGTCGACAATAAGCACATTGATTAATGTTCACAGGACCCAAGGGCACATTCCCCTGTGGGACATACTGACCTCTAACCTGAGAGTTACCCCCTCTGGGGCCTCTAACAATTTGCTGCAATAGCACCTTTGTTTTTTAAATCACCTTTCCGTTTTTCAATCCTATCTTTTTCATTGTTGACACGATTCTCATAATACTGAGCCATATGCAGTACTTCTGATTGCGATTTCGCCTGCCAAGCGCTCTCAGAGGACATAATCTGTGACTGGATGTCAGGCAGCAATCCACGTACAAATTTGTCCACAAATAACCTTTTCCCAGACTCTGTGCCTAAGTCTTGTCCACTGAAATCCGAAAATACCTGTTTGAACCGATTAAAGAACTCGGTAGCACCCTCAGACTTTCCTTGGACACAGGCCGTAAGCTTGTCCCATATAATTCTTTTTTCGGGAATTATGGTTTTTAATTTAGCAATGATTCTATCAGGCAAGGTTAATATCACCTGCTGTGGTCTTTCCCCATCGGATCTAGTTAAATTCGCCCATGTATATCCCAACCCGGGTACATCGTCAATAGTTCTAACTTGTTTCCATAAATCTACGGGCAGGAGTACTGGAAACAACAAATCAATGTCACCCAAGGTGAACACTGAGGATTGCAAAATGGATTCCATCTCTTTATAGAACCTGTCGGATTTTTCCTAATATCAGGAATAGACTGTCTAATGGTGTTCACTTCCTGTAGTGAAAATGGGATGTGAACAAACTGTGATACATAATGTGCGGGAATGTCCACAGCGACTATACCTCGTGCAGCATCGGCCGCAACCTCAACCTTCGGGACAAATGTTGGAGGAACCTCTCTCATAGGCAACTGAGATGTAGGCAACTCCGAACGCTTACTAAGCAACAGAGCCAAATCGAGCGCTAAAGCAGGCGAAGAAGTGTCAAACGAAAAAGCTCTCTTATAAATATTCAATTACTCTGTGGGACAACTAATCTTCCTCTTTACACATTCATCTTGCAGGTACTCTACCATTACCTGTATCACTTTTCTCTGCATTTCCAACGTACATTGACTATATGTGTCATATACCTCAACTGGAGTTATCAATATGTCTGAAATCCATCTAATCGCATTTTTCTTACAAATTTGCATTTCCTTCAATATCGGTTTACGACACGGAAGGTACCGTTTCTGTACATACATACTTTCCTCTTCATCATCCTCATTCCGTATCCTTTCTGACTCCTTTCTATATTCAAATAGCCTTTCGACATGCTCATTTACCTTCTCCACAGTATCTCTGGAAACTGCTAAAGTATTTAGATCCCTTAACCCTTGCGGAACATCCGTATTATTTAATCTTCCCCACATTATACATAACTGAATCCCCAAACCTTCAATAAAAACATTTTTCTCAGGAAAATTATCCGTATTACAAAGTGTGGAAAAAGCACTAGCCTGATCATCCTTCTCCATACAATGTTTAGCCCATGCAATTAACTCGCGTTTCTTCTCTGGTGCTACAGCACTGCGAGTGACAACCTTCGAGCCTGTACCATGATCGATTACAAGCGGCCCAAGACCACTTGGAAGAGAGGGGATAGGCAATTTCGATGGAGGAGCTATAACTGGTGCGACAGGAAGAGGCGGAGGAGCAGGTGGAGGAACAACAGTCAAAGGAATAGGAACAACAGGTTGAGTAGGAATAACAGCAGGAAAAGGTACCGCAGCAGGAAGAGGAACATACGGAGGTGGCGCAGAGGCACCAGGCCTTCGTTCATTTAATATTTTCTCAAAAAAACCATCAGAATCATGGAGATCTTTGGAAGGATAGATTTTCTGAATACCCAGTGAAAAAGCCCTTTCCATATTTTTAGCCGACTCAGCCTGTTTATCCTGATCATATAATAATGCTTTTTCGGCAACCGTCTTATGACGGCGCGCATGTTTTTCTCTACTCTTAAGCTGTTGTAACGCTTCTTTTTTCCAATTCTGTAAAACATCAAATGCTGCAGGTCTAGCCTTTTTCTTTAACAATACTGACTCCAAATATTCAATGCGAGGGATCTCGAAACTACCATTGATCGGCCACTGAAGTTCGGAGGTATGTCTGGTTTGTCTGTGCCAAATATCATTAAATACTATACTTCCAATGCCATGCTTACAGTACATAGTACATGCCGGCGACCCCTCCTGTGGTGCCGGACGGCTAAATTCCAAAGATTGTCTATCACTGCGGAATAATGCCCTAAAGCAGGTAGACAATTTCCCAGGCATATCTCAAATTCTTGGTGTTACCTGATCAATAATTGTGTCTGCAGATACAATGCGCCAAAATTAAAATTGCCAGGGTTAAATTAAGAATCGGGTCACGACTCACCTGGCCAAACCTAAGGAGGACCGATCGGTACTTCTAAGAATCTTACCTAACTAATCTTACCTCGTGTATGGTGATTTCGGCAAATCTGCCCGCCTCGATAAGTGGACCCTCGTCAAGATGCCGTCTCAGACCACAGGCTAGTCGTCCAGGGATCGGATCGTGCAGCGCTGCTAAGGTGTCGCGTCTCATCCAAAGGCCCCTTACTTTTGTACACCGTCTGATCCCGGTCCGATAGCAAGTGTCAACCTTCAACAATCCGGCATCAATCTTGAGGGTCCCTATTCGGGCGCCAACTGCGAAAAGAGAAACAAAATATCGAGGCTGAGTACCCCAAAAGGAAATACACCAAACATAGGTTTCAAAGGAACATACAAAGTACTTTATTCTCTATCGAATACAATTACAAAACAGTGCAAAGTCAGATAGCTATCGGCCCTCAGTACAACAGAATGAACTCCAGCGTGGTTCAGTGTGTTCAGTGAGAGACTGTACATTAGAATGCATTCGCTTTTTATACATTTTGTGAGCGCTATGGCCAACCCTTCTTCGGGTTAATATTCTACTTTATACATCACCAATTCTAGGGTTAGTTGCCGAGTCTCAAATAACCGCATCTAACTGGTTTGTTCTTTATTACATGTAACAATAAGCGTATGCATTAACTGTGTATTCTAAGTTTCGTAATTGCAGGTCTTCTTAAACATTAATACGATATAGTAAAACAGATGTTCTTTGTCCAATGTGTAAATACATTATCATAATATATACTCGTGGATTGGTTTCATTGCGCATGTAATCCTTTTACACATAGGTCAACGTAGGACGAGGTCTTGGTTCATGACCTCAACAAGTAGCCTGCAGACAGATTACACATTAGCAATGTACAGAGGACAAGACGGCCATGTTGTATTTTGCAATGACATCGTCCACCATTTTAGCTCACAGGGTGACTTTTCCACATAAATCCTAAAATGGTGGCCTACATAGATTAAAGGTCAGGACCTTCTAACACAGATCTCGCAAATGACCTTCGAGCAGCTTGGCGTAGGCCAATATTAATATATTTATTACAATAGGAGGCATGATATACTTTTTATTCCGACACCCGAAGGGAAAAACTGTAGCGCGGGACGGCTGGAGCTCCAGGACGGCCGAGGGTGCTGCCCCTGGATTTGGGTGCCTGTGTCTCCCATGTGGGTCGACCGTCCCCAAGCCCAGCAGTGGTCCCAGGGAGCCTCGGCAGGGTCCCAATCCCTCCTGAAGGGAAAAGTGATAAGGCAGGTCAGCCAGAGGTCTAGGACGGTTGGGGTGATGTCCCCAGCTTTGAGTGACTGTCTCCCATGTAGGTCGAACGTTCCCAAGTCCAGCAGTGGTCCCAGGGTGCCCCGCCAGGGGTCCCCATCACACTCTGGAGGTAAAAGCTGTAACACAGCCCAGCCAGAGCTCCAGGATGGTCGGGGATGATGTACCCGGCCTTGGTTGCCTGTCTCCCATGTGGGTCGACCGTCACAAACCCAGCAGCGGTCCCAGGGAGCACCAGCAGGGTACCCATCCATCCCTGGAGGTAAAAGTTATAATGCAGCCCAGGCCGAGCTCCAGGATGGCCAGAGATTATGTCCCTGGCTCTGGGTGCCTGTCTCCCATGTGGGTCGACAGTCTGAGGATCCCCCGGCAGGCTCCCAATCCCTCCCCAGAGGTAAAAGCTATAACGCAGCCCAGCTCCAGTGTTGTTGAATGCAGAACAAGCTGCAAATTGGCATAAGGACTTTGAAGAGTGCTGCAAGCATTACTGAATACTGGATAAAGCTGCAAAGTGTTATAAGTATCCCTGAGAGTGCTACAAGCATTATTGAATGTCTGAGAAAGATGCAAAGTATTATAAGTACTTTTTGTGAATGCTGCAAGCATTGTTGAATACCGAACTAACAGAGGTGTGATGAGCCTAGGTTAATACAGCACAAGATCAAAGCAAGCACACTTATGAGCAAAATTAAAGCAAGGTGGTGTAAAAAGGTGAACACCACGGAATCAGTTATGTGAAATACACGTTGTGGCAAAGCCAAGAGAATGTCAAGGAGAATCTGAAATCATTGTTGATTGATATATCGGAAGAATACAGAAGCATAACAAAATTCCAAGGGTTATCCGTTGCGTGACCTATAATGGGTGGACTGTGTGGTCTGACAACTGTGCCTAAACTGAGTGACCCCTATTTGAAACGAGCCAAGGAAAAGCAAATGTGAAGAAGCTTGCATTCTGCTACCATTACTTGTGCATGAGGAATACGGAGAGAGGAAAAGGAACCTTTGTGAATGAAAAGCCTGAATGGTTGAATTTGAATTTATTTTAAAGTCAAGAGACTTGGGCTGTTTGCTGTTTTGAAACCTGGAAGAGCTGACCTCTTGGGGAAGGGAACCCCAGAAAAATGTGTGAACTGTGTTGAACTCTTGGGGAAGGGTTCCCCGAAGCCTTTTTCTAATTGTTCGGAACTTGGGCAAGGGAAGGTCAACTTAAGCCACGATCTGGAAGAAGCTCAGAACTTTGTTATTACCATTATTTCATTTGAAGCTGATATCTGTACCGATTATATATGGATAGCTGTGAGGGCAAGTATAGGTTTTGGACACAGACAGACTTTTAAGTTGAACTTACTGACGCAGGCCATCCTTAGTTTTCTTTAGGTAGGAAAAGCTCACCTTAGCATAGGGCAAGTTAGGCCTTAATCCATCCTGACATTCAAGAAAATAAAACATCTACTTAAAAATTTGAGTCTGTTGTCTGTTTCTTACTTCATGATGCCTTCACACAAAACAAACAGAATGGGTGACAGCGGTCAGCCCTGACGTGTCCCCCTGCCAAGTTCAAATGGTCTGGGCTTTACTGCATTGACCCGAACGGTGGCAATTGGGTGTGTATACGGGATTTAAATATACTGGATTATGCGTTCCCCCATATTATATTTATGCAGCATTGCAAAGAGGAATGGATACCATGTCAAACGCTTTTTGCACATCACGCTACCGCCTGAGGTATTGGGGCCATAACATTAAACAACTGCCTAAGGTTCAGGGACGTAGATCTCCCCACTATAAAGCCCGCCTGGTCCTGGTGTATAAGGGAGGGCATCAATGGCAAGATCCTGGTTGCTATGATCTTGGCGTATATTTTGGTGTCTGTGTTTATGAGGGGACAATGGCCTATAAGAGCCACACTCGTGTCCAGGTTTCCTGCGTTTTCAGTCACACAATAATAGTGGCTTCATGCAGCATCTCCAGGAGTAGCCTGCTGTTCATTGATTCTTCCCACACTTTCAAAATATAGGGTGCTAGTAAAGCACCAAATTCAATATGGAATTCTGCAGGTAGCCCATCTGGGCCCAGTGGATTTATTCTTCGGCAGTTCTCTAATCACCTGCAAAACCTCTTCCAACGTGGGTGTGTTGATTTACCCTTTGTCTTCCTCCGATAAGACATACATAGGGATGGTTTCCAACAGGACCTCTAGGCCCTCCTCATCGAGCACCCCTTGCGCTTTGTATAGTGCTTCATAAAATGTGACAAAAACCTCATTGATCCCCTGATCCACATATTGCATCTGCTGTTGGTCGTCCCGCACACTGACCACATGGGTCAGGCCCCATTCCGCTTGAACCAACCTGGATGGTGTTCTACCAGACCACTCTCCCTCCCCGTACCTCTTGGCTGCCGCTGGCCTTGCAAAGTATTTCACCTTCCTGTCCACGTGGAGCTTAAATGTCTCCAGGTGGGTCTTGATATCTGCCAGGACGTTGGAGGGCCTGGTTGGGGGCCACCACATACTGGCTCTCTAGGGCCTGAAAGGTAGCTTCAGTATGGGATTTATCACAATGTATAGCCTTAAACATGCCAAACTCCCCAGATATAGCCATTGCACCTGATAAATACCTTAAATGTCTGCCAAAGAGTGCCCAGACACACCGCGGCATTGTCATTCGCACAAAAGAAAATAACAGATATCCTCCTCAGTACTCATCAGAAACTCCCGGTCTTGCAGTGCCAGTGACTTAAATTGCCATTCTGTACGATCCCAGGTGTTCCTGCCCCATGTCGCAGAAAGCAAAAACCGGAGAGTGGTCCGAGTAGGTACAGGCAAATATGTCCACTGCCACGGTCTGGCCCAGTAGCTGCTCTGCGATAAGGAACAGGTCTATTCTGGACGGCATGCCGTGCACCGATGAGTAGTAGGAGAAAGTCCTTGCCATCGGATGTAAAATTCATCTTATGTCACAGAGTCGTAGTCTAGATATACAGTCCAGGATGCAACGAGCCACCTGCGATAGTGCTCTGGGTATCCTCCCAGTGCGATCAAGATGCAAGTCCAATAGGTATTCATATACCCTCCCCCCATATAATCGGTATCAAAGGATAAGACATGAGGACGTCCGCTACTGTCCTGTAGAACTCTGAGTCATCTAGATTGGGTCCACAAGTATTCTCAAGCAACACTTCTCTACCAAACAGTTTACAGTGTACAATAACGTAGCGCACATCCCGGTCAACATGGGAGTGCAGCACCTCAAAATTGACCTGCTTGTGGATCAGGACCCTCCTGGACTCCGTCAAGATGTTGGTGTAGAACCTGTTGGGCACCTATCCCTTGGCGATGAAGGTTTTCAGGGCCATGCACGCGTAGGTTCCCTGCAAGAACAGTACATGTACATTATGTTGATTCACATTGCCCACTATATATCTAGCCTTAGTAACATTTTCAAGCCCTCTACCATTCCAGCTCATAACATTAACGGTCCCTGTCATGGAGTGAATTGGGGATGCCAGCAAAGTCTTTCCCCTGATGTGTATCCCCTGATGTGTAACACCTTCAAGAAAGAGAGACAGTCCACAACCATCGGTAGTTCGTACTGTGCGCCTGCCAGAATGCTTTTATAACAATGTTCTCCCAACCTCCCTCATCTCATTCCCCCACCCCCAACCAGGGCCATGTCAGCTCCCCCTGCCCTAACCCCAACAGAAATATCAACAGTAAACCAGCAACTCTGTATAGGGGACCACTGCTTCCACAACCAACTCCCCCGATACCAGCCTGCCCATCATATCTCATATTATTTACTAGAGAGATCTAAAGGCCTGCCATGTTTATTTACTTAGTACTTTGAGAAACCTAAAGATGTCTCACTGGCTAGTCCCTGGGGATCTGTCATTCAGGTGGCCAGGACATGGCCATCGCTTTTGGATCCAGTTCCTGGGGGTGGAGCATTGCGGGAGGATCACCTGGGTGAGGGATCTTCGGGCGTGGGAGTGGGATGCTGGATGGCCAGATGCACCCCTTCCCTGTAGTACCTTTACCCCAACCTACAAGGTAAGATATTTAGGAACACATCCTCCCCCCGGCCCCATTCACACAATGGTCAGGCAGAGTCAGGTAATTCCTGACCATCACACACACCTGACTTCCATTACACTTCCCTACACGGATAAAAGGCGGAGCACGAGAGTACACTATGAGCAAGGCAAAAAAACAAGAGGAAACAGCATTTCCAAGATGGCAGTTTAACACAAGGAGAAAGACAGCAAAACAGAAGGGGATCGCAAGGAGGGAATTACCCTTGGCCTTTTTGACAAGGAACCGTTACTTTCACGAACCCTCACGAATAGAAAGCATAAGACCAGGAAACAAGGCTGAAGAAACCTGCATTGTGTGTCGGAGGTAACCGTGGGTCTCCCGCGTCGATAGTCAAGGCGGGGAGAATCGCTTGCCACCTTGGTACTGTCCTTGGCTCCTACAACAAAGCAGCGCCAGTGAAATCAAAACAGGCGGTGAGTTGGGAAGACTGATATCAGTCGGGTCGGTGTTGTAGCCAGGGTTGCAAGCGGCAACACTGTATGGTGAAATGCTGAAGCAAACAGTGTATGAAACAAATGTGATAACCAGCGCGAGTAAGAAGTGAACAACAGATGAGTGATTGAATTTGAAACCGAGAGAAAATGCCCTTGACAGAGTGGTCCCACACCACAAGGGCGCTCATTCAAAGATTTTTCTGTAGGGTATCCAACTTAGAGTTAAGAAAGGTGAAAGATTGGCAAACAAACGATACATTTAAGTGGTACTGCCACAGGTCAAGCAAAATCCTGTGCACAATCGAAAGTCTTTTTTGTTGATACTGCCAAGCAAGCTGATGACAAAATAGATAAATTCGGTCCGAGCCCGGCGGAGGGAGACTGATTGAACATTGTGTTGAAACGGATCTGAGCCTGACTGAGGGGGATCCGGGGTGAATCGTGAATCACCTGAGAAATTGGATACATGAAAATCTGACGAGCATTATATTAACGACGATCTGAGCCCGGCTGAGGGGGATCCCAAGGTGGATCACCAAAGAATTTTAGTATGTGTGAAAACCTAACAGGAAAGGAACTTATTGTTTGTTTGTCGCATCAGGCCCTCTGAAAGAAGAGACTTTGAAAGTCAAAGAAACTTGGGCACAGAAGGCCCTGATGCTAATGTTTGAACTGCACCCTCGTGCTAGAGAAGACAGAGACTGTGCTAAGCTCCAGTGTACCGTCTTGTCCTGTGCTGAAAACCTGGGGAAGGAAGGCCAACAGCCTGAACATCCTGACATATCATTTCTTGAACTCTTCTTTCTTTTATGTTATATTGTTTCCCACACTATTTGTACTTAGAGGTAAGGATTGACAATAGGTTTATTATTATAAGCCCTTTTATTTTGGCAAGACACTACTAGGACTGCGTTATTATTATTTGATGGTCACAGCTTGCTCCCATCTGTAGATTTTGAATTAGATAAGCGTTTTTCAAACCCTTTTTGAAGTTCAATAAACACCCTTGAACTGTGGTCACTTGTGTCTGTCTTGATACCATGGCTTCCTTACAGTACTTTCACTCCAAAGATCATTACCAGCACAGGATGAACATCACGTCTGCAATATCGCCTAGCAAACCGCTACTGAGACAAATGGCCCAAATGTCGGTACCGCCAACCAAAGCATCACTTGGAGGAGGACGCCACCCTCTGCTTCATCTGCAGTCAGCTGCTGCCTGATCGGTATACTGGCCTCAATGAAGGCCACCGCCTCATCTGGAATTGTGAAGAATAGGGCCTTGCCTCAGTGTTGTATACGCAGCCTCGCTGCGAAGAGCATAGCGTAAGGGACAGGTCTCTCTCAGAGCATATTTGACACATAGGAAAGATGTACGCTCTTTCTGCACAGCTGTAGAAAAATATGGGTATATGTGGATTATGGCATTCTCATAAAGCAGTGGACCCTTTTCTCTCGCCAAACGCAGGACAGCGCCATAGTCCCAATAGTTATGAATTTTTCCGATTACCCCCTTGGGAAGAGCCCCTGGTCTTGGTCGCACGGTCAGTGTTCTGTGCGCACGTTCAATCGCAAAAGTGGACACCCAGCAGTTCTTTTAGGAGAGTCTCGACACCTGTTTCCATGGGGCCTCGCCCAAACCCCTCCTGGAGCCCCACCGTACTGATATTGCTCCTTCTCGATCTGGACTCCAGGTCGCTGCATTTTAACAAGGCCCTCTAACCGGACTACCACTGGTGCGCCTTTGCCCCCTCTACTTGCTCCAGCACCGACAGATTGTAGGGCTTTCTCCGCTGGCAGCGTGCCCAACAGCCACAAGCCGCACAGCAAGGGCCTTCAGACAGCTGCAACATGCCTCCTATTGTGGCATGCTTATAGCCTCCCACAAGTATCCGTTATCTCACCCCAACCGCAGTTGCGGTATACTGGGAGGTCTGCATGTGCCTCCAATCCAATCACCATATATAGTTGCTCTGCCACTCGCCCCTCAGAGCAGTGCAGGTCCTGTGTGGAGTAGAACATCGGGCTACACATACTCTTAACCCCAGTATTCAGTCACTGGGAAGACCACAGCTCCCGCGTGATACATCCGACATCCAGCTTGCAGCTCCCAGCTGGGCCCTGGCGGGGAGGCAGGGGGGTTCTTGATGGCCCAATTTATACATCCACAGGGGGTTAAGTTAATGAGTCCAGTGCCAGTGCACTTTACTGGGCGGGTGTACGCTCACCCCTAATATGGCAAGTACCTCTTGACGTGGGTGACCCGTCATCCCACGTGGCCCACAGCTCACAAGTCTGCCACACACTTCTACAGGCTCAGCGCAGTATTTACTGGAGTGTCACGGCTGGCAGTGCCATACATAAAGTCGGGCCTCCGCGTTCTTCAATTCTGGCGGGCCACCGCCTTGCCCATGCGACCGAAGGGGGATTTGCACGCTGAGTCTCCCAGCTTGCGTTCTCCACCAGGGTAAAACCAGCAGTGCTGCCCCTCTCCTTCAGTGTCTGCAGCTCAGGCCAGTCACCAGGCCCAGTCTCCACTGTGCGCTGCAGGGCACACTGCGTATCGCTGGTTGCAGACCACCAATCTTCACCAAACCTCGTGGACTTGTCCTCTGGACCTTCTGATCACATTGCCTATGGTCAATTCAGGAATTGAGTCACTGCTGGCAGGTCATTGAAGACAGGATACAGGCCGCCAGAGCAGGAGATCAGAAGTAGGCAGCCATTCCACAGCACCCCCCCACTCCCAAGCTGTGTATTTCTAGCACCATAGGCTTGGCTTCCGTTGTTTCTTTTTGTCTCTCAACCTTTTCTTCTAAATGGTTAGCTGCCAGCCAAACCTCGACCAACCCCTTTCCTTCACATCCTATCATTACAGCTTTAATCCTTTCTGCTACCTTGGGTTGCAACCCCATAACACACTGTGCCACTGCAGCCTGCGGTGCTGTAAGCGCGGCATCCACAATCCCAGAATTTTGTTAGAAATCTTGTATTTGACGTTTAAGGTACTCTGTAGGGTGTTCTCCCTTGGCCTGTTTGCACAAATGTATTGGAGCCCAATCAGTTTTTCAAGGACACATTTCAAGAACAGTTATCAACAATCCATTAGTGAACATTTTTAAATCCCTAGCCGTAGCTGGTTCTTTGTTTGGCCAATTTGCTGCATCTTAAGTAAAGCACTGATTTAAATCAACACAAGTGGGGGTGATAGCTGTCTTTTATGACTTGGAGCTCCTCCTGAAATTTGACAGGCTCTTCTCGTATCTTGGGGAATCTCTGGACCATGTTAAATAAATCTGAGGCCCTGAATGGGGCATGTACTGTGACCAGGGTATCGCTCCCTCCCAGGAGTTGTCTGAGTGGATATAGGCCAGAACTGGTATTTATTGCGAGTTTGTGAAACCTTTGAACGTGCCTGAAGCTGGTGAAAACAGTTTAGAAATCTGAGCTTCCATTGCAGGAGTGAATGGGCCTTCCATCTGCTGTTTGGGTGTGGATTGGTGGTAGGTAGGTGGTTGAGAGGAATCGGGGCAGGTCCAACATATCTTTGGGGCTTTCTTTCAATGGGGGCTCCTCTTGGAGGACAGAATATAATTGTGTGTAACCAGTTTTGTGGGACGGGACCCCCAGGTTTGCGCACTTATTTTTCATGGATTTTGTTTGCTCCTGGACCTTTATTTGAGAGTCTTATTGTGCCTGGGTCATAGATTTGGTCAGTCGCGTAGTGGCTTCGGTACACCAATCGAGGTAGCTGTCACACTGGCGTTGGTGAATGAAATGAGGAAACAGGCTCCTCTGGGTGAGTAGAGTACTTCTCCTTTATTTAGGTTCAATTATAAATGCAGCCAACTGTGGTAATGTCTTTTCCCTTCAGCTCACCAGCTTCAACTGCATCCCAGAGATCTCTGCTCAACACTCTGGAATTCAAGCACAAACATTCAATGCAGCGCTGAGCAAGCACGACAATAAACATTCTAAGGTTAACATTGCAACTATATAACACACCTCCTTTCCTTGAACGGTGTAAACAGAATTGTAAAAGCATTAACATGGGAAAGCTGAAAAGGGGGAGCAGGGAAGGTTGGGAGTGACACGAGCGGACTGGAACCTGTGATGGTGATGGGAAACAGCATGGGGAGTGCTGGGGTGCCATGGAAGGCACCCATGGCCTTGCCTGTCATAACCAACCACCACACTCTCCTTTTATTCCAGACATAATCACCTTCCATCTGTATGGCACTTCCATAACCTCTCTCAACAATCTTGGGTTTAGAAAACTTGGATTCACATTTTCTGCTCTTCCTGGGCAATTTGATTTTGACCTGATTACCAACCATCATGTCACTATTCTTGCAACCATACCTAAAATCATACTCACTTTAGAGGCTTCACCACGCCATCTCATCCTCTCTTCAACATGTCTCACATCAGAATCAATCATCTTGGAGCGACCCAACCAACCAGGCGTCAACAGCGTGTTAGGCTTGTGGCCTCTCATAACCTCGAATGGCGAGACATCCGTGGTCAGGTGGGGAGTCACTCTGTACTGAAATAATCTTGCAAGTCCCTCTAGCAATCCTTATTATTCGGCACTAACAATCTATCCATAATGGCACAATTGAATCGTTCAACACGATCATTGCTTTGGGAGTGGTATAAAGCAGTTCTCTTATGTCCACTCTCTTCTCCTTCAGCAACACCTGAAACTCCGTCAAAACAAACTGTGGTCCATTATCACTAAGCAACTATGGAGGCAGCCCCTCTCTCCAAAACACATTCTCCAGAAATTTGATCAGGTTTCTAGAAGTAACATCCTTGACAACCCCACTTCGGGAGACTTGGTAAGAAGGTATATCACTACAACAATGTAACTGTCCCTGGAGCCAGAACAATTGAAAGGTCCAAGTAAGTCTATTGCCACTGTACTCCAAGGTACCTTTGGCACTTGGGGAACAACCATGGGGGGAACTTATGTCTCATGTCTTTGTCACTATTGCGACATTTCTCACACTCCTTCACATGCATCTCAATGAAGTCATCCATATGTGGCCACCAAAAGTCTAAACGAATAACAGACTTCATCCTACAAATATCCATCTGACCTTTGTGACCTAAATCAAAGACTGTTTCCCTCATGCTGCCCGGAACCAGTAACCTTATCCCCTGCACACAAACTTTCCTTCCATGTTCAACTCATCCTTCACTCTCCTGCAATCACTGACACCCTCACTAGCCTCCTGATTACTCATTCTCCATTGATCTCTAATCAACTGCTTGACTTACTGATACTCTTCATCCTCCAAACACTCTCTTGAAGGCCATCTTCCCATATCCTTGATATCTTCCACAAGCGCTTCACTCTCATCCTCATCATTTACCAGGTTCCTGGACAGAGCATCCGCTACCACGTTCTCTCTGCCACAAACATGTTCAGCCGTATAATCTGTGTATACTACAGTCCTACAACCTTCTCTGAAACCCTGCAACACTCGGGTAGATATGATGTCCTGCTTCACAGTTACAAACCCATCCTCACAAGCCTTGGACCAAACAAACTTTGTCCCCTTGCTGGTCAATTTCCTCAAAGACACTTGTTCGCCAACCCTTTCACAAACTTAGAATAATATTCAATTAGGCCCAAAAATTAGACTATCTCCATCTTGTTATTGGGTGGAGCCATTCCCGCAATGGTCTTCACCAAAATGAGCTTTTGGCGCACACCCTCACTTGTATTTCTCCATCAGTTCAGGGAAGCTCACCCACGACTCACCCCCTTGTATAGGTCTTCCTATGTGATTATCCCGTTTGATTCCCTGTAAAGTCATAGGCTGCGCACCTCTCCCAGATTCCTCCAGCAAATAGCTGTCAAGGGTATATTAGCGGAGTACAGGTCTCGCTTCCCCACACACCTTCAACAGTCTGGGCCACAATCTCCTTCCCACAGTTATAAGCGCCAATGTCTCCTGTAGACTGGCGGCTCCCACCCATAGTACCTCCTTCAAGTAATATGGTCGGCCTCGCCACTCGGCAACCCTATGTCCAGTGAACCCTCAGCTGCTAGCCAAGTCGTGACGAACTGTAGTTGGCCAGCCAGGTGGTATGCCTCCAAATTAGGCAGTCTGTTCCTCCCATCCATGTAATTCCTGCTCAGTGTGCCAAGTGAGAACTTGCACCTGCCTCCTCCCCAGATGAATCCCCTTGACAATGAGTTAAATTTACAGAAGAACTGGGATATCACACAGTATATTGACAAAATGGTACAACAAACGCGGCAGTACCACCATCGTGGCTTGGCCCATCATAGACAGCGGTAGCTTCTGCCAGAGTTCCATAGATCTGTCGACCCCCGTAGCGCCTTTGGTGCGTTCTGCTCGTGTGCCTTCCCATTATCACGGTAAACGTCCACTCCCAGATACCTAAAGCTCTCCACCGCCCACCTTAGTCCCAAGTTTGGTAAGCGCTCTTGTTCCAGCCCTTACGGGAATAGACTCCCTGCTGATGGTTATGCCAGACAACCTTGCGTACCCATCGAGGACTTCTAATATGAAGGGTAGGTTTACTTCAGGATTCTGCACGTATACAGCACAATCACATGCTTGTTGCCGGCCACTGTTATACCCGCTTCCTTAAAATCCGCCCTAAGGGGTGCCGCCAAGGGTCCAGCGCTAAGATGAAAACACGGGGAAAGCGGACACCCCTGTTTGGTCTCCCTGCCCAATTCCCATGCCTCTGAGATGTGTTTACCTGTTTTCACCCATGCCATCTGCCTCCTGTACATAAGTTGCACCCACCTCAAAAAACTCGGGCCCGGCCCACACTGCCTCCGAACTGCATGCAGCCATTCCCCCCATACTTAGTCAAATGCTTTGATTGCGTCAAGCAAAGCTACCACATACTCTTCCTCCGCCCCCCCCACCCCCTATTTTCTCAATTATATGATGTAGTCTGCACAAAATCCAAGACGTGCTTCTCCCTGGGATGTACCCAGTCTGGTCAGGATGAACCAGAGCATTAATCAACCCACAGAGCCTGTTTGCTAAGAGCGCGGCCGGAACTTTGCAATCCTGGTTTATTATAGAGAGAGTGGTTTGTACGAGCTGCAGTGAAGCGTCAATTTGCCCGGTTTGAGTATCTGCACAATAGTTACTCTCTTAGACTTGCAGATGCAGCATCAGCTTGCTCATATATTCCTTGTAAAATTCTGCCGGGAGGCCCTCAGTCCCCGGTGTTTTGCCATTAGGCAGCAAGAGTATAGTTGCTCTCAGTTCCTCCTTTGTCAGCGGTGCATCTAGCATCTCTGCTTGCTCCTGCTCCATGCATGGCAATGGAATGTCCCTCAGGGTCTCCTCTATCTCTGCGGCGTATCCTCACCCGCCCGCACTGTACTGCTGCCCATAATATCTGCCGAAGGTCGCATTAATCTCACTCTGGGCCCACCACTCCTCTCTGCACTCATCCCTGATGAAGCTGATCATCTCCCTCCTTTCTTCTGCGCGACACAGCCAGGCCAATACCCTCCCAGGTGTATCTCCACTTTCATGTAGCCTCTCCAGATATCTAGTGCTGTCTGGTTTTTTACTTAACCGCTCCCAGCACGCTATGCACGTCTGTCAGAGCCTGGCTAGTTCCTCTTCACACCCCCCTGGGTTTTCCCGCCCCTCCAGGAAGGTCTCCATCTGTGTCTCGATGCTGGCTATGCTGCGCAGCAGTTCCCTGCAGATGCCCCTCATTTTCCCAATTGTCTTCCCTCTCCTAACCACGTTAAAGGCTTCCCACAGGGTTCCTTCGCTGCCTGTGCTCCCCAAATTAGGGGAAAAGAACTCCTCTATCTTTTCCCCCATGTGGGCTCTGAACTGCTCATCCAGCAACGCGTCCGCTCTAAGCCACCTCGTCGGGATTGGGGCTTTATTGCAGCCCTTTGCCACATCGCAACCAGCGGTGCGTGGTCCTCCGGACCCATGCTTTGTTCTCCCAGTGTTTCACCTGCCATAAGCATGTAGTCTATGCGTGTATGCAACCCATGTGGGTTCGAATAATAGGAGTAGCCCCTCCATATATCTGTAAAGTCCAGTTCCCCCAACATGTCACTTAGTGCTTTAGCTGGTGGTGCCTGTTGTCCGATCTATCCAAGGACGGGTTTACTGTACAAATGAAGTCTCCCCCCCCCCTATAGCACCTCTATACTGTGCAAGGCTGGGGCCCAGTGCTCTGAAAAAAGCTGTGGCATCGTGATTGGGAGCATAAGTATCAATAATGCAGATCTCTCTCTGCTCCAGGAACCTATGCAATACCACCATCCTGCCCTCATTGTCGCACTTGCATTTTATCAGTCTGAAGAGTACTGAGGGGGCCACCCATCTAAGCACGTCCTGAGCATACGTGGAGTAAGTCGACCGTACATCTGTCCTCGCCACTTCTTGATGATTGTTGTTTGTCTAGCCACAGTAAAGTGGGTCTCCTGCAGAAGGGCTAAATGCCCCCCTTGCCACTTCAAGCATGTGTGTACTCTCTTCCTTTTAACAAAACTGTTCAGTCCTCTTACATTCCAGGTGACGACTGTGACAGCGCTCATTCCTAGCATCACCTCCCCCTCTCCCCAGGCATCCACTCGCCTTGCCCCATTTGTTTCATCTGGCCTCAACACCCACAAACCAAGGCAGTGTGGCCATGTGGGCCCTACGTCTGGTTAGCATGCATCGTAACTCAACTTGTAACTGAACCTTAAACACCCCTCAATCCTCCAACATTTTAACAATTGCCCAACAACACTGATCTCATTCAGGCTCTGACGTTTCTCTCACTTCACTGGTCGTAACCGCCCCTTCTACCAGTCTTGCATGCAGCGACTGGGTGCCTTTAACTGGCAACCCTAATAACTCAAAGTTATAGTGCAGAAATACGGTGATACTGCGTGGCCACTCACCCTCCCCGCCGCACTGTCAGTCTGTCACCTCCCCACTCAACATCTGCGTTCCCTCTCCCGCCATTCGTAAAACTACTACTTCCCTGCGCCATGTCTCTTCGAGGTCAGAATCTTCATCTCTTCTATCACCCCTCAAGTCTCTGTGCCGCGTCCCCCCGCAAGAGGGTGCAACTCCCAGAGTGTCCGTCCAAGCGTGCGCTCCTGCTGTGTTGTCCAAAAAATGAGTTGCGCAATTATGTATGACTTGGAGCTTAGCAGGGTAAATCAACATGTATTTGAAGCTGGCCTTCCTCAGTCGTTCCTTGGTATGGCCCAACTCAGCTCTTTGTCTCTGCATTTTCAGCGTATAGTCTGGGTATACTGCTATCTTGGCTGACCCCCTTTCGATTACTCCTCCTCGTCTGGAAAACAGTAGGATCGTCTCTTTATCTCTGTAATTCAATATTTTCGCTACCACAGGTCTCGGTTTCCTGGCGAGGGATCGATGGCCCCTTTCTACAGTGAATCCCTGAAATAGGTTGCCCGGCCCTACCTCCTGTAACAGCATATTTTCCATGAATGTTGTGCAATCCCTGCCCTCCTCACCCTCCGTCAGGCCCAAGATCCTTGTATTGTTCCAACATGCACTCCACTCAGCATCTTTCGCCCTGCTTTCCAGCGCTCTTACTTTCAGCTTAAATTCTTTCACCTCTGTCATGGTCCCTGCTATGTGCTGCTTGCTCTCTTCTGCTTGGGTTTCCACTGTTCACACTTTTTCAGCCAGCATTCTCACATCCTGTCTCAGCAGCCCCACATCTGTTATAACCTCATCTATCTTCTTCTGCAGAGTGATTTGGAGCGCCACTATGGCCTTCAAGATCTGATTTTCTTCTGTTCTAGTCTGTCTGCTCATTGCTGCCCTCTTGCGATGATCTACCGATATTCTCTCCCTTGCGTGCAAAGGCATCCATTCTGGTCTGTCTGGTGTTCCCCTTGTGTAGTCTATCAGGCATGTGAGTGGAATGCCCCCTACGCGGCGCTGACCTTGCATCTTGGTTCGTACCTGGGCGTATGTCCGTGTCATGGTCATGAAGTCAGGGGCAGGGGCACAGGAGACCTGAGTGGATAATGTCCTGGTGCCTTTGGCGCCAGGCTCATGAACAAAAGTAAAACAAGAACATCCATTTAACACCAAAAAGCTTTTATTATGGACATAGCACTTCAGATGCGTTAACCTTTAACATTCCATCCATTAAGCAGGAGGCATAAACCTTGAACATTCCATCCATTAAGCAGCCCCAAATGTATTCTTGGGTGTGACTGCTAATGGATTGCCTTCGCACATGCTCCCTCAGCCACTGTGTTATTTTTGACTTTGCACATGCTCACTCTCTAGGAGTGGCAGGGTGTGGCTGGCAAACCGGTCCTAATGGGCGTGCCCACAATCTCAACTATATAAGCTGCCCTGATCCTCAAGACAGACGCTTCGCGTTATTCTGCACTTGCAAGCAGCGTAACGCTCACCGTCGCCTGAGGTCAGACTTGCCTGTGAAGATCCTGCTTCCTGGACATCCTGCTTCCTGCCAGCATACTTACCAACTGGGTGAAGCTGTTCTTACCTGTACATCTCTTCGGCGAACCAAGTATTCATCTTTACACTTTCCGGAACGCTGAAATCTTCATCTTGGCACCGCAGCACGGCACGCTCCATCGTCGACAGCATAAGCAGCCCCAAATGTATTCTTGGGTGGGACTGCTAATGGATTGCCTTCGCACATGCTCCCTCAGCCTCTGTGTTATTTTTGATTTTGCACATGCTCACTCTCTAGGAGTGGCAGTATGCGGCTGGTAAACCGGCCCTAATGGGCGTGCCCACAATCTCAACTATATAAGCTGCCCTGATCCTCAAGACAGACGCTTCGTGTTATTCTGCACTTACAAGCAGCGTAACGCTCTCCGTCGCCTGAGGTCAGACTTGCCTGTGAAGATCCTGCTTCCTGGACATCCTGCTTCCTGCCAGCATACTTACCAACTGGGTGAAGCTGTTATTACCTGTACATCTCTTCGGCGAACCAAGTATTCATCTTTACACTTTCCGGAACGCTGAAATCTTCATCTTGGCACCGCAGCACGGCACGCTCCATCGTCGACAGCATAAGCAGCCCCAAATGTATTCTTGGGTGTGACTGCTAATGGATTGCCTTCGCACATGCTCCCTCAGCCACTGTGTTATTTTTGACTTTGCACATGCTCACTCTCTAGGAGTGGCAGGATGTGGCTGGTAAACCGGCCCTAATGGGCGTGCCCACAATCTCAACTATATAAGCTGCCCTGATCCTCAAGACAGACGCTTCGCGTTATTCTGCACTTGCAAGCAGCGTAACGCTCACCGTCGCCTGAGGTCAGACTTGCCTGTGAAGATCCTGCTTCCTGGACATCCTGCTTCCTGCCAGCATACTTACCAACTGGGTGAAGCTGTTCTTACCTGTACATCTCTTCGGCGAACCAAGTATTCATCTTTACACTTTCCGGAACGCTGAAATCTTCATCTTGGCACCGCAGCACGGCACGCTCCATCGTCGACAGCAGTGCCTGCAAGGAAAAAGAAAAGACAAGCTTAGCCATAAAAAAAATCAGTTCAGGTAGCGATTCGCCATACTTCGCACTTTTCCTTAAATCATCACTTACCTGCTGTTGGACATTGCGGTAGCATCCATCTTCCATCCGGCCGCGTCTCGCATCTCACAGCTGCATTGAGGCCGCATTTCCATCTAAGGGAATAAAACAGAAGAGCGACATTATTGCAGGCATAAATAGGAGCAACATATAAGACATTAAACAGAACGAACAGCATCACAAGAGCTCAAGAAAGACTTACCAATCATAAGGAGAAGCATCGTCGCAGCTGGACTGGACTAATCCTTATCAGGGATCAGTGAAGGAACTAGATCCCATTTGATGCGCCCCTGCCAGGAGTAATAGGACGGAGAGCTTATCTTCCATAATTCACAGGAGCAGTATCACCATGTACCACCACTCACAGCTTTTCTACTGAGAGGCCTGAAGTCGGTGATTCAAGTTCAGGGAGGGCTGCAACCGTGCCCCAACGCCTCCGCAGAGACCAGGTGAGCGTAACAGTCTGTTGGGTGTGTTGCCCTGCCTCTCCCTATTTGTGTGCTCTGCAGGATCCTTCATCACCCCTGTCACAGCTTCCATGCTGAGTGCGATCTCCTTGCATCTTTTTCCGCTCTGCCGTAGTAGTTGCGCTTACTCTTCCCCTTCTGTGTGTAGCTCGCCCCTGGTTCGCCCCAACTCTGTATACTGCTTGCTTCGCTAGGGTCTCTCTGGTGGCGTTGGCCCTGTGCAGCCTGTCACCCCTGTGGTTCACAGCTCCTCATGGTGTGCTAGGAAACCAGCTCCCCTTCTGCCCTTTCCTTCACCATCTCCTGTGGCACTGCTCCAGCTCCCCAACCTGCAGCCGCTGCACAAAGCTTCCAGTGGGTCAGGCATTTTGCCCAATGGCAGCTGTTGTCTGCCCTGCTGTGCAGCTGTCTCCGACCTCCTTCAACTCTTGATATCTTAGGATATAGAATTAATAACGTGCCTGAACACAAGTGTTTCTAGGCGCGACAAGACAAGGAGGGGGAAACAAAGGGAGGACAAAACAGCTATCTTAATAGGCCTTGAGTCATTCAGATCTCGCAAGTGCATCGAGAGGGGGAGGGAGAAGTACAAAAGGTGGAATAGGGGGAGTGGAGAAGTGCACAAGGGAGAGGTGAGGGAGAAGTGCAGATACCAGAGTGCAGCCAACTGGTGGCCAAGTGCCTGTAATCCCTGGGTGCAGCCATCGGGTGCAGTCCAGAGTGTGTTGACTGTAGGGTTACAGATACAGACCTCAAGTGCTAGTGGGCCAAGTGGCAGTGCGAAGTGGAACTGGACAGGCAGGGACCTGGTCCCAAGTTCAGAGGGTGGCCAGGTAAACCAGGTGCGTGGAACAGACTGGTCATCAGCAGCATTCTGCTCAAGCTTGAGAGAGGCAAGGAGGCAATTCCAGTGGGAGGCCCCAGCCGAGGAAAGAGATCTGCCCCCAACTCTTTGCTTGGAGAAGCGGCTGACCCTCAGAGAGTTGGAGGTGGATGAGCGGAGAGCTCGAGAAGGGAGATACTTAGGAAGAGAGAGTTGAAGATAATGCGGACCCAGGCCCTAGAAAGCATTGTGGACAATGCAGAGGGTCGTGAACTTGATACTTGCCGCCATTGGGAGCCAAGAGATTTATTTCAGAGCTGGAGAGATACGAACCCTGGACTTGAGGCCAGGAACAAGTCTCACAGTCCTATTCTGGATGAGTTGTAGAAGACGGAGAGTAGAGGCAGGAATATTTAGAAAGAGGCTGTTGCAGTAGTCCAGCCACAGCGCGGTAGACAATGAGCTTCTGGGGTAAAGTGAGGAAGGGAAGAATACCTCTGAGAAGGTGCAGCTGCTAGTTTGACTTCTTTGAGATGCCAGAAATGTGAGGAGAGAAGGAGAGGGTGGAGTCGAAGATGACCCCAAGGTTCTTATCCTCACAGGTTGGAGAAGGAAGAGGACCCAGAGTGGGCGGCCAGAGAGAGGAAAGGAGGGAGCTGGTGTTCCAATGAGGAGGATCTCTGTCTTACTAGCATTGAGGCAGAGATCATTAGCGGCACACAACTCCTGAATTACAGACCGTCAGGATTGAAAGTGTAGAGGCGGCCGAGGGGAGCCGGAAAGAGAGCTGAGTGCCATCTGCATAACACTGAAAGTAGGGGCAGAGAGCAGCTATGTGGTGGGCGAGAGCAGCCAGGTATTGTTTGAACAGCCAGAGACAGAGGTTTGACCCCTGAAGAACACCACAGGTAGAGAGAGAGAAGATAGGAAGGACCCCAGTTGGACCTGAGAGGGTTGGTCAGTGAGAAATGAGGTCAGCCAGGCCAGGGCCTGATCAGTGATACCCAGGTTATCAAGGAGGCACTTGAGCAGGATGGCATGGTTGACCATGTCGAAGTGTGAAACCAGATATTATGGAGAAGCCTGGTTTGTTATCATTAGAGAATCATTACCCATTTAGGGATTTAGTTATCCATTATCCACATATATGTAGCCATTTGCATTTGCTAGAGAATGAAGTGCCTTGCTAGTGTCATATAGAGACGCATGCTATACATGTAGAGACATGTAGAGATATGTTATGAATTATGTATGCATTGCAGTAGAGACAAGCATGAGTGTGCACTTAGAGTATGCATTGAGACATTGGGGGTCTTAACCCCCTACCGCCACATTCCGAATTTCCTTAGCGGGTCCCACCAGGAACAGCTGGTCTGACCAGCCGTCCTTAGCGGGACCCGTTAAGGGACCTTGGAGCTAATAATGGGCCCGCTATTTGCGGGCCAATTATTAGCTCCTTCCCCATTACCATTGAACCCTATGGGGGCTCAAATGGGAATGGGGAATGGTTTTCAGAATGGGGACCTACCGGGTCCTACAAGGTCAGAATCACTCGGTAAGTCCCCATTTTGACTGACCGGACCCGGACACAGGTTTTGGAGGCAGCCATGGGGCTAATAGCACCATGGCTACCTCCAAACTCGTAATGACCCCATTGAGTATAGCGCTTGCCATTGCGAGAGAGAGTAAACGCTAGAAAGCATGAGGCCTAGGGCATTTTGAAGCCAGCCTGAATGACCGAAGAGAAGTGCCATTTGGTTCTGCAGAGAAATGTTATGAGTTACAGTATACGAGGAATGCGTAAACAGTTTGGTTATTCAGACACAGATAACGTAACTCTTGTCCGAGTGGAGAAACAGAGAAGGGCTGGCTTATCAGGCCTGCCAGGGCTGGTGTTAATAGACAGAGAAGGTGGGGGCCATGCAGCGAGGAGCTTTGCACAGAGGCAGAAGAGAGGGATTTCAGTGGAGTGAATAGAGGAATATGGGCGATGAGAGTATGGTAACACGTAACAAAGATAGCATGGTACAATATATGATGTACAAATGTCACAATGACAAGTACACACAGTACATCACAGACTTTTAGGCACTGCTCGGATTTAGAAATGCTGACGGAGAGAAATTAGTGAATGCTTCATGTAACCATAGACATTTATGTACGTCATTGAATAGTATAACCAGAGGTGAGGCTCTGAAATTTTAGTATGTAGATGGAGCTGACTCTGAGATCAAGGGAGTTTTGGATGGAGCTGCTCTCTGAGAGGAAGCATTGGGGAAGCATTCTGATAAGAGCTGGCAGAGGGAGCGGGAAAGGAGAAAGGGGCCTGGTGCTTGAGATCAGCCCGATGCAGATTGGTGGGGGCAGCCTGCAGCACATGGCAAGAGGGGAGTATTGCTGAATAAGATACATGCATGGGGAATTAGGACAGCCACTCACACAGAGCTTGGGGTTGGTTGATGGGGTAATCAGACAGGGATTGTCTTAGAGAGACAGAGAGAGTGAAGTGTGGTATGGATTGGAGAGGAATGCTGACGCTTGCATTAGATATGATAGACCCAGAAGGACTGGATAAATTGCTATCAGATTGCTTGCATTAGAAGCCTGTAAGGCTTACAGTTATTGCATTGCATTGTAGACTTGCACCCAGAGTATATAAGGTGCAAATTCGAGATTTGCATTATAGGGTTTATAGTGATTATTGCGAGAAAAAAAGTCTTGAATAACAAGTTTCGAAAAAAAAAGCAGTGACAAGCTATATGTTACGCTCACCTGGTTCCCGCGGGGACGTCGATCTGGACCGGCCTGGTGCCACGTAGAGCCCAGATGACTGACTGGAACCCCCACTTACTTCGTTAGTCGGCTCATATGAATATCTTTCTGCAAAGGAGAAAGGGAATTAACCTCCCGTAATTCGAGCGTTAACCCACCTTCCACTCCCGATGTTCCCTCTTGTTCTCACCTGATGGTTTAGAAAGGTGAGCTCTCCATCCTGCATCGAGCGCAGGGGCGCGTAGATGACCAGTTACTTCACTGGCGTGGAGGAATTGGTGAGTTCAAGTATTGACTCTAGGATCCAATAGTTTGTAAGAGTTCAAATGTCTGATCTTCATTTTTTCCGATTCCTTGTAGGTTGCCGACTTAATCACCACGAAGAGTCCAAAGGGTAGTTGGTGAGAGTCAGGTAAGTCTATAGTGGTTTTCCCCTTAGGGGCCGGGGTACGGCGATGATGCGGAGTTAACTGCGCCGACCCGATATGAGGTGAGTACCCCCCGTGGTAATCCGGTAAGTCTTTGGGGGTGGCTTGTATTGCCCTTTTGCATTCCCGTGCTCACCTGGCTTTTCTTGTCCCCTTAGATATCGGAGAGCGGTTTGGAAATGCAGAGTCTGCGATGGAGTGAGGAAAAGCTGGACTGGATGGTGAGTACAGCACGGCGCTGCGAGGTGCGTGACGATGCGCGTGCGATGACTCCTTCTTCAAGATCGACGGCGCGATGGATCAAGAATTCAGGTATGGTTTCGAGTTTGAACCTCTTCTCCTTCTTTCTTTTCGTTTCCAGGTGGTCCAGGACTGAAGCGGGCGTGGCTGAAGACTGGAAGATGCTGGAGGCACGGTGAGCGTTACGCTGCTGAATGCAGAATAACGCGAAGCACGTGTGGCTGTCCGGTCGTGCTTTAAATAGCCTAGGAAGAAGTCCCAGGTAAGTATTCTTCCACAGCCCCCACCCGAGAAAAAAGTAGTCCCTTAGGTAAAATAGTCCCTCCTAAGCCCCATTTGGCTTGTGGCTTCGTGCAGCATGGTCTGCACCAGGTGAGTATGCAGCATGGTCTGCATTAGGTAGGTTTTCTGTAATGAGCCTGGCGCCTATGGCGCCAGGACTGACTTTATCCTTATGAGCCTGGCGCCATAGGCGCCAGGACTGTACCCAAACAGCCCCTAACTGGGTTTTTTGGGCATGCTCCAAATGGCATGATGCCTGCTTCTGGGATTGCTGGGCCTGGTCTGGCTTCCCGGGGGCAGGCATCATGACAGCACTCCCCCTCAAGGCCCCTCCTAAAGTCGTTATTCCCCCTGGCCTTGGTTTGTTAGGAAATTCTCGGTGGAACCGTTTCACTAGTTGAGGTGCATGCACGTGGTCACTAGGTTCCCAAGACCTTTCCTGAGGACCGTAGCCTTTCCAGTCGATTAGATAAAAGATTTTTTATCTCACTTTTTTTGAGTCCAAGATGCTCTTAACCTCAAATCCGGGCTCTCCGTCTATGAGGATGGGGTCCGGAGGTTTGGTTAGTCTTGTTCCTGGTTGTACTGGCTTCAAAAGGGATACGTGAAAAACGGGATGAATCCGCATATGAGCAGGTAGGTCCAACTTGACAGCCACCGGGGTAATGATGGCCTTGATGGAGTAAGGTCCTAAATACCTAGGGTTAAAGGTCCGTGTTCCCTTGAGTGGGATGTGCTTAGTGGCCAACCATACTTGGTCCCCGATCTGGTACTGCGGTGCTTCAATCCTGTGCAGATCCGCATCTTTCTTGTATTTTTCCTTAGCCTTTCGCAAATGTGCAGTTGCTTCTTTAAAGGCTTGTGTAATAACAGTGTGGAGATGGTCCACCGCAGGCATCGCCAAGTGTTGGGGCGAATCGAGGTTCGAGGATGGTGTCCATAGATGGTAAAAAAAGGACTTTGTCCGGTTCCCGAGTGTACGGAATTATTGTACGCATACTCAGCAATCCAAAGAATGTCTTTCCAAGTACCCTCAGACTGATGTAGCATACAACGCAAGTACTGCTCAAGAGTCTGGTTGGTCCTCTCTGTTTCACCGTCGGTCTGAGGGTGGTGACTGGTGGAAAGCCTAACATCTATCTGCGCCAATTGGCAACATTTTCTCCAAAAATGCGAAATGAATTGACTGCCCCGGTCCGAAATCAACACGGATGGAAAGCGGTGTAGGCGAACAATGTTTTCAAGGAACTCTTTGGCCAGGACTAAAGCTGAAGGAATCCCTTTTAAAGGAATAAAGTGAGCCATTTTGGAAAAAAGGTCCACAATAACTAAAATGGTGTTAAAGCCATTGCACGGGGGTAGATCTGTTATAAAGTCTAATGACAAGGTATGCCAAGGAGTGGGTGGAATATCCAAAGGTTGCAATAGTCCAGCGGGTCTTTTCTTTTGACTTTTATTTTGGGCGCAAATGCCACAAGACATGACAAACAATTTAATGTCTTTGCGCCAGGTGGGCCACCAGAATTGTTTCTTAATTTTGGCTTCAGTTTTTGCAATACCAGGATGTCCTTCCAGTAAGGTATCATGGTACCGGGAAATGACAAGTTCTTGTAGTTCCTTTTGTGGCAGAAATAGCCGGCCTTGGTAATAAGGTAAATCATCGGTGACAGAATACTCTGGACCTTTCTTGGCCCAGTCCTGTAAGGCAACTGAATCAAAGAGCTGGTGGATATTTTCTTGAATGTCCTCCAGTGAATGTATGGACGTCAGGCCAAGGATCCTTTGTTCGGGAATTATGGGTACAGGTGCTAAGGCTATTTCTGTTTCTCCCATTCCAATTCGGGACAAGGCGTCTGCCTTACCATTTTTACAACCTGGTCGATAGGTTATTACAAAATCAAACTCGGCAAAGAACAATGCCCAACGGAGTAGGCGCGAAGATTGGGCCTTAGCTGTCTTTAGGTATTGCAAGTTTCGGTGATCGGTGACGACCGTGATGGTATGTCTGGCACCCAGCAGATAGTGCCGCCAAGCCTTGAAGGCGGACTTGATGGCTAACAGCTCCTTGTCGGTAATGGCATAGTTTAATTCGGGAGCCGAAAAAACTCCCTTGACCAGAATGCCACTGGATGAAGCTGGTTAGTTTCGGGATCCCTTTGGGAGAGCACTGCTCCCATGGCTGAACTGGATGCATCCGTTTCCACTATGTATGGAAGCTCAGGGCGCGGGTGTCTTAATACAGGGGCAAATGTGAACTTTGCTTTTAACTCTTGGAAGGCGTTTTCAGCTTCCTCTGTCCACACAAAGCGTTTATTCTTTCGCAATAGCGTTGTAATGGGATGTACAATGTGTGAGAAGTCCGGGATAAACCTGCGGTAGAAATTGGCAAAGCCAAGCATGCTTTGGACGTCTTTGACTGAAGTTGGCGAAGGCCAATTAAGAATTGCGTCCACCTTACGTGTATCCATCCTGATTCCTCTCGGGGTCAGAATAAGTCCAAGGAATTCCACTTCCGTAGTGTGAAAGATGCATTTTTCCAGTTTAGCATATAGTTTATGCTGGCGTAACTTCTCTAGGACTGCTCGGACGTGCTTCACATGATCAGATTCTGATAAGGAGTATACTAAGATATCGTCGATGTAAACGACCACACAAACATCGATGAGCTCTCGGAGGACATCATTCATGAAGAATTGGAAGGCTGCTGGTGCATTGCATAGTCCGAAAGGCATCACCTGGTACTCAAATAATCCATACTTGTTGCGAAAAGCAGTCTTCCACTCTTTCACGTACCAGATGATATGCCCCCCGAAGGTCTAGTTTAGTGTATATACAAGCGTCCTTCACCTGGTCTAGTAGTTCAGGTATCAAAGGCAATGGGTATCGATTCTTGATGGTTATCTGATTCAGAGCGCGGTAGTCTATGCATGTTCTAAGGTCGCCTTCCTTTTTTGGTACGAAGAATAAAGCTAAAGATGCAGGGGACTTGGACGGGCAAATGAAACCATTAGCAAGGTACTGGTCAAAGTACTGGCGCAAGTGGAGATTTTCGGGTTCCGTAAGGGCATAGATTTTGCTGCAAGGTGGTTGTGCTCCCGGTACAAGATCTATTTGACAATCATACGATCTGTGAGGTGGTAAAGTGTTTGCCTGTTCCTTTTGGAAGACATCCTGAAAGTCTTGGTATTCAGCAGGTAATTGCGTGGCAGCTGGGATTACTGGGGCCAGGACTGAGTTTTGAGTTTTCTTAGGGTAGCAGGTGTGAGCATATTCTGGGAAGGTTAGTCTCTTCTCTCGCCAATCAATGCAGGGATTATGTTTTTCTAACCAAGGTATTCCCAGTATTAGTTGGAACTGTGGGGCCTTGATCAAATCAAACACAATAACCTCTCGATGCCCATCTTGACCCAGCAATGTCATTTCTGCAGTGGAATGAGTTACGGGCCCAGAGACAATTTCCGTTCCATCCACTGTGGTGACGACATCGGCAGTGGTCTTTCGGATGAGAGATAGATCTATCCTGGAAGCCAATTCACAGTCCAAATAGTTTCCTATGGCTCCACTATCAACGTATGCCTTTACCGCGTGCATGCGTGATGGTTGCTATGGATCTACAAGGGCCATGGGTATGGTGAAATGCGAGGTCAGAGTGTCCTTCTTTAGGCTCGGCAAGCGGACCTCTACACTTGCCGGGCTTGATCGTTTCCCGAGTCAGGTTCTAAATGGCTTTCGTCTGCTGCTCCTATAGTTTTCTTGGGTGGTTTTAATGGGCAGTTCCGAAGGAAATGACCGGTAGCTCCGCAATAGAGACATAATTGCAGTTGTCATCTTCTTTCTCTTTCCTTCTGCGTTAGGGGTCCTCTAACCCCCCCAAGTGGCATAGGTTCTGGGGCATCTACTCCCTTGGAGCTTACGCGGGTTTTAATCAACACCCTATTCTCAAACTTGGTTCGGTCAGCCTTTCTGGTTTGAAGTCTGTGATCCAACTGGACCACTAAATCTATATATTCAGCACAGTCCTAAGGCGGGCTCACTATTTCGGCTAAAACATCTTTGTGTTCTCCTCGAAGCCCTCGATGGAATAATGTGATTCGCTTGGCTTCAGGCCATTCGGTTTCCACTACTAATCTGTTAAAGGTTGCAATGTAAGATAAAAGATCCTGATTACCTTGCCGTAAGGATAAAAGTTTGTTATCCAAAGCCTGTCCTTGGGAGTGTCGGGCGAATAGTCTTTCCATGCTTGTTCGAAAACCCTGGAAATCTCGAAGAATCGGGTCATCCTGATTGACTAGTGGAATGGACCAATCCGCTGCACTGCCGCTGAGATATGACAGCACAAAGGCCACCTTGGCCTGATCGTTCGGGAAGGCTCCAGGTCTACATAAAAAGTGCAAGCGGCATTGATACATGAATATAGCAAACCTTTTTGGGTCTCCGGCAAAGCGATCAGGCGGAGCCAAGGGAATGGCTCCAGGTAGATTTATCTGCACCGGGTTACTCGGTGGTACAGGAGCTGGACTTGCCCCGAGTCCTGGTAGAGGTGTTTGTCCAGCCTGGCTTTGCAATAGTTGTCTGGCCAAATCATCAGTTTGTTCTTTTGATACTATCAGTTCTCTCCTGAGGGCATTAGTTTCTTGACGGGCGGAATGCACTTCGGCCCTTAATTCCCCTAATAATTGGGCCAACTGATCCATTTCCGAGGTCTCCATGACGCCCAGGTGGGTATTTGTGGGTTGGCTTCGCGTTCTGTTACGCTCACCTGGTTCCCACGGGGACGTCGATCTGGACCGGCCTGGTGCCACGTAGAGCCGAGATGACTGACTGGACACCCCCACTTACTTCGTTAGTCGGCTCGTATGAATATCTTTCTGCAAAGGAGAAAGGGAATTAACCTCCAGTAATTCGAGCGTTAACCCACCTTCCACTCCCGTTGTCTGCCCACTGACCACTCCCGATGTTCCCTCTTGTTTTCACCTGATGGTTTAGAAAGGTGAGCTCTCCATCCTGCATCGAGCACAGGGGCGCGTAGATGACCAGTTACTTCACTGGCGTGGAGGAATTGGTGAGTTCCAGTATTGACTCTAGGATCCAATAGTTTGTAAGAGTTCAAATGTCTGATCTTCACTCTTTCCGATTCCTTCTAGGTTGCCGACTTAACCACCACGAAGAGTCCAAAGGGTAGTTGGTGAGAGTCAGGTAAGTCTATAGTGGTTTTCCCCTTAGGGGCCAGGGTACGGCGATGATGCAGAGTTAACTGCGCCGACCCAATATGAGGTGAGTACCCCCTGCGGTAAATCAGGTAAGTCTTTGGGGGGTAGCTTGTAATGTCCAGTGGTTTCCCCTTAGGGGCCGGGGTGCGGCGGTGATGCAGAGTTAACTGCGCCGACCCGAGATGAGGTGAGTACCCCCCGTGGTAATCCGGTAAGTCTTTGGGGGTGGCTTGTATTGCCCTTTTGCATTCCCGTGCTCACCTGGCTTTTCTTATCCCCTTAGATATCGGAGAGCGGTTTGGAAATGCAGAGTCTGCGATGGAGTGAGGAAAAGCTGCACTGGATGGTGAGTACAGCGCGGCGCTGAGAGGTGCGTGACGATGCGCGTGCGATGACTCCTTCTTCAAGATCGACGGCGCGATGGATCAAGAATTTAGGTAAGGTTTCGAGTTTGAACCTCTTCTCCTTCTTTCTTTTCGTTTCCAGGTGGTCCAGGACTGAAGCGGGCGTGGCTGAAGACTGGAAGATGCTGGAGGCACGGTGAGCGTTACGCTGCTGAATGCAGAATAACGCGAAGCACGTGTGGCTGTCCGGGCGTGGTTTAAATAGCCTAGGAAGAAGTCCCAGGTAAGTATTCTTCCACAGCCCCCACCCGAGAAAAAAGTAGTCCCTTAGGTAAAATAGTCCCTCCTAAGCCCCATTTGGCTTGTGGCTTTGTGCAGCATGGTCTGCACCAGGTGAGTATGCAGCATGGTCTGCATTAGGTAGGTTTTCTGTAATGAGCCTGGCGCCTATGGCGCCAGGACTGACTTTATCCTTATGAGCCTGGCGCCGTAGGCGCCAGGACTGTACACAAACATCCCCTAACTGGGGTTTTTGGGCATGCTCCAAATGGCATGATGCCTGCTTCCGGGGTTGCTGGGCCTGGTCTGGCTTCCTGAGGGCAGGCATCATGACACTATATTTAACATGCAAAATGCATTTCTTTCGAAACCAATCCATCGACAATAGTCATGGACTGGTTTCAATTGAAATGCACTTTCACATGTTAAAAGTAGCATTTCAATGCTTTTTTTTGTAACTTTGAAACATTACATGGAGCTGTCCTGCTGTAATTTCAGCACTGGCCAGCCCCTTGTAACGTTTAAACGTTTTTGTGTATATTGGGGGGTACCTCCCCCAGCCCCCCAAACCTCCATGCCACCCTCCCTACCCCTAAACCCTAACCCCTAACCCTAATTTAACCCCTAAACTAACCCCAGCCCCAACCCTAACCCCAACCCTAAACCCTAACCCTAGCCCCAACCCTAACCCTAATTTAACCCCTAAACTAACCCAAGCCACAACCAAAACCCTAACCCTGGCCCCAGCCCTGCACTAATACTTACCATTACATGTCAATGGCACCTTCGAATTTTTTTTCAACGAAATTGTCATTCAATAGAATGGCATTTTGAAAAAAAAAATTCAAAGGTTTGCCATTCGAAACTTTTTCATTCGTTGAAATGACCGCATACCGTATTATGGTAGTGTTTGCATCATGCATTGCTGTGTATGAATAAAAGTGTTATGTGTTTTCTTTGTGTGTCATGTTTGTGTGTCCATAGTATAGTAACTTAGGAGTAACACAGTGCACAATTGCCCTAAGATACAAGAGCAGGGGAGGCATAGTGATCCACACCCCTGAGGTAGATTTGGGGACTAACAAATGGCACCCTTAACGCGGGGCTTCACTGATGCTGATTGATAACATGGAACAGAGGGTTTAGTCTGCAGAGTTTTGCAGCTGGCTTTTGGTCCACTTATCGATGAGCTGACGTCGAAGTAGAAGAACATCGTGTGCAGCTGGCTGTGTTATCTGTTTTCTTTTAGCTGTATTTTCTGTACAGGGTTATTGAGTTTGTGGGAGTGTGTTTATGTTTTATGTTTGATGTTTTGTCTTGGGGATGTTATGAATTAAAGCAAGCTTTGTCCACAATTTTGTTCACTGTAGGAAGGGGAACGCACTTGTCTGACTGTGATTTTGAATCCGGAATTTGAATTGGAATTGATCCAGAGCAGTGTTTCATGACTAGCAATTTTTGGGGAATGAATGTACATCCATTTGGCCAAGCTAGAGAAACTGTTTTTTTCTTGACGACACTCGAGGTACGCATTTTGTTTGGAACTCTGCAGAGATTGACACTTTTTGAGGAAATCTGACCTTTGTTTTGGATTCATTTGTTGTTTGGGAACTTGTGCACAATTTCGCCAAGCTTTGATTAGATCTGCATTGTTTAGCGATGTCAGAGGCTTGTTTGAAAACGTACACCACGAGATGTGAGATTTTGTTGACGATTGAGAAACCCAGAGGGTTGAGAGTGAGTGAAGAAGCAGGAACAGAAATGACAAAAATGACACAATATATCAATCGCTTGAGAGCAATAATATATCGTCTCAGACATGTAATTAATAACTGGGAAGATGTCCCAGCAGCACTTGTAGACCCATTGAAAGAACCATTGACAACAGCAGTGATGGGTGGGAACAGAGTTCCTAGAGAAAACCTGGCCCGGGGTGAAGCACACAGTAGTGCATGGAGAACATTTGAATATTGTTTGTGGGGAGAAAGAGTTACCTCAGAATAATGACAAAAACAGTTTGTTCCACTGATAGTGCGGCAATAACTGAAGAGATTGCAGCAATAGCAGAGCAACAAGTTTAACAGAATGCTGTTTGCTATGAAGAGGAAATGGAGAGTGCATTTTTGACAGACATGTGCAGTATGCCTAGGGAAATGCATAGAGGGTTTGCCTATGAAGATTTGCATTATGAACTGTATCTTTGGAAACACCTTTGCATGGAGGCAATTATGTGAAGAATTTGCAAACTGGGATTGTGAGAAGAGATGAGATGGTGAAAATCTTTGATGTGAATGTTAATTGCATTTGTAATGGCATTTTTGGCAGAATTTCTAGCAGTAGTGCTTTGCCTATGTTAGGGAGTGAAAATCTTGTTTTGACTATCAACATTGAAACTTGGATAGCAATGAAGGAGGAAGTGAATCGAGTGAATCGTGCTAAAGTTGGATGTTCTGAGATATTGCATTCTTTGAATTTTTGTTAGTTTGCGGACTGGACGCATGGAGAGAACGGGTGTTTACGTTATGCTGGAACATCGCACAGCATTAGTAGACTGTTTTGAAGAAGGAGTAGGCAGAGAAGGGAAGGAATGTTTATTGAATCTGAATTGCATTGCACATGTGGGAAGCAGTGTCCATTTGTATGAAAACGATTTGTTTTGTCAACATTTAGTGATTCAGCGTTGTAAATACATCATGTTGAAAGGGGAGTCTGTGGCTAGAACACATGAAAATTATACAGAATTTTTCGACACACTGAGAAATGCAGTTGTTCAATTTTTGAATTTGCATTTTCTGAACTATGTGAAATGGGCTGTCCTGTTTTGTTTTGAGAAGGGCAGAGATGGAGGCGGGAGTAATGCATTATGCAGTATGGGGAGACGGCTTGGTTAGACAGATGCACTGGCACACTGAATTAGACACGGACTGACATTGGGGAGACACTGAGAAATTAGCAGTGATGTCTTTTGAGAGACATGGGGAGTTTAGAACTAGCTATGTGCACTGAAGCACAATGAAACCAATGCGGTTTTGTTTTTGGCTTTGAATACATCTGAATCTGATGAAAAACTGATACTTGCACTTTTGTTTTCTTTGCATGACGTCTGGAGAGACATCTTGACCAGACCGAGATTTGCAGACCGTGAGACCTTGATTGACCAGATCGCCTTGATGACTGACCAGATTGCATCGCATGAATTGACCAGACCATGAATGAACTAGAAGCATGACAGACTGAAAGATTGACCAGACCTTGATGACAAAATATGACTTTGCATCCTGGCTGTTTGAAGCAGCAATGAGAAGAGACTGGCTTTTGTCACCTTATGATGTGACAATAGTTGACACCTACGCTTTGCTGCAGCACTTCTGGGGAATGCCGACCGACTGGTTTGAGGCCTTAGGGTGTAGCTTTGTCAATGGCTGTGCTCTGAGAAGGTACTCAGAAGACCTGTTTGCTGCATGATTTCCTGGCACGACAACTGAAGCCATGGTAAGTGAAGATCGTGACTGACTGTTTTGAAAATAGCAACCTTGCAGCATTTTGTGCAAAGAGAGTGAAAGATGTTCAGCAAAGGAGAGAAACTGTTTTGTGGGCTGTTTTTTAATCTGCAGTGAGAAGAGAATCCTTTTGGAATGCCTTACCTTGTGAACCACAAGCTTGGGGCTAGGGAAGAGGAGAGAAATGCAGAATGAGCAGGAAGACGCTCTGCTGAATGCATTTGAATTCCCAGTGCAAACCATGTTTGAAGAGCAGTGAAGTTCTTTGTCTCTTGTGGGAGTGAGCGAGAGAGTATTGATCCGACACTATTGTGCTTTGAAATCTGCACTTGCATCCAATGTTGGCTGGTCACTCATGAGAAGAGCAGGGACTAGCATGAACTGGCATGGCAACAGCATGACCTGGCAAGGAAGGAGAGAATCTGAATCTGGAGTTTTGGCCTATGTGCAGGGCCATTGAAATTGCATGGAATTGCCACTGGAGAGTTGCCATCTGCATTGTTTTGCAACACTCTGAATGAGTGCCACGTGAATGATACATCGGTATCAAAAGAGGATAGACTAGGGAGAGCTTTGCAATAGCGATAGAAAGGAAAATGCTTGAGAATCTGTTTTGATTGGCACCAACGAAGGACGCTTGCACCAGTGAGCATGGATTGTTCTGAAGAAAGATCTGTCACCTGTTGACACAGTGAGGCTCTGGAATTTGTCACTGGAAATTGTTCGTTTGCAGGACACACACACACTTGAGTTCCGTTAGCAGCTGGAACACCACTATTGCTTTGGGCTATGCTTTGATGCCCATACACATGTTTTGCTGAACACACACACTTGTTGTTGGCATTTGTCAACCATTTGTGAACACCTGCCTTTGTTAAAGGAATGGTTCGGTCAAAATATTTTATTGCCCCTACGGGTCGGCCATGTGTTTTTAAGCCTAAGTCGCTCGATTTTAGAAAAATTTCCTATGGACCTTACCCGAGTTTTCGTCCATTAAACGCACGCGAAAACAGGCACCAGGGAGCTGCCATTTTGTGATAATCCTATCATTTCCCCCATCACCCTGGCTGACCTGCTTTTGCAGCACTAAATCATATCCCCCGCCCCTGAGCCTGACATTATCAAAACATTCATATTCCCCACCTCTCTCCGTGACGTTACTGTGCTGCATAGGCAAACGCGCCCAGTCGTCTTATACGCGACTTCACACAGAACCCGGAAACCAACACAGATCAGCTCACAAAACAGCACGCCACAATTCGGAATATGAAACTGTACTTTAAAATCAAACAGCAACACAGTAAATTTGGTAAAGTACATTTATTTGACATTAAATGTTTATAGAATATTCTGCAATTGCCATATGAACTCCGAAAGTCATTTATTTTCTTTTATCTCTATCCGCAAATCCGTAACATTTTATCGTGAGTCACGCGCTGCTCCTTTATGGTACACAGGGTGTTGGTTTTCGTTCAAAGAAGCACTTTTGTCGCACGTTGAACCGCAAGGCTGTTCCATCACGTAGGCACTAGGCCAGCGTAAATGTTGATATGTTGCTTCTAGCCGCTAGTACCGCGCAAGGGCATATGGGCCCTTGGCGATCGTCGCATAAGATCATCAGGATGGTGCAGTTGTTTACATTAAGCTGCAGCTGGCGGTTAAAAAATCCATCTGCCGGTGTCTGAAACTGGTGGCAGGAGAAAAAGGGAAGGATGTACCTATTTTGAAAACATAAAATTTATAATTAGTCTCGCCTGCCGATCTTTATTAATATTATTCATTTTATTTATTAAGGCCGAGCTGAAACTATTTGCTTTCAACGATAGTGCAATGGAGTATGTTCGGCTCTAAAATCAATGCGAAAACTAACGAAATAAATCGGGGTTGGTACACAATGAGAAACGACTTTTTGTCTACATGCGTGTGGAATGTGGACCTGCATGCCCATGTGCCCGCTACAAGGACGATCCCACAAACCTTTTCAAAGCTCTTCATTTATTCATTTATTCATGCATCCATTCATTAATTCTTCATTCCGGTATAAAAGCGTCTAAAGAGTTACTTACATTATATTTGCAATTTCCATTGTGTCTCTGCGTAATGCAGTCCGTAAATCCCACTTTGCTCTTGACAACGATTTTTTGTATACTGAACTAACATGAAACTCGGTCTAGTTTAAGAATTTTCTGCCTTATCGCCTCAAACGTTATTGCACCCCCCAACCTCCCCTTCAAATGAAGTTCTTTCTGCATGGTCCCTGTCTCTCAAGGTCAAAAAACAATAGAACCTTATACTGCCAGTGCGAGTTGTGGGCCTCTTCAGGGCGCAAGCTGAAAATCAAAGCCGCTGACCTTCACTAGAAATTAGCATACATTCTTTCTTTGCAACATCCCATAGTAAAGCCATCTGTGAGAACTTGAAGTTTCGAATCCATCTATGTAGTGCGCCTCAATGTGCAAATGCGAACTGGCTTCTCTCCCATCTGCAACGGCTCGCTTGGCGTGTTCTAAGGCCCCAATTTTGTCCTCATTGTCTGCGAGCTTTGAAGCCCCAAAGAACCATAACTATTGAGACTTTTAATTTTTTGGGGAAGGTCAGGGAAATTATAAAGTACCCGAGGAATTGAGTTGAAAGTGAGATTTATTGTTTGTTTGTTTTATTATTTGCAATACGCAAGCCTCCCCTCGGTTAACAGTGCCCAGCATTTATAAGAGATTGCGAAAATTAGTTACATCAACAAAAATATATACATACACATATAGACAAGGTCAGCAATATGAGGTGAATAGAGAGAGAATTCAAAGATGACACCCAGGTAGTTCGGCAACCAGGATGGTGAAGGTAGGGATTAGGGTTAGCGTACTTTGTATGCAAACTGTACAATAACATTTATTTACAAAAAGACAATCGTATTACAATTATTTAAACCAGGATTTGTACTTCACAGCCAGCTCTCCTTTGGGTGGACATGGCACAGTGGCAATGTTGGGTGGCAATGGATCAGTGCTCTGCACAGAAACGTTCAAAATTCCATATCTGTGCTTCTCTAATACAGCAACAATAAGGCTTTTGACAAAGTCGAACTCCATTTCCTCATAGACTGGTTTGATCACCCATTGCTTACTTCTTTTTGAAAAGGCCTTAGTGTAGCGAGGCATCCTTACATTACCCTAAGTCCTAGATTGTTCACGGCCGAGATTCTCGTTATGGGCCAAGACGGCAAGTAGAGTCCTATGTCTCATGCCCTGTATGCTGAAATGCAAGCTCTCTGGCCTGTACTTTAGGCACATATTGTGGAACACCTCCAAACCTCCTGTGTGACAGAATTCTGTCAGTCCCCTCAAATCTCTTGATAGAGTTTTATCGAAAACAATCTTCTCAATGGCTTTGTGTGTCGGTGAAGATGGATTCAACCACTTCTTCTTCCGTGCCTCCACTGGGGATAAAGGGCCATGTTCACATTGGTGGAAATGTAGGTTTTCTGACCAGCGTTGCACGTTGGTACAGTGGTGCATCAGTGACCGCCATTTTTCAAGTAGTATTTCCACTGACCCTTCACAAGTTTTGGAGCTCCACCAAAGATGGTTGCTGATAGACTGGGAGCACTCTGAAATACTTTCCAAACCTTTTTTTTCCCTGCAGCTGAGATTTTCTTATTGATTGATTTAGCAAGATGCCATACGTCAAATTGATGTTTAATATGTGGGAACTGCTCTCTCATTGTCTTGGCAATTGAAACATGTCTGTCCGTGGCTATGGGGTCGATGTGCATTCCCCTCGATTGTAGATATTCCACTGATTTTATAAATCCTAGTTTCTCCATGGCCACTGAGGATGTACATTGTGTTACCTGCAGAACCACCAAACTCACAATCTTCTTACTATCCATGTCCTGAAAGTGGTAGGTGCAGTACTTGGCAGAAAATCCAGGGCTGTCGCACTGTCCATCGCCAGCTAGCCTGAATCGTCTGCCTTCGAATGTACTTGCTAGAGACAATTGTTCAATTTTCCAAGCATCACTAATGGCCGGAAACAGATAATCATGTTGGTATTTGTAGTACTGCATTTTTTAAATGAAATGGAGTCCCACAAACTGAAAGGAAGACTCTAACTTTCTAAAACTGGAGCCACTAAAAAGTGATGCAGCTGCGCACAGTAGATTGCCTGCTGGCAGTTTCCCCAGCATCGGTTGTGCAGACCATGAGAACGTATGATGTAATCTACAGGCGGCATGTATTGTGACGTTACTGCCTTGTTTTTGACGAGTCACATGAATCAATGGCTTCCCACATACTTTCCCTCTGACGAAATGCCCACATTTCAGCATACTTATTATATCCATCAAAAAACTATCGAATACTATGTATTTGCCCTCTTTCATTAGACTGTCATCCTGCGTCAAAGTTGTTTCGGCCTGTGACGTTGAGGACATATCACCACATTTGAAAGAAATATCGCTGCTATCAAGTTCTGATGCGTCGGTGAATGCTGCTGCTGGTTCATTCTCTGTCATTTCAACATCTGCTGCCTCAACATTGATGGTAGAACACAACGTCGACAGCTTTTTTGGTGGCAATTTTTTGGCGGGTGTAGATTGTGTGAATTGATCTGCGACTACTTCCGAGCTATCTTCAATACATCCAGTATCATGTTGTTGCGGCGGTGCGGTCGTACTGTAGCAATGGTCCAATAAAACTTTGCTGGATTCTCCGGACACATTCATTTCATGTTCTGGCCATTGGACATGAGCATCCCAAGTCTCAACATGCCGCGTCTGAATTAATAGTTCCTCCATAGTGTAAATGGTCTGGCAAGCAACATCTCTCATTCGCTTCACTGTCTGTGTATTTATAGTTCGTAGACCCACGCGTAACTAGAGGACAGATTGGAAAAGGGATGTTCAGTTTAAACACAAGATAAAGTATAGTACAATTGACTGGAAAAAAACATAAAATAGTCCCCAGCACAAACAAAATTCTAAAGTTATGAACTGTTTGTAACTAACCTTATTTTGGTTTCTTTTCTTATCAACTTTTTTGACTCGACCTTCAACATCTGCACGCTGTTGCTCCGATACGTATCCGCATGTCTCCCCTTCCTCTTGCGCTGCAACGACTATATTTTCTGTATCCGCATAGCCAGCACGGAATGAGGCTCCATCGACTCCCTGAAACATAGTATTTTCATTACTGTGTATCAAAATATTGTTAGCGTAAAACGCACGCGAGGACGAACACACATGTACATCTCAATAGCCAAACACGATTTAAACATTGTGTGGAACAATCAAACGACAAGTATTCGAGCTCTGATGGCCTAGTTCGATGGAGATGTCAGTATCCATACCTCTTGCTCTACATGGACTGCCACGAATGATTGTATTGAAGAGGAGGCATCAGCAACTCCCTGAAACACAGTACTTGCGTTAGTATGGTTTTCAATATCGTAAACATAACACACACTTGGGGTCGATGGCACAGGTACATATAAAGAGATAACCACAAATGTTGCATTGTCTAAAAGAATCAAGGAATATTTAAAAATGATCAGATTTAATCGACTTATTTCTCCGATTTCTTTACATCTGCATCATCTAAATGGGATCTTGTGATTGTAGTGGAAGCTCCATCATCTCCCTGAAACACAGTACTGGCGTAAAAAGGGAAGAAAGTATAGCAAATGGAATCACAATTTATGATCACGCTCGATGGAGCTGTCAGTATCCATACCTCATGCTGCTGAAGAATATCTAGGGCTGTTGTCAATGTGGTGCGCACTTCCGAAAGCTGTTGCGCCGATTCGTATCCGCATGGTCCCGCTTCCACCGGAATTACTTGAATGTCAGGCTCCGGATCAAGTGCGTCGGTTGACGATTCAACAACTGCCTGAAACATAGTATTTGCATTAGTAAGGATTACAATATTGAAAACACAACACACGCTTGGGGTCGACCGCACAGGTACATATCAACGGCTAACCACAAATGAAACATGGTGTAGAACAATCAAACCACAAGTGTTCCAGTCCTGATGATCACGGTCAGTTGAGCTGTCAGTATCCATACCTCGGGCTGCTGAAGAACATCTAGGGCTGTTGTCAATGTGGTGTACGCTTCAGCATCTCCCTGAAAGACAGTACTTGCATTAGTATGGATAACACTAATTATAACTGAAAACAAACACCAGGGGACGACAATTAAGGTGTATATCAATTGGAAAGCACCAACCAAACAATTGGTAAAATAATCACACGATACATACAAACTATTACTTGACATGCATAAAACAAGTCTGTAGCGGAATAGCCAAGTATGATTACCTGATACGCGCTAGAAGTGGTTGATAACTGCGAGCACGTGACGTAAGTAGAATGTTCTTGCTTCAGATTCAAGGGATAGTCAAGAAGTTGTAAAGGTAAATTATTGTTTGATAATGAAATGCTAATTTTTAAAATTGCCATGTAAGGAGACAGAATACTTGAGTAATGCGCAATATAACACAGTTCCCTGTGCCCATATATAGATTTCGATATAGATTTCGTTTGTGGGTTATGAAATCTTAAAATAATATATTGATAAATGTCATTATTCAAAAAGCTATACACTCATATCAATGTCGAAAGTATTACAAATTGGAAACAACACCTAAAATATCAATGAATCCATTCGGCTATCTACACACTACAGCAAGGCCTAAAGCTAAAAATGGACACTTGACTCACCAGTGGCGGATTGTGGATGAATAGAGTGGGAATAGGGTTTGCGAGCAATTTTCGTGTCGATCGCCGTTTGTTCTTCTTTGTTACCCAAGATGTGATGTACATGTTCGAGGGAAAGTGCCGGCTGCAGATGCGGTATCAATCACCCCTCTTGTCCTCAAAGACTTGTTGGACTCTACTTTCCAGCTCATCCAGTGGATATCCGCAATGTCTGACCCATTCTCTTATTCGATCAACAGTTTTCGGGAAAAACAAGCATTGTAGTGCCTTCAGATTTAGCATGGGTCTTCGAAGGGCAACCGCTAATCGAACAGGCAGGCATTGTTGAAAATTCTGAAAAGTAAATATGAAGATTATTATAAAACCTTGATGAATAAAAATCTCATAAAAAAGTAAATGAACCATACCATGCTCAATTCAAGGTTTGTTTTGGTCGCCGGAACTATACCAGTTCATCATGTGCGGCTTAGTATTTGCATAAGTTACAGAAATTTCTGTTTTGTCTTGCACGAAAAGGAACCATGCTTACATTATAGACTGGACCCCCGAAGGATGCAATTCGATGACAATTGACACAGATGAAAATAAATAGATCTATTGATAGCATAACAATTGAAACTCAAGTCAATAGCAATGAGACCAATGACCATAGTTCTATTGGGTACTGTAATAGCAAATAGATTGAAATGTAAAAATGACCGAAATATGACTAGGATACATGGCCTTACCTTGACCAACAAACAGTTGGATTCAGCAGGCCGAGCAGTATGTTGCAGGAGAACAGGTAGATGGCCAAAGGTAGCACACTGACGAGTTTGCTCGAAGCGGTCACAGATAGCACGGCGACGAGCAGATTAGCGTAGATCTCAGTGCTTCTCAGGTAGAAGGTTCAGGAGTTGACTTGCAAAGCACAAAGATGTTCTCATGAGACATATCAAGTGGTTTATAAAGTATTAGAAACAGGGGTGTGTTTGTGAATGAATGACGTGTGTATGTCGTGGTATTATGTTTATTGCAGGGGGGGCGGCCTGCCTCAGGGGAGGCCTGCCTAGAGACACGGGGTCTGAGGAGGCCATGTGAGCATTGGCCCCTGGGCGTGGGATACCTTTTGAAGTGTACATGCTGTTTGGCACCTTGGCCGTTTGCGCCCGTCCCTTGCCCTTATGTGAGGTTAACTTTGCATGACATTGGCGTAGATGGGAACACTGAGCAGGACACGGCGCATCCATTTTTGTACCCCCTTTCCACTCCATTTTGGTGACCAGGCCTCACTGCGATAGTACAGCGCACAGAGCACATGGCCCACAGCCTCGTTCCCACTCTGACTGGAAAACTCCAGAGGTATTTGCAACAGCTAATAAATGTAACACATCACTCTCTGAGATCACGGTCCTGCATGTGAACCGGCCTGAACCAAGCACATGGCTCGTTCATCTCCACAAACATGTCCTTGTCCACGCACCCTCGCCAGTGGAAAGTTACTGCCATTCTGACCCTGTGTCCCTGCAAGATATTGTCTTCATGAGCCAGACCACTGACCACGCCATGATGGCCACCTAGCAGATCCCCAACTAACATTAGACCCCCTACTGCAGTATATCGTTGCCTATCAATAACAAATGCCACATATCAGAGATTCTTGTGAGCACAGACCCACACTTCAAACACTGTATTATAGTGGTCAAGACCCTTGACCTAAGGCCTGTATAATCCAATGTTCATTGATAGTATTGATATATGTGTGACTTTTATAGAGACATAACCGATTGAAAGACTTTGAACAAGTGTTATTTAGTGCATGAATTATTGATAATATATTATGTTAGCTTAGATAGTGACCACCCCGCCTCAGAGCGACCTGAACTTCACCCATTCCGAGCACAGGTGTCTGACGTCCATCCTCGAATGGAGACACACTTGATTGATTTAAAAAATCGAAACAACCGTTGTTAAAATATATGTGGTGTTTTATTTTGTAGCTTATTTTGATGACACAAAAATACAAAAGTTTACACATTGTACAGTTCAGGTTGCAGCACAGCGAGAGAAAATCCCCTGTACTGACTGCTGTCACTCGGGAACGTTTCTCTTATGGCACGAACGGCACAGGCGGGTATCACTCTTCGAACGCGGTGTCCAAGCCTCCCATGAAGCCACCATGTAAAGGAACGATAGGCCACCAGCCTGTACCACCTCTGAAAAGGAATGAAACAAACTGTTTTTAAATGACCAATATAAGTTTAATAAACGTTTGTTGTCAATGACAATTCTTGTAACTAGTGGCATTCTGCTCGCACAAATGCTACCTAGACACTGCACACTATTGAAAGACTTTCATGCGTTACAATGATATGTATATGTAATTTTGGATATAGTAGAAGACCATGAAATGGGAGTGGCATGACAAACAGAGTATACTTACTCGTTACTCGGATTACGAGGACGAACAGTTGTGCGAAGTTCGTGCATAAGCACCATCATTATCCTCAACACGGACCGTGTGAGGCAGGCTGCCCTGAAGTCTGGCAGCTCGGTGATGCATTGCGGTCGTGGCTCGCCTTCCGAAATGAAGGGCCACGCATCCCGAGTTTTCACAGCAGCAGCAGTTCTCCTCCTCGGTCGGCATTAGCTCGCACCGATTGCATGTGCACCAGGTGGAAAGACCGTCCATGCGACTAGGTCCAGTGTCTTCATCCGTTGGTTCGTCCTGCCAACTGCTGTCCGAAGCCCCATCGTTTTCGCGTGTTTCCCTTTCCAGTAGTTCCTCCTCGGTATACTCGAGCTCGTACATGTAGGGCATTATTGTATCCATTGTGTGTTGCACAAACTAAAATAATTGATAGCAGTGGTACTGGTACCTGTCCACACGGGCTACAAGCAACAAAGGTAGCTGACAGAGCACAGAAACGAGTCACAGAATACTCAAAGTAACACAGAGAGAGGAATGGAATCGAAAATCTGCTGCTGTGTGTTGTGAAACGGTCTGTTTATACTTATTGAGGAAAGAGGCGTCCTGCCATTTCCATTGCGACACATCATTAGCTGAAGCGCAGCGAATGTTGACACGAGACGTGCTTTGGCGTTGTGAAATGGGCGGTACGCGTCTGCTGATGACAGGCTCAGGGGCGGGGGATATGATTTAGTGCCGCAAAAGCAGGTCAGCCAGGGCGATGGGGAAATGATAGGATTATCACAAAATGGCAGCTCCCTGGTGCCTGTTTTCACGTGCGTTTAATGGACGAAAACTCGGGTAAGGTCCATGGGAAATTATTCTAAAATCGAGCGACTTAGGCTTAAAAACACATGGCCGACCCGTAGGGGCAATAAAAAATGTTGACCGAACCATTCCTTTAACATTCCTTGGATGAAACATTTGCATTAGAATTGGATCTGTACTGACTTGCAGTGAGAGACTGAACTTAGACTGGAAATGAACTAGACTGGGAATGTAACTGAATTGGCCTGCATGACCAATACACTGGAAATGTATAAACTGAATGTTTTAACACCTTGACAACTGTGAAAGTGATATTGTCATTTTGGGCTTGACACACTGAAATTTAATATATCCTGATGTCCACAGTACACATGCATCGATTCTATGCATTGCATTTTCGTTTTGAATTCAATCTGCTTGTAGACACACTTTTGGCTTTACACTTTTGACTTGACTTTTTGCTTTGATTTGACATTAGAGATTGCATTAGAAACTTGAATATGCCATTCTGAATTCTGACACGCTTGCAGCTATGCATTTTAAATTTGAGATTTTAGCTTGACACTGATAGAGTGAAATGCTTGCATTTTGGTTTTTTTTGCATTATTGAGATAGAATGTTTTTTCCCTTTGCAATTTTGCTTGATTTAGCATGCCACAATGAGACATGTTTTGACAAATTGTTAGTAATGATTATATAATGATAAGAGGGGGGGGGCGTGGCCTGGAGCTCATGGCGGGAGGAGGGTGAGCTGCGGAGCTCCGACCGAGGCGCCGCTTCTAGATCCTTTTCGCCGTACTTAATCCTCACCCCCAGCGCTGGAAAACGGCTACGAGGGTAGCAGAAGCAATTCCCAGCAGACATCAGCAAACCCACTGAAGAATCGGACCCGTGGAACCCGTGAGGGCCCAAAAGAACGGGGACCCCCCCCAACCTTCACCCGCATCCAAGATGGCGCCTAACTAGAGACACTCGAGTTGCCGGCAACAATAATCCTGCCCGGCCCCCTCCGCGTGATTCAACCGAGGCGATCCTTCTGAGGAAACCGCGGCTCAAAAGAACCTCTCCCTCCTGCCCAGAGACACGCAGTCCTCTCAAGGGACACCCATTGACTGCGATCCGGCAGACGCGAATCGGCGGGGAGGTGCCCGCGCCAGAGCGAACCCCCCTCCTGCCTGAGGAAGCGGAGAGGCACGACAAAGCAAACAAGCTGCTCGCCGACGCTGGGAACGCAACTCCGTGCGATCCTCCCTATCTCTGCCGAACAAGTGAGCAAGCAGACGGTCGACGGGAACAGGGTCCCACCCAACCTCCGCACACAACCAAGATGGTGTCTGCCCAGTGACTCCAGGGCCGCCGGCACCAATAGCGCTGTGTAAAACACACGCGGCGAGGTCCTTGAGGCAGCTGCGGCCAGGAACTCCCTGCTCCCTCCCGCCCAGGGACACGTAAAACCGGGAGCCGACGATAACCACCGGCAGAGACCCAGCTGGACCCGCGAGCCGGGGGAGGGTGCCCAGAGGCAGCAATTCCGCCTCCCGCTTGAGGAGGGAGAACGGAACGCCTGCTGAGAAGCCTGCTGGGACGTTTGCGGCTGGAGCGGTACGGGAGAAGACGGAGCGAGAGACAACGCGCGGGGCAGCTGGCTGGGGGCGCCGCTTTCCCCGCCCGGCTCCAGCGCCCGGCGGGCGGATGAGACCAGAGGTGAGGAGATCCGTGGGGAGGGTACACCAACGGTAACGCACCACACATTCCACGGGAGGCAAAGCAGGGGCTTGAACCACCCAAACGGCCGAAGGCCCCCCCTAGGAGCTGGCTGCCGGGCCGCGATAATATGCCGGAGTGACACTGCACAATATAGTAACGCGCTGCCAACACACCTGGTACCACCCAAACACTTAACCATATCCCAGGGAAGACACGGAACGGACCCCTTCCCACACAGAAAGGCACAACAACTAACAACTGGAATACCCTGTTGGCTCAGAAACACCCCAGCCAGAACAACTGAACAGCGCCCCGACAAAACCACAGTATGGCCAACAGAAACAAAGGGAAACCAACAACCCTGTACAATTATGTCTCTGCTAAGACAAGAAACCCCGCACAATCATCCCTTTCCACCCCAGAACCGCCACATACAAGGGCAGAGGAGCCCGCAGACAACCAATCACAGGTGTTAGAGGCCATTGCATCACTACGGACGTTCATAGATACAAGGATTGAAGAATTTAAATCTGAACTCCAACTAATGCGTCAGGATGCCCGAAACCTTACAGGGAGAGTAGCAAACACTGAGACGGCCATAAAAGAAACATCGGAAGACACAGGGGTCCTGAAGGCGAAGGTGTTGGACTTAGAAAAGAAAGTGGCGATGCTAGAGACAAGATCCGAGGAAGCTGAAGGACGGGCGAGGAGAGGTAATGTCCGAATACTTGGGGTGCCAGAAGGAAGTGAAGGCCCGAACCCAACTGCCTACATAGAGTCCCTGATACAACAAGAGGTGGGCGCCGGGAAACTAACACAAGGATTCTCAGTTGAAAGGGCACATAGATCCATACAAAGGAGGCCCCCACCTGCCTCACACCCTCGCCCCATAATTGCCAAAATACTCAACTTCCAAGATAGAGAAACCATCCTGAAGTACTCCAGGGAGGAAGGGCCGATAGAACGAGACAACTCCAAAATATCCATTTACCCAGACTACACCCAAAAAGTCCAAAGGGAAAGGAACTCCTTTGTACCAGTAAAAGCCAGACTCCGTCAGCTCAACCTGAAATACATGCTCCTCTACCCCTCGAGACTGAAAGTCATCTTTAAAGGTAGAGCGATATTTCTGGAGAACCCGGAAGCTGCCAACATGTGGCTGGAGGACAATAACCTCGCAGAAGGCAAAGACGCCCACCCAACGGATCCCACAGACACACCCAGCCCGGGTAAGGGAGGATCACAGCTACTCAAGCACTAACATGGCTGAAGCAAAAGACAGGGCGACCAGAAAATAAGCAGGTAATCCATACAACAGTTGGCTAAACAGAAGCGGCCCTCGCTCGGCCTCCCACCAGGCACAGGACGCTACCCCCACAGACAGTTCGACCCCGCTCGTGTCTGATACCTGGATGGGTCTGGAGGACACGAGAGCGCCCGAGCGCCGCAGGATGAATGCAGCCGCTGGGCGCACCAGTTCCAGTTTTGTTAATTGTTATGTTAGTTACACAGTCTTCGAACCACTAAAAACCAAAGAGGCGCAGGAAGGGACGAACTCAGGACCCGGGGTTAAAGAGATTCCTGAACCAACACCCGAAAACCCGCAGCGGGAAGGAGAACCACCCTGAGAAAACAGGGGGGCACCTGAGGGGACGGAACCCAGATACCAACCAAATGACATCCCAACTTAAAATCATGACATGGAATGTGAGGGGAATGGGCTCATACTTAAGGAGAAACCGGATCCTATCCTACCTCCGCAGAAAAAAGATCTCAATTGCAATGCTACAAGAGACCCACCTCACAGAAGAATCTACGCCCAAAATATCGGAGCGTTGGGGTGCCACTGGAAGGGGGGCGCACTATTCCAAATACGCTAGAGGGGTATTCACCTGGGTGAGCCCGAACGTGCCATTTCAACTATAGGGCTTTGAAGCGGACAAAGAAGGCAGGTACCTAATTATGTGGGGAACCATAGAACACACGTCCATTTGCCTGGTAAACTCTTACTTCCCACAACACGGCATACCGGCACATCTCAAGGCCCTGTGCAAAAAAATGATACACCACAGGGATAGAACTTTTATATGGGGAGGAGACTTCAACTGCGTCAGGGACGAAACCATAGACAGGTCCAAACCTCCACACCAACTGCGAAACGCCGCAACCCAGTCGCTGAACAGTGCGCTCGAACATCTAAATCTGGTGGATGTTTGGAGAGAACAACACCCCACGGATCGGATCTACTCCTATTACTCAGCCCTGCACAAGATCCACACTAGGATTGACCATTTGTTCATAGACCGGGAGCAAGTTTTGATGGCAGACTCAACAACATACCTTGGCAGAACAATTTCGGACCACTCCCCCCTACTCATGCAGTGGAAGGTTAGGGGACCTAGACCACCGATCCCAACGTGGAGAATGCCCACCGCAGCACTCACTGACCAAGAATTCAGAAAAAACCTGAACACAGCGCTGGAGGAATACATTAACAACAACAAAGGCTCAGTGGCAAGTTGGGGCACGCTATGGGAAGCCATGAGGGTGGTAACACGCGGGGAAGCCATAGCAAAAGCGGGAGGTATCCGCAAAAGACTGAAGGCTGAACTAGAAGGACTAGAAGAGGAAATAACGAAACTGGAAACGAACCCCAAAGCTGGCCCAGAGGGGGAAGTTAAACTGAGAGAAGTCCGAGAAGAATGTACCTCAGCCTGGGATAGGCTCGCTAAGTTTGATTTCGCAACCCACACCGCCAGAACGCATAAAGAAACCGACAAACCTGGAAGATTGCTGGCCTGGCTCTGCAAACGAGAGCACCCAAGACACCTCCCAACCGAAATCACAGATGACAATGGAACAACACATAGAACACAACAAGACATTAACGAGGCATTTGCGGTATTTTACGCCAAACTGTACGCCCACGACAAACAGGTGCCCAGGGACGAAATCAGAGACACCTTAGAAGAAATAGGACTCCCAAAACTTTCCGATGAACAAAGGGAATCCCTAGAAATGGAGATCACCCCGGAAGATGTGGCTGAAGCAATCAGATCCCTAGCGACATGCAAGACCCCCGGAAGTGACGGCCTCCCACCCGAATTTTACAAAACATATGAAGCAACCCTCACCCCTATACTCTACGAGGTCTACCGAGAATCATATGAGAACGGGATCCTACCTAACTCAATGAAGGAAACGATAATAACCCCAATCCTCAAACCAAACAAACCCCACTCTGAATGCGACTTCTATCGCCCGATAGCGATGTTAAATTATGACAGTAATATCCTCACCACCATCCTGGCCAAGAGACTAGCAAGAGTGGTGGGTTCTATAGTCCATAACAACCAAAACGGCTTCGTCCCAGGACGCAATACAACAGCCAACCTCAGAAGGCTACAACACACCATGGCTGAGACATACTCGAGAGACGAAGACCTGGCAGTGTTGTCGCTCGACGCCATCAAGGCCTTCGACTCCATATTCTGGGAGTGGCTGATTGAAGTGCTGAGAGAATTTGGCTTCGGAGAGGGCTTTGTGAAATGGATCAAGGTACTTTATAATTCACCAGTGGCTAGAGTCCGGACCGGAGGCACGATATCTGAACCCTGGGACATACAAAGGGGTACCAGACAGGGCTGCCCACTGTCACCAATGCTGTACATCTTGGGACTGGAGCCGATAGCCATATATTTCCGTAGACAGCTTTTTGATGCGGGCATAAGAATGGGAAACAAGTACACCATAATATCCCTATATGCAGACGACGTGCTCCTGTACATAAAAGACCCCCAACTTAATGCACAAGTGGCACTGGATGTACTGGACAACTACGCACGCTACTCCGGAATCAAATTCAGCAGGCAGAAATCTTGTGCGTTTCCCCTGGCTAGGCTCAGGGGCCGGAAAGAAATGGACCTGCCAAATGTGGGGATGAAATGGCAACCGGAAACATTTCGATACCTAGGTGTCAATGTGAGACACACCCCGGAACTAACGCATGAACACAATACTGAAGCAGTAATAAAGGGCCTCCGAAACTCTATGAAATTTTGGTCTAAATTGCCACTAGCAATGATGGGTAGGGCAGCAATTGTCAAAATGATAATCCTACCCCGCTTCTTGTATTACTTTATTAACATCAGTTACTATATCAGACCTCCATTTTTCAAAAAGCTTGAAGCAATAATCAGGGACTTTCTATGGGGACCAGCCAGACATAAACTGTCATTATCTACTCTCACACTACCGTACAAAGAAGGAGGAATACAACTACCTGATCTACAAACATATTACCTATCCGCACAGCTCGCCCATGTCACGAAATGGCTCTCAGATGACCCAACCCCCGAATCAGAGATGCTGGAACAAACACCCTCCAAGCTGTTCCCCAAAGAGACACTCTGGAACCCACTGAAGCAGACACAGAATGACCCAATGATTGCAAAACTGGGTAGGCAGATATGGTCTAGAACTTGCTTGATCCGACAAACGAAACACCCCTACTCCCCCAACATCCCCATCCTGGTGGACGCATGTAGAACCCAAACAGACCTCACGGTAGCAAGAAGCTGGGAAAGAGCCGGACTCTATGCCTGGGGAGATATGTTCGATGAAGACGAATTCAGGGAGTTCGAAACACTTCAAGCAAGGGAAGGACTCACTAGCGGACAGTTCCTGTGGTATCACCGACTCAGGCAAATAGCCAAGAAGAAATGGGACAGCTGGCCGGAAGAACCCACCCCGGACCCCCTCCTGCAGGAGATGTTTGACCTTACAGATGGCTGGAAACCAATAACTAGAATTTACAGTCGATTAATGGACAAGCCCAATCCGAAGAGTGCACCATTGAAAGAAAAATGGGAGGCGGATCTAAGAATCACACTAACAGACAACGAATGGGAAAGAGCGTTAACCTACCCCAAAGAGGTGTCAAGAAACGCCAGATTTAGACAAATTCAGCTATATGTATTGTATCGTACGTACATGACTCCACAGAGAGTGGCTGGTTTCAGCAATAACACATCTTCAAAATGCCCCTGGTGCAGCACGGACGATGCAGACTTAATGCACATGTTCTGGACTTGCACCAGAACGAGAAAACTCTGGTCCAAAGCACAACTGACCTGCACGGACGCTGGGATGTCCAGATATGAATGGAGCCCGAAAGAATGCTTATTAGGTACATATCCCAGGATAAGCAAACACAAACATATAACCAAGCTGATGGACATTGCATGTATTCTTGCCAAAAGAACAATAGCAATGGCATGGAAGGCGCCAGGAGGGCCCAGGCAAGAGCGATGGATCAAAGAGTTGGAGAGATGGACAGAAGCTGAAACCAGAGCATGGCAGGAAGGAACTAATGCAGAAGAAGATGGCGGGAACGACACTCTTGAATCATGGAAAGCGCTCCTCCGAGACATAAACTTTGCCGCCAACCACAAGCCCCCCTAGGCAGACTGCCTACACCAGCGAGAAAGAGCAAAACACCACCCTAACGTCATGGGTTCCTTGGATGGGTCACCCCTGGCGTCCCGAAACTCCAGCCCTCTAGACCACCGGCCCAAACTGAACTTGAAAACCATATAGCAAAAATCGAAGACTGTTTAGGTTATTAGGTTAATTTGTTCTCATGGTTTTGTTTTTCTTTTCCTCCGTCACCATTTGTATGTAATGCAACAAAAGTTAATAAAATACGTTTAAAAAAAAAAAAATAATAATGACAAGAGGAGAGATTTGTGAAACCAGATATTATGGAGAAGCCTGGTTTGTTATCATTAGAGAATCATTACCCATTTAGGGATTTAGTTATCCATTATCCACATATATGTAGCCATTTGCATTTGCTAGAGAATGAAGTGCCTTGCTAGTGCCATGTAGAGACACATGTTATACTTGTACAGACATGTAGAGATATGTTATGTATTATGTATGTATTGCAGTAGAGACAAGCATGAGTGTGCACTGAGACATTGAGTATAGCGCTTGCCATTGTGAGAGAGAGTAAACGCTAGAAAGCATGAGGCCTATGGCATTTTGAAGCCATCCTGAATGAGAAAGACAGAAGTGAAGCACCACTTGGTTCTGCGGAGAAATGTTATGAGTTACAGTGTACGAGGAATGCGTAAACAGTTTGGTTGTTCAGACACAGATAACGTGACTCTTGTCCGAGTGGAGAAACAGAAACGGGCTGGCTTATTAGGCCTGCCTGGGCTGGTGTTCGCAGACAGAGAAGGTGGGGGCCATGCAGCAAGGAGCTTTGCACAGAGACAGAAGAGAGGGATTTCAGTGGAGTGAATAGAGGAATATGGGAGATAAGAGTATGGTAACACGTAACACAGATAGCATGGTACTAGATATGATGTACAAATGTCACAATGACAAGTACACGCAGTCCATCACAGACATTTAGGCACTGCTCGGATTTAGAAATGCTGACAGAGAGAAATGAGTGAATGCTTCATGTAACCATAGAGATTTATGTACGTCATTGAATAGTATAACCAGAGGTGAGGCTCTGAGATTTTAGTATGTAGATGGAGCTGACTCTGAGATCAAGGGAGTTTTGGATGGAGCTGCTCTCTGAGAGAGGAAACATGGGGGAAGCATTCTGATGAGAGCTGATGCAGATCGATCTGGCAGAGGTAGCAGGAAAGGAGAAAGGGGAGATGCAGATCGGTGGGGGCAGCCTGCAGCACATGGCAAGAGGGGAGTATTGCTGAATAAGACACGTGCATGGGGAATTAGGACAGACACTCACACAGAGCTTTGGGTTTGATAGATGGGGTAATCAGACAGGGATTGTCTTAGAGAGAGAGAGAGAGAGAGTGAAGTCTGGTGTGGATTGGAGAGGAATGCTGACGCTTGTATTAGATTGCATTAGACATGATAGATCCAGAAGGACTGGATACATTGCTATCAGATTGCTTGCATTAGAAGCCTGTAAGGCTTAAAGTTATTGCATTGCATTGTAGATTTGCACCCAGAGTATAAAAGGTGCAAATTCGAGATTTGCATTATAGTAGTGTTTGTATCATGCATTGCTGTGTATGAATAAAGGTGTTTTTATTGTTGAATCGATTCATGTGTTTTCTTTGTGTCTTATGTTTGTGTGTCCATAGTATAGTAACTTAGGAGTAACACAGTGCACAATTTCCCTGAGATACAAGAGCAGGGGGCATAGTGATCCACACCCCCCAAGGTATATTTGGGGACTAACAGAAGGAAGAAGAAAAATCAAGGAGAATGAGGACAGAAGGAAGGTTAGAGTCAAGGTTGGGGAGCAGGTCTTCACGGATGTTCAGGAGAGCAGTTTCCGTGCTTCTGACCGCTCTGAAGCCAGACTGATGGCCATGGAGATAACCAACAGATTCAGTGTGAAGGTTAAGCTGGGAGATGGCCAGCTTTTCCAAGAGTTTGCCCAACAAAGGAGTGATAGAGATAGGGCGATAGTTAGCCTGAGAGGAAGGATCGGCTGAAGGCTTCTTGAGGCGGCGGTGCACAAGGGAGTGCTTCAGGGGGAGGAGAAAGGCCTAGTGGCAAAAAAGTGATTTCAGAAATTAGCCAGTGCTGGAGCAAGAGTGTTGATGTGGTCCTTGATGGTTTTGGAAGAACAGGGAACAACCTGTTTTGACAAGACTTTCATAGATCTAACTTGTCTAGAAATATCATGTGGGGTGAACAAGGGAATGGAAGAGAAGGTAGGAGGAGAGGAGACCAAAGGTGGGCCAGGCATGGAAGAGGAAGAGGAAGAGAGGGTGGACAGGATGTCCTGAGCTTTAGTGATGAAATGAGAGGCCAGGGCAGTGCAGAGGGTCTAGGAAGAGATAGGTGAGGTAGAGAGTGCAGCAGGGTTGACCAGCTCCTTGCAGATTTGAAGAGTTTGGTCAAATTGTTAGATGTCACAGAGATGCAGGCTTGAATGTGTGCTCTCTTCTTGGTGAGGACAGAGTCTGTACTGCCTTTGGAGCAGGTGGCAGGCCAGTTTGTGGGAGGGTGCATCAGTAGCCTTCCACTTCCTCTCGGCCACCATGCACTTGCGTTTCAGGGTGACGAGGTCTGAGTCGTACCAAGAGTTGCACTTGGATTTAGGCTTCAAGTGAATCCTCATGACAGGGGCAAGTACATCAAGAGTGTCAGAGATAGAAAGATGGAGGTTAGAGAGGGCTTTGTCAGGAGGTGTGTCAGCCAAAGGATGCAGATGGAGGAGAGAAAGTAGTGACGAAAGCCTCAACTGACACACGCTTCATGGGTCGAATGACCAAGAAAGTAGGTGGCAGTGCTGGGATTGGCTTGGCCATGGGGGTAGAGAGAGAGAGAGATTGGAGGAAAGGAGAAAGTGGTCACTCCAGGAGAGAGGAGAGAGGAGTGGTGAGAGAGTTGGAGAGGGAGAGGTCTGAGAATATCCGAACATAATGAGTGTGCCTTGGAGAGTGAGTCAGGCCAGAGGGAAGAAGAGAGACAGAGAGAGTCGCAGAGGTTGCGAAAGATTCCTGCAGAAGGAAAAGAAGCATCCAGATGGATGTTAAGGTCTCCGAGGAGGAGAAGCTAAGAGGGAGAGGCAAGGAGGGAGGAGGAGCGATCCACCCACTCAGAGAGGAAGGTGGTTACGTGGCTGGGCAGATGATTGATAGTGGCCACATGGGGTGGGGAGAGAGAGAGATCAAGGCTACACCCCCACCGAGAAGGTTTGTTCTCGGCAGAGAGAGAATCTTTTAGCCATCAGGCATGAGAGTGTCAAAGCTCGTGACAGAGCCGGCTGTGAACCACGTCTCGGTCAGACCGAGGACATCCAGATCAAGTTTTTCCGGGAGACGGCAAATGTCGGAGGAGTGTTTGACAGGTGAGCAAGAGTTGAGAGTGAAATGTGGAGCAAGTTGCCACCTTTGAAAGACTTCCGTGGAGGGGTACAGGTCAGAAGTACACCCTGAGGAAGTGATGGAGGGCCCGAGGGTGGGCAGAGGAGGAAGGAGGAGAGGGCAAGGTAGGCAAGGGAGTGGAGCTGAGTGCCAGAGGGGTGGCCGTAGAAGAAGCATGGGAAGCCGTCAAGGTGGCTGAGGAGGAGGGAAGTAGAGGAGCCAAAGAGGGGAGAGAAGGGACATTGGGAGAAGAAAGGAAGTTGATAAGGCGCAGGAAGTTGGTTACCTGCCTCCTGCGTGTTGCCACTGCTCTTCTCATTCTCTTCAGGCCTTCTTGTGTCAACCGGCACTCCCTACTGCCCAAGAGCTAGCCTCCACCGCTTGCACTGCTTGGGTGCGCGCTGTGCCTCCAGTCTCATCTTCCCCAGATAACCTGCACACCAGGCCTCCTCCTTCCTCTTATGGTCCTAGTCCTCCTGCCTTGAATCCCTTGCCTTCTCACGGCCCCCACTGCCTGCACCCCTGGGCTGTCGCTTCCCCAAGCACTCCAGTTGAGGCAGGCTTGTCCCTGCGCCTCCGTTCCTTATTCTGCCCACGTTTGCCCTGCGGTGCTCCAGGGATCCGGTATGCCTCCCAGCGGGGCACCGCTGTCTGCCACTGCACCTCTGCTCACCGCCGCTGCATGTGCTCCTCCACACCGCACAGCTATCATCCGCTGCACGTCACTAGCCGCTGCTGCCCGGGCCATCTGTGCTCTTCCTCTCTGCGATCCACGGAGGCCGGCTCTTCTCTTGCTCCCCCTCTCAGCAGTGGCCCTGGCAGCCGGGGCTCTCACCACCTTGATCTGCACAGCTGGCCACCTCCTCGTCCATGCAACTCCACCTGCAGCTTCCTGTGCATTGCTCCGCTGCCCCTCACTTGGTTGCAGTCCTGGCACTCTTGTCTGGCTCTCACCTAACCTCCATACAGCGCTCATGGCTGCTTCGGTCAGTAGTCTACCGCCTCGCTCTTCACACGAGCGGGTGCCCAGGAGGCAGGTGCCATTTTCTTGCAGACTCTGCACTCTAGTGGGCTCGCTTTCCCGGCGCCCAATGATTTCCTTCTCACCCTCCCCTGCACCATTCAGCAGTTGGGGAAGGTAATGCTGTATTTTCTGCTGCACTCTCTTGTTTCTTTCGCTGTAGGGCTTATCTTTATCTACGGTTCCCGCGGGAGCTCTCTGGGCTCACTTCTTTACAGCATGGCTGCTGGACATGCGCCCCTTGTATTGCTCTTTTTATTCACATGTTTGCAAATATATACATTTTATTTACTATCTGACACAGATAAAGATTATCTGATATCAGTATTTTGCAAGATCTTGGAAAATGGTGCAATGACTCTCACGAGATATTGGCAGAACTTAATGAATTGAGACCCATAACTGGGATAATCCATAGCACCCTCACATGCAGTTATTTAGTATTGGAGTAGAGAAATAAAGACATATAGAACATACTTAAGTACAGGCAAGTAAGTTTGGGACTAGTTGATGATCTGTTCAAAACAACATGATTGAGAATTATACATTTTACAAAGTTACTGCAAAGAGTGAAGATAAAAGGATAGCAATGACACCACAAATGAACAGTACTAAGTGACATTGTTTTCACTTAGTCAAAAATGAAAAAAAGGTTGCTTTAGAAAGACAGCCCATGGACCGCTCAGAGCGGTCTTTTTGAAGTGAATTGTCACACCCCTGGATGCCCATGAGTGATAGAATATGAAAAGGCATTTATAATGCGCCTATATACAAGTGCGGGCGGGGGCTGACAGGCGTGGTCGGACCGAAAGTGGGAAGTCGCGGGCATCCCAGGTATGTGTTGTATGCGTGTGTGTGTTTGTCTGTATAGAGGAGGATGGGGAATGTTTGTGGTAGGGAGGGGAGGGGGCGTGGGAGCAGCAGGTAACGGTGAGCTTGTTTCTGTGTGTCCGTGCCAGTATGTTGGGGGATTGAGGGGAAATGCTTTGGGCAGGAAGGGAGGCAGCATGTAACTAAAACGTTGTTGGCGGTGAACCGAGCCAGGAGGGGGAGGGTGGGACCGGACAGGGGATCAGCTTACTGGGTGATGATGATGGTGGTGGGGGTTTGAAACCCAGCATGAAGTGTGATAATTGTGTATTTGTAGGCCGCACAAAATCGCCCAATATCAGTCTTTTTTGTGTGCTGCATTCAAAATGCAGAAATAGTACATAGAGCCAAATAAACTGTTGAAAGTAATGCCTGGGAAATAATCTCATGAGTTTGTTAAAACAAAGACATTTCATTATACTTTGATGATGGAAGTTTAAGGAATGTAATCAATTATTTCCATTTGTTGGTTCTGCATACAAGTTGGTTTGGAGTTTATTGTGGCGTTAAGCCCCCGTTCCAAGGGCTGGAACAGGGGTAGTGGCCCGACAGCCCATGTTAACGGGTCTGGGTTGTTAACCCCGTTCCAGCCCTTCGAACGACGGGGGCTTAACACCATTAGCACCCCGGGTTACCAAAGCGGTAACCAGGGTGCAAAAAAAAAAAAATAGAACAGCCATTGAACGGGACACCTGAGATGCCCGCCATGGAAAGGGAAGGCGGGGCTCCACACGGAGCTCCTCTTCTTATTCCATAGTGGCCGGAGAAGCTGGAAAGCTGCTGCGGTGGCAGCCTGCGCTGCCGCAACACACAGTTAAGTGGGGTTGAGTAGAGGGGTTGAAAATGGTCAAAAAATAAATAAGGGGACAGAGGGTGGGGGGAAGATGGCGGCTAGGAGAACCAGCCATCAAGCCTTCAAACGCGGGCTGAGATTGTAGGTTTTGAACCGTGTTTCTCGCCACCAGATTGGCTGGTTCCCCCGTGCCGGGTGCTTATGGTATTTAAGGTGATCTCATTTATAAATAAATGTGACACTTGGCAATTTGGACTCCTAATTAGATAAATTATAAGTTACTCACCGTAGTGACTAATGTACTCCTAGTCCCCTTTCTTCCATACTGTATGGGCACCCCTCCATAGGGACGGGAGACAGAACCTTTTTCACCAGAAAAAGCATCTTTCCCTTTAAATTTAGATGTGCGTGGGGATGCGGCCCTGGGAGCATGCGCTCCCCTGACTCCGCTCACCAGTGCCACTCCTTAGTTCCCTTTCACGCGTCAACAATATTAACATTGCCCAATGACACCAGTTTTATTAGGGGGAGGACGGTGGGACATATGGAGGAGAGGGGACTATGGACTAGGAGTACGTTAGTCACTAAGGTGAGTAACCTATAATTACTCCTACGTCTCGTCGCCTTTCCTCCCTACTGTATGGGCTATTACAACTGAATGTAGCCCCTGGGTGGAGAGGTGCCCCTCTTAAGAAAATAAGTTCCTTAACATTGCCTGACCAAATGCTGCGTCCAATTTGCAGCCAGCATCCAAGCAGTAGTATTTGCAGAAGGCTGAGGGAGTCGCCCATGTTGCTGCCTTGCTGATAACCTGTCACGGAAGGTGCCTTTGGAAAGCAACCGCCGTGGCTTTAGCTCTGATGGAGTGGGCATGCATATTTGCTGGCAGAGGCTTGTGTTCCCCCTGATGCGCCTCCTTGATGGCCGCAACCATCCACCTTGCTATGGAAGCTTTGGTGGCCTAAAAGCCAGGTTTTGAGCCCCTGAAGGTGACAAAGAGGGCCTCTGATTTGCAGAAGCTCTTGGTCATGTCCAGGTAGTATCTTAGCACACGCCTGACATCCAGACAGTGCAATACTCTCTGCACGTCATCGTTAGGGTCCGCAAAGAAAGTTGGTAACATTATCTCCTTGTGTAGGGGCAGACAACCTTAGGTAAGAATGCAGGGTGAGTTCTAAGCACCACCTTGTCCTTATGAAATGTAGTATAGGGCTCTGAAATCCACCAGGGCCTGAATTACGCTGATCCGGCGTGCTGAGGTAAAACCCACCAAGAGGGCCGTCTTAATGGTGACTAGCCTGATGTCCGCAAACGCCATAAGCTCAAATGGTTTATGCGCCAGGGCGCCCAAGACCATGTTGAGGTCCCACACCAGGTGTGGTTTCTTGATTGGTGGATAAAGCTTGGTCATGCCCACCAAGTGTCTTTTAACCATCGGATTAGAGGAGGAGAATACCTCCTCCTCCGAGTTCCGGTAGGCTCCAATGGCCGCCAGAGAGGTGCGGCATGTGTCTACCTGCACCCTGAGTGTGCAAGGTGCGCAGAGAAGGATAGCACGTAGTACAACGTGCAGGTCAATGGATCAACCTCCTTTGATTCCGCCCAGTGACAGAACCTGGTCTACTTGCTTTTGTACTGGCTCCTGGTAGCATCACTCCTAGTATAATGTCTGCGTTAGCCTGTGACAGATGCAGATGCCTCAGTGTGACTTGTTCAGGAACCACGCTGCAAGGGCTAACTTCTGGGGGGCGGGGTGGATGACCGTACCTCCCTGCTGAGAGAGTAGATGTGCTGGGCCCAGTGGAAGGTGTACCGGTGCCTGATTCGACTGGCTGAGTAGTTCCGAGAACCATGGCCTTGCTGGCCACCAGAGAGCTATCAGGATGATACGGAGGTGCCTGAACTCGCTGTTCTTGCAGACTACCCTGTGGACCAGGCGAGTAGGAGTGAAGGCATATGCGTTCATGTTGTTCCACTGGATCTGCATCGCGTTGCCCCGCAAACCCCTACCCTGTCCCTGCCAAAACGCAAACTGGGGGTACCTCCTGTTGACCAGGTGGCAAAGAGATCCCCCGAGGATGACCCCACCTGTCGAAGATCACCTGAAGGACCTGTTTGTCCAACTGCCACTCGTAATTTTCCGCACCCAGCCTGCTGAGCCTGTCCGCCACCAGGTTAGACTCCCCCGGGAGTTGTATTGCTGCCAGATGAACATGTTACTTACCAGCTGGTAACGTTCTTTCAACTGGATGTTCCTCCAACGTATTCCATATCTTTGACATGTAATGTCCACAGCTGTGCTGCTTCGGAAATTTTTCGGAAGAGGGCGTCCTGCATTGGGTCGATGTCACTCGAAGGCCTCCGTTGAGGGTGACGTCATTAGATGTTATAAGCAGGACGCACAGCGCCCGTAGCCTCAGTTCATGCTTTTTTCCCCACCACAACGTGTGCCATAACCGCACACCAAGCCTCCATGACTGCGCATAGCCTTGTGGGAACGTAAGCTGCAATAGCATGGGACAATCTTCAGAGGGGCAGGCTGGGAGGGCGATGTGGAATACGTTGGAGGAACATCCAGTCGAAAGAAGGTAACCAGTTGGTAAGTAACTTGTTCTTCGAATGGATTGTATCCTCCAAAGTATTCCACATCTTTGACAGACTCCCAAAGCAGTATCAGTGAACGGAGGAGGGAGAAGAACTTGGATATACCCAATCAGATGTCAGAATAGAGCACTGCTTTACCAAAGGGCATATCTTGACCATGAAAAGTATCCAGGGAGTAATGCTTGACAAAGGTGTGGATGGAAGACCACGTTGCAGCATCACAAATGTTTTTAACAGGAACTGCCCGTTGTAGCCACGTCCCTGGTGGAGTGAGCTTGCAAACCCTCAGGAGGGTCCTTGCCAGCCAATCTGTAACATTCAGAAATGGTGAGGATAATCCACCTGGACAAGGTCTGTTTGGTAACAGCCTGGCCCAATCGGTGTCCAGTGTATCCCACAAAAAGTTGGTCGTTCACTCTGACCCTGGACATCCTAGAAATATAAAAGCTCAAAGCTCTCCCAGGGTGCAACCTATGGAGTCTCTCCTCTTCCTTACCAGGATGAGTAGGATGATGATAGAAAGCAGGAAGTACCATCTTCTGGCTCAAAAGAAACTCAGGCGCTAGATTAGGTAGGAAAGAAGGATGTACCCTCAGTACAACCCTATCCCTGTGGAACACAGTAAAGAGTGGTATAGACGAAAGTGCCTGCAACTCGCTCACTCTGCAAGCAGATGTAACTGCAATCAAGAAAACTTTCTTGAAGGTCAACAGTCTCATAGGACAAGAGTGCAAAGGTTCAAACAGATCACCCATCAAGAATTTCAAGACTAGATTCAGATCCCAAACCGGCACCTGAAAACGGAACGGCTGGAACACATTTGTGAGCCCTTTTAGAAACTGGGTAGTCAAAGAAATCTTAAAATAAGAACATTCTTCAGACGAGCACTTGAAAATACACAGCACTGCCAGGTAACCTTTAATGGTACCCACTTGAAGACCCTTGTGGGCCAAAGAAGGCAAGAAAGAAAGAACCATCAGAATGAAACACTGACAAGCATCGACATTGTGTCCTCTGCACCAGTCGCAAAGCGTATGGCAACGGCAACGGTACAGGGATTTGGTTGCGGACGCCTGGCCGAAAGCAACACCTCCATCACGTCATCCAGGAGGTCCCAATCCTTATATCTCATCCTTTCAGAAACCAAGCGTGAAGGTTGAGAGTCTTAACCTCTGGATGGAGAACCCAACCCCCGCACGAGAGAACATCCTCTCTGTAGGGAAGACGGCATGGAGGACAGATGGACATTTCTAGAAGGTCTGGGCACCACACTCTCCTGGCCCAATCCAGAGCAATTAGGATCATGTAGGACCCGAACCTCCGCAACCTCCTTAGAACCTGAGGAATGACAGGGACCAGAGGAAATGCATACAGAAGTGGGAATGACCAATCCACGACAAACGTGTCCCCTAAAGCTCCTCTCGGAGGAAATTCCATTGAGCAATATGTCTCGCACTTCCGGTTGGCACCGGTCGCGAACAGATCCATTTGAGGGGTTCCAAAAGGGTGAAGATCTCCTGTAGGACTTCCAGAGCTAACTCCCACTCATGGGAGACTGCGCTCTGCCTGCTCGGAGCATCCACCGCCACATTCTCCTCTCCGGCCAGATGAACTGCCTAGAGTGAGATTCCCTGCTGTACTGCCCAGAACCAGAGCTGCATCGCCTCTCTGCACAGCGGGAGTGATCCAACCCACCCCACCCCCCCTTTTGTTGAGGTAATGCATGGCCACTGTGTTGTCTGTCATGGGGAGGACACTCTTCCTGTGTACAAATGGAAGAAAAGCCTTAAGGGCTAACGTAATGGCCCTCCGCTCCAAATTTATTTGAAGTCTGGACTCCGATGGAGACCAACGACCGCTGGTGGTCAGCTCATTGGCGTGAGCCCCCCATCCTGTGAGGGAAGCATCCGTCACTATCGTCACCTCCGGCCATGGTTGCCAAACTGGCTCTCCCTTCATCAGATTCCCTTCGCTGGGCCACCACAGAAGATCCCATGAGCAGAATCTGAAGGAGATCCGACATCTTGCCCGAGAATTGGGACCACTGCGTCCTGAGGGCCCATTGAAGGGATGTCATCCGCAGTCTGGCCTCCAGCACCAGAAAAATGCAGGATGCCATGAGGACGAGCAATCATAAGAATTCGAAAGCCGAGAGACTCTGGGCATGTTGTTGAAATTTGTCGACCATCTGGACAATGTGATGAGCCCTCACCTTGGGAGGCGAGCACTTCCCCAAGGATGTGTCCAACACAGCCCTGATGTACTGGATCTGTTGGGTAGGTGTCATATTCAACTTCTTGAAATTGAGGGAGAAGCCCAGCTTGTGAAGGGAGTGGCAGGTGAGGGTGAGATGATCCAAGGCCTGTTCGGGTGAACGCGCTCAGATCAGCCAGTCATCCAGGTAGGGGTAGACGTGAACCCCCCCTCTCCTGAGATACGCTGCCACCACCATCATGAGCTTGGTGAAGACCCTCGGGCGGAGGGTAACCCGAATGGCAGGACCTGAAACTGAAAGTGTAAGCTGCCAACCTCCGGTATTTTCTGTGCTTTGTATGGATTGGCACATGAAAATAAGCATCCTGTAGGTCCAATGACACCAACCAATCCTGAAGCCGAAGGGCCTGAAGGACTTGAAAAAGAGTGACCATCTTGAACTTCTCCTTCCTGAGGAACTTGTTCAAGCGATGCAAGTCCAAGATGGGTCTCAGTCCTCCGTCTTTCCTGGGAATCAAAAAATATGGGTAATACCAGCCCTTGTTCCTCTCTGCCACAGGCACTAGTTCTATAGCGCCTTTCTCCAGCAAGGTCAAGATTTCCTGCACAAGGAGCGGATCCAGAATCTTCAAAGAGAGTTTTACCAGTGGATTGTTGTGAGGCCGATTTAGGAAGGGTAGGCAATAGCCGTGGGCTATTGTTTCCAGAACCCACGCATCTGAAGTAATGGTACGCCACTCTTCGGAATGCTGAGCCAGTCTGCCCCCAACCGGAGAACAATGAGACCTGGCGCCATAGCTGTTTCGGAGTGGCTGTGGCAGCGCCTGAAGGCAAAGAGGCAGCTGCTTGAGCGGCTTTGGCACCTCGTCCCCCGTGAAGATCCTTACGGTGGCCCCATTGACTGGCCGCTCGTGTCACTCTACCAAAAGAGGAGTAGTAACAAAGGAACCCCTCCACTGCTGTCCCCTAGGATGAAAAGGCGGAGGTTGACGCACAGCTGCACCCAAAGATTTAGCAGTTGCTTTGGAGGTCTGCAACCTCTCAAGGCTCTCGTCAGCCTTGCTGCCAAACAAATGAGCACCATCACACATCCGGTGCAAAGCCCAACTTCCGCAACCAAGCAAACCTGTGTATCACGGTGCTCGCAGCCATGGATCGACTGACACTATCCGCTGTGTCCAACCCAGACTGAAGGGAGTCATACATGGCATCCTTGCCATCCTGCACAATAGCAAGGAACCCATCCCTTTCTTCCCCTTCGGGAATATTCTCAGCTGCCAGAGAGACACAATTCCACAGAGTGTGTGAAAATTTGGCCAAGGCACAAGTGGAGTTGGCTGATTTAAGAGCCATAGTCCCAGCCGAAAATACCTTGTGTTCCCATCTATCGAAGAGCTTGTTGTCCCTATCTGGAGGAATGGGACAACATTCCATCTCAGGAGACGTGTCCATGCCACTGGCATCATGTAAAGATTGACGCAGACCCTCCAGCTGACTGTCCTCAAAAAAGACCATGTCAGGAGCTTCAGGAGTGTCACCAGGAGCATCAAAAGGCTCCAAGTCCACATCAGACCTCTCCTCATCCTCATAGATATCCTGTAGAGAATGAAAGAACTCCCTCCTAGCTACAGGGGCAGACCTGGAGTCAGGAGACGGGCTCACCGTAGACAGAGCCTTCCTCTGAGGATCCACAGCTCTAGGGGCCTCCACTGGCAAATTCAGGCCTGTAGGCCCCGATGGCGTCCAGGGCGCCGACGGCTTCGGTGTCAACGGCACCAAGGGCCTGACCGAGGGCAAGGCCCCGACAGCCACACTCAATGGGCACGGTGCTGATGGCATCAACACCTTCCTCGACACCTTCCCAGACTTCGACGGTTTCGTTGGGGATGAAGATCGCGACCTGGATCTGGCACGTCTCTGGCGATCTGCCGCACTAGCATCGGACTGAGACCGTTCCCTGCTGGCTTCAACCAAAGGCGCAGATGGGACAGTGCCCTGGGATTGAAAAATCTCCAGCATTTTCTCCCTGAATGCCTCCCACTCCTGCGGAGTAGAGGATTTAGTGAGGCAAGCCACTTTCCTCTCAGAGCCGTCATCCGACGAGGACGGGGAAGGTGACCAGTGATGTCGCTTGCGGGAGTGCCTCCTGGACTATCTCCGTCGGGGAGAGTCACCCCTCGAGTCATCTGTGGAAAGAGCAGCAGGTTTACTGGATGTACGGGGTTTGGTTACCTGACCTACCTGCAACTTCCCCTTACGCTCCCGTAAGGCCTTGGCAGTCAACGACTGGCACTTCTAGCGGTCGTCCGTGACGTGGCTCTCACCCAGACACCACAAGCAGATACGGTGAGGGTCCGTGATGGACATCTTGGATTTACAGTCCCTGCACTTTTTAAAGCCCGACCGCGTGGTCGTAGGGGTAGAAGAATACATTATCAAAGTAGATAACACAAGGTGTGCCGAGTTCTCGAAGCAAATACGTTTGCGTAAAAAACAGAACTGAGGCTACGGGCGCCGTGCGTCCTACTTATAACATCTGATGACGTCCCCCTCGACGGAGGCCTTCGAGGGACATCGACCCAACGCCATCGACGCAGGACGCCCTCTGCCGAAGAATGTCTGAAGCAGCACAGCTGTGGACATTCCATGTCAAAGATGTGGAATACGTTGGAGGATACAATCCATTCGAAGCATGTCCTTTAGCAGAGGCCATTCCCAAATGCTCACTGCCAGAGTGCAGAGGGGAGGAGACCTGGTGCCACCCTGCTTGTTGATGTTGTACATGCTGGTGGAGCTGTCTGTCTAAATGAGGATAGCCCTACCGCTGATCATCGGGAGGAAGGCTTTGAGAGCGAGCCAGATGGCCATCAACTCGAGCCAGTTGATGTGGGCCGCATGCTCCTGACGGGAGCATACTCAGGTGACACTGGCTGCCCAAGGTAGCTCCCCAGCCCCGTAGGGATGAGTCTGTGGTGATGGTGACCTGAAGTGCTGGTTGACGGAAGGGCCTGCCTATCCGTAGGTTGTTGGTGGAGATGATGTGGGATGCTGACCAGTTCTGCCTGGGAACCCTTCACCTGACTCCAGGAGGCTGCGAAGTGCAATTGCAATCGCCGCATTTTGAGCCTGGTATGCGCCACTGCTAGGAGATAAGCTGCCATGATGACTAAAAGGTGTTGGTACCACCATGCCGAGGTCATTGCTCTGCTGGGAAAGTGCCCTGTGGCCCTCTTGATGGCTGCAATGGTGTCCTCTGAGGAGAAAATCCTCTCAGAGCTTGTATTCCAGATAAAACCCAGGAAGGTTAAACTCTGCGTGCGCTCCAACTGTGACTTCTTGAGATTGATGGAAAATCCCAGCTCATGCAGTGTGTTCATAAGGGCGGATGGTGTGCTGGACTGCCTCTGGAGACCTTGCCCTGCCTGACGAGCCAGTCGTCTAATTATGGATAGACGTGGTGGCCCTGAGCAGGGCTGCCACCACGTTCATCAGTCTTGTAAAGATCCTGGAGGCTGAATTGAGGCCAAATGGCAGAACCTTCTATTGGAAATGAAAACCCATGTTCCTGAACCTCGGAAAGGACTGATGGGCTTGCCAGATCAGGACGTATAGGTATGCATCCTTCAGATCCAGGGAGCACATCCAGTCTCCCGCACACAATGTCTCCGCTATAGGCGCTGCAGTAACCATCTCGAACTTTTGAAGAGGAAGGGAAAGGTTTAAGGTGGAAAGGTCCAATACAACTCTCAGGCCAGCCTGGTTCTTCTTGTTTATGGTGAGAATCCATGAATAGAAGCCCAGATCCCACTGAGAGGCTGGGACTTCCTCCACCACCTGACTCTCTACGAGCAAGCAAATTTCCACCAACAGAGATCCTGTACCAATCTGTGGGAGCGGATGGGAAGAGAGAGGAGACAGAGGGATAGGCAGCCGGAAGTCCGTGGATACTACCAAGAGGATCCATGGGTCCGTAAACCTTGCCCACCAGCGTTGGGCATGAAGGGCAAGCCTGTCCCCTACCGGAGGCTCGTGGATCGGGATGTTTGTGTCATGCTTTTTTGCCCTCTGAGGCTGGGGCTGAGGAGGGGGGACTGGAAAAAGCCCTTGTGAGCCGCCTTGTGTTGCTTTTGCCTGTGCCGGCTCAGGGATCTGTCCGGTTGTCTGGATCATCTCTGCTGGAAGCCCCTGATTCCTCCGAAGGACCGACCCTTGTCTGAGCGCTGGTGCGACTGGCTGTATGCCTTGGGGTTGGACTTAGTGAGGATCGATAAGCACTTGGCAGTCTGCAAACTATTCCTCTTCTTATCTAATTCCTCATCCGTAGTAGAATGGAACAGATCGCCCCCCTCGAAAGGAAGGTCCAGAATACGCGCCTGGACATCAGGGTTGAACTTCGTAGCAAAGCCGTCCTTCTCATGTCGGATGCAATATGTATGATGCAGCCTGAGGTGTCAATGTGAGCCACCGTGGATTCCATAATGTCCTGCGCTACTATTTTGGCTTCAGCCAGCACAGCTTTGAAGTGTGTCTGGCTCTGCACCAGGAGCTCAGGAAGGAAATCAGCGATCTCTCACCAGAGCCTCCGATTGTCCGTAGCCAGCATGGCATCTGCATTGGATTGGCGCAGATGAAGAGAAGAGTTGGAATAGACTTTCTTTCCATATTCTTCCAGGATTTTCTCCTCCTTACCCAGGAGTGCAGAGGCTGATGTAGCTGAGGACGATTGTGGCTTTAAATAGAGTGAAGCTGTATTCACAGAGGAACGTGGCTGGGGGTGTGCCAACAGCAAGAGGGGGTCCCCTTCCATTTGCCTATACTTGGCATTGGTAGGCTGTGTAGAGTGTGGTTTGAGCCATCCTTTTTTGGCGAGCGCCACCACACCCTTCTGCATTGGAATTCCCGTTCTAGCCAAGGGGCGTAGTGTGATCCTTTGCTAGTACCCCGGCTTCTGGTTGCTCCACCTCAGGTTGAGGGATCGCCAGATACTCAGCCAGGTCTGCTAGTCGTTCGTGAAATGCCTTGGCCGACGATGGGGTTTTGGGGTCCTCCTCTTCATCTGTGTCCACCATTGTGTCCTGCTGGTCCAGAGCAGCTGGAGGAGTGCTGGGGCCGGGAGCTGTGGCATACTGATAGGCCCCTCAGGCTGCTGCGGCAGCAGAGCTGCGGCTGCTGTGGCAGAGCTGAGGCTGCATTGGGCCCGGAGGAGCTGGAACCAAGGGCAAGGTGGCTGTGGGTGCTAGCGGCTGTACAGGGGCAGAGCATGTCCCTGATAACATCCCTAAGGATGATGCCCATCTGCAGAGGTCCTCATGAGGGCGAGGAACTTGTCAAACAACCTGTCTTTACAGGCCGGCAGAGTGCTTGGAGGAGGCGGCATAGGGGCGGGGCCCGGAGGTTGCTGGGACCTGGGCGCACCTTGTCTTGCTGTATGTGGCGAGGTGTATCCACCTTGGGATGCTGATGGATATGCCGTGGGCCAAGTGCCAGGCGATGACCAGTCCAACCTGGAAACTCGTTCCCCTACCTGTTCCCCAAAGGGGGATGTGTCGGGCGAGGCGCCATTTTGTCCTGTGCGGCAGCCATTTTGTCCAGCTGCATGCCACGTGCCTGTGTCGTGGCGCTTGCAGCGCTGGGCCCGGCTTCCTCCAGGACACAGAGCGGTGGAGGTTGAGTCCTACCCTGCACCTCAGGACGGGGCATGGTAGGCGGAGTGCCCTCAGCTGTGGTGCCAGTAGTGCTGCATACAGGCGCCCCCTCAGACATCAGTCTGATGTTAAGGCGTAACCTCTTGGGTTAAGACCCGGTAATAGAACCTTGCGGTCTTTCAGCGGAGTCACCGGTATGATCTTGCGACCCCTCGGCTTGGAGGCCGGTAGCTGAATCAGCCTTGTTACGTATGCTGGTACTAGCACCAGTTACGTCCGCTTCCTGGGGAAGGAAGCACCTCTGCGGGGTGCAGAGGGGAACAGTGCACCTAGCTTGGGCCTGGTCTTCTGCTTAACAAACGCATTTAGATCCTCCGGAGGCTACTTCTCGAAGAGCACCCTCCACCTGGCTAATCTATTCTTCAGAGCATGCGGTGTTAGTGCGTTGCACGCGGTACAGCCCTCCCAGCCAACGACAGGGCCAAGGCAGTGGAGGCAGAGAGCGTGGGCGTCAGACGTAGGAAAGAGACCCTTGCAGGCTGGGCACCTGCTGAAGCCTGTGGACGTCCACATGCCCCGGGGAGGAGCATGGCACCAGAGGACAGAGCGGTATCTGATATGAAAAAGAAAAAGAAGACAAAAGTACTACTCCGGGGAAGAGCGCGTGGAATTATTAGGCCGGTATCCTAACCATGAAGTGCTGGTGAAAGCAGTCCGTTCCCGTCGACGTGGAAAAGAGGACTGAGGAGTGGCACTAGTGGGCAGAGTCTGGGGAGCACATGCTCCCAGGGCCATGCCCCCGCGCACATCTAAATTTAAAGGGGAAGATGATTTTTCTGGTGATAAAGGTTCTGTATCCCATCCCTAGCGAGGACGCCCATACAGTATGGAGAAAAGGGGATCGGACGTAGGAGTATGTTATGTGTATAATGTAGATGTTCATTGAAACTGTTTACTATCACAGATGTAGAATTTTTTATTGCACGTTTTCTCCTGAAGAATATGCAGTTTCTCAAATCTGTGCCTAAAATTACTGGCAGAGGTAGTCAATATTGGCACCATCAACCAAATGTGATATTCCAAAATAATACAAACTCATAAAGCAAAATAATTTACAGTCGGAAGCACGCACTCCGCCTACCAAGTATGCTCCAAGTCATGTTCACTAGATTTCATGCACAGCGCAGGTACATGGAGTAGAAACTCTACATCTCCCCACTCTTCCCATCATCCCTGCTCCAGTCATGAAATCTACCAATGTTGAAGCTTGATCCTCTAGCGATAATGTCTCAATTTAACACCTGTAAAAAGCAAACAAAGTCTATAGACGGGGCATAGACTTTTGGTTTTCCTGGGAAAAAAAAGTCCCATTGTAAGTATAGGCACTTTCATGAAACTGGCCTTTCCTGCGGATGCCAGGGCCCCGGAGTATCCACATGCTCACTGCCCCTGTCCATAGAGATTCAATATAACGCAGGATGCTCTGCACGCACATAGTGGCTGGCATTATCACTTGATTTCGGGTATGGGTGTAACAGGACCTGAGAGTGCCCAGGTTGCCATGCCTTTTTTACACCCCTACCACAAACCAATCAAAATAATAAGCAGATGGCCATGGGTAAGTGTTATCAGCCATGGTCCTCTCTGCGTAATGTGCATGTAATTTAAAATGACCCCAAATGTGTATTAATTTGATCCGAATTCTTTATTCTATGTTGAAGTTTAGTTCACAAAATATTTTTTTTAATCATCTTTGTCAACCTAATGTGTGTGTGACATACCGGCACAACATGAAAAAGTACAGATTTGGAAAAAATTGATTAGGATATAATGCCCTAGGAAATCGTAGTTTCAAACATTATTTAAAAAGTGTAATTGAAGAATGGGTTTTTACTGCCAATTATATTTCATTATTACCTGGTATGTCACCTTATGACATTATGATCACCTTGTAGCATGTGGAAATCTGATCATTGCAAATAAATTAAAGAAGGGTCACTTATTAAAACCGACGTATGCAAATCATCCTCTCCGCAGTTAAGCACAGCTGCTCTCCGTCAATTTGGACTTTTTAGGTTTCTGAGGGCAACTGGTTCAGCCCAGTTCCGTATTCAAAGAGAAGGTTGTCCTTTGCTTCATTGTTGTAATGTTCCTTGAATAGTTAGAACTACAGGGGTTCCTTCAGGTCTAAGAAGCTGGGTCGATCCCTTGGATGGAGTTTCTTGTCAGATCCAAACCTAAGATAGACTTGCATGAAAGACTCTGAGCAAGTCTGCCTGCTCCGTATTTTCAAAAATAAATTCTGACAATGAAACACGAGTGTTTCTTGCATAGCAGAATTATTGATATGAAATAATTAATCCGCATTAGGATTTATTTTCTCCAATGCATTCCTCTGATTGAATATTTTCGAAGACGATCGTGGCATTTTCCTGAAAAAAGGAAAAACTTGTTTTTATTCATGTAAATTGACATTTTTCAAAGTTTCTTTTACCTGATCATATTTAATGCTAATAAAATAAATTCATGACATACTTGGAAGAAATGGATTAGAGACAATTCGACATTACATTGTGTAACCAGGCAAAATAATCTGGATTTGCTTTTTGGAAAGATTTGTATGTATATGTCTTTTCAACGTCTTTAAAAAAAAAAGTGCATGGAAGTTGAGGGTCACTTGGAATAATATTTAAGTTTAATTCCATTATATATTAGATAATGTATGAAATATTCATCTATCTATTTTGATTGGAAATTACACGGCCAGCAGTAGTGGGCGCGTAGTTATGGTTAAGTTGCTAAACTCATAGGAAGAGCACTTTTTGGGCGGCTTATAACTTCGCTCCCCCTGGTCGAATCCTTAGCAAACTGTGCAAAAAAAGTATATGGCCGGTCTGAATTTTTTTGGCAAGTTTGTTGAGGTTTCGTCAAGGGGGCCCCAAGTTATAGTGGGGGACCCAAAAATCATTTATTCCATTGACATATTGGAAAAAATGTTTGCTCACGCTTATAGCCCCAACCACTGGATGGATTTTCACCAAATTTGCACCAGGAGTGGCGGTTTGATCCCAAAAGCATGCTTTTGTAAATTTGGTGTAAATCCGTCCAGTAGTCTTTTTTTAAAACAACCAAAAAGTAGGTCCAAAAGAATTAGTGATATCTGGGTTTGGTCCGTGGACTCATTCCCTGTTCGCTCCGCGGACAGGCATTCGATTGGCCTATAGGGTGCCGTGATGTCCGCGGACATCGGATGCACCCACTGATTGGATGGTGAAAAGCGTGAAGTGCGTCAGATTTTTGGAAACACCCGCCATGTTGGATTCACGGACATCCGCCGGTGTCCGCAGTCACCGCGGTAGAAACATATAAAAAAAACAACATTGCACTTGTCAAACGTATCAAATAATCTCTGGGGAGGTGAGAGGTGATGAGGATGGGGTGGGATATGGCCGTAAGAAACCAAAAAACTGGTGTTTTTCATCCCTGAAGTCTGCGAACAGTCCTGATGTTCGGAGACAGTCCTGTGATATTTGCGAACGCTTCAGATGTTCAGGAACATCTATGCCTATTTCTGCATTACAGGGTTGGTGAAAAGCAGTTCTTGGATGGCTTATAACTTTGACGCCACTTAATGAAACTGCATGAAATTTTGGGATTTTATTCTAGACTTGATTCCGAATGGTTTCGGAAAGCGTGGAGCTGTTTTGTCAAGAGGGAACAAAATTATAGGGGGGTTCCCAAAATATTATAAAGGCTTATAAATGTGGTGCCATTTGACGAATCTGCACACAAGTTTGCAAAACAATTTAAAATCTAGATACAAATGGTTTTGTAAAGTTTTGTGGGATTTTCTCAAGAGGGGGCTAAATTAGAGCGGGGGTCTCAACATTTTTAGATGGCTTATAACTGCCGTTTGACGAATGTGAATAAAAGTGTTCAGAAAGATTATAGACACAACCTTCAATGTTTGAGTAAAGACTGAATGGATTTTGTCAAGTGGGGGCTTAGTTATACAACTATTGTATGTACATACATTTTGACACTTTTGAAAAAATAAAACGTGGGCGGATTCCAAGCAGACTTGTGTAAGGAGAATTAGCAAGGACCTTAAAGCATGCCCCAGCTTTATTTTTTGACATATAATAATGTAGGTACAAAAAATAGTGATATACCTTTGGTGACTGAGGTATAGCCTGTGGCCATGGGCAGTGGCCAGATTGTCCGGGTCATGGTATAAGGTCATGACCCAGACAATCTGGCTACTGGCCATGACCGCGAGGAACGAAACATGGTGTTAAAGTGGCCATGTCCAACTGCGACCGGCTATGTGGTAAAGTTATTCGAAAGTAGGATATGTTTGAAAGGGAAAAAAAATGTGCTTGTGGTAAAGTGGTCATAGGGTTCTGACTTTGCCTTCTGCAGGCTGCCATTGAACGGGAAGAGGGGCTCTGTACGGAGCCCCGCCTTCTCTTTCCATGGTGGCCATCTTGGAAAAGGATTTGGCTGTAGGAAGAAAAATCAATTTTTTAGCATCCCGAGTTCCCGCTTTGGGACTTCAATGGAGGAAGTCCTCCAAAGCCCTTGTTATTTATTTATAACGTGCCGAAGCCCACAGGCATCAGGGCGCACACAGACACTTCGCTTTTGGCTGATAAATTGGGCTGCCGGGCTGCTATCCCACATTCCAGTCACTGGAACGTAGGATGAAAGTCACATTATTCCCATTAGCATAACACAAAACTCTAATGGAAATGTTGGAAAAATGTATTGAGTCTATGTACTTTACTGAGAAATGTAAAGTAGATGGAGTCTATAAGATTTATTTTTAGTTCTATTTTTTAACTGTGAAAGGTGGTTCGTAAAGGAACCTTTCTTTTGTTGTTTTAAAAAAAATGTTTGCAGGAGAGGTTAGAACGTAAGGTGAGGAGGGAACAGAGGGAAGAGACACCAAGCACTAATATGGAGGGACAGGTGGACAGGGGAAGATGTTGCGGGTGTGTGTTACTTCTAAGTAACAGGGCAGTGTTTCTCTTGCTCCTTGAGTGCAGCTTCAAACGCACGTCAACATTGCTTCCCCCTGCAGAGTGGTGTGTTGCAGTATATACAGAGGACTGTTGTCTTCCAGAGATAGGATCAACATCCTATTTTATTGCTTGAAAGGTAGCTGGTGGGATTTTGTATCCCACAGAAGTAGGCTGTGTGGTTACAGTATTTGTTGAGGAATATGATGTGGAGGAAGACAGCCTACTACTTGCTAAGAAAGGAACACTCTTTCTGAGGGCATTGCAGTAGTTGGATTTGGTGGGATGGCGTATGGAGGTGGTCCTATAGGAGTAATGTCCAGGTAGTCTGCGACCCAGTACAAAGTTGCAATCAGCGCATTTCACTTTTGTAGCTTTAGCCTTTGGTACATTCCCAAAAGTAGTAAATAACTGCCACAGCCATGATTCTCTCTGTGGCCTAGAAGCATGCCCTTCATCTACCTCATCAGCGAACAAAAACAAGTGGGCCAGATATGTGATGTCATCAGTGATGTCATCAATGACATTTGTGAGGTCATCTTTGATGTTCTGGGTGTTAGTCTTAGAAGTGCACAGTGTTGGCACGAGTTATGGTTGCTTAGCTTACCATAACTGGCGAATTGCTGAGGTTTTTCGGTTTTACTTGTAACCACAATGTCCCTTTAACAACGTTTTTTCATTGAATAAACAAATAAGTACATTAACAAAAGATAAGGGGAAACGCGTTGTAAGGTACGGTTAAGGTCATAAGCTGAAAAGACAGGTCTCTTAGCAGTATCTGGTGTTGACCAATCAGCAATATGTAAAAGACTAATGAAAGAAGATGATTGGAGTTTGGCTCAATGAACCAGCCCTGGATGTTTTTGGGGTGTGCCCAGGAGGACCTCTCCGTCTCTATCAGTGATTGCCCTCCTGAGAACTCTGTTCCAAGACTTGTTGGCGGGTTTCGGTTTCTTCGGATTATATTCGCGAAGGTAGCCCCTTGAATGCGGCTCAAGGGGCATCTGGTTTCCACAGCCATGCTGACAGACTTTAATCACAACTGCCATTGTGAGGGTATGCTTTTTACTTTCTTAATCTGTTGTGTGTGTTCAGCTAACTGTTCTGTATGCCCTTCTGGTACTACTAATGTCTTCTGATGCTCCCTTAGGTTTCCTTTGGCCCTCTCCCGGACTTTAATAAATTCCTGGTACTTGGTGTTGGAAGTCTTCACCGGTTTGGGCTGGGTTTTCGTGATTGACAGTCGCCTTTTCCCACTCTCATTGGGGTTCGCTTCTTGGATCCTGTACAGCTGGCTTTCGGGAAGAGGAGCAGGGACTCTACCTTCCTTCCCTATACAGAATGTCCAGCCACCACCTCTCTGTATACTGTTCAGGTCTGTGTAGGTAGCTGTGTGACCAGATAGGGGTTGCTGTTTCGGCACAGTTTCTGGACCACCCACTACAGGTCACGCCCCCATGACCCAATCTCCGTCCTTCTGTAGGGCCGACTCTCAGCCGACTGGTATGATGCTTTCCCTGTGTCTTATGAACAATGTACAGACCAACAATGTACTTCTGGCCAACTGGGGTGTACTGCCACTCCTCATTTCTGGCTTGCCTCTCACCCATTGGCCACCAGCTTTCAGTTGTATAGTGGTTGGCCTTCTGTCTCCATGCGGGACGCCTATTCCCTTCTTCATTTCTGCTTGCTCTATGGCCAACACCCCATCGGCTTGTGAGACCGCCTTGTGCGTTCCCTTGAACCACACCCTCTAAGTCTCTTGCTCAAGCTTTTCGGGCCTGCCTTCATGTGTTCTCTCTGCGTTGATCTCCCTCTGGTTCTTGATTTCTTTCTCCACCTCGACTGCTCTCTCTGACTCATTTTATCCCGCTCTCCAGTTCTATCTCTAGTACTCTCTTCGATATCCTTGGGCCTGGCATGACGTGTAGCGTCCATTCCATTGACTACAGCTGTTCGGGTGTTTTTCCCGCCCACTTGTAGCAGTCTCCAGAGCTTCTTCGTCTCAGTACCTAAACCATTAGGATGGTGCGATGCTTCACTATAACATGGTTTTGGACATGAGTTGAGACCTATAAGGTTCAGGTACTATCGTCAGCCTACCGGGTTGAAGTTTGAAGGGGCTGTGCCTCCCAATGGCATCCTTATCTCCAGGAGAGGAATCTCTCTCCATGAGATTCAATGGCATGTTACCACCCTTAGCGGGACTAATGGTTAGCAACCTCACCTCCCTAGCCTCATGGTGAGGAGTTTAGAAGTGACACCATCTGAAATATCGTCACAATTCCTGGAAGGATGCATTCTCTTGCTTTAGGGTGCGCACTCGTGCTTGTCCATACAACTACGTTCCGTCCCCTTTCCTCCATACTGCATGGGCGTCCCTCGCTAGGGACAGGAGATAGAACCTTTTTCACCAGAAAAAACCTTCTCCTTTAAATTAAGAAGCGCTCAGGGGTGCGAAACTGGGAGCATGCACTTCCCTGACTCTGCCCACCGGCGCCACTCCTCAGTCCCCTTTTCCGCGTTGACAGGAACGGACCGCTTTCACCAGCACTCTTGGGTTGTTTGGCTTTGGCCTTGTAATTCCATGCGCTCTTCCCATCTTCTGTCTTTTGTCTTCTGTTTTTTGGTCTTAATCTGGTACTCGGTCCTCTGGCGCCACGCTACTCCCCAGTGCATGTCGACGTCAGAGTGCTTCAGCGGGTGTCCAGCCTGCCAAGGGCTCTTCCTACGTCCGACCTCCACGCTCTTTGCCTCCGCTGCTTTGGCCTCGATCACGGCTGGGAGGGTTGTACTGCATGACATGCTTACACCGCACGCTCTGAGGAACAGGTTAGCTCGGTGGAGGGAGCGCTTCGAGAAGTCGCCTCCAGAGGACTTGAAGGACTTCGTCAGACACAAGTCAAGGCCCATGATAGGGTCGCTTTTTTCCATCGCACTCCGCAAGGCCAAAAACGCAAAAATAAGAATAATTCTTCCAAAAGAGCATGAGTAATTTGTTCGCTTCCCAAGGAAAACTTCCCAAGGAAACATTTATAAGGAAATAAGAATAATTCTTCCAAAAGAACATGAGTAATTTAAAATAAGAATAATTCTTCCAAAAGAACATGAGTAATTTGTTCGCTTCCCAAGGAAAACTTCCCAAGGAAACATCCGAGTGGGAGAAACCAGCCAGGTTCTTGCACCAGCACAGGTACCGAGGCTGCTTCAGCTACTGGCCGCCAGGCCCGAGGGGTCATTAGATCCTTCCGGGGATAGCGCTTAGGGACCGCAAGATTCTTTTACTGGGTGTCCATCCTAGGGGCTACGCCTTAGTACCGGACAGATGTCTGAGGGGGCGCCTGTACGCAGCACTACCAGCGACTCAGCCGAGGGCAACACGCCTACCAGGCCCTGTCCTGAGGTACAGGGTAGGTCTCAAGCTCCACCGCCAAGAATCCTGGAGGAGGCCAGGCCCAGCGAGGCAAGCACCATGTCGTTGACACGTGGCAAGCAGCCTGACAAATGGCTGCCACGCCAGACAAGATGGCCACTGGTCCGATACCACCCCCTGGTGTGGAGCAGGTAGGAGAACAAGTGTCAAGGTGGGACTGGTCTCAACCAGGTACGTGGCCTACAACTTATCCATCAGAGTTGCAGGTCAGATTTAGCCCACAACCAGCAAGGCAGAGTACACACATGCCCCAGCAGCCACCCGCTACTCCGTCAATCCCACCTGTCACCCCACCAACCTGTGAGGACAGGTTTTCTGAAAAGTTCCTTATGCTCATGAGGTCTCCTCAGATGGGGTCCATCCTTCAGGATGTGGTCAGGAACATGCACCCTCTGGTCGCACTGCCAGCGCCTATAGTAATTCCTCCCATGGCTCCAGTGCCTCAGGCCTCCGCGCAGCACCTGCTGCCCACGCCGGGTCCTTTAATTCGATTCCCTGCCTCCCACAGGTCAGGTGGTTCCACAGCAGCCACTGGCTTCGGTTCCCACACCGCAGCCTTTGATGCCCAGCACGCCTTGACCCGCTCCGGACCAACTGGACACCCTGGTGGACACCGACAAGGAGGAGGACCCCCACACGCCATTCTCAGCCAAGGCCTTTCATGAATGGCTCTCAGGTTTGGCCGAATACTTGGGCTTCCTCAACCTGAGGTGAACAACCGGAGGCGGGGGTCCTGGCCGAAGTCCTCACTCTACGCCCTGCGGCTAGAACGGGGATCCCGATGCAGAAGGACGTTGTTGCCTTGGCCAAAAAGGGATGGCTTAAAACCCATTCGGCCCAGCCTGTCAATCGGCACCTCAACGGCAAGTATAGGCAATTGGAGGGGGATCCACTCTTACTGTCGGCGCACCCTCAACCGCACTCTTCCGTGTCGCTGAAGCGTCACTCTACTCTAAGCCGCAGTCGTCCTCGGCCACCTCGTCTTTGACGCTTCTAGGCAAGGTGAAGACTTGGAGGCTTATGGCAAGAAGGTTTATTCCAACGCCTCACTGCACCTTCATCAATCCAACACGGACGCCATGCTGGCAGCCGTTAATCAGAGGCTTTGGTGGGAAATAGCTGACTTCCTTCCAGAACTTCCGGTGCAGAGCCAGGCAGGTTTCAAAGCAGGGCTGGCAGAAGCTAAAATGGTGGCTCAGGACATCAAGGAGTTCACCGTGGCACACATTGACACTCCAGGCTGTGCCATCTGCATCGCCACGGACATGAGAAGGACTGCCTGGCTACGCACTACCAAGTTCAACCCGGACCTCCAGGAACGCATATTGGAGCTTCCATTAGAGGGTGGTGACCTCTTTCATTCCACCACCGATGAAGAGCTAGATAAGAAGAAAATCAGTTCCCAAGCTGCAAAGTCTTTATCCTCATGAAGGCCACGGCCAAGCCATACACCCAGTTGCATCAACGCTCCGACAAAGGGCGGACCTTTGGCGGGTTCCTGGGCTTCCAGGAACAGAGGTCGAGACAGCTTGACCATTCTCTGAGTCAGCACCGGCACTAACAGCAGAAGGGGGGAGCAAGGACTTCTTTCAGTCCCCCTCCTCTGCCCCAGCCTCAGAGGGAAAGAAGTCATGATGCACCCCTTCGGATCCACGTGTCTCCAGTGGGGGGCAGGCTTGCCCTTCACGCACAGTTTTGGTGCCAGAGGTTCCCGGATCCCTGGATCCTATCCATAGTGTCCACGGGTTACCGCCTACCGATTCCTCCTTCTCCTCTCTTCTCTTCTCCCCGCCACCCGCCACTCCCACAGATAGGGACAACAACTCTGTTGATGGAAATGTGTTCGCTCGTAGAGAGCCAGGCAGTGGAGGAAGTCCCAGCCTCCCAGCGAGGCTTGGGCTTCTACTCCAGGATTTTCACCATACAAAAGAAGAACCAGGCTGGCCTGAGAGTTGTGTTGGACCTTTCCACTCTCAACCTCTCCCTCTTCAAAAATTCAAGATGGTTACTCTAGCACTTATTGCGGAGACACTGTGCAGGGGAGACTGGATGTGCTCCCTGGTTCTGAAAGACGTGCATCTACACGTCCCAATTTGGCAGCCTCATCAGTACTTTCTACAGTTCAGGATCATGGGTTTCCATTCCCAATATAAGGTTCTACCCTTTGGCTTCTACTCAGCACCCAGGGTCTTTACCAGACTTATGCATGCAGTGGCAGCCCTTCTCAGGGCCCAAGGTCACCATGTCTTCCCATACCAGGAGGAGGTTCACCACACTTCCACTGCCCTTATGTTCAAACTCCACGAACTGGGATTTTCTATCAAACAAAATAAGTCTCAGATGTAGCCTACACAGAGCATGACTTTTCTAGGCCTCATCTGGGACACAAGCTCCGAGAATGTTTTCCACTCAGAGGACAAGATAACGGCCATCAAGCGGGCCACAGGTAATTTTCTCAGCAGAGAGGTCACCTCAGCCTGGTGGTACCAGCATCTATTTGGTATCATGGCAGCGTTCCTACTGGCAGTACCTCACACGAGGCTCAAGATGAGGGGATTACAGCTGCACTTCGCAGCCTCATGGAATCAGAAGCGGTGCTCCCAAGCGGAGCTTGTCAGCATTCCTCCCTTTCTCCACCAGGACCTTATCTGGTGGTCAACGGAGTGCAACCTGCAGACAGACAGTCCCTTCCGGAAAGTAGCACAGCAAGTGACCATCACCACAGATTCCTCCATGGAAGGCTGGGGCACTACACTGGACAACCACCGTGTCCACGGAGTCTGGTGCCTCCAGGAACAGGCAGCCCATATCAACTGGCTGGAGCTGAAAGCTATCTGGCTCGCTCTCAAGGCTTTTCTGACGCTTATCAGTGGCAAAGCGATCCTAATTCAGACGGACAACTCCACCAGCATGAATTACATTAACAAGCAGGGTGGTACCAGGTCGCCCCTGCTGTGCAGCCTAGCGGTCAGCATGTTAGAGTGGGCCCTGGAGAACAGTATCTACTTGAGTGCAATTCACCTCCCGGGGGAGTCCAACCAGGAGGCGGACAGGCTCAGCACACTGGGAGCGGACAATTATGAATGACAATTAAATGATCAGGTCCTGCTAGGGATCTTCAGCAGATGTTGCATCCACAGTTGGCTCTCTTTGCTACCTGATACAACAAGAAGTGACTGCAGTTTGTGTCTTGGCAGGGGCAGGGCCCCGGCTCCCTGGGCAACGCCTTCCAGATACAGTGGAACAGCATATGCAGTTCCTCCGACTCCCCTGGTCCACAGGGTGATCTGCAAGATAACAGAATCTTGTCACCTCAGCATCATTCCGATAGCTCCGTGGTGGCCAGCGAGGCCATGGTTCTCGGAGCTGCTCAGCCTCTCGGACAGGCCTCCCTTTCATCTGCCATTGGGCCTGCTCACCACCTCTCGCAGCAGGGGGCAGGGTCATCCACCCTGCCCCGCAGAAGTTACTCCTTGGAGCGTGATTCCTGAGCAGGTCACGCTAAAGCATCTGGGGCTGTCACAGGCTAACCTAGACATCACTCAGGGCGCTAGGAGCGATGCTACTAGGATCCAGTACAAAAGTACATGGATTAAGTTTTGTCACTGGGAGGACTCTAAGGAGATTGATCCGCTTATTTGCACGTTAGAAGATGTGCTATCCTTCTCTGCACACCTCGCACACTCAGGAGTGCAAATAGAAACATGATGTACTTACCTGGCGGCCATAGGAGCCTACCGGAACACGGAAGAGGAAGTCTTCTCTTCCTCCAACCCAGTGGTTAAGCGCCATCTGGCGGGACTCACCCTGCTCTACCCGCCCATCAAAAAACCACACCCGGTGTGGGACCTCAATGTAGTGTTGGGCGGCATTGCGCCCACACCCTTCGAACCAATGGCGTCTGTGGACATCAGGCTGGTCACCATTAAGAAAGCTTTCTCGTTGGGTCTTACGTCTGCTCGCAGAGTTAGCGAAATCCAAGCACTAGTGGCTTCAGAACCATACACTACTTTTCACAGAGATAAGGTGGTCTGAGAACGCATCCAGCGTTCTTGCCCAAGGTAGACTCTTCTTTCCATGTAAATGAAGAGATGGTCTTACCTACTTTCTTTGCGGATCCTAAGAACGATGCTCAGAGCACTGCCTGAATGTCAGACGCGCTCTGAAATTTGATCTGGACAGGACCAAGAGCTTCTGTGAGTCGGATGCTCTCTGTCACTTTCGGGGGGTAAAGGCCGGGTTATCATGCAGCCAAGGCATCTATAGCAAGGTGGATGGTTTTGGCCATCAAGGAGTCCTATGAGGGGCAGCAGAGACCGCTTCCAGCGAACATTCATGCCACGGCGGTTGAATTGCAGAGACACGTCCCTAGGCAGGTCATTAGCAGGGCAGCCACGTGGGCCACTCCTTTGGCCTTCTGCAAGCACTACTGTCTGGATGCCGGCTGTAGGTCAGACACAGCGTTCGGACAGGCAGTATTAAAGGAACTTGTTTTCTAAAGGAGGGTCACCTCTCCACCCTGGGGCTACATTCAGTTGTAATCGGCCATGCAATATGGAGGAAAGGGGACGGGACGTAGGAGTAATAGGTTACTCACTGTAGTGACTAACGTACTCCTAGTGCATAGTCCCCTTTCCTCCATATGTCCCATCATCCTCCCCCCTAATAAAACTGGTATCATTAGGCAATGATAATATTTTCGACATGCCAATGGGGACGGTGAGCGGAGTCAGGGGAGCGCATGCTCCCAGAGCCGGGGACGATGTTTTTTTCTGGTGAAAAAGGTGGACTAGGAGTAAGTTAGTCACTATGGTGAGTAACTTATAAGTTTATCAATGTCCATTTCATCCACTGCTTCTCTTCAAATCACACATGTTCGTAGTCCTCCTGCATTGTCTCATACTGGAAGCACCCCTGAAGTGGCTACCTGCCACTTTCTCATTCATAAAGCAGGTCCAGCTACAAATGCTAATATCACCTATGTCTTGCTTAATATTGCCAGTGTCAACACTGCACCATGCCAGGGCCCACTTCCCAAAGTCAACCCCCACTTCCTAGTGCCAGGATTCATGGCAGCTGTTGCCTCATATTAACATTTCAAGCTAGTGTTGTATTATATTTTTATAATTTATCTTTCAAGTGTACTATGATGAATGTCATGTCACCACAAACTTTGGATATGTGCTTCAGTGAGTTGAAAAGCCTAGTCTTTTACTACACTGCAGTGTCTTGAATTTGTTCTGCCTAACTGAATTGTTGTATTTTATTTCTTTTGTATTGACATATGTATATTTTCTTGATGCAACTAAAAATGTCCAACCCCCCCACCCCCCACACACCCTCCTCCAGCATTTACATTACAGGTTGTCAGTCGCAAATATTATGGAAATTTAAATATTTGTGTCACTTTTTCTTACAAAATACATCCGTTAACATTGTCATTTTCTTTGCTTTTAAAAAGCCAGGAAAAAAGAAACCCATTTGAGACTGTAAACTATAAAGAAATAGAGAAAACCGTGTACCAATTTGTGATACAGTCCCCAGTCTAGCTCCACGGGAGTGTGGTGCTGGAGAGTCTGGAGGGACTCCGGGAACAGCTTCATCATCGCAGTGGGGCAGACCGAAAATTGTGCAAAACTGAGATTGTAAAAACCTTTATAAGGGAGCAACAAACCTTATTAAGAACTGTGAAAGACATTGGGTAACCAGCTAGGAGAAGGGAGTCATTCTCCTAGCCCTACAAAAACTTTGGGATTGTTTTTTTTTCTGTTGTGTTATGGAGAATCGAGACATTTTGTGGAACTTTTGCTTTGAACAACTTGAGTGGAGTTTGTACGTTTTACATCCAGGAGAAGGGAGTAATTCTCCAGGATTATGTACAGTAGCTGAACTTTATGTGGTTTTGTTTTAGAAACAGGGATAGAGTAGGAGCCTTTGTGACCGTGATTGTGCCTTTTTATTTTGACTCACACAGACTAACTGACCAGCACCCAAGTTTCTTTAGTTTAGGTCGGGAAATCCCCTTAGAGTTAGGGATAGATCGGTTTGGTTTTTCATTTATTAAAAGTCAACCACTATGGCACCACTTGGTCAGTCTTTTCACTCCTTGTCGCCACAGAATGTATCAGTTTTTAAAACCGAATGAGGTATTCAAAAAGAAGGCCATCACCAGCAACATGGAACTTCTTAAAAGATTCATATTCACAAACAGGAGCTTATTCGTTTAGAAAAGCACATGCTGCAGGTTAGTGTATTGCATTGCAATGCAATAAAAAGGCTATCTCTTGATGCACATCCAAATTATTTTTGTGGACTTTGTTTTTCCAAGACAGGTGGCTTTGCAGGTTTTTTCCACAGAAAAAGGTGATTCAAGATCTATCATCTGGTGTGTAGCCAACTATGAGATCCCAATATATAGTTTGGATAAATGCGGAGGATAAACACTGCAATGGATTGGCTGCCCGAGTTAGTCCACTTCTAAAGCGCCTATGGAAAACAAATCCGGTCCCTCGAAATAATTGTATATAATGCTGTGGACTCAAGGGGATTTAGGCAAGCCCAAATATCTTCAATCCCCTTTTGCTCTATATTGTCTTCTAGGCAGTACTAAGTTGAAACCAGATCCTGAGTGTGCCCTTTTTGGGGATGTAATGACATAATATTCCTGAGATAAACTGGAGAAAATAATAAATTATGATATATCAATTTTAAAGTAATACAACTATGTAATGAAGCCAATTCTTCTATTGCTGAATTTACAAGACTGCAACTACAAGGTTTATATATTTGTGCTCCATTGCATCAGTGGTTACAATTATGGCTATGCAATTTTGTAAATCAACAACCAGCCTGGAAGTTGTATACCATGTGCACCGGGCATGGTTATAGAGGAATACCTTAATAGCAAATGTAGTGTAATACAATGATTTTGTATACTAACGTCCTTTCTGCATCTGTGTTCTATGACTATGTTTTAAGTATTTTAACAAATAATTTGGATTACTAGTTTTGTGTTGTGAATGGATCAACATGAGGGTATTTTGCATAATATAATGTATTTTTGCAGTATTGCTAATTCGGTTTGTGATTTATTTCTACCTATTGACATTATGTTGAATAAAGGTTGTACAACAACAACAATTATCGTAGTAATTGCTTACACGGACACCAACCACAATGGGTCTTTCTGCTCAGGAAGAACCAGATAGACATATCTAAACTCCCATGGATGGAAAAAAAAACACCATCCCTACATTTCCTCTCAGCGCTTTCACCACATTTTAGATCGGCACATTTCACCACATTTTTACACTGTGTTTTTATGGTGGATAAAGGGCTCGGTTGTAGGAAACTAGGGAGTATACACACACAAGGGGATAAAGCTTAAAGGGGCAGTAGGACAGGGGTATCAGGGGCTGACTCCCCATAAAATACTGCAAACAAGTAGTGAAATATCCACAGAGGTGGGCTGCCATGGATCCAGAAAAGTAGGTTTTGACTACTACAGAAAAATCCTTTCTCTGAGCAGTGGCGGCAGGAAAACTTTCAAACAAATTAGATGTAATTACAGTACTAGTAATCGACATTTGAAATATTGGCCAGCACATGATAAACCCTTTACAGAAATACAAGACCCTTTGTCTAAATCATTCACTTTTAGTTAATTTTTTTCTTTTCTCCCTTTGTCGATAACTGCTAATGGTACCGCCTCACGATGTGACGTAGACAGAAGCCAAGTTAAGTTTTGGCCAAGCCAAGTAAATGGTGGCATACAATGATGTGCCTGGCTTTGTTGAAGTGCATATCTGCTTCTACAGTGCCTCGATGTTACAGGGTTGGTTAAAAAGTGGTTTGGATGCTTGTCTCCGGAAAAGAGATCAACAATTGGAGCTTTGTTCAAATCTCATTCCCACCAATGCTTTTTCGAAATGGCATTTGTTTTTATTTTACTGCTTTTATATACCCATTGACAAGTACAATAGTATTAAAACGATATATGTGGTGTTGATGCTTATGTAGCCACAGGGCAGAAAGTAGCAACTTCGTTTGGTAGGGGTAATGTGCACCCACTTCAAAGCTGGAGGTAGTTCTTGCATCTATCAGCGTGCACTGGTTTGGAGCCCTTTAACATAAAAAAACAGTAATAACTAGTTGAATTGAACAATTTTGGTTGGTTTTCCGTCCCTATCACTCCTTTACCATGCTTAGCATATTTTATCTTGCAAGTATTGACTGATTATGTTATATTGTTTCTGTTTACATATTAACAGAGGGAAGAAAAACATCCAAAGACAATATGGGTTGAATCTTATGTATGATTGGGAAAGCTTTACTGTTAGGTAAATGTTCCTTCTTGAGGAAAATTCTCTCCACTTTGAGTGTCCCACAGGACTACTGGAATGTTGGACTTATTCTCCTGAGTGGGAATTACTCTAACCTTGGGACCCCTCTTTACCTCTTCTTGGTACTTTTTAATGGAGTTATGCATTCCTCCAGGTTTTCTGGCATCTACATTTTATTATTGCAGCACACTGCAGCATTCTGTGCATTGCTGCTGGAAGATCCTTGAGCTTTCCTTTTTATTTTACCTGTTTTAATTATAATTATTCGTTTATAACGCACTTAATACCAGCAAGTGGTTTCTAAGTGCAGGATTGGGCTTCAGACCTGTATTACGTTGTGTTGTCTTGCTGCCAAGACAAACGCATTGCCCTGAGCTATCCTTCCTCACCATGTGGGCAGGGCAACACCTTTTTGTCCCTCCTGTATTTTATTTTGTGAGGCGGAGTGTACAGAGTGTTCTGTGTGTTCGGGAACTAATCTCCTCCGTTTACTGGCAAAACTGCTTTTTCTTGCAGAAAGAAGTCTCTCCACCACCTTCATCAGAAAGGGGAGGACCTCTACAAGAACTCGATCCACGGGGAGGTTTAGGGGGGGTGCTGTTGCGAACATCACAAATGGCTGCCTGAAGGGAGAGCTCCGGGCTGAGAAAAAAAAAACTGGACACACACACATTGAAAGGCCGCAGAGAAATCCGGCCCGAAGTTTGAAGCGACCTAGAGGCTCGAGCGCTGCCTAGCAGTTCCATGAGGCATCCGCGGTGAGCCGGAGGGCGGAGACCAGAAGGCATGTTGGAAGGGCATCAAAACCACAGTGAAGCACTGAGGTACTGCAGGACGGCAGGAAGGATGACGAGTGGCAGCCCCCCCCCCTGTGCGGTACACCTGCGGCCGGCGACTCAACTGAGGAACAGAAGACATCTAATACCAGGAGCCGCCACTACAAAAAGCAGCCGCGCAACACCCTAGTAGATCCAGCGTGTGAAGGGGGAGTCCCGAGGCACTGACCGAGGGACAGACGACTGCACACTACTACAGGACGTGCGTGCGGTTAGAAGGTCAGATAAGCGTCTTGCAAACCTGGTCTCCCCCCGGACTCCCCGCGCCTGTCATATCTCCACAGCAGCGTGTAACGCGAGCGGAAATACGATCCGGGAGGCCCAGTGCACTGCAGGGAGCCGGATCACAGCACAGCGGCCACACCACGAAAGAAGAACCGTGACAGAGGCATGCAGGAAGAGCAGACATCCCCCCTGCCAAGTAAGTGAAACACGACGCTGGGGCTCCTGCCAGCGAACACACGCCTGGAACATAGCCACAATATACGATCCTTGGAGGGAGACGCTTGGGAGTACTACGTGGTGGAGGCCATAAACGAGGACTAGGAGCACGAAGCGGTGCTACAGTCATGGCCCACTGCAGCCTACAGTCATAACCCACATAGGTACCGCTGGTGGGATAAGCAAGCAGAAACTCTGGGAAAGCCCCATCATAAACTGCAACGTGTGGGGCAGCAGGCTATAACTGCATTCTATCCAAGCATACAGAAAATATCAGACACTCCCCAACTGCGATACTGCTGCCCCCGCCAAGCGATAATTCCACCTGTACTTCTGTGGGCCCAATCACGCAACAAAGAAGCGCGCAGAGGTGTGCTTTATCAAATCCTCAATAAGGCAACAACCCATGCTGATTTGGAGATGCGGCAGAGGAAGTGTAAGTGCCAAAAGGAGCGAGGCCAACCCTAAATAGACAGGAAGTGCACACTCTGAACCGAGTGGGAATACAAAGGAGAACGGCCCCTCTCTGGACAACATTCACTCTTGACACGAACACGTGGGAGAACACAGTCCACTCTCAAGTGGATAGCTGCGACACATGGGGCGCAACGAGAAGAAGGGCACAGGAGGGAAAAAAACAGCCCAATGGACTCCTTTGCCAGCTCCCAGCCGCATGGATCTGCCGGTGTGATGTCACATACACCAGACAGCCAGGTGGAGGAACCTGTAGACCCCGGGGAAGACCGCCTGGTGACGCTGGTGCAGAACGGATTCTTCGCTGTTAATGTCAAGTTGGATGACACAGTTGCAACAACCGGGTCTCTGAAGGCACGGGTGGAGAAGGAGAGCACGCGCATCACGGAGGCAGAAAACAGGAGAAGTATGAATGAAGATACGATTTCTCAACATGGCTGTGACATAGCCCAACTGAAAACAGAACTCCATAAAACCCAGAACAAGTGTGAGGATCTCGAATCGAGATCACTGAGGAATAATATCCGGATTGTTGGGATCTCGGAAACTTATTTCAAGGGCCCCATGAAGAGGCATGTGGAAAACCACCTGAAAACTCTCCTGGGAGCGGAATCCTTCTCAGACCATTTCCTAGTTGAGAGGGCCCACTGTACCCTTGCACCACCTCTGAAGCCAGGCGCGCCACCCCGCACTGTAACAGCCTGTCTCCTTAACTATAGTGACAGAGACACAATACTTTGATTATCCAGAGAAAAAGGAACTCTACATTACGAGGAAGAGTAGACATATATCCAGACTTTTCAGCTAATATCCAAACACAGAGAAGGTCCTATGAATTGGTCAAGAAACAGCTACGGATGCGCAATGTACCTTACGCCCTTATCTTCCTGGCTAAAATGAGAATCCAGCATGGGGGTAGAGCCCATTTCTTCGAGAATCCTGCGGAGGTCATGGCATATGTGGAAGCCTACATCCCACTACCCCCCAGAAACTGAGTGATCTATCAAAACGCTAGACCAAGACCAGGAGAGGAACAACAAGACTATGCGGATTGACAAAGACACGCTGTGTGTCCTCTAGAACACCGGTGGAGGCATGCTAGAAAGGATGGCCCAGACAAAAGATCATTGGTAATTGGGCCGTGAGCCTCTGACAAGGGCAGCCAGGTGGCTACAACGGTCGACCCTCAGGAAAATTCCACTAGTTCAAGGGGATGCCCAAGGGGAAGGTTTCGAGAGTTACAGGGCAGCATTGTCAATTTGGGGGAGATGATGCGGGTGGGGGTTGTTGCACCAAAGACTGATTAGCTATGTTGAGCTACATGGAGAGGGTGGGGGCGGAAGTTGGGGCTTTGGAATCCAGTTGAAAGGGACCTACAGATTAAAACCTGTGGTTGCGCTACTGCACATGACACGTTCTTAACGACCATGGAGATGAATGAGATAGTAATGCAATGCAGATATGGCACACGCCAGGGCGATGGCTAGGGGGCCGAGGTTAAAACTCCTTACATGGAATGTCCGAGGCCTCAACAATAATCGAATAAGGTGGGGGCCTATGTTACCAGACACCACCCCCAGGTGGTTATGTTACAAGAAACACATGCCCTCCGGAAGGTGAACACAGAGTTCTTGCAGGGCTGGAGGCAACAAAGATACTACACTGAGTACTCGTCACAGGCACGGGGAGTCCTCACCTTGATTCACCCCCCCATTGGTTTTCGATTTGCAAAAAACAAAATAGACCCCCAGGGTCAGTATGTCATAGTGTGGGGTAGTATTGCCGGAAAGGAGGTCATGCTTGTAAACACATATGGACCAAATATTGATGATCCTGATTTCTATATGAATGTGGCACATGAAATAGGCCCCCTAAAGAGCGAGCAGATAATGTGGGGGGGGGGGGCGATTTTAACACCATTTTGGATATCACCCTGGACCGCTCCACCGCCAAACATCGAACTCCTACCAAGGCGTCCGCCACGATACTGCAAATTCTATCGCAAATGACTATGGTGGACGCCTGGAGAACACTGCACCCACAAAAAAGGCAATATTCATTTTACTCCTCAGCGCATGACACCGAGTCCCATATAGATTACTGGCTGATATTGCTTCCCTTATGAACCAGACTAATAATTGTGAGATACTCCCCCGCACCCTTTCAGATCACTCCCCTATCACTCTAGACATAACCCTAGAAGATGTAAAGCCCCCCGGCCAGGAGATGGAGGATGCCACCTGAGATCCTTAAAGACCCAGCAGTTGCAGACCCTTTACACAGAGGTGGAGCACTTCCTTGAAACAAATAGGTGATCGGTTGACAAGAACTTAACCCTATGGGAAACCTTTAAGGTCTGGGTAAGGGGGATCCTAATTTCTAATTCCACGGGACTATTGAAGTCGGTCAGGACAGAACTGGCAGAGGTGGAGAAACGCGTGGAGGAACTAGAATCACTTTACAGAGCCACGCACGAGAAAAAGACGCTAGCGGACATTAACAGTAATCTACAAGAGTTCAATAAACTAGCAACCAGGGAACTACTGTATATGGCAACCTCCCTTAAAGCACGCCGTTATGGCGAAGGGAACAGAGCCGGCCGCTCCCTGGCAAACCTGTTAAAGGCAGAAAGACAACATACGTCAATCTCCAGCATAGTGGCGGGAGATGGCACTGTGACCACCAGTGAGGAGGGTATTAACAAAGAGTTTGCTAATTTTTACTCGGAATTATACTCTAACTATGATTGGAAATCAGCCACCGAAATACGTGAATATCTGAACAATATAACACTCACGAAATTGTCAGTAGAGAATAAACTAGCGCTCAGCCAGCCCCTGACATTAGAAGAGATTACGGAAGCAATTAAGTCATTGGCTAATGGAAAGGCACCTGGGTCAGATGGACTGGGAGCAGAGCTGTACAAGGAGCTCAATGCTGAACTGGCCCCAGTATTGCTGTTGGTATGGGAGGAAGCAATAGAACTGGGAACCCTACCAATATCTATGAGAGAAGCCATAATAACAGTGCTTCTGCAGCCCAGACGACCATCCCATGAGATGGCCTCATACCGGACCCTGTCTTTAATAAACTGCAATGTAAAAATATTCACCAAAATCTTAGCCACGAGACTCTTACCCAACATGCCCATGCTGGTTCACCCAGACCAATGTGGCTTTATTCCAACCAGGTCGACAGCAATGAATCTTTGAAGACTATTCAGAGTCATGGCCCAGATAAAACCGGAATCCCAAGCAGTGGTCATATCCCTAGACACTGAAAAGGCATTCGATTCGGTGTCATGGGTGTACCTGTTTACCGTACTCGAGAAGTTTGGAATAGGCCCATACTTTCTAAAATGTGCTAGGCTACTGTTCTCTAACCCAGGAGCCAGGGTACTAACCAACCGCACCATGTACGATTGGTTTGGGTTGTGTAGGGGCACTAGACAGGGATGCCCGTTCTCCCCCATACTGTTTGCTCTCACGATAGAACCAGTCGCAGCAGCCATAAGGGAACACCAGGGGCAGAGAGGCATTAGAATGGCCAGCCTGACCCAGTCAATATCATTATACGCAGACGACACGCTGCTATACATCCGAGACCCCCATTCACACCTGGGGCCAGCAATGGAAACCATACATGAATTTGCAGAGTACTCAGGCTATAAAACCAACAGCTCTAAATCCGAGATCTTTCCCCTTACCCCCGCCACTAGATGCCTGAACAACACATATGGCCTGCAGTGGTCACCCATGAAAATAAGATACCTGAGGATTGTCGTGTCAAGGAACAGGACCTCCCTATACTTGTACAACCACGAGCAACTGTTAAAAACAATCTCGACCAAACTCCACTTATGGGCTAAACTACCTATCTCACAAATAGGCCGGGTTGCAATACCACAATACTGAAAATGGTGATCCTGCCAAAGCTACTATGTGTAATCACTAACCTCCCGATATGGCCAGGCAGGCAGTTCTTTGACACCCTGAGATCCATAAACCGTGGAATTTGTCGGTTGCGGGGGGAGGAGGGCGGCGGCCAGAATGAAATGGGAAAAAATGGTGGTGCCCTACGACAAAGGGGGTATAGCAGCATAGCAGCACCAGACTTTGAAATATATTACCTGGTGGCACAGGCTTAGTTTGCCAGATACTGGTACGACCCCCTAGACACTGCACCACATATCTGTATAGAGAAACATGCTGCACGTCCAACTGATCTACGGTCCATCATATTTAAAACAAAACATAAAGACTAATGCTAGTTTGACCCAGTGAGTACAACGGCGCATGATTGGTCTAAGATCTACCATAGGCTTCAATTAGAGACACCATACTACTCAGAAGCCCCCTTTGAAACTTTCCCGGCATTGTTGCACCGTCATTCGATACTGATGTGCAGAAGATATGGGACCCGGATGGGGAATTCAAAACGAGGGACATATTCCCCAACGGGAAATTTATTACCCGGGAAGATTTTAAGACTGGGATGGGGAGGGATCAGCTGACGATACTGCAGTATCATCGGATGCGACTGGCCTTTAAGGCTAGATGGCCATTGTTTCCGGATGAGCCCCCATAGCATGCATGCCTCATGTCTTTATCCACTTGATCAGGCACTAGTGTTTCCAGACTCTATATGACAACACAGGCACACACACCGACACTAAACACGATTAAAGTTTCCTGGGAGACCGACCTGGGAAAAAAACATAGAGGATAAGACCTGGGCGAGATACTGTGAACTGACCAAGAAGGTATCCATCAATGCAGGCCTCCGGCTGATTCAATTCAAAGTGTTGAACAAACTCCACTATACACCAGCAAAAGTTGCAAAATTTGCACAAGACTGCCCCAGCAGTTGCCAGAAATGCAGGAGTGAGCACGCAGACTCATTCCATATGTACTGGAAGTGCCTACTCATTTATGCTTTCTGGGGGGGGGGGGTGGCAAGAATTTTGCTAGAAATCACAGAGGTTCCAATAGACCTTACACCCCAGAAATACCTGTTCGGGGATATAGGAAAGATGGCAGAAGTGACAAGAAGACTCTTTAATGTCGCATGTGCAGTGGCCAAGAAGTGTATACTTCAAAACTGGAAAAGCACACACGCGCCATGCATAAACCATTTCCTTAAAGAACTGACATATGTCAATGAGTGTGAGGAACAATATGTAATGACACTCCCGAGGGCAAGCAGACCAAGGACATCTGGACCCCGTTCAGGGTATATCTGTGTAAGTTGGGATCGGCTGGGAACAGCCCGACAAGGCCCGGAAGTGCACCAGCTCTGTAGAGAAGTTTTTCCACCACCGTCATCAGAAAGGGGAGGCAACATCTACAAGAACCGGCTCCACAGCGCAGCGTTGTAGAGTGTGGAGAGTGTTCCATGTTCCTGTGGCTCCCGCGTCTCACATGGAAAGGGAGAAGCTATGTACTGAACTGCTCCCAGACCCTGGCTACTATTTACAACCAGTGCGAGGTAAGCCGATTCTGAGATATTTTCTTTATAAAATAGGATCATCTACTCAAGCTATTCCCATATTACAGCTGACTCTCCATTCTATTTTACCCAGCTGCGAGGAGAGTAATATTAGCGACCGCTCAACCTAGATCTGAAAACCCCTGCAACATATCCCGGGTACAGTGTTGCACATATCCGGAATCTTACGACCTTTCTGAAAACTCTTATGCGTGTTTTGTATACACCAACGCTGGTTTTCACTATTGTGCGAGAATCGGTGACCACATGCGAAAATACCCCTTTGAGCCGCCCTACTAAAGCATTATTGAAAATACTTACGCGTGCTTTGCCTCACAGCCAGCAACGCTCCTTCTGCCTTTTTAGTGTGCAAGAGTTCCAGCTGACCCACCGCTTTCCTATATTCCCGCATTGCTGCCCGGGAGGGGGTACCACCCGCTGCCTGTCTCGCTGCTTCGACTTCAGCTTCTAACTGGGATTCCAATATTTTCAATTGTTTCACTCGGTGTGCAGACGCTGCAATCAGTTCCCCCCTAAGAGTGGCCTTGAAAGCATCCCACCTTATACCTTCTCCCGTGTCCTCCTCCTTATTAGTATCGAAAAAGAGCCTGATCTTCTCCTCAATGTCCCCCCGTACCTCCGGCTCCCTCAATATGGCCTCTTGAGAATTTCCAACCCCAAACTCCCTTCCTGCTCCGGCCTAGGGCTAGCACCATGGAAACTGTTTTATGGTCCGCTATCCTTATCGGCCTAGTATGCACCTCCCGGATACCGTCCACCAAACCTGCCGAGACCCATATATAATCAATTCTGGACTGCGATCCGTGGACCCCTGATTTAAAGGTTTGGCCTTCCTCATCTCCCTTTAATTCCCTCTAAACATCGCGCAGCCCCATCCTACCAATCTTCTCTTTCAACTCAGCAGACATTACCGTTCCCCCCCGCATGCCCGCTTTCCATCCCTGTCCCTTTCCCTGTCCCATGCGATATTGAGGTCGCCCATAAGGACGATCTGCCCCCATGCTTGGTCTTCTAGCACCTTCAGGACCCGATGTAAAAATTGCTCCTGACCCGAGTTAGGGGCATACACTACTGCAACTGTTTATGGGGCCTCTTGATACTTCCCCCTTGCCACTATATACCTCCCTTCTTTATCCCTAATCACATCACAGATGTTGAAATCCACTGTATTTCGAATGGCCAGGGCTACCCCCCTTGCTTTACAAGGACCTGAGGCATGGAGGATCCGGTCAAAGCCACGCAGTTTTAATCTGCCCTGGTCCCTGGATACCAAGTGTGTTTCCTGAAGCCCCATAATGTCCGGCCCCTCCTTCTGCGTAAAATGCTCCAACTTCTTCCTTTTAAGAGGGGTATTCAGCCCTCTAACGTTATGAGTTAGCCACTTGAGTGGACCCTATCCACACGTGGTTGCCGCTACTTGGTAACATCCTTTTGCCCCTCCCTCCAGTTGGTGCTCATTGCAAGCCCCCCACCATCACCCCTTTCTCCACCCCCCTCCAAACCCCCACTCCCCTGAATGAGTACACCTTCCCGCACTCTCTCCACTCCGACCTCAGGCATATCGCCCTTTCCGTTCCCCAAAATGGCTGCTCCACCTGTGACCCCAACACTTTCATCCTCCTTTTAGAGGCCCACCACCCCTAGTTCTGTCCATTCTGCACAGGGTTCCGCTTAAGGTTGATCCCTCCCTTCGCCGCGTTTTCCTGATCCTTGTGGGTTGTTGTCCTTTGGTCCTTTTCTCCTTTTATCTCCTACTGTCGTCCACTCCCAAGGCCTCGATTTGGGACGGCCGCCCGTGCTTCTTTGTCTTGAGCTTGCTGGGTCGTCCTCCAAGACTATGCGGAGCAGGTCAGCTCCTTCCTGAAGTGATGTGATACGCCTCTGGACACCCTCCCATTCAAAGAGTAGGCCGAACGGAAAGGTCCACTTGTATCGTATAGCTTTCTCATTATGGACCTTCAGCAGCGGGCCCATTTGTCTCCTCTTCAGGAGTGTACTGCTCGTCAGATCTTGAAATAGCTCAATCTGATGTCCCTGATACATAATGGGCTCACTTTGTCTCGCTGCTTTGAGGACCGCCTCTTTCTGAGCAGTATCTAGCAAATGCTGCCAAAACATCTCTTGGCCTTGCCGTCTGGCCTTTGACCAATCGCTCAGTCCTGTGAACTCGATCAAGCTCTATCGCGTCGGGGCTACTCTCGTCCAGAATATTAGCGAAAATGCCTTGCAGTGCCGCTTTCAAGTCTTTATCAACCACCGATTCCGGCAGCATTTTCACCCTGATATTGATCCTGCGGAATCTATTTTCCAAATCTTCCACCTGGATTTCAAGATTCCTGGTAGCTGTATCCAACCTCTCTATTGCTTCGCTGTTCGCCGAGGTGTTTTTATCTATTTCTTGGAGGCCCCACTCCAGGATATCTGTTCTTTCCCCTAATTGCCGCATTTCTTGTTTCATAATAATAATTAGGCTTTTATATAGCGCTACAAACCCTCAGGTATCTGAGCGCTGCTTATTATTACCCACGGTGTGTGGTGCTCATTTATCGACCTCGGAAGGATGAAAGGCTGAGTTTGGCCCCGCCGGGATTCGAACCTGCGTTAACAGGCTCTGCACGGGTGTCAAAGCGGGCGCTCTACTCGCTGTGCCACTTGTCCACTTGACCCCTATAGCTTCATTTAGATCTGCCCGCATCAGCAGCACAGCTCGCTCTGCTTTTCCTGGCAGAACTGGCTTGGCACTGAGATGGGATCCCCTGCTGGAATCAGCCACACAGCCTGCCTTCTGCTCTCCCAACTGCTTCTCCCTGCACTCCTGAATGCACCACCTTTTATACACATGAGCCTTGTCAAGGGGATACAGGTATGAGTCCTTGGCCTCCCTTGCCTGACTCTCGTTAGATCAATTGATAGGACATGCCTGACCCTTAGGTTCCCTGCTCTCCTAGTCAGTCCTGGGGTGATGTTCAATAGAGTGCAGGTGTGTATAATTGTTAAGTGCCTGAAGCTGCCTGCCTCATTAAAGGGACAGCCTAGTGGTGGAGTGTAGTAAGCCTCTCCTTTCATCTTCCCCCTCACACTACTTTTCCAATAGGTAATCTTTCTACCTCTCTGTCACCTCTTGTTTGTCCCAGTACATGTTGGAAATGGGGAGGAGGGAACGGGATGAGAATGAACATCCCCCACGAAGGTTGAGGGAGAGTGTGATGATGTATAACAGGGAAAGGGAGAATACTTTGTCTCTGTACCAGTAGATGATACAAGTGGAAAAATGAGGGAAGATGTTTTACCGCAGGTCATGGGAGGGGTAAGGGTAGATTGGTTGTTGGTAGAACAAAGGGGATACCATATTTCACCCATGGATACCCCACTCCAAATCCCCAAGGACCCTCCACCCAGGTGATCCCCCCTTGCTTGTACACCCCCAGGTTCTGCATCCAACAGTGATGGCCTTCCCCTGGCCACCTGAGAAGAGGATCCTGGGGGAAATAGGAGTGAGAATACCCTCAGGTAAGTTTCTCACAGTGGTGACAAGGAATAAACACCACAAAGTGAATTGTGTGAAAGTCACATTGTGGCATAGTCAGGAGACTGCCAAGGAGAAACAGAATTGAATGTGGACTAAGGACACAGGTTCAGAGAGAAAGCCTGTGTTATCAAGGAAGTCCAATGAGAACATATGAAAAAAACAAAGTGCCAGGGTTTATCGGTAGTATGACCTGTAATGGGTGACCGTGTGGTCCGACAACTTTGCCTAGACTGAGTAACCCCTATTTGGAAACAACCAAGGAAAGCCAAGATACAGAAACTGTGTTGTATAGTAAATGCTGAAGTGATTGACCAAAGGAGAAATCTATGTGTACTATTGAAAAGCCTGAAAGGTTACAAAGTTGATTGGGAATCATTATTGAAAGCTGAGAGATTTGAACTAACTTTGTTTTTTAAGCTGGAAGAGCTGCCTTCTTGGGCAATGGAACCCCAAGACTTTGTGGATTGTGTTGACCTTGGGGAAAGGAACCCAGAGGCCTTTTGGAACTGTGTTAAACTTGTGGAAGATAGCTCAGTGGCAACGTGCTCGCCTTGGAAGCAAGACGACACAGAGCAACACAATTTCAATCCCCAGGTCCGTGCTTAGAAACCTCTGGGTATTAAGCGAGTTCTAAAAAAAACAATTATAATAATATAATATATATCCAAAATATAATTATAACCCCAAGGCCTTTTGGAACTGTGTTGAACTCAGAGGCTCTCCCAGACATTTTTCATAGGGGTGGCCTGATGAGGCCTCATGAAATCTTGGGGTGGCACACCAAAACAAACACAACTGAATTTCAGGAAATCAATTATGCTGATGTACTATATAGTCCAGTTGAAAACTATGTACATATGAGAGTTAAGGAATTGCATATTGATATAGTTCCATTTATTATTTAACAGTTAACTAATTAATTTATCTGAAGCGCATAGACTACAGTACCACATTCAAGCATACACACAATCCCAAATTACAGCCCATGAGACTCTAAAAATCCTTATGCTACAAGCAAAAAACATACATAAAAAATAAACTAAATTATAACAACACTTGGTACCACCAATAGGGAATCCACAAAGTTACTCCTCTTGTATTCATTCACAGCCCATCCAAAGACCGTAGCGCAAAGACATGTGATATGCCATATGTGCAACTAGTCATCGTGAATTCACTAAACAAAATGCAAAAACATACAGATGTTACATGTTGCCACTGCACCAGGAAGAGCCCAGCCAAATCTAAGTGGCTACTCAGGTAGATGTACTTAGTGTACACGTTAAGTGTGGAGCCACTAAAGACCCAGTTAGCAGAGAATGTTCCAGAGAGAACCCATTACAGAGTGGGAAGACTTTTTCAAGTTTTATTTACTAGCAATGGGTGGCAACACATTTTCGGATGGACGCAAACATACCACATTAATGAACTGCTCGGGAAAAGAGGCAGTAAGCGTTATTAAGAATACCCCATATCCACTTCCAGCAGCGCAAGGTATAAAGCAGTGATGACTAAGAAGAACAAAGGTCTGAGTGCTCGAGGAAGTTCATCAGTAGGAACAAGCTTCAAATGTGCTTGTTTCCGGTATGTAATCATCAGTCACATGGTGTCAGACTCAGATTTTTCAGCAATAAAAAGGTGTGCTGGAAATATAGCATGAGAGGACAGTTTGCTAAAGTGTCTTGATCATATTATTCAGGGAGGAAACAATACGGACCAAAAACTCGAGTGAACATAAAGAACATTGATGAGGCACAGCAATATTCTATGGTGGTGGTCAGGGGAGTATCCAGCATTGCAAGAGTGGGGGGGGGAGTGAGCCACTAAAACACTCCTGCTACTTTCCCCTCAAAAATGCAGTGCGCGTAATTCCATCCAGTCTCATTCGTGCCCCCAATCTGCCCACACCTGCCTCAATCTACTTTTTTGGTAACATTTGTGGCAGATGGCATTTTAACGCATAACAAAAAAAGGAAAATTGCAGAATCATTACAGATGCAGGGAACCCATCTATTAGAGCTCTGTCCAGGCGCTCTGGGGCAAAATACATGCAAACCTCCAAACGTGCACATGGATTGCACCAACAGAAGTGGCTTCACAGAAAACCACATTTCAAGGAGTATCATCAGTCTTTGATACTTGGAGGCACCATGGAAGTGCCTTTAGAATAAGTTGCCAAACGCAAGCACTTGCTACCACACCAAAAGATATTCAAATCATTACAGCTCTGCTGAAATGGAAAGAACTGTACACATGTATTAAGTATCAATTCAACAACAAAATAAAACCTCTACCTCTGGCGATGGCGAACCAAAGACGTAAACCACTGGCCAGACCTGCCCAATTGTTCCTACAAGCCTTTTGCCCACAACAACCTACGGTTGGAGGAAGGACCTGGATCTGCGAGTTGCTTAAGGCTCTCTGCTACCCAAACTACTGCACGCAATTTCGAGGCGTTCTATTACTATGAGCAATATAGGATCGCTAGGAGCACTTCATTGGCAATGTGACTATATGCTTTTGTTGGTTATTGTATCCCCCCCCTTTGTTGTATCCGTTTTCTTCAATATAAAGAATATGTTGGGGAAATAAAAAGGGGTTGGGGTGGAGTTATAATATCCTACCCGAGACAGTCTTCCATATATGTAGGAGGGACTGCAGTTCGAGACAAGAAACCAGACATGACTTTGCGTGGAAGGTGGAGGATGAAGTTCGTTTGGGGGGGCAGTAAAATAAAAGAGTTAGAAATAAACCCCTCTGTGGATTGTATTTTATTGTAAATGTTACCCGCCGCCACGATAACAGACATGGGGCCCGATTTACAGAAGCGTTGTACAATGGCGTAATTCCATTGAAAAACAGTTTGTAAACCGGGGACATAAACTCAGGCTCTAATACTTTTCTTACGAATTATATGATTAAGAGCCAATCACTTTTTGCAATAGCCAAAATGGCGAGTAGTTTTATTTATGCTAGGTAAATTTAAATGATGTAGAAAAGGAAATACCAGAACTGTTCGGTTATATCCCCATGAACGCGTAATCTTTGCCTGGAGCCTTTGGGACATCACCCTATGCCATATGGGTGTTAGGGGCGTTACGAATCAGGAGTTTAACCGGTGTACACAAAAAGTTAAACAAAACAGGCCCTCTAAGCTGCCCCCGCCCCCAGAAGCACTGTGAAAAACAATTAATTGTACATTTTCACTGACAGCAAGTATGTACATACAATTACTAGCCCAACAGCTTGCCCAGAGCATAGTAAAAAGAGGTGGCTGCATATCGCCATTGCAGAAGACAGTGAGGTGTTCAGAGCCTCGACCAATTATCAGCCAGCCACTGATTCCCAGTCACAGGTGGCGGGGTGTACATATTGTGCATCACACTCATGCACAACTAACTGTCAGTGTGTTTGACCCCTGTTATGACTGTAATAACAACCGCTCCATTTTGTGCTGCCTTACCTCTGAGCGCCCGTTGTAGGGGTGTAGCAGTGGGCGTTTGCATAGGGAACACTCTGGTACTGCAGCAGCCAGGGCTCCAAGCAACACTTGGTGTCTCCCTCTGCTGTCACTACTACTGGGAGGTAGGAGGAGTATCGCTTCCGGGATGTGAATGAGGATGAGTGGCACCGTGCGGTCCAATAGGCTTTACTCTTCTCCACTCATCGCAGCATTGTAATGCGGTGACCTGGTTGGTCCAGACCTCCACCACTAACGGCTCTACAGTCTCATGTGTGTTGGATGCTTTCCACGAGATTAGCGCATTTAAAGGAATGGTTCGGTCAGAAATATTATTGTCCCTATGGTTCGGCCATGTGCTTTTAACAATAATTCGATCAATCGTACAAACATTTCATATGCACCTTACCCAAATTTTCATCTCTTGAACACAAGCAAAATCAGGTAGCAGGGCGTGGCCATCTTGTGATAATATTATCACTTGCCGCATTGCCCTGGGTGACCTACGTTTGCGGCACTAAATCATATCCCCTGCCCCTGAGCCTGACATAACCAAATCATTTATATTCTCCGCCTCTCTCCGTGACGTTGCTGGGCAGCGTGGCCAAACGCGCCCAGTCGTCACCTACGCGACTAGACGCGGAACCCAGAAAACAACACACATCGTCTCACAGCACGGCACGTCACAATTAGGAATATGAAACTGTACTTTTAAAGGAAACAACAAAACTGTACAATTGGTAAAGTACATTTATATCACATTAAATGTTTCGATAACATTCGGCGTGTGACAGAATCAATTAAAACTGAACTTTTTTTCTTTGCTCTCATTTCATAAATCCGCAAATGTTTATTGTGAGTCACGCGCTGTTCCTTTTGGGTACACAGGGTGTTCGTTTTGTCTAAACGAAGCACCTCGGTCGCTCGGTGAATAGCAAGGCTGGTGCATGAACTTGGCATTGGACCACCGTAAAGGTTGTTATGTTGCTCCTAATCGCCGGTACCGCGTATGGACATATTGGACCTTGTCTGCCGTCCCAAAACACGATCAAGTAGATCCAGTGATTGACATGTAGCTGCAGCTGGTGGTTGAAGAAGCCATCGGTCGGCGTATGGAAAAGATGACAATCGCAGAACGGCACGATGTACCTGTTTGCAAAAGATAAAAATCAAAAAGTGTCCCAGTAGCCGATATTTATTACAATTAATCATTTCCTTTTTTAGTGCAGAGGTGACACAATGTGAACCGAGAGAATACAACGTCGAATATCAAAGTACTCTTCTATTTGCTTCCCGAGGATAGTGCGAATGAGAATGTTGAGCTCTAAACGTAATGCGTAAACTGGAGCAAGAATTCGAGGTGCAAAAACAATGTAATGATTTATTAGCGTAGAGCCAGGGAGAAACAAGTGGTGGTCTACATGCGTCTCGATGCTGGCCTGCCCATGTGCCCGGTGGATAGCCCTGCACACAAAGGTTGTAATAGCACTTCAATGCAATATGCCAAACATCACGAACAAGTACAATGTCACCCAGCAGTAACAGTCAGCAATTCGTATTTCGATTAGTTCTGGTATGAAATCGTCTAAAGAGAAACTTACATTATGTTCGGCATATCCATTCTCTAGGCGAAATGCACACCGCAATGCAGACGCATCCGTTCGTGTCAACGTTTTCTCATAAACTGAACTTACATGTAACTAGGTGCAGTTTCGGAATGGGCAACCTTATCATATCATACGTTATTGCACCCCCCTTCAATTCAATCCCTTTAGGAATGGTCCCTGCCTCTCAAAGTAAAAAAAACAATAGAACCTTATACTGCGCACGGGACGAGAAAAATTCAAAGCTGGTGACCTTCACTCAAAGTGAACATACATTCTTACTTTGCAACATCCCGTGTCAACACATCCATGAGAACATGAATTTTGAAGCACGGACACAGGAAATTAGGGGCTATCACTGCTCATTGTTTGTGGCGCTGCTCAGCTGTAGGTGAAATTTGCCAATGACAGAATGCCCCCTATTCCCAAATGAAAGTCAGTATAAAACAAACACTGAGTCAAAATGTGTCTAGTAATAGTGCCACCTCTGCTTATCTCATGGCCTCCTACCCCATGGCATGTTTTCACAGTCAGTACTTCTTGCCGGCCTACAATGTTTTGTGGCCTAGGTCTAATCCCTTTTGTAGGACCAGCAGTTATTCAGCTTTTTGCAGAACTTTATTGCCAGTGAACTTCCAAATATTCTTACACACTGTTACCCATTGGTCATTATCACTAAAAATGAAGGTCCCACAGTATCTCAACGAAACTGTGAAAGCGATCGTAATAATTGTAATATATTTTTAAGAAAAGGACTGAGAGGATAAGTATAGAATATAAAATGCATACTTTATTTGTACAGTTTATAGAAACATTTTTTGCAAAATTAAAAACAGACGGTAATCATTTCAACCGGGATTTGAACAATTTAACAAGCACTGCTTTGGGTGGACAAGGCACGCTGGCAATGTTTTGTGGCAATGTATGTGTGCTCTGAACAGATTTGTGCGCGATTCCATGAGTATGCATCTCGGCGACATTAACAATAAGATCTTTCACAAAATCGAATTTCATTTTCTCATATACTGGTTTGGCAACCCATTTTTTACTTCTTTTCGTAAAGGCCATAGTGAAGCGAAGCATCCCTAAATTTCCTGCAGTCCTAGATTGTTCCCGGCCTACATTCTCGTTATGCGCCAATACCACAAGAAAAGTCTGACACTTCATGCGTTGGATGCCAAAATGTAATCTCTTTGGCCTGTATTTTAGGCACATATTGTGGAACACCTCCAAATCTCCTGTATGACAGAATTCTGTGAGTCCCTTCAAATCTCTTGATAGAGTTTTATCAAACACAATCTTCTCAAGGGCTTTGTGTGGAGGTGAAGATGGGATCAACCACTTCTTCTTCCGTGCCTGCTCTGGGGACAAAGGGCCATGTTCACATTGATGGAAATGTTGGTTTTCTGTCCAGTGGTGAACGTTGGAACAGTGGTGCATTAGTGACCACCATTTTTCCAGTAGAATTTCCACAGACCCATCACGTTTTGGAGCTCCACCAAAGATGGTTGCTGAAAGACTGGGACCATTGCGAAATACCTTCCAAACCTTTTTTTTTCCCTGTAGCCGAGATTTTTTTATTGATTGATTTGGCAACATGCCATACATCAAATTGATGTTTAATATTTGGATACTGCTCTCTCATTGTCTTGGCTATTGAAAGGTGTCTGTCCGTGGCTATGAGGTCGATTTGCATTCCCCTCGATTGTAGATCTTCCAGTGATTTTACAAAACCAAGTTTCTCCATGGCCACTGAGGATTAACATTGGGACACCTGCACGACCACCGAACTCACAATTTTCTTACTTTCCATGTCCTGAAGATGGTAGGTGCAGTACTTAGCAGAAAATCCGGGGCTGTCACACTGTCCATCGCCGGCTAGCCTGAACCGTTTGTCGGGGAATGTTCTTTCAATAGCCAATTGTTCAATTTTCCAAGCTTCACTAATGGCAGGGAATAGATAATCACGTTGGTATTTGTAGTATTGCATTTTAGAAATGAAATGGAGTCCCACAAACTGAAAGAAACTGGATAACTTCGTGAAACTAGAGCCACTGAAAAGTAAAGCTGCTGCACACAGTAGATTGCCAGCTGGCAGTTTCCCCAGCATCGGTTGAGCGGACCATGAAAATGCTTTATGTGACTTTTCACAGGTGGCATGTATTTTCAGGTTACTGCCTTGTGTTAGACGAGTCAAGCTCACCAATGGCTTTCCACATACATCCCCTCCCACTGACTGCACTAATTTCAGCATCCTTATAATATCCAGCAAACTGTAGAATACTATGTATTTGGCCTCTTTTATAATACTGTCATCTGGCAACACTGTTGTTTTGGACTGAACCGTGGTGGACATATCAGCAAAACCGGACATACTATAGTCGATATCTTTGTCTGTTTTGTCGGTCAATAGTGTTGATGCTTCAGTTTCAGTCATTTCAACATGTTACTTGACGATGGATAAGAGAAAACAACATCAATGTGGACAGTTTTTTGGGGGGCATTTTTTTGGCGGGTGTCGATTGTGTCAAGTGCTCATCTAGTAATGTTAAACTATCATCTATACATTCAATTTCACCTTCCTCTGGCGGAGCGGGCGCATTGTAGCAAAGGTCCAACAACACTTTGCTGGAATCGCCGGTGCTATTAAATTAATTTTCTGGCCATTGGACATAGGCATCTCGAGCGTGAACACAACGCGCCTCAATGAATAGTTCCTCCATGGTGAAAACAGTTTGGCAAGCAGCATCTGTCATTTGTATCGATGTCTGTGTCTGCATAGTCCGTACTCCATCGGGCAACTACAGGACAGATAGCAAAAGGATGTTCAGTGTAAATCCAACATACAGTGTTGTACAATTGACATTAGAAAAAGCACCTGGAGGGAACTGTGTAGATTAGCCTGCGTCGCATCTAGCTGGGATCAAGATTGTTAGCATGCACCACACTTACAGAGAATTCTTAACAAGTGCACACATAGATGGAATCCTCAACCTAGCCCGCGTCGCACCTAGACAGGACTGGGAATGTTAGCATGTGCCACACTTAAAGCTGAGAACATTAGCCTGCGCCGTATTTAGACAGGATTGTGAATGTTAGCATGTGCCACACCTAGACGGAATTATGAAGATTGCCAAGCACTACACCTAAAAGGAATTGAGAATGTTGCCATGTCCCGCACTTTGATAGAATTATTAACATTGGCCTGTGTGGTATCTTGATGGTATTGTTAGGTTTGGTGAGTGCCACACTCAGACTGAATTGTGTAGGGCAGCAAGTGCCACACTTAGATAGAAGTGTGAATGCTTGCATGTTAAATGTCACATAACCCACTAACCAATATAAACTCTAACTCTCTGCATGCTTAAAAAAACTCACACAACCATCTCTCGCACAGCCAGCTGCACGCACTTCACCACACTGCAACAACGCATAAGCCGCACCAACAGCACACGTGGACTGACACCGATCCAATACTAGCACCAAAGCTCAGCACCCAGTGTCTACCGAGTTGAAGCTGCCAACAGTACACCACTCCTCCCACTATCCTACGCCTTCTTCACCTTACTAACCCATCCCCCCTTGTCATTTACAGATCCTCCAGAGCGCCTGGGGACCAATTCCGTTGGTGACGGTGTGCTATATAAGTACCGTTAACATAACATAGCATAACATATAATGAAGGCCTTAGCACAAAACTATTGCCAACAATAGAAAGTGTTTATAACTAACCTTATTTTATTTCTTTTCTTTGAAACCTTCTTTACTCTAACATCAGCAACCTAGCAAACCGACTCAGATACACGTTCCTCCGGTTCAATATTAGGATCTTATATACATCCCTACAAAAAATAGTATCCATTTAAAATAAGTAATTGGCATTACAATTCTAATTAGACCGACTTTCTTTCATTCGATGGTACTGTCAGTACGCAAACCTCTGGCTCCGGATCAACTGTAAGGTCTGGTTCCGGAACAACGACAATGGATAATGTAATTGTAGAGGACGCAGCAGCATCTCCCTGAAACACAGTACTTGCATTAGTAAGGACGAAAAGATTGGAAACGGGACGCACAATTTGGAAAGACGACAAAGGTACATATCAATAGTAAAGTAGGAATGAAACATTGTATAAAACAATTACATGGCATGAAAATATGATCAGATTATCTCATCCCATTGAGCTCTGGAGACCCATACCACTGGCACCGGATCGAGTAAGAGGGATGTTCTAATTGTAGTGGATGCTTCAGCATCTCCCTGAAACACAGTACTTGCATTAGTAAGGTCGAAAAGATTGGAAACAGGACACACAATTTGAAAAGACGACAAAAGTACATATCAACAGTAAAGTGGTAAAGAAACATTGTGTAATGCAATGATAGGTTGCGAAAATATGACCACATTATCTAGAATTCCGTACATAAAACCAGTCTGGAAAAGAATAGCTAGATAAGTTTACCTGATACGCGCTCAAAGTGGTTGATGACTCCAGGCAAGACATGGATGTTGAATCTTGTTCCTTCATATTCGGTGGATAGTCATGGAGTGGTAAAGGGAAAGTATTATTCGATTTAGAAATTCCAAAATTACAAAATGGCATGTAAGGAGACTGAATACGAGAAAATTACACTTATTGAAATGCATAATATAGCATAGTTATCCATCCCTATAAATCATTTTTTTATGTGGGTTCTACAAAACAAGGACTGATGTTTAGCAAAAAATTCATTATTTCAACAGCTATTTAATCACATAAATATGGAAAGTACTATAAGTGGCATTTACACCGAAAATACAGGCGTAAAGCTAAATCCGGAAGTGTGACTCACCTGTGGCGGCATTTTCACGAGTAAAGTCGGAATAGCGTTTGTGACAATTTCCGAGTTGTTCTTAGTTGATTCCTCTTTGTGTACAAGGATGTGTCGTACATATCCGGTGAAAAGTGCAGGCTGCAGATGCGGTATCGATGACCCCTCTTGTCCTCCAAGACTTGGTTGACTCTACTTTCAAGCTCTTCCGGTAGATATCCGCAACGTCTGACCCATTCTCGTATTCGATCAACAGTCTTAGGGAATACATGCATTGTAATGACTTCGGATTTGTCGTGGGTCTTCGAAGGGCAACTGAAAATAGAACATGCATGCATTGTTGTAAATTCTGCAAAATAAAGGTCAACATTATTAGAAAATTATTTTGCATAAGCATGTGAGAAAGAATGAATTGGACCATACATTGTTCGCTGTACGCTTTCTTTAGGGCACCACAAAAAAACCAGTGCAGCATGTGCGGCTGTATTATGGGATAAATTTCACAAACCATTCATTGATGTGTTGAAAATCAGAACATGTTACTCATCCCTTGAATGTTCTATCATACACGAAAAGGAAACATGCTTATACTATAGACACTGTCCACGAAGGATGCAATACGATGCCAATTGACACTGATAAAAATTGATATATCAATAACAAAACAAAAGAAACTCAAGTCAATAGCAATGATACAAATTAACATAGCACTACAGAGTTAGATATTTCGGAATAGATATAAATATACAAATGAAGGAGATATGATTAGGATACATGCCCTTACCTTGACCAACAAACAGTTGGATTCAGCAAGCAGAGTAATTAGTGGCAGGAGAACAGGGAGATGTTCACAGGTAGCACACTGACGAGTTCACTCAAAGCGGTCACAGAGTAGCACGTTCACGAGTTGACTTGCAGTGCTCAAATATGTTCTCATGGTAAATATGTAGTGGTTTATAAAGAATAACAAAAAGGGGTGTGTTTGTGAATGAAAGACGTGTATATGTCGTGGTATTATGTTCATTGCAGGGGCACAGTCTGCTTCAGGGGAGGCCTGCCCGGAGACACAGGGTCTGAGGAGGCCATGTGAGCAATGGCCCCTGGGCGTGGGATACCTTTTGAAGTGTACATATGGTTTGGCACCTTAGCCGTTCGCGCCCCTGACAGCACCCCATGGCAGCGCACATCCACTGGCGCGAACTGCCTTTGATAGTGGGGGGTGGGATGGATGGACCGGGAGGCGTGCAGACAAGGCACCGGAACACTGCTGAATGGAGACACACTTGATTCACTTAAAAACTGAAACAACCATTGATAAAAAATATGTTGTGTTTTATTTGGTTTCTTATTTTGATGGCACAAAAATATTAGACATTGTAAAGTTCTGGATGCAGCTCAGCGAGTGAAAATCCCCTGTTCTGACCACTGTCACTGGGGAAAGTTTGTCTAATGGCACCAACGACACAGGCAGGTATAACTCATCGAACGCGGTGTCCAAGCCTCCCATGAAGCCATCATGTGTACGAACGATAGGCCACCAGCCGGTACCACCTATGAAAGAGAAAGATACAATCTGTTTTTAAATGACCAAGATAAGTGTATTAAACATTAGTTGTCAATGACAATTCTTGTATTCAATGGCATTTTTGCCAGGACAAATGCTAACTAGACACTGCACAATATTGAACGACTTTTATGCGATTATTACTGGAGAATTGCAAGACTAACCGGATATGACAATGATATCTTGAAGTTACGAGAATATAGGGGACAACCGTGAAATAGTAGTGGCCTAACTGACATCACAACCAGACAATACTTACTCGTTACTTGAATTACGAGGGCGTACTGTTGTGCGAAGTTCGTGCATAAGCACCATCAAAATCCTCAACACAGAACATGTGAGACAGACTGCCGTGAAGTCTGGCAGCTCGGTAACGCACTGCGGCTGTGGATCGCCTTGCGATATGTAGAACAAGCATCCAGAGTTTTCTCGGCAGCAGCAGTTCTCCATCTCGGTTGGCATTAGCGCGCACCGATTGCAGGTACACCAGGTGGAAACACTGTCCATGCGACTAGGCCCAGGCTCTTCATCTGTTGAAACGTCCGCCCAACTGCTGTCCAAATCCCCATCGTCTACAGAGCTTGCTCTTTCCAGTAATTCCTCCTCGGAATACTCGGGCTCGTACAGGTAGGGCATTATTGTTGTCATTGTGTGGTAAAGAAACGAAAAAAATGTATAGCGGTCGTACTGGTATCTGTTCACACGGGCTACAAGCAACGAAGGTAGCTGACCAGAGCACAGAAACGTTCACGGAATACTCAAAGGAATACAGCGAGAGGAATGGAAAAGAAAATCTGCTGTTGTGTGTTGTGAAACGCTCTGTTTATACTTGTCGAGGAAAGAGGCTTCCTGCCGTTTCCATGGCGACACGTCATTAGCTGAGGCGCAGAGAATTTTGACACGAGACGTGCTTTGGCGTTATGAAATGGGCGGTACACGTCAAGTGATGTCAGGCTCAGGGGCGGGGATATGGTTTAGTGCCGCAAACGCAGGTCACCCAGGGCGATTTGGAAAGTGATAAGATTATCATGGCCGCACCCTGCTGCCTGATTTTGCTTGTGTTCAAGAGACGAAAACTTGGGCAAGGTGCATAGGAAATGTTTGTACGATCGAATTATGGTTAAAAACACATGGCCGAACCATAGGGACAATAATATTTTCTGACCGAACCATTCCTTTAATATAACAACAAAAACTAGCACAACAGCTAAATTAAGCAGCTGCGCGACAAACAATATTGTATACATACTTTCCACTGTCTTACTACTATTCTTTGCAACACACGATTCATGATTTTTTGTAGAAGTCAGGAACATCAATCAACATGACATTTTTATTTGTTGTGAGTAACCTACATGCAGCCGAGCCGAGGATGGAAACCCGGAAATAAATACAGCCTGAATGGAAGCGTGAGCCAAAGCAGAAATGCACGCGTCCAGGCTCTTGCTGTGTTCATTTCCAGGTGCGCGGGGTCCATTACGTGAGCATGTGTGATCAGTCATCAATTGGGGGCCACCATCATACGTGGCCATAGCTCTCAACCTTTTGCAACTGCTTAGAGGGTGAGAGCCTGGGTTTGAAACCGGAGGCGGCGCCCAGGGTTAGAGGAAGTGACATCTCCGGAAGTGACATCACAGCAAGTGACATCAGAGGAAGTGACATCACAGGAAGGTGTGCACAGAAAATACCAATATTAACTTACTACAGTGCTGCAAAACTAGGCCCTTTTGTATGCAACCATTGTACCAAGTAAATGCAGTTAAAAAAACAATACACATGTTCTTTCTGTACAGTTTATTTTTTTCCCCCAGAAGCAAACCGGCCTGCAAAATAAATGTAGAACTTTCACAAGAAACCAACTGTGCTCACATGATGTTTAAACTCGAAATAGTGGAACAGAGGCAGTACATAAATCTGGAGACTAAAGCCTCAATTTGAAAAATTAGTCATTGGTCAGTTTGCAATTCAAATACCTTAGTTCTTATGCTTCAGGTTGTATGCTTGTGTAGCCTTTTTGGCTAGCTCTATAAAATCATCATTTGGCTTCAAACTGTGGCAAGTTTGTGAGGCTTCATTGGTGTGTAATTTTACTTGTATAATTGACGATAGTGTTCTGGACAGATCTAAGCTGCTTCTAAATTCTGTTTTGTTCTTTCTTATCATGGAGAACACCCTTTCTTCCTGAGCATTTGAATGAGGCAAAATTAAAATCAGGAGTGCCAGTTTACAAAGATGAGGAAAGAGTTTTAAATTAGTAAACCTTGCCCAGAGTGTGTCCATCCTTTCAGGTGGCTCATCAATGTCTTTATTTGATGAATCCCAGGGAATTTCATCATCAGCCAAAAGCTGATACTCCACAAACTCATCATTAAGGAGATATCTGTCAGAATTCTTAAAAAGGTGGTTGTACCTATCTAAAAAGTATTCAACAGACTCGAAGGAAACCACTTCCCACCTTGTCACATCAACCAGCCTTGCATGCTTTAGGAGGGCCTCATTAAATGGCAGTTTTTGCAAAGCATAGGATGCTGCTGCTTCATAGAACTTCCAACATGCTCCATAAAAACCCACAGTTTGTCTTTGCGTGATATCACCACCTTTGAACAGTTTTGACAGAGAAGATCATCGTGTTGATGCCCCAATGAATATGCGGTCATCATTTTGCTGTTTTTTTGGGTCCCGATATGCAATGCCTACTGGGGAATCGGCTGCTTTAATTACAGAAATCAAAACAAAAGGGGAAAAAATCTTGTTTACAAAAGAACACATAGTTTGATAAAGTAGATGAACCGTAGGCTCTTCTAGCTGTAGAAATGTATTGGTCTGCTCAAAAATTGCCAGTACTTGTGAAAAGAAAAGCAGGAATATTTCAGTCATTGGGATCACTGAATCGATCTTTCAAACGCTGAAACTTCCCATTTTCAAGATCCTTTGACATAAAATAGCTTTTTAGGGCTGGATACTGCTGGTAAATTTGTGACACTACTTTACCTAAAGTAAGCCACCTTGTGCCAACATGCTTCACCAAGTCTCTATATGTAATGTCCGTAAAATCACAAAACTCATTATATTCCCCTTTATGCTGTTTGCTTTTATCGAAGTAGTAAAAAACATCAACTACAAAGACTTCAACATCAAATTTGGTTTCACTGCAGAAAGCAGTTGCAGCATGCAGGCTGTATTATGTACAATGTGACAACCACACCAGTGGAAAAAAAACACCAGGAGCCTTAGCCTTTGCCATGGGCATTATCCCATTCAACTTCCCCATGTTCACAGATGCGTTATCTGTAACGAATCCCACACAATTGTCCCAGGGTATATTGCTTGTAACTAAAACTTCATCTATCTTTCAGAATATGGCTTTGGCAGTGCCTGCCTCATTCCCTTTGGTTATCCCCATATCCAAAAACTGTGTTGTAACCCTTTCTTTATCTAGTTCGAAAAGACGCACTGTTATGGGGTTAGGTTTTTGCAAACTGTTATCCCCAGAACCATCACTTGCTAAACAGTATGGATTTGCCTGCATGTGTTTTACCAGATCAGCCTTTAGCGTGATGGATAATGCATCATTGGGGAATGCATACAGGTGAGAGCAATACATCCCCTTTGGTATCAGTCTGTACCACAAAGATTTAGTTGGTAGCTGTGGCTGAGCAGTCAGACTTATCTCAAGAGGGAGATGAGCAGTATTCAGGGTTTACACAATAGGCCTATTAGACTATGGAACAAGGAAACACTGACCAAAGCTTTGTATTTAAAAAGTAGATATATATTTATGTGTATACACTTCTAATAAAACACATGTAACACAGTCATCAAGCAAGTTAAGTTAAGTCAAGGAAAAATATACACACTCCCTATATGAATTTTAGACCAAGTGAACCGGAGGGAAAACTAAGCAAAACGGCACAGTGAAAACTGCACACAAGGGATCCTCTAACAATTCCTCACAAGGGAGGGAAAGCACAAGTTATTCAGGAATAGGTTTTTATATACCCTAGCAACACTTCCCATCAGTTCTGACCCAGTTCAGCAAGACAGTGCATCAGTATAAGCAATACTTAAAATGAATACTGAGCAAAACGGCATTTCACAATGATTATGCAGTGGGAAGAAAGAGTAGTTATAAGAAAGGGGTGCACCACAAAGTTCTCAGTGAGAATCAATCTAAAGAAAGCAGATCTATCAAATGTGACCAGAGTCAGTAGGCCTGTGTCAGAGTCAGTGGTACAGGGCAAGGGCCCAGGAGCAAAATGTTCTTGTAGCTGCAGTCAAGTCTTTGGTTAACGATTTTGAAAAGGTGGATGCAGAGGGCGAAAGACAATGCTAAGAGAGAGGGGTAGCCAACCCAACAGGTAGGTAAAGGATTTAAAACACCTTTAGCGCTACCGCGAAGAAAGGGCGGCCTGGCGAAACAATGTACCTTAAAATGAAGAAGTGGCTCCTGCGGTGGCGGCTGTTCCTGGTAGTTCCTGCAGTTCGGGTGGTCCAGCAGAGGAAGAGATGCTCTCGTTGTGGAGGAAGGTTTGAGTTACTGCACTACCCAGGGATGAAACCAGCCGCGGTGCTGCCCGACAAATAAAAGATACGCTCCTTTAAATCGCAGTCCGGGTGGACTGGTGCCTGCCTATCCGGCCTCCGAGTACAGGGTACGGGAGATTCGACCAAGGCAGGTCCGGGAATGTGATTGGCAAACTGGTTGGCCCCACCAGCTCAAGGGAAGAAGGCTCTTGCAGATGAAGATCTTCTCTCGTCGTGTGGAGAAAAGTGGTGAGACACTGCAGCAGGGCTTCACCGGTGGTTCAGTCGTTGCAGATGTCTTTGGCTTCTCTCCTCTTCATCTTCTTAGTTTCAGTGGCGACGTCTTGCTCTTCCAGTCCTCAGGACCCTGCTTTTATGCAAAAAGATCCCCATTCATACAGCCTAGCTGTCATTCACACAGTGGAGTGGTCATCTTGGCGGGAGACCCTCCAGCCTATCAGGATAGAGTGCGACATGGGTTGCTGAAGCAACCCTGTCCAGGGGTCCTAATCCCCCTGCCACACAATGGACCCACCCCAGACTCAGTGGTGCCGAAATGAGGGCTTCTGGGCAGAAGCCCGCCAAACGGACGAACAAAGGATCCCCGACCTGGGTTAGGATTGTAGAGAAAGACACGAGAAAGAAGTTATATTATAGTTCTGGCAAATAAAACCTACCGGAGCAAAGTTAATATTAAAATGGACCAGCGGTATGTTAGAGGCTGTCAGGAAAGTGGTAGCCTCGAACAATGGGAAAATCCCATAGGGAAATATTTGCTGTCGAATATTTATGGTAGTAACCACTGCCACCAGCCTGAAACTTTTGAGAGGGGTACTGCAGGGTACACTCTCGAAAATGAACATAGGGGAAAAACTATTAACCCCTTCCAGTGCCTCCATAGTAAGATGGGTTGTACTGCTTTAGTTCATAAGATTTGACTAGTAAAGTCAATGGGGACTTTACATGCGCTGGGAGACAATAGTCAGTCCCAGGGTATGGAGTCTATGTTTGGGGGTCGCTACGACACCCCTGTGTCACTGCATTGAGGGTGCTGTGTAACACATGTCAGTAAAGATGGTTCCTATGGGGTTGAGAAAATCCCATAGGCATTAAACACAAAAATAGCCTAGAACACACATAGCAAAAATGCCTGAGTGGGAAAAAGAGTCTCACTCTTAGCAGGTAAAAAGAAACAAATCCTTCAAATCCAGCAAAGCTGCTGGGGGTAAGGTAATAGGTAATAGGTAATAGGCTATAGGTAAGGGAAATTAGCCATAAAATGAGAATTCTCTCTAACAGGCGCCACAACTGAAGTTCTGAGCAATTTGGGAATCTGGAATTATAGCCCTCATTAAGGGTGTGATATGGTCTGCTGTGGCTAGTGGGAGTTTGTGGAGGACCAAAAAATGGACCATCTTCACCTCTGCAACAGTAACTGATTTGTCCGCAGAGGTTTTAAATTGAGACGATAAATAGGGCTGTTTTTCTTTAACTTTAGAAAGTTCAATTTACAAAGCACGGTTCTTGTGCCTCACAAGATCCCTTCTGCCCATATGATGGATGCACACGTCTTTGCTACAAATAGTACAGTAGAAATAATAAGGTGTTTTAGAGGGTTTAACAAAACCAAAGATTCTACACCAGTCATGTTTGAACCTGCAGTTATACTTATGGGACCCCTCTAATTTTCTAGTGGCAGCTTCCCTTGTCTTTTCTTGCAGAGTGCAGTCATCCAAGTCTACAGTGCCTGGTTCCTCTACCAGCTGATTCCTTATAGCTGCCTCAGTGATTCTTTCAGTTGTGCTTGCAGTGTCCAACTCACTCGCCATCAACTGTGGCAATAAATCTGTACTGGGACGTAATACTTTTGCTGGATACATTTCTCCTACGTTCCCAGTTTCAGAATCTGTCATGATTGCCTCAGTCAGTATATCGGTCCTGGCATTTCCGGTCTTTCTTTGGTTTAGTCCTCTATAACTGCCTCCTGTGATCCTTTCTCCTAACTGTGGGTTCTCTGGATCACTCATCACGACCTGGGTAATATATCTGTAACACCAACAAGGTAAAATAAAAAACAACAATGTCAATTTGTCATGTATCAGCAGACCGATGTCGGCTTTTGACTAAGAAAAAACACTCAGTGAAACCTCTTGAAATATAGAAACATTTTACAAAGTAATAGAAACATCGTAAAATTGTAATTTAAAAACAAAAAGAGGACAGCAGGTCAGTTTGAATCACAATAGGCATGGCTGTTTGTTTTTGTCCGAAGGAAGGTTATTACCATTACAGAAATCATAACTGTGCTTACAGGTGGGAAGATAAAGATAATAGTGCAGCTTGGCATGAGATTAAAATGAAGCCACTATCTTAAAACAAATTGTACTCAAACTGACTTTATGAAAATTGCAAGAAAATAAAAATCAAAATGAACAAAGTGAAAAAGGCTAGAATGAAACTAAAATAAATTTAAAAAACGCTAATGTCAGAGAAAAAAACTGTTTGCTTCTTACTTGTTGATATTGCAGAGTTCCTGGGGATTCGTGTCACAAACCTCTCCATTTTAAGCTCACTAAGCAAAAAGGGAAAGCAGACAGATGAAGCACTGATTCTCTAATGTGGGCTATTGAAAACCATGATCCCTAAGCACAGCTCATTGGAGCACCTGGTCTTGTAATCAGTCAACATTGTCGAGTATATAAGGGACCACCAAATAGAGGTCCCACCTAAAGCACAATCTGGTCCCCAGTTCTTCCCAGAGCCCATCCCACTACTCAACCCAGCCTATCCCACTGCCTAGGGCTTATCTCAGCCCCGCCTGGATCCCAACACACCCAAAGGCCAGTCATACATGGGCATGTAACATCAAAAGCTGGCTAATATTACAATTAATACAAATGGCTATAGATATACCATGGCTATTGGCTTTACCACTAATACTCCATTGTGAGTTTTAAAAACACCTGCTAGTTAGGCAGACATTTCTATTATTGGATGTGGAGTGTGCTATTAAATGTGCACAACCCGTAAACTGGTGATTCATAGAATCATTCATAAACAGTATGCTGCCCTGCCTCTGATGCCACTCACCAGGCTATGTCGTTTTCCTGTTTTGAAGCTGAAGCAGCTCTGCGTCTAGTTGGTTATCAGTTCTGGTGCACACTCGCTCTGCGTTCTCACTGGCCTCGGCCCTGCTTCCTCCACTGGTTGGGGACTAGAATCTGGTCTGTGCAGTGCTTTTCGTGCCCCTCACAAAATTGATATTCTTGTTAATGTATGGCACTTAAACACATACTCTTATTGCTCAACATATTTCTATGATGACGTACATAATCTAAAGCTAAAGGCATTTTTACAAATAATGTGTTAGTGAAGCACATGAAAAGCAAAGGGGAACCTTAATAAATATCTACACCAACTAAACTTGTGAAGATGTGGTCTGTGGCTTAAATTGTCAACATCCCAGTTCCACCATTTAACCAAAGTGTGTGATCCTGGGCAGATCTGCAGCTCTGTGTTTTACTCTGTAAGTGTTTGACTGCAGAGCGTATGTTAAAATATGCTGTTATTTTAAAACAGCCTGACTATAGAGTTGCTCCATATATAACAATCGTGCAATTTAGGTATTTTGAACCACAAAGTTATTTGCCAATTGGCTTACTTATGGCATTGTATTCTAAAGTCTACTTCCATGGTGCCTCCATGTAGCAAAAACTGATGCGAAGCCCTTTTCTGTGAAGTCACTTCTGTTGGTGCAATGCATATGCAAATTAAGAGGTTTATATGAATGTTGCCCCATAGAGCATGGACAGAGCTCTAATAGATGAGTTCCCTGCATCTGTAATGATTTGAAGTTTCATTATGTGTCAAAATGCCATGTTGTTCTGCTTTTATAATTGTGGAGGTAGACGGGCACAGTCCTGCCGTTCCTATGCAGTCTACCCACGACAGAGAAATAACATATCACACATGATGAAGGGCAACAGTGACAGCAAAAACTCTTATTGCCCGAGAGCATGTAGTAATTATCATTGTCATGATGTACTGAAACTGAGGACACTGCCTGTAAAACAGAAGTATCGATTTTGGCAGAGGGTTATAATTTAATGGTTCTGTACTCCTACTAAGATGCTCTCACGCACTAGTAAACTGATTCAACAATTAAATTATTAAAAGCTGAGGAAGGCAGTCACGGGTGGGCTATAGAAAAGAAACGTTACGGTAAATTAACATTTTGCAGTTGTAATAATTTGAATCCAGGACTTGTAATTGCTTTATGTCAAACAGCTAATTCAATATACACAGTATTGGAGTGTTGGTTGTGATGGATCGCCATGATCTTACCATTCCGTGCGGCAGAGAACAATACCGGAATGCAATGACTGCTGCAAAGGAAATAACTTCAAAGTGCCAAACAACTAAGTGTACAAAATAATAAAAGATAGACAGGTGGACTGAAACTTCTGCGGGTTACTTAGAGAAGTCTAATTCCCAGTCCCAGTACAGTTGTGCTCAATTCAAACCATTCACTGAGTGATTACCCATAACTCTCAACCTTTCATGGCCCCTGGGCAGCTGAAACCATACCGATTTTGTATTTCTTGGGTGAAAGACCTTTGATTCATATGGGTGTGGAGGGAGCTTGGCGGGTGAGATAGCTCCCTAAGTGGAGGATGACACCCGCCAAAAGCGTGTCACTTGAGAGGTATGTACTCGTAATGAGGCCTACGCTTTTTAAAGCACCACTATCATGCCCAAAATTATTACAAAAAATATTAGGGTGCTTTTACTTGGTGGCATACAGAGTATCAGGTGCCCTTGGTCTGAGTAGCTTATAGCGATTATCAAGTAAGTTTCAAAAATCAAAAATCAAATGACTGTGGTATGTGCTGTTGCAGTAAGTATGAAAATACACCGGGTGAGACTGGCGAGAACCTGTTATCATAATCCAGGATTTTTTATTGACTATTATTTTAATTGAGGATTGTAAAAAGGACATTTTAGTCCAATGACAATTAGCAATTATTACTGACCTTGGTAATGCTGACTTCATTTTCTATGCAATGCTGCAAGCCTTTTTTGATAGTGGGGCTGACAGCACTTTTTTCTTACCTGGCTTTTCCTGAAGTAATCCTCGCCTCCACGTCTTTGCCGGAATTCAAAAGGTGGCAGCACTGCAGAGCCTACCAAGGCTGGCAGCAGTGGCGCCGAGTCCTGCACAGTTCGGCGGATCCGAGGCTGCAGGCACTGCCACTCTGACCGAAGCGTCAGGCCTGTCAGGCGAAAAAGCTTGCAGCAGGAATGGGGGAGAAACGAAAACGTTCCCGCGCGCTGGCTCACTTAATATGCCTGCGGTGCGCATGCGCAGTGCTACTGAGTCTCGTGAGGTGGGGGAAGGTGGGTGAAACCAAGGATCTGGCGGGTGGGCGGGTGTGTGGATGCTTTTGGTGGGTGACACCCGCCAAAAGCGGGTGAGTTGAGAGCTATGCGTGGCTCTCTGACCCCGGGCCTTGACAAAAAAACAACAAAAAAAATACTTTTTTTCCGCACTGAACTGTGCATGCTTTTTTGCAGGGTGGCCGATGGTAGGGGACAGCATTTTTATAAGGGTGGCCTTGGCCACCCTTTGGCGGTGCCCCTGGTTGAACTTGGGGAAGGTGAAGCTGAAAAGCAAGCCAGGAGCTGGAAGAAGCTCTGAACTTTATGTTGCAACACTGTTTGTTTTGTTGCTGACATCCCTACACATTGTATGTGTTCAGTTGTGAGGGCAAGTATAGGTTTTGGACACAGACTTAATGACACAGACTATCCTTAGTTTCTTTAGTTGGGGAAATCGCACCTTAGCATAGGGCAAGTTAGGCCTTACTCCATCCTGACAAGAATAGCAAAGTAAATCTGTTGTCTGTGTCTTACTTCATGATACCTTCACACTATCCATCTGGAGATTGCGTATTTAGAAATATGAGCTCCTTCTCTGCCAACTGCTATGGAAACAAAGAGTTGATCTGTTTTTCTTAGCGATTTCGTTTTTTTTATGTAGTACAAGACCACCCTCCTTACATCTAGGGTATAGAGGCTTTTTTCTGATGAATTTGAAGCATTTTGGAAAAAGGTAGGACTTTCAAAAGATTGGTTAACATGGAACTTAGAAATGAATTTTGGTGAAAACCTAGGATGTGTTCTAAGATCCTGTAAGTGCTTGCAGTTCACTGACACGTCTTATTGAAGTGATAGCCACTAGAAAGGCTGTTTTGTAAGTTAATTGCATCAGACTGGCCTTGTTCATAGGTTCAAAAAGTGGACACATGAGATTTCTGAGAACAACATTAAGGTCCCAACCTGGAGGTGATTTGAAATGGAATGGTATAGTCTTTTCACTCTTTCCATTAATGCTTTGATAACTGGTACTTTCCACCAGGATACTGTGTTTTGGGAAGTAGGTTAAGCAGACAGAGCTGCTAATTGTACTTTAATAGAATTAAATACTAAACCTGAGTTTAGTAGGTAAAGCATATAGTGAAGTATGTGTGATGGTGAACAATTGGATTTATGTTTCGTGATCTCCACCAAATGACAAATCTTTTCCACTTGTTAAAATAACAGTGTCTAGTGCTAGGCTTTAGTCCTTCTTTAAGGATATCCATACACCTTTGTTGAAGATTCAAATGTCCAAATTCGACCACTTCAGGAGCCAAGCTGCTAAATTCATTGTCTGGGTGTATGGATGGAACGCCATCCCCTTGTGTTGGGACAGCATGTTGAATGGGCACGGAAGCCTGATTGGTTTGCACATTGCTAGTTTGAGTAGGTGTGGAAACCATGGTTGTGTCACGGTACTTTCCCCCATACAGCGGGAGCAGACCAACCTGCCCCAGGTACTAGCACCTATGGGGACCTTTAAGGCCCTAAAGGCTTACCTAAGGGCTTCCTGGACGCGGTCCTGGCGCCGTTGGCTCCAGGCTCATACTGCCCTCTCAAGCAAGACAGTTTGCAGGAGAAGAGGGATCACGTGCAGCCCAGCCTGAGGCATGCTGGAGGGACTACTTTACCTGGGACTACTTTGAAAGGGTGTGGTTGGAGGGACTACTTCTTGAGGCTATATAAACCACACCCTCAGAACAGAACTTGCTTCGTGTTATTCTGCTTTCCTGCAGCGTAACGCTCACCGTGTCTGCAAGCTTCAGCCCAGTCTTCAGCCACGCCCGTCCAGGTCTTCACGAACCGTGCCTGCAAGGAAAGAAAGGAAGAGAGAGGAGAGAACAGATCAAGGCTCTTACGTGATGCTCCATCTCGATCGCTCGGGAGCCTCCGCATCTGCTGAACAGAAAAGGAACACCAGGTTAAATGAGCAGCACAAAGAACCACGTTAAAGACATTGCAGCATTGCGCAGCGTTTATACTCACCAGAATACTGCTCACTCTTGCGATCCATCGAAGCACTATCATGCGATCGCCGCTCCGGAGCTGCCGCACCTGCTGAACAGAAAAAGAAAGCATCAGGTGAGCTGCGCCTCTTTAAGGACATCCAATCTTACACAGCGTTGATACTCGCCTGAAGGCTGCATTCTCTTGCGGTTCCTCGAGACACCATCACGCGATCGCCGCTCCGGAGGCACTGCACCTGCAGAATAAAAAAGGGACAGCAGATTAGTTGCACAGAGAACAATACCGCATATTTAGACATTATCGCATCATGCAGGCATGGAAACTCACCTTGGAATTCTGCTCACCATCTTCGGAGAGGAGTCACTCTTCATCAGGTGCACCAAAGAGGAATCTGCAAAGAAAAAGGCACAGGAGTGAACTTTTGGCAACTTGAACTCTAAAGCAAACTATACCAAGGAATATTGGCATAAAGACTTACCCTCAGAGTCATAGTTGTCTGGAACTCTTCAGTAATCTGCAGGATCAGTGAAGTAACTAGATCTTTGAACCGCTACACACCCCTGCATACAGTCGCAGGATGGAGAGCCCGCCATTCATAACATTAAGGTGAGACATAGTAGAGGGGTTCACAAGGAGGTCACGGGAGGAGGAAGTCGGTCCTCCTCCTTACGGCTAGTTAACATCTCATTTCAACATTTTAGGCAAATCTTCCTTCGTGTCGGAAGGACGAAACTGAGAAGGCAAGTGCAGTCATTCATCACTTTGCTACGAGTGACACTGGAGGAGACAGTTACGGTCCAGCTTCGTTCGGCGCCCCTGTGGAGATCAGGTGATTGTAACAGGTTGTTGTGCCCACATTGGAGCTATCAGGATTAGCGTGACTTGTTCCTGGTGCATTTTATGCACACTTGTGTTCTGCAGATAGTATTATACTTCTGGTACCCAGTCTAGTATACAGGTACACTCTGATAGATTTACTATATACCACTCTCTGTTGTTTTGAAGAATAGGTAAGACGGTGTGGGGGGGAAAATAGCAGCCCTGGCACTAGGCTGTAAAATAACGTATGGTCACATTTTCTCTCCAGATGGGACTTCATACAAACTAATCTGCTCAATGACGGGGCTTTAAGAACTACACATACTTGGCATGGTCCTTTTGCAGAATCATTAATCGACTACATTTTTCTCAGAAATATCGACCTGCATCGCATCACTGCCCTCCAAATTATTAGAACAAAAACTAGCGACCACTCACTTTTACGGATAGCACTGAAGGTGGAAGGATTTATCAATATCCCAGCATCTAGACATAAAGAAACACTGATGGTATCAAACTCAGGAAGCAGGTTGTCTCAACACCTTCAGAATCCGGGTGACGCTAATCAACATCTACTGAAATGGTGGACCTCCCTGAGAGAGAGCGAAAAACGCGAGTTTACCTCACCAGGAACATTTTCTCAATTACTCCTAAAATTAATAAAACAAACATGAACCCACCTGCAAAATTAACAACACCTTCTTTTCTGCAAAATAGACAGACCTATGATAACACCATACAAACTCACAAACAAGAGCAACGCACAGCTCTTAGTAAAATATCTAGATCATCTAATACCAAGAAAGAACTTAAAGACAGACAAAAAAGAATTCTTATTAGAGGCCACCAGCGCTGGTGTAAATCTTACAAAATAGGTAACTATATACAACAGAATCAAGATATACTGAAAAAACTAGTTAAGAAGGACACCAGAGCTATATGGTGGGACTGAATAACAAGAGTAATTAACAAGCATCGGTGCAAGCATGCAGAGTAAGCGAGGGAGACTGGGTGGACTACTTCACAACTAAATACACCACGTCTGCATCTACACCTGCAGTGGCCATGTATAAAAGTGGTAAACTGTTAGAATAACATTTTGACCAGCAGGATATTGAAATTATAATTAGTAAGTAAAAAAACACCTGAGCAAGTAGCCCAGATTGTATAACCAACGGGGTATTCAAAGACAACCCTGCCCTTTGGGCAGATATTATATTACATCTCTTTAACAACATAATTTCAGATAGTAATTGCCCAGACTCATGGACAGACTCAATACTCGTCCCTATATTAAAAAAGAGTAACCGCGAGGCACCATTGTGTTACCGGCCAATTTCTCTGCTCGATAACTCATCAAAAATCTTCTCGAATTTAATCCTGAGAGATTTAAGGGCCTTGGATAACAAGAGCAATGTTTTAACTCTGCTACAGACAGGATACAGATAGAACATAAGAACAATAATTAGTGGGCTTGTGCTTAAAGTCGTCCTGTCAGATGTGGGGACCGATTCTGGGCGCTCTCTGTATGTCGCAGCTGTGGATTTAACATCCGCCTTAGACAATGTCGACATAGCTAAATTATGGGCCAAACTGACAAAATGGGACATTGATCCCTCCCTGCTGGCATTGATTCAGCTTCTATATTCAAACAATACAACTAGGGTCAGATTAAAAACTGCTGGAGATCTATCCAGACCAATAATTTTGACCAGAGGCATTCGGCAAGGCTGCGTGTTAGCACCGACTCTTTTCAATTTCTATTTGGCCGACATATGGGAGGCCAGTAAAGAGTCGGGCGGTTATGTTCCCATGTGGGAGGGATTCAAAGTTAGGGGCATCATCTTTGCGGACGATATCATTCTAATGGAATATACACGTGCCGGCCTTCAGCGGCAGTTGAATGGCCTTAATAATTATTTGATTGAAAACTCACTACAACTAAATCGTACGTAATGGTAAATTCGACTAAAAAAAGAATAAGAAATATACGTGGGAATTAAATAACATCCCAATTAAACAAGTCAGCTCAATCAGGTACCTCAAATATGATATAGCGGTAAAAAAGCAGAGTGAAATTGACAGAGCTCGAATGGATACTAAGATCATTTCCTGTCTGATGTTGTTAAAAAGGGTAAAAAGTAAACTATGCGCATATTCAATGATGCCCTTAATGGACTTTTACAAAGCAAAGGTTTCCTCTATAGTGCTGTCTCAAATAGGATGTTTTTTGATAGACTCGAAGGAAAAATTCTAAAACAAGCACTCAGACTTCCAGTTTCGGTACCAATCAGTGCAATAAGATTTGAACTGGGCCTTAAATCTTGGTGGGCCCAGTACATTATGAGAAGGGTTTCTATGATGCACAATCTTGAAAATTCTCATCAGACTTCACTGGGGTTCCACTTAAACAAGTTAATAAAACAGAACACCAACCTGTATATAAGAAAATTTAAAAACAGACGACACCATTTATTAAAATGATTGACCTTGAGGGCTTTGAATCCGAAATAGTGGCGAAAAACTAGATAAATAGGTGGGATAGGTCTTTAGATTTGTTGGATCTTTCCAACTTAAAATGCTTTAAAGGAAAGGAATTAACGTATCTACCGTTCCCTCATTTTTGTCTCGGGAGGATAGCTCAGGGGCAACGTGCTCGCCTTGGAAGCAAAACGACACAGAGCAACACAGGCTCGATCCCCGGTTCTGCGCTTAGAAACCTCTGGGTACTAAGCGTGTTATAAATAACCAATCATATCATATAAATAACCAATCATATCTAAGACCATGGGGGTCATTACGACCTGGGCGCAAAGGGATACCGGGCACCGGTAATAACACCGGTGCCAGTAATCCCTTTGCGCCCTATTCCGAGGTCCCTTTGCGGGTCCCTCCCTTAACGCCTGGTTTTACCAGGCGTTATGGACAGGACCCGCAAAGGGATACCGGGGTCAATAACGGTACCGCAATTTGCGGTACCGTTATTGACGCCTTCCCCCTTCCCATTGAGCCCTATGGGGGCTCAAATGGAAATGGAGAATAGCTTTTCAAATGGGGACTTACCGGTCCCGCAAAGGTCGGAATAGACTGGTAAGTCCCCATACCACCAAGTTGGTGGTGGTACCGGTATTGGTGCTAGTTATGGCGCTAATAGCGCCATGACTAGCACCAACCTCGGAATGAGGAGTAAAGTTTCCCAGCTCACACTACAGAGAATGGAACCTGAAATTTAGGCTAAATTGCCTACCCACATTGGAGGTGGTGGGCCCAAAGCTGGGAGTCAGCCGGGATTTACAAAAGTGTAGAATGTGTGACTCTAATAAACTTGAGTCTCAGTTTCATTTGGTACTGGAGTGCCCTGCATTTTTTAACCAAAGAAAACGTCACGTGGAACGGTTTATTTTTTCATCACCAACAGTCCTGACAAATAATTTATGATACTGATTAATGACATCTTCCCAATTATCACTGTTGATTGCCCTAATTAAAATGTTATTCAAAATCTTTGCAGCAATTGGGAAAGTAAATGATTAAGGCGTTTTGGACTCAGCAATGATGATGTAGTGTTTTTTGCTTAAGTAGTAGACAGTAAAGAATGTATATGAATTTATGTTTGGGGGTGCATGAAAAGTGAATCTTATTTATCAGAAATTTTATATTATTAGAACTTGTTTTTAGTTAACTTTCTTAAGGGAGATGTAAATTGAGAAATAATCAATTTTAGACTAACAAATTCTGATTTTGTGTAAATGTACAAATTGCATAAAAAAAACAAATAAAAAAAAAAATAACAAAAATAAAAATAACGTAATACTAGAAATCGTTGTCCACAAACTGGAGCACACGCGTCCCCTGCACACCTAATTGTAATGTATGACAATCAAAGTTTATCATTTTACAGATTCCTTATTGGACGTATTCATTCACACAAGATTTTTTATATAAAAAGCAATCTTATTAGCAATGTAAGGATACATTTACATAACCACATCTACAAGTTCATCACCATATGGTCAACAATTGATTACAAAATAAAAATAAAAATATGTTCTATGCGTTTCGGGACCAGTGTCCCTTCCTCAGAAGCGCAAACTTCAAATGTGCATTGTCCGCCAATCTTTACAGTTTTCAACAGAATCTAATCAAAAGTAACAAGAGATATAACATTTTAGTATATTCTATGTACTTCCCAAACATATAATAGCACAATTTTTTACTATCATGCCCCATCAATTCTTATTCACCTGGTGTCGAACCCAATAGCTACTCCTAGTCTTCAAATCATACATTTTCAAAAATGTCCAAATCATGTGAGAAGTAGGGGTTTCAACCTATGTGAGTGAATAAAATAAATCCTCTAAGTATAATGAGGCATAATCTAGATCTTATTAGCAATCTCTTTCCCTTGTATAAAATCAAATAAATCATGGCCACTTGTCCATTATAGACCCAGAATGGAAAACATACCCTGTAGCTGTATGCTGTAGCTGTATGGAGTAAAATGTAATGGCGTTGGGAGAGGCCAATAGGGGGCGCATGCAGTAAAGTTAGCTGCCCTGTGTGCTCCGAGGCAGCAGGAGACGAAAGTGGGCTGAGCCCCTCCTTTGCCCCCCCCAGAAGGCGGTTCTGCTTGGGCTCTCATGAGGAGAGTGGCCGGGCCACGCCTACTCCAAGTTTGGAGCGTTTTGGTTGTTTGATGCCCAAGATATCCGCAAGTGAAGTGGAGGTGGGAGATGTGGGGATCCCTGGCCCATGCCAGTGAAGTTGGCTGGGACAAGCACTGCCCAGAACTCTGCGGACCCTACCTGGCACCCCACTGGTCTTGGGGCTCGGTGTGGGAAAGAGGTGCATGCAGCTCAGAGGGCCAGGGGCTGATTGGTCACAGCCCCCACATCCCGACCTCTGGCAACAGAAGATGGCAAAGCGGAACGAGGAGAGCCGGAGACAGAGAAGCCCGAGAGGAGGAGCAGGCTCTGCAGCCATTGGGGAGCTGGGAGGTGTCTTCAGTGAGGCCTGGGCAGTGACGGCCTGCTCTGGCATAGAGGTGAGTGCATGCTGAGCCCGCCCGCGGGGTGCGGACCTGGTTGCTGCATTCCGTGCAGTGGGGGATCTCCCAAATGGAGCTCTTGGAAGGGGAATTGAAGAAGGTGCAGGTCTTGAGTGCAGGGCAACGGGCCTCCCTGGGGTGCCCAGACCGCGGGTCAGCAGGGAGGTGGAACATGAGCCAACACAGGCTCAAAGATGGGCAAGGCCCAGACGAGATCCCACGTGTGGTACCCCACCCCTGTCTGGGGTCTGGGGCTCTGCCCTGGGGTGCAAGAAGTTCTTTTGGGTGCTAGAAAGCTTCCCAACAGAACTTCTGTTTTGGGGGTGAGGAGAGAACTGGAACAGCGTCTGCTCCACCAGGAGACAACCTGGAGGGCGATCCGGCTGCCACAAAGTCCGACGTGGCGACCCTCATGGAAGAGATCAGGGGCATCAGATCAGCCCTTGATCAGAGGTTGGACAAGATGGAACAGAGACTCCTCTCGGTGGAAGACAAGATTCAGGGGCTGGAGGCCAACCAGGCCTCAGTGGACACCCTGGAACTCTGGACAGGGTGAGGCTGGCTGACATGGAGAGGACGGAAGGGGAGACCACTCTCAAACTGGATGATATAGAAAATAGAGAACGCCAAAACAACCTTTGTTTCTTCAGCTTCCCAGAAAGAGAGGGTGAAATGGATGGAGACATCAAGAGAGCCATCATGGAGGTGATCTGCACGTTGTTCGGCGACGATGCTGTGGATGAACCTACCATCGATCGGGCACATAGAGTGGTGGATGGCTCCAGGGGCCGTGGCTCGCTTCCACTATTATGAACAGAGGACAAAGATCCTGGAGCGGGCCAGGAAGGCGGGTCCAATCAACTACGGCAAGGCTCAGATTACCATCTTCTAGGACCCTTTCTGCTATCACCCTTACCAGGAGAAGAATGTGCGGCCCGCTCACTAAGTGCCTGACAGACAAGGGTGTGTGATACTGATAGGGATTCACGTTTTCTCTGAACTTTGAATATGACGGCCAGACTTAATGGCTGGCGATGGAGGGCAACTTAAGTCGAGTTCCTGAGGAACTAATGGTAGACTCACGGTTCTGGGAATCGGGTTCGGGAGAGACCGCTGGTCTGCTTGCACAGCCCGCAGGCACCAGAAACAGACGCAAGATGGTGGGGGCCAACAAATAAAAAGTTAAATGCCCCACGAGAGGCCCCTCAGGCACCTGAGTTGAGATCATGTGAGGGGGGGCAAGGGAATGTCTACTTGGAGAGCGGGAGTGAAGGTTATGGTGTATTGAGATGTCTTTGGAGGGGGAGCTCAAGATAAGTGAGGTGCTTGTTATGTGAGTCCTGCTGACTCTGGACCATCTTGGTGATCCTATCCTGGAAGGTGGTGGGGAGGATGTCAGGATTGGATGCCGGGGGGCGGAGAGGGGGGAAGGCGGAGTGCGGGCTGGTACAGGCCACCCAAGAGGGAGAGGGTAGGTTGTGTTATATGTTTAGAGTTGGGGGGTACAGGCCCACATGGGTCTCAGCGTGTCTCAGGAAGGGATGGTGGCATGGTGAGTTTGAGGAACGGCGTCATGACCTCGGGAGGTGACATTGTGATTGGCTCCCTTAATGTTAAATGCCTTAATTCACCGGCCAAAAGATCCATGACGAAGCAGGAATTCTGAAGGGCCAAGTTAGACCTCTTAATGGTGCAAGAGACGCACTGGCAGAGTGGAGGGAACCCTCTCTGGGGTTGGGAGGTGGAGGAGAGGTGTCCATGGCCTCAAGCGATGAGAAAAAGATTGGAGTAGTGATTGTACTCTCTGCAAGGCTGGGTCTGGTGGTGGATGGGATAAAAAGGGACCGGGGGTGGGGGGCTCGATTCCTGTTTATTAAGGGATCACTGATGTGGTGAAAGAGTGACAGTCTGCTCACTTTATGTCCCCAAAGTGGGACAGGTGGAATTTTGGGAGTCGGTTCAAAAATTACCTGAGGCTCTTTGGGGAGGGCCGACTGGTGGTGGTGGTGGTAGACTTCAGCATGATCCTAAACCCGGTCAGAGATCGCAAGAGGATGGGTGATGGGAGTGGCGACAACCAAGGTAAAGCGTCCTCCGGGAGGTTTAGGAAAATTAACCACAAGCTGGGTCTTACGGATGCTCTAGTGGAGGGAGGGGAGAGATAGACCCTTTACTTTCTTCTAGGCGGTTCACAACTCCTTATCTAGGATAGACTTGATTTTGGTAGATACTGAAGTGAAGCCCAAGTTAGAGATTCTGATGTGGTACTGGTCCATTGGTCAGACCATGACATGGTTAGAGTGCTGGTGGGGAACCCTTCTGGTCAGAGGCCCTCGGGGGGGGGGGGGAGGGGTGACTATGCAACGACTTCTTGCTAAAGGAAAGGGAGCTCGCCCAGTCAATTTTATCAGACATTATGGACTATTTTACCTTTAACAACAATGGGGAGATCGGAGTGCAAACTCTCTGGGAAGGTTTCAAGGCCACTTTGAGGGGGTCCTCATCAGGATAGGGTCCCGGAAAAAGAAAGAAAGCAGAGTACAAGAAGACGAGCTAAGGGAGAAGATCAGGGAACTGCAGCCAGGGAGCGCCTATCGCATGCCATGTAGGGCAGCAAAACTGTGGATTTACAGGGCAAAACTCAAGGCCCTCCTGGTTCAGGACACAGAAAAGCAACTGTTATTTCTGAAACAGAAATATCACGAACGGGGGGAGAAGGCAGGAAGAATTCTGGTCCAGAAGCTAAGGGAGGAAAGGAAAAGATAGGCGATAGGTGCTATTAGGGGAAAGGGGGACAGGGTGATACATGACCCGAGGGGTATAGAGAAAGAATTTGCCAATTTCTATGAAAAACTCTATTCATCCGAATTCACAGGCACGGATGAACAGATAGCATTCCTTGACCCCCTCCCCCTTCCGGGCATACCAAAGGGAGATTCGGAACGACAGGGAGCACCCATCTCGGAGGAGGAGATTGTGCGGACAATTAAGGGGATGCAAAGTGCCGGGGAGCGATGGGTTCTTGGTGCTATTTTACAAAAGGTTTAGGTCAACGCTAGCCCCATACTTGGCCAGCGTCTTCAATGAGGTATTATCGGGGGGCTCCCTGCCAAGCTCAATGATGGAGGCCACGATAATCACAATACCCAAGGAGGGCAGGGACTCAACGAGATGTGCCTCTTAGCGCCCAATCTCTCTCCTAAACAATGATGTAAAAATCTTGGCCAAAATCCTAGGCTCCAGACTGGAGAACCTGCTTCCATCCCTGGTTCATGGGGATCAAGTGGGCTTCATACGAGGGAAGCAGGGCTCTGACAACATCCAAAAGTCCATCAACCTTATGCATCAGGTGCACCAGCAAGGGAACGATGCCTGCCTGGTCTCGATTGGCTCAGAAAAGGCCTTCAACATGGTTGAATGGCCTTTCATGAAGATGGTGCTCAGGAGGATGGGTCTGGGTCATGGTTTTCTGAGGTGGGTAAACGCCCTATATGTGTGCCCCAGAGCATGTGTATGGGTCAATAACATCCTATCCGACCGCTTCCGTCTGACCCGTGGCACCAGCCAGGGATGCCCGCTGTCACCCTTATTGTACGCGCTCATGATGGAGCATCTCGCTATCGCGAACAGGGCCAACCAGGAGATTAAGGCATACAAAGCGGGGAGGTGGAGTTTAAACTTTCCCTTTTTGCATATGACATCCTGGATTACCTCACAGACATGGAATCCTCTCTCCCCAAATTCTTAGAGCAAATTGAGAGCTATGGACACCTGTCAGGCCTGAAAATAAATGTAGACAAATCCAGCATTATGCCCATGTCCTCAAATGACTCCAGTCTGGCCCCACACCCGCGATACCTGGGAATGAGGGTCGAACAGTCGCAGAAAAAGTACTTAGGGGTGACACTGCCAAGAGACCTCACGGGGCTAGTCAAGGCCAACTTCGACCTATTGCTGGAAAAATCAAAGAGGACCTTAGAAGGTGGGCGCCACTCACTCTTCTTTCATGGTATGGGCGAATTACCTCAGTAAAAATGAATGTCCTCCCCCGCTTGCTGAAAATAGTTCTCTGCCCTCCCGGCGAGGCTTGCGGCGGCATTCTTCACTGACTTGAAAAGTGCACTCTTGACAATTGTGTGGCAGAACAAAAGGCATAGAGTAAAGTGGGCTACCCTCACACTCCTGCGTGACCAGGGCGGCTTTGCCTTTCCAGACCCCTACATATAAGGCTGCCCAGTAAAGGGTGCTCTTGGAGCACTCGAGGGAGGATTTGCAAATGTATTGGACCTACCTGGAGGACATGGTAGTACATCCATTAAAGGTGAGGGACTACCTGTGGGCCTTGCATGGGCACATTCCAGCTGCAGTTAGGGAACACCCGACGTTGGCAGTACTGTGGAGCTTGTGGAGAGATGGTGGAGTCAACAGAGCCTTTTCGTCCTGGCCATCTTCCTTGGCGTTGGTCTGGGGTCTCCCATTCAATCTGGCGAGGCAGGGGATGAAGTGTGCTCAACAATGGTCAGATGAGGGGCTTGAAAGGGAGGGGCTGTTGTTTGTTCACGGCAGCTTCCGTAGCCTGGTAGGATGGCCTGGTGCGGGACAGAATCACGACATTTGAGTATTTAAGGCTAAAGGTGTCACACTTTGCCTGAAATCTCACCTGTTTGTCTTTCGAAGTCTTGGACTGGGCCTTTTCCTTTTTCCGGACAGCTCGGGACTTGTAGAGACACGGTCGTGTATCCTCCGTCGCCAGCGTGCAGGCGAGTCTGACCGATGGAGTCTGCGTTCAATTACTGGAAGCAGCACGAGTAACAAAAGTCCCGGGAGGAAGGAAGCCAGGGAGGAACCAGAATGCAACAAGGTAAGGAGCGAGCGCTATGGGTGGAAGGCCCTAGAAAAGGATAGTGCTCAAGGTGGCTAGGATAGAGGACTATAGAACCTGGGAAGGTAAGAGCACTGGAAAGTACGACCACACTTGCCGAAGTTTGGAAGTTTAGCGTTGAGACGTGAAGCGCTGCAGGGGTGTGTCACTTTTCAAGGAACTGGCGAACTCTTGAAAATGCTAGAGCAGTACTTGTGCACTAACGTCGGTCATGTTGAGTGTACCTTAGAGGGAATGTAGCAATGTCTTATGGACCACGTAGTCCAGAAGGGGCTGAAAGGGCGAATCATGACAGCATGCCCCCTCTTAAAAACTGCAATACTCCTGGTTTGCCTGGATGGGTCAAGTGAAACCGTCGTAGCAAGCGAGGGGCATTCATGTTGGACACTGGTTCCCATGTTCGCTAACTAGGTGGATATCCTTTCCATTCCACCAAATATTGTACGCGACCGCTTCTGTACCTGGAGTCACAAATCCTGGCAACTTCGAATTTGACCTGGTCATTGTTGATCACGGGGGTAGGTCAAGGAGCGGTCCTAGTGTCTAGCAAATAAGATTTCAGCCGGGACGTATGAAAAACTGGGTGAATCATTTTCCAGGATTGGGGCAATTGAAGCCTGAATGCTGCAGGGTTCATTATTTCTCTTATCGTAAAGGGTCCATAGAAACGTGGAGCCAACTTGTTAGGTCTTAGATGTCTAGATAAGAGTCTGGAGGAAAGCCAGACCTTATCACTGATGGCGTACTTAGGACCTGGTCTTCTCCTGGAATCAGCATATCGTTTAACATCTTCCCTGGCCTTTTCCAAATGACTTTTCACATCCTTGTGTACTGTAACCAAATGCTCTATCCAGGAATCAACCAATGGAACTGGGGTGGAGTGAGGTAGCACAGTAGGTAAAATTGATGGATGAAATCCTTGGGAGGTGAAGAATGGACTGGTCTTAATGACAGCATGGTCGGAGTTATTGTAACCAAACTCAGCCACAGAAATCAAGACAGACCAATCATCCTGCACCTTGGAGGCAAAACATCGTAGATATTGTTCGAGTGTTTGGTTGACCCGTTCTGTAATTCCATTGGTCTGAGGATGATAACCTGAACACAAGGCACGTTGGATACCTAACATTTTGCACAGGTATTTCCAGAACTGGGAGATGTACTGGGGGACCCGATCCAAAATGATTTTGGAAGGAAGGCCATGAAGTCTAAAGATGTGGTCTACGAAAACTCCTGCCATTTCTTGTGCTGAAGGTAACTTTTCCAAGGGAGTGAAATGGGCCATATGGGAAAACAGGTCAATGGTCACCATTATGGTCGTAAAGCCCTTGGAAGGAGGTAGCTCCACGATACAATCAGTAGCAATAAAAGCCCAGGGACGGTCAGGTAAGGCAGGCTGGTATAGGAGTCCTGCTGGTTTCTTATTGTCATGCTTATTCTGACAGCAGATTGCGCAAGCTTGGATGTAATTTTTTATATCTTCGGCCATTCTGGGCCACCAAAAGTTCCTCTGAATGAGTCTGAGAGTTGCTGATATGCCTCAATGCCCAGAATGGAAGGTATCATGGCAGATTTTTATGATCTTCAACATCAGTTCTTGTGTAGGTATCACTAGATTATTTTCTTTGAACAGGTATCCCACTTTAGCCGAGAGTTCCCATCTATTTGTCTTAAGTGTTATGGGCCTTGGGGCGTGCCGGGGCCTCACTCGCACACACACTCACGCATGCAGGCAGGCACACAGAGAGATGACGCCGGAGACGTGTGTCTGCTCTGGTTGCCGGCGCGAACTGCCGGCACACCGCCTTTAATGCTATATGCGCATGCGCGAGCCTCGATGCGGCCCGCGCATGCGTACACAATCAGAATTGCTACGCAACATCCCTCCTTTTCCCCCAAAACAAAATCAACGTTATCAAACATGGGGACCAACAGGGTCCATCATAACTTTCACGATACCTCTGCCTTAATTACGAGGTAGGGTCCATGATGAAGTCTTTGAACCTTAGCGGTGGCTTGCGCCCTGCCCGGCTCGGGTACCTGCGTGCTCCGGCGTCGGGGTCCTCGGGTGCCACCGGAGCTTCTGGCGGCCCATCGTCTTCCACCGGCACTCCCGTACTCGGGTTGGGATCATCTCTGACGGCTGCTTCCGGGGTTGCCGTTTCTATGCGCTTGAAGAACGAAACATTTCTGGTAACAGTCCCTCGTGCATTGGCGGCCGTGACCATCGACCCTTTGACGTGGGTCACGCCCAATGGTTGTGGTTCATATGGCAGTGATAGCTTCCCCTCTGGCTTCCTGTTGCGCACCAGCACAGTGACCCCTATTGCGATCGCCCTCTCGGGTAGTCTCCGCCGTGCGGTCTCTTTCCCATTCAGAGTGGCCCTTGCTGTGCGCACGTTGCGGTTGTCGATCTCTCCTGGTGGTCTTCCTTCAACTTCGGGTAGGAGGCCTCTTGGTATTCTTTTGAAAAGAGCTTCTGCGGGGGCCACTCCGGTGGACTGATGTGGGGTCGTTGCATACTCTCGGAGGAACTCGACCAGATTTCGCCTGAGATCTTCTCCCCCATTCACCGATATGCGGAACACTTTGTTGAGCGTTCGCATAAATCGCTCCACCTCGCCATTTGCTCTCAACCATAGTGAGGTTATTTTGCGATGCTTTATTCCCGTCCTCACAGTATTGAGCAAAACGTTGGCCCTGAAACCGTGACCCATTGTCCGAGCAAATTTCGAGAGGGAATCCATGTGTGGCGAATATTTTGTCCATGGCCAAAATGGTGTGGTCGCTGGATGTGGATTCGACCAATTCCACCTCTGGGTATCGTGACCACTGGTCTGTCACCACCAGAAAGTATAAACCTCGGCCCGTGGATCCGAAGTCCGCGTGCACTGTCCCCCATGTGCGGTCACTCCTCTCCATGGCCTGAATGGGTGGCGCCTTCTCCACAGGGCTTGCGGCTTGACATGGGATGCAGGCCTTCACAAATTTCTCCACCCTTCCTTCCAGGTCTGGAAACCAGACTTTCAACCTGAGGCGAGCTTTCATCTTGGCCATTCCTTGATGTCCCTTGTGGTCTAGCTGTAGGACTTTCTCAACTAATACCCCTGGTATTACGATCTGGTGCCCTCTTAGCAGTATTCCATCATCCGCCACCGACAATTCGTGGCGTGCCTTCCAGAGTGCCTGTAGATCTCTTTGTGCTTCCGCAGTCCTTCGGGAGTTGTCTAGGAGGACCTCCCGCCATTCTCCTGTGTCCATGGCACCTTTTATCTTTCGGAATGCTTCATCGCTATTGGACTCATCCGCAATTTCCTGACGCGTCAGGGCTACAGGCAGTGCTGCCTCCACTACTAGATGTACGGCTTCCACGCAGTCCGCCACCTCCAGTGAGTCCCTGGGCCTCCCGGTGCCCGGATGGCGCGTCAGGTAGTCCGCCGGATTGTGTGTCCCTGGTCGATATAGCAATTTGACGCCATATTCCATGAGGGCCAACATCCACCTTTCTATGCGCGGAGGTGGTTTGGACGATGTTCCAGACAGTATTGGGATGAGGGGTTTGTGGTCAGTCACCACAACAACTGGCTTCCCTAGAATGTAGATTCTGAAATGTTTACACCCCCATAGTATGGCCAAAGCTTCTCGCTCTATTTGGGAGTAATGCCTCTCAGTGTCGGTCAGGGCCTTGCTGGCATAGGCGATGGGCCTCATGGTCCCTTGCTGGTCTGCTTGCATGAGGACTGCTCCCAGCCCTACCGGGCTGGCATCAACTACGATCTCCGACTCGCGACCGGGGTGGAAGTATGCCATTGTTTCTTGCTCCGACAGGGCATGTTTGATGGCGGTGAACGCTCTTTGTTCCTTCCCTGTCCATGTCCACGCCACATCATTTCTGGTGAGCGCCCTCAGTGGTTCTGATAGGGAGGCTAGATCTCAGATAAAACGGCCACAAAAATTGACCATCCCTAAGAAATTTCTTACTTCGGCTGGGGGCGCTAGTGGGGATGCATCTCGGATGTCTTTTACCTTCTCAGGATCCGGGGAAATCCCTACAGCATGAAATATAAATCCGAAAAATTCAAGCCTGTCCTTCAGAAATTCGCATTTTTCCTTGTGTAGGGTTAAGCCGACACTGCACAGTCTCTCCAGGGTTTACTCGAGGCGCTTCAAGTGTTCCGCTTCTGACTTTGCAAAAACTAGGATGTCATCTGACATGTTAATGACCCCTTTGAGTCCTGACAGTGCCCCCCTGATGGCATTCTGAAAGACCTCTGCTGCGGACGAGATCCCGAAGCTAAGTCTTTTGTATTGATACAACCCCTCATGGGTCGTAAAGGTCGTAATGTACCTGGACTCGAGGTGGAGTTCCAACTGGTGGTAGCCTGACTTTAGGTCTAGCTTCGAGAAGACCCTAGCTCCATGGAGCTCTCCGACGATGTCATCTAGGGTCGGTGTGAGATGGCGTTCACGTTTGATCGCTACATTGGGCAGCCTCATATCTACGCAGATGCGTACTGCCCCTGGGTGTTTCGGCTTCGGGGCCACCACAATTGGGGAGACCCAGGGAGTGGGTCCATCTACCCTTTCGATAATGTCCTTGTCCACCAGTGACTGTAGCTCTTTCACAACTTGTTCCCTGAGATGAAAAGGGATGCGGCGATGTTTAAGCGCAGTCGGCCTCACAGACTCATCTATGTGCAGCCGTATGGGCTCTGCCTTGAGTTTTCCAATACCAGTGAATATCTTCTCAAAACGCTGTAGTAGGCGGTCCAGATCGGTGAAATACACAGCAAGAGTGAAGTGTACAATGTTTAGCACTTCTGACGCGGCACAGCTTAGGAGGGAATGTGGGCTTACGCTGGTGACGAAAAACCTCGCCTTTATTCTGTTTTGACCATGAGAGACCGGGGCCACAAACACTCCTTGGATGGGAAGAGGTGTATCCCCTCCGAATGGGTAGATTCGCGCTGTGGAATTCGTCAGCCTTGGTGGGCCAGGAAGAGCATTGTAATGTTTTGTTGCAAGTACGCAGACGGACGCCCCAGTATCTATGAGGACCGGAGTTGGCATCTCGCTAATGTTGACGGTGCATTTGGGTTGTCGACGGTCCCCAGGGCCTTGCGCAATGCTTGAGATGAAAAATATTTCTTCATCTTCTTCCTCCTCTTCCGCGATATTGAGATCTTGCATTCCTTGTTCGACAGAGGACACACCCCCTTACTCTTCCAGCGACACCCCTGCCAACTCTCTCTGGTCCTCTCAAAACTGTAACTGGTGTCATTGCCCTGCACATTCGCGCACAGTGTCCCGGTGTGCCGCATCGACCACAGGTCCTCGACTTTGCTGGGCACTCTCCCGCATGTGGCAGATCGTATCCACAGTATGAGCACGATGAGACATTCTCTTGCGTTGTGGGCCCTTCGCTTCTCTTCGGTGTCCATCTTGCCTTCCCCATGGCCGAACTTCCTATTGCATATGCCTCTTCCTCCTCCCTGGAGCGTGTAGCAGCGTCCATTTTCGCCCCTCTTGCCTCCGCCAGTTCGTACGCTCTCCCCATGTCCAGAATTTGCTGCAGAGTCCGGGAGGACCGGAGTTGGCATCTCGCTAATGTTGACGGTGCATTTGGGTTGTCGACGGTCCCCAGGGCCTTGCGCAATGCTTGAGATGAAAAATATTTCTTCATCTTCTTCCTCCTCTTCCGCGATATTGAGATCTTGCATTCCTTGTTCGACAGAGGACACACCCCCTTACTCTTCCAGCGACACCCCTGCCAACTCTCTCTGGTCCTCTCAAAACTGTAACTGGTGTCATTGCCCTGCACATTCGCGCACAGTGTCCCGGTGTGCCGCATCGACCACAGGTCCTCGACTTTGCTGGGCACTCTCCCGCATGTGGCAGATCGTATCCACAGTATGAGCACGATGAGACATTCTCTTGCGTTGTGGGCCCTTCGCTTCTCTTCGGTGTCCATCTTGCCTTCCCCATGGCCGAACTTCCTATTGCATATGCCTCTTCCTCCTCCCTGGAGCGTGTAGCAGCGTCCATTTTCGCCCCTCTTGCCTCCGCCAGTTCGTACGCTCTCCCCATGTCCAGAATTTGCTGCAGAGTCCGGGAGGACCGGAGTTGGCATCTCGCTAATGTTGACGGTGCATTTGGGTTGTCGACGGTCCCCAGGGCCTTGCGCAATGCTTGAGATGAAAAATATTTCTTCATCTTCTTCCTCCTCTTCCGCGATATTGAGATCTTGCATTCCTTGTTCGACAGAGGACACACCCCCTTACTCTTCCAGCGACACCCCTGCCAACTCTCTCTGGTCCTCTCAAAACTGTAACTGGTGTCGTTGCCCTGCACATTCGCGCACAGTGTCCCGGTGTGCCGCATCGACCACAGGTCCTCGACTTTGCTGGGCACTCTCCCGCATGTGGCAGATCGTATCCACAGTATGAGCACGATGAGACATTCCCTTGCGTTGTGGGCCCTTCGCTTCTCTTCGGTGTCCATCTTGCCTTCCCCATGGCCGAACTTCCTATTGCATATGCCTCTTCCTCCTCCCTGGAGCGTGTAGCAGCGTCCATTTTCGCCCCTCTTGCCTCCGCCAGTTCGTACGCTCTCCCCATGTCCAGAATTTGCTGCAGAGTCAGTCTAGGTTCTCTTAGCACTTGTCTCCTCAGTTTCCCTGAGCAGCAACCTTTCAGCAGTTGGTTGCGAACCATTTCTTCCTCGTTGACCCATCTGCAGGAGCTCGCTAGTTGTCTCAGACGAGCGCAAAACTGGTCCAATGATTCCTCTTCCAGTTGTTTCTCAGCGCCCATGACAAACCTGTCAAAGTCAACATTCGCCATAGGAAGGAAGTGGTCACGGAAGGCTTGCTTGACCGCATCATAATTCGCTGCTGGAATGTTGAGTGTCATATATGCGTTGAACCTCCGTCCCTGCAGAATAGACCATGATGGCAATCTTCGCCTCATCTTCCGTTTCCCCCGAGGCTCTGAAAAACATTTCCATCTTCTTGACCCATGTGATCCACTTCGGCCCTAACTTGGATGGGGGGCCTGTGGTATCAAATTCAGGCATAGGAGCTAGAGTACTGTGCATTCTGCGAGGTATTGGGGCGACAGCATTATCTTCTTCCTCTCCTTCTTCCCCCATTGTGTACTCACAGTGATCCTTGTCTGGTAGGAGTTGAGGTAACTGGTGACCTTCAGAGTGCTTTCACACCCTCTTTCTTGTCCTTACCACAACCATGTGTTGTCTGGGCTGTGGTGGTTCCAAAAATTGCTCTGGAGCAGTGCCGGAGGCAGATGGCGCACGAGCACCCTCTCGGGCCGCAACCACTGCAATCCGCGTGTAGAGAAGAGAAAGAAAATGGCCACCGGCCGTACGCGTGGGTCCGTGTGCATCCGATCGATACACACACAGTAGCGTTCCTTCACTCCGATGTCGTCGGAGCAGAGGATGGCTCTGTGTCTGCCCTCGTCGCCAGTGTTATGGGCCTTAGGGCGTGCCGGGGCCTCACTCACACACACACTCACGCATGCAGGCAGGCACACAGAGAGATGACGCCGGAGACGTGTGTCTGCTCCGGTCGCCGGCGCAAACTGCCGGCGCACCGCCTTTAATGCTATATGCGCATGCGCGAGCCTCGATGCGGCCCGCGCATGCGTACACAATCAGAATTGCTACGCAACATCAAGGAATTCCTTCCAGAGATCTGATGAAGGTGTTGCAGAGTGAATATTATCCAATAAGGAATTTGCCTGGGCAATAAAGACGGAATCGGGAAACATCTTTGGAAGGGAACAGGTTTCCTCTGTTTCATTGTCAGGTCGTCTGGACAAGGCGTCAGCAATAATGTTTGTCACTGCAGGGACATGCTTCATCTGGAACTGATATTGAGCACAAAAAAAAAGCCCAGCGAGCATGACGACTGTTTCTGCACTCTAAAGACTGAAGAATTTGTAAATTCCGGCGATCAGGCCTGACTTGAATCGGATATTTGGCCCCACAAGAGCAGATGCCGCCATTCGGTAAATGCCTGTCGGATGGCAAGCAACTCCTTCTCCAAAACAGAGTAATGTGTTTCACTGGGATTTAGAGTTCGAGAAAGATAGGCGATGGGATGTTCTTTTTTGTCTTCTAATTCTTGTTTCAGAACAGCTCCTATGGCGTAATCCGAGGCATCTGTTTCCACCAGGAAGGGTTTGTCTATGTCAGGTTGTGCCAGGATGGGCACTTGAGAGTAAATCTTTGTTTTAACTCGTGGAAGGCCGATTCTTGGTCTTTAGTCCAGTTGAAAGGAACGTCTTTCTTTAGTAAGGCGACTATGGGCTGTACAATAGCAGAAAAGGTAGGAATGAATTTCCGATAAAAATTGGCAAGACCCAGGAAGGACTGTATCTGTTTTACTGATGTGGGCCTGGGCCATGATAGGATTGAGTCGACCATGGCAGGATCCATTTCAATTCCTTGAGGACCTAGGATAAATCCCAGGTAACGAACAGTAAAAACGTGAAAGATACATTTCTCTGGTTTGGCGAGTAGATTATTCTCTCGTAAACGTTGTAGGACCATTGTACATGTTCTTGATGTATTGTTGGGTTCCTGGAGTAGATTAGGATGTCGTCCAGATAAATGATGACAAAGAGGAACAGCATGTCGGAGAACACTCTATCCATGAACCATTGAAAGACTGCTGGTGCATTAGATAACCCGAAAGGCATTACTAAGTACTCGAAATGCCCAAAGGGTGTCCTGAAGGCAGTTTTCCATTCATCACCTTCTCTTATGCGGATCAGATGGTAGGCTCCTCGTAGGTCAAGTTTGGTCAAAATCACAGCTCCACGGACCGCTTCTAGGATATCTGAGATGAGTGGTAGCAGATAACGGTCCTTTCGAGTGCATTGGTTGAGCCCCCTGTAGTCCAGGCAGGGTCTAAGTTCCTTAGTATCTTTCTTTGGCACAAAGAATAAGGATGCTCCTGCAGGGGATTTCGACGGGTGAATGGTTCCGTTGGATAGATTAGTGTCCAAGTATTCACGTAGGGCTCTCTTCTCAGGTTCTGAAAGTATGAACATCCTTCTGAATGGTATGACTGCAGAGTCGTCTGTTTCAATGGCACAGTCTTCGGGTCTGTGGGGAGGTAACGCTTGAAAAATATCCGAAGAGAATACATCCGAGAATTGTTGGTAAGGCTCAGGTATCTGGGTGACTTTAGACACACTAATAGGTGGATTCTTAGTCTCCTGGGGTTCCAGGAAATAGGGTTGAGCCCTTTGAATCAGACCGTGCAAAAGACAATACTCTGATCCTAGGAACAAGAAACCCGCGGTCCAGTTAATATACGGATTGTGTCTTTGAAGCCAGGGCAGGCCTAGTACCATCGGATAATGAGCAGCCTTTATTATGTCGAAGTGTAGCATCTCTTGGTGGTTGTTTATAGTCAATAACAGTTCAGTGGTTTGTTGGGTTATGGGTCCTGAAGATAACGGACTTCCATCGATACCTTCGACCGCCTGGATGATGTCCTTGATCTTCCGGGGAATATGATGTTTCTGGGCCCAATCATGGTCAAGGAATATGCCCATTGATCCACAGTCTACCAGGGCCAGGACAGGATATGTTTCATCTTTGGTCACTGACAGAAACACTTGAAGAATCACCAGACTGTTTGTGGGTTGACAGGTTTTGCTTGGAGAAGACATGGAGCATGAATCTTTCTCCCGAAGCTGGGCTCTGTTCAAGATCAGGAGCTGGCATTTCATGAACGCCTGGGAGGAGCTATTGGGCAATTTCTCACTAGGTGTTTGTCTGATGCACGATTCATACATAGCACTGTATCAATTCCAATAGGGCCCTGTAAGGAGCCAAGTTGCATTGGCTCAGGATCTGGCTGGGGACTGGGAGTCGTCTTCTTACTACTAGTGTATTCCAAGGGGGCCTTTGTTGGCAGGGAAAGTGTCTTTTTCTTTTCAGACCTTCTTTCCTGGATGCGGAAATCAATTTGCAATGACAAGTCCAGTAAAGCCTGGAACGAGCTTGGGCGGGCTACCCGGGCTAGTTCATCCTTGATTTCGTCGTTCAATCTACGGCGAAACAGCGTGAAACAGGCTTCCGGAGCCCAATCAGCCTCCTTGGCCAATTGTTTGAAAAGGGTGACGTATGACAACATATCCTGAGAACCTTGTTGAAACTCCAGTAGCTTCTCTTGAGCACTGTAAACTTGTTAAGGTCGATCAAACATAGTTTTAAAGGCATCTACAAATCCTTCATAGTTGTCCAGGAGTGGGTCCCCTGCATTAACTAGGGGTGTTGCCCAGGCCAATGCGTTTCCTGAAAGGTGGGAAATTATAAAGCCAACCTTGGCTCTGGGTGTTGAGAAGTAGTAGGGTTTGAAGGTAAAATGCACCAAACACGAGTCGAGGAAGGAACGTAAGGCATTGGTGGTTCCATCGTATTTGTCCACAATACCCCCTACTATGGCACTTTCTTGGAAGGCCGAATCCCTGGAGAGTACGAGTTGTTTCACGGCTGCATTTTCAGCCTTTAAGTTCTGTACTTCAGTTGTCAGTTCTTGCATACCTCTCATGAGGTCTTGGACAGCTGTTTCCATTGTAGAATCAATATTCAATCCCTGGTGTCTCAAACTGTCACACTTTGCCTGAAATCTCACCTGTTTGTCTTCGTAAGTCTTGGACTGGGTATTTTCCTTTTTCCGGACAGATTGGAACTTGTAGAGACACGGTCGCGTATCCTCTGTCGCCAGTGTGCAGGTGAGTCTGACCGATGGAGTCTGCGTTCAATTCCAGGAAGGAGCACGAGTAACAAAGGTCCCCGGGAGGAAGGAAGCCAGGGAGGAACCAGAATGCAACAAGGTAAGGAGCGAGCGCCACGGGCGGAAGGCCCTAGAAAAGGAGAGCGCTCAAGATGGCTAGGATAGAGGAGGACTATAGAACCTGGGAAGTAAGGTAAGAGCACAGGAAAGTACGACCACACTTGCCGAAGTTCGGAAGTTTAGCGTTGAGACGCGAAGCGCTGCAGGGGCGTGTCTCTTTTCAAGGAACTGGCGAACTCTTGAAAACGTTAGAGCGGTACTCACGCACTAATGTCGGCCATGTTGAGTGTATCTTAGAGGGAATGTAGCAATGTCTTATGGACCATGTAGTCTAGAAGGGGCTGAAACAACGAATCATGACAAAAGGGGATGTTTACTGACGCGAAGTGGCTAGCCTGAGTCTCCCGAGATCTCACCCCCTTTGAGAAATGGTTAGATGCATCTACTTCCCACAAGGGCTCCCCTTCGAGCATATATACATTCTTGGTATCAACCCCAGTGGTGGGGAGATGTACATTTAAAAGGTTTTGGGTGGAGCTTGCAGTGGAGGAGATTACAGATGAGGTCTGGACAAAAATGTTCCAGATACCTTTCCATGGTAACCTGTGCACCTCATCCATGGAACACAATTTTAAGATGCTACAAGGGTGGCACAGAGACCCATTGAAGATTTCATTTATTTTTCCAAGGGCCTCCCCCATGTGCCCCAGGGGCTGTAGTCAGGTGGGTTCCCTTTCACACACGTGGTGGCACTGACCTAAAATACACATCTTCTAGCAGGAACTTCTCAGCTGGATTAAGGAATATTCAGAGATCCAGTTGAGCATGAACCCCCTCCAGATGCTGCTGGAATCCCGGCCAAAGACCGTGAGGAATACTGGCTGCTAAGGGTATGTGAGGCCATGCTGAGATTGGCTATGGCACAGAAATGGAGGGCGGGGAGGGCCCCCATAAGAATGGAATGAGACCAGAAACTATGCAATATTATGGTGATGGCAAAGTTGACGGCCAATGTTAACAATGACTTGGGGTCCTATTTGGAGGAATGGGGCCAGCTAATGGCAAGGATGTAAGGTGTCAATACCTATTCACTGAGGAAGAAGAAAAACACAGCCTACCATAGCTCTAGGTCAGGCGGAGGGAGCCAATCCAGTGCTGAATTAATGTGAAGTCAAACAAACGTTGTTTTTGAACGATTCATGTGTCACGACCCCCGAGGTGGTAGAATGTATAATCTTTTAATGCTGCAACAAAATGCTGACGATTGGATCGGGGGTGGAAGGATGACATTATTTAATGAAGTATTCAAAATGTCTTTATTGTTGACTGTGTCAGTTAAAATGCCAATAAAAACTAAAGTTAAAAAAGAAAAAAGTAATGGCGTCAATATGCCGGATGCACCCGTCTCAGAGACTCTCCATTACTCAACCAGTGTTTGCGCTGTGTGTACGGTGCTCCAAATACCTCAATTCAATAAAATCAGCGAGTTTATCATACATTTTAAAGTCTCCAATAGTCTGACTCTTGCTATGTGTTCCATTATGGCCAGACGAGTCTACTTGCTGAATGCTTGTGACAGCTCCCTAATCTCCACCACGACAAAGCGCGGATGGAGAAAAAAAGGGCTTTTATGTGCAGCGTCATCACCACGTACACATGTGATGAAGTCATATGTAAACAAGTATACCGCACAGATGTGGTTGCGGTTATCTGGCGATGAATTGTGGGAATTTATCACTGCTCCCACCATGTCTTGCAACGAGTGTGATGTTCCCAACCCTACTAGATAGGTTTAGAAAGACCTGAACAGTGTCTCTAATAGATACGTCAAAATCAAGTAGGTCTGAAGTGAGTTTGTGTGTCAATCTGCAGACAAAATAATAAGGGTCTCGAGAACATTTGTTTACCCAATGAGCTATATTCCAAGATGGAATTCAATGTCCGCTCCAGGTGAGTGGTTGTTGATAGGGTAGCATGTTCACAATATATACGGTCTGACATATGTCAGAGACCTTCATAATATATACATTTCAAGTCTCCCCTAATACATCCGTTGGTCCAACCATTTTACATCTTGAAATTACTTAATACATTAGCTCATGCCCAGATGCAACCAAATTCTCAGAATTTGACAAAGTCCATGTCGGCACACCCATAAGCCATCAGGCCATATTTCTGATAAAAAGTGGACACACAGTTTTGATTGTAATTGATCTCTAGGACATGATTGGCACAGATATATGTCATACTCCCATTCTCAACATGGTAGTTACGATCTGAATTTAATCATCCCATGTGATTCACAGGTATGGGCCCAGGTAAAAGTCCTCATTCCTGCCATTGGGACTTAAGCTGTCCAACTTTTCGATCCAATACATCTCTCTCTGACTCAGTTTCTTTGATAAGTCTCCACCCCTGTTTGATATTTGTACTACCTCCAACACAATAAATCTAAGTTGGGCAACAGTGTGGCGATGCTCTGTGAAGTGCCTGGCAACAGGCAAGCGTATATTTTATGTCCTGATGTTGCTTTTGTGCTCGTTACATCTTTCCTTGATCTTTCTGGCAGTTTGTCCAACATAGAAGATGACATATAGGCAGTTCAAACCATATAACACTGATATTGATTCACATGTAGCGAAGTCTCTCAATTTGATCTTGGAGCCTGTACATGGATGTCTCACATAACTCCCCTTCATAATATTATTACAGTTACTACAATGTAGACAGGCAAAAGTGACACATTTCTTCCTCGCTAGAACAGTCTGTGGGTTTGGTTTCATTTTCTCACCTTTAATTAGTATGTCCCTGAAATTCCTACCTCACTTGTATGCTATAAGAGGTTTTAGGAAAAGTTGTTTAACTGCATGTCGAGTTGTATTAGTTTCCAGTTCTTCTTGATTAGTCGTGTCACATGGTGACTTTGGCTAGAGTATTTAAGCGTGTAGAGGAATAGAATTTCATTTGTTCTTGGGGTATCCTCTATGTAGATATTTATTAGTAATGTTATCATTTTCCAGACTCAGTGTGGTATCATCGGAGATGATGCGTTTCAATCTCAGGAATTGACCAAATGGCAAATTGTCCTTCCAGTGCCTGGGGTGTTGGATCATATAGTGCAGAGAGTTATTCACATCGCTATGGTTTATGAAAAATGTTCATTGTCAACACTCCCTCTTTCAGTTCAAACTCCACATCCAGATAATGCAATTTCGGTTCACCCACCTCCATCGTGAAGTATATCTGTTCATGAACAGAATTATTATTATTATTTATTTATTTGTATACAGTAATTCAACTTTCACAAACATTCAATTAGCAATTCCAACGCATTTTTACACAAAAGGAAAAACATCAATAGTTATTAGTCAGTACAAATACAAAATGCCAATAGTACTGCATATTAAAATTCATACAATCATTTTAAACACATCACATCGAAACCATTATATCAACAGCACTGTAATTCATTTATATTCATTAAATCCCTATATGGCACAATGTATTAACAATTAATCTTAATATCATAAATAATAAATTAAACTACAAGTACCAGCTTACATATTAAAACACTCCCATAGTCAAACTGCATGGGCCTGCTTATATAAGCATCCCTGCCTAGGTAAGCAGCCGTAATATATACCATATGTTACTAAAATTGTACCCTCAGCAATAATTTCAACATCATTTTCCATAGTCTAAACAATGCAAAATGTTTCCTACCATTTCCAGAGTTCAAGCACTATGTCCAAAAGGGATCCGACTTGATAAACTTGATATTATATACAAAACACCTAATGATCTCTATTATAGTGGGCGCTTACCCTGCACATTCTGTGAATAAATGTCTAGCGGATTCCAAAATATTATTACTTTTACATTTCTGACATGTGCGCTCTTTGCGGGAGATATTATAGCTTGGCCCAAGGTTCATCAATGTCGGCAACTGGTTAGTCCTAATCTTTAACAAAAACATTCTCAAGGCAGAACTTGGACAACACATAATATATCTTTGCGCCTTGAGATATATGTGTGTAACATTAAGCACTTCAGCATGAGACCGTAGACTATACAGATGGTCATAATTCTCAGTCCAGTCCCGTAAGCATAGCTTCTTTTTATATAAACGCTTCAGAACTTCAAAGCAGGTGCCACGTCTAAAGTCCGGTTTCCAGACAATTTTTCCTAGGCCCAATTATCAAAATCCCTGCTTTCAACTTTTAGCATACAATCCGGTATGTTTGCCAACATTGAAAGCAATTCACATTGGGGAAAGGTATTCTTTTTTAAGTATAGTACACCCTGCCTCATAATAGCCAGACCCTTACGTGATAACAAGCCTAACTCAAGTCTAAGATATTCCATAGGCATTGACCTTGGCAGACTGAGGACCGTTTTCCAGAAATATCCTTCGATTCTGTGAAGCGATTGCAAATCTTCAATGGCAAGAGCATCCAATCCATAAAGTACCATTGGACTAAAACATTGTTTGTACAGTACAATAATACCATCTAAGCAATAACCCGCATTAGTACCCGGTGCGCGCTGTACACCGGGAATACTATGTATGGATTGGCTCTTTTCCGAGCCATACCACACGGTATTCTTGTGTACGTTAGTGCGTCCCGTGCGTGCCGGGTACTCTGTTCCCGGCGAGGAGCGTGGCAGCCCCTTAGCCAATGAGGAAGCTCGAAGCGTGGCAATCCCCGCCCCGAGCCTTCCCATGGCTGGAGGCTGCCTTCGTCCCCCGCCGGGGACTCAGATACGTTTTCCTTTTCCTCCAAACAAACCCGCAAACTATCCCCTCCCCACCCTCCCAGCCCCACTTGACTTCTTTTTTCTTCTTTTCTTGGGAGCGAACGCACTGGAAACACTTCTGTTCCCAGCGCGTCTGCTACTGATGGCTGCCATGGAAAGGCAAAACGGACTATGTGTTCCCTTTCCCGGCAGCCATTTTTTTTTTCTTATTTTCTGTTTCGAAACGCGGCAGCGTTTTGAAACAGAAAAAAATCAATACCCCGGTCTAACGGGAGGCCGGGGTACTAATGGCTATAAGACCCTCGGCAGCGGGACAATACCACCCACGGTAATGCCCCCAGGGCTTCGTTACTACGGCCCCGTAGGCATTACCTGGGGCGGTATTGGCCCACTGCCTCGGGTCTTATTGCCACAGTCTGTGATGCAAATTTACGTATTAACTTTAAATGTTGCTTTGCACTGAGTCTCTTAGTTTCCTTAATACATATAAAGGCTCTCGAGGGACTCATATCCAATCCCAGATAGGGGTATTTAACAACCCTCTCGAGTACTCCTAAACTAGTGGAAAAACAGGACATTTAATTGATTTCGCTCCCACAATCATCAACTTGGTTTTCTCCATATTTATAATCAGATCATTGGCAATCGTGTATTCAATTAGTTTCTCTGACATAACCTTCATTCCACTGAAAGTAAAGTTAAACATAACGAGATCATCAGCATATAACATACACAGTATCAAACGGGCCCCTATTTTTGGAAAACAGCCCCGAGTTTGAGTAATTATTAACGGAAGATCCGCCGTATAAATATAATAAAGTAGGGGCGCCAATGTGCATCCCTGCTTAACCCCTACACTAGTAAGCATGGGTGCCGAAGGTCCCCCTTATCATCCATCCTTGCACGTACCGATGTCTCGTAATGCAATCCTTTTAATACACTGAGCAACCATCTAGGACCATCCTGGACATCCCCAGTGCTCCATCTTGGCCCACAATTCTTGCCTACAAACCCCATCACAGGCTGCCCTAAAATCCACAAATATGGAATAAAGGGCACTCCCTCCAGTGGCCGATGCTTCCCTATAAAGGGTATAAAGGGTATCCATCCATTTTTGCAAGGCTTCTAAAACAAATGACCGAAAAATGTTTCCTGTAGAGTCTAACAGGGAAAGGAGCCTATAATTCACTGGTGAAATCCGCTTACCCTTTTGGTAAACTAGCACCAATAGTGCCTGTTGCCATGATCTTGGGATGCATTGTGTCGAACAAACTCTATTATAAAGTATTTTTAATAATTTAGCCCAAATACAGGGATTCAATTTCAATACTGTGTTGGCAAGGCCATTAGGGCCAGGCGCCCTAGAGTTATTTAATTTCAAGATCTTTTTCTCTATAGAACCCTCACTTATATTCAAATGCCACCCTTGCAAACAAAAGGTAGATGGCAAAGGAAAAGTACCCGCGCCATTAGTCTTATTGATATGTTCTACGCATTCCCTTTCCTGGATGGGATTAAGGGTCTTCTCCTTATTATCAGCCTTAGCTTTATTTAGCTGCCTCCATGCTTCCTCATAATTTCTCTTACTCAGGACAACAATCATCTCTTGCCATCTTTAATTTTTAATGGAACATTTCCATCGCTTATATCGTTCCCTATAGGCATTCTTAATCTTATCTATCTTTGCTTTCTTAACTTCCTTAGAATAGATTGAGACATTAATCCTTCTTATGTCTCTTCGCATAATACGCTTAACGCCCCGAACCGCTGGGTCATACGGATTATTACTTTTAGTACATGCCGTATACTGCCTGATACAGCACTTACCAGTCGATGTGGCTAAATTCTTAATCCAATCTTTCGATTTCATCTCCACTCAAAACCCCAAGGCATAAATAACCTTTTTTTAAAATAAATTTTATTGATTTTTACTACAAACAAAACATAACCAACACACCTGACATTTCCAGGTTCAAGCTTCTTATCATACACTTATATATTATTTATTGCTGTCTTCCCCCCCCCCACTTTTAACTCAAGCTTCCACCTCAGTTCCTTGGATTTCCCTTCCCTTGGGGTTAATCCCCATCGCCGTTCTCAGACGTGTCATGTTCACTGGATACGGCATCGGAGGATCTCGACAATGTGGTTGTCTCCATGCTATCAGAGGTCCCACTTCAGCATCCTCCCCTCTGCTGGCTGCCTCATACCAAGCTACTGTCTTGGCATTTGCCCATTTCAGGAGGTCGTTCCTCCAAACCTCTAATCTGGGTCTGTGGGCTGCTTTCCAGCCCGTAGCTATTCTCCTTTTGGCCAGGATGTAGGCCAGGTCCTTGAGTTTGAAAATATGTTTCAGGTTGCGTGGTCTGGAAATCCCCCCATCATGCATGCCCATACGGATTCCACATCTAGCTTGATTCCCTTTTCGGATAGTGGTAGCTTGACTTCCTCACAGAATTTCCCCACCTCCGGGCACGCCCAAAACATATGGATCATCCCAGCATCCACCTCCGTGCACTTGGGGCACTTTTGTACTCCCGTACTCCCGAATCTGGCGATCCTTTGGGGGGTCATGTATGCCCTATGGGCGACGTATAACTGAATCTGCTGCAGCCTCGCATTCTTAGACACCTTTTCATGATATATGTGTGCTCTTTCCCACTGACAGTCTTGCATTGGTTCTCCCGCTTCCTCCTCCCAGTCTCGTCTCAATTGGAGCAACTCCTTACCCACTCTAGACATCACCAGCTCATAGATCCAGGATATTTCGTGCCCTCCCTCCGAAATATCGTACATTATTTCTATTCCAGTTTCCGGTTGTTCTGCTAGTTCTACTTCGGACCACGTTTCCTTCACCCGTTTAATTATTCTAGTATATGTGATATTTTGCCCCGAATGTACCCCACTTTCGTCCACTATTGTTTTGAAGTCAAGTGCCTTCCTCTCTTGCCATATTTCTCCTAAGGTCGCTAGGCCTACCGGCTCCCAGTGTTTGCGGATCCCTTTCCTCAGTTGCTCATCCACCCCACGTAGCGCCACAAGCGATGCCTGTGGGGAGCATGGGGTCGGGTTTCCCACAGTTCGGCATGCTTTGCGCCACGTCTTCCAAACCAGTTCCAGCAATCTCAATCACCCATGCAGCTCTGGTTTGGGTAGCCATATCAGTTCTTTTTAGGAAATAAGGGTCGCATTCACCCCTCAGCAATCTAGATTCTGCTGTATCGTCTTCCGATAGCCACCTAGCGACATATTGTAGCTGCCCTGCCAAGCGGTATATTTCAAAGTTCGGCAGGTTTAGGCCCCCTCTGTCATACGTGTTCTGTAATTTCCATAGGGCTACTCTGTTTCTAGAGTTGTGCCACAGAAACCCCTACATAAACTTTGGAGCTTACTGAAAAAGCGTTTGGGCAACATGTATGGGATATTTGCGAAGAAGTGTAGTACCACCATCTTGAGCAAGGCCGCCCTTCCCACCAAGGCTAGGGGGAGCTTTGCCCAGAACCCCATGCTGTTCTTGATACCTTCCACTGCCCTCTCCATGTTATATTTGTGCTTGTCTGCGATTGTGTGATATATATTAATCCCCAGGTATCTGAATGTTTTGGTCTGCCAAGCTATCTGCAAGATAGGTAAGTTCTCCTGTGGGACTCCTTTGTACCTCCCCAGGGGAAACATGCATGATTTTTTGGGGTTCACCGCTATGCCTAATCGAGTCGCGTAGCGTTCCATCACCTCCAAGATGTATTGCAGGTTTTCCTCTGGGTACCACAGGTATAGCAGCATATAATCCGCATACAATGATATCAAATGCACTCCCGCCTTAGTGTGGACCCCTATTTCTTTGTACTGCTGTCTCAGGCAGATCGCTAGTGGTTCTAGTGCAAGGATATACAGCATCGGGGACCATGGACAGCCCTGTCTCGTGCCTCAGCCGAGTTGCCATTTGTCTGAGATTATCGCTCCACTTTTGAGCCTGGCTGTTGGGGAACTATACACCATTTTCACCCACCTCAGGTACCCTGGTTCTATTCCGTATTCTTTCAAGGCCGCTATCATCAGGGCCACCTTACGGAGTCGAAGACTTTCACTGTATCTAACGAGACTATTACTATTTCACTTGGGTCGCCCTCTGCCTGTTCTATGATGTGGTGGAGCCTTCTGTGGTTATCGGAAATGCTTTTGCCTGGGACATATCCAGTTTGATCGGGGTGTATGAGTTTGTTGATTACCCTCTTCAGTCAGTTCGCCAGCACGGCCGTGAGAATTTTACTATCCTGGTTTAGCATAGATAGGGGTTTGTACGACCCGCATTCCGTGCTTGGTTTATCAGGTTTGAGGAGTGGAATAATTACCGCCTTCCTCAGAGATTCCGGCAGTCTCCCATTATCAAAAAAGGCCTCGTTCAGCATTGCCAATAGCGGGGGGAGCACCTCTTGTCTATACGTTTTATAAAATTCACTGGGGAGCCCGTCTGTCCCTAGGGCTTTGCTAGTGGGCAGATGTATTATCACTGTTTCTAATTCTTCTATTGTGATTGGGGTATCCAGGTTCTCCCTGTCTTCCTCATTCAATTTAGGTAATCTTATGTCTTCTAGCGTCTCCTGAGTCTCCTGCTCTGCGGTCTCCCCTGTATCTTCATAGAGGCGTTTGTAGAATCTAAGGAATCCCTTGTTCACTCTTTCCTGGGTGTTCCAGACTTGGCCCTCTTCTCCCGTTATCTCCCTAATTGCTGATCCTGGTGTCTCATTCTTGTATAGCCATGTGAGCAGCCTCCCCGGTTTGTCCCCCTCCTGCATGTTGCCTTTCGATGTATTTTTTATAATTCAGATTACATAGCCTCTCCCAGAGCCCACCACAAGCTTGTTGTAATTGGCACACCTGTTTGGCGTCTTCCAGTGAGGTTCCCCCTCTTTTCATAATTACTTCTAGTTTCTTTTCTGTCTCCTGTAACTCTCGCTCTATTCCCCCTTTGAGCCCTCTAGATTTAGATATGGCCGCCCCTCTCACTACCACCTTGAAGGCCTCCCATAGGGTTCCCTCTGACTCCACGCTTCCGGTGTTATTTTCAAAATTCCCAATTATCTCCTCCCTTAAGTCCTCTCGGAATGCAGTATCCTTTAATGCCTCGGCCCTAAGCCTCCATGTTGGGATTCTGGATCTGGGGGGCTGATGTCGCCACGCCAGAACAGAGGGGAGTGGTCCGATAATATTCTCGCCTTATATTCTGAACCCGTCATTTCCCCAACAAGTTCCGGAGTGGCGAACATGTAATCCAGTCTCGTGTACAGGTTGTGTGGGGCGGCATAGTGTGAGGTATTGCCTATCATTCGGGTGTTGCTGCTTCCATATGTCTTCCAGCCCAAAGTCTCTCAGCAGGGCTAGTAGCGTTTTCGCTGCAGGGGTGGGCTTATCTACTTTTGTATCTGACCTGTCCATTTTGGGATTTAGCGTGCAATTGAAGTCCCCGCCCCATATGACCGCGCCTCCTATGTGGAGACTGATTTTACTATCCAGTGTCTTAAAGTAGGCCACTGTGTCTTGGTTAGGGGCATATGTATTTATGATGCACAGTTCTCTGTTCTCTAGCAGCCCCCACATCACTACCATCCTCTCGTCCGGCTCCACCGTGGCCTGTAGCATCTGGAAGGGCACATGTGGCACCACCCAAATGATTACCCCTCTGGCGTATGCTGAGTACGTTGCTCCTATGGTGGTCCCTCTCCGCTTTTTCTTAACCACCTCTTGTTTCTCTTTGGTGAGGTGGGTTTCTTGCAATCAGGATATATCCACTTGTTGTCTTCTCAGGTACAACATTACCTTATTTCTCTTCAGGTACCTATTGAGGCCTCTGACATTCCGGGTTACTATTCTCAGATCTCCCATTGTCTTCTGTATCTTATCCCTTCTCCCTCCCTCCTTGTCCTTCTCTCCGATTTTGCTTGACGTGGATGTAAGCTCGTTCCCTGTCAATTTCAACATTAACCCCCCCCAACTAGCCCTCCGCCCCCTAGTCTCCCCAACGAAATTCACTGCACACCTCACAATTCCCTCCCCTCCCCCTGCCCTTCCCGTTCCCAACTGTTGCACAACTCCATTCCTGGATCTCAGGTTATCCCGCATTTGGTCCTTTCTCTGTGGTACCGATATCAAGAACCCAGCAGGGAGTTACTAAACTGTCTATGGGGGTGTGAGAGCGAGTCCCTCCAGTCTCCTGCAATTTTGCACCATGCTTGGACACATCTATTTATTCAACCCATCTCATGGCTATCCCAGCTGGCTTCGCCCTGTCTTATATTCAAGTCCCAGTCTCTGGTTTTACGGCACATCGAATACTGCAACCGCTGTCTTACGTCTTACTTATCTGATCCGTCTTTTTTCTGGTTGTCTATTTCCAACGGGAAGTTCTGGGCATCCAACCACTCTGTTCTATATTCGGGGGTGTCAAAGAACAGGGCCCTGTTGTTGTGGTACACCTTCAGTTTCGCCGGGTACATCAACATGTATTTGTAGCCCGCCTCTCGCAGTCTTTTCTTCACTGACCCATAGTTCATTCGTCTTCTCTGCACCAAGAGCGTGTAATCCGGCTACACTGTAATAATCGGTGATGCCCTTTCTATGTTGCCACCTTTCTGGAAATGTTCTAGAATCTTCTCCCTATCTCGATAATTCAGGATTTTGGCGATTATTGGTCTTGGGGGGGGGGGGGCTCCTGGTGGTGGCCTCCTTGTTAAGGCTCTGTGTGCTCTTTCCACTGCAAATCCTTGGGTGAGCGCCCCTCCTCCTATTTCTTGTAGCAACATCGTTTCGACATAGTCCATTGGGTTTGATCCCTCTGCACCTTCCGGTAGTCCCACGATACGTATGTTATTTCTCAAGGCACGTCCCTCCGCTTCTTCCACTCTATTTTTGAGGTTGTTCACGTGTTGTTTCAGGATGTGGATCTCCGATGTATGGGACACACATGCAGCTGTATTTGGGGTCACTTCTTTTTCCAGTTTGCCTGTGCGCTCCACCAACACCCTGACATCTTGTCTGAGTAGATTCACTTCCTCTTGGACTGCGCCGACTCTGAGTTCCAGTGCTGCCTTGAGTTCGACCATGGCTGACTCCAGTTTAGTTTCCCACGTTAGTTTCAGGTCGGCAATCGCTTCCATGATCTGCTGATCTTTGCGTTCCATGGTAGTATCTGTGGGTGGGGTCTTCTCTTTGCTCCTCGCCCCTTCTGTCGGTTGCAGTGTTTTTGCATATTCCTCCAGCGTGGATTGTTTCACTTTTGCCTTGGCCTGTTTGCTCGGCCATCTCTATGTTGTTGTGTGCCTCTGTTTGGGCTATCAAGGGTGTAATATTCGGCTCTTCAAAACTGTTCTGTAGTTAACTGTAGTTCGAGAGGGAGGCTGTGGTTTGGGTCTACGTGTGCTATTTGTATTGTCCCTTGAGTGGGATGTGCTCTCCCACGTCTCCTGCCTGCTACCACTTCTGTTGCCTTTGTATACCAGCCCTTGTTGGGCCGTATCACCTCCTCCGTTCTTAAGAGTTCGTCGTCATGTGCCGGCCTTGTGTCTGACCAGCCGATTCCTGTTTGTGAGCGCGATGTTTCGCTCTGGGCGGGTGCTTGGCCTTGTCCCACTTCTTAGAAGCCCTGTCGGATGCCTCCTTTGCTGCTGTTCTTCCAGGTGACAACTGCGTTTTCTTCTCGGTTGTGTGCTGTACCGTGGCTTGCCACTCATGGGTGCCTATGCGTGGCACTCATAGTGTGCCTTTGCCTTGCACAAGCCAATTGTTTTTGTGGATTTCCGTGGGGCAGTCTTGCTTTGCCTGGCTCTTGATCTGATTGTCGATGCTTCTGTTTCTGTCAGCAGGTTCTGTCTGGTATTTATACGTGTTATGCTCTTGTGCTGCACATATGTTGGACACGTGAGGCATACAGATGATACCCCGTCCGTGTCTCGTTGCCTAATGCAGGTCTCTAATTGTCTTTGTTCCCTTCTGGGCCCACCCGAGTTTAGCTGCAGGGCGTTGCAAACTCCTGGTACCGAAAAACATCACCTGCAGCTGCAGCAAGGCTTTACACTTCCACTCTTCAGTCTGCATCTCGCAGGTCCCCTCTCTGCAGGTTATAGTCTCGGGCGGTTCCTTTGTTCTGCTGGAAGGAGTCCTGTTCCCTACTACCCACTGCCTCCTCCTATTGCCTCTTGCAACGCTCCTTTGCTCACCGCTCTGGCTCACTCTGCTTTGTGCATTGGGCTCCCCACTGTGGCAGGCAGAGCGCTGGGCTCACTCTCAGTGGCAGCCCTCCGTACCTTGGTTTGTTCCTCCGGCCCACTTTGGTACAGGCACTGTGAGATTTTGTGTGTGCACGTCTGTGCACACGACTGGCACCTTCCCAGATGGGAAGGGGAAGCGCAGTGCACCATTTTTTTGTTACTCCAGGCCAGCCACTGAAGTCTCTGCAGCCGTAGCCGGGTTGTTTCCGTTTATGCCACTATCATGGCAGTTTGTCCAGTGTACCTGCCCTATCGTGCGCTGGTCTTCTGTGCTCTCTGCGGTCTTATGGACGCCCTTGTTACTGCTTATTTGGTATCTCCATGGTCAAGCATTGCGCACTGAGCCGTGTCTCCTGCAAACGCTGGGCATCCTGTTTTATACCTGTCTGGCCGAAACGAGCGTCTTCGGTCACTGTTTGATCCGACCTGCGACTGTTGCATTTTGTTCTTTTTCCACGTCTGCTGTGTTTGTCTGCCTGTACAGTTAGGTCCTCGTGTGATACTATATCGCCATGAGTTCCACCGCCACACTGTATCTCCCGGGTGCCTGATGCTCCGGTTCTACACCCTTTCTGCATCTACTCGCTTACGTAGTAATTGATCAGCGCCGTGTTAGGGGCTCCACGCTTGGGCAGTGTCTCATATGCTGGGCCGTGCTTGGGCAATGTCTCATATGCTGACGGACAGCTTCCTCGGATGCTGGGTTCAGCCACCAATGGACACCCTGTGTGTCCCACAGTTGTTGTTGGGTTCGCCGTCTCCACTGCTGTTCTCCCCCAGCACCCAGTGCGGTCCGTCCGTGCTCACAAGCGCTGCACACCTGTCTTGCTGCAAAGCCTCTCTGTCAGTCACGGTCCATCTTGGATTTTCCCTCAGTGAGCCGTCTCGATCTTCCAGGACTCAGTGCTTCGAAATTACAGTGTTCAGCGACTCAACAAAGCGCTCCGGGCCAGCCTCACGGTTTTACAAGTATGCACCAGTATTTTCATGAGTTGCATGCAGTTCCATGTGCACTTTTATTCCGGATCGTTGGCGTATCAGCAGGAGCTCCTCCGGGAGCACGTCCATTTACATGGCCTTCTAGCCACGCCCCCCAAGGCATAAATAGCCTTACACAGGTTCCTATCATTCCAACGGATGATAATTCCAGCTTGGTTAGCCTGTACCCCCGAACACCGAGGCTGACCTTGACATGCCTTCAGAGTATCAAGCACTTCCAGGGTCAGACCTAATGAGTGGTGATCACTACAACACAAATCTCTAACCAGGAGCCCTGTAGCTGCCAGCGGACAAGTATTGTTTGCAAATACATAATCCATCGTGGCAATGGAATTAGGCCCCTTCCAGGTATATTGACCAGGTACATCCCCCTTAGTGCGACCATTCAAATTGCTATTATCCATATTCTTGAGGAACCTGACCAATCGCGTCCCTCTACTATTATAACCACTGGCCCCGGCATATGCTAATCTTTTTATGTAATATCTAAAAAGTGAATCCATCTTGAATCACACACATTGGTCAGCCAAGTTAGGGGTCTGGAAACAATACATTGACGATGTATTCGTAATCTGGAGAGGTGAACATCTGGATGAGTTCTTAACATATCTCAATTCTGCTCATGAACGGATACACTTCACGATGGAGGTGGGTGAACCAAAATTGCATTATCTGGATGTGGAGTTGGAACTGAAAGAGGGACTATTGGCAACAAACATTTTTCATAAACCTACCGATGTGAATAACTCTCTGCACTGTATGAAGCAACACTCTGGGCACTTGAGGGACAATTTCCCATTTAGTCTATTCCTGAGATTGAAATGCATCGTCTGTGACGATACCACAATGAGTCTGGAAAACGATAAAACGACAAATATCTACAGAGGATATCCGTAGAAAGTGATCGAGGCAGCCAAGACTAAAGCGGGGGGTATAACACGTGAGGAACTTCTGAATAAAAAACCAAGGCCAAAGAAATTTCATTCCTCTACACGCTTAAATATTCTAGTCAAAGTTACCATGTGACACGACTAATCAAGAAGAACTGGAAACTAATACAACTCGACACGCAATTGAAACAACTTTTCCCAAAACCTCTACAACAGAGGTAGGAATTTCAGGGATGTACTAATTAAAGCTGAGAAAATGAAACCAAACCCACAGACTGTTCTAGAGAGGAAGAAATGTGGCCCTTTTGCCTGCCTACATTGTGGTAACTGTAGTAATATTATGAAGGGGAGTTATGTGAGACATCCAAGTACAAGCTCCAAGATCAATTTGAGAGACTTATGCGATCAAGGAGAGATGTCACAAGCACAAAAGCAACATCAGGACAAGAAATATACGCTTGCCTGTTGCTAGGCACTTTACAGAGCATCGCCATACTGTTGCCCAACTTAGATTTATTGTGCTGGAGGTAGTTCAAAAATCAAACAGGGGTGGAGACTTATCAAAGAAACTGAGTCAGAGAGAGTTGTATTGGATCGAAAAGTTGGACAGCTTAAGCGCCAATGGCATGAATGAGGACTTTTACCTGGGCCCATACCTGTGAATCACATGGGATGATTGAGTTCATATCGTAACTACCATGTTGAGAATGGGAGTATGAAATGTGTTTGTGCCAATCACGTCCTAGACACCAATTACAATCAAAAATGTGTGTCCACTTTTTTCAGAAATATGGTATGATCACTTATGGGTGTACCGACATGGACTTTGTCAAATTCTGAGAATTTGGTTTAATCCAGGCATCAGCTAATGTATTAAGTAATTGTAAAATGGTTGGACCAACGAATATATTAGGGAAGACTTGAAATCCATGTTTTATGAAGGTCACTTGACATATGTCAGACCGTATATGTTGTGAGCATGCTACCTTATCAACAACCACCTGAAGCGGACATAAACTTCAATTTTGGAATGTAACTCATTGGGTAATAATAAGGGTCTCATTTCTCGAGACCCTTTTTATTTTGTCTGCAGATTGACACACAGATTTACCTCACTCCTACCTAATCTTCACATATCCATTAGAGACACTGTTCAGGTCTTTCTAACCTATCTATTAGGGTGGGGAACATCTCACTGGTTGCAAGACATTGTGGGAGCAGTAATACATTCCCACGATTCATCACCAGATAACCGCGACCGCATCTGCACAGTATACTTGTTTAAATATGATGTCATCATGCAGGGACGCGGTGATGACGCTACAAATAAAAGCCCTTTTTTCCTCCATCCGTGCTTGGTCGTGGTGGAGATTAGGGAGCTTTAACACGCAAGCATTCGGTAAGTAGACTCATCTGGACATAATGGAACACATAGCAAGAGTCCGACTATTGAAGACTTTTACATTTATGACTAACTCGCTGATTTTATTGAATGCAGGTAATTTGAGCGCCATAAACACTGTGCGAACATTGGTTGAGTAATGGAGAGTCTCTGAGACGTGCGCATCCGGCATATTGATGCCATTACCTTTTACTCCATACAGCTACAGCAGGGTATGTTTTCCATTCTGGGTTTCTAATGGAGTAGTGGCCATGATTTAATTGCTTTTATACAAGGGAAAGAGATTGCTAATAATTTTATTCACTCACATAGGTTGAAACCGCTACTTCTCACGTGATTTGGATATTTTTGAAAATGTATGATTTGAAGACTAAGAGTGGCTATTGGGACTATGCTTTGGACCCACACCAGGTTAACGAGAATTGATGGGGCATGATAGTAAAGAATTGTGCCATTATATGTTTGGGAAAGGAAATAGAATGCACAAAAAATGTTGTATCAATTGTTACTTTAGATTAGATTCTGTTGAAATCCGTAAAGATTGGCGGACACTGCAAAATTGAAGCTTGAGCTTCTGTGGAAGGGACACTGGTCCTGAAACGCATAGCGCATATTTTTATTTTTATTTCGTAATCAATAAAACATTGTGTGTGAATGAATACTTCCTATAAGGAATCTGTAATTGATACACTTTGATTGACATACATTACAATTAGGTGTGCAGGGGACGCAAGTGCTCCACAGTATTAGACTTCTGCTCAGAGTAATTGCCAGTAAATTGTGTTCCTACTGGAACATGTTGTGACACTAGGAACATGTTTCATTTGAGTGACCACTTCAAATATTTTGGGATAACTTGTACAGACTTAGAGAATGTGTCCCTCCCCGTTTGTTTAGATAACACATGACAGTGTTACTGTCTGTGAGAACTAACACTATTTGTCCTAGACATTGTTGAAAAGCTTGTAGTGCTTTGAGGACTGCTTGCAATTCCAGTAGGTTTATGTGGTTTGTTGCTGTTGTTTGTGTCCACACGCTGTGTGCAGTATGATGAAGGTTATGAGCTCCCCATCCTGAAAGTGAGGCGTCTGTTAGTGGCTTGTACTGGCGGGTTGCGAAAAAGATTCCCTTTTAACATGTTGGGCCTCATTACGACCCAGGCGGTCCGGAAATAACGGTGGCGGTAAACCCGCCGCCACCGTTGTTTCCGGACCGCCTGAGTCCGACCCCTGCAGGTGGGAGGTGATGTTCCCGCCAGGTCTGACCTGGCGGGTTTAACACCTCCCGCATGCAGGCGGACGAGGAAGCACCGGCAGCATTACGAGATGCTGCTGGTGTTTCCATGATCCCCATTTCCATCGAGTCCCATAGGACTCAATGGGAATGGGGATTTACACCATTCCACCTGCGTGATTCCCGGAAAACCGGGGTTGTAATGCCCCGGTAATTCCGGGAATCACGGAGGCGGAATGGTAATACGAGTCCGGCGTTAACCAGGCGGTTTTACCGCCTCGGTTAACGCCGGACTCGTAATGAGGCCCGTTGTCTTTTGTCCACCAGTGTAGAGCCTGTACTAGTGTTAGCGAAACCACCACTAGATCGTCCCATGACAGCTTGACTGAGACCATTGTTTTGCTTGTCATTGCATCGGCGTGTGGGACAAGATAAATGCACAAAGCCATCATCCCAAGCAGGCGCATTGCCTTGCGCATGGTTTTCTGACGACCGGTGTTGTAGTGAGGTAATTGACATAGCATGTTTTGAACTATCCCATTTTAGCAAAAGACTAATTACTCCTGAGTCTTTATAATTGCTCCCAGGAATTGTTTGATTTGACTGGGGACCAGACTTGATTTCTTTTCGTTGATGGAGAACCCTGATTCGAACAACAGATTAATTGTCCATTGGGTGTTGCTTTTGCAAATCTGTGGCATCTGCTTTTAGCCAGTGGTCCAGATAAGGGTACAATGGAATTGATTCTCTGTGTAGGTGCGCCGCTACTACTGCTAATACCTTTGTGAACACCCTTGGTGCTGATGCATTGCCGAAGGGGAGGGCTTTGATTTGATATGATAATGATCTTGTGCAATTTTGAAGCGCAGGCACTTTCTGTGCACTGGCAACATTGAAATATGAATGTATACATCTTTCATATCCAATGTTGCCATGAAATCCCACTGTTTTGATAAAAGGATCACCTCTTGCAGCATTGCCATGCAAAACCTTTGAGGTTTGACATATGTGTTTGCTGGACGCACGTATAGTACAGGGCGCAAAGTTTAAAAATAAATGTATTAGTTATTTAACAAACAATACAAACCAAACTTGCAGTGCATACAATAACATTTCAATTATACATCACTTGATTTTGTTCACTGCTTCCCATATCCCACACCCCATTACGAGCCCATTTCCTCTGATGCTCTGTTCCCGCGTCTACCGCCGGGGTGTTCTCTTCCATAGGTTCCATTGGGTCTAGCATTGACCCAAACAATTCTGCTATTAATGATTTCCATGCCATCAGGGTCTCAGTCTCCTCCTCCCCGCCTACATTGCTAGCTTTCTACCATACCATAGTTTCTGCCTCTGCCCATTTCTGCAAATCCTTCCACCATACCTCCACTCGTGGTTTGTGGCATGTCTTCCATCCCATAGCAATTCTTCTCTTTGCAAGTGCATATGCCAAGTCCTTTAGTTTGCTCACATGCTTAAGTTTCTGCGGCCTAGGGAACCCCCCTAACAAGCAGGCCCACACAGTAGCCACCACGATCTTAATACCTCTTTCTGCTATCTTGTGTGCCACTTCGCTCCAAAAGCGCTCAATATCCGGGCATGACCAAAACATATGCACCATGCCCACATTCTCTTCATCACACTTAGGGCATGCTTGCCGTACTACATTTTTAAACCTAGATATCCTTTGGAGTGTCATATACGCTCTATGCGTGATATATAGCTGCATCTGCTTTAGTCTAGCATTCCTGGACACCTTCCTATGATAACCCTGGGCTCGTTCCCACATCCCATCGTCCATCGGGGCTCCCACTTCTCCTTCCCACTCTTGTCTCAATTGTACTACCTCCCTCCCCACTTTGGACATCACCATCTCGTATATTCTAGATGTCTCGTGCCCCCCCTCTGCTATGTCATATATCAAGTCTATGATAGCATCTGGGTCTTCCTCCAGCACCAATTCAGGCCAAGTTTTCTTAATTCTCTGCACCAGTCTATGGTACATGATGTACTGGCCTGTATGTAACCCAGTTTCCTCCCTCAACGTCTCGAAATGTATTATGGTCCCCTCTTGCCATATATCTCCCATGGTCGCTATCCCAACCGGTTCCCAATGGTTTCTCCATCATTTGGTAAACCCTATGCCACATCCTCCATCCAAGCACCATCATCTTGGGACGCCCCTCTACCTCTGCCCTGGGCAGCCACATAATTTCTCTTAAGTAGAATGGGGCGCAATCTTGGCTAATCAACCCAGATTCCGAGGTGCTCTCCTCAGAGAGCCATTTGGCCACGTATTGCAGATGGCCTGCTACATAATAGACTTCATAATTAGGCAGTTTAATACCCCCCTCTCCAAAAAATTCTGTAGCTTCCAGAGAGCCACTCTGTTCCGTGTTCCGTGCCACAGGAAGTCCCTACCCATGCTGTCCAATCTAGTGAAGAACTTCTTTGGTATCCAATATGGGATGTTGCCAAAGTAGTGTAGAAGCCTAGGCAGGACCACCATCTTCATAATCGCCCCACGCCCCATCATTGCTAAAGGCAGCTTTACCCAGAACCTCATACAATTTTCGATTCGCTTAATGGCTACCTCAGTGTTGCACCTATGCTCTTCTTCTACCGTGTTGTATATATCTATCCCTAGATAGCGAAATGTGCCAAACACCCTTGGGATCTGTAACACCGGTAGCTGTTTCAAGGGGATCCCTTTATATCCGCCCAAGCAAACATGCTGGACTTCTGAGGGTTCACTGCTATACCTGACATCCCTGCATATCTCTCCATAACCTCCAAGATATATTGGAGGTTTTCCTCCGGGTGTCGCAGATACAACAGCACATCGTCTGCATATAAGGATATCAGGTGTCGTTCACTCCCTACCGCGATGCCTATCGTGTCATACTGTTGCCTCAAGTAGATCGCTAAGGGTTCCAGAGCCAATATATAGAGCATAGGGGACCATGGGCAATCTTGTCTGGTGCCCCTACGGAGTTGCCACCTTTCCGATATCACTGCTCCAGTTTTAACTCTGGCTAGCGGTTCACTGTATAATATTTTGGCCCACTGTAAGTATCCAGGACCCATCCCATAGCCAGCCAGGGCCGCCAGCAACTATGGCCATTTGACCGGGTCGAAGGACTTTATTGCGTCTAGTGACACAATTGCCAGTTCACCATCATTCTCGTTTCCACATTCGATGACTCTATGGAGCCTTCTGAGATTATTAGATATATTCCTATTAGGGACATAGCCTGTCTGGTCCGGATGTATTAATTTACCAATGACTCTCCTCAGTCTATTCGCCAAAACAGCCATCAGTATTTTACTGTCTTGATTTAACATTGACAGGGGACTGTATGAACCACAGCTTTGCCCGGACTTATTAGGTTTTGGTAGCGGTATTATAATCGCTTCTCTAAGTGACTCCGGCAGTCTGCCCAGCTCATATGCCTCATTTAACATATCCAGCAGAGGGGGAAGCACTTCTCCTTTAAATGCTTTATAGAATTCACTTGGGAGTCCATCAGCCCTCGGGGTCTTACTAGTGGGCAACTGTCTCACCACCTCCTCTAACTCCTCTAGAGTGATCGGCGCATCCAGCTCTTCTCTTTCCTCAGCACTAATCTGTGGCAATCGTATGTCCTCCAATGTTTCTACAATCATCGCGCGATTATCCTCCCCATTCTCTTCATATAGCCGCCCATAATAGTCTGCAAACTCCTGGTTAACTCCCTCTTGAGTGTCAACCACGCTTCCGTCTTCCCTTGTTATTGTTCTAATCATAGGTCTCAGGGTTTCACTCTTATATAGCCATGCCAAAATCCTCCCTGGTTTATCCCCTCCCGCATGCTGTCTCTCTATATATTTTTTGTAGTTGAGGTTACCTAGTCTCTCCCAGTGCCCAACACATTTCTTCTGCAGCCTGAGTATCAATTCGGTGTCTTCATTAGTGTTATTTCCTCCCTTTAGTGCCCTTTCCAATTCACCCTCTGTTTCCCGGAGATCAGTCAAGATCCCCCCTTGGAGTCCTTTCGATTTCGCTATAGCTACCCCCCGCATCACAACCTTGAAGGCCTCCCACAATGTGCCCGCCGAGTCCACACTGCCAGTATTTATATCAAAATAGTTAATCATTTCCTCTCTCATGTCCTCCCTAAGAGGGGGTCTCTTAGCGCCTCTGCTCTGAGGCGCCATGTCGGTATCCTCGCCCTAGAGGACGATATTGCCATCCAAGGATCAAAGGGAGTGGTCCGAAAGGACTCTCGCTTTATATTCAACATGCGTGATCTCTGTTAGTATCTCTGGTGTGACAAAGACATAGTCTAGCCTTGTATGTAGCTGCTGTGGGGCAGAATAATGCGAGTATTGCCTGTCTTGGGGGTGTCGCGCCCTCCATGCATCTTCGAACCCAAAGTCATTCAGCAGTATTTGCAGCGCTTTAGCAGCTGGAGCAGGTCTGTCCATTTTCCCATCTGATCTATCTACCTTAGGGTTTAATACACAGTTAAAGCCCCCCCCCCCAGATCACGGCATGCCCCACGCACATGCTGAGGTTGTTACACAATGTCTTAAAATATGCTGCTGGATTTTGGTTCGGGGCATATGTATTTACAACACTTATCTCTTTATTTTCAACCAATCCCCTGAAATGGGACATGTGGCGCCACCCAAATAATCACTCCCCTAGCATACGCCGAATATGACGATCCCACAACCGTCCCCTTCCATTTCTTCCCAATCATCTCCATCTTGTCTCGCGTCAAATGCGTTTCTTGCAGTAGGGCTATATCTATCTTCTGTCTATAGTTTAAAATCTTTGCAATGATTGCTCTGGGAGGGGCCCCGGGCCGCGGTTTCCTCATCAGGGCCCGGTGTGCTCGTTCAACCGTAAACCCTTGTGAGAGCTTGTCTGCTCCTATCTCTTGCAGGATCATGGTCTCCACATAGTCCGTGGGGTACTGGCCTTCCTTTCCTCCGGAAGGCCGACCACACGGATGTTGTTCAGTCTTGCCCTTACTTCAGCCTCCTCTGCTCGGTTTTCAAGATTTGCCACCTGTTGCTTTAGTATATGGACCGCCTTCGCATTATTTGTGCTGGTGTCTGTGTTGGTTTTCAGAGCACTCTCTAGATTGCTTGTTCTGTCCGCCAGCGCTCTAAAATCTTGTCGCAGCAGAGTGACTTTGATTCCAATGTTGATCTTATTCTCCAAGGCCGTTCGTAGGTCCGCCATTGTTGTCGCCCATGAGGTTCTCAGCTCCGTTATGGCTGCCAGGACCGAGTTGTGTTCTCCTTCAGGGGTAACGTCCATTAAAGCTGCCGTTGCGCTTTGTGCCGGAGCAGTGGGGGTCCGTTGTGTCTTAGCAAAGACCTCCATTGTGGGTTGTTTACTCCTGGCCTTGGGCCCTTTTGCTGACATCGTGCGGGCTTGGCTACGTCTCCAAATCCAGTCTCTCTGTGTCGTGCCAGCAAGTATCTCAGTATTTCCACAGCGCCACCAGGTCAGTTCGGGCCCAAACACTCAATCTTCAGCGGGTTGCCACCTATGGTGGCGCGCACTATGTTATCCTCCGAGTGGGTCGTGTCCTCCCACGTACCTTCTCTAGCTGTTGTGGTCATCACCCCGTTCACTTGTTCCCTTAGGCCACTCCTTCTTCTCCACCACCATTGCAACTCAGGCTATTAATGCGTCCAATGTTACGTGTTCGCACCAATGCCTGCCGCCGTTCCCCTTACTGCACCAGCATCCGGCAAATGTCCAGGAAGAGCTAGATTGTTGGCCACTCCTGATGCTAAAATGCCAGTACCCAAGTGTCTGTTTCGCCTGGCAGCGCTTTAGTGTAAGTCCAGTATCCTTATGTAGGTCCCGGCTACTTTTACGGCCCACAATGTTAGATCAGTTCCTGGTCCCCCTTTCATAGAAGAGCGGGCTTCTGGCGCGCTCCAAGCGCTAGTGTATCACTATATTCCGTGGAGCACTGCTCCCAAATAGCATTATAACAGGGCTGCATACCAATCGGTGTTTTCTGCGCACCACTGCAATCAGAGGAGATTTACTGTTGGTCTCATTGTCACCTTTATCCTGTGCGGCTTGCCACCATCATTTATGGAACGAGCTAACGTTCTGTTTCTGTTCGCTCTGCACTCGTGTGTGCTTCTGCTATCGCCCACTATGTTCGGCAGACATCTGGGGCCCCGCTGCAAAGGTACAGTTATTTATGAGCGGCTAGAGGTTGGTGTCTTCCCCACAGATCTCGCCGCCGCCTGCGGTCTGTGTCCTTTGCTGCAACGTTTGTGAGCGGCAGGAAGCCGCACGAACACCAGTTGTCTGTCCTCCGTGACACGGCAACTGTATCCCTTATGGCGATCAGTTTGCCCACTCAAGCTCCGAAGCGCTGCCACATTGTTGTTATGAATAAATGTCAGGAGCAAGCCTTGAAAGCAGAGCGTCGCGCGTCCTGTGGCAGCTAACTTCCTTTGTTTTCCACCACCGTTCAGCTGCATTCGGTCTTCTTCGAGGCTGCGGGTATGATCCCTTTGTTGTCCGCCATCTTGGCGACAATGTATCCGCACGGCTGCATACTCAATGTTCTATTTTCTTCCGGGTGCCAGGCACGATTCACTTGCCTTTCGAGATTGCTGCAGGGTACTAATTCAGACGCTCATATCTTCATTTCTGGAGCGCATGAGTGGTTTTTCAAGCGTAATTCCCAGGATCAGTGTCGGATCAGCAGGAGCTGCACGAGAAGGCATGTCCTATTCCATGGCTAGTTAGCCACTCCCCCCTCTCCCTCCAGGGCGCATAGTTAACCTTTTTCTTTTTTTTTGGCACAAGGAGGTAAGTTGAATAGATACCCTTGTTTACCTCATCTGTTGGGACTAGTTCGATTGTGCCTTTCTGTAGCAGGGACTTTATTTCCTCTTGAAGAATTCGTTTTTATTGTGGCAATATGTTCAGATGTTTTGGAGGATGGTTCTGGGGTTTTTCTAGGAACTTGCAGTATCTCCCTGCCACAGTGGATAACACCCACTGATCGGATGTGATCCCTTCCCATGCCTGAGTGAACTGACAAATGTGACCTCCAACTGAAGTTGCATGGGAGGGAACCTGTACAGGAGCATCATTGCTTAGAGGCAGGGGAGCCTCTGGTGGCAGAGGCTCTACATCTACTTCTAGTTTTTTTTATACCCTCTTTGAAAGTTGGGCTGGTAACCGGTCGACTGACCCTATGTGTTGCCCCAGGATGAAGATTGGCCTTGGTTACATCCATAGATTTTGGGTAACTTTGCCCATGAAAGGAGCGTCGCGTGTTGAAGACCCCTCGTTGGATGAAAGGCTTATTTGTTATCTGGCCTAAAGATTTAAGAGTCTCATGCTCTTCCTTTGCACTCTTTAGTGCATCATCAACTTCCTTGCCAAATAATACATTCGGCTATGTTGGCATATTTAAAAGTGTGGGATGGGTTTGCATTTTGAAACCTGGCAGTCGTAGCTAGGCGTGCCGTTTGATCAGGGTGCCTTCCGCTATAATGCATCCTGCATTATCTGCTGCATCTAAATTATTTTTTAGGATGCAGCTGGCAACCTTTTTTCTTTCTGAGGTGGTCTTAAGAAGCTGAGATGTAAAGGGCTCAGAGACAGCATCAATTTGTTGTTGGATTGTATCGCAGACATGGCAGTTATAACTGGCAAGTAGGGTGGTGGTATTTGCAATCCGGGTTTGGTATGCAGCACAGGGTGCGACCTTCCTGCTTAGAGTATAGATCTTTTTACTCTGCTTGTCTGGAGATGCCTCTGTGGAAGCCAGCTGTGTGCCTGCCCTCTTTTTGGATGTTGTTACTACTAATGAGTCAGGTTTTAGCTGACCTCTAATATAACGGTGGCCAGTTGGAGCAGGTTTAAATATTTTTTTCGATGCAGGCGTTTACCGCTCTTGTCATGGTGAGTGTAAGTAGAGATGGTTGAATGCGTCTCTGCACTGACTGGAGAATTGGGACAAACTGGGTTCCAGAGGTTTGTATCCCACAGGATGTCATCCACAAAGTCTGTGTCATGTTGAGCCTCTTGTGTATCTATTTTGAAGTGCTGTGCAGCTTTAAGTGTGTTGCAGCTGGTTGTCAATTGGGCAGTCAGCAATAGGCTGATCTTGGTTTTCTGGGGACGGTATAGTGTAAATGTCTGGATCGTTGTCGTCGTAGAAAGGATCCTGATCCTGGTCAAATTGGTCATCCTGTGATACTTGATCACCTTGGTGGGAAGGGTAAATAATGTACAGGTCCTCCGAGCTGTCCTGACTGAGCTGAGAGTAGCATTAGCTTGGTGTGTGGAAGTGCTGGAATGTGAACGAGCCAGTCTTTGTACCTTTGCAGGTGATTCCCCACTAGTTCCCCCACTACCCTGTGCAGTACCTTGAGGGTGAGTGAACTCTTTTGGATGCCTGTCCATAAAGTCGAAAAAGCAAGAAATCCTTTTCATTACTTTTTTGAACTTTTCAGTGGTCCATTCAGTGGACCTTGCGAAACGGTCTGGCCCTGAGGAGAGGGTTTTTGGAGAGAAGCCTGTCCCTTGTGGTGTAAAGCCTCTGATAAGTTGTCTTCAGAGGGTGTGTTGTCTTTTTCTTTTGATTTGTGTGTTTTGTGTGATTTTGGCATTGAAATAGTAGATGTTTTCGACGTTTGCCCTTAAGCAGCATCTTGCGAACATGTTTTTGTATAAATTGCTGCATTTTTTACGTGCCTGAAGAGTGCACCAGAGATTTCTCTTTCGACGTGAACTCTTTGGCATGCGAAAGTATGGCCTTTTTAGGCACAGTGTCAGAAACAGGCCTACTCGGCACCTGGTTTCGAGACCTGACATGTGGCGAGTGCGAGGGCCCAGAGGACAGTGCACGTGCAGATTTTTCCTTCTCCTTCGACACCACATGGCCGTGTTTGGCTGACTAGTCGGCGTTCGGCCTGGTGTTGTGTCTTTAGTGTGTTTGTGAGAGTGTTTGCTTTTGCCGCCGGGTGTCTTCTCCATGACAGGACCGCCTGCTTATCGACCGCAAGCAGGGCAACATTTAAAAGGAGTGCTTTGCATAGTGGAAGGGAAAGGCAGCACAACGATAAACGGGAAGTTGTGTGAGGGATATAGACATTCTCTAAAGATACAGAGTATATACCCTCCCCACTCTCCGTATTGTAAAGGGCCGAAGCCCAGCGAGGGCCTGTGTAGGCAGCAGTCAAAGTCCAAAGAACAAGGATTTCTCTTTGCAGGTAACTGGAGCCATCCATCAAGCATTGCCGAAGTTTGCTTGAAAGCGGAAGGCGAAAGAGCGATGGAATGACAAATATAATATTAAACTTTGTTCTAATAAAGGCGTATAGCAAAGAATCTTCGCAACAAGCAAACGATTATGATGGTGGAACAAACAATCAGGGCGACCTCGATGCGTGAAGGACCCATGAGTACAGTAGATGTCACAACCAGGCCCAGTCGACGTCCCTTTTCGAGATTCGAAAACAAGTCATGTTTAACAGCAAACAAAATGTACAACGAAAAGATACACATTTAGATCAAAAGCATACAGACCAACTATGACTACTACTAGATTTTGGCCTATGCATAGCATGTGATCTAAGCAGATCCACAGGCCTCAGAAATATATATGTTCTAAACAGTGTTTCCAATAGAGGAGCGCACTGCCTTTTTGCCACGTAGTGGGTGCCTCTGGGTGGAAGTGGAAACCACTCCTAATAATATTCCAAGTCCAAGAAGCTTGCACAACAGTGCCCAACAATCACAGGCTCTAAGGCTTACTCAAAAAAGACCCATGCACTCAAACTGTAAAAGTGCTAGCTTTTATTCAATCGAAGCTATCAGCAACAATCAACTGTATTTAAAAAATGTCATGGCTCCAGAAAATATGCCATGTAGCTTTACGCAACACCATGCATTCCATCCCTAATTGTGTTACAAAACTGGAAGTTCTGTAATTTAAAACAAGAGATACAGCTCCACTTCCTGTTGTTAATAATCACATGTAAAGGTTCACATGCCTTGCAACAAATCATGGCAAATGTCTGCGTCATTACTAAATGGAGTTTATGCTTAGAGTCCAATGGGTAAAATACTGACTCCATATAACCATTATTGTGACCAAATTAAGTGTTTCACATGATATTAATGCCAAAGAGTAGCTGCATCTTTGTTGTAATATTTTACACACATATTGGGAGCTTAAAGTGTACGTGCAAAATTAGTTTAAAAAAGGGGGTCATGAATTTCCAATATTATTCAAATTCCTGAGGTTAACATGAGCAAATAAGAAGCAAAGCAATAGCAGATATAAGTGGCTATCTCAAACTCATAGGCACACTGTAAAGTTGCGAGAATTCCTAATACACTTCAGTGTGGACATCACTATTCGGCCCTAGTGGAAACAATATCTACTTATAACATTTTTAAAGTGTTGTGTGCTAGCAGCAAAGTTTTTAAATGCAAAGTACAAACATCAATATTAACGATAATGTGTAAAAATTGCATAGTTTTCTAAACCATTTCTCATAATTGGACATTCTGATTTAGTTCAACAAGACCACAAATCTCACTTTAATCTCAATTTACTAGCCACATAGGCCTTAGATACAATGTGCAAATGTCTACTATCGACTGCAAAGTGCAAAAATGCACAAACCACTAAGTTCATCATACATTGACTTTTTCATTCTAATCGAAAAAGGAAACAAGCCCTACTTCATCAGACTAAATAAAGTGCAACGAACTAGCAGCCAAAAATTACACTTCTGCCCATAGTGGGGTAACATGCAATGTTCTGACAACCAAACTCTCTAATTCAGAAAGTGCATGCAGAATACCTTGACCCTGTCGACAAATAGGGGTTTACCAATTAAACAGACAGAAGAGAAGCAAATGAAAAAAAAGCAACCTTAAAAATTCAAGACTGAGGAAACAATGGAGCTTCTGGAGCACCTTGTTTACTCACAAATCTCAACGTTTGTTACTGGTCTCTGTCTCTTCTTCTCCCTTTTCAGTCGGTCTTTCGTTCCCGTCACTCCACTGAGACGGCTTTGACCTGTGTGCTTAACTCTCTCCTAACAGTCCGCTATTCTAGACACTCTTCTGTTCTTATTCTTCTTGACTTATCTGTAGCTTTCAACACTGTGGATCACTCCTTGCTTCTGGACTCCCTTTCTTCCTTTGGTCTCCGGGGTTCTGTTCTATCCTGGTTCTCTTCCTACTCATCTAATCAAACTTTTTATGTCTCATGGGGTGGTAAGACTTCTGCACCACTTCCTCTTGAACACGACGTCCCCCAAGGGTCAGTCTTGGGCCCTTTTCTATTTTCCTTATACACTTCATTACTCGCTCCTATAATTTCTTCCTTTGGATTATCGCATCACTTTTATGCCTATGATACTCAGCTTTTTCTATCTTTCTCTCCTGAAATTCATCACACCCACTCAACATGTCTCTCCACCATCAAATCTTGGATGGCCTCTCATTTCCTCACTTTAAATGCAGGGAAGACTGAGGTCTTATTCTTTCCTGCCAACACTCTTCCTCCTCCTCCCCCTCCTTTGTCTATTGCTTTTCCTCCCTCTATTCTTTCTATTTCTCCTACTGCGCGTAATCTTGGTCCTCACCTCGATTCTAATCTTCCTTTGCTCACCATATATCTCTCACATCTCGCTCCTGTTGCTTTCATCTTCATAATATTCACAAAGTTCGTCCCTTTCTCACCTTTCATGCCACAAAACCTCTCATTTCCTCACTTACTTTTTCTAGCCTATTTTATTGTTCTGTCACGCTCTTTTTGTCTTCCCTGTTCCCCTCTCAAATCAATCTATCACTCCTCTATTTGTTTACTTTGTCTTCTTTCCTATCAGGATTCGATCTCTCCATCTCTCGTTTCTCTTGGTTGGCTACCCTTCCATTCCCAACTTAAATGTCACTTTTCTTTGTTTAGTTTTTAAATCTCTCTATGGGATCTTGCTTCTCTTCTTTCTTTCTACACTCCTTCTCACTCTCTATGCTCTTCCTGTCTTTTCAGGCTGAATGTCCCCTGTCCCCTCTGAGATCAATCCTGTTTCCGCTCTTTCCAGCTCCTTGCCCCTCTTCATTAGAACACTCTTCCCCTGTCTCTCCATTCTATCACTGCTTACTCTCTGTTTCCTTGCTCCCTGAAAGCTCATCTGCTCCATTGCCCGTGATTGCTTGTTATCAGAATTCTTTGAATTGTTGACATGCACCACTGATCATTACTCTGTACCATTGTTCTTATCTATGTGAAGCGCTTTGGACAAAAGTGCTATATAAAGTACAATAACAATACCAAATACAAATACACATGCAACTCTTCATTTCCATTGTGTCCAAATAGTTTCAAAGTTCCCATTCTTACAAACAGTCTTGACTCCAATCTACATCATTTTTGTATTCTGTTGCCTTTTCTTTTTTGTTCGACAATGTGAGCTAGGGCTCCAAAAGACATCAAATCAACATTACTATTGTGGACTTCTTTGAAATGCACTGCCAAAGGGTAATTTTCGTCAAACGTTTTTATCCTTGGCCTTAAGCACATGGACCGCATCTCTGCTTCACTGGCTCCCGGTTTCTGCACAGATTAAATTCAAATCCCTCTGCATCATCCACAAGGCGGTCTGGGCCCGGGTAACCACACAATCTTCAACTTTATCTTACTACATACTCCCCCTCTAGACCAATACACTCCTCTGGCTCTAACTCTCTGTGTGTAAAGCGTTTTGCTAAACAGAGGGCATGGGGTCATTAGCTTTTCTCAGCTGGCTCCCTCCTATGGAACAGCCCCCCCCTCCTTCATCGCCTTGAGCAGGATCTTCTTAAATTCTGGAAGCTCCTTAAGACTCTCCTCTTTACCTCCTGCTTTCCTTCTTATTTCCCCTGCTAATCCCACAGTTGCTGTGATGTGTGTCTGGGGCCCTTATGCATCCTCGGGCCCTGACCTCCCTCACCCAATCGGCCCAGCTCCTGTCTATCTGCACTTGCACTCACACCTGCACCCCTTGCGGCTCCAGGCCATGCAGCACTCAACATTTCTAGCACTTCATCTGTGGCTCACCCATGAGCTCAGACCCCACAGCACTGACCCCCTTCTTTCTTCCTTGCTGCACTTGCACGTTCTGAATATTCGCAAGGCATAGTAGATTCCTTGTAATGTATTTCCCAATCCTGCTCCCTCCCTTGCCCTCTGGGCGCTTTGAAACAGTATTTTCTTATTGTAAAAGCGCTTAAAAAGGAAACATTAAATAAATAAATAGCTTGATAGTGTTGCTATACCTGTAGTTTAAATGGTCCTATGGTTGAGGCAATATATCTTAGCTTGCAAGAGCAATCAATATAATAAATATGAGTTGGGAGCACTAGAAAGTTGGAACTACTGCGCCTGATTAGTACTCTTGTGTACCCTGCTGCATGTGCTGGTACCTCTTAGGACAGTGCCTCACTGTCCTGCACTGAGAAAGCAGGAAGGAGGTGGGAGGCCCTGCACAGTCGCACTCAGTACTGTAGAATGGATGAGAGTAAAATCTCTATTAATGAATCGGAAACTTAGTTCTTTGAGTACTGCAACAAGTGTTTTTATTCATGTCACTACATAAAGAAAAACGCGTGTTAGACTACTCAAAGAACTAGGTTTCCGACTCATTAATAGAGAGATTCTACTCTCATTCACTCTACAGTACTGAGCGTGATTGTGCAGAGACTCCCACCTCCTTCCTGCTTTCTCAATATAATAAACCACACATTATGTAAGACAAGTGATCTCCTGACCAATTTTCCAAAATTCTTCATGATCATAGGGAACATTGTCCCCACTTTCGCATATCTGCACATTTTACTTGTGTTACACTTGCAAAAGACCCTGCATTTTTCTCAAATAGCTTAACTAATTCCCTTATTGTGTCCCTAATTCGTTATGCATACTAAGGCCAAGCAGTCTTTCAGTGAAGGAGGTCATGGCTAGTGGGCCCCAACAAAACCTTTTGGTGCAACATGTCAAGGGATCACGGCGAAAGGCTGTGGCCACAGGCCCTGGGTAGTGTGCCCAAAAGAAACATAGTAGCTGACAGCGATGGCAAGTGGGCACATTTAGAAAAGCTATTGGAGCAATATGTAGAGTGGCCACGACTAGTGGAACTGGAAGAAAGCTGTTGGGGCAACATATAAGGTGCCACGGCTGAAGGCCGGGGCCAATGATCATGAGTGAAGGCCATAGCTAGTGAGGGGGAAAGAAAGGTTGTTTTTTAAAAGATACAGTGGGCAAAGGCCCTGACTAGTGGGACCGAAAGACATGCAGAGTGGCCAGAGCCTTAGGCCCTGGCTAGTGGCCTGTAAAAAAACAATGGAATAACAAAACCCTTGAAATTCAGCAGATGTGGGAAGTTATGACCAGATTAACTCAGCACACTCCCGTTGCAAAGCCCATGAGCACATACATATTAAAATAGAGGGGATTCACAATGACATACAAAATGGCATTATGGGGGGACATCAACAGGAGCGTGCTGAGTTAAGTTGGTCATGACTTCCCACATCCACTGAATTTCAAGGGTTTTGTTGCGTTAAATATGCACAACTTAACTGCACCTTACCTAAGGTTTTTTTAGTGAATATATATTTTGATTCTTATCAAGAAGGCAAGTGTACAGAGTGTAGATTTGGGGCATGAATCAATCTGGCAAGTCCAGCCCTGTTGACCTGCTCATTTTCTATCAACAATCTTTGATTTACGGTGCAAGCTGAGCTAGTTAAATTCTTCTCTAAGGACAGACTGACTTTTCCTTCAATAGGACTCTGATGCTTTCTATTTGCAAACAAAATAATGTTTTTCTCATTCTAAGAAGAATCAGGTCATCTGTGAGACTTTATTGTGCCAGTTTTAGAATGGTATCCTCAGGTGCAGTTAACATTTTATACGTAATGTTTAGGGTTAAGGATCACAGCCCAAAGAGCTCTAAGCTTCCACATACCTTTCTTGGTGGGACAAAGAAAGCAATCTGATCAGTCTTCTTGTTTGTGGCCCCATTCCTGATCTCCATGACAATTAACTTCTCAGAGTGCTAGGGCCAGAGTCTCAAAATCTACTGCAAATATAAAAGCAAAGAGAATGCAGTATTTGCAGTCGTTTTAGAAATGTGCAGGTCACCTTATTCTCAAAGGTGAACTGTGCATTTCAAATGGGGTGAGGGGCGGGGACGGAAGTAGTTTAAACCACTGCAGCAGTGAACTTTGGAGTTCTGTAGTTCCCTGAATACTCTACACATAGCCCACGAAGCAAAGATAACAACGCATTGTTGTATGAGAGTCTCCGTTTGGTGATACATTGTTTACATTTTGCCACGTGAGGAATGATGATATGCATGTTTATTTCGGAAATACAAAAAAAAATCCTTAAAAAACACAAATAGATATATAATAATTCATACAGTACATTTCAGATCAGAAATTTCATAAAATGGGCGTGGCTAAGAGGCCATGCTGAGAGGACATTTCCTCCTCGAGCTCCGGGGGGATCTGCCCCCATCCTGGCCTGTAACTGTGGACCCAGCTTGCACGGGTCCATGTACAGTATTGCATTGGCTGTCTGAAGTTGGCTAGCACAATCGTGTGCAAATATACTATTGATTGCTCATACTGAGGCAGAGAACGAGGCTGTGAAGCTTGAAGCCCAGCTGCAGGAACAAAGGACAAAATGGTGGCTGCCGCAAGATACATTGATGAGGAATAACATTGCAGTATGAGAACTTGAAGCACTGCTATTAGCAAACAAGACGCATCAATCGCTGTGCCTGGCCCCAGCGGGGGTTCGGCCCGAGCACAGAGGGCTCGCAGTGTCGGGGAAGCATTGTTATGAGACTTGCCATGGCTAGGAGAAGTGTGAAATAGAAACGTGCAGTCGGTTTCCACTGCGGTCCGGCAGATTGTTGGAAGCGGAGACGGCCGCTACATTGTTGCAAGCTCTGGGCACAGTGCTGTGGGCTTTGTGTACTAATGGCTTGAGTTGCACTGGAAGCCAGTTCCCTCTACGGTCCGTCCCTAATTCACCCGAAGGGTATGAGGAGATGACTACGGAACACAGGATACATTCACGTGAATCAATATACGGCATCCAGTTCCCAGTGTGGTCCGGCCTTCATGGATAGAAGCGTCCGTGAGGGAAGGGATCGCTGGAAGACGCACAGAGTCAAAAAAATACTTTATTCCACAGATTGTACGCCAGTTCCCACTGTGGTCCAGCCTAACAAAGGAACATCCGGAGTACAGGCGGCGTGGCTTGACGAGCAGTCACATCATCGGGCTGCATCCTGTGATACACAAAGGGGCTATCAGGCAGTAGGCAATGAAGCCACATTGAGGACAGCAAATTTGGCAGGAAGAAAGTGCGGAACGCACACAATAATGACTGGAGTCCCTGATGAGCCCTGCAGAGGCTGGATGACATACGAGTGAGGAGCCTTACACAACAGTCGGCCGAGCATAAGTGAGGAGCCTCGCACACCAACTGTCGGAAGAACGGCTATATAAACCAGGCATTAGTGGCAAAGGCATATTTAAATAACACAAGCGGACTTAGATCAGTGCCCAACATCAGTCTTCAAGGACAATTCTGGACGTCTGATGTTGTTACATAGGAAAAGAAAATAGCTGGAAAGAGGGCCAAGCGTGGAGCAATAGAAGGCAGCAGATAGCCTGTATCCAGCATAAACAGACAAGATATAACTGGGAACCTGTCGACCCAGCGCATTGAAGGCTGGGACATATGCCAGCCACGTAAAAGCAGCTCAAAAATGGAAGAGACATAGGGTCAAGTAGTCAAACAATGCTCCCAGCAGAGGTTGGACAACAAGCAACAGGGGGCTCCAGCTGGGGCTGCCAGGCATGACCCGCCTAAACAGTGGAAGAAGAGCTAGCACGGCTTGGCTCCCTAGCCGCATTGGAGGCATTACATGGAGGTTGCGTAATGGTGCTTGGAGTGTTCGTGCACCTGTGGCACATTACCAGCCACGGGCATTGAAAGGGGATAACAGCAGTGGCTGAGACTCTCAGTGGTTGGCAGCAGGCTACTTGAGCTGAGTCTGCCTGGCGCACATTCACTGGAACATGCATGCGTGGAAGGAGACATTGGTGGGTAGGAACTCGGCAACAAAATGCGGCCCTGCCTTTAGCAAATCACAGCAGGTAATGATCTGGACACCATATCTGTAGCGGAGGAGGCCTGCCAGCAGGAGAGCAGCCTGGACCATATGACCACAGGGGCATAGTTGTGCCATACGGTGTAGGAATGCGGTAAGGGCGTCCTCAAGTTAATAGTCTTCGTGGAACGCACTGTGTATGAGCCTCATCAAATTAGTTGTCGACCAGTGGTGGGTCTGCGCGTGCAAGCGAGCACCGGGGAGACCAGGATATCGGCACAGGAGGAACAGTCATATTGTCCAAGTCTCAGAAAAGTAAAGTGCAGCAAACCACATTAGATAACTTTACCAAGTCTACGAATCCGGTAGGGAATGATGGCGCATGTACCTCATCTCCACAAGAGGAGCTAACAGACATGAAGAGAGACAAACAGGTTCTGGAAGCCATTGCAGCGTTGAAGGTTGCACTGGAGTCCAAAATGGACGCTATTAGCCTGGATGTAAACCTCCTACGGCAAGATGTTCAGTCACTGGCAGAATGCACACGGGGGCTGCAGAAAGAAGTTGCCACCAGTTTGAATGATACCTCCAGGGAAGTCAAAATCCTATAGCAGCAAGTGCAGAACCTAGAAGGAAGAGTGGAGGATGCAGAAGGGCGAGCCAGGTGTAATAATGTACGCATAATCGGACTTCCAGAGGGCGAAGAAGTCACAAATCCTACTAACTTTATTGAAAACATGCTGCTTCAAGGAATAGGCACAAGCAACCTCACTCAAGACTTTACAGTTGAAAGGGCACATATATCTCTGACTAAGAGACCACCAGCAGGTGCCCCTACGTGAACAATAATAGCTCGTATTTTGAATTATAAAGACAGAGAAAAAATCCTGGAATACTTCCAGAAGGGTGGCATGATACAAAGGGCATCTGCTAATATTATGGCATACCCGGATTATACCCGGCAAGGCTGAAAGTGTTACACAAAGGTAGAAGAGTCTTCTTTGACAATGCTGATGAGGCGCATAAATGAATGGACACTGAACAAGTATGGACCAAAACAAAAGACTTGCCCACCACAGAGGATAATACTGATTAAAGAGTGATCATCCGTGATGCAGCCGGCTGAAGTCGACAGATGACAATAAGAAGCATCCTTTTACTGACACTTGCAGGCATTATTTTGTATTTAACACAGGAGTTTACAGAGTGACCCATTTGGGAGTATGCTGTGGGTGGAAGTCCTGCACTCATGTGTGGATTGTCCACGGATACAGTTTTTTGGACTATCCACCTCCCGCACTCCTAGCAGTATATACACCAGGGCAGGAGAGTTGGGATTTCTAAGGGGAAGTTAGCCTATAGTACCACACACACAATGTATAATATGCACACTAGACTGTCAAGACAAGTTAGGGCACTAATCTGGGATGGGGGACCTTAAAATAGTCTTGTGGAATGTTAGGGGGCTCAATAGCTTTATTAAACAAAATAGGATTATGCCATTTTTAAGGCGCCAAAAAAATAGACATAGCACTCCTCCAAGAAACGCATTTAACGGTGGACAGACAAGCAACTTTAGCAGGAAAATGGAGGAGGTGGACCTTGGGCTCTTCGTACTCTGCATTTGCAAGGGGAGTTTTGATATGGGTGGCGCCGACAGTACCGCTCAAAGTTCTCAAGACCTATAAGGATGCAGAGGGCAGAATGGTTATAGTTCAGGTTATAGTGGAAAGGAGAGAGCTTTGTATTGTTAACACGTATGCACCTAACCAGGGAATGGCAGACTATTTAAGTTCACTGTACCTGCAACTGGCCAAGGACAGAGATGGCACGCTGATATGGGGGTGCAACTTTAAACTGCAGCCTGAACCTGAAACTGGATAGATCGGATAATAAGTTAGCGCACCCTGCCCTGGCAGCCAAAACCTTGAATACAATACTACGAGCATTCACACTTTTGGACGTATGGCAGACTTTGCACCCACAAACTAGGGGATACTCACACTACACCACCCCAAAAGATTTATACACAAAGATTGGATTATATCTTTACTGGGGAGGAAACACTGGGAGAGTTTCCGAAAGCTGAATATAAAGCACAATTATTGTCAGATCATGCTCCTATAGTAGTCACATGGCAGTATTCCCCCCGAGAGCTCACATTCCGACTTGGAAACTTAGAAGTGAATCTCTCAGGAATGTGATATTTATGGAACACTTGAGGGAGGGGGTCAAAGACTATTTCAGGAATAATACGGGAAGTGTCAGCTCGGCTGGCACATTGTGGGAGGCATTCAAAGTAGTGATTAGAGAGACAGCGATAGCTACAGCCAAGGGAATGCAAGCTACAATAGAGAGGGATTTGTACAAAGCAGTGGCGAATCTAGAAGCTTTGAACAGTACGGAAGATACAACCACGGAGCAGGCCCGTGAGGAAGCTCGACTGCAGCAGGAGTGTTGGGATCACAGGTTTAGACTAGGCAATTTGAATTACAGTAAGTACATAGAAAGGCAACATGCAGAAAGAGATAAGCCGGGGCGTCTGTTAACCTGTTTTTATAAAACAGAGATTAAGAGGGACATGATACGGGAGTTTAAGGGGAGTAATGGTGAAGACTACATGACGCAGGAAGGTATAAATAAATGCTTCTATGATTACTATAGGAAGCTATACTCAGAGACGTCGACAATGCAACAAGCAGAGATCGACGATGCGTTGGAGCAGATAATGCTCCCCAAACTAGAGGCAGAGGCAGTGAGTAGGCTGGAGGCAGAGGTACCCATAACGGCAGAGGAACTGGAAACCATCATACAGGGGTTGCCGACAGGCAAGGCTCTGGGAGCGGATGGGTTACCCAGTGAATAAATGCTAAATGAGAAGTTGGAGAAAGGCGTATTGCCAGCATCACTAAAGGAAGCCATAATTGTTCCACTGCTGAAGCCCCACAAGCTGGAGGACGACTCTGGCTCTTACAGGCCCCTATTATTGCTTAATCAGGATAGGAAGATACTCACAGCCTTATTAGCCAATAGACTCAAGCCGGAAATAGCTAAAGTAATCCACCCAGACCAGTCTGGATATGTCCCAAATAGAAATATTGCATGTAACATCAAGTGGTTGCACCATATCATAGACTACACTCAAGCTAGTATATGTCAATACGTGGTGGCTTCACTTGATGCAGTTAAAGCATTCGATTCGGTCAGGTGGCCATGGCTGTTAGCAGCGTTGAAGGGCTTTGGTATGGCACCAACATACATAAAGTGGGCGCGGATACTATATAGTAGTCCAATTCCGAGGGTTAAGAACGGCGGGTACCTTTCTGATCACTGGCAATTAAGTAAAGGTACTAGGCAGGGTTGTCCGTGGTCTCCTATGCTATTTATACTAGCCTTGGAGCCGCTCGCAATATATCTTCGCAGGGAATTCCAGGATGCTGGCATAACTATACGTGGCAATACTCATTTGCTTTCCCATTATGCCGATGGTATGCTCCTATACATACATCCTGAAACTAATCTCCAGTATATTCTAGATGTGTTGGAGCATTACACAGCCCTATCACGCATTACGATTAATGCTCAGAAGTCATGCTCGTTCCCCTTGGCAGGGTACAAAGGAATATCCCTAGATAGGTTGCCAGTACTGCTGATCAAATGGGAGGTAGCTACATTTAGATATTTAGGGGTAGATATTTTCCATGACGCCAGGACAGAACACTTAAAAAACACGGTAAAAGCAGTGGATAAAATAGAGCAATGCATGGTTTTCTCAGCGAAGTTGCCCCTAACGCTGATGGGGAGAGTAGCGCTGTTGAAGATGGTTGTGCTGCCGAGGCTCCTTCACTTTTTTACCAATGTGCCATATAGTATACCTAGAAGCTTCTTTAAGAGGTTAACACAATATGTCATAGTTTCCTGTGGCATAACTTGAGATGCTGTATGGCCCTTGCAAAATTGCAAAAGCTGTATGCCCAAGGTGGAATTAGCCCCCCGCACTTTGAGGCATACTTTATGGCGTGCCAAATACAATTTGTGGCAAAGTGGTTGTCTGATGAGCAGTTCCAAGACACTTTATTATTACAGCCACAGTGTACCCCATTCTTCTTGAAATAAATAATATGGACTGTTGGGTTACGTACCGAGGACCCTCCATTACTCCTGAAACTGGGCAAAGAAGTATGGCGTAGAGCTAGTCGCTTTCTGGGTATAGACTCGCCATATTCCCCCAGGTACCACTAGTGGCGTTAAAATGCGAAGATTCACAACTCAGATTGAAGGTAAGGAAATAATGGAAACCTATGGGTGTGACAACGGTGGGCGACCTATTGCGGGAAGGTAAACCAATGGATTTTGACACACTCACCTCTGAAACAGGAATACATTCAGGACAGTACATCACATATCCGGCACTACTTAGTAGAGTGCAGAGCAGATGGCCGGTCACTGATGGGATATTACAGGAGAATGAGATCATAGAGACATTGGGCCTCATTACGAGTGTGCCGGTCCGGTAACAAAGGTGCTGGTAAGCCTACCGGCCCCGTTGTTACTTGACCGGCACACTACCAGTCTGCGGGTGGGTGCCGCCCTGCCTGCCAGGGTCAGACCTGGTGGGCGTAACGCCATCCGCCCGCAGACTTTCACGGAAGCACCGGCACTACTGCACATGGTGTTGGTGCTTTCATGCTCCCCAATCCCATTGAGTCCTCTGGGACTCAATGGGAATGGGAATTAACAATTTCCGGCACCTGACTTCACAGACTGCCAGGGCTGTAATGCCCCATTGTTTCCGTGAAGTCAGACGCCGGAAAAATGTGCAAGTCTGGCGGCATCCTGCTGGTTTTACTGGCACGGTTACCGCCGGACTTGTAATGAGGCCCATTGTATGACATTTCAGAAGGGGGACATGAGGTGTCACGACTATATGAGCTGTTACTGTCTAGATCGGACGATATGATGGCGCAGACCAAGCGCAGCTGGGAAAATGACTTTCAGGAGCAGCTGACTGATACATCCTGGGCCAGAGCTTTAAAGTATCATAAAAAGGTTTCTAGAAACGCAAAGCTACAGCTGATCCAGTTGCATGTCACCCATATGGCGTATCTGATGCCGGAAAAGATTGTCAAATTTAACAGAATGACAGAACAGGTTTGTCCGAAATGCAGAATGATTAATGCAGATTTACTACACATGTGCCGCTAAAGGTATAACTTTGGATATTGGTTCCCCTGCAGCTTGCATGTTGGGTATTTTTGCACGTCCGAAGCAGGTGAGATACGTTAGAAAACTAAAAGACCTATCATATATACTGGTGAAACGCATGATAGCTATGGGATGGAAAGTGCGCAAGGGACCAGAGTTTTGTCTATGGTGGAATGACCTCCTAAAATGGTCAAGAGCAGAAACCGCTGTATGGCAGAGGGTGGCACGTGGCTGCCTAGATGAACAAAGTGTATCTCTAGATTCCTGGAAGCAACTCTAACAAAATCTGGCGGTATCGTCTAATGGCACAGCCGTGGAAGCGGGAGCTAGACATAAAGGGTTTATACCAATGTTGGGTCTATGACAGACGGTTGAATGTGATAGTCGTTTGGGTAGGATAGACTGGGGTCGGGTGGGGGGAGTTGGGGAGGTTAGGAAAAGGAACAAGTTACTTACCTGTAACTGTTGTTCTCCAGCATGGGTCTGGCATGGATTCACATGCTCATGAATATTCCCCGTCGTCAGGCTGGGAATCCTCGGTAAAGAAAAAACCAGTATCAGTTTTGTTTCTGATCTGTCTTTCGTAGTAGTAACCAATCACTGGTCTCTGCGTCATACTGACCACAGCCAATGACTGCCCTCTACCTAAGCACCGCCTCTGGCAGCCATCTTCAGATTTGGAAGCACGTGAAGTGGCAGTATGACCAAGTGAAGAGCCGCAGAGGGGTAGGCGGGAGGGTTCGCATGTGAATCCATGCCAGACCCATGCTGGAGAACAACAGTTACAGGTAAGTAACTTGTTCCTTCTCCAGCATGGGGTCTGGCATGGATTCACATGCTCATGAATAAAGAATACATAGCAGTACACACATGCACAACCACGGGAGGTGGCAAAGGCTCAACATTAAGCATTACATCAAACTCAACATTAAGCATCTTACCTCCTCACCAGGCTCACCTCAGGCGAACAGGTTGCGCAGCACTGCTTGGCCGACCCTGGACTCCTCCCTGGAATCCCGATCGACGCAGTAGAATTTCGTGAAGGTGTGCGTCGACCTCCACGTAGCAGCCCTGCATATGTCCAGCAGGGGCACACCAGAAAGGAACGCCGTGGTAGCTGCGATCGCTCTGGTGGAATGGGCTCTCGGACGGCCAGGCAGCGGTCGGTTTGCCAACCGATGACAGTACATGATACAGCCGGAGAGCCATCTGGAAATGGAAGCCTTCGAGAGAGCCTTCCCCTGATTGACAGGTCCAAAATTCACAAAGAGTTGTGACGTCTTCCGAAAACACTTCGTGCGGTCCACGTAGAACTTCAGCGCTCTAGCCACATCCAGCGAGTGCAAAGTCCTCTCAGCCGGCGACGAAGGCGACGGGAAGAACACAGGCAACACCAAGGGTTCGTTGAGATGGAAGTCCGACGGTACCTTGGGCATGAAGGAGGGGTGCGTCCTGAGCACTACCCTCGTGTCGTGAAAAGTCAAGTACGGGGCCTTGCAGGAAAGGGCCTGGATCTCTCCCACCCATCGTGCGGAGGTGATGGCCACAAGAAACGCTGTTTTCAACGACAGAAACTTCATCGGGGCCGAGTGCAGAGGCTCGAACGGAGGTCCCATGAGCTTGGTCAGCACCACGTTGAGCTCCCACGCCGGGGCCGGCGCCTTCACCGGCGGGAACGATCTGAACAGTCCCTTCATGAACTCTTTCACCAGACGATGAGACCACAAGGACGTCCGGCCCGTGGTTCTGGTATATCGGGAGATCGCAGCAAGATGAATCTTGATGGACGCGTGTGCCAGCCCAGCTTTGGCCAGCGTCAGCAGGTACGGCAGTACTTGGGGAGCCGTAATCCGTAGAGGGTTAATCTTCTGTGCGTGGCACCAGACAGAGAACCTCTTCCATTTGTGTCCGTAGCATTTAAGAGTCGAGGACGCCCTGGCCTTTGCAAGAACCTCTCTGCAGTCGGCCGGTATGTCGTATCCTCCAAACTCTAGCGCTGCAGGAGCCAGGCCTGCAAGTTCAGCGACTTCGGGTCGTGGTGGAGGATGGCGCCTCCTTCCCTGGAGAGTAGATCTGCGTCCACCGGCAGTTTGATTGGCGGGGACGCTGACAAGTCCAGAAGGTCCGGGAACCATATCTGCCTCGGCCACGCAGGTGCGACGAGGATCATCCTGCACCGTGACCTCTTGAGCTGGTTGACGAGCCGGATTAGCAGTGGCAAAGGAGGGAACGCGTAGAGGAACAGGCCCTCCCAGGGGAACGAGAAAGCATCGCCCATGCTCCTCGCCTGGGGAAACCTGCTGGCGAACCTCAGGCACTTGGAGTTCGTCGCCGTCGCGAACAGGTCGATCTGGGGTGTGCCCCACCGTCGGAAGAGGCGATCCACTAGATCCTGCCGTAGCTCCCACTCGTGGCACGAGCGCAGCTCCCTGCTGAGTGAGTCGGCGATGGTGTTTTTTATCCCTGCCAGATGAAACGGCACCAGAAATATCCTTTGGGCGACGGCCCAATGCCACAGGTCCTGCGCCTACTTGGACAGTGCTGGGGACCTGGTTCCGCTCTGTTTCCTGATGTAAAACATGGTGGTGGTGTTGTCGGTGAAGATCCTCACCACCTTGCCCTTGAGGGACGGAAGAAAGGACCTGAGGGCCCAAAACACTGCACGGAGCTCCAGGACGTTGATATGTAGGGATTTCTCCGTCGGGAGCCAAAGGCCTCTTGCGTGCAGATTTCCGGTGTGCGCTCCCCACCCTTCCAGGGAGGCATCCGTGGTCACTGTCTCCTGGTGGGCTGGGGTCTGGAAGTCCATGCCCGCCGTCAGATGCGCGCGGGTGCCCCACCACCGGATCGCTCGTCGGAAACTCTCGTCGAGTGTGATCCTTTCCTCGAAACTGCCCGTCGTTTGGATCCAGCGCGCGTCCAGGAACTCCTGCAACGGGCGCATCCGGAGCCTGCACATGGGAATGAGGTAGATGCAGGAAGACATCATTCCGAGGAGGGACTTGATGGACCTCACCTTGGCCGCGTCGGCCACCAACATCCGCTGCACCTTGCCCAGGATGGTCCTGGTCCTCTCCTCCGACGGGGAGGCCAGAAGGGACACTGTGTTGAGCCTCGCTCCCAGAAACAGAGCGTCTTGCGCGGGTATCAGGTGGGATTTGGCGTAGTTCACGGAGAATCCCAGGTCCGTGAGAAGTTGGACGGTCCTTGCCGTGTGAACCACGGCGAGCTCCCTCGTCTTGGCTCGGATGAGCCAGTCGTCCAGGTAGGGGTAGACGTGGATCCCCTCGCGGCGCAGCTGCGCCGCCACCGGTGCGAGGCACTTGGTGAACACCCTGGGTGCCGACCGTAGACCGAAGGGGAGGGCTTTGAACTGGTAATGACGCCCTTGGACCACAAACCTGAGGAATTTTCGGTGCCCCTTTAGGATGGGAATATGGAAGTAGGCATCCTCCAAATCCAACGACGACAGGAAGTCTCCTTCCTCCAGCTGACCCAGGACGTGCTGGAGGGTGACCATCCGGAACTTTTGCGCCTTGATGAACTTGTTCAGAAGTCGCAGGTCCAGGATGGGGCGCCATCCCCCCGTCTTCTTCTTCACGAGGAAGTATCTCGAGTACACTCCGGAGCCCCGAAGCCTCTTTGGGACGAGTTCGATGGCGCCCTTCCTGAGCATCGCCTTTACCTCCAGGAGAAGTTGAGGGACGTGAAGTTCTTTCCTGGCCACGGGAGGGACGCGCGGACACCTTCTTTGAAACTCGAGCGCGTGGCCCCGGGCCAAGGCGTCCAGCACCCAACGGTCGGTGGAGATGGACTCCCACACGCTGACGAAGCTCGCCAGCCGGCCTCCCACCGGGGTGCTTCGGTGGGGGCCCGACCCCACGGCCGGTTCAATCCTGCTTCGACAAGGCTTTGCCGCCTTGACCTCCTTGGCGACGACGGCGGGGTCCGCCAGACTTGCCTCGTCCTCTGTAGCCCTCCTGAGTCGACGAGCGGGCCGCTTGACGGTAGGTGGAGGAACCGCCACCGGAACTTTTGGAGGCGCCCTTGCCTCCGCTGCTCCGAAAGGGGGTCCGTCGTCGTTGCAGAACTCCAAGGGCCCGGGCCGTCTCGGTGTCCGCTTTAATGGCCTGGAGGGAATCCTCCACTGTTTTCCCAAACAGGTTGTTCCCATCGAAGGGCATGTCCAGGACTCTGGTCTGAACGTCCTGACGGAAGTCCGTAGCCTTGAGCCATCCACGCCGCCTAAGGCAAACGCCGTTGCCCAACTGGCGGAACCCAGTGTCGGCGATGTCCGTCGCAACGGTAATGGCGTGGTCCGAAGCCACCTCACCTTCCTGCAGGATCTCCAGGGCCTCTGCCCTCTTGTCGTCCGGCAAGAAGTCCAGCAGGGGAGCCAGTTTGTACCAGAGCTCCCTGTCGTAGCGGGCCACGATAGCCAAGGCGTTGGCCGCTTTAATCGTCGTCGCCGCAGACGAGATGACTCTGCGTCCCATAGCGTCCAATTTCTTTCCCTCGCCGTCCGGTGGGGAAGTCGATGTGGAGGCCGCACCCCCCCCCCCGCTTTTTTCCTGGCTGCCGCGGAGACGACGGAGTCCGGGGTAGGCTGCGCCCGGAGGCACAGGGGGGCCGTGTCCGGGACCCGGTACTTCTTCTCGTACCGGTCTCTTCTAGCTGGCGTCGTGGAAGGGTTCTTGAGGAGGGTGAGGCCCTCATCCCAAATGTCGTCCAATAGAGGCACTGCGAGGACCGTCTTCCTCTTGGCCTCGCGCCGCTGATAAAGGAAACCTTCCTTCTTCTTCTCCTCAGGGCAGAGTTGGAAAAGCTCGGATGCCCTGGTGATCATGGAGTGGAACGATCCAATCTCGTCGGGCGGAGAAGCCCTGGTGGGAGGCGACGACGGTACATCCTCGTCGTATACCTCGTCGTCCGTACCCGTCGCTGCCGTGTCAGTCCCCGTATCATCCCCTCGGGTGGACGGGGAGGAGGGCTGGAAGGGGCGCGACGGCTGAAAAGGAGGCGGAGGGTGGATCCTTCTTTTCTTGGTAGGGGGACCACCAGAAGGTCCCGGTTCTGGGTCCCCCGACGGGAGGGGTTCCGTTGGCAACGGTAGTCTCGTCCTTATCTCTGAGCATAAGGACTGTATAGCCAACAAAATGGCCACCGAGTTGTCTCGCGGCGCTGGCAGAGGGGAATCCGACGGGCGATCATCACCTGCGTCGGGATCCATCCTGACGGGCTGGTCTTCTTCCACGCCGAGACCAGCTCCTCCTCCGAGGCTGAGGCCGAGGCCGAATCTACGACGACGCCCTGCCCCCCCTTTTTCTTCCCCACGGGGGATTTCACGGGGGTCCTATCGATGGGCACAAAAGAGGACTCCCTCCGAGGTGGCAGGGAGACTCTGAGCCCCGAGGTCGCCACCACTGGTGTAGCCTCCACAGGCTGAGCCAGGGCCGCCGCGACAGTTTCGATAGAGGGCTTGGCCGGATGGATTAAGGCCTTCACCACCTTAGGTGCGCTCACCGCCTTATCCTTGAGGGGGGGGACACTGCCTCGCTCCCCCTCCGCCTTCGAGCTCGACCGGGGCCTCTCCAGGAGCTTCGCCGGGTGCTCGGCCTTCCTCTTACCCGACCCAGAGCGTTGGATCGTGGTTGATGGTGCCGGGGAGGGTGCGCCCTGCCTGGCGCCCGTAGAGCCCGACCGTTCGGCGCTCCCGGTGCCAGCGGACTCGCGGTGCTTGGCCTTATGTTGGACCCCCGTCGCCGGGGCGTCCTCAAAGGTCGGTGATGCTATGATTATGTGACCTTGTGATTTTGTGACTCAGTGATTTCGGGGATTCATGTTGATGCATTAGGAAATGTTTTAACGTTCTAATGATTTTAGCATTGTTTGGTTTGCAATCCTTAGTTTTACTATGTTTGTTTTATGAGAGTTTATATGTTTTATACGTGTTATGTACAATTTGTAAAGGTGTAAATTAATTTTTGCTACCAAAACAAATAAATAATAAAAAATAAAAAAAAATAAAAAAAAGGTCTTAGAAGACCGCTCGGATTTCTTCCTCTTCTTCTCGCCGGACGGGCTCTTCCCTCCCAGCCAGTTGGCGAGACGTTGATGGCGGTCCTTCATGGTCCGCTCCGACATGTTGCCGCAAAACGCACAGTCCTTCTCCACGTGCGTCTTGTCCTCATGTAGGCAGTAAAGACAAAAAGAGTGTTCGTCCTCCTTGAAGACGTTCTGCAGCTGGCATCCAGGGCAGACCCTGAACAGCTTTCCGGGCGTCGAGCTTCCCTTCTCCTGGGCCATGACCGGGCCTGAGAAACTTCTGGAGTCCTCCAAAAGCGTAGCTCGACGAAATCTTCACCCTTGAGGGGCGCAGACGAATCCGACACAGGTCCCCGTTGATCGGATGGAGAATCGGTGGAGCTTGAGGCTCTTTTGACCGAAAAAACGAAGTTTTTGAGAAAAAAGGTGAAAAAAATAGCACTAACGCTCGAGAGCAATAGCACGAGGATCCCAACACATGAACGTGCGGTAAAAATCTGAAGATGGCTGCCAGAGGCGGTGCTTAGGTAGAGGGCAGTCATTGGCTGTGGTCAGTATGACGCAGAGACCAGTGATTGGTTACTACTACGAAAGACAGATCAGAAACGAAACTGATACTGGTTTTTTCTTTACCGAGGATTCCCAGCCTGACGACGGGGAATATTCATGAGCATGTGAATCCATGCCAGACCCCATGCTGGAGAAGTAGACAGACACTATTGATGCACAATGGCATGGATCATGTATTGACTTCTGTAAGTTATATTGTTTTAATACCAATAAAAATTATATATTTAAAAAAAGAGATTTCATAAAGATACAAAGAAAGGACAATAGGCCGCACAATGATTAAAAGGTGGTCAAGAAATAACATTCAAATCATTAAAAGTTTCCTCTTGGGGCGTGGCTAGGAGCACCATCAATGTGGACGCTTCCTTGAGAGCCTCCGTGTTGAGCCTGATGACAACAGCAATCAAACCATTACATAGCCATGGTCGGTGTCAGAACGCACTGCATATGAAGTGGCAGAGTCCGGTGTCCAAGTGGAGCAGATAATTTAACCAGTGACCGAGGGATCGCTGCATATGCTGCTGTGGAAGTCCCGGTGTAGGCGACCCATGCAGCAATAAATATGGTAGCCATCCGCCACCAAGGATCGTTGAGGGATCCAGCTGGTCAACTGCCAGGAGGACCCGATCCACAGCCCAGAGGTCTCTAGCATTCCAGCCAAGGTGCAACAGAGTGGCAGCAGCGCCATTAGCCCGATGGAGCACACAGCACCATGAGGGGCGTTGCATGATGCCTTCTACTGTTGCCAGAAGAGGGAGAGGAATGGAGCGGGCCAGCAGGAAGTGACATTGAGACCAGATTGGAGGTGAGCAGATCAGGGGGCTCCCAACCTTCCCTGTGGATGCCGGCATTCCTGTGCCTATGGAGGATCTTCAGCGTAGTGATAAGGTTAGCGAGGGAGCCCCAGGAAGGCCCTAAGCCCCTACATTAGTGAAGTACAAGGAGATCCAGCAGGAGAGGCCCCCCATCATAGCGAAATATTAGAGCTGCCACAGAGCAGGAGGCCCACACACTAAAGCAGCTGACAACTGACCTGGAGGACCTGGAGGGGGGACCCATCGAAGGCATGTACCCATGAAGCCCTGGAGTGACCAAAGAAGCCTACCAATAGCCATTTCACCCAGCGCCACGAGGCAAAGCGGGGATTCCAGGCACTGGGCTAGCCGGCCTCTTCACTAAGCTCAGAACGCCCCCCTCCCCCTGAAAGCAGAGTGCGCTGGAACCAGAGGAGCCAGTGCCCCAGGATCCCAAGATACGCTGGCATCTGCGACCTCTTGCACCGGCAAGTACCTGGGCCTCTGAGATGGCCAAGCAGCCAAAAGTAAGCAAAAGTTCAGATATACCTGCCCTTCTTCTTTCCCAGGAGAAGGGGATAAAGACAGAAACAGTAAGAGCCATGGGTCACTCCCCAGAAAGACCTGAGTATGCAGGTGCAATTAGCAACAAAGGAGGACATTCAGTCATTCATGTCTGAAATGAAGGCCAATTTAGAAATTCCATGGTGGAGCACTTGATGATGATGGAATGTTTGGAAGGCTGAGCTATGGAGGCAGAGCAAAGGCTTGGGGAGGTGGAGGACCAGACAACAGAGCAGGCGGCAGTAATCATGGAGCTACAACGCCGAGTTCAGTCGCTTGAAGGGGTGAGTGAAACCATTGCAGCAAAGCAGGAGGACCTAGAGAACAGGGTGCAGAGAAAGATCATGCAGATAAAATGGGTTCCCTCTTCAATACCAGACCAGGCCCTGGGCGAACACGTGAACAAAGTGTTCCAGATGCTCCTGTCACACCATGATAACGGCGCACTGCTGCTGGACCATACGTATAAGCTGTGAGGACGGAAGAGGTCCCTGTTGAGCCACCCAGTAGACGTGATAACGCTGGTACACTTTTTAACTACAAAGCAAGACATCATGGATGCTGCTCCAACACAAACAGAAATCATTTTCCAAGAAACACCCCTCCAAATCTACCAAGACTTGGCGATAGCCAGAACACAGAAACGAAAAGTCCACAGACCGCTGACTTCCATCCTACAAGTCAAGAAAATCTGATATAGATCGATCTTCCCAGCAGAGCTGTAATTCACCATAGAGAGCACTATGCGGACGATCAACTCACTCAAGGAAACGGAGGACATATGGGAGGAGGCTTGTGCCGGCGTGAACAGGGGATCCCCACTGAGACTCCATATGCCATCAAACGGGGAAGACCCTAAACTCTGACGCACCCCATGGTCAAAGGTGGGAAAAATACAGAATCCTGGAGCTCTCCTGAAATGTACATGATCCCCGGCCTAGCTTTTGCTCTAGCAGGCACCACCTTTAAAGACAGTCACAAGCTAACCGACCTCGGACAATGCCAAGATAAGTTTGGCCCGGGTCCCGCATGGATTTAGCGAGGCCATGAGGGTGATGCTGCTCACTGGTCACTTGGGCGGATGGCCCAACTTTGTTATTGCTCTGTTTGCAAAGGTTCAGTTTTGGTTCCTAGTTTTCAAAACCCGGTTGCAGCAGCGATGCAAGGAGGCAGCTATGCCAGATGGCAGTTGATACCCGCCTCTCCCCCCTCACCTCAGTGGTTGATTTGGAAGCATGACCAAACCCCCGACCCCTACCGAAACTGCAATATATAACATTCAGTGTCAAAGGTTTGAACTCACCGGCCAAGCAGAAGTCCATCCTACCGAGACTCATGGCTCAAAGAAGGGGTTACAGCCATCCTTGTGGCAAAAGACGTCCCTTTTATTTAACTGGATATCCAGCACGGCCTGGGAGACAGATATGTGGTGTGTACATTGTTTGGGCAGCTTTATACCTTCATAACCATTTACATTTCTTCAGGAGTTGGAATCTGAGCTGGCTCACTTTGTGGAAGGCCAAGTGGAAATGGCACAGGCCCTAATTACAACAAAACAAGGGTATTACGCCAAAGGGAATAAAGCAAACAAGTTTCTGTTCAGGAAGCTGGCAACGGCAAAACAACAAAACAGAATAATGGGGCTTAGGTATTCGCAAGGAGCGACACAGTATGCAGAGGACGCTAAGCTTGGGCTGGCAGTGGACCACCTACAAGACACCATGTTGGCCACACCCCGATCTTTAGTGGAACAAAGGCAATACATAGAAGAGGATTCCCTCCCCGACCTGACAGACACGGACAGAGAGGCTCTAGACCTTCCCATTACATTGGAAGAGGTTGATGCAGTAATTAAAGCCCTAAAAGTGAGAGCCTATGGCCCTGATGGCATTATGCCTCATTTCTACAAAATATTCTGGGTTCAACTCCTAAAACCCCTGCCCGCTCTGTTCAACTCTTTCCGTCAGACCGGACAGGTGACAGTCCATACAAGAATCCTCGACCATCCTCCTGGTCAAACCGGGAAAAGACCCCAGGGACTGCACCTCTGACAGGCCAATCTCCCAGTTAAACATTGAGGTGGATATCTACTCCAAAGTCTTGGCGAACAGGGTGGCTGTGCTTCTGCCCAAGGTGATTGCGTGGACTAGACTGTATTTATCCTGGGCAGAACCACTGGGGATAACATCCGCCGGGCCCTGAAACTGGTGGAAATAGCAACAGTGGATCGCTGCAAGATGGCTCTCCTGGCGTTAGACGCCACCAACGCCTTCCATAAAATCGAATGGACCTTTATGAGACGAACCCTGGAGGCGTTACGCTTTGGGCCAACCTTTCAAAGCATGATCCTGGATAACTATAACTCGCCCATAACATCACTACGACTAAACCAAGAATAATCAAGCCCTATACAGCTTACATGTGGAACAGGACAGGACTGCCACCTCTCCCCACTAACCTTTGCCCTAATAATGGAGCCCTTTGCAAAACGGGCTAAGGATAACCCTGTCATCGAGGACGTAACAGTGGGACAGAAACAATATAAGCTGTCCTTAGACGCCGACAATGTAATGCTAACCCTCATGAATCTCCAGTCATCCCTGTGGCAATCCCTAATAGAACTGGAATCCTTCAAGCACACAGCCCGCTTTGCAATTAAAAACACAGGTCCAGAGCGCTAGGGGTGGACCTTATGGAAGAGGAAACCGATGCCCTCGGCCTCTTCTGCCCAATTAAGTGGAAAAAGGAGGCGATAACCAATCTAGGCATCCAGATCTCCTGATGACCAAAAAGAATCTACTCTTGCTAACTTACCACAACTCTTTAGAGACCTAGAGGCAGACTTAAGAGTGATGGAAAACCCAGGAAAACTCACTAATGGGACACATTACAACATGTAAAATGAACCTGTTGCCAAGGTTTCTTTACCAATGTGCAGCGCTCCCGGTGGAGATCCCACAAAAACCCTTAATGCAACTACAACAAAAGGTCTTCTGATTCATTTGGCAGGGCAAAAAGCCAAGAATACCCAAAATGGTAATGGAGGGCAACGTACGAATGGGAGGGATGAGAGTCCCTAATTTGCATAATTACTATGCAGGGGCACAATTGGCACACTTAGCCACCTGGACCGAGTCCATTGACCTCCCTAAATGGGTAGAGCTAGAGCAAGCCAGACTCCCACTGCCCCTTAGCTCCCTACCATATGGAAATATTGGGCCGGCTCCTATCATCCATGAAAACAACAATAAAATCATGGGACTGGGCGATGAGAAAGGTGGGAATGCCGGGATGGCTGGGCCCACGCACCCCAATCTTCCACAACCCTGACTTCTCCCTGGGCCTCCGACTCTCCGTTTGCCCTGACAGAAGCAGAAAGGAACAGAAACGCCCAGATTAGGCACTGGAATGTCCACCCGTCGGTCCAACAGGGGGCGAACCGGGAAATGGAGGCCATCGAGCTAACCTTGCTAGAGAGCCCAAGGGGCGGTAAAATACCTCAAATATACAAGCTCCTGCAGATAGATATCTGGACGCTGCAGCCTCGTTATATGACACAGTGAGAAGCAGATCTAAGCCGCCCCATGGAAGACCAAACGTGGGTGGTGATATGTTCCCGTAATCACTCCTCCATGAAATCTGTGACCAATAGGGAATGTGCCTTTAAATGGACCTACCGCTGGTATTACCACCTGGTTAGGCTAAACAAGATCAAGAGCTCCATTTACCCGTCTTCCTGGAGGAATTGCGGAGTACGAGGGACATATTTTCCCATGTGGTGGAAATGCCAGCGGGCACAGGCTTTTTAGGGAAGGGTGTTAGCAACCGTGGAGGCGGTAACCAAAGTTTAACTCACATTAGAGGCAGTGGTAATATTACTAGGGGTTAGAGTCTCGGATATATACCCAAAATCGAGAAGGAAGGCCAAGCTGAGCACCCACCTCCTATTGGTGCTGAGGATTCTACTCACCCGGGCCTGGAAGGCCCCTGAGGGCCCTCTCATTCCCCAGTGGGGGAGAAAGGTATGGGACATTCTACTGGCAGAAAAGGTCACGGCTGCCAAGCAAAGGGTGCTGCGCCGATTTGCTGAAATCTGTTCTACGATCCTGGAATATAGCCTAGACTTTCCTGCACAAGTGTACAAGCCCCGACAAGTGGCACAGTTCCCACAAGACCGCTAAAATATCAAAGGCTTGTCTGCTCTGGTGGGGACGGGGAGGATGGAGAGCAAAGATAATGGGTGCGAGGTGTGGAGATGTCATGAAGCATCAAGAAGCGGTTTTGTTTTTGCTGCATGGTGTACACGTGTCAGCAATGTATTCTCAATGTGCAATCGTACTTAAATAAAGTTGTCTTAAAAATAAGTTTCCTCTTGTTTGAAGCACCCCTAATGAAGGTGGGAAGAGCCTAGCCCACTCTGGGAGAATCGGGCCACAACACAAAATATAAAGCAGTTCTAAACTGTGTAAAGCTCATCTCCCGCAATATTGCCTTCAAGGTCTTAGACCTTAGCTCAGCATAAACCGGGCAAAACAACAAGAAGTCAGCCAAAGAAGAAAAGATATGAAACAAAGGGTTTACCAGTGATTTTCCAACTTCTAATTCACAGGCTGGAAATACAGAAGGCTCCAGCCCAGCACAAACAAGTCCAGGTTGGGTCAGGGTAGTAACAATGTATTTCAAAATGGCAGACAGGCAGGTTTTAACCTTGGTCCATCTCCCTAAACACACAGCAGGCCTGGATACTTGTAGGGACAACCGCCAATCACAGCCCCTGCCAAAGCAAAGACCAAAGGTTCAGACCCTCACTCCTGGTCCCACCCAGGGGAATGAGTACACATAGTATACAAGCTCAAACACAGTGCAGTTGGTCAGCATTGCTTTAGAAGAATTCTTAAGTGATCACTAGCCTATATTTGTCTTCTCAAAGACTATAGGAAGAATAAGGAGGATCATTTCCTGGTGAGAATTCTGGAATTGTATGTCACACTTTTGCACATGCAAATATTTGAATGACTAAAATGGCAACTACTGACATGCGGAACGGCATATGTAACAAAACCCTGGTTGAATACAGCCTGGATGAACATCATCCAACAAAATATGAAGTACATAATCTATAAATAAAACTCACAAATGTAGATTCACAAATATGCTAGCAATTAGTGGCTGACTTCTTTCCTCTCTAACTGACCCTCCCAGGTCCAACTTGGGTCCTTCCTCTCCGCAATCTTTTTCTCTACCTGTGGTGTCCCCCAGGGGTCTAACCTTTCTCCCTGGCTGTTCAACCAATACCTGTCTCTTCTTGCCCACCGCATTGTTGCCTTATGCCCCAACATTCAGTGCTATGCAGATGACACTCAGCTAATTTTCCGACTACCCTCGGCCACCTCTCCTCCGTCTCTCATCACTGATTGCCTGTCTGCCATCCAGGATTGGTGTGCTGCCAATGACCTCTGCCTTAATGCCAGTAAGCCTGAGATGCTCCTCACTGGCACCCCCACTCCCTCCTTTCCTGACTCCCTCTGGCCAGCCTCTCTTGGCCCTCTTCCTGCTCCCACCCATGAGGCTAAAAACCTTGGGGTCATCTTCGACTCCACACTCTCCTTCTCTCCTCACATCTCTGACGTCTCTAAGAAGTCACACTACCAGCTGCACCTCCTCAGAGGTATTCTTCCTTTCCTCACCTTCCCCCAGAAGCTCACTGTCTCCAGAGCGCTGGTTCTCTCTTGGCTGGACTATTGCAACAACCTCTTTCTAAATCTGCCTGCCTCCATTCTACACCCTCTGCAACTCATCCAGAACAGGATTGCGAGACTTGTCTTTGGCCTCAAGCCCAGGGATCTCTGCACTGGCTCCCAGTGGCTGCAAGGATTAAGTTCAAAACCCCTTTGCAATATCCTCAAGACATTCTGGGGACTGGGGCCTCAATACCTTCAAATATCTCTTCCTAAATATCTTCCTTCTCAAGCCCTGCGCTCATCCGACTCCAACTCCCTCAGGGTCAGTCGCTTCTCCAAGCAACAAGTTGGTGGTAGATCTCTTTCCTCAGCTGGGGCCTCCCTCTGGAACAGCCTCCCTGCCTCCCTGAAACTTGAGGAGAACCATCTCCGGTTCTGGAAGCACCTCAAAACCTTCCTCTTCGCTTCTGCTTTTTCTCCTCCTCTCCCCTGCTGACTTTCTGACCGAAAGTAAAACTACACTGGTTACCTGGCCACCTTCTGATCTCGGGCCCAGGTCCCCTCCCCCGCCAGTCGCACACCTGCACTGCCTTCCTGGCAACCCCTGCGCTAGGGGACTGTTCTGTATCCCTTCAGTCCCACTACCAGCACTTGATACCTGTTATCTGCACTTACCCCTGCACTTGCCACCTGCTGGCCGTACTTTTACTTACTGTTATTTATTCTATTTATGTACCGCACTGTCCTCTCCCCTATACCCCCTGCACTTTCCTACTGGCCCCTTCCCATGCACTTGCACGATCTGAATGACACCTGGTCTAGTAGGATCGTTATCTGTCTTCCCTCTGTTCCCCCTCCCTTGCCTCGTCGCGCCTTGAAACACTTGTGTATAGGCACGTTATAAATGCCATATCATATCATACCCTCCAATAAGAGAGATTTGTATATAATTCTGGTACATCAGCGACAATAGGGCTATCAACTTTAAAGCATAAACCAGATAACTATGATAAGGGAATAATTAGTGTAAAAGGAAACAAATGTGGATTTTGATCATAGTAAATGAGCAAGTCTAAACTTGTATATTACCTGAAATTTACATCAAAGTCTCTCTTTACCCTGTTAGGGAGAATTCTTTGTTTAGGCGGAATTTCCTAACCTAGTGAATCCCCCAGCAGCTTTGCTGGATTTTTGGGGTTTATTTTTTTTCTCCTGCCAAGAGTGAGACTCTTTTACCCTCACTCTTGGGCATGATTTGAGTGTGTTTCTTTGAATCTAGATGTGTTTTTTTTTTTTTTTAACTTTGTTTATTTTAAACCAAGGCAGGATGACAATTACAAACATTATAAGCAGTGATTATTTAGGCATGTTGATCCCCAGTCCTTTATCCCCCCCTGAGTTTCCTCCCTCCCTCCTCCCTTTGGTCCCTCTGTCCCTTAGGCATTGTAGGCGGAATCTTCCCTCCTGGGCTGTCCAGTTTGCGCCTCAGCGTCTATGTATCTTCCTCAGGGATCTCATGATTTTTCAGGATCCAGCGGGCCCTGGTAGGTTTATAGGTCAGGGCGGGGAAGCGCTGGTCGAATTCCAGCACTGGGGCCCAGATATTCTGGAAACGATGGAGAGTTACCGCTTGTGCTGCCGTCACCTTCTCCGCTACCAGAATGTCCCAAAGTTTGGTCCACCATTGGGCTATGTGAGGGCCTTCCGGGGTTTTCCAAGCTCGGGCCACCACTGTTTTCCCTGCTAGTAGGCAGTGGGTTAGTAGTTTCGCTCTGGTCCCGGAGCGCGGGTAGGTCCCGGGGATTGGAGCTCCCAGCAAAACTGGTTCTGGTTCCAGGGGAATCGTTGTTCCGGTAATTTGTGTGATGGACCCCAGGCATGATTTCCAGAATTGTTGGACCTTTGGGCAAGCCCACCACATGTGGCAGAAGGAGCTTGGGTGGCCGCATCCTCTCCAACAAGAATGATCCACCTGGGGGTTCATATGGTGAAGTCTGAGGGGCGGGTAGTACCACCGCAGTGTGATCTTGTACGCACATTCCCTATTGGTAATGCAGGTGGACGAGGTGTGTGTTCTGGTCCATATGTCCACCCAGGTTTGATCCTCTATTGGGTGACCCAGGTTCGCCTCCCATTGGGCCATTCAGCGGGTTTTTGTGGTCAGGAAGTCACTTAGGAAGCGCCTGTATAGGGTGGATACTCTGCCGCGGGTTGGAAGGTCTCCCAGAGTGAGTTCTAGGGCAGTAGGAGGGCGTGTCCCTGCTTGCAGAGTTTGGGGATGTGAGCACCAGTGGCGTAATTGAATGTAGGTGAATCTATCCCTTTCCTGGAGTTGGAATTTCTCCTTGCATTGGGCGAATGTGAGAGGTCTCCCCCCCATATACAGCTGGTCTATGGTCTCCAGCCCGCCCTTAATCCAGTTACGAAAATTGTGAGGATTCGTTCCCGGTGCGAACGTTGGATTATGGAAGACCGGGGAGCGTGGGCTCAGTCCTCTTGGCACTCCCTTTCGTTTTAGCGCCCAGTCCCAGGAGCTAAGGGTGTGTTTGGTTGATAGCAGGAGATCTCCCCATTGAGTCCTGAGGGGGGGCGGGATGTGTGGTAGAAATCGTAAGGGTAGGGGCACTCGTGATTGTTCCAACTCTACCCATCTAGGGCGGCTTGTCGTATTTTGCCATGCCTGGACCTGTGCCAATTGAGCTGCCACTCTGTAGGCCTGCAAGTCTGGGACCCCCAATCCTCCCAGTTTGGAACTCCCCAGCATAGTTCTGAGAGGGATTCTCGCTTTCTTACCTTTCCAGATAAAGTTCAGCATTTTTCTCTGGATCCCTCGAAGAGTTGGTGTGGGGATCGCTACTGGTAGGGAGGCACAGGCGTATAGGAACCTCGGAAGGAGGTTCATCTTGCATGCAGTGATGCGCCCGAGCAGTGAGATTTCTTGGGTCTCCCAGCGTTTCAAGTTGCCTTCCAGTTCTTTAAAGAGTCGGGGGAAATTGGCTTTGTATGTGTCTCTTGGGTCAGCCGGGATGTGGACCCCTACATACGGGATGGCTCTTTTTTCCCATGTTATCGGGCACATCTTAGTCAGTGGTTCCCGTTCTGTTGGGGTGAGGCCGATACCCAGGGCGGATGATTTATCGAAGTTTATGGTGAGGCCTGAGACCTCGCCATAGCTGGCGATTTCTCGTATCGCGTGTTTTAGAGATGAGTGGGCCTCTGAGATTGTGAGCAGAATGTCGTCCGCGTATAGGGCGATTTTGTGAAGCGTGGGGCCACTTTGTATGCCCTTGATTTGGTCGTTTCGCCTGATCTTTTGTGCAAGGGCTCCATGGTGAGTGCAAAAAGCAAGGGTGACAGTGGACAGCCTTGCCGGGTTCCGCATGATAGGGGGATTGGAGCCGAGCTGTGTCCGTTGATTCTCAGGCTAGTTTTAGGGCTATTATAGTTGTCTAGAACCATCGTTTGGAAAGTTGACCCGAAGCCGAAGGCCCCTAGGGTGTGTCTCATGAATGTCCAATCCACCCTATCAAATGCCTTAGCTGCGTCGAGAGCCACTAAGACTAGTTTTTGGGAGTTCCGGGAGGCAAGGTCCACCAGGTTCAGGGTTCTCCGAATGTTGTCACCTGCTGTCCGGTGTAGGATGAAACCTGCCTGGTCGGGGTGAATGATCTTCGGCAAGATGCGATTTAAGCGGGTTGCTAGAATTTTTGAGTATGTTTGCATCGATGTTTAAAAGTGCGATCGGTCTGTAGGACGTTATGCTTCTTGGATCTTTTCCAGGTTTGGGCAGGAGGATGGTGGTTGATTCCTGCATCGATGGGGTCACTGCTCCCGTTTCCCTGAAGGAGTTGAATAGGGTAACCAGGTGGGGGGTCAGTTGTGCTCTGAATAGTTTGTAAAACCTGGTTGAAAAGCCGTCTGGGCCGGGGGCCCGTGTTTTAAGTGATTTGATGGCTTCCTCAACTTCCTCCCCTGTAATGAGCTCCTCCAGTTCGTCTCTCGCTGCGTCGGAGAGACGGGGCACTGCTGCCTGCTGCAGGTATTCCTTCTGTTGTGATAAGTTTCGTGGGGTTGCCTTCATGATTTGGGTCAGATAATCTATTGCGAGTCGTTGCTTTTCGGGCTCTGAGTATAGTGTGACCCCATTGGGATCACGCAGACCAGTGATCGCGTTGACGCGTCTCTGCTTGGCTAGCTTGGCCACCAGGAACTTGTTCGCCTTGTTACCCTTCGCTTAATATGACTGTTTGGCCTTCGCCATTAGTTGGGCGGTTTGTTCCGCATAGTGGGCTTCCAGTTTTTTCCTTGCCGTACGAATGATCCGTTGCGTTTTGGGGGACCAGCCTTTCTCCTTGTGGAGTGCCTCGGCCTCTCTTAGTTTGTTCTCTAGAGCCGTCCGGGTCTGACGCCTGTCTCGGTGGTAGGCCGCACCTTGGGCAATTAGGGAGCCCCTGATTACTGCCTTCATGGCGTCCCAGTTGTTCGCTAACGAGGTGTCCGAGGCTGGGTTTTCGTTAAAGAAATTTCTTATTCCTGTTGCGATCTTGTCTCTGGTAGCCATGTCGTTAAGGATCGGGTCGTACAACGTCCATTTACGTGGGTTATTGAGGTTAGGGTTCTGAACCCGGAGTTCCAAGAGCACTGGGGCGTGGTCGGATATCGCTCTTGTGCCGATGGAGACTTCTTTGACTGAGGGGAAAGTTTGCGGGGAGATCAGGAACAGGTCGATCCTTGAAAAGGTGCGATGGACGAATGAGTAAAAAGAGAAATCTTTTTCGTCAGGGTGGAACACCCGCCATGAGTCTATTATCTCCAGGGTCCTGAAGAGTCGGAGGAGGCTAAGTGCTTGGGTGAAGTCGCTTGGAGTCGGGGGGTGTGACCGGTCTTTGGTGGGGTCGGGAACCCCATTGAAGTCCCCACCGACTATTGTTTGGCCCTCCACAAAGCTAGCGAGAGATGTGCCCAAGGAGTCATAGAAGTGTGATTGTCCAGTGTTAGGGGCGTACACCGAGACGAGAGTATATAGATCTCCCATTAGGAGGCATTTGACCGCTGTAAATCGGCCTTCTGGGCAGATTTTCGTTTCCAGAATCTGTGGGTTCAAGTCTTTCCTGAAGAGGATCGCCGTACCTCCTTTTTTGTTTGTGCCAATAACCGGGAACGAAGCCGGGTCACATCTACCGGCAGCAAGTGAGTCTCTTGGAGCATGGCTATCGCTGCGTCTTCGTCCCGGAGTTTCAGTAGAATTGCCTTTCGCTTGTTAGGGGAGTTCAGGCCATTAACATTCAGGGAGAGGACCCGAAGCGTCTGGAGGTCCGCTGAAGTCTCACTCTCCTTTCCTTGGGTTAGGGGGGGTCGTGGGGCAGTGATTCAGCTGCCATGTCTGTTGGGGAATCTCTTGATATCATCCTGCACTTGAGGTTTTAACGCGGAGCCCCAACGGGGGGCCGCAACTTTAACTGGGGGGTAGACCGACATTGTAAGTACGGGCGTACCCTCGGCCAACAGGGCCAACTGTCCCATCACGTATTGTGTACTGTGGGTTTCCAAGGAACAAAGGTTGGAAAGTATCCTTGGAGTGGGTATGAACCATGGGTATGGCCCGTCGCCACCGCCTTCAAGGTTCCTTAGTTCGAGACAAAGGTGGCGGGTCCTAATTTAGGTAAGGGCACCTGCGTCCAGGCTAAATTGCTGACAGAACCTGGGACCGTGGAAGCGTCCTCGTTCATCTCTTTCTGTTGCTCCGCTGGGTTGACGACCATGACGTGCGTTTGGGCTTTGGGGAGGGAGGCGGTACAGAGTCCTCGGTCCTCTCCGGGTTTGGCGTGGAAGGATCTCGGGGAGAGGCTGGATGTAAGATTTTCTCTGCGTCTTCCAGGTGGCTGATTCGGCGTAGGGAGCCTTTATATGTAAACTGGAGAGCTGTCGGAAACAGCCACCTGTAACGGATCTATTGCTCCTGAAGGAACACTGCCAGAGGCCGGAGTGCTCTTCTTTTCTGAAGAGTAAGTGGTGAGAGGTCCTGGTATATTTGAAGTGGGGTGCTCTGAAAAGTGATCTCTTCTCCTTGGCGACTGATCGCTGATATTGCCTCTTTGGTTGTGAAGAAGTGGACCCTGGTGATAACATCTGGGGGGAGGTCCGAATCTGTCCCTCGGCGCGGGCGGAGTCTGTGGGTCCGGTCCAGCTGGAGCTGAGATTTGTCCAGATCCGGGAGTAGGGCCTCGAAGAAGCTTCCCACGTAATCCGCTAACTTGCTGTCGGGGACAGAGGTTGGGACGCCCCGAATGCGGAGGTTGTTGCGACGTGCCCTATTTTCAAGGTCTTCATGTTTGAACTCCAGGATCTCGCATTTGTGGTGCAGGGAATCGATGGATCTTTGCACTTCCCCCAGCGTGGTAGTGTGGTCCTGAGAATGGTCCTCAATTTCTCCGAGCCTCTGTTCGATTTCTGTGACCCTTTGGTCCGTCTGTTCAACTTTAGCAGTGAGTTCCGAGAGGCAGGCGCGAAACTCCGATTTAATATCCGCCATGAAGGCTATCAGGTCTCCTTTGGTAGCGAGGGCGCCCCTGTCCTCTTGTGGCTTCTGTGGGGTCAGTTTAGGAGGATCTTGTTTCTTGGGTTTCTCTGGTGCAGTAAACATGGCGGAGATATCTGTGCCCTTGCTCACCTTTGTTTGCCTAGACATGCTGCTCGTATTGGGCGGTCTTGATTGAAAGAGTAGCAGCGGGGCTCAGGGCAGTGGGAGGCTGCACTTGGGGTGTGTATCGCTCTCGACCCCCTCTCTGGTCCAGATCTGGGCGAGTGGGTAGGGGCGCCCCAGGAAGCGTTGGTGTGGGGGGGGTTCTCAGTGAGTCGGGAACGGTGCAGAATGGCCGACTGTTGCGTGAGGGGGGGGGCTATGTCGCTGCGATGAGGCCCACGGGCTCGAGGCCTCTCTGGATGAAAGCAGTTCTCTCGCTGCTTCCCCGCCCCTCCTCAAGTCTCCATCGGTGGTCCTTCGCTGATGGAGGTCCCAGGTCCCCCTGTGAACCTCCCGTGTGCGGTTCTGTAATGATGTCGGCTGTCGTTGAGCGGAGGTCCCGATTCGTTCCGCGTAGCGGGGGGAGGGGTGGAAGCCCGCTCTCCCGGTCCCTCGGAGTGTGCGTCGGGTACTCAGGGCCCCAGCAGCAGAGGATGCACTCGTGTGCGTTCCGGGCAGCCTTGGTATGAATCGGATGGCTCTGTGCTGGAGTCCGCTCCCCCTCTCCAACTCCCCGGCGCTCTAAGGCCCCGTTACCACCAGGTGCGGAGTGTGTTGCTGGGTTCCGGCTTGGCGGCCATCTTGGTTTCTTCGGCTGGAGACGGGGGAGAAGTTTGGCTGCTGAATTCTGGTTGAATGCCTCCTCGGTCGAAGGCTATGTTTGGCCAGGTTGTACCATGTCGGTTCCGGTCGCCTTAGATGGCATTGGCGACACGGAAACCCGCTTAGAACCGCCGGGAATTGACGACGGCGGCGGGCATCCCACGGGCGGTCTCAGAGGAGCGACCACATCGATGGCGCTCCAAGCCACGCCCCAATCTAGATGTGTTTAATGGGCTATGGGGTCTTTTACTCCATAGGGCTTCATGTGTTTTTGTGATGTGTGTTACACAGCACCCTCAGTGCAGTGACACAGGGGTGTCATAGTGACCCCCTAGTATAGACTCCATACCCTGGGACAGACTACTGTCTCCCAGGGCATGTAAAGTCACCATTGACTTTACTAGTCTTAAATTCTGAACAGAACCAGTACAAACCATCATATTGTGGACGTACTGGCTGGGGCAATTCAATTGCCCCGGGGTCTGTTAGTCGAGGGGGCACGTCTCCGTCCCCGCTGATCGAGTTTTGGCTGGTGGCAGTGGATACTACTTTTTATATTCACCGCATATATTTTCCTATGGGATTTCCCATTGTTTTAGGCTACTACCTTTATTTAATTATTTACGGTAGCCTCGAACATACCGCCGGTTTATTTAATTAATATTAATTCTCCGGTTGGTATTTTTTGCCAAAACTTGATTCTAAAATGGCGTTTGTGTTCTCTTCTGTGACTCCAACCCAAGTCGAGCCCTTTGTTCCACTTTTTGGCGGGCTTCTCCACAGAAGCCCTCCAAAGTGGTGCCACTCTGTCTGGGGTACTTAGGAGGGGTGGAGGGAAATTTAGGCACCCTGGACTGAGTTGCCTAGGCAACTCAAGTCGCACTCCATCCTGATTGGCCCAAGTGGTGAGCCGGCCAGCTCACCACTTAGCATGTTTGAGTGACAGCTAGGCTGAGTGAATGGGGGTTTGCTGCATAAAAGCAGGGCTTTGGGGACTGGAACTTCAGAAGTCGCCACAGGACCTAAGAATCCGACGAGGGAGAAGCTGAGCCGACCTGCCACGACACCACCACCGGTGGAGCCCTGCTGGACTGCCTCACCACTTTTCCCAACGACAGAGGAGATCTCCCGCCAGAGAGTCTTGTTCCTTTGACTGGTGGGGATAACCAGTTTCACTGTCTTTTCGCTTTCCCGACGTACCTCGTGGCCGCCTTGCCCGTGCCAAGCACCCCGGCAACCGGGATACCACGTTTTACCACGACCGCGAAACAAAGGTACCACCTTTAACCGGAAAACTCTGCGGCTGGTTTCTGCCCTGGTAGTGCAACGACCTTCATCTTTCCTCCAAGTCGAGATCTTCTCTTCCCCTGGACGACGACGCAACTTGCACCCATTACCCAGAACAACTGCCACCCCTGGAGGATCCTTCCCACTTAAGGTACCGTGTCCCGCCTGGCTTCCCTTGCTACCGACTGTACGGGGTAGATTTAGCCCCCGGCTTTTGAACCTGGGTTAGTCTAGGACTCCCTGGCTAAACTTTCCTAAAGCCTCTCTAAACTCTTTTTGAACCCTCTGTAAGACTTTCTAGGCCTAGTGTAACTGTGTGATCTTGGGCGCATTTGTGCTCTGCTCTCTCTAAGAGTGGGCCCAGCCTTTGGACTTTGGCTCACCAGTGACTTTTTGCTCTTCTGCCTTGCTAACAGTGTTCCTGAATCTTAGAGTGGTGTACCTTTCCATATTCTGTCTTTTTCCCTCCCTTTCTCACAAACTTATTGGAGTGCAATCTAGTTAAGCGCTCACCTCTGTATGAAAATAAGTGGTGTTTTACTGTGACTTATCTGATAAGGAAAAAGGGGTGTATATATTACAATAGTAACTGTGTTTAGAATATTTTACAATAAGAGTACTGGAGTGTTTCAACTGTGTGTTTTTAAATACATAATTATATACTTTGATACCAAAGCTCTGGTCAATGTTTGCTTGTATTATTGTATCTGAGTGCCTATTGTGTATACTTTGCATACTGCCTAACTCTTCTTGAGGGAAGTCTGACTGCTCAGCCACAGCTACCAGGTAAATCTGGGTAGTACAGACTGCTACCAAGTGGGTTTACTGCCAACACCTGTAGTCTTAAATCTTTTGCAGTGGTCCCTAAGGGAACTGCACAGGTTTCTGCCTAACACTGGTGTACAGCGGTGGGATTTGTATTGAGTATACACTTTAGAGTGCTTTAGGATACCTTAGTACAACTAACCACAAATCTTAGCACTGAAAAAGGTAATCTTTATACTATGGAAACTTATAGTCAAGAGTCCCTTGCTACAAAAACTGCTGATTGTTTAAGAGTATTATGTAAGCATAAGAACCTCCTGACTAAAGGCAAGAAAATGGAATTAATAGAAAGGTTGTTAGCTAACCAAAGTCTGGATGATGGGTCTGAGGAACCTACCATGCCAGAAAATGTAGATAACAGTATAGAAATTGATATTGATCAAAATGTTGATGATCTTGAGGAAGAGTCAGAAGAGGAGGGTGAGGCTGCTGTGACTGTCCCCCCTAGGCCTCTGTCTGCTCTACCTGCTGTACCTACTGGGCCTTTGCCAAGTCCCACACTTAGTCCTCAATATCTCGAATTAGAGAAAATGAAACTTGAACTAGAGTTCAAAAGACTGAATACTCTGGCTGAACAGAGACATCAGGAAATGAATCAAAAACTGGGGCTAAGGGAAATGGAGCTCAAGCATGAGCAAGAAATGAAGAAATTATCTGTCGAAAATGCTTCTCTCTCTGGCTCCTCTAGAAGTTCCAGTCCTAAAAGACCCCGGATGCCTAAAGAATTGGTTGGTATGTATGAGCCTAAGTTGGATGTGTTGGATTGGTTGTCTCTGTTTGAATATAATCATGGGCTCCAGAACATCACAGGAAATTACTTACTCACCTGGTTGTTCTCTAGGCTTCCCCTGTTGCAACTGATGAGGTAATGGAGTTGGGGGAGGAGGATAGGAAAGAGTATAAATGTGTGAAACTAGCTCTGATAGCTAGATTTGGGAAGACCCCTTCCCAGTATCTTAAGAGGTTTAGGACCCTCAAAAATAATGATGGTACCTCTTGGGCTACCTGGGTGAGTGAATGTTTGAAAAACTTAGAGGGTTACAAGGTGAACACTTATGAAGGTATGAAAAATCTTTTCATGTTGGAGTCAATTTACGATGCCTGCTCTCCTGAGCTCAGACAGCACTTGGCTGATTCAAAGGAATTAGATTCCAGAAAACTAGCTAAGGCTGCTGACTTGTGGGTTGCCAACAGAGCCACTCACAAGGATTCAGGGGTCACTCAGAAAAAGGATGAGGGAAAGCAGCCACCTAAAGTGAATCCAGAGAATTCTAATACCTCCCATACCAAAGAGGGCCACAAACAACAAAATAACCAGGGTAAGCCCCAGGGTAAACCGAATCAGGCTAGTGTACCTTCTGGTCAACCACCAGAAGGAGGTCAGAACAAGCCACCCTTTCAGAGAGCATTTGGACAATGCTATATCTGTAAGGCTACTGACCATATCAAAGGGGATCCCAGATACAAGGGTAAACCTGCAGGGATCAGCACAGCCTCCTTAGCCTTTACTCCTGAGGATGAAGTACAGATGGCTAGTGCCCACTTTGAACTCGTTGCTGAAGAACCCTTGGGTCTTCAAGCAACTGTAAACTTAGAGCCTATGGGTCTGGTTAGTCCCCAGAATAGGGTTGTGTATAACTCCCTACCTGTTAACTCTAACGTGTATTATGTGGACAGTGTTCTTGTCAATGACCAGGATACTCCTGCCAGGAGAGACACTGGGGCCAGCAGAACAGTAGTGGATGAAAGCTTCTTTCAACCTGAGGATGTGGCAAAAGCACCCAAAGGTCCCACTAAAATGTCTGGAGGCCCTGTCCAGATGGTTCCTATACTACCAGCCCTCATTCAGTGTAACAACATGACAGTGAGGATCCCTGTCAGTGTTCAGACTGGGAAGGTCCTGTTGGGGAATGACCTGAGAACACTAGGAGTAGTGTCACATACCCCAGGCCTCCCAGTATGGAGACCCAGAACCTAACCAAATTAGCTAGAGAGGCCACCTTAAGGGACCCCTCTAAGCCTGTGGGAACCTCTACTGAGACCCCCACTACAAGCCCTGGTGTTAGTAAGTTGACCTCTAACCCAGGCACATTTCAGGCTAGTACATTAGGGAAATGGGAGCCCCCACCAAGCTCCATCATTGTTCCCCCAGTCTCAGAGTCTGTGACTCCCCCTGCTTCTGAGGAAGAGGAGGATAGACCTACTGGACCCCTACCTAGGCCTAAGAGGGCTGGTAATTCTCAATGCTGGTGGAAAACCAGGAAAGAAAAGTCTAAGGCCAAAAACCTTCAGACAGTTGGACCTTCTACTGAAGATTCCAACTCAAATCCTAGTATTAGGGGGGAAACTCCTAAAGTAGGTAAGGTTAGATCTAAGAGGAAGGGGAAGCAGGTACATTGCCTAACCCCAACCCCTCCAACCAAGAGGCCTAAGACCCAACCTGCTCCCACAAGAGAGGTGGTGAGGAACCTTGGAGGCCCCTCTAGATCTAAGGGAATCCTTTCTAAGGACCCCTTGAAAAAGCCTAACACAGGTTCAGAAGTTGAAACCACTTCTGAGGGACTGGTCAACCAGGTCCCCTATAACTTTAAAAATACTGATGTTCCTCAAAGGGTTTGTAGGTCATATAGCTTACAAAGGAAACCCTTTGCTTGGGCCATAGAACATAGGTCAAGGTGTCACCATCAAAATGCTGATGGACTCTCTAGGATGTATGTCATCGACTAGAGGTATGAGGTTCATCCAGGAGTGGATTAAATCCTCCTGTCCCTTAGTCTGGGGGGGGCGAGTGTTAGGGAGAATTCTCTGTTTAGGCTGAATTTCCTAACCTAGTGAGTCCCCCAGCAGCTTTGCTGGATTTTTGGGGTTTATATTTTTCTCCTGCCAAGAGTGAGACTCTTTTACCCTCATTCTTGGGCATGATTTGAGTGTGTTTCTTTGAATCTAGATGTGTTTAATGGGCTATGGGGTCTTTTACTCTATAGGGCTTCATGTGTTTTTGTGATGTGTGTTACACAGCACCCTCAGTGCAGTGACACAGGGGTGTCATAGTGACCCCCCAGTATAGACTCCATACCCTGGGACTGACTTCTGTCTCCCAGGGCATGTAAAGTCACCATTGACTTTACTAGTCTTAAATTCTGAACAGAACCAGTACAAACCATCATATTGTGGACGTACTGGCTGGGGCAATTCCATTGCCCCGGGGTCTGTTAGTCGAGGGGGCACGTCTCCGTCACCCCTGATCAAGTTTTGGCTGGTGGCAGTGGATACTACTTTTTATATTCTACCGCGAATATTTTCCTATGGGATTTCCCATTGTTTTAGGCTACTACCTTTATTTCATTATTTACGGTAGCCTCGAACATACTGCCGGTTTATTTAATTAATATTAATTCTCCGGTTGGTATTTTTTGCCAAAACTTGATTCTAAAATGGCGTTTGTGTTCTCTTCTGTGACTCCAACCCAAGTCGAGCCCTTTGTTCCACTTTTTTGCGGGCTTCTCCACAGAATCCCTCCAAAGTGGTGCCACTCTGTCTGGGGTACTTAGGAGGAGTGGAGGGAAATTTAGGCACCCTGGACTGAGTTGCCTAGGCAACTCAAGTCACACTCCATCCTGATTGGCCCAAGTGGTGAGCCGGCCGGCTCACCACTTAGCATGTTTGAGTGACAGCTAGGCTGAGTGAATGGGGGTTTGCTGCATAAAAGCAGGGCTTTGGGGACTGGAACTTCAGAAGTCGCCACAGGACCTAAGAATCCGACGAGGGGAAGCTGAGCCGACCTGCCACGACACCACCACCGGTGGAGCCCTGCTGGACTGCCTCACCACTTTTCACAACGACAGAGGAGATCTCCCGCCAGAGAGTCTTCTTCCTTTTACTGGTGGGGATAACCAGTTTCACCGTCTTTTCGCTTTCCCGACGTACCTCGTGGCCACCTTGCCCGTGCCAAGCACCCCGGCAACCGGGATACCACGTTTTACCACGACCGCGAAACAAAGGTACCACCTTTAACCGGAAAACTCTGCGGCTGGTTTCTGCCCTGGTAGTGCAACAACCTTCATCTTTCCTCCAAGTCGAGATCTTCTCTTCCCCTGGACGACGACTCAACTTGCACCCACTACCCAGAACAACTGCCACCGCTGGAGGATCCTTCCCACTTAAGGTACCGTGTCCCGCCTGGCTTCCCTTGCTACCGACTGTACGGGGTAGATTTAGCCCCCGGCTTTCGAACCTGGGTTAGTCTGTGACACCCTGGCTAAACTTTCCTAAAGCCTCTCTAAACTCTTTTTGAACCCTCTGCAAGACTTTCTAAGCCTAGTGTAACTGTGTGATCTTGGGCGCATTTGTGACCTGCTCTCTCTAAGAGTGGGCCCAGCCTTTGGACTTTGGCTCACCAGTGACCTTTTGCTCTTCTGTCTTGCTAACAGTGTTCCTGAATCTTAGAGTGGTGTACCTTTCCATATTCTGTCTTTTTCCCTCCCTTTCTCACAAACTTATTGGAGTGCAATCTAGTTAAGCGCTCACCTCTGTATGAAAATAAGTGGTGTTTTACTGTGACTTATCTGATAAGGAAAAAGGGGTGTATATATTACAATAGTAACTGTGTTTAGAATATTTTACAATAAGAGTGCTGGAGTGTTTCAACTGTGTTTTTTTAAATAAATAATTATATACTTTGATACCAAAGCTCTGGTCAGTGTTTGCTTGTATTATTGTATCTGAGTGCCTATTGTGTATACTTTGCATACTGCCTAACTCTTCTTGAGGGAAGTCTGACTGCTCAGCCACAGCTACCAGGTAAATCTGGGTGGTACAGACTGCTACCAAGTGGGTTTACTGCCAACACCTGTAGTCTTAAATCTTTTGCAGTGGTCCCTAAGGGAACTGCACAGGTGTCTGCCTAACATACCCCAACATAACTAGTTAACTAATTTAAATAATCACTTGCCTGTTCACAGATGCAATTTGGAAATAAAAATATAGTGGATAATTAAGTGCCACCTTATGCAACCAAACTTTAATAGTCTCTGAAGTTTAATAAAGGATATGCTGAAAAAAGTAAACAATCATGGTATCTTACTAGATATATAATATTAAATCCTGGGTAGGGACTAACTGTAAGCCACTAAGTAGCCAACAACCTTGCTTTATAGCAAATGTATAGTAGCATGCTACATAATACAGTGCCTAATTAATTATTGATTTAATGGAAGCAGAATAAAAGGCGCACATGGTAATGGTTGTAAGTGAAAACACTACCAATGGGTTCTATGCTCTTAGATCGCCAGGTTTTTTGTCATAGTTTGTTTTGCCAAATACATTCGGCTGAAAAAAATCCTTGAATTTTCTTTCTTTATTTGGAGGGGTTTTCCACTTGAAGGCCGCCTTTCCTATTACCTAGTCCCTATTCCCCACACCCCCTAACGCTTATATCCTCATATCCCATATGAAAATAAAATATCATATACCTCAGTGTTACGCTCACCTGGGTTCCACAGGGGCGCCGAACAAAGCTGGACTGCAGCGGTCTCCGCCAATGTGACTCGTAGCGTAGTGATGAGCGACTGCACTTGCCCACTCAGTTTCGTCTGTCTGGCACATAGGAGGATTTTCCTAAAGTAGTAAAATGGTAAATAGCTGACCGTGGTAAAAGGGGTTAACATTGTCTTTTCCGAAACCACCTTGTGTTCCCCTCATCATGTCTCACCTTATTATTAGGAATGATGGGCTCTCCATCCTGCGTCGGCGTGCAGGGGTGCGTAGAAACCAGTTAACTTCACTGGTCCGTAAGCTTATGGCAGAGTTTTCAGACTACGATGACTCCGAGGTAAGTTTTATGCCAATCCAAAGTATAATGCAAGTCTTAGAGTTCAATTGTCTTATAGTTCACTCTTGCTCCTTTTATATATTTCTTCCCTTGCAGAATGGCCCAAGGTGAATGTTCCGTCTCCGAAAGGATTGAGGTAGCGCCAAGGTAAGAATCAGTTTTGCACCAAGCACTAATCTTAGCAAGCGATATTGTTCATTAAGAGATTAATCAATTGTCCTCTCTATATTTTGCAGGTGTGGCGCTTCTCCGGAATGAGGGACGTAGGATGATGACTAGCGACACCTCGAGCGGTAATGTACCAAGTAAGTATCTTGCTGTATGAATTTGAATGTCTTTTGCAGAGCGCAGCTCACCTGTTGTTTTTCTTTCTTTTGCAGATGCAGATGCTCCGAGCTGCGATGTCAACAGAGTGCCTTGCGGGATCGTGTGGATGAAAGGAGCATTGGTGAGTATGTCGCGGCGCTGCTGCTGACAGTGCAGTGCTGTAACAGATGTTTTCTTTTCCTCACAGGTCCGGCGACTCCCCGATGAAAGCGACGACTAATGGTGTGGCTCCTGTTCTAATCTGCTTTTCCTCTTCTCTTTTGCAGGTTCGGTTCACGGAGAACAAGACGGATGTAGCTGTAGACTGGATGTGGAGCTGCAGGCAGGGTGAGCGTTACGCTGCTGAGATGCAGAATAACCCGGAGCGTGTGCTGCTCTCCGGCGTGGTTTAAATAGCCACCATAAAGTAGTTCCCAGGTAAAATAGTTCCAGTACCACACCCAAGAAAAATAGTCCCTGGAAGAAAGTAATCCCTTCAAGGCCTCACAGTGGCCTTTACATGAATTCTCTACAGGATGTCCTGCTTAGTTTTAAACAAGGCAATATGAGCCTGGCGCCAACGGCGCCAGGACTGAGTCCATAAAGCCCCATGAGCCTCCCTGAGTTCTCATGGGTGCCTGTACTCTGGGCAGATGGGTCTGCTCCTGATGTCTGGGGGCAGGCATCGTGACACTCAGCCCCCATATTTTTAAATTAGTTTTTTCGGCTAAACATTTTTGGCAAAAAACTCCACAAAAAAAGCCTGGTGATGTAACTACGTTGTACCCTACCGATGATATTGGAACCATACTTAAATCATGCAACTATGAATGTATATTGAATAAGCAAAAATGAAATAATAACTTTGTTTGGAACATTAATAATTTGTGGGAAACTTATTTATATTGCTTCAAATAACAATTTGTTTGCATTCCTTTAATGTCACCTACTCTTATCTTCGTTTTTCCTTTTAATGTGTGCTTCTCTTGTGTTACTTATTTTGTAATGATTTAATATCATGTAATCATACTCCAGCAACATTTATTAGCAATACTTAGTCTGTTGATGTTTTGTTCACAATTCTTTATCTGTTATATACCAATATTCACACAAACTAAGGTTAAACTGTCCCTTTGGGATTCTTGTTTATTCTTCCAGAATTTTAACATGGAAGTACTTTTGATGTGAAATTAATTCATTTAACATTGGTTGACATTTTGTTGGTAATGCTTTATCTGTAATACACTAATAGTCAACAACACTAGGGTTAAATTGTTACATTAGGATTCTTGTTCATTCTTCTGACATGTTTACATGGAAGTAGTTTTGACGTGAAATTAATTAAAGAAGTAAGTGCAAGCATCTATGATATTTATTTTAGGAATAGTATTAAATAAATACAACAAATATACAAATAAACTTTAATAGTCTATTTGATTCTAACATTGATACTATGTTCAACTCAAACTGTGATACCTTGCACTTTAGTGCATCCATCTATCTATTTCATACTGTTATTTTATGGCACATAGTTAGAGTGATTTATTCTGGAAAGCATACACAGCAACCCGCTAAGACCAAGGGCCAGAAATATTTGGTTCTACCCCTTTTTTTCTATATGTTTAATAATATAGGGTGCAGTGGCCAACAATGTTTACAAATAGTTGCATTACTGTGAATAATTGATTTTCATGTATCTGTCACCTTGTGGCCATCCCTTATGTGTCTGTCCTATGTTCGTGGTTTAAATTTGTTCGCTTAAAGTACCTGATTATTGTCTGTACTACGTATTGACAAGACACTTCACACAGTTCCATAAGATCTCTATGAAATGTAAATTTTGTTTTGTCATTGGTTTTTGAAAATAAAATACTTTATTAAAAATAACCACTGCCTGTCAATGCCATGATGCTTTATCCAAACATTGTGATGTACATTTCATCATTCTAAAGGACACATTCCTCCCAGAGAAACCTCATCTTGTGAAATATCTCACTGGTTGCAGTCGTCAGTGGAACACTTTTTTCAGCCACCAGGTACCACCACGTGGCACTTTTTGGCTCTGTTATCTCATCCACCTTGTCACTGTCATCTCGTGCTGCAACGTATTTCCTGCATATATACAGAGTCAGGTACATTCTTTTGAGTTCCTTTTTTTTGCGACAACACTCTGGACCTTTGAAAGTCACTTGCCAATTTTGCAGGCTTTTTTCAAAATGTCATCTCCTAAATCAGGCTTCAAAGCCTGGAAAACATGCCATCACTGGGTAACTGATCCACACTCCTGGTGTCTTTTCTGTCTCAGGCTTGAACATGATATGGTGGGGTGCGAATCCGGTCCGACGATGACACCCAAGGCTGTCAAATAACAGCAAGCAGTGATCTTTATATCCTTGTTGAAAATGACTCTAGTGAAATCAAAGGTCATCACATGGAAGAAAACACAGACTACAAGTTTCCCTTCCTCCAATCACAATTCCAGGCTGAAGGAGTGTGGAAAAAAATTTAAAAAAGCGGCACCACCATTCCAAGATTAGCTCTTTCTCCTCCAGAACACACTCTTCTTCATCTACCAAACATGAGTGGTGTTGTTCGAGTTTCCAAGAGGTCGGGTAAGAAACCAGAGTTTCCTAGAGCAGTTTCCACCCAGGAAGAATGCAAAGCATCCAGAGCCATGATCAAAACAAAGGGGCTCCTGGTTGTGACCCTATTCTACCCAGGAGGTCTAAACTGTCGTCGGACACTGATGAACGGGTCAGTAAAACAAACACAAAAATAAAACCCTTGAGCACATGAGAGAACAAATCACCCAAATCAATTATGATTACACACCTTAATTGTTTCAAAATGTTTTCTTTTATTCTTTTAGTTCAACACAACCACATATAAATGTCTGCTAGGAGACACGACACAGCAACCCATTTGTTGCATTCATAGAGCAATGTGAATTACAATGGGTATATATCCAAGATACATTGCTTGGGGTGAAGTACATAAAAATCTACACAGTACATATCCTACTGTCAAGGTATAACAAGACAGGGGTCATAACAAATGAACACGTACAACATCAAGTGCAATTTAACACAATCACGAGACAAACGGTGAGTATTTGGCAGCACTGTGACTTGAAAGTCAAAGTCTACACCAAGGTGTTTCGGCCCTATGGGTCTGGAATATGAGCCTTTCTTACGTGGGTCTTCGTCAGGACAAGAAGACTGCGGCGTCTGGGTGTTCTGCATGTGCTGTCAAAATAAAATGGAGCACAGTGAGGGATTAGTGCTACAAAGGTCGGTAGCAAAATATCAATGGTAATTCATATGGCACACTGAATGTGACAATTGATAATGCCTGTCTAGGGTCAACAGGTAGGGCTTACCGTGTCTGTAGGAAAATGGAACATGGGAAGCCAAGGGGTGAAACCCTGAATCAATCGGGTATCACTATGTAGACATCACTGGTTGGGAGACACAGGTCCAATCTGTGGAGAAGGACTGTGTGTGAATGTGTAACCTATGTTCAAATACAGGTGGATGCGAGACCGAATGGTTATATTAGTGGCATCTGCAAAATCTGCTGCTTATCTGACTGGTGGCAGCAGGATGTGTGTCACACCATTAGGCAGGAAAGCTGGTTTGGAACCTGTAATAATGGCCATAGGTCAGATTTAGTTGTCATTGTGGCCTCCCTCAAGTGGCAGGAGACTGGAGATCGTTTAAACAACAACATACAAACTGATTATTGCGCTTAGAGACATGTGCGCCTTGGAATCTGGATATGTTACAAAATGGGGAGGCGCCGCCTGCTGATTAAGGCTGTCAGTGTGGCAAGTTCATTGAACACGGAGGCTCGCCGCAGGGTGCAATAATCCCAGTGCACGTGGCCCCGGGGGTAAAGAGGAACGGGAGCATAGTTAGTGGAAGTAGATTGATGAGGAGTACCAAGTTAACTGCAATGAATCCCATCGGATTGCCTACCTCTCTCTTGCGTATTAGATCCGAAGTACTGCTGGCAGCGTCTTCTGGTGATGGACAACGTTGTCATGGCCACCGTTGCTGAAGTAGCAGTGGCCAATTTGAAAACGCCAACGTGGCGGTCGTTCTGATGGTTGGGCTATTGGTTAATACCCTCATCTTTGAACAATTATAATGAATTTTAGGGTGACCTGGACCATAATTAGGAATAGTGGAGGTCCTAAAATATATTGTTAGAAAACGTTGTCATGGCAAAGCGAACGGATAAACACTGTACATTTTAAAATCATGGCATTGGATGTAGTAAGGCCCGAATGGGTCCTGAGTTGACATCTGATGGCTCGGCTTGGGTAGATGGTGAGACAACGTGTTGCACGGTCGCCGAATTGCTGAGTGTCATAATGTGAAAAACTACGGAAGGCGATGGGCGTGACACGCAGATCCACCACATCACCAATGCCAATTATATACATGGAAAGGAGGCCTCATCTATCTATGGGTAGGATGGTGCCTACATCAGAGATGTGCTGCTAGGGGTGATGTGCTGTACGTGCATTAAAATGTCACGTACTAGGGCTAGATATCATGGTGCAACAGGAACTCAATTGATCAATGTGTACGTTTAACAAGATTACAACACAGTATACAGCATAGTCTTCTTAAATCATATACCCAGTTGTGGCACTAAAATGGATGCCATGATGTTGGAGCCCAGTGTCTGATCCACATACCCTGGCTACCGTGTAAATTAGAGTGGACTAGGAATAGTTTCTGGGAACTATCATGATATCACAGGAAGGATTTCCATTTCACAGAAATGTTCAGGCCCTCCTTTACAGTATTTAGCTTATGCACCCATTTTTGCTCTAACTCGGTCAGTGTCTTGTTCATATCTCCCCCTCTCAAGGTGGGTTTCAGTTTTTGGAGAATAAACCATTTGAGGTCAGTGTCGTTATGTTGGTTTTGGACGAAATAATTGACCAAGGGTTTGTCCGGAATCTTATTCCTGATACAGGACCGGTGTTTGGAAATTTTCATTTTGATGGCCCTGATAGTCTTGCCTACGTATAGAAGCCCACATGGGCATTCAATGATGTATATCACACATTTGGTATTGGAATTGGTGTGATCTCTTAGAGTCCATTTAATGTTCTTATACTTGAAGACTTGTTTTTGTATGGTCAAGCTGCAGGCTACACAGTGGCCACACTTGAAGTAGCCTTGGACGGGGGTGGGAGATTCCACAGGGTATTAGTGGATGTGGTGGGTTCCATGAAAGTGTGCACCAGCGATGCCTTCATATTCTTGTTCTTTTTGAACGCAAAACAGGGTTTCTTGTCTAAAGAGCCGGAATTCTTTACCAAATGCTATTGTCTCCTGATGGTCTTCTGTATCAAATCACTCAAAGGACTAAAGGAGTTTACACATACCAAGCGATCTAGATTGCTTTTGGGTTTGGTTTCAAGGCAAATGTCTCTATGGGTGTGGGCCGCACTGTTCTTTGCGTCCTTGATTGCTCTTCATGGATATCCTCTGTGTGCAAGTCTCATGTGGAGGTCTTGAGCATGTGTTTGGAATTTGTCTGGGTGCGTGCAGTTCCTCCTGATACGTAGGAATTTGTAGTAGGGGAGATTGTACTTAAGGCCATTAGGGTGGTGGCTGTTGAAGTGGAGCAAACTGTTTAGTTTGGTTGGTTTCCGATATAGTTCCGTCTTGAGTCGATCCCCCGTCCTGTAAATATGGTGGTCCAGGAAGTCAATGCTGTGATGGTCCCACTGTATTGTAAATTTGATGTGTGGGTTGCGTTTGTTTAGCCAATGGTGAAAAAGCAACAAATCCCTTGATGTACCGTTCCAGATCAGGAGGACTTCGTCTATATACTGCTTCCAAACTGTGATGTTGGATCGATACGGGTTCTCAACAGAGGAAATATTGTTGATTTCGTATTGGACTATGTATAAATTGGCGACATCTGGGGCGAAGGTAGCCCCCATACTGACCCCTTTCGTTTCCTTGTACATCTGGCTCCTGAATAGAAAAAGGTTTTTTTCCATGGCTAACCTGGTACACTCTAAAATGAAATTGGTGGGGGTGGAGTTGGTGTCATTTCTCTGATCCAGGAATATTCTAAGTACCTCCAAGCCTTCTTGATGCAGAATGGAGGTATAGTGTGCCTCAACATCCATTGATCCATTGGGGCTCTGTGAGAAATGTTGAAGTGGGTGTGGGACAAACTAGTGTCCGCTGCTATTGTGGACAAAGATATTGCTAAAAACAAACAAATAGGGCAGGGGCAGGTGACTCTTTCTTTGGACACTACAGCCTGCAGCGGACAGCCTGGTCATTCAGGCAGCCACTGTGGAGACGTAGAGGCGCTGGACAGAACCGACAGACAGCCATGCTGCACCCCTTGATGGCAGAAAACATTCTGAAGATAAACTGCGCTGGGAGATAGATATCAAAGATGATTAATCCATGAGAGGAAGGAGTCCATTGGAAATCCATATTTGTTATCCTGATTGGGGTTTGTGAAACTAAACTATTAATTAGGGAACAGGTTTATTTGGAAGAGGTATCTCTCACTAATATGCAGTGGGAGAGCAGCAAGATTCTTCATTAGATTAATGAACAAACACAATTACATTGGACTCTTTGTTTGTCATGTGTGGTGGCTCAGGTCCTAAAACTGAGGACAACTGTGTTACGTTGGAGTTTGCTTTTTTGGATTCATGCAGATTAGTTTTACAGTGACTGAAGATACAGTATATTACATTTTACAGATCAAAATGGAGAAACTTTGAAATAGCTGGCCTTCAGGTGCACACACCATCCATTGTGTAGCATTCCAGAATTTTTTGTGTTTTATTCAGATGAATTTAGCATCATTTGAAATACATTTTTCAATCCATTATTGTATTTGAGGTTACAAATGTTTTGCTCCCTCATCTCTGAATGTCATCATTTTTACAAAGAGTATTGTGGATATTGCGTTTTTGTGACGTTTTGAAGGCATGTCGCACTTTTTTTTCAAAAGTTCGGAAAAGAACAGTGTTGGACATACAAGTAGAAGCCTTCAACATGACCCAGGGTCTTCAATTATCTTGGTCTTTTGGAATTCAAAAAGGTGTGACTGTAGTTTTTAAAATGACTATCTCCAAACCACATTAAGTGGAAAGGGAAAGGATTTGGAGGACTGATACATTGACAAAAATTGAGCATCACATCAAATACACGGATCAAAACTTGCTTATATGTACAAATGTATAGAGACTTACATTTGCTCTGATGCACCTTCTACCGTGGGAGACAAATGGCTTTTGGGGGAAGCAATAGTTCTGTACTTAAAATACCCAACATAAATACAAGAATGATGTATACATTGTTAGCTCCCAAATAAATCTACAATTGATCTAAATATTCCTTCTGCCCCTTGCTTTTCTAATCTTATTTTGAACTCCTAGCTCTCTAAATCGACACACATTCATTCATTTGATATCTTTTGCATTGTCACTATTGTACTATTCTTTTATTTTTATACTTCATATTATTTTCTTATTCCAATCTCCAGAATATTCTACACTCTTTTCCTTACCATCTGCCATATTCTCAACCTTCCCTGTTTCACATACTTCTCTTTGTTTATCTTTCTTCTCTCTCTCTGTCGTAACTCTTTCTGGCATCTCTATCTTGGGATGGTTACTTTATTTTCTGTCTCCCTATCCCTTTTTCTATCTATATCTCACTTCTCCCTGCTTTCCACCCTCTTCCTATTTTCCCATTTTCCTTGTAATTTAATGTGTTACCTTCTTTTCTCTGCAAATTGCCATTCTTTTTCACCATTAGATAATTCTCCCTCTCCTTTCCATCTCTTCCCTCGCTATGAAGTCACTTTCATAAACCCCATTCTCTCTATCTCTCTTTTCCTACAGTTTTTCATGTTTTCCTTCACATAATCTATTCTTATGGGAGGTCTATACACTGACCAGCACTTACAGTGTAAATATAATAAGTACATTTCAGGATGGCAACAAATTGCAATTTCTGTTTGAAGCCCTCTCCTCATTGTAAATAATAATGGTGTTGAGATCATACCCACTGCCATGAATACTTTAGGTCTTCTTGCGAAGCGCAGAACCTTCACATCTCTCCTTGTAACAAATGTCCTGGTGCACTTTGTAAATCCTCCTGTATCTATCAGAGTGAGAAACAAGATGACAAGTGGCTGGTTATTTTATTTATTTATTTTCGCATTTATATAAGCACACAAAACCCAGAGGCATATAGGCACTAGTTACAGAAAGTTCATAGTAAAAAACGTAGCAGGCATATGGGTTACAGTCAAGATAGGTGTATGCCTGCAGACTGGCAAATCCTCACCTCGTGGTGCGTGGGGCATCTTCAGACGAGCATAAAAACAAAATAGGTGTGAGCCTAGGGGCTGGAAAAGACTCACCTCGTTGTGTGGGGGACTGCTCCAGGCAAGCATAAAAGACAAACTAGGTGTGAGCCTAAGGGCTGGAAAAGCCTCACCTCATGGTGTGGGGGCTACTCCAGACCTGTAGACATGCTTAAAACACAGCATGCTACAAATGCAGTGCAATGTGACAGGCTCTAGATATTATGCGAATAACATAGTGAGGCAAGCCAATGTGGTAGGACAGGACAAGCATCTACTTACTACAAATGTGTGAGGGCATAGTGAAGTGTGTGGTGCTTGCAGGCAGTCAGGGGAACGAGCGAGCGGTAACACAAGGAGAAATGTTCCATGATGAGGCATTAAGGAGTAAACTGAGTACATAATATATTTGTAGTCATAATGCTCAGTACAATCAGTTTGTTGCATCACAATATGAAAGTCAGGGACAGGAAATGTCACACTAGTATGCACGTACCTTAGAGATGGATTACAGTAATACGTACGGTCTGCCTGGCACCGACAGGCAGCAGCATTATAACAGGGCCTTCCTTACGTGGGCCTGCTGACAGGGCCTGCCGGCTCTGCTTCCAATGCCGCAATAGGCTGCATCTGAGCCAATACAAGCAGAAAGAAGGCGGGACGTTCACCAAGGCTTCAGCATGGGGCTCTACAGAGCAAAAGGCGGCGGCCATTTTAGTGTGCTGCTCGATCTTGTGGGCATAATAGATGGTGTCAATGGTGATGCCTTCCATGGTCGTATGGGATGTGGTTATGGCAAGGTCCAAATCTTATCTCTGCACCCTGATCAGTATCCTTCTAGGGTATGCAGTGTGTGGATGAACCAATAGTTTGTCATATAACTAAAACTGAAAAGACTGCTATATAGTTACATGCCCAATTCCAATTGAGTTAAGGTGCTACAGCCCTAACCAATCATTATAAAATGCACTTGTTAAAAATGTCCCATATCCTTCTCTTAGAAAAGTTAGTAATCTGCATTTATCTTTAAGAGACAGATTGCTGTAGTCCTACTCAATGCTATTTCAGCATCAAACGTTTGCTTTCCTCTTGCTATAGAAACATTTTGCAAGTTCAGTAGAGTTAGTAACCTTCCACATGCTTCATCATAGGAAATCATTTTGTAGAGAATGTAAGGTGGACGCATTCTCCTTGGTCACCGTCCCCTCATCCCCTCCCTATTGGAATGAGGGACGAATAGCTACAATTCGTAACCCATGCACAAGTTTATGCGATATGTCCATACCCCGTCGACTATAGGAAAAACAATATGCAATTAGGCAGCCATTCAGAAGATACTTTCATTTTGAAACAGTGGAAGTAAGCTACCAAGAAGGATGTCCCTTGTTCAGTTGTTGAAAAGCAGCCATGGATAAAATAGTGAGTCATGTGGATGTGCGTAAAACAATGTCTAATGACAGTAAAAGAATGTCCTAAAAAAGATAAATGAACCTGTGTTGAAACAATATGAAAATACACACGAACGACGATGTAATTGAAGCACGAAGAGAATTATGTACTCCATGATGCAGTATTTACGAATACAAAGAAGAATTCAATATTCACTCATCAATAACTGTAAATACGCTAAAACGCAACGTACAAAGAATACATAGAAGCTTTCTTATAAGAGGTATATATTTAACATTTAGGACTACAATCAGATCAAAATGGACGACGGCTTATGTCAATCAACCCAAATACCTCAACTACGAGTCCAGGGTCTTAATGTGAAACATGATGAAGAATCTGTTTTCCTTGCGAAATATGGGAGTACATGGACTTAAACCCAGGATACTATTTCGAGAGATGAAGCAAAAAGCACAAAGGGAGTCTAACAAGCAAACCATGTGCAAGGACATATTTCCAAAGATTAGGAGAATAAGAACATTTACTAATGCCAAGTATTGAGTAACCACAAAGGGAAAAGCCTATGTGAGGTGGAGTGAGCAAGTCTCTAAAGGCTACCAGGAGAACTGCACCCAGCATAATTTAATCAAATGATGTTAAATGCACCATCAAAATGGTCAATTTCATGGTCCTGCAACATGTGACGGCGAGCTCGCAAACCAGGGCTGTTCATTAGGCCTGGAGCTAAGATAGCGATGTACCTACACTCCCTCGAATGTCCCGAGACAATGCAGACTGGCAAGCTCAGTCTTCAATTGGAAGACATTGGGATGAGGCCTACCAGTGAGAGAGGATGGCCTAATTGGGGAACAAAGGAAGAGCTGACGTATCTCCAACCACCTATGTACGTGCTGCTAACAAGAGCGAATATCCAAGGTTGGATTTGGGTTGCCAACTAATTAGAATAGTCTGCCATGCACTTTTTCATACAATGTTGCAAAGTATTAGTCCCCTGCCACATTTTCTGCTATGACACATATCCCATACCATGTGATTAGAATGTGCCTCACAGAAAAGAGACCACCAATGAGAAACTATCATTCACATTCTCTATAGCTATAGACAATCCCCTAATCCAATCCCACCCCTCGATAGGTTTCACAGTTTGCCACATAGGATGACTTCATAGATGACGCATCTAGTATCATAAATGCTAGAACTAAATAAGACACTATGATCTTGCATGAGTCGAATTGATGAGTGTTTTTTCACCCTGCTTTACTTCTTAAGATTAAAGCAGTATTTTACCATCTCCTTTGAGTCTGTCTGGTTATTGGGTCCAAAGTAATTAATTGGTAATTCCATCTAGCACAATAGATGCTTCAAGGTGCTTTAAACTTTGAGCAGACGATCGCTGGGTGGGCCTCTTGCAGGGGGGAGAAGAGCACTGCGTATCCCTATATGCAGACAACATGCTGCTGTACATTAGCAATGGGCCCACCTCTCTGTCGCACATTGGAATGATCTTGCTGGAGATTGGTGAGATGGCTGGATATAAGATCAATTGGAGTAAGTCTGAGGTCATGCCACTCCACCAAGATATCCTACTGGACCTCGGGGGGTTACTCCATTCGCACTGCAAACGAGCCACATCCGGTACCTAGGTATAAATATAAGCGCTTCACTAGGCAACCACCGGGACCTAAACTAGCTACAGGTTATGAAGGGCATCTGCCAAGATCTATCCAGGTGGGATACTCTAGCCCTCTCTCTGACAGGGAGGATAAATGCATTGAAATGAATTAATTCCCCAAATTAATCTGCATAGCGATGATGATTCCAGTTAACCTGACACCCAAATCAATAAAAGAATTTGAAAAAGCAATCAGCAAGTTCATTTGGAAAGGGAAGAAGCCGAGAACCCGCCTCTCAACATTACAGGTGTGCAAGACAAATGGCGGACTAGCGGCACCATCCCTGAGAGCCTATCACCAAGGAGCCCAGGACTGCTGGATGAAACGATGGCTAGACGCAGCCGATCACTCCAGCTGTATGGCAATGGAAGTAGCTCTTCTGAAACCACTAACTCCTATCGAAATCATGGCCATACCTGCGAACAAGCGACACCTGATCCTAGGGCCTAGGATGGCCGTACTGAGGGCCGCACAGGGGATCCCAACTCAGAATGCACCACAGTGGTCCAGTCTCCAGGCAATACTGTCTTACGGGCTAGCACAGAAAATACACCATAAACAGGATCAAGACTGGGCAAATATTGGGCTGATGGACATTCGTGAGGAAGGAACGCTCCTCAGTTTTCACGCTGCAAGCACAAAGCTGGGTCTAGACCACGGAGATTGGCTCACATACCATATGATACAAGCCACAATACACTCCCACACATCGCTGGACTCCCGTCTCCAGACCCCGGCCCTATGCGAGAATGAGATGGAACAACAGCTAGAGGCTTTCCCGCATTTACGTACCTTCTAGCATATGGCAATCCCCAGTAATCTAGGCAGGAACCACAGGCTAGCGATGGCATGGTCCGAGGACCTAGGGGTCCAAATTGGCATACCTGACATCCTTGAATACTACACAGCAATACCACTAACCTCTACGAATCTCAAAAATAGAGCGGCATTCGCGAGACAATCGACCCACAACCTGACCAGAGCAATAAGATTCTGAGAAATAATTGACCCCTATAGATAGACGGAGGTGTGTGGGGGGTGGCAGCTCGGCCGGGGGAATGTCACGATAACAAGCAAGGAGGCAAGCAAGATTGATGGTAGAGACATTAGACACACTAAGCACTAGCCCTCTATGATTTTGTTTTTAGATGACCACTCTCACTGTGATGGTGGGGATTGTGGGGGGGAGTTGAATTGAGGTTTGGATGGGACGGGGGGAGGTGGGAAATGTTGAGTAAGGTGAAAACTCCAGAATGCAGATGAAAGACATACAGCAACAGTTACAATGTAAAAATAAGTGATTTGCAAAATTTCCATCTGTATTGTTATGAAAATCTTTCAATAAAAAGATATTTTAAATAAAGATATATGTACCTCAAAAGGAGTGACTATAAACTACAATAAAACAAAAGCAATGGTTTGCTGTGGGGTAGGAAGAATTAAAAGATTGAATTTGAGTATTGCATCAAAAATGTCTCTGTTGAGGAAGTCTCCTTTTTTGATTATCTTGGCCTTAAATTTAGTAAATTGGGGTTGTGGCGGAAATAGCACGTTGAAGCTTGCCTAGGGGTAGTTTTATTAAGATCTGCATGAGAAAAAGGGGGCAATACTCAACGTTGTCTATTTACAAAGCTAAGGCAAGACAAGCATGTACACATTGAGATTTCAGCAAATTTGGCCAGCACAATGCTGGCCTGGAATGAATACAAGTTCCTTAAGCAATGATTGGGTCTTCCCTCATCTGCCTCGAACATTGCTGTCGCATCGAGAACGGTCATAAACTGGTTAAAAACTCCACACGAAACCAGATTTACAAGCCTCCAGAGGTGCGTTATGTGATCTGCTTAACCAAAATGAGATTGGTCAAATCCCATTGCTTAGATACGTAAAACATGTTTATCTGAAGTTGGTGAGTCAACTTTGCGGCATAATCCATGCGTTATTAACAAGGGTACAAGCAGAATAATTAAGAAGAAATTCTTTGCATGATGACAATATTGCTTTTAAATGGTTCAAATAGTAATATGTTCCCCTCATTATGAGGAATATTTGGAGTCACTTTACCAGATCCCTTTTAATGAAATTGAGACTAGACATTTTACATATTGCAAGTTTACAAAATAATGGAATTTTGAGAATTCTGACCTTTATTGCGTGTGATGCTCGAAATGCCTTTTGGAGGACAGGGCTTCCTAGTCCTTGGTCCTACCACTTTTCTAGGTGTTTTTTCGGCATTTGTGTTCTGCCATTGAGGTCCAGCATGGACCTCTGGCAGTGCAGCTCTTCAATTTTCCTTCTTGTGTACAACAGCCCTGGATACTCTTATGGCACCCATGGGTGGGGGTACGTCCATGTACCCCTACTGTATGTTTTTGTGCACATGTGTCTTGCCCATACAGCAGGGTATGGGCTGGCGATAGCTACATGCTGACTTTACAGTGGCTCTAAGTGTCCCACATTTTTGGGACACCAAGGACCTGCCATAGGAATGAATGGATTCCTGAACAAAGGCAAGATGGTCACTGTAGCCTCTTGGTTTCTATTGCCTTTACCCCTTGTTTCCCAAAGTCTTGGAACCCCTGACTCTGTCCTCTGCCCCTTGATTGGCTGTTGGGTGGAAGGACCATATATAGCTCTGGGACTGCCTCCTGCCCGACCGGCTGGAGCCTTCTCAGGGATTGTGTGTTGTGGGTACACCTCTGGGGTGGGACCTGTATGAAAGGAGTATGAAGTCAACTCACAATTGTGTTGTGGGTGTCTGGTTTTGATCGGGTGACACAATGCCTGGGCCAGCACTGAGTGAAACTGGAGTGAATGCAGTGTAGTGCTCTGAAGGGATGGGTTATGGGTGTCTGGTTTTGGGCAAATGGCCTGGATGCCTGTGAGTCTGATGGCTTGCCTGCCTGCCTGCATGAATGCACTTGTGTGTGATTGGCTGATTGGCGAACAAATGTGTATAACTAGGGACCCCTTACCCACCGATTTGTTCAGAAGCTTAAGCAAAAGAATCTGTTCCCAGGAGCGCAGCTGGAGGAAAGAGTTTGCTGCTGCTACTCTTCATCGAAATCCGAAAGCTGCTGTGTTCTTTCAAGGACTGATCCAAGAGAGGACCGGGATAGGCGATCTCTTCCTGAGCTATGAGGGATCATCGCGAACCTGCTGCTCTTCTGAAGTAACCTGGAAGCCAGTCCTGTGTGCCTGCCGTCGGTTAGGGAAAATTTCACGTTCTGGTATTTTACCTCTATATGTGGACCCCCCTAACTTTTTGATTTTGTTGCAGCCTCCTGTCCCAACTTTTGCCATTGGAGCCTTCTGCTGCACTCCACTGGGCATTCGCTCATTGTTATGGGGAATCTGACATGTGCTTCTGACTGTCAATACTGAGAAACTTTGTTGCCACTTTTGGCAACTGTATTTAATTGCATTACATTACAGTACCGCGCAATGGGGTCCTTGAGTTTTCGGGCCCAAAACCTCCACTAGGGATTTATTGGTAACTGGACAATGTGCCTAGGAGTAGACTGGTGACAGCAGAAGCTTTTTCATGTATTCTTAGGAACTTTTACCAAGCCATACCGCGCTTAGCACGTTTGGCTTATGACTGTGGCTAGTGTCCATCATGGCCGAGCCAACAGGTATTTTGTCTTCTCCTTTAGCTATTTTGTCAGTTGGCCTTCCTCCTGACCTTTGTGCCGAGAAGTCCGTATTTGGGCATGCATTCACCTGCAAAAGCCGCAGCTTTTGGCAGGCTAATGCATTTCACGTGTGTAGGTACTCAGGAAGTGGGCTGGGACTGTCTGGTCCCAATTCACACTACTGGTGCCATGATTTCTGGTGTGCACGAGGGCATGAGAGCCACAGTGGTCCCTGATTGGACCACTGCTGGTGTGCATGAGTGGGGCAGAACTCATCATTGGCTAGCTGGATGCGAGCACTCGCTGAACTAGTGGAGATGAGAAGGGGTCCTGAATGCAGACCCGCAGATCACCAATAGGTCTGAATCCACCTATACACAGAGCCAAGTATACAGGAGAGCCGAACAGACCCAAGGACTATCTGGAACCGCGCAGCAGTAGGTGGCACCCTGAACCCACTGTTCTCCCGGTAGAGACCTGCTTTGCACTCGATCTCGGAAGACCTGTAAGGGTGTTTCAACCCCATGGAGTGGTAGGACCATTCACTCTCGACATCTCTTTGTTGTCCTGCAAACAAGCCTTCTCTGAAGTGTCCCTGGGCCCTCCAGTGGACTGACCAGCTTGAACCTTGGGACCTGTGAAGGAGCGCGGTCTTATCGAGTTTTTCCTCAAGCTTTGGGGAAATCGTAGTTCACACTACAAAGCACCTTCTTGCCAAATTAAGTTGTCCCAGCTGCTTTGGGCTGCGAGAGAGAAGCGTCGGTCCGACCACGAGACATGGGTGCCCCTGCGTCACTTTGCAACAATGATGGTCGCTGCTTGTGACTTTCCCGCCTTTCTTCGAGTGTCCTGAGACCAGCTGCATTGGTTCTTTCTTTGTCCTGTAATCGAGATGAGAGATACAGCTCCTGTTGTAAACCGGACCCACATCTGCACTCACAGCGCCTGTGCAAGTTGAAACTAAACCAAGGGTGGGATTTCATACTCCAGGCGACCCTTTCCAGACCTGCCAAGTTTGGACCCAGAATGAGCTAAGGGCGGTGAGTAATCATACCATTTACTGATGGCCCTTTGTTCATACTTTGCGTTTTTACACACAAAGGATCTCTTGTGGTCCTTGCCTTGGCTTGGGTGGACTCTGCTTCCCAAAGCCGTCCGAAAGTTGGGAATAGCTTTGTTCTCTGCAGCAGATCCTTCCCTGACTCTCTGAACCTGTTTTCTACACTTCAAAATCCTCTCCCTAACTTTTCCACCCCCTTGAATATTGTACTTTGTGTCTTTACGCATGACCGAGCGCTTTTATGCGCACATCTAACATTGAGCACAAGGCTCCAATCTTCGTAGGGTTGGTTTATAAAGTTAGGGTTATCCATCTCTGAAGTGTGCCAATGTGATACAGTTTGTCTCCTTTTTTTCTTTACAGGTTTTGGCGGGATACCACACTTTAACGCATTGACCATACGTGACGGTACATATATTTTACATTGTGTGTTTAAGTAGTTATATTACTGTGCTTTTCTTTATCCACTGGTGTTAATCCTTGGGCCTAATTGTGTATTTTTATATACTACTGTCTAAGGGTAATTCTTGTCGTCCTACTGTGTGCTCATACAAGACCTCAGATCACCCCCACTTCTCCTGTGACTTAGCCTTGGCTGCTCTCCAAGCTACCTTGAATTGTCCTGGCTAACTTCACAGAAGTGTTGCCAGTTTCACTAACAAGGCTGGCCTCCTAAACTTCTGTTCACCAGAGCAGAGTTTAGAAATCCATTCTAACAAATGTGTGTACATCGGTGGGATAAGAACTGAAGAACTTGAGTGTTGCACACCAGTGTGGCATTGGATTACATATACACAGTAACACAGTGACATTTGTTAGCCAGTAGTTGTAAACAACTTAACTAAACCTATAAACACTAAGAATGCTATGCGCAGAAAGAGGTATAACTACCTCTGGCACAAAAACTGAGCTAATCCAAAAGATTGTAGATTGGCAGGAATGTAGAATTGTACCCCTCCTATGATTGTGCAGAAGGTGCTCGGGCTGCCCTGAGTAACAGTCATGATGTATATGTTGCTGCCATCATAGAGAGAGAGGATGGGGATGATGCTCTATCCCATGTTTCCTATGCTTCCTCTGGAGCTGAGGCTGTGTCAGATCTCAAGAGTCAAAATCTTACGCTGAGAGAAAAGGAACTTGAGTTTAACATGGCTAAGCTAGAGACGGAAAAATTGGAAAAACAAAAAGATAGGGAACATCAGTTGGATCTTGCCAATCTTCAAGCTGCCAACAGCTGCTCAAGAGGGTTCGGGAGTGGTTCTGGTCCCTCCTCAGATCCTAGATTTCCTAAAGATCTCCTCAGTGTGTATGATGAAATAAATGACATCATGGGCTGGCTGTCTGTGTTGGAATATGTATGTGAAGTGCAAGAAGTAGTAGATGCTGATAAGATTGCATGGTTGCTCAGTAGACCGCCCCACTCTGGCTGCAGTGCCATTGTGGAAATGTCAAAGACTGAGAGAAAAGATGTTGCCAAATTGAAGCAAGCCCTGATCTTGAAGTTTGGGAAGACTCCTGCCCAATACCTGAAATGATTCAGGGAGTACAAGAAAAGAGAAAGTATTGGGTCACATATGTTACTTAATCTTTAGAATGTGACTGGTTGGGTGGAAGGTTATAAAGTTGCCACTTTTGAAGCATTGATCCATTTGGTTATGCTGGAACATATGTTTGCCACATGTTCCCCTGAGCTTAAGCAGCATCTAGCTGACTCTAAGGAGACCTATCCTAAGAAGTTAGCCACTGCAGCAGATGTATTGGTATCCCACAGCACAGGGTGTCTCATAAGGACAAGTCTGCTTTTGGGAAGCAGGAAGAGGGGAAGAAGCAAAAGGAGCAAGAGCGGTTGCGGGGGATCTGATACATCTCCATCCCAACAGGCCCATAAAAAGGTTAAGCAGGGTAAGTCACATGACCATGTACAGATGTACAGGGTAGAGGGACTAATCATCCAAAGCACAACTCTGGTAATTCTAAGCCTCCCTATGTGCCAAGACCCAGTGGATCTTGTGTGGCTTGTGGAGCAAATGACCATGTGGAGGGGGACCTCAGATGTAAGGTCAAAACCTTGGGGGTCCACTCTGTGAATCTGGCCATCTCTCATGAAGAGGAAGAAAAACTTTACATTTTTTTAAAAAAGTGTATTTAGCATTTAGTTTCAATAGAAACTTTTTGCCATTCCATAGGCTTGTGAAATCAGCAATTTGCAGAATTCCAATAAAAAATAGTCATCCAGTTAATATAAAATAAAAAAATAAAAAATCCAATAAGAAATAAAACAATAGCAGCTACAAGGCACACCAAAAGAATATAAAAATAGAAAAAAAAGAACCGACAAAAAAGAGTATCATAGAATAAATAAATAATCCAAATAAATGTAGATACTTTTTTTCCTCAAGTTTGGCAATAATGATTGACACTAGCTCTAAAAGAGCAAATGTCAAAGATAGCCTAATCCCTTGCAGCATATATAACCAAAAGTCTTTCTTAGTTAGAGTTCAGTTTTCCGCAAAGAATCTATATAAGAGATTGTGTTGAATATGCGCCACGTCCTGACAGTTCACAATGAGGTGGCGGAGTGATTCCCTTTTATGTCCACATAGCCTGCGTGCATAATCTCTTGTGCCTTTGGGTTTCTTTACTTCAAGGATCTCCTTAGTTGGTAGAATGTTGAATCGCGGTTTTAAGAATTGCTGGCGCAGGGCTGTGAAGGAAACGTACTCAAATATATAGGAATCGTTCCTCGTTTACTTTGTGCTATACAGTACTTTCCGTAAAATTTGGACGACATTGTAAACTCCAGCGTCTCTATCCAGTCATACTCATACAGTCACTTTTTAACATAATCTGGGTTCCTAATGAGTAGTTCCTCTGTTGTATCAATTGATTCTAGTAGACCCACGCATTTCTTGCCCCATTCCACAAGTAGTTGCTCTCTTTCCATCTTGAGCGCCTGCCCAAGTAACCTGAAGCCACTTTCGAGCGGCGGCAATAGGCATTTTCGATAGAAGAATAACGTTTTCCAGGTCACAAAGGTGATTAGAGAACTCAAACCTAGTTATTTCCATATCACAGCTATCGGAATACAGTTCGGAAGCCCAAGTACAGATCTCCAAAAAAGACCCTCTAGGGTTTGCCACAGCTTCCAACTCAACTGGCGTGCACATTCTGCCCCGTAGGTCAAAATGGGGACGACCTTCATACAGTAAAAGGTAATTACAGGAGTCAGTGAAAATTTGCAATATCTGGATTTAATCAGTCTTGCCTGGGCAGACAGCATCTTGACTTTGCGTCTTAAGCATACTTCTCTGGGTGCGTCGCTATTGCTCACGTTAATTGATATTCCCAGGTAGATCATTTCAGTTGTTTCTTGAATTTGTCACCATTTATGTACCAGCCATTAAATATAGAGGTCTTTCGCTTTGGGTTCCGAAAAGCCAGCACCACTGATTTAGAGGCGTTTACTTGAAGGTCATTAGATGATAGGAAGCAAGCCAAGGCGTCCAATTGGCGCTGAAGTCCGATTGGAGTTTCCTCGAGGAGGATGACATCATCGGCATACAACAGTCTATTTACTGGGCTTCCAGACATAGAGGGTGGAAAGCACCCAATATCCTTGAATGCATCGCCCATATCAGAAATTGACAATTTGAATATAGCTGGTGCTAAGCGGCATCCTTGCTTAAGGTCCACTCCTGTTTTTATGTGGCTTGTCAGGCCCCCCCCTTTGATTTTGCTTTATTTGAATACTAGTGTCGGAGTGTAGTGCTTCAATTGCATCAAGCAAGTCAGCAGGGCATCCCCAATCTTTTAATTTAAACCAGAGCTTCTGTCTATTAACTGAATGAAAGGCTTGGGATAGATCCACTGAGGCCAAGTGTACATTTTTGCAGTTTTTTTTTGCAGTTCTTAATTTCAGATAGTTAATTAAGAATAAATTCAAAGATGTTCCGATACCTTTTTCAAAGCCTGCTTGCCAGCGGTCTCGATGTTTAGATTCCTGGCTGCAATCAGTAAGATGGTTCAAAATTAGAGCTGCGAAGAGTTTGCCAATAACATCTAGAAGGGTGATAGGCCTATAGTTTGTTGGAACAGACCTATCACCCTTATTAAAGATGGGGACAATGATGGATGTTGTCCATGTGGCCGGAATGTTATGTCTTGATTTCACCAATAGGAACAGATGATGTAGGAACGTTGCCCATTCCTCTGGGTTCTTTTTAAGTGTCAATTTTGTTAGGCCGTCAGGGCCTGTGGCTCTTGAATTGCTGGAAGTTTTAATTAGTGCAAGAATGTCCTCCCTCTCGGTTTCAAATGCCCAACTTGGACAAGAGCTTCCTGTTTCCTCCTTAGCATGTTCCGTCGTATTCGAAAAGAGAGTGGAAAAATGATCCGTCCAGTTCCTCGCTGAGATTGAGTTGGTCATTTTACTCTGTTGTGGACCATCCATCGAATTGAAGATTTTCCACATCGCCCTTGAGTTTTTAGATGCGACAAGCTTCAACATGTGTTCTGCATTTCATTGCATTAACGAATATCTGTATGGTTTCACTCAGTTGTTCTTCTTGACAGCTTCATGGGATGCCGTTGAGGGATTTTTTTTTGTGGGCTTTTTTTTGGCACATTAGGTCCCTTTTTCGCCCATGGGCGGTAAAACAACATTTATGTATGTGGCTAAACTTTTTATTTCTCCGAGGACCTGGTTTCTCATTGTAGATGGCTAGAAATTTCATGTAGTCGGAGTCGTCCAACCTCCCAGTATCCCTTAGATCTCTTGACAATTTAATCACATTGTCACAGGACAGCCTCAGTCTGTTTCTTCCAGGATGCAGTTCTAGGGTATCTGCTTCCATGACAGGATCTTTCTTCACACCCAGTGCGAGACATAGCTTCAGTATGTTGTGATCACTCTGTGTGCTGTCAATAACCGCTATGTCCACTATGCTAGTGTGGAGATTGTCAGAAGCAAAGAAATAGTCCAATATATGGGATTCTTTCCCTCTCTTCCATGTTGGTTTTGGCGGTATGTCCCCTGCCATGATCCCATTTAATAGTGAGATATTCCTCAATTTAAGTTCTTTCCTGAATCACAGACCTCGTATTTCTGGTTCTTGCACGTTGCTAGTTGGGCGATCTATAAGGGTCTTAGCGTTATTAAAGCAGTGAATGTTTAGATCACCGCATAATATGATATTCAAATTATGATTGGTGTACACAGCAGTCTCCACCTCTTCCAGCAACTGTTCGGTGAAGCACTTTGATGCTGGGTCCTTGATGTTCCAATATAGATTACACAGTAGGCTCTTCCTTGCATCGTCGCCCTCACAATTCTGGTATTCTAGCAGAAGGACTTGAATTAAGGGTGAGATATTCTTTGCCCATACAATGCTTGGCCCACAACTCTCTTTAACTACAGTCAGTAAGCCCGCCATTGGTCTTCCCTTCGGCCCTTTGGTTGCCGGATTGAGGATGGAAACAGAGCCCTCAAGGTGGCCTGTACACGCAGCCACGTCTCCTGGAGACAAACAACATCAAATTCATCAAAGTGGATGTTCCCTTCTCCCAGTAAATGTTTGAAGCCTCTCGTGTTCCAGCATCCCATGAGAACACGAGGCATAGTGTTCTTAGTTCCCAAGCTTTGGCATTATGATTTCTGCTCAAGCGTGCCAGCCAGCCAATCCCAATTGTCCCCCGCCTTATGGACCTGTGACCCCCTGGTAGCACAAGGTATGTTCTTAGATGGCTTTGAGTTGTTTATCACTATTCTAAAGCTATTAGGGTTTTCAGGCATCTATTCGTCATTTCTGCTGTCATTTACTCTCTGGGACCACATTTCATCACTTTTGCTCCTTATAAATTAATGTAAAGGGGTGATTTTACACCTGTCATATGCTTATTGCCGTTGTTTTTGCGAATCTTAGCAGGCAAGTGAGCATATGACTTGTCCTCTTCGCTGCTTCCCAAGTTAGAAGTGGTAACTGCTTTTAATGAAAACCCCATTACTTTCAAATGGCTTGTTTCTGGTAGGAGTAGTTGTTTCATTTCCATTGAAGCAAGGTGTAATACCACCATATCTTCCCTAAGTTTGTCAGGAAGTCTACCAAAAGCAGATCCTTAGAATTAATTCCAGCTATTGGGCCAATACTGTGAAAGAGCCTTAACACATTGGCCCTGTTAAGAATGAGATTATCTTGAATGTGTAAGATTCTCCTTAATTCCATACAAATATATTCTTTTGTCTTTTCATTCAGAGGTCTGCTCAAGTGGTTTGGCTTATCTGATTTAGAGACCACAGAGTCATGGTGTATCTTGGACTAATTTGCCTGATTACCTGCGGCCCTGCATGTTTTTCCAGTGTCATGAAGCGTCTCCTAGCGCTTATCGGGGTATCTTCTCGAAGAGGTCGGCCCTTATGGACTCTGGATACCACCCTCGTTTTTATTCGAGGGTTTGCGATCATAGGTGGAGTTAAGTCCTGTTGATCTTCAGAATCTGATGAACTCGAGATTTCACCATCAATACCTTCAAAATGGATGGCCTCCAGTAGAATACTAGGAGAGGAATCCCTGGCATTGCTGGTTTTCAGGGCAATTAGACGGTCTTCCAAGGAAGATTCAATCTCTAGGACTTCATCCTAATCGGCAGAATAGATTGAGAGATTCATTAAGTCCTCCAAGTCACTAGTTGGAATCCGATGATCGTAAAGTATTTTTGGGCCTTATTTTGTTGGATACACTTGAGTTTTTCTTGACCTTCTGTAAGTCATGATGGGAATCCTCACATATATAGGAGTCTTCAACTGGCTTTGTAGGCAACTGAGATACCTGTTCCGTATCTTGTTTGTTAACCAGCTGGTGGGGTGGTTCCCTAAAGTTCTTTATTGTTGGTTTTCGTCATTGTGTCTGTTGACCAGGTTTCATGACAAAGTTCACTTGTTTCTTTTTTTTTTTTTTATTATTTAAAAGTTGTTTTAATCAAGTATATCTTGATTTTTCAACATACAAAATTAACATAACGTATTTAAAATTAAAAGAGAACATATTATAAAAAATAAAATTGATATTAACAAGAATTACGTCCATATACAGATTTACATAGTTAATAACAACAAACTAATTAGATACAGATTTATACCTAATCACTTTAGACAAAATAAGAGCATTCAAAAAAAACAAGTAATAAGATAAATCCTGTAACTAAAACCTAATTAGTGAACTTCCTTCAGTGTGACTTTGCACACTAACTTTGCCTTTAAGTCCCAAACTATACAAAAAACTCAATATTGCATATCTAACAACTTTCAACTGACTATTAAATAGGAGAGACCAGCAACGTGTTTGAGACATGGTCATGTACCCAGTAAATAAATGTTCAAAATGCACAATTCTTTTTGCTTGCAAACTTTGGCATTCAACACATAAGTGTTGCATTGTTTCAATGGCTAATTGACAAAACCGACACAAAGCATCGTCTTTTCTGATAATTCTGCGATGGCACAGAATTTCTTTTACGGGCCAGATATTTAATCGAAATCTTAAATAATCCTCCCGCTGTCGGGAATGTGGGAACATCATTAGGTAACTTTCTGTTTCCCCATAGCGCTTTAAGGCAAATGGGTTTTTCTTAAACTTTTTGTATAGGAGACATGTAGATCTTGTTTTTATCCAGTCATCCTCCCATATCCGTTTTTTTGCCTTAGTGGGATTGCCTAGCAATAGTGCCATTGAAAATCCAATATTAATAAAGATTTTTTCTGCTTGATTTCTCCAAGACACTGCAAATGGATCATCAGATCTTAAAAGGTAAATAGCAATCATTCCTAACAACCCAGGCTGATTAACACTCAATATGCATTTGCGATACAACGAGCATAGCCTCCACTTATAGATGGCATATAAAGACAGGAGTCCTAGCTCGTGTCGCAGGATGCAAATGGGTTCTGACAATGGGAGGTTAAGAGCACGCTTCCAATAGCATCCTTCCATAATGGCCCAGTATTGATATGATTTTCCCAAGACAGCCTCTGAACCATAAAGAATTACCAGAATAAATTTTTGTCTATAATAAACCAATAATGGTACTATTGAAAACTTACAATATTTGCTCCTTATTAGTCTGCTTTGTGATATAGCCGTCGTTAGACGCTGTTTTAGATGTTGATGATTCGCATTTTTATCTGGTGAGTTACTTATGAAGACCCCCAAATAGATGTAAGAGGAAACTGAAGACAGGTTGACATTTTGTAAAGGCCATTTGTAGGTGGCTTTCCTTTGCATGCTTTTGCCAAACTGCATAACCTTTGTTTTACTTAAATTAAAGGAAATACAGTTCTTTTTAGTGTAGGTATCCAACGCACACAAAAGTGCCCGTAATCCTTTGGGAGTCTTTGAGAATAACACCATGTCATCAGCATAGAGTAGATATGTAACATTAACCCCATTAATTTTGGGTGGATCTGCCACAGTTTTACTGAGGTCTACACCAATGTCTGAGATAAAAAAAGTAAATAAAGCAGAAGCTAGCAAACAACCTTGTTTCAACCCACATGCAGTCTTAATTGGGTCAGACAATAGTCCCTCACTAGAAAGTTTGATTTGTATCGAGGTATCTGTATGTAAGTCAATTATCCACTTGACAATTGACCAGGGACATTTTTTATCCATAAGTTTTTTAAAAAGAAGTTCACGAGGAACAGCGTCAAACGCCATTTTAAAATCTATAAATGCTGCATAGAGTGGCTGGTGTTGGTGGGAAGCCTTCTGAATAATACTTGTAAGGGTAATAACATTTATAGTCGTCCCATTTCCAGGCAAAAATCCTGTTTGGAAGATGTCTCGATAGTTATTTTCTTCCAACCAAATGTTAAATCTATTCAGGATTAGTCGGGCGAAATTTTCCCAGGACAATCCAAGAGTGCTATGGGGCGGTAAGCAGCTGGGTCATCGCGCTCACCTTTCTTAAATATGGGCAGAATGATGGACTTCTGCCAAGATTTAGGAATGACCCCTGTCGAGATGACTTTGCTAAAGATCTGATGGAGGATCATTGCCCATTCTTGTGGGTGATCTTTAAGTGTGCTATTATGGAGACCATCCGGGCCTATTGCCCTCGAGCGACTCAAGTTTTTAATACATATCAGTATATCATTGACGGTGATGGTAAAGAAATGGGACCAGCCTAGGGAGTATGTCTTTGGAATCAAGTTCGAGAAGGGCGATGCATAAAGCTTTTCACAGTAAGTTTTCCAGATTGCATTTGGAATAGCATTTATTTGAACAGCATCCTGTGTTCTATGCGTGGCCTCATTTAGACAAGCCCATATACCACTAGTGGATTTCTTAATAATCTGGGACATCATGGTTTCCCCATTTTGCTGATAGCGCACAGCTCTCTGACCCTTTAGCCATGTTCTATAGGATGCTTTTAATTTTGTTTTCAAAAGCAAACAATGGATTATAGGAACAAATTTTAAATTACGTAGGTCTCTTCGCAATTCAGCTTTCTTAGACTGTACTATTGGGTCAAAGGGATGACAATGTTTATGACGAACACTCAGGTCTGGCAGTTTTACCTGCTTAAACAAATGCATTACTGTAACATAGCAGTCCGTTGACCCAGAAGACCCAAGCAGGGCCTCATGCAACTGTTTTAGTCGATTTCTATTCCATCTCACTCGCGTACCGCTGTTATTTACAAAATTTGGATAGGGATGGGTCTCAACCATAGGCGAAATTACAGATGATGACCTTGAAAATCGCATAGTTAGCTTATTATGATCACTATGGTCGGTTGCAACCACTTGCATAGATTGTACATAATTTAAAAATGTCTTATGGACAAAAACATAGTCAAGTATTGCCCGTTGTGACCCTCTACTCCATGTATACTCAGCAGGGATATCCCCTACGATGGCACCATTCAGCATTACAAATCCTCTCTCGTGCATCATATTTGTCCAAGTTAATTCATCATCATTATGTTCAGTATAAGTTTGTGATAACAAATGGAGATTTAAATCCCCTACTATGATGGTTTGACAAATGTTACCTTCAAAAGTCAGGCGATCGAGAATCGAATTTAGTGACCCAAAAAAAGATTCTGCGGTCATATTACCTCTGCTCCAATAAATGTTGACAATAACCAAAAGCTCACCACCTCTCTGGAGTCTAACAATTTGAAAATATGAGGATGGAGAGATTAATTTTTCACTTACAAAACCTGTAGCTTTCTTGACTGCAAGCAATAGACCACCACTGGGTCGACCTCTGTGATGTTGAATGGCCGGAGTTATAATTACATCATAGGACGTCCAGATGGGGCAGGCAACAAGCCAGGTTTCCTGTAAGGCTACCAGATCATAAGTTGCCAAATCTCTACTAGCAAGGTCAAATAAATGCTTATGGCCTCTCGTATTCCACGAGAGTAGGCTACCTGTACCGGCATTATATTATGATCTAGCAAAGTAGTCCTGAAATGCCACCATTCGTGGAGCAGAGTTTACAATCTGATTCGATTCTCTATTCTTGATAGACTGATATGTCCTGATTTGAGCTTTGTCCATCACATTATTTGTTATAAAAGGGTCTTGATACAAATTAAAACCCAATTCATATAGGACTGTTTTAGATTGCCACGATATATTCATTACAATTGTCGATTGAAGATGGATTCTTGCTTCAGAAGGGTCATTTGTATTAATAAATTCAACCAAGGTTATATCTGTTGATGATATATCAGACAGGGACGGGATTTCACTGCATATGTTCAAAATGCTAGCCCGATTTAATACATATTTGGGATAAGGGTCTTCGCGACATCTAATCACTAGGCAATTAGACTTGGACTTGACTTGTGGTTTATTACCATCCTTGAAATTCATATTGTGGGCTTGAGCATTTGTCTGGAGACAAAGGCTTGATGGCATATCATTTCCTTGCGCTATTCGATTGCCCAACTGCGCCGGACCCTTTAATAACTGGCTCACGTCAGGATAACGCAATGATTGCGTACCTCCAGCCCCTTGGCAACTTTGGCTGGCTTCGCCGATATAAGCTGCAATCGAAGATTTTATGATATCTCGAATGTCCTGGGTCTGAATGGCAGCTTCAGGCCGCGACATCTGTTCATGTATTTGCGAGATGCCATGTTGTTGGGGCAAGGAAACACCCGAGACATCTACTGATTGACGGGGCAGGGCTGAAAGCTCGGTTCGGCCAGAAGAGTCAACTTGCAATGGAAGAAAGGGGCCTAATTTTGTATTCACATCATTTTGTAGGTGGGTTTGACTAATTATTACTGTTTTTGGATTTTCCACTAAAGCAGAGGTCTTCTCCACATTAAAACCCTTAGTTACCATGGAACTTACACTGTTCAAAGGTTCGGTAGAAGCCCCGGGTATGTCTGACATGTATGATTTGATGGATGTTCTAATTTCCTCTCCGAGTACCGCTAAATTCACTTGACTCAGAAGCCCATCACTCCCACCCGTGGGTGGCCTGGTCTGTATGTCAACTTGTCCCACATTACATGGTCCTACAACATCGAAGTTATTATCACTGGGGTCAGTATTATTTAATGTTTTTGAAGAATTAGTGCACCGTGCCAAGTCTTGGGCACCCATGCCAGCTGAAATAGTGACCAAATCGTCCAGGGGCCCGTAAGGCATGAAGGTTTGAATAGCTTCTTTGGGGCCTGATTTTACCAAATTGACTTTTCCAAGTTTTGCAGTTTGTTCACGTCTAGAAAGGGCTTTGATGAACTTACGGCCTGCAACCTGGGAACTGGCACCTCTGCCTTTCGTAAATAGTTTTCTGGAGGCAGTGGGCAGCGGGTCAGTAACTACCGCCGATGTTTTAGTTATATTCATCGTAATAGGTTTAGATGAAAAGAATGTATTGTTTGGCAGTACTGTGGTAGGTAAGGTCTCTTTCTCCTTGATCTGGCCATCAGGGTCATGGGTAACTATGCTATCAATACATTTGCTGAGATTGTTTTGTACTGTATCTCTATTGGATATAGATGGATCAGATTCGGCAACCATTTGCCCGGCTGGTCGATTACAACCATTGGGATCTACCTCACACAGACTTCGGTTATTTTCTGTTTCAGACAGCACACACACTTGTATACAATCAGCATTAATTATGCTACATGAATCCGGCCGATAGCCTTGAACAGTCTCAACATTGGACCGCAAGGTCACTTGCTCGACAGGCGGTTTTTGTGAAAGCACCGCTATACCATTACTGCATTGCTCTAGTAGGATGGTTTGATGATTGAGCTTACCATCTAGTACTTCGTAAAGTTTCGCTAATGCAAGCAACGCAGTATTCATGGCGCTAAGAGTATTATTAAGCGCCGGGGCTTCTGGAAAAGAAAACCGCTTAGAGCAGTTCTTATTAATGAAAAAGTCAGACTCTCGATGGGGTTCCTCAAACCTTGTCCTTCGAGGAGTCGGAGCAATGAAAGAGGGCGATTCATCAATACAATTGGAGTTAGACATTTGATTATTGTCTGGGGGGGTTTGGTGACAATTTTCAGTAGGCTTCACCCCTCCTCCAGAATTGCTTACCTGGTTTTCTGGCCCCATTGTATTATCTGGCTGTAATTGAATTAGATCCCCAGTATTTGAACAAATGTACATAACATCAGCTAAGGGAGAGCTTGGTCCTCCCGAAGTGTTCACAAATTCCATGACTTCCATGACTTCCTCATCAATTTCCCCTGGTCGAACAAGCTCCTCATGGACAGCACACAAACAATGTTGGGCTGCCACTAAGCAACAAAAGGGCTCCAACATTGGCTGCGTGCACACATCAACCTGGGGCCGGGACTATCCACCACCCTGAGGATCATCCAGAGTACAGGCTGTCACAAGAGTCAAATCAGTCACTTCGCTTGAAAGATTGGGAGTTACATGCACATCAGCAACAATCAATGTACTAGGGATTTCATTCATATTTTCGACTTCAACAACACCAATGGATTTTACATGTGTGCTAGTAATGGACAAAGGTCCAGAACTATCACTCACACTGGCCTCAGCTAACACGCTCTCTAACCCAGTCTCCGAACATAATGTTTGTATTGGGGTCAAAGGTGGCGGAGGACTGGTTAACACACGCACATTAGACCCACTCTCTAGGCTGGACAGGGTGTCTTGGGAATAATACAAACGAATGTCAGATGAAAGTGATATTGAGCGCTGGAGATTATGCTTTTTGCGGTTTAGTCTAGTATTAATTTTGTTCGCTGCCATTTCTAAATTAAATAATTGGCCAGGATTAATTACAGGCATGCCTGATGTTAATTTAAATTTTTTACTGACCGTAGTTGACATAATATGTTGGTGATCAACTAATTAGGCAGAGCGAGAGAACAGCCACAGCACGCTTGCACGCGAGACAGCAAGACAGCCCACTCAGCAACCACTCTTGCTAAACGCGCGCGCTAAACGCGCAGCGTTGATGGTTTTGAAGAGGTTGCTGGGAAAGGGGCAGGCAGGAAGTCGAGAAATGACCCAAAAATCGCCAATGACATGGACTGGTTACACAATGTACTATGGAAAAACAGAAAAAATAAGAAAAATGAGCCACTATTCACTGAATAAAGTCAATCAATTCCTTAGTAGACCCTTTTAAAAACAATTTGTACCAAAGTTCCAGTTCCACAGAAGCAAACAAAGTCCAATCCAAAATTGATCTTTGCACAGGACACAGGACACAGGAACAGCGTGGGAGACAGCAAGACAGCCCACTCAGCAACCACTCTTGCTAAACGCGCGCGCTAAACGCGCAGCGTTGATGGTTTTGAAGAGGTTGCTGGGAAAGGGGCAGGCAGGAAGTCGAGAAATGACCCAAAAATCGCCAATGACATGGACTGGTTACACAATGTACTATGGAAAAACAGAAAAAATAAGAAAAATGAGCCACTATTCACTGAATAAAGTCAATCAATTCCTTAGTAGACCCTTTTAAAAACAATTTGTACCAAAGTTCCAGTTCCACAGAAGCAAACAAAGTCCAATCCAAAATTGATCTTTGCACAGGACACAGGACACAGGAACAGCGTGGGAGACAGCAAGACAGCCCACTCAGCAACCACTCTTGCTAAACGCGCGCGCTAAACGCGCAGCGTTGATGGTTTTGAAGAGGTTGCTGGGAAAGGGGCAGGCAGGAAGTCGAGAAATGACCCAAAAATCGCCAATGACATGGACTGGTTACACAATGTACAAAGTTTCAGTTCCACAGAAGCAAACAAAGTCCAATCCAAAATCGATCTTTGCACAGGACACAGGAACAGCGTGGGAGACAGCAAGACAGCCCACTCAGCAACCACTCTTGTTTCACTTGCTTGTTGGACATGGGGAGTTTAGTCCCAGAGCGAGCCTCTTCAATGGCACCATACTCCATGTTAAAGCCATTTGGAAAAATGTCATAAGTTTTTGAGGCTGTAACAGTAGGTTGCCTAGTTCCTCCGATGGTTAAGGGGGGCACCGGTTTATTAGTTGAGATGCCCAGCTCATCGGGTCCAAATAGTTTCCTCACTCCATTGCAACTCACTCTCGTCTGACTTCCAGAAAAGATTTGCTTTGAGGTGCCAGGTATCTGATTGTCTTCCACCCCAATGCAATTCCACACCCCTGGTGGGGGCATTGTTGCCTTTGGGGGAACTCTGTTACATATACCACTTTTTAGTTTTAGGGTTTCCCTTTTTCCTTCAAGGGAAGATTTGTCCATGTCATCCATGTCTTCCACCATTATGGTGGAGATCACTGACGGGTCAATTGAGGCATTAATGAGCCCCAAAAGGGTCACATTCAATCTAGTGCTTGTGCTGTCGTCACAAGGATCTGTGCTCAGAGTAAGACAATTTTGACTATTGTTAGACATAGGGCCTCATCACGAGTTTAGCGGTAATCCTTAAATGCGGCGGTAGCGCTATTACCGCCGCATTTACGGGTCCGCCAGATCATGACCTTGGCAGATTTCCCCCCAGCTCTGAGCTGGGGGGAAATCCGCTGCAAATTTGCCGATTTTTGGCACGTTTACCGCTGGCGGGAAATCCGCCGGCGGTAATAGCGCAAATTTTCCCCATTGGGCCCAATGGGGAATGAGGAATTCCTAAATGGGTCCAATGGGGAATGGGCAAAACCCGTGTCGCCAAACACGTGATCCTGCGCTAATAGCGCCGGGGGTTTGGCGGTAGGGCTATTAGCGCCAGCGTTACTGCCCAACTCGTAATGAGGCCCATAGTCTTCTTTTTCTTTGTCTTTTATTAATGGGTCCAAAATGGACTTCATGAACTTGGTAATGTGTTCTTCCTGTTTGTACTTATTGTCCTTGAGTGCTGAAATTAATCCATCGATGAAAATAATTTTTGAGTGTAACATTGCAATCAAGGTGGATTGATCTTTTAATTGATCTGCAATACACTCATAAAACTTCATAAATGGAGTCATAGTAACAGAGAATGCTGCAATCATGTTGGCGTCTAATAAAGAACCCGAAGAAGATTTGTCCTCCACCTGAGCCGCTACCATGTCCAACAATAAGGCTTCATCAGATAGTGCAGCGTTATTACTCAGTTCATCATCCTCCTGTGTAGACAACCTGCAACGTTTGCAGGGCAGCTTGCTTGAGCCGCCCGTGCTGTTTGGGATGCTACAGATCGTACCTGAAGGCTTGCAGAAGTAATATTAATTATGTCTCTAGGCCGAATTGCTTCAGCCTCACGATCAACCTCTCCGTTGACTGAATAAGATTGTTGTCCATTGCGTCACTCTCCACTTTCTTATGAGAGGCGGGAACCAAGTCTTTTGCTCCCGAGTTATACGGGACAAGATTTCCTGAAGTATTTTTGATGGAATTTTGCACAGCATGTTGAAGGATCGAAGTTTGCCTTGATCGAGCAGGGCTGGCCGAATGCGAGAGATACCTAAATGAAGAGCTCTGTGGGAGCTTTCCCTGTTAGTGCGGCTTGCCCCCACTTGTTCGAGAACTTTGGTCCGCAAAAGTGAACTGCATAGTCGTTGGGGCACAGGCAAATGTGCCACTATAGGTATGGCATGGCTTCCCAAGATGGGAACTAAAGCTCAGACCTGTAGGTTTCCATAAGAAATGGCTTAAAGCTGTGTTGTTTGAGGTTTTAGGAGCCGCAAACATAGAGGTCCCAGAAGTACAGGTTTGAGCAGCCAATGGCAGGTTTTCATTTTCTTCCAGTTGTATGGAAGCAGAAGTCCCGGAACTTGGTTGGAGATTCCTTATGTTGCTTGTATTACTTGCATTCTGAGATTCTATGAGGCTAGCTGACATTTCCTGTGCCTCCGATGTAAATACTGCAACCTCAGAGTCTGGATGTGGATATGGGTGTAAATCAATCTCCGATGAATTTGGGGTGTTTATGTCTGCATGATCCAGACTGCAGTCATTAGCCTTATTGTGTTCCAAAACATTTAGGGCAGATGTAGTTTTCTGTCCTATTACAGCCTGCACATCGATCGGACAGTTGGTAATCTCCTTCAGGATCAGGTTGTTCAGGTCATCATCCCTAGGGCTTTCGTTTCGAATTGGAGAGGCCATTGTCTTCTACCTAGTTGTGAATACCCCAAGGAAATAAGCACGGTTCAAGTGAGGGTACGTAGCACTTTGCGCAGAACAGAACGATTGCCCGTGTTCTCAGCTATGTTCTCTATCAAGGCTGTGCCTTTCCTACCAGATGAGTTTGTAGGTTAAGTATAATTATAATTGTGCTCTATTGAGTGATCGAAGTGCGGATCAAAGGGCGTAGCCCCGCAGTCTCTGCCTTCGTTTTGCAATGCTTTTAGTAAGGAGGAAGGGAAAGTAGCAATATTAATGTGGTGATCCCAACATGAGCTTGTGGGAGTATTTTAGAAACAGATGTGATAATATAAAATAAAAACAATGCTCAAACTCAAACTCAGCCCACTTCGACCTACAGTATACAAGTCTTTTTTTTTATATATAAGGATTGTGTTATCCCCGCCGGCAGCTGTCATTAGAGAGTTATCAACAGATCAAAGGGGTGAACCCCCGACAGTCTCCGGATCACAAGCACCACCTTTTCCCCGCACAGCACTGTTTACTTTAGTGCAATTGTAGAAGAGTGTAAGGGATGGCACAGTACTTACCCAGTACTTACATGGTACTTAAGGTCAGAGCCTCAGTGCCCCCACCAGCACCAGCACCTGCTCGGCACTTGCTCCAGCTCTAGGTCCAGCGAACTCCTCCTGACTTTCTCGGGTATCTGGTACCGTAACACACCGGCTCCACCGACTTCAGTCCGATGGGGAAAGAGGTTAGAGGAAAGAACCTCGTAACGTGAGAAAACGCATCAAGTCGCACTGCCAGAACTAAGACGAAAGGAACAGACAGCCTCTTCCGACACAAATAAAACTGAGGAAGAAATACTTACAGGGACATCCTTCTCTTCTGATTCCGTACCCTGCGGGATAGGAGCAGTAGTCGTCTTAGTTTCCCTGAGATTCTGAGAACCGAGAGTAGCTGAGGCATTTTTCTCCATCCCTGATAACACAAAGCATTACTTTAAGGATGGTGCCTTGGTGGATGGTGTAGGCACCTTTGCCATTAGGGACATTGGGGCCAGCAGAACTCTAGTGGACACCACTTGGGTAAACCCAGAGGAGCTAACCAGAGCCGCTTTGATGTCCACTAAGTTGGCTGATGGACCCCCTCTCAAGACTCCATTTTCTCTGTGCAGAGAGACAGATATCCCAGGACAGCAATGATAACAGAGCCCTTGTTGTGCATTCCAAATGCATCTTAGAGATGAATGACAAAAATCAGCGCAGAACAGCACTTTAAGCACCCACATAAAGAGAGGTTGGTCTGAGAGGTGTTGAATGGGGCAAACGTTGAGAAGAAGTCATCATCAGCACTAACACTGGGCCTCATTACGACCCTGGCGGAAATCAACCAACCGGACCGCCATAGCGTAAATAGCGTTTCCGCCATTGCACGATGGAGCAAAGTGCGGCTCATTCCGACCCATCGGGCACGAGCACCACGCCATGGCGGAAGTGCAAAGTCCGCGATGGCGGAAATGACCCCAAAACGGCCCACACCGCCGCCGTACGGCGCCCTAGATGCAATACCGCCACCCATCTTAGCGGACACCGCAGTGAGCGCCAACCGGAAAGTACGGTGACCGTAAATATACGGAAACGGAAGTAAAAGCATGGTCCCGGAACAGGAAACATCACGCCGTACACCTATAAAACCACAAATTCCACACAACCATTAAAAATACTACCCTGAGACACATCCCAACCCGTCATCCACCCTAGTGAAACCAAGAAAAATGGGAAAAGTAGCGAAGAAAGCGTGCGACCGCAAGCGGCAGGTCCACTTCTCCCGTGAGGAATTCACCGTGCTCACAGAGACCCTCCAGGAGAATGCTGCCGCCGTCTTCTCCACGCAAATGACCAGGACGGCACTTGCGAACAAGAAGGCCATATGGGCCCTTGTGTCACAGCGGGTAAGTGCGGTGGGGACCGCACCCCGCAACCCACAGCAATGCAGAAAGCGATGGGACGACCTGCGGATACGCGTCCGTAGCATACTTTCTGCCAACCGCAACATTGCCACAGCTACCGGGGGAGGATCGGAATCACCCATCAAGTTGACCCCCTGGGAAGAAATCTGTGCCTCCACCATTGGAATGGAGAGCATAGAGGGAGTCGGAGGGATGGAGAAAGGAGTGCAGACATCCGAAGAATCAGGTAGGTGTCCCAAATAAAACAATGCCAAAACCACAATGTCCAATCATGTGAATTACCACGTGCCCACATAGTGCAACAGTAACACATGTCCAGGAGAACGTCCACATACATAGGCCTGATAGCACACTTTAAAACTCACATCAAATACATAAATAATTAAAAATCCTAAAAACACCCTCTACACGTGCAGCAGGCACACCCTAACTGCAGGCTGCCAAACAACTGCACCCTCACTCCACACACAAATGAAACCACCTCCAAGGCCCCGACCCAAATCACCCTCAGGTACCACCCCAATGCATGTGATACATTGCCATTCCAATTCCCACAGACCCATTAATAACGCTCGCCCTCCTTTACTCCACCACAGGGTCCGATCCAAACGACGAGCTCCAGGACACCCCTACCAGCACACCTGCAAAGAGGGCCAAGACCAACGGCCAAAGACCCTCCACCTCAGCTGCACGCATCAAGACACGGAAGCAGCACAAATCAAGTGGCAGCACAGAGGAGGGAACTCCAACAGGCACCCCAGCAGCCAGCATGCCCACAACACCACCACCACAGGTCCCCCCAATGGATGCCACAGTAGGCACTGCTTCTGGTGGCAGCAGCACCATAGGTGACACTGCATTAATGGCAGCATGCTCCGACACAGAAAACGGGGATGTCGAAGTTAGATCCATCCATGACCTGTCTCAATCCCCCTGTCTGTTCCATCCCGTACACCATGAGGATACCACGCAGGGGCACCCACAAGACGACGACTGGCCATCCCCCACAAGCCCTGTGGCAAGGCAACATGAGGTGATCAGCCACTCTGTGACACCACCGCAAATGGCCATGGCCCAGCAGAGGCAACAGTCCCTCGACCAGGTAATCGTGCAACAGCAGCAACTGGCCACGCTCCTCAAGGACCATGCCGATTAATGTGGGGGCACTAAGGTAGACATAGAAACATCAACTGAGACACTTAGGGCAGAAATGGAGAGAAGTACAGAGACACTAAGGGCACAAATGGAGAGTAGCACCGAGAGCCTGAGAGTACAAATGGAGAGAAGCACCGAGAGCCTGAGGGGGGAACTGCATGCGACGTCCAAAGACGTATGTGCCGAACTTGCCGCAGTGCGCCGTGTGCTCACTGAGCTCTCGCAAACCCTTAGGGACATGCATGGACGTGAGCAGGCAGAGACATCATCCGTTGCAAGTTCCGTCCAGGGCAGCCCCCAACGTAGATCTGGGAGGAACCTGCGCTCCACAGGCAGGGGTGCCCCTGATACCCGCAGAGGGGGCTTGCAATAGCGACTGGCCACTGACAATGAGCATCTTTGGACACTGGTGTTCGGGGGGGAGGTAGGAGGGTGGAGGGGGTGTGTTGGGCTCACTTGGGTGGCGGGTCGATAGGGTGTTTAACATGATATCACATATGCCATAAACAATGCACGATCATCCAATGAGATGTGTGGACATTGATCTTTGTGTACGAGGCCATTATAGGCGTACAGTCCATATTGTGCATGTTCCAGACACACACAGTGCCACGAGTCCCGTGTCCATGTATCAGCCACCAGGCGTGAGTGCTAGAAGCATGCATCTATGAGATGCTGACGAATGTCACGGCCCTCCTGTGCCTCGCAGACTCCTTGAGGTGCTGCCACATCCCCACCCTCATCATGACCATCTTCAGGTGCTTGCAGTTCTGCGTCAGGGGGCATGGGCACATTTCTACGTACGCACATGTTGTGTAGCATGAAACATGCCATCACCATCTTTGCAACCTTCACATGGCGGTACAGGAGTGCCCCGCCAGACCTGCTGAGGCAGCGGAAACGAGTCTTCAGTAGGCCGAATGCCTGTTCTATGACTACACGGGTACGTGAGTGGGCATGGTTGTAGTCCTCCTCATGCTGGTCCCGTGGGTTCCGGACTGGTGTGAGGAGCCATCTCTTCAGTGGATACCCGGCATCACCTGTATGTGGACAATAAACGAATTTTGAGGAATGCCATTGCTACGTACGCACCCCCCCCCTTCCTGCCAGGTCATTGCCGCATCACATACCCCACATCATCATGCATTAAATGAGACTCACCGAGTAGCCAGGATCTGTTCCCTGCGTGTCGCTCCATGTAGCGTGGTATTGTAGAGTTCCTCAAGACCATAGAATCATGGGTTGATCCAGGGAATCGGGCACAACAATGTGTAATGATCCTGTTGGAGTCACACACCATTTGTACATTCAGAGAATGAAATTGTTTTCGGTTGCGGTACTGGGCCTCCATGGCATGTGGGACGACCAATTCCACATGGGTGCAGTCGATGGCACCAATGCAACCCGGTATGCCGGCAAGTGCATGGAATCCCACTTTTGTGTTGGTAATTTCCTGCTCCGAGCGTGGTAGAGAGATGTAGTCGTCTGCGTGCTGCAGGAGGGCATCGAGCACTTGCAATAGTGTCCGTGAGAACAGTGGCTGTGATATGCCATGCAACTGTCCGACTGTGTGCTGGTAGGTGCCTGTGGCCAGGAAGTGGAGTACAGACACCACCTTCAGTAGGGGTGGGATGGCGGTTGGGCTATCTATCATGCTGACAAGGTCAGCCTGTGTCATGTCCACAATGGCGGTTATGGTGTCCCGGTCCAAACGGTAGAGGGTGTGGATCTGCTCATCAGTGAGGTTGAACGGATGTGCTCGGAGGCGTGGGATTGCGGGCTGCCTGCGTGGTGGTAGTGGCTGTGCTGGCGGCCCTTGCTGGCCCTGCCTTGCCCTCCTCCTCCTCCTGCGTCTCCTCCGTGCGGCCGGTTGTAGTTGGTGTTCGTCTTCTTCTTGAAGTTGGAGTACTTGCAGTGCTATCAGGTCCCCCAGGGCCAACATAGCTAGTCCTGCCGGTAGCATTTCGGAGTGGGTGTGGTTGTGGGAGGAGACTGGGTGTGCAATTTATGTGTTTTCAGGCTGTATGGCCTCCACCTGTGGTGATTCATTCCACCTGTGCAAGCTGCTCTCCCCTTTGGGCGAGCACGTCCCGCACACAACGCTGCAATTCGACGAATGGCATCTTGCTATTACAATCATGTATTTGTACCCGATGGCAGTGTAACATTGGTTGATATGTTCATTCGGCTATGGTCCCATTGTTTCACATACTATCTTTGCAGTCGCGAACAGACTTGTGAAGGGTCAGTGGAACGTAGTACTCGAGTAACGGTGGACCCTCATGCAACACTGTACCAAGGTTCACCGACGGGCGGGGCGTCCCATTTGTGAGTGAAGGCAGTTGCCATTTTCACACACAGCCGCACTAGATGGATTAATTTGTGATTTCAAGCGGCCACAGATGCCTTTTCGACGTGATGTTGCAAATGAGGAATTCGAAGGGCGGCGCTTTCGGTGTTCAGCTAGCGGCGAGGAGATGCCCACAGGTCTGACTGCAAATATAACGTTCTATTGTTCAATGTCCTTGGGACAGGGGCCATGGCGAGGATGCAATGATTGATATGAATAGTTTGGGATGCGCAATAGCGAAGTGGGCGATGAGGCCGGACGTTCCCAAATACATGTTACTTCACAACACTGGAATTACGGGCTGGGGCACAGTGGATTTTGCAGGCTGCATAACGCACAGACTCAATGGAAATTTCACATGTTATGTGAGTATGGAAACAGGCGTTTTCATTACGGGATGAGGGAATGATGTATGGATGCATGGACAGATGATTTGATACAGAGTTTGCCATGTACAGGGCTTCTTGGAATCTGTCCACTTCCCCTGCGCTATGTGATGCAGAGCTGCCATAGTGGGACCATCGTCTATCTGCCCTTGTTGAACCCTCCCTGTCTCGACGCGCCTTCAGACACTTGTGTCTATGCACGTTACCAATCCCATCTGATGGATTCTGTTTTAACAGACGCATGCACAGGTACACTCGTTTGTGATAGTGTTTTCACCTCGATATAGATAGTTATGATTCGCAAGTGGTTTTTGGGTGGTGATGATCCTTTGGAGTGGGCTAGCATGCATATGGCTGTGGATTTGGTGTGATCATTGAAGTGAGTAATTCAAATGTAGTTCTGATGGCCATACTATTCTTTTTCATTTCATTTGGTTGACAGGTATCTCCTCCCCTTTTGCCACTGCCATCTGTATGCCACTCCTGCAGATGGATTTTACTCCCGACACCTGCTGCTTCGTGTTAATCAGTGGAGCAGCATTACGATCTTATGGGACGATCGCCAATGGGCCACATGCCCTTACGCAGTACTAGTGGCTAGGAGCAACATGTCGGCCTTTCAGCTGGACTAGTGCCTCCCTATTGGGACGGCCCTGTGGTTCTAGGCGCTTCCATGTTGCCTTTTCGTACGAGAATGTAGCCCCTGTGTACCATGAAGGAACAGGGCGTCACACAAGAAGTAGCTGGTCATTTATTGCGGATGCAGCCCACAATGGTGAAATGTATTTTGGAGTTCATGGCCTAATGGCTGTATGGGCTTGGTGAATTTGTTGTGCATTAAATTTCTATTCTGATATGAACCGTGTAGCGTTCTTCTTTGCAAGTGATGTGGCATATTCCTATTTGGGGAGCGATGTATTGTGAGGAGATCTGCATTGGGTTCCAGCTTCGGAGTATAGTTGCGTGGTACTGTGCTGGGCGCGTTTGCCTACGAAGCCCAGTGAGGTCAGGGATAAGGGCTGCCAATATGACTGTTTTGATGATGTCATGCTCAGGGGCGGGGGATTAGCTTTTGTGTAACAGATGCCGGTCAGCCAGGTGGATTGGTGGAATGATGTGATTATCGGAATATTGCTGGTCACAGGTGCCTGTGTTTGCGTGCGTTTCTTGGTGGGAGACTGAGGTCATGTCCATTTGTATAGCTTCTGTATTCGTGCCATCTGTGCCCTGCAGCTCCCATTGGCCCCTCTTGAGATTCATTTGTTCGTTGGCAGGCATGGATGACTAGTACATTTCACTGGTTGCATTGTGTGACTTCATTGCACCTACGGGGAGTTGTACAATGTGGCCAGGGAGCGGTGTACAGGCACTCAGTAGGGCCGTTTACGGTTGGTTCGCGATGCCGTACTTCTCACCATGGCGGAATGGTACTTTCCGCCGTGCTTGATGGCGTTAGGTGCATGTCCGCTAGGGTCAGAATTCGCGTACCGTTGCGCCACGGTGGTAATTACGGTTTGGCATGGCGCGCGCGCGCGTACTTGGTGCAGTTAGCGTTGGCGTTCACTACGGTGTCGCTAATGGCATCGTACTTTGCGGTTACGGGTCATGATCGCACCGAGCGCTATTCGATGGCGGTATTGCATTTCCGCCATCGTTTTTCGATTTCCGCCAGGGTCGTAATGAGGCCCACTGCCTTTTACCCACCACATGACCTGGCAATTCATATCACACATGCCGAGGTACCACAAGCCGTCCAAACGATCCTTGCGCCCAAAGACCCCTAGAAGCACACCCACAGCTCAGGTCCCTGACATCCACCTCCCCCCGCACTAACCCCCATCTCTACAACTGCACACCCCTATCTATTGGAGAGGTCCATAAGTGCCAAGAAGCCATGAACATGGTAGAGATGTGCTATAGGAGACCCAGTGCAAAAACATAAGAAACTTTCAACATGGAACAGAACAGCAGCACCTTCAATTAACACACATTTACAGTGGGTACAGCATCCTGCCTAATTTACCCTGGGGCAGGTTAAACTTTAAGCAGCATTCTCTCCAGGGAAAAAGTGCAAAGTGCAGTATAGCAATAAATAGAATAGCATAGCATAGTATATCATATAAAGCTATAACATGCTAAAACATAACATAGTACAGCATAGCTTGGCACAGCATAGAATACAAAAGCAGTGAAGCATAGCCATATATAAAGTGTCAGGGCATGCTCACTGCACTGATAGTGTCCCTGCTGGCTCCTTGTCCAGGTCCCCCTCCTCCAGCAACCTGCAGAGCCATGCTCGTACCCCAGCCACACTGCAGGAAGGCAGGGATCTCTGCCAGGGGATGGGGGGATTCTTCCACGAGTGCCCCCCACTTGCATCCATATCCCAGAGACCTAGACGCCCCAGAAAGTGGCTGAGAGTTGCTTTTAGGCATGTGCACACACCCGCAACATAACACTAAATGGTGGTGGTGGCCACTTGTTTCCGGGATGGGCTGATCATTTGCTACATAATAGCAATTGTGCCCTGCCTGGTGCATGCCAGCCCGTGAGGCCTCCAGATAGTCTGGGCCTGGGCGGCTGCCAGCTGGGTGGGCCCGGTTACTTGTAGCTGTGTAAAGTTCTACATAACAAAACATTTTCAGACGACTATTTCTTTTCTGTCCTCTGTTATTATTCATTAAAGAATAAAAAATTAATTTCCAGCACAGAAAATGAGAGGCATGCCTGGGCTCTGACTGGCAACAAAACAAATGTATTAGTGTGAAGTCCTCAGGTGCATTTGTATAGATCTTTGTTCAGAGATAATGTCTTCTTGACAGCTCCGAACTGGCCTTGGGACGAACAGACTTGCTTTGGAAATTCTTCCCAGCAGGAGGAGAGGGTGTTTGGCTGGTTATGCAACCCAGAGTGTGTGGAACTTCATGTTATTGTGTATGTAGACTGTGGGACAGATTGTTGGATGAGAGCCCAAGAAAGTGATGCTCACATACAGAAATACACGCACAAAGTCCCATGACAAAACCCGAAATCATACATTTTGTTATGGTGTCACCCCATGAAATGGTGTCACCCAGTGCTGTCTGCACCCCTTGGACCCCCCCTAGTGATGCCACTGTCTGAATGGGTTGGATGAATTCTGCATTGCATTGCCTTCCACATCTTACCATGGGGGTTGCGTTATTGGAATAAGATGGGCTGGTCACCTGCCGGTTCACAAGAGCCAGCAACGGTAACCAAAAAACCCTCCGGCAGCTCTCTGTTAACCTCCTGCCGAGTGCAGAGGAGAGGCCCTAGTGGTTTCAAACCAAACTGAATGACTGGCCAGTAGCAGTAATAACAGTGCAGTAATCAAAATCCAAGATGCAAGAAAAGCATGAAACTGACATGTCAGGAAGCGTACCTTAGAACAATCAATAGCCACTACCCCTAAGCTAGCCCATGCAGCTCCAACTGCTCCCTGCTACAAGCACTGAGCATTGCCTTTAGAGCCAATCAGTACGTTGGTACAGGCACCAACTCGTCCGTTAACCCAGCAAATGGTCCCACTAAGATCACCCACGACTGCGGCGGACAACTACAATCAGTGTAGTAATATGTCTTCCCAACCCATAGCCACCTGTACTATCAGCCCCGCAATTCATCTAAGGAACTGACACTTGTGCACCAGAACGCGCCTGCAGTACCCAGCTCACTGGCTCTCCTTGGGTGGAGGAGCCGTCTTGAGCATAGGTACCCACAATCACGCAATGAGTCACTGCCAAGCAGTAACCCAGCTGATCGCCCACCCTACAAACAAGTACTCCACCATGCACCAACTCAATCACCCATCAAGCACCAAGTTGTCCACCCCTCGTCGAGGCCACAAGAACACTCACGCAGTGCCTGTGACGAGTCGGGATGTTCATATGAACACTGTCTCCAACAGCACCCAATATGCACCTGCCTCCTCCCCACCTGCCACTGTACATCATGGAGGAAATACCCCCTTCAAAGTCAACCTCCTGCAATCTGTGGCGAACCGTACTGATCACTGCCATGGATATGCTGCAATCATAACGGTTATTAGAAATGTGACCAGTAACACTTGACACCATGCTATTGATGCCAGTAATGTTGTTGCTATTGAGACCCTTTGCCCTACTAGTAATGCTAAGAATGTTGCTGTTAATAAGACCCTATGCCTTACTAGTGTTGCCAGTAATGATGATGCTAGTTAGACCTTATGCCAGACTAAGAATGTTTCTGCTAGTGAGACCCTATGCCCCACTAGTCATGTTACTGCTAATGAAACCCTATGCCTTACTAGTAATGCCAGTAATGCTGTTGTTAGTGAGACTCTATGAGGCTAGAACTGCTGCAGCCAAGAAGACCTTGCGCCATGTTAATAATGCCAAAAATAATGACAAAACCACAACGAGAACTTTCGGTGTCAACAATACCCATTCTGCTCCACCTCCCAAAGTGCAGACCAAACTCACATCTGATTTAACCTCAAGGACATCACTCAAACTAGCCCTGATCAATGCCCGCTCCTTACCTGCCCACGGGCTTGACATCCATGACCTCTTAATAGAAGGGAACTTGGACACACTCGCTGTTACTGAAACTTGGCTGCACCCAGCGCCAGGCCCAGCCCTGTCCTTAGCCATCCCGTCAGGCTACACCATCTTTAGAAGTGACAGACAGAAAACCAGTGGGGGTAGAGTGGCACTGATAGTTAAAAACCACCTTGGCATCAGGCCCTTCCACACCCACTCAACGAACACTGCAATATCCTATCTGTGAAACTGACCACCTCCCCCACCAACAGGATCATGATCCACCTTGTCTACCGCCGACCTGGCACCAACCTAACCTTTGAGGAAGACCTTCTCACCTTAGGACAAAGCCTCAAGCCGTCCTCGAAATTAATCCTCTTAGGCGACCTTACCTTAGGATTCAATGATCCCTCTGACCTACAGGCAACCTCCCTAACGCTCTAAACTCCCTTGGAGTCAGCCAATGCATCAATCTTTTTTTTTTTTTTTATTGGTTGTTTTTTAGCCGAACTTGTGACTTTTCACAATACATTACAATTCTTAACACAAAACAGAAAGCTGTGATTTGTGAGTTTCTTAAAAACATGGCAACTCTTTCAACAGACTCACAACTTTCCATGTTACCAGTGTTTCATGCCCGAACATATTTGTTTCCAGAAAGAAGCTGTTTCAATCCACCAATCATGATCCACACATTTTGCACATTTTTGAATTCTTGTACTCCGAGTCCCACAACAATTCATCGTGATATGTCTAAGCGTTTGCGTGCTTAGACATTCACGATTGTGCATATATTGTTAGCATATTGGTCCGTGTGTCTCACTAAAAGAATTTCTCTGGCTGGAATGAGAGTTAAACAAAACCTGAGGAAGTTGTTTCTACATTTGGAGTTTGGAAAGCGTTTTAAGTATCCCAACAAGAGGCCCTGTGGTTTATCACATAGAGACGGGGACTGGTGTAATGTGGCAGTGCGCATTTCTGTTATTGTGCGTATCCAGTGCATTCTTTTAAAATGTTTTTTCACATGCATAGGGTTGTGTATTAGATCGCCTTCTATGCCGTTACAATCCTGAAGTATTTTCAAAGCATATGATCTTAAATTTCACAGATATTCATTTGAATTTGTGGTGCAAGTGCTATTTATATCTTCGTACAGGGAATTCGCCATGGGTTTAGGGATGAGCCTGTACAATGATATTATTTTCCACTGGACATGTGAAAGCATAGATTGCATACCTAGTTCACATCTAAAACAGGCCATGGGCAGACTTTGGGGAAGTATTAGGGCATGTATCCATAACTTGCCCTCTATTCTAGTCCAATTTAATGTTCTACTTGTTGGACTAGCATCTTGACCATAAATTAAGTGTAAAATTTGATTAGAGGTGCCAGAGAAAATGTGCAGTAATCATGGTTCAATTTCTTCATTTAGCAGCTTAGTTGGAGTAGTTTGCTTTCAATGGTTGTATTTGTGTGTGTCTCAGATGGAAAAGATCTCATTCTGAACCACAAATACGTGACTTCACTGACTACAATTATTGTGTTGCCAGAGAGTCTCCAATTGAATGGGCGAGGGTCTTTTTTAATGGATGTTTAAAGACTAGGATTTATGACTTAGAGGGGTTTATTTTCAGGTCATTGCTGCTTGCATACACCTCCAAGGCACCCAGCAGGTGATGGAGGCCTACAGGGGTGTAGTCAAGCAACACAATGTCATCCGCATAGGCCAACCAGTTTATCCGCTCTAAACCGATCTTACGGCTTGTCAGCCCGCACTTATAGAAGCAGCTAGTCAGGTCTGCCAAGTAGAGATTGAAGAGGTATGAGGCAAGTATGCAACTCTGCCTCACACACCTCGCTCAGTGCTAATTGGAGCAGACCGATTCCCAGGCAGAGCTAGTCTTCCCTGCAAGTGAGATCGCTCATGGAGCGCCACCACAACCATTAAGAGTGATGGTGGTATACCCCTCTGTATGAGTTTAAGCCTATTCCCTGTATCAATACAAGCCCCGAACAAAGAGGAACCTCCCTTCCTTATTGATGGGTTAGAGACCATAGTCATGATTAGACCATTTAGTGTAGTGAGGGGCGTGAATGCTGTTAAGGAGCCCTGGGGTACCCCGGGGGACAGAGAAAATGGCGGCCCGAGAAGAGGCACAGCAAGCGGTGGGGGAAAGGCCTGCATTAAGCTCTCGACGTACCCGGATGGCTGCATGTGACTGAGCCGACCTTGTCCCATCAACGGCAACTGGAGCACCAGAAGCAGGATAAACACACACAAGCGGCGGCGGGCCAGCGGAAGACATTTATTGCGACCATCAGTGTGACTGCGGTGGACCTGCAGTGGGGGGCCTTGCCCGGGGCTGCTCAGCCACAGTCGGCTATATCCGCAGAGGAGGAGCGCGACGAGGGCAGCAGGGGCAGTGGACACCCGGCATTGGGACCAGAGTGGAGAGCAGCGCAGACAAACCGAGCTGCTTGGAGGCACCCTCCAGCAGCGCCCGGAAGACGAAGGAGTCCAAAAGAGACCTGGACGCCCCAGACCCGACGGAGCCACGCGGTGGTTGGAAGAGGGGGCGTATTACACAGAGCTCCCCAGGCAAGGTAAGCGTGGCTGCCACCACGAGGAGCAGGCGAACGGAAACAGAGCCTGGGCCCCCTGAGTCGGATCTTCCACAGGTCCCCACGGAACCAATTCGCACAGAGGGAACCGGGGCGTGCCCGGGTAACCAAGCCGCCCTGCTACCGAGATCAACCCGAGGGGGACCAAAGCAGCGCATACAGACGACGCAGAAGCGGGACGACCGCACAGTGGCCTTGACATTTCTCCCTGTGCCATCTTACGGATCACACACAATCTGGACCTGGTGGCAGACCCAGCTTAATTAGTAATGAGGAACAGCCCATCACTTAAGCACACCCAAACGCGACTGGCGGCCTGCTACCCGTGACTGAAAGAGGCTGACCGACTGCAATGGGATGTCCCAAACCAGAGGGAAAAGCAGAGACAAGACCACAATCATGGAATCTTTTAGCGCGGCCACGCTCAAGGGGCAACTGAAATGTGATACACCACAACCACCCGACCCAGCTAAAGAGGCTGAGCCTAAAGACAATCAAGTGCTGGAAGCAATTGCCGCTCTGAGAACTTTTATTGACACCTAGATAGGTGAGGTCAAGTCAGACATGCAACTGATGAGACAAGACTTTTGTAACCTTACTGAGAGAGTTACGACCACAGAGAAGGACCTGAACGTGACAATGGACACTACTAGTGATCTTGAAAAGAGACTAACAGAGCTGGACAGAAGGAATGAGGCACTGGAGGCCAGGGCCGAGGACGCTGAAGGGCGCGCTTGGCGCCACAACGTACGCTTATTGGGGATCCCTGAAGCGATGGAGGGCCCGGACCCCACTGAGTTCGTCAAAAGTCTGATACTGCAGGAAATAGGGGCGGAAAAGCTCTCACAAGGATTCGTGGTGGAGAGAGCCCACAGGTCCCTGCAAAAAAAAACACCGCCCGGCTCCTACCCCCGCCCCATAATAGCCAATATTCTCAATTTACAAGACAGAGAAACCATCCTGAGATTTTCAAGAGAAGGTGGGGAGATCCACCGCGATAACTCCAACATACCCATATACCCGGATTATACACCACTGGTCCAAAGGGCGAGGAACTCCTTCGTGTCCATTAAGGCACGACTCAGCTACAGCTTAAATACATGCTGCTGTACCCATCCAGACTTAAGGTGATTTACAAAGGGAGACCGGTCTTCTGGAGACACCAGCAGCGGCCAGGATGTGGATGGAACACAACTATCTGGACCAAGGGGAAGATGGTGACACCCGGGCCGGGCGGGCCAGGAATAGAAAGATGGAGGAGAAGGGAACCTAAGGATTGCACGACAAGAAACCTCAATAGGGCAAGCACAACATTCATCACTTTAAGGCAAACCGATTTGGGACCTTCACAAAGGGACGAAGACCCAGGCGCTTCACCTGGGAACAACCCACCCCAAGAACGTTTAGGAGCCGGCACGTTACTGACACTGAACAGACTCGCACACAACGACCTGGATGGGCCACTGCGGTGCGAGGGCGCTCGAGCGCTGCATCTGGAGTGCGGCAATACTAAGGGTACACTGCACATATTCAGTGCAGTTTGTTAAGCCTTTTTTGTTCACTATATCATTCTATGGTCTTCAAGAGACGCTTGACGGAGGACTACGAACCACCTACCGGAGGTAATGCTGCGGCCAATGAGAAGGGGGTGAAGGGAAGGGAGAGGTGAAAGAAATAAGAACCCAAACAAACAGCGTGGGATGGGGACGCATGATAATGGTGGGTGATATAAAAATAATGACGTGGACGGTCAGGGGAATGGTCACCTACATGCGGAGAAACAGGATTAAATCGTACCTGGGCAGGAAAAAATCTCCATTGCCATGTTGCAAGAGACCCACCTTTCCGCCCATGGGAACGATAGAGTGATAGGCCGTTGGGGAGGGCAGGGGTTTGGCGCCCCCTACTCTAAATACGCCCAGGGACAATGCCCTTTAGGCTCCTATCCATAGAGGCAGACCTGGAAGGGAGATGCCTAATATTGGGGGGGAGTATTGAACAGTTAGAAATATGCATAGTAAACTCATACCTCCCCAACCACGGAACGGCAGCATACCTAGCTAAACTGAGCGCAAAGTTGGCGGCCTATCGGGGGAGCTTTTTTATTTGGGGTGGAGACTTTAACTGTGTTCGGGACCCCATACTAGACAGGTCCAAACACCCACCGCAAGAGCCGCACCGGTCCTCCTCTCCATTAGACGAGGTAATAAGGAACTTGGACCTGGCGGAGGTATGGCAGGAAATGCACCCAACAGATGAAGAGTACTCCTTTTATTCCTCACCCAACAACCTATACACTAGGATCGATTATTTGCTGATCGATAAAATACACCTCCCACAGATTGAATCGATATCCTACCTTGGCAGATCGATCTCAGACCACACACCCTTGGTAATGGAATGGAGAATGAAGGGACCCAGACCACCCATACCACTGTGGCATATGCCGACAGATGCCCTCACAGACACTGCTTTCACAGAAGACATCAGGTGCAAAATTGAGGAGTATGTAGAAATTAATGTGGGGAGTGTCAAGGGATGGGACTTGATATGGGAGGCTTTGAAGGTCGTAGTCAGAGGAGAAGCTATTGCCAGCGCAGGGGGAATCAGGAGATTGCTCAGGGGAGAACTAGAAATGGGAGAAAAGAAGATCCAGCAGCTGGAAGCCCTGGGCCAGAAGACTAAGGAGGCAGAGCAGGAACTGGCGGGTGTTAGAGAGGAGTGCAGAAATGCCTGGGATAGATTATAAAAATGTGACTATATTGCTAAAATTACTAGAACTCATGCAGAAGGGGACAAAGCGGGCAGACTGCTGTCATGGCTATGCAAGAAGGAAAACCCAAGGCACCTGACGACAGTCGTTAAAGACGACACGGGAGCTATACATGCCACTCAGCGATAAATGATGCGTTTAGGGCTTTGTACTCTCAGCTGTCTAGCCACAAGGAGCAGGTCCCCCAAGAAACCATACAAGACACACTGGATGAGATAAGGTTGCCCTCACTAGACGCATCCCAGGGGGAAATGCTGGGCGTGGAACTGACAGTCGAAGATGTGAAAGAGGCGATACAATCGATGGCCACCTGCAAAACTCCGGGGAGATATACAGCTCAGAATTGGCTCGAGTCCTACATGAAGTGTTCCAAGAGTCTTACAATACTGGGATATTACCGAAGAGCATGAGGGAAACCCTGGTTGTCCCGATCCCAAAACCGGGGAAGCCCACAGATGAGTGTAGCTCATATAGACCGATAGCCATGTTAAATTACGACGTTAAGATCCTTACGACCATACTGGCTAAACGTCTCTCGAAGGTAATAGCGTCCATAGTGCATGAGGATCAGAATGGGTTTGTGCCAGGAAGGAACACGGTGGGCAATCTGCGCAGGCTACAACATATTATTGCACAGACGACAGGGGAACCGGGAAACTACGCCGTGATCTCGTTAGGCGCCATAAAGGCGTTTGATTCCATATATTGGGAGTGGCTGATCACTACCGTAGGCCAATTTGGGCTAGGTGAGCAATTTATAAGATGGATCAAGCTGCTCTACAATGCACCGGGGGCAAGGGTAAAAACGGGCAAGGTGGTGTCGGCACTGTGGGATATCCAAAGGGGCACCAGGCAGGGCTGCCCGCTGTCACCTATGCTTTACATTCTGGGCTTAGAACCTGCCGCTATATATATTAGGAAACGATTCTTTGATGCCGGCATACTGTAACGCTCACCTGATTCCCGTAGAGGCGCCGGTCTTGACTGGGCGTATACCGTATCTGCAAAGGTGATGTGTAACACACGGCTGGCTCTTTGGGCTGGACCTCTGTGCACTGTATGTCTGACTTGAAGGGTAAGATGTCTGCAGATAGAAAATATGGGATTAAGGAACTGGGTTATTGAATGTCTCTCTCTTCTTCCCTTTCTCTTCTCCTGTAGAACCCCAAAGGTTAACGCTCTCACCTTAGGTAAGTGAACGCCGTGCTCTCCATCTGCCTCGGGGCAGGGTGCTGTAACCAGTTTCTTCACTGGATAAGGGGAGCAGGCCTCTTGACTTCAGAGGACTGCTGTCCGTCGTTTACTGCACGAACGGTAAGTTTCGAGTAATTCTAATGTCTTTAAAGTCTTTAGTAATGATGTTTCTTGTTTTGCAGGGTTCCGGCGATGGCGGATGCCGGGCTGAAGTGAGTTGAAGATGGAGCCCGTGTGATGAATAGAAGCGCCTGGAAGCACGTAAGTAAGCGCTTGTTGCCTGCTTCACGATGCGCTCTAACTGTCTTTTTATTTTGCAGGTACAAGTTCGGAGCGGCTGCAGGGTGCCGGAATACCCACTGGGTTAGATGTGGAAAGGAGTAATGGCACGTGAGTATTAAAGTTCCCCAATGTCTTTAAACGCACCTTGTTTTGTCTTTCAGATGCGGGATGCAGTGTGAAGACCTCCGGAGCGCACGAAGAGTAGGTAAGCCTTTGTCTTTCAGATGCCGGAATGTAGCGCGAGGCGTTGGTGACAACCGATGGACCAGGTAAGTGAAGAGCTGTCACTGAAGACCGTAATGCTAACCTGTTCTTTCTTGTCTTTATAGGTGTTGCTGAAGACTGGATTCAGGATGGTAAGCCTTTTTCCTTAGGCCCAGGATCAGATGCAGAAGACACGATGAGCGTTTTGCTGCAGAGGATGCAGAATAACGCAAAGCAAGATTCATCCATCGGGTGTGGTTTAAATAGCCTCCTGTAGTGCTTAGGTGTCTCCTTCCACAGCCACGCCTAGGTAAGAAAAGAGTTCCTGCTTTCCAGAAGAGTTCCAGTGTTCTGAATCTAGGGAGTGGCTCCTGCCCCACCCAACAGGAAAAGTAGTTCCAAACAGAAGAGGATCAGAGGCTCAACTGGCAGGCAAGTAAGCAGCATGGTCTGCTGCAGGTAAGTCCACCCAAGCATTATGAGCCCGGCGCTTCCAGCGCTGGGACTGGGCATATTTATGAGCCTGGTGCCACTGGCGCCAGGACTGGGTCCGAAAGGTCCCAATTGGGACTGGTTGGCACTCGGAACCTGGGTTATGGATCTGCTTCCAAGGGAGTTGGGAAAACCCTGACCTTTTGGAAGCAGAGACCATGACAGTACCCCCCCTCAAGGCCCCTCCCAAACCGGGCTTCTCCGGGGGTTTTGGCTTGTCAGGAAATGTTCGGTGAAATCTTTTGATCAGGCGAGGAGCGTGGACATATTCAGCAGGTTCCCAGGATCTCTCTTGGGGGCCGTAGCCTTTCCAGTCAATTAGGTAAAATAGTTTAGATTTGGAGATCTTGGAGTCCAGAATGCTTTTGACTTCAAACTCGAGTTCTCCATCAACTAGGATAGGTTTTGGAGATTTAGTTAGTCGGGTTTGAGGTTGCACGGGTTTTAATAGAGAGACGTAGAAGACCGGATGTATCTTCATGTGCGGGGGCAAGTCCAACTTGACCGCTACTGGGTTTACTATGGTAGTGATGGAATAGGGACCAAGGTATCTTGGGTTGAATGTGCGTGGCCCTTTTAGAGGTAGATATTTGGTGGATAACCAGACTTGATCCCCTACTTGATATTGAGGGGCTTCCTTCCGATGTTGATCTGCTCCTTTCTTGTATTGTTCTTTAGCCCTTTGAAGGTGAGAAACAGCTTCCTTAAAGGCTTGGGTGATTGTAGAATGCAGGTAGTCTACTGCTGGTGTTTCAAGATCTTGGAGGGGATCCAACTCTGAGGTTCGAGGGTGACTGCCGTACAAAAGAAAAAACAGGGTTTTCCCAGTTCCCGAATGGACAGAGTTATTGTAGGCATATTCGGCTATCCAAAGGATGTCTTTCCAAGTTTTTTCAGTTTGTTGCAGCATGCAGCGTAAATACTGTTCCAGAGTTTGATTGGTCCTCTCGGTTTGTCCGTCGGTCTGAGGGTGGTGACTGGTCGATAGTCTCACATCAATTTGAGCCGACCGACAGCAACTTCGCCAAAAATGAGAAATAAATTGACTACCTCGATCCGAACTTAGAACCGAAGGAAAACCGTGCAGTCGGACGATGTTTTCGAGAAATTCTCGGGCCAGAGTTGCTGCTGTTGGCAAGCCTTTGAGCGGAATGAAATGCGCCATCTTGGAGAATAAGTCCACGATTACTAGAATCGTATTGTATCCGGAGCATGGAGGTAGATCGGTGATGAAGTCCATAGAAAGCGTATGCCAAGGGCGAGGTGGGATGTCAATAGGGCGTGAGAGGCCTGCTGGTCTTTCCTTTTGACTCTTGTTTTGGGCGCATACTCCACAGGACATTATAAAGTCTCTGATATCTTTTTTCCAAGACGGCCACCAGAAGTAGCGCTTGATCTTTTCTGAGGTCTTGGCCATACAGGGATGTCCTTCCATTAAAGAATCGTGATAACAAGAGATTACTTTTTTCTGTAAATCTGTGCTGGGTAGGTATAATCGTTCTTGGAAATACAATAAGTTGTCCTTTACTGCAAAGTCCTTTCCCTGCAGATGCCAATTCTGTATGTCTGCTGGAGTTACAAGTTGCCTGGCCTTATCCTTAACTTCCTCTATGGATTCTGTGGCGATTACACCCAGAATTCTTTGTTCGGGAATGATTGGTACAGGTTTAGGGTTGATCAAGTGTTCTTCCACTCCCATCCGAGAAAGGGCATCAGCTTTACCGTTCTTTGTACCAGGTCGATAGGTAATTATGAAGTCAAACTCTGCAAAGAATAATGCCCAACGGAGTTGTCTAGAGGATTGGGCTTTTGCGGTTTTCAAATATTGCAGGTTTCGGTGATCCGTAATCACAGTAACGGTGTGTCGGGCCCCCAGCAGATAATGCCGCCAAGCCTTAAAGGCAGACTTGATAGCCAGAAGTTCCTTGTCAGTAATCGTGTAATTGATTTCAGGAGGCGAGAATTTGCAGGACCAAAATGCCACGGGATGCAACTGATTGGTTACCGGGTCCTTTTGTGATAGAACTGCCCCCATGGCAAGGCTTGAAGCATCAGTTTCCACGATGTAGGGGAGTTCGGGGCGAGGGTGTTTTAAGATTGGTGCAGAGATAAATTTAGTCTTCAAATCCTGGAAAGCTTGTTCCGCCTCGGTAGACCATTCAAAACGTTTGTTTTTCTTTAACAAGGCAGTGATGGGCTGGACTATTCGAGAGAATTCGGGGATAAACCTGCGGTAAAAGTTAGCGAAGCCTAACATGCTTTGCACACCTTTTACGGAGGATGGTGATGGCCATTTGAGAACTGCATCGACATTCTTTGAATCCATACGCACTCCGCCAGGTGATAATATGAATCCCAAGAATTCAACTTCAGTCACGTTGAAAACACATTTTTCCAACTTAGCGAAAAGTTTGTGTTGACGCAATCTTTCGAGGACCATTTTCACGTGTTTCCGATGTTCAGATTCCGATGAAGAATAAACGAGGATGTCGTCAATGTAAACAACAACACACACATCTATGAGCTCTCTGAGGACATCGTTCATAAAATATTGAAAGGCGGCCGGGGCATTGCAAAGTCCAAAGGGCATAACCTGATATTCAAATAGCCCATACTTGGTGCGGAAGGCCGTCTTCCATTCATCGCCCTCTTTTACTCGTACCAAGTGGTAAGCTCCTCTAAGATCCAGCTTTGTATATGGAACAAGTTACTTACCTGTAACTGTTGTTCTCCAGCATGGGTCTGGCATGGATTCACATGCTCATGAATATTCCCCGTCGTCAGGCTGGGAATCCTCGGTAAAGAAAAAACCAGTATCAGTTTCGTTTCTGATCTGTCTTTCGTAGTAATAACCAATCACTGGTCTCTGCGTCATACTGACCACAGCCAATGACTGCCCTCTACCTAAGCACCGCCTCTGGCAGCCATCTTCAGATTTGGAAGCACGTGAAGTGGCAGTATGACCAAGTGAAGAGCCGCAGAGGGGTAGGCGGGAGGGTTCGCATGTGAATCCATGCCAGACCCATGCTGGAGAACAACAGTTACAGGTAAGTAACTTGTTCCTTCTCCAGCATGGGGTCTGGCATGGATTCACATGCTCATGAATAAAGAATACATAGCAGTACACACATGCACAACCACGGGAGGTGGCAAAGGCTCAACATTAAGCATTACATCAAACTCAACATTAAGCATCTTACCTCCTCACCAGGCTCACCTCAGGCGAACAGGTTGCGCAGCACTGCTTGGCCGACCCTGGACTCCTCCCTGGAATCCCGGTCGACGCAGTAGAATTTCGTGAAGGTGTGCGTCGACCTCCACGTAGCAGCCCTGCATATGTCCAGCAGGGGCACACCAGAAAGGAACGCCGTGGTAGCTGCGATCGCTCTGGTGGAATGGGCTCTCGGACGGCCAGGCAGCGGTCGGTTTGCCAACCGATGACAGTACATGATACAGCCGGAGAGCCATCTGGAAATGGAAGCCTTCGAGAGAGCCTTCCCCTGATGGACAGGTCCAAAGTTCACAAAGAGTTGTGACGTCTTCCGAAAACACTTCGTGCGGTCCACGTAGAACTTCAGCGCTCTAGCCACATCCAGCGAGTGCAAAGTCCTCTCAGCCGGCGACGAAGGCGACGGGAAGAACACAGGCAACACCAAGGGTTCGTTGAGATGGAAGTCCGACGGTACCTTGGGCATGAAGGAGGGGTGCGTCCTGAGCACTACCCTCGTGTCGTGAAAAGTCAAGTACGGGGCCTTGCAGGAAAGGGCCTGGATCTCTCCCACCCGTCGTGCGGAGGTGATGGCCACAAGAAACGCTGTTTTCCACGACAGAAACTTCAATGGGGCCGAGTGCAGAGGCTCGAACGGAGGTCCCATGAGCTTGGTCAGCACCACGTTGAGCTCCCACGCCGGGGCCGGAGCCTTCCCCGGCGGGAACGATCTGAACAGTCCCTTCATGAACTCTTTCACCAGACGATGAGACCACAAGGACGTCCGGCCCGTGGTTCTGGTGTATTGGGAGATCGCAGCAAGATGAATCTTGATGGACGCGTGTGCCAGTCCAGCGTCAGCAGGTACGGCAGTACCTGGGGAGCCGTAATCCGTAGAGGGTTAATCTTCTGTGCGTGGCACCAGACAGAGAACCTCTTCCATTTGTGTCCGTAGCATTTAAGAGTCGAGGACCCCCTGGCCTTTGCAAGAACCTCTCTGCAGTCGGCCGGTATGTCGTATCCTCCAAACTCTAGCGCTGCAGGAGCCAGGCCTGCAAGTTCAGCGATTTCGGGTCGTGGTGGAGGATGGCGCCTCCTTCCCTGGAGAGTAGATCCGCGTCCACCGGCAGCTTGATTGGCGGGGACGCTGACAAGTCCAGAAGGTCCGGGAACCATATCTGCCTCGGCCACGCAGGTGCGACGAGGATCATCCTGCACCGTGACCTCTTGAGCTGGTTGACGAGCCGGATTAGCAGTGGCAAAGGAGGGAACGCGTAGAGGAACAGGCCCTCCCAGGGGAACGAGAAAGCATCGCCCATGCTCCTCGCCTGGGGAAACCTGCTGGCGAACCTCCGGCACTTGGAGTTCGTCGCCGTTGCGAACAGGTCGATCTGGGGTCTGCCCCACCGTCGGAAGAGGCGATCCACTAGATCCTGCCGTAGTTCCCACTCGTGGCACGAGCGCAGCTCCCTGCTGAGTGAGTCGGCGATGGTGTTTTTTATCCCTGCCAGATGAAACGGCACCAGAAACATCCTATGGGCGACGGCCCAATGCCACAGGTCCTGCGCCTCCTTGGACAGTGCTGGGGACCTGGTTCCGCCCTGTTTCCTGATGTAAAACATGGTGGTGGTGTAGTCGGTGAAGATCCTCACCACCTTGCCCTTGAGGGACGGAAGGAAGGACCTGAGGGCCCAGAACACTGCACGGAGCTCCAGGACGTTGATATGGAGGGACTTCTCCGTCGGGAGCCAAAGGCCTCTCGCGTGCAGATTTTCGGTGTGCGCTCCCCACCCTTCCAGGGAGGCATCCGTGGTCACTGTCTCCTGGTGGTCTGGGGTCTGGAAGTCCATGCCCGCCGTCAGATGCGCGCGGATGCCCCACCACCGGACCGCTTGGCGGAAACTCTCGTCGAGTGTGATCCTCTCCTCGAAGCCGCCCGTCGTTTGGATCCAGCGCGCGTCCAGGAACTCCTGCAACGGGCGCATCCGGAGCCTGCACATGGGAATGAGGTAGATGCAAGAAGACATCATTCCGAGGAGGGACTTGATGGACCTCACCTTGGCCGCGTCGGAAACCAACATCCGCTGTACCTTGCCCAGGATGGACCTGGTCCTTTCCTCCGACGGGGAGGCCAGAAAGGACACTGTGTCGAGCTTCGCTCCCAGAAACAGTGCGTTTTGCGCGGGTACCAGGTGGGACTTGGCGTAGTTCACGGAGAATCCCAGGTCCGTGAGAAGTTGGACAGTCCTTGCCGTGTGATCCACGGCGAGCTCCCTCGTCTTGGCTCGGATGAGCCAGTCGTCCAGGTAGGGGTAGACGTGGATCCCCTTGCGGCGCAGCTGCGCCCCCACCGGTGCAAGGCACTTGGTGAATACCCTGGGTGCCGACCGTAGTCCGAAGGGGAGGGCTTTGAACTGGTAGTGACGCCCTTGGACCACAAACCTGAGGAATTTTCGGTGCCCCTTTAGGATGGGAATATGGAAGTAGGCATCCTCTAAATCCAACGACGACAGGAAGTCTCCTTCCTCCAGCTGACCCAGGACGTGCTGGAGGGTGACCATCCGGAACTTTTGCGCCTTGATGAACTTGTTCAGACGTCGCAGGTCCAGGATGGGGCGCCATCCCCCCGTCTTCTTCTTCACGAGGAAGTATCTCGAGTAAACTCCGGAGCCCCGAAGCCTCTTTGGGACGAGTTCGATGGCGCCCTTCCTGAGCATCGCCTTTACCTCCAGGAGAAGTTGAGGGACGTGAAGTTCTTTCCTGGCCACGGGGGGGACGCGCGGACACCTTCTTTGAAACTCGAGCGCGTGGCCCCGGGCCAAGGCGTCCAGCACCCAACGGTCGGTGGAGATGGACTCCACACGCTGACGAAGCTCGCCAGCCGGCCTCCCACCGGGGTGCTTCGGTGGGGGCCCGACCCCACGGCCGGTTCAATCCTGCTTCGACGAGGCTTTGCCGCCTTGACCTCCTTGGCGACGACGGCGGGGTCCGCCAGACTTGCCTCGTCCTCTGTAGGCCTCCTGAGCCGACGAGCGGGCCGCTTGACGGTAGGTGGAGAAACCGCCGCCGGAACTCTTGGAGGCGCCCTTGCCTCCGCTGCTCCGAAAGGGCGTCCGTCGTTGTTGCAGAACTCCAAGGGCCCGGGCCGTCTCGGTGTCCGCTTTAATGGCCTGAAGGGAATCGTCCACTGTTTTCCCAAACAGGTTGTTCCCATCGAAGGGGATGTCCAGGACTCTGGTCTGAACGTCTTGACGGAAGTCCGTAGCCTTGAGCCATCCACGCCGCCTAAGGCAAATGCCGTTGCCCAACTGGCGGAACCCAGTGTCGGCGATGTCCGTCGCAACGGTAATGGCGTGGTCCGAAGCCACCTCACCTTCCTGCAGGATCTCCAGGGCCTCTGCCCTCTTGTCGTCCGGCAAGAAGTCCAGCAGGGGAGCCAGTTTGTACCAGAGCTCCCTGTCGTAGCGGGCCACGATAGCCAAGGCGTTGGCCGCTTTAATCGTCGTCGCCGCAGACGAGATGACTCTGCGTCCCATAGCGTCCAATTTCTTTCCCTCGCCGTCCGGTGGGGAAGTCGATGTGGAGGCCGCACCCCTCCTCCCCGCTTTTTTCCTGGCCGCCGCGGAGACGACGGAGTCCGGGGTGGGCTGCGCCCGGAGGCACAGGGGGGCCGTGTCCGGGACCCGGTACTTCTTCTCGTATCGGTCTCTTCTAGCTGGCGTCATGGAAGGGTTCTTGAGGAGCGTGAGGCCCTCATCCCAAATGTCGTCCAATAGAGGCACTGAGAGGACCGTCTTCCTCTTGGCCTCGCGCCGCTGATAAAGGAAGCCTTCCTTCTTCTTCTCCTCAGGGCAGAGTTGGAAAAGCTCGGATGCCCTGGTGATCATGGAGTGGAACGATCCAATCTCATCGGGCGGAGAAGCCCTGGTGGGAGGCGACGACGGTACATCCTCGTCGTATACCTCGTCGTCCGTACCCGTCGCTGCCGTGTCAGTCCCCGTATCATCCCCTCGGGTGGACGGGGAGGAGGGCTGGAAGGGGCGCGACGGCTGAAAAGGAGGCGGAGGGTGGATCCTTCTTTTCTTGGTAGGGGGAACACCAGAATGTCCCGGTTCTGGGTCCCCCGACGGGAGAGGTTCCGTCGGCAACGGTAGCCTCGTCCTTATCTCTGAGCATAAGGACTGTATAGCCAACAAAATGGCCGCCGAGTTGTCTCACGGGGCTGGCATTGGGGAAGCCGACGGGCGATCAGGGGCCCCGTCGGTACCCTCGACGATGTCGTCGTCACCTGCGTCGGGATCCATCCCGACGGGTCGGTCTTCTTCCACGCCGAGGCCGTGGCTTAAGACTTCGACCAGCTCCTCCTCCGAGGTTGAGGCCGAATCTACGACGACGCCCTGCCCCCCCTTTTTCTTCCCCACGGGGGATTTCACGGGGGTCCTATCGATGGGCACAAAAGAGGACTCCCTCCGAGGTGGCAGGGAGACTCTGAGCCCCGAGGTCGCCACCACTGGTGTAGCCTCCACAGGCTGAGCCAGGGCCGCCGCGACAGTTTCGATAGAGGGCTTGGCCGGATGGATTAAGGCCCTCACCACCTTAGGTGCGCTCACCGCCTTATCCTTGAGGGGGGGGACACTGCCTCGCTCCCCCTCCGCCTTCGAGCTCGACCGGGGCCTCTCCAGGAGCTTCGCCGGGTGCTCGGCCTTCCTCTTACCCGACCCCGAGCGTTGGCTCGTGGTTGATGGTGCCGGGGAGGGTGCGCCCTGCCTGGCGCCCGCAGAGCCCGACCGTTCGGCGCTCCCGGTGCCAGCGGACTCGCGGTGCTTGGCCTTATGTTGGACCCCCGTCGCCGGGGCGTCCTCAAAGGTCTTAGAAGACCGCTCGGCTTTCTTCCTCTTCTTCTCGCCGGACGGGCTCTTCCCTTCCAGCCAGTTGGCGAGACGTTGATGGCGGTCCTTCATGGTCCGCTCCGACATGTTGCCGCAAAACGCACAGTCCTTCTCCACGTGCGTCTTGTCCTCATGTAGGCAGTAAAGACAAAAAGAGTGTTCGTCCTCCTTGAAGACGTTCTGCAGCTGGCATCCAGGGCAGACCCTGAACAGCTTTCCGGGCGTCGAGCTTCCCTTCTCCTGGGCCATGACCGGGCCTGAGAAACTTCTGGAGTCCTCCAAAAGCGTAGCTCGACGAAATCTTCACCCTTGAGGGGCGCAGACGAATCCGACACGGGTCCCCGTTGATCGGATGGAGAATCGGTGGAGCTTGAGGCTCTTTTTGACCGAAAAAACGAAGTTTTTGAGAAAAAACGTGAAAAAAATAGCACTAACGCTCGAGAGCAATAGCACGAGGATCCCAACACATGAACGTGCGGTAAAAATCTGAAGATGGCTGCCAGAGGCGGTGCTTAGGTAGAGGGCAGTCATTGGCTGTGGTCAGTATGACGCAGAGACCAGTGATTGGTTATTACTACGAAAGACAGATCAGAAACGAAACTGATACTGGTTTTTTCTTTACCGAGGATTCCCAGCCTGACGACGGGGAATATTCATGAGCATGTGAATCCATGCCAGACCCCATGCTGGAGAAATGCATGCTTTTCTGACTTGGTCCAGGAGTTCAGGGATCAAAGGTAACGGATATCTATTCTTAACGGTGATCTGGTTCAGGGAGCGATAATCTATACAAGTTCTAAGGTCTCCTTCCTTTTTTGGAACGAAGAAAAAAGCTGAAGAAGCAGGGGACTTGGAAGGACGAATAAACCCATTTGCCAGGTATTGATCCAGGTATTGTCGAAGGTGAAGGTTCTCAGGCTCGGTGAGGGCATAAATTCTACTACAAGGAGGAGTAGATCCAGGTATCAGGTCTATCTGGCAGTCATAAGACCTATGAGGAGGTAGAGAGTTAGCCTGATCCTTCCGGAAAACATCTTGGTATTCTAGGTATTCGGGAGGTAACTGGGGAGTCTCTGAAGAAATTGCTGCCAGTGCAACACCAGGTGGAGGGTGACAAGTAGAGACACATTCTGGAAACTGGACCGTTCTTGCTCGCCAATCGATCAGAGGATTGTGTTTCTCTAACCAAGGTATTCCTAGAATAATCTGAAACTGAGGGGCCTTGATCACATCGAACACGATCTTCTCATGGTGTCCATCTTGACTTACTAGCGTCACCTCTTGAGTGGTATGCGTTACTGGCCCGGAGGCTATCTCCGTACCATCCACCGTAGTAATGACGTCCTTTACAGCCTTGGGACAAAGAGTTAGATTCATCCTCAAAACCATTTCATGATCCACATAATTGCCGATGGCACCGCTGTCGACGTAAGCTTCAATTGCATGTAATCGATCCGGATTATCTGGGCTAATGAGGACCATAGGTATCACGAAATGCGAGGTCACGGAACTGGTTTTCACGCTCGGCAAGAGGACCTCTACTCTTGTCGGGCGAGGTCGTTTCCCTGCTCAGAGTTTGTAACTTTGGTAACTACAGCTCCTACTGCCTTCTTGTCAGGTTTCACCGGACAGTCTCGAAGAAAGTGCCCTGAGTTTCCCCAATAGAGGCATAATTGCAACTGTTTTCTCCTTTCCCGCTCCTTTTGTGTTAGAGGACCTTTCAGACCCCCTATTTGCATGGGTTCCCCGGAATCTACTCCTTTGGAAGGAGTTGGCAGTTTGGAAAATACTCGAGCATCAAACTTGGAACGATCGGCCTTCCTGTTCTGCAGTCTGTGATCTATTTGAACGACTAAGTCTATATAGTCCGAACAATCTTGTGGGGGATTCAATACTTGGGCTAACACATCTTTGAGCTCCCCACGTGGACCTCTATAAAACAGCGTAATCCTTTTGTCCTCAGGCCATTGAGTTTCCACTATCAGTCTGTTGAAAGACGCAATATAAGCCAAAAGGTCTTGATTACCTTGTCGCAACGAAAGAAGCTCATTGTCCAAGGCCTGCCCCTGTGAATGTCTTGCGAACAGTTTTTCCATACTGAGCTGAAAAGCTTGAAAATCATGGAGGACCGGATCATCTTGATTTACTAGAGGGATCGACCAGTCTGCCGCATTGCCACTAAGGTACGAAAGCACGAAAGCTACTTTAGCTTGATCAGTTGGAAAGGCTGCTGGCCGGCATAAGAAATGCAACCGGCACTGATTGATAAATACTGCAAACCTCTTTGGGTCACCAGAAAATCGTTCGGGCGGAGCCAGAGGTACATTCCCAGGTAGGTTGATCTGCACTGGATTCATAGAGGATGTAGAAGGAAGATTTCCCCCAGATGCGGGTAACGGGGTCTGTCCGGCTTGTGACTGTAGCAATTGTCTAGCGAGATCATCTGTTCGCTCCTTGGAAATAATCAGTTGCCTTCTTAGAGCGTTCGTTTCCTGACGGGCTGCATGCACTTCTGCCCTTAGTTCCCCAAGCAACTGGGCTAGCTGGTCGGTATCCGAGGTTTCCATAGCGCCTGGACGGGAGTTTTGGGGTAGGCTTTGCGTTCTGTAACGCTCACCTGATTCCCGTAGAGGCGCCGGTCTTGACTGGGCGTATGCCGTATCTGCAAAGGTGATGTGTAACACACGGCTGGCTCTTTGGGCTGGACCTCTGTGCACTGTATGTCTGACTTGAAGGGTAAGATGTCTGCAGATAGAAAATATGGGATTAAGGAACTGGGTTATTGAATGTCTCTCTCTTCTTCCCTTTCTCTTCTCCTGTAGAACCCCAAAGGTTAACGCTCTCACCTTAGGTAAGTGAACGCCGTGCTCTCCATCTGCCTCGGGGCAGGGTGCTGTAACCAGTTTCTTCACTGGATAAGGGGAGCAGGCCTCTTGACTTCAGAGGACTGCTGTCCGTCGTTTACTGCACGAACGGTAAGTTTCGAGTAATTCTAATGTCTTTAAAGTCTTTAGTAATGATGTTTCTTGTTTTGCAGGGTTCCGGCGATGGCGGATGCCGGGCTGAAGTGAGTTGAAGATGGAGCCCGTGTGATGAATAGAAGCGCCTGGAAGCACGTAAGTAAGCGCTTGTTGCCTGCTTCACGATGCGCTCTAACTGTCTTTTTATTTTGCAGGTACAAGTTCGGAGCGGCTGCAGGGTGCCGGAATACCCACTGGGTTAGATGTGGAAAGGAGTAATGGCACGTGAGTATTAAAGTTCCCCAATGTCTTTAAACGCACCGTGTTTTGTCTTTCAGATGCGGGATGCAGTGTGAAGACCTCCGGAGCGCACGAAGAGTAGGTAAGCCTTTGTCTTTCAGATGCCGGAATGTAGCGCGAGGCGTTGGTGACAGCCGATGGACCAGGTAAGTGAAGAGCTGTCACTGAAGACCGTAATGCTAACCTGTTCTTTCTTGTCTTTATAGGTGTTGCTGAAGACTGGATTCAGGATGGTAAGCCTTTTTCCTTAGGCCCAGGATCAGATGCAGAAGACACGATGAGCGTTTTGCTGCAGAGGATGCAGAATAACGCAAAGCAAGATTCATCCATCGGGTGTGGTTTAAATAGCCTCCTGTAGTGCTTAGGTGTCTCCTTCCACAGCCACGCCTAGGTAAGAAAAGAGTTCCTGCTTTCCAGAAGAGTTCCAGTGTTCTGAATCTAGGGAGTGGCTCCTGCCCCACCCAACAGGAAAAGTAGTTCCAAACAGAAGAGGATCAAAGGCTCAACTGGCAGGCAAGTAAGCAGCATGGTCTGCTGCAGGTAAGTCCACACAAGCATTATGAGCCCGGCGCTTCCAGCGCTGGGACTGGGCATATTTATGAGCCTGGTGCCACTGGCGCCAGGACTGGGTCCAAAAGGTCCCAATTGGGACTGGTTGGCACTCGGAACCTGGGTTATGGATCTGCTTCCAAGGGAGTTGGGAAAACCCTGACCTTTTGGAAGCAGAGACCATGACACATACGAGTGGGCGGGGCAGATCATGTCATATCGCTGTACGCAGACTATGTTCTGCTATACGTAAAAGACCCACATCTCAACGTACCAGTGATCCTGGATGTTCTGCGGAACTTTGCGCGGATAACTGGGATCAGCTTCAGCACAGAAAAATCCTGCATATTCCCGCTAGCTGGGCTGATAAATAAGGCCGAAGGGGACCTCCCGGGGGTCGGGACTAGATGGCAAAGACATATGTTTAGATACCTGGGGGTGAACATCTGGCATGAACCAAAACAAATGCATAGGGGTAACAAGATGTTAGCAATACAAGGGCTACGCAACTCCATGAAATTCTGGACCAAACTACCGTTGTCATTAATGGGAAGGGTGGCCGTGGTCAAAATGATTGTCCTCCCAAGGTTCCTATACCTCTTCCATAATATTCACTACTTCATACCTGCTTCCTCCTTCAAACTACTGGAGAAGCTCCTGAGGGAACTGATATGGGGCCACGCCAGACACAAACTGTCCTTAGACACACTCACGCTGCCATACAAAATGGGTGGGGTCCAATTACCTGATCTTGAGAGATACTTTCTAGCGGCACAACTTAGTTACGTGACCAAATGGTTGGCAGACGACACAACCTCAGAAACAAGGTTGCTCAAACATCTGATTGCACCGATGCGCCTGAAGAGGTGTTGTGGGTATCAGCGAAGTGCCTTGGCACCCACCCAATGATTGTTCAGTTAGGCAAGAAGGTCTGGAAGAGAGCCCTAAAGTTGTTGAGGCTAGATTACCCCTACTCACCGGACACCCCGATGGCGGCTGATATATGTACAACTAAAGCAGATTTGCAAAGATCTAGGCAGTGGGAGGGTTATGGCATCTATACGTGGGGATATACGAACAACTTGCAGATAGAACGATCCCCAAAAGCAGTGGGATGAAACAAGGGTGGGAGAGGGACCTGGGTGTTCACATATCTGAAAGAGAATGGGAAAGGATACTGGAATTCCCCCGGGAAGTGTCAAGGAATGCCAAGTTCTGATTGATTCAACTGAATCTTCTATACAAAACATATTTGACCCCCAGTAGAATTGCCAAATTTCACGGTGCCACAGAGCCACTGTGCCCATTGTGCCGGTCGGAGGGAGCAGACATAACACACATGTTCTGGGGGTGCCCCAAGATACGACTTTTCTGGTATAAAATAGAACAAGCATGTAGAAGGGCAGGGTTATTGAGATATGAATGGACACCAAAGGAAGGTCTATTGGGTCTACCCGAGAATTAGCAAGATCCGGCACCTAATAAAATTCATGGATATGGCATGCATATTAGCGAAGAGAGCCATCGCAATGGCATGGAAAAGACCTGGAGGCCCACAGTACATGAGATGGTATAGAGAATTGGAGCGCTGGGCAGAAGCAGAAACAAAAGTGTGGGGTGAGGGGGTTGCAAGGGCATGGGAGGAAGTGGGCCGGCGTATGAGGCCTGGAAGACATTGATATGGGACATGTTCTACCCGTCCGACGACAAACCCCCTTGAAACGGGCAACTCGCAGAGAACAAACTGTATATGCACAAACTCGCCCCCCCCACAGGCGAAAGGGGGCTAAGTACTCAGACCCAGGCGGCACAGACCAGCCCGAGGGCCGAAGCCTCAGAGACCCAGGTGCCACCCCCAGGAGGCGTACCACCACAAAAGTCCACATGCTGTAATAGCCTCAACTAACATGGCGCGGCTAGAAAAGCGACAGCGCATCCTGTAGGCAACAAACCCTCCTCATGAAAGCACGCCAGTTACCTCCGAACGAAGCCAAAGTTGGAGACCGTTTGTAGTTGTTGTAAAGGTGTTTTGTTGTTATTGTTATTGTTCTACCTTATATATGCACATGGCAATGATAATAAATTGTAACTTAAAATGCACTGTATATCATAAATGCCAATAAAAACATTTTAAAATAAAATAGGCCATTTAGTGTAGTTGATAGTCCACGCCGAAAACCTATTTGGTGTTTTGATAATATTCTTTTATCTTTGGCCCATTGTTCTGGTTTCTTTTTTACTATGCCGGCAAAAATGTTGCTATCAGCATCTAGGACAGAGATCAGACGGTAGTCTCGGGAGGATAGCTCAGGGGCAATGTGCTCGCCTTGGAAGCAAGACGACATGCAGCACCAAAGGTTTCGATCCCCGGGTCCGCGCTTAGAAACCTCTGGGTATTAAGCGCGTTATAAATAACCTATCATATCATATTATAGTTCATCGAATTGACCCGATTTCCCTTCTTGTATATGGGAATTATTATGGCCCCATTCCATGACTCTGGTATGGTCATGGACTCAATCACTTTGTTAATTAAGTGGAACAGTGTCGTGTTTGACTTCGATATTTGGTTGGAGAGCCCATTGGGTCCTGCTGCTCTGAACTGGATGATTTTTTTTATTAGTTCTGCTATCATGTCTTGTGAAAAAGTGAACTCCCATTTTACTGTGTCTACGAACATTTTTTGGACTTTGTGAGGGCAATTTATAGAGGGATGAGAAGTGTTTATGCCATACCCGCTCCTCGATTATGTTAATTTGCATGATGCATTGGTTAACTTTCCTTGAGTTTATTAGTGATCAAAAATGTCTCGAGTTGGCCCTGCCAACTGCACATAACATTTGTTCACCATCTTTTTGGGAGTGAAGATATTTTTGTGACCTTGACCAGTTCCTGTATGTGGCCTGTATCTTTTTTTGTTTTTAAGATGCAATCACCTCTATTTAATTATTCATATTTTAGCATCTGAATACTTCTTCTTAGTTCTTTATTTTTGTGCAGTGAATCTTCATGTATATATGAAAATGCGTGGACTTTGCTTTATCACTCAGCGATATGGGTGGATTAATGGCCCAAAGGAATTCTACAAACGTGTGAGGATTGCAAAGGGATGTAAGTTCAGATTCCATGGACGAAGCAACAATGTTTGATAGTTCCAGATTCAACTTTGAGTACCCCACCCACCCCAAGTTAGACCACTCGATTCTTGCTGTTGTTAACTGTGACTTTACTAGATGTTACTTTGGTGTGATCCAACATCTCATTTGAAAAGGACCCAGTGAGCATGTTGTGATCACTGGCACCTCTTGCTTTTACTTGAAATGTTGTACATTTATCAAACATGTCTTTTGACAAGAATAGATAGTCAATCATTGAACCCTGAGACCCTTGAGTCCAAGTTGGTGCAGGTGGAACACAACCCTCAATGTTTCCATTGGCCATATATAGATTCCAGTCAGTGAGGAAAGATAGCAAGTGTTTTCCAGTGGGTGTGGTTTTCTTGATCGTATGATGTTTTACAATTGAATGGATGTATTGGGAGTTCAGGTCACCTATCAAGATGATGCTCACTGACCCATGTGTAATTTCGATCCGAGTGAGTACATCTCCCAATGATGTTAGGAAGCCCATGAGGGAGGGGTTTGAGGGGTTTCAGTATATGTCAATTACCATTAAGATGCTTGTGGCATTGACACTCTCAATTGAGTTTTTTCGACCACTGTTGCTGAGACATCACAGCAAATCAATTTAGTTGAAGACATGATGGAGTTCTGCAGTGCCCTCAAGCAGGTCTGCCCTTGTTTCGACTCTGTGCAGGGTGATTCACAATTGAAACACTTGTGTATATGCGTGTTATAAATGCCATATCATATCATATCTCCATCAAAACCAGAGACTAATAACCATGTCTCTTGGAGGTCTATTATGTCATAGGTGTTGAAAATCTCATTTCTGGTATCTTTATTCTTGAAAGAGTTGGAGCCCCTTGTAGTCCCCCCAATCAATTTGATCTCATGGGTGACTAGAGAGATTCCTCAGCCAACCCCATTTTCTGAAAGACTTGCGAGATTATTTCAGGTACAAGTGACCAGACATTTGGTTTCTGATCAGTACAGTTGTTCACTCGTGTGGTGACTCTAATCTCTGGCTTCGGTTATGAGGATCAATAGAACCTGGTTATCCTCTAGGGGTATTGGTGGTTGAATAAAGTTCATGTATGCTGTTTGTGCTTTTTCTATTGTTATTTAGAGGATGAGCTGATCCCTCAGAGCCTTTTTTTAGCAGAGCTTGTGTGGCTGACAGAATGGCATTGGCTCCTAGCCTTGACTTCAATCCCATTTCCACAATGTGTGTATTGGGATAATTGGGAAAGCAAACATATTCAATGTCAGTGGAGCCAAAAAGGAATAGATAATCGACTTTGTTCAAAATTGTCAGGATTCTAGTGCTGTTTAGAGGTTTTAGCTTTTCGGTTTAATTTGTACTTCTCATTCATAGCTTAGGGATTGAAAAAGGGTGCGATAGCTGAGCAGAGTGTTCAATGCTGGATCCAGGCATTTTTTTACACGTTCTCATATAGAAAAAGCAGAATTTTCATTAGAGATTGCAGATCTTTGAATACATGTGTCTGTGTGGGATGGGCTTCCTCTGCCAACTGTTTGTGGGCAGGTAACCTTTCGCTGACATGGTAGTGAGTTCTCTGCTTGCATCATGCTGTTTCCGCTGTGAGAGATTTCATTGGATGTTGCCTGAGGCGCTCCTAAAGGGAGTTTTGATCTGCACTTCCCCGCAGAAATATTGGAGCCAATTTTAAAGCTGCTTGGGTTTGTCTGTTTGAATGCCCATATTCAATTTTGAGAGAGTTGGGGTCCTGGCAGCTGGTTCGCCTCCAGAGCGACGGTCTCGATCTTCACTCAGTGGACTTGTGATTGTGATTTCTAGTACATTGTTTGACTGAGTTTGTTGTTCGACATTCTTTGACTTCTTTAGTCTTTTTTACGGAATGTGACCGATATTGTTTGTTGCCGTTATTACGGCACACGCAGATTAAACTTTTGCTACCATTTTGTTATTTGGCATTTTCTGATTTTTTTGTTTTGCGCTCTTCATTATTGTGTGGACTAACCATTGGCTCCGTAAATCAGTCATGCTTGTGTTTGTTGATTAATGTCTTGTTTTAATTCAAGTAAGTTGTTGCTGAGAAGGGAATTAACTGTAGTAATTAGACCTCCTATGGAACTTTCACATTCCCTTACTTCTTTTGTCAGGTCCATTAACATCATGCGAGTGTCTGCACCTCACTTCTTAGTAATTCTAATACCTTTACTGAAGAGTTCAGGACAAAATTTAGCATTGTTAGAGTTCCGTCACTCTCTTGTCTGTGGATCGCCTGGGGGGCTTTGTTCGTGCCTAATATCTTGTGCCTTGAAATGTTTGAGGTCACGTCCATATGAAAGACTGGTGGCCGGGCCAATATTGGACTCAGCGATAGAACAGTTGTTAGTGAGGCCTAAAGAACAACTGAATCATTTGATTCTGCTGTATTTGTTGGACCAGATGGCATTGGATTAACTCCTCTTAATGAGCTGTGATCAGCAACATACATAGGCTTTGCCAGTTCCGACAGGTCCACTTGGTCCAGGCTATGACATCGTCTTCTTGGGAAGAAGTCGGTGATGGCTTTTTTCATTGTGGTAGTGGTTAATGTGTATTCTAGGCCCATGACCTGAGCTATCCTTGAGCACAGTACATTAGGGGATAAACTGCGTACCCCCTCCAGATTTGTTTGCTCACTGATGTTAAGAATGTTGGGTTGTTGGAAGACACTAATGGACTGTCTCTCTACTGAGCAACCTACCCTTTGTGGACTGACAATGGGTTTAAGGTGACTTTTCATGACTTTGTCAGTATGGGTTGGGTCGTCTGGTTCAGGTGCCCTTAGATTGTCATCCAGCAGTGTACTACGCAGATAATAGCTGTGCAACATTGTGGTGAGTTGTGAAATGCACGCTCCTTTATGGTGAGACCATTTTGTATTGTGCAGCAAGCAAGTCAGGAGACCCAAACACTGAAGAAGGATTGCACGTGCAGTTGAGACCAGCTCAAAGGCACTGGCGGACCGCAGTCACCAGTCACAAAAATAAAAGAAGTGATTTCACTCAAAGGCTTAAAAGCCTGCAGTTACTGGCCAGCAAGAGAGACCAGGAAATAGTTTTAATGGTGTGAGATTGCACTCAATGTCAGTGCAGCACTTGCACCATGCAGCAGTGTTTGAGATGTTTCTCTCACCTTTCGAGATTTCCTCACTGCTTCCTCACTGTGCGAACTCCATGGTGGTGAGACAATTTCATAATTCACAGCAATTGACGGGCCACAGTCACTGGTTACAAATGTAAATCTAGTGGTCCGCTCAAAGGCTTGGGAGCCTGCAGTTCCCAACCAACAGAAGGGAGCAGAAGAGTATTTCAGTGATGTGAGATTACACACAATGATTATGCAGGAAGGGCACAGTGCAGCAGTGTTCAAAATATGGCTCTCACCTTTCGAGATTTGCTTCTTTCTTCTGATCTTTCTTTTCCATTCCCGACAGACAGAGCCGCGTTGGCTTTCGCCGAGGAGCAGCTGGTCTGCTCAGACTGCTCAGACTGCCTCTCATTGCCTCTCTGCGGCTCTCTGTGGTGGATAGGAGTGTTTGTATGTTTAACTCCTCCTTTAGCAATCAGGATAGAAGACAGGGACTCCGCCGCAGACTGCCTCTCATCGCCTCTTTGCCATTGCGTCAATCTCCCTACTCATACCAAAAATGGCAGATGCTTAACTGGATAGCCGATCTGAACTGCCATATCACCATCTTGTCAAACTCTCCCTGCCCTTGGTTGTACCATCACTTCATTACCTTCACTATCCCTCTCGGCCTGAAAACTAAGCGCCCCATATCCCTACTACCATGATCCTTGGCACATGGCTCCCGCAAATTAAGCTTGCTAAAACGACCTGGAAGAAAACCCCCACTGATGCTGCAAAGCAGGCTTTCTCTAATCTCTCCAAGCAGTACAAACATGAACTATCCTCAGTCCTTAAGCAATTGGAAGCCCCCGCACCACCTCCCTCATCACTCACTAAAGACGCAGCGTCGTGCTGTTGCATTCAGAATGCAATGCTGCATAATATCGACACTCTACATGACAAAATCCTGGCCAAAAAGTCGTCCTTGTAGCACACTAATCTGAGCTTCACTACCCACCACGACCCGAACGTTAATTCCACTCACACATTACTTTAAAAATGTCACTTTTGTGAAGCAAAACACGAAACATCGAGTAGCAGGCCCTGTGGGGGGCCAGATATTCAGCAGGTGCCACCTTTGTCCTTCCTGTAGGTGCACCAGGTGTTGCAGGCTACCATCTGCTAGCAAGAAACCCAAGAAACCTAAAACCAGGCAGAATGAGGAAAACAACTACAAGTCCCTGTTAGTCCGAAAACAAATCCCTATCATGATCTTGCCCCCATGGGCAACCATGCACTGGTCTTAGACAATCTTAGACAATCTCCTGGGGTGGTGTGCATCACTATACCCCCCTGCTTTCAAATCTCAGGGCCTATGTGCACTGTGTTAGTCCTATCTTACGCCTAATAACATACCCCTATCTTACTCCTACGGGCACAAAACACAAGACACAAAGAAAACACATGAATCGATTAAATTATAACAATAGAATACATGTATTTATGCACAGCAAAGCATAATGATAATGCAAGCATTCTTAAAACTATTGCAAATATCTAATTTGCACCTTTGATACTTCTGGTGCAAAGCAAATCTACCATGCAATAACTATAAGCCTTACAGGCTTCTAATGCAAGCCTGTGATGCAAGCCTGTGATTCTAATGCAGCCTAATGCAAGCATCCCGCAATCCTCTCCATCATGCAGAATCAATCCTCTCCAATCCACACCATACTTCACATTCACTCTCTAAGACAATCCCTGTCTGATCTCCCCTTCCCCTTCCCCAAAGCTCTTTGTGTGAGAGTCTGTTCTAATCATGGGCGTAACTTTAGGGGGGGCAGGGGTGCCCATCCCCCCTTGTCCAACCTCCATGGCACACCATTCTGTCCCCACTCATTTGGACTGGGCACCTCCTCTTCAGATGTCATGTCCTCCCCAACACCCTCAGCAAAGTTACTCCACTGGTTCTAATCAATCAATTTGTCTAGGCCATAAACCATACTTCCCATGTGCATGTGCCTCTCTCTGTCTCCAGCTCTGTCTTTGTCAAGTCTCTCCTCTCCCGCTACTCTGCAACCAGCCAGTCAGTGGCAGGCCCCTCAAGATCTGGTCACTCGAACTGCCTCTGCCAAGCTCTGCCAAGCTCTCCGATCTCTCCCGAAGCCATCAGATTCTGCTGCACCAAGACATCTCTCCCTCATTCTCAGAACTGCATCCAAACGCCTCTCAATCTATCTCTCAGAGAGCAGCTCCAACCAAAACTCCATCAGTATCTAACCCCATCTCCAACAGAAACTAACCAAACTCCCTTCTCTTCAGCTCTGGTTATACTAATTCATGACGCACTTGTTCCCCATGGTTACTTTGTTCTCTAAGCTAAGAATGTCTCTTTCTCTGTCAGCATTTAGCAATGCCTGCCAGTCTGTGTTTTGCAATGTACTTTTCACTTCGTGTTCTGTCAGCGTGACATTGGACATCATATCTCCTTCATGGCCTATCTGTCTGCAGTGCCTGCCTCCTATTTCTCCATTCATACCCATTCTCTCCAATGCTGGCTCTGTTGGCATCACAAAATCCTCTTTCCGTGCCTGTGTGCAAAAGTTCGCCATGCCTGAAAAGACTCCTCTCCCATCTCCCCATTTGGCACTCCCGCCCACCTTTGCTGTCTCCGTGAAGCTCAGAGCTCAAGCTCATAAGGCTCCTTAGCCTTCCCTACTCGGACAAGGGTTTGTGTTATCTGTCTGCCTGTCAAGCAACTGTTTACGAATTGCTTCTCACAGTGTACCATAAAATTTTGCACTGCCGCGGTGCTCCCCTGTCTCCATTAGAAATGGCTTTACATTGCCAGCTAAATGCTTCCTAACGTTTACGCTATTCTTCTCGCAATTCCACGCGCTATCTATATGCAGACTTCATTGCATATTCTACATGCGTGTCTCTCTACATGCATACATAATACATATACATATTTCTAAATGTGTAACTACAAAGCATAACAATGTGTCATTCTTAATGGCTCTACATGTCATTTCAAATATGACAGTGTGTCATTTCAGGCCTCATTTGTTCTCTATAGTGCCTAGCACGTTTATCTCTCAGCCTAAGTGCTACATAAATACATAATACATCATTCTAAAAGCATCTCTTCCAACATATATGGCAATAACATGACTAAGCAAACCCTTCATATAACAGGGCCTATTTCTCTCTTCAAATGCATAATGCAAATGGCTAATGCATACAAAGTGTCAGTGTAATATGTGGATAGTGTAATGATGCTACTTCTTCATGTACCAATCAGAACTAAACAGGATGCAATAATGGAATGATTCCATAGCAAAGAGTAATGATTGGGTAATGGTTGTATAACAAAGAGTAATGATTCTCTAATGATAACAAATACAGGCTCCCCATTTTATCAGATTCTACATCCCAGCACTGGGGGCAGAGAAGTACAAGTCCCAGCAGTCTCAGCACCCCTAACGCATTGGTATTAAGGCACATAAAGCCTGTAAACCTTCTGGGCAACAACCAGAACAAGACCCGGACTTGCGCGCATGCGCAAACACCGAACGATTGTTCGTGCTCGACTTTTCCTCCGGGCGGACGCATCAGGAGAAGCTCCTGGCAGGCGAAGCACATTGCAGGGCTACGCCCTCGCCTGAAGCAGATCCTTCAGGCCCTTCGGCCCTTGAAGATAAGTGGCAAGAAGGAGGCGCATTAGCGCAACGAAAGGGAGCATGCTTTTAACTGCCTGAAATACTGACTGCTTGCAGTTGATGGGATGGGCACGGGGGGATCCGGCTAATACAGAGGCAATACCGGAAGCATTAACCGCATGTTGAGTGCTGTAGGACACTGCTTGGGATGCATGTGCTTACTGGTCATCAGAAAACTTTACGCTCAGTGATACGGAGCACGCACTAACTGTTTCTTATTTGACAGTCCATAGATGCGCCTTGCAGGTCTTCGGGAGACCGCAGATCACAGGGAAAACCCTCAGAACACGCGAAAAAAACAGCCTAAGCTAAGTGCTGGTTTTCTTTATGCTAAAAACATAATGTGAAAGAAGTTATGTAATGTATAAACAATGCGCAGAAAGTCACTGTGAATCACAGCAAGCAATGTTATTAGCTGGAAGACCAGCAGTGGGCATTGTTTTAGTTGGAAGCCAAGCAGTGTGTATATGGTATCCATTTCCCACGTTGTCCCTCATGTTAGGTAGTAGGTTGCACCAATAGGTGCTTCAGCAAGGCCCTTCTCATCGGGCGCAGAGTTAAGGTGCCAAGTTCCTGAATCTCAAGGGACTGAAGTAAGCATCTTGTGTGGTGTGTGGGAAGCAAGTCAAAGGCGCACCCAGGGGGAAACTCAATGATGAGACAAAACTGAGTGGTAAGACCCCCGGCCAGGGGTGTATGAATGAGTATGCGTGCATGTGTGATATAAGGTGCTAACAGAACTCATCAACACAGCGCACCAGCACAACGCCAGCTGGAAAAGGCTCACAAGACAAGAGCCAAGGAGTATGCTTTCCCTATATCCCCTTACCCATCCATAACCTCTCCCTTACCCTCATACCGGTTTACCTACAACCCTCTACCTATCCAATCCGTGGACCCCAACCCTCTTTCCCCATGGGGGTCACTGAGGCCTGAGTGCATATAGTACCAGGTACCAAGACCGCCAAGGGGAGGTAGGAGTTTGTGGCGGCTCCGCGCTGGACCAGGATTCGCCTTGACAGTCACAGATAAAGAAGCCCTACATATCCTACAGAGCCTGAAACCCTCAAAATGTAAAGGGGACGACTTCTCGGCAACCCTCATCAAAGATTGTGCCGAAACCGTAGCGCGGTTCATCGAAACATGTACCCACTTTGAGAACCTGTTTAGTGACCAATCCAGAGGGGCTCAGTGGGTTCTGCTGAGTACCTCCTCTGTGGCCTCAATGCTGCGAATAGACTCAGCAAAGGAGCTAGAGTTCTCAGTGGGAGAAGTGGCACGGGCCATTGCGGCGCAGAAAGGTGGAAAAGCTCCTGGGCTGGACGGGGTCCCTGTGGACTTGCACAAAAGAGAAATAACTGTTTGGGCACCGGTACTCACAAGATTATTTAATGCAATCATTGTCCGCAACTGGATCCCTGAAACTTGGACCTCGGCGGTGATAGTCCCTATATTTAGGAAGGGGCATAGGGCAGACCCTAGCAACTACTGGCCCATTTCGCTGCTAGATGTAACGGGAAAAACATTTGCTAAGGTGATTGTCCAGTACCTTGTAGCAGGGGTGAAGTGAAGGAAACAAAGCAGTTAAGTCCCCTCCAGGCGGGTTTCCAAGCATGAAAAAGCACTGTCGACCAATGTTTCAAATTTCACCTATTTATACAAAAACACCTTAGGATTATCAAGACCAACCTTTGTGGGGTCTTCGTGGACCTGAAAGCCGCTTTCCACAGTGTGCCCAGAAAGACTCTTTGGTCGGTCTTAAGGAGCAAAAACATCCCTGAAGAATTACTCCTCCATCGATTCAGCTCCTATGCGAAAAGAACAGGGCAGTAGTGAGGTGGGGTCTTGGGGGTGAGGCGACCGACCACGTTAGGGTGGCCAGAGGGGTGCGACAAGGATGCATTCTTGCAGCCATCCTATTTTGCCTATTCATCAATTCTATAATAGAGAGGCTCCAGCAGGAAAACGCAGACCCCCCCTAGGATGGGGAGTGAACACATCCCAGTCCTCTTCTTTGCGGATTACGCTGTGCTCCTCTCCACCTTCACCATGGGCCTGCAGTGTGCCCTAGTAAGCTTCAATCGAGTGTGCAAAATTGGACTTGGAAATCAACACCTCAAAAACAAAGGCAATGTTTTTTTCTTCCAAAGCGACCAGGCCAAAAAAATTGAATCTGCAGGCGAATGGTGCCACCTTGGAACAGTTGGACTGGTATGATTATTTGGGGGTTCTGTTTTCCAAGTGGGCCATTGCAAAAACCAAGTGTCTAAGGCAAACATTGTCTTGGAGAAAACCAGTGGGGCAGTTAAAGCCTATTATGCTAAACACAATAGGGAGGGCACTGGGGCCAGCCCTGGGTCTATTCCAGGCGTAGGCTTAGGCATCGGCCATCTACGGAGCAGAGGTATGGGGGCATGCGGATGCATCGCTTTTCAGAACAGAAAATATATTTCTAAAGGCAATCCTCCTGCTCCCACAGAGCACACCCACCAGCTCTGCCCGCATGGAGTGTAACCTCCCCCCACCAGATAAGGAAATATCTATCAGGCCGGTTTTCTATTGGGTAAGGATCTGGGGTAGTCTTGATTTAGAGGCATATCGCCTGACACTGGAGCACGTCCTATTGCTGAGGGGCTGGAAGAAGTTTCCCTGGCTAATGCACATAATAAATGGGTTGTCCCAGCTGGGTCTTTCTGCCTACTGGCAGAACCCCCGGCAGATGGACCAAAATCCAAAAATGATATTGAAAAAAGCCTTTGCCACGTACAAAGAGCTAATGGCCACGGTATTGACATTTGGCCTGGTACACTTAGCCTACTTAGCAATCAAAGAGTCACAGGGATTTGAGCGCTATTTGAAAATCATTAAACCGGCTTATGCAAAGGCATTGTATATGAGGCTACGCTTAGAATCCCTGCCATTGAGAGACAACACCAAAAATTGGGCTGGATCACCCAGTAATGTTTGCCCAATGTGGGAAAATGAGGACGAAAAGATGGGGAATTTTAAAAATTATTTTGTGATAAACTGAAAGATCCTAGAATCATCTACGTGAAACTCCTTTTTAGACTGCATGGGGTCTCCACCGTGCCGAGCCATTTGCCTTTATAAACTTTCCATGTATTTTACGGCGGCTTACTTTGTCGCCAAATATATTCATAGATCCTGGCTGAGGAGGAACAAAGCCTTTGGGTAAAACCCCAGAACCTGCAGAAATGAATTATATCATTGGTTTAAGGTTGCTACTCAATGAATGATTTGTACCTTTTTGATAAGAGATGATTTGTTCTATCAGCAAGCTTTGTTTTATATTGTTTGTCCCTGTGGTTTTTACCCTAATAATATACAAATTGTGTTTCTTAATACTGTTTTAACCTAGTTCTACTTTTTAATCTTGCATCTTATTTGTTGGTGAAATGTAATTATATTGTTGTGTCACTACCAATATGGCCTATGCTGAATAAAGGTATTAAACAACAACAAAACATTATCAACTCCTCGTTCTCGACAGGCTCAGTACCAACCAGCCTAAAAGAAGCATGAGTCCTCCCCTTGATAAAAAAACATCTCTCAACCCGGCACTGCCTAGCAACTACTGGCCAATCACCATAGTCCCATTCCTACTAAAAATGCTGGGCAGAGCAGCCTATGTCCAAATTCAACACCACCTAGAAGGTAATCACATCTTAAGAGTACTCCAGTCTGGCTTCGGTCCTGGCCACAGTACAGAGTCAGCTCTCCTAGACCTCAAAAACCAGATTGATGTGATTAGGGATCAAGGGAAACCTGCCCTGCTTCTCCTCCTAGAACTCTCCATGGCCTTTGACTTGGTTGACCATAACATTCTCTGCAGCCACCTCACCTCAGCAGCTGCATTCTCACCTGAAGAGACATCCTGGATTGCCTCCTTCCCGGAGGACCGAGTAATGAAAGTCTTCTCTCAGAACGCCAGTGCCCCTCCTGCCCCAATCAGCTGCAGTGTCCCACAAGGCTCATGTGTCTCACCGACACTATACAATATATTTACAAACCTCTTTTCGACCTCTTGGATGCACATGGCATCACATACACAAAACTACACTGATGGCACGCAAATTCTGCTGCCCCTCTCTAGCAACTACTCCAACGACGCAGCAACCTTGAGCTCAGTCTGTGCAACTATCCAAGCTTGGATGGCAAATCATAGCCTCTGTCTCAATGAGGAAAAGACCAGGCTTCTTCTTGCAGGCCTATCTACTGACCTAATAAAACGATCTTAAATACCTAGCCTTCGACATTGATGGAACCAGGATTACAGTCTCACCCACGGTGAAAAAACACTTGGGGTCTACCTTGATGTGAGTGACCCTCTCCTTTTCCCACCAAGTAAATGCTATTTGTCTCATCTGCAGCATATACAACCAAATTGTTAAACGCTGCCAGACCCTTTCTCTCTACAGACAGCTGCCTAACCATTGCACGCCCTGTAGTCAGCGCTAGTCTCATCTAGTGAAATGTACTACTTGCTGGCCCATCTCTACTTAATATTCATAAGCTTCAGACCATTCAAAATAACGCTGTACGGGCAGCCTGGAACATTCCTAGATCAGAACACATTTCTGCAGTTAGAAAAGCGGTGCACTAGCCCCCCATTCAAGTGAGAATCGCCTTTAAAACGATCTCAATCACACATAGATGAATCTCTTAAACGGCTCCACCCTACCCAGTCAATATAATTACCATGACTCAATCATCCAGACTTACCAGAACCCCTTACAACCACACACTAGTTCAACCAAGGTTCACACGAACGAAAGCGGGTGGGGTGAGTTTCCCATTCATTGCGGCAAAACAATGGAACTCTCTCCCGCTTGTTCTCAGGGGAGAGAAATCCTATTGGACGTTCCGAAGAGCCCTCAAAACCTGGCTGTTTGCCTGATCAGCCACACCTTTTAGCCCCAGAGCTTGTGTCTCACCAACCACTTGGGAATTGTATGTTCTGTATAATTCGTCTTTAACCCTGCATATGCCATGAACTCTCCGACTGTAACTGACACTGCCTCAGGAAACATGTAACTTAATGAAAGCAACAGCGCCTAGATGCCTAAGGATTAATGTGTGCTCTACAAATGTAAAAAGTAAATAAATAAATAAATTAGCGCGTGAGATGACATCCATGTAGGCCGTTCCCTCAATCATCCCCTCAAAGCAAGCATGAAACTCAGCCCTATGGTTAGGCCTGAAAGCCAGGTTTGAGAGTTCCTAATGATAGCCAATGGTGTTTAAATTCATGCTACTTACATACTGCTTTATGTAGCCAATCGCCTTGAATAAGCAGGTCTTACTGACAGGTAATCTAAATGGGCGTTCTATATTTTTGCAACATAAACTTCTAATAGGTTATGTGCCTTTCAATTTCATTTTTGCAAATAGAATTGCTTTAATAAAATAACGTCTGGAGCAAACCAAGCAGAAGGGAGTGTGTGTACAAAGGCTCACAGTGGCAATGTAAAACGCCCTTCCACTTTGAACAGCAAGGATGGCTGATAAAGAACATATCAGATAGCACCAACTGAATCTTTCTAGAGACAAGATAAGTATGGCCTTCAGGCACACAAGGCCTTTGGTCGGCTAACTGTAGAGGATTACCTTTGCATCATTTGAAATGACCTCAGTAATTGGGGCAACCAAAAACTCTGGTGATCAAGCACTCCATGTGGGAAGCATTTCAGAACCTTGTTTCATAGGATTGCATTGGAATCTATGTCCAGAGGCAGCTGTCCGTCACTCAAAATGTAAGCCTACCAAAAATAGGGTTTTCCCATAAGTGGGTATTTAAAGCTTGACCATTCTCCATCCAGGATGCTGGTAAACTGATTGGAAGCAGAAGAGACACTCCTGAAATGAACCTGCTATCCATATAAAATACCTAATCCACCTAAGACAGGGGACCCTGGCTATCAGAAGCAAGACTCCAATGTGTTGCTTGGGGTTAGCTCTACTGAAGTGAAATGCTCTAACCTTTTCATTTAGCTTTCAGCTACATGTATTTACAGACTGAACTAATGCTGTTATATTGGTGTGCTGGTTTTGTATTAATTTGCTTTTATTTTTTGCATTACTTTGCAGTGAAGGTTTGCATTTTAGGATTGCATATGGATTGTTGTAGGTGTTTGGTATCTCTGAAAATTAGTGTGGTTTGTACCTTTGGGTACTTTTGAAAGAGATTCTTTAGTTGTTAGCCGCATTTCTTTTAGCAGTTATTTTCGCTCATTGAGAAAAAGTTACCTGGTTTTGGTTAAGTGCACTTTTGGGAAGCAAGCAGCTTTTGCATTTTGCAGATATCCTGGTGCTTGATTTTATATTGGTATAATCTTGACACTTTAAAGGGAAGTTATTTTTGAGCAAAGTGAAAGGGAGCAGTCATGATGTGTTTGGTAAATATGAAAATGTTTTTCCTCTCAGCATCTTCTAATGATGGAAATACGAATTGTGATTATATGTTGTGAAAGAAGAATTACACTGTGGCATTGATGAAGTAAGATTGTGAGATTATTGTTTTTTTAATAAAATGTGTTGAAATTACATTTTAGTGGTCAGTGCATTCATTTTGTCTCCACATTTAATGCTGGAAATGTTATGCCATTTTGACCTATAGGCTATGCCATTATATTTCTGTTTTGTTCTGCTCATGCATGATATATGAGGTTCCACTTAAAGGATACTGTTATACACTAACAGATCCCTATCCGGGTTGAAGGTGGGAGAGAAGGGGAAGAGTCTTACTATGGCTCCTATGTTATGAGATGCTAAGCGGCCTACATCCACATACTCACAGTCATATTGTTGCAATGCACAGAGAGAGTTGTGTCTTGGGACGCGGCAGAGACGTCTGCGAAAGTTCTATCTCATAAGCATGTGCTGCCATCGCACTTTAGATAAAGGCGATAGGGCCTTCCCATACGAAGTGGAGGTGGGGGTGTCTTTCCCGTAAGGGCCAGAACACTTTTAGCTAGCCTGCATTTCCAAGGGAAATATGCCACAATATTAGACTTTTGCAGTTGACAATCTAGTAGGAGCTAATATATGAGTTGCTGCAGGTTTTAGCCCCACGTGCAAGTCGAATGATGAAGTGGTTAACACTGAACAGCAGCCTCCATGCAGGATAGATGATGTAGGGTTATTTGTGGGGCAGCAAGGATGTGTATGGAACAAGTTACTTACCTGTAACTGTTGTTCTCCAGCATGGGTCTGTCATGGATTCACATGCTCATGAATATTCCCCGTCGTCAGGCAGGGAATCCTCGGTACAGAAAAAGATCAGTATCAGTTTCGTTTGTGATCTGTCTTTCCTAGTAGTAACCAATCACTCATCTCTGGGTCATACTGCCCACAGCCAATGACTGCCCTCTCCCTAAGCCCCGCCTCCGGCAGCCAGCCTCAGAATTGGTAGCACGTAAAGTGGCAGTATGACCAAGTGAAGAGCCGCAGAGGGGTAGGCGGGAGGGTTTGCATGTGAATCCATGCCAGACCCATGCTGGAGAACACCAGTTACAGGTAAGTAACTTGTTCCTTCTCCAGCATGGGGTCTGGCATGGATTCACATGCTCATGAATATAAGATTACATAGCAGTACACACACGCACAACCATGGGAGGAGGCAAAAGGCTCAACATTAAGCAATACATAAACTGAACATTAAGCAACTCTAACCTCCTCACCAGGTCCTTCAGGCGAACAGGTTGCGTAGCACTGCATGGCCGACCCTGGACTCCTCCCTGGAATCCCGATCAACGCAGTAGAATTTCGTGAAGGCGTGCGTCGACCTCCACGTAGTAGCCCTGCAGATGTCCAGCAGAGGCACACCAGACAAGAACGCTGTGGTAGCAGCGATCGCTCTGGTCGAATGGGCTCTCGGACGGCCGGGCAGCGGTCTGTTTGCCAACCTGTAACAGTGCATGATACAGCCGGAGAGCCATCTGGAAATGGAAGCCTTCGAGAGAGCCTTCCCTTGATTCACAGGTTCAAAGTTCACAAAAAGCTGTGACGTCTTCCAAAAACTCTTTGTGCGGTCCACGTAGAACTTCAGCGCTCTAGCTACATCCAGCGAGTGCAAAGTCCTCTCGGAAGGCGACGGGAAGAAAACTGGTAACACCAAGGGCTCGTTGAGGTGGAAGTCCGACGGTACCTTGGGCATGAAGGAGGGATGCGTCCTGAGCACCACCCTCGTGTCGTGAAAAGTCAAGTATGGAGGCTTGCACGATAGGGCCTGAATCTCTCCCACGTGCTGTGCGGAGGTGATGGCCACAAGAAAAGCTGTTTTCCACGAAAGGAACTTCAACAGTGCCGTATGCATAGGCTCGAAAGGGGCCCCCATGAGCCTAGTCAGCACCACGTTGAGCTCCCACGCCGGGGCTGGGACCTTTACCGGCGGGAACGAGCGGAATAGTCCCTTCATAAATTCCTTCACCAGGCGATGAGACCACAAGGACACCCGTCCTGTTGTCCTAGTGTATATGGAGATGGCAGCCAGATGTATCTTGATGGAGGCGTGAGCTAGTCCAGCCTTGGCCAACGACAGTAGGTACAGCAGTACTTGAGGGGCCGTAATCCGTAGAGGGTTAATCTTCTGTGCCCGGCACCAGACGGAGAACCTCTTCCATTTGTGTCCGTAACACTTGAGAGTTGAGGACGCCCGGGCCTTTGCAACAACCTCTCTGCAGTCGGCCGGTATATCGTATCCTCCAAACTTTAGTGCTGCAGGAGCCAGGCCTGCAAGTTCAGCGACTTCGGGTCGTGATGAAGAATGGCGCCTCCTTCTCTGGAGAGAAGATCCGCGTCCACGGGCAGTTTGACTGGTGGGGACGCCGATAAGTCCAGAAGGTCCGGGAACCAGATCTGTCTCGGCCGCGCCGGTGATACGAGGATCATCCTGCACCGGGACCTCTTGAGCTGGTTGAAGAGCCGGAGTAGCAGTGGCAATGGCGGGAAAGCATAGAGGAACAGGTTGTGCCAGGGGAACAAGAAAGCGTCGCCCATGCTCCTCGGTTGGGGGAACCTGCTGGCGAACCTCTGGCACTTGGAGTTTGTCACCGTCGCGAAGAGATCGACCTGGGGTCTGCCACTTGATCCTGGCGCAGCACCCACTCGTGGCACAAGCACAGCTCCCTGCTGATTGAGTCGGCGATGGTGTTCTTTATCCCTGCCAGATGAAAAGGTACCAGAAACATCCCCTGGTCGACGGCCCAGTCCCACAGATCCTGGGATTCCTTGGACAGGGCTGGGGATCTGGTTCCACCCTGCTTCCTGATGTAGAACATCGTGATGGTGTTGTCGGTGAAGATCCTCAGCACCTTACCCTTGAGGGACGGAAGAAAGGACCTAAGGGCCCAAAACACTGCGCAGAGCTCCAGAATGTTGATATGAAGCTGTTTTTCCTCCGGGAGCCAAAGGCCTCTCGCGTGGAGATTTCCAGTATGCGCTCCCCACCCTTCCAGGGAGGCATCCGTCGTCACCATTACCTGGTGAGCTGGGGTCTGAAAGTCTGCGCCCGCCGTCAGATGAGTGCGGGTGCCCCATCACCGGATCGCTCATCGGAAGGTCTCGTTGAGTGGTATCCTGTCCTCGAAGCTGCCCGTCGCCTGGATCCAGCGTGCGTCGAGGAACTCTTGCAGTGGACGCATTCGAAGTCTGCACAGGCGTACCAGATAGATGCAGGAGGACATCATCCCGAGAAGGGATTTGATGGATCTTACCCTGGCTACGTCCGTGGCTAGCAGGCGTTGCACCTTGCCCAGGATGGCTTTCGTCCTTTCGTCGGATGGCGAGGCCAGCCGTGCTACTGTGTCGAGCTTGGCTCCCAGAAACAGGGCGACCTGCGAAGGGACCAGGTGGGATTTGGGGTTGTTGATGGAGAACCCCAGGTCCGTGAGTAGCTGGACGGTCTTCGCTGTGTCTTCTATGGCGAGCTCCCTTGTCCTTGCTCGGATGAGCCAGTCGTCCAGGTAGGGATATACGTGGATCCTTTGCAGACGTAGCCACGCCGCCACCGGTGCTAGGCACTTGGTGTATACCCTGGGCGCCGACTTTAATCCGAACGGGAGGGCCTTGAACTGGTAGTGCCGTCCTTGGACCATGAACCTGAGGAACTTCTGGTGTCCTTTTAGAATGGGGATGTGGAAGTAGGCATCCTCCAAGTCCAACGACGACAGGAAATCGTCCTCCTTCAGCTGTCCTCGCACGTGCTGGAGGGTGACCATCCAGAACTTCTGAGCCTTGATGTACTTGTTCAGTCGCCGCAGGTCCAGGATGGGGCGCCAACCTCCTGTCTTCTTCTTTAGGAGAAAGTATCTTGAGTAGACCCGGGAGCCCCGAAGTCTCTTTGGGACGAGCTCGATGGCACCTTTCTTGAGCATCGCCCTTACCTCCAGCAGCAGCTGGGGTACGTGGTTTTCCTTCCTGGCCACGGGTGGCACACAAGGGCACTTCTTTAGAAACTCGAGGGCGTGCCCATGGGCCAGGGTTTCCAGCACCCAACGGTCGGTGGAGATGGACTCCTACACGCTGATGAACTTCGCCAGCCGGCTTCCCACCAGGGTGCTTCGGTGGGGGCCCGACGCCATGGTCGGTTCAGTCCTGTTTCGAGGCCGCCTCGCCCTCCCTGGCGACGATGGCGGGAACCTCCAGACTTGCCCCGTCCTCTATAGGCCTCCAGCGACGAGGAACGGGCCGCTTGACGGTAGGTAGAGGAGCCGCTGCCGGAACCTTTGGAGGCCCCTTGCTTGCCTCCAGTGTTCCGAAAGGACGGCCGTCGTTGCTGGAGAACTCTCAGGGCCCGGGCTGTCTCCAAGTCCGTTTTGATGGCTTGCAGGGACTCATCGACTGTCTTCCCAAACAGGTTTTTCCCATCAAAGGGCATGTCCAACACTTTGGCTTGTACGTCCTGGCGGAAATCCGTCGCCTTAAGCCATCCACACCGTCTGAGGCAAACACCGCTGTCCAACTGGTGGAAACCGGTGTCAGCGATGTCCGTTGCCACCGTTAAGGCGTGGTCCGATGCCACCTCGCCTTCTTGCAAGATTTCCAGGGCTTCTGCCCTCTTGTCGTCCGGCAGGAAGTCCAACAAGGGGTGATTTTATACCAAAGTTCCCTGTCGTATCGGGCAACGATAGCCAGGGCGTTGGCCGCTTTAATTGTCGTCGCCGCCGACGTGATGACTCGTCGTCCCATCGCGTCGAGCTTCTTTCCCTCGCCGTCCGGCTGTGAAGTCGATGTCGGTGCCGATGCCCCCCCACGCCTTCTTCCTGGCCGCCGCCGAGAGGACTGAATCCGGGGTCGACTGTGCTCTAAGGCATAGAGGGGCCGCGTCGGGGACCCGCTACTTCTTTTCGTATCGGTCCCTTTCCTTTTTGCCGGCATCGTGGGTGGGTTCTTGAGGAGGGAGAGCCCCTTGTCCCAGATGTCATCCAGTAGAGGTACCGCGAGGACCGTCTTCCTCTTGGTCTCTCGACGTTGATAGAGGAACCCTCTTTCTTCTTTTCTTCGGGGCAGAGCTGGAAAAGCTCGGATGCCCGGAGATCATCGCATTGGAGGGATCCAATCTCATCGGGCGGGGAAGCCGGGGGAGGGTGGGATGACGGGAGGTCCACTCCGCTGTCGCCGCCCTCGTCGTCCATGCCCATCGTGGCCGTGTCCGTGCCCGTGTCATCACCGCGGACCGTGGATGGGGAGGAGGGTTGAGCAGGCCCCGAGGGCTGGAAGGGTGCAGGAGCATGTGTTCTTCTCCTCTTGGGTGGTGGACGTCCCGACGGGCCTGCCCCTGGCTCCTCCGTCGGGCCTGGCTCCGGCTCCTCCGTCGGGGGTAAAGGCAATCTAGTCCTTATTTCAGAGCATAAGGATTGAATTGCCATCAAAATGGCCGCCGAGTTGTCCTGCGGCACTGGTTGCGACGGGCGCGACGGTTGGTCTGGGGTCCCGTCGGCGCGTCCGTCATCCCCCTCGTCGGGATGCCTCTCGACGGGCTGGTCCTCCTCCAAGCCTGCGTCGTGGCTCTCAGGGACTTCGACAAGTTCCTCCTCAGAGGTTGTGTCTGAATCCACGACGGCCACTGGCCCCCCCCTCTTTCTCCGCCGGGGGCTTCATGGGGGTTCTTTCGATGGGCTTGAAAGATGCTTCCCTCCGAGGTGGCAGGGAGACTCTGGGCCCCGAGGCCGCTACCACAGGTGTAACCTCCGCAGGCTGCGCCAGGGTTGCCGCAACCGCCTCGATGAAGGCCTTGGCTGGGTGAATCAAGGCCTTAGTCACCGACTGTGTGCTTGTGGCCTTCACCTTGGGGGAGGGCTCCCCGCCTCACTCGCCATCAGCCGAAATCTTCAAGATCGACCGGGGCCTCTCCAAAGCTTTGGCCGGGTTCTCGGATTTCCTCTTACCCAAGCCAGAGCGTTGGCTCGTGGTCGATGGCGCCGGGGAGGATGCGCCCTGCCTGGCAGCCGAGGAGCCCGACCTTTCGGCGCTCCCGGTGCCTGCAGACTCGCGGTGCTTAGCCTTCTGTTGGGCCCCTGTCACCAGGCGCCCTCATAGGACTTAGGACTTCTTTTTCTTCTCACCTGACGGGCTCTTTCCCTCCAGCCAGTTGGCGAGACGAAGATGGCGGTCCCTCATGGTCCGCTCCGACATGTTCCCGCAAAACGCACAGTCCTCCTCCACGTGCGTTTTGTCCTCGTGAAGACAGTAGAGGCATAAGGAATGCTCGTCTTCCTTGAACACGTTCTGCAGCTGGCATCTAGGGCAGGCCCTGAACAGCTTCCCGGGCGTCGAGCTCCCTTTCTCCTGGGCCATGTCCGGGGTGGGCCTCAGAAACTTCTGGAATCCTCCAAAAGTGTTGTTCGACTAAATCTTCACCCTTGAGGGGCGTAGAAGCTTCCGAAACGGGTCCCCGTTGATCGGATGTAAAGACGGTGGAGCTTGAGGCTCAATTTAACCGAAAAATGAGAAATTCCCTTTGAAAAAGAGCGAAAACGCAGCAAAAGCTCGAGAGCTATAGCATGAGGACTCCCAACACTTGAACGTGTGGTAAAAATCTGAGGATGGCTGCCGGAGGTGGGGCTTAGGGAGAGGGCAGTCATTGGCTGTGGGCAGTATGACCCAGAGATGAGTGATTGGTTACTACTAGGAAAGACAGATCAGAAACGAAACTGATACTGATTTTTTTCTGTACCGAGGATTCCCAGCCTGACAACAGGGAATATTCATGAGCATGTGAATCCATGCCAGACCCCATGCTGGAGAAGCAAGGGTTACCTCAGATCACAACTATTTGGCAGGATTTATGGTAGAGAGATTAGCAGATTTAGGAATGTCTGCTGGGACAGGCAACCCGTGATGCATGAGTTACTGCAAGACAGGATTCAGCCTGCAGGAGTAAGGAGGGAGGGAGTTATCCCAAGGCTAGACACTGTCTGTATGAGTGAGAACGCATTGGCAAGCCATAGTAAGGCACCGCCTGCAGAAGAAAGGATGCACATTTCAGTATCTGATTCTTAAGTGCAAAGCTGCTAAAGATCGAGTACTTACATAAGGTGGGTCACTGGTCCTTCCCAGATAGGGAAGGATTTGGTCTCTGTGTACAGCCGTGTGCAGGGATGTGGCACCTTCTTGCAGACTGAGAACAGAAAAGAAAATGGGAATGACGCATTTGTTGGCGTTTCATTACGTTTTTTTAATAGACAATTCCCAATTTACGATTTAAATGGACAGTTCCTCATTCACTGCCACTCCCCTTTATGTACCAAGACCCCATCTACGGTCACACCATCCAACAGAGGTCTCGAGCTGCCTAGCCCAACCCTCCCTTCACAAAGATAGCTCCTAACTCGAAACCTCCTCCGCCCCTCCCAAACCCACAGTCAAGGCTTTACGTGTGCCTGGGCAGTCTTCAAAAAGGGATCCCAAGCCGGTGCCCTGCCAGGACTCCCCCCAACCCCTCATGAGACCCCGACCTCCAGCACGCAGTGAGTTGAGCCAATGAGCTGCTCATGATTAAAGGGCTGCCTGCATGTGTCGGCGTTTATGATTAGAAAAAAGGAGAGACATCAGCTGATGCCTCTCCTTTTTTCTAGTATATCGTTGGTGCGCCCGGCTGCTCCTTTTGTTTCTTAATCACAAGCTCAGACCCCCCTACAGGCAGCTTGCTGTGGGGCGGGGGGTCGGAGTCTTTGATTTAGGAACAAAAAGGTGAGGATGGGCGCACCAAAGGTATGATAACAGTTCGCCCCATCTCATCTTCTGCTGCCTGGGAACCAAGCATTTTCCAGGCTCCCATAGGTGAGGAAGGGGGGTCTAGTTAGGGGGCATGGTCTAGGTGCGGGTGTGTGGGGTACCCCACCCACCCCTAGTTAGGCCACACCCCCTAACTAGAGCCCCCCTTAATTCTGCCTCTCACTTAAAGCACTGCCCACCATGGATATTTCCTCACACACAGGCTTGCAACCCCCCAGTCCAAAATCCTAATTAAACAACAATTCTTCGCACATAATCTTGACCTTGTAGGAGAAAGAACCAGTCTGTGAGGTAGGTATGAGCACTAAGTTACTACATTTACCTTTACTCTGTGTCTCGTATCGTTGTATTACTTACCCAGCTCACAGCGCCTGCCCTTGAATCCTGGGGTGCAGTTACAGCTGTGCACTCCTTTTTCAGTCACACAGGTTCCCCCGTTTCGGCAAAGGTTCACCAAACATTCCCCTACATCAACTGCAGAGACAGAGAGCAAGTTTAGCGGCTCCCTGGCCACTTTCAAAAACGTCATTGATAATGTATCTCCAAACGCATCACATTCAGTAACACATGGTTGTGAAGGACAGAACGTCTAGCACTTAAGTATCCATACAATCATGTGCACATTGGCCCTTATATAATCTTGGCTACCAGAGAGATGAAGTATGCAGAGAATGTGAAGAAGCACCATGCAATCAGCACAATTACCATATGTTGGAATGCAGGGAGATCTATCTAGCATGTCATATATGTCCTGCTGATTTAATACAATAGTTTGAGTGTATTGATGCAATGAGATTGAAGCATTGTGCACTAATGTGCTTGCTAGGACATTAGGTCATTGTAGTGTGTCTGTTTGTAATGTTGGCTCGGAATGCTGGTGGTGGATTCAGTGTTCTGTGGAGTGGCAGTTGGATGGTAGTTGACTTGGTTTGTGGATGAGCCAGTGTATTTAATAACAATTTGATTTAATTAGATTGCTTGGTCTATAAAATGAGTTTATTAATTTAATTTAAGACTGATTTGTTGCTTTAATGCCATAGTAATGAATGAGTTATGTACTGCACAGCTGATGTGCCCGCTTGGAGTGTCTCTTTATGTCTGAACCACAACTCTTGCTCTCATCGTTCTGATACACCATTTCAATGGGCCCCCTTCAAACATGCCACACAACTCATTAAAGCCACCATACAGAAACAGGTGCACTGTGGAGCCTGCCCAAGATGGCAGCACATGTATACGGCAGATGAGGGTATTTTTAGCAGTGGAACAAACGCGTTTTTGTGCTACAATTATTTTTGTTACTATAACGTTCTCCTGGTCGGTCAATAAGCAACTTGATCGTGCTCCCCGGAGACTTCCTGCTCTAGTGTGGATCAAGGCCTATATAGTTAATCGCGCAGTGATGTGTCACACAAACATGCCTGCACACACTGTTGTGGGGCCTGCTATGGACATCCAGCAGGCCCCAGGGTGCTATGGGACACCAGCACCATCTGGAGTGGGGCCAGGGCGGACCATGCCTCGTTCACAGTACTGGCATGAGGGTCCCACGGCATCATGGCCTGCAGGACCTTGATCACACGGTGGGTGCCTGCAGTCCTACATAAATGAGACACAGACTCAGTCGTTTCTCTTTGGGAGTCTGCAGCCGTTTTGGTGCATTTGTATGCAGAGGCTCCTTTTATTAGCTTGTTAAAAGGGCAATACAGAGGGGAGGAACACATTCCCTTAAAGGGGCAACACACTTGGGAGGATCACACACCACACCCCTCCTTTTTCGTAACAAACAAACAAATGCTACTAGAACATAAATGATCCCCTCCTCCCATTACAGAACCACATTACTGGGGCTACTTCAGATCAAAGATCAACAACAAATAGGATATGTCACAGCTACACACATGGGGCTCACATGGTCATAGACATACTACACATATTAACAAACTCCACACATAACCGCAGGTGACAGTCGCAGTTGGCGAACCGCCGGTGGAATGTTGTCAGTTCAACCACATGTTTCAAAACCCTTTATTAACCTCGGGTGTGGAAACTGCAACCACTGAATGACACCACTCGTGAGGAGCTGCAACCCTCTCTTGCTCACAGCTCTTCTTCTGGGGTGTGAGCTTGAGGTCTGCCTTGGCCGGACACTCATGACAGTGTGCAAACTGGTTTCAGGGCCACTTCCGGTCCTTTCCCCAGGCAGGAGTCACCAATACTGATGGTGTAGGTGATGTCCCAGCTTGGGATTTGCAGGGATCGTATCCAGGGTCAAATAGGCCTGGTCCACGGATGAGGCCACTTGCTGCTTGGTTCTCTCCCCCAGGCAGGAGTGTGGGCAGGAAGCTGCCAGTAGCAGAGGGCGCTCGCCGGTGTTAGGGTGACACTGGGGGAAAGGTGTTGCTGGTGGCAGGGTGTTAGGGTCGCCTCTTCATACAGCTCCCCCAGGCAGGAGTCGTTGGCGCTGCGCCACCAGCAGTACAAACCCACACCAGCGGCACAGCAATGAGGCCACGTGCTAGCTGTGCAGGGCGACGCTGGTGGCAGGATGTCCGGTCCTCGCCATTTCCTTCATTTCAGCACAATTGACCTGCACCTTTGCCTTGCAGGCTGTGCAGGTGTGAGGCACACTCGGCTGTGGGAGGGATCTCGGCACTGGGTCAGCCAGGATTGCTCTCGAGGTAGCACCTCCCCATGCCGACTTGTGCATACTTGTTTCTTGGGGTGCTGAGTGTAGGAGGGACACCCATGATCTTGTGCAGTGTCATTATTTCTTTTCTGCAGTCCTGCGCCTGCAGAGTTCTTATGTTTCAGTGCCACTCTCCTGTTAAATGGCATGGCTTGTTGGTGCCGGCAGCAGGACACCTGGCATTGGGTTGGCCAGGACCACTGTCCTGTTGGGCAGCATTTTCCTGGTTTGATGCTCCGTGGACCAGAGTCTCTGTTACTTCATCGCCGGCCCGGGATTTGCCCGGGATTTGCAGGGGGCCACCACCTTCATGCTCCGACATCGGGCGCATCACAGTTCACCACCGTGCGGCCCGGGATCTGCAGAGGCCAACATGTTTATTGTGCATTGGTACACAGACATCTGCGTTGTTTCATTTTCTTTTATTTTTGATTTCTGGTGCAGCAGAGCAAAAAAACACAGAGTGTATGTGGCCCAGGGGCAGGGGTTTCAGCAGCCACCCGGCCTGTTGTTTCACTAAGAGCAGGCAGCCTGTTTCACTGAGAGCAGACACCCCCACAAAATGTTCACCCCCATTTGCAGGAGTCCCTCATGCTACACCACCTCTATGGCTGGGGATCTCTTCAGGGCTTACCTCTGCTCAGCCCAGATACCGGAACACTCCGGGGTTCACCGCCAGAGGCCCAGATTTCCCAACAGAGCTGAGGGCCACTGTTGGTGTTGCAGCCACAGCAGAGTTATGGCAGGCAGGCTGACTTTGGATGCAGGTCATCAGGGCCACTAGCTGCCGGGTTCTTGGATGGTATGTCGGACAGGGGCATTAGTGGCACGGTGTCGGTTGGTGCAGTATTAGTGGCACGGTGCCGGGTGGTGTGGTACAGTCCCTCTACCCCATCCTCTAGGCAGGAGCCACGTCCATTTCTTGGTGCAGATATCACTTCTCCACTGCACAGGCACACACATACCCTGCCTCACCCCTTCTCTGGCAGGGGTCATTGGCATGGCACTGCCAGCACCTTCACTTCCCCAGGCAGGATGTTGTTGGCCTGGTACTGCCAGCAGTAGAGCGCACAACCTGCTAGGGTGACAATAGTGGTGGGGTGTTGGGAGCCATTTCACTCTTATTTAGCTCAGCCCTGTGCAGCCTGGGATTTGCAGAAGGCCTTATTTCCTTTGTTGCATGTGCCCGACATGGAGCACATCAGAACAAAATCACTGCCTCATGGCCCGGGTACATACAGAAAATGCCAGCATGAAGTGTTGGGATTTACGTTTCGCTCCCACATGAAGCACGTCACTATTCACTGCCGTTGGGACCCAGGGTCACTGTTGGGGCCAGTCTTGCAGATAAGATTTGGAGGTGGGAGTATTTTACTCCCTATTTTTAAACTTTGAGAGTAAATGTGATTTTAAGAGAGTAAAAATGACTTTTCTCCTTTGCAAGAGAGTAAAATGTATGTGACATCCAGCCGAAGTGTGCAAAAACTGTATGGAAATAATTACAATGCAGCAGCTCTCTGCATTGTGACAGAATACATCTTTCATTATTTCTCCAATGTCTGGCCATTTGATCTCTCCTGTATATATTTAAATGTTGAAAATGCAAAAACCTAGCCAATTACATAGTAAAGCAAACATGAATTGCATTGTGTGTTTTGAGGTTCGATAGCAGAATTGTCTATTGTTGTTTAATGAAAGTCCTCATTTCCTGGAGCTATTACTACCTAATGGCATGCCAATGTTATGATATAACAGTGCAAGGAGGCAAGAACTCCATGCTAAATTCTATATTTCATCTCATGATCAAATGGTTATTTATATAGCATTTTTGGCAAAGCACTGTACATAGAACATATTTATCACAATTATCACCAAACTGAAGTCGGTACACCTTTATCGACCTCGAAAGGATGAAAGGCTGTGTTGGCCTTGCCGGGATTCGAACTTGCAACCTACAGATCAGGTACAGATTGCAGCAACGAGTGCTCAACCGGCAGAGATATCTTATTGGCTAACATCCTTCAGAGGTCAGTTAACTGAGTATCGACTGAGGTATAATAATAACAGTGCATAGATGTTGGACGAACCATGTATGAAGCGCTACATAAAGTGAAATACTTTTTTTAACAGCACTTGCACTTCCTGGAGAGTCAGGTTTTGGATGTTTTAATTGTAGTCTTGAAGATTTGAGAGACTAGAACATCTGTGATTAGTGTAATGACAATCACTCACCCTTGAGCAAAGAGTCTGCTGCCACTGACCATTTATAGTAATGTACCCCATTGACTGCAAGGTTGAATGGATGTAAACTAGAACGTGCATAGTTATCATTTTACACACTGTTTTTATAATTGGAGTGTAAATTAAAAGTGTAAAAATGATCTGCCTCTGCATGATTATGCGCACAGCACAGGAACTCTGAAAAAAACAATTGTGAAATACTGGTTTGCTTTCACTGGAAAAGAAGCATAATTTGTTACAAAATGTTAATTCTCAATTGCAACTTAGTTTTCCATCTTATACAATCCTAAAAGGCTAGGAAAATAAATGTGCACAGTACTGTTTGCTCCATGAGCAGTAACACAGCAGAAGTTGAATGGAAATAAACCATTCCCTTAATCACTGTGTGCAGTTTCTTTTTTTTAAATGCTTTAGAGAAATCCATTCTGTTTCAGAGACTTTTATCCATGGCATGCATGCCTTGCGATTACAACCATGTAGACAAAAATCAAAATAAGCGTTTTGGGTTGTGTCAAGTACCCTGACCTTTGCACTGCCCTCTGCTCTAAACTTGTGTGTAAATGTACACAGAAAAAAATAGGACTGTCGTATTTCCAAGATTTTAATGCGTAAAAAGGCCTAGCATGCACCTTAGCAGGAGGCCTGGTTGGGGCTGCATGCACGGCGAGGTTGTAGACCTCTGTACTGCCTCATTTATTAATTTCCATTTCTCCGACATGGAGCCTTCACCGTTCACTGCCTTGACAGCCTGGGATCTGCGAGGGCACTTTGCATGTATCCATTGCTCCGACACAGAGCTCTTTACTCTTCACTGCCTGGTCGGCTTGGGATCTTACTGGGACCAGTGAGCACTGCACCATTTTTCCTTTGACAACTCTGATCCCGGAGCTTCATTTCACTGCCGCAGGGCCCAGGGTCTCAGTGGGGCTCTGGTGGTGCGGCACAATGCAGGATGGTGCTGGCACTTACGGGGGCATTCAACTCCTGTTCTTGTTGCACAACGCAGGTTGGTGCTGCTGCTTAGAGGGGCACTCACCTCCTGTTCTTGGTGAGGATGCTGCTTTCCTTCCTTCTTGGGGGGGCAGTTGGCACTCCACGGACGGCCACAGTTTCTTTCTCTTCTGGCGGTGGACGCCACAGGGGCTGTGGGCTGGCTCTCCCCGTGGCCGCACGAGCACCATCCTTGCAAAGATTTGCAGCCAGGGAGGCTCCACCGGCAGGGCTCTTCCTCAAGGACGCGGCAGAGGCTGCCCCTTCTCTTCTCTTTCCCATGGGGCAGCAAAACTTTCCCCCCAGGTGGGAGGTCCCTCTTTTCTTGTGGCTGCGGTTGCTCTATTTCTTCTCCACTCACGGCAGTGGATGCTGCTGGGGGGGAGGCTGCAGATGTTGCAGGGAGTTGAGGGCACGCTCCGATCCTGGCTGCACGAGCACCCTCATGAATGAGGGCCATGACAAAGCATGCCAGGGCATCCCCACACCTCTCCTGGACTGCTCCTCCTTCTCCTTTCTCCCTCCTCATTCCGCCCGCGCTGAAGAAAAAAGAGGGCCAGGAATGAAGCTGGAGATATCGCGGGTGTTCCACTCCTTTGTCGCCATTGTTGTGGGTGCCTGCTATGCACATCCAGCAGGCCCCTTTGGTGCTATGTACATCAGCACTCTAGAGGCCCAGTGCCTCTGGGGTTTGGGGCCTACTATGGCCATCAGCAGGTCCCATGGTGCTATGGGACACCAGCACCAACTGGAGTGGAGGCAGGGCGGACCATGCAGACCTCTGCCAACGTACTAGCACGAGGGTCCCACGGTATCATGGCCTACAGGCCCATGACCACACTGTGGGAGCCTGTAGGACAACATAAATGAGACACGGACTCCGTCTTTCCTCTTTGGGAGTCTGCAGCCGTTCTGGTACACGTTTCTGCAGAGGCTCCTTTTATTAGCTTGGCCCATGACACAATCATGACCCATGTTAAAAGGGCAGTACAAAGGGGAGGGACACATTCCCTTAAAGGGCCAACAAACTTGGGAGGGTCAAACACCACACTAGGGAGGGTCACACACCACACACACTGGTGATGTATGTGTGCGATAAAGATATCCAGCATGATGGCACCTAGATGGTTTACAAGGAGGAACATAACACCCCTCATAAAGTTTACATATAAGGGAGTTACAGGGTTTAGCTGCTGAGATGCAGTCCCTGAATCTGGCAGGTAGACAATGCTAATGCTGGTGCCAATACCAGCAATCCACTGTCTCACCCAGTGTGTCCAGGAATCAGGCATCTCAGTGATGGCAGTGAGCGTTGGAATACCTGGGTCATCTCTGGGGACGAGCTCCAATGTATACTGTATGGCGTCATCCTCTTGTGTGTTCTGAGCAGCCCCAGGATCATCACTGGTATCCTGACACTATTCATAACCCGAAGGTATAGTTGGTGCAATAGACCTGTCCAGAAAATCAGGCTAGCCTTAATAACAACATTTGCTATAGAGTCGGGACCTGGAGCCCTGCAGGGCTTCAGTCTTTTAATACACTACCAAACTACCATCAAAATAGAAGCCCAAATACCCTCGGAAATGGCTGTGCTGTTTTAGCCAATTCTTATATTGGGTTGCAAGAGAGGTTAGATGTGCAGTTAGTTTGCTACTTGTTAGAACATTATTTTTTTGGACTGCTGCCCTAGATTTAGGATATATCTTTTTACATTGGTGAAGTAGAAAATCAAAAAGATCCATTTTACAATCGTTCAACCAGGTTTTTATGATTAGTTAAGTGCAGCCGACCCAATATCTCCATGGTAGATCGCATATCCGAATTATTGAAATTAAACCAATTGTCCAACTTATTCTTATCATTCAAAGTGTGCTCTTGTTAGGATCTTCTGTTCCATAGCGCAAGGTGCTCCTGTGCCACGCGCAATGGAACACAAGAATGGAACGTTGGGGGCAGGGAGTTTGGCAGTTGGCGGTTGGGAGAGAAGTCCATCAGTGGCGGCTGGTATTGGTCCTGTGTACGGCCCTTAATAAAGGAACTTATAACCGTACTTTGTGGAGTTTCTTTATCGCCACAAGTGGCGACGAGGGACCACATCATGTGGTGCCTGTACGGACAAAAAAAAGGCTGTCACTGCGTGGTGACTGGAGACTGCAACACAGAGATGCCATGCTCATTCCATTCCTCCATTTGACTATAAAGTAAGCTGGAGGGGACAGTGAGGGTTTCTCGAGACAGTGTCGGCAAATCACGTCACTCTGTAGAAGGAAAGGCCTGAGGGGGGTGTATTGATTTGTGGCGACACAGGGGCTCATGTAGTGAGTGAAGGTGCCTGACATGTGATAACGTAGTCAGATTATGATGGAAAGTTGGAGGCGTATGTGATATAATATGGGATTTATAACGCACCTGTACACAAGTATTTCTAGACATTGGCCACACAAGGGCACCATGAGAACAGTAAAGAGATGTCAAAGTTGATTTTGCAAATAGTTTCAGGCATAATGGCGAGTATTGAGTAGTCCCAGCCACCTACACCGTTTCTAGCAACCCCAGGCAAGCCACCAGTGAAATGGGGTGTATGGATCCGGGCGTTTGAAAAGTATTTAGCGGCCAGGGATGGAGCAACATATAAACCAGAAAAGAAGGCTGCATTGTTTGTTAATGCCCTGAGTTTGGAAGGAGAGACTGTGTTTCACCATTTTCCTATAGTACAAGTCGAGGGTGAAGATCTAGATGAATATATGGAGGCAGTTCGTCGCATGAAGAGGCATTATGAATTACAGTCAAATGTTATTCTAGAAAGGCACCTCTTCTACATTCGCCAGCAAGTTGCAGATGAGTCATTGGAGGAGTGCGTATCTGCTCGAAGGATATTGGCAGTGGATTGCGAGTTTGGGCATCTAATTGACCAGCATTTCAGAGACCAAATTGTGGTACATTGCAACAACAAAACAATTCAAGAAAGATTGTTAGGTTGTAGGGATTTTACACTGGATCAGGCAGTGTATACTGCAAAAAGCATGGAAGTATCTGCCAGTGGTCTAATGGCTTTGGATAAGTCTACCGTGCTCTTATGTCAATGAGAGGACCACAAGGACACCTTCAAGAGCTGGAGGAATAAATGCAAGACAAGGAGGAAGAGGCATCATGTGTGACACCAGGGAGTGTTACTGTTGTGGCAGTGTGGGACATATCGCATCGAGCAGGATGTGCCCAGTGGTGAGCAGGGAATGCGGTGTCTACAGGCTGGTTGGTGACTTTGCAAAGACATGCTGTTGGGGCAGATGAGGTTCAGTGAACTTTGCAGCGGAAAGTGATGCAGAAGACAACAGTAATATGGAGAACATTGTGCTGATGGTCGGCTCGACAGGTGCAACTTCTAAAATGAATAAATTACTGCAATTCAATGTGAAGATTAGAGGTAAACATGTTGCAGACTCAGGTGCCACAGTCAGTATAATATCCTAGGAAACTTACCAGATGTATTGTGGTCAAATAGGTTTGATGAAAGCCTGAAATGCTCCAGAGCAGTTCGAAGGAGAAAGAATAGCATCACTGGGGTATTTCCATGCACAACTGGAATTTAAGGGATGCCATCCTGAAGACAGGATTTATGTGGCCAGCAAAGGTATAATTGTGCTTGGTTGGGAAACGCAGGCACGGTTGAGGATGATTTTGAATCCCCGCAGAGAGAAGCAGGTTTTATCTATACCCGACAAGTGTGATCTGAGAAGATTCTTCAAGAGCATGATGTTTTTGAGGATTGTCTCAGAAGTCTAAAAGATTTTATGCATCAGATTAAGTTGAAGTGCAATGCAGTACCTGTCAAGCAAGGTATATGTGCTGTGCCTTTCAGCATGCGTAAAGAACTTGCTGATCATTTGGAAAGTATGGTTAAGGAACAAATAATCAAACCAATTGAGTCATTGTTGTAGTTGCCACCAGTTGTGATGGTAAAAAGAATGGAGCCATTCGGCTTTGTGTAGACTGCAGTTATTGGAGTGGATTGCCATCCTTTGTATAAACTCGAAGACCTTATATCAAAGGTGGTGAATGATAGGTGTTTTTCGACTCTGGATTTGAGCCGCATACTAAAAGGTGGTGTCAGAGAGGCAACACCAAACGAACATCAGGCTGACACTAGAGCTATGTGCTGCGGGACGAAATGATAAGACACGGTGGTGAGAACTATATGAACGAGATACTTAGCCCCACCATGAATTAGGACTAAGCTCCATTTACGCCGTGTAATTAGGTTCCCTTACCGATGCCAAGTCCTCCCCCACTTGTTGAGGAGTAGTTCTAATAGCAGTTATGACGCTGTCTATACAAGCCCAAAAACACACACGAGCTGCTTGAGTGCAGATTGGGGAAACGTGAAAAGTTTTCCAGCCATTGACAACGCGTATGGTGTCTCTTTGAACTGCAGTGAGCGCCCAGGGTGGACACCATTTTCTAGAAAGGCCAGTTGTACTCACTGGAATCCGCGAATTCATAGAACGGAGACCGCAGAGAGTAATCACCTGATCACGTGTGCCTCCCACAGGAGACTCGAAAAGTACAAGTTTGGACAAATCAGCAACTAACTACCTGGCTGAAAAATCTATACAAGGTATGCACTACAATGCCCTGGGTGGCAAGGAGGGAAGGGAAAGGACCCCCCCCAAGAGACCGTAAAGAGCGAATACTAATGTGCTGCATATTTCCTGTCTCACTGTATCTTTTAACAAGCATTCGCTAGAGCAGCTGTAAGACAAAAGAAAATCAAACTATCATTGGGACTCTATAAGAAGGAGCGGAAATACAAATCCCCCGACTGCCGCAAGGACGGTATGGGCACGATGAACGACTGCACACTGAGATAAGATTTTCTGGGTAAGCAGGAATTGGAAACTAGAGAGGAGTAGGTAGAAATTAGTAGAATTATACCTAATCAAGGTTTTTTTCTTATATTACCCTGTAGAGATACTTGGCCAATGATCACGACACTCCTTTTTTCCTCACTTGACTGACAACAGAACTGCACAGCCCTAGAAAGGACTGGATGATATGGGACTGGGATTCGCCACGACACTGGACGGTGAGTGGCTACAACCAGTACATGGGTACACAAGAAAACACCCTATAGAGAGTGATGCATCTAAGGCACACTGAAGAGGGTCATTGACCAAATAACAAATAGAAGATGTGCCTATGGGTTAAAGATGAAGGCATGATGGCAGATTGCAATTCTGATAGAAATTGTAGACAAAAACTATTACCGCCACTGTAAAAGGTTCATTGTTGCTATACCGTTGTACCTATCCAGCGTTATGATGTTTCTAGACTAGTAGCCAAGACTCCTGTTATTGAGCAATAGTTATCTAAGAGCTGAGCAGAAATAATAGGTCACTTATACCTCTATTGTTTGTTTGTTGTTCCCTTATAGGGAGAGACTCATCTTCTGATACACTGATCACAGGGCACTTTGAGCCTATGGACTAAGGACACAATTGCAATCAAGGAAAAAAGATTGAGCAAATATGCAGTTGTGACTTACTGTTGATATTAATAAGTGATGCATGCTATGCTAACCTCAGATTTTAGCCCCTGAAGAATTTCCTAGCACTAAACACATGACAAAAAATGATCGGAGAGAAACATGTTGGGCATACTATATGTTTGTTGTTTGATGTTTTGAAAGTGGATTAAAATGGAACGAATGGAATGTGAGTTCAAGTGGGATGTGCATATTGAGATATGACCTAGTGTGGACCTTTGCACAGCACATGACACTTTAAATGAACAAGTAATTGAACAAACAGGTTTACTTGCAAATGAGGTAAAGTTTGTTTTTTTATCACTTTGATTTTGTTATTTTTGATTCTGTGAGATTGAAAATTGTCGCAGAACCGCACCAATTGGTGCTCTTAAATTGTGTATGATCAATAATAAAATATGTATTTTTTTATAAAATGGTTCTTTGAGAATGGTCCTTGAATGTCCAAAGTAAAAAGGGCATTGCAATAAGAGTCTCCCATACAGGGAAGTAACCACAACCACAAGCTTAGTGTTTCAAGGCATTAAGGGTTAATCCCTTTAATTAGAGGATATGCTTGCTGGTTTCTCCCTCAACCTCCTTCTGTTGTTATAGTTGGTTCTAGTACGGTTTTTGACCGTGAGGTTTATTTTGCTCAAAAAGGTCAGACATCGCTGTAAGGTACGTATTCGGTTAGCAATATATGAAAAAGATTAACCGGGGTGAGATCAAAAAATCGAGTAGAAACTGAGAAAATACTGATGGTAGACACTTACCAAGAGTAGCACCATCAGGTGGGCTAATACGCTCAATCCTGCTTAATCTAGGGACCCATATCAAAATACGACAGGCTAATATGCCTTTTGACAGAACTAAGGCCCTTATTGAATCTAGACCCCGAACACGAACAACGCCGACAACATAATGGCGCTGGACAAATGCAAAAGCTATGATGATAAATACATCACAGAACTTATGGAAAAAGCCTCAATGCTGGGCGGCTCCTCGGAAGCCACTACAAACAACACAAATTGGGACGAATTGAGCAACATGAAAAAAGACTCATTAGGACAGAGCTACATGGCTCTATTATGCTCGAATACTTAAGGAAAGGGACGCTACCCCAAGGTTTGGTTGTAAGAAACAAGCCCAGGCTCTATCTAGATAATCCAAACTTCATACTACAATGGAGCTACGTCACGAATAAGTGCGGCCGTGATTGGCTAATCTTGATAATAGACACTGCGACAGAAATGACAGAGAAAGTTCTAGTGAACCTCAAAAAACTCAAGGAAGAAATACAATAAAGTAGGGCCTTTAGACCTTTATAAAAAAAGACTTTACAACAGATGTCCAGTTAAAGTACCGAATACAAAAGGATTGAATGCCAAAGGGTCGACTCAATTTGACCTAAAACAAAAGGGTCGAATTTTTTTTTTTTTAAATATATTTTTTTTGGGTTTCCGTTTTGGGAAAAAAAGTGTTTTTTACCACAAAAAACAGGGGTTTCGGGGGACCCCCCAAAAAAAAAATATTAAAAAAAATAAATAAAAAAATGTGACTCTTTGGTTTTCGGTCCTTTTGATTCGACCCGTTGGTCATTCGATCCTATGCATTTGAAACTTTGACCTATAACTTTTACAACCTCCTGGCAGAAATTAACATCTTTAAAGAAGACATGCTGAGGGAACGGGTGAGAAGGATGAACAAAGATCTGACTAATTTTAGTCATGACAAAGCCTTCCCATACACACAAGAAAACTACTTTACACAGGAGGCCACTGATGGTGCATTTCCCACTGCAGGACAAGGGAGAAAAAAGACAAGGGGTGTCGTTCAGAAACACTTAATTCAGATCCAGCGACGGTAGCTCCTATGGGGACCCCACAACGAATCGCAGCAAATCTAACCAATGAAACCCAAAGACAGGTAGTAATTTTAGGGGCCAAAGAAGTGGAAAATGCGGAAATAGAGGGGAAACCAAGGAGGAAGATCTAATGATCAACAACATTTTTTAGAGAAAAGCCTGGGACCTGGAACCCTGTGTCACAAGGAGTATGCAGGCCTTGTGGTGAATCTTTCCAGCTATCAACCCACAAGAGAAGAGGTGCAAGTGCTTGAAAAAGGGATGGCTTTGTTCCTACCAACCTACACAGCCCCTTCATTTATCGGTAGGAGTTCAACCAGTTTATGAGAAAAATTCATCTACATCAATTTTTTGAGGACAAAACATATGAACAAGCAACATCGGACTCTGGTCTCCATAATAAATCTACATTTTGTGTACCATCTGCAGCCCAAAGCCTGGAAGAGATTGTGTTACAGAAAAAGGTACTTAAGCAAGTGGCCCAGCAAGAAAAATGGGAAAAAGGAAGAAAATGTACCACAATATCAGCCATAATGAGAACACAGCGTTGAAAAACTTGCTTTACAATCAAGAAATCCTGATTCACAAGGCCGATAAAGGAGGTGCAACAGTAATTTTAAACCATGCAGACTACGTAAGGGAGTGCAATCGGCAACTATTGGACTTAACATGTTCCCAACCCCTGACCGAGGATCCCACATAACGGATATCTCGAACTATCGCCTTGAAAGTTTCCAAAGCTGAGGAAAGAGGATGGATCAGCCGGAAAGAAGCTGATTTTCTGGTTAGGTACAAACCACAGATTCCACAATTTTACATCCTCCTGAAAATTCACAAATCTATGGTTAAACCCCCCCAGGGAAACAGATTGTCTCGGGCGTCAATTGAGTTCTGGAACCCCTCTCACACTTTGCGGATACATTTCTCCAACCACTTGTGAAAAAAATGGCCTAATACGTTCTTGACACCATGTAAAAAATTTCGGAGGTAGAAGGGTTGGACTTTGACCCACAAACCGAGATCTTCGTGGGTTTGGATGTAGTCACTTTATATACAAGCAACCCCCAGAGGGCCTCATTAGATGTGCTGGAGGGAAAATTGCTATGAAACCACACCGTTAAAACCACCCCTGTATCCTTTATCCTATGGTGTGCCGAAATGGCTCTAGTAGGAAGCTACTTCCATTTTGATGGTGATTTCTTTAAATAGATACAGTGGACTGCGATGGGGGCAACTCTGGCCCCTAGTGTGGCCAATTTATTTATGGAAGGTTTCGAGATGTCTATAATCACGAACGCCACCAACCCTTTTGCCAGTTACATCATGGCGCAGCTATATAGATGATATTCTCATCATCTGGACTGGCAGTGAGCAAGATCTGGACCTTTTCTACAAATGGATTAATCTACAAAATAGATTTCTGCAGTTCACACACCAGCATAGCACAAAGTCCATTGATCTTCTAGATATCACCATTTTAGCAGACCCGGAGACCAAAAAATTGTATATCAAGCCATTCAATGAATCGACAGACAAAAACTCATTGCTGCACTATTCGAGTTTCCATCCTCGCCACGTACGTGACAATTTGCCCCTGGGACAATTTTTAAGATTGAAAAGAAACAGCTCAAACAAAACAGATTAGCAGTTGGAAGCAAAGAAAATGGAAGATAAACTCAGAAATAGAGGGTATCCACAGAAGGTCACTAAAATTGCTTGTAAACGGCAAACAACACTAATTGAGGAGCCCTCTTAGAATATAAAGAACAGAGGGAAGAAAAACAGAAAGGAAAACTGAAGCAAATAGTGTTTGTCAACACGTACAGTCATCTTTCAAATGGTCTCCAGAAAATCATTTGTAAGAACTGGCACATCTTGGAGGAAAGCGAACAGCCAATCGCAAGACCAATTATTGCGTTTAAGAGAAGTCGGAATGTGAAAGAACAGATAACAAGAAATGATGTGAGCAGGAGAATGATAAAACAAAAAACACTACCACAACAATGAGGTTTTCAGGAGCTAATGGGTCACTCACCATGTGGCCAATGTACATGCTGCTCCTCCACACTTAAAAGTACATCAGTGGACATCGGACTCGAAACACAATGGCAACAACAAACTTTTACTAATTGCAAAACAAGCATGGTCATCTACGCAATCTGGTGCCCATGCAAAAAAATCTACGGGGGCAAAACAGAAAGGAAAATAAAACTCCGGATTGGGGAACACAAAAGCTGCATTAGAAATAGAACACGAAATGCACCATTGGTTGACCATTGGATAGAGTCAACACATACCCTCAAGGACTAAAGCTGGACCATCCTCTACAAACAAAAAACTAGTATGGACAGCAATAAAGACAAAAGAACATTACTAAAAAAAGAACAGCAGATGATTTTTCTAACCAACAGCATGCACACAGGACTCACGAAAAATCAATCGACTGGTGGGCATTCTAACAACAATAGCATGAGATTTGAAGAGCCATGCTTAACACTAATATCCCCCAAAAAAGGTTAGGACGTACCATTTCGATGCCTACAATGTAGCACAAACACTAATGCGCGGTTTATGTGTTTAACCTTTGATTATATAGGCTTGAACGCCTGCTTGCAGTTAAGTACTGTATTACCAATAAGAAGAACTGCACGTGAGGAGGGTTGAATTAGCTGTCGAAGCGTACGCACGGCGGACCAGACAACTAAGCATGCGTGACTTTGAATGAGGACAATATAGTTCCCGGACGTATACCAACCAGGTCAAACCCGCCCCCGGAAGGAGGTGTCAGAGAGGCAACACCGAACGAACATCGGGCTGACGCTAGAGCTACGTGCCGTGGGACGAAACGGTAAGACACAGTGGTGAGAACAATATGAACGAGATAGACTTAGCCCCGCCCTGAATTAGGACTAAGCTTCATTTACGTCGTGCAAGTAGGTTCCCTTATCGATGCCAAGTCCTCCCCCACTTGTTGAGGAGTAGTTCTAATAGCAGTTATGACGCTGCCTATACAAGCTCAAAAACACACACAAGCTGCTTGAGTGCAGATTGGGGAAACGTGAAAAGTTTTCCAGCCATTGACAACGCGTATGGTGTCTCTTTGAATTGCAGTGAGCGCCCCGGGTGGACACCGTTTTCTAGAAAGGCCAGCTGTACTCACCGGAATGCGCTGATTCATAGAAAGGAGACTGCAGAGAGTAATCACCTGATCACGTGTGCCTCCCACAGGAGACTCGCAAGTACAAGTTAGGACAAATCAGCAATTAACTACCTGGCTGAATAATCTACACAAGGTATGCACTACAATGCTCTGAGGGAAAACAAAAAAATGGAAAGAACCCCCCAAGAGACCATAAAGAGCGAATACTAATGGGCTGCATATTTTCTGTCTCAATGTATCTTTTAACCAGCATTCGCTAGAGCAGCTGTAAGACGAAAGAAAATCAAACAATCATTGGGACTCTATAAGAAGGGGCGGAAATACAAATCTCCGGACTGCCGCAAGGACAGTATGGGCACGCTGAATGGCTACACACTGAGATAAGATTTTCTGGGTAAGCAGGAGTTAGAAACTAGAGCGGAGTAGGTAGAAAATAGTAGAATGACACCTAATCAAGTTTTATTCTTACATTAACCTGTAGAGATACCTGGCCACTGACCACGAGACTCACTTGACTGACAACAGAACTGCACAGCCGTAGAAAGGACTGGATGATACAATACTGGGATTTGCCACGACACTGGACGATGAGTGGCTACAAACAGTACATGGGTACACAAGCAAACGCCCTGTAGAGAGTGATGCATCTAAGGCACACTGAAGAGGGTCATTGACCAAATAACAAATAGAAGAGGTGCCTATGGGTTGAAGATGAAGGCATGATGGCAGATTGCAATTCTGATAGAAATTATAGACAACAACTATCACCGCCACTATAAAAGGTTCAATGTTGCTATACCGTTGTATAATTCCATGTAATAATATCGCCACAAAAATATCGCCATACAAAAATATCGCCGAAAAATGGTTGTTTTTTTGTGGCGACATTATTGCATGGAATTTTTTTGCCCCTATCGCCACATATATGGTCACCCAAATAATATCTCCACAACATTTTCGCTGAGATATTATTTATGGCGACCATATATGTGGCAATATTAATACCTGATACCGTTGTACCTATCCAGCGTTATGATGTTTCTAGACTAGTCGCCAAGACTCCTGTTATTGAGCAATAGTTTTCTAAGAGCTGAGCAGAAATAATAGGTCACTTATACACCTATTGTTTGTTTGTTGTTCCCTTATAGGGAGAGACGCATCTTCTGATACACTGACCGCAGGGCACTTTGAGCCTATGGACTAAGGACACAATTGCAATCAAGGAAAAAAGATTGAGCAAATATACAGTTGTGACTTACTGTTGATATTAATAAGTGATGCATGCTATGCTAACCTCGGATTTTAGCCCCTGAAGAATTTCCTAGTACTAAACACATGACAAAAAATGATCGGAGAGAAACATGTCGTGCACACTATATGTTTGTTATTTGATGTTTTGAAAGTCGATGGAAACGGAATGAATGGAATGTGAGTTCGAGTGGGATGTGCATATTGAGGTATGACCTAGTGTGGACAGTTGCACAGCACATGACACTTAAAGTGAACAAGTAATTGAACAAACAGGTTTACTTGCAAATGAGGTTAAGTTTGTGTTTGTAGGGGGGCGTGGCCAGCAGGCCTACGATGCGGACGTGATCTTGCATCACTCCCGTGCCGCCAGCCAGATCCTGTAGATATCCTGATGTAATCACAAATCGGAGAAGATTGAAACTGCTTCAGCGATGCAAGAAAAGATGCTGCACTCGCCTGTCTGACTTCGGACTGGAATCGGTGCCAGGATCCCCGGCTATGTCGTCTGAAACAAGCAGACTCATGCGCGCAAGAAAACCAAAATGGCCACTGTGTACAACAACTAAGCGGAGGACGCCGCGCAACTGCGTGGAGCCCACCCTGAGAGTGAGGACCACATCACCAGCAGGACGGCAGGCGGCGAGTCGTGTGTGTGGACCCTGGATTGGTGTGGGCATGGGGGCTTGGAGACCACTACCGCCACCATCGCCTGCTCTATCTCCGTGTGTCAGAGCGGTCGCACGGCTCTGCCGGGGCCCACCCGCCCACGCAAACAGTTGGGTGCGGGTGATCTTCCCCTCCGCTGCACGGCAGCATTAATGAAGAGAGGGGCCTAAGTGGCGAGCGCTCCTAAATCGAATCGGAATCCTGAGTCTTGGGGGGCACAAGCGGCCCAGCAGGCATTACCTCTGTGGCGGTGTGTGAGATTGGAGAACCGCCATAGCCCGCTTCCGAGACAAAGCCACAACGCTGTCAAGCCACCAGGATCCACAACGGAGTCGTGGGCGCTCCGCTCAGCGTAGAGCACCTGCTAGACCCGTGAAGCAGTGACTCTACACCTACCCGCCTGCACGTGAGGGCCAAAGAGTGGCGGTAAGGAGAGGGAGACACAGGGAGTGGGGTGGTGGAGGCAGAGAGGGCGGAAATTCTGCCTACTCCCCAATGACACATTGCAACCCCGGCGGCCCCACCATACACACCAAAAACTGTAAGAAGACACTGTGGAGCTCAGGGCGCACAACAAAGAACGTATGCCACTGGAGGTGGATGACAGGTGATGGACCCTTCTCACTTCTCTGCACTGGGGACATAAGACAATGAGAGGTGAACGTGTACACCCGACACACCTCCAACAACCCAACAATTCGAATACACAGCAGTATGATGTGCATGAGTACTAAAAGGATCAATCAATGCTATCTACAGTACTGCCGGACAGGCCTCATCAATCACCCAACCTAACTGCAGGGCGCCAGCTGTGGCAACCACACATTCAGACGCATGACTTTACCCTAAACGAACTATAGCTACCAGGAGTCTAAACACATCCCAGCAACTGAAGCTGCCACGCCTCTGCAGTGGGGTGCATGAACGAACCCCAGGTCCACTGGGAGCACATTACCACGACTCCATACGCGAGGCTTAAGCCCTAATAAACCCGCCGCCACAAGCAACAACTCACTACAGGTGCCTATCTGCAGCCAGGGGGAGGGGGAGAAAAGTGGGAGAAAAGAGGAACTGTACAGCACTCGTGAACCGAGTAAGGTGATCACAACAAACAACACGTACGAAAGTGCAAATCCATGGCAGGTGTAACCCCACACAGAGCCTCACAGTGGGTGGACACTCCTGACACATAGCGGAGGAGGAACAATAGAGGTGCATTTTAAACGACTCCACGCGGCCGCCGTCCTCGCCACATCAGGACCCTGTGTATATCACCCCCAAGACTCCAGGAAATACTTGCCTACCCGCTCTGTCGCCACCCCCCCTCCACGCACACAGAGTATAAATCTCAGACACTACAAAAACGAGTGGCAAAATGGGGAAGGATAAGCCCAGGAAAACCTCCACACAAAGCAGAATAGAGCAATATGCGACTACGCCAATGGCTCGCTCTCCGGAACGATCAACGTCACCGGTAACCGACTGTGTTGCAGATGACATCTCCCTCAGGGATGTGATGAGTGCCATAGACAGCTCCAAAACATCAATGGAAAAGAAGATGGGACAGTATCGGTGCTGATGTGTCTCTACTGCGACACAACCTTCAAAAACTAACCTCCCGCACTGGGGAGGCCGAAGCACGCATCTCAGAGACTGAGGACAACCTACGTGCGGTCAATCACCACATGTCTGGCATGCTAGAACGTATCAAAATCCTGGAAGCAAGAGTGGATGACAGTGAAGGCAGATCCAGACGTAGCAACATTCACATACTCGGTCTCCCGGAGAAGGCTGAAGGGGCATGCATGGAACTATCTCTTGAAGAATGGCTTTGCGAACATATGCAATGCATAATCCTTTTCCAGGTTCTTCTCCATCGAGCAGGCTCACCGTATCCCGACTTGTAAGGTCACACCGGGTGCACCACCGCGCACAGTCATAGCAAGATTCATAAATTATAGGGACAGAGATACTGTGCTACAAAAGGGACTGTCACATACAACAGATCCAAAATCGCCTTCTTCCCTGACTTCACCAGGGAAGTTCAGAAAGCGCACCAATTCTTTGACCCTCTCAAAAAATGCCTGCAATCAATTGGAGCCAAATATGGGCTGATCTTTCCTGCCCAACTCAAAATTTTCCATAAAGGCACAACGGTGCACTTCACAGATCCTAAAGAGGCGTGGAATTGGGCTGAAAGACATATAGAAGGCGATTGGAGCATCATGGGAAAAAGAGAGGAGAACGCAACAGACCACATCCTGAGCACCCACCAGACATAGAGCCTCAACAACAGCAACAAGAAAGAATGCTGCATCAGGGAAATGAATAAACAAGATCTAATAACACTCAAACCAATGGAACCATAGTACAAAAAACCGAATGAGCACCCGCTTCGAACCAAAACATAAATCACAAAGCATACTATGGCTGGCGGCCAGTTTAACAGTTGGCCCCTCCCCTCACAAGGATACAAACTCATAGCATCAAACGAGGGTGCTAAACTGCCTAGCACCAGACTCTACACACAAACTGCAAGTTCAGTTGGCACGGAGCGGGCACATGCAAACTAAAGTTTTTTTTTTTTTAATTTATTTTATTTTCAAAACCAAACAAAACACCACACAATACAACTGTTTCAATACGTAGAAGCATCGTTAAACCATCACATTTCACAGTGTAATTCCCCAACGTCCCCCCTTCCCCCCTCAAACAAGAGCCGGCTCACCCCTGTCATCTGCAGGAGCATTATCGGGTAGCGCAGTACTTATGCGCTCATCATCCGAGTCCTCCGATTCGTTATTACCCTGGTGAGGGTTTGCCATAGAGGCCACCAATTGCCGCCAGGCCAGCAGGGGCCCTACTTCCTCCTCACCCCCCCTAGTGACCGCTTCAAACCAAACTACGGATTCCGCTTCCGCCCATTTTAGGAGGTCCGCCCACCATAGCTCCACCCTGGGTCTGTGGGCCGCTTTCCAGCCCACAGCAATCCTGCGCTTGGCCAGGACATAAGCTAAATCCTTCATCTTGCTTATGTGCTTTAAGTCCCGGGATCTGGGAAAAATCCCGAGCATGCATGACCAAGCTGATCCCACGTCCAACACCACTCCCCCACCAGCCAGTTTCATTTTAATCTCATCCCAAAATCTGTGCACCTCCGGGCAAGCCCAAAACATGTGTAGCAGCCCCGCTTCCACCTCCCCACAACTGGGGCATTTCTGCGTGACCGAGCCTCCAAGCCTTGCAATTTTCCTGGGAGTCAGATAAGCCCTATGGGTAACATACAGTTGAAGTTGTTGGAGTCTCGCGTTCCGGGACACCTTTTTATGGTACCTCTGGACTCTCTCCCATTGCCCGTCTGTCATGGGTCCACCTACCTCTTCTTCCCAATCCTGTCTCAATTGGAGCAGCTCCTTCCCAGCCTTCGCTCTCAGGAGCTTGTATATCCTCGATATTTCGTGCCCGCCCTCCGAAACATCATACATAGTTTCCAGGGAGGCATCAGGGTCATCAGCTAGCACCGTCTCAGGCCATCTCCCTCTAACCCGTTTCATAAGCCTAGCGTAGGTTATATATTGGCCTCTATGCACCCCTGTCTCTTCTTGTAACCTCTGAAAGTCCAATCCCTCCCCTTCCTGCCATATGTCCCCAAGGGTGGCCAAGCCTATCGGTTCCCAGTATCTACGGACCGACTCAAATAGTTGAGAGTCGTTCCCGCACAGCGCCACCAGTGGGGCCTGCTGGGAGAGCGGCTCCGAATCACCCATCATTCTCCATGTTCTGTGCCAGACCTCCCAGCCCAGCCTCAATAGCCGCCCCCTTCCCACCAGTTTGTCCTTTCGCAACCACACCACTTCCCTCAAAGTATGGGGCTGAGTCTCCCCGCAGAAGCCTGGCTTCCGCCGAATCTTCAGCCGACAGCCACCTGGCCACATACAGCAGCTGCCCCGCCAGATAATAGAGTTCAAAATTTGGCAGGCCTATGCCCCCCTTATCACACGGGTTCTGGAGTTTCCACAGGGCCACCCTGTTTCTGGAGTTACCCCACACGAAACTCCCACACACACTATGAAGTTTCACAAATAGGCACGTGGGAATGAAAAACGGGACATTCACAAAAAAATGCAAGACTCTAGGCAGGACCACCATCTTGAGCAAGGCCGCCCTCCCCATCATAGTCAGGGGCAATCTAGACCCAAACACCATGCTGTTCTTGACCCCCTCTATTGCTTTCTCTGTATTATGTTTGTGCTCCGCCTCAATCTTGTGGTAAATATTTACTCCCAAATACCTAAATGTCTCAATCTGCCATGGTATTGGCAGGGTAGGCAGCTTCTGTAACGGGACATTCCTGTATCTGCCCAAGGGAAACAGACTAGACTTTCTAGGGTTCACTGATATACCCGAGAGGGTGGCGTAACGGTCCATCACCTCCAGCACATACTGCAGGTTCTCTTCCGGATAACGCAGACAAAGGAGCATGTCATCCGCATACAGTGATACCAGGTGTCTACCACTTACTGTGCTAATACCCACCTCCCCATATTGTTGCCGCAGGCATATCGCCAGCGGCTCTAGTGCTAGTATGTATAACATGGGTGACCAGGGGCATCCCTGTCTGGTCCCCCTGCTGAGTTGCCAAATATCCGAGACTATGGATCCTGTTTTGACTCTCGCCATCGGGTGCTGTACAACAACTGGACCCACCTGATGTATCCAGGTCCCATACCGTATCCCCTCAGGGCCGCTTTTAGCCAAGGCCACCGTACCGAATCAAAGGCTTTGACCGCGTCTAGCGACACGATAGCCAGCTCGCCCATATCTTCCTCAGTTTGGCCAATAATGTGGTGTAGCCTCCTATGGTTATCAGTGATATTCCTGCCTGGGACATAGCCCATCTGATCTGGGTGTATCAGCTTACCGATCACCCTCTTCAGCCTATTAGCCAGCACTGCCGTAAGTATTTTGCTGTCCTGGTTGAGCATGGACACAGGCCTGTAGGACCCGCACTCCACGTCCGGCTTGCCTGGTTTCAGGAGTGGGATGATCACAGCCTCGCGAAGAGACAATGGAAGTTCCCCCTGCTCGTAGGCCTCGTTGAACATGACAAGCAGTGGCTGAAGCAGTGGCTGAAGCAGCTCCTGCTTGTATGTCTTGTAAAACTCACTAGGCAACCCATCCGACCCGGGCGCCTTGCACGTGGGCAGATTCTGAATCACCGCCTCCAGCTCATCCGAGGTGACAGGAGCGTCTAACTCCGCACGTTCTAGGTTGTCCAGGGTGGGCAGCTCTATGTCCTCTAATGTGTCCAGTATGTCTTGACACATACCCTCCCTTGTGTCCTCATACAAATGTCTATAAAACTTGAGGAACTCCTCGTTTACCCCCTCTTGGGTGTTGCAGATGCGACCTCCCTCATCCCTAATCTCACTGATCACTGAGCGGGGGGTCTCACTCTTATACAGCCAGGCCAGCAATCTGCCCAGCTTGTCGCCCCCTGCGTGTAGCCTCGCCGTGTATTTCTTGTAATTTAATCTACAAAGCCTATCCCAGAGTGCACTGCAGATTACCTGCAGATCCTTTATCTTTGTTCTATTATCACGGGCAGTATCCTCATGTCGTGTGAGGCCCTCCAGCTCCCTTTCCGTTTCCTGAAGTTCCCTTTCGATACCCCCCTGGAGCCCTTTAGATTTGGAAATGGCTACTCCTCGCACCACCACCTTAAATGCCTCCCACAGAGCGTACGCTGCCCGTGTTTATATCAAAATATTCATCGATGGCATCCCTCAGATCCTCCCGGAACCCCTCATCTTGCAGTGCCTCTGTCCTAAGTCTCCATGTTGGGATCCGCGATCTGGGGGGTTGGTGTCGCCAATCTACCACCAAAGGTGAGTGTTCAGATAATACCCAGGCCTTGTATTCCGCTCCTACCATTTCTCCCGCTATCTCAGCTGCTACAAACACATAATCTAGCCTTGTGTACAAGTCATGTGGCGCTGCGTAGTGCGAGCATTGCCTATCCATAGGATGCAGCCTTCTCCACACATCCTCCAGGCCTAGGTCTTCCAACAATGTCCCAAGCGCTTTGGCCGCCGGCGCCATTTTCCCCGCGTTGTCAACTGACCTATCCATTTTGGGATTTAGGGTGCAATTAAAGTCCCCTCCCCACACCACCGCGCCCCCAGCCAGGGGGCCAAGTTTGCCATAAAGGGACCTAAAATAAGACGCAGTGTCGTGGTTGGGGGGCGTACAGATTTATGATATACACTTCCCTGTTTTCCAGGAGCCCTGTTACCGCCACCATTTTGCCTTTCGGGTCTACCGTTGAGCTAAGCACATGAAACGGCACATGCGGCGCCACCCAGGTGATAACCCCTCTAGCTTACCCTGAGTACGTAGCCCCCACAACATTACCCCTCCATTTTCTCCTGACCACCTCCAGCTTCTCCCTAGTGAGATGAGTCTCCTGCAGCAGGGCTATGTCAATGCGCATCCTCTTTAAGTACAGCATCAAATATTTCGTTTCAGATAACTATTGAGGCCCCGTACATTCCAGGTTACAATTCGGAGATTACCCGATGCCATCTACTCGGTCTGTTCCCAACCCACCACTCCCTTTAATGCTCCCTTTGATGGTTCATTTTCCGACTCTCCCCCTTCCCTCTAAACAATTCCCCCCTCCCTGTTCCCCAACTACACACCACAGCACACAACCCAACCCCTCCCTCCACCCTACCCCAACAAATGCCCAGCTCCATCCCTGGATCTCAGGCCCACCCGCGTCTGGTCCTGTCTCGTATCCGAGGACTAGGACCCCGCGGGGCATCACCAATCTAACAGTGACCTAACTAAGTATACAACTATTGGGATCAAGGGGTGCCTCCCAGGCGCTCCCTATTATCTGTTGTAGGAGAAGTGCATCCAACGGGTCCAGCCGGCCGACACCATGACTCACTCCCCACAAGCATAATACAACTCTATATTCAAGTCCCAATGTCTTAGCTACGTCACCCCGGGTGCCGCAGCAACATGCTACTTATCTTCCGCAGCTTCCATCTGGACATCCGATTCCTGAGGTTGGCCCTGCATGTCCAGCCAGTCCATCGCCTCAGACGGCGTCTCAAAGAAAAGGGATCTGTTCTTATAAAACACTTTCAACTTGGCTGGGTAGAGCAACATGTAGCGATGGCCTGCTTCTTTTAGCCTTCTTTTTACCGACCCAAAGTTCATTCTACTATGCTGTACAAGCAGCGTATAGTCCGGGTACGCCGTGATCTTTGTTGACCCCCTCTCAATCGTTCCTCCCCTCCGGAAAAATTCAAGAATCTTCTCTCAATCCCCATAATTCAGGATCTTTGCGATCATCGGCCGCGGGGGGGGCTCCTGGGGTCGGTCTCCTTGTCAGGGCCCTGTGCGCTCTTTCAACCGCGAACCCCTGGGTCAGCACCCCACCTGTTATCTCCTGTAAGAGCAAAGTTTCCACGTATTCTGTGGGGTTTGACCCTTACATTCCTTCCGGTAGACCCACTATACGGATGTTATTGCGCCTGGCTCGCCCCTCTGCTTGCTCAGCTCTGTCCTCCAGATTGCCCACCCGTTGCACAAGGGCATGGAGCTCCTTTGCATGCGCGGCGCACGCCTCCGTAGTTGGGGCCATCTCCTTCTCCAAGGCCCCAGTGCGCTCCACGATCGTCCGCACATCCTGTCTCAGCAGGTTCACCTCCTCCTGGACCGCTCCGATCTTGAGGTCCAGGCCCTCCTGCAGCTCTTTCATAGCCAGGCCCAACTTCGTCTACCAGGCCACTTTTAAATCAGCAATCGCTGCCAACACCTCCTGGATCGTACCCGGTGTTTTCGCCGCTGCTGTGGGGGACTCCTTACTTTTGCCCCCCTCCGTGCCCGGGGGCGACTTGGCATAGGCCTCCATCATGGGCTGCTTGATCCTGGGTCTAACCACTTGGGAGGACATCCTGCTATGTCGACTGGGCGGAAGCCTGTCGTGCTTCCCCCCACACAAATTTCTGCATGGTCACGAACCACCCTCAGCAATCCAGACGTGCGCTTGTCTCTCCGCTCGCACCCAGAGTGGGCTGTGTCTTCCCACGTACTCGTACACCCACTTAAATTGGGTGCATATGGAATGGAAGGTCGCTCTGCGGTGTGGCTTACAGCCGTGTCTTCCTCCCCTACACCGGGTCCAGTCCCGTGTCCGGCTGCCCCCTATGTGTCCCTTGAGTGCTGCGCTTGCCTGGGGTGGGCCACTCTATTTAGTCTCTCAGCGCATGTGCAGTGTCTTTCTACTCCGGGCTTCTGCTCTAGCAGCCAGCGTCCACCCCCCTATCCCGGTTGGTGTGATGGGGCTCTTTTTCCCCTTGGCTGACACCAGCCCAAGTGTTCACTTCTCCTGTGAGCGGGCCCCAGCTCCTCAGAATCCTTTTGCGCCCACCTTTGTTATCAGCTGCAGCCAATCCACATCTGTGGTCGTCCGGTTGTGTGGGGGCTCTTGCATCTGTCCCTTGCCCTGGAAGAGCTTGACCCGGCTCAAGTCTAGCTGCGCTCCGGCTGCCTACTCCAGTCTCCAGAGGCAGCCTTGCTTGTCCCCAGTGCGCTTCCTTGCCGCACCGCCAACAGAGGAGCCCTCTGGGATCCGCCGCGCGGACCTCTCAGTGGCTGTCCTCCGCTGGTCCAGCCAACATCCATCTGGCAATACGGGCTCCACTCTGCCAGTCACTAGTGTTGGTGGCTCCTGTGCCACTATGGCACTATGTGCAACGCCACGCCGCGTTAGTCACTCCAGGGGGGGGCAGCGCTTATGTCCGCGCCATCAGCCTGGTGTCATGCCCAGCCAAGCTGCCTCCAGCGCAGCAGGGCCTGGGCACCCTCAGTTCAAGTGTGGCCCCCCGCAGCCCCGACTGGGCACCGGGGCGGCCGCTTCTCTCGCAGTGACGCAGCGCCACAAGCTCCGTCTCTCCTCTTCCCCCCTCTGCATGGGGGCCACAAGAGCCACCGTAGTCCGTGGGGCTACCAGTTAGTGTGTCGGTCCCGTTCCGCCACCCGACCCCCCGCAGGTTGGGGGTCCACCTGCTTCCTCGTCAATGTCTCCGGTCGCTGCTTTCCTCTGTGGTCCGGCGGAGGACCCCCTTTTTAATTTTTTTAAATTCTTTTTATTTTTTTTAAGTTTCAGTTTGCCCCCATGTGCCTCCAGTTGTTCGCCAGCAGGATGCCTCGCTCTTCCGACCGCATGTCACTGGCGAGACATGCACAGTGCCGGCCGGCTCAGTCCGCTGCAGCCTCTCGGTCACTTTATGACCCTTTGTGTCCCAATGGCCATCTTGGATTTTCCTCCGACGCCGAAAGTTCGTTTGTAGTTTTAGCCGTAGTTTCTTCGGCTCGCCTTCCCACGGGCTATATTTACGCTCATAATGAGCCCCCTGCCATCATACACCTCCAGGTGTGCCGTGGACGTGCCCGTCCGCCCAAATCACTCATTTTGCACAGGATCAAGGGACGGATCTGCGGGAGCTCCATGAAGGGACGTCCTTTCACGCAGCCATCTAGCCACGCCCCCCACATGCAAACTAAAGTTTAACTGTTTCCAAGTTCATGAAGGGACGACAGATGCTTCAGTTGGGGTTGGAGTATAGGGAGGGGGGAGTTGAGGGCAATGTTCTTATTCAATGTTCAGCATGAAATGGCGCTTTAAGCACGACGGACAAGGAGATCAATAAGTTATCCCATATCCTAATAACCTTGAAACACTCACGCCCTAGCGGACACAGCTGTAAATCCAATATCCAGACAACCGATGATTCCTGACGCTGGTTCAACTAATAGACGCCTACAGCTCATGATGTGGAATGTGAATGGGCTAGGATCGTGCATTAAAAGAAGACTGGTAATGCAATATATAAACCGGCACTCACCGGACATAGTACTCCTAACCGAAACGCACCTTGCAGGAACGATCTGTAATCTCTTCAAAAGATCCAACTATCGCACAGCGATACACGCAGGCTTCTCCATGGGGGCAAGAGGGGTGCTAATATTGGTTCATAAAAGACTTCCACTCGCACATAACGCAGGAAAGAGACGGACGATATGTACAAATACAAGCAAATCTCTGGAACCAGACCCTTGCAATTATGGCAAAATACTCCCCACCATCTCTCCTAAACGCCCTGCTAACAGACATTACCCCAATCCTGGCCGCAAATACGGCTAACACATGGGTGATAGGCAGCGACTTCAATGAAGTAATGGACAACACCCTGGACCGCACGCACATGAGAGCAAGAAACCCAGCGACCACCACCAAACTGGCCGCCTTTGCGTCTGCACTGGGGCTGCAAGATACATGGCGGGAGCTTCACAGTGACACGCGCGAATATTCCTTCCACTCAGGAGTGCATGCCAGCATGTCCAGAATAGACTATTTCTTCCTACCAAGCCAGAATATGCACAAAGCATGCAGCGCATCCTTCCTTCCACAGGGAATCTCTGACCACTCCCCACTGTTACTTGAACTAGAAACGGATAGACCGCGGCCTCCTCCTACATGGCGGTTTAACTCCTTCTACCTGGGATTCCCGGACCTACAGGAGAAGCTGGAGACAGTCACCTCCAACTACTTCGAACTTAACATAGGATCGGTCAATGACCCAGGAACATTATGGGAGGCATACAAACCGGTCCTAAGGGGCGAAATCCTCTCGTGGACAACCGCAAAAAAAAAGGTTCACTGTGAACAGATTGTAGAGGCCGAGAAACTAGTTAAAGTCATAGAATCAGTACATATTGCTAGCGACACTCTGGTGACAAACAGAGCCTTAATACTAGCACAAAAGAAACTGCACAACCTATCCCTGGACTGTGCCCAAAAAGCGCATGGTGCCATGAAGGCTCGACTATATGAAACTGGTGAAAAAGCTGGCAAACTGCTTGCGTGGTTGGAAAGACGTGATGAAGGACACCAACAGGTGAAAAGCGTTAAGAACACTAACGCAGAAACGGTCTCCTCTGACGCAGAGATAGCAAGCTGTTTTGCTGACTTCTACGAAGAGCTTTACAAACCCCCTAATGTTATAGCGGACAGTACCATACTGGATGGAGTCGACCTCCCCACACTCACCACAGAACAAGCCAACACGTTAGATATTAAAATAACTGAGGACGAAATATCAGCAGCAATCACCCAGCTCCAAACGGGCAAGACCCCAGGACCTAATGGTTTCCCAAAAGACATATGGAAAAAGCTAAAACACCTAGATTTACCTACCCACCTACTTAACATGTTTAAACACTCCCTAGAAATGGGCAGGCTCCCACCAGACCTACACAAGGCCACAATCATAGTGATTCCCAAAAAAGGCAAACCCCCGGACGAATGTAGCTCCTACAGGCCCATATCCTTAATTAACAGAGAACCCAAAATACTAGCGAAAATACTAGCTAACAGACTCTAAACGGTTATCACAACACTGGTCCATCCAGACCAATGCGGCTTTATGCCTCAAAGATCCACGAGGATGAACATCCGCAGGCTGCATCTAGCATTGGAGAGAGCACCCGCCATACAACAATCACTGGCGCTGTTGGGCATAGACTTTGAAAAAGCCTTTGACTCGGTCTACTGGGAGGCTCTGTGGGCAATTATGAGGAAAATGAAATTTGGCGAGTCATTCATAAAATGGGTCCAGCTTCTATACGACACCCCGTTGGCAGAAGTGAGGGTGAACGGGTGGTCCTCTTGTAACATCCAATTGGAGAAGGGAACTAGGCAGGGCTGCCCGCTCTCAGCAATGCTGTTCGCATTGAATATGGAACCACTAGCAGTCATCCTGAGAGACACAACGACATGGACTGGATTCCACTGGAATTCAGATTGGGAAGATAAGGTATCTCTCTATGCAGACAATCTCCTAGTGTACCTAGGCGACCTGGTGATCTCCTGTCCCATAGTCACGCACATTCTGACAGACTACGGAGCCTTCAGTGGCCTCAGAGTGAACTGGTCCAAATCAGTGCTCTTTCCGGTGAAAGGGATAGACTGCATACCACCACAGGGTTCCCCATACCAAATCGAAATCAAACAGTTTCGATACTTAGGCATCCAGATCACAAACAGGCTAGATAGCTATATGACCCAAAACCTATATACCCTAGTGAAAAGATTCGTACAGGACGTGACCCACTGGGAAGCACTGCCATTAAAGGCATGGTCTAGTAAAAAATTGTATTGTCCCAACGGGTTGGCCATGTTTTTTTAAGCCAAAGTGGCTCGATTTTAGAAAACTTTCCTATGGACCTTACCCGAGTTTTCGTCCATTAAACGCACGCGAAAACAAGCACCAGGGAGCCGCCATTTTCTGATAATCCTATCTTTTCCCCGATCGCCCTGGCTGACCTGCTTTTGCGGCACTAAATCAATTCCCCCGCCCCTGAGCCTGTCATCAGCAGACTCGTACCGCCCATTTCCCAACGCCAAAGCACGTCTCATGTCAACATTCGCTGTGCTTCAGCTAATGACATGTCGCCATGGAAATGGCAGGACGCCTCTCTCCTTAATAAGTATAAACAAACACACAGCAGCCGATTTTCGATTCCATTCCTCTCTCTGTGTTACTTTGAGTATTCTGTGACTCGTTTCAGTGCTCTGGTCAGCTACCTTCGCCGCTTGTAGCCCGTGTGAACAGATACCAGTACCACCGCTATCAATTATTTTAGTTTGTTTAACACACAATGGCTACAATAATGCCCTACATGTACGAGCCCGAGTATACCGAGGAGGAACTACTGGAAAGGGAAGCACGCGAAAACGATGGGGATTCGGACGGCAGTTGGCAGGACGAATCAACAGATGAAGAGCCTGGGCCTAGTCGAATGGACGGCGTCTCCACCTGGTGCACATGCAATCGGTGCGAGCTAATGCCAACTGAGGACGAGAACTGGTGCTGCTGAGAAAACTCGGGATGCCAGGCCTACATTTCGGAAGGCGAGCCACGACCGCAATGCATCACCAAGCTGCCAGACTTCAGGGCAGCCTGCCTCACACGGGCCGTTTTGAGAATAATGATGGTGCTTATGCACAAACTTCGAGCAACTGTTCGTCCTCGTAATCCGAGTAAAGAGTAAGTATACTCTGCTTGTCATGCCACTCCTATTTCATGTTCTTCTACTATATCCAAAATTACATCTACATATCATTGTAACGCATGTAAGTCATTCAATAGTGTGCATTGTCTAGATAGCATTTGTCCGTGTAAAATGCCATTAGTTACAAGAATTGTCATTGACAACAAACGTTTATTAAACTTATCTGGGTCATTTAAAAACAGTTTGTTTCATTCCTTTTCACAGGTGGTACAGGCTGGTGGCCTATAGTTCCTTTACATGGTGGCTTCACGGGAGGCTTGGACACCGCGTTCGAAGAGTGATACCCGCCTGTGCCGTTCGTGCCATTAGAGAAACGTTCCCGAGTGACAGCGGTCAGTACAGGGGATTTTCTCTCACTGTGCTGCAACCTGACCTGTATAATCTTTAAAGTCTTGTATTTTTGTGTCATGAAAATAAGATACAAAATAAAACACCACATATATTTTAACAACGTTTGTCTCGATTTTTTAAATGAATCAAGTGTGTCTCCATTCAAGGATGGACGTCAGACATCTGTGCTCCGAATGGGTGAAGGTCTGGTTGCTATGAAGCAGGGTGGTCACTATCTATCAAAGCTAACATAAAATATTCTCGATAATGCATGCACTAAATAACACTTGTTCAAAGTCTTTCAGTAGGTTATGTCTCTATAAAAGTCACACATATATCTGTACTAACAATTACCATTGGATTATACAGGCCTTAGGGTCTTGACCACTATAATACACTGGTTGAAGTGTGGGTCTGTGCTCACAAGAATCTCCGGTATGTGGCATTTGTTATTGATAAGCAACGATATACTATCATTGATATAAAGGCGATATACTGTATATTGATATAAAGGCGGTTCGCGCCGGTGGATGCGCGCTGGCATGGGGGGCTGTCCGGGGCGCGAAAGGCCAAGGTGCCAAATTGCATGTACACTTCAAAAGGTGTCCCACGCCAAGGGGCCATCGGTCACATGGCCTCCTCAGACCCTGTGTCTCCAGGCAGGCCTCCCCTGAGGCAGGCCGCCCCCCTGCAATCCACATAAGTGTGTCTCCATTCAGCAATCTTCCTGTGCCTTATCTGCACGCCCCAGGGACATCCATCCCACCCCCCTCTATCAAAGGCGGTTCACACCCGGGGATGAGCGCTGTAATGGGGGGCTGTCCGGGGCGCGAAAGGCCAAGGTGCCAAACTGCATGTACACTTCAAAAGGTGTCCCACGCCAAGGGGCCATCGGTCACATGGCCTCCTCAGACCCCATGTCTCCAGGCAGGCCTCCCCTGAGGCAGGCCGCCCCCCTGCAATCCACATAAGTGTGTCTCCATTCAGCAGTCTTCCTGTGCCTTATCTGCACGCCCCAGGGCCATCCATCCCACCCCCCTCTATCAAAGGCGGTTCACACCCGGGGGTGAGCGCTGTCATGGGGGGGCTGTCCGGGGCGCGAAAGGCCAAGGTGCCAAACTGCATGTACACTTCAAAAGGTGTCCCACGCCAAGGGGCCATCGGTCACATGGCCTCCTCAGACCCCGTGTCTCCAGGCAGGCCTCCCCTGAGGCAGGCCGCCCCCCTGCAATCCACATAAGTGTGTCTCCATTCAGCAGTCTTCCTGTGCCTTATCTGCACGACCCAGGGCCATCCATCCCACCCCCCTCTATCAAAGGCGGTTCACACCCGGGGATGAGCGCTGGCATGGGGGGCTGTCCGGGGCGCGAAAGGCCAAGGTGCCAAACTGCATGTACACTTCAAAAGGTGTCCCACGCCAAGGGGCCATCGGTCACATGGCCTCCTCAGACCCCGTGTCTCCAGGCAGGCCTCCCCTGAGGCAGGCCGCCCCCTTGCAATCCACATAAGTGTGTCTCCATTCAGCAGTCTTCCTGTGCCTTATCTGCACGCCCCAGGGCCATCCATCCCACCCCCCTCTATCAAAGGCGGTTCACACCCGGGGATGAGCGCTGGCATGGGGGGCTGTCAGGGGCGCGAAAGGCCAAGGTGCCAAACTGCATGTACACTTCAAAAGGTGTCCCACGCCAAGGGGCCATCGGTCACATGGCCTCCTCAGACCCCGTGTCTCCAGGCAGGCCTCCCCTGAGGCAGGCCGCCCCCCTAATACCACGACATACATACGTCATTCATTCACAAACACACCCCAGTTTCTAATACTTTAAAAACCACTCGATATGTCTCATGAGAACATCTTTGTGCTTTGCAAGTCAACTCTTGAACGTGCTACCTGGGAACCACTGAGATCTATGCTAATCTGCTCGTCGTCGTGCTATCCGTGAACTTCTGTGACCGCTTCGAGCATACCCATCAGTGCGTTACCTGTGGCCATCCACCTATTCTCCCGCAACATACTGCTCTGCTTGCTGAATCCAACTGTTTGTTGGTCAAGGTAAGCCCATGTATCCTGGTCATATTTCGCAGATTTTTAAATTTCTATCTATTTTTGAGTAGAGTACACAATAGTGCTATGTTCATTGGTCTCATTGGTATTGACTTGAGTTTCCATTGCTATGCTATCAATAGATCTATTTATTTTCATCTGTGACTATTGTGATTGAATTGCATCCTTCGAGGGTCCAGTCAATAATGTTAGCATGTTTCCTTCTCGTGCAAGACAGAACATCCAAGGGACGAGTCACATGTTCAGATTTCAGTCACATCAATTATACATTTCTGCAACTTATGCAAGTACTAAGCAGCACATAATGAACTGGTATAGTTTCTGCGACCAAAACAAACCTTGCATTGATCATTGTATGATTAATTTACTTTTGTATCAAATCTTTACTCTTGAAGATTGTATAATAATGTCGATATTTACTTTTCAGATTTATCAACAATGCCTGCCTGTTCGATTAGCGGTTGCCCTTCGAAGACCCATGCAAAATCTGAAGGAACTACAATGCATGTATTCCCGAAAACTGTTGATCGAATAAGAGAATGGGTCAGACATTGCGGATATCCACTGGATGAGCTGGACAGTAGAGTCCAACAAGTCTTAGAGGACAAGAGGGGTGATCGATACCGCATCTGCAGCCGGCACTTTTCCTTGGACATGTACACAACTTCTTGGGTAACAAAGAAGAATAAACGGCGAACGACACGGAAATTGCGCGAAAACGCTATTCCCACTCTATTCGTCCACATTCCGCCACCGGTGAGTCAAGTGTCCGGATTTAGCTTTAGGCCTTGCGGTAGTGTGTAGCCGAATGGATTAATAGATATTGTAGGTGTTCTATCCCTTGTAATAATTTCGATATTGATATGAGTGTATAGTTTTTTGAATAATGACATTTATCAATATATTCTTTTTCGATTTCATAACCCACAAACGCAATGTATATATATATGGGGACAGGGAACTGTGCTGTACTGAGCATTTTTCAAGTATTCTGTCGGCTTAGATGGCTATTTTTAATATTGGCATTTCATTATCAATCATTAATTGACCTTTACAACTTCTTGACTATCCCTTGAATCTGAAGCAAGAACATTCTACATCCTTGACGTGGTCGCAGTTATCAACCACTTCTAGTGCGTATCAGGTAATCTTACTAGGCTAATCCGCTACATACTTGTTTTATGCATGTCAAGTAATAGTTTTATTCTATCGTGTAATTATTTTACCAAATGTTTGGTTACTGCTTTCCAATTAACATACACCTTAGTTATCGTCCACTGGTGTTTGTTTTCAGTTATAATTGGTGTTATCCATACTAATGCAAGTACTGTCTTTCAGGGAGATGCTGAAGCGTCCGCCACATCTACAACATTTCTAGATGTTTTTCAACATCAGGAGGTATGGATACTGACAGCTCCACCGAGCGTCATCATCAGAGCTGGAATTCTTGTCGTTTGATTGTTCCACACAATGTTTCATTCGTGGTTAGCCGTTGATATGTACCTGTGCTGTCGACCCCAGGTGTGTGTTATGTTTTCACAATTGTAATCCTCACTAATGCAAGTACTATGTTTCAGGCAGTTGATGGAGCGTCAACCCCTGCACTTGATGCAGAGCCTGACATTCAAGTATACGAATCGGCGCAACAGCTTTCGGAAGTGCGCACTACATTTGCAACATCCATAGATATTCTTCAGCAGCACGAGGTATGGATAATGACAGCTCCATCATGCGTGACCATATAACGTGATTCCATTTGCTATACTTTCTTCCCTATTAACGCAAGTACTGTGTTTCAGGGAGACGACGGAGCTTCCACCACAATCACAACATCTCATTTAGATGATGCAGATGTAAAGGAATCGTTGAAATAAGTCGATGAAATGTGATAATATTTGGATTTTCCTTGATTCTTTTGGACAATGCATCTTTCGCGGTTATCTCTTTATATGTACCTGTGCCGTCGACCCCAAGTGTGTGTTGTGTTTCCAATATTGAAAAGCATACTAATGCAAGTACTGTGTTTCAGGGAGATGCGGATGCCTCCTCTCCAATACAACCATTCATGGCAGTCCATGCAGAGCCAGAGGTATGGATACTGACAGTTCCATCGAAATAGATCATCACTGGTCGAATACTTGTCCTTTGATTGTTGCACACAATGTTTAAATCATATTTGGCTATTGAGATGTACCTGTGTGTTCGTCCTCACGTGTGTTTTATGCTAACAATATTTGGATACATAGTAATGAAAGTACTATGTTTCAGGGAGACGATGGAGCCTCATTCCGTGCTGTCTATGCGGATACAGAAAATATAGTCCTTGCAGCGCAAGAGGAAGGGAGGACATGCGGAAACGAATCGGAGCTACAGCGTGCAGATGTTGAAGGTCGAGTCAAAAAAGTTGCAAAGAAAAAAAAACAAAAAAAGGTTAGTTACAAACAGTCCATAACTTTAAAAAAATGTTTGTGCTGGGGACTATTTTATGTTTTTTTCCAGTCAATTCTACTACACTCCATCTTGTGTTTAAACTGAACATCCCTTTTCCAATATCTCCTCCAGTTACCCGTGGGTGTCAGAACTATACACACACAGACAGTGAAGCGAATGAGAGATGTGGCTTGCCAGACCGTGTACACTATGGAGGAACTATTAATTGAGGCGAGGCGTGTTCAGGCTCGAGATGCTCATGTCCAATGGCCAGAACATGAATTAATTGTGTTTGGAGACTACAGCAAAGTTGCATTGGACCATAGCTACAGTGCGACCGCACCACCACAAGAAGATGTTATTGAATGTATTGAAGATAGCTCTGAAGTAGTTGCAGATCAATTTACACAATCTACACCCGCCAAAAATTTGCCACCAAAAAACCTGTCGACATTGTTGTGTTCTCCCATCAATGTTGAAGTAATAGATGTTGAAATGACAGTGAATGAACCAGCCGCAGCATCCATAGACGCATCAGAACTTGATATCAGCGATATTACTTTCCAATGTGTTGAAATCTCCACAACGTCAAAGGCCGAAACAACGTTGACGCAGGATGACAGTCTAATGAAAGAGAGCAAATACATTGTATTCAACAGTTGTTTGATGGAAATTATAAGTATGCTGAAATGTGTGCATTCCATTAGAGGGAAAGTATGTGGGAAGCCATTGATTAATGTGACTCGTCAAATAAAAGGCAGTAACGTCAAAATAAATGCCGCCTGTAGATTAAATCATAGGTTCTCATGGTCTGCACAACCAATGCTGGGGAAAATGCCAGCAGGCAATCTACTGTGTGCAGCTGCATCACTTTTTAGTGGCTCCAGTTTTATAAAGTTAGAGGCTTTCTTTCAGTTTGTGGGACTCCATTTCATTTCTGAAGCGCTGTACTACACATACCAACGTGATTATCTGTTTCCGGCCATTAGTGATGCTTGGAAAATTGAACAATTGCCTCTAGCAAGTACATTCGAAGGCAAACGATTCAGGCTAGCCGGCGATGGACAGTGCGACAGCCCTGGATTTTCTGCCAAGTACTGCACCTACCACTTTCAGGGCATGGATAGTAAGAAAATTGTGAGTTCGGTGGTCGTGCAGGTAACACAATGTACATCGTCAGTGGCCATGGAGAAACTAGGTTTTATAAAATCAGTGGAATATCTACAATCGAGGGGAATGCACATCGACCTCATAGCCACGGATAGACACGTTTCAATTGCCAAGACAATGAGAGAGCAGTTCCCACATATTAAACATCAATTTGACGTATGGCATCTTGCTAAATCAATCAATAAGAAAATCTCAGCTGCAGGAAAAAAAAAAGGTTTTGAAAGTATTTTGCAGTGGTCACATTCTATCACCAACCATCTTTGGTGGAGCTCTAAAACTTGTGAGGGGTCAGTGGAAATACTTCTTGAAAAATGGCGGTCACTGATGCACCACTGTACCAACGTTCACCGCTGGACAGCAAATGAACATTTCCACCAATGTGAACATGGCCCTTTGTCCCCAGAGAAGGCACGGAAGAAGAAGTGGTTGATTCCATCTTCACCGACACACAAAGCCATTGAGAAGATTGTTTTCGACAAAATTCTATCAAGAGATTTGAGAGGACTGACAGAATTCTGTCACACAGGAGATTTGGAGGGGTTCCACAATATGTGCCTAAAGTACAGGCCAAAGCACTTGCATTTTAGCTTTCGGGGCATGAAACATCGCACTCTACTAGCGGTCTTGGCCCATAACAGCAATGTCGGACGTGAACAATCTAGGACTAGGGGTAAAGTAAGGATGCCTCGCTACACTAAGGTGTTTTCAAAACGAAGTAAGCAATGGTTGACCAAACCAGTCTATGATGAAAGGCAGTTCGACTTTGTGAAAGGCCTTATTGTTGCTGTGTTAGAGAAGCACAGATATGGAATTTTGAACGTTTCTGTGCAGAGCAGTGATCCATTGCCACCGAACATTGCGACTGTGCCATGCCCACCCGATGCACAGCTGATTGTGAAGTACAAATCCCGGTTTAAATAATTGCAATACGATTGTCTTTTTGTAAATAAATGTCATTGTACAGTGTACCTGTAAACCTAACCCCCCTACCTTCACCATCATGGGTGGCGAACAAGCTGGGTGTCATCTTTGAATTCCCTCTATTCACCTCACATATGTGTATGTATATATTTTTCTCATGTCTCATCTCATGTAAATGTAAATGCCGCGCACTGTTAACGGAGGGGAGGCTTGCGTATTGCAAATAATAAAACAAACAAACAAACAATAAATCTCACTTTTAACTCAACTCCTGTGGTACTTTATACTTTCCCTGACCTTCCGCCAAAAATTAAATGTCTCAATTTGGGCTGCAAAGCTCGCAGACAACGGGGACAAAATTGGGGCACTTAGAACGCGCCATCCAAGCAGGGCCGTGGCATTTGGGAGAGAAGCCAGTTCGCATTTGCACATTGAGGTGCACTACATAGACGGATTCTAAACTTCAAGTTCTCATAGATGCCTATACTACGTGATGTTGCAAATAAAGAATGCGAAGGACAGCGCCCAGATGAGGCCCACAAGTCGCACTGGAAGTATAAGGGTCTATTGTTTTTTGACCTTGAGACAGGGACCATGCCGAAAAAACTACATTTGAAGGGAGTGCGCAATAACGTAAGAGACGATAAGGCAGAAAATTCAGAAACTAGACCGAGTTTCAGTTTTAGGTCAGTATACGAAAAATCATTGTTAAGAGCACGGTCCGTTTTACAGACTGCATTACGAACAGACACAATGGAAATTTCAAATATAATGTAAGTAAATCTTTACACGCTTTTATACCGGAATGAAGATTTAATGAATGGATGCATGAATAAATGAATGAATGAAGAGCTAGGAAAAGCAAGTAAAACTGTTTGTAGTGGGCACATGGGCATGCAGGTCCACTGGTCTCACCGATCTCACTCCTTGGCCCAGCCACTTTTCCCTGCACTACGGGACTGCCTCTGTATCCTTCAGCCCCTTCTCCCGGCATTTACCTTGCACTTGCCACCAGCTGGCCCTATTATTTAATTTGTATTCAACTAACCTTGTACAGCCCATCCCCATGCGCGATCAGAAAGACACCTGGCCTAGTAGGATCGTTGTCTGTCTGCCCTTGTTCCCCACCTGTCTCGTCACGCCTAGTAACACTTGAGTATAGGCGCGTTACAAATGCCATATCATATATCATATCATTCCTCACGCATGAAGACTGTCGTTTACCATTGTGTGTTGGCCTCGATTTATCTCGTTACTTTTCGCATTGATTTTAGAGACGAACATACTCCATTGAACTACCCTTGCAAGCAAATAGTTTCTGATAGGCCGTAATAAATAAAATGAGTAATATTAATGAAGTTCGGCTAGCGAGACTAATTATCATTTTTTTGTTTTCATAACAGGTATTTGATCCCTTACTGCTACTGCCATCTGTTTGAGACATCGGCGGATGGATTCTTCAGCAGACACCTGCAGCTTCGTGTCAACAACTGGAGCACGATCACCATATTATGGGACGATCGCCAAGGGCCCACATGCCCTTACGCTGTACTAGTGGCTAGAAGCAACATAACAACCTTTAGGATGGACTAGTGCCTCGTTGATGGAACAGCCTTGCGGTTCACCGTGCTTCCAAAGTGATTCTTTTTACGAAAATGAACACCCTGTGTACCATAAAGGAACAGCGCGTGACTCAAGATGAAACGGAACAGTTATTGCGGATACAGATAAAAGAAAATAAATGGCTTCCGGAGTTCATATGTCAATTGCTGAATATTCTCTAAACATTTAATGTCAAATAAATGTACTTTACCAAATGTACCGTGTTGCTGTTTCATTTTAAAGTACAGTTTCATATTCCGAATTGTGGCGCGCTGTGTTGTGAGTTGATCTGTGTTGGTTTCCGGGTTCTGTGTGGAGTCGCGCAGAAGACGACTGGGCGCGTTTGCCTACGCAGCACAGTAACGTCACGGGGAGAGGCGGGGAATATGAATGTTTTGATAATGTCAGGCTCAGGGGCGGGGGAATTGATTTATTGCCGTAAAAACAGGTCAGCCAGGGCGATCGGGGAAAAGATAGGATTATCAGAAAATGGCGGCTCCCTGGTGCTTGTTTTCGCGTGCGTTTAATGGACGAAAACTCGGGTAAGGTCCATAGGAAAGTTTTCTAAAATCGAGCCACTTTGGCTTTAAAAAACATGGCCGACCCGTTGGGACAATAACATTTTTTACTAGACCATGCCTTTAACACTACTGGGCAGAGCAGCGCTCTTCAAAATGCTTGCCCTCCCAGCAGCAGAATTCCGTAAAATAGACAGAATCACACGCAAACTACTATGGGCTGGGAAACACCCACGGATAGCTCTCAAGACCCTTCTTGGAGGGGGGTATAGGACTCCCGAATATCCAAACCTATTACTGGGCGACCCAGATGGCGACTATTAGGCAGAAACCTGTACAGTTCCCTCTGGGACCACTGCAAAAGATTTAGGACTACAGGTGTTTGGCAGTAAACCCACTTGGTAGCCGTCTGTACCACACAGATTCACTTGGTAGCTGTGGCTGAGCAGTCAGACTTCCCTCAAGAAGAGTTAGGCAGTATACAGAGTATTCACAATAGGTCAAGAGAACACAATAGAACAAGTAAACACTGACCAGGGGTTGGTGTAAAAGAGATATAATTATTTATTTAAAACCACACTTAGAAAAACACACAGGCACTAATAGTAAGCTATCCAAAAACACAGTCACTAAAAGATATACACTCCCTTAAAAGAATATTAGACAAGTCTTAAGTAAAGCCCCCACTTATTTTCAGACAGCGGTGAGCGCTTAACGTAGATGGCACTCTAATAATTTGTTTTAAAAAGGGAGAGAAAAGCAGATAATAAATTGAAACAGATCCCAACACTTTTTCACGAACACAACAAGAGAGGAAGGCAAAGTAACACTGTGAGTTTTAGAGTCAGTAGGCCGGATCCGCTTTAAGAGGATCGAAACTAAATGTGTCCAAGGTCACACGGTTGCAGTGCACAAGAGTCTTGAAAAGGTTCAAAAAGAGTTGGACCAAAGAAAGAGACCAGTTCGAGGGTCAAGGCGGCCAGCCCAGTCCAGAAGGTTAAGGGCTTATTATTACCTTGTAGCAATCTTTAGAAAGGGAGGCCTGGCGGACACGGTACCTTAAAGTGGTGAGAATACTCCAGCGGGGGCAGTTGTTCCTGGCAGCAGATGCAAGTCGGTGCTTCGTCCGGGGGAAGAGAAGATCTCGTCGGGGAGGAAGACAGGAGTCCGTTGAACTGCCAGGGAAGAAACCAGCCACAGAGTTTCTCAGGTACAGACCCCACGGCAATCGTATTGCCCCAACCAGTACGTCCACAATATGATGGTTTGTACTGGTTTCTGTTAATAATTTGGGACTAGTAAAGCCAATGGTGACTTTACATGCCCTGGAAGACAGCAGTAAGTCCCAGGGTATGGAGTCTATGGTGGGGTGTCACTATGACACCCCTGTGTTACTGCACGGAAGGTGCTGTGTAACACACATTGTAAAAACACGTGAGACCCTATGGAGTAAAGGACCCCATAGCCCATAAAACACATCAACAGTCAAAGGAACACCATGAATCATGTCTAAGAGTGGGAGAAAAGAGTCTCACTCTTGGCAGGAGAAAAAAACAAACTCCAGAAATCCAGCAAAGCTGCTGGAGGACTCACTAGGTTAGGAAATTCAGCCTAAAGAGAGAATTCTCCCTAACACTCGCCCCCCAGACTAAGGGACAGGAGGATTTAATCCACTCCTGGATGAATCTCATACCTCTAGTCGATGACATACATCCTAGAGAGACCATCAGCATTTTGGTGGTGACACCCTGACCTGTGCTCAATGGTGAAATCAAACCCTTGCAGGCAGATTGACCATCTCAATAGTTTTGGGTTTTCCCCTTTCATTTGCATTAACCATCTCAAGGGTTGGTGGTCAGTCTGAATGACAAAAGTAGAACCATACAAGTATGGCCTAAACTTCTTCTGAGCCCACACAATAGCAAAACACTCTCATTCAATGGTTGCCCACCTTGTTTCAGGATCCTTCAGTTTTCTACTGATGAAGCAAATGGGGTGCTCCCTACCTTTCCCATCCAGTTGACTGAGGACTGCACCTATTCCTACATTTGAAGCATCTGTTTGCACAATGAAAGTTTGGTGGTAGTCAGGAGCTCTGAGTACTGGGGCTTGGCAAAGAGCCTTTTTCAGGGTTTCAAAGGCCTGATTGCATTCCTCATTCCACCTAACCTTTTTAGGGAATTTAGGAGAGGAGATGCCATTCAGTGGAGAAGCTATGGACCCATAGTTCTCAATGAAATTCCTGTAATACCCAGTGAGACCTAAGAAGGCTCTCACCTGGGTCTGAGTAGTAGGTGTCCAATTTTGCACAGCTTCAATCTTACTCGGCAAAGTCCTTATTTCTCCACCTCCTACCTCATGTCCAAGGTAGACCACTTTACTCTGTCCAATCTGGCATTTACTTGCCTTTATGGTCAGATTGGCCTTTCCAAGAGCCTGCAAAACATATCTCAGGTGGTCCACATATTCTTCCCAGGAATTGCTGAACACTGCTATGTCATCCAAGTATGCCATGCAGAAGTCCTCCATCCCATTCAGAACCTGGTTTACCATTCTTTGAAACGTAGCATGTGCATTTTTCAATCCAAAAGGCATAACCTTAAACTGGTATAAGCCAACTGGGGTAGAAAATGCAGTTTTCTCCTTGGCATGGTCTGTCAGGGCTATTTGCCAATAGCCTGACGTCAAGTCAAATGTGCTGAGGAACTTGGCTGCACCAAGTCTATCCACCAACTCATCTGTCCTTGGCAAAGGGTGGGCATCAGTCTTAGTGACTGCATTAAGAGCTCTGTAATCCACACAGAATGTAAGTTCTTTAGATCCTGCCTTTGGTACTAACACAACTGGGCTAGACCATGGACTAGTAGAGGGCTCTATTACCCCGAGATCAAGCATCTTGTTGACCTCACCTTGGATGTGGGTTCTTACATTTTCTGACATTCGATATCCTCTGCTTTTGACTGGCAGATAGTCACTAGTGAGTATGTCATGCTGTCCCCAAGGGGTCAAGCCTGGTGAAAGTGAGAACAGAGAGGCAAACTGATTCAACATAGATTTGCACTCTTCCTGTTGCTCAGGTGTCAGATTTGAAGAGAGATTTACTCCTTCAATCTTTTCGTCTAAAGGTAAGCCTCTGAGGAGATCAGGAAGAGCTTCACTCTCTTCTTCTTCCTCTGATGATGCGAGAAGCAAAGCTCCTACATCAGGTCTGGAGACATACGCTTTTAGTCTGTTGGTGTGGAAGACTGTTGGAGCCTCCTTGGGGTTGCCCAAGTCCATCACATAGTTGACCTCTCCAAGTTTACCCACAACTTTGAAGGGTCCCATCCATTTGTCTTGCAAGGCCCTCTGCCTTGTTGGAATCATAACGAGAACTAGCTGGTCTTGAGTAAACTCAACCATGTTAGCCTTTTGGTCATGCCAGTGCTTGACCAATGCTTGTCCAGCTTTCAAGTTATCACTTGCTTCTGCCATCATTTGTAACATTCTCCTACGGAGACCTATCACGTAGTCAGTCACTCTGACTGGCTTGGGGGAAGGAGCACTCTCCAACCCCTCCTTGATCAGGGCCAACGGGCCTCTGACCGGATGACCATAAAGAAGTTCAAAGGGAGAATAACTTACTCCCTCCTGAGGGACTTCTCTATAAGCAAAGAGAACGCATGGCAGTAGGAGGTCCCACTTTCTTTTAAGGGGGTCCTCTAAAGCACCTATCATGCTCTTCATGGTTCTGTTGAACCTTTGAACCAGCCCATTTGTCTGAGGGTGGTATGCGGTTGAGAACTTGTAAGTAACTCCGCAGGTTTTCCACATGGCTTTCATGTAGTGGGACATAAAATTTGACCCCCTGTCAGAGATTACTTCCTTAGGAAACCCAACCCTGGTAAAAATACCAAGGAGGGCCTTAGCCACAGCTGGAGATGTAACAGTCCTCATAGGAATTGCCTCAGGGTACCTAGTAGCATGGTCTACTACAACAAGTATAAACCTGTTGCCTGAGGAGGTTGGAGGATCAAGGGGACCAACAATGTCAATCCCTACTCTCTCAAATGGGACTCCCACAACTGGGAGAGGCACTAAAGGTGCCACATTCTTGAAGCCAACCTTACCAGAAGTCTGGCAGGTGTGGCAGCTCCTGCAGTATTTATCTACTTCAGCCCTCATCTTTGGCCAATAGAAGTAGAGTGAGGGCCTTTCCTGTCTTCTTGAAACTCAAGTGACCAGCCAAAGGAATCTCATGGGCTAACTGCAAGAACTGTGGTCTGTTCTCTTGGGGTACCACAAGTCGTTTGTTGTCCCCAGGTGTAGACTCGGTTGGTTCACTGTAGAAGAGGCCATCTTCCCAGTGTAACCTATATTTCCCAGGCTCTTGCCCTTCAGCCTGAGCATCTGCCTGGTGGCGAAGACCTTCCAGAGTTGGACATTCTCTTTGTCCCCTACTGAAGTCTGCCCTGTTGGGTCCACCTTCTGCCAGTAAAGACTGCAGCTCAGGATGGTCAACAGGATCCAGATCTCCAAGAGTTCCTGGCCTTCCACTAGCTCTTCTTCAGAGTCTAGTTCAACCACACAGGGTTGTACCTCCCTCTCAGCCTCAGCTGGAGGGGGAGTTACTGGTGTAACTTTGGAAAACCTAGGGGAAGTCCTTGTTGGCTGCACCGGAGTGCTGGCTGTGAGGTTCTTCTTAGAAGTTTTAGGTTTCCCTTTTTCTTCTAGTTTCTTAGAGACAGCAGCTGACATTTCCAGTGGAGCAGGAGTGATCTCTTTCTTCATCATCTCCTTGGGAGTACCTCTCATGGTTCTCTCCCTTGCAGGTCTGGTGAACTCCTGTAACCTTTTACTAGGAGGTCTGGGGGTATGTGACACTACTCCAAGAGTTTTCAAGTCGTTACCCAGCAGAACCCTTCCTGGCACCTCACTTTGTATGCTGACAGGTATCTTCACAGTCATGTCATTACACTGGATGAGAACTGGTAATTGGGGAAGCATCTGCACAGGCCCTCCAGCTAACTCGGTGAGGCGTTTGGGTGCCTTAGCAACATCCTCAGCCTGAAAAAAACAATGTGTCTACCACAGTTATGCTGGCCCCAGTGTCCCCAATGGCAGGAGTCTCCTGAGCATTCACCTGGACACTGTCCTTATAATACTGTTTAGTATTATCTGGGATAGAATTATAGACATCTAAGTTCTGTTGTTCCCACAAACCCAGAGACACTAAAGAAAGACTGGCTGAGACTCCAATGGGTTCATCAGCCAGTAATAGAAAGTTTCCACTTGCCATTTGTACTTCCTCCTCTGGAGCGAAGGCTAAGGAGACAAGCTGGACCCCTGAAGGTTTACCCTTACATCTGGGATCTCCTTTCCCATGGTCAGTAGAGCCACAAACAAAGCATTTACCAAATGCTTTCTGGAATGGTGGCTTGTTCTGACCTCCTTCTGGTTTGGCACGAGGAGGTACACTAGCCTGATTTGGTTTCCCTGGTGGCTTACCCTTTTGGTTCTGTTTGGGGCCCTCTTTGGAATTGGAATTATTAGAATTCTCTTTGGAGTCCTTCTTTGGCTGTTTTCCCTCATCCTTTTTCTGAGTAGCCCCAGAATCCTTGTGAGTGGCCCTGTTGGCAACCCACAAGTCAGCAGCCTTAGCTAACTTCCTGGAATCTAATTCCTTTGAATCAGCCAAGTGCTGTCTGAGCTCAGGAGAGCAGGCATCATACATTGACTCCAACATTACAAGATTCTTCATTCCTTCATAAGTGTTAATTCTGTAACCCTTAATCCATCCCTCTAAGTTTTTCAAACTTTCACTCACCCAGGTAGCCCAAGGGGTACCATCATGCTTTTTGAGGGTCCTAAACTTCTTAAGGTACTGGGAAGGGGTCTTCCCAAATCTAGCTATCAAAGCTAGTTTCACACATTCATAATCCTTCTTATCCACCTCCCCCAACTCCATTACCACATCAGTTGCAACAGGGGGAAGCCTAGAGAACAACCAGGTTAGTAACTCATTCCCTGTGATATCCTGGAGCCCATGATTATACTCAAACATTTTTAACCAATCCAACACATCCAACCTAGGTTCATACATACCCACTAATTCCTTAGGCATCCGGGGTCTTTTGGGACTGGAACTCCTAGATGAACCAGAGGAGAGAGAAGCATTTTCCACAGACAACTTTTTAATTTCTAGTTCATGATTAAGCTCTATTTCTCTCTGAGTCTTAACTCAGCTTCCTTCTGCTCAGCCTGGGCATTCATTCTTCTGAACTCTAGCTCTTGGTTTCTTTCAGATTGAGCAATAAAACGTTTGTACTCTAATTCAAGCTTCTTTTTTTCAAGTTCAAAATAAGCAGGGTTACATGTGGGACCTGGTATAGGCCCAGTAGGTACAGTAGGTAAGGCAGACAGAGGCTCAGAGTGGCTAACTTCATTAGGTTCACTTTCCTCTTCTGACTCATTATCAAGACTTTGATTCAGATCCCATCACTGTTTTCTACATTTGCCTGGGGGGGTAGATTCCTCTGTACCACCCAGACTTTGGTTTTCTAACAATCTTTCTATAAGTTCCATTTTCTTGCCCTTCTCAGAGAGATTCTTATGTCTACACAATACTTTTAAGCAATCAGCAGTTTTGGCAGACAATGATTCTAGGGTATAACTCTCCATAGCAGACATAGTTAGAAATCAGCTTCTTAGTGCTAAGCTATGTGGTTAGTTGTCGTAAAGTGTTCAACAAGCACTCTAAAGTGTATACTCAATACAAATCCCACCGCTGTACACCAGTGTTAGGCAGAAACCTGTGCAGTTCCCTCTGGGACCACTGCAAAAGATTTAGGACTACAGGTGTTTGGCAGTAAACCCACTTGGTAGCAGTCTGTACCACACAGATTCACTTGGTAGCTGTGGCTGAGCAGTCAGACTTCCCTCAAGAAGAGTTAGGCAGTATACAGAGTATTCACAATAGGTCAAGAGAACACAATAGAACAAGTAAACACTGACCAGGGGTTGGTGTAAAAGAGATATAATTATTTATTTAAAACCACACTTAGAAAAACACACAGGCACTAATAGTAAGCTATCCAAAAACACGGTCACTAAAAGATATACACTCCCTTAAAAGAATATTAGACAAGTCTTAAGTAAAGCCCCCACTTATTTTCAGACAGCGGTGAGCGCTTAACGTAGATGGCACTCTAATAATTCGTTTTAAAAAGGGAGAGAAAAGCAGAGAATAAATTGAAACAGATCCCAACACTTTTTCACGAACACAACAAGAGAGGAAGGCAAGGTAACACCGTGAGTTTTAGAGTCAGAAGGCCGGATCCGCTTTAAGAGGATCGAAACGAAAAGTGTCCAAGGTCACACGGTTGCAGTGCACAAGAGTCTTGAAAAGGTTCAAAAAGAGTTGGACCAAAGAAAGAGACCGGTTAGAGGGTCATGCCAGTTACCTTGTAGCAATCTTTAGAAAGGGAGGCCTGGCGGACACGGTACCTTAAAGTGGTGAGAATACTCCAGCGGGGGCAGTTGTTCCTGGCAGCGGATGCAAGTCGGTGCTTCGTCCGGGGGAAGAGAAGATCTCGTCGGGGAGGAAGACAGGAGTCCGTTGCACTGCCAGGGAAGAAACCAGCCGCAGAGTTTCTCATGTACAAGGAGCGGTCCGTGGATTCGCGGTCCAGTGGTAAGTGGCTATCCGGTTGCCGGGGTGCTTGGCACGGGCAATTCGACCACAAACCGGTCTGGGGCGCGAAGAGAAGAAGGTAAACTGGTTGTGCCCACCAGTCAGGGGAAGAAGCCTCTCCAGCCGGGAGATCTTCTCTGTCGCCGGGAAGTGGTGAGTCGGTTCCGCAGGGCTCTACCGGTGGTGTCGTTGTGATAGGTCGGCTCAGCTTCTCCCTCGTCGGATTCTCAGGTCCTGTGGCGACTTCTGAAGTTCCAGTCCCCAAAGCCCTGCTTTTATGCAGAATACACCCATTCACTCAGCCTAGCTGTCAATCAAACATGCTAAGTGGTGAGCCGGCCGGCTCACCGCTTGGGCCAATCACACAAGAGTGCGACTTGATGTTACCAAGGTAACTCAGTCCAGGGTGCCTAAACCCCCTCCCACACCCCCTGTGGTACCCAGACAGAGTGGCACCACTTTTGGAGGCTTCTGTGGAGAAGCCTGCCAAAAAGTGGAACAAAGGGCTCGACTTGGGTTGGAGTCACAGAAGACAACACAGACGCCATTTTAGAATCGAGTCCTGGCAAAAAATACCAACCGGCGAATTAATATCAAATAAATAAACCGGCGGTATGTTCGAGGCTATGAGAATTAAATAATTAAAGTTGGTAGCCTCGAACAATGGGAAAATCCCATAGGGAAATATTCGCGGTCGAATATAAAAAGTAGTTTCCACTGCCACCAGCCAAAAATCGATCAGGGGGGACGGAGACGTGCCCACTCGACTAACAGACCCCACGGCAATCGAATTGTCCCGACCAGTACGTCCACAATATGATGGTTTGTACTGGTTTCTGTTAATAATTTGGGACTAGTAAAGCCAATGGTGACTTTACATGCCCTGGGAGACAGTAGTCAGTCACAGGGTATGGAGTCTATGGTGGGGTGTCACTATGACACCCCTGTGTTACTGCACGGAGGGCGCTGTGTAACACACATCTTAAAAACACATGAGACCCTATGGAGTAAAGGACCCCATAGCCCATAAAACACATCAACAGTCAAAGGAACACCATAAATCATGTCCAAGAGTGTGAGAAAAGAGTCTCACTCTTGGCAGGAGAAAAAAAACAAACTCCAGAAATCCAGAAAAGCTGCTGGGGGACTCACTAGGTTCGGAAATTCAGCCAATTGCACTCAGAAGTTGTGACCAATAGCCTCTCTGAGAAAAGTTGAATTTAGAAGTGTACCCAATTGCACTCAGAAATTGTGACCAATAGCCTCTTTGAGAAAAGTTGAATTTAGAAGTTGTACCCAATTGCATTTAGAAGAGTACCCAATTGCATTTAGAAGTGTACCCAATTGCATCTAAGAGTTGTGACCAATAGCCTCTATGAGAAAGTTCAATTCAGAAGGGTACCCAATTGCACATAGTAATTGTGACCAATAGCCTCTCTGAGAAAAGTTGAAATTAGAAGTGTACCCGACTGCACTTAGAAGTTGCACCCAATTGCCCCTCTGAGAAAAGTTGAAATTAGAAATATACCCAATTGCATATAGAAGTGTGCCCAATTGCATTTAGAAGTTGTGCCCAATAGCCTCTCTGAGAAAAGTTGAAATTAGAAGTGTACCCAACTGCACTTAAAAGTTGCGCCCAATTACCCCTCTGAGAAAAGTTGAATTTAGAAGTGTACCCAATTGCATATAGAAGTGTGCCCAATTGCATTTAGAAGTTGCGCCCAATAGCCTCTCTGAGAAAAGCTGCATTTAGAAAGTGTCCCCAATTGCATTTAGAAGTTGCACCCAATAGCCTCTCTGAGAAAGTTGCATTTAGAAGTGTACCCAATGGCATTTAGAAGTTGCGCCCAATAGCCTCTCTGCGAAAGTTGCATTTAGAAGTGCGCCCAATAGCATATAGAAGTGTGCCCAATTGCATTTAGAAGTTGCGCCCAATAGCCTCTCTGAGAAAAGCTGCATTTAGAAAGTGTACCCAATTGCAGTTAGAAGTTGCACCCAATAGCCTCTCTGAAGAAAAGTTGCATTTAGAAGTGTACCCAATTGCATTTAGAAGTTGCGCCCAATAGCCTCTCTCAGAAAGTTGCATTTAGAAGTGCGCCCAATAGCCTCTCTCAGAAAGTTGCATTTAGAAGTGTCTGCAATTGCATTTAGAAGTGTACCCAATTGCACTTAGAAGCTGCGCCCAATAGCCTCTCTGAGAAAGTTGCATTTAGAAGTGTACCCAATGGCATTTAGAAGTTGCGCCCAATAACCTCTCTGAGAAAGTTGCATTTAGAAGTGCGCCCAATAGCATATAGAAGTGTGCCCAATTGCATTTAGAAGTTGCGCCCAATAGCCTCTCTGAGAAAAGCTGCATTTAGAAAGTGTACCCAACTGCAGTTAGAAGTTGCACCCAATAGCCTCTCTGAAGAAAGGTTGCATTTAGAAGTGTACCCAATTGCATTTAGAAGTTGCGCCCAATAGCCTCTCTGAGAAAAGTTGAATCTAGAAAGTGTACCCTATTGCATTTAGAAGAGTACCCAATTGCATTTAGAAGTGTACCCTACTGCATTTAGAAGTGGTGACCAATAGCCACTCTGAGAAAAGTTGAATTTAAAAGTGTGCCCAATCGTATCTAGAAGTATACCCAACTGCACTCAGAAGCTGTAACCAGTAGCCTGACCTCATAACTACAATCCGAAAACCCACCCAAAAGCTCCCAAAATCTCGCACCAATCATGAGTGCACCCACGCCACCAGAGTCTGTAAGAAACGACCACCGTGAACCACCCCACTCTCCGATCTGCCTGCCCTCCCGCCCCCCCCCAAATCACCCCACCCTCCTCCGCACTCGCTGCCACTCCCCTCTCCAAACACCAAGCCAGGGGGGCACGATGGCGAGCCGCTCACCCTAAGACCAATCATCCCCTTAACCCCACCCCCGACCTGCCAGCATTGCTCATACCCGCTCCCCTCACTATCAGACCTGGCACACCTCACCCAGCAATCACCCACCCCCCGCCATGCCCTCATACCCCTGCCACCTTCCCCCCCGACCGCACCCTTTCCCCTCCCTAAAAACGGCGCGCCTAGCCCTAGCACGTACCGAAGCTGCTTCCCTCTCCCCCTCTGACCTCCCCTACCCTCTCTCACACACCAGTTGCAGCAAAGAAACTAAAGAGGAACCGTCCCTGGTCCCCCTCAATCACTCAGCACTCCTCGCCTCCCCTGTCTCGACCCACCACCTCTCTCCCGCAATCTCCTCCTTCCCCCGTGGCCTCTCCCTTCCTGAAACCCCTCTCCATTGATTTCTCATCAACTACAACTGAAACTCCCAATCGCCCACACCCCACCCTCAAATCCCCCAACCCAAACCTGATCATCCTATCACATCCAGCCACCCAACCCCGCCTGAAACGTGCCAAATTCTCTGCCCGCCCACTATTCCCCTCTACAACTCACTACAAAGGACACACTCTTGATGCCATCTTTAGCTCCAACACCCTGATTCATTTAAAGCCCCCCACCCCCATCATCTGGTCCGATCACTTCATTCTCTCGTTCACCATCCACTCACCCGACCCCCTTCCCCTACTCGCATCCGAACCTCCGAATTTACGCAAATGCTGGAAAAAACTAATGATCACCCCGGACCTAGCCGAGGCACTCTGACAATCTCCACCACCCACCTGCCGTCCCAACAACCAACTAACCCCTGAGGCCTTTGACTCATGGCTCAACGCATCCCTGCTGCGGCTCACACCCCCGTGCAAACCATCAACCCGCCGTGGCCCTTTCCCCAGATGGTTCACTCCTGAATTGAAGACCACTAAACGACATTACAAATACCTAGAACGCAAATGGCAGAAAGAGAAAACCCACGAGAGCAGGACCACCTTGGCCCGACACCTATATTGGTACAAGGCCGAAATCCGGAAAGCTAAAAAAGCCCACTACAACACCCGAATCCTGAACTGCAAAAACCCAAGCAAAGAACTCCACAAAATCATCTACGAATTTACCAATCCGGCTTGCAATACAACCGTCCCGACCCCCTCACAATCAATGTGCGACTCACTCACCCTCCACTTTTACAACACGGCTATTGAAAGGAAAAAACGCTAAACACCAAACTGGCTCTATTACAGCCACCGGGCAAGCCCCCGCCCGTTCCGCTCAGCCCATCAGCTGCGACCTCTACGCAACCAATTTTCGAAGCCTTTAGTCCATTATCACCAGAACAATTTCACAAACTTCTATCTGCCCGCAAACCATCTGGATCACCACTGGACCCTTGCCCAACCACAACCCTTAAACAAATATTTGCTTCCACCTGCGCAGGAGAACATGCAAGATCTATCATAAATGCCTCCCTCTTCTCCGGTATCTTTCCCGACGCATTCAAAATACTGCACGTCAAACCTCTAATTAAAAAACCTTTGCTCGACCCTCTCGAACCCAAAAACTACCGCCCAATCTCAAACACCAGGTTCCTTGCCAAACTCATTGACCGAACCGCCTACTCTCAACTAAATGCCTTTGTCGAAGCCAACAATCTCCTAGACCCCGCCCAATCAGGTTTCAGAACACGTCACGGAACTGAAACCACCCTAACCTCGATCTGGGGCGACCTTAAAATGACAGCAGACTCCGCGGGATGCGCCGCACTAATCCTGCTCGACCTATCGGCCGCCTTTGACACGATCAATCACTCAATCCTCCTAGACCGCCTCCACTCCCTGGAATTCGTGGAACCGCCCTTAAATGGATAGCTTAATTCCTCAAAGACAGGCACCAAATAACGACACTCTCCAGCTTTACCTCACAAGCCCGACCAGTCGACACGGGAGTTCCTCAAGGAGCATGTCTATCCGCCCTCCTGTTCAATCTCTACCTGACCTCCCTCCCACCAATAATTCGTTCACACAACATCCTATGCTACAACTACGCCGACAACACTCAACTAATTATAAAATTCTTGAACTCGAAACCCAACTCCCGACCTGACCTGGCATCCTGCCTCCTTAACATAGAACTCTGGATGACCCAAAGCCACCTCCTGTTAAACCCCTCCAAAACAGAAATCATGGTCTGCGGCAACTCCGATCTCCTTCCGCACCCGCTACCCTGGCCACCCGCCATGGGCAACTCACCAACACCCTCCAACACAGTAAAAAATCTTGGATGCACCCTGGACTCCGACCTAACACTCTCGCGCCAAGTCAACAATGTCTCGAAATCCTGCCACTACCACCTTAAAACCCTTAGGCGCATCTTTCCATACCTCTCATTTCCCAACAGAGTCTCTGCGGTCCAATCAATCATCATATCAAGACTAGACTACAGAAACCCCCTATACCTCAGAATTCATGCCTACCAACTGAATAAACTCCAAAGAGCACAAAACGCGGCGGCCAAAATGCTACTTGCGCTCGGCCCAAGAGACCACGTATCCCCTGCCCTTAAGACACTGCACTGGCTTCCAGTAGCCCATAGGGTGGCTTTCAAAACCCTATGCCTCTCCCATCGAGCACTGCATAAAACTGGACCCCAATATCTCCAAGACAGGCTAATACCTTATCATCCCACTCGCACCCTAAGATCAAGCTCAGCCGGCCTCCTAGTAATTCCAAAGACAAACTCAGTCAGGTTAGGCGGATCATCATTCTCAGCCCTGGCCCCAACCCTGTGGAACTCGCTCCCACCCCACATCCGCCTAACTGAGGACTTAACGGCCTTCCGTAAACTACTGAAAACCTGGCTCTTCCCCTAAAACCAACCGTTTCCAAATTAGCATCATCACAATAACACCGACCCAGCAAACTACCTAGAACAAGAAATTGACAGCTAAATAAACTCAAATGTAAACTAGAAAGTCAAACAAAAAACCAAGTAATGTAGATCGAAACAGTGAAGTGGATAATAGGAATAAATCATTGGGAAAGTAGGAGACCTGAACCGACGAAATGCACATAGTGAATGTGGAGGGAACGCAGTGAATGACATAGATGGAATAACTAGAATGGATGAAGCGTATAGAACAGATGAATACACTAAGTCGAAGGGTGCATAAGTGGAAGAACAGACGACTAGAAAGATCAAATGTCTATAGAGATCGGACGAAATAGATGAACATACTAAAGCCAATGAATGTGCAGAATGGTTAGTGTGTGTAGAGCACGATGAGTACGTGTAGAGTTGACGCTTGGCCAGACGAACGCGTAAGAGCGAACGAGTATGTAATGAAGATGAGCGTGGGGAGCTGATGAGCGTGGAGAGCGAATGAGCGGATGTGTGGAGAGCGGATGAATGTGGAGAGCGGATGAGTGTGGAGAGCGGATGAGTGTGGAGGGGGGATGAGTGTGGAGGGCAGATGAATGTGGAGGGCGGATGAACGGACGAACGTATACACTGGATGAACGTCTGGCTAGATGAACGTGTAATAGCGAACAAGCATGTAGAGAGGATGAGTGTGTGGAGCGGATGAGCGTGGAGAGCGGATGAGGGTGGAGAACGGATGAGCAGATGAGTCTGGAGAGCGGATGAGTCTGGAGAGCGGATGAGTCTGGAGAGCAGATGAGTCTGGAGATCGGATGAGTGTGCAGAGCGGATGAGTGTGGAGAGCGGATGAGTGTGGAGAGCGAACAAGCATGTAGAGAGGATGAGTGTGTGGAGCGGATGAGTGTGGAGAGCGGATGAGGGTGGAGAACGGATGAGCAGATGAGTCTGGAGAGCGGATGAGTCTGGAGAGCGGATGAGTCTGGAGAGCAGATGAGTCTGGAGATCGGATGAGTGTGCAGAGCGGATGAGTGTGGAGAGCGGATGAGTGTGGAGAGCGAACAAGCATGTAGAGAGGATGAGTGTGTGGAGCAGATGAGCGTGGAGAGCGGATGAGGATGGAGAATGGATGAGCGGATGAGTCTGGAGAGCAGATGAGTCTGGAGAGCGGATGAGTCTGGAGAGCGGATGAGTGTGGAGAGCGGATGAGTGTGGAGAGCAGATGAGTGTGGAGAGCAGATGAGTGTGGAGACCAGATGAGTGTGGAGACCAGATGAGTGTGGAGACCAGATGAGTGTGGAGAGCAGATGAGTGTGGAGAGCAGATGAGTGTGGTGAGCGGATGACTGTGGAGGACGGATGAGTGTGTAGGCTGCATGAGTGTGGAGGGCAAGTGTGGATGAGTGTGGTGGCTGAATGCGCTTGGCGGATGAGTGTGGAGGGCGGATGATTGTGGAGAGCGGATGAGTGTGGAGAGCGGATGAGTATGGAGAGCGGATGAGTGTTGATGAGTGTGGAGGACAGATGAGGGTGGGGAATGGATGAGAGTGGAGAGCGGAAGAGCGTGGAGAGCGGAAGAGCGTGGAGAGCGGAGGAGCGTGGGGGAGCGGCTGAGTGTGGAGAGCGGCTGAGTGTGGAGAGCGGCTGAGTGTGGAGAGCGGATGAGTGTGGAGAGCAGCTGAGTGTGGAGAGCAGCTGAGTGTGGAGAGCGGATGAGTGTGGAGAGCAGCTGAGTGTGGAGAGCAGCTGAGTGTGGAGGGCAGATGAGTGTGGAGGGCAGATGAGTGTGGAGGGCAGATGAGTGTGGAGGGCGGATGAGTGTGGAGAGCGAATGAGTGTGGAGAGCGAATGAGTATTGATGAGTGTGGAGGACGGATGAGGGTGGAGGACGGATGAGCGTGGAGGATGGAAGAGTGTGGAGAGCTTGAGTGTGGAGAGTGGTTGAGTGTGGAGAGCAGTAGAGTGTGGAGCGCTGCTGAGTGTGGTGAGCGGCTGAGTGTGGAGAGCGGCTGAGTGTGGAGAGCGGCTGAGTGTGGAGAGCGGCTGAGTGTGGAGAGCAGCTGAGTGTGGAGAGCAGCTGAGTGTGGAGAGCAGCTGAGTGTGGAGAGCAGCTGAGTGTGGAGAGCGGCTGAGTGTGGAGAGCAGCCGAGTGTGGAGAGCAGCCGAGTGTGGAGAGCAGCCGAGTGTGGAGAGCAGCCGAGTGTGGAGAAAGGCTGAGTGTGGAGAGCAGCTGAGTGTGGAAAGCGGCTGAACATGGAGAGCGGCTGAGTACATAGAACTGACGAGTACGTAGAACGAACGAGTACGTAGAGAGGACCAGTATGTGGAGCGGAAGAATGTGTGGAACGGACAAGTGTGTGGTGCGGACGAGTGTGTGGAACGGATAAATACGTAGAACGGATGGATACGTAGAGCAGATGAGTAGTATTGTCAAGCGGACGGATAGCATGCTGTACCGATAAGTGTTGTGGACCGGATGAGTGTTGTGGACCGTACGAGTGTGTAGACTGGACGAGTGTGTAGATTGGACGAGTGTGTAGATTGGACGAGTGTGTAGATTGGACGAGTGTGTAGATTGGACGAATGTGTAGATTAGACGAGTGTGTAGATTGGACGAGTGTGTAGATTGGACAAGTATGTAGACTGGACGAGTGTGTGGAACGGACGAATGTGTGGAGCGAACAAGTGTATGTGGGGCGGACGAGTGTATGTAGGGTGGACGCGTGTATATGGAGCAAATGAGTGTAAGTGGAGCGAATTAGTGTATGAGGTTGCCGATGAGTGTGCGGAGCAGATGAGTGGCAGATGAGTGTGTGGAGCGGATGAACGAACGGAACGAACAAGTGTATAGAGCGGATGGATATGTAGAGCGGATGATTAGGCTGAACGGATGATTAAGTAGAGCGGATGAATAGTGCATAAAGCGGTTAAGTATGTAGACCAGATGAGTGTGCAGACCGAATGAGTGTGTAGATCAGATGAGCATACTGAGCGGACGAGCGTACAGGATGGATTTGCATACAGAGTGGACGAGTATACAGAGCAGATGAGTGTGTAGGCAGACAGGAGCACATGCGCGGGGTAAACTGGAGTGCATGCGCGAGGAGGACAGGAGTGCATGCGTATGGTATACTTGAGAGCATGCATGGGGCACACTAGAGAATGAAGGATAGACTAGAGCGCGCAAGGTGAACCAGAGTGCGTGAGCGTGTAGGGCAATCTTGAACGCCTGAAATGAACAAAAATGCATAGAACGGACCGGACCGCTCAGAATTGCGTGTTGTACATAATACGCTTTGGAATGCAGGGAATTTTTTGAAAGAACATACTTCAAATCACACCCCACGCTTACTCTCTCCTTACACCACCACTCAACTAGAACACAGAGATACTATGACACCATTCAGTATAACTGTTCTCATATCAACATCTGCCGCTCACTCCCCATCACTCTAAGTAAACATTGCTGGTTTCACACCCCCAGCCAGGTGTTCTCCTCAGGCCTAACGTTGCCACACTCGGTCTGGATAATTCCGGCCAGAGCGAACACATACTCCTGATCTCTCAACCACCACACCTACCGCTAAGAAGCAGCTACCACATGAATTCCGCACCAGCTGCACACATACCTGGTGCGCACACGCACCTTTGACTCTCTCTACTCTCTCTACTGACCTGAACTTCGGTTCCCAAGGGCGTTCAACCTACCAACACCTTCAGACCATACCAATGGTATATAAGGCGCTATATAAATGCAAAATAACATAACATAACTAAAGAGAGAATTCTCCCTTACAGCGACGGTAAACGACATATTACACAGTAACCCAAAATTCCCACACATACAGGCCGAAATAGAAGCGAGACACAACCTGTACCAACAGAAACTGATGTACAAGCCTGCCACCACCTCAGGGAGAAGTACCCTGACCTGACATTCATTGAATATGACCAGCTTGGAAGCGTCCAATATACATATACCTGGTCCGATTGTGCTACTTCAGCGTCTGTATGCAAAGTTACATGTTTGTGTAATGTATGTTTTTGTATTGTAGTATTAAAAATCCAATAAAATTTGATATAAAAAAAAGTTTGTGTTTGTATCACTTTGATTATGTTATTTTTGATTCTGTGAGATTGAAAATTGTCGCAGAACCACACTAATTGGTGCTCTTAAATTGTGTACAATCAATAAAAAATATGTATTTTTTTTATAAAATGCTTCTTTGAGAATGGTCTTTGAATGTCCAAAGTAAAAAGGGCATTGCAATAAGAGTCTACCATATAGGGAAGCAACCACTAACCACAAGCTTTGTGTTTCAAGGCATTAAGGGTTATTCCCTTTAATTAGAGGGTATGCTTGCTGGTTTTCCCCTCAACCTCTTTCTGTTGTTATAGTTAGAGATGCATACCACCAGATTCAAATGCATCCAGGCTCCAGACTTTTGACTTGTTATGTGACGCCAGAGGGATCATATCAGTTTAAGCGAATGCCTTTTGGACTGGCATCTGCATCTTCTGTCTTTTAACGTGTCATGCATGAATTGTCCAAGGGTTTGAATGGACTGGCTGTGTTTCTGGATGATTTATTGATCTATGGGTGGATTGAGACCGAACACAACAGAATCCTATCAGATCTGTTGAAGAGGTTGCGTGAGAGAGACATGACTTTGCAAAAAGTCAAGTGTGTGTGTTTTAAAGGCCCCTGTAGAGTACTTAGGACATGTGATATCGGCAGAAGGTGTGAAGCCGAGGGAGGGATTGATCATGGCTATTAGACAGGCACCAAGGCCACGAGATAAGGACAGTTTGTATCATTCATCGGTTTCAGTAAATATTATTCAAGGTTTGTTCAAGGATACACCACATTAGTAGAAGCATTTAGAGAGTTGTTGCACAAGGGTGTGAGTTATAAATGGACTGATGAGATGAGAAAAGTGTTTCACCATGAATAAAAAGTGTTTTGGTGAAGCGCCATTTTGAATGTGTTCGCGAAGGTACTCCATGTGTAATAACTGTGGATGCAAGCGCATGTGGTTTGGGCGCTGTGTTGGGGCATGTGAATGCAGGGAAGCAGTGAACTGTGGTGTTTGCCTCACGCACTTTGCGAAAAAGCCGAATCACAATACTCTGTAATCGAACGGGAAGCCCTTGCATGTGCATGGGCCGTGCAACATTTCAACTCTTACGTGGGCGGTACGGTTTTTACACTGAGAATGGATCATGAAAGTTTTGCAAGCTGGAGATTCAGGTAAAACAACTGTGAAGTTAGCTCGACTAGCTCTAAGTTGCCTTGACTATGTATATACTATGGAATATGTTCCAGGAAACAGGAATGTAAGTGCTGATTTTTTGTCACAATTGCCATTAACAGAGATTGGGGGCAAGGATGATGCAGAAGGAGTTGTGGAGATGGTAACGTTATTAGGGATGAACAGAACGCAATTGCATGTGATGAGTGGAGGAGTACAATGAAGGGTTGGTGGGAGTAGTACATAATGTGTAGAATAGGTGGCCTAGAGAGTGGGTTTTGGACAAAGAGATGCAAGTGTATGCAAAGAGTCAGGAGGAGTTGTCTGTGGAAGATGGTTTGTTGACTCGTGATCACAGAGGGGTGCCTCCGGTTGGTGCACGTGTGAGATTATTAAAAATAGCACATGAAAATCAAGTGGGGGCTACTCATAAAAAGAGGCGTTTCTTTTTTTAAATTAGATGAATTGGTAAAAGTACCATTAACCATACTTCAATAAAAATCCAAAATCAATTTGGCATTTGCGTGAGTGTTATTGGTGGCCAGGAATGGACAAAGAAGGTGACTGGATGGTGGATCAGTGCAGTGTTTGCTGTACCGATGATAAGTACATGCAGTGTAGAATGGTATCTTTGCAGATTGTGGTTTGGCCCAGGGCGCCGTGGATCAAGTTAGCTGGGGATTTCATTGGTCCCATGCACAGGTTGAATCCTGAGTTAGTGGCAGTGGGTTATCTCTCTTGGTGGTGTGAGGTGGAGGTCATGGCTATGCCAAATACATCTATTGTGATCAAGTATTTGCATTAACGTTTTGGAAGAGAAGGGGCTCCTGAGATGTTAGTGACTGACAACAAGCGGGGTTCAGTTTACCTCGAGGGAAATACAGATGTTTCTGAGTGAGATGGGAATCAAGAGTTGGAGAACAGCCCTTTACCACCCACAGGCAAATGGTTTGGTGAAAAGGGTAAACAAGACTGTTAAAGGATGTATTCAGTGGGCAATTGTTAACCATGAGTCAATGCAGAGAGCTTTGAGTGACATGTTGTGGGTGTAGCGGAGCACGCCCAATGTGGGGACTGGGTGTCTCTCATTTGGAATTGCTAAGAGGAAGAAAGACTTGGTCAAAGTTGGTGCCAACCTGGATTGGTCGATTGTTGGGTGAAGGAGTGCTTCCGGTGCATGTGGAAAATGTTAATTTAAATGTGTTGGAGACACAGTGGAAGAACAAGGTTTGTTTTGAACGTCACTCTCCTTGACACAAGGTTTGTGTCAAGGAGAGTAACGTCCAGGTGGGAGATGTGGTATGGGTTAAAAAACGTTTAAAGGTAACCAAGGGAGATTACCAATATTTCGAACCGGATGTTGTTACAGAAACAAGTCACAGTGCTACCAAACTGGGCAAGAATGGGTGTTGGAACAAAGAAAGAATTGTCAAGTTGAATAGGAATAGGGGAATGGTTGAAGAGGAGTACAGCAGCAAGGAAGATATAATTGATCACAAGAGTGTGGTGAGCCTGCAAGGGAGTGAGGGGGAATATTTGAACAAATATATACCTAGTGTAGTTGAAGGTGAATGCTGTGGTGATGGTTGTGCAGGGGTAAGTGACCGGCAAAGCGAAATAACTATGGCTGAAGATGCAGGTGAGCTTAGATATGGTTCAAGAGATCATCTTAGGTGCAATGTTGGTTATCCTAACAAGTCCAAAGATTATGGGCCTCATCATGAGTTGAACATTAGCTCTTAAATGCTGCAGTAACGCTGGAGGTCAAAATGTCCCCTTACTGTCCTTTCAACCATTTTCGGTGCAATTTACGCCAGCACAATTATCAGCAAAGTAATTGAGAAGATGGTTGCTAACCAACTACAAAAATGAAGCGACTCCGGGATTACCAATCTGGGTTCTACTGCAAAAGCATCAATGAAACAGCCACCATCCAGATAGTAGATGTCGACCGTCTAATTATCGATAAAGGGTACTCATTCAAAGGGGACTGGTTGAAATGCACTTGTATGGATTTAACCTTAACCTCACTTTGCCCACTCAGCAGAATCCCAGACTTCATTGTGGATGGCAATCCATCCTTCCAACAAAACAGCTTGGCATCAGTTCTCTCTACTCAGCAAGATCAGGCACCAAGATTTCCAAAAGGTGGTGCCGGGCCTAGCCATCTTGCATAACAAAAGGGGCAACACCCTTCTCGTAGGGTTCCCGAGTGGTTACCTGACCCCCTGAAAGTGTCCCACGACACCGCGGCTCGCCTTATCATCAGCTCCAGGAACTTTGACCATATCACCCCCACCATGCGCAAATTAGACTATCTCACCATCTAGCAAGGATCTGGTTACCAACAAGGCAATCAGCATTGGTATACCAGCCTACCTGACAGCAAAAATAAAAACACTCGGCGGCACACCAGACTGGAAACTAGACTGGCTTGCAAGGAGCAAAACTGGGAAACAGTCTAGACTGTTCGACGACTCCTTCAGTTTATTCAAGAATTACAGACCTGGCTATTCCAACATTCTAGATTCCGGCTATCTTGTCTACAGCCCCATACATGCACTGTGATAATTATAACTGATGTTTATTTAATTACTTTAAAAATTCTCGCTAGCAATATTTTACACTACCACCTGTACAATGCTTCTTTGCTGCCTAAATTGATGTGCTCTATAAAAATATATTATAATAATAATTCCGGTGCAAATGCAAAGCTTCCACATCAAATACAAAATCCTCACTGGAGCCAGAAATAAGGGAGAGATTGCCTTCTTGGATATATCAGTGCAACATTTCCATGATATGGCTAAAGCAACGCTTGCTCATCAAAGGGCTCTACGTAAGTAGTTGAGATCCTCCAGGCAAGGAAGAGGTGCAAATGGGCTGTGCCTTTCGGCCTTCACTTTCAGCATCTTGGCTAAAATATGACTTTAACTACCATTGAGGAGGGAATAGTGCTCTGAAATACTGCCAATGCAGGGGAAGGAGCAGACCCATCTGCCTTAACTAGAACAGGCATTCTCAACAACTGGACCACCACATTTAGGGACCCGGGGGGGGAGGAGAATGCACCTTGTAAACCTCAGTAATATTATTTTGGTTCATAACTAAAACCGTGACCTCGATGCAATTCTCTATGAAGAAACTATCTTAGTGACAGACAGGTAGCAGTCCTACTCTTTCTCTGAGGTTTGGAAGGGGATTTTGCTCTAGTATCTAAGGCATGAGGATGGAATCATCTTTATTCTTTTACAAGGCAGTGGGGAGTAGGGGATTTGGTGGGAGGGAAATTGGTGCCGCTTGAAGATTGTGAGGGGATTATGAGGGGTCAGAAATGAGAGGCGGACACAAAGTGGAAACATTTTTGATATGATATGATAGGTTATTTATAACACGCTTAATACCCAGAGGTTTCTAAGTGCTGACCCGTGGAACAAACCTGTGTTGCTCCCTGTCATCTTGCTTCCAAGGCGAGCGTGTTGTCCCTGAGCTATCCTCCCAAGACATGTCCCTTATCAGACATCATTATTAAAATAAAAGGGTTGGATAAAGGCCTCTCTGTCCCTAAACAGAGTTTCCCTACTTAGGAAACTAAAACTAAGATCAGTATGTGTCCTGTCGTCAAGAAATATAAACTGCCCTTGTATCCAAAACATACTAATCTGACCCTCACACTAGAGATGAACAACTAAGGGTGCAAACAAATGTCTCTGACTTATGTTGGGAAAAAAGTATTCACAATTAAAGCAGGTAGGTACATCCAACAGAAACACTCTTTTCCAAGGAGAAACCCTTGAACCGAGAGGGTGGTTTCCTTCCCCTGTATATGGCAAAAGTATCTCTTTTTAGAAAACAGTTCCTTAAGGATGGCAAAAGTATCTTTTCCAAACAACAGCTCTTCACAAATGGCAAAAGTGTCTCAAACAACAGTTTCTTAAGAATACCTCCTGGTATACTCCTGCGCCAGGAATCCCTTAGAAGGTTCTTCAGATCCCTTAGTATATTCTCCTGCCAGGTGTCTGGTCACAATGTCTTATACTTCCATATACTTCGAGTAGATTGCCTGGTACACTCACCTGCCAGGAATCCCTTTCTGGGGTCTTGCAGATCACCTGGTATACTCTCCTGCCAGGTATCTTCGCCCCCAAATGTTCACTACCTGGTGTACTCCTTTCACCAGGACATCTTCTCTGTGTTACTGTCCTTTAATGTAGCACAGTTGTTTTACTTCACTGTGCTTCCACTTCATTGGCTTGAGGTACTACTTGTTCCAACTTTTCCCACATCAACATTTCATACACAGGGACTTGTTCAAGTTCTGCCTTTTAATATTCTCATTAGTATTAATTTGCTTGGGATAACACTTGCTCCAACTTTTCCCACATTGGCATATCATATATGGGGACTTGTTCAAGTTCTGTCTTTATACTTTACTTGGTCAGTATTCAAATGATGCTTAAATGCCTGTTGGTATGCCCTGGGGTCCCCAATGCTTCTGGGCATACTCACTGGTGTCTTGCAGCATTCCTGACCTGTGGCACGTCGCTGCGATGAAGATTCCCCTCTGGGATGACCCCCCACAGCATTCTCAACAACTCGGCTTCCTCGCCGGCTTCTCTTCGTGACCAGGACGAAAGGCTCCTGCTTCTCGGCACGACTGTGTCTCCCGTAGTTCTGCTGCTGCCTCCTGTGCTCCAATGGTGCCTGCGGCATCTCTCATGGCCTTGAATCATGCCAGTAAATTGCTCTCAGAGTTGCAAGCTGCTGTCTGGGAATGCCTGCCTTCTCAAGCTCCGCCAGCACGGTCCTTTGCCGTACTGCTTCCTTCTCTGCAGCTTCTCTCTTCTCAAGTGTGGATAGCATCTTTAAATGTCTGGCACACTCGAGATCCTTAAAAACAACTAGCCTGCATATTACACTTGGTGTTTCTTTCGATCTGCACCAACTCCTTCCTCCTTTTCCGCGTCTCAGTACTTCAGGCTTTATTTTATTTTTATTTATTTTATTTTACTATTTGTAGAGCGAACTACAGCCCAGAGGCAACAAGGCGCTATAAGGAGATTTAAAGAAGGATTGCTTGAGGGTTACAATAAGCGGCCCCAGAAGGTATACTTAGGTAGATTCAGTTACATGGTTACAGGCGATATACAGTCCAATTACATAGTTACAGCTGGTATACAGTGAAAGTTAGTTAGTTACTCATATTCTTTTCTAGGTAGCACGAGGCATAACAGAGAGTGTGCTAGGTGATATAGTGGAGTTATGAGAGTTGAAGTCCATAGAATTTCTAGGAATTCTAAAATTATGTTGTTCAAAACTTTTATTTAGAAAAAACATTAGAAACAGGAGATGTTGAGTGTGTGTTATGTGTGTATGAGGTATGAATGGATTTCTGTCTAGAGTGATTTACAGGGAGGTGTTTCTGTATTTTACAAGCAGAGGAATGTGTATGGCGACAACAAGCCATCAAGAATTTAGGAATTATGAGGTCTTCTTCTCTAGGTAGAGAAGAATACGGAGTCTCTCTCTATGTGGTCACCACCTTCCCCTGACAGCCGTCTCCTCCCACATGATCCTCCCCATGGTACCACTCCCAGGGTCAGGATCAGGTAGCGGATGTCGTCCCCTGCCCACATGGGAGGGGATCCTTGACAGGGAATCAGTGATGACTCCACAGGATTCATCACAAGACACAGCTAAAATATCCAGATCATTTACTTCGTGTTCATGATGTGTGACGAATTGTCCTCTGCCCTGCAGGAGTACACGGATTAGTAGAGGCTAAAATGTCTGCAAATCTCTCACACCTCTACAAACCAAGAGGCAACACAATTATATAGGTAAAACAGGCAGCCAAGAGATATACCTCCTTCACCTTTTGTGGTAATGTGGGGCGAGGGAAGGCTATACTCTTACGAGGGGTGTTAATGTGGTTCAGTAGCAAACCAAACAGCGAAGTATTACAGTGTAAAATAAAGGAATGTCCAATCAAGGTTCTATACAAATATACACTTTAATTAACCACACCAGCAACAATAATAACTAACTAGAAAAATACTAAACTCACCCCCAACGAAAGAACACAGAATAAGGAAAGATAGTAGATGCTGCACTCTGGGTAATGAATCTGGGGTGAAAGGCAAGCAAAAGCAAAAATGTTCTTGAAAAAGGATATGTACTTATGAGCAACACGAGTTCAAAATGACCTAACCAGTCTCCAGGGACCAAAAATGAACAAAGGGAGCAATTAGCAGTCAACAGCACCTTCTTTGCAGTTTTTGGTGGTTCAGAAGCGCCAAACCAGACTTCTTGGCGAAGTGGGACGATCAGGAGAGAGCAAAAGGCAGCAACAGAGGGTCAATATGCTGAACTATTCTTGAAATATGCCCCAGGAAGTTCAATGGTGAAAAACACAAGAAGCCTGACTGTCTTGTCTCTCAGGGTGCTGTGAGTCCCGATCCAGGGGCTCAGGGACAAGATGAGTCCTTTTCTTGTGCAACCAAATCCTGGGGAGGCTGACTCACAACTGCAGGGGCCCTCCAACATGGTGACATCCGGGGTAGCGCTGCGGCTGGCAGAGAGGCTGGTCCTGTTCCAGCAGCAGATCACCCCCAAAGGTCCCTGGGGAGGGTTGGGGAACAGAGCTGGTTTCTGCCTGGGAACCCTGACTTCACCTCACAACTGGGGGACTTTAGAAAGGACTGCTCTCTCAGTAGGGTCTGGTGAAATTTTCTCAAGTGAGGATCCAAAGATGCTTCAAGATAATTCCCAGAAGTGGTGGGAGACCCCTTCTTTTATAGGCAAAAGTCCTGAGGTGATTGGACTAAAGCAACCCTGCTTTATGGGTCCAATCCCTGCTCTTGAAATGTGTGGACTTTGCCCTTATGATATAACATCCAAAGTGCTTTGCTCCAGAGGAAGTGGGGAAAAAGAAAGAGAGGCAGAGTGAATCAAGATGGCAGGACCCTCCCAAAACTCTACAGATCCCTCCCTCGCTTTCCCTAACTATGCCCCCTCTCCTACTCCTTAGGATCAAAGGTCTTTAGAAATGCAACCTCTGGTGTGAGGCCTGGCTTTCTGTGAATGGGTGTGTCTCTTGGTTTTTGCTCTCAGGCCAGCGTCCTGTAGAGGGCTGTCCCATGGACAAGGATGTTACCTGCCCTTAGAAAAGAACAAAGAGAGGCACCCCACCAGTCCACCTTCTTGCCGGTAGGGAAGGGTCCATCCTGTCTGGGGGAATATGCATAACCCTTCCACAGCTGAACTTGGCCCACAGGGCTGACAAATGTGCAAGATCAATTTAATGTGGCTGGAATAACGAGAGAGAGAGAGAGAGGCTGGCCACCATACCCTAACTCAGGTATGCCTTATATTTACAGTTTTATGTCCCACCAGGACAACAACTTCAGAGTTATGTCTTTTTTGGAGCAGGGGTGCATATATTAAATGCAGCCCTTGCTCTGCAGAGACTTGAGTGTCACTGCAGCTGTAAAGAGGGCACCTGAGACCTCTGAACCGGCTCTGTCCCATGGTACAGCAGGTACTGTGAATCAGGATACTGATGCAGCAAGGCAATTGTGCAAAACTAATAATACTATGGAAGTGAAAGCTAGCATTTCTGTGTATGAACATATGTTGTTCTTGCATTGTTATGAAGACTTTCTGATGTGTCTGACTACTGTACAGAGACAAAGGAAAATGAATATTATATCTGGACATTTGGCATGCAAGTAGCATAAACACAACTATTACAGGGTCATTGGTGGGCCAAAAAAGATTACTCAGATAAGAATTGTCATTGCTAATGGGCAGCAATTCACCCGTAGCTGTCAAATTGCTAATGTGTATGGGGAACAAAAAGCGTGCAAAAAATGATAAGATACATAAGAAATTTAAAAAACTTAAATGGGAAGAGATGGTTGACATTAGGACCGTCTGTCGATTTTGGAATATTGTTAATGGCAATGTGCAAGCTATATCTTTTAATGGAGTAATAGAAGTTATACCTAATTCATCAACTAATAATTACTCCACTATTGACACACATTGGGTATATTCAGGAAGTGTTGAAAGGATTGTCAAACTTTTGAGGTCTTTAAAAAAGTCCAATTCAGTGCGACCTGAAGGACTCTGTAATGATGTATTAAATAAGGATGCTATTTTCTGGGATCCGATATTACACAGATTATTTACATCAATAAGTGCCACTAGTAACATGCCGACTAGTTTGACACATTGTATAATTTTCTTGTAAATAAGGATGACGATAGGGCAGACCCTAGGAACTATAGGATACTTGCAATGATTGATGCCTCCACCAAGGTCTTGCACATTTACCATTATTAGAGTCAAGTATGGATCACACAAAAGAACATCTTACCAATGAATCAGACATGCTTTAGGGAAGTCTCCCCACATTAATTAACACCCTGTCTCTTGTAACCATCATTCGTGTGGGCAAGTGATACGTATATGTGGACTATACACGTAGCATACATTGATTTTAGTGCTTCATTCGCCATCTGCTGTGGGCCAAGTTACAATCTTTGGATATAACTGCAGACCTTTTAAAGATGATCATAACACTGCATGAAAATACTACTGTTGCTGTACGTGTTGACCACAAGGGTGTGCTTGCTTGCATCTACCCTGTTTAACTTTTGACTTGCTGATCTTACCACCCTTAGTATTGATGCTGTATCCCCTCCTACGTTAAGTACATCAAACCTTCAATGTTAAAGTTACGTGGACAATCTGGTGTTGCTGGATAGTACCCCCTTTGGCCTTCAAAGTCAATGGGCCTCATTACAAGGTTGGCCCTCCGGTAATAACGATACCGGTAAGGGAATACCGGCATTGTATACCGGACTGGTGCATTACGACCCGCAATGCCGGTGCTACCAGCAACTGCAGGGACCTGTAGTGACCAGATAGGACCTACCGGTATGGGCTTCGGGCATGTGGCAGCCGTGCCAGTAACACCGGCTTGCCTTAAGGAAGTGATCATTATGAGTTGAACGGACATGCACTTACCGGCATCCAGATGCCGGTAAGAAGGGTCACCATGATGCTGCTAACACGAGCATCACGGGGCAGCCGTTAATAACAATCTCCTGTGTCCAGACCTGCCACAGGTGCACACAATCAGCACAGGTGGAGGCAATGGAGGCTGGCCCAGCACAAAAGGAGCACACCCACACACCGGACCCCATCCAAGTCCAAAATGATACCACTAGCAGTTGCTATACAGGAGCTGGAGGACATGCCTGCACTGCTACTCCTTGAGCTGGCAGTAAACCAGGGAATGCAGAGGAGGCGCAGGAGGAGAAGGAGGGTGAGAGCAGGCCAGCACATACCACCAGTGCAGGCAGTGGTACCACGCAGGCAGCAACCAATCCCTTGCATAAGGGCCAGTCCATTTGACTTAACCCCTGCACCGATCCACACCCTGTACCGCCTGGACAGGGACACCATCACTAACATATTGAACCTCATTCATGATGACCTGGTCAGCCTGATCAACATCCACACCGACATCCCCCCGCTGCTGAAGGTAGTGTCTGTGCTCCACTGTTACGCTCACCTGACTCCCACGGAGGCGCTGGCCTGGTTCGCGCTGCTGTGACCTCTTCTAAGGTGATGCGCAGGGTTCGGAAGACGGACTGGACCGGGCTCCCAAATCTGGCTTGCCTGGCTCGCAGAAGTATCCTTCTGTAGGCAAAAATAGGGGATTAACTGTCTGCGGGGTAATGCAATCGGCCTCCCACTTTCCCCTCTCACCCTCCTCGAAACCCTTCTGTGATTTCTCGTAGCGTCTCACCTTAGGGTCTGGAAGGACGAGCTCTCCATCCTGCTTCTGATGCAGGGGCGCGTTGGTATCCAGTTACTTCACTGGATTTTCGGATTGGTGAGAACCAAACTTGCTTGGCTTCCAGGTAAGTTTTTTTGATAAGAGGTTCCCCTTGTGTCCATGCATTAAAGTACTAATGCTAGTGTCTTTTTCCCCATAGGGGCCGGGGTACGGAATGCCGGGGAACAGGCACCGACCCGAGATGAGAGGTGAAATCCTTGTAGAAATCAGGTAAGTCTTTAATGAGCGTTTTTTTTGGTAATGTCTTTTCATTCGCTCATTAATGCTGATGTCTCTTTTTCCCCTTAGGGGCCGGGGTCCGGAAATGCCAAGATGCGGCGCGGACCCGAAATGAAGAGGGAATGAATCAACAGGTAAGTCTTAACATGGAGATTTAGCTTTCCTTATTCCCTTCTCTCTCTCACCTTTTGTTCTGGTCTTTTTCTCCCGAGGCGCTGGGGCGTGATTACGAATCCGGATGATCGCTGCTGAACATGGAGGCGCCCTGTAAAGGTGAGTGGAATGCGGCGCTGCAGCGATCGACGCGATGAGCTTTTAAATTAAAGTCTTCCTTTTCAGGAAGGATTGTCGGCGAGATGTCTCCGGGATGCGGATTTAGCAGGTAAGGACTTTTCCTTCTTCTGTCCTCTTCTTCTCTTCCTTTGCAGGTGATCCAGGATGCTGGCAGGCGTGGCAGAAGTCAGGATGCAGGAGCAGACACGGTGAGCGTCCAGCTGCTAGATGCAGAACAACGCGAAGCACGTGTAGCTGTTCGGGTGGGGTTTAAATAGCCTTGGAAGAAGTTCCAGGTATGTATCCTTCCTCCAATCAGGTATGTATCCTTCCCCGACCACGCCCGGATGGTAAATTAGTCCCACAGGTAAAGTAGTTCCTTTCAGGCCTCAAGGAGGCCGGGATCCTGCAGCATGGTCTGCATCAGGTAAGTGCACCCAAGCACTCCCATAATGAGCCTGGCGCCTATGGCGCCAGGACTGATATCTTTTATGAGCCTGGCGCCATAGGCGCCAGGACACTGTCCAAAGGGCCCCTATATGGGGTTGCTGGGTCCTTCCTTGGGGACTGGATGTCCGCTTTCGGGGACGCAGGGCTTGAACCGGCTCCCCGGGAGCGGGCATCATGACAGCACTCCCCCCCAAGGCCCCTCCCAAGGTTGTTCCCTCCGGGGGTTTTGGTTTGTCTGGGAAGAGTCGGTGGAATTTCCTGACTAATCGAGGTGTATGCACATGGTCGCTGGGTTCCCACGACCTCTCCTGAGGTCCGTACCCCTTCCAATCAATTAGGTAGAACAGTTTTGACCTAAACATTTTTGAGTCTAAAATGTTCTTCACTTCGAATTCGGGCTCCCCATCTATTAGAATAGGTTCTGGAGGTTTGAGTAGTCGGGTTCCGGGTACCACTGGTTTCAGAAGTGACACATGAAAAACAGGGTGAATTCGCATACTAGCCGGTAAATCAAGTTTAACAGCCACTGGGTTAATTATTGCCGTAATAGAATTTAGGTCCCAGATATTTTGGGTTAAAAGTTCGAGGCCCTTTGAGTGGTAAATGTCTGGTAGCTAACCACACTTGATCGCCAATCTGATACGGAGGTGCTTCACTCTGATGTAGATGAGCATTCTCCTTGTATTTTCTCTTGGCTTGTTGTAAATGCGTAGTTGCCTCTTTGAAGGCTTGGGTAATTGTAGAATGCAGATGTTCTACTGCAGGCATTCCGAGGTTCTGAGGTGAGTCAAGGTTTGAGGTTCGAGGGTGATGCCCAAACAAAGTATAAAAAGGACTGTGGCCAGTTCCTGAGTGTACCGAATTATTATATGCGTATTCGGCTATCCAAAGAATGTCTTTCCAGTTGCTTTCAGATTGCTGTAACATACACCGTAAGTACTGTTCAAGGGTCTGATTTGTCCTCTCGGTCTGACCTTCGGTCTGGGGGTGGTGACTGGTCGATAATCTTACGTCGATCTGCGCCATTTGACAACATTTGCACCAGAAGTGGGAAATGAATTGGCTTCCCCGGTCAGAGATTAGTATAGATGGGAATCCATGTAGCCGAACAATATTTTCGAGGAATTCTTTGGCTAGGACAGAAGCTGAAGGTAAACCTTTCAAAGGAATAAAGTGGGCCATTTTGGAAAACAAATCCACAATTACCAGAATAGTATTGTACCCCGAACAAGGAGGCAGGTCCGTAATAAAATCCATTGATAGGGTGTGCCAGGGTGCTGGTGGTATGTCTAGAGGTTGAAGGAGACTGGCTGGTCTTTTCTTTTGACGTTTATTTTGGGCGCAAACACCACAGGACATCACAAAAGATTTAACATCTTTTCGCCAAGAGGGCCACCAAAATTGTCGTTTCACCTTTTCCTCTGTCTTGGCAATACCGGGGTGTCCCTCTATTAATGTGTCATGATAACCGGAAATAACTAGTTCGTGTAATTCCTTATGTGGCAGGAATAAGCGTCCTTGGAAATAAGGTAAACCATTATCTATGGTAAAGTCTGATCCCTTTTGTATCCATTCCTGTAAGGTTGTAGGGTCCAGGAGTTTTTTCACTCTGGCTTGAATGTCTTCAAGCGTCTGTAACGAAGTCATGCCTAGAATCCTCTGTTCGGGAATTATTGGTACTGGTTCTGAGTTTGTATCAGATTCTCCCATTCCAATTCGGGATAAAGCGTCTGCTTTGCCATTCTTGCAGCCAGGTCGATAGGTAATCACGAAATCAAATTCAGCGAAAAACAAAGCCCATCGGAGCTGCCATGATGACTGAGACTTGGCGGTTTTCAAATACTGTAAATTCCGGTGATCAGTGATCACTGTGATGGTATGTCGAGCGCCAAGCAGATAATGCCGCCAGGCTTTAAAAGCGGACTTAATGGCTAACAGTTCTTTGTCCGTGATTGCATAATTAACCTCGGGTGCCGAGAATTTTCTGGACCAAAATGCTACGGGATGCAGTTGGTTGGTTTCGGGATCTCTTTGGGACAGGACAGCTCCCATGGCTAGGCTGGATGCGTCAGTCTCGACGACATAAGGGAGATTTGGACGCGGGTGTTTCAATATAGGTGCAGAGGTAAACTTAGCTTTTAAATCCTGAAAGGCCTGCTCGGCTTCTTCAGACCATTCAAAACGTTTATTTTTCCTCAAGAGTGCAGTAATGGGTTGTACCACGCGTGAAAATTCCGGGATAAACCTGCGATAGAAATTGGCAAAGCCGAGCATGCTTTGAACCACTTTTACAGAGCTAGGTGATGGCCATTTGAGGATGGCATCCACTTTTCTTGAGTCCATTCGGACTCCTTTGGGTGTCAGGATGAAACCTAGAAACTCGACTTCTGTGGTATGGAAAACACATTTCTCCAATCTAGCAAATAGTTTGTGTTGGCGCAGTTTTTCAAGTACTGCCCTGACGTGTTTTCTGTGATCAGATTCCGAAGAGGAGTACACCAGAATGTCATCAATATATACGACAACACAAATATCGATGAGTTCCCGAAGAACATCATTCATGAAGTATCGGAAGGCAGCCGGCGCGTTACACAATCCGAAAGGCATCACCTGGTACTCGAATAATCCATATTTAGTACGGAAGGCAGTTTTCCATTCGTCGCCTTCTTTAACTCGTACCAGATGATAAGCCCCCCAGAGATCTAACTTGGTGTATATGCAAGCGTCCTTCACCTGGTCAAGGAGTTCAGGGATCAGAGGCAGAGGATAACGGTTTTTAACCGTTATCTGGTTCAATGCGCGGTAATCAATACAAGTTCTAAGGTCGCCTTCTTTTTTGGGCACGAAGAACAAAGCCGAGGATGCCGGGGACTTTGACGGGCGAATAAAACCATTAGCTAGGTATTGATCCAAATATTGGGCCTCATTCCGAGTACGGCGCTAACCAATGGCGCTATTAACGCCTTGGTTGACGCCGTACCCGGACCGGCAGCGCCTTGGTGGTTGGCGGAATTACCGCCCCATTCCAAGGTTGGCGGGGCGGTAATTCCCCAATCCCCATTTACCCTTCCCCATTCCCATTCTTGCCCCATAGGGCATAATGGGAGTGGGGAAGGCGTCAATTACGCCACCGTAAATTACGGTGGCGTAATTAACATCAAGGTCCCTTAGCGCCATGGTATTTAACGCCTGCTAAAAGCAGGTGTTAGAAGCACCATGGCGCTAAGGGAACTCGGAGTATGGCGGTAAGGGATTACCGCCACCGCTCTCGTTAGCGGTGGCCGCTATCCCTTACCACCATACTCGGAATGAGGCCCATTGTCTCAAATGCAGATTCTCAGGTTCGGTAAGGGCATAAATCCTGCTACAAGGGGGTTGTGCACCGGGCACCAGATCGATTTGGCAATCGTACGATCTGTGAGGAGGTAACGTGTTGGCCTGTTCCTTTTGGAAGACGTCCTGAAAGTCTTGGTATTCCGGAGGTAGTTGCATGGAGGCAGAGGTTACAGATGCTAGATTAATCTTCAGGTTTTCTGGGTAGCAGGTTTGTGTACAATCCGGGAAGGTTATTCTCTTAGCTCGCCAATCAATTCGAGGATTATGTGTCTCTAACCAAGGGATTCCAAGAATAACCTGAAACTGTGGAGCCTTTATTACATCAAACACAACACCCTCCCGATGGCCGTCGGGACCAATAAGAGTCACCTCAGTAGTGGAATGTGTTACCGGTCCAGAGGCAATTTCAGTTCCATCGACTGTGGTGATGACATCTTTGCTGGTTTTAGGACGGAGAGGGAGGTTAATCCTAGAGACCAATTCACGATCCACATAGTTTCCAATAGCCCCACTATCGATGTATGCCTTTATTGCATGCAACCGCTTAGGCTGTTCTGGATCTACGAGAACCATTGGCACAATGAAATGCAAGGTCTGAGAGTTAGTTTTCAAGCTCGGCAAGCGGACCCCTACACTTGTCGGGCGGAGTTGTTTCCCAAAACAGAGTCTTCATGGTTTTTATCAGCGGCTCCTACCGCCTTTCGGGGCGGTTTTGCCAGGCAATCTCGTAGAAAGTGTCCAGAATTCCCACAATAAAGACATAATTTTAACTGCTGCCTCCTTTCACGTTCCTTTTGAGTTAAGGGTCCTTTAACCCCTCCAATTTGCATAGGCTCAGAGACATCAACTCCCTTGGGATTAGCATGGGTCTTGACCAACACCCGGGTCTCAAACCTGGACCGATCTGCTTTTCTGTTTTGAAGTCTGTGATCCAATTGGACCACTAAGTCTATATACTCTGTGCATTCTTGGGGCGGATTTACAACTTGGGCCAAGACATCTTTAAGTTCTCTGCGAAGGCCTCGATAAAACAACGTGACTCTTTTATCCTCTGGCCATCCCGTTTCCACAATTAGTCTATTAAAGGTTGCAATATAGGATAGGAGGTCCTCATTGACCTGTCGCAGGGATAGAAGTTCGTCATCCAGAGCCTGCCCCTGAGAGTGTCGAGCAAATAACCTTTCCATGCTTGCTTGAAACCTTTGAAAATCACGGAGAATCGGGTCATCTTGAGTAACCAGTGGAACTGACCAATCGGCAGCGCAGCCGCTGAGCTATGACAATACAAAGGCTACCTTGGTCTGATCATTAAGGAAGGCCCCAGGTCTGCATAGGAAGTGCAAACGACACTGATTCATGAATATGGCGAATCGTTTGGGGTCCCCAGCAAAGCGTTCGGGTGGGGCCAGCGGCATGTTTCCAGGTAGATTAATCTGCACAGGATTACTGGAAACCACAGGAGCGGGGTTCCCTCCGGAACCGGGTAGAGGAGTTTGCCCAGCTTGACCTTGCAAAAGCTGTCTGGCCAGGTCATCAGTTCTTTCCTTTGATATTATTAATTCCCTCCTGAGGGCATTAGTCTCTTGACGAGTGGCATGTACTTCGGCCCGTAATTCCCCCAGTAATTGGGCCAACTGATCAGTCTCAGAACTTTCCATAGCGCCTGGGTGGGAATTTGTAGGAAGTCTTCGCGTTCTGTTACGCTCACCTGACTCCCACGGAGGCGCTGGCCTGGTTCGCGCTGCTGTGACCTCTTCTAAGGTGATGTGCAGGGTTCGGAAGACGGACTGGACCGGGCTCCCAAATCTGGCTTGCCTGGCTCGCAGAAGTATCCTTCTGTAGGCGAAAATAGGGGATTAACTGTCTGCGGGGTAATGCAATCGGCCTCCCACTTTCCCCTCTCACCCTCCTCGAAACCCTTCTGTGATTTCTCGTAGCGTCTCACCTTAGGGTCTGGAAGGACGAGCTCTCCATCCTGCTTCTGATGCAGGGGCGCGTTGGTATCCAGTTACTTCACTGGATTTTCGGATCGGTGAGAACCAAACTTGCTTGGCTTCCAGGTAAGTTTTTTTGATAAGAGGTTCCCCTTGTGTCCATGCATTAAAGTACTAATGCTAGTGTCTTTTTCCCCATAGGGGCCGGGGTACGGAATGCCGGGGAACAGGCACCGACCCGAGATGAGAGGTAAAATCCTTGTAGAAATCAGGTAAGTCTTTAATGAGCGTTTTTTTTGGTAATGTCTTTTCATTCGCTCATTAACGCTGATGTCTCTTTTTCCCCTTAGGGGCCGGGGGCCGGAAATGCCAGGATGCGGCTCGGACCCGAAATGAAGAGGGAATGAATCAACAGGTAAGTCTTAACATGGAGATTTAGCTTTCCTTATTCCCTTCTCTCTCTCACCTTTTGTTCTGGTCTTTTTCTCCCTAGGCGCTGGGGCGTGATTACGAATCCGGATGATCGCTGCTGAACATGGAGGCGCCCTGTAAAGGTGAGTGGAATGCGGCGCTGCAGCGATCGACGCGATGAGCTTTTAAATTAAAGTCTTCCTTTTCAGGAAGGATTGTCGGCGAGATGTCTACGGGATGCGGATTTAGCAGGTAAGGACTTTTCCTTCTTCTGTCCTCTTCTTCTCTTCCTTTGCAGGTGATCCAGGATGCTGGCAGGCGTGGCAGAAGTCAGGATGCAGGAGCAGACATGGTGAGCGTCCAGCTGCTAGATGCAGAACAACGCGAAGCACGTGTAGCTGTTCGGGTGGGGTTTAAATAGCCTTGGAAGAAGTTCCAGGTATGTATCCTTCCTCCAATCAGGTATGTATCCTTCCCCAACCACGCCCGGATGGTAAATTAGTCCCACAGGTAAAGTAGTTCCTTTCAGGCCTCAAGGAGGCCGGGATCCTGCAGCATGGTCTGCATCAGGTAAGTGCACCCAAGCACTCCCATAATGAGCCTGGCGCCTATGGCGCCAGGACTGATATCTTTTATGAGCCTGGCGCCATAGGCGCCAGGACACTGTCCAAAGGGCCCCTATATGGGGTTGCTGGGTCCTTCCTTGGGGACTGGAAGTCCGCTTTCGGGGACGCAGGGCTTGAACCGGCTCCCCGGGAGCGGGCATCATGACATCCACTTACTGGCCACAGACAGCTACCAGCATACAGTGGAGCAACTGCATGGCATCTCACAACCATGTTTTTCCCGTGTGCTGAACCAGGTGCTGGATGCACTCCTAAAGCACGCAAGGGCCCACATATCCCTACCACGGACTGTGGAGGAGGCAAATGCTACCAAAATTGCATTCTATGCATTGGCAGGCATGCCAAACGTCATTGGTATCCTAGACTGCACTCATGTGGAGCTGGTAGTCCGGCATGCCATGGACGTGGTGTACCGCAACCGGAAGCTATACCACTCCCTCAATGTCCAGATGGTGTGTGATGCAAGCAAGATAATTACGCATTGCTGTGCTAGATACCCTGGATCCACACATGAGGCAATGTTGCTGCAAAACTCCACGCTTCCCCGCTACATGGAACGACAAGCTGCACAATGTGCCTGGCTGCTGGGTAAGTCTGACCACAGGGCCATGGGGGTGTTGTTGGTGGGGGACCACAGGCATATGGGACCTGTCTGCTGTCTGGGCCATGGGTGGGTGTTCTTGGGGGGGGGCACAGGCATATGCAACCCGTCGGCTGTCTGGGCCATGGGGGTGTTGTTGGGTGGGGACCACAGGCATATGCAACCTGTCTGCTGTCTGGGCCATGGGGGGTATTGTTGGGGGGGGCACAGGCATATGCAACCTGTCTGCTGTCTGGACCATGAGAGGTGTCGTTGGGGGTTTAGATTGGACACCGTCCTGGGTGCCAAACACTGGGACCCCAATGATTTCAGCAGAATGCATGAGACTGACAATGGATGCAGACGGCCTACATGGCTGTACAGCAATGTGTAAATGGTAGCAACAAACACAGTGCCCACCCCTGCACATGCACATGGTACATCATTAGACCGGAGCCACAGGTACCACAGTGCACCATCCTGCCGTCACAAAGCAAAATTCACATGAGCGCAGCAATGCACATCACAGGCCATGCAGCCATGACTGTGCGAAAAATAAAAGCCTCTCAGGGAATCCCCTGTCACTGCTCCTGCCCGACAGGAACACCACAGACCACCATGCCATTCCGTGCAGCTGAAGGGACAGTTAAAAATCCAAAGTCACATGGATGTAGCAAATAGATTTCATCAAGTAGTCAAGATCAAAGGAACGTATCCCTACTCTGGCGGACCATACCACCAATTCTATTGTGCGATAGTCGCATGGGTGAAGTTATTGACGGACATGAGCATGGCGTCATCAAGTAGTCGAAAGCATGATGGGCAAACCTACATGTATCATGTCGGAAATCAGGAAAATGCATCATACAGTGCTGTACATGCATTCTGATTCTTCCTCTGCCACACACCCATCACATATGAGTACATTATGGGCCTTCTGACCTCATCTATGTGAGTGCTGTTTCAGATGTCAAGGCCCCTAAGTTGTGAACGTTACCCATGCTCCCCCACCATGGATCGACACCAAGCACAACAACCTGATTCTTACTCTGATGAAATGCCAATAGCTGGCAGTGGAAATCTCTTGCATTTGACCATGAACAATGTACAGCCCGTGCACACAAGGAATGGCAAATATACTCACAATCAAAATATCTTTTGCTCCCATGCAGGTAATGCTGGGTCTCCTGAAGCCGTGGCTCCTCACCCTTGTCAGGCATCCACTCAACAGGCACAAAGAGGACTACAATCGTGCACATGCACGCACTCGTGTGATGATTGAGCAGACTTTTGGCCTGTTGAAGGCACGGTTTCGCTGCCTCAGCAGGTTCATTGGTGCACTCATATACGGGCCTGAGAAGGTGGGCAAGATTGCATAGGTATGTGTCATGCTGCACAACATCTGCATCTGGCGCAACGTACCCCTGCCTCCTGACATGGACCAAATTCCACCGGATGATGAGGAGGATGATGGAGAAGATGCTGCACATCGGCCACGTCACAATCTCCGTGAAGGACGTGCTGTGCGCCAATCTTTGATTGCACTATATTTTTGATGGACTGGGTTACACAAGGGGCTGGGAACGGGGGGCACTGTGCACTGGGAATGGGGTACACTGGGCAGTGGGCACTGATGAAAGATAAATTGACACACACTCAAGAAGCAATGTCCAGTCATGTGTTTTTCATAAGCACACCAGGTGTATTAATGCAATGACAACTATGTACATGAATCAACGTTGACCTCTACCCTCAACATACTACAAACTACCCCCATCCCCATAGCCCAACATCCCCACAAACCCATGCCCCCCCATGGCCCAACACCCCCACGTCCCCACCCCCAATGGCCCAAAACCCCCACACACACGCCCCCACCCCCCATGGCCCAACACCCCCACACACCCACGCCCCCATCCCCCAACCCCCACCCCCCACCCCCATGGACCAACACCCCCACACACCCATGTCCTCCCTGCACTCAATTCGAGTTCTACTGGACTCCCTCCTGACATGTCCAGGTGTCTCAGGCTACCGACGCCCCCTTTTAGATGGAGGGGGTTATTCCACCGGCTGGCGCATAATGCGCATGGACCTGCGCACAGGGCTTGTCTGTGTCGAGCTCGCCGGGGTTGAGCTTGACAATGGTGGGGGTTGTGGGTCGGCTGGGGCAGGATGAGATTGGCCCTGGTGGCAGCCAACTGTTTTACAGCATGCGTCATGGCTGCCATGCCCTCACACAACCGCCTGGCCACACGGTATACAGCATGTGTAACTGCCTGGGTGCTTTCCTGATTGGCCCGGCGTGTGGCTTCGCCTTCGGCAAGGTATTGTTTCACCATGTCGTGCATGTCCTGCTGGGGCCCCTCCATGCGGCTCAGCTGCCCCTCAAGGTCCCGTATGGATGTTGCAGACGGTGGTTGCACGGGAGGTGGTGAGTTACTTCTTACAGGGCTAAACTAATTTTCGGTCATCTCCTCCGCAGTACTGTGTCCACCAGATCCATCTCCTATAGAGCACTGTGGGGTGTCCTGCATGGGCGATGTGTGTTGCATGTCCTCGGACATGCAATGGCCTGCTGTTTCCGTATCCTCCTGCTTCTCGTCCTCCTGTGCGCTATGCTGTGCGAATTGTGCCGCCTCACCTATGTCATTTGTGGCCGTTGACTGCGACCCCTCGACATCACTGACTGCTGGTGATGCATCCTCCTGCACATGAGGTGTCTGCTGGGGGGCCCGAGTTTTCTTGATTGTGACCTGTGGAGCCGGTGTGTCTTTTGGCATGCGTGCCTTGATGGCACCAACGTGTCTGGCGTGGGGCTCCTGACTCTGTCATAGCTGGCTGGTCCTCTTGCTCTCCAGCCTGTTCGCCCTGTTGGCTGGAGGGCTGTGCCTTGGGAGCAGTGGCTTTCCTTGGGCGGGCCCTTGACGTAGATGGCCTCTTGGCGTCATTGTCCCCTCTGCCCATGCATGCAGGTGTTTTACTGGTAGTTGCGGTGTGTTCCACATCGCTGTCAATTGAGAAAACCCTATATGTATCAGCAAAGAAATGATTTCCTGAAGGAAGTTCCGGAAGTGTGAACATGAATGAAAGAGAGGACTGGTGACATCATGTGAAGCAGAGGTGACGCACCCAGAAGAGATGCAAATGAAGTAAGAATATAAACCTTATAGAATCTGATGACGAACTAGTGAAGTAAGCAACATTTCGGGAGCAAAATGAAGATTGCACGTGCAGAGAAGCACTGAAGAAAATGCAAAGCCATTTTACAACTGTACAGACGCAGTAACGCAAGTAGACAAAGTAATCACAAGGCTGGCTACATAGTGAATAGATTGCAGTAGATGCGCCAACGTATATATATATATAGGAATATATAGAATCTGGATGTTCCACGACGCACTTTAGCAGAATTGGACCCTGTGAATGAAAGGGCTGGAAGTGTGACGCAGCAGAATAAGGATAGCTGACAGCGAAGGAAGATTTGAGAAAGGCTTGTCTGGCCCAGTGTCAAGAGTTGGGGCCACCGAGAGCCTAGTTACCTACTTAAGAAGATAAATGACTGTGAGAAGTAAGCTCAGATCCTGTTTGAGGTGTAATGGAAAACTACTGAAGATGCCAAGATTTCTTCATTTAATAGTGTTAAATACAACGAGAAGCTCAAAAACATGGTCTCCAGTCACATGGTCAGATGAAAATAGGCAGTGGGGCGAGCTACACCAAGACCAGAAAATAGGGCCATGCCTTCACTCCCTTTTATTCTCAGGCGCAGTGAGCCTCTACAAGGCCGAGTTCAAAGACATTATTTCAATGGCAGAGCGCAGGAGTGATGATGGATGTTGGGCTTATTGGGTGGGGAGGCATGACCAGGCCAACCCCCCAGCACCTGGAGTACAAGTTACGTGCTGCTAGTGAGTGGACTATTCCAGAAGGGTACAAGCGTGCCAACCAATTATAGAGGGCCACATATTGAAGAGCCCTATAGTTTGAGAAGTCAATAGTATGTCGTGTATTAGACTGACACGGAAGATGACTTGCACTTAGGATGGGCTTAGTTGTTCACCTGATCTTAGAGACACAATCACGTCCCTGTATCCCATAGAAAGTATATGTAGATGTTCCCCACTGACTAACCACAACCCCTAGTAAGTTTTCTTATTTTTCCACGTATCCTGACATCACTCATGATGAATACTTAGTATAAAAGAACTGTTTTTTATTAAATGCTTTGAGATAATTCTGTGCGGCATCCGTTGATGTCCGTTGTACTCCCTGTTTTAAAGACTTGTGATTAAAACAACCTTGATTTTTGCCAACTTCCTGAGTCAGTCTGATTATTGATGTATGAGTAAGATCTGCATCCCCATAAATCTCACATATTATTACCTCGTCTTAAAGGACCCGTTCCCCTGGTTCACTTGGTAGCAGAGAGATGATGGTTATCAAGGCCCATCGAGCAGTGAGCTCTTGGAGATTGCGGAACATCAGGCGTCCTCTGCCATTTAGCTGGAAAAACGCGAGGTTTCCCTTGGAGAGCGGCCGATATAGAAAACTTGCAAGTAAAGAAGATACAGGTGGGACGGGCCCCTCTTTCACAAAATCCCTCCTGGTTTCCACAGGCGCTGAGCGGACCGAAGGCGAAAGTGGCCGGTTGGAGGAGGAGACGATCCTGAGTGTCAGGAGCCGAAAGGCGAATGGTGAGTGGATTGAGGGAAATGGCAAATAATGTGAGAACAGGGGATTGTGCTAGAAGTAAAAAGTAACGGGGGGGTTGGTGGCGTAAATATAGGATGAGGAGCGTCAAGACGAGGAGAGTCTAGATAAGCCCAGAGTCCTACGCTCAAGGAGCGTCTAGAAGGAGTTATTCCAAAACCCAAGTGTGTAAAACTAGGCTGCACATGGACAAGGTCTGTGAGAGGGAATAATTCCAACTCTTATTTGAGAAGTTAGGGGCAAGTAATAGCAGCGAAGAGCGCTGAGGAAGTACACGTTGAAAGTCGACTAGTTTGTCTGTTTGTGTATTTTATGTATTGGAAAAAGTGAAGTGTCGAAGAACGACAAGGATCGGTTATGTACCTGATTTAGCCATTGCCAGTGCCGCACGAAGTAGGTAGATTGGAGTAAAATTGTGAACTAGAGGGTTTGAGCGGCGACTGTTGGTGCACGCACATATTTATTGTTTTTCTGAAATGTATTTTGTGTAAGGTAACAGTAAGTATCGACAGTCAATTGAGACTTGTCAAAATGGGGGATGTTACTCCACTGATGCATCTTTGCAAGCAACTGCCAAAAAACGCACCCAAGTTTAAACAGTATAGTGCAGAATGGGTTAAGGGTACCACAGACAAAATGTTCATGCCATGGCCACAAGGGGGATCACTGTCAAAAGCAGTTTTGCAGCACATGACCACATACTTGCATGCTGCATGCTTATTACAGGAAAGAAATTGGAGAAAAGGTTAGCTAGCTTAGAGCTTTGTAAGATGTACCACAAGGAATGAGAAGATCCGCCTCCCGAGGATTGTATGCTTGAGTGCAGGGAGGAAGGTGTTGAGCCTTCTGCTCCCCTTACAGCGTCTGCATCGAGGAAGTAAGGCTAGGGGAAGATCAAGACAAACGGGATAGAAAAGACAGGGAACGAGAGAAACGATTGAAAGAGGATGAACATAAAAGGAAGATTAGACAAAGGTGAGAGCAAATGTATCAGGAGGAGCAACTAAGAAAGGAAGAAAGGGCAGATGAACAGAGAAAGTATTCCAACAGGCAGAGAGTGATTGAAGAACGAGACAGGCTAGAAAAGAAGAGAGAAGAGAAGAACAGAAATTACAAGATAAAAGAATAAAAAGACGAAGAGACGAAGAAGTGTGTAGAGCAAACAAAAGAAGGGAAGAGAAAAGACAGGAGGAGGACAGAGTTAGATGGGAAGTGAAGAAGCAAAGGAATTAGATGTAGAAATTGAACTAAAAAGGAGATAGAGGGCACGCGATATTGATCGCATTGAGAAAGAGTTGATGGAACCAGTCCATTGATATCATGGGGCGACATGGAGGAGTTCCTCCCGTCGCAAGGAGCAATGCCAGGATCGTCTAAGGTAAACCTAGATGGGAATTTCGAGATAGGAAGTATCAGAGATAGAATCGATAAAGCTTATCAGGAGATTAGGACAAGAAGTGAATCGAGAAGTAAGGGAAAAGATCCACCCACAGGTGTCTAGTCACAAGGCAAGGAAGGTAGCCCTTTTAGTCTGGAGCATAGAGCCTTGTCCTTGGACAGGCTGACTTTAAATAGAGATGAAAAAGATGAAAGCCATACTAGTTGGGGACTAGATATGTCAGACGAAACAGAGAAATCTTCCATGAGGAAGAGGGAGAAAGTGCATGCGGTCCTGAAGGATGTCTGCAGATGGAAAAGTAAGTATGATGGCCAGATTTAGACAAACCTAAAAATAGGACGCCAGACCCCATGGCGTACCTAGAGCGACCTAAAGGACGATCGCATAGTGAGAGGAGGGAATCGCCACCATATGTGAGCAGGTTGAGGTCATTGCCAGGTAGAAGGCAATCAGGAAGCATTGTCCCCACTATGAGTAGGCAGAGGACGGGAGTGGATTGCGGATTTGGGTTCATGCAATTCCCCCTACTGGAGAAACGAGGGGCCAGACCTCTGTATATCCCTTGGCCCCAAATAGAAAAGGATAATTTGAGATGCAAATTCCCTAGTTTAACGGTGGGTGCAGGAAAATTGATTTATGAGCTAGAAAAGATGACAGGAGGAAATACGTTAGCGATAGGGGACATTAGGGGTCTCCTAGCAGCCATTTTTGGGGAAATCTGGAAGAGAACAGGTTATTCGAGTGTCACGGCACAGAACTAAGCTCATGACGGAGCACCATTCAATAATTGCAGGGCGGCTGTCTGGAAAGCGCTCAGGGTACAGTATCCTGATACGTCAGATATGGGTGCAATTATGGCACGTAAAATGAAAGATGACGAGGATCTGCCTGCTTATATTCAAAGTATTCAGGAACAGTGGACTTTGGAAATGAAGGAGCCTTGGGGAAATCAGTGCTAGTATATTACCACATTTTGTGTCAGGGGTTGCCAGAACGGGTACAGAGACAGCTCAAGAAGCTAGTGGGAATGGAAGCGAAGTCATGGGCAGAGATACAGTTGACTATCGCGCATCATTGCCGATTGCTGCAAAAGAAAAATAAGAAGAAAGAGGATGCCAGGAAACTTGAGGAAGCTAAGTTCGTCCAGAAGAAATAATCAAAGTATGCCATAGAAGGAGTGGTACTGACAAGCGGAGAGGGGCTGGGAATGCAGCAAGCAGTAGGTATGTCCCAGGCGAGTAATCAACGCCAGTCGGATCAAGAAGGGAATGCGTTCGTGCTGAGTGGCAGAGGTATGGGTTTCAGAGGAAGAGGTGGTTTCCAGTTGAAGAAATGTGTCTTTCCTTCGTGCTGAATACACAGTTTCGCTGGGAAGAGCATTGAATAGGTGATTTGGTTATTGCACAGCCTGAGTTTGACATGGGTGAACAACCTCCTTTGGGCTTGGACTGATGGAGAAAAGTCTGGATAAAACTGAATGTCATCGCCATCATAGTGGAGCTTGCTCTTCTCCCTTGCCAGTCTTAAAATCGTGTCCCTGCCCTAATAGCTTAAGAGTTTGGCTATGACCGGGTGGGGAGGTGTCCCCGGGATTGGTCTGGTTGCAGGGATCCTGTGGGCTCTTTCCACCACGAATAATTGCGACAGAGCAGTGGGGCCAAATAGCTCAGTGCATAGTTTCTCAATGTGCTCCTCCATTTTGATTTGTGACTGATGTCCCCTGACTCCGACTATCCTATATTATTCAGTCTGGAACGACCTTCCAAATCCTCATTTTTAGCCAGAACTGTTTTCATTTGGCCCTCTAGTGTCGAGACTCGTGTGGTAAGGGCTGATGCACCGTCGTCCAGGTCAGAGACTGTCATGATGCCTACCCCCCGGGACCCAGACCAAGTCCAGCAACCCCGGAAGCAGGCATCAAGTTATTCTAAGCAAGCCCAACAACCCCTGCTAGGGGCTATTTGGGTGCAGTCCTGGCACCTTTGGCTCCAGGCTCATAGATTAAAACTTACCTGATGCAGACCATGCTGAAAACTCACCTGATGCAGACCATGCTGCAAGAGCTCCAAGCCAAAAGAGGCTTGGAAGGGACTACTTTACCTAGGGACTATTTTTTTACTCGGGTGGGGCTGGGGATGAATACTTACCTGGGACTACTTTGGAGGCTATTTAAACCACGCCCGAAGAGCAGCACACGCTTCGCGTTATTCTGCATCCAGCAACGTAACGCTCACCGTGCCTGCAAGTCTGCATCCAGTCTTCTGCCACGCCCGCCTCGAGTCTGGAGCTCCTAGAAAAAGGGAGAAAGAAGGAGAAAAGGTTAGAACAAGAGCAATACCTTTGATCCTTACCTGAATTCCCGATCCATCGCGCCTTCAAGCTGGAAGAAAGAAGTTATTTAATGCGCGTCGCCTCGCCTGCAGCAGCGCCGCGTTGAACTCACCGGCCTTCACAGCATCTTCACATTCCACTGCATCCTTCTGCATGCTCCCGCCGCACTCCGGTGAGCCAAGGGAATACACAGAGGCAATATTAGTTACCCCCCATTGACCTACCTGATTTTACCACAGGGGGTACTATTCCTCTTCACGGGTCGGCGCAGCTTCCACTGCATCCTCGCCGAACCCCGGCCCCTAAGGGGAAACAAAGGAACAGCAAGGTGAAACAAAGGGACAAACAAGGGGAAACCTCCTCACCACAATAGAGTTACCTGATTTTACCGCCGGAGGCAATATTCCCCGAAACTTCATATTTTCTCTCAGCGCCTGAATAAGGGAGAACGCAACAGGTTACATATTGACATTATTTTATCGAACTGTGTTGGATAATACAAATCCTTACCCGAATATTACCGGTTGCCACGAGGAACTCTTCGCTAGGGTCAAGGTGCAACATGCAAGGAATCGGACAAGAGTGAAAGTCAGACATTTGAACTATTTCGAACTACATACTTACGGCGTCTTGCTGGGAATCTCAGAGTCAATATTGTTCTGGAACTCACCAATTCCTTCAAGCCAGTGAAGCAACTGGTTATCAACACGCCCCTGCGCTCAATGCAGGACGGAGAGCTCATCTTTCCAAACCATCAGGTGAGACTATAAGAGGGGACATCAAAGGTGATCAGTGGGGAGAACAGCGGGAGTGGGGGAGGGTTAATGCTCAACTCCACGGGTGGTAATTCCCTTTCTCCATTTGCAGAAGAATATTCCTACGGGCCAAGCAAACGAAGCTAGGTGGGCCAGTCCAGTCTGTCATCTCGGCACTACGCGTCACATTGTTGGAGGCCGCAGCTGTCCAGTTCAGATCGATGCCCCTGTGGGAGCCAGGTGAGCGTAACAGAGACCCTTTGTTCAACAGAGTCTAACCTGTCACTGTGTTTATCGAGGCAGTGATGTAGCAGGTCCACCTTGGACAATAGAAAATCGATCTTGCTGTCTAAGTTGCCTATTCCTGCTTTTCTCCCGAATGTCTGGCTGTTGCAGGTGTTCTTCCTCTAAGGGATTAGCTGGGGATTCTGGGCGGCTTTCCGATCTTGATTCCGTGGGTGCTGGGCCTGCATCGAAGTTCAACTTTCTCTGGGACTTGTCGGTTTTCCCCATCTTGGCGTTGGTGGTTGTATGGGTTCTACTCAGCTGTTTGTCCCGTGCTGTCGGAGGGAGGGATGGAGTTCCCGGTTTTATTGTGTTTTAAACCTTGTTCGTGGATCAGGAAGGATTGGTCATGTCAGCTCTTGTGGATGTGCCGGATTACTGCGTGTACCCTGTGGGGCGCTGGTAACCCTCTGCAGGCTTGTGCACGGCTGATGAGGTGCAACGCATTTACGGCAGGAAAGTTTCACGTGGGGGGCTGGTGGCATTCAGTAGCTGTTTGTTTTGAGGACAGGTTCTTATCCCTGAGGGGTTTCCGCTGTCTCCTGTTTTGCAGGCAAAATTTTGCCACTGCGTGCCGCACCAAGAAGGGTCTGGACTGAGATGCGTCATGCGTCTTTATGGTTGAGCGCTTTCCTGAGTTGGCAGGAGTGCCTCAGGGAACAGGGACCTCTGCCAGGTGTCCCCCTTTATCCCCTCCTGCTTCTTGTTGTTGGCTTATTGTCCTGTGTACTTTGTATGCCCCTGTGTGATTTTGCGGGCCTCTTGCCTCTCATCTGCCGGTGTCTGCTCCGACACCGTCTTTAAGCTGGTTGTGGGATCGGTCCTTGCAGCTGCTCCGGCGGGCAGGGGAAGCGCTGCAGGCCCGTGCACGGCTGATGGAATGCGTCGCAGTTATGCTGAGAAGGTTTCACACGGGGGATCGGTGGCGCTTAGTAGCTGTTTGTTTTGAGGACTAGCTCTTATCCCTGCGGGGGCTCTGCTGTCCCCAGGTGTTTGCAGGCAAAATTTCACCGCTGCGCGCTGCTCCAGGAGGGACCTGGGCTGGGGTGTGTGATGTGTCTTTATGGCCCAGCGCTTTTCTGCGGTGCACCACAGGGAGCGGGGACCCCGGACGCGTGCCCCTCTTTCTCCTCCCCCGCTTCATTTATTGTCCCGTTTACTTTGTATGCCTCTGTGTGATTGTGCGCGCCTCCCGCCTCTCACCTGCCGGTGTCCGTGCCGACACTGTGACTATGCTGGTTGTGGGATCGGTCTTTGCAGCTGCTCCGCAGGGGATGGGAAGCGCCACCGCTGTCCCGCGCGCCTCCCCGTGCCATCAGGATGTTGGGCTGTGCGCGGCCCGTGCGGGTGGGAGACGTGGAGCCGTTCGGTGCCGCGAGAAGCCGCGGGTCAAGGGGGGCTGCACACAGCGGGCCAACTCCAGCAGCGCTGCTCTCCGGTGCCCCCTCCCTGCGACTGCTGGACCTGGCGGGCCTTGTAATTCAGTCTGCGGCTCCTCCTGCTTATGCCAGGGGGTTTGTTGCTGGGCGGCTTGGTGCTCCAGGGGCCTGCACGGCTCGTGATCGTGCGGCCCGCACCACGCTATAAGTATCTTGTGGAAGACGAGTCCAGTTTGCTCCCGATTTTTTGGCAGGGATGAAGTGCCGCGCTGGGATAATGAAATCCTTGCCTATTTGGGGATTACGCCTCAGGATTGCAGCAATTAAACAGGATTCATGTGGGAGGTCGTCGAGAGCTTACAGGGAAGCCGCCATCCTGGATGGCCCTCTAGCGCCCTCTGACCGAGAATAATCAAGTTGGCTTTCAAACTAACCAAGGCGGGTTTCAGAATATGCAGAATGCCAATCAAAATATGCAAGGAGCGCAAATTAGAAGACTCCCTCCTATATGTTGGACATGTGGTATGACAGGGAACATCGCGCGAACATGTTGGAGCCAAGCGTCTGAATAGAATGGGCAATTCTCAAGATGGGGGACAGCTTATCCTCCAGCATATAGCTCACAAAGTAGGGACAGGTTTGCCCAAGATCAGACAGTGAATCAAGCACAAGCGCCGCAAATGCAACAAGCTTTGCAACCACAGCAAGCACCACTGAATCCACCGCAAGGGCAGTCACCGCACGCTGCCATGCAGATACAGCAAAGTGCAAACTGTTAGGCAGAAATCTGTGCAGTTCCCTTAGGGGCCACTGCAAAAGGCTTAGGACTACAGGTGTTGGCAGTAAACCCAATTGGTAGCAGTCTGTACCACCCAGATTTACCTGGTAGCTGTGGCTGAGCAGCCAGACTTCTCTCAAGTAGAGTTAGACAGTATATAGAGTATACAAAATAGGTACAGAGATACAGTAGCACAAGCAAACACTGACCAGAGCTTGGTATAAAAGTATATAATTATTTATTTAAAAACACACTTGTAAAATACACTAACACTAATATGGCAAGCAAGTTCCAACACAGTCACTATCAATATATATACATCCCTGATTACTTATTGAACAAGTTTTAGTTAAAACACCACTTATTTGCAGACAGAGGTGAGCACCTAACCTAAGATGGCACTCCAATAAGTTAGTTAAAAAAGGAGGGAAAAGGTAGAATTAGGACAGCACAATACCAACACTTTTAAAAGAACCACAGCAAGTCAGAAAAGGCAGAGTCTACTGTTAGAGCAAGAAAGTTCATAGGCCAGGCCCACTCTTGGAGAGAGCAAGGCGGAATGTGTCCAAGATCACACAGTTGAATAATACTTTAAAAAGTCTGCGCAGATAGTTCAAAAAGGTTTGTATCAGTTCAGAAAAAGTTAGTTAGCAGGTCCCAGGTCACCCCAGGATAAAGAGTCAAGGATTTACGGGACACCTTGAAGAGTCTGTTGCAAGGGAGACCAGGCGGGACACAGTACCTGAAATGGTGAGAAAGCTCCAGCGGGGGCAGTTGTTCCTGGCAGCGGGTGCAAGTCGGAGCTTCGTCCAGGGGAAGAGAAGATCTCTATGTGGAGGAAAGCTGGAGGTCGTTGCACTGCCAGGGAAGAAACCAGCCGCGGATTTTCCCGGTTAAAAGGCACTACCCTTTTTACTCGCGGTAGTGGTGAAGCGTGGCTATCCGGCCGCCGGGGTGCTTGGCACGGGCGATTCGACCCCGAGACGATCCAGGAAGGCAAAAAGAGGGCGAACGGGTTATCCCCACCAGTCCAGAGGAAGAAGACTCTCCGGGATGAAGATCTTCTCTGTTGTTGGGAAGTGGTGAGGCGGTTCAGCAGGGCTCCACCGGTGGTGTCGTCGTTGCAGGTCGGCTCAGCTTCTCCCTCTTTGGATTCTTTGGTCCTGTGGCGACTTCTGAAGTTCCAGTCCCCAAAGCCCTGATTTTATGCAGAAAACCCCCATTCATCAGTCCTAGCTGTCACTTAAAAATGTTAAGTGGTGAGCCGGGCGGCTCACCACTGGGCCAATCACACAAGAGTGCGACTTGAGTTGCCGAGGCAACTCAGTCCAGGGTGCCTAAACCCCCCTCCCACACATCCTGTAGACCCAGAAAGAGTGGCACCACTTTTGAAGGCTTCTGTGCAGAAGCCCGCCAAAAGTGGAACAAAGGGCTCGACTTGGGTTGGAGTTACAGAGGCCAACACGAACGCCATTTTAAAACCGAGTCCTGGCAAAAAGACCCAACCGGGGAATAAATATTAAATAAATAACCCGGCGGTATCTTTAACATTGTACCACCAAAGAAAGTGGTGCGTTTAAAATGAATAGGAAAATCCCATAGGAAATATTCTGGTGGAATATTTTGCATGGTAACAACTGCCACCAGTCAGAAACTCGACGAGGGGGGACTGCACAGTGCCCCCTCGAAAAACAGACCCAGGGGCAATCTAATTACCCCTACCAGTACTTCCACAATATGATGGTTTGTACTGGTACTGTTCACAATTTAAGACTAGTAAAGTCAATGGTGACTTTACATGCCCTGGGAGACAGTCAGTCCCAGGGTATGGAGTCTATGTTTGGGGGTCACAATGACCCCCCTGTGTTACTGCACTGAGGGTGCTGTGTAACACACTTACCAAAAATACATGAAACCCTATGGAGCAAAAGACCCCATAGCCCATAAAACACGTTACACAGTCAAAGGATATCTCAAATCATGTCTAAGAGTGGGAGAAAAAGAGTCTCACTCTTAGCAGGAGAAAAAAATAAACCCCAAAAATCCAGCAAAGTTGCTGGGGGACTCACTAGGTTTGGGAAATTAGCCTTAACAGAGAATTCTCCCTAACACAAACACAGGTCAGTTATTGACTCCTAGAGTAGGGGGTGTCACTGTCATGTGAGGAAGTCCTTTTACAGGTACAGGAATAAGCATGTACCCACAATAGGACAGCTCACAGGGTGACTTGATGTGTTCAGTACTATCGGTAACACCGAATCCTCAAGAGGAACCAAGGGTTGATGTTACCATAGGAGGCAAATCTTTTTCTTTTTTAGTAGATACTGGGGTAACTCGCTCATGTATACGAGAGGGAACATTTTCGTTATCGCGAAATGCCATGAATGCGCAAGGCTTCTCTGGAGCTACAAGTAGAGTTCCTTTTACTGATGAATTAACAGTCTCTATAGGAGAAAGTGATATGTCTGTACCTTTTTTGTATTCAAGGCAGACACTAGTTAATATTCTGGGCCGACACTTAATGACGAAGCAAAATATTACGATTTCTTTCACTGATGAAGGCATAGTGTATTCCACTCCAGGGATACATTATTTAAACGTGGGTGAATTTATCATGGCGTTTACAGGGCAGATAGCTTTGCGAGGAGTGCCATTAGAGCCAGAAGTTTGCCTTTATGAAGTGCACATTTTGTTAACGTGGCTACCCGGTGGTAAAGATTATGAGGATACCTGATGAATTTTTGTTCAGGCCACAGATGCCCATGGGCGGAGAAGGGGGACCAATGTGTCCCTTACAGCTGCAGGCAGCCATAGTGCGAGGGGAATTTGCCATGCTTGAAGGATTTGATGACGAGGGCAGGCCGTGGAGAACGGTAATAGCCATTGGTGAAGGGTATAGATTGACTGACGTCACAGATGAAGATATGTTTAGAGATGATGCGTCAGACGATGTAGTAGTATTTGAGATGAGTATTACATATTGGATCACAATAGAGAGAAGGGAAATCCCACAGCAAATCGTGATAGTGCGGCAACGTCCCGCATTTTTTTTGATTAAGATATGGAAAAAGTGCCAACCGCTTTATGGACTACAGGCTCTTATGACGTAGGCCTTCTGAGGGGGGTGGGAGAAGTTAAGATTAAGCTGAAACCAGGAGCAATTTTACCTTGAGAATAGCAGTACCCAATGTCTCGAGAGGCATATGAAGTTATTTTTTAGACTGTATCAGCTATGATGAGCAAGGAATCTTGGTGACGTCAGAGTCACTGTGTAATACTGCTGTGTACCCTGTGAAAAAATCAAAAGGAGGATCTAGTTCCGAATCCTGCAACGATTTTATGTAGTATTCCTGCAGAGGTACGATATTTCACGATATTTCACGATGATAGACTTGAGCATAAGGACTCTCAAGACCTCACTTCATTTACATTTCGTCAGACTAAGCTGAAGAGTACTTGTTTGACACAAGGGTACTGTGAGTCTTCGTCGATCTTTAATAGGGTCCTGCAGATGGACCTAAGCAATATTGATTTGCCAAGCGTTGTGCTGTAGTACATAGACAATATTTTAGTTTGTAATACGACAGAAGAAGCTTTAGAACAGCTACACTAACCTGCGCATGTAACTAGGCAAAGTCTTGCAGCATCTATTGTGGAGGATTGGTTTGTATCAAATTTGTTCCAACACGTTGCTTTTTATGTAATAAATTGCATTGTATGTCAAAGGTTTACTGCTGGGCACACATACCGAACAATCAGAGGAGTGATTCCTCGACCGAATGGTCCTTTTCAGCATTTACAGATTGACTATGTTGACATGCTGCAAGTATGTAGTGGATTTTGTTATATGATAGTGGTGGTGTGTCCCTTTTCGAGATTGATTGAAGCAGGTCCATGTACACGCCCTGATGCCACTTGCGCTGCAAAGTTTTTAGTTCAAGAAGTATTTCCTAGATGGGGAGTATGTGAGGTGCTAAGATCCGACAATGGGCCCCATTTTGTAAATGAAGTATTTGAACAAATCAGTTTATTGCTCATATGTTTTCCTTGGCTTATCACCTGCAAGTGAACAGGATATTTGAGAGACTCAACGGTCTTCTCAAAGAAAGAATCGTAAAACTCAAATTGACACTGAAGAAGGAGTGGCTGTACTGTCTGCCCCTTGTATTATATGCATTAAGGAACCAGCCTGTGTCAGACAACCCCCTCAGACCCCATGAGCTAGTTACAAGCAGGCAAATGAGAAACCCCCCTGTCACCTCCATCGAGGAGTAGAAGTGATGCCCAGAGAACTGCAGAATTGTTTGGAAACGAGCTACACGCGCATTTAACATGTATAACCGCTAGTATCTCTGTCATTTCAGATGAACTCAGGCAGAAGGGGTGTTGCTCTCAGGACACAAATGACGAACATTCAGCAACCAGACACAAGGAATTACATGTACCAAAACTCTTTATTGGGGATCCCGTTTTGATCAGCAACTTGACTAGGAAGTTGCATGAGCCCCGATTTAGTGGTCCTTACATTGTGAAGAATGTTATTCCATCTGCAGTAAAAGTTCAAGAAAGGTGCGCCTGGGTACATTTTTTTTTTTTTAAACCTTTTTTTATTCATTCAGCGTGGCAGCATAACACAGGCGAACAGCGCCAGGCAAATATAATATGAATAGAGATGTACACAATATAAGCATACAGGGGTTGCTTCACATACAAACATAACCATTGGCAGAATGTCAATTATAAAAATTAGGATATACAAATTATAACATGAGCAGAATGTCCGAGAGCTATGATAGGGGTGAGGACCCGAGCTGGTGGAGGGAGGCAGCTGGGGGAGATGTGTCCGGTGTCGTATTCAAGTCGGACATATAAGACCGGAATCTGAGCCAGATATTCCTAGGCCTGGAGTGGATGGGCTGTAGGTGAGACCAGGCTTCCTCAGAGTCCGAGGCCCACGTGACCACTCTTAGCCATTGGGCATGTGTGGGAGGTGAGGGGCGAAGCGAGCAAAGTAGGATGGATCGTACCGCGAGAAGCATGCAGAGGCCGGCTAATTTCTTGGAATTCCGGGAAAGGTCAGGGAGGTCATGGAAAAGACATACCACCGGGGAGGGACTGATGGGGTGGTCGAGCATAGCAGACACCGTCGAGCAGACTGCCACCCAGAACTGTGAGAGGCAGGGACAGGACCAAATCATGTGAATGTAATCGGCAGCATCCTGACCGCATCTAGGGCAGCTAGAGGGGTGATCACTGGACATGCGGTGCAATCTGATCGGGGTGTAGTGGAACCTATGCATAACTTTAAACTGGATCAGTTTGAAACGGGAGTTGAAAGACACCTGGTGTATGCGTTCACACAAGTGTGCCCAGCGCTCATCCGACATTTAAACGCCAAGGTCCGCCTCCCACGCTGGCTTCAGTTTAGTGAATTCTGGAATAGATCTGGAATGCAGCATAGTGTATAGTCTAGATATTTTACCTCTAGTGGGTGAGGGGCAGGTGAGTTGCTCAATGACAGGGTCGTCCGGTGGTAATGCTGGGAACATCTGGTAATTGCGTTTAAGGGTCCTGCGAAGGGACGAATATTGGAGCCATACACACTGGCCTCTCCTTAAGGACAAAGGGAGGTCAGGCCGTTCAACAAATATACCCTGATCAAACATGTCACGCAGCAACTCATATCACGCTTCAGCCCAGCGACGAACCATGGCTGGTGGCACCCGTGGGACCCCGGAAGAAAGTTCCAGAGAGGGAGGTTGCCATGGAAGGTGTGAGCAGTACCGGACAGCCTCCATGTTTTCGCCAATGCCAGGGATGTGCAGGCGACCGGGCTCTGTGAGTCCAGTGCCAGGGGGGCGGGTTGTATCACCAAGGAGCGAATGTCACGGTCGCAGACCACAAGCTTCTCGAGTCTAACATGTGGGGGGGGAGGGTCCGTTGTGCTAAACCAGTAGGATGTATATTGGATTTGGGATACCAGCCAGTATTTGAGGAAATCAGGGGCGCCAAAGCCCCCGTAAATCATAGGGGTAGACAAGGTATCAAGTTTAAGGCGGACCGCACCCTAGTGCCAAAGAAAGGAATTGACTGTGCGGGTCAGTTCACGGAAGAAGCCCCCCCCCTGGCCACAAGGGGATATTGGTGAACTTGTAAAGTAGCTGGGGCAACACCACCATTTTCAGTAGACCTATTCTGCCTGCGAGGGATATCGGGAGTTTGTCCCAGACTAGAACTTTAGACGACAGGTGTGTAAGATACTTCTGGTAGTTCTCCTTGAAAGTCAGCGCTTGATGGCGCGTTACCTCAATCCCCAGGTAAGTAATCGTAGACTGAGCCCATGTGAACCCCTGGGTGTCAGGAGGGGGGAGGGTGCACTCCGTAAGTGGGAAGAGTGTGGATTTCGAGCAATTCACCTTAAGGCCCGAGATTCGGCTGAAATGAATGACGTCCTCCAGTATCGGGGGTAAGTTGGTGGAGGGGGAGCGTATAAACAACAGTGCGTCATCAGCATATAGGGACACTATGTCCGCCTGGCCCGCCGTGCGGAGACCTCTATGTGCATGGAATTGGCGGAGCATATCAGCGAATGGCTCTATTGCTATAGCAAAGATCAGGGGAGAAAAGGGGCATCCCTGTCTTGTCCCCCTGGCGATCTCAAAGAAAGGGGAGCAACGGTCATCCGTGCGGACCTTAGCCACAGGGTCAGAGTACAGCAATCTAATCCAGCAGAGAAAGGAGGGACCAAATTTACAGCTCTCGAGGACCCGCCACAAATACCTCCATGAAACCGAATCGAACGCCTTTTGTATGTCCAGTGTGGCAGCCACCGCATGTGTCTCGGGGATAATTCTATTAATTATATTAAAGAGACGCCTTAGGTTCAGAGAGGTAGTGCGACCTGTGATGAAGCCCCCCTGATCTAGGTGGATGATAGATGGTAAAACGGGAGCCAACCGGAGTGCCAGTGCCTTGGCGTATACTTTGACATCGCGAATTATAAGTGAGAGCGGGCGGTATGAACCGCATTGCGAGGGAGGTTTACCAGATTTAAGTAATACTGTAATTGTGGCTTCACGGAGTGAAGGGGGAAAAACAACGGCCTCCACCAATTCCTCCCAAAGAGCCAACAGGTGAGGGAGCAATAGTGATTTATAGCGCTTATAAAATCGAGCCAGGGGCTCTCCCCGAAGATAAGGAGTCCATAGCATCAGAGAGCTCCTCGAGCGTAAGTGGGGAATCAAGGGAACCCGCGGTCTCCAGAGAGAGTCGACAAGGGAAGGGTATCAAGAAAGGAATCGATCTCCAACACTGACACATCATCTGAGTTGGAATATAGGGCTTCATAGAATGTGAAAAATTCTGTATTGATGTCCTGAGAGGTGACAGCCATAGAGCCGTCAGGCCTCTCAATCCCAAGTATATGCGGGGACCCCGTCTCGTGACAGATCAGTCTCGCTAGAAATCGGTCAGGGCGCTCACCCTCCCCGTATCTCCTCGCCATGCCAGGGTTATCTAAAAAAATGTGTTCGCGCTCTGCAAGGGATCGGAACGTATCCAACTCCACCCCGATATCCGCCAGGGTACCCGGGGTGGAGTGAAGTGAGCATTTAGCCACCAGGACCGATAATTTAGATTCACTCACGGCGAGATCACTCCGGATCGACTTAAGGACACCATTCTCCTTTGACAGCGCTATCCGTCTAATATAAGCCTTGAAGGACTCCCATAGAGTGGCCTGTGATGCTACCAAGCCCGTGTTCGTCTCGAAGAACTCCTCAATAGACACCTCGAGCTCGGAGCAAAACTCCGGGTCCAGAAGGGAAAGGGGTTTCAACCTCCAACATCGAGTTCGGCCGGCATCCGGGCCCCAACCTATGGTGACGGTTACAGGAGAGTGGTCAGACAGGGTTCTGGCTGGGGAGGATCATTAGCTGTATGACATTCTTAATCAATTCGTTGGAGATCACCCATCTATCAATATGGGAATAGGAATCGTGGACTGAGGAGTAGAAAGAGTAAACACGAGAATCTGGGTAGAAGAACCTCCATGCATCAACCATGGCGAGACGGGGTAGGGATGATAGTGCAGCATAAGCTGCCCTGGAAAGTTGACGGGGCCTGGACCCAGATCTATCGAGGGCAACATCAAAAATTGTGTTGAAATCACCCCCCCAGAGGATGGGGACAAGGGGGAAGCCATCGAGGAGGGATGTGACCTGTACATAAAAATCTGGGTCATCTATATTAGGACCATAAATGTTCAGCAGGACTATCTCCTTGTTTTGAAGTGTGGCATGAAGCAGTACATATCTGCCTTGAGGGTCTATTTGTGAAGAGATAAGAGTGAACTTGAGACTCTTATGGATGAGAGTCATGACCCCACAGCTTTGGGAAGAAAAAATCGGTGAAGAATCTATGGGGGCCCCATGTTTTGGCAAATCTCATACACTGTTCCGTGCGAGCATGTGTCTCCTGTAGAAAAAGAACCTTGGATCCATGGCGCTCAGCCTGTAGCTGGAGCTGCCTCATCTTTTTATAATTACCCAGCCCCCGTACATTCCAGCTCATGAAGGTCAGGTCACTCCCAGACATTGATGCAGGAGCGATTGTATCCGAGAAAGTGTCAATAACCAATGGGCCAGTTTAGTAGCCCTGCAGTAACAGTCACTGAGTATCCCCACGCGGTCCGTCTTTGCTGCCAGCGCCAAGCTTTTAGTAACATAACCCCCAACATGTCCCACCCCCACCCACATCCCTCCCCCAAACAGAGGGATGGCAATCCCAAAACCCCTCAACCAAAACCAAACCAAGGGCATCAGCGCCTGGGGGCCAACCAGAGGGATGACAATCCCAGAACCCTTTAAACAGAAACAAACCAGTGGCATCAACGCCTGGGGGCCTGTAGGCCAGACTTGTGGCGCCGCTCCGGGCCAATGGCAGATCCGGTTAAAGCATAGTGCCAACAATGAGGTTTCACACGTAACTTGTAAAGAGTCTTTGCACATAGTAATTTGGCACACATTTGTAAAGATAAATCAGGCTAGAAACATTAGGGAGTAATAACCAATGTCTCCCCGGTGCAGTAGGGCGGCAAGAGCCGGGATCCCCCTCACTGGGAAAGCTGAGCATTGAAGAAAAGTTGTTTGGTCAGGGCGGTCAGCCCGGAAAGTGTTCATCAATAAATCTGGAGGCCTCCTCCGGGATCGTAAAAAGAAAACCTGGTTGGCATGTTCTATGCGCAGTTTAGCAGGATATAGCATAGAGTATTTGACTGCATGGTCCCTCAGCCTTCTCCTCACCGCCAGAAAAGTCTTGCGTTCTCGCTGAACGGCTACCGAAATATCAGGATAGAGATGTATCCTTGCGCCACCCAGCAGGAGTTCTCCTTTGAGTCTCGCGGCCCTGAGGAGGGCATCACGATCTCGAAAATTCAGCACTCGGGCTATGATGGGTCGGGGAGGAGCGCCGGGTTTAGGCTTAGCTGTCAGGGCACGGTGCGCTCGTTCTATAGCAAATGGGGAGGAGAGCTTTGGTGAGTCAAGAAGTGACAGTAGCGTATGTTCAACAAAGTCCTCCATTGGTTCATTGATATTATTTTCGGGGACCCCGATGATGCGGAGGTTGTTGCGCCTCGATCGGGATTCCAAGTCCTCATTCTTCTTCTCCACCTCAAGTACTCGGTTGGAAAGATCGGCGACCTGCCAGCGTAGGGCATCCATGCCATCCTCGGTAAAGCTCACCCTTGCCTCGACCTCCAGCACCCGACTGTCCGTTCTCTCGATATGGGCCTTAATGGAGGATATGGTGCCGTTCATGTCATCTAATTTTGAGTGAAGTGTGGTGAAGCCCTCGCGCATGAATTCCATCATGTTTTGGGATTCTGAGGCCACAAGGGATGATGAATTAGTAGGGCCTGCTCAGGGACCCCCTCCAGCGATCTCACTGGAGTCTTCGCGAACATATTGATGGAGCTCTGCTTTTTCCTGGCCCCCTTAGTCATACTGACGTTGCTGAGGTTCAAGTGGACTGTGATGGATATGGGGCGCCCCAGCAGCTTGTGGAGGGAACCAAGTCACCTACCCCCGCCTCCGGATGGTGATAGACCACTGTCCTCGGGTTTGGTAGGGGGGGAACCTCAGCTATTCAACTGGGTAGATTGGTATGCAAGGAGGGAGGTCGGGTTGAAACTCAGAGGTTAAAGCGATCGTGGTCTCATTTACACGATGTTTGCGAGTGCCAATGCAGCGCGCCGTCTAAAGGCATTTGTAGTAGGGCGCCGGGGAGACGGGCGTGATGATACCATGCAGCATACACAGAGGTTAAGAGCACAGGCACAGTTGACCCAATATATTCACAGGAGGTGTAGGGAAGAATGTCTCCCCGTCTTGTAGTATTTGCCTCTTAGAGTCAGGCGTGAGCGGAGCAATTCGGAAGAGGCTCCAGTTCATAACCGGATTGTGTAGACAAGTGATTGTGGATCACCAGTGGCTTGATCAGGGGTTAGAGGACCATGCGGGCTCAGTTGTAGGTGACCAGTGCAGCATTGGACCCTCTCCAGTAGAGCGAAAGGATGCTGGCGGTTGCCTACATTGGGGGGACCCACTGAGAAGAGTAAAGTGGAACAGAACAGGGACTCTGCCACAGTGCGTCCCCAGGAGCGAGCACGGGGCCCCGGAGCATTTGTATAGTGATGCTCAGGGGGGAGAAGTCCGAATGTAATATTCTACCAAGAGGTCAGGCACCGAAGAATTGGATGAGATGGTATGCAGTAGTTGACTTGGGTGGATGCCCCGGGTGACCGGTGACTACCAATGCAGGAATCCGGGGCCCTCCGCCAATGCGCAACACAGAAGGCTCCCAGCACAGTTCAGCAAGGGTTGAGCGTGATGCTGACAACTGACCCCTCCGGGAGCGGGGAGCTCAAGCGCTGCAGACCATTTAAGTGCGCAAGGAGGGTGGGGGTGGAATTCACCCAGCTGGGTGGTATTTGCAGGTGGGGGCGACAGGCCGTGGGTTTCAAGTGGGTTATGGAGGTCCCAGTAGGTTCCAGGTCATAACTTTGTGATGAGGGTGATTGCAGTTCCGCTGCGATGTGAACAGGGGTAAGGAGCCCCTAAGAGTAATGTTAGAAGTAGGGTGAGCGTAGCGCGTTGTAGAGGGTCACCGGGCAGGGTAAAGTGAAGCCAGAGAGAGGATCAAGCCCCAGGTTGTCGCCAGGAGGAAACGTGGGTGCCCAGAATATTCCGTGCTGAGAGGCCAGATGAGCCCACGTATTCGTGCTTCGGGGGCGGGCAAGGCCCAGGGCCACGCACCAGAGGAGGGGAGGAAGCGCCGCACTCAGGGGGCAAACGGGGCTCACTCCGACAAACATACCTTGTGGTTCCTGTGAGGCCCGAACACCAGCGGGGGAGCGCAGCACCGGATGTCTGGAGGGCGCCGCAGCTCGACCCCGGGTATCGGAGCCTCCTTGAGGGGAGGGGGAGGTCCAAAGATGGCTAGCCCCACAAGGTAGTGCGGCAGCGGTCTGAGGAGGGGACCAGGAAGCAGGGGGCCGGAGGCTGGAGCGTGGTGTCCAAGACGCTCGGAAACAACAGCAGATACCACGAGGCTCAGGGACGGGAGCGGACGATCGCAATGCCCCCACCAGCCGTAGAGCCGACGGGGTGTAGGAGCACTGGGAGTCCCCGTAGCAGCAGGCAGGAGGGGCCGGAACGTCAGGATGAGCGGTGCGCCCCGCCGCTGGAGATAGATATTGGCGCGAAGAAGCGCCGTAGATGGGGGATGGTAATGGTGATGTTCGGATCTGGGGATCCCCGGCTCCATTTCTGATCGGGATTTGACCAACAGATTCCCAGATTCAGCGGCAATAAGGTCGTGTCAGTCAATGCTGCGTATCAGGAGCTCCAAGTTCCAGGAATAGGATCGCTCGATCTGCCTGCCACAGAGCGCTAACTTCAAGAAGCCATCTTGTTCGGCGCTCAACAGCACCCCCCGTGCCTGGGTACATTTGAATGACGTGAAGCTATATGCTGGTGAGACCAGAACACTGCCACCCAATTCAGAAGCAAGTCAAGAAGAAGCAGTTCAGCACATGCAGACTCGACTGATGACGAGGAAGAAGGATGCAAAGACTACTGATAAAATAAATGCAAGTGTGCATTTGGACTGTGGCTTCCCCGGAAACTCTTTATAGATATTTTAGCAGGAGTGAGAAAGTAACTTTTCTTGAGCAACAGGAATTCATTGAAATCGGACTTTAGAAAGTGATAATATAAATGAAAAATGCCCGATCATGATTTCCTTTTTGACGACTGGAAAAGGGATCAGTTCCCTGATTTGTTTCTCACTGAGTTTCTTTTTGGCCAGCAAATGGTCTTGTCTGATGTCGATATCCATAGACTCCTTCTCGCCATCTTTGTTTTTGAACTTAAAGTTTATCCTGCTCTTGTTGGGTGCAGCACTGATGTACGCACTTTTGTGCAGGATCCTAAAAATGGCCCTGCGATTAGAAGATTATTGGCAGCAATAATCGAGCAAATTCGGCAGCTACTTGAGCATTTAATGAGGCTACCTGATTAAAAAGGTTTTATCCTTCCTTAAAAATAAGTACACAGACACAATGAGGTTTATTGATCATAGTGCAGTTCCAGAAAGTGAGCAGACTCAGCGACGTTTGCAAAGACACCAATGGTGGGGCTTCATGTATTGGTGCATAATTTATACATGCACAGCATCTGTTATTGTTTTTCTATTTTTTCTAATTCATGCTGCTTACCTTGTCTGTTCCAGAAAGACAGAAGTCCCTCTGATTCTCCCCACTCAAATGACCTATGCAGAGGTAAAGGTTGTAAGGAGGCCAAGGCCACATGTGATTGTCACTATACCAGTAACACATTTGAAGTCACCTATTTCTCCGACAAGTATTCCTATGATTTCACCTACAGGAAGGATTATGTCTGATGTACTCCATGAGCATTTCCCACGTATTCTTTTGGATAGAAAGAGACCCAAGAGAAGTGCAAGGGAAAATGAGTATGCGTTAAATGATTATTTAGACAGCACAGCACATTTGGGGAACAACATGTGGTATTAACAAATGAAGGAGGTAGGAAAGAGAACCTCTGAGGAGGATTGTTATTTTTGTGCTCTCCTACCTTATGCTATGGGAAAGTCTAAGATATTCATAGCTATAGTGATAGATGTCCAAACAGCTCATTGCTTGACTCACCTTGCACTCTGCCATACAAGAGGTCAATTCCAGGGTCGAACAGCATCTTTGGTATGGGCAACTGAATGGAAAGCTCCAGAAGAAGATGATTATGTTGAAGATTTAAAGACAAGAGAAAGACAGTACACCAGAGATCATGTGATAAGATATGAACAGCCTGGCATGAAAGGAGCAGGAATCCAATGGGAAATACATAGAAAGCTCAATTGCCAAGGAAAGACTGATGAAGAAATACGAAGATGCAAGGAAAGAGGCCAGATGCAGATCTGCGGACAGTACTTTCTCCAGATGGCTGGGAAGAAGGCATAGTCGTATGCAGAGCTGTGGCAGTAACTGGACATCATAAACCAGTTATATATCGTGTGGTAAAAGGATGTAAACCTCTGTGGCTGAGGCTTGCAAAGTTGCTGACATGGGTCGAAGATAAAAGAGGCCCGTTGCAGATAGTGCCCCTAGCTAGTGCAGAACTGTGCTTCAGAAACAATGGCACAAGAAAAGTTGGAGAAAATCAGCACTGTGGGCGAATCTTCGATGTACCTGGAATGAAGGATGGGACAGTAGTGATAATGGACCACTACTGGGCCTGCGCTTCCAGAGCATACATGTAGCTGCCCAGAGATTGGGGAGGACTATGTTCTATGGTGATTGTTAATATTCCAGCATTAGTGATTCCAAAGAGCATTCTGGACATGAGTTTCCAAAGGAAGATGCTCACATGAGAAAACAGAGATCTGTTGGACTCCTCGATCGAATAAAGAGGGAGAATTACTTCTCAGCTAAATAAATAGAAGCCTTTGATGCTATTCTGTCTGAGCACAGATTGTTCAGCAAAACTGCCTCAGTCTCTACAGTTATCTTTATGCTTGGGATCCAAATGAAGGCAAATGCAGAGTGGTTACAGATAGCTAGAGGGGGACCTCCTGTAGATGATTAATACTACCATAAAGGGATTCCAATGCCATCAAGGAAGTGCTGAGAGCCATACGACTGATGACTCTTCAGAACAGATATATCCTGAACATGATTACAGCTGTGGGTGGAGGTGCCAAAATCAGAGAATATGTTGCACATTCATACCTTCTCATGATGACGAGAATGGCACCTTGACAGAGGCTATAACGATGTTGACAAACTTGCACGTCACGATGGACGATGAAGTAGAAGACATTGCTGATGACAGCTGGTTTGCATCAATCTTCTCATGGGTTCCACAATGGATGGCAAACGTTTTCAAGTTTCTTGGAGCCCTGTTAGTAATGATCATGTTTGGATTCTGTGTGGTCAGGATAATAATCACATAATGCAAAAAAACTGCAAAGAAAGCGACAGGAATGAAAATTATGATTGATGTTGAGCCTGGGTTCAAACCCAAAGAGCTGACAGATTAAGAAATCAGTGACTATGTTAAAGTCATGCACCTGAGGGAACGAAATTCCTGTATTCGAGAAATCACAAGAAGTATGTGGGAAGATGGATCTACTGCAGTCCGAATGGACAATGCTGTCTAATGACCTGGAGTATTGATGAGCATGTGAAATCAGAAGGATCCCTGAAGGGAGTAATAAAGATATGGACTCCAAAGAAACATTTCTTCAGATGAGGATGTCTGGATGGGAAGACTGATTGGAGAGTGGTTGATGAATTGCCCAGAGGGGGGAGTGTAGAGGAGGAGCCAAGTATCTCTACTGGAAGCTGCGTCCCTATTCTGCCTATATGTTGGCAACCAGAAATTGTGACATGTGCAATACCAGTGAGAATACCTATATCGCGTAAAGTCCTTGAAACAAGGAATCCATTGAGAAAATCCTATATGTATTCACAGAGAAATGATGATCTTCTGAAGGAAATTCCGGAAGAAATGTGAAAATTAATGAAAGAGAGGACTGGTGACATCACGTAAAGCAGAGGTGACGCACCCAGAAGAGATGCAAATGAAGTAAGAATATAAACCTTATAGAATCTGAAGACGAAGTAGTGAACTAAGCAACATTTCAGGAGCGAAATGAAGATTGCACCTGTAGAGAAGCACCGAAGAAAATGCAAAGCCAGTTTACAATTGTACAGACGCAGTAACGCAAGTTCATAAGGCTGGAAACATAGTGAATAGATGGCTGGCAATGCGCCAATGTATATATGGGATACATTACTCACCGTAATCGTATTTCTGATGCTTGTATCTGCTTAGATTCACATGCTGGGCATAGGCCGACATCTAGTGGAAGCTGCGGAGTATTACAGTTTGTTTTTCGAAAGTCGAAAATGGGCGTCGACACAGGCGTGCCAGTAATACTATCCCTAGTGTGACGTCCACTGTACCCAAGATCCCTCACGCGTGTAGGATCCTCAGATTGTATTTTTTCTGACATGAGGAAGCATGAGGAGTAGCGTGAGTACAGATAATCCAAGCAGATAGACAGAAAAGGTAAGACTACAAGCAATCATGCGCCTTCTCTCGGAGGGGAGGAAGGGTGGGTCGCATGTGAATCTAAGCAGATACAAGCATCAGAAATACGATTACGGTGAGTAATGTATCCCTTCTGAGGCTTGTGGAATCTGCTTAGATCACATGCTGTGCATAGATTAGCGAGCAGTACCAGAAGAAGGAGGTGGGATGTGAGAAGGGTCATGAGCAAACAGGTGTCTTAGAACCGCTTGTCCCACTTGTGTATCTGTCTTGGAATGAGTGTCAATGCAGTAATGCTGAGTAAAAGTGTGAATAGAGCTCCAAGTAGCCGCTTTGCAAATGGTGTCGAGGGGAACATTTGCAATGAAAAGCCAGAGTGGCACCAATGCCTCTAGTAGAGTGGGCCCTTGGCGTAAAAGGCAGAGTCTTGTCAGAAAGAGAGTAACACAGCTGTATACAGTTGATAATCCACTTCGAGATAGCGCCCTTAGAGACGCGATCCCCCTCTCTGCCTGTAGCTACGGAGACAAACAGTTGATCTGTTTTCCTTAGCGGTCTGGTTTTATTTACATAGTATAGGACCGCCCTACGCACATCTAGGGTGTGTAGTTTCACCTCAGCCGAGCTTTGCGGGTTCTGGAAGAAAGCCGGAAGCTCGATGGACTGGTTTACATGGAACTTGGATATGAATTTAGGTGAGAACCTAGGGTGTGTGCGTAAAACCAGTTTGTTTTTGTGGATAGTAAAGAAAGGATCCTGCACTGACAGAGCCTGAATTTCACTGACCCTTCTTATGGAGGTAATGGCTACTAAGAAGGCCGTTTTATAAGTCAGGTGTTTGAGACTACTTTTATGCATGGGTTCGAATGGGGGTCCCATGAGCTTAGCTAGCACCACGTTGAGGTCCCATCCTGGCGGTGGGTTCGAAATAGGAGGGTGAAGTCTCTTTACTCCTTCCATGAAGGCTTTAACCACTGGTACTTTCCACCACGAGACCTTGTTATGGGATGTGGTGTAAGCCGAGAGGGCTGCCAGGTGTACTTTCAGCGAGTTAAAAACCAACCCTGCATCCAGCAGGTGGAGCATGTATGTCACAACGTTGGAAGGAGTGCAATCAACCGGGTTGATTTGTTTATTCTGGCACCAGATAACGAATCTTTTCCACTTATCAAAGTAACAGTGCCTTGTATTTGGTTTCCTGGACTCCTTTAGAATGTCCATACACCTCTGTGGTAATTTGAGATGTCCAAACTCTATGACTTCAGGAGCCATGCTGCTAGGTTCATAGAGTTGGGTTCCTGATGCACTGTTTGACCCTGTTGCTGGGACAGTAGGTTGTACCAGGCTGGGAGTCTGATGGGTTCGCACACCGCCATCCTGCGTAGGTGTGGAAACCATGGTTGTCTCGCCCACATGGGAGCAACTAGGATGAGCGTCATAGATTCCTTGTTCATCTTGTACACCACCTTCCTGATGAGAGGAGTTGGTGGAAAAGCGTACGCAAACATCCCTGACCAGTTCATCCACAGGGCATTCCCTTGGGAGTCCGGCTGGGGGAACCTGGATGCAAATCCTGGGCATTGTTTGTTTTCGCTTGTGGCGAATAGGTCTATAGTGGGGAAACCCCACTGAGAGAAGAGATCTTCTACTACGTCTCTGTGAAGGACCCATTCGTGTTCTTCTGGGAGGGAGTTTCTGCTTAGAGCATCCGCTAGGGAATTGAGCTCCCCTGGAACATGTTGCGATGACAGGAAGATGTTCCGTCTGAGTGCCCATATCCATATTTTCTGGGCAAGCTTGGACAGATTTGGCGAACGAGTCCCCCCTTGCTTGTTCAGATAGAACATGGCTGTCGTGCTGTCCGTCCTGATCTGCACCGACAAGTTCAGTAGATGGGGCTCGAACGCCCTTAGCGCTCGGAATACTGCCAGAAGCTCTAGCAGATTGATGTGGTTCTTGGCTACTGAGTGAGACCAGAGACCCTGAGCTGTGTGGTGGAGATGGTGAGCTCCCCACCCAGTCAGGCATGCATCTGTAGTCACCACGGCTTGTACTTCGGGATCGTAAAAGGGTTTCCCCTTTGCGAGATTCTCTCTTGTCCACCAGTGTAGGCTCTGTACGAGTGTTGGCGAAACGACCACTAGATCGTCCCAATGACCACTTGCCTGAGACCACTGTTTCGCCAACCATTCCTGCATGGGACGCATGCGCAGACGCGCGTGGGGGACCAGGTAAATGCATGACGCCATCATGCCCAGTAACCGCATAGCTTTGCGTACTGTTATCTGTTGACCTGACTGATAATGCGGAATTTGCAGAAGTATATTCCGAATTCTCTCTTCCGAAGGGAAGGTCAATCCTTTCTGAGTATCTAGGATAGCTCCTAGAAACTGTTTTGAGGTGCTTGGCACCAGACTTGACTTTTTCTCGTTGATGGAGAAGCCTAATTCGTGGAGGAGGTCGATAGTCCTCTGAATGTTTGACCTGCAAATTCCTGGGGTTTCCCCCGTTATGAGCCAGTCGTCCAGATAAGGGTACACCGGGATTGCTTCCCTGCGTAGGTGTGCAGCCGCCACCGCCAGTACCTTGGTGAATACCCTTGGTGCTGAAGCTATCCCGAAGGGCAGTACCTTGAATTGGTAGTGGCGACTGTCCACCTTGAAGCGCAAGTACTTTTTGTGCGCTGGGAGCATGGAAATATGAAAATAAGCATCTTTCATATCCAAGGTTGCCATGTAATCCCCCTTTTTTAGGAGGGGGATTACCTCTTGTAGCGTGGTCATACGGAATTTTTGGGGCTTGACATATTTGTTGGCAGGCCGTAAGTCCAATACTGGGCGCATTGTCAAATCTTTCTTTGGCACAAGGAAGTAAGTTGAATAGATACCCTTGTTTACCTGGTGTCCTGGGACGAGTTCTATCGCGTCCTTTTCTAGCAGAATGGCGATCTCCTCGAGAAGGATCCTTTGATGCTCTAGGGAGTGCACTCTTTGTCGTGGAGGATGATTCCGGGGACGCTGCAGTAGTTCTATACAATATCCTGCGGATACTGTTGACAGCACCCATCTGTCTGAGGTGATCCCTTCCCAAGCCTGGGTGAAGGTGGAAATGCGTCCCCCTACTGGGGTTGCGTGGCAAGGGACCCTGAACTGAGCGTCACTGTTTTGGTGGAGGCGTGCCCCCGCCCTTGTTGGGGCTGCCTCTGCCTCTTCCACGACCTCTCTTGTTACCCCTGCCGTAACTCTGGGTAGACTGCTGGTTGTTATTCCATTGTGTACCTTGTCCCTGGGCATAGTTGCCTCTTTGTGAATTTTGGCCGCGTGGGCGACGAAAATTATTGTTCCCCCTCTGGTTAGGGGGTTTGTTGGTAAGCTGGCCAAGGGATTTGAGAGTCTCATATTCATCTTTGGCATTTTTAAGTGCGTCTTCGACCGCTTTCCCAAACAATAGGTCGGGTTCCACTGGCTTGTCTATTAAAGAAGCCTGGGTTTCTGTCTTGAATCCCGACTGCCGTAACCACGCATGTCTCTTGATAACAGTACCTTCTGCTATCAATCTCCCTGCGTTGTCAGCGGCGTCGAAAGTTGCTTTTAAAATGCAACCAGACACGGCTCTCCCCTCTGCCGAGATCCGAGCCAGCTGGCCCTTTAACGGTTCTGGAGCAGAGGCAATGAGCGCCGCGACTTCTTCCCATTGATGGCAATTGTAACTAGCCAACAGGGTGGTGGAATTCGCAATCCTTGCTTGGTAGGCGGACGTTGAGGCTACCTTTCTGCCAAACCCGTAAAGTTTTTTGCTCTCCTTGTCGGGAGGAGCTTCTGATGAAGATAAGGGCGTGCCAGCCCTCTTTCTAGTGTTGGTCACCACTAGGGAATCTGGTTTAAGATGTCCCTTTATATACAGAGGGTCAGACTGGGCTGCCCGGAAAATCTTTTCAATTCTGGGGTTGACAGCTCTGGTGAGGTTAGGATTCACCAGGGAAGGATCTATTCTTCGTTGGATGGATTTGAGGATAGGGATGGTCTGAGCGACCGGTCTTCTCTCTCCTACAAACTCCTCCGCGAAGTCCCTTTCCTCCTGTACACCGTGGGTGTCGATGTGGAAGTGTTCCGCTGCTCGAGCGAGAACCTCGTTAAGGAGGGGCTGGTTATCAACTGGAGAGTCAGTAACTGGGGCTTCGCTTTGTACTGGGGAATCTACTCTGTAAATTTCCTGCTCATCTTCTCCCTCCTCCAGGTCCTCATCCTCTGCATAGTAATCTGTCCCGGTTTGTTCTTCCATAAATGCAAACTCCTGGTCCTCTTCAGGGAAAACTTGTCCCTGATAACTGGGGAGTGGAGTAGAATATGGAGTGGAGTAAGGCTGAACCTTGAAGGGTTCAGGTCTTTCGACCCGGGGCTCTTTACTTAGCGGGATAGGATCGGAGGAGCCTGAGGGTGTGGCCCCTTGAGGGTTATATGAAAGAAAGTGTTCTGGGTTCTTATCATAAAAATCAGCCAAGGAAGACATCCTAGACATAACCCTGTCTATGTCTTCACTGGACCATTCCCTGGAACAGGGTATTACTTTAGCAGGTGATTTATTTTCAAGGGTAGACTTGTGTTTGCTTGTCTGCTTAGGCTTTACAGGGGTGGAAGGCTGTGCTTTCCGCTGTTTCCCCCCTTCTCCGTGCGTGGAAAAATGTTTTCCCTGTCCCTTGGGGGCCCCAGAGACTTTCGACGCCTGGCGTCGAGGGTCTGGAGAGGTATCTGTGTGCTTCGGGCGTGGGGCCTCACTGATGTTAACCGCGGTCTCGGTATCTTGGAGCGCGGCCTGGGGGTGGAAGTCGTCTTCGTCTCCCGACGATCGAACTTCCGTTAGTGTGTGTAGCGAGGCACTCTTGGCAAGAGTGGATGATTGCCTTGCGTCGTGAGGCGATCTCGATCGAGAGCGCCCAGAGGACACCGAGTCGGACCGTTCTTTTTGTGCCTCTTTCCGGGAAGTCGACGTCGTCGAGGTCCGGTTGGTCTTAGTGTGTTTAGTGTGTGTTAGGTGTGTAGCGCTTGCGTCGCCGGGGGTCTTCCCCATAGCCGCCTTGCCGGACGACCTTCCGAGGTCGGGGACCTGCGCTCGTCGGCTGTCTTTCGACGCCGTAATGCCCTCGCCGTCCGAAAGTACGGCGTCGCTGCCATCGCTGAAGGCGCCCTCCGCTGCCATGGCCTCCTGCCTGGCGTGGTGGGCCCAACGCTTTGTCGAACGGTCCTTAAGTGTCTTAGGTTTAAACCTACTACACGCTCTGCAGTTCGCTTCGGGGTGATCCCTCGGCAAGCAGAGATTGCACGTGGCGTGCCTGTCGACCCAAGGGTATTTGCGATTGCACTTGGGGCAGAATTGAAAAGGGGTACCCTCCATACGCACCTTAAGGCAGCGGGCTGCTAAGTGTAGGAATATATATAAATGTAACTATATATCAAGAGTGAAGAGTATGTACCACCCCCCACTCTCCCTACTTGTAAGGGCCGAGGCCAGCGGCCTACTAGGCCCGGGCCGAGGCCAGCGGCCTACCGAGGCCCAGATCCGTCGTGCAGCAGTCGACGGTCGATGACTTCTCCAGCCGTCGTCGAGGTTGAGGGTCGACGTTGGGGTGGGGAAGGGAATGAATAAGAATTAAAATTATAATAACAGCAAAAGTATGGCTAAGGCCAGGGAACTCCGCAAGATGCTTCCGACCAGTATGGCGGAAAAAAACAATCTGAGGATCCTACACGCGTGAGGGATCTTGGGTACAGTGGACGTCACACTAGGGATAGTATTACTGGCACGCCTGTGTCGACGCCCATTTTCGACTTTCGAAAAACAAACTGTAATACTCCGCAGCTTCCACTAGATGTCGGCCTATGCCCAGCATGTGATCTAAGCAGATTCCACAAGCCTCAGAAATATATATATAGAATCTGGACCTTCCACAACGCACTTTAGCAAACTTGGATCCCCATTAATGAAAGGCCTGGAAGTGTGACGCAGCAGAATAAGGATAGCTGACGGTGAAGGAAGATTTGAGAAAGGCTTGCCTGGCCCAGTGTCAAGAGTTGGGGCCACCGAGAGCCTAGTTAACTACTTAAGAAGATACATGACCGTGAAAAGCAAGCTCAGCTTCTGTTTGAGGTATAATGGAAAACCACTGGAGATGCCAAGATTTCTTCATTTAATAGTGTTAAATACAACGAGAAGCTCAAAAACATGGTCTCCAGTCACATGGTGAGATGAAAATAGACATTGGGGTGAGCTACACCGAGACCAGAAGATAAGGCCTTGCCTTCACTCCCTTTTATTTCTCAGATGCAGTGAGCCTCTACAAGGCCGAGTTCAAAGACATTAATTGAATGGCAGACCGCAGGAGTGATGATGGATGTTGGGCTAATTGGGTGGGGAGGTATGACCAGGCCTACCCCCCAGAACCTGGAGTACCAGTTGCGTGCTGCTAGCGAGTAGAATAATCAAAAAGGGTACAAGCGTGCCAACCAATTATAGAGGGCCATGTATAAAAGAACCCTATAGTTTAAGAAGCCAATAATATGTTGTGTATTAGACTAACACGGAAGATGACTTGCACTTGGGATGGGCTTAGTTGTCCACCTGATCTTAGAGACCCAATCACGTCCCTGTATCCCATAGAAAGTATATGTGTATGTTCCCCGCTGACCAACCACAACCGCTAGTAGGTTTTCTTATTTTGCCACATATCCTGACGTCACTCATGACAAATATTTACTATAAAAGATTTGTTTTTTATTAAATGCTTTGAGATGATTCTGTACGGTGTCCGTTGATGTCCGTTGTACTCCCTGTTTTAAAGACTTGTGAGTAAAACAGCCTTGATTTTTGCCAACTTCATGAGTCGGTCTGATTATTGTTGCATCCCAATCCATCTCAGATACTGTTACCTCATCTTAAAGGTCCCGTTCCCCAGGTTCCGATCCCAACGCCAGGTTTAACAACCACCAGACCCACAGACTTGTTCAAAAGGATGTAGACCCTAAAGTGCCAACCCCAGACCAAGGTGCCTGATTATGTACTTCTTAGACTACATCCAGGCAATGCAAGATCTAAAAGCTGCAAGAAGGAAAAAAATGAAACATGGATTTCGCACAATATATACATTTCACAAGATGTGTCAAAGATGACAGCAGCAAGAAAGAAGCAATACCTAAATATAAGACCTAAAATGAAACAGATGGGAATCCACTATGGTATCCTGCACCCTGGAAGATATAAGGTCATGCATAATGATCCCAACTCATTGCCCTCTTTTTGAGCAATTCCAGTTCTGAAAATATGGAAATCCAACAGAAAACAGCAGACGCTATCCAGAACTAACCCAGGCCAACCCTGACCTTAAAAGGGCACTGTTACAGAAGTCTTTGAACTGTATGCCTCTGGAATTAGAATATCCATCACAGGTATATCTTTGCAACACCCCTAGATGGTTTGTAGGTGCATAGTCTAAGATTTTATCATCCTCATTAAGTCAACTGCACACAGAGGGGCATGCATCAAATATAGGTATGTTCCCCAGTAGCACTCTCTATTAGATCCCTATACAAAGTGGGGGAGAGGGTAAGAGTTGTGCAGGGCTGTAGAAGGGTCATGTAAATGGCTTGTGGTATTGTTTTATATTTCGGTGCCTAGACAAGTTGTGTGTACCACCCTAGACCTAATTACAGACTCATTCTGTGAGTGGCCCTAGAATTCTACACATACTCAGTAGCCTGCTTCCCCAAAACTCACTCCAAAACATACACACGCTACATGCAATCACTTGAGCACAATTTCAAAAGTGTGGCAAAATTGAACTACCACTCTGCTCTCAAGTTCCCTGTTAGAAGAAGACACTAATATACCACAAAGGGGCAGAGATCCCCAAACCTCATCACCAGCATCCAACCCCACATAGACATCTTACATCAAACTACCATCTGCATTGAGGTTGCAGGAGAGGGGTTGATGGGTGGAAACGGATCATCTAATAAGTATTGAGACAATGGCCCTCATTACGACCCTGGCGGAAATCGAAAAACGATGGCGGAAATGCAATACCGCCATCGAATAGCGCTCGGTGCGATTATGACCCGTCACCGTAAAGTACGATGCCATTAGCGACACCGTAGTGAACGCCAACGCTAACTGCACCAAGTACGCGCGCCATGCCAAACCGTAATTACCACCATGGCGCAACGGTACGCGAATTCTGACCCTAGCGGACATGTACCTAACGCCATCAAGCATGGCGGAAAGTACCATTCCGCCATGGTGAGAAGTACGGCATCGCGAACCAACCGTAAAAGGCCCTACTGAGTGCCTGTACACCACTCCCTGGCCACATTGCACAACTCCTCGTAGGTGCAATGAAGTCACACAATGCAACCAGTGAAATGTACAAGTCACCCATGCATGCCAACGAACAAATGAATCTAGGGGCTCCAAGTGCCTTGTGAGTGGCCATCCATATTTGCCATGGCACCATTGCCGCACTGATGCAGCACAGGCATGTGAGGGTTCAAGTCCAGCAACATGAACTGAAATATGAGACAAACAAAAACAGGCCCCCCCCATCGACTGACACCAGTGTAAGGCAACATTCAAAGCAGTATCCTGAGTGAGACTGCACCAGCCCTGTACTCCTGCCAGTAAACAAACCAACCATCAGCATAAGCATGTACCACACAAGTTGGCAGAGTGACTGAGCAGCCAGGCTCATCTCAAGAGGGGCCAATGGGAGCTGCAGGGCACAGATGGCACGAATACAGAAGCTATTCCAATGGACATGACCTCAGTCTCCCTCCAAGAAACGCACGCAAACACAGGCACCTGTGACCAGCCATATTCTGATAATCACATCATTCCACCAATCCACCTGGCTGACCGGCATCTGTTACACAAAAGCTAATCCCCCGCCCCTGAGCATGACATCATTAAAACAGTCATAATGGTAGCCCCTATCCCTGACCACACTGGGCTTCGTAGGCAAACGCGCCCAGTACAGTACCACGCAACTATACTCAGAAGCCGGAACCCAATGCAGATCTTCTCACAATACATCGCTCCACAAATAGGAATATGCTACATTACTTGCAAAGAAGAACGCTACACGGTTAATATCAGAATAGAAATTTAATGCACAACAAAATCACCAAGCCCATACAGCTATTAGGTCATGAACTCCAAAATATATTTCATTATTGTGGGCTGCATCCGCAATAAATGACCAGCTTCTTCTTGTGTGACGCCCTGTTCCTTCATGGTACACAGGGGCTACATTCACGTTCAAAAAGGCAACATGGAAGCGCCTAGAACCGCAGGGCCGTCCCATTAGGTAGGCACTAGTCCAGCTGAAAGGTCGATATGTTGCTCCTAGCCACTAGTACTGCGTAAGGGCATGTGGCCCATTGGCGATCGTCCCATAAGATCGTAATGGTGCTCCACTGATTAACACGAAGCAGCAGGTGTCGGGAGTAAAAGCCATCTGCAGGAGTGGCATACAGATGGCAGCGGCAAAAGGGGAGGAGATACCTGTCACCCAAATGAAATGAAAAAGAATAGTATGGGCATCAGAACTTCATTTGAATTACTCACTTCAATGATCACACTAAATCCACAGCCATATGCATGCTAGCCCACTCAAAAGGATTATTCCCACCCAAAAATCACTTGCGAATCATAACTATAAAAATCGAGATGAAAACACTATTACAAACGAGTCTTTGTGTGCATGCGTCTGTCAAAACAGAATCCATTAGATGGGATTAGTAACGTGCATAGACACAAGTGTTTGAAGGCGCGTCGAGACAGGGAGGGTTCAACAAGGGCAGATAGACGATGGTCCCACTATGGCAGCCCTGCATCACATAGCGCAGGGGAGGTGGATAGATTCCAAAAAGCTCTGTACATGGCAAACTCTCCATTAAATCATCTGTCCATGCATCCATACATCATTCCCTCATCCCGGAATGAAAACGCCTGATTATTTACTCACATAACATGTGAAATTTCCATTGAGTCTGTGCGTAATGCAGTCTGCAAAATCCACTGTGCTCCAGGCCGGAATTCCAGTGTTGTGAAGTAACATGTATTTGGGAACGTCCTGCCTTATCGTCCACTACGCTATTGCGCATCCCATACTATTCATATCAATCATTGCATTCTCGCCATGGCCCCTGTCCCAAGGACATTAAACAATAGAACGTTATATTTGCAGTCAGACCTGTGGGCGTCTCCTCGCCGCTAGCTGAAAACCGAAAGCGCCGTCCTTCGAATTCCTCATTTGCAACATCACGTCGAAAAGGCATCTGTGACCGCTTGAAATCACAAATTCATCCATGTAGTGCGGCAGTGTGTGAAAATGGCAACTGGCTTCACTCACAAATGGGACGCCCCGCCCGTCGGTGAACCTCGGTACAGTGCTGCATGAGGGTCCACCGTTAATCGAGTACTACATTCCACTGACCCTTCACAAGTTTGTTCGCGACTGCAAAGATAGTATGTGAAACAATGGGACCATAGCAGAATGAACATATGAACCAATATTTCACTGCCATCGGGATCAAATACATGATTGTAATAGCAAGATGCCATGCGTCGAATTGCAGCGTTGTGTGCGGGACGTGCTCGCCCAAAGGGGATTGCAGCTTGCAGAGGTGGAATGAATCACCACAGGTGGAGGCTATACAGCCTGAAAACACATAAATTGCAACCCCCTCCCACAACCACACCCACTCCAAAATGCTACCGGCAGGACTAGCGATGTTGGCCCTGGGGGACCTGATAGCACTGCAAGTACTCCAACTTCAAGAAGAAGACGAACACCAACTACTACAACAACCGGCCGCACAGAGGAGATGCAGGAGGAGGAGGAGGGCAAGGCAGGGCCAGCAAGGCCCGCCAGCACAGCCACTACCACCACGCAGGCAGCCCGCAATCCCACGCCTCCGAGCACATCCGTTCAACCTCACGGATGAGCAGATCCACACCCTCTACCGTTTGGACCGGGACACCATAACCGCCATTGTGGACATGACACAGGCTGACCTTGTCAGCATGATAGATAGCCCAACCGCCATCCCACCCCTACTGAAGGTGGTGTCTGTACTCCACTTCCTGGCCACAGGCACCTACCAGCACACAGTCGGACAGTTGCATGGCATTTCACAGCCAGTGTTCTCACGGACACTATTGCAAGTGCTCGATGCCCTCCTGAAGCACGCAGACGACTACATCTCTCTACCACGCTCGGAGCAGGAAATTACGAACACAAAAGTGGGATTCCATGCACTTGGCGGCATACCGGGTTGCATTGGTGCCATCGACTGCACCCATGTGGAATTGGTCGTCCCACATGCCATGGAGGCCCAGTACCGCAACCGAAAACAATTTCATTCTCTGAATGTACAAATGGTGTGAGACTCCAACAGGATCATTACACATTGTTGTGCCCGATTTCCTGGATCAACCCATGATTCTATGGTCTTGAGGAACTCTACAATACCACGCTACATGGAGCGACACGCAGGGAACAGATCCTGGCTACTCGGTGAGTCTCATTTCATGCATGATAATGTGGGGTATGTGATGCGGCAATGACCTGGCAGGAAGGGGGGGGGTGCGTACGTAGCAATGTCATTCCACAAACATCCTTTATTGTCCACATACAGGTGATGCCGGGTATCCACTGAAGAGATGGCTCCTTACACCACTCCGGAACCCACAGAACCAGCATGAGGAGGACTACAACCATGCCCACTCACGTACCCGTGTAGTCATAGAACAGGCATTCGGCCTACTGAAGACTCGTTTCCGCTGCCTCAGCAGGTCTGGCGGGGCACTCCTGTACCGCCATGAGAAGGTTGCAAAGATGGTCATGGCATGTGTCATGCTACACAACATGTGCGTACGTAGAAATGTGCCCATGCCCCCTGACGCAGAACTGCAAGCACCTGAAGATGGTCATGATGAGGGTGGGGATGTGGCAGCACCTCAAGGAGTCCACGAGGCACAGGAGGGCCGTGACATTCGTCAGATTCTCATTGATTCATGCTTCTAGCACTCACGCCTGGTGGCTGATACATGGACACGGGACTTGTGGCACTGTGTGTGTCTGGAACATGCACAATATGGACTGTACGCCTATAAAGGCGTCGTACACAAAGATCAATGTCCACACATCTCATTGGATGATTGTGCAATGTTTATAGCATATGTGAAATTATGTTACACACCCCATCGACCCGCCACCCAAGTGAGCCCAACACACCCCCTCCACCCTCCTACCTCCCCCCCGAACACCAGTGTCCAAAGATGCTCATTGTCAGTGGGCAGACGCTATTGCAAGCCCCCTCTCCGGGTATCAGGGGCACCCCTGCCTGTGGAGTGCAGGTTCCTCCCAGATCTACGTTGGGGGCTGCCCTGGACGGAACTTGCAACGGATGATGTCTCTGCCTGCTCACGTCCATGCATGTCCCTAAGGGTTTGTGAGAGCTCAGTGAGCACACGGCGCACAGCGGCAAGTTCAGCACATACGTCTTTGGACGTCGCATGCAGTTCCCCCCTCAGGCTCTCGGTGCTTCTCTCCATTTGTACTCTCAGGCTCTCGGTGCTTCTCTCCATTTGTACCCTTAGTGTCTCTGTACTTCTCTCCATTTCTGCCCTAAGTGTCTCAGTTGATGTTTCTATGGCTGCCTTAGTACCCCCACATTCATCAGCATGGTCCTTGAGGAGCGTGGCCAGTTGCTGCTGTTGCACGATCACCTGGTCGAGGGACTGTTGCCTCTGCTGTGCCATGGCCATTTGCGGTGGTGTCACAGAGGGGCTGATCACCTCATGTTGCCTTGCCACAGGGCTTGTGGGGGATGGCCAGTCGTCGTCTTGTGGGTGCCCCTGCGTGGTATCCTCATGGTGTACGGGATGAAACAAACAGGGGGATTGAGACAGGTCATGGATGGATCCTACATCGACATCCCCGTTTTCTGTGTCGGAGCATGCTGCCATTAATGCAGTGTCACCTATGGTGGTGCTGCCACCAGAAGCAGTGCCTTCTGTGGCATCCATTGGGGGGACCTGTGGTGGTGCTGTTGTGGGCATGCTGGCTGCTGGGGTGCCTGTTGAAGTTCCCTCCTGTGTGCTGCCACTTGATTTGTGCTGCTGCCGTGTCTTGATCCGTGCAGCTGAGGTGGAGGGTCTTTGGCCGTTGGTCTTGGCCCTCTTTGCAGGTGTGCTGGTAGGGGTGTCCTGGAGCTCGTCGTTTGAATCGGACCCTGTGGTGGAGTAAAGGAGGGCGAGCGTTATTAATGGGTCTGTGGAAATTGGAATGGCAATGTATCACATGCATTGGGGTGGTACCTGAGGGTGATTTGGGTCAGGGCCTTGGAGGTGGTTTCATTTTTGTGTGGAATGAGGATGCAGTTGTTTTGCAGCCTGCAGTTAGGGTGTGCCTGCTGCACGTGTAGAGGGTGTTTTTAGGATTTTTAATTATTTATGTATTTAATGTGACTTTTAAAGTGCGCTATCAGGCCAATGTATGTGGACGTTCTCCTGGACATGTGTTTCTGTTGCACTATGTGGACACATGGTACTTCACATGATTGGACATTGTGGATTTAGCATTGTTTTATTTGGGCCACCTACCTGATTCTTCTGATGTCTGCACTCCTTTCTCCATCCCTCCGACTCCCTCTATACTCTCCATTCCAATGGTGGAGGCACAGATTTCTTCCCAGGGGGTCAACTTGATGGGTGATTCCGATCCTCCCCCGGTAGCTGTGGCAATGTTACGGTTGGCGGATAGTATGCTCCGTACGCGTATCCGCAAGTCGTCCCATCGCTTTCTGCATTGCTGTGGGTTGCGGGGTGCGGTCCCCACCGCACTTACCCGCTGTGCCACCAGGGCCCATATGGCCTTCTTGTTCGCAAGTGCCGTCCTGGTCATTTGCGTCGAGAAGACGACGGCAGCATTCTCCTGGAGGGTCTCTGTGAGCACGGTGAGTTCCTCACGGGAGAAGTGGACCTGCCGCTTGCGGTCGCACGCTTTTTTCGCTACTTTTCCCATTTTTATTGCTTTCACTAGGGTGGATGACGGGTTGGGATGTGTCTCAGGGTAGTATTTTTTATGGTTGTGTGGGAATTCTGATTTTATAGGTGTACGGCGTGCTGTTTCCCGTTCCGGGACCATGTTTTTACTTCCGTTTCCGTATATTTACGGTCACCGTACTTTCCGATTGCTGCTCATTGCGGTGACCGCTACGATGGGTGGCGGAATTGCACCTAGGGCGCCGTACGACGGCGGTGAGGGGCGTTTTGGGGACATTTCCGCCATCGCGGACTTTGCACTTCCGCCATGGCGTAGTGCTCGTGCCCGATGGGTCGGAATTAGCCGCACTTTACTCCGTCGTGCAATGGCGGAAACGCTATTTACGCTATGGCGGTCAGGTCAGTCACTTTCCGCCAGGGTCGTAATGAGGGCCAATGATTGAAGAATGCACGGTTTAGAGTCATTGCATCGAATGCAATAGCATCAAATGCCATACCAGAGAAAAAAAAGCATTGGAAATTTTTTTTTTCATGTTTTATTTTTAAATGGGGGCACCATCCAAGCCCCCTCTTTTAACCTTTAAATCCATTTTAATAAAACTAAACCCTTTACCTTTAAAAAAAAAAAACATTCAATGCCTTTTTTTCTATGCTTTTTTTCCTCTGGTATGGCATTCGTTGCTATTTCATTTGATGCAATGACCAGATACCAGTTTGCGCTATTAGTGATAATTAGATTGACAGACATCACTTTCATTACCTCCTCATGTTCAAGTTAAATCTGCTGGTTGAAAACAGCCCTTTTTTAGCTGATAAAAGTTGTTGTTGAGCCGCTCAAACCAAAGCTCTATCTTTTGGCTTTTAACGCCACGAATTATAATTCTGTTTTTTGTAGTCTGTGTGGCTATCATTAAGTTTAACTATTTTCATGAAAATATTTGTAGTTTTCTATCCACACACCTGTCTCTACCCTCTATGTCTATCCCCATTTCACCACTGTCCTCAAGAAGAGCATCATTGAGATTTCACCACTGTCCTCAGGAGGAGCATCATCGAGATCACCCAGGTAAAATGATCTACACTCCAGAACTCTAATACCTATCACAACTCATTTTATTTCACACTCAGGTACCTGTTTTGCAGCACTATCTCATTTATCATCATATTTACCCATCCTAACAATGCAAACACTAAGAGAAGAGGCTTGTTGGTTCCCTTCACCAAGACGCTCAAACCATCCAATGGTACTTAATGTGGTTTCATGGAATATCAGGGGGATAAACAACCCCATCAAGAGACAACATGTTTTATCACATGCCAAAAAACTGCCGACATTGTCCTCGTCCAAGAAACCCATCTATCCGAGTCAGAAGCAATCAAACGTAAAAATCATATTCCAATTTATAATAAAAAATGTAGACTTAACACATCACTTCTCAAAGATATAGGTTTCACAAAGGAAATAGCAGAGTTCACTAAGGTGTTTTTCTCCATTAACCAAAGCCAGCACATCAGTACAGAAATTATTTGGGATGCTTTCAAAGCTACACTTAGAGATGAAATAATAAATAAAGTGTCATTAAAAAAAAGTAAGCCGAGTTGGATCTCAGAGACAGCCTCACAAAAATCAAACAGGCAGAAGCAATATCTCAGATACAGTCCTAAAGAACCACGTCAAATTAAAATGTGAATTCAATAACAAATCTACTACAGAGGCGACTATAAGCTTAGTAAATAGTAAAGCAAAATACCACAGGGATCAAATAACGCTGGCAAACATTTGACAAGATACTTAAAAGGCAAAAGGGAAAATAATAACAAATCAGGAATGCAAAGGGAGCAACCCTAACTAAGGACAGGGAGATAGCACAGGTCTTTGCAGAGTCTGTACACACCCTATACTCTTCCAGTACTTCATAATCTCCCAAGATATTGGCAGACATGGCTGTATTCTTGACCAATGTTCCATTACAGAGGCCAGGGAAATAGGACTTAAGCTCCTTGAATACCCCATCACAACTTCTGAAATCGTGAAAGAAATCTTCTGCACTATGACGACAGTCCGGATGATTACCCAATAGAATTCTACCAAGCCTTCATGACATCTCTTACCTCAAGGCTACTAAAACAATACAAACACTTTTGTAAAATTACCCACCCACCCCGACAAAGGTATTTTCAAAGAAGCCAATATAATTGTTAGGCCAAAAGAAAATAAAGACGTCCCAATCCAAAAAAGCTGCTGTCCAATATGACTAATCAACGCTGACTGCAAGATACACGCCCACATTCTAGCAACCAGACTGGAAAAAGTCCTACCATGCACGATCAAAAACAACAAAGAAGGTTTTATAAAAGGAAGGCAAGCCAATGCAAGGACTAGACTCTAAAATGTGATACTGGCCCACCCAAACCTCCTCCTAGAACCCAGATTGCTTATGTCACTAGATGCAGAGAAGGCGTTTGATCGCCTAGAATGGACATTTCTAGTCCAGGCTTTTGAGATGACATGGCATTAGTGAGCCATATATTAAATCTGGATAAATGCCTATACCACACCCCTAGGGCCTCAATCTCATTGAACCACACAACTTCCCCCCGTTCCACTTAGGCAGAGACACTAAACAAGGATTCCCCATTTTGCCCACTTCTGTATGTCTTAGCACTTGAACTCCTATTGGAATCTACCAGAAACAACATGACCATCAAGGGCATCCAAGTGCAGTTCACATTAGCTGCATATGCAGATTTCATCATTCTCTTTCTCTCCAACCCAGACGCTTCTGTGCAGTATGCATTAGCACTCACAGACAAATATGGGAAAGTCTTGGGGGACAAACCAAACAAAGAAAAAACAGAATTCCTACTAATTTCAATTACATTTACCAAAGATGACCTAGAGGACCAGGGACTTTGCGGGAAAAAAGACCATATTAGGTACCTGGAAATAGACTTCATCCCTAACATAGAATCTACCTTAACCAGAGCCCAAAACTGTACAACTGAAAACACAAAAACAAAATTTGAGAAATGGTCTCCTCTGTTCCTGCCGTGGTGGGGCAGACTGGACACAATTAAAATTATTGCATAGCTAATACTGTTCCCTCTTGCAATGCTGCCCATCCTCTTCAATAATACATTTATAAAGAAGAATACTCCTTCTGTAAACTTCTTGTGGAAAGGCAAACCCTCAAGAATTTCAATCACAAAACTCCAGTTGGGCAAACACCAGGGTGAGATTAAATTCTCCAACTTCTTTGCCTACCACAAAGCCTTCATACTATCCCAAATAAATCAAATCAGATACCACCATCTAACTGATAGGAGAGAGATGCCAGGATGGGTTGAGATAGAAGATGCACTCACATCCATTCCCAGTGGACTGCAGCCTCACAATGACCCCAACGACTCATAAAGACCATCCAATCCTGGCCTCCTCTTCCAAAGTATTAACCCAGTTCACGACTCTAGCCATCAACCTAAAACCCACCCAATGGAAACAGATTTCGATGTAGTACTACATCTTTTATAAAACAGCAAGCAAAACCAACACCCTAGTCTTCGTAATACACAGGGCTCTATGGTCACCGGAAAGAATACACAAAGCCAAAATTATCACCAGCCCATCGTGCTGAAGATGTAATAATCCTCAAGAAGTAGGGTCAATAGAGCATAGGCTCTTTGTCTGCCCTTGTCTATCCCAGTTCTGAATGGAAGTAGCAAAGTCCATCATGGACATACGGCAGCAGAATCGAATATCATTCTAAAGAAACTTTGTATAAGCACTGTGAGGAATCTAGCAACATTGCCACTGATTCCCTGAAGGGAAGCTTCTCTTACGTAGACAGGGAAGCTACCTGACTCTGACCCTGAGGGGGGCTATCTGCGGGAGGGCCACATAGTGGAGGTCAAACTCCAGGGAGACAGAAAAGTGCAGAATCGAATAATCCTTCAGCTGTAATACTAAATGACACACATGTACCTTTGCAACGTGTTCCTGTATAGGTTATGTTGATGTAAATAGAGAATTCCTGGGTTCTCATGGTCAAGAACATAATTTGCCGCCACCCTCCTTTCATAGTACTGAGACGAGGAAGAGGGAGGGAGTAATGAGGATGGGCAGAAGTGTTAAGCCAATGCTGCACTCTAGTCTTTGGAAAATGATAACCAATGGCAGAACATTTAAAACACAGCTGAACAGAACGTGTGAGAGATACGAAGACTGCTGCTGAATCCCACTTGTTCTGATGCTGGTTGGGACACCGGAGGCGAGCAGACTGCAGGACGCAGCATGGAGGCTGACTAGAACAGCATGCAGAGGAACCAAGCCGAGAGAAGTTTGCTGCATTATTGCCATTGGCAGCTGGAGCCGCCAAAAGCAGAGGAAGCCAAAGCGGGAAACAAGCGGCTAACAGGACGCACTCCCAGTCAGCAGACTGAGAGCAAAGAAGATGGTTAGAGGCAAGGAACGCCAAAGCTACCGGTGAAGAACGGTAGGCCCAGTGAGAGCGAAATCTGCATATCGTTGACAGCACGAAAGAGCCTACTTAAAGGAACTGGAATAGTTTATACGAATACGAACATTGTCAAGAAAGGGTTGGTGACAAAGTACTTGAAAAGCATTATTTCTTTTATGCAAGAGAAAGTGAATGGAAAACCCTGGCAAGATTGTGAAACAGGCAAACAGTGTGTCTGGGACTCACACCCATGAGAGGACATAAAAAGCCCTGCCAGGAAAGTAAACCACGCAGTGTATGAATCTGGGACCTACACCCAAGTGCGATACCCTGGCATGACAGTAAACCAGGGGTAAGAAGAGAAGTGAGAAAACTCAGCAGTAAAACTCCTGTCCTGAAATTGTGTAATAGTGATGACCAATATAAAAAGGGAAGAATGATACCCCATCTAAGGATAAGTAACAAAGTTGTGACTACAGTAACAGGAAAAACACCAGTGGTAGAAAAAGGATTGAGAAAGCATAGGGGTTAAAACCCCACCTTGAAATTGTTGAACAGTGGCCATCAATACAAAAAGGGAAGAACCATAACTCTTTTAAAGAATAATTGAGACCTAGAGAACAAGGAAGTAATAAAGCTACAAGTAACGTAGCAAGAGAGTATACCAGGGGTAGGAAAAGAATTGAGAAAGCTTAAGGGTCAAGACCCCTCCTTGAAATTGTGGAACAGTGACGATCAATTGAAAAGGGGAAGAGCCATACCCCTTTAAGGATAACTGAGATCCAGAGAGTGAGAGATTGAAACATTCAAAAGAACGGTGTGCTTAAGGGAGACTAAATGGAGGAGTCGTCCCCCTTGAAACTGTGAAGTAAAACGTTGTATGAAAGGAGAAAGGCAGGGAATGAGTCATCTCGCTGTGAAGAAGTGGAACATTATTGACTGTTTCTGGAAGTACCCGATAGACAGTGGAAGACCATAAAAAACATAGGGGAAGGGAGGACCACTTATCCTGGTGGAACTTTATTCCTTTTCTATTCTGCACCTTAGAACATTATGTTTGAACTTTGAAAGAAAGCTATAAGTGTATAGCTTACAGAAATCCCAGAGTTGCACATTATATTGAGTTTAGCGTGGAAGGGTCAGTTTAGGGTTTTAGACACAGGACCGAGGGCGCTTTTTAGTTTAACATCTTGACACAGACGGGCCTTAGTTTTGTTGAGGCAGGGAAACGCCTTTTAGGATTAGGGATAGATACGATTTCTCCAAACCACTTTTTCTGTTATGATAAATAAAAGTCTGTAACCAACACTTAACATGCCACTGTGTCCATCTCTTACTCTTAATCCCTTACATATGGTGTCAGTAATGGGATGTGGCTCAGCTGACACACACTGGGGGACCCAGAGAGGATTTAAACTAAAGATAATTCCTATCCCATAACTTGTGTGTGTACTTAGGGAAAAGCACACACAGGTCCTCTCCTCCACCAATCGGCAGGGCCTTATAGAGAAAGTTCAGGAGACCACTCATCCTTTGGCTCAACAAATAGGAATCCAGTTTTCCCTCTTAACTTCCCAAGCCGTTATTCCCACTGGAGAAAGGGTGGAGCATAATATTTATAATCTGTTCTTTCCCAATAAGCATATGAATCCTCGGTAGAGAAAAGCTTGTCATCTCGTTAGGTCTCAGAGTAAAAAATGCCCACAAACACAGTGATTTATCTGATACCCCCTGACAAAACTGAGAGGATGAGGAAATTGAGAGTACTTCCTCTCTTTACTTGTGGAGATGAGATAAAAATCACCCTCTTAAACTTAACAACTAATGCATGAAACCCTAGGTATCTCCCTTCCAACCAAACTCTAAGAAGGGAGATGGTGGGGGCGCTGCTGAGCACAACCGAAATGGAGGTCTGAGCGTGAGCTCTGGCTCCTATGACATCCTTAAGCAGAAAATATCCTGCACTGTGCCCCAACTGAGATGCTGTGAGGTGGGGGAGTGTAGCGCCCGACACCCTGCAGCACCTGACCGATTTTAGTTTTAGTGAGAACTGAGGCTCTGTTAGAGCTGAGAGCAGCTTGTAGGTGTCAGCGGGTGCTGCTGGCACATCCGTGTCTCCTCCAGAATGTGCCCAATGCAGCCCACGGCTTGAGAGGCCCTTGTGGGTGAGGGGCCAACCCTCCACTAGAGCGCGTGTGATTTCAGGCACTGGTGAGTGCTTCACTGCGGCTACGGCACAGATCGCTGTCAGCCTCCCCATATTTTAATCATAAAGAGGCCGGGAACAGTAGGCACAAGGAAATGGGAAGTCTGCGCCAGCCTGGCTTAATCAGGCATGGACAAGAGTACCCTGCTGCGCAGACCAAGTGCAGGGGGTTTCATAGGTCAGTTGATTTGACCACAGTTACCATTGTTTCACCTCTTATGCAATAGATTGGACTGGACTACATAGGTGGAGTCTGAAACTGGTATCCCTGGTGCTGTGAGTACCCCCTTGGCTCATCTTGTTTTTGAACTAATTCATCCACTGCAACTGCCACTTGGCTGGTCAGATTTTGACGATGCATGCTGGCAAAAAGAATGGGTAAATGGACACGTTCACCGGTACATAGGCCAGGACATTACGCCTATGAGGCAACTGCGAGTGATGCCAATATGCAATTGTCGGCTGAGGCAACACCTACGGACTCCCCTGTTGGCTGCCATGCAGAGTGGCTTTGCTGCTGACAATGTGAAACTTGATTATATTGTGGCTAACATTAGTTCCCTGTGCTCTAAATTGGACAAGTGGGCTCATTACGGCAGCAGAAGCCAGGATCAGCAGCACAGAGGACAAGGTTCAGCGACACCACCACAACATGAATGGTTTGAAGAGAGACATCCGAAAGAAGTGCAATGATTGGAGTTGTTCTCCCGGCACAATAATGTTTGTGTTTTGAGGTGCAATAGGGCGGTTTCTTGAAGAGCTATTGAAACAGCTACTTGGGGCGCCGCAATTCTCCACCCAATTTGTTGTAGAGCATTCCCATTGTGTCCTGGCCCCAGTCCCTTAGCTGGGGGCGCCCCCGCGGACGATCATTACCAAGTTACTAAATTACAGAGACAAGAACTTCATGCTGAAACTATCCAGATCTCATGCCACCTACCTGGCACAGTTGTGTGAGTTCCTGGTGGCCCTCTTGGCAGCTATATCCCTGCTGGAGATGGATGCATTCTCGGATAATCTGAGAGCTGCCCACAATGGGCGCCGCCATTATTATGGGTCTGCGCATGCACGGAAAGCCACGTTCGGGCCTTTGCGCATGCGCAGTCCAGCGGTCTGTCAAGGTTGCTGGGGCAACCATTCCTGCCGTCCTCCAAGCCTCCTCTTCCCACGGCTGCCTATAAAGGCAGCGTTGAGACGTTTCTCTGCGTGTCTCAACGCAAATTTGTTCTTGTCTGTGTCACGCTCTTGAAACTAGCAATTCTGCCCGTTCCTCTATTTGCATACTGAACCCTCTGGGTCCTACTTACTCTTGGTTCTCCAGTCCTTCCTTTTTTCTGGTTCTCTTCCTGGTCCTTCTTGACCCTTGTTTTGGCCCTTCTGTTTTCCCCTTTTCTGACAACCATGCCTGGTTCCCTGTTATCTTGCCTTGCTTCTGCTGCCTTGACTAGCCACTGTCCATTGTGGCCTCGCCTCTGCTGTTCCAGCTTCATCCTGTCCGACCACCATTCTTCACGTCGGATTGTGAAAAACCTTCTGGACATTAGGATACTGAGTGACCTTCCCTGTCAGTGCACTGCACTGTCCTGGCGCCATGTTAATCTGGGATGGGCCGTCTCATGGCGTGGGCAGTCGATTCAGTGTTCCCCTGTGTTCTACGGTAGCACTGGGTTGGTTTTCTGCGTAACATTGTCTTCTGGTGACTTCTCTACGGCAGACTGGCTTCCTCATACCAACAACATTAAAGGAAAGCAGGTACACAGCACCAGCAAAACGCTTTGCATGACACCAGAGAGCGTGGTACCCTGCAGTTTGGATCTAATAAGGTCCATATATATCCTGACTTTGTGACTGGCGTCCAAGTGCAGCAAAGGGACGATGATCCAGTAAAGCATCTTCTACGGGCTCGGCAGATCCAGTATGCCCTCCTATTCCCTGCTAAGCTATGCATACAGCACGGGCAGGACTGGCGCATTTTTTTGAAAATCCTTCTGATGCCCTCACATATATTGAGGCTTCGATTCTGTTTCCCCAAAAAGGGGGCATAGACAGTGAGAGTCCCCAAAGGACTGTCGATTATTGTTCTTTGGACGCTGGTGAGTGAGCATTGGGGCTGTCTGACATATCCCTGGTCTAGTGAGGAATGACCGGCAGGCACAGTGTACTATGATTGTTGACAGGCCAGGGCCACCGGCTGAACTTTACGTAAAGGTTGCTGTTCGCAACGGACTCCAGAAGATTTCCGTGGTTGTTGGAATGGGTATTCATTATCACGTTGGGGGAGATGGTGCAGTGGGTGGTCATGGGTGGTGGGATGGGAGTGGGAGGGACGAGGCAGGGTGCAGGGAGTTTTCCATAGTTGGTGTTAAAATGTTTAAACATTTGGGCACACGGTATACTGCACTACATGTATGTCTTGGCTATTCAGTGCGGTCCCTTTTGGTGGCTGATATATGTCTATGGCTGGTGTAACTTAAGGTGGGCCTCCATGGGGGCTGACCTTTATATCCTGGAACGTTCAGAGTCTAAATAACCTGGCTAAGGTTAGGAGGTTGTTGGCATATCTCGAGGGTCATGCCCCGAAGTTCTTACTGCGGCAGGAGACTCACGCGAGTCCTTTGCCCCTTAATGGGGCCGGCAAACATTCTACATAACATACTCTTCGCAAGCTCGTTGAGTGAAGATACTTATACACCCTATGTCACATTCACAGCAGATAGAAGCTAAATCGATCCTCTGGGATGGTATGTCATGTTGAAGGGCACATTAGATGGAGATGACATAATACTGGTCAACACCTACGGCCCCGGTGTTGATGACCCTGTCTTCTATTGGGCTCTTGCACATATACTCATTGTGCATATTGATATACCTGTGGTCTGGGGTGGAGATATGAACATGATCCTTGATGCCACCATGGATCGCTCCTCTGATACCCCCTCGGCCTTTAACATTGCAGGCACAAGCCCTTTTGCAGATAATGTTGCAGCTGCATGTCGTATGTTTGGCAGAGGTTACACCACGAAGTGAGGGAATATACATACTATTCTACTGTCTACGATTCCATGTCACGGATCGACTACTGGTTATAATCACAGAATGGAAGGGGAGGGTACAAAGGTGCTCGCTCCTTCCGCGTACATTTTCTGACCATTCACCCATTGTGCTGTCTCTGGTCTTTACACGCACACGCAGACAGACCCTGTTCCCTCTTGCATATGTCACCCACAATGCTGCAGGAGTCCAACCTCACAGAATCATTCCACACCAAAATTGAAGAGTTCTTTAGTAATAATTGTGGGTGCTCTGGTACTCCATTCTACTAACTGGGAAACTCTTAAAGTGTTTATGAGGGGTGAACTGCTGTCATTGTCTGCTGGGTCTATAAGGAAGGCATGGTATCAACAGTAAGACAGACACAAGTGACCACAGTTCACGGGTGTTTATTGAACCTTCGCATAGGTGAGATAAACGCCTATAAAAACCTACATCTACAGATGGGAGCATGCTATGACCATCAAATAATAATAATAATGCAGTCCTAGTGGAGTCTTGTCAAATTAAAAGGGGCTACGCTAAAAAAAAACTATTGCCAAACCTTACTACTAATGTACAAATAATATGGGGGGATGTTCATGAAAAAGAAAGAAGTGTTCACAAAATGATAAGTCAGGATGTTCGGGCCGTTGGCCTCCCTTCCCCACATTTTGCAGCATGGGCCAAGGCGGTTCACTCAAGCAAAGCACACACTCTGGCTTCTGGGGTACGAGGATACAGTTACATTTACACAGTTGAAGACCTTCTGGGTTCAAGTCTCTTAGTTTCTCGCAAGTCTCTTGACTCATAGGGTCTGTTACACAAAACAACACGAAAAAATATGTTTTCTGGATGTTCACCCTGGGTCCACCTCAGCCGGGCTCAGATACCTTTATACAACAAAATGTCAACGTTGGATCCACCTCAGTTGGGCTCATATCGCTTTCCAAGTATGCTCAGATAATTCTCTCTCAGGTGACTCACGGTTCACCCCAGATCCCCCTCAGCCGAGCTCAGATCCCTCTCTTTCACTCGATTAGTCTCCCTCAGCCAGGCTCGGACCAATTGAGATGCACTTTAAACTATCGAAGACTTTCAAATATGCATGAGCTTTAGCTTGACCTGCTGCATGACCATTTCAATCTCATTATTCCTTTTTACTCACACTTAGCATCAGTTGGCTACCTAACAGAGACTTTCGAATGAGCACCCACGTGGCGCCGGACCACTCTGTGTATAGTATCTTTTGCTCGCCTCTCAAAGTTCAATTGCAAAGTTCAAATCATCTCCACGACGCTCTTTGCAAATCCCTTTCACACTGTTGTCTTTGTACAATGTTGCTGCTTGCAACATTGGTTCAAAACACAAGCTGGTTTGGTATCAGTCTCTCAAACTCCCCGGCAATGCTGTCTGCTCTGACACAGCTTTGTTGTAGGAGCCAAGAACAGTACCATGGCAGCAATCGCTCCTGCCCACCTGGGTTATCGACGTGGGAGAGCCCCGGGTACCTCTGACACAATTTTCAGGTTTGATCAGCCTTAGTTCCTGGTCTTCGGTACTTTCCAAGGCACATGAACGTAACGGTCTATAGAGGTCAATGGTACTTCCCTCCTTGCGACTCTCTCTGGTCTCGTCATCTTTCTCCTTATACTAAACTGCCATCTTGGAACTGCTGTTTCCTTGTGCAGTTTGCCCTGCTCAGAGTGTGTTTTCATGCTACGCCTTTTATCTGTGTGGGGAAGAGTGATGTGTGTAACAATCCGTAATTGCCTGACCTTGCCTGTCCATGGTGTTGGGGCATGTCAGGTATACAGGTCTGCTGTTAGTCCTTTGTCTCTCATGGTGAACTGTCCATGAGAAAGAATTTGTGACAAAAAAGGGGTTAGAGGGTTGAATTCCTAGGTATCCAACCTGGTAGAATGGGGACAATTTCTCATTGGGAAGGGGATACCGTGTCTCACCCTCAGGTGTCCCACTTCCATTCCCAGAGGGCCCGTCATCCAGGTGATCCTCCCCCTCTGGTCAACCCCCAGGAACTGGATCCAAAAGCGATGGCCGTGTCCTGGCCACCTGGATGACAGATCCCCGGGGACCAGCGGGTGAGACACCTTCAGGTCTCTCACAGGACCCTTAAGTCACTGAGGACAGAATGCTGCGAAGTCGGGAGGCAGATCAGGCTTCTTGAAAACAAATATGGCAGGGCAAATGAAAAAGCATTGCTGGGCTTAATCAAGGGCAACTTATTGAAATTCCAAGAATTGGCAGATAAGGAAGTAATATATATCACTAAACCAGTGCTCGCTGGTAGGTATGGCGAGGCTGATAGTCAAGGACGGGATCTCGCTAGGGCAGTGAGACTAGATTTTACCCCTGCATCATCACTGGCGTCACTGTGACATCTGGTGCTATCCTGACTGCTGGGGATAAAATGAATTCTGAATTTCATCCATACTATGCCTCGCTCTACCCTGACAGAGATGTTAGCTCAGATGTAGAAGAACTCACACAGTATCTAGAGGGTTTAGATCTCCTGGCACTGCTGGAAGAGGCAATTCTGGCGCTGGACACCCCTATCACCTCAGAGGAGATATCCACAGCTATTACTGCTCTGGCATCGGGCAAGGCCCTGGAGTCAGACGGACTGGGGGTCGAATTGTATAAAGAATATAGGGCAATAATATGGCATGATATATGGCATTTATAACGCGCCTGTACACAAGTGTTTAATAGCTCCACATCTGTTACAAGTATGGGAGGAGTCTCTTGCTGCAGGGTCCCTCCCGCCTTCCAGGCGCGAGGCGATAATAACGGTGAAACCTGGTAAACCGCTGAATGAGGTCACTTCATATCGGCTGGCCGGTATCATTAATAAATGCGGATGTGAAGATCTTCGCAAAAATCTTGGCGTCCAGACTTCTTCTATGGCTGGCCTAGTGCATCCGGACCAGTCAGGATTTATGCCAGCTCCGTCCACTGCGCTAAATCTTCGTAGGGTTTTCGGTATCATTGCTCAAATTGATCCACGCGCTTAAGCAGTGGTGGGATCCCTAGATGCAGAGAAGGCCTTTCATTCTGTGTCATGGAGATAGGTCATCCAGCGATACAGATTCAGGGTTTACTTTCTCAGTTGTGTGCAACTACTCTATTCCCGTTTCACTGCCAGAGTGCGGACCAACTCCACATTGTCATTCAGTGTGGGTTTACATAGAGGGACGTGGCAGGGGAGCCCTCTATCCCCCTTACTGTTGCACTGACAATAGAATCCGGGGTACCCCATTTTTGCGCTATATCACGCTTGATTAAACCCATTGTATTAGATAAGAAGATTCTCTCCCACTTATTCAAGTAATATTCATCCGGGACCCCTAACAGCAGTTTTGCAGGTTCCAATGCCACTGTACCGCCCAGGACCCCGGAAAATCTACGACAACATTGCGTCCAGAAGGTTTGTATCCGAGGACATTTCCAGATCAAATGGAAGAAGGTACCCTCCTCTTCTCAGCAGCTCAAGCAGTTGGGGTCTGAGGCCCATCCCCATCCAAACAGGACAACTCGAGGATAATGGACTCGGTGTAGCATCTTGAGTTGCATCAATCTGATTTTGGAGTCTATAGCAATCTTGCGTGGGTGCATGAGTACCTGGATAAAGTCCTCCGGTTCTATGGGGCCTACGTACCTTTCCCATTTGGTTTTAAGGCTGGCCAGTTCCGGTGTGGCGAATGCATTTATAGCTTTGTATAAGATTGACGTGACTTTAGTGGGAATGAATTGTGGAAGTAGGTTGCGTTCCAGGGGGGAACACTCCGGTCCCTCCGCGAGTGCCTGCCTATGACCATTAAGGGTGTGCCTGAATTGTAAATAATAGAAACGCTCATTTTCGGGGATTCCAAATTTTTGTTGCAGTGCCTCAAATGAGAGAATGGAACCATCCATCATTACATCCTCGACTATGGTTATCCCTGCCTCCATCCAGCGGGTCTTCATAGCAAGTTTCCGCACTTCAGTAAGCATGTAGTTATGCCATAGAGGTTGCGCTAAGGTTAGTCTGTTCCCCCAGCCTATGTGTGTATGTGCCTGCCTCCAGATAACTGCGGTGCATGCGGAGTTGGTCTGCAGAGGGGTTCTGGGAAGGTTCTGATATAGTATGGCGAGGGGCGGGGTGTCCTGTGCGACGGACGTCTCCGCCCTGATATGTGGGAGTTCCTGGGCTCCGTGAAGCAGGTTGTTCACCACTTGTAACTGGGTGGCCCAATAATAGGACCGAAGGTGCAGCACTCCCATGCCCCACTCCTAAATGGACCTCTGCAGCGTTGTTAATGTGTTATGGGGTTGCCTGCCCTGCCATATCAACTTCCTAAGGAGGCATTCCATTCGGATGAATTCTGAGTCTGGTATTGCGTGTGGTGCATTCTGTAGCACGTATACAAAGCGTGGAAGTGCCAACATCTTAAAAAGCGCTGCTCTGCCCATTATCGCGAGGGGAAGAAGAATCCAGTGCCTCACATCCTCAGCAAAGAGGTCGATTAATGGGTGTAAGTTACGGGGCACATAGGCCGAGAGGCTCCCAGAAACCCATATGCCCAAATGTCTGAATTCCTACCTCTCCACTCAATAGGTGGTGTCCCGTTGGATTTCCCGGTTTACTCCTTTAACTGGAAAGAGGACTGATTTTCCCCAGTTTACCTTTAGACCGCTATACTCCCCAAAGGCTTTCAACATACGGGTCACTATCGGGCCTGCATGTTCTGGATTGCTCAAGTAGAGTAGTAGGTCGTCCGCATAGAGGGAAACCCTATCTTCTCGTCCTTCCGGCCATCGGAATCCATGCCATGTGGTGACCTGTCGAAGCCATTGTGCCAGTGGTTCAATTGCCAGCGCAAAGAGACGGGAGATAGCGGGCAGCCATTTACCCTGACCTCTGCCTGTGGTTCCTCGTATAAAAGCTGAACCCATTCAATAAAGGTTTCTCCAATCCCCATGCGTCGCATCGTCACCCATAGACTTCCCCATGTCACTGAATCAAACGCCTTCTCGAAATCGATTGCCAGAATGGCGAGTGGCGGTTCGAGAACTGGGGCGTGTTCGGGTAATAAATGGAGTCGGCGTAAATTCATTCTAGTTGACCTATGTGGCATAAAGCCGTGCTGGTCTGGATGAACCAAGGAGGATATAACTGATTGGAGCCTGGAGGCTAGCACTTTAGCGAGAACTTTGGCTTTGCCGTTAATAAGTGATGTCGGTCTATATGATGCACATAATTCGGGGGGGTTTCCCTTGCTTGGGGATTACCATGATGCTGTCCCTTCTAAGGTCCACTGGGAGAGTACCCCATTCTTTGGCTGCGAGGAACATATTATGGAGGGGTGTCGCCATCTTATCGCTGCCCAGTCTTTTCCATGTCTCAACCGGGAATCCGTTAGGACCCAGCGTCTTCCCAGATTGTAGATGGGCTATGGCCTCCGCTTTCTCGGTTTCCTCTAGGTCTCTATCGAGGCATGTTCTTTGTTGCTCCGATATTTGTGGAATCACGATTTCGTCCAGGAGGGACGGGTCTGTTGGGGCAGTTGGGGCCCTGTACAGATTGGCATAGAACTCGGCAAATGCTTCTGCTATATCCAAGTCCATTTGGGCCAGGCTGTTTTCATTGTCAACAATCTGTCTGACATATCTATGCCCCTCCTCACATTTCTCCAACCAGGCCAATAACTTGCCTGCCTTATCCCTGTACTCATAGAGTCGGGTCCTTGATTCCCTATGCGTCTGTTTTGCATTATCTAGAATCCCTGGCCTTTATCAGAGAGCGATGTGTTTCTGGGGAGGCGTCTAATATGTATTTGGTTTCCCATTTTTCCACTTCCCCCTCTGCCTCCATCACTTTCCTGTGATGCTCTTTCCGTCTATTACTCGTCCAGGCGATCGTCTCCCCTCTGAGCACTGCTTTGTGCGCCTCCCATAGTGTGATAGGGTCCTCTATGGAACCTGCATTTATTTCGAAATATTCTTCCGGTTTCTTGGTGATAAACTCTACGAATTCGGGGAGGCCGAGAGAATAGTTGTTGAGTCTCCACGTACTGGGGGGGCCATGGTCGACTTGTAAGGAACGCCATCTCCAGGGGGGGAGTGATCTGAGATACCTCTGGGGAGCAGTTCTGCTTTAATGACTCTACACGCCTCGGAGGCTGGAAGAAAGAAGTAGTCTATCCTAGAAAGGGATGCGTGGGCCCATGAGTGGAAGGCGAAGCCCTGTTCTGCGGGGTGGAGTTCCCTCCACACGGCACATAGACCTAGCGCTGATGAAAAGGTGGCCAGTCTGGTGGGTATGTTGGGATTGCGATTCTGAATGTGAGTTCGGTCGCGGGTGTTGCAAAGCACATTGTTGAAATCTCCTCCCAGGATCCACAAATCTGGGTGGTGCTTAGCTAGTATGGTGGTCACTTCTCCCAGCAGCCCTTCCTCTAATCCGAGCGGGGAGTTTATGGCTAGTATAGCTAATGTTTCCCCCCAAAGGGGCCCCGCACCAACACGTATTGGCCACTGGGATCTTGTTCCACCGCGCTCAGTTTGAATGGGAGTCGTTTATGTAGGAGTATCAGAACACACCAGGAGCCCATGCTGTACCCCGCGTGGAACGCCAAACGATAATTAGTTCTGCGTAAAAACTGGCAGGTGGGGCCTGCCAAGTGGGCTTCAGTGAGGCGGGCCACGTCGGGGGAACGTCTGTTCAGGAATTGAACAATGAGGTGTTGTTTAATGCTTGATCCCATTTACATTCCATGAGAGGAATTTGAGGGGTTTAAGGCCATCTGAATTGTTAGTGGGGTTTGTTCGGCTGTTATATGGTCAGTGGTGATCTGTGCTGAGAGTTCTGTTATAACGGATGTGGTGTCATCTGTGGTGATCGTTTGGTGCATTTGCAATCGAAAACATAGCGGTCGCATGGAGCAACAGCGATTGTACCCAGACTAAGGTGCGTGGTGGCCTCGTGAGTGGCGGTAAAACTGGTATAACTACCCTATTATTATGTCCATATACATCTCCCCTTGCCCCCACCCTATGCGTCACCCCAACCTGAAGTATCTGTTGCCCGAACATGCTGGCGCTGGGGAACTGGCGCTAAAGCTTAATTAACTAAATAAACTCTCCTAATTCAGTCGGTCCCGGTACTTACTGTCCCGTAAAGGTGACAGAGAGTTCATTAGCAGCCAGCTTGGTCGCCGATGTCAAAGTGTAGTGGCAGGTACGGTATTAGTGAGGCTAATGACAGGTGGGGCGGTGATCCACCCTAGTTCAGCTGGTAAGTAGTTACTGTGCCTCGTTAGCTTTTAGTGTTTGTCTGTCCTCATTATTCTGTGTTTCCTTCCAGCTCCGGCATTTCTTGTGGGATGGGCTGTCTTGGTGGTCTTTCCTGGCGTGGTCTGTTTCATGGTCTGTTCCCGGGGGGTGGCACTGACCAGTCCCCATCAATGTGAGTTTCAGCCATTTCCATGCTTCTTGCGGGTCAGTGAAATGGACAGTGGTGCCCTGGTGTTGTATCCTGGGGTGGGCTGGGAATAGCAGCCCATACTTCACATTCATCGAGTGTAGCTTCCTTTTAAGGTGTTCAAATGACTGTCTGGCCCGTTGCACCTCTCGGGTGTAGTCTGGGAAAAAGGTGATCTTGCTGCCATTGTACGTGATCGACCCCTTTGTTCGGGCCATATGCAGTATTGCATCCCTGTCACAGTAATTCAAAGGTTTGGCTATGACCGTTCTCGGGACGATCGAGGGGTTGGTCTGCCCACTGGGATCCTGTGTGCCCGCTCGATGGTGAAGAACTTTGAGAGGGTTCTAGGCGCAAAAAGACCAGCCAACCATTGTTCCAAGAAGAGCTCCATACTGGGCCCCACTGTATTTTCTGGAAGGCCCAGTATGCAGATGTTGCTTCTGCGCAATCAGCCCTTAATCTTGTCTACTCGTGCTTCCAGCGTTTTAAGGTGCGTTAGCGCCTCTGATAGTTGCTGCTGTACCCTGCCGAGGCCGTCCTCCACTCCTGACACCCGATTTTCTACTTCTCCCGTGCAGGCCGAGAGTTTTTGGAGATCATGACGGAGGAAGGACACCTCAGCTGAAATACCGTCCATCTTTTTCTCCATCGAGGAGCGGGAATTGGCAATGGCATTGGTAGTGCCAGGGTCTGTTGCTTTCCCGCATCCGGAGGTGTGGCAGAGGAGCTCGTAGCATACTGGTCCATAGTGCTCTGTGTTGTGTTTTTCCTGCTTTTATCCTTGCCCATCCTTGCCTCTGGCGGTGCACCCGGGCTGGCGCGGTGAGGCGGGACGAGAGGGCACATAATGTGTCACCTGCGCCTCCGGGTTACCCACAGGTTCGAATATCTTAGTGGTCCCTTCGCGGTTATCAAATGCCAAGCGTCGGTTACCTTATGGGGGGTGATGCCCCAGGGTAGTTAAGTTATAGATCTTCCCAACCCTCCAATGGTGTGCGGCAGGGGGGAGCCACAGCCTGTGTCTTGTCTGGCTTCCCCTTGCTACAGCGTCGTCCGTTGTATTATCCACCAGTAGGATAAGGGCAGTGCTGAGCTGGGGACCTGGACCAGGAGGTCCTGCGCGGCCCCTTGCCACTGGGACCCGTTGTGTGTATGTCACTTGGCGGCTCTGGGGTGTTGTCTTCCGGTCCCAGGTACCTCTACTACATTTATGGTGTCACTGGGTCACACCAGGGGGTGTGTCCTCGATGGTGGCTGGTCACTGTGTTGCTGTCCACCTTTTAGTGCCTTTTGGGTATATTGGCGGGAAGGCAGGTATGCATTCCAGCGGGGCAGCGGCCGCAACACGTGGGTACAATACTGTGCAGGTTTGTTGCAGTGGTTTATCGGTGCACCGATCTGGCAGTCCAGTTATTGGTCAAGGTGATCCTCTGTGTTTAGCTGGGTTGTAGAGGCTTTTGTGAACATCCAGGGGGGGCGAGAGCAGGACAGAGGCAGTATCCACCTACGGGATGGTAGGGGCACAGTTCAACACATCGGGTGGTCTGCTTCTCGCTGTTACAGGCTTATCCCAAGAACCATGCGGGTCCCGCGGGTGCCAGAGGAGTTGCGGCAGGACCAGGCACCCATTAGAGGTGCTGAATGCAGTAACATAGATTTACATGCGCGCCTTCTCCCGGAGAGTCTACAAGGGTGGGTGGCCCTCTTTTTAAATCCCCCGCCTGGCGCCGTTCAGTGCTGTGGGAAGGGGGTTGGTGCATCTCGTGGCATGGCGGTGGTGGGGGGTTTCCAGTGTCAGGCCTGTTTGTCCTTTTATTGTCCACTGTCCCCCCTAATGGGACAAAGTCAGCGTTTTGGGTGCTGGAGCTACCCCCGGTGATTTCAGGTACTATTGGCCTCCCAAGTCTCCGGGGTCCACCCTGCGCACCTCTGCACCCAGCCGCCAGCCCACTCAAGGGCCTATTCTATATGGCGCGTACCTGCACACCAGCGCTCTGATGTTGTCGCCACCCAGGGACACGGTCACCCCTCCGCCGACCAACTGGTGGGTCCTGCTCGGTAGTCCGGTTTGGCAGTTGCCCAGGCTCCGGGCATAATCCAGTCCGCACCGGTCACTTTACCCCGGAGGGGGAGGCTAGGTTCCCGGGTGTGGGAGCTGGAGTCTGTCGTCTCACCTGGTCAACAGCGAGGCGACCTGGAAACAAGATGTTAAAACCAGAGCACAGCTTGGGAAGGCCTCTTCATCACTTCCCGCACTCCCAGCTCATCTCGGTCCAGGAGCGGGCCCTGCGGGTCGCCAGGTGGTGCGAGCTTCGTACCCGGGGATCTCGTAGCAGTCGCACCAACGGTTCCGTGGTGCAGGCAGGCTCTATTCCATGAGTGGTCTTTCCAGCATACAGGGTGGGCTTGCCCTCAAGCGTTCTTCCCACCCGGGTGCTCAGCAGTGCGGTGCTTGCGGTTGCCCTCGATCAGCAATCTGTTGTCCGGGATCCTTCCTTATTGCCTCACTCTGGCCATATCTGTTGTTTAGAGAAGGTTTGTTGGTGTCCGTGTTCGGGGCGGCTCGCGCTGCATCCACGGTCTTTCAGCGTGTCGGAGAGGCAGGATCTCTGTGTTGCCGAGGTCTGGTACACCTCAGGGGACCTGGTTTGTGGGTGCTGTTTCCCGTTCCCTGGCGGTGCGGCTCAGGGCCAGATCACAGTCACCACAGTCGCAACGGGTCCTCGCCGCCACATGTACGGATCTCACCACGGATGCCTCTTCTCAGTCGTGTCCCGCAGTGGGTCGTCCCCGGCCAATCATCCCATCCTCTGTTTCATTCCGGCGGCCATCTTGGGAGACTCTGTCCTTGCAGCAGCGTAGCACCTTGTCCGGTGAATAACTGCGGAAAGGATATGAATGCAGTTTTGTGCCTCCGATCAGGGCACCAGCAGACAATCACAATACCGTGTGTTGAAATTTGTTGCGAATCGTAACGCCAGACAGGATATATTTTTTTTTAACAACTTTATTTATTTTGGTTTTTCAAAGGTATAAGTACAAACATTTGAGATATTCCCTCCCCCAACCCCCTAACATTCCCAACATTCGAAACGGTGTAGCATATTTGAACAGTTGAGACTCTTGGCACCAGACAGGATATTTTACCAGGATTCCATCGGCGGCCAGTGGAGCTCATGAGGCTCACATCCTCCGCGGTCGCATGCCGGCCACGCCCCACTGCAGTTATCACAGTTAAGCATGGGCAAAGAGGGGAACGTCTGTCAGGGCCCCTCTTGGTCATATCTCTGTACAGAGATAACACCTTATGATCCATCTGAGACCCAGAGGTATATCTTGGTCCTGTGATGGATAAAGTACATACATTCTTCAGGCACTCTGACTATAGCGCTAATGAAACAAAATCAGAGCTGTTTCCCCTCACTGACGCCATGCTCCCTATGTCTGATCTGCAGGGGATCGCTGGGTGGATTCCCCCTGCAAATACTTGGGTATCAGGGTCTCTAGACAACATCACAATCTATATGCAAATAATTATGCTGAATATATCAAACATTTAGAGGCTAAACTTAAGATCGTAGCCAAACTAGGCTAAACTTAAGATCGTAGCCAAACTGCCAATTTCCCAATATGGCAGACTATTCTTGCTGATGATGATAATTCTCCCTATTTTTTAAGCAACATCCCTTTCTGGCCAAGCAGGCTCTTCTTCTCTTCCATTCGCTCCATGGTGGTGGTGATTCTGTGGGGGTCTGGTGAAGCCCGAATGAGTTAGGAAAAGCTCATGGAACCGTTTGAACGCGGGGGGGCTGGCAGCCCCTCATATGGAATTATAGCACCTGGTCTCCCAGGTGCAATATGCAGGGTATTGATATTCTTCAGAGCATGAGGTGGTACAATTGATGCTTGAGAGACACGCTGCTGCCCCCTCTAACCTTAAGCAAGTTATTTTAAGTGGTAGGCACATTGACTCCTGTACTTTCTATCCGGTAGGAACAAAGGTTAATGCCTGGGCTAGGTTGCCTCAGAGACTGGGGCTCACAGTGCCGAATCATAAAAAGGTTCCGCTTTGGAACTTTCCAGGCTTGGCTCCCACTTCTGATCCCGATTTGCAAAAATCCTGGAGAGACAGCACTGGTTTGACTCTGGGTGACCTCTTTCCAGTTGTTTTTTTTGTGTCTCTCAATTACTTCATGGCTAAACTTGTCAGTGGTCCCCTAACTATTCTGCAATATTACAGAATGAGGGCTTCGGCAAAACGGTTATGGACGATGTTCCTGCATGAGCCAGAAACCCACCCGCTAATAGATGCTATCGTCACAGGTAGGGAGCTTAAGCACCTAGTGTCTAGACTGTACAGCCTAGTGCTGGATGCTCAACCTACAAAGATTAATGTACGACTGAAATGGGAACATGACTTGGAGGTTCAATTCACAGACGTCCAGTGCCAGAGATGCTGTGCGCGCACTAAGGAGTTGTCTCTGAATGCCGATACAGATTAATCTAGATTAAGCTGCTGAATCAGTTTCATTATACACCGGCAAAACTTTCTAAATTTACACTGTGCGCATCTGATGAGTGCATGAAATGCGGCCACTACGTGGCCGACACAGTACACATGCTCTGGGACTGCTCTGGTATTGGAAAGTGTGGCTGCAACCCTTGACGAGATGCTAGAAAAGGTGGAACCATCCACTTCAGAGGTAACTCTGTTGTTTTCTAGAGTCAGAAAATCAGAAAAATCTGAGCCCCCATTTTGACTAGTACGTTTAATCAGATACCATTTCCCATGTTAACGGAAAAGACTTCTGATGTCTCATTGCCAGATGACAGACAGGAAACCATGTCGTCTCCCACAAAAGATGAACTAGATCCCTCATGGGAAGAATTTGGCAGGGTACTGCCCATTGGAAAAAGAGGAGTAAGCAATATCAACCCTGGGGAACCCTTTTTATGATGTACAAAGATCAAAGACACATGATAGACCTGAAGATAGTGGGTCTGGTTCAGATGTTATAATGAAAGGGCGTGAAAAGAAAGTTGTGCCATTCCTTATAGACGCATCCCCCATATCAGAACAGCAGTGTTATTCCAGTGATGAATCAGGACATCTAGCGAAACACTGCACATCAAACATGATAAGATTCCCCACTATACCACCATTAAATGAACACCACCAAGAGAAGGGAATCAGGAAATCCACAGGTGAACCCTCTTATGTTAGTGTCATCTAATTTCAGCCCAGTGAGATAATGAACAGCTAAGAAGAGAACCTGAGGAAATCCCGACCCAAGGGGAAGAGAAATAAATGGGAAGAAATAGAACTGATTTCTCTATGTGAAAGGTAATACTATAAAGGTAATACTATAAACCAACTACCCGTCACCATCCAAAAAAACAGGTGTGAGCCCAATTGGATAGTGGGAGTACAAAGTGTGACCTGAGTTATTATCTAAGAATTGGAGAAGGGCCCACACTGAAGAAATGTGTTGTGTCCCCGGACATACAGAGACTTGCCCTTTTATAAGGTTTCTTATTACTGTTTTGAGAAAAGAAACCTGGGTGACAGTGGCCGTGATCCCACAATTACCGGCCCAGATAGTTATAGGGAGTAACATACCCCAGTTTGACCAATGAGTGTCTCAGCTGGCCCGAATAGGGATATGTAGGGGAGCCCAAAAGGTTAGAACTCCCCTTTTGATGAAAACATCCCATCCGAAGTCCAAGGAAATCTCATCTTCCCTTATAAAAGGAGAGTCCAAAACAATAAGGTGTAGATCTCTTGACCTAACATCTTGTCGAGAATCCCAAAATGGTGAGGAACCGGGGAAAGTGAATTACCTATATCACTTTCCCCTAAGGGGCAAGGAGACCAACAACCTTAGGGTTACATAGCCATGGAAAGGCAGGAGCATCCTGACTCTGACCCTGAGGGTGGCCATCTGCGGCAGGATCATATAGGGGAGGCGAAACCCCAGGGAGACAGAAAAATACAGAATCTGAATAATCATTCCGCTGTAATTCTTAATGACACCCATGTACCTTTGCAACATTTCTGTATGGCTTATGTAGATAGAGAATTTCTGGTTTCTCATGGCCAAGAACATTATTTACCACCCCCACCTTATTTAACAGTGAGATGAGGAAGAGGGATGGAATAATGAGGGTGACCAGAACTGTAAGCCAATGCCACATTTTAGTCTTTGGAAAATGCTAACCAATGGCGTAAAATTTTAAACTGACACAGCTGAACAGAATGTGAGAGAGACGGAGACTGCTGCTGAATCCAACTTGTTCAGATGCTGGTTGGGGCACCAGAAGCGAGCAGACTGCGAGACGCAGCTCAAAGGCTGACGAGAATGGTGTGCAGAGGAACCGAGCCAAGAGGAGTTTGCTGCATTTTTGCCACAACAGCTAAAGTCACTAAAAGCAGAGGAAGGCAAAGCGGGAGCCAAGCGGCTAATGGGACGCAATCCCAGTCAGCGGACCAAGAACAAAGAAGACGGTGAGACGCGAAGAACGCTGAAGCTGCCAGTAAAGTCAGGTAAGCCTAGTGACAGCGAATTGGGCAACGGGGCATTTCACAGCAAATACTGCGTACTGTAGACAGCGCCAAAGATCCCAATAAGAGAAACTGGAAGAGTTCATACGAATATGAACATTGTTAAGAAAGGTTTGGTGACCCAGTACTTGAAACACATTATTTCCTGGATACAAGAGATTGAATGGAGAATGGAAAAGCCCTGGCAGGATAGTGAACCAGGCAAAGAGTGAGTCTGGAACTCACACTTATGAGAGGACATAAAAAGCCAGAGCAGTAAAGTAAACCAGGAAGTGTGTGAGTCTGAGACCTGCATACAAGTTCAATACCCCGGCAGGAGAGAACACCAGCGATAAGCAGAGAAGTGAGAAAACTCAGGGGTAAAACCCTGCCCTGCAATTGTGGAATAGTGATTACCAATATTAAAAGGGAACAATCATACCTCTTTTAAGGATAAGTAACAAAATTGCGAATACCCTGGCAGAAGAACACCAGGGGTAGAAAAAGGATTGAGCAAGCAGAGGGGTCAAGACCCCTACTTGAAATTGTGACACAGTGGTCTACAACACAAAAAGGGAAGAACCACACCTCTTTGGAAGACTAATTGAGACCCAGAGAACGAGAGAAGTAATAAAGCTGTAAGTAACCGCCATTTTGAAATTGTGGAACAGTGACAATCAATGGAAAAGGGATGAACCATACTCCTTTAAGGATAACTGAGATCCAGAGAGTGAGAGACTGAAACATTCAAAAGAGCTGTGCACTTAAGGGAGACTCAAAGGAGGAGTCGTCGCCCTTAAAACTGTGAAGTAAAACATTGTATGAAAGGAGAAACAGAGGGGATGAGTCATCCCCCTGTGAAGCAGTGGAACACTATTGACTCTTTACGGGAGGACAGTGTTCAAACCTGCTTTGGACTTGGACACTTCCAGGCTTCATTACAAAACGGCAAAGAGGACGTCTTTGGAAGCTACACTCCCCTGTGCCTGTCCTTGAAAGAAAAAAAGGACTATACTACCTAACTCCTCCTCTGTGGTGGCCACGCCTCCTCATATCCTTTATCTTCCTCTGAGCCTGCGCACCAGTGCAAGTACTTTAAGTACTGTTTGCTGGGAGGACTCGATGCGCTGTTCAAACCTGCTTTGGACTTGGCCGTTGGAATTTGGACTTGGGCGCTTCCAGGCTTCATTACAAAACGGCAAGGAGGACGTCTTTGGAAGCTACACTCCCCTGTGCCTGTCCTTGAAAGAAAAAAAGGTGACTGTGTTGGCACGTTGTGCCGGATCCTTGTATTCTGTGCTTGCAGTCAAACTACGTGCACGCTTTGTGCTTGTAAATGCACGTATTGTGCCATTTCAGCTATTAGAACGTAGTGCACACGCACACGCTTTGGGCCTGCCTGACCTCCGTGCTCTGTGAAAATATTTGGGGGAAATATTCTTCTATTTCCTACTTTTGTGTTTACCCTTCTTTTCTCTTTTCACCTTTCAGGACTATACTTCCCAACTCCTCCTCTGTGGTGGCCACGCCTCCTCATATCCTTTATCTTCCTCTGAGCCTGCGCCCCCCCGCTGCGCACCGGTTCAAGTACTTTAAGTACTGTTTGCTGTTCGCGGTGCGCGGCGAGGGGCGCGGGGCTAGCAATTGTATCTTCGTCCCTTAATGCGTTCAGAGCATTGCTGGCTTTAGAATAAGTACCCTCTTGCATGCATTCTATGATATGCGCCTTGGATTCTTTCATTAATACTACTTTGTTGCTGTTGTGTGTGGGTATTCTTTGTGCATACACTTTATCTGCATCAAAGAAGTGTTCTGTTTCTTTTTTGCAAATTACCGTGTGGCTTAGCTATGAAGTATCTCTGCACTTTTACGTGTGTATATTGACTACTACATTCAACATGTACACACTGAAAACTGATATGCCACTGTTTATCCAAACCTTAAGTGGTCCCTCACCGGCCGCCCAATTACAATCTAACTGTCCAACTCAGGCCGTAACTATGTGCACTCCCCATAAGATACGGAGAACAGGCATCAGCCGGAATAATCCTTTTTCTGAGTGCCCCCCCTTTCAAAACTCGGAAATAAAGAAGGGTCTATCTTTGACACCTTTTTTCCGAGTGGAGGAGTTGAGAACTCCAGGTGACCGGGTACCTACAGATAACCATGTGTCGGACCAAACTATATTGAATTCAGTTAAAGCTGCTTGAGTACCTACTACTAATTCTACCCCAATAGCTTCAACTCCCATTCCTTTTTGTCTAGGCTCCTGTGATGATTCGGCCATATCAATATATGCATCACAATGTGAATCACCCATTTCCATTATGCAAGAAATTGAAGCCTGTAAGAGCATGATTGAATCTGTTTCTTCTTCAATATCACTCTTACGTACTGCCTCACGTTCTTTTGTTTATCCCACTCCGCGAGCTTGCCATAAACCTCCCTATGCCAAAGAACAACAGACTTCTCCGGCAATTAATACTGCCATGTTAGAACTCGCATTTGCAGCAATAAATTCGTCAGTTCAGAGCCTATTTAGAATCTTTGACACAATAGATCACAAAGTTAACAAGCAAACTGCCATTTTGGAGGATCTTGCTAATGGCCTGGTTGCCAATCGTAAGCTTCTTCAAGCTCTAAGCACTAAGTGCTTTAATTTAGAGCATGCTAACCACTCCTCAATCAAGTTGTCAGGAGGAAATGGAATGGCTATTGAAGGAACAGAGAGTGAGCGCGGTTTTTGCAATGAAGTCCTGGTGACATCTCTACTGCTGGTTAAGGAAATTATCCGTCCAGTACTAAGTCCCACTGTTGAAGCTTCTCAACATGTTATTGAAGATTCATCATATATTGAATTATCTTCACATGTGGGAGATTCAGAGATACTTAGACCTAATATACAGGCCAACCTACAAATAGGAGCCAATCAATGCTCAAAAAAGCCCCCTCGCATGAAGATTGGTACCACACAGCCTAAAATTAAAGGCTTGTGAGCTATGACAAAAAAACCGAAAAACATGCCCAACATCAAAGGGCCCAAAAGAACTCTGAATGCCTTTGGTGGTACAATTCCGCTGCCCCAACCCCCAGCATTTGCCACAAACACCAAGTCACATAACACTGATGTATGGCCGACATCTGAGTTAATGGACTTGGTAATTAACAGTAATACAGCTAACTCTGATAGAAGCAAATCATCAGCAATCTTGCCCCCTACACTCACCGCTGAATAAACTGATTGATGTTATGACATCAGTAAAAGAGCCTATGCAGCTACTTCCAAGTGTCCCGGTAGTAAACATCATACCGCTGGCTTCTGTGAATTTGAATACAATCCCACACAAACGAGAAGATACGCAGAACATTGCAGCCTCGATCAAACAAATGGTTGATGCATACTTGTTTGAACATGGGGGTTTAACTAATGCAACTGGCCAGCAAATAGAGAGGGAGAATCCTGAGAGAATGGTGGAGAGAGAACATAGCATGAACCCTGTTGCCCAGGGAAATGAGGGTGACTTGACTTTTGGGAACCATAATAATGCAGATTTAGCCCCCGTGCAATTCCCACATACACATAAAATCCCACCTAATCGGATCAATGAGCGCCCATTTCAACCAGATATTCAACAGAAAGACTTACCGCACTCATTTATTCTGAAGTGTAGGGATGGTAACTTTCCATCGTATGTACTTAATCGTAGAAGTGTGATGAATATTTTTGGCGACATCAGAAACCTGCGCGATGTTTCTTCTAAGGACATCGCCCAGATTGAGTTCATTTCTGAGTTCACTAACTCTACTATCAGATTATGGTTGCACTCTGGAGTGGTTGCTAATGTTATCTGGAGAGAGAAAATGAGCCTTTTTAATATGGGCTTCTTGCTGGCTATGGAACCGGAGCAAGTGGCTCCGAAAAGCTATAATGTGTCGCTCACACAGAACATCTATGTAAGTGCATGTAATCTTGCAATCAGAGATGATGCCCAGGGAGGGAAAGGGTTACATTAACCATTAACATCCTCTACCCCTCCCATTTTAAATGTAGCAAGTTGGAATACCAGAGGACACTCCCATTTACATTCCTCCTTTAGAGACCTTGGTATCAAATTCCATATCATCGCACTGCAGGAAACATGGCTGACAACTATGCCAATATGGGATGGTTATGATGTTGGTCTGTTGCCAGCCATATGCACAGGGGGTCGCCTGTCATCAGGTCTCTTGGTGGCTGGGAATCTAAAGAAGGGTGTGAAAATTGATGATTGGTTTACGGAAAATGCTTTTTTGCAATTGGTGAAAATTAAACCCGGGAAATGGTGTTTGGCTTTGGTCAATTTATATCGTAACCCAATGGGTCTATCTGATGCAGCATTCTATGGCACTTTAACCAAAATGTTACACCTTATCAATCTTACCAACGACACAACCCATACAGTTATCTTAGGCGATCTAAACCTTGATTGCTGGGCTCCCACTCGTCACTTGAAAGAAGTACGCAGATGGACAGCCTATATGGAGGAAAGGCAATTTGTGATGGTCAATGGGGCCATTTCTGGTGACATACCAGCAAATACAACATGGTTTAGAAACAACAGTCACAGTACACTTGATTACATCTATGTTGATTCTGCACTCTTTCATTCGGTGATGAGTTTAACCATGTTTGTTTCACCAAATAGTGACCATAAATTGTTATCGCTAAGTATCAAGGGTGATTGTGCGCTTCACAAAAGATCTAGTAACTTGCACCAGTGTTGGTTAATAGTGCCAAAACTCGTGTCATTTGGTCCCGTAGAACAGTAACAGCTTATGGTATGTCCGTATTCGAGAATGCTAGTTTAGAATTTCCTCTCCAATAAACTGAATTGCTTCTTCCCTTTACTAACACTTTTAATAAAAAAACAAATTCACGTGGCAAATGTTGGCATATCTTTGACCATGACATTCAGGCTGCACGTGCTGCCTACCGCAAACAAAGAAGAGCCAACATTGCGGTGGGATCGCCGGACTGCAGGAATGATCTGAGACATACCAGGTGCCTTTACAAAAATTGTATTAAATCAAGGAAACATCTCATATTCCAACATGATAGTGAACACATAGCTTCTGCCATGTATAATAAAAATTTGGCCCAAATATGGTCCCTTTTGAATAATCATAACAGCTTTGCACAAGCACATGCTCAACTCTCGGCTGTTAAGGAAAATGCATGGGTTGATTACTTTTCGGCACTCTATGCCGACTCTGAATTTGATCATATCCCATCAGATCCTAAAGATTGGTACTTAGATTTTTCTCGAACATCCATCGAAGCCATGATTCACCAAGCAAGCTCCTCGCGTGCAGCTGGGCCTGATGGCATATGTAACATGACGTTGAAAACAAATCCATATGAGTAGTCTGTGATATTAGATTTAATCTTTAAACATGTACTACAATCTGGCAGGATCATTAATTCATGGAAAACTTCAATCAATATTCCGATCTTCAAGAAAGGAGATCGTACCCCGACAGTAAACTACAGACCCATTGCCCTATTAGATGCTCCCGGGAAAATATTCAGCAAAATTCTGCTTCAAGAATTCAATAATTGGACCGCGAAAAAACATCTACGAGATCCCTGCCAGTCTGGGTTTGTTGCGGGAATGGGAACCAACATTAACCTGGTTTGCCTAAATGCAATTAAGGCAAAATCTCATGTCTTGAAACAACCGTTTTTCTTTGCGTTTGTAGATTTGCACACAGCTTTTGACTCAATTTCAAGGGTTCTGTTGTTTAGGAAACTATGTAGAGACCGCTGCCCCAAGGTGCTCTATGACCTGATCTATGCTTTACACTCAGATACATCTATTCAGGTCAGACTTTCGCTGGATGGAGTGGTATCTTCAGCAATAAAAACAGCAAAAGGCCTCAAACAAGGATGCTTGTTGGCTTCGTCCATTTTTAATTATTTCATACATGATCTCCAAGATGTATTTACTGATATTGTGTCCGATTCTCCAAAACAGGGCCAAGATACCATCAAAGCACTCATGTATGCAGATGATTTGGTTCTGATTGCCAAAACTCAGATTGGCCTTCAGATCTCCTAATGGCATTCCAACAATATATCCATTTGAACCAGCTGAGAGTGAATACCAAAAAAACTCAGATTGTTATTTGCTGTCCTACAAGAATAGGGTTGAGACGTTTCACATGGACAATTGATCAAGTGGCATTAACAATAGTCCCATACTATACATACTTGGGTATGTGCTTCGAGGGCACTAGTAATGTTAATACACAGCTGGAGTGGGTTAAGAGAAACCTGGACACGGCAATAGCTCAAGCCAAATTAATCATGGCAAAATTTGGGAAGTTCTCTGTCAAGCCTGCTTGAATCTATTGGACCCAGAAGACAATTCCAGTCCTATTATATGGTCTAGAAACCCTACCTAGTACTACAAATTTCGAATTTGACAAATGGGAAGCCAAATTCTGGAAAAGAATCTTGAATTTACCAGGTTGCGTACCAATTGCCTGGATTGGGTATGAGCTGGGCCTAGTCTCTCTTCAAGCCACTTACAACTGGAGACTGTGCGCTTCTTAGGAAATGCTTCATCTCAACCTCGGCAGAATCTACCCTACAATATTTTACCATTTATATGTTATCAACCAAAGACAAATTTATTATGTCTTGGTTGAGGAAAGTCAATTGCATCTTGTGTCAGGCTGATATCTCACTTGAACTTTTAGTTATCTATACATTAAAAGCCAAAATGAAGTTTTACCAGGCGGATTGGATCACCACGCTTGACAAATGTTTACAGTATAAGGGAGGTGATTATGACCGATTTCCACCTAAAAAACTAAAAATTCTGCCCCCTTATCTATTAAGATCTCCGGCTCCAATGTATAGGCACGCAATCATGCGTTTACGTTTTAATCTATTTATTTTTAGATGTTTTTATTGGCATTTATATTGGCATAGAACGGTTAGACATGGATGCATAACAACATCCAGTTTGTCACGGTGAGTTGCCCGGTGAACATGCAAAACAATAACAGAAAGAAAACGATAAACAAACAGTAACTTGACCGTCCCGCCTCCCGCCACTGCATGGGTACCTGCCGGCCCCTCTTCGGGCCCCGCTCCAGGCACCATCCGGTTGTCTCTTAAAGTCACAGAGTCAGAGTTGTTGTGGGTGTAGCTATTGGTTCTGCTTCGGGTCTGCAGTTCGTGGCCGGGGAAGCACTCAAGGTGGCTTAAAGTCCGTCAGAAAGATCATGTCTCTCAGGAGAGCCTTCCAGGACTCCAGTGTTGCATTTGTGTCCTCTCCTCCCCGGTTGCTCCCTTCCTCCCAGGCTTTGGTTTCAGCTCTGGTCCATCGCTCCATTTCCCTGATCCACGGTTCATATCTGGGGCCACCTGGGGATTTCCAGGCCGTTGCTATCGTTCTCTTCGTTAGGATGCACGCCATGTCCATTAGTTTCACTATGTGCTTGATTTTACTCAATCTGGGGTATGTGCCCAGGAGGCACTCCTTAGGCGTCCACTCGTACCTTTCCAGCCCAGCTCCCCTGCAGGTCCTTTCAACAGCGGACCAGAGTTTCTTGGTTTTGGGGCAGTTCCAGAACATGTGGATTAGGTCTGCGTGCTCGCTGGTGCACCATGGACACGTTGGTGAAGTTTTTCTGCTGAATGTGGATACCCTTAGTGGGGTCATGTAGGTCCTATATAGGACGTTCAGCTGGATGAGCCTGAACCTGGCATTGCGGGACACTTCCTTCGGGTACATCAGGGCCCTGCCCCACTCGCTCTCCGTGATGTCAGTCTCCAGGTCCGCCTCCCACCTCTCCTTCAGGGGTGCGCTCCTCGGGTTGCGCCCGTCGTTCAGTTGGGCATACATTCTCGACGTGGGCTTCCAGCCGTCGGTTAGATTATGCATCTCTTGCACAAGGGGGTGGGTTTCCGGTTCCTCTGGCCATGTGCTCCATGTCTTCTTAGCAACCTGTTTCACCCTCTGGTACCATAAGAATTGTCCAGCAGCCAGCCCTTCTTTCATCTGTAGTGAGTCGAATTCTCTGAAGCTTCCGTCCTCGTACATGTCCCCCCAGGTGTATAGGCCAAAATTCTCCCATTTCCTCATTGCTGGCAGATCGGTGGGTGTCTTACAGACATCAGCAAGCATGGGGATTTCAGGCATGTATGGTTGGGTCAGGCCGAGCGATGTGCGTGCCTTATTCCAGACTCGTCTCCCCAGCTTCACCAACATGGGTGGGTCAGGGGGCCCAACCTGTGAGTTCCATACTACTTCTTTAGGGTGCATTGGGGCTACCAATGGGCGGATAAGGCCTGTCTCAGCTGTTGGTTCGTCGGATAACCACTTGACAACATGTGTCAGTTGCGCTGCAAGATAGTATTTTTGGAAGTCAGGTAGCTGGATTCCGCCCTCTTTATACGGGAGAGTGAGGGTGTGCAGCGAAAGCCTATGTCTGGCCGGGCCCCACAGGAAGTCTCTGAGGAGAGATTCCAATTTTCTGAAGAAGGGGGGGTATATAGTGCGTTATGTTGGTGAAGTAGTACAGGAACCTTGGTAGTATTATCATCTTAGTGATGGCGGCTCTGCCCATCACAGAGAGTGGAAGTCGGGACCAAAATTTGGTGGATTTGCGTACCCCTCGCATTGCTGATTCCGTATTGCTTTCGTGTGTGGAGGCGGGCGTGTGCGTGATGGTGAGCCCAAGATAGCGGAACGCTACCGTCTGCCACTGAATCCCGATGTCTGGTAACTCTTCTGTTTCCTTCCCTTGAAGCCCGGCCAGGGGGAAGGAGCATGATTTCTGCCGGCTAAACTTGATCCCGGAGTATTTCGCAAAGTTGTCTAGGATGTCTAGAGCTGTGGGTGCATTCATTCGGGGGTTGCGCAGATAGAGGAGGACATCATCTGCGTACAGCGAGATGATGTTATCCGTCTCGCCCGTTCTGATCCCTGCGTCAAAAAGCTGTTTCCTGAAGTAGATCGCTACTGGTTCCAGTCCGAGGACGTACAGCATTGGTGACAGTGGGCATCCCTGCCTTGTTCCTCTTTGGATGTCCCAGGATTCAGACACCACACCCCCTGTCTTTACCCTCGCCATTGGGGTGTTGTAGAGCACCTTGATCCATCGTATGAAGTGCTCGCCTAGTCCGAACTCCCTCAGAGTCTCAATCAGCCATTCCCAATATATTGAGTCGAATGCCTTTATGGCGTCCAGTGAGAGCACAGCTAGGTCTTCCTTGCTCTCTGCGGATTGTGCTATAACGTGCTGGAGTCTTCTCAGGTTGGCTGTGGTGTTGCGCCCCGGGACAAAGCCGTTCTGGTCCTCATGTATTATAGATCCGATCACCCTGGACAGCCTCTTAGCCAGTATGGTTGTGAGGATTTTGCTGTCGTAGTTCAGCATTGCCAGAGGGCGGTATGAGTCGCACTCATCGATGGGCTTGCCAGGTTTAAGCATTGGTATTATGAGCGTCTCCCTCATACTGCCGGGCAATATGCCAGTCTCATATGCCTCTGCGTATACACCGTGTAGCACCGGGGCTAAGATCTCCTCATAGGCTTTGTAAAATTCTGGTGTGAGGCCATCGGTTCCAGGAGTCTTGCACGTAGAAAGGGACCTAATTGCCTCCGAGATGTCCTCCTGCGTGATGGCTTCTCCCAGTATTTCTCGCTGTTCCGAGCTCAGTTTGGGGAGACCCATTTCGTCCAGGGTGTCACGAATGTCTTGTGTTGGGACCAGGTCACCATGAGAGTAGAGCTTGGCATAGAAGTTTGAGAAGACATCGTTAATTTCCTGTTGTGTCCTCTGGGTTGCTCCGTGTTCGTCCTTGATTTCCTTGAGGGCTTGTCTTGGTTGCTCTTTCCTGCACAGCCAGGCCAATATCCTGCCCGGTTTATCCGCCTCCCTGTGTGCCTTAGCGGTGCGTGTGGAGAAGTCGAATTTGGACAGCCTGTCCCAGGCTAGTCGGCATTCGTCTCTGATTTCTGCCAGCTTGGGTTCCCTCTCGCTGGGTGAGGTGTGGCTATTTTCTAATCGCCTAATCTCCTCTTCCTTATCATCAAGCTCCCTTTTCAGTTGCTTCCTGATTCCACCTGCTTCTGCTATCACCTCGCCTCTGGTTACTACCTTCATTGCCTCCCAGAGCGTGCTCCATTTCTCGACTGACCCCTTGTTGATTCTTACGTATTCTTCCAGCTTTTCTCGTAGGGTGTCCTTGAAGGAAGGATCCGTCAGGGTCTCCGTGGGCATACGCCACATCGGAATGGGGGGTCTGGGGCCTTTCAGACTTAGTCGCATGAGTAGCGGGGAGTGGTCCGAGATCGACCTGCCTAGGTAGTCCGCGGAGTGCACCCGTGGGGTGAGTTCACCGTTGATAAAGAAGTAATCTATCCTGGTGTGGAGGCCGTGTGGAGATGAGAAGAATGAGTAGGATCTATCGGCCGGGTGAAGGTCTCTCCAGATGTCGACTAGGTCCAAGTTTTCAACTGCTTTGCGAAGTGTCCGTGAGACGGAGTTATTGATGGTTTGTGACGTCCTGGACCTGTCCATCTCTTCATTCATGACGCAGTTGAAGTCGCCCCCCCACAGGAAGGTGTCGTCTCTGTGGTGGGCAATTCTAGTGCATAGTTGTTTCAAGTGGGAGGGGATCCCGTGCTGGGGGAAGTATGAGTTTACGATGCATATCCGTGTGTTCTCTATAGTGCCCCACACCACTACATATCTGCCGTCCTTGTCTGCTTCGGTTCCCATTTGGTGGAATGGTGTGTCAGGGCTTATCCATGTATATACACCCCGTGCGTATTTGGAGTAGGATGCGCCGCTGCCCTGCCCCCCCCAGTAGTCTGCTAGTTTGTGTGTGGATTCTGCCAGGAGGTGTGTCTCCTGGAGCAGTGCAATCGATACCTTCTTGCGCCTCAGGTAGGAGTGGACGCGGTTCCTCCTTACATAGGATCCCATCCCTCTGACGTTCCATGTGATTATGTTAAGTTGTGGTGCCATCGCTTGGATGCGGTTTCTGTCTTGGGTGGCTCCTTGTCTCTCCAGCGCTTGGTCTCGTGTTGCTGCGCGCCGTTACTTGATCTAGTTCAGCTGGTCGACCCAATGTTTCTCTCGGTGTCAGGTGCGCATTCGTTACTTGGGTTGGTTCGGGTGGCGGGGCGGTCTTAACAATAACATATAAAGAATAACCATAACTGGTGCACCCAGCTCCTGCCGGTGAAATGCAGTGCTCGGGTGCTCTCGCGCTATCTGGCCCCATCAGGGTTTCCGGCGCGAGCAAGGTCGTGCTGGCAACTGGCCTGCACTGAACTTTCGGGGGCTGTCGTTGCGTGCTCATGTGCGGGAGGCCCAACCGGCCCGTAATCATTTTGCGTTCTCGTATCATGCTGGTGTCCAGCGTGCTCGTTGTGTTGTTCTAGGTCGAGGTTCAGTATGCGGGTCAGGAGAGAGGGGCTCCGGCACCAGGCTATCACGCTTTGCGAGCTGCGACGCTGCCCTCGGGGATGGGCTCTTCAGGGACCGCGGCCAGGTTGTTGTGTTCCATCCACATGGTGGCCGCATCCGGGGTTTCAAGGAATATCGCTCTCCCCTTGTAGATCACCTTTAGTCTGGATGGGTACAGTAACATGTACTTCAGGTTTAGTTGCCGCAGTCTGGCCTTGATTGGAACAAAGGAGTTCCTTGCCCTCTGCACCGATTGTGTATAGTCCGGGTAGATGGTGATTTTGGAGTTGTTCCTGTCAATCGCCCCGCCTTCCCTGGAGAATCGCAGGATCACTTCCCTATCTCGGAAGTTGAGAACTTTCGCTATGATGGGTCAGGGGTAGGAGCCCGGGGGGGGCTTCTTCTGGAGTGATCTGTGGGCTCTCTCTATGGCGAAGCCCTGTGACAGCTTCCCAGCCCCAATCTCCTGTTGGATTAGGGATTCGACATATGCGGTTGGGTCGGGAGTCTCTGTCCCTTCAGGGACGCCAAGGATCCTGATGTTATTTCGCCTGGCGCGTCCCTCCGCTTCCTCCGACCTTGCCTCCAGGATGCCCACCTTCCTCCTGAGATCTGCCACCTCGGCTTTAAGGTCTTTCGTGTCCTCCAAAGTGTCTCTCTGGGTGGATTCTATATTGGTGACCCGCTCTGTCAGGTTGCGAGCGTCTTGGCGGATGAGCTGGATATCGGCTTTCACCTCCCCTATCTTGGTGTCTATGAATTCCTTTAGGGCCGCTATTGCTTCAAGCACCTGGGTGTTTGCAGGGCTCTCCCCCTGAGTATCCTGCGGCGCCGCCTCTTTTGGGGTAGATTGAGCGGCTAGGTGGGCCTTGGACGTGAGGAAGGGGTCCATTGTGGCCGATTTGGGCTTGCTCCTCAGGGTGGACATTGTGGTGCTGCTTACTAGGTTGTTGCGCCTCTTTGAGCTGGGTCGCTGCGTGGGCCCCGCCAGTTTGTTTCGCCAATGGCCCCACCTGCGGTGTTGTCGTGGTGAGGAGTGTTTGTGGTGTGCTGCTCTGGGTCTGGCGGACGCGCGCTGGCTCAAGGTCCCGGGCGGTCCGAGCTCGGTGGCGCCGGGGGCAGGGCCGTGTCCTGCTCGGTTTTGTGGGGCGTGATGGGGCCCCCAGGAGGGCCTTGCCCTGGGGTCTGTCCGCCTCTAGGATGCGGCGTCCCAGTGTGTCCGGGTGGACAGGGCGCTCAAAGTCTCCCCCGCTGGTTGTTAGTGGTGGGGGGCACTCGGCGCCTGCAGCTCCAGTGTGCCAGTCGGCCGTGAGGCTTCAAGACGGGGGAGGCAGCGACCCAGGGGGGCCCGCGGCTCTGGCAGGTGGCCGCGGTTGTTGGTGCGTGCTCCGCGCCGTCCAGGGACTCGTCTCACTGCGCCCGGGGGCCAGCGCGCATCTCGGGCCCCAGGTCTCGTCCGCTCCTCCGGTTGCCCTCCGCTGGAGGCTTCGCGGGGGGAGTCCGCACTCCACCGCGCGGCCCGGGTGGGCTGGGTTGCTGGGGGCTGGCGGCGTTAGGATGTGGTTCGCGCCGGGGGCTCCAGGAGGTCCGCCCCCGGTCTCGCCTCCCCCAATCCGTCGGACTCTTCCAGGCGGCAGGAGAGGAAGTGGCTGCTGCCGGCGCTCCTCCTCATCCACTCGGGTTCGCGGCGTTAGTGCGCCGCGGCCGCCATCTTGCGCGTCTCGCCTGAGGCCAAGGGGGGCGCCGGGCCAGGCCTCCTGCTCGGTCCCCGTTGTCCGATTTTTGTCGGACCAAGCTGCGGAGGGCGGGGGTCCGTCCCGGCTTCAGCTGGATCGTCTTGGTTTTCGGCGTAGATAGTATTTTGGCTCGCTAATCAGGATCGGATTACGGGCTCGGCCGGAGCTCGGAGTTTCAGCCTCCTCACTCCATGAGCACCAGGCCACGCCCCCCCGTTTTAATCTATGGATAACCCGGGAGGTCTTAACAAAACAACATCTAATGTCTGTAGATGACAATGTCTGCCGGTTTTGTACTGTAAAAGATGTTTCTGAGACCTTGCAACATCTCATTACCCGGTGCCCCAGCCTGATTTCTCAGAGACAGACACACTTTGGCAAATATTGTCGACTTTTTTCAAACCTTAGTGAAAAAACATGTTGGACAATTATTCTCAGCTGTCACAAGCCAATGATACAGTATGCTATGATAAATTTCCTAATGCGTCTAAACTTAACACCAGAACCTGATAATAGTATTACTCACAAGAGGGGCAAATATTGAGTGGAGGGCCAATTATAGCCACCCGTGTATTACTGTCTGTAAATGCGTGTGAAGAAAATAGAAGGAAATCATTATTATCAACAAGTTATGAATTGGGAATACATATTGTGGAAATGAACTGTGAATGTGTATATATGTATGTATAGTTGCGTAATTAATGAACTGAAAATATGTAGCTACTAATTCATTTCAATTACCTTTTAGAAATTGTTTAAAAAGTGTATGATTGATTGTTATGCTATTAATGGTTTTAGAATGAATTTATTCTTTGTCTTTTAATATATTAACTTATTATTCTAAGGTTGATTAAATTCAACTAATTCAATAAAGTAAAAAAAAAAAAAAAAAGACAGTGGAAGACCAGAAGAAACACAGGGGAAGGGAGGACCCATTTCCTGGTGGAACTTTATTCCTTTTCTTTTCTGTACCTTAGAACTTTATGTTTTGGAACTCTGAAAGAAAGTTATAAGTGTATTACTTACAGAAATCCCTGAGTTTCAAATTACATTGAGTTTAGCGTGTAAGGGTCACTTTAGGGTTGTGGAGACAAGACGGAGGATGCTTTTTGGTTTAACATCCAGACAGTCCTTAGTTTTGTTGAGGCAGGGAAACTCCTGTTAGGATTAGGGATAGATAGGATTTCTCCTAATCCCTTTTTCTTTTATGATAAATAAAAGTCTGTAACCAACACTTAACATGCCACTTTGTCAGAGTCTTACTCTTGATCCTTTACAGCACCCTAAATAAAGACAGCTCACTGAGTCCTAAAAACACACAGCTTCTAGATACATTACAAGCAACAGCCATACAATGCATCACTTTCCTCTGGAAAACGCAAGAACCGCCGACCCACAGACTAGAAAAAACATAATGCCGGGATCCAAGTTCCTTAGCAAAGTTTACATAAGTATGGAGCACTCTCGTAAACCACCTTACCCCCAACAAATTGATTGCCTTGGGCAGGGGTCAAGATATGGAAGTCCGCAAACCCCCTGTAAATGATACACCATTCACACTGCGCCCGTAAATCATTCCATGGGAGAACAAACTGGTTCCGGCCCCACCAGCGCCCATCCTCAAATGGTGAGTACTAAACATTCTATGCAGAAGCAGCCAAGACTTATCGCTTTAGACACAGGTGACTTCTAGCTCGAACTCTTTAATCACATATACAACATGCTAATCTGTGATACTAAGGCGAGCCTATCCGCAACCCACTCCCATGTAAGTACCATGCCATACTCTAGACATGCCACAACTAAGCCCTTTCTGAACTCCTGGAGGGAGCTGACATACCCAAGGTGTCTACATACAATTACAATGTCCTATGTATATCAGGACTATCTACTCTCCTACTCTCTCTCATACAACCTATCTCTCACCCTTCTATTCTAAACCCAACCACACGCACATCCTATTTAGACCTGAATAAGGTTTACAACGGGTGCTACCAGTTCTGCATTTAAAAGGTATGTCAGAACAAATTCAAAGAGGAATGTTCTGTGATACAGGGAAATGTGTTGTCTCTATGGCTCATGATGATTGTTCAGTTTTGTATCATTTGAATTTTAACTTGTAATTGTGGCAGCCCTTGTATTCCAGCTCTCCGGCTATTTTTCTGATGAACTCAATTTATGTATACACTACATGCAATAAGGGAGCAATCATGCCCTAGAATTGTTTGTTGTTTCTATGAAAAACGCAATACAATATTTTTCAAACTAAAAAAAAACATATTTTAGTGGTTATTCAGTACTATATAGTGACTTAGCAGCTAGAGAGATTTTATGGAATAGGATAATGATTGGTGATGATCCGGGGATTATGATTTGTGCCATTAGATTATTGTTATGAAGTTTGCCACTGTGTTGAATCCTGCTGCGCTCCATAGTTTGCCATTGTATTGAATCCTGCCGCTCTCTGTAGTTTGCCATTGGGTTCAATCCTGCTGCCCTCTGAAGTTTGTTATTGTGTTCAATATTTCCTGCTGTGCACTGAAGTTTGCCACTGTATTGAATCCTTCCTGCTGTGCACTGAAGTTTGCCACTTTGTTGAATCCTGCTGCGCTCCATAGTTTGCCATTGTGTTGCATCCTGCTGCACTCCATAATTTGCCCTTGGGCCTCATTACAAGTTGGGCGGTAGCCTTGCCGGTAAAACAGGCAGGCTGCCGCCAAACTTGCAAATTATTCCAGCCCCTGGCAATGAGGAAATACAGGGCCATTACAGCCCTGGCGGACCCTGTATTTCCCCATTGCCAGGGGCCAGAAACTTTTACTCCCCATTCCCAGTTGAGCCTCATAGAGCTCAATGGGAATGGGGAGGCCGGATGCACCGGCACCATTCTGAATGGTGGCGGTGCATCCGACATGCTCTGCTCGCGGGTGCCGTTCCACCCGCCATGTCCGACCTGGCGGGTGAAAAGGCACCCGCAAGCAGAACTAACTCGTAGTTTGCTGGTCCGCTAACTACGGTAATGGCAAGCTTACCAGTACCGTAGCTACCGGACCAGCAAACTTGTAATGAGGCCCATTGTGTTGAGCCCAGCTGCCCTCTGAAGTTTGCCATTGTATTGAATCCGGCTGCACTCCGTAGTTTGCCATTGGGTTGAATCATGCTCTCCTCTGAAGTTTGACATTGTGTTGAATATTTCCTGCTGTGCACTGATGTTTGCCACTGTATTGAATCCTTCCTGCTGTGCACTGAAGTTTGCCAGTTTGTTGAATCCTGCAGATCTCCATAGTTTGCCATTGTGTTGCATCCTGGTGCACTCCATAGTTTGCCATTGTGTTGAATACTGATGTGGTCCGTAGTTTGCCATTGTGTTGAATCCTACTGCCCTCCGAAATTTGCTTGCCATTGTGTTGAATCCTGCTGCCCTCCGAAGTTTGCCATTGGGTTGAATCATGCTGTCCTCTGAAGTTTGACATTGTGTTGAATATTTCCTGCTGTGCACTGATGTTTGCCACTGTATGAAATCCTTCCTGCTGTGCACTGAAGTTTGCCAGTTTGTTGAATCCTGCTGCTCTCCATAGTTTGCCATTGTGTTGCATCCTACTGTACTCCATAGTTTGCCATTGTGTTGACTCCTGATGTGGTCCATAGTTTGCCATTGTGTTGAATCCTACTGCCCTCCGAAGTTTGCTTGCCATTGTGTTGAATCCTGCTGCCCTCCGAAGTTTGCCATTGTGTTGAACCCTGCTGCGCTCCATAGTTTGTCACTTTGTTAAACCATGCTGCCCTCTGAAGTTTGCCATTGTGTTGAATCCTGCTGTGCCCCATAGTTTGCCATTGTGTGGAATTCTGCTGGGCTCCATAGTTTGCCACTGTGTTGAATCCTGATGTGCAGTGAAGTTTGCCATTGTGCTGAACCATGCAACTTTACTCCATAGTTTCCCTTTGTGTTGAACTGTGCTGTGCTCTGAGGTTCACCATTGTGTGGAATCCTATTTTGCACTGCAGTTTGCCATTGTGCTGAATGCTGCTGCGCTCCATAGTTTGCCATTTTGTTGAACCCTGCTGCCCTCTGAAGTTTGCCATTGTGTTGAATCATACTGCCCTCCGAAGTTTGCCATTGTGTTGAAACCTGCTGCATTCCGACATTTGCCATTGTGTTGACTATTTCCTGCTGTGCACTGATGTTTGCCACTGTATTCAATCCTTCCTGCTGTGCACTGAAGATTGCCACTTTGTTGAATCCTGCTGCGCTCCATAGTTTGCCATTGTGTTGCATCCTGCTGCGCTCCATAATTTGCCATTGTGTTGAACCCTACTACCCTCTGAAGTTTGCGATTGTTTTGAATCCTGCTGCACTGCGTAGTTTGCTATTGGGTTGAATCCTGCTGCCCTCTGAAGTTTGCCACTGCATTGAATCCTTCCTGCTGTGCTCTGAAGTTTGCCACTTTGTTGAATCCTGCTGCGCTCCATAGTTTGCCATTGTGCCGCATCCTGCTGCACTCCATAATTTGCCATTGTGTTGAACTCTGCTGCCCTCTGAAGTGTGCCATTGTTTTAAATCCTAATGTGCTCCGTAGTTGCCATTGTGTTGAATCCTGCTGCTCTCCGTAGTTTGCCATTGGGTTGAATCCTGCTGCCCTCTGAAGTTTGTTATTGTGTTGAATATTTCCTGCTGTGCACGGAATTTTGCCACTGTATTGAATCCTTCCTGCTGTGCACTGAAGTTGCCACTTTGTTGAATCCTGCAGCGCTCCATAGTTTGCCATTGTGTTGCATCCTGCTGCACTCCATAATTTGCCCTTTGGCCTCATTACAAGTTTGGCGGTAGCCTTGCCGGTAAAACCGGCAGGCTGCCGCCAAACTTGCAAATTTTTCCAGCCCCTGGTAATGAGGAAATACAGGGCCATTACAACTCTGGCGGACCCTGTATTTCCCCATTGCCAGGGGCCGGAAACTTTTACTTCTCATTCCCATTTGAGCCTCATAGGGCTCAATGGGAATGGGGAGGCCGGGTGCACCAGCACCATTTTGAATGGTGCCGGTGCATCCGACATGCTCTGCTCGCGGGTGCCGTTCCGCCCGCCATGTCCGACCTGGCGGGTGAAAAGGCACTTGCAAGCAGAACTAACTTGTAGTTTGCTGGTCCGGTAACTACGGTAATGGCAAGCTTACCGGTACCGTAGTTACCGGACCGGCAAACTTGTAATGAGGCCCATTGTGTTGAGCCCAGCTGCCCTCTGAAGTTTGCCATCGTATTGAATCCGGCTGCACTCCGTAGTTTGCCATTGGGTTGAATCATGCTGTGCACTGATGTTTGCCACTGTATTGAAACCTTCCTGCTGTGCACTGAAGTTTGCCAGTTTGTTGAATCCTGCTGCTCTCCATAGCTTGCCATTGTGTTGCATCGTGCTGCGCTCCATAGTTTGCCATTGTGTTGCATCCTGCTGCACTCCGTAATTTGCCATCGTGTTGAATCCTACTGCCCTCCGAAGTTTGCTTGCCATTGTGTTGAATCCTGCTGCCCTCCGAAGTTTGCCATTGTGTTGAACCCTGCTGCGCTCTGAAGTTTGCCATTGTATTGAATCCTGCTATGCCCCATAGTTTGCCATTGTGTGGAATCCTGCTGGGCTCCATAGTTTTCTACTGTGTTGAATCCTGATGTGCACTGAAGTTTGCCATTGTGCTGAACCATACAACTTTACTCCATAGTTTCCCTTTGTGTTGAACTGTGCTGTGCTCTGAGGTTCACCATTGTGTGGAATCCTGTTTTGCACTGCAGTTTGCCACTGTGCTGAATGCTGCTGTGCTCCATAGTTTGCCATTTTGTTGAACCCTGTTCCCCTCTGAAGTTTTCCATTGTATTGAATCCTGCTGCGCTCCGTAGTTTGCCATTTTGTTGAACCCTGTTGCCCTCTGAAGTTTGCCATTGTATTGAATCCTGCTGCGCTCCGTAGTTTGCCATTGGGTTGAATCCTGCTGCACTCCGTAGTTTGCCATTGGGTTGAATCCTGCTGCCCTCCGAAGTTTGCCATTGTGTTGAACCCTGCTGTGCTCCATAGTTTGTCATTGTGGTAAACCCTGCTGTGCCCCTCAGTTTGCCATTGTGTTGAACCCTGCTGTGCTCCATGGTTTGTCATTGTGTTGAATCCTACTGTGCCCCTCAATTTGCCATTGTGTGGAATCCTGCTGGGCTCCATAGTTTGCCACTGTGTTGAATCCTGATGCGCACAGAAGTTTACCATAGTGTTGAACCATGCAACTTTACTCCATAGTTTCCCTTTGTGTTGAACCATGCTGTGGTCTGAGGTTCACCATTGTGTGTAATCCTGGTTTTCACTGCAGTATGCCATTGTGCTGAACCCTGCTGTGCTCCGTAGTTTGCCATTGGGTTGAATCCTGCTGCCCTCTGAAGTTTGTCAATGTGTTGAATATTTCCTGCTGTGCAATGATGTTTGCCAATGTATTGAATCCTTCCTGCTGTGCACTGAAGGTTGCCACTTTCTTAAATCCTGCTGCTCTCCATAGTTTGCCATTGTGTTGCATCCTTCTGCACTCCATAATTTGCCATTGTGTTGAACTCTGCTTCCCTCTGAAGTTTTCCATTGTTTTAAATCCTGCTGCGCTGCATAGTTTGACATTGTGTTGAATCCTGATGTGCCCCGTAGTTTGCCATTGTGTTGAATCCTACTGCACTCCAAAGTTTGCCATTGTGTTTAATCCTGCTGCCCTCCGAAGTTTGCCATTGTGTTGAATCCTGCTGTGCCACATAGTTTGCCATTGTGTGAAATCCTGCTTGGCTCCATAGTTTGCCGCTGTGTTGAATCCTGATGTGCACTGAAGTTTGCCATTGTGTTGAACCATGCAACTTTATAGTTTCCATTTGTGTTGAACTGTGCTGTGCTCTAAGGTTCACCATTGTGTGGAATCCTGTTGTTTTGCATTGCAGTTTGCCATTGTGCTGAACCCTGCTGTGCTCCATAGTTTGCCATTTTGTTGAATCCTACTGCGTTCCAAGACTTCCCATTGTATTGAATCATGCTGTGTACTGAAGTTTGCCATTCTGACGGCTCTTGCTGCGCTCCATAGTTTGCTATGGTCTTGAACCCTTTTGTGCACTGAAGTTTTCCATTGCATTGAATCCTGCTGTGTTCTACGTTTTGCCATTGTGTTGAACCCTGCTGCCCTCTGAAGTTTGCCACTGCATTAAATATTGCTGCTCTCCAAAACTTGCCATTGTGTTGAACCCTACTGTGCACTGAAGTTTGCCATTGCATTGAATCCTGTTGTTCTCTAAGGTCTGCCATTGTGTGGAATCCTGCTGTGCACTGAGGTTTGCCATTGTGTTGAACCCTACTGCCCTCTGCAGTTTGCCCTTGTATTGATTCCTACTGTGCACTGACATTTGCCACTGTGTTAAATCTCGTTGTGCACCATAGTGTGCCATTGTTTTGAACCCTGCTGTCCAATGATGTCTGCCACTGTGTGTCGGATCCTTCTGCTCTCCATAGTTTGCCATTGTTTCGAATCCTGCTGTGCTCCAAATTTTGCCATTGTGTTGAACTCTGCTGCCCTCTGAAGTTTACCATTGTATGGAATCCTGCTGTGCACTGACGTTTGCCATTGTGTTGAACCATGCAACTTTACTCCATAGTTTTCCTATGCGTTGAAACGTGCTGTACTCTGAGGTTCACCATTGTGTGGAATCCTACTTTGCACGAGGGTTTGCCTGTTGAACCCTGCTGAGCTCCATAGTTTGCCATTGCCTTGAATCCTACAGTGTTCCAAGACTTCCCATTGTATTGAATCTTGCTGTGCCCTGAAGTTTGCTATTGAAATGAATCCTGCTGTGTTCTAAGGTTATGCATTGTGTTGAACCCTGCTGCCCTCTGTAGTTTCCCATGGTATTTAATCCTACTGTGAACTCACATTTGCCACTGTTTCGAATCTTGCTGCGCTCTATAGTTTGCCATTGGGTTGAATCCTGCTGTGCACTGAAGTTTGCCATTGAATTGAATCGTGCTGTGTTCTAAGGTTTTCCATTGTGTTGAACCCTGCTGCTCTCTGAAGTTTGCCACTGTATTGAATCTTGCTGTGCTCAAAAACTTGCAATTGTGTTGAACCCTGCTGTGCAATGAAGTTTGCCATTGAGTTGAACCCCACTGCGCTCCATAGTTTGCCATTGTGTTGAATCCTGCTGTGCACTTAAATTTGCCATTGTGTTGAAACCTTCTGCCCTCTGTAGTTTGCCATGGTATTGGATCCCACTGTGAACTGACATTTGCCACTGTTTCGAATCTTGCTGCGCTCCATAGTTTGCCATTGGGTTGAATCCTGATGTGCACATTAGTTTGCCATTGTGTTGAACCCCATTGCGATCCATAGTTTGCCATTGTGCTGAATCCTGCTGAGCACCGAAATGTGCCTTTTGTATTGAATCCTGCTGCCCTCTGAAATTTGCCATTGTATTGAATCTAGAAGCCCTGCCGCCAAAATTTGCAGCTATTTGGGTTTTTGCTGCTGCTTGCTTTGCTGCCCGTGAAGCGTCCATTGAAGTCCTGCCCCTCTGCAGGAGAAGGAAGAGGAGGGGGGTATCAAATCTCCCCATAACCCCCTTGTGGCAAAGTTCGCAGCTACTGTTTGGGCTGTATGGGGAGTGCCAGTTCCAAATCGTATACAACTCGCTTCTATACTTGCCAACCCTACTGATTTAGGCGGTAGGATACCGCTTTTTAAGCAGTCCTACTGCCTACCGGTTTAGTGGTACCAAATACCGATTTTTTTTGTAAAAGAAAAGAAAAAAATCTTTTTTATTTGTTTACATTTTTTTTTTTTTGCCCACACCAGCTCGGGGGAGTCTTTCAAGGGATCCCCCGAGCTGGCGTAGCAGGAGAAGGCACGGCAAGCAGGCTTTTGATGTCATAGGCACCCACGGCGGTGGGCTAAATGCGCCCCTCTGCCCCGGGTGCCTTTGACAAAAGGTGCCATTAGCCCCCCACCACGCCAGCTCGGGGGAGTCTTTCAAGGACTTCCCCAAGCTGGCGTAGCGGGAGAAGGTTCAGCATGCATGCTTTTGATGTAAAAGGCACCCACGGCGGTGGGCTAAGGGCGCCCCTCCGCCGCGGGTGCCTTTCACAAAAGGCGCCATTAGCCACCCACCACGCCAACTCGGAGGAGTCTTTCAAGGTCTCCCCCGAGCTGGCGTGGTGGCAGAAGGCGTGGCAGGCGCCTCATTGTCATTGAATGCACCCGCGGCGGCGGGCGCATTCAATGACAATGGGCTGCTGACGCACCCTATTCCTATCATTACCGCCTCGCCTGACTATTTTTGAAACTTTAAGATTCCTACAGATTTTTGGTCACAGAATGTTGGCATGTATGCGCTTCTAAGAGCTGGGTGTTTAATTTCCGATGGATGCACTTCTCACTGCCGCACATGGAATGGTACTTGGCAACTGAAAGCCTACGTAGTACATACATCTGGTAGACCTGCAGGCAGGCGAGGGGTGTTGTACGGCAGCACACCTCTCTTAGCGACTGGGTCAGCTCATCCAGCTCATTCAGTAAGCCGTGTGTACAGCCTGCTGCTTGGGAGCCGTTCGGTTGCTGTGTGGGAAAAGTGTGCTTTCTACCCCTTTTCATCCCATTATTTTCGTGTCGCGGGTTCAACGATTAGTGTTTACAACGGGATTGGAGTGAGGGAGGCCTTCTCATACGGATGAATTTCTATTTTCAAACCTACAGCTCCCAGGTCAGTTTTGTCCCCATAAACTGCTGTGCGGAGTGAACTCTAAAGCACAAACTATTATTGAGCTGCACCCTGTGTCTAAGAAGCTGGAGGTCTATTGATTACTATTCATCTCCCAGGTCAGCTATAACTTTAGAAACGCTGGCTGGAGCGCGATCCGCATTTCTCTTGGCAGTTGTACTTTGTTCTTTAATCCTTCAGCACAACACTAGCCATCCTGCAGACGCTTTTACAAATTTCAAATACTCAAATCCACACGTGTAGGAAGCAGGGCCAAAGGAAATTCTATAGGAGGAAAACTTGGATCTAGCTAGATTAATTATCTGTGTAGTGTTTTAGTAACATTGTGCAGCTCCACTTTAAAGACTTATGAGGAGCAAGGAGGTGGAGACGGACTATGGATGCCCCCTGAGCGATTGCGTGTCGGTCGCTCGCTCGCTCTACTTTTTGTATTGAAACGATCAAGTTTTGAAGTGGTAATACTCCGAATTGTTTTAATAGTTTTTTTTAGATGTTATTGCTTTCTTTTTTGTGTTAATTTTGCAAGCAGTTGACACCAGTTTAAACATGGGCAGGGGGGTTTTATAGAGTGTTTTCCCCCAGAGTAAACCAAGGAATCTCTGCATCATCAATTGTATTCCTACTGTTTTAATTGTCTTAACGTTTTTTTATATTTGATTACATTGCTAGCTCACTCAATTCTGTAATTGTTTATTCCCCTGTATTTGTACTTGCACTTTTTACATCACGTATTTGTATTTTGAATTTTGTTGTTAATATTTTAATAATGGTCAAACGCAAGGTCAATTACTTCTCCAGGGATTGGATCAAAACGAGCCTTCAAACACTTTTAACCTATAAATGAGGTTAATTAATTTAACTCAGAAATCAAGGACTAACTATATGACATTGATTGGGTCCCTAAAAAATCTGTGGTCCTCGTTACGAGTCCGGCGGAAGCTGTGCCAGTAAATCCGGCAGGCTGCCGCCAGACCCGTAAACTGTTACCGGCACCTGGCTTGCCGCTAACACCAGGGTATTACAATCCCAGCTGCCGGTAAATCAGGCGCTGGTAACTATTTTGTTCCCCATTCCCATAGAGTCCTATAGGACTCTATGGGAGTGGGGACCACTGAAACACCGGCACCGTCATTGACACTGCCGGTGTTTCAGTGGAAGTCTGCGGGCGGTTGCCGTTCCGCCTGTCAGGGTAGACCGGGCGGGCAGGAAGGCACCCACCTGCAGAACTCGTAGATTGCCAGTCCGGAAACACACTGTTGTTCCAGACCGGCAAACTTGTAAAGAGGGCCAGTACTTCGAATTGCGCCATTCAGGTAGAGGCCATCAAACAATTGAATGTGAATTGATAGCGGCTTAGTGCTGAGGCATCTCTGTGAATTAGGAATCTCGCCCCTACATTGGGCCTTTGTGCATAATATAAGTTGGTGATGCATACTGCGCAGTTTGTTGCGTCATCGATGCAGCAAAGGCTTATGGTTCTTTTAGCCCCCGTTTTAGACTGTTGTATGTCTATGGTGACACTGTCCTGTCTAACCCTGGTTTCCATGATGCCTAACATATTGTTGGCTTTGGTGGTGCAGGTGATGAGCTCTCCAATACGGAAAGCCCCAAAGTATGCCAAGAAAAATGCTGTTTTGAATAAAAGGCCCTCGTATGGATATTGGCATATGCTTTCGAGCTGGCTTGTAATTATTATTAATTTGTTAAAATCAAGCGGGCGGCGGGTGTCTACCTGAGGTCCCTCTATTTTGCCCCAACCCTTCATGGCATAAGTGATAAGTGCGCTTTTGGGTGGGGTCTGCGTCCCCCCGAGCTTAGAGTAGCAAGATATTGTCACTTGGTGTCTTTTCGCCCAATCCCTCTTGTAACCTTGATCATGTGCCCATTTAAAAAACATTTCTATCTCTTTTACTGTTATTAATTCAATGTGGTTTAAACTTGTTGTTTTAAAGACTTTTGTAAGCACTTACTGTACTGTGCCGTGGTAGTGTTTGCCAGCACTTTCTCTTCCATCTCTGTGAGGAACCCCGTGCCAGGGTTCCTGATCTCTATCGGCAGAGTGTTGTTGGCACCCGTATTTGAGGTGCCTGTTTTTCGTTGTACATCCCGGCCTTGCCACTCTGGAGGCGGCGTTGATGTAATTTTATTTATTTTCCCATTATTTCCCAGCAGTCCGCTGGTATTCACGTCATTGTTTCTTGGGCGTGTGGCGCTAGCTCCTGGAATCTTGTCCACTGAAAGTGAGATAAAGCATCTGCAATGTTATTATCTGTTCCAGTAATGTGCTTGGCTTTCACCACAATGTTCTCTTTTACCGTGACTGTGGTAATGACTCTTAGGACTTTTAGCACTAGATGGCATTTGGTGGTTCTGCCGTTTATGATGCATACCACTGCCATGTTGTCACACCAAATCAAGAGTTCTGTGTTAGCTAGCTGCCGCCTGCCCCAGATGCGTATTGTTAGCCAGATGGGAAATATTTCTAAAAGTCTGATGTTTTTTGTCCATCCTGCTGTTTTTGGCCAGTGCCCGGCCACCCATTCTGTGCCTAGGATGGCCTCAAAACCCTTGCTCCCGGCTGCGTCTATGAAAGGACCCTTTTGGCCACGTATTCCTTGTCGTGTGCCATATGATTCTCCCATTCAAATGTTTGAGGAAGGTCTCCCAGACTTTTAGGTCCTCTTTCACTTCTTTGCCTAGCCGGATGTGTAGATGGGGTTTGGTGCAGGATTTGGTTTTGAACTCTAGACTCCTAGAAAAAACCTTCCCTTGTGGGATGATCCGGGCTACGAAATTGAGGCTGCCTGCCAGTGATCGTAGCTCTTTTACTGTACCCTTGCTTTTTTTTTTAAACTTTATTTATTATTGCACACAGGTACATCACATGCTCATGTATATTTCTTTACATTTCAATACATACATCGTATACAAACATTTTCATTCAGAATAAGCATTTTCGTTTTCAGCCTTATCTGACAAATATTGCTTATATCTTGCCCATGTGTTCCTTGGTTTGGAAGAGGACAGGACCAAGTCTATATATAGTTCTTCCGTGTCATTTGTCCATACCATATCCCTGTCCCAATCTGTCTTAGTCGGAGGGATTGCATTTTTCCACTTCATTAATATTGCCCTTTTGGTTATCAAAAGGCCTAGATTCAGTAATTTTTTCCAGGTTGGGTTCAGTTTCCCCACCTCTCCCAGCAGACACAACCGCGGTGACCATTCCACTGGTTGGTCTGCCATGCATCCAGTGCCCACAAACCCCAGCCCAATACTCTTTCAGCTTCGCACAGGCCCAGAGCATGTGGTATATATTGGCGTCTTCTTTATTGCATCTCGGGCATGTTCCCGGAGTGTCCGGATAGATCCGTTTGAGTTTTGCGGGGGTTTAATGGGTCCTGTGTATTATCTTGTAGTGTATCTGTACCCTTGTTTTTTATACTTAACGTTTGTATTTTTTCTAATAGATCCGCTATCTTTGTGCTCGGGATTCTGCAAATGCCCTTTTCTGAGTCTATCTCAATACCCAGGAAGATTATGTTAGTGGATGGTTTGGTTGTCTTCTCTGTGGCCAAGGGGATGCCCCATAGTGTAGCCATCTGTTCAAGCTCTGCTAGCGCCCTTCTGCATTCTCCTGACTCTGAGGGCCCCATGACCATGAAATCGTCTAAGTAGTGTACTACTTTTACCGCTGGGCGTTGCTTTTGGAAGGCCCATTGGAAAAAAAGCTGAATTACTCAAAAAGGGCGCAGGAGACTGCGCATCCCATGGGGAGGCATCTATCAATGTAAAATTTGTTTTCAAAGGTAAATCTTTTTTTTTTAAATTCTTTTTATTAGGCAGCGTGGCAGCAAAACGAAAGGCGAACAGCGCCCAACAAATACAGTCTGTCAATATTATTCATGGTACAGGCATACAGAGTTTGCATACAAAATGATTAAGAAACATAAGTACAATCAACATGTGAAGGGGGGGTGGCCGAACACAATGATATGGAGGGAGCTCTCGGACTAATGAGAAAGAGTGGGCGGAGGGGAAGCAACCGGAGTCGCGTTGAGGTCGGACATGTGGGAGCGGAACCTAAGCCAGATGTCCCTAGGCCTGGAGTGGGTGGGTTGCATGTGAGACCAGGTTTCCTCGGAGTCAGAGGCCCACGTGACCGCCCTCAACCATTGGGCATGTGTGGGGGGAGAGGGGCGAAGCCAGCAAAGCAGGATAGATCGAACCGCTAAGAGCATGCAGAGGCCGGCCAGTTTTTTGGAGTTTCGAGAGAGACCAGGGAGGTCGTGGAAGAGGCACAATGCTGGGGAAGGGTCGATGGGGTGATCGAGAATAGCGGAAACCGTCGAGCAAACCGCTCCCCAGAACTGTGAGAGGCGGGGGCAGGACCAAATCATGTGGATGTAGTCCGCATCACCATGACTGCATCGAGGGCAACTAGATGAGTTTTCACTGGACATGCGATGCAATCTGACCGGAGTGTAGTGGAACCTATGCAGCACCTTAAACTGAATGAGTTTAAATCGGGAATTAAGGGACACCCTGTGAGTGCGTTCACATAAACGTGCCCAGCGATCATCTGACATTTCCACCCCCAAGTCCACCTCCCAAGACCGTCTAAGTTTAGCGAATTCTGGGAAGGATCTGGACTGCAGCATAGAGTATAACCTGGAGATTTTACCTCTCATGGGTGAGGGGGAGGTAAGTTCCTCAATGGCCGGGTCGTCTGGTGGTAGCGCAGGGAACATTTGATACTTACGCTTGAGGGTCTTACGGAGAGACGCGTATTGAAGCCAGACACTCCGGTCACTCCTCAAGGGCAGGGGGAGGTCAAGCCACTCAATGAATATACCCTGGTCAAACACGTCCCGTAGCAACTCATAGCCTGCATCGGCCCAGCGACGAACAGTTAGTGGTGCAACCTGGGGAACCCCCGGGAGGAAGTTCCAGAGAGGAAGGTTGCCGTGGAAGGCGTGGGCAATTCCAAGCAGCTTCCATGTTTTGGCTAATGCAAGGGATGTGCTAGCGACCGGACTCTGTGAGTTCAGTACCAGAGGAGCGGGTTGTATAACCAAAGAGCGAATTTCGCGGTCGCAGACCGCGAGTTTCTCGAGCCGGACATGAGGGGGGGGGTCAGTTGTGTTGAACCAATGGGAGATATATTGGATCTGGGATACCAGCCAATATTTAAGAAAATCAGGAGCACCAAAGCCCCCATTGGCCATGGGAGTGGACAAGGTCTCATACTTAAGCCGGACCGCTCCTGAGTGCCAAAGGAAAGTGTTAACAGTACGAGTCAAGTCGCGAAAGAAGTCCGCGCCTGGCCACAAGGGTATGTTGGCAAATAAATAAAGCAACTGAGGTAACACCACCATTTTCAATAATCCCATTCTGCCTGCAAGGGAAATGGGGAGCTTGTCCCAGGCTAATAATTTAATGGACAGATGTGTGAGGTACTTCCGAAAGTTCTCCTCGAAGGTTAGCGCCTGCTGGCGCGTTACCTCTATTCCCAGGTAGGTGAACGTGGATTGAGCCCATGTAAATCCCAGAGTGTCAGGGGGGGGGAGTGCATTCCGTGAGTGGGAACAGGGTGGATTTTGAGCAGTTCACCCTAAGGCCCGAGACCCGGCCAAAATAAACGATATCCTCAAGCACTGGAGGCAGGTTGATGGATGGTGAGCGAATGAACAACAACGCGTCATCCGCATATAGGGAGACTATGTCCGCCCTCCCCGCGGCGCGGAGGCCTCTGTGGGCATGACGGTGACGGAGCATGTCCGCAAAGGGTTCCATGGCAATTGCAAAAACCAAGGGAGAAAATGGACACCCCTGCCTCGTCCCCCTGGCGATCCCAAGGAAGGGGGAGCAGTGGTCACCAGTGCGGACCCTAGCCACGGGGGATGAATAAAGTAGCTTGACCCAAGAGAGAAAGGAGGGACCAAATTTACAGTTCTCGAGAACCCGCCAAAGGAATTGCCATGAGACCGAGTCAAAGGCCTTTTGCATGTCTAGCGTGACCGCCACAGCCTGAGTCTCTGGGCTAATCCTGTCAATTATATTAAATATACGTCTTAGATTCAGGGAGGTAGAACGCCCCGGGACAAAGCCGGCTTGATCGGGATGAATGATGGATGGTAGGAGGGGGGCTAACCTGAGCGCCAGGGCCTTTGCGTATATTTTGGCGTCACAATTTATAAGTGAAAGCGGACGGTACGATCCACAATGCGAGGGGGGTTTGCCGGCCTTTAGTAATACTGTAATCGTGGCCTCACGTAGTGAAGGGGGGAACACACCCGCCTCAACCGACTCCTCCCAAACAGCCAACAAGTGGGGAAGCAGGAGTGACTTATAGGACTTGTAGAATTCGACTGGGATACCATCCGAGCCGGGGGCTCTCCCCGAGGATAGGGAGTCGATGGCGTCGGAGAGCTCCTCCAGTGTGAGTGGGGAATCAAGAGAGCCCGCGGCCTCAGGGGATAAAGCCGACAAGGGAAGGGAGTTAAGAAAGGAGTCAATCTCTGCCACTGATACTTCGTCTGAATTGGAGTATAGGGACTCGTAAAAATTAAAGAATTCCGTGTTGACGTCCCGAGAGGAGACAGCCAAAGAGCCGTCCGGTCTCTCGATCTCGAGTATATGTGGGGAACCCGTCTCATGTCGGATCAACCTTGCGAGGAAGCGACCAGGGCGCTCGCCCTCCCCGTATTTCCTCGCCATACCTGGGTTGTCCAGAAACCTCTGTTCACGATCAGCCAGAGAGCGAAACGTATCCAATTCCACCCCAATGGCCGCTAGGTTACCCGGAGAAGAGTGAAGTGAACACGCTGCCTCCAGGGTCGATAGCTTGGATTCACTCTCGGCTAGATCTCTCCGGATCGACTTGAGGATCCCGTTTTCCTTGGAAAGTGCAATCCCTCTAATATAAGCCTTGAAAGACTCCCATAGTGTGGCCAGGGATGGTACCGAGCCCGCATTGAACTCAAAGAACTCTTCAATATAGTCCCTGAGCTCGGAGCGGAACTCTGGATCGAGTAGGGCGAGGGGTCTCAGTCTCCAACAACGGGACCGGCCAGGATCAGGGCTCCAACTTACGGTGATGGTCACTGGAGAGTGGTCGGACCTGGTCCTGGGTAGAATCATTAACTGTATCACGTCCTTAACCAAGACATTGGAGATCACCCATCGGTCAATTCGGGAGTGTGAGTCGTGGACTGAAGAGTAGAACGAATAAATGCGGGAATCGGGGTAAAAGAACCTCCATGCGTCCACCATAGCCAAACGAGGTAAGGATGATAATGCAGCATAGGCTGCCCTGGAGAGATGACGGGGCTTGGACCCAGATCTATCAAGGGCTACATCGAAAATGGTGTTAAAGTCACCCCCCGAGAGAATTGGAACAAGGGGGAAGCCATCTAGAAGAGACGTGACCTGTCTGTAGAACTCCGGGTCATCAAGGTTGGGGCCATAAATGTTCAGCAGAACCACTTCCTTCCCCTGAAGCGTGGCATGTAACAGAACATACCTGCCCAGGGGGTCAATGTGCGAGGAGATGAGGGTGAACCGGAGACTCTTGTGAATGAGGGTCATGACCCCACGACTTTGAGTAGAGAAGTCGGTAAAGAATCTATGGGGGCCCCAGGTTTTGGCGAATCGCACGCATTGTTCCGTGCGAGCGTGTCTCCTGCAAAAAGAGAATCTTGGACCCGTGGCGCTCAGCTTGCAGCTGGAGCTGCCGCATCTTTTTATAGTTACCCAATCCCTGTACGTTCCAACTCATAAAGGTCAGGTCCCCCTCAGCCATAGATGCGATGGTGTTAGAGTCAAAAAAAGTGTCCAAGACCAATGGGTGAGAGCTGCACCCCGGTCCGCCTTCGCTGCCAGCGCCAATTTTCTGATAATAATACCCCCAACATGTCCCACCCCCACCCACATCCCCCTCCCAAACAGAGGAATGACAATCCCAAACCCCCTCAACCAAAACCAAACTAGAGGCATCAGCGCCTGGGGGCCTGTAGGCCGGCTGGCCGCAGCGCTCCGGGACGCAGCAGAACCAGTAGAGCTTAAGGTGCAACTACAAACATTGTGTGTAACTCAAACAAGGTGTCTTGCACTTAGCGGAATGGCACATATTCGCAATCAAAGGAGAAACTTGAACAAGCCGAGTCCGGGAAGGAGGATCAATGCAGCACCAGTGTCGGGGAACGGCCGGGCCCGGCCTCCCCCGGCAGGGCCCAAGGGGGTAGCTGCAAAACAGTGGACAGGAGAAGGGAGTCAACCTGGGAAGTGTTCGTCCATAAACTTGGAGGCCTCCTCTGGGATCGTGAAGAAGAACACCTGGTTAGCATGTTCTATGCGCAGTTTGGCGGGGTAGAGCATAGCATATTTAATGGAGTGATCTCGCAGCTGCCGCTTCACCGCTTGGAAAGTCTTACGTTCACGTTGGACGGCCGTCGAGAAGTCGGGGTAAAGATGAATCCTCGCACCACCCAATAGCAGCTCGCCCTTGATCCTCGCGGCTCTGAGTAGGGTATCACGATCCCGGTAGTTCAGGACCCGGGCGATGATGGGCCGAGGCGGAGCTCCGGGTTTGGGTTTAGCGGAAAGGGCACGGTGCGCCCGCTCAATGGCGAAGTGAGGGGAGAGCTTGGGTGAGTCCAGGAGTGACATTAGTGTGTGCTCAACGAAGTCCTCCATTGGCTCATGGACTTCGTTCTCAGGGACCCCGATAATACGAAGGTTATTACGCCTTGAGCGGGATTCCAAGTCCTCGTTCCTCTTCTCCACTTCGAGGACTCGGCCAGAGAGGGCCACAACCTCAGAGCGCAAGGCACCCAGTGCATCCTCCGCGGAGCCGACCCGTGTCTCGACCTCAGACACGCGACTATCGGTCCTCTCAATGTGGGCCTTGATCGAGGATATTGTGCCGTTCATATCATCCAGTTTTGAGTGTAGAGCGGTGAAGCCCTCCCTAATGAAGTCCATCATGTTTTGGGATTCAGGTGCCTCGGCGGATGATGACGCAACAGGGGCCTGCTCAGTGGACTCCTCCGGTGATCTCACAGCCGCTTTCGCAAACATGTTGATGGAGCTCTGTTTCCGCGCGCCCCCTTTGGTCATTTTGACGAGGATGGTGGTTGAGTGGGGTAAAGGGGGAAACTCTATCCGCCCCCAGAGGGAGACGGGGGGCCCCAGGCCGTGCAAGCCAATAACTCAGGTAGGATGCGTAACAAGAGAGGGGAGCCGGGGATGCCGCGGCCGCGAGACCGTGCAGGTGAAGTGTAGACCGCAGGGCTCCAGCCCGCTCAGGGAGGCGTAGCAAGCAGTACCAGAGGGCCTCGAAGGTGGGAGATCCCAAAGATGGAAGAGTGGGGACCAGCGGTACTGTCAGCACCCCTTCTGCAGAGTATCGCTGCGGGTGGAGAGGCAGCAGCCTCAAACGTGATGAAGCGGGGAGAAGCAGGCCCCCAGCAAACAGTAGGGTCACTAAGAGCGAGGGATTCCAGCCATGGTGGAAGACATGTGAGGTCGGTGAAGGGAGGGCAGCCCCCAAATGGGGGAGGGAGGTCAAGAGCAGGGCCGCCAAGCAGGGTAGCCAGGAAGGACCGGGCACACCAGGCGGAGCAAGCAGTCGCTGTTTGTGGGCCTCCGACGCCCCCCACCGCAGAGGAGACAGCCCCGCAGAGAGGGGTGACACCAGAGACCCAAGGCAGGAAAGCAGCAACCCCGGCACGGGAAGCCAGCGGGGCCCCCCCCAGCACATACCTGGAGGCCGCGCCGCTCCAGCAGCGCAGCGTGTGCCAACAGGGGGGGGAAGGTCCCAGCGACCCCCCTGCGGGCGGTGAAGACCTCCCGGGAGAAGGCGAGGAGACCTCACGATGGCTCCCCTCCTGGGGAGAAAGAGCGGGGCGGCCCAGCCGTGGGCCAGACGTCCGATCAGGAACGCCGGGGCAGCGCGCCCCAGGCCACCCAGCACCAACCAAGATAGTAGCACGGCCGGCGGGTCACGGTCCCAGGTCTCCATCGAGCCCGCCGCCGAGAAGGTAAAGGCAGGCCAACCCCAACCAACACACCGCAGATGCAGGGGGAAGCACGGCAAGACCCCAGGCGGACCCGTCCACTCTCCGCCGGGGCTGGGTGTAGGCTTCGCAGGATCACCACAGGAGCGCAGCGTGTGCCGTCGGGGGGGGGAGGTCCCAGCAACCTCCCTGCGGGCGATGAAGACCTCACATAGAAGGCGAGGAAGCCCCGCGGTGGATCATGCAGTCGGGGAGAGAGAGCGGAGCGGCCTCACCGCAGGCCGGGCGCCCCCCTCCAGGGACACGGGGACAGCGCGCCCCGGGCCGCCCCGCCTCAACAGAAGCAACAGCTCGGCCGGCGGGTCACGGTCCCAGGTCTCCGTCGACCCCGCCGCCGAGAAGGATAAGGCACGCCGGCCCCCACCGATGCCCAGCAGATGTGGGAAGGAGCGCAGAGAGACCTCGGGCGGGTTCGACCACTCTCCGCCGGGGCTGGATTTTAGACGCGCAGGAGCGTCGCAGGCGGGGGGATGGGCACAGCAGAGTCGGGGAAGCACTTCCCGGCTCCGATTCACGGCGGGGCCGGGTCCACAGGATCACTGGGGCAGCAGCTACGAAGTCGTGTGCCCCGTGCACGGCTGCAATGGAAAAAAGTGCCAGAAAACAGGATTATGAGGTCTGCCCGCTGCGGAGCTCACGTTTCAGGCGGCCATCTTGCTCGGCGCACAACAGCGCCCCTTTCAAAGGTAAATCTTAACCATTGTTGTGATTCGGGATGACCCAGAAAGGGTCTGAAAGCAGATCCGATGTCTAGTTTGGCCATTAGTGCATTCTTGCCGCATAGTTTTTTTTAGTTTTTTTTTAAAGATTTTTATTTTGAAAACAAATAAACAATACAAACCAAACTTGCAGCGTTATTTACAATAAACTCGTGAACATCAATTAACGCTCATTACTGCTCCCCAAATCCCCCCCCCCAAGAGCTTATTTGCATTTCTGGTTCTGTATCCGCTGCGCGTGGCTGGGTATCGCTTCCTTCCGAAGCTGCAGGATCCACTACTGTGCCAAACAGTCTTGTTATTAACATTCTCCAAGCCATCAGGTTACCCACATCTTCTTCCCCGCACTTGCTACATGCCTCCTGCCACACCACCGTTTCAGCCTCTGCCCATTTTTGCAAGTCCCGCCACCATACCTCTACCCGTGGCTTGTGGCATTGCTTCCAGCCCATAGCTATCCTTCTTTTAGCAAGCACATATGCCAGGTCCCTCAGTTTCCCAAGGTGTTTAGTGTTCCATGGTCTGGGAAACCCTCCCAACAGGCTGGCCCAGGCTGTATCTATGTTGAGCGAGACCCCTTTATCCGCTAGTTTCCGTGCCACTTCCCCCCAAAAAGCTTCAATCACTGGGCAAGACCAGAACATGTGTGTCATATCTGCGTCTTCCTCATCGCATTTTGGGCATGCTTGTCTTCCTGCATTTGCAAACTTGGATATTCTCTTCGGGGTCATATAGGCTCTATGCGTTATGTATAACTGTATCTGCTGCAATCTAGCATTTCTGGACACTTTCTTGTGGTATCCTATAGCAAGTTCCCACATTCCATTGGTCATCTGTGCCCCCACCTCCGCTTCCCAGTCCAGTCTCAGGTGAGTCAAATCCTTCCCCACCTGGGTCATCACCATCTCATACAGTCTAGAGATCTCGTGCCCTCCTTCTGATATATCATATATTGTTCCCATTAGAACGTCTGGTTCTTCCGCCAGTACAATCTCTGGCCAGGTTTTGCAAATAGTCTGCACTAGCCTACGATACGTGACATATTGGCCTCCATGCAAGCCTGTCTCTTCTCCCAGTTCTTCGAACCCTTTAATAGCCCCTTCTTGCCATATGTCTCCCAATGTGAACAGCCCAACCGATTCCCAATAGGTCCTGATTATCATCCTGAGCTGGTTGTCTCCCCTAGCTAAGGCAACTAGTGGCACCTGTGGGGAACACGGGCATGGGTTCTCCATCAGTTGGCATGCTCTGTGCCACATCTTCCACCCAAGCAACAGCAAACCCGGGCGTTCTTTCATTTCAAGTCTAGTCACCCAGATAATCTCATTTAGGTAAAACGGGGTGCAGTCCTGCCAAAACAGCCTAGATTCAGGAGTTTCTTCATCAGAGAGCCATTTGGTTACATATTGCAACTGACTGGCTACATAATAGGCCTCAAAGTTCGGCAGCTTGATGCCCCCTCTATCATGGAAGTTCTGTAGCTTCCATAGCGCCACTCTATTGCGAGTGCCGTGCCACAGGAAGTCCCTACACATGCTGTTCGGTTTGACAAAAAACTTTTTGGGTATCAAGTATGGTATATTACTGAAGAAATGTAACAGCCTAGGCAGGACCACCATTTTGAGCATCGACCCCCGTCCCATCATCGCCAGCGGCAGCTTCTCCCAAAACTTCATATTTGTGCGGATTTTTTTCACAGCCACCTCGGTGTTATGCAAGTGTTCCTCCTCCACAGTATGATATACATCTATTCCGAGGTAGCGGAAGGAATCAGCCGCCCAAGGGACAACACTGGCAACCGTTCCAGAGCGGCTCCTATGTAGCTCCCCAATGGGAACATGCTCAATTTTTGGGGGTTCACCGCAATGCCGGACAATTCTGCATACTTTTCCATGACCTCTAGAATATACTGAAGATTTTCTTCCGGATATTTCAAATACAGTAGCAAATCGTCAGCATATAAGAATATTAGGTGTTTCTCTCCCCCTGCTTCAATACCGACCATGTCATATTGTTGTCTGAGGTACACTGCCAGGGGCTCTAGGGCCAGAATGTATAACATCGGGGACCAGGGGCACCCTTGTCTGGTGCCTCTACTGAGTTGCCACCTTTCAGATATCACCGATCCTGTGCGTACTCTGGCCAGTGGTTCACTATACAACAATTTCGCCAACATAACATAACCCGGCCCCATCCCGTATTCTTCCAGGGCCGCCAGCAACCATGGCCACCTCACTGAATCAAAAGCTTTGACTGCATCTAGGGACACCACCGTCATTTCCCCATCGCTCCTGTTTCCCTCTTCAATCACCCGATGGAGTCGCCTGTGGTTGTGGGTTATATTTCTGTTGGGGACATAACCTGTCTGATCCGGGTGTATCAGGTTACTGATGACCCTTCTCAGCCTATTAGCCAGGACCGCCGTCAAGATCTTGCTGTCCTGGTTCAACATTGACAACGGCCTATAGGAGCCGCAGCAATGCCCTGGCTTGTTGGGCTTGGGGAGCGGCACGATTAGTGCTTCTCTGAGCGTGTCCGGTAGCCGACCCTTCTCAAAAGACTCATTGAGCATCTCTAGCATAGGGGGGAGTACTTCTGCTTTATATGTTTTGTAAAACTCAGCCTGGAATCCGTCCGTACCCGGGGTCTTGCAGGTGGGCAGCTGTTTCACCACCTCCTCTAATTCCTCCAGGGTAATCAGTGCGTCTAGTTCCTCCCTTTCTTCATCACTAATCTTAGGTAATTCCATGTCTTTTAGTGTTTCTCTAATTTCCTCCTGATTGTCCCCTCCTCTGTCCTCATATAATGTTCTATAATAGTCCAAAAATGCCTCGTTGACTCCTTCCTGGGTGTCAACCACCTCCCCGTCTTCTCTGGTTATTATCCTAATCGGGGGCCTGGAGGTTTCGCTCTTGTATAACCAGGCCAACAAGCGGCCAGTTTTATCCCCACCTGCATGTTGCCTCTCAACATACTTTTTGTAGTTAAGGTTGCAGAGCCTTTCCCAAAGCTCCGCACACCTCTGCTGCAACTCGAGTACAAGTTCCGCGTACCCTCCTGCCCTGTTGCTTTCGCGCTCCAGTTTCTCTTCCGCTTTCTCTAGTTCTGTTAGGACCCCACCCTGTAGGCCTTTTGATTTAGCAATAGCCGCACCCCGCAACACCACCTTAAAGGCCTCCCAGAGTGTGCACGCCGAATCTACGCTGCCTGTGTTTGCCACAAAGTACTGTGAGATCGCATCCCTGATGTCTTCCCTGAAGACTGGGTCTCTGAGCGCCTCCGCCCGGAGGCGCCACGTCGGTATCCGCGCCCTGGGGCGGCAGTGCTGCCAGGTCAGCACCAGAGGCGAGTGGTCCGACAGGACCCTCGCTCTATATTCTATTTGGGTGGTCTCTATCATCACATCTGGCGTGGCAAAAAAATAATCCAGCCTCGTGTACAGGTGCTGCGGAGCTGAGTAGTGCGAGTACTGTGTTTCATTAGGGTGTTTCAGTCTCCAAACATCCGGCAGCCCAAAGTCATCTAGTAATGTCTGCAATACCCTGGCCGCCGGGGTGGGCCTATCAATCTTCCCATCAGATCTGTATGCCTTTGGGTCGAGCACACAGTTGAAGTCCCCTCCCCAGATAACCGCTCCCCCCACACACGCGCCCAGATGAGCACATAGGGTTCTAAAATATGTAGCAGTGTTTTGGTTGGGGGCATATGTATTTATAATGCACACCTCTTTATTCTCTACCAAGGCCTTTAATATGACCAACCTACCCTCCGTGTCCACCACCTCTTGCGTAAGTTGGAGCGGAACGTGCAGTGCCACCCAGACCAGCACTCCCCTAGCATAGGCAGAGTACGGAGAGCCCACTACAGTACCTCTCCACTTCTTCCCCACCAGTTCCAATTTTTGCTGCGTCAGATGTGTTTCCTGCAACAGCGCAATATCAATCCTCTGTCTTTTTAAGTACATCATGACTTTGTTTCTTTTTAAGTAGCTATTAAGTCCCCTGACATTCCATGTTACGATCTTAAGGTCTCCCATGGCTCGTGAGTGTCTTCTTGCCTCCCATGTAGCGCCTCCCCTTTGCCCACGTGATACAGATACAGCCCTCCATTTTTTCTTGTAGCTTCTCGTACCAGCTAGAACTCCCCATAACTATGTACACTATAAATCCCCAACTTCCCTCCCCTCCCCCCACCCGTCCCTTCCCCAACATCACACACCCCAACTGCTGCCCAGCTCTCTTCTCGGAGCTCAGGCACCCCCACATCTAGCCCTGCAAGTACTAAACGATGCACAGAGCTCAGTAGGGTGAAGTCGCCCTAATGGCCACTTAACTAAAACTGTTATGGGGTAGAGAGAAACGCTCCGTAAGGCTCCCGTTAATTCAACATTAACCACAGTGCTTATGACATATAGTGCAATAGTCTGACCTTCTCTACTGAAGGCTGCGCAAGCGACTATATTCAAGTCCCACGTGTCGCGCCATCTTGCGGCACCTTCTTCGTGCATCACTTATCTCTTCCGAACTCTTTCTCCGTCCGAACTTCTGACTCCTGGGGACATCCTTGCGCATCGAGCCATCCCATGGCATCCTCCGGGGTCTCAAAAAACAAAGTTTTATGTTTATGAATGACTTTCAATTTTGCCGGATACAATAACATATATTTGTGGCCCGCCTCTCTCAATCTCCGCTTTACCGTCCCAAAGTTCATGTGGCTACGCTGCACAGACAGGGTGTAGTCCGGGTAAGCCGTGATGTTTGCCGCTCCTCGTGTGATCGTTCCTCCCTTACGAAAGTGTTCCAATATCCTCTCCCGGTCACGGTAATTAAGAATTTAGGCCATCACCGGCTTAGGCGGGTTCCCCGGTGGCGGCCTCCTTGTTAGGGCTCTATGTGCCCTTTCCACTGCAAATCCTTGGGATAGGGCTCCTCCGGGTATCTCTTGCAGTAGCATGGATTCAATGAATTCCGTGCGATCCTGGCCCTCCAATCCCTCCGGCAGGCCCACGATGCGTATGTTGTTTCGTCGGGCTCGTCCTTCCGCCTCCTCCGCTCTGCTCTCCAAGTTGCCCACTCTTTGTATCAGGGCGTGCAATTCGGCTTTATGGGAGGCGCAATCCGCAGTATTCGGGCTAACTTCCTTCTCAAGGGACTGACATCCTGTCGGAGTAGATTAACGTCCTCCTGCACCTCTCCGACCTTGAGGTCCAGTGCCGTTTTTAGATCAGTGACGGCTAGTTCTAGTTTAGATTCCCAGGCCGCCGTTAGGTCCGCAATCACAGCCAGGACTTCTTGGTTAGCGCCCGAAGTCGTCATGCCGCTTGCAGGCGGCTTGTCCCTGCTCTTGGTAATGTCTTGACCAGGGTACGTCTTAGCAAAGTCATCTAAGGTGGGCTGTTTCGCCTTCGGCCTCACCGTCCTATTCGACATGACCCAGAGGACCTGTGTTGAGCACAAGTGACAATTGTGCACTCAGTACGCCACTTTCGCTAGGTCACCGTGCGGCCTGCTTCTTCTTTTGTTCCGTGCATTGGTCGGCCATTTTGTGTTGTCTTTCGTCTCCGGTGCTTCTTATCTCTTCCGCACCGATCTCTGCTGCCGTTCCTCCTGTACCATCCAGAAGTTCACCTCGCATAGCCCAATCACGCACACACCGGCATGTGTATTTTCACCGGTCAACGGCCCGTCATCACGCACTTTTTTGCCCAGATCGTTGCAGGATCTCGGGAGCTGCTCCAGTTCGCGTCCTCCTACATGGCCCTCGTAGCCACGCCCCCCTTGCCGCATAGTTGTATAAGTCTTACTGCTTCTTGGAATTGAGTATATGAAACTGCTGATTCACTGAGCGGAATGCCGTCATTCAGCGATTGGCCTTTTGGGTAGGACAGGTGGTGAATTAGCCTCATTTTTCCTGGTTCCTTTTTGGGAACGATGCCTTGCAGCTATACTAGGTAATCAGAGAAAGGCATAGCGTCCCAGGGGCCTGCTATCCTGCCCAGGATTAACTCTTTCTCCAATTTGCATTTCACCATGCCTGGGTTGTCCCTGGCGGATTTTAAATTCCTTGGGATGTTGGGGGACCCCGTTCCCTTAAATGGTATGATAAACCCTGCTTTGAAACCTTGCAGGATTGCCGTGCTGGTTTCACTGTCTGGGTAGTCCCGTAGTGCTTTGCTGAAATTGATGGGGTTGATGGGTCTTCTGCCTGGTTCTAAAACTGTTTGTTCTTTTGGTTGGCCTGATTGGTTGTTAATCTTTCGTATTTTTGTCCGGGAGTCTGGTGCAATTGCTGACCGGGTGGTCGCCCATGCAGTTTGTACAGCTGTGCTTGTACCAACACTCTTTGCCCCATGTGCATCCGTTTTTTGCAAAATTCCTGCATGGAATATTGGCTTTGGGACTGTGGTGGTTTTTGTTCTGTCCATGGGCATTAGACTTAGCCGGCCAGGGCTGGTTTTTCCGAAAGGGTTGCTCCCCTTTCTTGTTTTTCTCGTTGTCGGTGCCTCTGGTGCCCTGAGAATTTTTGCTGGCTTTGGTTGCTGGTTATGTGACTTTTTCCTCAGATGGAAGCTCAGTGTTTAATATGTATAGGTCATTTTGCACCTCATCCCATTCTATGGCTGGCCTCTCTGACATACTGACTTTATCCATGTAAGCCCATAGTTTGGCCCCATCGCCAGGGACTTTTTCGAAATATACGGTTGCTAAAATGGCGAAGGATTTTAACCAGTTGTCCCATTTTTGTTGTACCCAAGCATTCCTAGCTATCGCCTTCGCTTCTATTTTCTTGGCATCCCTAAAAGCGTCTCTCCCCTTTCGTTGGGATTCTATCAGTGAAAAGATTTCAATAAATTCCTTAGCCCATATGGCTTCTTTAATTGTGGTGTCTATGTTTCATGCTAAACATCTTTTGTATCTATTCAGAATTTCTGTTTAAAATGATTTGAACTTTTGGTCTAGTTGAGCACTGCTAATCACTACAATCTCAGCTCCGCTGCTTTTGCTTGTATCTGTTTGCTCCAATGTGCTGGCCTTGGGGGTTGCCCATGCCTTTAATGCACCATCTTGATTAGGTGTTGTTGTTGTTGTTGTATGCCTAATTGGGCTTGTGGCTGCTACTGCCGGATCAGCTGTGTTGGCGGGTGGCGGAGTAGTTGTTGGTGCTGCCTGGTCCACCGTTGTTGGTGTTGTTGCGGGCAGGGGTTTGGAGGGAGAAATTATGATAACTGAGGGTTCTTGAGGGGTGCTATGGTTACGTGTGTCATTTGTGCTTGTGGGGAGTTGTTGCTTGTTTGAAATTCTAGCATCATTTGCTGCATGTCCCTCATGTTCTCACACAATTTTGACAAAATATGACTTTTGTTACCTTTGCCTGATCCTTCGCTTGACTTCTTCTTCTTTGAGGGTGGTGGGGTGTCTCCCAACCCAGGTGGCATTGGCATCCCTTCTTTTGGTAGGCCGTATAGGTTTTCCCTGACCCAGCCCCAAACCGTAGTGTTCTGCTGCCTCGATTGCTGCGAGCAGGTGGAGTGATTTGGCTTTTGGTGGTGAGCTTGCGGTTCCCTGTGCTTTTCATTTGGGGGCCATCTTCCTGTTTGTGGAAGAAACAACTTTTTATTTTGTGTCAAAAAGTTAAAAAAAACTGGTAGTTTCACTCTATGCAATTGTGCCCAATTTCTGCTGTAAACAGCGTGCTGCTCAAAAATGTTCAGTGAGGACATATGTTTTGTTAACCGGCGCGGCCACCCCTGTTTGCTGGAGAAATTCGTTTTGTATTGTACTTTTAAAAAAAACAGGTTTGGCTAAAGTGGCTCCAGTGATGCAGCTGTGTTGTTTCGTGTCATCTTGCTTCCAAGGCGAACGTGTTGCTGTTGATTTATGATAAGGGAAAACAACTGTTGTTTTTATCCCCTGTTGAGCAGAGACGTGTGGCACCTTACTCGATTTAAACAAGTGCGGTCTGTGCTTTGTGCAGCTTGGAAAACTTTGGTTTGTAAATGTTTCCCCCGCGTTAATATCATTCGTTAAAGTAGGATTTACAAAGTAATTTCTTTTAAACAATATATCTTTTACTTGTGCGCGCACTGTCTATCATGCTGCTCCGTGTCGGCTGGCTTCCAAATGGCATTGTCTATTCCGCGAAGGATCAGTTTGCTGCTTTTTGTTAAAGTACATGATCTATCTTTGTCTTTTTAAAAAACATGTAGGTTGGAGGGAGGTTTAAACATATGCACGCGATACTCAGGCATGCTGCTCTGGGTTCAGCTTTGTTTGTTTAAATTGTGCAGTGATCGGCTTGTAGCCTGTTACCGCGCAACCCGGGGCTGGGGCTCACTTACTTGGTAAGGTGGGAGGAACGCCGCCTGCGCCAGGCTGCTCTTTTGTTTTTTCCTGTTTGATTCGAGCCGCAGGACACTACTGGAGGCGCCCAGGCTTCTGAAACTCGCTCTGCCGAGACGTTGATTTGAACAGTGCAATGTTCAAAGAAAAAGCAAGGAAAAAGACACTGCGAGTGCGGTGAACTTTGTATAGAAAGAGAGTAAAGCCACAGGAAGATGCCCAGTTAAAAGCAAACTTCCAAAAGGGGGAAAAGTGGAGGACACTGAGTTAACAGTGAACCTCCTGCCTGTTTGAGGCCCCGTTCAGGGTCTACAAACAGATTGTGTTTTCTGTGGAGCGGGTAGCTCTTTTTATAAGACCCAGGGCACCCCCTGGCTCCTTGAAGTGTATCTGTTGGGGGCTGTGACCCAGCCCACAGGCCGGCAGAGACGACTATCTGGCCCCCCAGGAAGGGGGTGTGTGTTATTGTTCTCCCTGCCTGCCTGTTAGTTTCCTTTGGCCTGCCTTTTAGTTTCCTTTGGGCGCTTAGCACCCTGCTGCTTTGCGGAAGGGTGAGGTGATTTACTCACCTCACCCTTCCTTTGCTTTGTGATGGGGGAGACTGCTGTCTCCTGTTTAAATGGTGGAGAGGGGCCAGTTCTGGATGGGGGGGACCTCATGGGCCTGCTGGATGATACCAGCAGTTAGCCTGCCTCGCTTTGGGAGGCCCTACAGCATTACCCAATCTTGCTGCGCTCCATAGTTTGCTATTTGGTTTAATCCTGCTGTGCACTGAAATTTGCCTTTTATGTTGAATCCTGCTGCCCTCTGAAGTTTGCCATTGTATTGAATCTAGATCTAGAAGTTCTGCTGCCAGAATTTGCAGCTGTTTGGGTTTTTGCTGCTGCTTGCTTTGCGGCCCCTGAAGTGTCTTGTGAAGTGCTGCCCCTCTGCAGGAGAAGGAAGAGGAGGGGGTATCAAATCTCCCCATACCCCACTTGTGGCAAAGTTCGCAGCTACTGTTTGGGCTGTATGGGGACTGCCAGTTCAAAATCGTATTCAACTCACTTCTAAGAGCTGGGTGTTTAATTTCTGATGGATGCACTTCTCACTGCCGCACATGGAATGGTACTTGGCAACTGAAAGCCTACGTAGTACATACATCTGGTGAACCTGCAGGCAGGCGAGGAGTGTTGTACGGCGGCATAGCTCTCTTAGCGACTGGTTCAGCTCATCCAGCTCATTCAGTAATCCGCGTGTACAGCCTGCTGCTTGGGAGCCGTTCGGTTGCTGTGTGGAGAAAGTGTGCTTTCTACCCCTTTTCCTCCCATTATTTTCGTTTTGCGGGTTCAATGATCAGTGTATACAACGGCTTGGAGTGAGTGAGGCTTTCTCATACGGATGAATTACTATTTTCAAACCTACAGCTCCCAGGTCAGTTTTGTCCCCATACTCTGCTGTGCGGAGTGAACCCTAAAGCACAAACTATTATTGGGCCGCACCCTGTCTCTAAGCAGCTGGAGGTCTATTGATTACTATTCATCTCCCAGGTCAGCTATAACTTTAGAAACACTGGCTGGAGCGCCATCCGCATTTCTCTTGGAAGTTGTACTTTGTTCTTCAATCCTTCAGCACAACATTAACCATCTTGCAGGCGCTTTTACTAATTTCAAAACCTCAACTCCACAAGTGTAGGAAGCAGGGCCAATGGAAATTGTATAGGAGGAAAACTTGGATCTAGCTAGATTAATTATCTGTGTTGTGTTTTTGTAACATTGTGCAGCTCCACTTTGAAGACTTATGAGGAGCGGGAGGTGGAGACGGACTATGGATGCCCCTTGAGCGATCGCGTGTCTGTCGCTCGCTCTAATTTTTATATTAAAACAATCAAGTTTTGAAGTGGTAATACCCCAAATTGTTTAAATCGTTTTCTTTAGATGTTATTGCTTTCTTTTTTGTGTTAATTTTGCAAGCAGTTGACACCAGTTTAAAAATGGGCAGGTGGGTTTTACAGAGTGTTTTCCCTCAGAGTAAACCAAGGAATCTCTGCATCATCAATTGTATTCCTACTGTTTTAAATGTCTTAAAGTTTTTTATAATTGATTACATTGCTAGCTCACTCAATTCTGTAATTGTTTATTCCCTTGTATTATGTACTTGCACTTTTTGCATCACGTATTTGTATTTTGAATTTTGTTGTGAATATTTTTATGATGGTAAAATGCAAGGTCAATTCCTTCTCCAGGGATTGGATCAAAACAAGCCTTCAAACACTTTAAACCTATAAATGGGGTTAATGAATTCATCTCAGAAATCAAGGACTTACTATATGACATTGATAGGGGCCCTAGAAAATCAGTGGTCCTCGTTACGAGTCCGGCGGAAGCTGTGCCAGTAAATCCGGCTGGCTGCCGCCGGACCCGTAAACAGTTACCGGCACCTGGCTTGCTGGTAACACCAGGCTATTACAATCCCGGCTGCCGGTAAGTCAGGTGCTGGTAACTATGTTGTTCCCCATTCCATAGAGTCCCATAGGACTCTAAGGGAGTGGGGACCCCTGAAACACTGGCACCGTCATTGACAGTGCCGGTGTGTCAGTGAAAGTCTGCGGGCGGGTGCCATTCTGCCTGCCAGGGCAGACCGGGCGGGCGGGACGGCACCCGCCTGAAGAACTCGTAGTTTCCCGGTCTGGAAACAATGGTGCTGGTAAGCTTACCGGCACCGTTGTTTCCGGGCGGGCAAACTTGTAATAAGGGCCAATGGCTTCGAATTGCGCCAGGAAGAAAAAGGAAGAAAGAAAAATGGGCGGGGCCCTCTTTTTTGTTGGGGGCCTGACTCTAGAGGGTCGGAGGTACAGAGATAGAGAGAAAATAGAGTCAACGGCTACCCAGGCCTAAGGCGTGACAGGGGGTCGCAATATTCCTTGCAGTGGAGCTAGGAAAATACTAGCTGGAGAAAAAGATCACCGTGAAGTATAAAAAACAGGAAGATTTATTTTAACAAGAAGACATGTTTACACAATTCTTTATGTGCCGTGGCACATAGTGTATGCATACTTGAAATACATTTACAGGTTGCATATCGGTGAGTTAGTAATCATATAATTGTGACCAGATATTCTATGTATTGTTTACATTCACAATACATTTAACATTGTCGACACATTGGTGGGTGTTTCTGGTTCGGTAGGTTACAAAAGGCAGTGGCTGGATGAAATGAGGCAGCGCTGCAAGGTAGTACCGAACTGTCTTCAGGACATCAAGTCGTGGTCGGACAGAGTTAAGTAAGAAGAGCGTCATCCATGTGTAAGTAAGTTGACGCCATGGCGGTGGTCTTGTGTTTGTCCAGCTGTCGGTGAATACGGCTGGAGTGGGCAGTCTGCGTTAGTCAGATGCCAGAATCTGTGCCGAATTGAAAAAGAGCTGTGTCACTGCAGGCTAGTTGTACCATTCAGGTAGAGGCCATCAACCAATTGAATGTGATTGAGCCAGCAGAAGCGGGTGGCCCTGGTGCTTCAAATGACAGAATGGTGGTATCGAGTTGCACCAGGAGGTGAGTCACAAGGACCCCCTCAACAAATGTATTGTCGAAAATCATGTTGGTCAGGAGGGGGGTACAATTATACATTCCTGGTGTGTAATCCAAAGATGTTGAATTCATCAAATGACAATATTATTGAGGTATACCTCCAACAAGGACCACGTTTGTGTTTTGAAGGTATTGATACATCCTTACCCAAATTGTTCATTATTGATGCTGGGGAGACTGTTAATTGTGGGGCAGGAAAAGGGTCAGGCGTATTTAAACAGCTTAGAACCTAGTATGGGTCCCACATGGGTGGCACCCGAAGTTCAACAACAGAATAGATTTGCTTTATTGATGGGGAATGAGGTTGACTCTGAATTGTCCTAACAGGATGTACCTGATGATGTAGCTCACTTTGGAGTTAGCCCGGCCAGGGACATAGATAATTAATTCCATTATGTAGAAGTTGTGGAATGTTCAACAAACATGACAGCTGGGGAAAAATCTGAATGCCCAACAGTAAAACCCAATAATAACACAGATGAACCGCATTTATATAAGATCTGTGGGTGCAAATGCAGTTCAAATGCTAATCTAAAAGGAATAATGGGGGAGGTTGGAAAGTTGAAGTAGTTAATTTGATGAACATCATTGCCAATCAGGGGATTCAGCTTGCTAAGTTCCAGAAAGAATTTGCTGTCAACCGACCAGCTTTTGTGCCTGATTTGGCTGTTAAACAAATCCCAACTGAGAGGCTATTTTGCCCCACGTCCTGAAAGGCAGCTAAAAGGCTATAATCTTCCATCACATCCTTTGGCTAAGGAAATGCAACTAGGGGCCTCCATCAGCGCATTGCACCAACACTCCTAATCAACATGTGTTTACATGCCCTATTCATGGCTATATTAAGAACAACCAGTACTTTCCAAACATCGTTTGTTCAGTGACCAAACTTAAGTAAAAGCAATGCTACACACTCAAGTACTGTCAGTAGAGCCACTATTTATATGTGCAATTTCCAGAAGTTAGGGCCAGTATCCCTTGAGACCAAGGAAATGCTAGTAAACAAGAGTATCCGCTCGATATGTCATGTTAGAGGATGTACCTCTGTTATCAGAGAGGATATTATTAATTGTAAAAGAGGTGTAATGCCCAAAGGCCAAAGAGATTATATCCAGTTGGTACTGAAGGATAATTTATTGGTTATGGGGCTGCTGACAATCGAGGCAAGATCTTACCCCCCCTTGGGTACATCAATATCATTAAGACCGTTTGTCCAGTGTGACCCACAACAGAGATGTTTGGGGTCACTGCCACTGGGCGGTGGTGGTAACCTCTGCTTCCCTGGGACCAATTTCGAAGAAGTAGATTGACTCCTCCCCCACCCCTCCTGGTTGCTCCTGTAGTGGAGGCTCAGATGAATCAGGGTATTATTTTGGAATGTAGCTGGAATTGGGAGGCATTTAACAGACCCAGGTGGATTACAATTCATCGAAGATTGTGAGATTTTATGTACTATCCAAGGTTGAGGTACAAGGGTTTAAGGCTTTCAATACTTTAGCATCAAAGGGTGCCAGCGGAAGACCATGGGGGGGAGGCTATTGACCCTGATAGCAATCGATTCAGGATGGGTCACAGAACTCTATGAACAGAGTTCTCTAGACCTGCAGCTGGCAAAAGCTAAAAATAAAGGCAGGCACACCCTAGTTATCTTTCACCTGTATAACAGACCCAACGGAATCCATTTGTTGCTAGGGATGGTATTGCGCCTGAGAAACTGCACAGTATGGGGTGACTTTAATCTCCAATTTGAACCCTTGAGAGAGTTGGAGGGGAAATGGAGGGGAAATGGGACGAGATAGACTGGGAATAGGACATCCTGATGCCTGAAGTAAGTTTCCCTCCTAGGGTTCACAAACATGCCCTCGAAACTGCCCGTATATTACAAGGTCTGAATTTGAGCGCATGAAATGGAAGGTGCATTGGTGATCATCCGAGTAGGTGCACGTTAGTTGGGATGGACTGTTCCTCGTGGATTAATTATGTTCTGATCCCACTTTCTGATTGGGAGTGCATTGAGGATTTCTCTGCAATTGTTTGAAGAGACAGTGATCACAAACCGCCTCTGCTGGTAATACGACTGGGTGACAATTGGAATTACAATCAGGTGCCTACCGTAACGATCGCCATCATAGGGAACGTCAGGCGTTCCATTAAATGGGAACAGATAGAGATAGCTGGGCTTAAACTCTCCATCTCCCAAATAGTGTTAGGCAATATTCTATCCATTTGTGAGTCTAATACTAGCGAGGGAGAAGTTTTGAGGCAGTACAAGGACCTAGTGACAGGTTTGGCCCTCCTCCCTACAAACCCAGCAAAAGTCATAAAATAGAAGGGGATGGATAAAGACAATTGGTTTGACGCTGAGTGTAGGACGACACAGAAATCCCTATTAAATTGTCTATCCAGAGACGGCAAACTCAATAGAGAAGAACTACATTCATGTAGACTTACTTATAAGAACATGGTCTGGGAAAAGAAAGTAAGATTTAACAAATCAAAGTGGGAAGAACTTCAGGAAGCAGCTATCACAGGGCATGCTACTGCTTTTTGGTATTTGGTTTCTGCAAACAAAGGAACTAACGACAATAGGTTCTACTGTCTGATTCCCCCAGAGGATTGGCTTAACCACTTCTCTGGGTTATACAAGGGAAACATGGATGAGGAGGTTATGCCTATTGAGGGAATTACTGAAGATGGCCCACTAAAGAAGGACTGTACACAATCAATACTGGTTATAACCTAGCAGAAATAAAGGGGGCAATTATAAGCGCGAAAAGCCACAGAGTACCTGGTCCAGACAGGATCCCAGTTGATTTGATGAAGGATGAGCCAGAGATCTGGACCCCAATCCTATTGAAATTGTCTGCATTAGCCGTCAAATTTAATGATGTTCCTACCTTCTGAAAATCGGCTAAAATAGTCCCAATCTACAAGAAGGGTGGCAGAGATAACCGAAGTAATTATAGGCTAATCTCATCACTTGACGTCAATGGTAAAATTTTGCAAGGGTGATTTTAAACCAACTCCAGGATAGGATGGACTCAAATGATCTGGTCTCTCACTTACAAGCAGCATTTCGATCAGTGATGGGTACTATCAACAATCCTTTCCCTTGTCCTACAAAAATATACAGTGTTAAAACACACTCAGGTTTATGCTGTTTTTGTGGACCTACACACCGCCTTTGACTCTGTCCCAAAAGATCAATTGTGGCAGGTGCTGACGCAGTACCGACAGAATTGGTAAATGCAATTCGCCTCCTCTATGATAACAATACTGCAGTGGTGAGGTGGGGCAGGGCAGGGGAGTGCACCAATGAGTCTAGGGTAGACAGGGGTGTGCGGTAAGGCTGTGTCCTTGCCCAGCTCCTGTTCTCCCTTTTTGTTAATGAGGTCATACTAGTGCTGTCGACGGAGTGCCCGGGGGGTAGGCTGGATCCCCCAAAACTCTGCATCGACATCATTCCAGCACTCTTTTTTGCTGATGATGCTGTGTTGTTATCAACATCTCCTAGGGGGATCATGCGTAGCCATGAGTGCTTTTTCGGTAACTGCAGTAGACTGGGTTTGGCACTGAACAAGAGCAAAACCAAAATAATGGTATTTAAACCATCAAAATCTAAACCTAGTGAGTGCCATGTAGAAGTTGATGGGGCCAAGCTGGAACAAGTGCCATATTACTTTGGGATAAGATTCACTGACAATGGGGTATGGCTTGCCAAGCTGGAAAAATCGTTGGTCCCTCTTGAAAAAACAGTGGGGCAGTTAGGAAGTTCTTTGTATACCATGGAGAAGGGTCAGTCTCCCCAGCTGTTAATATTTATAAGATTCAATCTGTCCTGGCTGCCACCTATGGAGGTGAACTGTGGGGATTCACTCATTGTTGGAAGCTGGGGGCCATAGAGAACAAGTTTCTAAAAATGTTACTTCGTCTCCTGTGAAGTTTCCCGAATGCCCCCCTTTTGGTGGAGTGTGTTCTTGAGCCCATTATTCTATAGCTTTCTTGGAAACCAGTCTTCTATTGAGTAAGGCTCGGAGTGTCTAACGATCTAGGAAGGTACTGCTACAGATCTAGGAAGATACTGCAAGTCCATTGTACATTTGCTTGGCTATCCAAGTGGGTGCTCACTGCCATGGGCGAAACACGTCAGATTATCATTGGAGGCTCTAGGCCTGAGTGGTATCTGGAAGAATCCTCAAAACATTAACAAATGTACCACAGAAGAGGTGAAGAACACAGTAAGGCAGGTTAGTTATGAAATACTCATAAATGGCTGTCTAAGCTTAAAATTAGACCTGGATTACCTTAGTCTAAAAACTGCGCAGGGAGCAGAGAGCTATTTGGACCTAGGTGGATCTAGGTCACCTAGCCTAAGCACCACACCCCTTCTTAGCCCTGCCTCTTCCTTCCTGCTCTTAACTCTTAGATCAAGGGCGTCTCTCGCCTGGGCGTCCAAAGGGAAGGGCAGTCAAAGAAAAGGGCAATTCCTGTTTGGACCTGTTCAGACCAGGAGGATCCAGGGTCTGACCCCATGCTAAAACAAATGGTAAGCATGCACAAACATTTGTTTACACCCCCTGTCCCCACAGGCCATCCCCACCCTCTCTGGTCCCCCTGTGTTGTTCACTTGTGCCCCCACCCTTCCTGCATGCAGGAGCCTGTCCTGATACATTCTGGTTTCACCATCACCGTCTTGTGGCCAATGCTGGATTTTACTTTTATGGACTTCATTGATTCACGGTGCATCACCCTTTCTCAACTCTCATGCTGGACTTCCTTTGCATCTTGTACTCATGGTGGCCCTGAATCATGCTGTTCCCATCTTCATCTTGTATCCTGGCTTGCAACATTATGTGTTACTGCTGACTTTAGCAATTGTATTCACTCTCCCCTCTTGCTTCTCCACTCTTTTTGACTGCTTACTCTCTGTTCTCTCCTCCCTTCCCATCCCCTCTCCCTTTTCCTATTTCCTCCCCTCCTCTCCTTACTTTCTTCTATGCACTTACTGTATCTGAATTGTCCCTGGACCTAGTATGATAGCAACCTCATCTGTCGCTCCCCCATCCCCTTACTGCCCCCCACCCCCAGCACCATCTGGAATGTTGTCAGGCCTAGTACGATAGTCGCTTGTTTTGGTCCTCCCCTCCCTTTCTGCACCCCTCTCCCTCACCTTTTGTTTTCCTCCGGCTCCACCAGAAATGTCGTCAGGCCTAGTACGGTAGTCGCCTGTCTGTTTGCATTTTCTTCCCACTCCCCCATCCCTTCCTAATCTATGTTGTACTATCTGAAATGTCGTCAAGCCGAGTACAATAGTTAATTTCACATCCTTACTGTTCATAGCCTGTAAGAATGTCTTTGTATTTTCCCTTGTTCCTTCCCTTGCCTTGAAGAGCTTTGAAACACATTGTGTATAGGCGCTATATAAATAAACTATCATATCATATCATATCATATCATACCAGCCTATGCATGCACCCGGTTCATGGAATTTAGAATTGGAAATCTCAAACCACCAAATAAAAAATTAAAAAAAGTGGCTGGAAAGGCCAAGATTCGCTGTGTTGTCCCTTATGTAATGCACGTTTGGAATCTGTTATGCATTTCTTGCTATTTTGCGAGAGCTATGGGAATGTGAGAAGAGTTTATTTGCTGCCCCTGCTCAGGAAAGCTCAGGTCCCCATGCTACTGAAGCTTTACTGTTATCCCAGTCCAAAACAGTTGTTAACAACATACATTATGTGGCAACATTTTTATACCAAGCATGGACTCGTAGAGGCCATTTGCTCAAATACAAGAATTGAGGGTGAGATGTGTGTTTATTGTAGATTTTACTCCAGATGCTATTATTCGCGTTATTGTTTTTTCATGATAATGTGGAGGTTAACTTGTTCTTAATCATTAATTGTGTCCGTGCTGCCCACACTGTGATTTTATTCGACTGCGACATGATGATTTACTTGTTACCACTTCTGCTAATGTATGACCTATTTTTATTGATTAATTGTGTTTATTTGTAAAGTATAAACTGTTGCTGAAGCCACTTTTGTTGAATAAAGCATTTTTTGACGATGAACCTTGCTGTACTCCATAGTTTGCTATTGTGTTGTATATGTCTGCCCTCTGAAGTTTGCCATTGTATTGAATCTTGCTCTGCTCCATAGTTTGCCATTGTGTTAAACCATGCTACCATCTCAGGTTTGCCCCATAGTTGGCAATTTAGCAGCATCCTGCTGCGCACCAGTTTGCCATTGTGTTGAACCCTGCTGTCCACTGACGTCTGCCACTGTGTCGGATCCTGCTGTGCTCCATAGTTTACCATTGTGTTGAATGTTACCGCTCCCCAAGACTTGCCATTGTGTTGAATCCTGCTGCACTCCATAGTTTACCATTGCACCGAATCCTGCTGCGCCCCATAGTTTGCCATTGTGTTGAACCCTGCTACCCTGTGAAGTTTGCCACGGATGCACCCTGAAGTTTCGTCTCTACATTGAATCTGGCTGCCTTGTGAAATGTTACCTATTCTGAACCCTGCTACCTCTGAACTTTGCCACCGTGTTTAACCCAGCTACAGTGGGCACTATTCCAAACCTGCTACCCTTGGAAGGCTGCTTCTGGAATGATTTAAATAACTCTACTACCAAATTTAGCCACACCAGAAACGTACCGAACCAGCCAGACTAGAAATGGACTGATTTAGCGAGGTAGACGCCAATGCGAGGTGCAACCCAACAACTTAACCTGACACCACGAAAGCAATCAACCCAGGAGGGCATCCACCCCTGGAATATACCAAAAATCCAAACCCCAAACCAAGGTGGAAAAGCAAGCCATCACAACCTTACAACCACAAGGAGACATATCCTGCTGTACTACCAATCTCAAGAAGCAAGCTAATCCAGGAGTGCACTCACCCCTGGAACACATCCAAACCCAGGACCAAGATGACAAAGCAAGCCACAGCAGTCCTGCAAAAAACAGGTCCAACTGCGAGTTTCACGCCCCAAGGAAACCCATTACACAACACAAATCACCACCGACCCTATCAAAACAAAAAACACTAATACAACCACGAGACAAGACTGTGAAGGAAGGCAAACTGCCAAAGCGAGACAGACTTCATTGGGCCGCAACACACCAAACTAACCTGAAACGAAGAAACCAACTAACCCAGGAGGGTGCACGCTCCTGAAATACATCACTATACATCACAAATCCAAACTCAAAACCTAAACAGAGGCGCAACTCAACAACCACACTAAGGAAGACTCCACTGTGTGTCAAAGCACACCGATTAAACCCCAAAGCAATAAAAAAAACAACCCAGGAGGGCAGTCGGCCCTGGAATATATCACAAATATACCTCAAACCCGAATCACAATACAACAACCACAGTGAGGTAGACACCACTGTGTATCCGAGCACACCGTCTTACCCCAATACCAGGAAATAAACCAACACAGGAGGGAACACTCCTCTGGAATATATCACAAACTTAACTCAAAGATGAATCACAATACAACAACTACAGAGAGGCAGACGCCACTGTGTATCGGAGCACACCATCTTAGCCCAAAATCAAGAAAGAAACCAACACAGGAGGGCATCCGCCTCTGGAATATATCACAAATTTACCTCAAACCTGAAGCACAATACAACGACCACAGCCAGGCAGACACCACTGTGTGTCAGAGCACATTGATTTAACCCAAAACAAGGAAAGAAACCAACCCAGGAAGGCACCCATCCCTGGAATCTATCCCAAATACACCTCAAACCTGAATCACAATACAACAACCACAGAGAAGCAGGCGCCACTGGGTGTCGGAGCACACCGATCCAGCCAGAGACCAGGAAAGTAACCGACCCAAGAAGGCACCCGGCCCCGGAACATAACGCAATATACCATAATCCACTTCTGATTCCAAAAGGGAGCCTACAACCTACAGCCACAGAGAGGCAATGCCACTCTATACTGCAGCACACTGTCCTACCACTAAGCCAAGGAAAGAAAGCTACCTAGGAGGACACCTGCTCCTGGTATATACCACTAACCCAAATCCTAGACTAACACACCTAGACCACAAACATGCCGTGATATAACAAGGACAAAGAAACAAGAATGGAAAACAGAGCTAGGAAGGAAATCGTAACCCTGTGGAATGAAAAACACTTACCAGGATTCACAGCACCTCAAAATCCCTATCTCCCGTACTACACCTACAGCCCCACCTCAACGAAAAACAAACAACCCACTAACACAAGCTAGAACCCAGACAAGCCTGGACCATAACAGACCACCAAACCGCACACCACAACACACAGATACCAGCAGCTCCAAATACATTTTCAGAAAGACCTTAACAGGAATCAGAGACAAACTGGAATCCCTAACCTTCCACACCTCCTAAATAGCCAGAGACACAGAAAAAGACCACATGAACAAACAAACAACCCACTACTAGGAACCAGAACAAAGAAACCCATCCCTCAATTTAATCAAACTCCTCAACGAAGAAACAGAGGCCCCAACCACACTATTAGCAAATAACAGCCTCATCTAAGAGAGAACCGAAAACCTAACAAACACCACCCGACTGAGATGCAGGAGAGGACATGCATCAATAATAAAGAAAATGCGCACTCTCAAAAAACTGCAGTCTACTTCATGTAAGATCCATGGCCAAACATAAAGCCAAAATGTACAACCTCCTAAGCGAGGATGCCACTGATGCACTCGTCTTCACAGAAACATGGCTATTGGCCAACTACAAAATAATTGCCCATGAAGCCATACCAGGCAACTTCAAACGAATACACTTCAACAGAGAAAACAGATGAGGGGGTAGGATCGCTATAGCGCACAAAGACCACATCTGTGCCACATCACTCTCACCAATCGACGTAGGATCACTCCTTATCAAGATCAACAACCAAGCCAACCTACTGTTCCTCCTGATCTACAGACCACCCTACAAACCCGACTTTGCAACGAAGCTCATTGACGCCATTGCCAACCTCTCCAAATATCATGATAACATAATTGTTGTGGGAGACTTCAACATATGGTTTGAAAGAAAAAACAAAACCACAGCAAATTCCCTCAGCGCTCTACTGGAAACCCCCCACTTCAAACAAATAGTAAACGGACCCAAACACTGTGCTGGACACATTTTGGATGCAATCTTCTGCAGACATGGACTCTCGACCAGGTCTCCACCGGTACCGATCATATGGAGTGATCACCACCATTGCTACTAACATGTAGAAACTGGAAGAGTCTTGACTTGGAAACCCTAAAAGAATTAATGAAATCAAGCAAACTAAACATCTCCAAGCTAAACAGAATCACTCCCGACTCAGCAACAGAAAAAGTTGACACCTGATTCAGAGAGGCCCGAGACCAATAAGCACCTGCAAAACTTTTCAGAGCCACAGCAAAAAAATGGCAGCAAGATGGTTCACAGAAGAACTGAGGGAACTCAAAAAAACAAACCACAAACTAGAAGAACAGTGGAGAAACCATTACAACCAATCAGACAAAAACAAATACTTACGACATTTCCGAATGTACAAAACAGAAGTAAAGCAAAAAAATGCATACTACAGGACAAGAATCCAAGCGGCAATACCCTTACAAACAGAACCATTCAAAATCATCAAGGAAATCAAAAACCCAACATTGTCCAACAAAAGCGTTGTACCGTCACAATCCCTATATGACATCACAAACCACCCAAGAACAAAAATAGAAACAATTCAACAGACCATTGGCTCAAGCTGTGCAACATTCCATAACAAATTAGGAACCTCCAAGAGGCCAGCTCACCACCAACCGCCACAACAGACGGCCGATTCAAACCTATAAACAGAGAAACCTTCAACAAACTAATAATAGACAGCAACCTCGCCAGATCCCCAGGCGACCCATGCCCGCCAAGCACCTTCAAAGACATCCTCAACCACAGAACACCAGCACCATGCTTCTGGCTACTGATGAACCTATCCCTAAATATGGGAATAGTTCCTAAAAACTTTAAATCATCATACATCAAGCCGCCACTAAAAAACAAAACAGGCGACACAGAAGACCACTCCAACTACAGACCAATATCAAATCTACCATACCCGGCGAAAAGGACTGGAGAACCACATCTAGAAAATACTACTCAACCATGTAGAAAGCAAGGAAATACTCAATCACTCCCAAGTCGAACGGAATCAGCACTTCTATCCATATGGGACAACCTTAAACTAAACGCAGACAACAGCACCCGATCAGCCCTCAATACTACTAGACATATCAGTCGTCTTCAACACAATCAGACACACAACACTAATCCAGAGAATGGAGGAATGCTAGCTAGTCAGACTGTAGATAATACGGGTCACAGATCTCTAGTGATCATCTCGGAGATTAGATTAGGGAAAACCGGACTAGGAAGCCCATGGGAAGTCAAGAGAGAGAGGGGCAGCCCTTAGGTGTATCCCCTTTAAATTCATAACAAAAAACCTTGTACCTTTTCTGAGAGTGGGTGTATTTCTGAGGCAATTTCGGACAGAATATTATTTTGAAAACCCTGTATAAAAGAGATCCACAATGGGTCATCCATTTTACCTTTAAGGTATGCAATATTCCAACAGATAAAATGCACCCCTTATTTATCCCACACAATAAATGGGTGTGCAGTAATAAAAATGCTGCAAAAATGTTGCCATTACAAAAAAATTAAATGGTATAATTGGTCTGGGGGGTGTTCCCTGCATCCTTTACATGGATTGCGGCAGCAAAACCACAGCCTTTTTGCCGCGATTTATTCTGTAAACTGCCATTTTTGCCGCCATTTTAACACATGGAACCAATAAATGTACATCCTGCATAAAACACTTGGGGCAGTAGAGAGGAGGATTTACATGTCAGTCAAGGCTAACCAGGTTTCTCACTTCTACCTGCCCTGGCTCTGTTGGTCGATGTTCAAAAGCGAAGCTTGCATTAAAATAGAATCATGTCAGGATGTTATTAAAGCTCTCCTTTCTAATGCAACATCAGTTAGCCATGCCTGGATGGAACTACTTTCTTAGGAAGAAAAGCGAAAATAAATTGAAAGAAAACCCTTTACAAGGGTACATGTACTAAGGGGCCTTATCCTAGCCAATCACATCTGTATTCCACAATACACCTCTAATTATCGAAAAGACACACCCTCGTGTGCCGAACCCAGTGAGCCACTTTTTTATTACAGAATGTTTGATTCATGTGGACTTTTTTTAAGCTTTTATGTCTACAGTAGAAACAGGGTTCCCACTTTATGATAGGATTTCATAGGTCTTGGTAGCGACGACTGATGATACCAGTTTGACTTAGATGTTTTCTCAATGCACTCACAGGCAATTTGAGGTTCATGCCAGCAAGATTCTGGGTAACATCTTCTCCCTTTAATCCTTTGGGTGCATTCATTTTTTGGTTATTTTTACAGCCACATTTTGATTTTGGCTTTTCCGATAAAGTCCAGTTTACTGCTGAATTAGATGTTACAGTTTTATCCACTCTCAAACCGCCACCATCAACTGCTATGATAAACTGTTCTACCATCTTCTGAAGGGTTGCTTGATACCTGCCCAATTCCGTGCGGCCGTTCCACCCCATTTGGTGAATTGCCATTTTGCTGCAAATTTCTCTCAATTTTTAGGGGTAGGTGCAGGGTAAGGGTATATTTTGTATTAGATTTTAGGGTAGTGGTGGAGTAGAGGTGCATAGAGGGCAGTATGACACAAAATCTTTGGTTAAATGGCTATCACAGAGAGCTGGTCCAGGTACGGCTGCTAGGGATTTAGTCTATAGGGCTCATATTGCAAGTTCCTGTAAAAAGACGGTGGGGACATGTTACGTTTCTATTTCAGCCTACAGAGGTCCCCCTGTGCCTTATTTTGGTCATTTGCACTCTGGAGTGCAAAAGGGAGGGCAAAAGGTGGCATAAAAGTGTGCCCTCCCCTTTTGCACTCAGTCTTGCAAATCGAGCAAACAATGTCTGCCGCATGGCAGATAGCTTTTACAATGGATCTCTGTGGCGTCCTACTGCTTTTTGCTGGTGCTAAAAGCCAGTGGACTCCCTAGGGATCCCCAGTATTTGCGCCGGCATTAAAATCCATCCCAGCGCAAATTCTGGAGTTTTTGTATGATGAAGAGGAAGGGAGCAGCGGAATCGCAGGTTATGATCCGCCCCTCCTCTCTGCCATACAAATGAATGAAAATGGGGGTACTGGAACACAATGGTAAAAGACTTACTCAAGGCTTTTACACATTGCGTTTCCAGTACGCCTGGCTCAAAATGAGACCCTATGTGTCTTCAATGCTAATCTCAATAATGACTGTTCTTCAAGGAGGACCTGCACACGGCTCATCAGTGTTTGGACTTTCTCTGTGAGCCTAAGGATTATCTGTCCCATTTGCCCACAGAAGTGAAGGGTGCACAAGCATCCTTCATTTCAATGCTTGCCGCCTCCTCAGCACCACTTTACCACCAATACTGGATGTCCCTGTAGACACCTTTTAAAATGTCTATCATGCAGCCAATTTGATCTTCAGACTCTGTCACAGTCACTTTCAGCCTCCCAGGTGAATAAACGTGCGTATCTTTTGGATATCTCTAAACCCGACATCGAATGAGGGAGGTCACAGCTCGGGAATGTCAATTGAACGGAGTGTGATTGACAATGGCACACCATATTTACCTATCTTACCATACCTATGGGTTGTGACTCATACAGGATTTTATTTAGTAAATAAATATTTGCCAACACTAAAATGTTTGTTCCCCTTCCTGAATTTCTCCTCTCAGGAATTTAACAAGTATGAAGGATAGTAGGGCATCCTTTGGCTTTTGTGAAAATAAGATTAAGAGTTGGCATCTCATACCGGTAGCATAATACCATCACTGTTATATTCAGATCTAATTCATTACATAATGCACCCTTCTTACTAATATTGATAATCCACTTCTGTGGCCCAAGATGAACGGAGACACCTGCTGGCCACAGAGCTCTCAATGATCAGTTACCAAAGACTTACATTCTCTGGTATTTTGCCACATTTATAGAGGCTGTAAATTTCACTATTATAGAGAAAGAATTAGTGGAAGATAAGGGCCCTCATTACGACCCTGGCGGAAAGGGGAAAACGATGGCGGAAATGCAATACCGCCATCGAATAGCGCTCGGTGCGACTATGACCCGTCACCGCAAAGTACGAAGCCATTAGCGACACCGTAGTGAACGCCAACGCTAACTGCACCAAGCACGCGCGCGCGCCATGCCAAACCGCAAACACCACCATGGCGCAAGGGTACGCCAATTCCGACCCTAGCGGACATGTACCTAACGCCATCAGGCATGGCGTAATGTACCATTCCGCCATGGCGAGAAGTACGGCATCGCGAATCAACCGTAAACGGCCCCACTGAGTGCCAGTACACCGCTCCCTGGCCACAAAGTACAACTCCCCGTAGGTGCAATGAAGTCACAATGCAACCATTGAAATGTACAAGTCACCCATGCATGGCAACGAACAAAAGAAACACAAGAGGGGCCAATGGGAGCTGCAGGGCACAGATGGCACGAATACAGAAGCCATCCCAATGGACATGACCACAGTCCCCCACCAAGAAACGCACGCAAACACAGGCACCTGTGACCAGCAATATTCCGAAAATCACATCATTCCACCAGTCCACCTGGCTGACCGGCATCTGTTACACAAAACCCAATCCCCCGCCCCTGAGCATGACAACATTCAAACAGTCATATTGGCAGCCCCCATCCCTGACCTCACTGGGCTTCGTAGGCAAACGCGCCCAGCACAGTACCACGCAACTAAACCCCGAAGCTGGAACCCAATGCAGATCTCCTCACAATACATCGCCCCCCAAATAGGCATATGCCACATCACTTGCAAAGAAAAACGCTACACGGGCCAAATCAGAATAGAAATTTAATGCACATCAAAGTCACCAAGCCCATACAGCCATCAGGCCATGAACTCCAAAACACTAATCACCATTGTGGCCTGCATCCGCAAGAAATGACCAGCCACTACCTGTGTGTCGCCCTGTTCCCCCATGGTACACAGAGCCACATTCACGTACGAAAAGGCAACATGGAAGCGCACAGAACCGCAGGGCCGACCCAATGGGGAGGCACTAGTCCAGCTGAAAGGCCGAAATGTTGCTCCGAGCCACCAGTACTGCGTAAGGGCATGTGGGCCATTGGCGATCGTCCCATAAGATCGTAATGCTGCTCCACTGATTAACACGAAGCAGCAGGTGTCGGGAGTAAAATCCATCTGCAGGAGTGGCATACAGATGGCAGTGGCAAAAGGGGAGGAGATACCTGTCAACCAAAAGAAAAGAACAAGAACAGAATGGCCATCAGAACTACATTCGAACAACTCACTTCAATGATCACACGAAATCCACAGCCATATGCATGCTAGCCCACTCAAAAGGATCATCACCACCCCAAAACCACTTGCGACTCATAACCATCTATATCGAGGTGCAAACACCATCACAAACGAGTGTACCTGTGCATGCGTCTGTCAAAACAGAATCCATCAGATGGGAATGTTAACGTGCATGGACACAAGTGTCTGAGGGCGCGTCGAGACAGGGAGGGCTCAACAAGGCCAGATAGACGATGGTCCCACTATGGCAGCCCTGCATCACATAGCGTAGGGGAGGCGGATAGATCCCAAGAAGCCCTGTACATGGCAAACTCTGTATCAAATCACCTGCCCATGCATCCATTCATCATTCCCTCATCCCGGAATCAAAACGCCTGAATAATTACTCACATAACATTAGAAACATCCATTGAGTCTGTGCGTTATGCAGCCTGCTAAATCCACAGTGCCCCAGCCCGTAATTCCAGTGTTGTGAAGTAACATGTATTTGGGAACGGACGGCCTCATCGCCCACGTAGCTATTGCGCATCCAAAACTATTCATATCAATCATTGCTCCCTCGCCATGGGCCCTGTCTCAAGGACATTGAACAATAGAACGTTACATTTGCAGTCAGACCTGTGGGCATCTCCTCGCCGCTAGCTGGAAACCGAAAGCGCCGCCCTTCGAATTCCTCATTTGCAACATCACGTCGAAAAGGCATCTGTGGCCGTTTGAAATCACTAATTATTCCATCGAGTGCGGCTGTGTGTGAAAATGGCAACTGCCTTCACCCACAAATGGGACGCCCCGCCCGTCGTTGCAACTCGGTACAGTGATGCATGAGGGCCCACCGTTACTCGAGTACTACGTTCCACTGACCCTTCACAAGTCTGTTCGCGACTGCACAGATAGTATGGGAAACAATGGGACCACAGCAGAATGAACATGTCAACCAATCTTACACGGCCATCGGGTACAAATACATGATTGCAATAGCAAGATACCATTCCCCGAATTACAGCGTTGTGCGCGGGACGTGCTCGGCCAAAGGGGAGAGCAGTTTGCACAGGTGGAATTAATCACCACAGGTGGAGGCCATACAGCCTGGAAACACATAAATTGCACAGCCAGTCTCCTCCCACAACCACACCGAAATGCTACCGGCAGGACTCGCGATGTTGGCCCTGGGGGACCTGATAGCACTGCAAGTGCTCCGACTCCAAGAAGAAGACGAACACCAACTACAACCAGCCGCACGGAGGAGACGCAGGAGGAGGAGGAGGCCAAGGCAGGGCCAGCAAGGCCCACCAGCACAGCCACTACCACCACGCAGGCAGCCCGCAATCCCACGCCTCCGAGCACATCCGTTCAACCTCACTGATGAGCAGATCCACACCCTCTACCGTCTGGACCGGGACACCATAGCCGCCATTGTGGACATGACACAGGCTGACCTTGTCAGCATGATAGATAGCCCAACCGCCATCCCACCCCTACTGAAGGTGGTGTCTGTACTCCACTTCCTGGCCACAGGCACCTACCAGCACACAGTCGGACAGTTGCATGGCATTTCTCAGCCACTGTTCTCACGGACACTATTGCAAGTGCTCGATGCCCTCCTGCAGCACGCAGACGACTACATCTCTCTACCACGCTCGGAGCAGGAAATTACCAACACAAAAGTGGGATTCCATGCACTTGCCGGCATACCGGGTTGCATTGGTGCCATCGACTGCACCCATGTTGAATTGGTCGTCCCACATGCCATGGAGGCCCAGTACCGCAACCGAAAACAATTTCATTCCCTGAATGTACAAATGGTGTGTGACTCCAACAGGATCATTACACATTGTTGTGCCCGATTCCCTGGATCAACCCATGATTCTATGGTCTTGAGGAACTCTACAATACCACGCTACATGGAGCGACACGCAGGGAACAGATCCTGGCTACTCGGTGAGTCTCATTACATGCATGATGATGTGGGGTATGTGAATTGGCAATGACCTGGCAGGAAGGGGGGGGGGTGTGCGTACGTATCAATGGCATTCCACATCATACGTTTCTCGTCCACATACAGGTGATGCTGGATATCCACTGAAGAGATGGCTCCTCACACCAGTCCGGAACCCACGGGACCAGCATGAGGAGGACTACAACCATGCCCACTCACGTACCCGTGTAGTCATAGAACAGGCATTCGGCCTACTGAAGGGCCGTTTCCGCTGCCTCAGCAGGTCTGGCGGGGCACTCCTGTACCGCCATGAGAAGGTTGCAAAGATGGTGATGGCATGTGTCATGCTCCACAACATGTGCGTACGTAGAAATGTGCCCATGCCCCCTGACGCAGAAATGCAAGCACCTGATGATGGTCATGATGAGGGTGGGGATGTGGCAGCACCTCATGGAGTCTGCGAGGCACCGGAGGGCCGTGACATTCGTCAGCATCTCATTGATGTATGCTTCTAGCACTCACGCCTGGTGGCTGATACATGGACACGGGACTCGTGGCACTGCGTGTGTCTGGGACATGCACAATATGGACTCTACGCCTATGATGGCCTAGTACACAAAGATCAATGTCCACACATCTCATTGGTTTATCGTGCACTTTTTATGGCATATGTGATGTCATGTTGAACACCCTATCGACCCGCCACCCAAGTGAGCCCAACACACCCCCTCCACCCTCCTACCTCCCCCCCGAACACCAGTGTCCAAAGATGCTCATTGTCAGTGGCCTGTCGCTATTGCAAGCCCCCTCTGCGGGTATCAGGGGCACCCCTGCCTGTGGAGCGCAGGTTCCTTCCAGATCTACGTTGGGGGCTGCCCTGGACGGAACTTGCAACGGATGATGTGTCTGCCTGCTCACGTCCATGCATGTCCCTAAGGGTTTGCGAGAGCTCAGTGAGCACACGGCGCACTGCGGCAAGTTCGGCACATACGTCTTTGGACGTCGCATGCAGTTCCCCCCTCAGGCTCTCGGTGCTTCTCTCAATTTGTGCCCTTAGCGTCTCTGTACCTCTCTCCATTTCTGCCCTAAGTGTCTCAGTTGATGTTTCTATGTCTGCCTTAGTGCCCCCACATTCATCGGCATGGTCCTTGAGGAGTGTGGCCAGTTGCTGCTGTTGTTCGATCAACTGGTCGAGGGACTGTTGCCTCTGCTGGGCCATGGCCATTTGCGGGGGTGTCATAGAGGGGCTGTTGTCCTCATGTTGCCTTGCCACAGGGCTTGTGGGGGATGGCCAGTCGTCGTCTTGTGGGTGCCCCTGCGTGGTATCCTCATGTTGTACGGGATGGGACAGACAGGGGGATTGGGACAGGTCATGGATGGATCTGACTTCGGCATCCCCGTTTTCTGTGTCGGAGCATGCTGCCATCAATGGGGTGTCACCTATGGTGCTGCTGCCACCAGAGGCAGTGCCTTCTGTGGCATCCATTGGGGGGACCTGTGGTGGTGGTGTTGTGGGCATGCTGGCTGCTGGGGTGCCTGTTGATGTTCCCTCCTCTGTGCTGCCACCTGATTTGTGCTGCTGCCGTGTCTTGATGCGTGCAGCTGAGGTGGAGGGTTTCTGGCCGTTGGTCTTGGCCCTCTTTGCAGGTGTGCTGGTAGGGGTGTCCTGTAGCTCGTCGTTTGGATCGGACCCTGTGGTGGAGTAAAGGAGGGCGAGGGTTATTGATGGGTCTGTGGGAATTGGAATGGCATTGTATCACATGCTTTGGGGTGGTACCTGAGGGTGATTTGGGTCGGGTCCTTGGAGGTGCTTTGATTTGTGTGTGGAGTGAGGGTGCAGTTGTTTGGCAGCCTGCAGTTTGGGTGTGCCTGCTGCACGTGTAGTGCGTGTTTTAGGGGTTTTTAATTATTTATGTATTTATTGTGGGTTTTAACGTGCGCTATCAGGCCGATGTGTGTGGACGTTCTCCTGGACATGTGTTTCTGTTGCACTATGTGGACGCATGGTACTTCACATGGATGGACTGTGTGGATTTGGCATTGTTTTATCTGGCCCACCTACCTGAATCTTCGGATGTCTGCACTCCTTTCTCCATCCCTCCGACTCCCTCTATGCTCTCCATTCCGATGGTGGAGGCACAGATTTCTTCCCAGGGGGTCAACTTGATGGGTGATTCAGGGCCTCCCCCGGTGGCTGTGGCTATGTTGCGGTTGGCAGAGAGTATGCTGCGGACGCGTATCCGCAGGTCGTCCCATCGCTTGCGGCATTGCTGTGGGGTGCGGGGTGCGGTCCCCACCGCACTTACCCGCTGTGCCACCAGAGCCCATATGGCCTTCTTGTTTGCAAGTGCCGTCCTGGTCATTTGCGTGGAGAAGACGACGGCAGCATTCTCCTGGAGGGTCTCTGTTAGCACGGTGAGTTCCTCACGGGAGAAGTGGACCTGCCGCTTGCGGTCGCACGCTTTCTTCGCTACTTTTCCCATTTTTCTTGGTTTCGCTAGGGTGGTTGACGGGTTGGGGTGTGTTTCAGGGTAGTGATTTTAGTGGTTGTGTGGTTTTAGTGTTTTTATAGGTGTACGCCGGGATGTTTCCCGTTCCGGGCCCATGTTTTAACTTCCGTTTCCGTATATTTCCGGTCACCGTACTTTCCGGTAGGCGCACACTGCGTGACCGCTGAGAGGGGTGGCGGTATTGCACCTAGGGCGCCGTACGGCGGCGGTGTGGGCCGTTTTGGGGTCATTTCCGCCATCGCGGACTTTGCACTTCCGCCGTGGCGTGGTGCTCGTGCCCGATGGGTCGGAATGGGCCGCACTTTGCTCCTTCGTGCAATGGCGGAAACGCTATTTACGCTGTGGCGCTCCGGTCTGTCGCTTTCCGCCAGGGTCGTAATGAGGGCCAAGGTATTTTGTCCTCCTCCATTGTAGACTGCATCCCTGACCTTCAGGGGTCAAGTCACGGTTTCCCTTGCATTGCCCCTGTTCAGGTAGACTCCAAACCTGTATGACAATCGTGAATTGGCCTTAAAGGCTCCCAATTAGTCATGTAGTCAACATATAAAATAATTAGAAAATATAATAAACACACACCATAACAAAATGACTGTCAAGAGGCAAACTAGACAAGCCAGGGTGCATAGGGTGGCAGGCACCATGAGGGGCCAAAAGAACAGCAGGCGCCATGTTTGTAACTCCTGCAGGTGTACCAGGTGCTGGAAGCCAACCCAAACCATTAGAAAACCCAAGATAAGGTCTACTGGGGAAGGAACTACACTTCCCAACAGCCTTAGCAGCCTCAATACCCACAAAACAAAAGGTACAGCCCACGAAGTCTGCAAACGCTCCGGACAACACCCAAACCAACCGGCACGAACACACCAGAGGGAAGCTCCCCACAGGCATGCTAACTTGAGGGGCTATTCCTCGCCTGTGGCAGTCTTCGCAGGCCCCCGCTGGCTCAAAGATAAGTGCGAGGGGAGTGGGAGGACACAAGGGGAGTTCAATCTAACAGCTTGGCTTGGCAATTGGAAATCTAACTGCATGCAGTTGGGAAAAGGAGCGGGCAACGGGGGGAGCTAATAACACAGAGACAATTAATACGCATGACAAGTGTTTGGGGCTTGTGCATCTTTTTTGCTAATGCCTTGATATATCGAGCAGAGTCAAAAGGAAGCACATACTAACTTTACCCTCTGTACCAGACGCAGTTACTTTGTTGGGCCTTACGTCACGAGAGACAGCAGATTACTGGGACAAGCTTCGGAACGCACAAACAGCTGAAGCTAAGTGCAGACTTCTTTAATGACATTGTGTAATGAGTGCAAAGTGTAATTCTCATGTCATAATCACTAGCAAGGTGCAATTCTCTCACGTAGTGATTACAGCAAATCAGTTAATCTTGTGTAGCCATGTTTTATGGCATTTATGTTCAGAGTAATGCTATTTCATGCTGGGGAGTGTGCTTAAGAACTAAGGCTAGGTGCCAAGGTCCGGCATACTGGTCCGAGATTCTGGTCAGAGGCTAGGTTCAGAATCAGTGTCAAGGAGCAACCATGTGCCTCACACAACAGTGAGGGCACCCATAGAGAGTGTGTGGGGGGAAACTCAGTGACAGCACAACTGAGTGGCAGACCTCCATTCTGAGAGTACGTTTATATGTATGTGTGAGTGTGAGTGCAGAGAGTACTGTGCGCCAGAGTGTGCTCTTGCAAAACACCAGTGGAAGAGGAACACTAAAAAACAAGAGCCAAGGAGCATGTTTTTCCCTAAACCCTCTTACCCATCCATAACCTATCCCTAACCCTCTTTCCGGTGTACCCACTTCCATCTACCCATCCAATCCGTGGACCCTAACCCACTTTCCCTGTGGGGGTCACGGTGGGCTGTGTTTCTTCTACTACAGGTGCCAAGACCCTCAAGGGGAGATAGGAGTTTGTGCTGCCTCTGCGCTGTATCAAGATTCACCTTGACAATTACATAAAATTCACTTTCTGCTTTAAAGTAAGTTGCTTCTTTTTTTGCAATCTTTCAGGGATGAGGAGATTAGCAAGAACATATCTGCTGCTTGTTTCAGAACCCACAGTACCATTGTGTTTCTGCTTATCCCTTCCCGACCAGAGGATTACTTCTGCTGTTATTCCCTTAAACGTGACCATTAGGTGTCCTGGACTGACTTCAGTCTTCAGTTATTGATTTTCTACTGCTCATTCAGTCAAACCACACCTCTCAACTTCTAAACCGCTCAGAACAGAAGGTGTGCTCTTAGCTTGGGCTTTGCAGGAGACATCAGCCAAGAATGTCGTATTCTGAGAGGGGGCGTGGCCAACTGTGGAGCGATGAGGACGTGAGCTCTCCGGGCTCCGGCTGCCGCCGCTTAATATCCTGAGAAACAGACCGCTCTTTTATAACTACCCGGTGCAGAATTATGCCTGAGGGGCGACGATCATACGGAGCATAACTGGGCTGAAAACAAGCTCTGAAATCGGCCCTGCGCTGAGATCTGGGCAGTGGCGCACTTGCATGAAACAGCCTGCGATAGGAACCAAGATGGCCGCGACCTGAAGCATTGTCACAGAGATCCAGGAACAGTATTGGGAAGCGGCCCCGAGACCCGGCCGGCAACGAGACTGACCCGATGCGTAGCCAGTATTGTGCAAACATCCATCGGACACTATACCCGCCTCATAAAGCCTCGATCCGGGTGGCTGCTCCGCTCCGGTGGCGTGTAGGGGGAACGACCCGGAGGAAGAAAGCCTACTAGACTGCCTGTTTTTTGACCGGCGCTGGATCCTGGAATTCTGCCAGCCTTGCAAGGTTGGACACAGAGCCCGGCCCATCCACCGAGCGCGGGAGGAGCGCCATCCTGCGACCATCCCCGCTCCCGATGTGTGACCTGCTTCCGGGCGAACCCGGCATACGATGCCCAAGCCTCTAGTGGAGACGCTGCACGAGCCGAGGCGGAGAGCGGGCGGCTTGCCGACCGAGACACCAGCGGAAGTACACACGGGTTGCCTGAACCCGCATGCAATCTGCCACCTCGGGGGCGAGGGTGCTCAACACGGAGGAACCAGTAGCAAACATGGCGGCCCTTCACGTGCCGCGCTAAGGCCCACGGGCAACTCTGGGTTCCCCTCGGGGAAGTTCCTGGGAAGCTCCACTGAGAGACTGATACCAGTGCACCCACCGCAACTCAGGCTTACCCATCTCCTAGGTAATATAGTGCAAGCACAGACTCACCTGCCCTGCCACCGAGCGATCAGAAACGCCTGCCATAGCCGCTCGCCACACGGATCGCCCTGCCACCGAGCAACGACAACAGCCCCCGAAGCGAAGGGACGGCATAAGGGTCTAGAGATTCCACCTGTACCATGCTGAGGAACACATCGCAACGACTGCTCCGGAGTGCCACGTCCCCCTGAGGACCGAAGCTGACGGCATACAAACACAGGCTGCATCGCCCGCTTGGCACCCTGAGGCCGTCTCCGGAGTCCAATATGAAGTAATTCCACGGTGCAGCAGGGAAACAATAGCAGATTTCAGCGCGGCCTGTGCACGGCCCATGCCCCGCTTATATTAGAATATCCAGCCCCAAGGCCCTCCTAAGCAGAAGCGCACTGAGCGGCGGCCTCCCGTCCCAACAGCTGCTTACACAAGCCCGCTCCTGGAGCCTGCACCCAGCCTACGACAGAGGCCCCTCCGCTGGGAGGAACCTCGCGTTGTTCCACATCCTGCGACCTCGGCCCTGGTACACACCGCGCTGAGAGGGAGACCCGGGGGCTATCCATGCCCCGGCCTTCTGACCCCAGGCAGTAATGCTCGAAACTGTAATCCGAGCCAAATTAGGCCCGGGAGGTGGGCGATGAAGGGGTAGAACTGGACATACTTCCCAAACAAGGTATACATACAACAAAGGGGATGCCGGTCTCCTGGACTCCAGTCAGCGCCCCCGGCCACTGAGAGCAACCAAGTGGGGTGTGGGTGGCGCAACAGTGTCTATATCCCATGGAATGAACATCGGCCTCCTGTGACATCAACCAGGCGCCCAGCCACAGCGGGTGATTGGGAGTGAGTGGACCACGACTGCAGAAATTAGTGGTGCAACAGTGCGGGCCGCCACTGATCTGGGGTCGACAACTGAGGTTAGCACTACACTATACACCCCCCTGCCCAGAACTGCCAAAATTCCACAGGGTAGACACCGGGCTGCCAAGTGGAGCCCGGGCTGCACATAGCACGCTTCCAGATCAACAAGACAGGATTCTCGTGGCTTGAACTCGCCTGATGGGCCGGGCAGCGGGTATGGGGAAGGAAAAAACCAAGAAACCCACCATGCAAAACAGAATTGACCAATACACCATTCCCCCATCGCAGTCGCCCGAACCCCAGCTGCTCCCCACCAGCGACACAGACCCTGGACACATGCTTTCTCTAAAAGACGTTATGGCTGCCATAGCGGAGTCCCGCACTTCAATGGAGCAGAAGATGGACGGAATAAGCATGGATGTATCCCTCCTTAGACACGATTTACAGAAATTGTCAGCACGTACGGGAGAGGCCGAACAACGTATTTCCAACGCAGAGGACAGCCTGCATAGTGTGCAACAACAGCTCCAGGGAGTCTCAGCCAAGCTTAAGACTCTAGAAGCCTGAGTTGAGGAAGGAGAAGGGAGGTCCAGGCGCAATAACGTTTGTATACTTGGTATCCCCGAGAAGGCTGAAGGGGCATGCATAGAACTCTTCCTGGAACAGTGGCTGGCGGACCTGTTCGACTCGGAATCTTTCTCCAAATTCTTTTCTATAGAGAGAGCCCACTGCATGCCCAGAGGTAGACCTCTGCCCGGCGACCCGCCAAGAACTGTGATAGCAAGGCTGTTGATCTACAGGGACTGAGACGCACTCCTACAAATGGCACGAACCAAAGGCACGATCACATTCAATGGGTCCAGGGTAGCCTTCTTCCCCGACTACACGAGGGAAGTACAGAGGGCAAGGCAATCCTTTGAAAAGCTGAAAAGACAACTTCAATCAATGGGGGTCAAATATGGCCTCCTCTTCCCTGCCCAGCTCAAAATCTATCATAAGGGCACAATGGTCCACTTCAACGACCCTGAAGAGGCGTGGCGCTGGGCAGAGCAGCACATAGAAGGGGACTGGTCGGTGCCCCGAAGCAACAAGGCCAGGAATCCCGGACCTCCGACGGGTCAGCGCCAGGTCCCGAACCGGCCGCCAACACCAGACCGGCCGGCGAACATGGGGAACGGACCCCCGCCCTGATTCCTATAGGAGGTCCGGAACCCACCGGCAGGTACAAAACACTCAACTGATAGCACTGCGTAAGGTCCCAACAGCACACATAAGGCGTTCTATACACGCACAATGCGGCACGCAGCGGTCTGCTACCTTTGCGTTCAGGGGACCCCCCCCCAGCATCTCCAGTTTAGTTCAAGGGTCTTTCAAGTTGATACCCTACCCTTTTTAAGTATCAGCAATGTTTGGGCGACGGGTACTTCGAGATGGGGTGGAGTATAGGGAGGGGCAGGGAGGGGTGAGTTGGGGAAGGTTTTTGGCGGTTTCAGGACCATTGTACCCATGTAAGTTGCACGGGTCTCCACGGTTCCTTGTTAGTTGGGGTTCCAGCATGCTCATACAACAATCCAATCACCATTTTCGGCACGACTTACATCATATCACCAGGTACGGGGTCCTCAACCCCGCAAGACATCCACACATACCTTCAGAACTTACGCTTGATGGTGCCAACCCATTCCCAGTCGCCCTCGACTGAACGCCTTAAGTCGCTCAGGGTGCTCACCTGGAAAGTAAACGGGATGGGCTCTGCGATTAAAAAACCCCTGGTTAAGCAATTGCTCAACAGACACTCTCCCGATGTGGCCCTGCTAATCGAACCGCATCTTGCGGGATCAAACTGTACCCTCTTCCAGAGAACAAATTACAGGGCCGCCTTCCATGCGGGATACACAATGGGATCCAGGGGGGCCTTCATTCTCATACATAAGCGCATCCCATTTGCCTTGCTGACTGTAGAACAGGACCCTCGGGGTTGCTATGTCTTAATCCTAGGAACACTCTGGGGGGAGACACTGGCTTTCGTTTCAATATACTCCCTACCTGGCCTGGGGCAGGAGTTGTTGGACGACCTGACTACCCTCATGGGCAAACATCAACCCGACGAGTGGTTCCTGGGCGGGGACTTTAATGATGTCATGAGCAGCGTCATGGACCGTACCCACCTCAGACAGCGTAGTCCAAACACCCCCACAAAGTTATTCAATTTTGCATCAGCCTTGGGCCTTAGCGACTTGTGGCGGGAACTACACTCTGGAGACAGGGGCTACTCCTTTCACTCGGGAGCCCACGGCTCCCTCTACAGGCTGGACTACCTCTTCCTCCCGCACAATGACCTCTACAGGGTATTGTTCGCAGATTTGCTTCCCCGTGGAATCTGTAACGCTCACCTGGTTCCCACGGAGGCGCGGCGTCGAAGGCGCAGAACTCTGAAGATGGACAGGAAGGGCCCCTCTATTCTGGCTTCCCTGGCTCGTTGGATACCCTCCTGTGCGTGAAAAGGGAGTATTACCAACTGTGGAACAATGCTCAAGCCTCCCACTCCCTTCCAACCCTCCACGATACCTCCTCCACGATTCCCCGTGAAGCCTCACCTTAGGGTTTGGAAGGATGAGCTCTCCATCCTGCTTCTGATGCAGGGGCGTGTTGAAACCCAGTTACTTCACTGGATTGAGGATTGATGGGAGTTCAGGTAAGCTTGACTGTTCAGGTAAGGCGCTGTAAAAGTTCTGTTCAAAAGTTCAAGCTTAATAATAATGTTCGTTGTCTAATTGCAGCAAGCGCTAATGCTTATGTCTTTTTCCCCTTAGGGGCCGGGGTTCGGAGTGCCGGAGATATGGCGCCGACCCGAAGTGAAACAGTTCTGGATGAGCGCTCAGGTAATGTCTTTGCATTCGCTCATTCAATGTCTTTGTCTTTTTTCCCCATAGGGGCCGGGGTCCGGAGATGCCAGGAAGCGGCAGGACCCGAAATGCAGTGGGAATAATCCAACAGGTAAGACTTAAAAGGAAACTGAGCTTTCCTTATTCCTTTTCTCCCTCTCACCTTTGTTCTCGTCTTTTTTCCTCTAGGCGCCGGGGCGTAGCTGAATCCGGAAGATCGCTGCTGAAGATGGAAGCGCCTTGCAGAGGTGAGTAAAATGCAGCGCTGCAGCCATCGAAACAAAATGCCTTTAAAATGATGTCTTCCTTTTCAGGGCCGTTGGAGAAATGACTCCGGGATGCAGATTTAGCAGGTAAGGGCTTTTCTTCTCCTATTCTCTTCCTTTCTCCCCTTGCAGGTGTTCCAGGGTGCTGGCAGGCGTGGCTGAAGTCAGGATGCAGGAGCTGACACGGTGAGCGTCCAGCTGTTGGGGGCAGAACAACGCGAAGCACGTGTGGCTGTTCGGGTGGGGTTTAAATAGCCTTGGAAGAAGTTCCTGGTATGTATCCTTCCACCAATCAGGTATGTATCCTTCCCCGACCACACCCGGGTGGTGAAGTAGTCCTACAGGTAAAGTAGTCCCATTCAGGCCTCAAGAGGGCCTGGATGAAGCAGCAAGGTCTGCATCAGGTAAGTGTGCACCCAAGCACTTAAACACATATCCTCTTCTATGAGCCTGGCGCCTAAGGCGCCAGGACTGGGGTCCGCTATGAGCCTGGCGCCTAAGGCGCCAGGACTGAGTCCAAAGGGCCCCGACTTGGGCCCGCTGAGACTTCCCTGGGGAAAATGATGTCTGCCTCTGGGGTTGCTGGGCCCGGCCTGGCTCCTTGGAGGTAGGCATCATGACAGTACCCCCCCTCAAGGCCCCTCCCAAGGTCTTTTCCTCCGGGGTTTTTGGTTTGTGCGGGAATCTTCGATGGAATCGTTGAATTAATCGTGGTGCGTGAACATAGTTACTGGGTTCCCAAGATCTTTCCTGAGGTCCATATCCTTTCCAATCAACAAGATAGAAGAGTTTCGACTTAACTATCCTGGAATCTAAAATGTCTTTCACTTCGAATTCTAATTCTCCATCAATTTGGACAGGGCCTGGGGGCTCAGACAGTCTGGTTCCAGGTTGTACTGGTTTTAGAAGAGATGCGTGAAAAACGGGATGAATCCGCATGTTGGATGGTAAATCGAGTTTAAAGGCCACTGGGTTGATAATAGCTTTGATGGGGTAAGGCCCAATGAATCTGGGATTAAAAGTTTGCTGACCCTTGAGGGGTAGATGTTTAGTTGCTAGCCATACCTGATCTCCTACTTGGTAAGGAGGAGTTTTACTTCGGTGCAAATCAGCGTTTTCTTTATACTTTTTCTTTGCTTGCTGTAAGTGGGTTGTAGCTTCTTTGAAGGCTTGGGTTATTGTGGAATGTAGGTGATTTACTGCAGGCATCTCCAGGGTCAGAGGTGGATCTAGGTCAGAGGTCCGAGGATGGTGACCATACAGGGTATAAAAAGGAGTCTGTCCGGTTCCAGAATGCACTGAATTGTTGTACGCATATTCTGCAATCCAAAGGATGTCTTTCCAATTTAACTCGGATTGGTGTAACATGCACCGCAGATATTGCTCGAGAGTCTGATTGGTTCTCTCGGTTTGTCCGTCGGTCTGGGGGTGGTGGCTGGTGGATAACCGCACGTCTATTTGTGCTAGTTGGCAACATTTCTTCCAAAAGTGGGAGATAAATTGACTTCCACGGTCTGAGACTAATATGGAAGGGAAACCATGTAACCGCACTATATTTTCCATAAATTCCTTGGCCAAGGTGGAAGCTGACGGCAATCCTTTTAAAGGGATAAAATGGGCCATTTTGGAGAATAGATCCACTATTACGAGAATCGTGTTGTAACCACCACAAGGAGGCAGGTCAGTTATAAAGTCCATTGACAAGGTGTGCCAAGGTGCTGGTGGAATGTCCAAAGGTTGAAGTAGGCCGGCTGGCCTTTTCTTTTGACTCTTATTTTGGGCACAGATTCCGCAAGACAACACAAATGACTTTATGTCTTTTCTCCAAGAAGGCCACCAGAAGTGGCGTTTGATCTTTCCTTCTGTTTTCGCGATACCGGGGTGTCCTTCCATTAATGATTCATGATGACGGGTAATGACAAGTTCCTGCAATTCTTTACTTGGCAGAAATAACCGCTCTTGGAAGTAGGGTAAATCATCCTTAACGGTGTAGTGAGGACCCTTTTGACTCCATTCCAGTAAGGCAGAAGAGTCAAAAAGCTGTTTTACTTGAGCTTGGATGTCCTCAATGGTTTGCAATGAAGTCAAGCCCAGAATTCTTTGTTCCGGTATGATTGGCACAGGTTCTAAACTCGAATTGGGTTCTTCCATGCCTATCCGGGATAAGGCATCTGCCTTACCATTCTTGCAGCCAGGGCGATAGGTAATTACAAAATCAAATTCCGCAAAGAATAAAGCCCATCGGAGTTGTCGCGAAGATTGAGCTTTGGCCGTCTTTAAATACTGGAAATTTCTGTGGTCCGTAATTACGGTGATGGTGTGTTTTGCACCGAGAAGATAGTGACGCCAAGCCTTGAAAGCTGATTTAATAGCCAGTAGTTCTTTGTCGGTAATTGCGTAATTGAGTTCAGGTGGAGAGAATTTTCTGGACCAAAAGGCTACAGGGTGTAGTTGGTTAGTTTCTGGGTCTCTTTGCGACAGGACAGCTCCTCGGAGATCTAGCTTGGTGTACACACGAGCATCTTTTACTTGGTCGATAAGCTCAGGTATCAGGGGCAAAGGGTAACGATTCTTAATCGTTATCTGATTTAGGGCGCGGTAGTCAATACAGGCCCTAAGGTCTCCTTCCTTTTTAGGTACGAAGAACAAAGCGGAAGAGACTGGTGACTTTGATGGGCGAATGAAGCCATTGGCCAGGTATTGATCCAAATACTGGCGCAAATGCAGGTTCTCAGGTTCAGTAAGAGCATAAATCCTACTACAAGGTAGTTGTGCATTGGGTACCAAGTCGATTTGGCAATCGTAAGATCGATGGGGAGGTAAGGTGTTAGCCTGCTCTTTCTGAAAAACGTCTTGGAATTCTTGGTATTCAGATGGTAGCTGTACAGGGGTGGAAGTTACAGAGGCTAGACCCATAGCTGGATTCCTTGGGTAACAGGTTGGTTCACAATCAGGAAAAGTTATCTTCTTTGCTCGCCAGTCTATTCTCGGATTATGTGTTTCTAACCAAGGGATACCAAGAAGTACTTGAAATTGTGGGGCCTTGATCACATCAAACACGATTGCTTCCCGATGTCCGTCCTGACCCACCAGAGTGATTTCAACTGTGGAATGCGTTACAGGCCCTGAGGCTATTTCGGTTCCATCAACTGTAGTAATTACATCTTGGATTACTTTCGGGCGGAGAGGAAGCTTAATCCTGGAAGCCAATTCACGGTCTATGTAATTTCCAATAGCTCCACTGTCTATGTATGCTTTTATAGCATGCAACTGCTGAGGCTGTTTTGGGTTCACAAGCACCATTGGCATGACAAAATGCGAGGTCAAAGAGTTTGTTTTCAAGCTCGGCAAGCGGACCCCTACGCTTGTCGGGCTAGGTCGTTTCCCGAACCAGGTGTCAATAACTCGTTATCAGTGGCTCCAACCACCTTCTTGGGTGGTTTAACTGGACAACTTTGAAGAAAGTGACCGGAAGTTCCGCAATACAGACAAAGTTGCATTTGTCGCCTTCTCTCTCGTTCCTTCTGCGTTAATGGTCCTTTAACACTGCCAATTTGCATAGGTTCAGAAACGTCAGTACTCTTGGAGTTAACGTGGGTCTTGATAGGTACTCTGGTTTCATACTTGAGCCGATCTGCTTTTCTATTTTGAAGTCTGTGATCAAGTTGAACCACTAAGTCTATGTAGTCTGCGCAGGCCTGGGGTGGATCTACTATCTGAGCTATAACATCTTTAAGCTCTCCGCGCAGGCCTCGATGAAACAATGTGATCCTTTTATTTTCAGGCCATCCGGTTTCCACAACTAGTCTATTAAAGGTGGCGATATAGGACAAAAGATCCTGATTACCTTGTCGTAAGGATAGCAGTTCGTTGTCAAGGGCCTATCCCTGCGAGTGTCGAGCGAACAATCTTTCCATGCTGGCCTGGAAGCCCTGGAAATCCCGGAGAATGGGATCATCCTGATTTACCAATGGAATAGACCAATCTGCAGCACAGCCGCTGAGGTAAGATAGTACAAAGGCTACTTTGGTCTGGTCGTTGGGGAAGGCCCCGGGCCTGCATAAAAAGTTTAAACGGCATTGGTTCATAAAAACGGCATATTTCTTGGGATCCCCCGCAAAACATTCCGGCGGGGCCAAAGGCATGTGTCCAGGTAGATTGATTTGTACCGGGTTATTCGAACCAATTGTTGTAGAAATATCTCCGGAAACAGGTAAAGGAGTGTGCTCTGCCTGGCCCTGCAATAACCTTTTGGCCAGATCATCAGTTCTTTCCTTGGATAGGATTAGTTCCCTTCTGAGAGCATTAGTCTCCTGGCGGGGTGAGTGCACTTCTGCCCGTAATTCCCCTAAAAGATGGGCCAGCTGATCTGTCTCGGAAGTCTCCATAGCGCCCAGGTGGGAAATTGTGGTAAGGCTTCGCGTTCTGTAACGCTCACCTGGTTCCCACGGAGGCGCGGCGTCGAAGGCGCAGAACTCTGAAGATGGACAGGAAGGGCCCCTCTATTCTGGCTTCCCTGGCTCGTTGGATACCCTCCTGTGCGTGAAAAGGGAGTATTACCAACTGTGGAACAATGCTCAAGCCTCCCACTCCCTTCCAACCCTCCACGATACCTCCTCCACGATTCCCCGTGAAGCCTCACCTTAGGGTTTGGAAGGATGAGCTCTCCATCCTGCTTCTGATGCAGGGGCGTGTTGAAACCCAGTTACTTCACTGGATTGAGGATTGATGGGAGTTCAGGTAAGCTCGACTGTTCAGGTAAGGCGCTGTAAAAGTTCTGTTCAAAAGTTCAAGCTTAATAATAATGTTCGTTGTCTAATTGCAGCAAGCGCTAATGCTTATGTCTTTTTCCCCTTAGGGGCCGGGGTTCGGAGTGCCGGAGATATGGCGCCAACCCGAAGTGAAACAGTTCTGGATGAGCGCTCAGGTAATGTCTTTGCATTCGCTCATTCAATGTCTTTGTCTTTTTTCCCCATAGGGGCCGGGGTCCGGAGATGCCAGGAAGCGGCAGGACCCGAAATGCAGTGGGAATAATCCAACAGGTAAGACTTAAAAGGAAACTGAGCTTTCCTTATTCCTTTTCTCCCTCTCACCTTTGTTCTCGTCTTTTTTCCTCTAGGCGCCGGGGCGTAGCTGAATCCGGAAGATCGCTGCTGAAGATGGAAGCGCCTTGCAAAGGTGAGTAAAATGCAGCGCTGCAGCGATCGAAACAAAATGCCTTTAAAATGATGTCTTCCTTTTCAGGGCCGTTGGAGAAATGACTCCGGGATGCAGATTTAGCAGGTAAGGGCTTTTCTTCTCCTATTCTCTTCCTTTCTCCCCTTGCAGGTGTTCCAGGGTGCTGGCAGGCGTGGCTGAAGTCAGGATGCAGGAGCTGACACGGTGAGCGTCCAGCTGCTAGGTGCAGAACAACGCGAAGCACGTGTGGCTGTTCGGGTGGGGTTTAAATAGCCTTGGAAGAAGTTCCTGGTATGTATCCTTCCACCAATCAGGTATGTATCCTTCCCCGACCACACCCGGGTGGTGAAGTAGTCCTACAGGTAAAGTAGTCCCATTCAGGCCTCAAGAGGGCCTGGATGAAGCAGCAAGGTCTGCATCAGGTAAGTGTGCACCCAAGCACTTAAACACATATCCTCTTCTATGAGCCTGGCGCCTAAGGCGCCAGGACTGGGGTCCGCTATGAGCCTGGCGCCTAAGGCGCCAGGACTGAGTCCAAAGGGCCCCGACTTGGGCCCGCTGAGACTTCCCTGGGGAAAATGATGTCTGCCTCTGGGGTTGCTGGGCCCGGCCTGGCTCCTTGGAGGTAGGCATCATGACAGAATCTCGGACCATTCACCTTTATTGGTGGAACAGCGACTGCATGGCATAATCCCCCCTAAAACATGCAGGCTGAATAATTATTACCTTGGGTTCCCCGAACTGGTGGACCGCCTTACTGACGCATCCACTGAGTACTTTGAGACCAATGACATCGGGGTAAATAATCCAGTAACAATATGGGAGGCCTATAAAACCGTACTGCGGGGTGAGATAATCTCCTGGACAGCCAACAAAAAGAAAGAAAGACTCTGGAAGTTGTTGGAGGCGGAGGGGGAGGTGGCCCAGTGGGAGAATAAACACATCCTAGATCCAACCCCTCAGACCCAGGGATCCCTTAAACGAGCCACTGAGCGCCTCCGAAATCTAATGCTAGATAATGCGAAACAAGCCCACTGGGACTCCAGAGCGAGAGTATATGAGTTTGGGGACAAGGCTGGCAAAATGTTGGCCTGGCTGGAGAGGAGGGATGAGGGACAACGCTGTGTCCAGGAGATCACGGAGGCCTTTGCCCAATTCTATGCCGCATTATATCAGGCCCCAACCTCCTCATTGGACCCAACTCTGCTAGACAATATAACACTCCCATCTCTGTCAGCACAACAAAGAGCGGAAGTAGACTCTGATCTCTCAGAGGAAGAAATTGCTGTAGCCCTAGCACAATTACAAACAGGGAAAGCACTGGGCCCCAATGGGTTCCCAGTCGAGATCTGGCAAAAACTAGGTGGGAACAATATTGCGCCCCCTCTCCATAAAATGCTGCTCTGCGCCCGGGAACAAGGCACCCTCCCACCAGATCTGTACAAAGCTATCATTGTAGTTATCCCTAAACCCGACAAGCCCCCGGAGAGATGCGCCTCCTATAGGCCGATCTCGTTAATTAATGGGGAAGCCAAGGTCCTTGCTAAGCTTCTGGCTAACCGACTGCAACCGGTTGTTGACACTCTGGTCCATCCGGATCAATGTGGCTTTATGCCTCACAAGTCAACTCGAATTAACCTGCGTCGGCTCCACTTGGCACTGGAGCGGGCGCCTATCATCGACACATCACTAGCCCTTTTGGCAATCGATTTTGAAAAGGCCTTCGATTCGGTTTGGTGGGATAGCCTTTGGGAAATTATGAGACGCATGGGATTTGGAGAAGGTTTCCTGGGCTGGGTAAAACTACTGTATACAAATATTAAGGCGGAGGTTAAGGTTAACGGGTGGACATCCCGACCCTTTCCCTTCGGCAGGGGCACGCGGCAGGGATGCCCCTTCTCCCCCCTCCTCTTCGCCCTCGCGATTGAGCCGCTCGCCCTTTGGCTCCGTCAGAGTGAAGCCTGGCCGGGTTTTAAATGGCCTGAGGGACACAAAGATCTAACCTCCCTTTACGCAGACGATCTCCTGGTGTACCTAGGGGACCCAGCCCGGACCTGCCCCATAGTGACTCAGATGCTCAACCGTTACAGTGAGTTTAGTGGATTAAGAATCAATTGGGGGAAATCCGTTTACTACCAGGTAAAGGGTGGAGGGCTGGCTAACCCACAGGACTGTCATATCGGAGGGAGCGATATGGCTTCCGGTATTTGGGAATCTGGATAACAACAGATCTTACTAATATGCAACACACAATCTCCAACCGATCATAGACCATCTTGTCAGGGAAGTTCACCATTGGAAACTCCTTCCCCTGACACTCATGGGTAGAGCTGCACTCTTCAAAATGATGGCTCTTGCAAGATTCCTCTACGTTCTGCAGAACGCCCCACTTAAGATTCCAAACTCTGTATTTGACCGGGTAGAGACCCTCCTCAGGGAACTCATTTGGGGTGGAGACCAATCACGCATAGCGCTGACTACACTTCAGAGATCGATCTGGGAGGGTGGGATAGGGGTCCCCCGCCTCCAAACCTATTATTGGGCCTCACAGCTTGCGATAGTCAACAACCTGCTCCATGGGGACCGGGATCGACCCCACATAAGGGCTGAAGTGGCTGCCATGCATGACACAGACCCATTACACCTACTATATCAAAACCCTCCGAGAGTTCCCCGGTCAACAATGGTGGCCCACGTCGCTACGGTGTAGAGACAGGCACAATGCGTTTGTAGGGTGGAAAAATAAAATAACCGCGGCACAGCCCCTACGGCACAATAGCAACTTAATGGAAATTGAGAAACTTGAGCCATCGCCGCGCTGGGTGAGGACGGGGATCCTGAAAGTAGAAGACATCCTGAAAGAAGGGAAATTTACCTCCTTTGAAGATTTCCAATTAAAATTCAGACTCCCGGGCACCGAATGGTACCATTACATGCAACTGACTCTCGCCCTGAAATCCCACATTCCCGCAGATGCTAACGTCCCGGACTACACACCGATTGAACGTAATATGCTACCTGCGTACATCCCCACCAAATGCACCTCCATCCTTTACAACGCTATCACATCCTTCGCCACTCCTGAACTGAAGAGCTTGAAAATTAAGTGGGAATGGGATGTAGGTGAGATAGACCCAGAAGACTGGATTCAGGTGCTAATGCACCCACGGGAGGTAGCTATCTCCTCTAGGTTCCGGCTTGTGCAACTTAAAATCTTGCACAGAGTGTACTACCCTTGAACGATGCTACATGGCTGGAATAGAGCATCGAATCCGAATTTTCTCCGGTGTGGAGAGGAGGAGGGAACTTTCTTTCATATCCTTTGGGCATGCCCCCAGATTCGTTCCTTTTGGAGTGTTTGCTGCAACGAACTGACCAAGATACTCAAGCGCAATGTACAACTAGATCCTAGGGTCCTGATCCTGGGTGTACCAGAGGAGAGTGACTTTAACAAGTGGGAAAGGCTACAACTGAACACTGCAGCGGGTCTGATGAAGCGCAACATTGCACAAAAATGGGGAGCCCCAGAATCCCTGATGCTGGAACAATGGGTAATGAACATGGACACTTGCGCTATGATAGAACGTTGAGTATATAACGCAAGAGGCTGCTCCACCAAGGCCTCGGAAATATGGGGGTGGGTGGGAAGAGGGTGGACCTTAGCACCCATGGACAATGGCGATGAAGTCTGAACAGTTGTAAGATATGCAGTGTGGAATGTTCCGGGTGATTGGTGATTCTGGTAATGATATCTGTTTAAGATTGGACATGCTGGTCCTTGAATGGTTTTTCTTTTTGTGGTTGTTGTGACTATGCTATAAAACAATAAAATGTTTTATTAAAAAAAAAAAATTCTTATTCTACCTTTTATGCAGATATGGCTCTGCAGGATCCTGGTGCCTTCTTCCAGGACCTCTGCCTCAGCTTAGAATAGCAACACACCCTTAGTAGTCTCTGGGACTGTTGCAAGAATTGTTGCTCGAGGTATGCCATGAAAAGGTTTGTATACTAAGGTGCCATTTTAGTACCCATGGCCATTACAGACTTTTGAAGGAAGTGTTTCGCATTGAAGATAAATGGTTCAGTGTGAGTATGAACCCTAATGAAATCTGTGATGGCATTGTTGGTTACATTTTGTGGAAATCTCTCAAATTTAGCTATTCTTAATTCACATGTAATGTTGGAATAAAGAGAAGAAACATATAGCATTGCCAGGAATTCATTCAGTGATATCAATTCTACCTCTCAAATCCTCCTGATAAAATGCAAGGTTTTCTCTATAAAGTTTTTGTGGCCATCATGAGAGGATTTGAATTGATTCAATGTATGAAGATATGGCTTTGGTTGATGTGTTGACCCCAGAGGTGATGAAGCATTATTAAAGTCTCTTGATTTTTGGAAGCATATAGAATGTCCCAGGTGTTAAATGGTCTGGTATCAAATGTTGGAAGTATTGTTTTTTCAGTACTGCTTGGCAAGGACTTGGTTTGTTCCAGAGTTCTTTTGCACTTTATTGTGGTGTCATCGTGAAGTTCCTGGTAACAGTTTGTGCTAAGAAGTAGTATGTATGCCTCCCTTTTGTATTATTATAATTTGTGAATGGGTAACGTATACGTTTCTTCACAGTCGTTTGCCCACATCATATCTCTTTCCCAATCGTTTTTTGTGGGAAGTTCTACACTTTTCCACTTCATCAAGATTGCACGTTTAGCTAGCAATAGACCAAGATTGAGCAGTTTACGCCAAGTAGGATTCATCTTCCCAACCTCCCCCAACAGGCATGTCATGGGGGCCGACTCTATAGATAGATCTGTCATAGCCTCTAGTACAGCACATACCTCCGCCCAGTATTCAGAGAGCCGGGTACATGCCCACAACATGTGGTATGTGTCAGTGCTTTCACTTCGGCATCTAGTACATTTACCATCCATCGAGGGGATAATACACTTTCGTTTGCTCCGGTGTATAATGTGTCCTATGTATAATTTTGTAATGTATCAGGCGGTATCGTGAGTTATATGAGATGTGTTTCGTCAATTCACAAATTTGCATCCATTGTGTATCAGTGATGTTGTGGCCCACTTCTCTTTAGCTCCCTGGGCTACTGGTCCTCGGAATGTCATCACAATTTTATATAGGGTAGAGGCCGATGTCTTGGTATTCCCTGCAGTAAATATATACCACAGACCCAGATGTATTGTGGGTTCAGTAGCAAATACCTCTCAAACCTTGGCCATAGCTGATCTCATGCGTAAGTAATACAGTTTTTGTAGCGGAGTGTCTCCCACTATCCCCCTGGCGTCTTCCCAGGCTATCAATTGCCTATCCGGGAAGAGATCTCCAAAGTGGTGGATACCTTTGCTTTTCCAGTGTGTAGCAATTTTTGTGTTTTGCATAGGGGGGATGTAGGGCGCCTCCCACAGTGGCATGTTTGAATGGTATAAAACCTCCTTGTCAGATTTCTCTGCCATTCTAGCCCAGGCAATGCACGTTACCAGAGAGGGATCAAATGTATTGCAGCTATTTTATGTAGGAGTTTCCCCGGGTATCTCTTGTGCGTGTCAGTGGTTGTGTGCTGTGTTTGTAGGTCAGCGGTGGCCCACTGTGCTGCATAATGAGCCTGTGCTGCCAGATAATACAATTCAAATTCGGGTGCAGCAAGCCCCCCCTGTGGGTATTGAGAGGTGAGTTTTCGCCATTCCTACCCTTGATTGGCCATTCCACACAAATGCTGCACATGCCGCCTTGAATCTTCGAGAAAAAAGATCTGCCCGGCCAGACAGGCACAGTGCTAAATAGATAGACTAACTTGGGTAGAATTATCATCTTAACCAGTGCAAGCCTGCCCATGAGAGAAATAGGTAGCAATCACTATCGCTCAAGCTTGGTGCAGAGTGCTACAGCGAGTGTTTCGTAGTTTACGGCACAGGTAAGTTGTGCTGTCCTTGCCACATGCACGCCCAGGTATTTCACTTGAGTGGGATTCCACTGTAGGCCATGGAGTGTTGTGGGTTTCACGGTGGCCTCTGTCAGGGGGAATATTTCAGATTTGGCTGCGTTTAGTTTTAGACCAGAGTATTCCCCAAATTCTTTGATGGCACTCAATGCTTTCCCCATATTACGTTCGGGGTTCCTCAAATATAAGATTATATCATCGGCATATAGCGTGATGATCTCTGTTCTGTCTATTAGCCGGATCCCAGCCCTGCTGAATCTGGAACGCAATAGGTCAGCTAGTGGTTCTATAACTAAAGCAAATAAGAGGGGTGATAATGGACAGCCCTGTTGTGTGCCTCCTGCAAGTTTGATTATTTCCGATAGCGTCCCATTGACACAGACCCTTGCATATGGTTGTGTGTATAAGACTCTTACCCATTTTATGAAGTTAGGGCCAAACCCGTAATTGTGCAGGACCCTGAATAAGAAGGGCCAATAGATGGTTTCGAAGGCCTGCATGTCTAATGCAAGTGCGACTCCACGTATGTTCTTGCTGATCGAGGTAAGTATGTCAAAGCAGCAGGGGATACATGTCGGTGTAGACCTGCCCGGTATGAAACCTGCTTTGTCCATATGGACCATATGTGGCATCAGGGGAGTTCATTGTGTGGCAAGGATTTTCGCATCTGTGTTAGTTAACGAGAGAGGTCTATAAGAACTACAGTCCTCTGGACCTTTCCCCGGTTTAAGCAACAGCGTTATGATCGTCTCTCAGGTGGTCCCAGGTAGCTTGCCTGTGTCAAGGGCTTCGGTACAGACGGCATGGAGTCTTGGTACTAGGGCATCGTCAAATTCTCTGTAAAACTCGGCCCCAAGGCCGTCTGAGCCTGTCGCTTTACAGTTGAGCAGAGATTTAATGGCTTCTGCGATCTCTGCAAGTGTAATTGGGGCTTCTAGTGCCTCTTTCGTCCCAGTGGACAGATGTGTGGTGGGTACATTTGATAGGTAGTCATCTATCTCTTCTTCCGAGGCTGCACCCTGGCGTGAGTACAGCTGGAAGTAGAAGTCTTAGAACACTTTCGCTATCTTTTTCTGGTCTGTCACTACAACCCTGTCTGGACGGGTTATGCAGGGGATAAGAGTGCTACCCCGCTGCCCCCTTACCATATGCGACAGGAGCCATACTGGCTATTCCTGTTCGCCGTATCGTCTTGCGGCGCCTGGTTTGTCAAAGTAACGGACCTCTCTGTCCACTGCCGCTCTGTATTCCTCAAGTTGGGTCTTAATGTCTAGTTTAATTTGTGGACTGGGGTCTGTGACGTACTTTTCATGTAATTTAGTAATCCCCTCTTCCCGTCTTTTCAGTTCTCTACGGATATCCTTAAGTACCCCGAATTCTCTGGACATAGCTATGCCTATTATGCACACTTTGAAGGCCTGCCACAGTGTCTCCTGTGTCTCCACCGCGCCCTCATTATGGTCAAAATATTTACTGATATGTTGGCTCCCTTTTGTATTTCTATGTATAGACAACCACACCCCACTTGTTTAATGGTTTTATTACAATTTCCTTGATTATCTGGTTTGTCTTTATTGCCCTTCACTCATAGGAGATAAAGTTCTGTTTAGTTATCTGTTGTTAAAAATAGATTCTGCTTTCATATTGTGTGTTTTTAAGTCTTACCTAAAAAGATTGCTCTATAATGGCATCAATATTCTCACAGAGCCACAATAATCACTCCGAATCAGAGAGACAGTTCCACGTTTTTTATTTATTTTTGTAAGGCCTAGGGCCGCCCCTCTCTCTTTCGTCATGATATAACCTTTCTTTCTTACCCAGGTATCTGTAATCCCCAGCTTAGCACTACCGAATGGTAACCCCCTATTCTAATAGCTGGCTTTTTCCAGAGATGATGGTCTAAATGCCGGATATCTGAACTCCCTCAGGAACTTACTAGCTGTCCTACTCTATCCAGTTTTTAGTAATCTAATGGGACAGTGATGGTGCCTTACAATTATGCTGTTTTGATTCAGGCTTTTCAGTCACGCTCACTGTGGAGGTTCAAAGAAGGAGACAGACTATGTTTTACCATCTTCAACAAGGTTTTATTCAAATCATAAGACAAATGCCTCACTTTCCCTAAGCTACGGTTTCCCTACCTAACACAACTCACTAGGGTACTCGTGAGTTGTGAAGTCAAAATAATAATCTGTCCTCCATACAAACTAAGCGACTCTGACCCTGCCACTAATGCAAAACAACTAAAGACCAGGAGAATGACTGTCAGGGATACAGGTAGGCTGAGACTTAGACAGGCTACTCGCAGGGGTGTTGTGGGAACTATTGTGGCAGAACAGGCTATGCGTGGGAAGTTGCAACCATATAAAAGGCTGCTTTGTCCTGTGTGCAGGAAAAAGGCACTAAAGACTACATTGCCCAGCAACCGGTGCCTAATGACTACAGTTCCCAGCATGCTTTGGCCCGATTCGGGCCAATCAGGGACCAGGAAGGGCACGGCAGCCCCAACGCGCATGCGCAGAGCCCCAGGCACGGGACTTGCGTTTGATACTCCACGGCGAGAGGACGTGTGGACCGGAGCTCCAGGAAAATCACTCGCGAGGGGCCCAGCCCCACCCGAGCAGCAGCCCGGCCCCTCACCTTCACAAGATAAGTGCCTATTTATGCTAAAATCTAAGAGGAACCGCGGGGGAAGTGCACGGGGCCAACATTTGCCCATCCAGTGCCCCTCCACCATTGTGAAAAGATAAGTGGGCATAACTTTGGCGCCGTAGTGCGCGGGCAGTATGTTCTGGGAAAATTAACCCGTGCAGGGGTTTGTATTTTTGTTGGGATGTTTTCACCCAGGTCTTGAACGCACACGTGGTTACGAGGGTCTGCAGGAAGACCGCTCGTGGAAATTACGTTTGCAGGGGTCTGCGGGAAGACCGCTTGCCACTAGTTGTACACTCTGCTGTACATCACCTGTTCTTGGTGCATTACTTTGTACAATCTGTGCCTTGAGAAGGCAACACTGTGTGTATGTGTGTGTAGGTGTGGCATGGTGTGAATGCTACGAATTTGGAGGACACACATTAACGCTTGTCATTTCTTTTAGCTTGAACCTCTGGGGAGAACTTTTCACAGACGTGCACAAGGACTCGACCGCTCTTCATGGACAAGACTCTAAAGACCAGGGCTAAGTCTGCATGCCATTTGTATTGTTTAAAAAACTGCATACTAGTCTGATTGACATAGGGTTAGAAAGTGTAAGGGTGTGCTTATGTGCTAATTGGTGCTCATGTAAAAGAATAGCTACTAAGGGCTGAGGACACCTGAACAAAAGTGCGCAGCAATCAATCTACCCTATATTTCCCCAGTCCTGTCCATAACCTCTACCTTACCCTCAATCCGGTTTACCTAACTTCCCCCCACCTATCCAACCATCGAGACCCTAACCCTCCTTCCCTGCTCTGGTCAAAGAAACCCGTGTAAGCTTTGACTTGTGGGCTCCGCAACCATAGTGGGGGTGGTTGGTATAACGTTGCTCCTGCACCTTGGATCTGAATATCGTGACAGAAGCACAAGCCCACAAATTATTTAGGTGCCCGAGCAGTGTTGCCGACCCCCATTGAAGTTATGGAAGAAATAGCCAAAGCCCTGCAGGATCTACAAGGGGAGTTGGCGGCGTCCAGACAGGACTATGCCACTCTGTCCGCACAAGTGCATAGTATAGCAGCCCAAACAGCACCATTACCTGGACAGCCATCCACTCCGTTACAGGTGCATGTAAGTCCTGAGGCTATTGTCCCCTTAGCGCCACCAGAGCGATGCGCAGGGGACCACCAGAAGTTTTCTACCTTCATCACCCAGTGCCATCTCCATTTGTTAACCAAGACTGCAGCCTTTAGGTCAGTTCAGTCACGAACGGCCTTCGTAATATCGTATCTTACGGGGGACGCGGCTGCATGGGCAAACCCTTTAGTCCGGAAGGATGATGCTATCCTTTATGATTGGGATGAGTTCCTGAGGGAGTTCGAGAAAATATTTAACCGGCGAGCGGCCACCCTTTGCAAAGACCGAGAACTGTTGAGCCTCAAACAGGGGAATAAGGAGTTGGTGACCTATGTCACACATTTCAATCGGCTGGTAGCTGAAGCCGACTGGCCTCGTGACAAGAGAATGTCCTTATTTTATCAGGGCTTGAGAGATGACATAAAGGACCTCATTGCCCAAGTAGACCCACAGCCAAGGGAGTGCTCAGACATGATCGATCTAGCCCTACGGCTAGCCCAATGCATGGCAGAAAGGCGGGGCGATAGAAGAAAGGTAGACTCACGACCTGTGCCTCGTTTGGATCATTTTAAGGGATCCCCGGTGGGTGGCGGACAAATCTGAGGGAGACGAGCCAATGCAAATACGTTCCATCCGAGGTCCCCTAACCAAAGAAGAGAGGGAACAAAGGAGGAAAGATGGCGTTTGTATGTATTGTGGCAAGGCCGGGCATTTTGTCCGCGAGTGCCCAACCAAACCTAAAACTCAGGGAAACGCTTTGGCTCGACAGTAGTGGGGGTTACCCGGTCGAGCCTATTCGATAGCAGGGCCCCAATAGCTGGCCACTCCAACTATGCCACGCACGTCACCTTGAATGGTTGTTTAGAATTTCTAACACATAAAAAACAGGTTACTATGTTAGTGGACTCAGGAGCAACAGGGAACTTTATAGATGCTCAGTATGTGGTTACCTTAGGTATTCCCGTACAGCAAAAATCTAAGCCTGAACCAGTATGTGCCGTGGACAGCACTCCCCTATGCTCGGGGGCCTATAACACATAGTACCTGTCTGGTGACCCTACAATGCGGAATCTGGCATAGAGAGGATATTGCCTTCTATGTCATTGCTGCCCCGCAATTTGGGTTAATTCTGGGATTATCTTGGCTGAAGAAGCATAACCCCTGTATACAATGGACCGAAGGGTTGATCGAACTGGATTCACCACATTGTCAAGAACATTGTCGTCCAGAAGTTTCACCTTCTTCGCATTTTGTTAGTACCACTAGTGACCAACTGGAAGTGCGTCCCGAAGACCTACCCCAAGAATATGTAGACTTTGTGGATGTTTTTAACAAGCAAGCTGCAGAATCTTTACCACCACATCGGCCCTTCGATTGCCGAATAGATCTGGAGCCAGGGGCAACCCTACCTTGCAGTCGAATTTACGCCCTAACGGAGGCTGAAAATAATCACCTCCAGGAATACATCACCACAAACTTAAAAAGTGGTTTTATCCGACACTCTAATTCACCAGTGTCATCGCCTTTGTTCTTTGTACCGAACAAGTCCGGGGAACTCCGGACTTGTATAGACTACCGCGGAGTGAACCGGATAACTATCAAGAACCGTTATCCGCTTCCTCTAAACCCAGTCCTTCTTGATCAAGTCAGGGATGCGGCTATCTATACCAAGTTGGATCTTCGAGGCGCATACCATCTAGTACAGGTGCGTGAGGGAGATGAGTGGAAAACCGCCTTCCGAACTAAGTTCGGATTGTATGAATATCATGTTATGCCATTCGGTCTTTGTAACGCCCCCGCAGCCTTCCAACACTTCCTGGATGAGGTACTTAGGGAATTTTTGGATGTGTGTGCCGTTGTATATATCGACGACATCCTTATATATTCACATAATCTCCAGGAACATGTCCAACATGTACGCGCAGTTTTGCAGAAGTTGCGAGAACACCATCTTTATGCAAAACTGGAGAAGTGTGAGTTCCATCGTACCACCGTGGAATTTTTAGGCTACTACTTGACCCCAACTGGCATGCAAATGGACAGTAAAAAGGTACAGGCAATCTTGGATTGGGCTCCCCCGACTAATGTTAAAGAAATACAATCCTTTCTGGGGTTTGCAAATTGTTATAGACGCTTTGTTAAAAACTTTTCAGCATTGGTTACCCCAATCACGAAGCTTCTTCGTAAAGGTTGCCCATTTTAGTGGGACGCCTTGGCTGAGCAGGGGTTTCAGCAGCTCAAAAAAGCCTTTACCGATGCCCCGGTACTGAAACATCCAGATTTGTCCAGACCGTTTGTAGTAGAGAGGGACGCGTCAAGCTACACTCTGGGTGCCATCCTGTCCCAACGAGACCCCCAAACAGGCCTATTACATCCGGTGGCCTATTATTCTAGGAAACTCCTCCCCGCCGAGCAGAATTACATCATCGCCGATCGAGAGTTGTTGGCAATAAAAGCAGCTCTAGGTGAATGGCGACATTATCTGATGGGGGCACGTCATACCATCACGGTGATAACGGACCACCGTAACCTCCAGTTCATTAAGACCGCCAAAACCTTGAGCCCGCGCCAATTGCGATGGGCTCAATACTTCGCTGAGTTCAATTTTATAGTTACGTATAGGCTTGGAGCAAACAACCAAAAGGCTGACATTTTGTCGCGGTACCCAGAGTCAACTGGGTGGGAAAATGGGATTGTACCCCAACCGATCATTCCTTCGAGCCGTGTTATTGGTGCCACTTCAGATTTCTTTGAGACTATTCTGAAAGGTTTTACCATGCAAGAAATACAGCAGTGGTGCAAGCAAGATCCTCGGAATGCACTCATTGAGGGTCTCCCCTACCATGGATCAGCCTTGTACCTGCCCACTAAGCAATTACAGGAAAAGGCCATATCATGGTGACATGATTCATCATTGGCTGGACACCCGGGAAAATCAAAAACCCAGGAGCTGGTAGCAAGACATTTTTGGTGGCCTAAGTGGCGGCAAGACATTATACATTATGTCTCAAAATATGAGGTTTGTGCGCGAAATAAAGCCAGTCACCAAAAACCAGGGGGGTTCCTGCGGCCCTTACCAACTCCCACGATACCATGGCATACCATCACCATGGACCTTATTGTGGACCTTCCCAAGGTACAGGGGTATACTTCTGTATTAGTGATAGTGGATAACTTTTCGAAGATGGCTCACTTCGTCCCTTGTAAGGGAGTTCCGTCTGCCGGCACAATCGCAGAATTAATTCTGCAAAATGTGGTTCGTCTTCACAGCCTACCTTGCTGTATGGTTACAGATAGAGACCCACAGTTCACTTCCCGTTTTTTTTGGCACGAGTTCTGCAAGATTTTGGGGATGGAAGTCCGCTTGTCATCCGGGTATCATCCCGAAACTGACGGCCAAACGGAACATGGCAATCAATGCCTTGAGCAATACTTACGCTGTTTTGCTACAAACAGAGAGGCAACTTGGGTCCAACATGCTTGGTTGACAGAGTTGGCATATAATAATGGCACACATGCCTCCACCAAGAAGACTCGTTTTTATTGTCTTTATGGGCGGCACCCACAAATTCTCCCTATGGCTATCCCATCTTCCAAACCAGAACTACCTACGTTGGCTGGACAACGAATTGGCATACAGCAAGTATGGAAGGAGGTGCAAGGCAATCTCACAAGAGCTAAAGACACATACAAACGCTATGCTGATAAGCGTCGCCGAGTTAGCCCATTTTACTGTGTAGGGGACAAGGTGTGGTTATCCACTCGCAACCTACGTTTGGACGGGCCAAGAAAGCTGCAACCCCATTATTTGGGCCCATTTCCAATAGCCAAAATTATTAATCCCATTGCTGTCCAATTGACTCTACCTTCCCAAATGAAGATTCACCCCACTTTCCATACTTCCCTTCTGAAACCTGCCCCACATGGAATAGCCACTAAGAAACCGCCTTCCGTGTTAGTTCACGGAGAGCCTGAATACGAAGTCCAAGCAATATTGAACTCCAAACAGGACAAAAATGGCCAGGTGTTTTATCTTATAGACTGGGTAGGGTACGGCCCTGAAGAACGTACTTGGGAACCCTCACAGCATATTCACGCCCCCAGATTGCCGCGCGCTTTTCACAAGAACTACCCTAGCAAACCTGGAAAAGCCGCCTTCTGTGAGAGGGGGAGTGCTGTCAGGGATACAGGTAGGCTGAGACATAGACAGGCTACTCGCAGGGGTGTTGTGGGAACTATTGTGGCAGAACAGGCTCTGCGTGGGAAGTTGCAACCATATAAAAGGCTGCTTTGTCCTGTGTGCAAGAAAAAGGCACTGAACACTACATTGCCCAGCAACCGGTGCCGAATGACTACAGTTCCCAGCATGCTTTGGGCCGATTCGGGCCAATCAGGGACCAGGAAGGGCGCGGCAGCCCCAACGCGCATGCGCAGAGCCCCAGGTACGGGGCTTGCGCTTGAGACTCCACGGGGAGAGGACGTGTGGACCGGAGCTCCAGGAAAATCACTCGCGAGGGGCCCAGCCCCACCCGAGCAGCAGCCCGGCCCCTCGCCTTCACAAGATAAGTGCCTATCTATGCTAAAATCTAAGAGGAACCGCGGGGGAAGGGCAGGGGGGCAACATTTGCCCATCCAGAGCCCCTGCACCATTGTGAAAAGATAAGTGGGCATAACTTTGGCGCCGTAGTGCGCAGGCAGTATGTTCTGGGAAAATTAACCCATGCAGGGGTCGGTATTTTTGTTGGGATGTTTTCACCCAGGTCTTGAACGCACACGCGGTTACGAGGGTCTGCAGGAAGACCGCTCGTTGAAATTCAGGGAAATCTACAATTACGTTTGCAGGGGTCTGCGGGAAGACCGCTTGCCACTAGTTGTACACTCTGCTGTACATCACCTGTTCTTAGTGCATTACTTTGTACAATCTGTGCGTTGAGAAGGCAACACTGTGTGTATGTGTGTGTAGGTGTGGCATGGTGTGAATGCTACGAATTTGGAGGACACACATTAACGCTTGTAATTTCTTTTAGCTTGAACCTCTGGGGAGAACTTTTCACGGACGTGCACAAGGACTCGACCGCTCCTCATGGACAAGACTCGAAAGATCAGAGCTAAGTCTGCATGCCATTTGTATTGTTTAAAAAACTGCATACTGGTCTGATTGACATAGGGTTAGAAAGTATAAGGGTGTGCTTATGTGCTAATTGGTGCTCATGTAAAAGAATAGCTACTAAGGGCTCAGGACACCTGAACAAAAGTGTGCAGCAATCAATCTACCCTATATTTCCCCAGTCCTGTCCATAACCTCTACCTTACCCTCAATCCGGTTACCTAACTTCCCCCCACCTATCCAACCATCGAGACCCTGATCCTCCTTCCCTGCTCTGGTCAAAGAAACCCGTGTAAGCTTTGACTCGCGGGCTCCGCGACCATAGTGGGGGTGGTTGGTATAACGTCGCTCCTGCACCTTGGATCTGGATATCGTGACAATGACTCTCTTCTCCTGGGGGCTGCTTTCTAAGGAAGGTCTTCTCAATATAAGATTTTTTCTTTTTTTCAAAATTGAAATGTATTAGTTTTCCTTTCAAAGCAAATTATTTCCAGCGTACCCTTTTTTTTGTTGAAACCCCACTCCCCATTACTCCCCCCACCCCGCCACATCTGACACACCGGTTGCTGGGGACCCTCAATGTACCACCCTCAGGGAATAGTGCCAGGATTGAGTTTACAAGCTATGCGGTTCATCTGCATCACCCGCCTTGTTTAACACCGCATTTCCGCCCACCATCTACCCTCACCAACCCCCGCTCATTCCCAGACCCATATTGAGAGGTAACGGAAGCCACTCTTGTTGCACTTCGGTGCCCCTTTCGTCCACTATTTCGGTGAATTTCTCCATCTCGTATAGGTGTCTGGCCCTATTTATCCATTCCCTCCTGCTCGGCATATCAGGACTCTTCCAGGCCCTCACCAATGCCACTTGAGTCGCCAACAGGAGACCCTGGACCAACCATGTGATAAATGCCACTATGTCCCCCTCCCTCGTCCCTAGTCCAAAGAGGACCAAAGCGGGGTCAAGAGCCTCTCAATCCCCTATAGGTCCCTAACCTATGATAAAACCTCGTAACAGTGCATCTGGGCCTTCGGACATGACCACCATACATGCCAATACGTGCCCGATGCTCTACAGCCCCTCCAGCAATGTGGGTCTACCCCAGGGTATATACAAGCTAGTCGCACTGGGGGGAGTTGCAACCTATGTAGCGGCTTCACTGCATTCATCCTATGCTGGGCAGAGATAGAAACCCCTCTTGTCGACTCACACATGGCTCCCCTCAGTTCATCCATCACCTCCCTCCCCAAGTCGTTTCCCCACTGGAGTCTAGCCCTCGGTTCCGCTATAGGGGCCGCCTCGCTTAGAGCTCAATATAGCTTAATAAATCCTACCTCTTTCAGCGCCCCTTCCACCAAATTATTTTCGAATGGAGTGAGTTCTCTCGCCAGGTTTATGCCCCATCTAGCATCCATCAGAACTGCCTTGAGCTGCAGAAACAAGAAAGGCAATAGCAACGCCATACCAAGTACTTCTCCCAGTCTGTGTATCGTGTGATACCTACCCCCTTCCAGTGCTGACCCACCCTTCTCAACCCTGCCTCAAACCAGCCTTGATATCTCTTTGGCTCTGGGAGGGGGTCCCTGATAGGGGGCACCCAAATAGAACTTAGGGCCGAGGGCCACGTGGATAGCCAATTCTTGCCCGCCTTCTCTCTCCACAGATCCCAAAGGACGTATAAAACTGGATGGGAGTGTATCCTCACCGAGATGTCTTTCTGGGGGACCCAGAGCCATTCACTCAAGGGGAACGGGAAGAGGATCTCATTTTCCAGGGCCACCCATTGCTTACTGGTCTGTGGGTCCATGTGGTCTATTAGGACCCTCAACTGTGCTGCATAATAATACGCCTCGAAGTCCGGGAGACCCGCTCCTCCCTCAGTCCATGGCCTAACCAACCTGTCATAAGCCACCCCTGGTCGAGCCTCCACCCAGAGAAATTCCACCAACTGCCTGCAGGTTTTAACGAGGAACGACTGTGGCAGCACAATCGGTAACGATTGAAACAAATACAAGTATCTGGGGAGGATGTTCAATATAAGATTTTTAAGTAGTTCTTGGTGATCAACTGCAATACTTCGTTCAGTTCACTTAGGGGACTTTTCCAATTCCATGGCTTCCCCTTCCCCTGGCTTTGTAAGATCTCCTTTACAGGTGCTCCTTTCCCTGGAAGTTCTTTCAATCTATCCTTCTCACATATACTTGGTATGGTATGGTATGGGAATGTTTATATGTAAAGCGCCTATACACAAGGCAAGTGATTCAAAGCGCTCAAGGAGGGAGGGAACAAGGGGAAAAACAACAGTCATTCAGAGCCCTTGAATTTTTTAACAATACAAGTCTGCACAGGCAGATTAAGTGCATATAATACAATTAACAGTGTAGATGACAGCAAATAGGTCTGATGACTATTCTGCAGTTGTTCCAAGTGCACTGAGGTGCCACCATGCAAGGAGGGGAGACAGGGAATCTGGTAGATGATCTTCAAGGCATGGTACGTTTAGATTGTGCAAGTGCACAGATGGTACATGAGAGGGGAGTGGGGAGGACAAGTGCAGGGGGAGTCCAAGTGCACCCAGTCAGTCAGAAACTGGGGTAAGTGCTGAGAGGTGCTACTCTCATGGGTCACTGACCAAGTGCAGAAATGATGGGGCAAGTGAAGGCCCAGAGGCAAGTGCGAGAGGACTGGTGAGGGTGCCAGGGACCTGTGAGACTCTGAGGTACACCCGGCGGCCAGTCAGCAATATGTGGGGAAAAGGAGGGAGAAAGGGATACAGCGGAGAGAGTGGTAGGTTAGCAGGGTAGAAGGAGAGAGAAGGAAGAGGAAAAGAGGAATGTCTTAAGGAGTTTCCGGAACTTAAGGAGATCAGGCTCAAGATGGAGGGCTGCAGGGAGGATATGCCAGAGGGACACCTTTGCTGAGGATAAAGATCTCCCTCCAAATCTCTGCTTGGAGAACCGGCTCACTCGCAGACGGTTGGAGGTAGATGAGCGGAGGGCTCAGGAAGGGCAGCATTTAGGTAGGCATCATTCCAGATAGATAGGTCCCAAGCCTCAGAAAGCCTTGTGGACAATGCAGAGGGTCTTGAACCTGATCCTTGCCGCCAAAGGGAGCCAGTGGAGAGATTTAGCGCCAGAGAGATGCAGTCCCTGGGCTTGAGGCCAAGGATAAGTCTTGCGGTTCTGTTCTGGATGAGTTGCAGAGGATGCAAATCTGAGGCAGGGAGGTTGAGAAAGAGGCTGTTGCAGTAGCCCAGCCTTGGAAGTACCAGGGCTCTGGAGCCAGTGAGCCGCTGGGGGAAGGTGAGAAAAGGAACAGTACCTCTGTGGAGGTGCAGCTGGTAGTTGGACTTTTTAGAAATGTCAGAACTTTGAATGGAGAAGGAGAGAGTGGAGTCGAAGAGGCCCCAAGGTTTTTTACCTCGCAGGTGGGTGCGGTTACAGGGCCAAGGGAGGCCGGCCAGAGTGAGAGTGGGAAAGCGGGAGCAGGAGTCCCAATGCAAACTATCTCAGTCTTGTTGGCATTGAGGCAGAGGTTGTTTGCAGCACACCATGACTGAATTGCAGACAGACAGTCAGATATGAGAGAGGTAGAGGAGGTGGCTGAGGGTAGCCTGAAGGAGAGTTGCGTGTCATCCGCATAACACTGGAAGTTAGAGATGAAAGTGGCAATCACATGTGCCAGGGCAGCCATGTAGACATTGAAAAACCAGGGGGATAGGTTAGAACCCTGGGGAACACCACAGGTTGAAAGAGTGATAGTAGAGAGAAAGGACCCAAGTTCCACCTGGGATGGCCGGTCAGAAAGGAAGGAGGTTAACCACACCCGAGCCTGACCTGTGATTCCCAGGGTGTCACGGAGACGTGCGATCAGGATGTTGTGGTTTACTGTGTCAAAGGCCGAGGAGAGGTCAAGAAGAAAGAGGACAGAGGGAGTGTTAGAGTCAAGATTTGAGAGCTTGAGAGGTCTTCACAGGTGTTCAGTTGAGCAGTTTCCGTGCCCCTGGATGCTCTAAAACCAGATGGATGGTCGTAGAGGCAACCAGCAAATTCAGTCTGGAGGGTGAGCTGAAAGATAGCCAGTTTCTCCAGGAGTTTGCCCATGAAAAAGGTGATAGAGATGGGGCGGTAGATTGCCGGAATGGAAGGGTCAGCACAGGGTTTCTTAAGCAGAGGGTGCACAAGGGAGTGCTTAAGAGAAGTTAGGAAAACTCCAGTGGCAAAAGAGAGATTGCAGAGATCAGCCAAGGCTGGAGCGAGAGAGTCAATGTTGTCCTTAATGGTTTTGGAGGGGCAGGGGTCCACCTGTTTGGATGAGGCCTTCATAGACCAGACTTGTCTGGTGACCTCATCAGGTGTGATGGGGGTGAGAGAAGAGAGGAGAAGTGGTGGAGGGGCCAAGGGAGGCTCCAGAGGTGTTGGTGTATGACGTGGTGTGGAAGTGAGAGATGAAAGGATGTCTTGGGTTTTTGCAGTGAAGTGTGCAGCCAGGGCCAAGTAAAGGTCCTGGGTGAGTGTGACAGAAGAGGAGGCTGCTGCAGGATTGGCAAGTTCCTTACAGACTTGCAAAAGTTTGGCTGTGTTGTTTGATGCCGCGGAGATGCAGGCTTGAATAAAGACTCTTTTCTTGGTGTGGATACAGGCTCGATATTGCCTTCGAAGGAGGCGGCAGGCCAGTTGGTCAGAGGGTCCGCCTGACAAATTCCATTTCCGCTCAGCTGCCCTACACTTACGTTTAAGGGTAGCCAGATCAGAGTCGTACCAAGAGTTGGACCCTAATGACAGGGCCAAGAGTATCTGTTAGTATCTGCAAGAGTATATGTTACAGATAGGGAGATTGAAGTTAGCTGGCTGTGTCAGAGTGGTAGTCAGCTGCAGGAGTAGGAGGCGGAGAGTAGGTGGAGGCAAGGCAGCTGCTGTCACTCTTTTCATGGGTCTGGTGACTTTGAAACCGAGTGGCTGTGCCGGGTGTGCAAGAGGAGAGGAGAGCTTCAAGTGTGAAGAGAGAAGAGTGGTCTGTCCAAGAGTGAGAGGTAGTCGGAGGGATAGAGAGAGGGATGTCGGTAGAGATGAAAGCATCCAAAGTGTGTCCCACTTTGTGCATGGAGCCAGAACGTAAGATAAGAGAGCGAGAGAGAATCGCATAGGTTGCGGAAAGGTCCTGAGGAGTCAGAAGAGTCCAGATGGATGTTGAGGTCACTCAGCAGGAGGAGTTGAGAGGAGGAGGAGAGTAGAGAGGAGGCCAGATCAGCCCATTCCAAGTGGAAGAGAGTAGACTGTCCAGGTGGCTGATAGAAGGTGGCCATAAGGAGAGAAGGTTTAGGAGTGAGAGCCTGCAGACTAGGCACTTGAAGGAGGAGTAGACCTGAATGGGGATGATGGACACAGGTATCCATTCTGGGAAGATCAACGCCACTCCCCCTCCTGACCCCTTGGGCCTGGGCACAGAGAGGATCTTGTATCCTTCAGGGAGGAGTTTCTCAAAGCTTGTGACAGAGTTGTCCTTGAACCATGTCTCCGTGATGGCGAGCACATCTAGATCCATTTGTTCAAGGAGGTTGCAGATGTCAGACGAGTGTTTGAGAGCAGAGCGAGAGTTAAGCGTGGCAATGTGGAGCAGCTTGACATCTTTGAAGGTCTTCCGTGGGGGTGGGAGGGGCGCAGCAGACTGTGGTCCCCCCGAGTGTGGCAAGAGAGCAAGAGGGATAGTGGAGGATGGCGGAGGAGCCAAGGCCGACAAGGTAGCCGGGACAGTCAGGTAAGGCAAGGGCACCTGTTCAGAGGAGGAGGAAGGCACAGCAGGCAAGGGAGCCAGTGCAGGGAAGGAGGAAGGCACAGCAGGCAAGGGAGTCAGTGCAGAGGATGAGGAAGGCACAGCAGGCAAGAGAGCCTGTCCAGTGGGAGAGGTAAGGTTTGAGAGACGAGGTAGGAGCCTGTCAACGAGAAGAAGGTTGGGTTGAGGACCCTGAACCACGATGGTTCCATTCCGATAGGCATTAATGATCACCCTGAAAATGGCAAAGAGGTCAAGGAGAACCTCCCAGCGGGTGCCACCATTAATGGGAGAAAAGGCGATAGGAGAGAGAAAGGTGACCATGTACCGGGTCAATAGGTCGGGTGAGGTAACGACAAAGAGGATGACTGTGAGAGTCTCTCTGGTGGAAGCGATGACATAGGTGTCTGCAATAGGAAGGCCTGGGTTGGAGCCCAGTATGTCCTTCTTAAGTTTCCTCTGGCCAGATTTAGTGATAGGAGAGGGATAGGAAATAGAGATGCAGTTAAAGAAGATAGGAGAGATAGATAGCGACATAGCTAGCTGCAGTGGTGAGGAGGAAACTTACCAGGCTGATGTGCTGGGGCTCCTGAAAGGGGGTGGGGTACAGAGGGGCTTGAGGGGAGGGCACTGAGGACAAGGTAGGACATGCAGGACGCTAATGCAGGATGTACTCAACAGCAACACTGTTTGTAAAAGAAGGTAGTAACAGTTGTGCACCCACCAAGAAGCGATTTTAAGAATGGTAACAGCAAGTACACAGCCAAGTTCGATTTTAGCTAAGGCAGAAAGAAACTCAGTGCACCAAGTATGCTGAAAAGCACAGTTCTGAACCTGATCCAAATTGTTACACAGACAGGCACAGCTAAAAATATTTTTAAGCAAACAGGCACTTTCAAAGCAGGAAGGAGGCCCATTTAAAAATGATGTTTTACACGCATAGCTACTTTCAAGCAGGAAAGGAGGCACAGCTAAAACAATTTTCAAACGCACAGTTACTTTCAAACTGGAAAGGATAAACCGCTAAAACGATTTTCAAACGCACAGCAAATTTCAATGCAGGAAAGGAGGCAGAGCTAGAAACGATTTTTACACGCATAGTTACTTTCAAGCAGTAAAGGAGGCACAGCTAAAACGATCATTGTAACTTGAAAGTCTCTCTTTCTCTGATGCCTAACTTCTATCTTGAGACTTATAAACAACTTTCTTATGGTTACAGTATTCAATTCTGTTATCGTTTTGCTTTTCACTTAGATGAATATGATGATCCCACCGATGATTCTCACTCTTCTGGTTACTTTGTCTCTCACAATGATGAGTTTGATTGTCCCAACAGTGCTTCTCACTCTTCTCGTTACTTTGTCTCTCACTGAGACGAGCATGATGGGCCCAGTACTAATTCCCACTCTCTTGGTTAATTTGCCTCCACTGGGACAATTCTCTTGGTTACTTGACTTCCCGATGGGATGAATATAATTGTCCCAATAATGTTTCTCACACTTTTCATTACTTTGTCTCCCACTTGGACGAGCATGATGGGCCCAGTATTGATTCTCACTCTCTTGGTTACTTTGCCTCCCACTGGGATGAATATGGTGGGCCCAGTAGTGATTCTCACTCTTCTGGTTCCTCTGTGTCTTACTGAGACGAGTATGAATATCGTATTCCTTATACTTGCTACCATCCCCGGGTCTCCCGCTCTTCCCATTACCTTTGTGGTCTTGGGACTGCATCACTGGGTCCGTAGTCTGTCTCACAGACTCTTCTCCCTGGATCAAGACGGCAACTTGGGTATTCTCTTCCTCTCTCCTTTACACCCTCTGTGACGTCACTTCGTGTTTGGCTTCTCTGCTTGGAGAGTGTTACCCAATGCCTTCTCTCGACTTGTCCGGTCTGAACGTCTCCTCCTGATGGCCTGAACTCATTTGCTTGGCTTTCCAGGGCCTTTCTCCTATTTGGTGCAGCTCGGGCACCATTAGGCATTAGCCTCCTCTGCTCAAAGGAAGCTGTGTCGCCTTCTCTTCTTCGCTTGTTCAGCTGCCATCGCAGCTTTGAACTTACCGGGCTTCTCTCTCTCTGGAGTCTCCTCCTTCAACGCTTATGACGTTGAGCTGGGGTTTCCCCTGTATGATGTTACAGTTCTTCTTCTGTGTTGGGCTGATGCTCATTATTATTTCCTTGGTTTTCTTTGTTGCAGTACCAGACAGGTACTTTCCTTCATATGACACATCACAATAGCAGATTTATAATGATTCTTCCTCTTTTCTCGCATCAGGATTTATCAAGTTGGGTTGTTGACTGAGTTGGACAGGGAGTTCCTCATCGGAACGGAGGTCCTTGGCCCCGGGGGGGGGGGGGAGTCTCTCCCAGTGAGGTCCCACTTGCCTCTACCCCTACGCAGGGTATCGAGTAGCAGGCTCACCTCCCTAGCCTCACAAGGAAAGGCTTGCCCCCTGGGGAGAAGTGACAAAATCACATGATTTGTCACATCACTCTCACCTCTTCCTTCTCTTTCTCCCTCTCTACACTCTGTCTCAGCTCAACCTGCCTTTACTCTCTCTCTACATTTTCCTGTATCTCAGAGGTCTCACAGTCTACTTATCGCTTCCACCCTTTGATGGTACTATTCCCTACTCCCCACTACTTCTACTACTCCCCCATCACCCACCCTACTACTAATCCCCTCCTCCACATAACTACTACTCCTTCTTACACTCTACTAGTACTCCCTCCTCCTACTCCCTCTTAACCACTAAAAAAAATCCTCTTTTCACTCTGTAACATTTTCTTCCCAAACACTTATATTCACTTATCTATACACCCGATAGACAACAATACCATGCATGCTCACACTTCAGAACCATTTCCGCGCCCTAGTCAATTCCTCACCTGCTCCACAAAACACCCCCACTGCTCCTTACTTTGTCCTGCAGCTCTCTTGGTCATCCTCCACCTTTACCTCTGACTCAAAACTACACTTCCGACTTTCTGTTTCCCCAATTTACACTTAGCCTCCTCCTGTCATTGGCCTGTTGGCCCTATCCAATCTGGATGTCCTTTTACTGCTGGGGAGGTGTTGCAAGCTGTGTAAATATCAAATATGGGGCTAAACCTCACCCACTTTCTCCAAGCATGCTCATTATGATGGGGCCAGGAAAATATTGAATGCAAGGTAATGATAAGGGGTTGTTGACCAAAGACCCCTAGAGTATTTATAGTTCTTTTTCTACCCTGCCAAATAGTCTCTGGTGTCTTGGGGTGCATAGTGCCGAGCTTGATGCAGCTTTCTCTGTTGCTGCACAATTGCTGCTCTAGCGTTTCTCTCTCTCCTTGCTGTGTCCCAAGGTCTAGCACAGTAATGCCGGCAACGCTGCTGGCTGGAGAATTGCTCCCCCCATTTCGGGTTTCAGCTTTTCGAAAATTGCTTGTGATTCACCTGAGGTCCTTATCTTTGTTGCTACTTTGGCTCGGTTCAGTTTGCTTGATTGTGTCGGAGATAAAAAGAGGCTGGCAAGCAACTTGTTCAAGCGGTATGGTGTTATGTAATGATGGTCTGTACAGTAGCATACTGGCACAAGGGGGAGGCAGGAACTGAGGCCTTCTTAATAGACCTGGCCCTGGGTTTAGGGCCAGCTCTGGATTTGTCTCCATGCCTCACACCCTGGCTGAAAGGGGTCTTTATCCCCTTTTGACAAGGTCATAGTACTCGATACACACCTCCACCCTTTCGATCAAGTCCTCCCTCTGTCATTGATTGTTGACTGACTGCGCCCACCAGCCAGGAAAAGATTCCTTTTACCCCCTAAACCTCCCTGTGACATTGGTGAAGTGTTAGAAGTGTGTGCCTAATAAAACCTCTTGAAGTAATGTTACGCGTCCTTGTGGCAGCCCAGGAGGATAAGACCTTCCACATAGCTTCCTGCTACTGATTCGCGAAAGTACAGAGGTACTTTCAATCACCCAGAAAACGCTCAGGCACAACCTAGGGAAAGGGCTGGTGAACCAATATGTGGACCACAGCCAACTTCTAATCGGGAAGCTAGGCATGAACACCACTCTCCAATGTATCCAACCTATGATATAGGCCCGTATGAGCAGCATTCATATCTGCCCAGGGGGAGGCAATAGGTCTCATTACAAGTGTGGCAGTCCGGAAACAAGGGTGCTGGTAAACTTACCGGCACCTTTGTTTCAGGAGGCCACACTACAATTCTGCCTGCTGGGGCCACTGCGCTCGGCAGGTCTGTCCGGGCCGGGCTTAGCCCGGCAGTCAGAGTTGCCATGGAAGCACCGGCACCTTCAGTGACGGTGCCGGTGCTTCTGAGTCCCCATTCCCATGGAGTCCGATAGGACTCCATGGGAATGGGGACTTACAAGATCTCCCGCCTGATTTCCTGCTCCACCGGGAAGCCAGGCGGCAGATCCGGTGTTATTAGGTCCGGGGCAATCCACCGCTGGGACATTACAAGTCCCGGCAGAGCGGACGTCAGGCAGCAGATCTTGTAAGTCCCCATTCCCATGGAGTCCCATAAGACTCCATGGGAATGGGGACTTGGAAGCACCATCGCTGACGGTGGCAGTGCTTCCATGGTAACTCTGCCCGTCAGGGTCAGACCTGCCGGGCGCAGTGGCCCCGGCTGGCAGACTCGTGTGGCTGTCTGGAAACAAGGGTATCGGTTAGCTTGCCGGGACCCTTGTTTCCAGACCTCCACACTTGTAATGAGGCCTAATGACCTGTAACAGGGCTGTAACTGTATCAGCAGCCCCCTCATACTGTTGCCTTTGGATCAATAAGAGTTAATAAGGCTAATCAATCGGTTACAAGTTCTTGCAGCAGCTCAGGAGGATGACAGACCTTCCTTCTGGCGAAACCAAGACCACCAAGATGAACACGTTATCTTGGAGGAATTGGATGGCAGGGAGGGGGAACACTACTTGGATGCTTGCCCGAGCTGTAAGGGAAGAAAATACAGAAGGGGTTAGCCCACCTTAAATAAGGCACTTTGCTCCCTGCCACCCTCTCCCTGGCCTACCTTGTGAAGGTAAGAGGAAAACCAGGTAACCTGCTGAATGGATGGAGTAGTAAAGATGATATCAGTCCACAGGCCAGAGCACCGTTTCCCAATCCAGAAGAGAAAAAAGAAAACCGGTAGGTCAAGTGGGCCTAAGACAGATGACACAAAGGCAAAGTCTACTAGAATCGGCAGAGCAAAAACAGCAGTCGATCCAAGGGAAAACAGGTCCAAAATGCAGAAGCAGTATCCACGATACTGAAGGAAGAAACAACAATCCACAATCCAACAAATCCAAAGGGAGATTTTAATCAGTCCCAACAGAAGGCCAATGTCGAACACCAAGAAATCCTTACCGGGAAAGCAGAAACGCCAAAACCAAGCAGGAGAACCAGTGGGATGGTCAGAAGCATGGCAGTAGAAACAGAGGTTAATTCACCAGAAATCAGAATGGGAATGTGACTCAAGGGCAAAAACTGAACCACTGAGGCCTGCTTCCATGTAGAATAGTAGAAGCCTTATTGCCAGCAGGTCATGTGAGCAGCTTGTGTGTGCCGCACAGGAACAGGAAAGCTGGTAGTTTGGGGGGGTGGAGTTGTCCGACACTCGCCAAAGGAATCTTCCGGGCCAGGCATGTTGCGTGCGAACCCGTGGGATTGCTAGTCGCTGCACCACAGGTAACCATAGCATAATAATCAATGGCATCCTGATTTCTTGGTGTAACACCCACTGCATGGTGGTGGCTTGGAGGTAAAGGTCCATATCCCATATGACATGATATGATTTGCATCAAATTGCATGAGTTTAGGTTTCTAGGTGCACCATATTAGCCCATGTGGCTGTTCCCTTGCTCCCTGAGTCCAGCAGGGCCTTGACTGGGATACCCTGGACTCAAACAGGCAGGTGAAACTTGCGGTCTGTATCCTCTATAGGACAGACAGACAAGAGGGTGCCACAGGGGGGACTGATGCACCCTCTTCTTTGCCCAGGAATTCGAGGTGGGTTTCTCCTCCTTCCCTCTGATCGGGTGGGATTTCCTCCAGAGGGAGCTTGATACTGGGATGTTGGTGTCACTTTACTTGCTCCCTTCCCTATACCAGATGGAGACTTTAAGATGTGCCTCCTTTCTTCTGGTCGTAATGGTTTCCTGGTCTGGAAACTGTCCTGCTCTTGGAGTGGTCTCTGTAGACACCAGTTCCACAGGCGGTGGGGATTCCAGCTGGTGCTGGCTCTCTTTCCGGGCTTTAGTTCTTATAATAGTTCCTTGCAGTGTGGGGTCTGAGGATTCCACAAGTTTGGGTCCTTTTCTATCTTGCAGAGACTTGCAATGTTCTTCTTTGCCTCTTCTTGGTCCATGCCTCCCTCCATATCCAGAGTCAGGATCCTTTTCCATATTCGTTGGGCAATTGGTTGGCCTGCTTAAATTACATGGGTGTTGTTTCTCAGATTGACAAGGATGATCTTCACCTCTCTTCGATAATCTCTGCTAATGATTCCAGCCCCTAGTCTATTTGGGCTAGACCGGGCCTCAGGGTAATCCTTCATTCAGTCATTTGGAACCTTTAGGCGAAGACCCGTATTGGCCAACGCCTGCTGTCTTGGCGGGGTGTTCAGTTCCTCATCCCTGTACAAAACCCAGTTTGTGGCTTTGGGGTTGATTCTGGTCAGCAGCTTGGTGATCTTGGTGACATGAACCATTTTCCACATCTTCCTGTTTAGTGGACGGCCACTGTAACAGGGCCTAATGATGGTGGATTCTTCTCGACTGTTGGTCTCAGCTAGATTAGGTTCCATACCAGGAGACTTCCAGGAGTCTTCAAACTCTTCTGATGGCTGATCAAGAGTTAATAATTCTTCTTCCACCCCATCTTCCAACTCTCTCGACCAAATGGCTCAGTGCTGGTATTCACCCACAAATCTTTGGTCCTAGACTTCCTTCTGTTCTTTCTCGGCATAGGGAACCTCTATATTGGGGCTTGATGGATTCCACTTTTGACCTAATAATTACTCCCATTCGCAGAGACAGTGTAAGGGTTTTTATTTCTAGGTGCAAGGGAAACCTATCCACTTAAGTGAAGCACCAGAGTCGGGAGAGAAATTCAGTGACTAAGCAAGGAACACTGATCACGGGTCCTGTTCAAGATGAAAGTTAAAGAGGCAAGGGTGGGGAGACCACCAGGGGGCACGGATGGCACGGGCTGCCTGAACAACAAGGCAGGACGCAACAAGATGAAACAGAGATGTAAAGCTGATAAAAGTCCACAGAAATCTACTGCTGTGACTTCAGAGGCAGTGGCATGCAGGTTGAACAACTTGGCGGGTGAGTGTAAAAGCCCCTGGCATTACACGAACGGGGACAGACAGCGGGGCCTAGGAGAGGCCTTGGTACGGATACCATGGGCCGGAAGAGAAGCACACCTTTTGTGCTATAGATCTGCAGAGCCTCAGTTGCATTACGCCAGATCACCACGGTCGTAATTGGGGAGAACCGCTTTGATATGCTCCCCGGCTAGACTACGTCTTAGAAGCTGCACATATACAGTGAGCCCCAACAACACGACATGGTGCCATTGGAAGTGATGGATGTGGCCTAGACCTCAGAGCCTGACCAGGAGAGTGCGCTGGGGTGACTCAGTGGGCTCAGCATAATTCCATCGGCAGTGGGTGCCTGCGGGCCGAAGATCAGAGGGATTTTACACTGGTACATGCAAGTTCCACCGAATACGGAGCTGGCCAGCTGGAGACCCTGCTGAGTGTGACAAAAGAGAGAGGCCCTGCAGAGGGGCTGCCAGGGGGCTCGGATTAGTGCAGCCAGAGGATGCAGATCTCCTGTGGGACGCGCGCTGAGAAAAAGACACCTGGGTAAACTCACACCTTGGCGGGGGTGGAAGAGGTGGACCACCAGGTACTCTGAAGAGTGAGGAGCAGTCTCAGTGGTGGGTGCCCCAAGGGTGAGATCCAGAGCCAGCAGGACTGGAAGAGCATAAAGGCAACTGATGGCGGCTCACCCAAAACAGTGTGGCTGACATATGTACTAATAGAGCAGACCCAGGCATTGTGGAGGGAGTACTGCGACGCAGGAAGCTGAAAGCCCTATTAGCCTTACAGTGTGAAGAAGGTACGAGGGCGATGTGGCCTCTAAATACAAGATTGAAAAGGGAGTGTGGTGGTGAAGGTGCCACGCTACTGCCACACAGCTGGGTACACACCCCAGCAGGGTCTACCTGGGACACCAGGTGCAGTGGACCTGACAGTGCACTGTGGACAGGGCAATTCTACAGGACCTTCAGCTTGAAGGTGCTGCGTGGCGGAGACAAGATCAACCGAGGGATAAGTAGTGGATGAGAAGTAGAATGGAAACAGTGGCCGTATCAAGGAGCGGGGCTCAGTGGTGGCAATCACATCCCTCCAGAAGTATAGGAGGGTGGTAGTGACAGAAGAGTCCCTAGGTGCTCCCCACTCACTGGCGATGGGCAAGGCATCCATCAAGGAAGAAATTGCATGGATCATAGTCCAGATAAGGGCCTTGCAGAGTGACATTCAGACTTCCATCTCAGATTCGAGGGGAAAAGTTGAGAACATTGAAGGAAAAGTCTGGAAAAGAACCAACTAAACGGGTTCTATGCGAGTTTTCTGAGTTTCTTTTCATCGTGGAAGATTTCATCAAATGTTTTGACCCCCAGCAGCTCCCCCGTTTAATCCCCCCACATAAATTATTAGCCCAAACCCACCGCCCCCATATATTTTCAGCAAAATCAGTTCAGAATAACTCAGGGAATTCTACTGCGACAAAATCTGCTGCGGCAAAACCTCCTATTCCCACTGAGCGCAGACCCAGTGGAAGGGAGACTGGTTGCTCGGATGACAGACCTGGAGATCAGAGAAGGGGATGTTAACCTGAATCTCAAAAAAACAGGAGCGGTAGAATAATGTTCAAGTACCTGGGCTGGTGGAGAAAGAAGGGGTGGCAGCCTCACAGGTGGAGCAGAATGTGCAGGACATTGTCAAACTACTCTTCTAGTCAGAAAGGGGAAAAAATTATACAAATTGAACAGGAGCACAAAGGCAGAAGGGTGTTTGGAGGTAGACCCTGCTCTATCATAGTGACATTTCTTTGGCACAAAGAGAAGGCGGAGGTGTTTGAGAGAGCCAAACAAAAGCAAGAGATTGAAAACAATGGCTCCAACGTCAAGCTCTTTCAGGACCTCTCGGTCCGCGCACTTATGCGCAGGAGGGACTGCCGCTCATTGATGCAATGGCTGATGGACAGAGGAATCCGCTATCATTGGGCTTACCCATTTACCCTGCTCTTCGAGATGGAAACTGAGGAGTGTAGAGTCACCAATAGGAAAGGGGAGGAGCAGATCCTGCAGCACTTGTCGGAAGGACAGACTACGGAAGAACATTCTGGCCAACTGGGACTGGACGGTCAGAGGGGCAGGCTTTTTCAGGAAGGACCTTTGAGAAGAAAGAGAGGCAAGGGGGCAGGAAGTTCCTGAAGCTCAGTGGGCCCTCGCCGGTCAAACATACATGTGAAAAGCAATATGCCTCAAGAAATGTAACCAATCACAGCTGTCATCATTTTTCTTTAGACTTTGTGGCTCACTGGGCGGAAGCAGCACCTTCAAGGGGATAGTGGATAGTAGGGGGCTGATAGACATGGGGAGAACGGCACACGCACAACAGAAAGGTTACACGTTTTACTCAAAGCCACACGCCATGTATACTAGAATAGACGCAGGTTGGTGGAGGATAGGCTATGTAGAGAGATCTCCAAGATGGAGGAGAGAATGCATGAGTGGGGAGATTATGACAAACAGAAGTGGAGGCACTGCAACAGAAGAGAAGTCAATTGAGAGTGGTTGAAGTGGGGGACACTATCAGGAAGCTGAAGTTATTGAAACAGAAATGTTACGAGAAGGGAGATAAGGCTAATGCCTTGTTGCTAGCAAGGCTGCAAGCACAAAGAGTGGAACGATGGGTTACAGGGGTAAAAGATGAGAGGAGACAAATTGAGACTACCACTGAGAAGCAGAGATAGCAGAGTACCTCAGGGGAATAGAGCTAGTGACACTATGGGAAGATGGGCTCTCCACACTGGTATCCCCATTTACAGCAGAAGAGGTTCAAAGTGCTTAACGGGAAAGCACCAGGGGAAGATTGTTATACAATAGGCAGGGTTCGAAATTGAGGGGAGCTGGGAGCTATTTAGCTCTTGGTCATAGACCAGGAGAGCCTGGTTGTCTTGAAACTAACAGCTACCAGGAGCTACATTTGGCTCGGCAGGACAACTGGTGCCATACAAATATATCAATATGAAATTAACCATGTGCATTTAGGAACCTGCATAAATGAGCACTAGGACACATCCAGAAGATGTTTAAAGCCTAATGGGTGATATTTTATTTGTATTCAATTTTTTAATTGATTTTCATTAAACAAGGATTAAACAATCCCCCCCCCCCACCAAAGGGACCATGCCTATTAATCCTATCACACAATATCTTCTTAGCATAGTCACATTATGTCCAGAATCCGAATTCTATGGGTGCACCATTGAAGCATATAGTCACTTTGAAGATATATCAACACGTTATCCCAGTTCCATGTGAAGGAGACATGATCCCCTTGGAGCGTGTGGGTTGCCCACTCCAACAAAAAAAAACATTCCTTTTGCAACCAGTCGATGTTATTTGGCACCTGTTTTTGTTTCCACAAGTTAACAGAGGCGTTAAGCAGGGATTTCTGTTGGCAGCCCATTTATTCATATACACTTAGAAACCTTGGGGTATTAAGCGTGTTATAAATAACCTATCATCTTGAAATTCAATTTATACTTAGTCGATTTAATACACCAACTGACATCTAAGGTAAACTGCCCTGCAAAATTCTAGGATTTTATGGTTGCTGCTCTACTGTACGCTGATGACCTTTTTATTATAGATCACACTTACAGGGGAATGAAAGCAATGTTGGAAGAATTGGGTTGTTTTGCCAATGAATAGGGCCTTAAAATCAATCTAAAAAAGACCAAAATTATGTTGTTTGGCCACAGAAAAATTAATAAACCACAAATGAAAACATTGTGGGGTAATATTGAATATACTGGCAACTATAAGAACCTTGGTGTTTTGTTTAGTTGTAAGATCGGGTATAATTTGCTGATTGCAGACAAGACCAGATGTGCAAAGCAAATTACAACTCTCATTAAGAGATTTGTTGATAACTATGCCGGGTACTCTCTGAAGGGGATTCAAATACTTTACAGGCAATGGTTTATCCCTGTTGTTGCATATGGATTGGAAGCACTATCGATGAAAAACCTTCATTGGCTGGACAAGATTGAAGCATATTTTTGGCAAAATGTGTTGTGCTTGCCCTCTGCTTGTCCAGTACAATATATTACACTTGAGTTGGGCCTCCAATCCTTGAGATCTATAGTTGCACAACAGCAAGGTCTTTTGTACCTGAAAGCTATATGCCATCCTGAAAGTGAATTGCTTCGTAATATTGGACTAAAAGTTACCCGACTAGATAAAATTAATAATTGGAACATCTATGACAATGCCTGCGGGTTGCACTTTAAAGAACTTGATTTGTCCCTTGAACGCAGCCGTTGTGGCAGCTTTGAGCGTATGAAATATGCTTTTAAGACTAAAATAAAACAGCAGGATTGGGAAGGTAACTTTGTGCGAATTAGTGAATTACACAATTATAAGTACATTGAGGGGATCGTTTACAAGTACGTACGCCCCCAAATGTATTTCATCTGTTGCCCTGATCCACTTGTTCGTAAATTCAGGCTGTCTATGTGTACGACTCAACTTCCTGTGAAAGCAACATACGGAACACAATGGAAGTTAAGTACTGATGACCGTTGTTGTAGAATGTGTAATTTGGTGTTTAATGTAGAAACTGTGAGATGAACTAGTTACTCTTACCTTGTAACGTTCTTTCGATGGGATGTTCCTCCGACGTATTCCTTATCTTAGATAGAAATCCTTCAGCTTTGCTGGCCTCGGAAAATTTTTTCGCCAGAGGGCGCTGCGCGTCGATGATCGCCGAGTCGATGACCCTCGACGGCCTCCGTGCCGACGTCGACGTCATCCTGCCTATAAAGGCCGCGCGCAGCGTCCGTTGCTCAGTTCCGTTTTGTAGTCCCCAGTAATGTTTTTGGATTAGACTAATCACCTTGAAGGAGCATAGGCTGCAAACCCACAGGAAGTCATACTGCGGGGATGGATGGGAGGGTCGATAAGGAATACGTCGGAGGAACATCCCATCGAAAGAACGTTACAAGGTAAGAGTAACTAGTTCTTCGAAGGGATTGTGTCCTCCGACGTATTCCTTATCTTAGATAGACTCCCATAGCAGTGGTATTGTGACTGGAGGCGGGAGTAATAAAAGTTATGTTACCCTTCCAGAATGGACAGAGTGTAACACAGCCTTGCCGAATCTAGTTTCTTGACTAGAGGAGGAATCCAGGCTATAGAATTTGGTAAATGTATGTGCGGACGACCATGTGGCAGCCGCACATATATCTCGAATTGGCACCCCTCTTTGAAGGGCTGAGGATGTTGCGATACCCCTGGTAGAATGAGCCCTTAGATTTTGAGGAGGCTCCTTTCCTGCCAATTTGTAGCACTCCAGAATGGCTAAAATAATCCATCTGGAGATGGTTTGTTTTGTTATTGGAAGGCCCAACTTATGTCCTGCATAACCTACAAAGAGTTGGTCTGCTTGTCTGATCTTAGCCAATCTGCTGATATAGAAGCTCAAGGCTCGCTTAGGGTCCAGCCTGTGCAGTCTCTCTTCCTCCTTCCCCGGATGAGGAGGAGGGTAGAAAGAAGGTAATATAATCTTCTGAGTGATGTGAAACTCCGAGACTACCTTCGGGAGGAAGTTAGGCTTCACCTGAAGAACAACTTTGTCCTTGTAAAAGATTGTATGTGGAGGTTTACACGATAAGGCTTGCAACTCGCTAACCCTTCTAGCAGATGTCAATGCTATTAGCAAAACAGTTTTGAGGGTGAGAAGCTTCAATGAACAAGAGTGTAGTGGTTCAAAAGGGGCACCCTTTAGGAAGTTTAAAATTAGGTTTAAATCCCATAAGGGAACTTGAAAAGGTTTCGGGGGATAAACATTAGTTAATCCTTTTAGGTATTGTATTACCAATGGAATTTTGAAGTATGAAGGCTCCTCTGCAGTGCGCTTAAAGATTGATAGCGCTGCGAGATAGCCCTTAATTGTGCCAACCTGTAGGCCTGAATTAGCCAGGTAAAGTAAGAATGACAACACCATAGGTGTACCACAAGAAAAGGGTTCAATATTCTTTTCTCTGCACCAGCTGCAAAATTTGTTCCAACGGCAGCGGTATAGAGTTTTAGTTGCCGGCCTTCTGGCCGAAAGCAACACCTCCATAACATCATCCGGAAGGTCCCAATCCTTGTACCTCAACCTTTCAGACACCAAGCGTGAAGGTTGAGGGTCTTGATGGCTGGATGGAGAACCTGACCTTCCTTCTGCGAGAGAAGATCCTCTCTGTATGGCAGTCGAATTGGAGGGCAGATGGACATGTCTAGAAGGTCCGGGTACCACGTTCTCCTGGCCCAATCCGGGGCAATTAGGATCATGGTCTTCCGAAACCTTCTCAACCTCCTGATCATTTGAGGAATGACAGGGACCGGAGGGAACGCGTACAGAAGTGGGAACTCCCAGTCCACTACGAACGCATCTCCTAGAGCTCCTCTCGGGGGAAATTCCCTTGAGCAAAATCTGTCGCACTTCCTGTTGATACTGGTGGCGAACAGATCCACTTGAGGGGTTCCCCAAAGGGCGAAGATCTCTTGAAGGACTTCCTGAGCTATCTCCCACTCGTGAGAGACTGTGCTCTGCCTGCTCAGAGCGTCCGCTGTCAAGTTCTTCTCTCCGGCTAGGTGAATTGCCGATAGAGAGATTCCTTCCTGAATTGCCCAAAACCAGAGCTGCATCGCCTCTCTGCACAGTGGTAGTGAGCCTACGCCTCCTCTTTTGTTGAGGTAGTGCATGGCCACTGTATTGTCCGTCATTATTAGGACGTTTCTTCCCCGTACAGACGGCAGAAAAGCCTTCAGAGCTAGTCTGATGGCTCTCAGCTCCAACAGGTTGATATGTAGTCTGGACTCCGATGGAGACCAACGACCGCTGATGGTCAAGTCGTTGGCGTGAGCTCCCCACCCCGTGAGTGAGGCATCCGTGACTACTGTTATCTCCGGCCATGGTTGCCAAAACATTTCTCCTTTCAGGATGTTCTCCCGACAGGCCCACCACTGAAGGTCTCGGGCTACTTTGACCGGGATCCGAAGGAGATCTGTCATCCTTCCTGAGAACTGTGACCACTGAGTTCTCAGTGCCCACTGGAGGGATCTCATTCTCAGGCGAGCCTCCGGCACGAGGAATATGCAGGATGCCATGAGGCCTAGCAACCTCAGAAAGTCGTAGGCTGGGAGATATTGGGCATTCTGAAATCTGATGACCATCTGCAGAATATCTCGAGCCCTCACCTCTGGTGGCAAGGCTTTTCCCAGGGAAGTGTCCAGGACTGCTCCAATGAATTGGAGTCTCTGTGATGGTATCATCTGTGACTTCTTTAAATTGAGGGAGAAGCCCAGCTTGTGAAGGAAGTGGCAAACATAATCTAATTGTCTCTGAGCCTGTTCCGAAGATACAGCTCTGATCAACCAATCGTCTAGGTAAGGGTAGACATGAATCCCTTCCCTCCTTAGACTTGCAGCCACAACCGACATTAGCTTGGTAAAGACCCTCGGGGCGGAGGTTAGCCCAAATGGCAGAACTCGAAATTGATAATGAGAGCTGCCAATTGCGAACCTCAGGTATCTCCTGTGCCTGGGATGGATCGGCACATGGAAATAAGCGTCCTGGAGGTCTAGAGATACCAACCAGTCCTGAAGCTGGAGGGCCTGAAGGATCTGAGAGAGAGTCACCATCTTGAACTTGTCCTTTCGGAGGAATTTGTTCAATTCCCGTAAGTCTAAGATGGGTCTCAGTCCTCCGTCCTTCTTCGGTATTATGAAGTAGGGGGAGTACCAACCCTTGTTCCTTTCCGCTACAGGTACCAGTTCTATGGCACCTTTCTCTAGCAGGTCTAAAACCTCCTGCAAGAGGAGCGGATCTGGAAGCTTCAAAGGGTTGTTCCCCGGTGGATGACTCTGAGGGATATGTAGGAAGGGCAGGCAGTAACCTTGGGCCACTGTCTCCAGAGCCCAAGCATCTGACGTAATAGCCTGCCATTCCGTCAGATGGTGAGTTAACCTGCCCCCTACTGGTGTTCTGTGAGGGGAGACCTCAGAGTGGTTTTGAAGCGGCTGATGCAGTTGCCGAAGGTAAAGTGGCTCCTGCTCCTGCGGGTGCGGCTTTCTTTCCCCTACCCCGTCCACCACGGGTAAATCTTCCTTGGCCTCTTTGAGCCGGTCGTCCCCTGCCCCTTCCATATGAGGAATAGTAACGAAAGGACCGTCCTCTCCACGATGATCCCGAAGGACGAAAGGTATTCTGACGGATAGCAGCTCCCAATGACTTGGCTGCTGCCTTGGACGTTTGCAGTTTCTCCAAACTGTCATCCGCCTTCTTTCCAAAGAGGGTAGAACCGTCAAAGGGCATATTCAAAAGCCTGGTCTGCACGTCAGAGGCAAAACCAGACTTCCTCAACCACGCATGCCTGCGGATTGTGGTACTTGCCGCCATGGCCCTGCTGATACTGTCAGCAGAATCTAGGCCAGTTTGTAGGGTCTCGCACATCGCATCTTTACCATCCCTGATGATGTTTAAAAATGCGTCCCTTTCCTCTCCTTCTTGGAGGCAGTCAGCCGCTGATGAAGCGCACTCCCAAAGGGTGTGGCTGAACCTAGCGAGCGTACAGGTCGCGTTAATAGACTTTAACGCCATGCTACAGGCAGAAAAAACCTTCTTAGCCATGGCATCATACTTTTTGTCATCCCTATCCTGCGGAGCAGTGGGGTATGCAGATGTGCTGCCTGATGAGGTTGCAGCCTGTACAACCAAGCTCTCAGGAGTAGGGTGTTTTGACAAATATTCAGGGTCAGAACTAGCCACCCTGTATTTTGTTGACAGTTTTTTATTTACTGCCGGGATAATTTCTGGCGTTTCCCAGTTTGTCAAAATCCTTCTCTGTAGAGCAGAGTGAAATGGAACCACAGGATCCTCCTGTGGGCCCTTGTCCAGTATGTCAGTGAGGTCATCCTGCTGAAAGGCAGGAGAAGGTGCAGACCAACCCATAAATTCTATGATTCTAGACATCAGAGCTCTATATGGAGTCTCCGCATGTTCTCCTGGGTCTGGTTTGATAAATTCTGCTTCAGGAGAAGTGTCCAAGCCACTAGCTTCCTGAAGTGCATCCTGAAGATTTTTTAATCTTCCTTCCTCAGAGGCGAAAGTCTCTGGCTCTGGTGATGTGGTCCTCTGTAAATCAATATCTTGGTCTGAATCCTCCCTTTCCTCAAAAATCGAGGTTAAAGGGGGATACATTGGTTTTTGGAATGGTATAAACCCCATTTCCAATGCAGAAGGAGCCATCATCACAGGCCTTGAAAACGTCGATGTCGTCGACACCGACGTGAAAGTACTCGAAGGCGCCGTGAAAAGCGTCGAGAAATGTGTACTAGGCCTCGAAGAACTCGAAAGGATCGGAGTCCTGCTCGAGAACGACGTCGACGTTCTCGGCGTCGAGTCGGAGGTCTTTTGTCTAACCGTTGGCTGTGGAGTAGCCGTGGTTCTTTCCTTCACCGGCGTCGATATCGGCGTCGACGTCGGCGTCGACTCGATCGACTGATGCGCCGATGAATCCTTCGACAACGGCGTCGATGGCGCCGACCTCTGTTTCGAAGGAGTTTTCGACGATGGCGTCGATGATGCTTTATCTCCCGATGGCTCGAGGCGCTTTCGGGTTGACTTTTCCGCCGGGTACTGCGACTCGCGGCGTTTAGATTTTTTGGGTTTTTTACCCGGGGTATCACCCTCAGCTGTCTTCGAGGGGGACGAGGCCGCTTTCTCGAAGACGCTTAGCATCTTTTTCCTGAATTCCTCCCACTCAGCTTGCGAGCTGCGTTTTGTGGGGCAATGAACTCTCTCAGGAGAACTCGACGAAGATGACGAAGGGGATCTCCTACGTCTCTTCTTCGAGTGTCTCGATGTCGACGAGTGGTGGGAGCCACTTCGTGATCTAGATCGAGAGTGTTTTTTATGGTGAGGAGACGAACGTCTCGACTCTACCGAAGAAGCTTTCGAGGAAGTTAAAGTTGACCTACCTCTCTCGAGCTTCCCCCTACGCTCCTTCAAGGCTTTCGCCGTCATGGAAAGGCATTCCTCACACTCCGAACTCTGGTGCGTGATTCCCAGACACCACAAACAGACCCTGTGAGGGTCCGTCAACGACATTTTCTTCCCGCAGTCTCGGCACTTTTTGAAACCGGACCGAGGGGTCGTCGGGTCGGAGGAGGATGCCATCGATATCGAGGTAAATAGTTAGTTATTATATACGTTATCTTGACGAGAACTGAGCAACGGTGTTCCGAGGCACAACGAAGCGCGGAAAAACGGAACTGAGCAACGGACGCTGCGCGCGGCCTTTATAGGCAGGATGACGTCGACGTCGGCACGGAGGCCGTCGAGGGTCATCGACTCGGCGATCATCGACGCGCAGCGCCCTCTGGCGAAAAAATTTTCCGAGGCCAGCAAAGCTGAAGGATTTCTATCTAAGATAAGGAATACGTCGGAGGACACAATCCCTTCGAAATGTGTTGACAGGATGCCCTACGTTACAACTCCAGTATTTGCTCAATTATGAGAGCTATGTACATTACATGTCATTTATTCAGTTTGATCACTTTTGGAGTAGGTGATTGAACTCTGAATACGAATATTTACACATTGTTCTATACAAAGTTTGGCCCTCTGTACCTTTACTATCAGAAGTGGGGAAGTTAAGCTGTAACTTTGGAAACTGTAAATATGTGTGTTACATCTAAGTTTACATGTTGCATGAAGGCTAATTATAGGTTGATGATTTTTATCTTGTACTGATATTAGGTATGTAACCAATGATTTTGTGAAGTATACATTATTTTTAAGAATTGAATTGTTAATGAAAAGTAAACATTAACTATGATCATTATTTGTGTGTCATTCTTCGTTTTATGAAACAAAGTTGTAATAGTTCTGTGAACTAAAAGACAACTAAACAAATAAATAAAGAATTACTATTTACAAAACATATAGGCAATTAAAAGAAAGGGCTCGTGCCAACACGATTTTGAAATTAAAAAGTTCAGAAGGGGGATATGAGACTGCCAATGAAGGGATTCAGCAAATATTTAGAGATTTCTATTCCACATTTTATTTATTGTTTATTTATGCAGCGCTTATACACAGGTGGAGTGCTTCAAAGCGCTTCAAGGCGGGAAGGGGGCAAGAGAATATAGAAAAACACTCTTAGGCCTTGAAGTTTCCGAATGCTATAACAGAAAAAACTAGCATACTAGGCCTGACGGCATTTCTCCTAGTGCAAGTGCATGAAATGTTACAGTTTTGATTATGCTAGAGAGGGGGGACAGAGAAGGGGTGACAACAGGACAGACAAACTTACTAGTCCTAGTACATTCAGGTCATGCATGCATACAGACGAAGGTGAGGAGGTAGTTTGGTGGGGGGGACAATTACGTCCAGTCCAGCAGGGCCCCGGGTTAAGTGCAGAGAGAGGTTGCCCCACTCATGGAGCGAAAGTTGAAAGTGCAGTAATGCTGAACATAGTGCAGCTTGCCGGAGGCAAGTGCAAAGACTGGCGGGGGAACCTGGTCCCTTAAGGCTCTGGAGGTGAACCAGGCAACCAGTCAGCAAAAACTGAACAGAGTTAGGGAGGAGAAGGAGGAAGGAGGGTGAAGAGAAAAGAACAGAGGTTAGCAAGGGAGAGGGAGAGAAATGGAGGAAGAGAAGAGGAAGGTCTTGAGGAGTTTCCGGAATTTAAGGTGCTTAAGCTCAAGACAGAGAGAGGCAGGGAGGCTGTTCCAGAAGGAGGCACCTGCAGAGGATAAAGATCTGCCCCCAAATCTGTTTGTGAAAGCGGCTCACCTGCAGAGAGTTGGAGGAGGACGAGCGGAGGACTCTAAATGAAGAGTATTTAGGAAGAGAGCGTTTTATATAACTCTGACAAATCAAATGGAAGAAGACAAGCGGTATATCTGAAGATGGTAACCCTGACAAGTAGTACACATGAGGACAGGGAAAGGTGGGAAGGGGAAATTTAGGAAGGAGAGGTGATGAAAGTGATCCAATTGCTACCCAGGAAAAAGGCCCCAGGACCAGATGGTTACCCAGCACAATTCTATAAACAATTTCGAGCCACTTTAACCCTGTATCTTACAAACATCCATGAACGAAGCGAAGTTGGTGGTATTCCCCGAAACAGACACATGCTAATTTCTGAAAAGTTTATTGGAAAGAACGGCCATAACACGCACCCCAGCGGTATTGGTATCATTGGATGCCGAAAAGGCTTTCGATTGAGTTGAATGGTACTTCCTGTTTCAGACTTTGGAACACATGGGGATGGGCACAGGGTTTCTCCAAATTGTGCGGTCTAATTATCATTCTCCGCAAATTAGAACAGTTATAAATGGGACACTATCGAATAATATTGCAATAACACAGGGTACTAAACAAAGATGCCTCCTATCCCCTCTTTTATATGCTATCTATCTATCTATCTATCTGGAGCCCCTTTTGGCTCGGCTCTGGGATTCGGATCAGGATAGAAGTATAGCAATGCCAGACGAAGAACACAAAACAATGGCGTTCGCAGACGACATGCTTATAGTGATTGCGGAACCAGAAATATTATCTGACTTGTTGTCATCATATAAATCCCTCTTGGAAATCACTCTATTCGAGATACCATTCGTGCCTCACACATATATAACACAAACCTAATATCTCCTGTTTCTAATGTTTTCTTAAGTGAAAGTTCTGAACAAAATCACTGTAGAAACCTTAGACATTATGTGAACTCCATCTCCCATAAGGCTGCAGATACTGTGACGAGGAAGAGGAGTGATTAGTTGATGTAGATTGAAGAAGTCTCCAGCTGTTTTGGAAGATCACAAGTGCACAGGACATTTAACAATGCTGTCCGAGAGTAGGAGAAGGAAGCAGTATGTGAGAGGACCACACCAAAGGAAAGCGAGAAGGTAGACAAGTCCAGAAAGCAGCATGCAATCATCCAAGCTGTTTACCACCATGGGGCGTAACCAGGATAGACACTGCAGGGATCGCTGGAGGACTACCAGAACACTGGCAGCAGCAGCAGAGCTACCGGAGACACACTCAGAGGCAGCAGTATTTGATCCCGGTCGCTGACAGAAGCCGGCAGTGAGCTTGAAGCTGCAGGGAGACCAAGGCAGGGAGTAAGGGAGGCTGTTCCAGAGAGGCAGCCTCATCGAGACAACGTGTCATTTGTTGGGTATGCTACGAAACACACCAGCGAATTCACCCAAAGCCATAGGGGACCCCAGGGCGTACCGACAGGCATATAAGCCAACAAAACATATAAGAATATTTGAATACCGTACAAATGAATTGCAAAACCAAAACTTGAACAAGTCTCCATATATCAGATGCCAATGTGGGGAAAGTTGGAGCAAGGGTAATCCTGAGTAAGTGAATTGTAAAGAAATAAGCAAAGCAGCAGAACTTGAATAAGTTCCCATATATGCAATATCAATGTGGGGGAAGTTGGAACAAGTCATACCCCAAGCAAATAGAAACACTGTAAAGTGATGCAATTGTGTAGGGTTAAGAGACAATGGGCCTCATTACGAGTTTCACGGCAGCCATGGAGCTGTTAGCTCCATGGCTGCTGCCAAACCGGGCTCCTTTACCGGGTTCCCAGAATGGGGAATTACCGGGCCATTCCGAGTAGGGAGGGCCCGGTAATTCCTCCCTGTGGGAACCCGGACCCAGACCTTCCCCTTTCCCATCTGAGCCCCCATAGGGCTCAATGGGAATGGGAGAGGGCGCTACCAACGAGCCGATTACAAGCGGCCCGTTGTTAGCTCCCTCTTGCCCTAGCGGGACCCTGTAACGACGCCTGGTTTTACCAGGCGTCCTTACCGGGTCCCTTTGAGGGGACCTCGTAATTTCACAGGTCGGGTTTAACGGGCCTGCCTCCATTAGCGGAGCCCGTTAACCCGTTCCGCCCAATTAATCCGAGAGGAAGTCCTGGTGAAAGGAATACACCAGGCAACTCAACATTTGTGGGGAGATACTTGGCAGGGGAGTATACCATGGGATCTATATAACCCAAAAAGGCGAATCCTGGCAGGAGAGTATACCAGGTAATCCTGAAAACATTGAAACTGAAGAAGTCCCGGTGAAAGGAACACACCAGGCCATGGACATTAGACGGGGAGATGCCTGGCAGAGAAGTATACCAGGGGATCTACATAACCCAAAAGGGGATTCCTTGCAGAAGAGCATACCTGGTAATCCACTCAAAGTCTATAGCAAGATACATGGCAGGAGAGTATACCAGAGGAATGGAAGAGTCTACTAGGGAGTCCTGGTAGGGTGTATACCAAGGAGTCCATCAACGTTGTATAAAGACTCAAAGCACATGGTAAAGGAGTATACCAATCACAATTATGCCATCCTAAGGAATTATCATTTGAAAGAGACACTTTTGCCATTCTGAAAGAATTATTTTGTGAAAGAGACACTTTCGCTATCTTAAAGGAATTATTGTTTGAACAAGACACTTTTGCCATCCTAAAGGAACTGTTCTTTGGAAGACACTTTTTGCTATCCTCAAGCCATCCTAAAGGAATTGATGTTTGGAAACAACACTTTCACCCTTTCAGAGGAATTGTTGTTTGAAAGACACTTTCTGCTATCCTCAAGAAATTGTTATTTGTAAGAGACACTTTCACCATTCTACCTACATCCAGGGGAAGGGAACTACCCTCTGGATCCAATGAGTTCTGCTTGGAGAAAGTTACTTCTATTTGATTTATTATTTTATTTGTTTTGATTATGAACACTTTTTGCTAAGTATAAGTTTAAGATATTTCCTCGCAACCTTAGTTGGACATTTCTAGTGTGAGGGTCAAATTAGAATGTTTTGGACACAAGGACAGTTTGTACGTTTTTGACGACTTGACACAGACTGATCTATAGTTTTGGTTTCCTAGGTAGGGAAACCTTTGCTAGGATAGGGACAGAGAGACTTTCATACAACCCTTTTGTTTTAATAAAGATGTCTGATGTTGAGAATATTACTACTTTGAGTCCGCATCTCATTTCTGACTGCTCACACTAGAGACAGCTGAGGATTGGTTACATTTAGCTTTGCAATTACATTTGCCCAAATCATTAAACTATGTTTTTAGACTAAGGGCCTCATCACAAGTGGGTGGTATCCAGCGGTAAATCCACCGGGGTACTGTCCAATGCAAATAGCATTACCGCAACTCGGTCCGGTGCTATTAGTGCCAGATCCTGAGTTGTGATATAGTGGTAAGTTCCAATTTATACTGTGTCCATTGGACTCAATGGGGCATTTTCAGCGCGATTACCGCAATGCTAATACCGCTGCCGCAATTGCGCCGAAAACGGGGAGGAATTCGGCAGATTTACCCCCCAGCTCAGAGCTGGAGGTGAATCCCCAACTTTCCACCCAACTCATAGCCCAGCTTGTGATGAGGCCCTAAGTGTCCTTGAGGAACAATGGTTTATAAGACTAGGGCCCTCATTACAAGTGTGGCAGTATTTTGCTGGTGCTTCAGTGGAGCCAGTGGTACTGTTTACGGCAACCGTAACCACGGAATCACTGGCACATTACAACATTGATATGATATGATATGGCATTTGTAACGCGCCTATACACAAGTGTTTCAAGGCGCGACGAGGCAGGGGGGGAACAAGGGGAGAACAGACAACGATCCTACTAGGCCAGGTGTCATTCAGATCGTGCAAGTGCAAGGGTAGGGGGACTGGGAAAAGTGCAAGGGGAAGGGGAGAGGGGAAGTGCAGTACATGGTTAGTAGAATACAAGATAAGTAATAGGGCCAGCTGATGGCAAGTGCAAGGAGAGTGCAGTACATGGTTAGTAGAATACAAGATAAATAATAGGGCCAGCTGGTGGCAAGTGCAAGGTAAGTGCCAGGAGAAGGGGCTGTAGGATACAGAGACAGTCCCGTAGTGCAGGTAGGCAGTGCAGGGAAGAGTGGCAGGGCCAAGGACCGAGATCGGTGAGTGGCCAGTTGCAGATTCAGTGCAGGTTCAGTGATTTTAGCAGGGGAGAGAGGGAGAGAAAGCGGAGGCAAAGAGTCGGGTTTTGAGGTGCTTCCAGAACCGGAGATGGTTCTCCTCAAGTTTCAGGGAGGCAGGAAAGCTGTTCCAGAGGGAGGCCCCTGCTGCGGAGAGAGATCTACCCCCAGCTCGTTGCTTGGAGAAGCGGCTGACCCTGAGGTAGTTGGAGGTGGATGAGCTAAGAGCTCGAGAAGGAAGATATTTAGGAAGAGAGAGTTGAAGGTATTTTGGCCCAAGGCCCCAGAAGGCCTTGTGGACAATGCAGAGGGTTTTGAACTTAATCCTCGCGGCCACTGGGAGCCAGTGTAGCGATTTCAGTCCTGGAGAGATACGGTCCCTGGGCTTGAGGCCAAGGACAAGTCTTGCAGTCCTGTTCTGGATGAGTTGCAAAGGGCGGAGAGTAGAGCCAGGAAGATTAAGATAGAGGCTGTTACAGTAGTCCAGCTTCCAGAGAACCAGGGCTCTGGAGACAGTGAGCTTCTGGGGGAAGGAGAGGAAAGGAAGGATACCTCTGAGGAGGTGTAGCTGGTAGTGTGACTTCTTAGAGACGTCAGATGTGTGAGGAGAGAAAGAGAGTGTGGAGTCGAAGATGACCCCAAGGTTTTTTGCCTTGCAGGTAGGAGCAGGAAGAGGGCCAAGGGAGGCCGGCTAGAGAGCTGCAGGGAAGGAGGGAGTGGGTGTGCCGATAAGTAGAATCTCAGTCTTACTGGCATTAAGGCAGAGGTCGTTGGTGGCACGCCATTCCTGGATAGCAGAAAGACAGTCGGAGATGAGGGAAGGGGAAGAGGAGGCCGAGGGTAGCCTGAAAATGAGCTGGGTATCATCCGCATAGCACTGGAATTTGGGACAGAGACCGGCGATGCAGTGAGCAAGAAGTGCCAGGTACTGGTTGAACAGCCAGGGGGAATTGCAGGAGTGCGCATTCCGGCATGCCAGTAACGGTGCAACCGGCATGAAGGAAACACTGTCAAACTAGTGTCAAATTGGTAGCACCACCTGCAACAATACCCAGGGCACCGTTTACAGCATGCCATTGGCAGAAACAGTGGTAACGGAAACACTGGCACCAGAAACAACGTCACCACGGGAACAGGACATTCGCTGATGGCCATTTTGGAAAACACAATCCACTAAAATTCTCCCAGTTCCTGTTGTCATCCGCACATGCAGACACTGGCATTGCACTAGCAGGCATGGCATATCGCATCTCTGAAAGATGGCAGTGGAAGCCGCGCTTCACTGGGCAGTAGCTAACCATAATTACAGACTGCATTGTACAACATGCTGGAGAGCTGTTTGCAATGCACCACCGCCGCAGCACACAAATCAGAAAGAATGCCACCTGGGAGGATCTGGCTTAGAAGGTGTCAGCCATGGCACCTGTACCCTGCATAGTACGTGACTGCCACACGCGGTGGGGTGACCTTTGCCTAAGGGTGCACAACCTGCTGTCAGCCCACCACAAGGAATGCCTGGCCACTGGCGGTGGGACAGGCACACCTATCAAACTCATGCCATTGGAGAAGAAGTGTAGAGGTGAGCTGCACCGTGAAGGGATGGAAGTAGTCTGAGCAGCAGAGGCTGGATTAGGGACACCTAGAGAGGGTGGTGAGTACAACGTGCCACACCAAAACAAACACTGCCGGTAGGCAAATGCAGTACACAACATTCGAGACATGCCCAAACAACATCCAAACACACATATGCCCACCTAAGTACTGTACATGTGCAGGCATTGACAACAAGAGAACCAATACATACACAAGGCACCCTATCCCCCCCAGGTGGCATGCATGCACCATGTGCAATGTGCACCCGTGGCGCACTCGCATACATCCAATCCTGGCATGGTTGACTTCCTACCTGGCAGACCAACACCCCTAAGTGCAATAGTGTCCTTTCTACACCTCCACCTCACGCACCACCTGTGTCATTCCTCTGGGCACCATTCAAACGCTGTGGCTCCCCAACACCAACCTTGCCACTCTGGCCCACTCAATCACCACAATTGCACCCCACTCCCAGTGTAATGCTGATGACACACCACCCACCTACAAATTCCCATCCTGTACTACCTCTCCATCCTCCCTCATACATGAGTGAATGACTGCTAATCATACAACGTGCTCTGCTGATGATCCCTGCCTCAATCGCAGCAAGACAGAGAAGCCCCTCATTGTGACTCCTGCCCCCTGCAACACACCCACTCCCTGGCTACCCTCTATGGGCTCCCTCCCCACACACCCCAGAGAGCCCACAGACCTTGGCATCACCTTTGACTCATCCCACACTTCGCATCTACACATCACAGACCATGGCAAGAGGTCTGATTTCCAGCACCTCAGAGGCACCCACCTCTACTACCCCCAGAAGCCCAATGGCTCCAGTGCACTGGTTCCCACTGGGCCTGAAAACAGCAACAGACTTCCCTCACTCTGCCCGTATCTCCCTTTGCCCCCCATACAAATCCAGAATAGTGCCACATGATTCAACCTAGGCCCCAAGCCCAGGGACCACTTCCCTCCAGCCCTGGAATCACTGCACATGCTCCCTGTGACTGCAATGTATAATTGCAAGACCCCATTGCCCCATACACAAGGCTATCTGGGGCCTGGTCCCCCATGAGTCAAACTGGTGGCAGCCTATCCTCAACAAGTCACCCCCCAGCATCCCTCATCGGCAATTGGCCATGGCCACCCTTGCCTGGGATAGCTGGAATCTGGACCACCCCATCCTTTGCACTGTACTCCCCTCTCCCACTCACATCACTTGAACCTGCCCCTGTGGTTCCCATCAACATGTCCCCAGCCTCCTGTAGCCCCCACTCCCTGCAATACACCCCCTCCCATCTCGGTACCCTTCCTCCTCCCTCCCCTGCACGACATTGTTCGCTGCACATGCATGGTGACAAGGAAACAAGGCCCTGAATGGCCGTATCGCTTAATTTGTCCCCCACCTTCTTGCTGGTGGAGCCTGGTAACACTTGTGTAGTTGCGCCATATGATTTTTCAATGCATGAAGATAGGTTATTTATAACGCGCTTAATTCCCAGAGGTTTCTAAGCGCAGACCCCTGGATCGAACCTGTGGTGCTCCATGTCGTCTTGTTTCAAGGCGAGCGCGTTGCCCCTGAGCTATCCCCCCGAGACAGCATACACCGGCATCATGTCAAACGCTGTCTGAACTGCATGTAGCAAGGCCATAGGATGGCACAGAGGTGACTAACGGCATGCCCATCTCACCCCCACAGGCACATCATGTGGCAACGATCAAGGTGGACCAAGCACCTCATGGACAAGCACACAGAGCAGGAGGGCCACGCCACGCCAAACCGGTACAAAGGTGACACCAGCACCAGCCACGCAAGGCACAGGCCCCATGAGCATGCAACCTGCCCCAACAGAGGCACAGACTGCAGCCCCTGTCGCAACTCCTGCTGCCCCAAGAGAGGCACAGCATGCAGCCCCTGACGCAACTCCTGCTGCCCCAACAGAGGCACTAACAGGACAGCCATTACCACCCCCCCCCTCACACACACACACACACACACAAGCCTCCCATGTACATGGGCCTGTCTACCAAGGACGTTGCCAAACAGGATGCGGGGGACACAAAAGAGGGCATATCTGAACACACCCCCTACCACCATCCCTCATTCAGCCCCTCTGACATCTACAGCCTACCTCCACCACCCACCCCCAGCATCAGAGACATGGATGCACGCATGCAGTGCATTGAGGAATGGCACAAGCAGATAGCAGGACTCATGTGCCGGCACCTTGAGGAGGTCAGGTTGATGCGGAGGAGACCAGCTTAATCCGGGAAAGCGTGCTCGTGCCCTGGGATGATCATCATGCACGACGGTCCTGCTCGCACAGAGGGTTCGTGAGGGCACTGGCTGCGGCCCTAACCCTTTCCCTGTAGGTGGCACTAGAGCGCAGAGACATGGCAGGTTCAGACCCACCCCCAACCCGCACCACGCCTGCCAGCTCCCAACAGAGCAGTCTGAGGCACAGATCCCTGCACCTGTCAGGCTCACCTCAAAAGGGCTGGTCAGGTGTTACTAAGCCATGAAAGTGAGCCGGTTCCAGACATGATGTGACACTGTTGCTACCTAGGGGGTGGTTTTGAGATGGTGTGTTTTGGAGGCTTAGTCGGGGAGGGTCAGTGGGGGGTAGTTGGGAGGGGTTAGTTGGGGAGGCGTTAGTTATGGGGGTAGTTGGGGAGGTGGTAGTTGGGGGTGTGGGGTGGGGAGGGGATGGTGGGCCACACATTTCTTGTTTGTTCAAGCAAAAATACACATGGTTCTGCATATGAATTCATGTCCAGACATTCATTATGTGTATAGGTGTGCTTTCTTTGTGCACTGATTCACGTGCAGTGTGTGGGTCATGTGCAGGTGCTGTGTGTTCAGAAGTAGTTCTCAATGAGTTCCTGGTAGACTGCACACCCATCTCTGTCATCCCTGTGATGGCGTATTCGCATGTATGCAGCTGCATCCTCTTCGCAGTCATTATCATCGTCCGCCGGAGGCATGTCCATATCTGGAGGCAGGGGAATGTTGCGTCGGATGCACATATTGTGCAACATGGCACAGGCCTGGAATATCTTCCCCATTTTCACTTGCCTGAACAGCAGTGCCCTCCCAGAGAGGTAAAGGCAACGGAACCGTGCCTTCAACAGTCCAAAGGTCTGCTCAATTGCTACCCCTGTTCTGATGTGGGCACGATTGTACGCTGCTGTGGCTCTATGGATGTCTCACAGGGGTCATCAGCCATGGTAGTAAGGGGTAGCCGGAATCACCTGAATGGAGAGGGACAGAGGGTGGGCCATGTCATTGAGAAGACTGGAATCTGCATGCATGTTGTGATGTGGATGTGTGACACATGCATCTGGGTCTGTTTGCATGCGGCCCATCAATCACCTTGGTGCACCATGTGACAGATAATGCTGGTCGGGGCATGTGTGGGATCTGACTGCCAGGGACGGGTTGGTGGTGGTGGGTGGGGCATAGTGAGGATATGCTGTGATTTGTGACATGGGAGTGATGAATTCTGGTACGTGTGGTGCATTACATGTGCCTGTCCATCCGTGGCCAGATTGTGCTGGTGTGTCCTTCTGTGTACTCATGTGGTACATGCCAGTTGTGGGCACCCACTCTAGCATGTAGATTGTGCCCCTGCATTTGCATGGTGCCTGTGGGCCATGCACTGGTGACAGTGGACACCCCCCCCCCAGTACGCAGGCAATGTGGTTTGTGTGTTAATCCTTTGACTCACCCAATAGCCTGGTCCGCTGTCCACTCTAACGCGCCATGTACCCAGGCACGATGCTATTGTGCAGGACCATGGAGTCATGTGTTGATCCCGGGAAGCATGTGCGCATCACAGATGACCTGCACATTCATAGAGTGGTACAGCTTTCTGTTCCGATACACCACCTCTGTGGTGTGGCCAGCCACTAGCTCTATGTGTGTGCAGTCTAGTGCCCCCAATACATTAGGCATGCCTGCAAGGGCACGGAATCGGATCTTGGTGACGTTCACCTGTGCTTGTGTCGTTGGAAGGGCAATGTGCTGGGACACATGACACAGAAGGTCCACTATTGCAAGGATGGCCTCTCTGTTCAGGCGGTAGTGTGTCTGCCTGTCAGTCAGGGACGAGGGTTTGGCCATTGTGCATGGCACTGGTGCACACCTCTGGGGCACAAATGGCTGTCCATTGTTCCTCAGCATCCTCATCCTCCTCCTCCACTGCCTGTCGGCCTGTTGAGACTGTTGCACCTCGAGCTCATAGTGCGGCACTCCTGCATGCAGCACCTCCATGTCCATGACTGCTGCTACAAGTGGCAGCATGGTTGTGTTGGAGGGTGTGTGCGGTCCTTTTCTGCAGTCCCTGTGCTCATTGTGTGCAGCTGGGTCAATTGAGTGCACCTGTGGCCTATTCCTATACACCTGGGCCTGGTTACTGCCTGCTCCACAGTGCCAGTGTTTCTGGTACGGTTTTCACAGTGGCACCAGCATTTTTGGGCCAGTGTTTCTGGGAAATTCAGGGTTTCCGGCATTGCTTCACGTGGGTCCCGCAGTTTCCGTTACCTGTGTTACCAGCAACGATGGCACAGTATACGCTGTTGCCGGAGCCATTGTTACCGGCATTCCCTCTCGTAGTGCGATGGTCCGGAATGTGTGCCGGTAATGGGAAGTGAGGGCCTAGGTTTCAAATCTATGATTCAGAACTGCTCCATTGGAGGTGTTGAACATCTGAAGACTACCCCACTGTTTGCATTACGACCTCCCTTTTCATTTGTAGATGTCCTTTTATTTCCAATAGGTGGTTGTTCCAACCCCTGATGGGCACGTAAATAAAAACCTTTGTTTGAACAACTTTACTCTGTCACATGTGTCATTGGTCGATCTCCTTAAAGGGCTTATCAAAGTTACAGTATGCAGGAAAGCACAGAATTCGGCTCTGTGTGATATTACCGCATTTAAAAGACCGAACACAAAGAAAAGACTGATTTTCCGGCCCTTTTTGTGTTGACTTTTAAATGCGGCAATATCACATCCTACCCCCACCAGCCCCCTCCCGCATCTCCCCAAGATGACTCCATCCACTTCCACACCCTCGCCCGCCGGATTTTATATTCAACGAGGGGTTTGACCACCCCAAACCCCATTTTCCCCACTTAAGCCCTTCCCAGCACAACACACACCAAATCGGCACAAATACGATCACAAAAACACGCACACACTCAACTGACAGCCCCTGCGGTGTGCGTCCGGGGCTGAAAGATCGATTTAGAATGACTGCTGTGCGGTCACGTCATTCGAAAACGATCTTTTTCTTTGTTTGTCCATTGAAAACATAGGACCAAGAATTCAGCTCAGCATTATCACTTATCATACGCTGAATGATGTAGCAAGGATCATGTCCTGGGTATCAAAGACAACATCCATAAGAACAGCACCCTCAAACACAAAACTCACTGTTTTTCTTGTTGTTTGCTCTGTTTGAAAACTGCAAAGCCAGACTGAAAGGACTGGTTGATTCCTCCAGCTTTTCCATCTTTATAGAAGCAGCAGGCTCTGTAGGCAACCAAAGAAATACAATGTTAGGATTCCATTCAGAGTAATGCCTACTCCTTTCACCACAAAGCTTGCATGCTGATGACATATAGCTTGCTCTTCCTGCTTAACCAAATGCTGAAAAGAAGCACTCATTCATGACTTGGTCCAGCGTAACATATGATATATCTCCCAACCCTTAATCTACCAAACTGTTGTGTTTGTGGCATATGCATTCCTTTATGTCTGACTACCCATAGAATGTAGAGCCCAATGCGTGGCCGTGACCTAAGCACCTATAGGTCAACACACTGTCCCTGCTTAGTGTATGAGGCATTTGCTAAAGCAGCCACATTCTCATTTGGGGGCAGAACACGAAGGAGCTGCAACCACTAATCTTCTACCATGAATCTGAGCAGCCTTAGAATACAGCACACAATCCCTAGCCATGCTCTGAGCACCTGCGGGACAGTACGTATCCGATTCCAAGGGCATGAACACTCTTAGGGCACAGTCCCTAGCATACATTGGGTGTGGCATAAGTAGCAAGGGGCACCCCCGTTTCCCCAAGGCCCAACCTGCCATTCTAGAAAGCCATAGTACAGGACACAGTAACCCCTGCTAAGGACAGATGTATACAGTGCTGGCGTGTGCTGTCATGATTTCCTGGATAAAACAATAATGCCTTAGAGCAGTGGTCTTCAAACTTTTTTGGCCAGGGCCCCCCTGAGCAAAATTTGGGCAGGTCGGGACCCCCCAGAAATGCCAAATGGACAGTATATATTGCGCGCCGTCACCTGCTCCCATCAAAGTCGCTGGGCTCCCTCATCCCACTCCTACCCAGTCGCTGGTCTCTCCCCACCCCATCACACACCCAGGGCTCTCCCCACTCTGCTCCCATCACTATCCCATGGTTCCCGCCCATTGTGCTCCCACCATAGTCCCTCGGTTCCCCCATCCCGTTCCCAACACAGTCTGAGGGCCAGTGGCGGCTGGTGAATCTTTTTTAAGTGGAGGGGCATTAAGGGGAGGTTCGGGGGGGTTTCCCCCTGTGAATTTTTTTTTAAATAATAGGTTAAAATGTTGCATTGTAGAGCATACTTTTAACAAAAAATGGGTAAATAGCCAAACAGTTTGCAATTGTTGCTGGGAGTCCAGGGGGCAGGCATTGATATTTTATTTCTATCGCGCTCGTACACAAGTGTTTCAGAGCGTGACAAGGCAAGGGAGGGGAACAGAGGAGAATAAAACAGCGATCTTACTAGGCCCAGTGACATTGAGAACGCGCAAGTGTGAGGGGAAAAGTGCATGGAAGGGGGGAGAAGTGGAAAGTGCGAAGCAGAGGAGAAACAGATAAATAACAATAAATAAATAATAAAGGCAACAAACAGTGGTAGTGCAGCCAGCAATTTGCAAGTGCTACGTTTAAGGCAGCAGACAGGGTAGGTCTGATAAGTGCAGGAAGAAAGATGGTTCTCCTCAAGTTTTAGAGTGGCAGGGCGCTGTTCCAGAGGGAGGCCCCAGCCGAAGACGGAGATCTACCCCCAGCTCGTTTCTTTGATAAACGACTGACCCTGAGGGAGTTGGAGGTAGAGGAGCGAAGAGCTTGAGAGGGGAGGTATTTGCGGAGGAATAGCTGAAGGTATTTTGGACCGAGGCCCCAGAAAGCCTTGTGGACAAGGCAGAGGGTTTTGAATGATAGATGTCCGGTAAAAAGATACCATCCCTGTCCCCTGGGCCCCACTGGTCCTAACACAATGAACATGATTATGTGTATATGCAAGGCGCTGCACATTCATACAGCAATCACTCTATCATTCACATGAGCATCCATCACCATACACTCACTCATAACGCATCCATACACATGTTTAAATAAAAACAATGAACATAAACGTACCTTCTGCATTGGCCTGTGTGTGGGTGCTGCTCCAGCTGCTCTGTCCGTATGTGCGAGGAGGCGCAGGAGCTCCCTCTCGGACATACAGACATGCAGTGCCCCAGCCAGCATTTCCAATGAGCTATGCAATGCTGGCGAAGCAAAACGCCCCAGCACTTGCATGGCTCAGTGAGCATGTGCGGCTGGGGAACTAAACTGAACTGTCAAAGGGAAACAGTGTTTCCCTTTGACAGTTCAGCCAGCCCAGGAGCACTCCATTAGCTGGATAAAGCAGCTGAGGGAGTGCTCACTGTTTCACTGGGCTGGCTCCTTAGCTCCTCCATAATGGGTGAGGGGCCACTATGCAGTTAGTAATGTTGACCATTGTTGCTGAATATATCACAATTTACTTACATTTTAACACAAAGCACCCCTTTGGGTACTATTGAAACAGTGGGCTTCATAACTACTCTGGCGGTAGCTGTGCCGGTAAAACCGGCACGGCTGCCACTGGAGTTGCATCCGGGTCTGGCACCCGCGAATGGGCAATTACTAGGTCATGCCGAGTTAGGCGGACATGATAATTGCCCTTTCGAAGGTGCCGGTAGATCCCCATTCCCATTTGAGCCCCATATGGCTCAAATGGGAAGGGAGAGCTCGGATGCACCGGCACCGTTAATAACGGTGCTGGTGCATCCGACGAGCTGAGGTCAGACCTGGCGGGGGCTGTCAAGCACCCACGAGCACAACTCTTACTATGGCGGAACGGTAGCAACGGTGCCGGTAGCTTACCAGCACCGTTGTTACTGGTCCGCCATAGTAGTAATGAGGCCCAGTCTGTGACTAAAGGAATGAATATCCATTTACAACTGTGGGCCACTTTTTCATTGTTGCCTGAGACAGTTTCATGCTTCAGCCCGCCCATGTGGGCCACCCCTGCCCATTTCTCCCAATCTAAAAAAAAAAAAAAAAAAAAAAAAATCTTTTTTCATGCTGAGCTCTCAGGGCCCCCCTGGGATGCACCCGCGGACCCCTAGGGGGTCGCGACCCACAGTTTGAATACCACTGCCTTAGAGGTCTGACAAGCAAAATGAAAAAGCATAAACTTCAAAGATGGGCTGACTGCAAGTAGGGCAATTCAGCCATTCCCAAACTCGATTCTCATCACCTAATGCACTTTGCACCACTTTCAATTAGGGTGTCAACAAACATAAACTAGGTGTCTGCGCTGAGTACACATGTGGCACAGAAACGACTTCAAATTTGAGGTCCAAGCAACCACTCCATATAATTACAGAACTGAAAATATAACTAATTAACTGAGTAACACAGATTAGGGCCTTGGGTTTATGTTATACATACCTGTCTGAACAGTGACTGATGTATTCGGTAAACTACTGAATCTGGCACTAATTCGACCTCTGCCATCCAATAACTCTGTGAACCTAGAAAGTCAAAAGAGTCAGTGAGACATAAGAGATTGAATCCATCCTTTGCATCTCTCACCATCTTCTTTCCGATTGTCTGAGTAAAAAAAAACATATCTACAAGGCTATGTGGTCTACTAGCAGACAGAGTAGAAGGGTTCCCGGTTGAGCAAGTAGAGGTACGTACATAACCATTTTCTGCTCTTAATTTAATTAATGTTGTTTGGTCATAGTCAATTTTGTTGTATTCTGTCAACTTTTTACTGTTGTGTTTAGTTTAGTCTATATGCAACAAAAAACAGTTCAACATCATTGTACTTGTTTTTTTTATTTTTACTCGAGTAGTATTTCTGTAATCTGAAAACAGACTTCAGCGGGCACACAGGTATAGTTAGTTATCTAAGTAGGTCACAGAGTAATTGTTGTGTTACTGTCCGTGCACTGTCATTTGCCATCATAGATTTAAGATGACTGTCTACATTAAGTGTTTGAGAGGAAGGTGAAGGAACATAGGTAGGAAAAGAAACAGTGGTAAGATCAAAGTAGGCCTCAAAGGCTGCATTACGGTTCCTGAACAGTGAGAGATGTAGAAGGATAGCGAGAAAGAATAAAGATGGTGACAGAGTGATGTGGAAAACCGTGGGGACAGACATAAATAAAACAACAGTGAACCTGCTGCTAGATCAAGTTGTTCAGCGACGGTCAGATTTGAGGACCCCATAACCAAATGGGCCCCACTCGCAGATCCCAAGAAGATAGTGCATGGTGCACAGTGTTGCGGGAGAAAATTGCCTGCTTATCACTTAAGGGGGAGAACAAGTCTTGTGTGTTAAAGACATGGATCAGGTGTATTTGTCCCAAAGAAAGGAAATAAAGCTTCAGCATTTGGGAAATCAGGCCTAATGTGGGAGGCGCATAGCCAGAAGACTGCCAGAGGAAAACACAATAGGCATGATGACAGGTTCCCTCTGTGCAATTTTTGTCACTTGTACTATGAAGTGCAAAAGGCAAGTGTAAAATGCAGGCAAAATCGCCCCTTACACCTCTATTATGCACTTCACAGTGCGAATTAAGTAAATACTTCTTGCCATTTCCGCATGGCAGGCAGTGGTTTATATGGATCCCTGTGGAATCATCCTGTCACAGCATTTACGCCAGCATGAAAATGTCATGCTGACGCAAATGCTGGTGTATTTGTATAGTAGAAAGTGGGGAGGGGGACAGAGGGGGGGGTTGGGAAAATGTAAATTCCGCTCCACACCCTCTCTCCACCATACAAATTAATGGAAATGTGGTGGCTTGACGTAAAATGCATGCGTACAGATTTCATGTGTGCATTTTACACATGTATTCTACACTATCCCAGGATCAACTTGAACCTGTGTCGATGCACAAAAGCAGATCCGTCATGTTTTCAGGCCTACAGCATTCTGGGTGAAGTGGGCAGGAGGGCAAGCCAACTCGCACCAAACAGGCAAAGCCCAAGGTACTTTCATTCTAGATCCCAAGTAGGCTGATCACATGATGAAGCAGCTTTCTGCCTCACAATGCTATCTGGTGTGAGTCTAGGCCTGTAGTTTAGTGAGTAAAGTGATCCAGGGATTAGGCATACAGAATGGCCTGGTCCCTTCCTTAGTGGAGTTGGCCTGATACACACTTGTCTGAAGGGGGCCTGCAGCTGCACAAAAACGTAAACAACTTCTTTAGGTTATCCCCAGCCCAATCACTTCGGCAGCGGCAAACAATGTGAAGGCTTCCTACCCCCCAACAGAATCTGGGCTTGCATTTGACCATGCAAAACGGTCTGGGGTACAGGCGTATGCAATGGCCTGGCCTCTCATTTAGTGTGGACAGTGTGGATACCATTATGAGTTTTGGAAATATTCTTCAAGGTGCAGAAAGCCTGTTTCCCCTTCGGTGTACCAATGAGGGATATGAGGCCCTAGGTTTATGGCTAGACCATAAGAAACTGAGGAGTATCTTAGTGACTTAGAATGAGGCTGCAATCTTATATCGAAACATCTGAAAGAGGAAAAGAAACTTCGGGGGTTGGAGGGGCAACGGGGTATTCATTTAGACTGCTGTTAGTCTCCATATCCATGATGAGACCAATTTCAACCAAAAATACAAATTCCCTTTCATCCAACAGTTCTCACAGATCTAAGGAACAACCCTTCAATCAGAGGTCCACCAACTGCTAAAGATTAACCTTATATTTATTTATTTATCTATAATGCGCGGAAACCCACAGGCATCAGGGCGCAACATTTAGATAGTCGACGAACATAAAAAGTTAACAGGACAAAGTGAAAAACAACAGAGATAGGACTCCTGCTTGGTCACGAGAATTATTTAAAAATGGTGGTCTTCAGAGCCTTGTGAAAGGCCCGGCTGTTACCTTCTAATTTAATTGCAACCGGAAGGTCGTTCCATGCTTTAGCAGCCTTTACAGGGAACGATCTACGCAGCCCATTTGGGCGTTTGAAAGCTATGCTGGTAATCTGACCCAGAGTTTTTCAAGCGCAGAGATCTACAAACCAATGCAGTCGCTGCCTCGGCTTACACATACAAGTTGATCACAACTTGCCATCCATTCCTCTCCACTCAGAACTGCATTATCCTTGGCAGGACACTGGTTATGTTCAAACTTGATTACTGCAATGCTCTCTATCAAGGTACCAACCAACGCAACCTCAACAAACTCCAGATCACCCATAACAATGCTATTAGAGCGGCCCTCAACATTCCCAGATCTGCACATATCACTGAAACTAGGAAGAGACTACATTGGCTCTCGGTTGCCCAAAGGATTTCACTCAAATCACTGGCCCTTACTCAAATGTGTAAATAACCAGGCCCCCATCTACCTAGCCTCCCGTTTCTCTCAGTATACTCCTTCACGGTCACTCAGATCTGCCCAAGCACACTGCCTCACGATACCCAGATACAAGCTACAGACAGCCGGTGGTGTTAGCTTCCCAGTCCTTGCTGCCAAACTCGGGAACTCTATGGCTCTCACCATCAGAACCCTGCCCTCCCCTACCTTATTCAAACACAAAGCCAAGCTCTGGCTATCCGCTGCATCTGACCTACTGCCCTCTCAAGCCATCTGATCCTTCAATACCACCTCGCCGGCTACCACCTTGCCCGCCAACCTGTACTGCCTTGTACTTTACTGCCTTGTGAATTTAATATGTTTTGATTGTAACTGTATTCAGGCCAATCATGTACCTATGTGCCATAAAATATGCGCCTGGTTGCCCTTGGGCCTGGTGTACTTGTACTTTACTGCCTTGTGAATTTAATATGTTTTGATTTTAACTGTATTCATGCCAATCATGTACCCATGTGCCATAAGATATGCGCTTGGTTGCCCTCGGGCCTGGTGCGCTATACAAATAAATAAAATACAAATAAAATACAAATACAAATACCTGGTACGCACTGTAAGATGAAGGCTTTCAAGTATGATGGGGCTGACCCATGTAGAAAACATTGGATAATAGACATAGGTTTAAAGATAATCTGTTCTTTTGCTGCCAGCCAATGAAGAGCTCTTCTGTCCCTCGAAATGTGTACACCCCCTGGTTTCTTCTTGATGATTCTTACTGAACTGTGCTGTATTGTTTGGCATCTTGCCAGACAAGAGCTGTTAGCTCCAGTCAGTACAGCGTTACCATTGTCCAGCCTTGAGAGGATAGTTACTCTAGCGATGGTCGTGCAGTTCTTTTTTTGTTGGCAAATGGTCTGATGTGGCTGAGCAGTCACAAGTGATATTGGCAGCTCTTGTTTATTTGATTCACATGTGATTCTGTGCTTAAGGAACCCTCCAATGAAATGCCCAGAGTTTTAACCTTGTCCTGGACCAAGATGGCACAATTCTTGATCTGGAAATTCTTGTATTCTAGGCGAGCCTGCCAAGAGTCAAAGATAAGTATTTCACTTTTACTGCCATTTAGGCACATCCCATTCATGGTAATCCAGGACTCAACAATGTTATAGACTGTCCGCAGGTTGCTAGCATCCTGTTCATACTTGCCGCTCAGTTCAAGTACCAGCTCAGTATCATTAGCATAATTTGTAAAGAAGACTCCGGTACCCTCAAGTAAGGAACAGAGTGGTCTGAGGTATAAGTTAAACAGCACATGGGACAAACCGGCTCTGTCGCACGCCACAGTTGATGGGTGCCAAAGGTGAAAAGGTTTCTCCCCAGTGAATTTTGGACCGTCGATTGGAAAAGAATTATTGGAACAATTTTACCGCCCCTGATGTACAATGACGGACATGTTCCAAGGACCACAGGAGTTGTTAATGGTGAAGCAGGTCGAAGGCCGCGGATAAATAGAGCAAGACAAGTATACAATTGTCCATGATGCGTAGCATAAGAGTCTGAAAGCCGATAAGTGCTGTCTCACTACTATGAGCAGGCCTGAAGCTTGATTGTTGTTTGTGTAAGTTGTTGTTTACGTCTACAAAATCTTGCAGCTGTACCATGATCGACTTGTCTAGAATTTTCAATAAAAAGTTGCAATTGGTGATTGGCCTTAAATTGTTTGGGTCCCTTCGGTCTAGTCCAGGTTTTTTCTCTAGTGGGGCTACTGTGACAGTCTTGATGGATTCTGGAACATAGTTGTCTCTGAATGAGGCGTTTACCACATGCATAAGGAATGGAGTGAAGCAGTCCTGATGTTCCAGTATTATCCTTGGGGGGCAGAATGTTCTCTGCACAGGAGGTTGGTCTCATTACAGACAGTAAAGTCTTCATGTTTCTGGTCGTTATGCGTGAGAACGTGAAACTGTCGACTTTGTGTGTCTTATGCTGAACACCAGGGAGGGTTCGCGTCAAAGGAACTTGAGCTTGGGTGACTCTAATAGTTTCCCTAGCCTTGTGAATCTTTGCCTTGAAAGCCTCTTGCATCCTTATGCAGTCGGCCTGGGTCGTTTGGGCCAGGGCGGATAAAGCCATGGTCTTTTGTATGGATCTCAAGAGCTTGCCAGTGGAATTGGATGCCTCTGTGATTTGGTCATTTAAGACATTTGTCTTGGTTTCCACTCTGTTCAGTTTATACAGTGTTTCTACCTCCTTCGATTAGCTCTTGCTTTCCTATGTCGGACGTTTTAGCCACTGAAGTTCTAGTTTCCTGTTTTTTTCTCTTTTTTGAATTTGCTCTGACAGATTTCCACCTAACCGCGGCTATACGGTCGACCGGTTCTTCAGCAGTGAAAGTGAAAGTAGAAACTAGGGTTCCGCAAGAATCACTTTCAGTTGTCTGTACAATAAGGGAGTTAACACAGACAGCTATCTCTGATGTGGAGATTTTACTAAAGTTCCTAATGACCCTTTGATAGCCGTTCTGGGCTTAAGAGCTGGGCCTTGAGGAACAATCAGAAAATTCAATACAATTGTGATCAGACCAGATGCATGGGATGGTTCCTTAGATGTTAGTTTCTAAATTACGGGACACCACCCAGTCTAAAAGGTTGTTATTTGGCCTAGTTGGCTCATTGTTGCAAAAATGATACTCCATATAATTTATTGCTTTTTCTAGCTCTATGGCCTCTTTATCGGAGGGATTACCCATCCAGCGGTTTAGGTCCCCTAGGAAAAGGGTGGCCGTGTTAGGGCCACAGAAACTGCTTAACACCTGTACTTTCTCCTAATTCGCCATCACCAATGGGGGACGGTAGATTAGTATGAAATTAATGCAGCTGCTTTTCGTAGATGTTAGTTTCATGTGCAGTATCTTGCAACAGCAGGGGGACGGGAAGAGGTTGTATTATTTTCTTGCAATAAGGGCTCTCCAGGTGTCAAAGTCGGTGAAGACCGGCTTGGTCGTGGTGCACCGGCGCTAATGCGCCTGGTCTCCAAATATATACAGAGGGCTGCTGGGAAATGTAGTTTCACGCCCTGCAGGGTACTTCAAAGTAAAACAGCAAAAGAGAGAAAGCGTGCTGCTTTTTACAGGAATACAAAGTTAAGTTGTGCCAAACAGCAACAATAATAATTCCGATAAAGACGACTTTAGAACATACAATTCCAAGGTGCAGTGCAAGATTTTAAAGTGTGTAGAAATTAGTTACCTAATGATTGTCAAATCAAGAAGATGCGCATATATAAATGGTTGTTCTAGCTATTAGGTTCAAGCAATAGGCTTTTTGTTCTATTCACAGGCAATAAAGGCAGTAAGTGGCACTTCTATCCTGTGTCAACTAATGGGAGGCAGGCGAAAGGATGCGCTATAAATAGCCGGCGAAGACGGCTTTTCCTGGTGCGTCGAGTCTCCAAATATATACCCAGGGCTGCTGGGAAATGTAGTTTCCCTCCCTGCAGCATACTTCAATGCAAAACAGCAGCAGAGAGAAAGCGCGCTGCTTTTTACAGGAATATAAAGTTAAGTTGAGCCTAACAGCAACAATAATAATTCCGATCAACACTGCTTTAGAAAATACAATTCAAAGATACAGTGCAGCATTTTAAAGTGCATCGAAATTAGTCAGCTAATGACTGTCAATTCTAGAATATGTCTATAAGTAAATTGTTGTTCTAGCTATTTAAGGTTCAAGCAATAGGCTTCTCGTTCTATTCACAGGCAATAAAGGCAGTAAGTAGCACTCCTATCTTTTGTCAACTAACAGAAGAGAAGGCAGGCGAAAGGATGCGCTATACATAGCTGGCGAAGACCGGCTTGGTCCTGGTGACCCGGGGCTAGTGCGTGCGCCTAGTCTGTAAATATATATACCCGGGGCTGCTGGGAAATGTAGTTTCCCGTCCTGCAGCGTACTTCAAAGCAAAACCTTAAAGCCAGGGAGGGCTCCATATCGGATGATCAAGTTTGGCAAGGAAACCGCATGTTCTGTGGCATGACATAGCAGGTTATCAACAAAGAAACTTAATTTATAGTCCAGGCAACACACCCAGAGTCCCCTAACATCCTGTCTTTCTAATCGGTTTTGGCCAGGGGCTCCACAGTTAAGTAAAAGAGGAAAGGAGACGGGGCATCTGTGCTTTGTATCCCTTTCAAATATACATTTATTCTGAGGTTATTCTATTTGCTACAACCACTGCCTTGGGCATGAATATAGTGCCATCACCATCACTTCCCGTATCCAACATTGTCCAAAGCCCATCCTGGGAAGCAACGAGTATAGAAACTATCAGTTAACCCAGTCAAAAGCCTTCTCAGCATCTAAATAAAACTAGCTCAATGGAGCAGTTCCCAAAGGAGGCCATCAGAGCAAGTGTTTTCCTTATGTTATCTGAGGCCACCAGAGCAAGTGTTTTCCTTATGTTATCTGCCCCATGATGCTCTTTGATAAAGTCAACCTGCCCATTATGTATCAGCTTAGGCAGAGCCTTTACAGATTTTCACATCTGAATTTAATAGAGATATGGCTCTACAAGGCTCACACTCGTCTTTGTCCCTGCCCTCTTTTGGAATGATTGCAACCATGGCCTCTACAAAAGATTCTAATGCTTCTGCCCTCTCTAAGAGAGAGTCATGTTTTGAGAAGAAAAGGTTTCAGTACATCTACATAATTCTCATAGAAGCCAGTCATAAAGCCATCCTTTCCCTGAGCAATCCCTTGCTTCATTTTACTTACCACCTTCTGAATTTTGGGTTTAGTGATCAGGAAATCTAAGATCTCTGCCTCCTCCAAAACAGGCGAGGTAGTCGTAGGGCTCCCAAAAAGGACCTTACCATTTCGACCATACTTTCCCCATCATCAGCATACACACCTTTAATGAAATGGCCAAATCTCTGCTATATCTTCCAAGGAGGGGTAGTGATCCCTCTTACTCAATTTTTATTTTGAAAAAATCTCTGTCCATACTCTGTGCCCATAAGATCTGCTTGGGGCATCTTAACTGGCCACACCAAATGAAGGGGGACTTCACTAGTATCATTCAAGTTAAAGAATGCATCTATCTCCTCTCAAGTAGTGTTCCTGAAGACGGAATCACAGAATAAAGTGTAGTTGCAAATCCACCAGATTTCCTTCTTACACACAGTCCCATATCCATTATGTCCATAGTCATATCATGGTCAGACCACCCTATAGTTTGAATAGCCGCATTTCAAATATGACCCGCTTCCAAAAGAATGTGGTCTCTGTGAGTGTACATCTCATGGGTTAAAGAGAAGAAGGTACAGTCTCTGAAGGTTTACCATTAAACACATGTAAACCAAAAACGATCTGCTTAAAAAGTAAGCTAACCAGTCTTCCTACCTGTCATTCCCCCATCTGCCCTTTCTGAAAGTGAGAACCAGCCCCTCACCAAATCGGCAATCATGTTGAAGTCCCCAACACAGACAAGAAGTCTCCAATTCAGTTCACAACTAGCTCCAATCCTTCTGTGCAAACAAAGTGGGCCCCCGTTTCGAGCAATAGATGGCGCATAGAGTCAACAATTATTTGCCAAGTCTACTCTTAATTTCCAGCAGCTGCCTTTGCATAGCATTTCTGGTCACTAAAAGTTCTAGCCCCATGGATTTACACACCAAGATTACCACTCCTCACCTCTTTTTCTGCACAGAGGCCCATACCAGTAGTCTGAGTTAGCTACATCTAATCCGAAATGCTTCTCCGTTTTGGGAACCTAGTTTCCTGTATTAGATTTATGCCTATTTTTGTTTGCCTGAATGCTGTAGCCACCATTGCTCTTTTACTCAGTGACTTGATACTTTTGTCATTCAATTTAGGCAATCTTTAAACCCTCCATCTTCCCTCTCCCACCCCCTATTATCTTGAGAATCGTTCCGAATCTTGTATTCCAGAGCTCTTATCGCTCATTACGAATAATAAAAAAACAAGTAAATGTCTTATCCGGCACCCTACCCTCTCCCCAAAACAACCATTCCTACCACGACTTAGGAATGCAACTCCCCACCTTACCGTCCTTTCATCTACCCTTCCTTGAAAGAAACTTCCCATGAATAGCAATGCCCTATAAGCCTAGAGCTGCAATCTGACCACCTCAAGACCCCTTTTCTCCCCAAACTGCTAACATATTCCGATCTACCCATTCTCCACAGCTATGCTGTCCCACCCCACAATATATTTCAATTTTTTTTTTTTAATTTTATTGGTTTGTAATTAAACCTTTAAAATACATAAATGTTACAAAACAGACAAACAACATTCATCCATTTCCCTTTCCCTCATTGTTCTACAGAAGTCTGATTTCCCACTATCCCAAGATGTAACACATCCTCAGTCGTTATTTATAGCTACATTCGGGGTCAGCAATCGATTTTCAATTATTGCTAAAATATGTGTTACAGGCAAGACTAGTTTCATATTCCTTCCATTAAACATTTGTTGCCACCAATCTTCAGCGTCCATTGACGGGTGGGAGTCACTCGAAGGGCCCAAAAGACGAGTTCTTTCCGTTCTTAGCCCAACGCAGAAGAGCATCAAATGTTTCAAAGTTTCAGGTGCTTGAAGACAACAACGACAGGTTGGATCTAAATTTGCATATATTGACCAGGCCCTTAGCCGCTCTTTCGTTTTAAACCCGTTTAGCCTGAAGCACATGAACAGTCTTCGGGCGTGCGGGTCCGGAAACAGTTCAACGTATTTTTGTGGGTTATTATATGCCCGGGCTTCAGTTGGAACCTCACACATTATTTTAGAGGACGTTCTTTTTGAACATGTTAGTTCCCAATCCTCACGCCATATTTTTATTTTTGCTGCATTCGGGTTTCCTTGGAGAGTATCTATCTTGATGTCATATTCAGACATAAGCGCTTCACAACGTTTCATCCATAGTGCCAGGACCGCAGGTCCGGAGGAAGTCGCACCATGGAGTACGCCAAATTGCGGAATCTGTTAACTAGTTCTCGTTTTCCGATAAAGTGATAACAGATTCCAACAGACTCTCGCATGAATTGAGATCAATGATAGTTCATATCTTATCGAGGACGTAGCCGTTCCTTTTGGCAACTTAAGGACTTTGGTCCAAAAAATATTCTCAAGAGTAGACCATATCTCCCATGTACAACCCAATGCATTTTCTGCCCCATATGTAAGTATAGGTATCACCTTTTGCTCATAAAAACGTAAAACTGCTTTCAGAGAAAATTTCCCATATTTATTGTTTATCACCTGCGCTTGACACGCCAGTTGTTTGCATTTACGTTTAATCTCAATTTTCCATGGTTCGTCACTGAGGATGGAACTGAGCATCATTCCAAGGTATTTCACATTAGGCGAGATTGTTAGCTTTTCTTGGTTTAATGACCATGTTAGATTTTTTGTAAGCCTAGTTTTGTCACTTTTTAAGTCTTTCAAGACCAATACTTCGCACTTCTTTGTATTAATAGACAGATGGTTTTCGATCACATATTGCTGGATTGCATTGATTTTCCTCTGTAGACCAATCGGTGTTAAATCCAACAATATAAGATCGTCCGCATACAACATCCAGCTCAACCGGGATTTATGGATCTTCGGCAGAAAGATGTTTAAGCCTTCAAAGGAGTATCCAATATCAGAAATGAACAACCCAAACAATGCCGCCGCCAATGGGCAGCCTTGCTTTACTCCCTTAAAGGTGTTAATTGGTTGAGACAGCATACCAGTTTGATCCAGACGAACCCTTATAGAGGTTCCAGTGTGTAATTCTTTTATCGCGGCAACTAGGTCTTTCGGGCAGCCCCATTCTCTCATTTTGTTCCATAGCCGTGCTCGATCTATTGTGTCAAATGCTTGGGAAAAATCAATGAAAGCAAGATAAACCATTTTTTGGGTTCTAATTGCCTCCATTTTAAGTATATTTAACAACAATAGATTCAACGAGCATCCAACTTGCTTGACAAAACCAGTTTGTCTAACGTCTACGTGTTTCGAATCAGTTGCCCATTTAACTAGCTTATGCTGCAACATGGTCGCATACACCTTCCCTAAGACGTCGAGCAAGGCGATCGGCCGATAATTTTTAGGGCATGTTCTGTCTCCTTTTTTAAATATGGGGACAATCACCGCTGATTTCGAGGATTGCGGTGTCTTTCTTTGGAGATTCACTCTCTCAAAGAGATCCACACAGAAGTCTGCCCATAGCTCTGGATGTTGCTTGATCGTGAAGTTAGTCAAACCGTCAGGACCAGGAGCCCTGGAATTTTTGGCTTTATTGATTATACTCATGATCTCCTCTCTCGGGAAAGTTAATGACCAACCTGCAGCACAGTGATCGTCCGGGTTAGCATCACCTCCAGAGTCCTTATATAGTTCTTTGAAGTGTGAAATCCATGTTGTTTCAGATACCATAGAAGCTTGTAAAGCTGACTGGGATGCCTGTGTGTTGTTAATAAGCTTCCAAAAATCACAGGACTTCTTGTTATGCAGATTTCTTAACATACATTCTGAATCGCCTTGGGTCATAATCGCTTTATAAGATTTAAGCCAGTTTTTGTAGTGTTGCTTCGCCTTTCTTATCTTCATGCAACGTATCTCTGGGGCGTCAGAGCGTGCCTGCCGTATTATCCTTCTCAAACGCCGTTTCTGTTGTAATACGGCCAAATCAAAGCAATGCGTTCGGTTCATTCTTGGTTTTAAAGTTTGCCAGTAGCTGAGCATATTCTAATGTCGCAGTATCGCTATTGAATTTATTTGTTATAAGTTCAACGTCCTTTTCAGCTAAACACAGGCGGACTCTACTTGCTCCCACATCGACTTTCACCTGCCATTTTGGTTTAGCACTTACATTTGTACTTATGAATTCCATCTTTAATATTCCATGGTCGCTGTTTGAATTTCGTTGCACTTTTAATGAAGTTACCCATTGATGGAAGTCGGCAGTGACAAATATATAGTCAATGGTAGAACCCTGAGTTCCACGGTTCCACGTCAAAGCCGGCGGTATATCACCTAGCGTGCAGCCATTAAGCACCTGCAAATTTCTTGCGCCCAATTCTTTCATCCATTTAGTTACCAAATTCTTTATCTGAAGAGATTTTGACTGGAAACAGTCTATGTTCAGATCGCCGCAAAGGACTATATTGGCTCCCTCTTGCTCAACCAATAAGCGATCGATGAGACGTGTGACCTCATCAATAAACACATTGGTTCCAGCCCTCGCATGGTTCCAATATAAGTTCAAAATAGTTATTTTTTCTTTATTACTCGAATGTTTGGCCAATTTGACAATCGTAGACTCTTGGATGAAAGGTGAGTGATTAATCGATTTTTCAATGCTATATCCGGATGATCGTCTTACTAGAGTTATAAGACCAGCCATAGGATGGCCTTTCGCTGCTTTTATGGCTGGATTTATAGCTATCTCAAAATCTGATGCAACAGGGCTACTGCTTAACCATGTCTCTTGCAAGCATACTATGTCCAAACCTCCCAACCACTCAGTATTCATCAAATGGGTGAAGCCGCGTGAATTCCAAGAGCCTAGTACACAGTGCTTCACGGCGTCAGCATCCTGGCGTTATCGTTCACAGCTATTATTTAGCGTGCCGGCCAACCATTGCCATTCAAGTGTTTCACCCTGAATACAGATATTTGTCGGGAAATTGGGCTCTACGACACCTTGTTGCATTTTACCTTGTATTGTTATAGTGAGTTTCTCGCTTTCACTTTCAGGTATGGATTTTTTATCTTCATCCGACAAAACCCATTTTTTTCCGTGTTTTAGGGTCTTGTTTTGAGCCATGTTTTCGCCAGATTTTTTATCTTCGTCCACCAAGACCCCTTTTTTTTCATAATTTGAGGCCCTGTTTTGAGCACTGTGTTCTCCTGGCATGTTATGTCTTGTCGTAGTTGGCCCAGTCAGACGTGTATTGACTAATTCAGTTGACAAGGCTGACGGTTTTAATAGGATAGAGGTACTGGAGGCTTGAGGATCTGTCGCCATCTTGGTCTCACGATAAGCTCCAGAATCCCCATCGTCTAATTTATAGACATCAAAACCCAATGAAAAGAGTGATACATTTGCCTCCAAAATAGAAGTAGCTATTAAGGACGAAGTGATGTGTAAGACCACTTTATCATTCTTTTGCTCATCTGGAAATTCCACAATCTTTAAATCCTCAGTGGTAACTGCACGTAAACTCGGTACATGATGAAGTAACTTAATAATGTTACGCCTGTTTAAAATCAACCTGTCAGATGAATTTAATCTCTCAACCATCAATCTGACCTGAGGCGCTTGACCATTGGCCATGAGGGCTTTGTTCCTTACACCCGTATCACATTCGTTAGCTGTGTATTTAGCCCGATCGTTCCTGTGCCTGTCATTTTGCGTTACAAGCTGCATTTCTTGAAATTTAACCTGTCTACATGATTGGTTCTCGTATAGTTCAATCTCAGTCCGGTCATCGGGCCCCCTCCTTCCAGAATTTGTAATACAGGATCCAGACTTCTTGTCCCTTTTTTCCTGCGTGGTCAGGAAGGGCAGATTATTTAAATTGCCGTTTATCAGCGTTAATGCTGTTTTCGCTTCGTGGTTACTAGCCAACCTTTCAAACAGCTGAACTGGTTTTATCATGACGTCCGGCATGTGCTTTAGGCAGGTTCCGTGTAGCTTTTTACGTTTTTCTTGTAGAGTCAAAAACATTGGACTTTTTAACTTCTCAGTCAAATGCACTGATTGTATTGCCGTTTCGTTGGTATGAAGGGCACTGTCAGGACACTGCACTATTGCAACCTGACTTGCTGCAGTAGTCTGAACCTTCGGTTTTACTTTTTGCAAAACGACAAATCTGCCGTCTATGCGCTCTTTCTCCAGGAAGAAAGCTTTAGGACTCTCTTTATTATTACTTTGAGCTTTATCGACAAGAGCAGTTGGCTCCTCAAGATCTTCATATTCTGGCTCGTTATAAGTTGACATGTTTAGCAAATCTGATGATATTTCAGACACCTCTATGATTTCATCACTTGAGCCTCCTTTCGTCGCGCTTTCGTTCGTGGGTATAATGAGGGATTTTTTAGATTCAGTCGAAACAGACTCAAGCTTTCCATTGGCAAGTACGTGTACCACTTTAATATTCCATAAAAATGTTCTGGCCCCGTGCATTTTTTTTCTCTTTTTTGCTGATTGTTTTTTTGTTTTTTTGCACTGCTGAACAATCTGCTTTTTTACAGGTTCCATACTAAGTGGTTTCGCAGCTTGTTTTTCAAATAATGGGAATAACTTTGGCGCTGGATTTGAGATCGCTATTTCATCATCTAAGCCAACTTTATTCCGTTCAACATTACTATTAGACGTAGATTCGTCTCGAGTAATTTCAAGTGCCGGATTTGCTGAGCTGCGTGCTTGCACAAACGCAGTGTGGAAAGACACATCAACAATTTCCTCAATCGGCAGTATAACCGGGCCCAAGTTTCCTGTACTCGTCAACCTTATAGAGACCCTTGCTGCGCTATTCTCTGGTTCATCTATAGTTGAAGTCGGATCTGACTGCCTGGTAGACGACTCTTGAAGATTAAATTTTACACCGTCGGACTCTACTATATTTCAATAATTCAGCTTGATCGAGAACACATAGAGTCTTAGCACGTTTCAACACTTTAGCACCCCTCTTCACGTATAGCTTTTGGTTCTACAATTGTGACACTCTTACTAGCTTCATGCCTGGCCCAGCAATCCAAGCCCAATACAAAACCAAAACATGCCTAACTCCGAACAGTTCAAGATTTAATTGTCAATGTTGTGTTTAGCCTCCTAAGCTTCTGTATTCCAAACATCTTTCCTTCACACTTAAAGGTCCTTGATGTCTTCCCCTGATCCTCTGTTTTTTGTTCCACCAGGTGTTTTATTTATTTATTTATTTATTTGTTCACTTGTATTGTGCTCAAAGCCCAAAGGCAACTAGGCGCAGTTACATACTTAAGAAGGTGGTTGCGTATTGGTTACAAGTCTTCATGGTTACAAAATGTAAAATAATACAAAATACATATTTACAAGATACACATTTACACACAATACAATGATGCAGTCATGTACAATTTAGATGCAGGGTGGTAGCGGGGTCAAAAAGGCAATAGACTACCCCGTTCTTAAGAGTAATGTTTTTAGGTTTTTTCTAAAAGACCAGAAGGAGTGTTGTTTCTGAGATGAGTCGGGAGGGCATTCCACAATTTAGGAGCTAGGGCGGGGAAGCTGGCTCCGCCTGCTTTCTGTCTATTGAATTTAGGTGTGATGAGAAGATTGGTGTACTGTGATCTGGTTGGCCTGATGGATTGAGCTTTGCAGATGAGGTTGCTAAGGTAAGGGGGTGCTTTGTTGGAGATACAAATGTGAGGGAGAGTCAATATTTTGAAATTAATTCTGTCCTGGACAGGGAGTCAGTGGATTTTTGTCCTGATGATGGAAATGTGATCATGTTTGGGGATGTTTAAGGCGGCTCGGATGGCGTTGTTCCGAACAACCTGGAGTTTTTTTTATATTTCGTGAACTCATGTATGCAAACAGTGAGTTGCAGTAATCCATCCTGGATAATATTAGAGCTCTGGGCAGTGTGATGCAGCTGTCAGAAGAGAGGAATGGTCTACTGGCTCTTATCAGTTTAGAAGTCTAAGCAGCTGATGAGACAACCACGTTAACCTGCCTGTTTAAGGTCAACGAGGAGTCGATATACACTCCCAGAGTTTGATTTCTTTGGCGACTGTGATGGTGTTGCTGTCGATGTTGAAGGATTTAGAGGTCTGAGGGAGGTTACCGAGTTCGGTTTGATTGCCAATGATTATTAACTCTGTCTTATCATCGTTAAGACATAATTCATTGCGGGCCATCCATGCTTGGATAGCCAGATAGATCTTGTTATGGTTTTTGGAGTCAGTATCGTGGAATCCAATAATGGGTATTAATATTTGCGTATCGTCCGCGTACATTTTATGGGTGATATCTATATTGTCTAATTTATCCAACAATAGCTTGGTGAAGGCATTATAAAGTGTTGGTGATACACAAGAGCATTGCAGTACACCACACGTACGGGAACTGGAGGGGCAGCTGATTTGTCTGAGAAAACCCTCATGGTCCGGTTGGTAAGGAAAGATTTGATCCATTTGATCAAGTCGGTTGGAAATTGGGAGGCATTCTCTAGATGTTTTCAGGGAATATCATGATTGACTAAATCGAAAGCTGCGGAGAGATCTAGGAGAAGGAGGATGCACAGTTCTCCTTTATCCTTGTATTGGTCCATTTGAATTTTCAGGTCTAATAAGGCAGTCTCGGTGCCATGACCTGGCCTAAAGCCTGATTGTCTTAGGCCCAAAAGGTTATTATCTTCTAGATGTTTTTGAATTTGCAGCTAGGCTACGCGATCGATTATTTTAAGTAAGAACAGTACTGTGGTGATGGGAAGGAAGTTAGTGGGAATATTAGGGTCTAAGGTGGGTTTTTTGAGTAAGGGTAGAACCCAAGATGTTTTTAAGTCACTGGGTATTGAGTGCGAGGCAAACAAGTTATTAATAAGACTAGTAATAAATGGTGCAAATTCTGAGGTGCAGTCTTTTATCAATGTGACCGGACAAATATCACCTTTGCATCTAGATGGTTTTAGGCTATTGATGATATTGATGGCGTCGGGGATGGTGAGAGGAAAAAATGAAAATTTGTCTCTGATGGAGTCGGCGAGGAAGGCTGAGATTGGGCGAGGTAGAGATTGGCTTTTTTTTGTTCTATTTTCGATTGAAGTAGGGAGATTTGATTTGCTAGAGCGTTTTGAATGATGGAGCACCATTGCTCATCTTTCACCATATGATCTTGGGTAGATGCTGGAGTTCTAACTCCCCGAGGATTGTAAAGAGTTCTCTGGTATTGGATTGAGCGTTAGTAATTCTTTGGTTGTAGACCTCACTTTTAGCTTGGAGAATTTCTTTTTTATATTTATTGTCAGCAACCTTGAAAAGGTTTTTGTTTGCAAAGGTAGGTCATTTGCACCAGTTATTTTCAGCAGATCTTTTGGAAGCACGCAATGTTTTTGCTGCATCTGCTTTCACTTGGCTTTTAATCCTATACTCCTCACTTCGAAACTCAAAGGACAAAGAAAGGGTGAAACCCCATCTGTGTAATATGTTTTGTTCTCTCAGCCAAGCTGTCAGCTCCTTACATTTGACAATTCTTGATATATACAACCTTTCACTCTTGGCTTAATTCGAATTTCTGCCTTCTCCCTGAAATAGTGGCATTTTGCTAAAACCGATCTTGGGTCCCTCAGGGTTCTTACACCCCAGTGAACTCTGCTGAAGGAGACATCCTTCTGTGACTAATTAGGGGTATTCTTCCCTTCTCCACAAAGGGGAGTCACGCCATGTGAGGCTAGGGAGGAGAGCCTGCAGCCCCTGAAGACCCTCCTTAGACTGTGTCAATAACAATAATGATGAGGATCATATAAGTTGGATGCATATGAACAGTTGGAAAGTGCTACAAGAACTTGTGAATCAGACCTGTCGGTCTTAACTAAAGAGATTATCTTAAAGAGACATTTACATTTGGAAGAGTGGGATCAAATGAAGAAAACCTGAGACCAACTCACAAGGCAAAGAGGCAAAGGGGATGCCTTTTGAACATAGACATTCTTTTGACCCAATTTAGTTATTGGTTATACGTTGTATGGATAGGTTTTGGAGCAAGGACATTTTTCATTTTATCGATTTCCTGACAACAGATGAACACCTTTAGTTTAGGTGATTAGGCAGAGGAAGGCCCCATAACTATAGGGCGAGGTAGGTCTTTCCATAATTTTCTAAATTAAAGAATTTAAAATGTCCAACTTGCATTCAACTCCTTCTTCCAACCCGCCACATGTTCCTCCCTCAACTTGTAAGAGGGTATTCACAATTCCTTACACTATCTTTTCCAGTTACATAAGGCTCTTATCTTTCTCATGTATGCCTTGTATGCAAAGCCTTTAGGCCCAGTGTCTGCATCAGCGACGATACCGTTATCGGGGGTTTTGGGGCTGTTACAGGTATGCCGGTGCTACCATTTCTGGTATGCCAGAATGTACATGCACGCTGACTCGGAATCTACCGTAGATTCCGGCAGCAGTGCTACATGAACACAGTAGCACCGGCATGCCGGTAATTTTCTTTTTTTAACAGCAAACTCGTAATAAGGCCCAATGTCTCCAGAGCTGGACTACTGCAACAGCCTCTTCCTCAACATGCCTGTCTCTTCCCTTCACCCTTTCCAACTAATCCAGAACAGGGCTGCAAGACTTATCCTTGGCCTCAAGGCCAGGGACCGCATCTCTCAAGCCCTTAAATCTCTCGATTGGCCCCCAGTGATCGCAAGGATCAAATTCAAGACCCATTGCATCATCCACAAAGCTGTCTGGGGCCTGGGACCTCTCTACATCCAGCTTTCACTCCCTAAATACCTCCCTGCTAGAGAACTTCAGTCCTCTAGCTCCAACACTCTGCAGGTCAGATGCTTCTCCAATCAGAGAGTGGGAGGTAGATCCCTTCCCTCAGCAGGAGCCTCCCTCTGCACTGGCTTCCCTACACCCTCAGACTTGAGCCAGATCGCCTTAAGTTCTGGAAACTTCTCAAGACTTTCTTTTTTCCCTCCTCCTTTCTCCACCCGCCTCCCATGCTAATATCCCTCTGCCACTGCGACTGGTCCCTTTATGAATCTTTAGGGGACAGGCCTTCCTTGACCAGTCCCCTTCTAACATCCCTTCCAGCACTTGCCTCTGGGGACCCCATTGGACCAGCCTGAATCTGGTCCACTGCTCCTCCGCACTTCTCCCTTTCCCACCTGTCCAGTAGAGTGCTTTGAAACACTGCCCATGTATAGGTGCTTTAAAAATAAACATTACCATACCATACCATACCTCCCCTGCACTTGCCTTTGTGGCTCCCCTTCACACTTCTCCCTTCCCCACTCCGCCTTCACTTGCCCTTCGTGGCTCCCCTCAGCACTTGCTCAACGCCTTGGGCCCCTCACTCCTGTACTTCACCCCCTCCTCTTTAGCCCCTGTACCCTCCGCATCCCGTCCCCCTATTCCCCCCTTTTTTTGTCTTGTGCACCACTAATTAAATTAAATAAAGAAATACAATTAAAAAAAAACACAGAGGCTATATGTAGACAAGATAGAACTGGAAAGCCAGTTATGCCTCTAGCATTATTGAAAGTTATGCTGGATCAACTTCACTACCCTGCGCATATAAGGAACAAATTACTTACCTGTAACTGTTGTTCTCCAGCATGGGTCTGGCATGGATTCACATGCTCATGAATATTCCCCGTCGTCAGGCCGGGAATCCTCGGTATAGAAAAAAATCAGTATCAGTTTCGTTTCTGATCTGTCTTTCTTAGTAGTAACCAATCACTGGTCTCTGGGTCATACTACCCCCAGCCAATGACTGCCCTCTCCCTAAGCCCCGCCTCCGGCAGCCATCCTCAGATTTGGTAGCACGTAAAGTGGCAGTATGACCAAGTGAAGAGCCGCAGAGGGGTAGGCGGGAGGGTTCGCATGTGAATCCATGCCAGACCCATACTGGAGAACAACAGTTACAGGTAAGTAACTTGTTCCTTCTCCAGCATGGGGTCTGGCATGGATTCACATGCTCATGAATAAGAGAATACATAGCAGTACACACATGCACAACCACGGGAGGTGGCAACAGGCTCAACATTAAGCAATACAAAAACTCAACATTAAGCAACACTTACCTCCTCACCAGGCTCACCTTAGGCGAACAGGTTGTGCAGCACTGCTTGGCCGACCCTGGACTCCTCCCTGGAGTCCCGATCGATGCAGTAGAATCTTGTGAAGGTGTGCGTCAACCTCCACGTCGCAGCCCTACAGATGTCCAGCAGAGGCACACCAGACAGGAAAGCCGTGGTAGCAGCGATCGCTCTGGTCGAATGGGCTCTCGGACGGCCGGGCAGCTGTCGGTTTGCCAACCGGTGACAGTGCATGATGCAGCCAGAGAGCCATCTGGAAATGGAAGTCTTCGAGAGAGTCTTCCCTTGATTCACAGTCCCAAAGTTCACAAACAGCTGTGACGTCTTCCGAAAACTCTTTGTGCGGTCCACGTAGAACTTCAGCGCTCTAGCTACATCCAGCGAGTGCAAAGTCCTCTCGGCCGGCGACGAAGGCAACGGGAAGAAAACTGGCCACACCAAGGGCTCGTTGAGGTGGAAGTCGACGGCACCTTAGGCATAAAGGATGGGTGTGTCCCCAGCACCACCCTCGTGTCATGAAAAGTCAAGTATGGAGGCTTGCAAGATAGAGCCTGTATCTCTCCCACTCGTCGTGCGGAGGTGATGGCCACGAGGAAAGCTGTCTTCCATGACAGGAACTTCAAAGGCGCCGAATGCATAGGCTCGAATGGGGTACCCACGAGCTTGGTCAGCACCACATTAAGTTCCCACGCCGGGGCAGGAGCCTTCACCGGCGGGAATGATCGGAATAGTCCCTTCATGAATTCTTTCACCAGGCGATGAGACCACAAGGACACCCGACCCGTCGTCCTGGTATATCGGGAGATTGCAGCCAGATGTATTTTGATGGAGGCGTGAGCCAGTCCAGCTTTGGCCAGCGACAGTAGGTACAGCAGTACTTGAGGGGCTGTAATCCGCAGAGGGTTAATCTTCTGTGCACGGCACCAGACAGAGAACCTCTTCCATTTATGTCCGTAGCACTTGAGAGTTGAGGACGCCCTGGCCTTTGCAAGAACCTCTCTGCAGTCGGCCGGGATGTCGTACCTTCCAAACTCTAGTGCTGCAGGAGCCAGGCCTGCAAGTTCAGTGACTCCGGGTTGTGGTGAAGAATGGCGCCTCCTTCTCTGGAGAGAAGGTCTGCGTCCGTCGGCAGCTTGACTGGTGGGGACATTGACAAGTCCAGAAGGTCCGGGAACCAGATCTGTCTCGGCCACGTCGGTGCGACGAGGATCATCCTGCACCGGGACCTCTTGAGCTGGTTGATGAGCCAGAGCAGCAACGGCAGCGGAGGGAACGCATAAAGAAATAGGCCGTCCCAGGGGAACGAGAAAGCATCGCCCATGCTCCTCGGCTGGGGGAACCTGCTGGCGAACCTCCAGCACTTGGAATTCGTCGCCGTCGCGAAGAGATCGACTTGGGGTTCGCCCCATCGTCGGAAGAGTCGATCCACTTGATCCTGGCGTAGTTCCCACTCGTGGCACGAGCGCAGCTCCCTGCTGAGTGAGTCGGCGATCGTGTTTTTTATTCCTGCCAGATGAAGAGGCACCAGAAACATCCCTTGGGCGACGGCCCAATGCCACAGATCCTGGGCTTCCTTGGATAGAGCCGGGGACCTGGTTCCGCCCTGCTTCCAGATGTAGAACATCGTGGTGGTGTTGTCGGTGAAGATCCTCACCACCTTGCCCTTGAGGGACGGAAGAAAGGACCTAAGGGCCCAGAACACTGCTCGGAGCTCCAAGATGTTGATGTGGAGAGACTTCTCCTCCGGGAGCCAAAGGCCTCTCGCGTGAAGATCTCCGGAGTGTGCTCCCCAACCTTCCAGGGAGGCGTCCGTCGTCACCGTCACCTAGTGAGCTGGGGTCTGAAAGTCCGTGCCCGCCGACAGATGAGAGCGGGTACCCCACCACCAGATCGCCTGACAGAACGTCTCGTTGAGAGGGATCCTGTCCTCGAAGCTGCCCGTCGACTGGATCCAGCGGGCGTCGAGGAACTCCTGTAAGAGTCTCATCCGAAGCCTGCAAAGGCGCACCAGATAAATGCAGGAGGACATCATCTCGAGGAGGGACTTGATAGATCTTACCCTGGCCATGTCCGTGGCTAGCAGACGCTGCACCTTGCCCAGAATGGTCCTGGTCCTTTCCTCCGACGGCGAGGCCAGCCGTGCCACTGTGTCAAGCTTGGCTCCCAGAAACAGGGCGACTTGCGACGGAACCAGGTGGGATTTTGGAAAGTTGATGGAGAATCCCAGGTCCGTGACCAGCTGGACGGTCTTCGCAGTGTGCTCCACGGCGAGCTCCCTTGTCCTTGCCCGGATGAGCCAGTCGTCCAGGTAGGGGTAGACGTGGATCCCCTGTAGGCGCAGCCACGCTGCCACTGGTGCGAGGCACTTGTTGAACACCCTGGGTGCCGACTTCAATCCGAACGGGAGGGCCTTGAACTGGTAGTGCCGCCCTTGGACCACGAACCTGAGGAACTTTCGGTGTCTTTTTAGAATGGGGATGTGGAAGTACGCATCCTCCAAGTCCAACGACGTCAGGAAATCGCCCTCCTCCAGCTGTCCCAGCACATGCTGGAGGGTGACCATACGGAACTTCTGTGCCTTGATGTACTTGTTCAGTCGTCGTAGGTCCAGGATGGGGCGCCATCCTCCTGTCTTCTTTTTTACGAGGAAGTACCTTGAGTAAACTCCAGAGCCCCGAAGCCTCTTTGGGACAAGCTCGATGGCACCCTTCTTGAGCATCGCCCTTACTTCCAACAGTAGTTGAGGGACGTGATTTTCCTTCCTGGCCACGGGTGGAACGCGAGGGCACTTCTTCTGAAACTCGAGGGCGTGCCCTTGGGCCAGGGCATCCAGCACCCAATGGTCAGTGGAGATGGACTCCCACACGCTGACGAACCCCGCCAGCCGGCCTCCCACCGGGGTGCTTCAGCGGGGGCCCGACCCCACGGTCGGTTCAATCTTGTTTGGAGGCCACCTTGCCCCCTTGACCTCCTTGTCGACGATGACGGGCACCACCTGACTTGCCGCGTCCCCTGTAGGCTTCCTGGGACGAAGATCTTGCCGCTTGGCGGTAAGTGGAGGAGCCACTGCCGGATCCCTTGGAGGCACCTTGTCTGCCTCTGGAGCTCCGAAAGGACGGCCATCGTTGTTGGAGCACTCCCAGTGCCCAGGCCGTCTCTGTGTCTGTGTTGATGGCCTAAAGGGACTCATCAACCGCCTTCCCAAACAGGTTGTTCCCGTCGAAGCGCATGTCCAAGACCTTGGTTTGTACGTCCTGGCTGAAATCCGTGGCCTTGAGCCATCCTCGTCGTCTCAAGCAAACGCCGTTGCCCAACTGACAGAAACCAGTGACGGGGGTGGCGCTGTGGAGCAGCCCAAGATGGCTGCCTAGCTCCTGAGCTCCGTGTGGGACTGGGCGATATCCGTGTATATCTGCGGCCACACTGTGCGTTACATGCTCATCTCGGCATCACCTTTGCCCCACACCTCAGCGCCTCTGCCGAGCGAAATTCCGGCTCCTCTACGACCCCGGGCGACCTAATTCGGGGTCCTGGACGGGGCGGCCTGACTCCGGCTCTCTCCTCCGCGGTGTGCGCGGCGCCGGCCCGAGGCCCCCCCCCCTTCTCGGGGCCTGGCACCTCTCCTGTGCGCTCGATCGGGCAGACTGCGGCCCGATCCGAATCGCGGCGGCCTCCGGATGTCCTGGGTCTGACACCCCCCGGGAGCGGCCTGACTGGGGGCCCGTGCCTGGCAGCGACGCGGACGCGTCCCGGCCCTCCGCAGGCCGTGAGAGGACTTCGGCTGTGGTCCCTTGCTGGGGTGCGCCCCCGGAGGGTGAGGGGCGGCTACCGGTTGGCCCTACATCCCCGCCCGCCCCCCCCGGGCGGACTGCGGCCCGCTGGGGGACTCGTCAGCACACCGAGGCCACCAGGTCCCCGCACGAGACTGGCTCTCTCCCACGTAGTGGGCGCGACGTTGGCCCGAGGCCTTCCCCCTTCTCAGGGCCCTGCACCTCTCCTGGGCGCTCGATCGGGCGGACTGCGGCCCGATCGGAGACGCGGCGGCCCCCGGGCGTCCTGGGCCTGGGCCTGACGCCCCCATGGGCGGCCGTGGCTGGTGACGACGCGGATGCGTCCCGGCCCTCCGCCGGCCGTGTGAGTGCCTTGGCTGTGGTCCCTTGTTGGGAGATCGGGGGGGTGCGCCCCTGGAAGGTAAGGAGCGGCTGCCAGTGACCCCTACATCCTCGCCCGGCCCCCCCGGGCGGACTGCGGCCCACTGGGGGGCCCGCTGGCACAACCCGCTTGAGACTGGCCTGGTGGCGCCCCCCCCCCAGATTCGCTTCCCGGGTCGCCTGCCTTTGCGGCCGGTCCTCTCCACACTGTGGGCCCTGGGTACTGCCCAACACCAGCACACCCCGGTCAGCCCCGCTGGGCCCTGCTCTCCTTCACCCGAGAGGCCCCCACAGCTGGGGTTCTCCCCCCCGGTATTTCCCCCGCACTCCTCTCTCTGACATTGGGACCACCGCTTACTCCACCCTCGCGCATCAACCCACGATGCCTAGCAAGACCAAGGGATCCTCCAAGGGGGGTGCCATGGATAGATTCGCAAGGGCTGTCCAGAGGGAGGAGGCTGACCGGGCCTTACCTATTACTGAGGAGCTGGAGAACAACGTTTGCCCCTCTCCTGCGGCCCCTGACCTGACCACGATCATGGAAGCTATGGCCAAAAACTTTGCTTCCTTTCACGAGAAGCTTGATGATATCAATGCCAATGTTGCCTCTTTAAAGACACGGGTGGATCAGGCGGGGACCAGGATCACGGACGCCGAAAACCGTATATCAACTAATGAAGATGCTATACATGCACTACAAGATACTGTGGCATCACTGTCCCAAGATATGCGGAATGTGAAAGCAAAGTGTGAGGATCTCGAGTCGCGCTCCCGCAGGAACAATCTGCGTATTATCGGAGTGCCAGAAAACGCTTTAAAGGGTCGCATGGAAGACGCGGTCGAATCATTGTTGAGGTCCCTCCTGGGTGACCCCGCCATGTCCCCATACTTCACCGTCGAGCGCGCTCATCGGGCTCTGTCACCCAGACCCAAGCCAGGGGACATTCCCAGACCCATCATAGCCAGGATTCTCAATTACAGAGACAGAGATCTTATCCTCCGCCTGGCCCGAGAGAAGGGAGACCTGCGATTTGAGTCTCACACAGTGAGAATCTTCCCGGACTTCTCTGTAGCGGTCCAGCAAGAGAGGCGTCACTTTATTGGAGTCAAGAAACTACTCAGAGAACGGAATGTCCCCTATGCTATCCTGTTTCCAGCCCGTCTCAAAATCACACACAATGGGAAATTGTACTTTTTCACTGTACCAGAGGAGGCGGTGAAATTCATCGAGGCGCACCTACCGCTTCCCAGCCCGGCGGGAGCTCAGGCTGAGGATGTCTGAGTCGATGCCACACACTAACTGGCCTGCTCTATCTTGTCCGTGGTACTCGTCAATTGGAACGTGGTCATTGTAACAATTCACAACAGTCCTATGGTCTCAGGCCCCCTGTGTGCCTAGCCGGGCGAAGTGCTCGGCTGGCTATGATGGCCTGTCTTCTGATCCGGATACTGCAGAACCTGTCACAGACGGCGTTGCTGTCATGCATATTTGTCCTTAAAGCCGCCCACACGGCCACAGCACACCTCGCTGCATTTGCAATGTTCTTGTTTTTTTGGTTCCCGCTGCTTTGGTGCCCCTGTTGGGCATGGGTAGGGTGTCATCCCTGTTGGATGTCGCCCCCCGACCTCCATGCTCTGGGGAGTGTCGGGTTAGCTGGAGATACCTGCGGGGAGGGGTGGGGGTTTCACACTGCAAGTTGGGGGTGGGCAGTGAGGGTGGGACGCGGGTGGGATGGGGATTGGGGACATGCTTTCGAAAATGGCAGTGGCGGACTGACAGCAGGTTGCGCACCGGATCGCAATGCTCTAATTGTACATCATTCTGTTTCTGCATTTCAGCATCTGTGGTGGGATGTTCACTAAGCTTAATGAGATATATCTGTCCGCTTCGGTCATGGGCACTCTGTCACTGGAAGATCCGGTGACCATTGCACTGGGGGCCGGTGCTGGGGGGGGTGGGATCTGGCGTCCTCTGACGTTGGATCACTATCTCTGGTTTCTCCGCAATGGGATGTTATTGATTGGGATACTAGTATGGCTGTGACGATAATGACATGGAATGTCCGGGGCCTCAGCAATTACACCAAGGGTCGCAGGATCATGGCTTACGCTAATAGGCACCACTGCAAGGTGTTACTCCTGCAGGAAACACACTCCACTGGCCCGTTGGCCAGAAGCATTGCGCCCACATGGGGTCCCCTCAGGTATTTCACGACCTACTCAACAAGGGCCCGGGGAGTGCTGACACTAATTCATAAGTCCCTTAAATTCTCTCTCCACAGAAGCTATATTGACCCGGGGGGGAGGTACGTCATCCTCCATTGCGCCATCGCTGACAGAGATTACCTACTCGTTAACACTTATGGCCCCAATGTAGACTCCCCTGAGTTTATTGATCAGGTGGTGTCCATACTCCTGAGATACGTGGGTGTACAGATCATCTGGGGTGGGGACATGAATTTTATCTTAGACCCTGCCGTGGACAGGACTGGCTCTGCCCCCAGACCCTTAGCGAGCGCAGCGCGCAGGCTCTTGACACACTGCAAGTCACTGGATATCCTGGACAGTTGGAGAGCTCTCCATCCGTTAACGCGGGAATACACGTATTATTCATCGGTACATGACAGCTCTTCTAGAATTGATCTGATCCTACTGTCGGCCCAACTCATTGGTGGGGTTTCAGATATTCGTATACTTGCACGAACTCTGTCTGATCATTCACCGGTCGTACTGATCATTAACATGGGCTTCCAAGCCCCCACCATGAATACTTGGCGCTTTAAATCGGCCGCCCTGCAAGACATCGTTTTCAAGGCAGACATTCTGTCGGATATTCGGTCCTACTTTGAATTCAACTCGCCACAGGACACCACCCGGGGGGTCCGCTGGGACGCCTTCAAGGTTTTCATTCGGGGGGCAGCCATCTCTAGGGAGTCCGGGGTTCTCAAGTCCATTAGGGCCTCCCTGTCGCGATCTGAAGCCAAATTGCGAGATCTTGAGCGGGCCCACCCCACCTCTGTTGACCCTGTCATCCTCTCCCAGATAAGTGAGGAACTGAAGCTGTTCAACGAGCAGGCCGGCAGGGAGGTGCAGTACTTTAGCCGACCTCAGGCGGCGCGGAAATACGGTGAGGGGGACAGACCTGATAAAACTCTGGCCGCCCTGGCCAGGGGGGAGTGGGGGCCAGCCCAAATCACCTGCGTCAAAGGTAGCAATGGGTCGACCCAGTGGTTGGACCAACATATTTTAGAGACCTTCACAGACTTTTACTCCGAACTGTACTCGCAGCCACCCGAACATAGCGAATCGCTGATGCGCGAGCTCCTTGCCCAGATCCCCACCACTGTCGTCTCCCATGCTACAAGGGAACAGCTAGATTCCCCTTTCACCCTGGACGAAATAGTGGAGGCCATTTCCAGCCTTCCGAAGGGTAAAGCACCGGGCCCCGACGGGCTTACGGCCGAATTCTTTCAGGAGCACGTGGCCATATTGGGCCCCGAATTGCTTGAGGTCTGGAATGAATCCCTGCGCCTGGGCTCTCTTCCCCCATCCCTACGTGAAGCTGTTATCACGGTTCTCCTTAAGCCTGGCAAGCCGCCCGATGAATGTGGTTCGTATCGCCCCCTCTCACTCATGAACCTAGATACGAAGATCTTCGCCAAGGTGATTGCCAATCGCTTTCTCCCGGTCATGCCTTATATGGTTCATGAGGACCAGTCCGGTTTTGTCCCTGGCAGATCCACATCACACAATATTAGACGGCTGTTCAACGTAATGGCCCGCATAGACCAGAGCGTGAGTGCGGTTGCGGTGACATTGGATGCCCAGAAGGCTTTTGACATGGTTTCCTGGAGATACATGTGGCTGGTTCTGGAAACCATGGGCGTCGGTCCTGGAATGATCTCCTACATCAGATTATTATACACCTCCCCGGTTGCCAGGGTCCGCGTCAACTCTCAAACTTCTACACTGTTTCCACTCTTCCGGGGTACCCGCCAGGGATGCCCATTCTCCCCAATTCTGTTCGCCCTTGCCATCGAACCTATGGCGGACTTTATCAGGGAACGACACGTGCGCGGGGGAATACCTCTCCGGGGCACCTCCGAGGTGGTCTCCCTATACGCGGACGATGTCCTTCTGTTCGTCAGGGACCCAGATCTCTACCTCGACCCTCTCCTCCGGGACATCACCCGCATCGGGACTTTTTCAGGCTTCACTATAAATTACACAAAGTCCGAACTCTTCCCCCTCACACACTCCACACTCCACCCGGCCACTGAATACCCGCTCAGGTGGTCTCCCAATGGGATCAAATATCTGGGGGTTCATGTGTCCCTGGCCAGGGAGACCCTTCTGGCTGACAACTATGTGACATTGGCTGCACTGGCCGAAACCAAACTAGAGCGCTGGCGCTCTCTTCCCTTATCATTAGCCGGGCGGCTGTCGCTGGTCAAGATGATACTGCTCCCTAAGTTCCTGTACACGTTTACAAATGTTCCCATCTGGCCTGGAAATAGTTTCTTCACTGATCTGCACAAGCTGTGTGCCCAATTCTTGTGGCATTCCGGCGCGGTGCGGAAAAAGTGGGGTGCTATGTCCCTTCCCTATGATAGGGGCGGGTTCACGGCCCCTGACTTGATGAGCTATTGGACTGCGGCGCAGGCACAATTTGCCACATACTGGTATCCTGGTCCTCCTCCCCGCCCGCATGTCAGGCTTGAAATCATTGCCGCCTCCGGTGCTAACATTATGTCCTTACTTCTACACCCGAAATATGAACCTGACTCTCCCGTAGACCCCGTCCAGACCACCTTGTTTGCCTGGAGGCAGATATTCGCTGCTGCCCCCGAGACTCACCCTTACTACAAATGGCTCCCCGCATGGCGGGTCCCCAGTTTGGAGCCCACGAATGACTCAGCCCTGGCACGGCACTGGCGGGACCTGGGCTATCTGGCCCTTACAGACTTTTACCCGGATGGGGTATTCATAACGCCACAGACGTGGAAACCAGCCCACTCGGGCTCGCCACTCGAGCTACTTCAGTATTACCGTCTCCGAGCGGCGTTCCGGGCGGCCTGGCCCACTTTCCCCAGCGAACCCCCAGACCACCCTGCCATCTCCTACATTGCCAACTCCGGGGGGGCGCGGGGAGTGGTCTCATCATTGTACAAACTCCTGCTCACTGCTTCAGCAACACCACCCCCCAGGGCGAGGGAGGACTGGGCCTCTGAACTGGGGGTTGTTATTTCAGAGCAGCTGTGGGGTAAAATGTGCTCCCACACCAGTAGGGTCTCCCTGAATTTTCGACATCGCACCATGCAGTACAAGCTGCTGAATAGGCTATACTATACGCCACGCAGACTCTCCAAATTCGCCCACTCCGACAAGCGACTCTGCCCCCGTTGTGGGGCGGAAGATGCCGGTCATCTCCACATGTTCTGGGATTGCCCCAACCTGGCCCCATTCTGGGATGAGATTCTTAAGACCATGTCCGCACTCTGTGATGCGGTGCTTGAGCCTGACCCGATGGGGGTGTTGTTTGGTCAGTGGGATGCTGAGGGCGCCAGAGGAGAGGCCAGGCTATTAAATGTATGCTGTGCAATTGCTAAAAAATGTATTCTTCAAAACTGGAACCGCTCGGCACCCCCCACTTTCCAGAAATGGCTTAACTTGGTGACCTGGTCCCGAGACTGCGAGGAGGACTACATTATTACCCTCCCAGGCCGGTCCCGGCCCAAAAACATTTGGACTGCCTTCAACAGCTATCTCAACGCTCTCGATGCTACCTCTTTGGCTGATAGCACGCCCTAGACCCCATTTCTGTACATTGTGCTCCCCAATATGGCACTAAGCTGATCTTTATCTGCAAATGTATGCTACTGTGTGTGAACATCCCAGTGTAATGTACTTTGTCATGTTTAAAGACCATACTCTCGATCTGATGTGTGTGTATGTCAACTGCCACTGCCAGCAAAAATAAAAGTTTAAAAAAAAAAAAAAAAAAAGAAACCAGTGACGGCGATGTCCGTTGCCACCGTGATGGCGTGGTCCGAAGCGATCTCCCCCTCCTGCAGGATTTCAAGGGCCTCAGCCATTTTGGCGTCCGGAAGGAAGTCTAACAGAGGGGCGATTTTGAACCACAACTCCCTGTCGTAGCGGGATACGATAGCCAGGGCGTTGGCCGCCTTGATAGTCGTCGCTGCGGATGAGATGATCCGTCGCCCCATTGTGTCCAACTTCCTGCCCTCGCCGTCCGAGGGGAAGTTGATGTCGAGGCCGATGCCCCCCCAGCTTTCTTCTTTACCGCCGCCGAGACGACCGAATCTGGGGTAGGTTGTGCCCGAAGGCACAAAGGGGCAGCGTCGGGGACCCGGTACTTCTTCTCGTACCGGTCCCTCTTTGCCGGCGCCGTGGCAGGGTTCTTGAGGAGGGCGAGCCCCACATCCCAGATGTCATCAAGAAGCGGTACGGCGAGGACCGTCTTCCTTTTAGCCTCGCGCCGTTGGTAAAGGAACCCTTCTTTCTTCTTTTCTTCTGGACAGAGCTGAAAAAGCTCTGATGCCCTGGAAATCATGGCATGAAAGGATCCAATCTCGTCGGGCGGGGACGCCCGAGCAGGGGGTGACGGGGGACACGTCCCGTTGTCGCTTCGTTCATCATCTGTACCTGTCGTAGCCGTGTCCGTGCCTGTATCATCCCCGTGGGTAGTAGACCGGGGGGAAGGCAGAGCAGGCCGCAGAGGTGGGAGAGGTGGTGTAGGATGCGTCCTCCTCCTCTTATGCGGTGGACTCTCCGAAGGTCCTGGCTCCGGCTCCCCCGTTGGGTCTGGCTCAGGTACCTCCGTTGGCGGAAGGGGCAACCTTGTCCTTATCTCCGAGCATAAGGACTGAATCGCTGACAAAATGGCCGCCGAGGTGTCCTGCGGCACCAGAAACGACGGGCGCGAGGGCTCTTGAGGAGCCTTGTCGGCGACACCGTCGCTTTCGTCGTCGCCCTCGTTGGGATCCCTCCCGATGGGCTGGGCCTCTTCCACGACTTCGATGAGCTCTTCTTCAGAGGTCGTGTCCGTATCCACGATGGCCATCAGCCCCTCCCCCACCTTCTCCAACGAGGACTTTGTGGGGGTCTTCTCAATGGGCCTGAAAGACGACTCCCTCCGCGGTGGCAGGGAGACTCTGGTTCCTGAGGGCGCCTCCACTGGTGTAGCCTCCACAGGCTGAGCCAGGGCCGCGGCGACATCCTCAATCGAGGTCTTAGCGGGGTAAAATAAGGCCATCACCACCTTCTGGACGCCTGGTGCCTTCACCTTGGGGGGACGGTCCGAGCCTCGCTCCCCCTCTGCCGGAATCTTCGAGATCGACCGGGGCCTCTCCAGGAGCTTCGCCGGGTTCTCGGACTTCCTCTTACCCGAGCCAGAGCGTTGGCTCGTGGTTGATGGCGCCGGGGAGGATGCGCCCTGCCTGGCAGCCAAGGAGCCCGACCGTTCGGCGCTCCCGGTGCCCGCGGACTCGCGGTGCTTAGCCTTTTGTTGGGCCCCCGTCGCCAGGGCACCCTCACAGGACTTAGAAGACCGCTCGGACTTCTTTTTCTTCTTCTCGCCTGACGGGCTCTTCCCTTCCAGCCAGTTGGCGAGCCAGAGGTGGCGATCCTTCATGGTCCGCTCAGACATGTTCCCACAAAACGCACAGTCCTTCTCCTTGTGCGTCTTGTCCTCATGGAGACAGTAGAGGCATAACGAATGCTCGTCCTCCTTGAAAACATTCTGAAGCTGGCATCATGGGCAGGTCCTGAACAGCTTCATGGGCGTCGAGCTTCCTTTCTCCTGGGCCATGTCCGGGGTAGGCCTCGGAACTTCTGGAATCCTCCAGAAGCGTAACTCGATGAAATCTTCACCCTTGAGGGGCATAGAAAACTCCGAAACTGATCCCCGTTGATTGGATGTAGAAACGGTGGAGCTTGAGGCTCTATTTAACCGAAAAATGAGAAAAATCTCGTGAAAAAGCACAAAAACGCAGCAAAAGCTCGAGAGCTACAGCACGAGGACTCCCAACACTTGAACGTGCAGTAAAAATCTGAGGATGGCTGCCGGAGGCGGGGCTTAGGGAGAGGGCAGTCATTGGCTGGGGCCAGTATGACCCAGAGACCAGTGATTGGTTACTACTAAGAAAGACAGATCAGAAACGAAACTGATACTGATTTTTTTCTATACTGAGGATTCCCGGCCTGACGACGGGGAATATTCATGAGCATGTGAATCCATGCCAGACCCCATGCTGGAGAACCAGAGAGAGTCGTGCGGCTTTGATTGCAGAAGACTGTTTTTTATCAAATTTGTTAGAACACATCGAACAATTTATTGTGAACTGCATTGTTTGTCAGAAATTCACAGCAGGACATACCTTGCAAACAGTGCGAGGAGCAATGCCCCATCCCAATGGTCCCTTTCTGCATCTGCATATAGAGTATGTGGGTATGTTGCAAACATGCAATGGCTACAGATATATATGTTAGTTGTTGTATGTCCCTTTTCCCAATGGATTCAGGCAGGTGCACGCATGCACCCGGATGCCACATGTGCTGCCAGTTTCTCGTACGTAAGTTCTTCCCGAGATGGGGTGTATGCGAAGTCCTACGGTCTGATAATGGGCCGCATTTTGTAAATGAATTGTCTGAGCAAATAATCCTTATATTAGGCATAAATCATATGTTTTCATCTGCTTATCACTCATAGACAAATGGTATTTGCAAGCGTTTAAATGGACTCCTCAAAGAGAGGGTAGCGAAGATAAAAATCACTTTGAAGAAGGGATGTCTATATTGCCTACCCCTGGCTTTATCTGCATTAAGAAATCAGCCTGGCTCAGGTCACCACCTGACTCCACATGAGTTGGTGACTGGACGCTGCATGAGAGTACCGCTTGCTCCTCCCACTCAAATAAAAATTGATGACCATAGTATAGCAAAAACATTAGAGGATGAGATGCATAATTATTTGACAAATATGACCGCTAGTGTTTCTTTTATATCCCAACAGATCAAAAATCAGAGGGAAAGGTCGAAGAAGACTGAAGAAGACAGCCAAACGGTCAATCCTACCGAACCTTTAAAACCACTATCCTGGGGACTAAGTGTGAAGCAACCAAGGTTGGGTCCTTTCACCATACAACACAAAGGAACCAGGTAAGTTACAAGTATGTTTATTGGGCCCAGATGTACAGGTAAGTTCTTAAGTACATAGGGAAGAATCACTGGCCCATCCATGCAGCTCACACTCTCTCTCCAACTGTCCTCTTAGAACCTCCACACTCAAAGGACAACACTCCAAACCAACATTCCACCCACTAAAGATTCCACAGCAGCAGCACATTACACCAGCACATTACAACACTTCTCCCCCTGTTAGTTAACCCCAACCACAAGGAAATTGTTACGCTCACCTGGTTCCCACAGGGGCATCGATCGGACCCGGACAGCTGCGACCTTCTCCAACGTGAAGCGTAGTGCAGAGATAACAGACTGGACTGGACCGCCTAATCTCGACTGCTTGACCCGTAGAAATATTCTCCTGCAAGTGGAGAAAGGGATTCAGCCACCCGTGGATTTTAGTAATGACACCCCACTGTTCTCCCCACTAATCACCACCGATATTCACCTTCTGTAAGCTCACCTTATGTTTGTAAATGATGAGCTCTCCATCCTGCGTGGAATGCAGGGTCGCGTACATACCAGTTACTTCACTGGTTTGAGGGCGTTGGAAGAGTTCCGGATGAATATTGACTCTGAGGTTCCAGGCGAGAACCCGTAAGTATAAAGTTCAAAGAGTTCAATATGTCCGATGTTCACTCTTTTGCATTCCTTTCTTGTGTTGCAGCTGGGTCCAAGGGAAGATTGTCTTGTGGCAGCTGATGGTGTTGAGGAAAGAGTCTGTATTACCCAACACTGTCCGGCAAAAGATGCGTGTGTTTAAATTGCTGGTTTCTCTCTCCTTACAGGTGCGGCGTAAGAAGTTGCGGTTTGTTACAGAACAATGCCTCCGGTTGTTAATCAGGTAAGTCTATGGTGGAGAGGTTGTATTTGTTGGCTCTCTCGGCTCACCTTATGTTTCTTTTGTCCCCTAGATGGTGGAATTCGGCGGAGAAAATGATGGAGGCTGCGCCGGATCGAAAAATGCTGTGAGGACTGGTGAGTATGTCGTGGCGCTGCAGCTGGCGATGCGACACGTGTAGAATAATGTCCTTTTCAAGATCGAAGACGTGATGGATCCGGAATTCAGGTAAGGATTGAAATAATATCTGTTTTCTAACCTTTCCTTCTTCTTTCTTCTATTGCTAGGAGCTCTGGATTCGAGACGGGCGTGGCTGAAGACTGGATGCTGACTGCAGGCACGGTGAGCGTTACGCTGCTGGATGCAGAATAACACGAAGCATGTGCTGCTGTTCGGGCGTGGTTTAAATAGCCTCCAAAGTAGTTCCAGGTAAGAAGTTCCTAGAACCACACCCGAGTAAAAAATTGTCCCTGTAGAAAAATAGTCCCATCCAGGCCTCATGTTGGCTTGGATTCATTTGCAGCATGGTCTGCATGAGGTAAGTAAAGTCTATGTGCCTGGCGCCTATGGCGCCAGGACTGATTTCTATTATGAGCCTGGCGCCTAAGGCGCAAGGACTGAACCCAGACAGCCTCCAGCCAGGGCTGCTGGGGTTTTATTAAATACCTGGATGCCTGCTCCCGGGGCTGATGGGCTTGATCCGGATGCCCGGGGGTAGGCATCATGACAGAAATAATGCTGAACCGAGCCTGTGAGCCAAAAGCAACACGCTGCTGCAGACCATGAACCAGAACAAGACCCTGAACAAGAACACGGTGCACAAAGACACAAATTGCATCCCTTCCAGTCGATTAAATAAAAAAGTCTTGATTTAACCATCTTAGAGTCCAGGATATTCTTTACCTCGAATTCAGGTTCTCCATCTATTAGAATGGGGTCAGGTGGTTTGGTTAATCTTGTCCCAGGTTGAACTGGTTTTAGAAGTGAAACATGAAAGACAGGATGAATCCGCAAATTAGAGGGTAATTCCAATTTGACGGCCACCGGGTTGATAATGGCCTTAATGGTGTAAGGTCCCAAATATCTAGGATTGAAAGTTAGAGTTCCCTTTAGAGGTATGTGTTTTGTAGCCAGCCAAACTTGATCTCCAATCTGGTATTGTGGAGTTTCACTTCTATGTCGATCAGCATTTTTCTTGTAGTTCTACTTTGCTTGTTTCAAGTGTTCTATTGCTTCCTTAAAGGCTTGTGTAATAGTAGAGTGCAGATGAGTCACTGCAGGCATTTCTAAGTGTTGAGGCGAATCGAGTTCTGAGGTTCGAGGATGATGTCCATATATGGTATAAAAGGCGCTTTGTCCGGTTCCTAAATGTACAGAGTTATTTTATGCGTATTCGGAAATCCATAAAATATCTTTCCAATTGCTTTCGGTTTGGTGTAGCATACAACGTAGCTATTGTTCAAGAGTCTTGTTGGTCCTCTCCGTCTGACCATCAGTTTGGGGGTGGTGACTGGTTGATAGCCTTACGTCAATTTGCGCCAATTGACAGCATTTCTTCCAAAATTGCGAAATGAATTGACTACCTCGGTCAGAGACCAATACGGAAGGAAATCCATGGATTCGAACAATGTTTTCGAGAAATTCCTTGGCCAAAATCAAAGCGGGAGGTAATCCTTTTAAAGGAACAAAGTGGGCCATTTTGGAAAAAAGATCCACAATAACTAGAATGGTGTTAAATCCATTACACGGAGGTAGATCTGTAATGAAGTCTGAAGACAAGGTGTGCCATGGTGTAGGGGGAATATCCAAAGGTTGTAAAAGGCCAGCAGGTTTTTACTTCTGACTTTTGTTTTGGGTGCAGATACCACAAGACATCACAAATTACTTTACGTCCTTTCGCCAGGTGGGCCACCAGAATTGTCTTTTAATTTTAGCTTCAGTTTTTGCGATACCTGGGTGTCCTTCCATAAGGGCGTCATGATAATTGGAGATGATTAGTTCATGTAGTTCCTTGTGTGGTAGAAACAGACGTCCTTGATAGTAAGGCAGGTCATTGATGACTGAATAATCTTGGCCTTTCTTTACCCAGTCCTGCAGGGCTGCTGGATCGAAAAGTTGTTGGATTTTTAAATGAATGTCTTTTAGAGTCTGTAGAGTAGTTATGCCAAGAATTCTTTGTTCTGAAATTATAGGCACCGGTTCCGGGTTCGAATATACTTCTCCCATCCCTATTCGGGCATCTGCCTTGCTGTTTTTACAACCTGGTCGATAAGTGATCACAAAATCGAATTCGGCAAAGAATAATGCCCACCGAAGTTGACGCGATGATTGGGCCTTGGCTGTTTTCAAATACTTCAGATTCCTGTGATCGGTGATTACAGTGATGGTATGCCTGGCAACAAGAAGATAATGCTGCCAAACCTTGAAGGCGGACTTGATGGCTAATAACTCCTTATCAGTAACCGCATAGTTTAATTCGGGTGCTGAGAACTTTCTTGACCAGAATGCTACTGGATGAAGTTGACCGGTTTCGGGATCCTTCTGGGACAGGACAGCTCCCATGGCTAAACTGGATGCATCGGTTTCAACTATGTATGGAAGCTCAGGGCATGGATGCTTTAAGACAGGTGCAGACGTGAATTTCGATTTTAGCTCTTGGAAGGCTCTTTCAGCCTCTTCAGTCCACAAAAAACATTTGTTTTTTCGCAAAAGTGCTGTGATGGGGTGTACAATATGTGAGAATTCAGGAATAAATCTGCGATAGAAATTAGCAAATCCAAGCATGCTTTGTACCCCTTTAACAGAACTGGGTGATGGCCACTTAAGGATTGTGTCCACCTTTCGAGCGTCCATTCGAACTCCTTTTGGAGTCAGGATAAATCCCAGGAATTCAACTTCTGTAGAATGAAAAACACATTTCTCCAATTTTGCGTATAACTTGTGCTGGCGTAGTTTCTCTAGGACTGCACGAACGTGCTTCACATGGTCTGATTCTGAGGAGGAGTACACTAGAATATCGTCTATGTAGACGACAACACAGACGTCAATGAGTTCACGAAGGACATTGTTCATAAAATAGTGGAAGGCTGCTGGTGCATTGCACAACCCGAAGGGCATCACCTGCTATTCGAATAACCCGTGCTTGGCGCGAAAGGCAGTCTTTCATTCATCGCCTTTCTTTACACGTACCAGATGATATGCCCCTCGGAGGTCTACCTTAGTGTAGATACAACCATCCTTTACTTGGTCTAGTAATTCGGGGATCAGAGGCAATGGGTATCGGTTTTTTACTGTAATCTGATTTAATGCGCGGTAGTTTATGCACGTTCTAAGGTCACCTTTCTTTTTAGGCACGAAGAATAGAGCTGAGGATGCAGGAGATTTGGATGGACGAATGAAGCCATTAGCAAGGTATTGGTCCAGATATTGTCGTAGGTGAAGATTTTCAGGTTCCGTAAGGGCGTAGATTCTACTTCATGGAGGTTGTGCACCGGGTACTATGTCAATTTGACAATCGTATGATCTGTGAGGTGGTAAGGTATTTGCCTGTTCTTTTTGAAAAACATCCTGAAATTCTTGATATTCCTGAGGTAACTGCACAACTGGATTAGTAACGGTGGCCAGGCTTTTGTTCAAGGTTTTTTCCAGGTAACAGGTGTGTGCACAATCTGGGAAGGTCACTCTCTTCTCTCGCCAATCAATACAAGGATTATGTGTTTCCAACCATGGGATTCCCAGAATTATTTGGAATTGCGGGGCCTTGATTAAATCAAACACAATAGTTTCTCGATGCCCATCTTGACCCAGCAGTGTCAGCTCATTAGTGGAATGAGTTACAGGCCCAGAGGCAATTTCAGTTCCATCGGCTGTGGTGATGACATCCGAAGCAGTCTTTTTGCAAAGAGGTAGATTCATCCTTGAGGCCAATTCGTGGTCCATGTAGTTTCCTACGGCCCCGCTATCAATGTATGCCATTACTGCGTGCCTTGGATCAATTAGGACCATTGGTATAATTAGGTGGGAGGTCTGAGTATCCTTCTTTAAGCTCGGCAAGCGGATCTCTACGCTTGTCGGGCGTGGTTGTTTCCCGAATCAGGCTCTATTTGACTTTTGTCAGCAACTCCTACTACTTTCTTAGGTGGTTTTATAGGGCAATCCCGTAGAAAATGTCCTGCGGTTCCACAGTACAGACACAATTGCATCTGCTGTCTCTTTTCTCTTTCCTTTTGAGTTAAGGGTCCTTTAACCCCCCCGATCTGCATAGGTTCTGATGCATCTGTTCCTTTGGGGGTGACATTGGGTTTAACCCATACCCGACTCTCAAACTTAGATCGCTCAGCCTTTCTATTCTGAAGTCGGTGATCTAACTGGACCACTAAGTCTATATATTCTGCGCAATCCTGAGGTGGGTTCACAACTTGAGCCAAAACATCTTTGAGTTCTCCCCGAAGCCCACGATGAAATAATGTAATTTGTTTCTTCTCAGGCCATCCGGTTTCCACCACCAACCTATTGAAGGTTGCGATATAGGTTAGCAGATCCTGATTACCCTGTCGAAGGGATAAAAGTTCGTTATCCAGGGCCTGTCCCTGTGAATGTCTGGCAAATAGTCTTTCCATGCTTCTTTGAAAACCCTGAAAATCCCGAAGAAGAGGATCATCCTGGTTGACTAGTGGAATTGACCAGTCAGCTGCGCTGCCACTAAGATATGATAGTACAAAGGCTACTTTGGCTTGGTCATTTGGAAAATCTCCAGGTCGGCATAAAAAGTGCAAGTGGCATTGATTCATAAACACTGCAAACCTTTTTGGGTCCCCAGCAAAGCGTTCGGGTGGAGCTAAAGGAATAGCCCCTGGTAGGATTACTTGCACAGGATTGCTCGATGAAACAGGAGCTGGGTTTACCCCGAGTCCAGGTAGGGGTGTTTGCCTAGCTTGATTTTGCAGCAGTTGTCTAGCAAGATCATCTGTGCGTTCCTTTGACACAATCAGTTCTCTCCTGAGGGCATTAATCTCTTGGCGCGCAGAGTGCACTTCCGCCCTAAGTTCCCCTAATAATTGGCACAGTTGGTCTGTTTTGGAGGTTTCCATAACGCCCGGGTGGGAATTTGTAGATAGGATTTGTGTTATGTTACGCTCACCTGGCTCCTACAGGGGCGTCGATCGGACCCGGACAGCTGCGACCTCCTCCAACGTGAAGCGTAATGCAGAGATAACAGACTGGACTGGACCGCCTAATCTCGTCTGCTTGACCCGTAGAAATATTCTCCTGCAAGTGGAGAAAGGGATTCAGCCACCCGTGGATTTTAGTAATGGCACCCCAGTGTTCTCCCCACTAATCACCACCGATATTCACTTTCTGTAAGCTCACCTTATGTTTGTAAATGATGAGCTCTCCATCCTGCGTGGAATGCAGGGGCGCGTACATACCAGTTACTTCACTGGTTTGCGGGCGTTGGAAGAGTTCCGGATGAATATTGACTCCGAGTTTCTAGGCGAGAACCCGTAAGAATAAAGTTCAAAGAGTTCAATATGTCCGATGTTCACTCTTGTACATTCCTTTCTTGTGTTGCAGCTGGGTCCAAGGGAAGATTGTCTTGTGGCAGCCGATGGAGTTGAGGTAAGAGTCTGTATTACCAAACACTGTCCGGCAAAAGATGCGTGTGTTTAAATTGCTGGTTTCTCTCTCCTTACAGGTGCGGCGTAAGAAGTTGCGGTTTGTTACAGAATAATGCCTCCGGTTGTTAATCAGGTAAGTCTATGGTGGAGAGGTTGTATTTGTTGGCTCTCTCGGCTCACCTTATGTTTCTTTTGTCCCCTAGATGGTGGAATTCGGCGGAGAAAATGATGGAGGCTGCGCCGGATCGAAAAATGCTGTGAGGACTGGTGAGTATGGCACAGCGCTGCAGCTGGCGAAGCAACACGTGTAGAATAATGTCCTTTTCAAGTTCGAAGACGTGATGGATCCGGAATTCAGGTAAGGATTGAAAAAATATCTGTTTTCTAACCTTTCCTTCTTCTTTCTTCTATTGCTAGGAGCTCTGGATTCGAGACGGGCGTGGCTGAAGACTGGATGCTGACTGCAGGCACGGTGAGCGTTACGCTGCTGGATGCAGAATAACACGAAGCATGTGCTGCTGTTCGGGCGTGGTTTAAATAGCCTCCAAAGTAGTTCCAGGTAAGAAGTCCCTAGAACCACACCCGAGTAAAAAATAGTCCCTGTAGAAAAATAGTCCCATCCAGGCCTCATGTTGGATTGGATTCATTTGCAGCATGGTCTGCATGAGGTAAGTAAAGTCTATGAGCCTGGCCCCTATGGCGCCAGAACTGATTTCTATTATGAGCCTGGCGCCTAAGGCGCAAGGACTGAACCCAGACAGCCTCCAGCCAGGGCTGCTGGGGTTTTATTAAATACCTGGATGCTTGCTCCTGGGGCTGATGGGCTTGATCCGGATGCCCGGGGGTAGGCATCATGTCAGAAATAATGCTGAACCAAGCCTGTGAGCCAAAAGCAACACGCTGCTGCAGACCATGAACCAGAACAAGACCCTGAACAAGAACATGGTGCACAAAGACACAAATTGCATCCAACAATTTCATTCAGAACCAACCTGATCAAACTTGCACCTACATAAGACAATTGCACTGCAACAGCAGAATGCACTGTAGCTACACAGACACCCTGAACTACAGTTGTAGACAAACTGCAACTGCTCCAAAGACAAATCGCAACCGCAACCACAAATCCTAACTGCCAGAATATAAAACCAGAACAATTGTCGGCTGAGATGAGTGATGTACACCAACACCCAACGTAAACCACTTCCTACAATGGATAAACACGCAGCTAACAAACACCAATTGTGAGGAAAATGTTGCAAACTGCCACAGAACACAACACCTTTGCAAACACTGCAAATGTAGACAACCCATACCGTATGCCAGACACAGGAGTTAAAACATGCCTAGCAGTGGGCACACAACAAACATGACACTGCGCCTTAAGTCAAAGGCAACTTCTATAGTACCACATCACCCTGCCTGTAACAAACAGTCAACGCCAGCTTTACCCAACAGCATAACACTGCACACACTACCTCTCCGACTGTAACCAACAGTCAACATTAGCTGTAACAAACAGGTTTAACACCAAACTCAACCTCACTGACTGTACCCAACAGTCAAAACTACGGCTGTAAACAACAGCTAACAATACCTGCTGTACCCGACAGCACAATACAGCACTCACGACCTCTGCGACTGTAACCAACAGTCAGCCTTAGCTGTAACCAACAGCATAACACTGCACACACTGCACTCACGACCTTCGCGACTGTAACCAACAGTCAACATTAGCTGTAGCCAACAGCTTTAACACCTTCTATACTACCACACTAGACCACCCCGACTGTAACCAACAGTCAACTCCGGATGTAACCAACAGCTTTAACACCAAAAACAACCTCACCGACTGTACCCAACAGTACCCAACAGTCAAAACTCTGGCTGTAAACAACAGTTAACAATACCTGCTGTACCCAACAGCATAACACTGAGCACACTACATCTCTGATTGTAACCAACAGTCAACATTAACACCACACTGCACACTGGTCCCACAACAAATAGGGACATACTAACACAACAGCATGAGTACGAAAATGTCAAAGGATGTGCAGCAAAGGAATGATCACCCTAACAATGAGGACATACCCCGCACCCACATGTCCAAATATTGCCCCCTGGAAAGGAAATAGACATTAAAGCATGGCCAAATGTGTAACACACAATCAATTAACCCATAAAGACAGGTACATTCCCTGCAAAAGAGAACAAACACAGAGTGTCTCGTGAGGTAAATACCCCACACCCACAAGTCCATATTCCCCTAGAAAGGAAATACACATTGAGGACATACACCGCACCCACATGTCCAAAGTTTGCCCCCTGGAAAGAAAGTACACATTAAAGCATTGAAACTGTGAAAAACACACCACTAAAGCAAACATATTCAACACTAGTGGGGCAACAAGGGCCACAACATGAACACTCACCCCAACCCTAACTGGCTCTAAATAACATCAACCCATGTCCACCCCACTAACAAACACTAACCCAGAGACCACAATACCAACTCAACAAGAAAATCACTGGCCTCACCCAAGCAACTATGTTACTTAGTCTTCAGACAGGTTGAGGGCCTTCAGCTGGACATAGAATCCCCATAGATCTGGATCCAGCTTCCTCAAATTGTCTTCAAAATTGCGTTACCTTCCGCAGAACTCCTCACATGAAGTTTTACCCACCGTACAAATGGGACACTTCCATTTGTCCATGGACCCACTGGATACACAGCGCCTCTTCCGCTCACTCTCTGGGCCACACTCCATAGTAGAACACTCCATGCCCAGAGCACCATCTGCAGATTCACAAGACAGGGAAACCGAATGCCCCCTCTTCGTAGCTATTGCAGCTTTAACATAGTTCAACATGACACCAGGCCCTGCAGTGACTGCTCCAGGCCCTGCCGTGACTGCTCCTGACTCTGTGAATGTTCCTGGCCCTGCAGTGACTGCTCCTGCCTCCTGCTCCCAGCTCAGAGAATCACTGTCAAACAGATCGCCAATACAGGCAATAGAACGCAAAGGGGAACTCGCACTGCATTCCAGGTCCAGAATGAGAATGCCGAGCTCCACAACGTTTATAGGACACATGCTGCGTTTCAATACAGCGTTGCGTTCCAGCTGACATGGCTGGCACGCAAGAACCAGCGTTGATGACGTCACCATTTTGGTTGCCGGATTGGAAAGGGAAACACCTCTGTCCCTCACCTTTACGCTCACCGGTATGCCCTTTACACCACACTCTGCCCCCCTGTTGCTGCCCCACCCGGCCCACAGCAATGCTGACACCTCCTACGGTGCGCTCCTTGGTCAATGCACCAAGGATATTCTCCAGGCAGAGGACCCTGTTGCTCTGCCAACCGGACCACAGCAATGCTGACACCTCCCACAGCGCCGCTCCTTGTACAGTGAACTGCAGGTATCCCCTAGGCAGGGAACACACTCTTCCTTCACCGCCCAGCCACACGACTCCTCCACGGCCGCTCCTTGTTCTGCGCACCACAAATATCCCCTAGGCAGGGGACAAACCGCCCGTCCACAGGACTTCCCACTACTCCCAGCCACAGGACTTCCCACTCCCCTGCACAGCCTGGTCACAGGACTTCCCCACTCCGTAATGACCGGGCAAATGCTTCCAAGGCCCTCCAATGCCACTGACTGCGGTAATGCTGCTTGCTCCACTGGGACACAGGCACTGTGTGCCTCACACTGTCCGCACCGTTCATGCTAACCCGAAAAACCAGGACACCTGACAGCCCCTCCTTGCACTGCCCGGCCTGCAAGATACTCAAACTGGGGTTGCCGGTGGATGAGTATCCTTTGGGGGCAGTGTCTTCCGCCCACTGCTCCTCTGCAGCAGCTCCTGGTCCTGGCAAGTAAATCCTTGTTACCTGTGAAGTAACCAAGGTGTGGTCCTTCCACCCTACACCACAAAGGAACCAGGTAAGTTATAAGTATGTTTATTGGGCCCAGATGTACAGGTAAGTTCTAAAGTACAGAGGGCAGAATCACTGGCCCATCCACACAGCTCACTCTCTCTCTCCAACTGTCCTCTTAAAACCTCCACACTCAAAAGGACAACACCCAACACCAACATTCCACCAACCAAAGATTCCACAGCACCAAAACATTACAACAGCACATTACAACAAAATGTTCATCAAAGGTTTTGTCCGCACTTGGCACAAACCCCGTAGAGGAGGTCTTCCCGGCACAGCTGTTAAAGTACATGGAAAACAAGCTTGGCAGCACTTGAATGAGGTAAAGCTCTACAAAGGAGAGACCCCTACCCCTCTGTCAACTGTTGACAGTGAAGCAAGAGAAGAAGTTTTGCGTGTGCAGACCAGATCGGCTACCAAGAGCCAACAGGAGTCATCAAAATAAAAACAATTCAGACTTTCGTTCATTTCCAAGTTTAAAGGGAAACAAATAACTTTTCAGTGTGTTTAGGGTACTATCCCTGTTAGGTAAAAGAGACAATGTTTTGAAGAAAAGATAAGCACAGAACACTTTATGTTGCCTATAACATTGCACACATTCTTGTATGCTGTTTTTACACATATACTTTGATCGTATCCAGCTATAGGGAGACGAAATATTGATATTGTCACCTTTTTGGGAAATCCTAAGACAGCCCCCAACATTCGCAGGATCATCATTGCTTTATTATTTTAATTTCTGTTATAAAAAGGTGTGGTTATTACAAAAGTAACAGGAACTAAAGGTTGATAAAGGAGAATGGGAGTTTTCCATTTTGTGAGATACACACTGTTAGCAAGAAAGCCAAGCAAAATACAGTAAGAGGCACTCATTCTTTTGCAAATATTTCTTGTAGCTACGTTTGGTTTGCACAATGAGTTGTCTTTACTTCCTTATTCTTATAGCATTTTGTCAAAAAATGTTTTAAAGTTTAGATGGAGTGTCCAACATTGAGACATCTGTTTACATTCCTAACAAAAGTGCGAGTGACATTTTCCCTGATATTGCCAAACAAATTAACCGGCTTAAGAGGGATGCTGGAGAAGATCATCAGGATATAAATGCATATCTTACTAAGTCAGCCCAGTTAAAACATTATCTATGGTCCCAACACATGAGTGAGATGGGGAGAGGAACATCAGATGAAAGCTGCTATCTGTGTTCTCTCATCCCTTATGCCATGAGAACAGCCAGAACATACACATTATGCAAAGTGCCTCAGCCTTTTAGCAGCATGCATGATGACAAGAGGACAATTTGAAGGGGAGTGGGCAACTCTACGATGGATTTCAAAAAGAATGTTCCCATATGAAGATGCTTATATAAAAACACAAAAGATGATTAAAAAGACCCGAACTGGAAGAACAAAATGATCCAGTAAACATTGAAGTGTACAAATAGAGAAGAGGTGAAGATTGTTGAACAAAAGAGACTGGACTGTGCAGATACGTGGTAAACACCAGGATTGCCAGAATACTGGGAGAGACCTCAGCTACTGGTATATGGACAAGTAGCCACCAGTAGAGGATTGGAAGAAGGAATGATGGGATGCAGTTCTCCAGCATTGGATCATTCATAGATTCACATGCTGTGAATATTCCCCGCCGTCAGGCTGAGAATCCTCGATAACACTTTTGTGCTCTGTCATAGTAATTTTGGGTCATACTGCTCACAGCCAATAGGAACACCTTCCGTAACTCCTCCCCTGTAGGATATCTTCAGAGTATTTACTGCACGTTAGTGTAGGGTGTTCTCAAAAATCGTCTCTTCAACTTTTCTTTAAATCGTTTTGGATTTTATCTTTTCTAGAAAAAAATTATATTTTTCAACGTCTACTCAACGACTGGCATTGGCAGCGACAGTGCTAGCTCCATAGACCGTTCCTGCCACTGGGAATCTTCAAAGAAGTTTCATCTGAACAGTTGGGCCTACCTCATGGCAGAATCCGTGAGGAAGAGCCTGCTCAAGGCCTGTGCCCTCTGTGAACTGAAGAAAGTCTACGTGGAGGATCACCACGACGACTGCCTCTACTGCCTTCATCTTCACCTCATCAGTAAGAGGTCTAGGTCAGACAAGCCCTGATCCTCGCACAAGGACCGGTCTTCATCAAAGGTCAGGGCCCAAGGGGTGTTGGCGGGGAGGAGAGTCAAGGCCATTTCCATTGCCCCAGGGATGTGAAGTCTTCTAAGTGTACGTCAAAATCTGGGGGCCACTGTTTGCCTCATCCAAAAACTGGCTTGTTGCAAGATCGACTACCCAAGGCCATAGATGCCGTCCATTTGCACCCCATCAACAAAGCCATCGATGGCCACGACTACATTGTCATCGACGTAACCGTCATCGGCCAGGACCAATACAACTCTGTCATCATTGACGACCCCGTAGATGGCATGGCCAAAAGTGGTTGCTTCCAAACCATTGTTGCCACTGTCATTGTCACTGGTGTCTCCGACACCCACACCAGCACAGTGTCTGCATTGGCGGCTCATCCACGGGCATCATTCCCTAACCTTGGAGTGGCCTTGCTTCCAAGTGGTATTGTTGTGTCAGAGCACAGTCTCTCACAATCAGAGGATGTGAAGGAAGCAGAGGGGCCCATCATGTCACTGCCGTCGTCGCCACCCCACAGGACATTGCTTCCTAGAAGTTTACCACAGGGTTAGGTGAGCCTGATAACTGCTTTTACCTTTACCTGCTATGCATTCAGGTCAAGTCATCAGTCTACCAGAGCCATCGCTGCCTCCGCAGAGAGACATGTCACTGTACAATTTCTCTACTTAAACCACTCTGGTGGCAACCTTGTTACAACAGCTGGCTGCACCAACCCCAGTTATGGAGCCTATTAGGCAACCTCGCACAGATGTCCCCAGGGCTTCCAGGGAAATGGATGACATCCCTTGTCCCCCAGAAGGGATAAGCACCATTCAGTGCAGCAGAGGCTGTCAGATACTGGGACAGGGACAAACCCTGATGACGTGGTCTCCACACACTCGACCCACACTGATGAATTTGACGATTTCATCACAGCTGATGGGGAAACAGATGACATTCCACTCAGGGGACTCACCTCCTGAGGAAGTAGGGGCCTTCCACATGCTCTTGTCCAGGGCGGCCACTATGTTCGGCCTTGAGACAGAGGAGCAGGAAAAGGAGAATGTGCTGTATCAGCGCATAGAGCAGCGCAGAATATATTTCATGTCTATCTCGCTTTTGGAAGGCATCTGGGAGGATGGCCTGATCACCTTAGCGCATCCTGCGACTGCCCTGGCTAAAAAAGACAGGTTTGACAAAACGTGCAGAGCCCCAGACAGCGTTGCCACCTGCCTCCGCACTCAACCCACTCCAGACTCTGTTGTCTCTGCGGGTGCTAGAAAGAGGTCGGCTAACCCATCATCATCCTGCTCTGTACCCCCATACAAGGAAGGCAACACCTTGACGCCTTTGGTAAGAAGATCATTACCACCACAGCCACGACTATCAGGGCGGCTAATGCAATGGCCATACTCGCAGGTTATGATCGCGAGCTGTGGTACAAGTTGGGTCCCATGCTGGAATTTCTGCCGAATGACAAGAAGCAGGAGGTCTTGGACATTTTTAATGAAGGCAAGTTGGCATCGGATCATGCCATTACAGTCTCTGTGGACATCGCCAATACTGGTTTTCACCAAATTGTGAATGCAGCGGTCCTACACAGGCAGGGTTAACTTAAGGCCACATATTTTCAACCCAATATCCAGTGCAGGTTCTTGGATATGCCCTTTGACGGATCTGCCCTTTTTGGGAAGAAGGTGGATAAGGCCTTACTGTCCATAAAGATGGACACCGATACCTATTGCTCCTTGGGCACACTACAGCAAAGGCGCCAGTCCTTTCATTCAGGAAAAGGGCCCTATAGCAGGACTTCACGGGATAACCGCACCACATAACAGTCTTCCGCCTCTTACAAGACACCGTACTCATCAGGGGACAAGTACAGGAAGAGTCCCAGTCCTCCAGGGATTTGCAGGGGTTAGCAGCGATGCTCTGGCTCCTCCCAATCTAGGGGCCAGTCCGGCAAACAAGCATGACCAGGCTAGGGCCAGGTCCTCCCGCCTCTGCATCCCGGTGGGAGGACTGTCAAGGTGCGTCGAAGAATGGACACACATCACAATCGACTAATGGGTGCTATCCCTCCTCCAGCAGGGCCATTCGCTGGAGTTCATGGACTATCCACCGGACATTCCTGCCACGCACAAACCAGAGAAGTTGCAACATCTCTTGCTTCATGAAGTACTAGTTTTGTAACAAAAGGGCGCAGTGGAGAAGGTTCCCTAGGACGAGCTGTGCACAGGAGTCTACTCCTGCTACTTCCTGATAAGGAAAAAGTCACTGCACAACAAGTCAGGCTGTTGGAGGCCCATATTAGATCTGAGGGTGCTCAACAAGTTCCTCAAGGAACAAACATTCTCCATGGTCACACTCGTTTTGTAATTAGTTGTAAGGAATTAACAATAGGTTTTTCTTAGTATAGACCCTTTTATTTTGACACAACCCCATAAGGACTGCCTTATTTTTCATTTGGTGGTCGACGCTTGCTCCCATCTTAGATTTAGGTTTAGATTAGGCATTTTGCCACCATGTATTTATAGTTCAATAAACATCATTGAACTGTAATCACTTGTGTCTGTATTTACTGTTGCCACCATGAGTTTCTTACAGCTCTATCTCAGAGCAATACTCAACAACCAAACATACACTGCTAGACCCTCAGACGAAAGGGTGGCAGCTCCTATGGACAAGGTGCGCTGTCTCTACGGCACCCAGCTAACGCAAGTCTGCAACTACAAATCCCTGCTGGGGTTGTTTTCATCATGCATCCCGTTGATCACCAATTGTTGGTTACACATGAGAACAGTTTTGGAATTCCTAAATGCCCACTGGATCCAGCTATAGGGCCCTGGAACAACCGCATTGCTCTGACACCAGTTTTCAAACTGAGCCTTCGCTGGTGATTAGTGAGGGAACATCTGGTACAGGGGCACCCCCTTCAGGTTGACGTCCCATCAGGCCACTGTCATGACAGATGCTTCACTGGAGAGCTGGGGCACCCACCGTCAAGACCAACACACAAGGGGCCTGTAGTCAGAGGAGGAAAAGAGCCAGCACATCAACCTCCTGGAACTACAAGCATTTTTTGTTCACTGAAGTCCTTTCTTCCACTCCTGAGGGGAAAGGTGGTAGAGATTTACACTGACAACACAACATCCATGTTTTATGTCCACAAGCAAGGAGGAACAAGGTCCCCACAGCTTTCTAGGGAGGCCCAAGCCCTGTGGCATTGGGCTCTACAGCAGGGCATGTTTCTGATTCCCCTTCATCTACCGGGGATTCCGAACACTCTGGCGGACACCCTCAGCAGGGAGTTACGATTTTGCCACGAGTTCGAACTGCACAACAACCAGTTTAACTTGTTGTTTCAAATGTGGGACACTCCAGAGATGGACCTCTTTGCCTCCCACGACAACAGTCGCTGCAAGAACTTTGCCAGCCGCTACCCCCATCCAAAGAGCTTGTGGGGCGCCTTTGCATTTCCATGGTAAGGGACGTTTCTGCATGCATTTCCCCCAATTCCTCTGGTGCCTCCAGTCCTACACACGTTCAGACTGTATCGCTGCAAACTGATATTAGTGGCTCCTCCATGGCAGAGAGAGTTTTGGTACTCCAAGGCTGTTCTACGTACAAACCCGACCGTTGTGCTGAAGATGCCACTGCTAATGAGGACCAAAGAGCAGTTTAAACTTAAACTGAAACTTTCAGACACTTTTGTGCTCTATCATAGTCATTTTGGGTCACACTGCTGACAGCCAATAGGAACATCTTTAGATTTTGCAGCGCACGTGAGTGGCAGTAAGAGCCAAAAGATGAGCCATGCAGGGTAGGTGGGAGGGTTGCATGTGAGTCTATAAAAAAGAAACCAATGCTGGAGAACCGGAGTTACAGGTAAGTAGCTTATTCCTTCTCCAGCATTGGATCTTTCATAGATTCACATGCTGTGAATAGATTACAAAGCAGTATTACAACAATACCCATAGGCTTAGGCAAACTCCCAGCATAACTCTTACCACTGGAGACTTACCCACGTCACGCAAAAAGGTTCTGCAGAACTGACTAGCCGACTCTAGACTCTTCTACGGAATCTCTGTCGACACAGTAGAACCTGGTTAACGTATGCAACGATCTCCAGGTGGCTGCCGGTGCTACCAGCGGCTTGCAGCTGGACCCGTAAAGATTTACCGGTGCCTGACTTCCCGGTGCCACCAGCTCATTACAAGTCCGGCGGCCGGTAAGTCAGGTGCCATTAAAATTGTTAATGCCCATTCCCATAGAGTACCAAAGGACTCTACAGGAGTGGGGATACAGAAGCAACGGCACCGTTGCTACCAGTGCTTCTGTCAAGGGTTTGCCTACCAAGGCCGATGTGCCCGGCAGGGTCAGACCTGTCAGGCACAGCGGCTCCGGCAGGCAAACACGCAGTTTCTCCTGGCTGGAAACAAGGGTGCCGGTGAGCTTACCGGCACCCTTATTTCCAGATCAACAAACTTGTCATGAGGCCCTATGTTACCGAGGATTCCTAGCGTGACGATGGGGAAAGCTCACAGCATGTGAATCTATGAAAGATACCAATGCTGGAGAATCGGAGTTACGGGTAAGTAACTCATTCATGCACACTTATTGATGACAGCACCAGTGAAGATAGTGCAAGTAGTGAATGACGAATCTCTTAAGGAATGGGCAAGCATTCAAAGTTATTAATATGGGTCAGAGATGAAGCAGGACACGTATTGTTGTTGCCAATGAAGAATGCAACACTGTTCTTTAGAATCAGTGATAAGACCAAAATTGGAGAAAATAAAGGATGTAGGCACATAATCAATGTGCCAGGAATGAAAGGAGGAACTGCCATGCTGACGGACCACTATTGGGCCTCTGGATCCAGAGATTATATGAAGTTGCCTCTAAATTGGGGAGGAATTTGTTGTATGATAATAATTAAGGCTTCCAGTTTTCTGTTTTTACCGATTTTTACACATAAATAGACGGAAATCAATATGTTTTATGTCTGTATTTATTTATAAAAATGGAAACAAATTGAAAAATATGCCTTTCTGGCTGGTTTTTTATGATGTCCCTCATACATTGCAGGCCAATCACATTGCAGATTATATGGAGACATAGAGACTTTAAAAGTTGTATAAAAATAGCATTAAAGTTCTTCAAATTGCTGACAGCATATATCTAAAAGCAGCAGTCACAGGAGCCACCGTTTATTATGGAAAAAATGCAGCTAGCATTTCTTTCCTATATGGCTGCCTGTGCGCTTTAATAAATTCATTTTTTTATTAGAATAACTGCAGAAAATGCTGGTTACAAATTATCTTGTTATATGACAAAAAATAAATGTGGAGAAATACAGAAAAAAGGTCCAAAAATAATATGGAAAAATACAGACGGAAATGGCAGAAAAATAAATACCATTAAACAGGAAGCCTTAATGATAATACATGTTGCTGCGTTAGTGTTCCCTCAAAGTGACCTCCACATAGACAGCTTTCTGAAAATTGATGCACATCAAAGAAAGAAGAGGTTGCTTAACCTCATCGGACAGAAAAGAGAAAATTACTTTTCGGCAAAATCAATAGAAGCTTATAATGACATTCTAGATGAGCATAAATTGTTCAGTAGGACGGCCGTGACATTTACAGCCATGTTCATGCCAGGAATTCAAGCTGCAGTAAACGCCAAGTGGTCACAACGTGGGAACTGCTACAAACAATTAACACAACTATAAAAGGATTTAATGTGATAAAAGAAGAATTGAGGGCCATCAGGCATATGACCCTCCAAAATAGGTATTTCTTGGACTTAATTACAGCAATGGAAGGAGGCGTGTGTGCCAAGATCAGGCCTTCTTGCTATACATACACACCTGCCCATGATGGAGAAAATAGAACCCTGACAGAAGCTATAACCCTGTTATTGACCCTACATATGAAAATGGTGGAAGAAATAGATGAAATCGAGGAGGATGATGATTGGTTTTCATACCTGTTCTCATCGATCCCAACCTGGCTGGCGAATGCATTCAAGATGTTGAGAGCAATACTAGTGCTAGTGTTGCTGGGATTCTGTCGTATATGAATAATTATAGGACAATGTAAGAAGACAGCGAAGAAAGCAGTCGGAATGAAGATAATGATGGATGTGAAACCTGTGACTAACAAACATAAACAGAGGACACCACCCGTGATCACCTGATAGGAAGCCCTCTTGCACCCCCAGGAACAAAGTTTTACTATCCTAAGGAATATTAGATCTATTTGGGACATTGGGTGTTCTGCTCACCGACTGGGGAGTCCTGCCATATGACTTGGAGTGTGGATGAACACAAACAATGCAGGTGACCTGAGAGGGGTGACAAAGATATGGATTCTGAAGAAATCACAGTGTGAAGAAAAGGTGAAGAAATTTAGGAGGTGGTAGAGGGCTCAACCAGAGGGGGGAATGTAGAGAGGCAGATGTACACATCATTTATAGAGCTCACCCCTGTCATACTGGAAGAACAACAAGAAAGCACTGTGTTTGACACCTGGTATCATTCCAAAACCATATCAAAGGTATGAGAGACGTTATTCGCTCAGACAACCGTATCGAATGGTTAGGGAGAATTCTCTGTTAAGGCTAATTTCCCAAACCTAGTGAGTCCCCCAGCAGCTTTGCTGGATTTTTGGGGTTTATTTTTTTCTCCTGCTAAGAATGAGACTCTTTTTCTCCCACTCTTAGGCATGATTGAGAATGTCCTTTGACTATGTAATGTGTTTTATGGGCTATGGGGTCTTTTACTCCATAGGGCTTCATGTGTTTTTGGTATGTGTGTTACACAGCACCCTCAGTGCAGTAACACAGGGGTGTCATAGTGACCCCCAAACATAGACTCCATACCCTGGGACTGACTGCTGTCTCCCACGGCATGTAAAGTCACCATTGGCTTTACTAGTCTTAAATTGTGAACAGAACCAGTACAAACCATCATATTGTGGAAGTACTGGTAGGGGTAATTTGATTGCCCCTGGGTCTGTCCAGTCCCCCCTTGTCGAATTTCTGGCTGGTGGCAGTGGATACCACGCAAAATATTCCACCTGAATATTTCCTATGGGATTTTCACATTAATTTTAAATGCATCACTTTTTGGTACAATGTTAAAGATACCGCCGGGTTATTTATTTAATATTTATTCCCCGGTTGGGTCTTTTTGCCAGGACTCGGTTTTAAAATGGCGTTTGTGTTCGCCTCTGAAACTCTAACCCAAGTCGAGCCCTTTGTTCCACTTTTTGGCGGGCTTCTCCACAGAAGCCCTCCAAATGGTGCCACTCTGTCTGGGGTCAACAGGATGTGTGGGAGCGGGATTAGGCACCCTGGACTGAGTTGCCTTGGCAACTCAAGTCGCTCTCTTGTGTGATTGGCCCAGTGGTGAGCCGCCCGGCTCACCACTTAGCATGTTTGAGTGACAGCTAGGATGATGAATGGGGGTTTTGCTGCATAAAAGCAGGACTTTGGGGACTGGAACTTCAGAAGTCGCCACACGACCTAAAGAATCCGAAGTGAGGAGAAGCTGAGCCATCTACGACGACAACGCCACCGGTGGAGCCCTGCTCTACGAAACTCACCACTTTCCCGACGACAGAGGAGATCTTCTTCCAGAAGAGTCTTCTTCCCTTTGAGCTGTTGGGACCAACCAGTTCGCCTTTTTTGCCTTCCTGGATCGTCTTGTGGTCGAATCGCCCGTGCCAAGCACCCCGGCGGCCGGATAGCCACGCTTCACCACTACCGCGAATAAAAGGATTGTACCTTTTAACCGGGAAACTCTGCGGCTGTTTCCTTCCCTGCCAGTGCAACGACCTCCAGCTTTCCTCCACGTCGAAATCTTCTCTTCCCCTGGGCGAAGCTCCGACTTGCAACTGCTGCCAGGAACAACTGCCCCCACTGGAGTTTTCTCACCATTTCAGGTACTGTGTCCCGCCTGGTCTCCCTTGCAACAGACGTCCAAGGTGTCCCGTAAATCCTTGACTCTCTATCCTGGGGTGATCTCAGACCTGCTAACATTACCTTTCTGACTTGATCCAACCTCTTTTGACTTTTCTGTAAAGACTTTGAGTGCATTTCCACTGTGTGATCTTGGACACATTCCACCTTGCTCTCTCCAAGAGTGGGCCTGGCCAAAGACCTTTTTGCTCTACAGTAGACCCTGCCTTTCTTGACTTGCTGTGGTTTCTTAAAAGTGTTGGTACTGTGCGATTTTCCTATTTCTACCTTTTCTCTCCCTTTTTAAACAAATTATTGGAGTGCCATCTACGGTTACGCGCTCACCTCTGTTTTGCTAAATAAGGGGTGTCTTAACCTAGACTTGTCGAATATTCAATTAGGGAGGTGTATATACTTATAGTGACTGTTTTTGAACTTGCTTGACATAATAGTGCCAGTGTATTTTTACAAGTGTGTTTTTAAATAAATAATGATATACTTTTATACCAAAGCTCTGGTCAGTGATTGCTTGTGCTACTGTATTTTTAGCCCTATTTTGTATACTCTATATACTGCCTAACTCTTCTTGAGAGAAGTCTGACTGCTCAGCCACAGCTACCAGGTAAATCTGGGTGGTACAGGCTGCTACCAATTGGGTTTACTGCTTACTCCTGTAGTCTTAAACTTTTTGCAGTGGTCCCTAAGGGAACTGCACAGGTTTCTGCCTAACACGAATGTACCCTCAAACTGATGTAGTAGACATGTGCCTGCAGACACCATTGTACATAGAAAAACTATAAGTCTGACCAATGTAAAGTGACGTGACTAAAGAGAGAAAATACATAGATGCACTGAACTCGACATATGGATATCTAAAGAATGAAGATGTGACTGAAGTGACAAAGTAAACATAAATGCGAGTATGAAGAAAACCATATACACTAAAGAAGATAAGTAACAAGAGATGTTTTTTTCTTTCTTTTTTAATAGATGTATATATGCAGAAACGCAATATAGATAATACGAAATAGAAACTTGCTAAAGTAGGAAATAGAGCGCAAGTAAAGCATTCCTGTTGAGAAAATGGATGTCGGTAGCGTATAAAAGTAAGCAAGAAGCCTCGAGAAGAGAAGCCAAGGCTGCAATGCTTACAGGCACTATAATACAAATGCATGTCCATCCCAATGGTGCTCTTTGCGGATGATACCGTTCATTTATCAACATCACCAAGGGGCCTGGAGACCACCCTGGAAGCATTTGTGGAAAAATGCACACGGCTCCAGTTTGAGGTGAACACTGGGAAAAAAAATCTCAAATTTTTCAGGCCAAATTTAAACAGTATACTAAAATCGAGTTCCATATTAATGGCATTGTTTTAAAACAGGTTCAATTTTACGATTATGATCAGGTCCATTGGACATCCCAGCTGATTAAATCTAGTTCCACATTAGAAAAAAACAGCAGGGCAATTTGAAGGTTTTTTCTTGGTCATGGTCGGGGGCCGTCATGCCAGACCTCACTATGTATGCAGCACAGGCAACATATGCAGCGCTGTATGGCGTGGAGACCTGGGGGTACACAGCTAGCAGCAAATTGGGGTTGGCTGAAAGAGCTTTCCTAAAATGTCTGCTTGGCATGCCTTCTGCATGCCCGGGTCCCCCTCTTTATCTAGAGTTGGGACATAGACCGATTAAAGGCGATGTTGCCCTTAGGCCGGTTCTTTACTGGTTTAGAGTGTGGACAATGCCTGAACTTGCAATTTATCGTGAGGCAGTTACATATATTTTAGAATCTGAGGGTGGCAGGTCTCTGCCTTGGTTTGTTCATGTTAAGAAATGCTTGACTTAATTTAACTTAAAGGATAGTTCCGGGACTTTTTTTTTTATTGTCCCTACGGTTCGGCCATGTGTTTTTAAGCATAAATCGGTAGATCGTAGAAAACTTTCCTATGGACCATACCCGACTTTTCGTCCATTAACGCACTCGAAATCAGCCGCCATTTTCGGATAATCCTCTCACTTGCCGCATCGCCCTGGCTCACCTGCTTTTGCGGCACTGAATCAAATCCCCCGCCCCTGAGGCTGACATCAGCAGACGCGTACCGCCCATTTCCCAACGCCAAAGCACGTTTCGTGTCAACAATCGCTGCGCCTCAGCTAATGACGTGTCGCCATGGAAATGGCAGGACGCCTCTTTCCTCAATAAGTATAAACACACCGTTTCACAACACACAGCAGCAGATTTTCGATTCCATTATTCTCTCTGTGTTACTTTGAGTATTCTGTGACTCGTTTCTGTGCTCTGGTCAGCTACCTTCGCCACTTCTAGGCCTTGTGAACACCTGTACCATCTCTGTAAATTATTTTACTTTCTTTACCACACAATGGCTACAATAATGCCGTATATGTACGAGCCCGAGTACACCGAGGAAGAACTACTGGAAAGGCAAGCACGCAAAAACGATGGGGATTCGGACGGCAGTTGGGAGGACCAGTCAACGGATGAAGAGCCTGGACCATGTCGCATGGACGGCGTCTCCACCTGGTGCACGTGCAATCGGTGCGAGCTAATGCCAACTGAGGAGGAGAACTGCTGCTGCCGTGAAAATTCCGGGTGCTTGGCCTACATTTCGGAAGGCGAGCCAAGTCCGCAATGCATCACCGAGCTGCCAGAGTTCAGGGAAGCCTGCCTCTCACGGACCGTGTTGAGGATGATGATGGTGCTTATGCACGAACTTCGCGGCACTGTTCGTCCGCGTAATCCGAGTAACGAGTAAGTATACTCTGGTTGTGATGTCAGTGATGCCACTACTATGTCATGGTCGTCTCCCACATATAAAATTACATCTACATATCATTCGAATGCATGTAAATTGGGTCCATATTGTGCATTTTCTAGATAGAATTTTTTTCAAAGCAGAATGATAAGAAAGTTTTGTCATTTTAATACAGTTTGCATCTTTCATTTTCACAGGTGGTACAGGCTGGTGGCCTATCGTTGCTTCACTTGGTGGCTTCACGGGAGGCTCGGACACCGCGTTCGGAGAGTAATACCTGCCTGTGCGGTACTTGCCATTAGACAACATTTCCCAAGCGACAGTGGACAATACCGCGGATTTTCCCTGGATGTGCTGCAACCGGAACTTTACAATGTGTAATGTTTATTATTTATGTTCAATTGAAATTAAGATCTAAAATAAAACCCAACATATATTTTAACAATGGTTGTTTTCATTTTTTAAATGAATCTAGTGTGTCTCCATTGAATAGTCTTCCTGTGCCTTGTCTTGTCACACCACATGTCTCCGGCCAGCATCCTCCCTCACGCTGGCCGCCCACCTTCAATCCACATAACCTTTGCACCCATATATTCTCCTGGGAGGGTGAGGTATTTATAAAGTCACCCCCCTGCCTTCCATGTACTAGATCCTGCAGCCTGCCTCTTACATGCAGTTAGATGGCCTCTCCTTGGTGAGGCCCTGCGGCAAACGAGTCTTGTCTGCACAACCACCGCCCCAATCCACCCCCCGCCCTATCAAAGGCAGTTCGCACCGGGGTACTTGTGCTGGCAAGTGGAGCTGTCAGGGAGCGATAAAGGCCAAGAGGTGCCAAAGACCATGTACACTTCAAAGTGGTCTATAGAGCATGGGTTGTTGTTCCCATGTCTACCTCCAGACCCCGTGTCTCCTGCCAAGCATCTCCCCTCACGCTGGACGGCCCCCTGCAATCCACATAAGTGTGTCTCCATTCACAAGTCTTCCTGTGTCTTGTCTGCACGACCAGCGCCCCAATCCACCCCCCGCCCTATCAAAGGCAGTTTGCACCGGGGTACTTGTGCTGCCAAGTGGAGCTGTCAGGGAGCGATAAAGGCCAAGAGGTGCCAAAGACCATGTACACTTCAAAGTGGTCTATAGAGCATGGGTTGTTGTTCCCATGTCTACCTCCAGACCCCGTGTCTCCTGCCAAGCATCCCCCCTCACGCTGGACGGCCCCCTGCAATCCACATAAGTGTGTCTCCATTCACGAGTCTTCCTGTGTCTTGTCTGCACGACCAGCGCCCCAATCCACCCCCCGCCCTATCAAAGGCAGTTTGCACCGGGGTACTTGTGCTGCCAAGTGGAGCTGTCAGGGAGCGATAAAGGCCAAGAGGTGCCAAAGACCATGTACACTTCAAAGTGGTCTATAGAGCATGGGTTGTTGTTCCCATGTCTACCTCCAGACCCCGTGTCTCCTGCCAAGCATCCCCCCTCACGCTGGACGGCCCCCTGCAATCCACATAAGTGTGTCTCCATTCACGAGTCTTCCTGTGTCTTGTCTGCACGACCAGCGCCCCAATCCACCCCCCGCCCTATCAAAGGCAGTTCGCACCGGGGTACTTGTGCTGCCAAGTGGAGCTGTCAGGGAGCGATAAAGGCCAAGAGGTGCCAAAGACCATGTACACTTCAAAGTGGTCTATAGAGCATGGGTTGTTGTTCCCATGTCTACCTCCAGACCCCGTGTCTCCTGCCAAGCATCCCCCTTCACGCTGGACGGCCCCCTGCAATCCGCATAATGCCACGACATATAGACGTCATTCATTCACAAACACACCCCTGTTTCGAATTCTTTATAACCCACTTCATATTTCTAATGAGCACTTCTTTGCGCTTTGCCAGTCAACCTGTGAAGGTGCTGGTTATCTGCTCTTCGTCTCTGTGAACTTCCGTGACCACTCCGAGGAAACTCCTCAGTTTGCAACCGGTGAACTGCTCCCTGTTGTACGACAAGAAAGTACTCTGATCCCTGCATCTAACTGTTTGTTCGTCAAGGTAAGGCCATGTACCATAATCATTTTGCGTCCAATTTCTTTTTGTTCAAGACAGTACATGCAAGGAACTAGTCACATGTTCTGAGTTTACATTGGTATTCATAGAGAATTGTTGATCTTTACTTTTCAGAACTTTCCACAATGCCTGCCTGTTCCATTGGCGGTTGCCCTTCGAAGACCCATAATAAATCTGAAGGTACTATAATGCATGTTTTCCCTAAGACAATAGATCAGATAAGAGAATGGGTCCGATATTGCGGATATCCACCGTCTGAGCTTGAAAGTAGAGTCCTAGAAGTCTTTGCGGACAAGAGGGGTGATCGATACCACATCTGCAGCAGGCACTTTAGCTCAGACATGTACTCCACATCATTGCTAATAAAGAAGAACACACCGCGAGCGAGGCGAAAATTGCTCTCAAACGCTATTCCCACTCTATTCGTCCACATCCCTCCACTGGTGAGTCAAGTTTACGTATTTATCTCTCGGCCTTGCGGTAGTGTGTAGCATTAGCTAACAATAATTTCCCCATTTATGTATCCACTCAATATGAAGGCGGAAGATTCTCCATCCGTGTCGTTATTGCAGTCATCAGCCACTTCAAGCGCCTATCGGGTAATCTTACTTGGCTATTCTGCCACTGACTTTTTTTAGGCATGTAAATCAATAGTTTTAATTTATCGTGTAATTATTTTACCTAATGGTACACCCTTGTACTCGTCCTCTAGTCTTTGTTTTCAGTTATAATTATTGTTATCCAAAATAATGCAAGTACTGTCTTTCAGGGAGATGCTGAGGAGTCCAACATATTGACGACAACCGTTGATGTCACTCAGATGCTCGAGGTACCTTTCCGGACAGTTCCATCGATGGAGATCATCAGATCTTGCATTCTTGTAGCGTGATTGTTACACACAATGTTTCTTTCGTTTTTAGCCATTGATATGTCCTTCTGTCGTCGCCCTCCTATGTGTCTTCTTTTTTCAATATTGTGTTCATTACTAATGAAAGTCCTACGTTTCAGGGAGTCGATGGAGCATTAGTCCAAGAAGAAGGGGGAGCATGCAGTTACGGGTCGGCGCAACAGCTTGCAGAAGTGTGCACCGCAGTTACATCGTCCCTTGATGTTCTTATGCATTTCGAGGTATGGATACTGACAGTTCGATCAAGCGAAATCATATGACGTGATTACATCCGCTATACTTCCTTCTTTATTAACGCAAGTACTATGTTTCAGGGAGATGACGGACCTTCTTCTACAAGAACATCACCCCTAGTAGTTGATGCAGATCTCTGGGTGGTGACACTTCCAACGATCGAGCAAATCGAATCATATTTACATATCCATTATTTATTTTAGACAACTGATCATTTGTGCAGGTCTATTTAGATGAGCCGTTGACGCCTGCACAAAGTTTCTGTTCTTTTTATCAAAATAGAAAACCATACTAATGCAATTTCTGTGTTTCAGGGAGTCACTGAAGCATCATCTTCAATAATATAATCAATGGAAGTCTATGAGGAGCCCGAGGTATGGATCTTGACAGTTCCATCTAACTAGATGAACAATGCGTGAATAATTGTCGTTTGAATGTTCTACACAAAGCGTTCATTCGTGTTTTGCTATTGAGATGTACGTGGGTATTGGTCCCCAAGTACATTTTGTGTGTTCGATATTATTATACATACTAATGAAAGTTCTATGTTTCAGGGAGTCGATGGAGCGTCAGTGCGTGATGGATGCGCTTATCATGAAAATATAGTCGTTGCAGCGCAAGAGGAAGTGGAGACATGCACACACGAGTCGGAGCAACAGCGTCCTGATGTTGAAGTTCGAGGCAAGAAAGTTTCAAAGAAAAGAAAGCAAAAGAAGGTTAGTGTCCTGGTCACTATATTATGTTGTTTTTCACTGTTAATAGTTCAATACTGTAAGTTGTGTTTAAACTGAACATCCCTTTTCCAATCTGTCCTCTAGTTGCGAGTGGGTGTACGAACTAGATCTACACAGACAGTGAAGCGAACGAGAGATGTTGCTTGTCAAACCTTTTGGCAGGGACTTGAGACTGGAGATGCATCGTGCCAATGGGAAGAATATGAAGTGATTGACAACGGAGCTATACCACATCCAGCCATCGATAGTGAATGTCCTCCTGGTAGTTCGGATGCAGTCGGAGATCAATTCACAGAATCCACACCCGCAAAAACTAAGACCGCGAGAAAGTTGAAGAAATTGTTTTATTCACCCATCGCCGGAGAAGGAACAGATGTTGCAATGGAAGAGAATGAAGTGGACGACAATGAAACACCATCAATATCACTGAACATAGCGGAAGACGATATCAGAGATTCTACCTTTCATGTGAGTGACATGTCCTCAACGTTACAGGCCGAACCAGCTGGGATGCAGAGTGACAGTATAAGGAAAGAGGCCAAATTCATTGTATTCGATAGTTGTTTGATTGATATTATTATTCGGATGAAATGTGGGCATTCGGTTGGTGGGGAAGTATGTGGGGAGCCATTGATTAATGTGACTCGTGCAATTCGAGGCACTAACCTTAAAATACATGCCACCTGTACAAAATATCATCCTTTCTCATGGTCTGCACAACCCATGCTGGGGCAACTGCCAGCAGGCAATCTACTTTGTGCAGCGGCTGCACTTTTTAGTGGTTCAAGTTTTAAAAAGTTAGAGTCTTTCTTTCAGTTTGTGGGAATACATTTCATTGCGAAAACTCAGTTCTACAAATACCAAACCGATTATCTATTTCCAGCCATTAGCGATGCTTGGAGAATGGAAAAAATGTCTATTGATAGTACATTCGCGGGCAAACGGTTCAGGCTAGCCGGTGATGGACAGTGCGACAGCCCAGGATTTTCAGCCAAGTACTGCACCTACCACTTTCAGTATAATACAATAAAGAGTAAGATAACACGTCTTGTTTTACTTACATCCAACCCCCTTTACACAGGAACTCTATAAGGTTTTCCGGCATCACTAGTCCTGACAAAATGGACCGTCTGCTATGATTGATTAAAAAAAGTGTATAACAAATTTTTATTCAAATAATTCGAACTGAATTTAAACATAAAACACTACCCTCACCTAACACAGTGTACTAAACACTAAAAAACAGTTACTAAAAAATGAAAAACAAAGTTCACTTATTTGCATGACACAAAAGATATCACATAACATAACACAAAAAAAATCTCAATGTGTCTCTAAAACAACAACCATCCCTGATGTGTTATGTTATGTGATATCTTTTGTGTCATGCAAATAAGTGAACTTTGTTTTTCATTTTTTAGTAACTGTTTTTTAGTGTTTAGTACACTGTGTTAGGTGAGGGTAGTGTTTTATGTTTAAATTCAGTTCGAATTATTTGAATAAAAATTTGTTATACACTTTTTTTAATCAATCATAGCAGACGGTCCATTTTGTCAGGACTAGTGATGCCGGAAAACCTTATAGAGTTCCTGTGTAAAGGGGGTTGGATGTAAGTAAAACAAGACGTGTTATCTTACTCTTTATTGTATTATACATATTGATATCCCTGTCAGTAGAGTAGGATGTTATTATAGGGACTGTTTATACCTATTTGAACATCCTACCACTTTCAGGACATGGAAAGTAAGAAAATTGTGAGTTCGGTGGTCGTGCAGGTGTCACAAAGTACATCCTCAGTGGCCATGGAGAAAGTTGGCTTTGTAGCATCATTGCAAGAACTACAATCGCGGGGAATGGTGATCGACCTGATAGCCACGGACAGACACGTTTCAATTGGCAAGACAATGAGAGAAGAGTACAAAAATATAAATCACCAATTTGACGTTTGGCATCTTGCAAAAACAATCAATAAAAAAATGTCTGCTGCAGGTAAAAAAAAAGAAACGCAAGGTATTTCACAGTGGTCCAAGTCAATCAGCAACCATCTTTGGTGGAGCTCAAAAACATGTGGAGGGTCGTTGGAAATTCTACTGGAAAAATGGCGGTCAGTAATGCTACACTGCACAAACGTTCACCGTTGGAACACAAACCAACATTTCCACAATTGTGAACATGGCCATTTGTCCACAGAGGAGGCACGGAAGAAGAAGTGGTTGATTCCTTCATCACCCACTCACAAAGCCATTGAAAAGATTGTATTTGATAAAACTATAACAAGAGATTTGAGGGGACTCACGGAATTCTGCCACACAGGAGATTTGGAGGTGTTCCACAATATGTGCCTAAAGTACAGGCCAAAACGATTGCATTTTGGCATGGAGGGCATGATAAATCGGACTCTTCTAGCGGTCTTGGCACATAACCATAATGTTGGACGTCAACAAAGTAGGACGACCGGAACTTTAGGGACGCTTCGCTACAATAAGGCCTTCACTAAAAGAAGTAAACAATGGGTGATCAAACCAGTGTTTGAGGATATGCAATATGAGTTTATTGAGAGACTTATTGTTGACGTCCTAGATAGGCACATAAATGGAGTTGTGAACGAACCTGTGCAGGGGACAACTGCATTGCCACCCAACATTGCCTCTGTTCCATGTCCACCTAAAAAAGAGCTCATTGAGAAATACACATCACGGTTTAAATGATTGTAATTTGATTGTCTGTTCTCTCGAGTCTCCTCATGTCGCAGGCCCATTGAATATGTGTATCTATGTAATGTGTAAATTAAAGTGATTGCTCAGTGTACATGCAATGTGTCTATCCAACCTTGTTCATCTGCGCATTAAATTAAACCAAACAGTATTATAAATCATTTTTCAAAAAATATAGAATGTCTCCGTATTTATGGTTCTCTGGGGCTGCAAAGCACGCAGACAAAATGCAAAAATGGAGTGTAAATTTCAAGTCCTGTGAGATGGCCTTACACTGAATGTAGCTAAATAGGAATGTGCGCTCGTTCAAAGTGAAGGTCAGCTGCTTTGATTTTTTGCTCGGGTGCCGGAATGGCCCACGACTCAGTATAAGGTTGTATTGTTATTTGACCTTGACAGGCCGGGACCATCCCGAAAGACTTCTTTTTGGGGGTGTGGGGCAATAACTTAAGAAACGATAATGAAGCCATTTCATGTTCGTTCATTAGAAGAAATAACGTCGGCATAGAAGGAGTGGTATTTCGGGGCTGCCCTACGCACAGACACAATGGAAAATGCAAATATAATGTAAGTAACTCTTTAGATGAGTTTATACCGCAATTTAATTACTATACAGTAGCTTTAAAGACGGGTTAAGTTGTACTTGTTCGTTCTATGTGGCATATTGTTTTGTACCGCCACTATCTTGAGGAAAACCATCTCCTTTTACGGAAGCACCTCAAAACCTTCCTCTTTGCTTCTGCTTTCTCTCTCCCTCTCCCCTGCTACAACTGGTCCACTGTCTGCGACCTCGGTCCTGGGCCCTTCCACTCTCCACCTGCACTGCCTCCCTGTCAACCCCTGCACTGGGGGACTGTCTCAGTATCCTACAGCCACCCCTTGATGTATAATACCCAGTTGCACTGTCCTAGCTATGAAATAATTTCCCGACCTAACATATAAAATGAAGAATTTTAATAAAGATCTGATGGTGAGACTAATTTCATTTTTTATGTTTTTCAAACAGGTACATCATGCATTACTGCATGCGTCACGAGTACCAGACACCGGTGGATGGATTTTTTAACCGCCAGTTGCTTCTCCGCGTGAACAACGTTACCACCCTGACCATTTTATGGGACGATCGCCAAGTACAAGTATGCCCTTACGCGGTACTAACGGCTAGATGCAACATACAGACCGTTGTGGTGGCCTAGTGCCTCGTTGTTGGAACAGCCATGCGATTATCAGTGCGACCGAAGAGCTTATTTTATCGTAAACCAACACCCTGTGTACTGCACACGAACATCGCTTGCCTCAAGACGAACTATTTTGGATCGAGAGCAAAGAAAAATGCAAATCCCAGAATATTCTCTAAACATTTGATGTCGAATAAATGTACTTTGCCAAATGTACAATCTTGCCGTTTGCTTTTAAACCACAGTTTCATATTCCGAATTGTGGCGCTGTATTGTGAGATGATCTAAGACCCTGTGTACAGCAAAGGAACATCGCGTGCCTCAAAACGAACTTTTTGGAACGTGAGCAAATAAAAATGAAAATCGCTGAATATTCTCAAAACATTTGATGTCAAATAAATGTACTTTACCAAATTTACAATCTTGAAGTTTAATTTAAAAGTACAGTTTCATATTCCCGATAGTGGCGCGCTGTGTTGTGTGAGCTCATCTGTGTTGATTTCCGGGTTCTGTGTGGAGTCGCGTAGAAGACGCCTGGGCGCGTTTGCCTACGCAGCTCAGTCACGTCACGGATAGAGGCGGGGAATATGAATGTTTTGATAAAGTCTGTTTCAGGGGCGGGGGATTTGATTTAGTGCTGCAAAAGCAGGTGAGCCAGGGCGATGCGGCAAGTGAGAGGATTATCAGAAAATGGCGGCTGATTTCGAGTGCGTTAATGGACGAAAAGTCGGGTATGGTCCATAGGAAAGTTTTCTACGATCTACCGATTTATGCTTAAAAACACATGGCCGAACCGTAGGGACAATAAAAAAAAAGTCCCGGAACTATCCTTTAAGCAAGAAATTATTTACCCCTTGGGAATAACAAAAGGCACTGTAGAAATGGTACACCGAGCTTCACGTGAAGTGGCCAAAGTAGAACTTGTTAATGCATGTAGCGGGCTGGCAATGGGTGATTCATACCTGACTGGCATGGACTCTTTGGGGTTTGAAAAATACCTAGATGTGGTAAACCCTCCTCTGGCATGTACCTTGTACGTGAAATTTAGATTATGTTTATAGAATCTAACGTATTGCACAAGCAAGTGGCTCCCAATTGGCAGTGACTTATGTCCTGTGTGTGGCTCAGGTTGGGAGTCGCTAAGCCACTTTTTGTTTTTTTGCTAGGGTTATCGTGTGGCCAGAAGCAAGTACCTAAAGACAATCTGTAACGCACATGGTATACAACATATAAATTAAACACTTTTGCTACTCAAGCGTTGTAACAATATGAATATTGTATATTTTGCAGCCAAATTTCATCCATCAGGCATGGTGCATAGATCTATGTCGTTGAAGATTGGGGAAACACAAATTAGTTGCTCTGGCCACCACCTCAGAGTATCTAGTATATAACTCAAATTAAGGAAACTATGTTGAGATTCGGGCCCAACTGAGTCACGTTCATGTACTCAGTTGTATTGTTATATTGTGCATATGTTCATATACGGCAAAGTTCAGGACATAACTGAGTAGCAGAAGAATGTACCTCTAAGAATATATGTAAAGACCAAGTTCTCTTCCCCAATTACGCTGCTTAAACATGTTATGAATTGTATTTTGATTATATTGCTACTTTGCACATTTTATGGGATTTGTCATGAAATCTGTTATCAAATAGTGTACTTGAGGTCACGATTAGGACATAACAGACTGATTTAGAATCGTTGCCTCTTGGAAATTGGCAAATATTGAATTTTTCAGTCCTGACAATGTTGTCAATTTACATGCTTAAGAACTGCACTATCCTTCGTATTGCTAGTTTGCACAGTTTTCATGGGTCAAGTTCTGAAATCTCCCCGTGTAAAATGACATTACTTGGAGGCCCTGTCTGGGATAGACTTGAATTGTTTTAATTAGCCTTGCTCTAACATATTGGAAAAAACTTGGTTTCTATTTAACATTTGCAAATTCTGTAGTCTAATTGCTATGTTTTTTAATACTGTCCAATTTAGAACCATTTTTTAATCTATATTGTTAAATGTGCTGATGGATTTTTATGTGTTTCTGCCAAATGACAAAAAGTCAAATTAAAAACAATGATGATAAAAATTCATACAAGAACAAAGGGTATTTGCTTGACTGAGAATCAAGGATGCCGCAGCAAGTGCAACTACCTGGCTCGAAAGGAGTTGAAGAGGATAAGCTATGTACGCAGGACATATTTCTCTTGGATTAAGTAAAGGAGTGAACAACTGTGAGTGCCAAGTATTGTTCAATTAAAGATGCAGAAAGCACATGCAGAATGGAGCAACCAAGGCTCCAGAGGCCAAGGGGAGTAATAGCACTCGAAATAATGGAATCAGATAGCATTAAATAGAAGGACATAATTGACAAAATCATGTCTCCTTACATGTGATTCAAGACCAGAAAACAAGGCCTATTCATAAAGCTCCAGGCGAAGATAGCAATGTACCTTCACTCCCTTTAAAGATCTGAAGAAGAGAACAGATGGCAAGGTTGGTTTAGGGCCTAATTGATGAGTGATGGTAGGCTAATTGGCTAAGAAAAGTAGCTGTCTATCGTTGTTCCCTTGCACCTGGGTTTTGCTGCTTACGTGCTGCTAATGAGCTGAATGTCCATAGTTGGTAAGAGTGTGCCAACTAATCATTAGGGTCTCTGTAATGGTGAACCATACATTGTTGCACAGGTTTATCCGCTGCTGTTGTTATCCTATTATCTGCATTTAACGTAGTTAGAGGTGGTTCAAGGCGTGTCTACCTGATAAGAGGCATCCAATGATGGTACTAATATTCATACAAACTATATGTATATTTTTCCCTTAACCAATCCCTCCACCCAGAAGGTTTTTACTCTTAGCCATGTAGGATGACATCATAGCTGACGTATGTTGAGTTATAAAACCTGTTGTGTAACTGAAATGCATTGAGAGTGTGTGAGCTGCAATCTGTTTGTTCACCAGGTTTCCCTACTTTATTGGACTGATATTAAAGTAGTATTTCGCCATCTTCCTTGAGTATGTCCGGTTATTTGAGCCTGAGATCATTTATAGTGGTAATGCCATTCGGCACTTGGATCGCTCTAGGTGCTGTTGCACACTGGCAAAGCCACCAGGAGAATGTTCTTATATGATCATTCAGGCATGTACTGGTGCATGGACATGTATAGGAACAGCCAGCATGAACATATTTTTATACTGCATATTTTATCAGCAAATTCATCATGAAAATTAGTTGCAAAATGCTCTGTGCACTGTTGACTTGCATCTATTCCGTGTCCTCCATGTGTTACCCTACAAAACCATGTAATCTGTATGGCTTTTGTCCCAATATTTCACAGAAGGTATGCTTTAAAATGCACCATTTTGACCGATAATTTCTAAAAGTTTCAGGGGCAGAGAACTCCCTTCAACCCCCAAACAAACTCCCTTGGTTAGTTTGGGGCTCGCTCTCTCTGTGCTAATTAGCTTTCACATTTTCATGGAAGAAATGTAAACTCCTCACAATTAAGAAAAAAAATCACTAGCCACCAATGTATGCAATTATAACATAAAATCAACTTGTCATACAATAAGAAATGTTTCAACTAGGGACATGCTAAAAATGATTATAAATTGAATGCCTAATTATCTGAAAAAAGTCCCTACAAATAATTAAGACCTTTACTATAAATACTATTTACAACAAGAGATCAAAATGCAAATATGATTTGAGTAAAACTTTTGATAAAACCAATACATTTGGGAGAGAAAACAGAGTGCAATAATTAAAAGCATATTCAAATACAAAATTCCAGTTACTCTACAACACTTTTTAAGATCTAATTAATTACAGCATCGGTTCCTGGAACTCCTCTCATCGTAATTCACCAAGTCATCAAGAATTTTGAACTCCCCCATAATGAAGGGATGTCAGTACTTTGATAGCAAAATGTCACAGCCTCTTGGCATGATCTTATATTGCTATTGGTAAACAATGGTAAGAGGCATGTCCACCTAGCATCCATATAGTGTGGACAAAAGATAATAAAATAGCAAATGTCCTCACGCTCAGCGGAACAATGCATACATTTTTATCAAGGTTATTTGACCACTTAGCTTCAGACAGTGTACAATACAGTAATTATTATGCTCCGGAGTCTGCAAGCATCAGGGCGCAGAAGACCAGAAAAAAGATAAAGTATTTTACCATATCAATTCAATAGCAGTGTCTTCAGATGTTTACGAAATGAAGACACATTTCTTACCAGCCTCAGGTCTTTTGGCAGCTTATTCCATGCCAGGGCGGCCTGAACAGGAAAGGAGCAGCCAGTGCCCCTGGCACGCTTACTTCGCAGACAGTGAAGAAGCATAGAGTCACTAGACATAATGATTCTGCTGAATTGCTGCAATGAGAAGCAATCCCACAGGTATGAAGGGCCTGAGCCATACAAACATGTATGACTAGCAGTGTTTATTGAAAAAAAAACTCTGGCCTCAATAGACAGCCAGTGAAGAGACTTCCTGTGCTCTGAAATGGAATTGCTTCTAGAAAACTTTTTAACAATGCATCTGTTGAACGAACTACATCATTCTGTAGTACCTGCAACTTGTGAAAATAGCCTTTATTAGCCCCACTCAGGGAGCCATTACAGTAATTCAGTCTAGGAATCAAGATGGCTCTAACTTATGCAGTACAATTTGTTTGTGAAAAAAAAGGTTTGACTAATCAGAGTAGTCTCAAATGACATTGGCCCTCATTACGACCCTTGCGGAAAGCGACTGACCGGAGCGCCACAGCGTAAATAGCGTTTCCGCCATTGTACGAAGGAGCAAAGTGCGGCCCATTCCGACCCATCGGGCACGAGCACCACGCCACGGCGGAAGTGCAAAGTCCGCGATGGCGGAAATGACCCCAAAACGGCCCACACCGCCGCCGTACGGCGCCCTAGGTGCAATACCGCCACCCCTCTTAGCGGTCACCGCAGTGTGCGCCTACCGGAAAGTACGGTGCCCGGAAATATACGGAAACGGAAGTTAAAACATGGGCCCGGAACGGGAAACATCCCGGCGTACACCTATAAAAACACCAAAACAACACAACCACTAAAATCACTACCCTGAAACACACCCCAACCCGTCAACCACCCTAGCGAAACCAAGAAAAATGGGAAAAGTAGCGAAGAAAGCGTGCGACCGCAAGCGGCAGGTCCACTTCTCCCGTGAGGAACTCACCGTGCTAACAGAGACCCTCCAGGAGAATGCAGCCGTCGTCTTCTCCACGCAAATGACCAGGACGGCACTTGCAAACAAGAAGGCCATATGGGCTCTGGTGGCACAGCGGGTAAGTGCGGTGGGGACCGCACCCCGCACCCCACAGCAATGCCGCAAGCGATGGGACGACCTGCGGATACGCGTCCGCAGCATACTCTCTGCCAACCGCAACATTGCCACAGCCACCGGGGGAGGTCCTGAATCACCCATCAAGTTGACCCCCTGGGAAGAAATCTGTGCCTCCACCATCGGAATGGAGAGCATAGAGGGAGTCGGAGGGATGGAGAAAGGAGTGCAGACATCCGAAGATTCAGGTAGGTGGGCCAGATAAAACAATGCCAAATCCACACAGTCCATCCATGTGAAGTACCATGCGTCCACATAGTGCAACAGAAACACATGTCCAGGAGAACGCCCACACACATCGGCCTGATAGCGCACGTTAAAACCCACAATAAATACATAAATAATTAAAAACCCCTAATACACGCACTACACGTGCAGCAGGCACACCCTAACTGCAGGCTGCCAAACAACTGCACCCTCACTCCACACACAAATCAAAGCACCTCCAAGACCCCGACCCAAATCACCCTCAGGTACCACCCCAATGCATGTGATACAATGCCATTCCAATTCCCACTGACCCATCAATAACCCTCGCCCTCCTTTACTCCACCACAGGGTCCGATCCAAACGACGAGCTACAGGACACCCCTACCAGCACACCTGCAAAGAGGGCCAAGACCAACGGCCAGAGACCCTCCACCTCAGCTGCACGCATCAAGACACGGCAGCAGCACAAATCAGGTGGCAGCACAGAGGAGGGAACATCAACAGGCACCCCAGCAGCCAGCATGCCCACAACACCACCACCACAGGTCCCCCCAATGGATGCCACAGAAGGCACTGCCTCTGGTGGCAGCAGCACCATAGGTGACACCCCATTGATGGCAGCATGCTCGGACACAGAAGACGGGGATGTCGAGGTCAGATCCATCCATGACCTGTCCCAATCCCCCTGTCTGTCCCCTCCCGTACAACATGAGGATACCACGCAGGTGCAGCCACAAGACGACGACTGGCCATCCCCCACAAGCCCTGTGGCAAGGCAACATGAGGACAACAGCCCCTCTGTGACACCACCGCAAATGGCCATGGCCCAGCAGAGGCAACAGTCCCTCGACAAGTTAATCGTCCAACAGCAGCAAATGGCCACACTCCTCAAGGGCCATGCCGATGAATGTGGGGGCACCAAGGCAGACATAGAAACATCAACAGAGACACTTAGGGCAGAAATGGAGAGAGGTACAGAGACGCTAAGGGCACAAATTGAGAGTAGCACCGAGAGCCTGAGAGTCCAAATGGAGAGTAGCACCGAGAGCCTGAGGGGGGAACTGCATGCGACGTCCAAAGACGTATGTGCCGAACTTGCCGCAGTGCGCCGTGTGCTCACTGAGCTCTCGCAAACCCTTAGGGACATGCATGGACGTGAGCAGGCAGACACATCATCCGTTGCAAGTTCCGTCCAGGGCAGCCCCCAACGTAGATCTGGAAGGAACCTGCGCTCCACAGGCAGGGGTGCCCCTGATACCCGCAGAGGGGGCATGCAATAGCGACAGCCCACTGACAATGAGCATCTTTGGACACTGGTGTTCGGGGGGGAGGTAGGAGGGTGGAGGGGGTGTGTTGGGCTCACTTGGGTGGCGGGTCGATAGGGTGTTCAACATGATATCACATATGCCATAAAAAGTGCACGATCAACCAATGACAAGTGTGGACATTGATCTTTGTGTACTAGGCCATCATAGGCGTACAGTCCATATTGTGCATGTCCCAGACACACGCAGTGCCACGAGTCCCGTGTCCATGTATCAGCCACCAGGCGTGAGTGCTAGAAGCATACATCAATGAGATGCTGACGAATGTCACGGGCCTCCGGTGCCTCGCAGACTCCATGAGGTGCTGCCACATCCCCACCCTCATCATGACCATCATCAGGTGCTTGCAGTTCTGCGTCAGGGGGCATGGGCACATTTCTACGTACGCACATGTTGTGGAGCATGACACATGCCATCACCATCTTTGCAACCTTCTCATGGCGGTACAGGAGTGCCCCGCCAGACCTGCTGAGGCAGCGGAAACGGGTCTTCAGTAGGCCGAATGCCTGTTCAATGACTACACGGGTACGTGAGTGGGCATGGTTGTAGTCCTCCTCATGCTGGTCCCGTGGGTTCCGGACTGGTGTGAGGAGCCATCTCTTCAGTGGATATCCAGCATCACCTGTATGTGGACGAGAAACGTATGATGTGGAATGCCATTGATACGTACGCACACCCCCCCCCCCCCTTCCTGGCAGGTCATTGACAATTCACATACCCCACATCATCATGCATGTAATGAGACTCACCGAGTAGCCAGGATCTGTTCCCTGCGTGTCGCTCCATGTAGCGTGGTATTGTAGAGTTCCTCAAGACCATAGAATCATGGGTTGATCCAGGGAATCGGGCACAACAATGTGTAATGATCCTGTTGGAGTCACACACCATCTGTACATTCAGGGAATGAAATTGTTTTCGGTTGCGGTACTGGGCCTCCATGGCATGTGGGACGACCAATTCAACATGGGTGCAGTCGATGGCACCAATGCAACCCGGTATGCCGGCAAGTGCATGGAATCCCACTTTTGTGTTGGTTATTTCCTGCTCCGAGCGTGGTAGAGAGATGTAGTCGTCTGCGTGCTTCAGGAGGGCATCGAGCACTTGCAATAGTGTCCGTGAGAACAGTGGCTGAGAAATGCCATGCAACTGTCCGACTGTGTGCTGGTAGGTGCCTGTGGCCAGGAAGTGGAGTACAGACACCACCTTCAGTAGGGGTGGGATGGCGGTTGGGCTATCTATCATGCTGACAAGGTCAGCCTGTGTCATGTCCACAATGGCGGCTATGGTGTCCCGGTCCAGACGGTAGAGGGTGTGGATCTGCTCATCAGTGAGGTTGAACGGATGTGCTCGGAGGCGTTGAATTGCGGGCTGCCTGCGTGGTGGTAGTGGCTGTGCTGGTGGGCCTTGCTGGCCCTGCCTTGGCCTCCTCCTCCTCCTGCGTCTCCTCCGTGCGGCTGGTTGTAGTTGGTGTTCGTCTACTTCTTGGAGTCGGAGCACTTGCAGTGCTATCAGGTCCCCCAGGGCCAACATCGCGAGTCCTGCAGGTAGCATTTCGGTGTGGTTGTGGGAGGAGACTGGCTGTGCAATTTATGTGTTTTCAGGCTGTATGGCCTCCACCTGTGGTGATTGATTCCACCTGTGCAAACTGCTCTCCCCTTTGGCCGAGCACGTCCCGCGCACAACGCTGCAATTCGGGGAATTGTATCTTGCTATTGCAATCATGTATTTGTACCCGATGGCCGTGTAAGATTGGTTGATATGTTCATTCTGCTGTGGTCCCATTGTTTCACATACTATCTGTGCAGTCGCGAACAGACTTGTGAGGGGTCAGTGGGACGTAGTACTCGAGTAACGGTGGGCCCTCATGCATCACTGTACCGAGTTGCAACGACGGGCGGGGCGTCCCATTCGTGGGTGAAGGCAGTTGCCATTTTCACACACAGCCGCACTCGATGGAATAATTAGTGATTTCAAACGGCCACAGATGCCTTTTCGACGTGATGTTGCAAATGAGGAATTCGAAGGGCGGCGCTTTCGGTTTCCAGCTAGCGGCGAGGAGATGCCCACAGGTCTGACTGCAAATGTAACGTTCTATTGTTCTATGTCCTTGAGACAGGGCCCATGGCGAGGGAGCAATGATTGATATGAATAGTTTGGGATGCGCAATAGCTACGTGGGCGATGAGGCCGTCCGTTACCAAATACATGTTACTTCACAACACTGGAATTACGGGCTGGGGCACTGTGGATTTAGCAGGCTGCATAACGCACAGACTCAATGGATGTTTCTAATGTTATGTGAGTAATTATTCAGGCATTTTGATCCCGGGATGAGGGAATGATGGATGGATGCATGGGCAGGTGATTTGATACAGAGTTTGCCATGTACAGGGCTTCTTGGGATCTATCCGCCTCCCCTACGCTATGTGATGCAGGGCTGCCATAGTGGGACCATCGTCCATCTGGCCTTGTTGAGCCCTCCCTGTCTCGAGGCGCCCTCAGACACTCGTTTGTGATGGTGTTTGCACCTCGATATAGATGGTTATGAGTCGCAAGTGGTTTTGGGGTGGTGATGTTCCTTTGGAGTGGGCTAGCATGCATATGGCTGTGGATTTCATGTGATCATTGAAGTGAGTTGTTGGTATGTAGTTCTGATGGCCATTCTGTTCTTTTTCTTTTCTTTTGGTTGACAGGTACCTCCTCCCCTTTTGCCACTGCCATCTGTATGCCACTCCTGCAGATGGATTTTACTCCCGACACCTGCTGCTTCGTGTTAATCAGTGGAGCAGCATTACGATCTTATGGGACGATCGCCAATGGGCCACATGCCCTTACGCAGTACTGGTGGCTCGGAGCAACATTTCGGCCTTTCAGCTGGACTAGTGCCTCCCCATTGGGACGGCCCTGCGGTTCTGTGCGCTTCCATGTTGCCTTTTCGTACGTGAATGTGGCTCTGTGTACCATGGGGGAACAGGGCGACACACAGGTAGTGGCTGGTCATTTCTTGCGGAAGCAGCCCACAATGGTGATTGGTGTTTTGGAGTTCATGGCCTGATGGCTGTATGTGCTTTGTGATTTTGATGTGCATAAAATTTCTATTCTGATTTGGCCCGTGTAGCGTTTTTCTTTGCAAGTGATGTGGCATATGCCTATTTGGGGGGCGATGTATTGTGAGGAGATCTGCATTGGGTTCCAGCTTCGGGGTTTAGTTGCGTGGTACTGTGCTGTGCGCGTTTGCCTACGAAGCCCAGTGAGGTCAGAGATGGGGGCTGCCAATATGCCAGTTTGAATGTTGTCATGCTCAGGGGCGGGGGATTGGGTTTTGTGTAACAGATGCCGGTCAGCCAGGTGGACTGGTTGAATGATGTGGTCTTCGGAATATTGCTGGTCACAGGTGCCTGTGTTTGCGTGCGTTTCTTGGTGGGGGACTGTGGTCATGTCCATTGGGATGGCTTCTGTATTCGTGCCATCTGTGCCCTGCAGCTCCCATTGGCCCCTCTTGTGTTTCTTTTGTTCGTTGGCATGCATGGGTGACTTGTACATTTCAATGGTTGCATTGTGGCTTCATTGCACCTACGGGGAGTTGTACTTTGTGGGCAGGGAGCGGTGTACAGGCACTCAGTGGGGCCGTTTACGGTTGATTCGCGATGCCGTACTTCTCGCCATGGCGGAATGGTACATTCCGCCATGCCTGATGGCGTTAGGTACATGTCCGCTAGGGTCGGAATTGGCGTACCGTTGCACCATGGTGGTGTTTGCGGTTTGGCATGGCGCGCGCGCGCGTGCTTGGTGCAGTTAGCGTTGGCGTTCACTACGGTGTCGCTAATGGCTTCGTACTTTGCGGTGACGGGTCATAGTCGCACCGAGCGCTATTCGATGGCGGTATTGCATTTCCGCCATCGTTTTTCGATTTCCGCCAGGGTCGTAATGAGGGCCATTGTGCTTTGCTCACTACGTTATTAACATGTGCTTCCGCACTTAATGAAGATTCTTAATGAAATGCTGTCCGATATGAAAGCCTATATAATTAGCTTCCAATTTGGCTTGCGATTACGAAGACAAGATCTTTGTTCCATTGGTGCACATTTTATTAGTAGTCATCCAGACCTTGACTGACTCATAAACAGATGAAATATTCCTAGAGTCTTTACTGTAATCCCCACTCAATTCCATGACTTGCTGGGTATCATCCACATAGCTGGTAAAGCAGACGCCTAGTTCGTCTAATAAATTACATGGAGACAGAAGACATTAAAGAGACCGCGAGAAAGTCAAGCGCTTTGTGGGCCTCCACATGTAATTCGTTTTGACTCAGAACATGCGTCCCTACAATAAATCCTGTCCATCCTGTTTCTAAGAAAGGAGCCAATCCATTTTACTGCTGCTTCTGAGCAGTATCCAAAAAGTGCAAGCCTTTTAGTCAGAGATTTATGGTTCACGAAATTGAAGGCTGATGATAAGTCCAACAAGATCAGCAGCTCCAATTTACTCCTATCTACTACACTAAACATCCCTGTCTGTAAATCCAACAGGGCACTCTCTGTGCCATGATGTGACCTAAAACCAAACTGTCTCATATATAAGATCTCATTTTCCTCAACGTGTTCTTGCAGTTGGATGGTTGCAAGTTTATCAATTACCTTTAACAGAAAAAGGGCACATTTGTAATAGGCCTCAAGTTAATGTGAATTTTACAGTCCTGGCCTGGCTTCTTTATCAGCGGAGTAACAACCACGTTCTGTATAAGATCAGGAACCTCGCTATGCCCAAATGTAGCATTTGTAAAACATACCAAAAAAGGTGCCAAAAAGCTGAGCTTTGTCCAAGATGATTTTTACACGAAAAACATCACCCGGACAGGACGTAGGTCACATAGCCTTAAGAGTTTTAATCATTTTAGGTATATCAACTTCCTTGAACGAAAAGAGTGGCGTAATAGAACATAAACATTTTTCCGGAAGTGTAACATTAGCATTGCTTTCCATTTTGATAAGGTTTTCTGCAATTTTAGCTGGAGTGGACTGTATCTTGTCCGCAAAGGCTTTCTGGACAGCGGCACAATCCTTAGCTGTTGGGATAAAAGGAGGGGTGACGAGAAGCACTCTGATGCAGAACCCTCAGTATTCACAGTCTGCTTTTACTTTTGTTTCTTGGAAGGCATAGCATATAACACTCCTACACACACGGAGCGGTGCGGAGAGGCGACAAGAGGCAGTCTGAGCAGTCCGAGCTGCTGGGCCGCCTCCCTGCTGCTTTGTCGCATCAGTATAGTGAATTCAAAGTCAGCAGCACAGTGAGAGAACGTTCCTCGTGTTAGATGATGCTGTATAATATAAGCCACAAACTCAATAACAGACTTTTTCAATTCGTCTTATGCCGGTTCTCGGGTGAGCACCACGAAGTACAATTGGGAGTCCATATTAGTCACAGCATTTCCTCTTTTTGGTCGGTGACTGCGGGTCTGTAGTACCTTTGAGCCGACCTTTCTAACTCACGTGGGGGCCGATTCATGGAACAAATGTGCGCCGAAAATTGTGCCGCAAGCTGGTGCCAGCGTGAAAAAGCAAGCGCACGCGTGCGATTCATGGAAGGCCCTGTGCGTGTTTACCCCGGGATGTGCGCCAAATCCTTGCAAGGCACACACGGGTGCACACGTCATTTCAACATCCCGAACGCTGTCCGCAGACGCGCACAGCTAAAGCGCACAATGTGTAGTGCACACACCAAAAGGGGGCGGAACACGGGGCGGAACACGCGGAATGGGGAACAACGTGTGAAAATGAGGGCGGAACTGGGGAAGTACTGCTGGGAAATACACAGAACGCCCAAACGCAAGCGAGCTACACGTATTCATGGAATCGAATAGGGGAAACACGCGCACGCCAAAAGACACGCAGAGGCCTAAACACGTCCGCCAGACGAAGGGAAGCGGAAGCGTCCCAGCGCAGCATAAAAGTGCACACAAACAACAAACACGTTAATACAGCTACGATGAATGCCCCATTCTGTGGCCCCTTAGGAGAAATGATGTGTCACGCAATGCTCAGGCACCCCAAAATACAAGAAAAACATATATGCAACCCCTGTAGCCCACGTGCGTGTAAAAAAACCTCACGCAGTAAGCTGTGGCACCCAGGAACACAAAAAAGCATACGCGATCAACACGCGGGCTACAATGACCCCAATAAATGGGGTACGCGACAAACAGGGGCACCCGCAATGGGGAAAATAGCATGCAATAGCATGTGCGACTCACCGTCTGCGTGTAAAAGAAATACGTGTAGGTACTGCAACCACTGTGAAGTAATCGCGTGTGAACCCCAAAGTAGGAAAAACACACGCGTCGGTCTCCACTGAAAGCACGTACATCGCGCTGCAGACCCGCGCGGATCATTAACTTGTGCAGAAGGAAACACCCGCGCGTGTTACGTTCCAGATGCACTTACGCGCTAAGGGCCTTTCCTCGAATTACACGCTGACGTGCCGTTTTTTCACGTGCCAAATCACTCCGTATCAAGCTGGCCACGCGACAACAAACGGAAGAACACGCTCCTGCCCAGAAGGCCATTTTCCTGCCCCCCAGAGCCATGAGCAGCCTCCCACGAGCCATCTGCTGCTTCCTGCCTGCCTGCTGCCACCATGCCCTGCCATTTGGTGCCTGCACATCTACCATCTGCAGGGGTCCAGTTGGTGTGACCACCCCTGTTGGAACAGAAAACTCCTGACTGGTATTCCATCGCTCCACAGCCCAGCCCCAGGACCTAGTTGCCCACCTACACCTGCCTCAGGGTTTGCCATGTCCGACACAACACCATCTGGCACCAGTGGCAACCGCCCAGCTGAGAGGCAGAGGGCTGCCAGCTTCACTTCCAATGAAGTTGGAATCCTGGTGGAGCAAGTCCTGGGGCATTATGATGCCCTCTTCTCACCATCGCGCGCCGACAAGGAAGGACGGAGGAGGATCTGGATGGACATAGTGGGTGCCATCAACGCGGAGGGGGTGGCACCCCGCAACCTCAAACACGTCCAGAAGCGCTGGGAGGACTACAAGTCCAGGACCCTCAAGAAGGCTTGGCGCCTCTTAGACACAGCGGATGCAGTGGAGCGCCGGGGCCAGCTTACCAACCAGCAGATGAAGGTCCTGGAGCGCATTCGCCCAGTGCTTCACCACCTGATCCTCAGGACCAGGCCCCTCTGGAGTCGAGCGGTAAGTGGCCATGCATTGCCGTGTAAAACAGTGCATGTTGCACTGTGCTGGTAGTTAGCTACTTGGCTGTATGTGTGACATGGGCCATGTATGGATGTATGTGTGCAGGGACATGATGGTGCTGCATGTGAGTCCAGTCATGCGTGAACCACATGGATGGTGTATGTGTTAGAATGCAACATGCGGAGCAGCATGCGGAATGCACACATAAATGCATGCCTGTCTCTGTTCTTGGACATGGTTGGGGTATGAGAGATGGGTGCTGCTGTCATGGACATGTATGGTGTACATGTCTGTGTGTCTGAGTAGCGTGTTTGTGACTTGTAAACGCCATGGATGCATGACACATGTCCGTGAGGATGTGTTGATTCACTGATGCTGCCTAGTCATCCACTGTGTCTGGGGTATACGAGGCCAGATGCATGAACCTCCGGTGATGTGTGTGCACGTGATCAGTATGACCCATGATGCATGTGAGTTTCAAACCACCATTTTATGTTTCTACAGTTCCTTGGACATGGATGCAAATGTTTGTTGCATGCGCCGTGCCTGTTTCTGCATGTGTGTTGCCTGCACTGACCCATGTGTTGTGGAGGGACATGATGGAAGTGATGTTTCGCAGTGCCACTCATGTGCTATTGCTTCCTGTCTAGGGGACTATTGTACAGTACCTTGATGCTTGTGTTCTATGTCTCCCTCTACACAGCGGCGAGTGAAAAAGAGGGCGGAGACGGCGCTGTCGAGCAAAGCGCATGGGTCCTGGTGGGGGTGGTACCACTGGTGCAAATGGTGCAGTCCAGGGGCAGGAGGCAGCACAGGTCGCCGCGGAGGGGCCTGTGCATGTCACTGTCCCTGACACTGTGACTGCACCACCATGCACCAGCAGGGATGCCCCTTCCCAGGCACGTCCGCAGGTAGGGAGGAGGTCCACATCATCTGGCACTCTTCTACCTGCGGACGAGGGGACCCGTGACCGGATGGAGTCCATCCTGATTGGTGTCATGTTGCGCACGCGTGACATTCGTGATGATGTGCGTGCTTCCTGGGGGGACCACGCACGTCATCATGTAGAGCTGCGTGCCAACGTGGCCCAGTTGGGAGGGGCCATGGTTGGGGGTTTCCTACATGTGTTAGGCAGTCTTACGGCCCTCTCCTCCTCTGTGCAGACTATGCGCCAGTCGTTCTCCGTGCCGTCTTCCGGCCCAGATGCCACCATGGCCCCCGTGGACCTGCTCCAACCAATGCAGCCAGCCTGGTGGAGATCCCATCCCTGCCACAGTCGGGAGTTGGAGGCCACCCCAGCAACTGGACCCCAGCAGATGGAGGATGTGCCGGCATCATTGTGCAGAGCACGTGCACGATGGTGCCAGGGGATTACATCAGCCCGGAGGCCGTCGTGGTGGCACAGGCAGTTGCGTCTGAGGCAGCAGCAGGCTCAGCGTGGGAGGCATCATGGCTCGGGGGCATCAACACCCCGGGGGCAGGCAGAGGCTGAGGGGCAGGAGGACCCCGGATTGGGAGCGTCTTCCGTGTGGCAGCGGTTGGGCCGGCAAATAGATGCAGAGAGGCGGAGAAGGCACAGCTCAGGGTGGTCAGGGCGGAGAACTCCATGCTCCGGGCTTTGAGGCGGGCAGAGGGCCTCGAGGAAACTCGCAGGGAGTTGAGGTATTCCATGGCTGCATCCCTGCGAGACCTCAAGGCCAGGGAACAGGCCTGCCTCCGGAACATCGACGTGGAGTTCAATGATGCCTTGGCCCAGAACATCACTAAATGAGCCGTTGGACTCGCCTTTGTAAATAGTTATGCAGGTGTAAGTTTCCTTTCTATTTTTCTTTCCTTTGGGGCGCATGGACTATGCCCCGCCTTTTTGTGTATAGTTATTTATTAGGTAGGCTTTTTGGTAGGTTTCCTTTGGATTGTTGGGCCCATGGACCCTGGATTTTTACTTTGTATACAGTTCTGGACTGGATTTGACTTCATTTATTTATTTTTTTCCATGGAGCAATGATTTTCTTATTTTTTTAACTTTGGATTTGGTTTAATGGACGAATGCTTTGAAGCCATTTCATTTTTGATTTAATTTAAATCAGCATTCACATTTTTTCATTCATTTTGGACATCCAGGCTTTTGTTTATTATTTCTTTTCTTGTGTGATTTTCTTTCATTCCTTCAATTTTGTATATAATACATTTTTATTTCATACTTCATTTGTGTGGTATTCTCTCATTGGTTTGGTGCATGTCACGATGTGGGTTTTCTCATTCATGTGTCCCCATTGTGTGTGTCTGACGGACATGTATTAATGGGCATACTTGTCATTTTGGATCTATCATGACATGGGGATTTCGATGTGGAGAGAATGGAATGCTTGGTTGGGTGTTTGGATTGGGGTGGCGTGGGGTGGGATTTGGGTGGCGATAAGGGCCATGAGTGTGGATCGTGATGATGTGTTGAGTAGGGGGACATGAGTCGGGCCTGCTGGCAGGTGCCCGTCACTGGGGGTGGGGTGGGGGGACATGAGTCGGGACCTGCTGGCAGGTGCCCGTCAATGGTGGGTGGGTGTTTGGGTGGGGGACATGAGTCGGGGCTCACTAGTGCATGGTGCCATGTGGGCTGCCTGCAGGGCATGGTCAGGGGTGTAGGGTAGTCCCCTTGTGGTGTGGGCTGCCTGCAGGGCATGGTCAGGGGTGTAGGGTAGTCCCCTGTGGTGTCAGCTGCCTACAGGGCTTGGTCAGGGGTGTAGGGTAGTCCCCTGTGGTGTGGGCTGCCTGAAGGGCATGGGGAGGGGGAAAAGGGCACACACAGGAGGGCCCACAATGCCAAATCACGTGTAAAACTTCCTGTGCACCCCCAAAATACATGTACCCCGCTCGTGCCAGGCCTATCGCGTGTTGAACTCCACGCACACCCCCGAAATACATGTACCCCGCTCGCGCCAGGCCTATCGTGTCTTGAACTCCACGCGCACTCCCGAAATACACGTACCCCGCTCGCGCCAGGCCTATCGCATGTTGAACTCCTCGCACACCACCGAAATACACGTACCCCACTCACGCCAGCCCTATTGCGTGTTGAACTCCACGCTCACCCCCGAAATACACATACCCTGCTCGCGCCAGGCCTATCACGTGTTGAACTCCATGCACACCCCCGAAATACACGTACCCTGCTCGCGCCAGCCCTATCACATGTTGAACTCCATGTGCATCCCCGAAATACATGTACCCCACTCGCGCCAGCCCTATCGCGTGTTGAACTCCACGCTCACCCCCGAAATACACATACCCTGCTCGCGCCAGGCCTATCACGTGTTGAACTCCATGCACACCCCCGAAATACACGTACCCTGCTCGCGCCAGCCCTATCGCATGTTGAACTCCACGTGCATCCCCGAAATACATGTACCCTGCTCGCGCCAGCCCTATCACATGTTGAACTCCACGTGCATCCCCGAAATACACATACCCCGCTCGCACCAGGCCTATCGCGTGTTGAACTCCATGCGCTACCGCGAAATACACGTACCCTGCTCGCGCCAGGCCTATTGCGTGTAAAACTCCACACGCACCCCCGGAATACGCACAGGCAGCCCATTCACCCTCCCCATGCCCCGCAGGCAGCCCATTCACCCTCCCCATACCCTGCAGGCAGCCCATCCACCCTGGGCATGCCCCACAGCAGCCCACACCACAGGGGGGACTCTTTGCACGCAATTTACCTGGCGCTACCGGGGTACGTGTATTCCGGGGGTGCACAGGGATTTTTACACGTGATTTCGCTGGCACGAGCGGGGTACGTGTATTCCGAGGGGTGCGCGGGGACTTTTACACGCATTTTCACTGGTGCGAGCAGTGTACCTGTATTCCGAGGGGTGCGCGGGGAGTTTTACACGTGAAAGGCCACGCGAAAGGATGAGATGTGATATCTCAATGCTTGTAATACCAGGGGGGTGCGCAGGGAGTTTTACACGCGTTTACGTGGTTGGGGGGCTGTATGCTGGTCCACTTGCCTTTGCGCCATGTATTGGATTTGTGCGATGTTTTAGGCGCACAGGGCGTGGTTGGGGGCGTAACTGGCGCTGCTGCAGGGTCGCTGCGCCATTCTGCGTCACGGCTGCTTATGGATGTATAAATCCATGAATAAGCTGTGTGCCTAAATGTGTTTTGGCGCACGCGGCTGGCGCAGACTGCCGCACGCGCACTCTGTGCACCAGCCGCGTGCGCCACTTGTGCGCCAAATTCTATTTATTACCCCCTTAATCTCTGACTGTGGGCTCTGTTAAGCCTCTGAGCCGATTGCATTCCGATTTACATTCAGTGACTGCAGGAGCTTTAATGACTTTGAGCTGTTTGTCTCTCCATTTTGTCATCAGTGACAGCGGGCGTAAGTGAGCCTTTGAACCGATTGGCGTCTAAAATTGCCTTTAGTGACTGTGGGTCACCTCTGAGTCTTTGAGCTGTTTGACTTTCCATTTTGTTATCAGTGACAGCGGGCGTTAGTGAGCCTTTGAGGCGATTGCCGTCTAAAGTTGCATTCAGTGACTGCTGGTCACCTCTGAGTCTTTGAGCTGTTTGATTTCTCACCTTGTTATCGGTGGCTAACGGCGTTAGTAAGCCTTTGAGCTGATTGTTTTCAGAAATTGCACTCAGTGATTATGGGCGCCCTAGTGCCTTATAGCTGTTTGACTTTCCATTTGGCTATCAGTGATTGCGAGTGTTGGTGAGCCATTGAGCCGATTGTGTTCTAAAAACTGCCTTCACTGACTGCGGGCGCTCTAGTGCCTTTGGGCTACGCGACTTTCCACCTTGTGGCTCTCTTGGGGGTTGTCGCTTGCTCAATCTGTACTGGAAGGAGAGATATGGAACCTATTGTTTGTTAGACGTCTGCTTCCATTATTTGTGAGCAGTATGAGGTGGCATTTGGCTGCTCTGGATATATTTTGCTTAGAGCCTTGAAGGTGGTTTTCTGACAAAACACCCTATGTATCAAGGGTCGCTAGTTCGTAACTTTTTATAGTTCTACTCTAACAACATGTCGCACAATTACTATTTGAGGAGTGGACTATTGGATGACGATTTGAGGGCCCCTGAACAGGACGATTCAGTTCCAATTTGTACATCTATGAAAAATCTCTCTAAAACACAGGTGAAATCCTTCAAAGTTGACCCGTTAGCTAAAAATCATCCCGGTAATGATTCCTTATATCCCTCTGTTTTTGGATTAAATAAACAGGCCGATTTGGGGGACGGTGTTGTTCCATCTCCTAACATTCTGTGCTCTAGAATGGCACTAGAGAAGTATCTCGAATACACTTTGACAGCCACCACCATGAAGAGAACTGTAAGGAATTATTTTCCAAGAAGAAAATGTTGCTATTTGGGGGAGGCCGATGTTGTATAATCTTGCACAGATGACAGGAGGCGTGGTGGCAGGCTGGATGGCTTTTATTCAACAATTAACACATTGCCATCAACATATAAGTAGTGCAAGGCCTGAGGGCTAGGCAGGGTTGCCTAATAACAGTTCCTGGGCTGGGAGACAGGAATGTCCAACATCAGTAATGGCCCCAGGCCCAAATCTCGGAGGAGCCGGCAGGACGCGTCTTGCCGCGTCCTCTGGTGCTCCCGTAATGCGCGCGAAGCGCGCGGGGGCGGTCCTAGCCACCTACGCGAGATCTCGCGAGAGTAGGAGACTCTCGCGATATCTCTACACACCTCCCTTTGATAACGAAAGAGGAGGTTCATTGCATAACATAGTCAGTGTATCTCACCGGTCTTCTGTGCTCTCTTCTCGGCCGGTCACCCTTCCCAGTGCGATCTTCCTGCTGCTCCTGTTCGGGTTCTGGCAAGGGTGATCCCGGTTCCATCTTTGTTTCTTCCCTTTCTTTGTCGTTTCTCTCGGGCTCCCGTGGTTCCCTTCGCTCGTTGTCTATTCCTTCTTCGGCAGGTGTTCTCTCCGGGGTTCTTGCTCTTTCTTGTCTCTTCTGATATAGGGCTACTCTTTCCAGATTCCATGTGCGCCCGTCCTCTGTGCGGACATGATTGGTTCCCCTGTGGACCACTTTGGTGGGTCTGCTGAACCGAGAGCCCGTGATTTGGTCCTTTTTTGGTAGTCTTATTTTAACCCAATCTCCCCCTCCAATGTCTGACGCTTGCCGGGTTCTTCTTCTTTGGTCACTCCATGTTTTCATGCGTGCCTTGCTGTTTTCAATTCTCCACACCACTTCTGACATGTCCACGGCTTCATCTTCTCTCACTTTGGATAACCATGGTGGTATGAGCGTGGAGGCTGCACTCCTCCCTCTCAACATCCGAAACGGAGATATTTGCGTTATTCCGTTAGGGGTGAGTCTGTGGGCCGCTATGGCCTCCTTGGTAGTTTTTAGGGGGTCCATCCCCGAAGCCGTGGCTAGTTGTATGGCTCCCTTAATGAACCTGTTGGCCCTTTCAACAAGCCCATTTGCTTGGGGGTGGTACAAGGCCGCCTTCCTTTGGCCTATATTGTTCTTTCTTAGGAATTGTTCCATGTCCCGTGAGATCAGTTGCACCCCATTGTCTGTTACCACTTCCTTGGGGAGGCCTTCTCTTTGAAAAATTTCTGTGAGGACTTCAATTACCGTCGCTGTGGTAATGTTCGGGACGAACTCTGCCTCGACCCACTTGGATAGGTAATCAACCAGCACTATGCCGTACCGATGTTCTGGTGCCATCGCTTCCAGGGGTCCTATAAAGTCTATGCCCACTTTTGACCACACCGCTTCTGGTATTTCTGTGGGAATTAGGGGTGCCTGTCTGAGTTTCAGTCTTTTGTCACTATTGAGGCACTCATGACAACGCTCTATCATGGTGCGAATCTCTTGGTCCATGGACGGCCACCAGTAGGCCTCCCGGACTCTGCGCCGGGTCATCGTGTTTCCCAGGTGACCAGCATGGGCTCTGCATAGGATGGTGCTCCTCATGCCTATAGGTGGGATTATCTGGTCCGTCTTCATTATAATTCCGTCCGTTTCCGATATCTCTTCGGCCACCTTCCAATAGGGTCTCATCCCTTCCGGCACCATTTTTTCCCCTGGCCACCCTTCCTTGATCCACTGACGGATTTTCGCCATGGCCGGGTCTTTCTTGTCCTCATCCAGCCAATGTTTCTCGCTGAGTTCCATATACTCAGGTGCTTTTATGTCAGTGATCGATGCTACTATGCATTCTCCTCTTAGAAACGTGGTGGCCTTGTCTTTACCTTCGGGCAATCTAGACATGCAGTCAGCCTGCGAATTCTTCCACGCCGATATGTGCTGCACTTCAAACGTGTACTCCTGCAGTTTTGCTGCAATGCGTGCCAATCTGGGTGTGGACACTTTGGTACCTCCTGGGCTGAGCATGTGGATGAGGGGTTTGTGGTCTGTCACCAACTTGAATTTCGTGCCCCACACATATGTTCTAAAATGTTCTACTGCCCATGCGCACGCCAACATTTCCTTTTCTATGGTGGAGTAATTTTGTTCCGCCGAGGACAAGGCCTTCGAGGCAAAGGCTACCACATGCTCTGTGTCCCCCTTCTTCTGCGTAAGAACTGCTCCTAGTCCGTATGCACTGGCATCCGTGGTGATGACTGTATCCCACTCTTGGTTAAATGGCTGTAAACACGGCGCTTCCATGATGTGCCGTTTTATACTTTCAACCGCCTTCCTCTGGGGTTCTTGCCACGAGAATACCGAACCCTTTTTGAGTATGTCACGGAGTGGTGCTGAGGTTTCAGAGAACAAGGGAATAAATTTAGCGTAATACTCTGCCAGTCCCAAAAATGATCTTACTTCATCTTTGCTGCTCGGTTCTGGTGCTTCTATGATTGCATGCATCAGATTTTGTTTCGGACTTATCCCTTTTTCAGAGATTTTGTACCCCAAGTATTCGACCTCTTTCACTTTAAATGCACATTTTTCATGGCGTGGTCTCACCCCTGCATCCTGCAACTTGGTCAGGACCGTTTTCAATGTGGCGTCATGCGTTTGTTCATCCCCTGCATACACAAGGATATCGTCCTGGAAATATGCGACATTTTTGACCTTTCGTAACAACACATCCATCATGCGTTGAAACGCTGATGCTGCCGACGATAACCCGAATGGCATCTTGGTGAACTGATAGGTGCCAAATGGTGTGATGAACGCTGTCAGGGGTTTTGACTCTTCATGCAATTGTATTTGGTGGTATGCGTTTCTCATATCCAGTTTTGAGAAAATCTTGGCTTCCTTCATCAACAAAATGAGTTCATTTATGCTCGGTAGCGGGTAGTTGTCGGTGATGACTTCTAAGTTTAAGCTGCGAAGGTCTATACACACCCTTAACTCTTGCGAGTTCGGTTTCTTTATCAGCACTACTGGGCTCAGCCATTCTGACGCTTCAACTTCTTCAATGACCCCCTCCTCTCTCATTTTGTACAACTGATCCCTGAGAGTGTCTCTTGCGGTTGCTGGCACTGGCCGCACACGATGTTTGACCGGGACGGCATTTTTTTTTAGCATTATTCTATGGACAAAGCCCTTTATGTGACCCGGCTCCTCCGAGAAAAGTTTTGGGTAGTCACTCTTGACTATGGGCCCATCCCTCGCGCAGACAGACAGTACCTGGTCTTCTGTGCTGGGGTCCAATTTGATTTTGAGCTTGTCTTGGTCGCCCCATCCCAGTACTGCTGGGCCTTCGTGGCTGAAATAAACTCTGGTGGTGGTTTCTCTTCCTTTAAACTCCACCTTCCCTTTGATATATCCCAGCAGTTCAACTGACGCCCCTCCAAATACTGTGGGTTTGTGGCGTGTGGTGAGAACTTGGACCTTTTCTTTTCCGACCATTTCCTTGTATGTTCGTAGAGGTATTATGGTGAGATCCGATCCAGAGTCCGCCATAACTCTTGTTTCGCAACCGTCAATTTTGATTGTGCAATGGGGCTTTTCTCTTCTTGCCCTTGTGCTGTTTACCATGATGACTGTGGGTCTCCCCTCATCTTCTGAGGACGATTCTTGCTCCCTGGTGTGATCGGTGTTTACACTGGTGACTTTCTTGTTTCTCCACCGACATACCAACGAAAAATGGCCAATGCGTTTGCAGATTGAGCACTCCTTATCTCTAGCTGGGCACTCCCTATCGAATGCCAGGTGTTTTGTGCTGGTGCACCTGTGGCATTTCAGAGGTTCTTTCTTACCTCCTCTCCCCTCTCTTGTGTCCGGTGTATGTCTTTCTTTCTTTGAGTGAAATGTGACAGCTTGGATTTAAGCAGAACCCTGGGTTCCCGTGAATTCTTTTCGTCTTCCCGCGGTTTCTTCAACCGCCCTGGCAATTTCGATCGCCTTCTCCAGTTGTAATTCTTTCTCCATGATGAATTTATCTTGAACTTTTCTGCTGTTGGTGTGGACTGTCAACATGTCGCAGATGAGGCTCTCAGCATTGTTGCCGAAACTGCACAGCGCTGCCAGTTCTTGCAGCTTGGTGACGTAATCGTCGACCGGTTCGGATATTTCTTGTCTGCGAGTGTAAAAGCGTATTCTATGCAACACCGTGTTCTCTTTACTGGCAAATCTCTTCACTATTCTCCTAACCGCCTCCTTAAAGACGTCATCGTTGTCGCCAGCCACCGGGATCGGGGTAAGACTCTCAAACACCTGCTGTCCTTCCACTCCCAGGGCATTAAGTAACATAGCCCTACGCCGTGCCGCTGAAAATCCTGCCCCTCCTAGTGCCTCTACATACGTCGTGAACAGGGGTTGCCATTGCGGCCACGGAATTGCCGGTTTACCTGGAGTTTGCAGGAAGGGGGGTGGCGGCGTCGCTCCTTGCATGTTCCCACGTGGGTTGTAGTGGTGATCCTCGTCGCCAAATTATGTTGTATAATCTTGCACAGATGACAGGAGGCGTGGTGGCAGGCTGGATGGCTTTTATTCAACAATTAACACATTGCCATCAACATATAAGTAGTGCAAGGCCTGAGGGCTAGGCAGGGTTGCCTAATAACAGTTCCTGGGCTGGGAGACAGGAATGTCCAACATCAGTAATGGCCCCAGGCCCAAATCTCGGAGGAGCCGGCAGGACGCGTCTTGCCGCGTCCTCTGGTGCTCCCGTAATGCGCGCGAAGCGCGCGGGGGCGGTCCTAGCCACCTACGCGAGATCTCGCGAGAGTAGGAGACTCTCGCGATATCTCTACAGCCGAGTTGCTCGAAATGGGGTACCTTACGGGCCCTTTGCATTCCAGCTGCCCAATCGGGGATAGTCACATCAGCTCCCCTATTCAAATCCTGGTGGAGTCAATCGATACAAATACTCCTTAAATCTCCTCTCTACTGGGTCTTTCTGTGAGTCTGCTATTGTGGCAGTCAGTGGCACCGCAAGGGGGAAGGGTCGGGCAGCCTCTGAAAGGGCAGGTGATAACCCTGAAGGGGGCAAGGACCCCCTCAAGCACCAGAAAGAGGCCAGTAATACCACCCTACCAGCTTTGGATTTCGTTTTCAACTCCTTGGTTACTGTCTTTGAATTGTTGCGTGGTGATGTACAATCGCATGCGTAGTTGCTACTTGAATTAACTAAGGAAGTCAGCAAATGCAAAAGCTCTATAGTCGACCTGAAAACAGCAGTGAATTCTTCTCTGTTTGATACCATTTTCGATCTAAAAATGGAAATTAAAAAGCAGTCCCTGGTTATTGAGGATCTGCAGGGAAGAGGGTCGGTTTCACAGGCCTCAGTAGATTCTCTAAGTGTTGTCGTAAAAAACTCGCTCAGATGAAGTTTAAAAACTGACCACATTGAGTGCTGTCCCTGAACGTGTCCACATTGAACACAGTTCCCACGAATTGGATGATACACCATTATCAGTTTCCATTATGGAAAAATTCATCCACCTAGCTCAAATCTGTGAGGAAAAAGCCAAGCAGGCCAAGGCCACAGTTGTACCCGTCCAAACTCTGCAAGGTGTGAAGTGCGACTCAGAGGTGTTCTACAATTGATCTTAGAGAATGCAGAGGTGTAGATAGCAAGATTTGGACACAGAGTTGAAGCAGTTTCAAAATATCAACTTAGCGTCCATGGTGCCTCCCAGGTTCTTTACTGAGCTGGAAGCGGTGGGAGGAGGGTCTAGAGAGGAGAGCCAAGGGATGGGTCTTCCCTTACCTCTCCTACACTCACAGAGTCACAGCAAACGTGGCTATCATCCTCTCCCACCCAGACTACGCTAATTCCCTTCACCTGGTGTGGTAGGTCAGAAGAAGGAGGTGGACAACGAGGTGGCATTTCTACCTGTGATTTTATTCAAATAATAAACAAAAGGTTCATCGATCCCTGCCAAAAGGGGGTTGGCCCTACCTAACTGAAATCTAACTAAGGTGCTCAACATCAGTGAGGTAGTTCAAATTAAAATAGTCAGTCCAAAAACTACCCTATGCTGACCCTACCACTAAAGGTTGTATCAACCAACAAAAACAAACAAAAGGGGTCCAAGAGAATGACTCCCTTCTCCTGGAAAGTCCTTCTCAGCCATAATAGTCTGTCTTGAGATAGTTCCTTGTGACGTAGTTAATCAGTTCCTTTAATTCCTCAAGGGGACTCTTACACCTTCTCTCAGGTATCTCCTTGTCTTGGCTTATTTACAGTTCCTTGTTTTCCTACTCGACGGGCTTGGCCTCTATTGCTCTGGGTTTCTTTTGCCTCAATATCTTTCTCACTTGTATTTGTTTCACAGTTTCTCATTTCACGGAGACCAGTGTCCTCGATCCCTTGTACCACTTTGATATCTTCTAAGCACTTCCACTTATGAGAACCACCATGTAGGTTCTTCTGTTCCTCTTTGCTATTGCCTTGGTCTTCCTAACCACTGAGCCAAGTATTATCAGTATTTTGATTTTATTTAGTATCTTTACTGCTTTTGTAATCGCTGGGACGAGGGTGAGGAGTCCTTCTGTCTTCGATATATACTCCGCTGCTTTCACACTGATTGGGACGAGTATGAGTCCCTTGGTATTTGTTACATTCGTTACTACTGTTACAGTTACTGGGACGAGTATGATGAATCTCTTGGTATTCGTGATACTCTCTCTTATTTAGCGCCTGCCAATGGACACTCCCGGGTCTCCCGCTGTTCCCATTGCCTCTAGCTTGTTGGGTTGGCATCACCATTTTTTCCTGTGGGGTCAAAATCACGCTGTCTCTGTAAACGGTTCCAGCACCTTCCTCTCTTGCTCTGCTTCGGTCTCTGCGGCTCTGCAGAGTATTCTGCTGGATGGTCTTGGCATCGATGTCAGACCACGGGGTCTACCTCCTTGAGGTCATGCCAACACCTGGTACTGCTTACCACAGACAGGAGTCGACTCCCTGCTGGCTTCTGCACCAATGGAGTCTCTCTTACTCCTCCACGTCCTCTCGGCCAAGGACATCCCAGAATGCCCTGGCTTCTCTCTCCCTGGTTTGAACTTCCCCGGCTTCACCTGCTCAGTGAATACGACCTCCTAATGCAAGTCCTCCTAATGCAATGGAGAATAGCACAGGGGCAACGTGTTGGTCTTGGAAGCAAGACCACACAGGGAAACAGAGGTTTGAATCTCGGATCCATGCTTAGAAACCAAACTCAGGTATCAAGTGTGTTATAAAAGACAAATAAAATATTTGATAACGCCCAATTGATATCGCCTAGGATCAAATAAATTAGCTTTTATGCATCTGAGTTGGGTCCTCCCAAGTGGAGGATCTTTGCCCTTCTTCTCTTTCTTTGGCGTATTCTTTCTTATTCCATAGTTCCCAATCTTCACAGTATTCTCTATTTGCCATGGAGGAGTAATCAGCATTACTCTGCAACTCTTCTTTTCAGTGGATCTGTGTTGGATTCTAATACTGGATGTTGTATTACAATAGCAGATAGTGGTTTGTTCGGGATGTGACTTCTGAGGCAGTGATGGTCTGTGGGGTTCATATGAAATTGGGACAGGGAGTTCCTTCACGGAACGGGAGTCCTTGGGCCTCATTCCGAGTACGGCGATAACCAATGGCGCTATTAACGCCTTGGTTGACGCCGTACCCGGACCGGCAGCACCTTGGTGGATGGCGGAATTACCGCCCCATTCCAAGGTTGGCGGGGCGGTAATTCCCCATTCACCAAGGCTCTTCCCCATTCCCAAATGAGCCCCCATAGGGCTCAATGGGAATGGGGAAGATACAAATAACGGTGACCGTTCATTACGGTCACCGTTATTGGCTTGGAGGCCCCTTTGCGCCCTCGACTTTAACACCTGCTCAAAGCAGGCGTTAAGGGCGAGGGCGCAAAGGGAACTCGGAGTATGGCGGTAAGGGATCACCGCCACCGGTCTCGTTACCGGTGGCCGCTATCCCTTACCGCCATACTCGGAATGAGGCCCCTTGTCCCTAAGAGGGGAGTCTCTCCCTATGAGGTCCTGCTGACCATCTACCGCTGGGGTGAGGGAATTTTGAGTAGCGGGTTCACCTTCCTAGGCTCACAGGGAAGCGCTCCTGTCTGGGGAGAAGTGACGACATCCTGTGAAATCGTCACACTGGGCGACCTGTGCATATCAACTCAGAAAGCTCCAACAGGTCCAAAACACTGCAGCTAGGCTCCTCCTGGCCCTTGTTCCCAGAGAGCACATCACACATGCCCTCCGTGTCCTCCACTGGATCGCTGTCGGGAGATGGGCCACCTTCAAAGCCATGTGCATCACCCATCGTATCCTCCACAAGACAGACCCAGAATACCTTCAACATAAACTCACCCGTTACCAACACAACAGAAACCTGCGATCAGGCTCTCCAATGCTCCTTGTGATCCCTCTGATCAAACAGACAAGAATAGGGGGATACTCCTTCTCAATCCAAGCCCCCACAATCTGGAACATAATTCTCCTTAGCATCTGCCACTTAGAGGATCACCTTGCCTTGTAGAATGCCCTGAAGACCTGGCTCCCTTCCCCACCCTGCATCCTGACAAAACCATGCAACACTTTGGGTTACTAAAGCACCTGTCAGATAAGCCAAGGAAGCAATGAACCCCTCATTCAATTGTACAGAGCGACAGAGAGAATAAACTCCAGCATCACAGGACAGAATCTGCGCCATATCTACGAAACCAGAAACCAGCCAAGACACACAGGTATGTATCTCACTCCATGCTGATGGAAGATAGCCAAAAGCAAGGCTACCCACCCGCATGCACCTGCTATCATATACTACTTAAAGACATATCGCACAACACCTCTGCCATAAGAATGCAGCTATGTCCCACAATGAAAATTCGGTCTAGCTGGACCCAAAATGAGTCTCCTTGCTTTCATGTACTCCCCCAACTACCTCACAGCACGCATCCACATGCCAGCCTGCATGGGTAGCTAACAGGGACTTGGTCACCCCAACCTAAATTTATATTGGCTAAAACGCACAGAAGCGTTCTTTTTTTTCAAACCTTTATTTTTTGGTATTTCCAACAGGTCATACAACAACAACACAACAGGAAACTACATTACCAGAGTCCTTTGCGTCCGCACCCCCGCCTCCCCCCCCTGCCGCCGAAGCGGATCTGCTGTGTTTTTAATCAGTGTTCGGTATCATCGCAGTCTCGATCCATGGGCTGGGCCGTTTCGCTGGTGATAGGTCCTGGGGAGGAGTCTCGGGATGAGTTGTCGTTCGAAGTGGACATTAGATAGGATATGTATGGGCCCCATATGTCGGGGGGTCGGGCGTGCAACAGGAGGAGCCTGATGAAGCTCGATTCCGTGTCCAAACAGTATGTTATGTCATTCAACCACTGTCGTATTGTTGGGGGGGGTTCCTCTTCCCCATGTCATAGCGATCCTCCTTCGAGCTAGTATCAGCAGCAGCCCACACAACTTGCGCACTGAGGGTGGCAGGTATTTGGTCAATCCAAGGAGAGTTATTTTGGGGTCGGATTCGAGGCGTGTGCCAATGATTGCTGCTGTCTTTTCCAGTACTGTCTCCCAGAATTGGTGAATGGCCAGGCACGACCATGCAAGATGTATGAAGTCAGCCTGTGGGGCGTTTCAGCGGCTGCACGATGGCGGGATAGTGGGATGGCGGGAGTGAAGTCTGACGGGGGGTGGTATGCTTGGTGTAGGTATTTAAGGTGTATTTGTTTATATTGGGTGTTTAATGATACTTTCTGTGTTTGGCTTAAGATGTAGTCCCAGTCCTCATCAGGTATTGTCGTACAAAGAGATTTCTCCCATCTTGCCCTAGGTGCTGTGAGCTGTGGGGTCGTGTCAGCTAGAAGGGTTTTGTAAATCAATGACACAAGTCTGGCCTCCCCTTGTGATTGAATTACCCCGTGCAGGAGCTGCCATGTTGGTGGTTGCTGTGGGAAGGTGGAAAAGAGGTCCTGGAGCGACAGCCTGAGGCAGAAGTAGATGAATATGTCTAGGGCTGTGGTAGCCCTGCAGGTTTTGGCTTGTGTTAATGTAATGAAATTCTCGTCACAGAACCAATCGCCCATGGTGTGTAGCTGTAGCTTATTCGCCCAGTTAAGATAGGCCTTCTCCGAGGTCAGTGGGATACCAGGTATGAATTTCGTGGGAAGAAGGGGGTGAATCTAACCCTGATGTCGCATCTCTGCGCCATTTTCTTCCAGATTGAAATGGTGGATAATACCAGATTTAGGGTAGTATGCGGGGTGTGTCTTATGCCGATGATAACCGCTCTCAGCAAAACGGGTGATGCGAGAGCTCTTTCTAGTTGGACGTGAGGCCAAATAAAACAAGTGGCGTACCAGTGGCTCAGAAACTGAGCTTGTGCTGCCTAGTAGTATCTTTCTAGGTCAGGGAGTGCCATCCCTCCTTTTGACAGTGGTTAGATTAGAGCCTTGTATGCTATTCTGGCTGGTTTGCCCGCCAAAAGTAATTCTAGGTCCATACTACGAATTCGTTGGAGATACTTTTGAGGCACTAATATTGGGATGTTCCCAAATAAGTATAGAAGCTTGGGAAGGATTACCATTTTAACCAACGATACCCTGCCCCAGAGGGTGAGTGGTAGCGTTTTCCACCTGTTGATTTTTACTTGGAGCGCTTCTGTTACTCTACCATAGTTATCTTGAAAGAGGTTCTGGTGGGATCTGGACAGTTGGGTGCCCAGGTACCTAACGTTACTGTGTTCCCATTTAAAGCCGTAGTCGTCTGGGAATTCTCGGGTCGCTGAGGTTAGTGGGAATATTATCGACTTGCTATGGGTTATTCTTAGGCCCGAGAAAGTGCCGAATGTAATGATGTCAATCAGTACTGGGTTCAGATTTTCTATGGGATCGCCTATATAGAGGGCGATGACATCCGCATATAGGGAGATTAGTAATTTATGTGGGCCAAAAGAAAGGCCTCTGTGTATGTGTCGGGCCCGAAGGTCTGAGGCAAGGGGTTCCATTACAAGCGCAAATAAGATGGCCGACAGTCGACATCCTTGTCTGGTCCCGTGTTGCAGGTCTATAGGCACTGACTTGGACTTGCCCAGGATTATGTGTGAGCGGGGTTGGTAATATAGGAGGGCGACCAGCTGATATAGTAGTTACTGAGGCCCACATGCCTGAGGACCTCGAAGAGGAAAGGCCACTCTATGGAGTCGAAGGCCTTTTCCGCATCGAGGAGGGCTGCTACTGCCTGGAGGGTTGGGTCTAGTGCTTCAATGACTCCAAACATTCGCCTTATACCATATGTTGTGTTCTGGCCAGGAATAAATCCTGCCTGGTTGGCTAGTACCAGTGCGGGCATCAGGGGTAATAGTCTGGTGGCCAGGATTTTTGCTAGGATCTTGTTGTCAAGATTGATCAGTGAGATTGGTCTATATGAGCTGCATTCATCTGGGGGTTTCCGAGTTTTATGCAGCAGTATCATATTAGCCTCGCGGAGAGTCGGGCGTAGGGAACCTGTCTCGAGCGCTTCTTCGAAGACTTGCAGCAGTATGGGGGCAAGGAGAGGTGCGAATGCTTTATAAAACTCACCGATCAGACCGTCTGGGCCGGGAGCCTTGGTGTTCGGGAGCTCTTTTATTGCTTGAAGGATTTCCTCTAGCGAGATGGGTTGGTTCAGTGATTCTCTCAGTAGGTCGTTTACCCAATAGAGTTCAATGTCGTTCAAGTATCTGGTGAGTTCTTTCGGACTGGCGGAGTATTTGGATTGATACAGTTTTTGGTAGAAGATACGGAAAGTTTCCACAATTTCTTTGTCTGTGTGGACCAGATTGCCCAGGGGGTCACGTATATGTTCTACTGCCGGGGGCTTTCTGTCGGCTGCCATCAATCTTGCGAGAAGGGCACCTGGTTTCTGCCCCTCCCCATATTGCCGGATACGGTGGCCGTGTGATAGGAATTTTATTTCACGGTCTGCTGCCACCTTGAATTTGTCCAGTTCCTTTTTCAGCTCTGCCATAGTATGAGGGTCATTTGATAAGGAGTGTTGCTGCTCAAGTGCTTTTAGGAGGGTTTCACTTTGAGCCAGTTCTTGTCTGATGAGTTTCAGCATTGCGTGCTCTTTGGTTATGCATACCCCTCTGAGGTAACAATTCAGAGTTTCCTAGAGCGTTCCTGCCGACGACACAGATCCCTGATTAAGTTTGAGAAAAGAGGTGATCTCTGTGCGGAGCTCGTCTGCAAATACTTGGTCCTGTAGCGCTCCTGGTTTGAAGCGCCAGTGACGTCTTCCTTCCGATGGGTCTGGTGGGGTGCATTCAAGAGTGACTGCCGAGTGATCCGATATAGTTCTTGGGAGGATATTACACTGGTTCCATTGCAGATAGCCGCTGGCAGACACCAGGTAGTAATCAAGGTGTGAGCTTGTTTTATTTACCCAGGAGTGGAACGTGAAGTTGCGGGTGTCTCCATGTTGTCGTCTCCAGGCGTCTTCCAGGCCGTATGCCCTGCAGATTTCCTGAATTTGTAACGCTGCCTTGGGGATCGGTGTTCCCGTTCCTTGGGATTTATCCTTGGTGGGATCCAGTACGGTGTTAAGGTCACCCCCCGGATGATTGTTGCTGAGTCTGCTCCCACTAGATGCGACAATACTCAGTCATAATTGTTTGCCCTGTTTGTGTTTGGGCCGTAGGAGTTTACAATGATGACTTCTGTGCCTTCCAGGATCCCACGCACAAGAGCTCTTCTGCCTTCTGTGTCCTTACTGGACCCAAGTACTTTGAATTTCAGTGCTTTGTTTATCAGGATGGCTACCCCTCTGGCATATGAGGAGTATGACGAAAAGTATCTATGGCATCCCCACTCCCGTGCCCAGCGACTCTCCGTCTCAGGGAGGAGGTGGGTTTCTTGAATCAGTGCAATATCCACCTTGTGTCTTCGTAGATATTGGGTTACCTTTCTTTTTTTAGCCGCGTTGTTGCCTCCCCTAATGTTCCAGGTGGCTAGCTTGAATGTGTTGGACTGGCAGCTTGTTTGTCTTGCGTTTGTGCGATGTTGGTATTAATCGAGTTGTATCATCGTTTAGTGAATTGGGGTGCGGTATTCGGCTCCCTCTGGCCCGAGCTGCTCTGGTGTGCTCGTCGGGAGGCAGCGGGGCTGAGCGGCGTGGTGCGGTCCCGTTGCTGGTGCGTTTCCTGAACTTCAAATAACTTCCCTCGCCGGCACAGGCAACACCCAACATGCCTGTCTGTTTTCCCCACCCTGTTCCTTGAAACATCAACTGTAGCTGCGCTTGGGGCGCTAGTGTCCTTCCAAGATCCAGAGTACCCTATGTCCTATTCCTGCTTTTGTGAACTTTCAAGAGGGCAATTTCGTTGTCTGAGGTGGTTGTTGAGGCACTGAGAGAGGGGTCACAGTGGGTCCCTGCCCGCCCTATCTCGTCTGGGAGGTTGTGGGTTATTGGCTGCTTGTCGGCAGCCCAGGCTGTCGAGGAAGGAGTTTGCATCTTCGGGTGTGCAAAAAAATTGGGGCTTTCCGTCATGTTGGATCCAGAGTTTGGCTGGGTATAACATGGAGTATAGCATTTGATTTTCCTGTAGCTGTCGTTTCACTCCAGAGAAAGTTTTGCGTTGCGCCTGGACCGTTGGGGAGAAGTCAGGGAAGAATTGTATGTTATCTCCTTCATAGTTCAGAGCTCCTTTCTCCCTTGCCAGACGGAGGGTCATGTCGCGGTCTTTAAAATTAAGGAGTTTGGCTATGATCGGGTGCGGGGCCGCACCGGGGATGGGGCGGTTGGTGGGTACCCTGTGGGCCCTTTCCACCACAAACATTTGACAGCGCGGAGTCCCCAAAAATCTTTTTGCAGGCAGTCTCAACAAAGTCTTCCATTTTGAGCATGGAGTTGTGTTATCTTACCCCGATGATCCTAATGTTATTGCAGAGGGAGCGCCCCTCAAGACCCTCGTTTTTGGCTATTACGGCCTTCATTTGGGATTCTAGTGTTGATACTTTTGTTGCCAGAGAGTGAGTGTTATCGCCTAGGTCGGATATCCTCTGTTCGGCAGTGTCCAGCCTGTCTCCATTATTATCTAAGCGATGTTGTATCTGATGCACTTTAGTGGCTAGTGTGTCGAGTTTGCTGTCTATGCTGCCGATGCTGGTTTTCAAATCCACGAGGATCCTTCTAATATCCATGACTTGATCAGCTCCAGTGTCTTGGTCTAATGCCGTCTCGGGGGCGTCCGGGTGGGGTGTTTGGTTTGGTGGGCTTGACCACGGGTCCCGTCTCAAACGTTAGTTTCCTCTGGGATTTGTCAGATTTTCCCATCCTGGGGGTTTGCTGTCTGATGTCTGCTTATTCACCTTTATTTGCCTTCCCTGGGTGTTGGTAGTGATCAGGCAGGGTCAACCCGGGTCGTGCCACTTGTTGCAAGTGTCTTAGGTGGGCCTTGGACCCTGGCGCTTTCTGCTTTGGAGTTGGGTGAAACACTGTGCTGGGGACCTCAAGATGTGTGTTTATTGCAGACAGTCTGCAAGCAGCTCCTGGAAATGTTTTTTTACAGGATTAATCGCAGGTGCTCTGACGGAGCTCGCTAGGTTGCGGCCATCTTGGTCTGCACGCTAGCGCCCTCTGCACACAAGCTTTCTTTACACCTCTGATGAATTTCCCATACCTTGGACTTGGGTCACCCAAGGATTAAATTACATTATTTTCTTGTAACAACAGCCAACGGTAAGATTTAAAAATGGAACTTCATAAAGAATACTGTTCCACCAATTCTATCCAAGTATAATGTACGGCCTGAATGAGAGTTTCTATTCAAGTAGTTTGAGATTGTACCAGATGGATACACCATAGCAATCTTTGACATGAAATGCCATTCTTCATAATATTGCAGATTTCGTCGGAAGTGTTCCTCTACTGGGGAATAAGGCATGTTACTATGGTTCTGATATTCCCAAATCAAAGGCTACCTGGCAAACTAATTTAAAACAAGGGAGTAGGCTTGAGTCTGGTTCACTAATTACATTATAATTACATTATTTATGTCCCTGCCAAATAAGGTTGCATGTTGGTTACTCTAAACGCTATGCCACTATAGTAGATACTTTTATTTTACTTCATATATGATACCTCTAAGGCCAAACTCTAACTGGAGTGGGAAACTGGAAGTACTAGTGGTAGTTTCAATAACAATTTTAAAGGTTTAGTTTGTCTTTTTTCTAGTACATTTAAAAGTGTATAACCCCAGATGTCTGCATATGTTAGACGGGATATATATCTGGCTTGTTGTATGTTGTCATGAGCCAATTTCAGAGACAGTTGCAGAGACAGATATATCCATAATATCCACTTTGCTATGTTACATGTGAAAACCATTTGCATGCATTTGAAGAGAGAAAATGGCCCTGTTATATGAAGAGGCCTTGTTTAGACATTGCCCCTCATTCCGAGTGTGGAGGTAAGTACGTCCCTTACCGGCATGGTGCAAATAGCGTGTACGAGCTGGCAGTAGCCCGCTAAAAGCGCACTATTACGAGTTCGCGGGCACGAGCTTTGCGCCATGCCTGTAAGGGACCTAGCGGCATGCCGCAAAAGGGCCCGAAAAACCCCCTACCGGCATGTATCATACCGTAGACAACACTACCGCTATAGACCAACGCGGCATTAGCGGTGACAGTAAATAGCGGTCACCGTTATTTACGGTCACTGTTAAATTGCGGAACCGGAAATAGCGTCATCGCACAGGAATGGGAAGGAGCACAGCGGCCATCTTTAAAAACACAATCCATTGCCAACCTCACCAAACAGGACCCCTGGCACACTGGTGATCGACCGGAAAGTTACCTCAACCACCCAGGAATGCCCAAAGCACCAAAAAAGGAAGCTGCCCGCCTCCAAAAGGAGCGGTTCAGCCCAGATGAGCTACAAATGCTCGTTGACACCCTACACGAGCATGCTGGGACTGTGTTTAGCAGCAACATGAGGAGGGAGGCGTTGTTGAAAAAAAAGAAATCTGGGCACTAGTATGCCAGAAGGTGAGCGCAGTGGGCAACACCCCCCGTACGGTAAAGGACTGCCGCAAAAGGTGGGATGACCTGCGGCTGAGGGTGCATCCTTTCTGCAAACCGAAACCAGGCCTTGGAGACCGGAGGAGGACCAAGTTCTCCAATAAAGCTCATGACGTGGGAGGAGACATGTGCGAGCATGATAGGGGCAGAATCCATTGAAGGGGTCGGAGAAATGGAGTGTGGCGCCACGTCATCCGCTGTTGGAGGTGAGTGTCCAAAGTAAATACTGCTGAGGCAAATGTAATGAAAGTCACTGCTAATGTCTGGCTAAAGAGTGACGCCATGGTCGGCCACACACCACCCCCCCTGTAAATTATGCCAAAGCAAGTGAGACCCAAGCCAGTGCCTGGTGCAAGGCCGTAACGTACATGACACATACCACACAAAGTTGCTAATTCCATGAGGCACACAGGGTCGTTGATGTAAACAGTGTGCATGTTAGACAGCACAGTACCTGCCCAACATGAGTGACACCGACATATGCATGCATTTACCACCCATGTATGGAATGACATGCCGTTCCCTATAAAAGGAACAAGTTACTTACCTGCAACTGTTGTTCTCCAGCATGGGTCTGGCATGGATTCACATGCTCATGAACATTCCTCATCGTCAGGCTGGGAATCCTCGGTACAGAAAAAAATCAGTATCAGTTTAGTTTCTGATCTGTCTTTCCTAGTAGTAACCAATCACTGATCTCTGGGTCATACTGCCCACAGCCAATGACTGCCCTCTCCCTAAGCCCCGCCTCCGGCAGCCATACTCAGATTTGGTAGCACGTAAAGTGGCAGTATGACCAAGTGAAGAGCCGCAGAGGGGTAGGCGGGAGGGTTTGCATGTGAATCCATGCCAGACCCATGCTGGAGTACAACAGTTACAGGTAAGTAACTTGTTCCTTCTCCAGCATGGGGTCTGGCATGGATTCACATGCTCATGAATATAAGATTACATAGCAGTACACACATGCACAACCACAGGAGGTGGCAAAAGGCTCAACATTAAGCAATACATAAACTCAACATTAAGCAACTCTTACCTCCTCACCAGGCCCTTCAGGCGAACAGGTTGCGCAGCACTGCTTGGCCGACCCTGGACTCCTCCCTCGAATCCCGATCGACGCAGTAGAATTTCGTGAAGGTCTGCGTCAACCTCCACGTAGCAGCCCTGCAGATGTCCAGCAGGGGCACACCAGACAAGAACGCCGTGGTAGCAGCGATCGCTCTGGTCGAATGGGCTCTCGGACGGCCGGGCAGCGGTCGGTTTGCCAACCGGTGACAGTGCATGATACAGCCGGAGAGCCATCTGGAAATGGAAGCCTTCGAGAGAGCCTTCCCTTGATTGACAGGTCCAAAGTTCACAAAAAGCTATGACGTCTTCCGAAAACTCTTCGTGCAGTCCACGTAGAACTTCAGCGCTCTAGCTACATCCAGCGAGTGCAAAGTCCTCTCGGCCGGCGACGAATGCGACGTGAAGAAAACTGGTAACACCAAGGGCTTGTTGAGGTGGAAGTCCGACGGCACCTTGGGCATGAAGGAGGGATGCGTCCTGAGCACCACCCTTGTGTCGTGAAAAGTCAAGTATGGAGGCTTGCACGATAGGGCCTGAATCTCTCCCACGTGCCGTGCGGAGGTGATGGACACAAGAAAAGCTGTTTTCCACGACAGGAACTTCAACGGTGCTGAATGCATAGGCTCGAAAGGGGCCCCCATGAGCCTAGTCAGCACCACGTTGAGCTCCCACGCCGGGGCTGGGGCCTTCACCGGCGGGAACGAGCGGAATAGTCCCTTCATAAATTCCTTCCCGAGGCGATGAGACCACAAGGACACCCGTCCTGTTGTCCTGGTGTATCTGGAGATGGCAGCCAGATGTATCTTGATGGAGGCGTGAGCTAGTCCAGCCTTGACAGTAGGTACGGCAGTACTTGAGGGGCCGTAATCCGTAGAGGGTTAATCTTCTGTGCCTGGCACCAGACAGAGAACCTCTTCCATTTGTGACCGTAACACTTGAGAGTTGAGGACGCCCTGACCTTTGCAAGAACCTCTCTGCAGTCGGCCGGTATATCGTATCCTCCAAACTCTAGTGCTGCAGGAACCCGGCCTACAAGTTCAGCGACTTCGGGTCATGATGAAGAATGGCGCCTCCTTCTCTGGAGAGAAGATCCGCATCCACGGGCAGTTTGACTGGTGGGGACGCCGATAAGTTCAGAAGGTCCGGGAACCAGGTCTGTCTCGGCCACGCCGGTGCAATGAGGATCATCCTGCACCGGGACCTCTTGAGCTGGTTGACGAGCCGAAGTAGCAGTGGCAACGGCAAGAAAGCATAGAGGAACAGGTTGTCCCAGGGGAACGAGAAAGCGTCGCCCATGCTCCTCGGTTGGGGGAACCTGCTGGCGAACCTCTGGCACTTGGAGTTCGTCACCATCGAAAAGAGATCGACCTGGGGTCTGCCCCACAGCCTGAAGAGTCGATCCACTTGATCCTGGCGTAGCTCCCACTCGTGGCATGAGCGCAGCATCCTGCTGAGTGAGTCGGCGATGGTATTCTTTATCCCTGCCAGATGAAAAGGTACCAGAAACATCCCCTGGTCGACGGCCCAGTGCCACAGATCCTGGGATTCCTTGGACAGGGCTGGGGATCTGGTTCCACCCTGCTTCCTGATGTAGAACATCGTGGTGGTGTTGTCGGTGAAGATACTCACCAACTTGCCCTTGAGGGACGGAAGAAAGGACCTGAGGGCCCAAAACACTGTGCGGAGCTCCAGAATGTTGATATGAAGCTGTTTTTCCTCCGGGAGCCAAAGGCCTCTCGCGTGGAGATTTCCGGTATGCGCTCCCCACCGTTCCAGGGAGGCATCCGTCGTCACCGTTACCTAGTGAGCTGGGGTCTGAAAGTCTGCACCCGCCATCAGATGAGTGCGGGTGCCCCACCACCGGATTGCTCGTCGGAAGGTCTCGTTGAGCGGTATCCTGTCCTCGAAGCTGCCCGTCGCCTGGATCCAGCGTGCGTCGAGGATCACTTGCAGTGAACGCATTCGAAGTCTGCACAGGCATACCAGATAGATGCAGGAGGACATCATCCCGAGAAGGGATTTGATGGATCTTACCCTGGCTACGTCCGTGGCTAGCAGGTGTTGCACCTTGCCCAAGATGGCTTTCGTCGGACGGCGAGGCCAGCCGTGCCACTGTGTCGAGCTTGGCTCCCAGAAACAGGGCGACCTGCGAAGGGACCAGGTGGGATTTGGGGAAGTTGATGGAGAACCCCACGTCCCTTGTCCTTGCTCGGATGAGCCAGTCGTCCAGGTAGGGATGGACGTGGATCCCTTGCAGGCAAAGCCACGCCACCACCGGTGCTAGACACTTGGTGAATACCCTGGGCGCCGACTTTAATCCGAACGGGAGGGCCCTGAACTGGTAGTGCCGTCCTTGGACCACGAACCTGAGGAACTTCCGTTGTCCTTTTAGAATGGGGATGTGGAAGTAGGCATCCTCCAAGTCCAACGATGACAGGAAATCGTCCTCCTCCAGCTGTCCCAGCACGAGCTGGAGGGTGACCATGCAGAACTTCTGAGCCTTGATGTACTTGTTCAGTCGCCGCAGGTCCAGGATGGGACGCCAAACTCCTGTCTTCTTCTTTACGAGAAAGTATCTTGAGTAGACCCCGGAGCCCCGAAGTCTCTTTGGGACTAGCTCGATGGCACCTTTCTTGAGCTTCGCCCTTACCTCCAGCTGCAGCTGGGGTACGTGGTTTTCCTTCCTGGCCACGGGTGGCACGCGAGGGCACTTCTTTAGAAACTCGAGGGCGTGCCCCTGGGCCAGGGTTTCCAGCACCCAACAGTCGGTGGAGATGGACTCCCACACAATGACGAACTTCGCCAGCCGGCCTCCCACTGGGGTGCTTCGGTAGGGGCCCGACGCCACGGTTGGTTCAGTCCTGTTTCGAGGCCGCCTTGCCGCCTTGACCTCCCTGGCGACGACAGCGGGAACCTCCAGACTTGCACCGTCCTCTATAGGCCTCCTGCGACGAGGAACGGGCCGCTTGAGGGTAGGTAGAGGACCTAGCGGCATGCCGCAAAAGGGCCCGAAAAACCCCCTACCGGCATGTATCACACCGTAGACAACACTACCGCTATAGACCAACGCGGCATTAGCGGTGACCGTAAATAGCGGTCACCGTTATTTACGGTCACTGTTAAATTGCGGAACCGGAAATAGCGTCATCGCACAGGAATGGGAAGGAGCACAGCGGCCATCTTTAAAAACACAATCCATTGCCATCCTCACCACACAGGACCCCTGGCACACTGGTGATGGACCGGAAAGTTACCTCAACCACCCAGGAATGCCCAAAGCACCAAAAAAGGAAGCTGCCCGCCTCCAAAAGGAGCGGTTCAGCCCAGATGAGCTACAAATGCTCGTTGACACCCTACACGAGCATGCTGGGACTGTGTTTAGCAGCAACATGAGGAGGGAGGCGTTGTTGAAAAAAAAGAAATCTGGACACTAGTATGCCAGAAGGTGAGCGCAGTGGGCAACACCCCCGTACGGTAAAGGACTGCCGCAAAAGGTGGGATGACCTGCGGCTGAGGGTGCATCCTTTCTGCAAACCGAAACCAGGCCTTGGAGACCGGAGGAGTACCAAGTTCTCCAATAAAGCTCATGACGTGGGAGGAGACATGTGCGAGCATGATAGGGGCAGAATCCATTGAAGGGGTGGGAGAAATGGAGTGTGGCGCCACGTCATCCGCTGTTGGAGGTGAGTGTCCAAAGTAAATACTGCTGAGGCAAATGTGATGAAAGTCACTGCTAATGTCTGGCTAAAGAGTGACGCCATGGTCGGTCACACACCACCCCCCCCTGTAAATTATGCCAAAGCAAGTGAGACCCAAGCCAGTGCCTGGTGCAAGGCCGTAACGTACATGACACAAACCACACAAAGTTGCTAATTCCATGAGGCACACAGGGTCGTTGATGTAAACAGTGTACATGTTAGACAGCACAGTACCTGCCCAACATGAGTGACACCGACATATACATGCATTTACCACCCATGTATGGAATGACATGCCGTTCCCTATAAAAGGAACAAGTTACTTACCTGCAACTGTTGTTCGCCAGCATGGGTCTGGCATGGATTCACATGCTCATGAATATTCCTCGTCGTCAGGCTGGGAATCCTCGGTACAGAAATAAATCAGTATCAGTTTAGTTTCTGATCTGTCTTTCCTAGTAGTAACCAATCACTGATCTCTGGGTCATACTGCCCACAGCCAGTGACTGCCCTCTCCCTAAACCCCGCCTCCTGCAGCCATCCTCAGATTTGGTAGCACGTAAAGTGGCAGTATGACCAAGTGAAGAGCCGCAGAAGGGTAGGCGGGAGGGTTTGCATGTGAATCCATGCCAGACCCATGCTGGAGAACAACAGTTACACGTAAGTAACTTGTTCCTTCTCCAGCATGGGGTCTGGCATGGATTCACATGCTCATGAATATAAGATTACATAGCAGTACACACATGCACAACCACAGGAGGTGGCAAAAGGCTCAACATTAAGCAATACATAAACTCAACATTAAGCAACTCTTACCTCCTCACCAGGCCCCTCAGGCGAACAGGTTGCGCAGCACTGCTTGGCCGACCCTGGACTCCTCCCTCGAATCCCGATCGACGCAGTAGAATTTCGTGAAGGTCTGCGTCAACCTCCAAGTAGCAGCCCTGCAGATGTCCAGCAGGGGCACACCAGACAAGAACGCCGTGGTAGCAGCGATCGCTCTGGTCGAATGGGCTCTCAGACGGCCGGGCAGCGGTCGGTTTGCCAACCGGTGACAGTGCATGATACAGCCGGAGAGCCATCTGGAAATGGAAGCCTTCGAGAGAGCCTTCCCTTGATTGACAGGTCCAAAGTTCACAAAAAGCTATGACGTCTTCCGAAAACTCTTCGTGCGGTCCACGTAGAACTTCAGCGCTCTAGCTACATCCAGCGAGTGCAAAGTTCTCTCGGCCGGCGACGAATGCGACGTGAAGAAAACTGGTAACACCAAGGGCTTGTTGAGGTGGAAGTCCGACGGCACCTTGGGCATGAAGGAGGGATGCGTCCTGAGCACCACCTTCGTGTCCTGAAAAGTCAAGTATGGAGGCTTGCACGATAGGGCCTGAATCTCTCCCACGTGCCGTGCGGAGGTGATGGACACAAGAAAAGCTGTTTTCCACGACAGGAACTTCAACGATGCCGAATGCATAGGCTCGAAAGGGGCCCCCATGAGCCTAGTCAGCACCACGTTGAGCTCCCACGCCGGGGCTGGGAAGTTCACCGGCGGGAACGAGCGGAATAGTCCCTTCATAAATTCCTTCACCAGGTGATGAGACCACAAGGACACCCGTCCTGTTGTCCTGGTGTATCTGGAGATGGCAGCCAGATGTATCTTGATGGAGGCGTGAGCTAGTCCAGCCTTGGCCAATGACAGTAGGTACGGCAGTACTTGAGGGGCCGTAATCCGTAGAGGGTTAATCTTCTGTGCCTGGCACCAGACAGAGAACCTCTTCCATTTGTGTCCGTAACACTTGAGAGTTGAGGACGCCCTGGCCTTTGCAAGAACCTCACTGCAGTCGGCCGGTATATCGTATCCTCCAAACTCTAGTGCTGCAGGAACCCGGCCTACAAGTTCAGCGACTTCGGGTCGTGATGAAGAATGGCGCCTCCTTCTCTGGAGAGAAGATCCGCATACACGGGCACTTTGACTGGTGGGGACGCCGATAAGTTCAGAAGGTCCAGGAACCAGATTGTCTCGGCCACGCTGGTGCAATGAGGATCATCCTGCACCGGGACCTCTTGAGCTGGTTGACGAGCCGGAGTAGCAGTGGCAACGGCAAGAAAGCATAGAGGAACAGGTTGTCCCAGGGGAACGAGAAAGCGTCGCCCATGCTCCTCGGTTGGGGGAACCTGCTGGCGAACCTCTGGCACTTGGAGTTCATCGCCATCGAAAAGAGATCGACCTGGGGTCTGCCCCACAGCCTGAAGAGTCGATCCACTTGATCCTGGTGTAGCTCCCACTCGTGGCACGAGCGGAGCTTCCTGCTGAGTGAGTTGGCGATGGTATTCTTTATCCCTGCCAGATGAAAAGGTACCAGAAACATCCCCTGGTCGATGGCCCAGTACCACAGATCCTGGGATTCCTTGGACAGGGCTGGGGATCTGGTTCCACCCTGCTTCCTGATGTAGAACATCGTGGTGGTGTTGTCGGTGAAGATACTCACCAACTTGCCCTTGAGGGACGGAAGAAAGGACCTGAGGGCCCAAAACACTGCGCGGAGCTCCAGAATGTTGATATGAAGCTGTTTTTCCTCCGGGAGCCAAAGGCCTCTCGCGTGTAGATTTCCGGTATGCGCTCCCCACCCTTCCAGGGAGGCATCCGTCATCACCATTACCTAGTGAGCTGGGGTCTGAAAGTCTGCGCCCGCCATCAGATGAGTGCGGGTGCCCCACCACCGGATTGCTCGTCGGAAGGTCTCGTTGAGCGGTATCCTGTCCTCGAAGCTGCCCGTCGCCTGGATCCAGCGTGCGTCAAGGATCACTTGCAGTGAACGCATTCGAAGACTGCACAGGCATACCAGATAGATGCAGGAGGACATCATCCCGAGAAGGGATTTGATGGATCTTACCCTGGCTACGTCCGTGGCTAGCAGGTGTTGCACCTTGCCCAAGATGGCTTTCGTCCTTTCGTCGGACGGCGAGGCCAGCCGTGCCACTGTGTCGAGCTTGGCTCCCAGAAACAGGGCGACCTGCGAAGGGACCAGGTGGGATTTGGGGAAGTTGATGGAGAACCCCACGTCCCTTGTCCTTGCTCGGATGAGCCAGTCGTCCAGGTAGGGATGGACGTGGATCCCTTGCAGGCAAAGCCACGCCACCACCGGTGCTAGGCACTTGGTGAATACCCTGGGCGCCGACTTTAATCCGAACGGGAGGGCCTTGAACTGGTAGTGCCGTCCTTGGACCACGAACCTGAGGAACTTCCGTTGCCCTTTTAGAATGGGGATGTGGAAGTAGGCATCCTCCAAGTCCAACGATGACAGGAAATCGTCCTCATCCAGCTGTCCCAGCACGTGCTGGAGGGTGACCATGCAGAACTTCTGAGCCTTGATGTACTTGTTCAGTCGCCGCAGGTCCAGGATGGGACGACAAACTCCTGTCTTCTTCTTTACGAGAAAGTATCTTGAGTAGACCCCGGAGCCCCGAAGTCTCTTTGGGACGAGCTTGATGGAACCTTTCTTGAGCATCGCCCTTACCTCCAGCAGCAGCTGGGGTACGTGGTTTTCCTTCCTGGCCACGGGTGGCACGTGAGGGCACTTCTTTAGAAACTCGAGGGCGTGCCCCTGGGCCAGGGTTTCCAGCACCCAACAGTCGGTGGAGATGGACTCCCACACACTGACGAACTTCGTCAGCCGGCCTCCTACCGGGGTGCTTCGGTAGGGGCCCGACGCCACGGTTGGTTCAGTCCTGTTTCGAGGCCGCCTTGCCGCCTTGACCTCCCTGGCGACGACGGCGGGAACCTCCAGACTTGCCCCGTCCTCTATAGGCCTCCTGCGACGAGGAACGGGCCGCTTGATGGTAGGTAGAGGAGCCGCTGCCGGAACCTTTGGAGGCCCCTTGCTTGCCTCCGGTGTTCCGAAAGGACGGCTGTCGTTGCTGGAGAACTCCCAGGGCCTGGGCTGCCACCGTGTCTGTTTTGATGGCTTGCAGGGACTCATCGACTGTCTTCCCAAACAGGTTGTTCCCGTCGAAGGGCATGTCCAACACTTTGGCTTGTACGTCCTGGCGGAAATCCGTCGCCTTAAGCGATCTGCGCCGTCTGAGGCAAACACTGTTGCCCAACTGGCGGAAACCGGTGTCAGCGATGTCCGTCGCCACCATTATGGAGTGGTCCGACGCCACCTCACCTTCTTGCAAGATTTCCAGGGATTCTGCCCTCTTGTCGTCCAGCAGGAAATCCAACAAGGGAGCGATTTTATACCAAAGTTCCCTGTTGTAACGGGCAACGATAGCCAGGGCATTGGCCACCTTAATCATCGTCACAGCCGACTTGATGACTCGTCGTCCCATCGCGTCGAGCTTCTTTCCCTCGCCATCCGGCGGTGAAGTCGATGTCGATGCCGATGCCCCCCCGCCTTCTTCTTGGCCGCCGCGGAGACGACTGAATCCGGGCTCAGCTGTGCTCTAAGGCATAGAGGGGCCGCGTCGGGGACCCAGTACTTCTTTTCGTATCGGTCCCTTTTTGCCGGCGCCGTGGACGGGTTCTTGAGGAGGGAGAGCCCCTCGTCCCAGATGTCATGCAGTAGAGGTACCGCGAGGACCGTCTTCCTCTTGGTCTCTCGACGTTGACAGAGGAACCCCTCTTCTTCTTTTCTTCGGGGCAGAGCTGGAAAAGCTCAGATGCCCTGGAGATCATCGCATGGAAGGATCCAATCTCATTGGTCGGGGAAGCCCGGGGAGGGGGGGACGACGGGTGGTCCACCCCGCTGTCGCCGCCCTCGTCGTCCATGCCCGTCGTGGCCATGTCATACCCGCGGACCGTGGACAGGGAGGAGGGTTGAGCAGGCCTCGAGGGATGGAAGGGTGCAGGAGGATGTGTTCTTCTCCTCTTGGGTGATGGACTTCCCGACAGGCCTGCCCCTGGCTCCTCCGTCGGGCCTGGCTCCTGCTCCTCCGTCGGGGGTAAAGGCAATCTAGTCCTTATTTCAGAGCATAAGGATTGAATTGCCATCAAAATGGCCGCCGAGTTGTCCTGCGGCACTGGTTGCGACGGGCGCGACAGTTGGTCTGGGGTCCCGTCGGCGCCGTCGGCGCTTCCGTCGTCTCCCTCGTCGGGATGCCTCTCGACGAGCTGGTCCTCCTCCATGCCCGAGTCGTGGCTCTCAGGGACTTCGACTAGTTCCTCCTCAGAGGTTGTGTCTGAATCCACGACGGCCATCGCCCCCCCCTCTTTCTCCGCCGGGGGCTTCTTGGGGGTTCTTTCGATGGGCTTGAACGATGCCTCCCTCCGAGGTGGCAGGGAGACTCTGGGCCCTGAGGCCGCTACCACAGGTGTAACCTCCACAGGCTGCACCAGGGTTGCCACGACCTCCTCGATGGAGGCCTTGGCTGGGTGAATCAAGGCCTTTGTCACTTACTGTGTGCTTGTGGCATTCACCTTGGGGGAGGGCTCCCCGCCTCGCTCCCCATCAGCCGAAATCTTCGAGACCGGGGCCTCTACAGAAGCTTGGCCGGGTTCTCGGATTTCCTCTTATCCGAGCCAGAGCGTTGGCTCGTGGTCGATGGCGTCTGGGAGGATGCGCCCTGCCTCTCAGCCGAGGAGCCCGACCATTCGGGGCTCCCGGTGCCTGCAGACTTGCAGTGCTTAGCCGGGGCGCCCTCACAGGACTTAGAAGACCACTCGATTTCTTCTTTTTCTCTCACCTGACGGGCTCTTTCCCTCCAGCCAGTTGGCGGGACGAAGATGGCGGTCCCACATGGTCCGCTCCGACATGTTCCCGCAAAACGCACAGTCCTCCTCTACGTGCGTTTTGTCCTTGTGAAGACAGTAGAGGCATAGGAATGCTCTTCTTCCTTGAACACGTTCTGCAGCTGGCATCCAGGGAAGGCCCTGAACATCTTCCCGGGCGTCGAGCTCCCTTTCTCCTGGGCCATGTCCAGGGTAGGCCTCAGAAACTTCTGGAATCCTCCAAAAGTGTCGTTCGATGAAATCTTCACCCTTGAGGGGCATAGAAGCTTCCGAAACGGGTCACGTTGATTGGATGTAAAGACGGTGGAGCTTGAGGCTCAATTTAACCGAAAAATGAGAAATTCCCTTTGAAAAAGCGCGAAAACGCAGCAAAAGCTCGAGAGCTATAGCATGAGGACTCCCAACACTTGAACGTGTGGTCAAAATCTCAGGATGGCTGCCGGAGGCGGGGCTTAGGGAGCGGGCAGTCATTGGCTGTGGGCAGTATGACCCAGAGATCAGTGATTAACCAATCAACCAATTAACAATCTACTAGGAAAGACAGATCAGAAACGAAACTGATACTGATTTTTTTCTGTACCGAGGATTCCCAGCTTGATGACGGGGAATATTCATGAGCACGTGAATCCATGCCAGACCCCATGCTGGAGAAATGCTGATTACCCACAATTGTGTGAATGTGCAATTGTAGCCATGTATGAATGTTGGCTATCCAAACATCACTCATGCCAGCCCTCTCTTCCACCCCCACAGGCAGTGAGCATGACAGTGAGGAGCAGGACAGCAACCGTCCCAGCACATCCAGGGGCCAAGGCAGGGTCTGCCGTGTCCCAGCGAGAAAGACACCACTGGGACGTACACCACCAGCACCAGCAAGGCCCGTGGAGGGTGCACCACCCCACCCCTCCCTGCACTGCCTGCAGACACCTGCCCAATGCCACGGTCTGAGGAGTCCAGTGTGGCTGGGGAGGTGGCAGCCACGGCCCCCCTCGAAGTTGAGGACAGCCCCAATGACATCTGGGGAACAATTGAGGACGACACTGTGGAAGTTGTGCACACCCCTGAAGATTTCCCAAACCTCCAGGGATCCTTCAGTGACTCTGGTGAGAACGACACACTGGAGCAGTCTGGCCAAGAACAGATACAGGGACATGGCAGTCCTGTGTACAGTCCCGTTGAGGAAGCGCCGGCAGAACATGTCAGCCCGATCCCCAGCGGGGCCACTGGTTCATCCGCCGGTGCACAGCGGGCTGACCTTTCGCCTGTTTAAGGCACGATTTCGCTGACTCAGCCGGTCGTGTGGGGCACTCCTCCACAGCCATGAGAAGGTGGCTAAGATCACCATGGCATGTGTAATGCTGCACAATATGTGCATCCGTTGGAACGTGCCCCTGCCCCCTGACATAGAACTGCTACCACCTGATGATGACGAAGGGGAGGAGGAAGATGTGGCAGGACATCATCACAGTGCCGATGCACTGGAGGGATGTGCTGTGCGGCAGTCATTGATCGCACAATATTTCTGACACACAAGTCAGCAGAGGGTGACATAATGTTAGGACATAGGGCACTGGGTGTGGGGATACATGTACACTATGCACTGTGCAAGATTAAATGACACATGCGCAATGATGAATGTCCACTCTGGTTATTTTTTTGTAACACAACCAGTGTATTTAAAGTGAAAATATGAGCGTGAAAAACAAACCCTCCACCAACCTCATCCCCTCCACCTCCCCCCACAACTCCCCACACACCCACACGTGTACGGGTATGGGAACGATTATAGTCCTCCTCGTGCCTGTTCTGTGGGTTTAGGACCGGGGTCATGAGCCACGGCTTCAAGGGATAGCCACCATCACCTGCATGAGAGGAGAATGAAGGTAAATGTTCGCACATTCATGTTGGTCAACTGTACTAGTCTCACATGGCATCAGGTAATTTGTGCCCACATGCACATGTCCCTGGATGCATTGACCCCATTTCTGGCCCCGCTATGTGTCCTGTGCAATGGACTAATGGTGTGGGTTGCATCTTCAAGATGGGTCATGGTGTGCACTGACATCTTGTTGCACGTGCATCGTATATGTATACAGCAGTGTTGGTGTAAAATCAGTGATGAGTTGTGTTCTGTGGGATTTGGTAGTAGGGAGTGTTGGCTGTAGTCTGTTCTATATTGGGCATTCTGCACTGATCAGTTCCAAGGTGACATGCAGCACTCCTATGGGTGTGCCGAACCAGTGACACACTGTGGTATCCCTGGTTGACTCAGTTCAATGCACTCCCAGGGATGACTGCCCTGTGTGGTGATATGCTGGAGACAGCAACATAGTGCATATGCAGTGCATAGTGCAGGATGAACTTACGGTGTGTGAGGGCCGCTGATGAGTGGTGCATGTGTTGTGGGATGTGGGCTGGTTACCTGTTAGTCATGTAGTGATAGGTGTCAGCCTTACTTCATCACTATGGGATTTGGTTGTCATGTACAGTTTCAGTTGCTTTGGGGCACAGTGTTCGTTGATGTGCACATCGTGCACTGACGTCAACATTCCTAGCCAGGTGGAGTATGCATCCCCCCTTCCCAGCCAGGTGGAGTATGCACCCCCCCCTTCCCAGCCAGGTGGAGTATGCATCCCCCCCATTCCCAGCCAGGTGGAGTATGCAGCCACCCACCTCACAAACCCGATGCACTGCCATGGCCCAGTCAGGCAACTCACCAAGCAGCCAGGCACTTCGTCCAGCATGTCGCTCCATGTAGCGTGGTAGCGTGGAGTACCACAGTACCAAAGAGTCATGAGTTGATCCAGCATATCGGGCACAGCAATGTGTGATGATCTTGCTGGCATCGCATACCATCTGCACATTGATGGAGTGGTATTGCTTGCGGTTGCGATACACTACCTCCATGGCATGCGGGACCACCAACTCCACGTGGGTGCAGTCGAGGGCACCTACCCAATTTGGCATGCCTGCCAGTGCATGGAAGGCAACCTTTGTATCGAATATCTCCTGGGGAGTCCGTGGTAGGGATATGTAGTCCCTTGTGTGCTTGAGGAGGGCATCCAGCACTTGGTTCAGTATCCGGGAAAATAAGGGTTGTGATATGCCATGCATGTGCCCCACTGTGTGCTGGTAGGTGCCTGTGGCAAGGAAGTGGAGCACAGACACTACCTTCAGAAGAGGGGGGATGGCGGTGCGTATTTCTATGAGGTTCACTATGTCGTTGTGTATCAGGTCCACTATGGTGGTGATGGTGTCACGGTCAAGCCGGTACAGGGTGTGGATCTGGTCAGGTGTTAGGTTTAAGGGGGTGGCTCTGATGCGAGGGACTGGGGGCTGTCGGCATGGTAACGGGGCATGCTGGGCCTGTCTCACCCTCCTTCTCCTCCTGCGTCTCCTCAGTGGTGGCGGCTGTTGTTGTTGTTGAGGCATTGCAAGCAGGGCCTCCAGCTCCAGTAATGCTACTACTATTGGTATCATCTTGGTGTGGGGGGGGGTGTGGTGTGTGGGTGTGCTCCTTTTGTACTGGCCCTGACTCGATTGCCTCCACCTGTGCTGATTTTGTGCACCTGTAGCACTTGGAAACACTGCTCAGGGTTCTTAACGCCTAGTCGGCGATGCCGCTATTTACACCATGCCGGTATGTACTTTTTCAGCCTTCAGGAGGCCGTTATTTGCATGTCCGCATCACTTGTGATCTTCTCCGGTTTAAGGCATGCCGCTAATGCTGGCATGGTGTGTCGCGTGCGTGCGCCCTGACCGCTATTTACGGCATCGTACTTTACGATGCCGTAAATAGCGGTCTGGTTGGTCAGAATAGCCTGTAGCGGTAAGTGATGCCGGTAATCCTTTACCGGCCTCGTTTTTCCCTTACCTCCAAACTCGGAATGAGGGCCATTATGTTGTTATATTGGCAATTAGACACACGCATGTGTGCACTTAGAAATGTATATGAGTCCACATTATGTAGCGCTTTGGTTTGAGTGAATGCGTTTGGCACCATAGAGAATGGAACAGGCTAAAGCCATTCTGACACAGAGAGCAGCTTCATTCTGTGCGCAGAGAATTGCTATGAGTAGGCTGTGAGCAGGAATGTGTAAACAGAGTTCTTGGCAGGAGGTCGTAACTCTTGCCCGAGCAGAGGGAATGGGCCTGGCTTTATTAGCATCCTTGGCCCTTGTTCGCAGACAGCGCAGACAGACAGAAAGGTGGGGAGAACTGCAGTGAGTGAGCCTATAGAGAGAGATTTTCGGTGGAGAGAAAGGGATTTTTAGCTGAAGCTCAGAGCTGGATGGGAGCATGGTTTCGTAACACACACAGAGAAGGCCATGGTCACTTGTACAAACAGATACGCAGTTTGAAAGCAGTATGAACTAGTTTGTAATGTCACGGTGACAAGAGAACATAGTGGACATTACACACGTATGCACAGACAGTCTGACGCTTGCTAGAATTAGAAATGCTGGCTTGACAGGGAGTGAGAATGCTTAGCTAGTAGAAATATGTATTTTGACATGTTAGCATAGAGATATATGTACATCATTTGACACTATATTTGTAAAGCAAGATTTGATTAGTAGTTAGAAGCGTTTTGGGTGCAGCAGAATTGGATGGTTTTGGGAGAAGCAGAAGAGAGAGTTCGAGATCGATCTGGCAGGGAGAGCAGGACAGCAGATGCAGAAAACTGAGGGGCCAAGAAAGGGGCCTGTGCGAGCGGGTACAGGGAGGCCTGGCTGGCAGAGGGAGCTGGAAAGGAGAGAGAGGCTCGAGTCATGCTGGGAGCTTGGGAAGCTCGACCATGCAAATGGAGAGTATTGCTGATTGAGACTTAGGCCTACCTGAATTGACTGGCTTGTTTGGACATGGGAGATTTGCACACACATTAGATGGGGTGTTGACATACTGAGGGAAGGGGAGATCAGACAGAGATTGTCTTCTGAGAGAGAGAGCTGCTGTGCAATGTGTGGTGATGAGATTGAGATAAATGCTGACGCTTGCCACATATATTTTGCTATTAGCATTTGTTGTTACTAGGCCGCAATGCATTATAGATCCAGCAGGGATAATTGTTATTAGAATGCTTGCATTAGAAGCCTGAAAGGCTTGCATTCATTGTAGTTTGCACCCAGAGCAGAAAGGGGTTGCAGATTAATTTGCTTTGCTAGTACTGTTTATCATGCGTAGCTATGCATGAATAAAAGTGTTTTTATTGTTGAATCGATTCCTGTGTTTTCTTTGACTCATGTTATTGTTATTTTATTTTGTGTAATTTCTTAGTGTTTGGTTTGGTTTGTCGTGTATGTCCTATTTGCAGTAACACAGTGCAGTGCACACCGCCCTGAGATCCAGAGATATATATATATTTGCTGAGATATTAGGCAGTAACAGGGTCAGATTTCACCCCCCCTTGGGTATAGTTGCAGTTTAACACATAGTGTGAAGTGACCTGGACTTGTGCACAAAAAGCCTCCACGGTGGGGACACTTGCCTTCCCTCCAAATCTATCTGATAACTACTTTAAAGCACCACCATATCTAGCCAGAGTTATGTCACTTTTCCCCAGTTATTCATTCTGCATACCCTTGTTACTTACACACACGCCTAGGTAATTGTAGCCACGAATTGGCTCCACAGAGATATCTCTGTGGCTTAGTCTCAGTTCCTGGGTCTTCCTACTTGCTTAACCCATGGCATTGGTCTTTGAAACATTAATCTCCAAAGATCTTAAAACCACATTGAAACCCCTTTTCGGTCTCACTAATCAGGATAGCGTCAGCGAAAAACATGATCTCAACCTATTCAACCCCTTATGATGGAGCATCGAAAGAAACTGCTTTCATTGCATCTAGATGATAGTTCAAATGCAAGCAAAATAAAAGAAGGACTAGTACACAGCCTTGTTGAACGCCTCCTGATGGTGTGAAAGGGTTAATACATTCACCTCTTGGTGCACAATCGGGAAATTGTTGTGACATAGGTCACGCTGCTAGGAATTGCTGCTAGTAAGTTCCCATTATGGCTAATAAACACCATAATTCAGTACAAGGAACAGCATCAAATGCTGTACCCAAATCAACAAACACTAAATAACATGATAGGATACAAAGTACTACATATTTCAGATATAACAAACAAAGACGAAATGTCGGATCAATGGAAGTTAATCATAGCCTAAAGCCTGCTTGAAGGTCAGGTACCTGGTTGCTACGGGCCCAAGTTCTAAAATGTAGTACCCAGCTGTATTTATTGGCACTGGTGATTTCAGCTGTTCCCAACTACTTGGAATTGAAGAGCTTATAGAAACATGGAATCCAGATCACAGGCTCTAATTTAAAGAGCTCAGTTGGAATGTTATCAATTCCTGGAGCTTTATTAAACTTCTGCGTAGATAAACCTATCTCAATTTCAATCATAGTGATGTTGAGTTTGGGAGAAATTAACCACAAAGATGGAATAGTCTCTTATTGATCGACTTTCTTCTAGATCCAAGTTTTGTTATACTTATTGAAGAAGTGCTTTCCCCACATTTCACCTGGTGTATGGGCTTCTAAAGCAGTACAATCTTGTACATCCCCTCTTTGGACTATCTGCCCCATTGACTGCATATCATTAGCTGAGCAGCCATATCGCAAGCCTTCCCATCTTTTATTCTCCAGGGCCTTTTTGTTCTTTGCTATCAAATCATTTTACTCTTTACACAAGGATGTGACCAAAGCGCAGTTATGCTAATCCAGTTTCAAACATTGAACTAGCCTCGATTTACAGTCAGGACACTCAGTCATACCAATCGTTGTTTGAATGTTTGTCCTTTCAGAGTTTTTGGAGGGTCTTACCAAAAAAGGATGAAATAGATGTACAATCCATTCCAGCAAGAATTAAGGAATAATGTTAAAATCAACTCAAAATTAGGACATAAAGACCAGGAGTGATGCCATATATTTTGGGAATTATATTCTTTGAATTAAGATTAGTCCACATTACACAACTACTATAAGTTAAAATTGAAGTTTTGTTTAGAATCTCTGGATTTTGCACCTCTGCAGAAGGATATGGGAACTTGAAAGTTACACAGCGCGGATCATGATCACTCTAACCTAGGAATCACTCTAAAATGAATGTCATGCCAACAATCTACAGAGAACATGATATAATCTATTTGAGAGTTATATCTAGAATTTCTAAAGGTGGCTTAAGGGCGTCTGTCTTCAGAAAATTGACTTTGCATGCCCTATAGCCCTAGATTATTTTCTTACATTGCTACAGCATTAGAACAGGGCTGAATATATTTACTGTACACAGGAAGAATACCCCATACTTCATCGAACCCTCCATAGAGAAAATGATGTGAGGGACCCTCTAAAGCTGGCAGTTGAAATTCCCAGCCAATATGGCTGAGGTAGCTGTATTTTCCTGTCTCTTATTTCTTAGAATTTGTCCAGCAAATAATCAAAATAATTTGCCTCTCTCCTAGTTACTCTCTTAGAAACAATAACTATGTATAAAATAGTGCCAGGATCCACTTCCCATATCGGCCACCTAGGTAACCACACCTCCCTGTTCCATCAACAAACTCTGGGATACTCATATCATCATGCTGTCATAACGTAGGGCTCTTGGGGGACAAAGTCTTACTATTGCAGTAAGAGAAGAGAATTACAATGATGAATACAGAACAATCCAGGTAAGGAAAGAAATCCCCTTTCACAACCTCAGTATGAAACAAGGATGAAGGGGAATTGTATGCAAGTCCTGAGAATCTGTTCTTCAAGTAAAAGAGAAAAAAGAAAAAGACGAGAGGACTGACACAACAGTACAAGGACGATACTAACACAGAATAAGGAAACAACCCCACAAGGAAGTCGATCCTCCAGACAAGGGTCCAGAGAGCTGAAGAAGCAAGGCATCAGAGCAAAGGAGTAGATCCTCAGAAAACAAAATTTAAAGCTTGAGGAAATTAAACACCACAGGACAAAGTCCAAGAGTCTAAAAACATGCGAGGAATTCCAAGCGTCGCATATCAATTCAGAAGACCAGAGGCAAAACCAAAGCTGAAAGATAGTTCAATAAAAAAAGTTATCCAGAGGACAATCCTAGGAGCGCACGCAAAAACAGCAGGGAAAAGACAGAATCCAAATGGGAGAAGGGAGTCTGGTAACAGGATTCTACAAGAAGATCCAGGTGGCAAAACCAAGTCGGCGGGCGAAAGCAGTCCCAGAAGCAGGAATGCAGAGTCAGAAAAAACATTACAAATAAACACGGGCAGAACACAGCTCAGCTCCGAAGGGTCTTGAGAAGCACTGTGGTGTTACAGGGACGGAGATGTATTGATGTCTCCATCACTTGGGAAATTTGACACACTTTTGGCTTGTAGACACTTTTGACGTTTGACTTGACGTTTGCTATGATTTGCTTTGAGGAATATGCTATTCTGAATTCTGACACATTTGCAGCTATGCATTTGAATATTTAGCTTGCCACTGATAGAGTGAAATGCTTGCATTTTAAAAGGGTTTTGTGCATCCTGAAATAATATGCTTTTTCCCTTTGCTTGGTTTTAGCATACCACATTGCTATGTTATGTTATGACATATAGTTAGGAATGATTATCTAATGATAAGAGGAGAGATTGTAAAAACCGATAATTGGGGATGCCTGGATTGTTATCATTATAGAATCATTAGACTCTTTGGTAGAGAATTATTAGGAATCATTGCATCATGTTTAGTTATCCATCATGTATTCTGTTTAGTTCTGATTAGTAATGATTAGTAACAACCGTGCATTTGAAGAGAGGAATAGGCCCTGTTATACTAAGGGTTTGCTTAGTTATTTTATTGCCATATGTGTTGAAAGAGATGCTTTTAGAATTATGTATTATGCATTAGAATGGAGCGCTTAGGCTGAGAGAGAAACGTGCTAGGCACTATAGAGAATGAATGAGGCCTGAAATGACATGTAGAGCCATTCAGAATGACACAGGATATTTGTAGTTACACATTTAGAGATATGTATATGTATTATGTATGCATGTAGAGAGACACGCATGTAGAATATGCAATGAAGTCTGCATATAGATAGCGCTTGCCATTGCGAGAGAAAGCGTAAACGCTAGAAAGCATTTAGCTGGTATTATAAAGCTATTTCTAGAAGGAGACACAGAGCGCCACGGCACTGCGAAATGTTATGGTACACTGTGAGAAGGAATTTGTAAACAGTTTGGTTGATAAGAGGTTGCCTTTGTCCGAGTAGAGAGGGCCTGGCTTATCAGCTTGAGCTCTGTGCTTTGCAAAGAGAGGAAAGGGTGGAGGCAGCACCACATGGGGAGATGGGAGAGGAGCCTTTTCAGGCAGGGAGAGGTCTTGCACACAGGCACGGAAAGAGGATTTCGTGAAACCAACAGTGGAGTGAATGGGTATGAATGAAGAAATAGGAGGCAGGCAACACAGACAGATAGGCCATGAGGAGATATGATGTCCAATGTCATATTGACACAGAACACGACAAGAACACAGAGTGAAAGTACACAGACTTTCAGGCACGTTCGTATAGAATGCTGACACACAGAGAAACGAAGGAATGCTTAAAGTAACCATGGGGAATGAGTGTGTCATGGAATATTATAACCAGAGGTGAAGAGAAGGGAGTATCTAGCTGTTGTTGTTGGAGATGGTAGATGTTGATGGAGTTCGAGTTCGATGAGGGATAGGTGTCTTGGTACAGCAGAATCCGATAGCTTTGGGAGATCGAGAGCTTGGGGAAGCATATTGATAAGGCCTTGATGAGATCGATCTGGCAGAGAGAGACCAAGGTCTGGCTCTGAATGACTGGCTGGTTGAAGAGTAGTGGGAGAGGAGAGACTTGGACAGATTTGACAAAGACAGTGCTGGAGACAAAGGGAAGCAACTGGGAAGTATGGTTCATGCCCTAAACTGATTAATTAGAACAGACACTCACACAAAGAGCTTTGGGTTTGGGGAAGGGGAAATCAGACAGGGATTGTCTTAGAGAGTGAGTGTGAAGTATGATGTGGATTGGAGAGGAATTCTGAGACTTGCATTAGACTGCATAAGAATCACAGGCTTGCATTAGAAGCCTGTAAGGCTTATAGTTAATCACTGCATGGTAGATTTGCACCAGAAGCATAAAAGGTGCAACGTTGAGATTTGCATAGTTTTTGTAATGCTTGCATCATGCCTTGTTATGCATAAATAAATGTATTGTATTGGTATAATTGAATCGATTCATGTGTTTTCTTTGTGTCATATGTTATTGTGTCCATAGGCGTAAGATAGGTGTATGTTGTTAGGCGTAAGATAGGAGTAACACAGTGCACAAGGAGATTGTCTAAGATTGTCTAAGACCGGTGCATGGTTGCCCAAGGGGGGCAAGATCATGATAGGGGTGTGTTTTAGGACTAACACATCAACTTAAGTGACACACACAGGGATCCTGGTGTCTCTACCCAGTCCCAACTCCCTAACAAGCAACTTTGGTTCCCAACTGCTAGCAACCCCCCTCAAAGAACTTAACTCTCTCTTAACATCTCTGTCTTGTTCCTTAATAACATTGTGCAAGGGCTTTACAAAGGCCACCTATGTGCTTCAGCTACGATTCCTGGTGGGGACTGCCCTCCCTCAGTGAGCAGCACAATGGCCCACCCCCGATTCAACCAGCCAGAGGGCCAGATAAGGAGAATATCTCTCTGCTTCGGTCCGCTGCACCCGCTGATGCGCTTCTGCCTGCTAACACTTTGCTGCCTACTCTCTGCTGCTGTGGAATAACGTCCTTACTGCCCTGGGGCATCGCCTGCAGCCCACCGGGCCGACCACCTCCTCTTCTTCTCACAGCCTCTGTGACACAGCTGTCAAGTACGTATTGCCTGGCATAGCCTGCTGTCAAATGTGCGCACCTCTCGGTGTCTGTGGTGCCGGCTACACCCTGCACCACTCGTGCCACCACTCAGACTTTGACTTCCCTACAGCCGCTCAAAGCTGTTGCCGGTGTGCAGCCTCATCTCTGCCACATGACGTTATCATATTCTCTGCAAGAGTTTGTGCACTGTCGGTCTTCCTGAGGTCCACCAACCATGATTCAATCTCTGTAATGAGTGAGTTTGCCTCTATAATAGGTGCCATAACTCAGATGTTTTGACCGCCTTATTGGGTAACGACTTGGCTGGGGCTTTTCTCGTCTCTGTGGCAACATTTTGATTGCTCCCTGTGTAGACTGAAATTGGCAGCAAAATAATTCAAACTGTGTCTTACATCAGTAGAGCCAATGCAGAGCCATAGGATTCAAAATGTCAATGGGTCGAGTAATTTGCAACAATTCACCCAATGGCTAAGGACTCTTAGCGCTTTGTTAGTCAAACATTTTGAGGAAAACGGCAGTAGCCCAATAACAAAAATAAAGATAATAGCACAATAAGATACACTCACTGCAACTGCTCCTGCTGTGCCAGGTTGCAAAGTGCCACATATGGACTAAATAATTAAATTGAATTGGTACCACCGCCCGTAAACTCTCTGGGACTGCCCTTACCACCAAATTTTGCACCAGTGCTTTGCACCAGGCTACTGTAATAAGTTCATGGTGAGGGTCCTCCAATGGAATGCAGTGGTCCTAGAGTGCTAGGACTCAAAGTATCATCCGTAAAAGAGATCCACCAACTCAAGGCCTGCCTCACTGATATCAACCTGTATGATCAGCACATACCTCAACTGAACTTACCCCAAACAGAATTCCTCCACCTAGATCCAAACCTGGCTCTCCACCATTACTTTGAGGGCTTCATCTGACAGTGGACACTATGGGGCTCATGTTGGGTTCTGCGGTAGGTATGGCGATAATTCTGCTAGATGGAATTACTATTACTGCCGTAATGTCCAGAGGAATTACCACAACATTACAGGTGGATGGGAGTGTACACAAGCCATCAGTGTTAACAGTAATTCCATCTTGCAGAATTACCACCAAAAATGAAATACAGCAATTTTCATCAGAATTACAGTTACTGCTGACTATATTGGCAGAATACCACTTGGTGGAAATAGTGACATGCAGGAAATGGGATGTCTCGCGGCGGCCATCCTTAAAAATACAATCCGTCCTGAATCCCCTGTTTCCTGTAGACATGCAAAGACACTAGTGGCGCTAAAACTGTCCCTGGACAAGGGAAAATCCAAGGTGCCTGAAATGAGGTTGCGTAGGCAAAATCGTAGCAAGGCAGAGCTGCACGTCCTTGCTGATGAGGCTGTCAGCTTCGCTGAGGAGATGTTTGGGGGAAGGCACATGAAGACAACTGGCCAGAGGAAGACTGCCATCTGAGCCTCAATAATGTACAAGGTGGCGGTAGTGGACACAGTCCCATGTGATAGTGAGGACTGCCATAAGGGTCTGCAGCCTGCTGCCTTAACGCCAGTGGGAGACAGCTGCCACAGGAGACGGCACTGTTGAGCAAGCAGCATCCATCACACGGAAGACATACAGGGCATCGGAGGGGCCGAAGTTGAAGCCAGCAGTCAGGTTGGTGAGTATGAATGCCCAGTCTCCCATGAGAATGCACAGCCCAAACCCTCAGCCCTTACATGTGTCTCCCAGCATAGACATGTAAAATGTACAGGGGAATGCCCTACGAAGTGACAATGTGGACTATGGCACTACAAAAATATGCATGTGCAAGGTAAGGTGAGACACTGTGCAAATAGACATGTATTACCTGGAACTTTATGTGTGACCCCATGCAATAATGAAACACATCCATGTGTGCAGGAAATGGCCAAGTGCCAAAGGGAACCCCCTGCACTGATGTCCCCCACTGACATACCCAAAAGGCATAGGAAACACCAACACCAATGGCTGTGCAAACACATGTAAAATACATTTCTGAAAGCACACTGCCAATGATCCCATGCATATCCCAGACCATAGTTCTACCTTGTGTGAGCACTGTGCATTGCCCATCAACCGACCATGATCCCTGTCCACACCACTGCACATATGACACCCATCACAAAACACCATGTCCATTAAGATGTACCCCTCACATCCTGTTATGTGTATGTGTCACAGAGGCCATATCTTGGGAGGCACCCAAAGTATCCACCAGCTCATCTGTTCTAGGCAAGGGGTGTGCATATGTCTTGATGACAGCAGTCAGAGCCCTGTAATCCACACAGAACCTCAGCTCAGAGGAACCTGCTTTTGGAACCAAAACCACAGGGCTGGACCAAGGACTACTGGAGGGTTCAATCAACCCAAGATCTAACATCTTGTTGACCTCTGTCTTGATGTAAAACCTTACTTCGTCTGACATTCTGTATCCCCTACTTTTGGTAGGTACACAATCTCCTGTGTCAATATCATTTTTGCAGCAAGGTGTCAAACCAAGTGTTAGTGAAGACAAGGGGGAGAATTGCCTCAGCAAACGTCTCACCACATCTTGTTGAACAGAAGTCAGGTGAGGGGCCACTTTGACACCCTCAATGGAGCTATCTGAAGGACTGCCCTCGAACAGGTCAGGAAGAGGTTCTGACTCCTCCTCCTCAACATCTGAAGCCAACAGCAGTGCAGCTATTTCAACTCTTGGGATGAAGCCTTCATGGGACACTTTTGGAGCCTGGCTAGCCCTTCCAAGGTCCACTAAATAGTTAACCTCAACCAGTGACTCCACCACTGTGTAAGGGCCTGATCATTTGTCCTGCAAAGCTCTATGCCTGGTAGGATTCTTAATCAGGACTTGTTGGCCTGGTGGGAAGTTGATCAAGGAAGCTTTCTGGTCATACCAATGTTTCACCAGAGCTTGCCCAGCCTTCAACTTCACACTAGCCTGACCCATCAGGAGTACGATTGTTTTTCTGAATCCCAGCACATAGTCCACTACGTTGGTAGTGATCGGTGGAGTAAGCATCTCCCACCCCTCCTTGACTATAGCCATGGGTCCCCACACAGGGTGACCAAAAAGAAGCTCAAAGGGGCTGAAGCCAACACCCTCCTGAGGTACCTCTCTGTAGGCAAACAGTAAGCATTGCAACAGGAGATCCCATTTTCCCCTTTGGGGCTCTTCCAGAGACACAATCATGCTTTTAAGGGTTTTGTTAAACCACTCAACTAGACCATTGGTTTGTGGGTGGTATGCAGAGGAAAACGTATATGTAAATTCACATTCCTTCCACATGGCCTGCATATACTTTGACATAAAGTTGCTGCTCCTATCAGACACAACTTCTTAAGGGAAGCCAACCCTAGTAAATATGCCAAGTAAAGCTTTTGCAATTGACTTGGCAGTCGCAGTCTTCAATGGGATGGCCTCAGGATACCTGGTGGCATGGTCGATCAACACCAGGATAAACCTATTGCCTTAGGATGTTTGGGGGTCAAAGGGACCAACAATGTCAATCCCTACCCTCTCAAGTGGTACTCCCACAACTGGGAGAGGAACCAATGGAGCTTGGATTGTTGTGCCACTTTCACCCGATAACTGGCATGTGACACAACTCCTGCAGTGACTTTCTACTTGCACCCCCATCTTGGGCCAGTAGAAGTGCATGGATAAACTTTGCTTGGTTCTCTTGATACTAAGGTGACCAGCAAGGGGGACTACCTGCGCCAACTGCAAGAGGAACCACCAACCTCCTATGGTCTCCTTCTGTAGACTTTGTGGGCTCACTGTGAAGGAGCCCACCTTCCCAATAAATCCTGTGCTTCCCAAGAGGTTCACCCTCAAGCTGGGAGCAGGCTTGTCTCCTTAGACCTTCCAAAGATGGGCACTCACGTTGGCCCTTACTGAACTCAACCCTATCAGGACCACCTTCCACTAATCAACTCTGGAGTTCAAGATGGTCATGTGGATTGAGAATTTCAGGCAACACCTCTTCCTCGTCAGTTTTCGGTGTTTGACCAACTACATCCACCTCAGTGGTCAGAGATTTAGGGGGAATATTCTCTTTCTCTCTTCTGACTTTTTTGACTCATTTAGCCTTGGATTTCCCCTTTGACTTGGGCTTGGCTTTGATCTTGGCCAATGCAGCCCTTCTCTGTAACCTTGTGCATGGTCTCTCTGCTGTGTCACCCACAAGACCTAAGTCGCTGAGATCATTCCCCAGCAGGACCTTACCTGGGATTTGCCCCTGAATGGTCACTGGAATCCTGACTATAGTACCATTGATAGTAAGATTTACAGGCATTACTGGGAACTTGAGAGGTCGACCATCAGCTAACTAAGTGGGCATCAAAGAAGCTCTGGCAAGTTCCTCTGGGTCTACCAAGGTAGAATCCACTACTGTTCTGCTGCCCCCACTATCCCTAAGGGCAGGGGTATTAACCCCATTGATCAGCACACTGTCCTTAAAGTAGTGCTTTGTGTTATCTGGAATGCTAGCATAAGCCTCTGAGACTTTTGGCTCCCAGGAACCCAGGGAAACGAAGACTACCTCAGATTCTATACCACTGGGGAAGGAGTCTGAGAAGAAGGATACCCCTCTGATCTCTTCCTCCTCATAGGAGGGGAAAGCCAGACTCACAGAGTGGACCCCCAAGGTTTTGACCTTACATAAGGGGTTCCCCTTCACATGGTCTCTTGCTCCACAAGCCACACAAGATCCACTGGGCGTTGGGACATAGGGAGGCTTACTTTGACCAGAGATCTGCTTGGAAGGATAACTTCCACTACCCTGTACATTATCTTGGGACTTACCCTTGCATTTCATTTTATGGACCTTTTGGGAGGAATGAGTCTTGTCCTTATGGGACGCTCTATATGACACCCATAAATCTGCTGCTAGGGCCAGTTTCTTAGGATCTATCTCATTTGAATCTGCCAAGTGCTGCTTAAGCTCAGGGGAACAAGATGCAAAAATATGGTCAAGCATGACAAGACATATCATACCCTCAAAGCTCAAGACCTTATAGCCTTCAACCCAACCAGTCAAGCTCTTCAAGGAATCAGTAACCTAAGACACCCACGTGATACCTTCTTTCTTTTTGTACTCTCTAAACCTCTTCAAGTATTTGGGCAGGGGTCTTCCCAAACTTTCAGATGAGAGTTTTCTTCAATTTTGCAAAGTCTACTCTTTCAGCCTTTGACATCTCCATAATAGCACTGCAGCCAGAATGGGTAGTCTGTTGAGCAACCATGTAATCTTGTCAGCATTCACAACCTCTTGGACTTCACAGGCACACTCAAATGCATTCAAACATTCCATAATGTCATTTATCTCATCATATACACTGAGTAGATCTTTAGGAAATCTTGGATGAGAAGAGGACCCAGACCCATGTCCAGATCCCTTGGAGCCATTTGAAACTTGAAGCTTGGCCAGTTCCAACTGGTGATCCATGTCCTTCTGTTTTTTTCTGTCTAATCCACCTTCAGCTTAGCCATGTTAAATTCAAGCTCCTTCTGCCTAAAAAGCAGTTCTTGTTTCTTGAATTCAAGCATGGCCTCAGCATCAGAGCTGGCAGAGGAAACTTGGGACAACACATCATTGCTGTCTTCCTGGGTACCATGGATAAGTGCAGAGACAGATCTGTCAGATCTGTCAGTGAGAGAAGCCCCAACACCTGCATCTGTGGTAATGGCATTGAGTTGCAACTCTTGCCAATCCATGATCCTTTGGATAATTTCACCCTTTGTACCTTGAGCAGGCACACCTCTCTCAGTACACATCATTTTCAATGTTTCAGATTTTGAAGCATTCAAGGGTTTGTTGGTAATTGTTTCCATATGTATAGATAGGTCTGTGGGCCTCATTACACGGATGGCGGTGGACCAAGGTGCTATTAGCACCTTGGTCCATGCTGGTAAAATAACGGCACCGCCTTGGTGGAAAGGGGAATTACCGCCCTATTCCAAGGTTGGTGGGGTGGTAATTCCCCCTTCCCCCATTGCCCTTCCCCATTCCCATTTTTGCCCCATAGGGCGTTATGGGAATGGGGAAGGCGCTAATTACGGTACCGCAAATTGCGGTACCGTAATTAGCTCCCTGGTCCCTTTGCGGGTTGGTTTTTAACGCCTGCAAAAAGCAGGCGTTAAATTCCCCAACCCGCAAAGGGACCTCGTAGTAAGGCGGTAAGGGTTTACCGGTACCGGTAAACCCTTACCGCCTACCGTGTAATGAGGCCCTATATCTTTTATAGTTACTTTACTACTAAGGTCACTATGTGTCCTGGGTAGGGGTAATCTGAAATGCCTTCACTATTGTGCAACACTGGATACCTTCAGTCCTATCCCACTGCTTTACACCAATTTGTTAAGATGGTTTTCTGCTCAGAAGGCCAGCCTAGTTTCTTGGAACAGAGTAACCTTCTGGACAAGCCAGACCAATCAAGGTAGCATTGGCAGCGGTCTCAGAAGGGGTGAGGGTGACTGAAAGCCCACAATGAGTACACACAGTAAAGGGCACTACAAACCACTCCCAGTAAGGTGTATATATCAAAAATACACATACTTCTATTCAAGGCATTTGAAATCAAACACAAAGCAAATAGCAACTCTAATACTTCAAACCAATACAACATTATTATGAAACATATATACAGTTACCAAGTGGCCTAAAGGAATAGTGCACAGAATGGATCCACAACATAATGGGAAAGTGAGCAAACAATGCAAATAGACTTTAGGCAGTTCTTCATCAATCAATCCCTAACTAAGAGGCAGTCCATTCCCTACGAAGAGTGAGCCTAGTGCTCAAAAGTACTTTCAGATGCAGGTGCACGCAATGGTGCGGTTGAGAGAAAAACGGGGTCTCTTGCAAGGGTTGTAGCGACTCAGGAAGGTGGGTCAGGTGACGAAGAACAGGTTCCCACTATTCAAGGAGTGTCTCCCCAAGAGGGCAGAACAGGTTCCAGGAGTTGGGAATAGGACGGTATCAAAGGCTACCTGTCGAAAGGCGAGTGGCCCTCAACGGACGCGTGCGTGAAAATGGATGGATGTGCTAGGGGCCACCGGTAAGGGTTGCAAGTATTCACCGACCCCAGGCACACTCCGGACCAAACTTTGGCAGTCGAGTCCACTTCAGTTGTAGGTTCAAATGCAGCAATTGTGCGGCTCTGCGGCTTTCAGTGGCAGAGTTACAGTAATGATTCTGTGGCAGGACAGTGGCAAATTCTCCGCTCCTGGTGAATGGATCAGCCCAGTTTCACTGCAGCAGGATTCAGGACACAGAGGGGCACAGCAGCAAGGCACCTGCGAAGTTCATCACCACGGCTGGGCGACACAGTGGCAGCGTGCACTTGGGTTCAGCGTACTCTCCTAATTCCAGACCTAGGGGGCCCAGATGTACAAAACTCAGCAGGAGAGTGCCTTGGACACAGTGCTTACGACGTACCAAGTTTCAGAGCAAAAGTCCTGCGCAAGCTGGTTAGTTCACTAGTTGGCCCAGGAACACTTTCGAAGAGGCTTGCTTGCAGGTTTAAGATGAAGGTGCCGTGAATAGTTGTTCCCACTATTTAAACGGGTTGAAGTGCCTCTGCAGACCTTATAGTTCGATCAGATGCAGAGGGGTCCTGCGGGACAACAGTGGGCTCAGGGTGCCAAACCTTCCAGCGGGTCACCAGCAGTTCCCTGACTCGGCTCCTTAGTTTCAGGATGCTTGGATCCTATCCTAGGTTCAGTGAGTACTTAAGAGATCGACCTGGTATGGGTCGTTGAAACCTTCTCTTATCCAGAATCTCCTTTGCGCCAAAATGTAGACGACCCAATGAGAGATCTGTTCACATACAGGCACACCAGACGTGGACCAATCACGGACCACGGTGTTCCCAGTCATTTCCAGCACACCAGACTCTCTGGCAGCCAGGACGTGTTTTGTAACTAGACAGTCCAGCCCACATTCTGGAGGCACACACACAAGGCATGCAGAAGCCTGTGAAAGCTTGGCGTTTCGTGGGAGAATGCGTGACTAAATAAGGACTGACCCGTGTCTGCTCGACCTGGGGAAGGCAAAGGAACAAGATGACCAAAGGTCAGGACAAAGAAACTCGTGGCATGGCCATTTTGGAGCCAGGCCACCTTCCTGTGCCAATCGCAGTAAAGGCGGTTTGCATAGCAAGAAAGGGTTATAAAGATTTGAAAAGATAAGCTGCCACCGGCCCTGTCCAAGGCACATCTGTACTTCTACCAAGAAGTCCTTTGAGGGAGTCTAGGGCCTTTGGAAAGGAAAGGTAGACCCTAGCGCACTGTACTGTAAGGTACATTGTGCACTGATAACATGTTGCAGAAAAGTTGCAACATTGGGAAGGACTAAGGGAAACAAAGTCTCCCAGTACTGACTGTCTTTAAGGGCATGTCAGTTTTCCCATAACAAAGTGACCGAAAGCCCAGCAGAGTGCGGCAGAAGGCTGTGCTCTACTGACAAAAGTCAGGCTAGGCTTGTCAGACAAGAGCAAAAAGGTGGGGGGTACACAACTGGAGGGAAAATTACACATAAATGGGACTCTTTCCTAACATGGTCCTTCTGTCTGATGGCCACGGCCGCGCTGCTTCTCTCCTCCAGGTGACGCAGACCCCCAACCAAAATGGCGGTCTGTGTCAAATTTCGCCTTCATGATTTTTCGGAGCTCCGATCGCAAAGCTATGAACATTCCCCCTCTAGCGGGGGCAAAACACATGATGTAACAGCAGATGCTTCAGGGGCTGCAGTTTTACCTTCACCCCGGGTTGCATGAGCACCCTCTACACTGAGGGCCATGGCTGGGTTGGTTCTGCCAGCAGGGTGTTGGGCGTCCATCCTCCTCCTTTGCAGCGGTGGATGCCGCTCACCTTTCTTCTTCCCCCGCACGTCGATGGACCACACCGCAGGGTTTCACCTCTTCGTCGCCATACTTGTGGCGGCCGGACAGCAGCACCTGGTTTGGATGCACATCACCTCTGTGATTATGATTGGTGCTTGTGTTCTGGTCTGTGTGTACATTCAACTACACAGCAAGTAGCTCACCACAGAGTAGGCATGCATTCATAGTGCGTCCTACTGGCCTGTAATACAGATGGAGCTCCATGTCCGGTGATGGTACCAAGGAAACAGGGGTCTCTAGCTCCTTTGTAAGAATTTGACATTCTAGGTATCCTGTCTAGCCAAGGGACAAGGTGGGCTCTTAGGATTGAACGGCTTTAAATATACTTTGATGCCACTCCAGAGCTTAATGACAATGCCAAGAAATCCACACTCCTCTATTCAACCCGGCCCTGGTGTACACAGCATTTTCAAGACATTGAACACTGCAGACAACTTTTATGATGCTGCTAAGGTGGTGCTGGGCAACTATTTCACCCCAATGGTCAATACTGATTATGAAGGTTTTCTTCTTCGTGATACCAAACAAAAAGAGGAAGAGACGCTGGATATGCACTTTTGATACAGCTTGCAAATATGTGCGTGCTCCTGAATGAGGAAGACGAAATACAAGTCCAGGTTCTTTTTTTTTAAACACTTTATTTAACTTGTTTGCACTTAGGTTACAGGTAGGCAGTTATATTAGACATACACATTTTCACAAAGCAGTAACTTCACGTTACTGTACACGGTTACATCTTATTTTGTAAATAATTGTGCATCCTCTGGAAGCAATCAGCACAGTACTCCATCCGACATACAACATATGACTATTATCAATGGAGCTTTATGCATTATCCATGTACTCCCAGTATGGCCCCCAGATACCCTTAGGTCTACACGCTGTTGGAACAATACTCGTATATCCCTATTCCCTTTAATTCGCAAAGGTCAACTCTTTAAACCAGTCCTTCAGCGTGGGTGCTAGGTTTGATTTCCAATTTAGCAAGATACATTTTTTAGCTATTAAGCACCCTATGTTAATGAATTGTTGGATGGTGACCTTCGCCTTACCAATGTCTCTGAAAAGGTACCGGAGCGGGGGCATAGTTGGGGCGATGTCGGTTATTTGGTGCATCACTTCAGCCACCCTACTTCAAAATTCCTGTATTTGTGCACAACCCCAGAACATATGTATGGTGTCTGCTTTCTCACTCCCACATTTCATGCACTTATTCTCAGTGTTAGACGAGGATTTTGCAATTTTCTCTGGGGTATAGTGTAATCTATTTAACATTTTAAATTGTATGGGCCTCATTGCACGGTTGGCGGTAAGGGTTAACGGTCACCGGTAATGGTACCAGTGACCGTTAACACTTACCGCCTGATTACGAGGTCCCTTTGCGGGTTGGTACTTTAACGCCTGCTTTTTAGCAGTTGCGGTACCGTAATTAGCACCTTCCCCATTCCCATTATGGCCTATGGGGCAAAAATGGGAATGGGGAAGGGCAATGGGGGAAGGGGGAATTACTGCCCCGCCAACCTTGGAATAGGGCGGTAATTCCCCTTTCCTCCAAGGCGGTGCCGGTATTTTACCGGCATGGACCAAGGTGCTAATAGCACCTTGGTCCAACGCCTACCATGTAATGAGGCCCATACCGTGAATTCATCAAAACTTCTTTCGTGAGTTGGCAGTATCTCTGCCATTTAATTTCGTCTGTGGTGGTACCAGTGCCCCTTTCCCACTTCAATTTAACAGTGCTATGCATTTCAAACTCGTTTTCCACTTTAGCATATATTTTGGACAAGAGCCCCTTACAGCTTTCATACCGCACAATCATTTCTATCCATTCATTGGGTTCTGGCTCCTCACGGAATGTAGGCCTTTTTTAACAGCTGCACGCATACAATAATATTGGCGCACCCTAATACTAATAGGGCCGCTCCCCAGTTTTGTTTTAAACTCTTCTAATTTGACGAACCTGCCCCCCCCAACTCCCACCCTGGTAAAGGTCACCTAATTTCATTTCTTTTCGTGGGCTCCACGCCGCCTGAATGTCTGAATCAAATGTAGGGGGACGTCCGAGACAATGCCACAGAGGAATGCTTTTGCAGTATGTGGAGGTCGTGCCCAATCTTCTGTATATTCGGTGCCATGCATCAACGGTGGTACGCACCGGGTCGCATGAGCATGAGTCCGTGTAGTGTTTGCTCAGTATTACAGATCTAATATCTGTCGGGCTTGCCTCGTATCTTTGCAATTGCCTCTGTTAGGTGTGTCCGTGGCTGCCTAATACCAATGCCCTGCATAGTGTGCCAGCGCTGCTAGATAACAGAGTTCAAAGTCTGGAGCTGCAAAGCTGCTTCTATCGTATGGCTCTCTGATGGATTCCCATTTCATGCATGCACCCCTGCCTTCCCATACACATTTTATAACCAGTGATCGCAGTTTGTTAAGGAGTCCCCATCCCGGCCTTACCATATCGGGATCGTATTAAAAAAATATAATAGTTTGGGGGCCACCACCATCTTCAGGAGTGAGATTCTGGCGTATAATGAAATTGGGTATTTGGCCCATACATTTAATTTGAGTTCTGACGTGTTAGGTGTTGTTTATGATTTTTTTCAAATAATTGTTTCTGTGTCCATTACAGCTTTACTCCTATATATTTTACCATAGGCGGGGCCCATTTGAGGCCAGGGAGGTTTGCCAGTTCCTTTGTAGCATCCATCAGTGAGAATAGTTCAGATTTGGCAGTGTTGATTTTATACCCAGAGTGTAGTGTGAATACCCCAACCTCATCTAGAACCGGCTGTATGTTAGCGTCCGGGTTCCGAAGGTACAAAAGGGTGTCATCTGCATACAGTGAAATTACCTTTGGGGGGGCCAGATATATGTATACCTCTATGGCCATGAGAAGCCGTTATACGGCTTGCTAGTGGTTCTATGGTCAGGGCAAATAATAGGGGTGAAAAGGGCACCCCTAGCTAGTGTGAAGGTTGTAGAGTGATTGTGATTGGTATGTACTATGGCTTTTGGGTTTGTGTATAACAGTTTCACATATTTTATAAATCCGTTACCCAATCCAAATCGATCTAGCACCCCGAACAATAAGTTCCAAGACACTGGGCCTCATCACGAGTTGGGCAGTAACGCCGGCGCTAATAGCGCTGGCGTTATGAGCCCTACCGCCAAACCCACCGGCGCTATTAGCGCCGGATCACGTGTTTGGCGGGACGGGAAATCCCCATTCCCCATTGAGCCCATTCGGGAATTCCCCATTCCCCATTGGGCTCAATGGGGAAATTTTGTGATTTCACCGGCGGCGGATTTTCCGCCGGCGGTAAACACGCCAAAAATTGGCAAATCCCCGGCAGATTTCCCCCAGCTCAAAGCTGGGGGGAAATCAGCAAAAGCCGTGATTTGGCAGACCCTTAAATACAGCGGTAACAGCGCTACTGCCGGATTTAAGGGCTACCGCCAAACTCGTGATAAGGCCCACTGAGTCGAAAGCTTCCTCAGCGGCTAGTATGACAGCCGCGGGAGAGGATTCAGGGTTTAACTGGGACATTATCCCAAAAAGACTTTGCAGGTTTAACGCGGTCGATCTGCCAGGGATGAATCCCGATTGGTCCGGGTGTACCGATGTAGACATGTATGGAAGGAGTCTATTCGCCAGGACCGTAGCAAATATTTTCATGTCAGTATTTATCAAAGACAGTGTGGGCAATATGAGGACATCTCAGCCGGGCGTCTTTTGGGTTTCAGGAGCACCGTTATCACTACCTCGGTGAGGGAGGCAGGTAGTTGACCAGAGTGGCATGACTCATACCAAATATTAAGTAGTCAGGGGCTAGTGTATCTTTATATGTTTTTTAGAGTTCCATCCCCAGTCCATCCTGGCCAGGGGCCTTCCCAGAAGCCAGAGTGGATATTGCCTCTTCAATCTCCTCTAGGGTAACTGGGCTGTTTAGCTTCTCTACTGCTTTTCGATTCAGAAGGGGAAGAGGGATCTCTTTCAAGCCCAGGTTATTTAGGGCTGTTTCTCAGTGAAACTAAGTAAACAGATACTCAAAGAATCACGCATTAGTTCTACCAGGATTCTTGAACTAGGAAGGTCTAATTAGCTGGTAGAAGTAAGGGCATGCAGGATGGACTTGGCTTTTAAAGGAGACAAAATTGAGGAAGCCTATGCAGTGACCAGAGGTTAACCAAGATCATCACCGAAGGGAGAATGAGGAAACGCTGAGAGAGTCAAGTAGTATATCTACCTACTGCAGTTATACCCTTCCTTACATGGGAGATTGCCCTGCGAAGGGGCACACATGTCGGATGTGTGTTCAGACAAACCATTTTGTAAAAGCTTGTAGAATGCAACTCCCGCTACTTGCATCACATGGAAAGGGTAAATAATGGCAAGTCTTCTCAAAAAGATCCAAGGAGGTCGCCCAAGTTGAGAAGTTAGTACCAGAAGTGGGTACCAAGTCTGTGGAGGATAAAGATGGGGATATCTTTTTCATATCCAGTGTCTTGGGTGTGGGTAGAAAGCACAAATGACAATAGGGCTCATTATGAATTGCTGGTGCGGTATTAACGTACCAATATTAAAGTTTACCAGCACGTTACTGCACCGCACAACTACAAGTTTGCTGGTCTGGTGGCCGGAATGACCTCCAGTTAAAAGCTGGAGGTCATTCTGCCACCTCACTGGCAATGATCGCTGGTATTATATCTATGGGACTCCATGAAATGGGGAGTTCCACTGGCTACTGGACATGCCAATGGACTGAGTGGCGGTAGCAGTAATTCCGTTTGCTGGTATCCACGCAGATTTACCACCAGGATACTGACAAATTTGTAATGAGGGCCAATACCAATATCCAAGATACCAATACTCCTGTGCTGATAGACACTTGGGCTTCAATGAATGTCATGGTTTTCATGCATTATCGGAAAATGCAAAGACCTTCTCTGTTGGTACTCACATAAGTACTCATTTGCACATTTCGGTGTGTGAAGCCAATGCTTCTTGAAGGAGCTTTTGTAGCCCAGTACAACATGGATCACAACAGATAAAACTGTGGTTTTATGCCACTTTGGCAGGATGCGATGCAGCAGTAACATTACACATCGTGAAATTTGCATATGGTTTTCATCTTAAACATGTAAACTCCCTGATAGAAAGATCATTCGTCTACATATTGATGAAACTATTCAGCCAGTTGGCCTTTAGCACAGAAGGGTGCCATTTCACCTAAGATGAAAGGTGTAAACAACTAGACAAACTGGTGGCACAGGACAGCATAGAGAGAATTGAAGGTCCCACATCTTGGGTTTCTGGAAAGTGGTGGCCCAAAAACCGATAAACAACTGGCCAATAATGCAATAAAAAGAGATAGGCATATCAATTCCATGGTTCATGACCTTATGGCAGGCTTGCAAGGTGCTATGTTCTTCTCAAAACTTGATCTGAGAATGGGTTATCAGCTGGCGCTACACCATTCACCAAGATATATCACTACATTCACCACCCATCCATAGAGGGTTGTATCACTATAAAAAAAACCTCTGTTTCTGCGCATCGTCGGCTGCCGAGGTGTTTCAGCACACAGAGTGGCCTTAGCAGGACTCCCAGGAGTACTGAACATCAGTGATGACATACTGGTGTTTGCGATGTCAGAGGCAGAACACGTGAAATGATTAGAAAAAGTCCTAGAGATAATACAATCGTTGGGACCGGCACTTCAAAAAGATAAATGTCCATTTCTTTAGAGAATTTTGGAGTTCTTTGGTTCTATTTTGGTCATATATTATATTTATATACATCTCTGATATACATATCTGCTGATCCTCAAAAAGTACAGGATATTCATAAGGCCCTGGCTCCAACAAACATATCTGAAGTGAGGAGCTTCCTCTGAATGGTCACTTACTGTGGCAGATGTATCAAGAATTTGGCGACCACGTCAGAGCCTCTCAGAAATGTGACCAAGAGGGAGAGCCTGTGGCAATGGACTCCACTGGAGTCAACAGGAGATAAAAGGGGCCCACACATCTCAGGTTGCCATGGCATACTTTAACTCAGAAAGACATTCTGAGCTAGTGGTAGACACAAGTACAATTGGACTTGCAGCGGTACTCCTACAACCTGACACGAAAGGTGGCATGAGACCGATGGTATACGCGAGCCGAGCCTGATCGGCTAGAGAACAGCTATACTTACTGAATGAACGTGACACGTTGCCTGTTCTGTGGGGGTGTCACCATTATCATCTATACATTTATGGGAGACCGATTGCCATCATTACAGATTACAAGCTGCTGCTTCCCATCATGTCGGGTGTCATTGCGCCCACGCAGTATGATTTGACAAGTGGATGCTCGAACTGCAAGACTATGATGTGACACTTTATAAACCTGGTGGTGATTTCCTTTTTGAGACACCCCTCTTCTCACAAGGTGGGTGTGCAAAATACGGAAAAAGAGGTTGATAACGACTTTTGCATAGTCACAGAAAATGCCATTCGTATGTCCATGTCATTAGAAAATATTTGAGCGGCCGCAAATGAAGATGAGTGTTTTCAGATTAGTGGCCAGGCAATCTGCAGCAGAGATTGGAAGCAAGTCCTTCACTCCATGGACAAAAGAACACAAGAGGCAAGAATGAACTTGAAACATTATGGAGGGTGAAACACAAGCTGATGCTTGCTCCTGAAGCGCTGATACTCTGAGACTCGATAATAGTAATTCCATCCAAACTGGCACCCAAAGTCATAGCACTGGCTGTGATGAATCGCAGAAATCTGTCACTTCTCTTCAAGGGGGAGCGCTGACTCCCGTTCTTGTGAGGAACTCCCTAAGGATTCCCCAAACATTACCTCTTCAAGTATATTCTCTGAGAACCTATATGAAGAAGGAACAAGTGTATGTTATTGTAGACCAGAAATTGTGAATATCCCTTTAAAGGTAAAACTATCTTTAACTGAGAGAAGGAGGATGAAGGATATATACAAGAGGCCGCAAGAGGCCACAGAGAAAGGTATGGAGGTGAGCTGGGGAATGCCCATTATGTTGTAGCACCTAAGAGAAGATACGAGAGACTGGAGCAGGCTGAAAAGGAGACGGAGGTACACCAGGGAAGTCCTACGGCTACGTCGCATCTGAGAGGAGCAGAGACTGGGAAGCCCGAGAAGCCCATGAGATACCAATCGGCTGCCAAGCCGAAACATGAGAGCTGGACGTGTGATGTCCTGAAAGTTGGAGAGAGATCCAGCAAGTGGTGGCCTGACCATGAAGATCCTGTGGTGGACAGGAGCTCCCTGCAACGAAGCTGACACCACCAAACTGTTGAAAACGAGTAACCTCACGATACCAAAGATATCGGAATGCACACCTAAAGGAAGAGAAGAAGTACGAGACAGTGAACAAAACAAGGAAGTCGGACTACCAAAGGAGAGAGACAAAAACGAATGAAGAGAAATTCTGGTGAGGTTATCCCTGGTGACAGGGAAAACGGAAGATTCGAATGTGCGACAGAATATTGTTTTTTATTTTTATTTTTAAACAATTTTTATTGGTTTTTACAACAACCAAACAACAAAACAAACCCAACAGTGCATGTCATATAACTTCAAGCCTCATGTACAATATCATAAAATGTCCCCTGCCTCCCCGTTACCCCCCCCTTTAACTCGAGCCTACTCCTCTTTGCCCTCTGCCGTTGTTGTTTCTTGGGATACCACCCCCTCTATACTCCCCGATGAATCATGTTCACTTAGGCAGGCTTGGGTGGACCCAGACAGTGTGGCCACTAAGTATCTCCAAGCAAACAGAGATTCCATTTCCTCATCTCCCCGCCTATTGGCCTCTTCATTCCATACTGCTGTTTCCGCCTCTGCCCATTTCAGGAGATCGTGCCACCACACCTCTACTTTTGGCCTATTGTTTGCTTTCCAGCCCATGGCAATTCTGCGCTTGGCAAGTATGTAGGCCAAGTCCTTGAGTTTACTCACGTGTTTCATTTTGCGTGGTCTAGAAAAAACCCCTACCATGCATGCCCATACGGATTCCACATCTATCGTGATCCCCTTCTCGGTTAAGCGGTGGGCTACTTCGCCCCAGAATTTCCCAATTTCCGGGCATGCCCAGAACATATGTATCATCCCTGGATTCACTTCCCCACATTTGGGACATGTTTGTATTTCTGCGCTCTTGAATCGTGAAATCCTTTGGGGGGTCATGTACACTCTGTGGGTATCATATAGCTGGATCTGTTGTAGCCTTGCGTTCCTAGACATTTTTTTATGGTATCTCTAGACCCTCTCCCACAACCCATCTTTCATGGGTTCCCCGGCTTCCTCTTCCCAGTCTCGTCTCAGCTGGGTCACTTCCTTTCCCACCATAGACATCAGCAGTTCATAGATTCGAGAGAGCTCATGCCCCCCTCTGAGATGTCATAAATTGTTTCTATGGGCGTGTCGGCTTGGTCTTCCAGCACTATTTTGGACCAAGTCTCTTTCACCTGCCTTACCAATCTGGTGTAGGTAATATACTGCCGAACGTGTAGACCCGTTTCTTCTACCAATACGTTGAATTCCATTATCTTCCCGCCATGCCATATATCACCTAGCGTTGCAATACCCACCGGTTCCCAGTGCGTACGCATCGTCTTCCTCAGTTGCTCGTCCACACTGGACAGTGCCACTAGCGGCACTTGTGCGACAGAATATTGTTATGCAACTTTTCATACTTGTCCCAGTCAAGATAACAAGGAGGTAATCTTGAAAGCAATAGAAGTGAATGAGAATCATTATAAGACTAGTCTTACTCAGAGGGCGCTAGAGAGCCCAACCACGATGGCGGATCTCCCTTGAGCTCCAAACAAAGCTCTCGAAAATCCTGAAAAACAGACGCCTGAGGTGGCAAAAGAGAAATGCGAACATCGGAGATAGCCTTCTAAAGCCCCCAGATCACAAGCTGTGAATAAGAAGGCGCGAGGAGCCCCCTCACAGCAGGAATGTAACACCAACATCAGGTGGGAAAGCAACATCGACCCTGGTGGCGAACCAACAGCTGGCTAGAAGGCAGAGGTGGCGCCGAGAATCCATCAGTGTATCCTGACGAATACTCCCGTCCGGAAACCGATTGAGGGCACATAAGGCAAGGCTCCTTCAACGGTCCGGAGCGACAGCAGACCTGCCAACGAACAATCCTGAGTGAGGCCCAAGAACAGTAATACCGCAGGTGCCCCCACTGATGCATGCTCCACAACGCAGAAAAATCAATTGAGAAGTGAAAGCAGGCACGTGAGTAAGGTGACGCCGGAGCATCCCGGAAGCCTCGCGGAGACCACTAGGTGCCCAACATAAAGAGCAGAAGATCAATACTGTACTGGGCAGTGGCTACTACAAAAACCATGGACGCCCAGTGTCACCTGGACCACCCGGCCGAGCAACGTAGAGGAGCCAGCAACTCCAACTGAGCGGAACCTCAAAGCAATCAGTCGCGCCCGAAACCGCAACACGTTCTCAACCAGAGCAGAGGCAGTAAGGAGCACGCTCTGGACTTAAGTATGCACATCAATCCACAAATCCATTGGGAAACGAAAGCAGAGGACTTGAACTAGAGAACGCCCACACGTCGGGCAGCTCAGGGTGCCAGCCGCCCCCGAGCAGTAATCCAGGGAGCTCCGATATCAGCGGCCCAGCGAAGGACACCAGAGCCTGGCTGAGGGGGTGAGTCTTCCGTTCCCACCCTCCCTGCCCTGTATGAGCCGCGGGCCCGGAGGGGGGCGCAACGCGTGAAGTGGTGCGGGTCCTGTGGCAGCCGTGCTTGACACGGGACCCTGATGAATCTTAACTGAGCACGGCCTGACACCGCTACCAGGAGACACTCGTGCCCCCTGCTACATCCTCCTGACCCCGCTGGTGCAGAACCTGGGACTGAGGGTGGTCTGGAGCCCACCCCAGAACCCCCCAGTGCAACTTAACCCCAGGGGGTGAACGAGGCAGACGGATTTCCCACAGTTGCACGCCCCCCCCACACCACATTACAACAGGCCAATCCCCTGCGAAGAACACGGATGACAGCCACAACTGTCAACACAGCGACAAAAGTCCAGGTTAAGGAACAAAAGTAGCTTGTTAATTGATCCTGGCAATTGTGCAAGGGGGGGACAATATATACGATATCTCAATAGCAGGCAACCCAACTCATCTGCCATGACTGTGCCATCACCAGATGAGAGAAACACAAGCGGCCCCTCCCGGCTGGCACAGGATCTCCTCCTCTCGAGCCCGTAGGGGTGGAGGCGTGCTCCTGTCGCAAACACGCAGTGTGAGGACCCTGGCTGGAGACTGGCCTGGGTCTTACCAGGCCTTATTATAAGCCCGGCAACAGTACCCCTGAAGATACCCTGCTAACAGCGACTTACATTGGAAAGACCGGACAGAGGGGGGTGTCCCCTCTAATACAGGATCCAGAGTTGGAGACAGTATGGAGCCCACCCCGGGATCCCTTAGATGATCTCAGCCACACAGTGTAGTTGGAATACACCGGGCGCCCTGCATGGCACAACCCCACCACAGCACAACATTGCAGACTATACCGCCATAGCAGGCACATACAAGACTTAGCTGGTGATCGAGTACAGCAGAACAACCCTGAATCACAAAGTTGCAGCCGTGGCTAACAGCACAGCAACAAAGGACCATACCTAGTGGTGATATATAACTACAGTAATAAGCGAACTGCAACGGCACCCCTATAACATATATCCTGAGGTATCCTGCTCGACTGAACAACCACTTGACTTGTGCCAAGCGAAAAGAAGCTGCTAACGACCAATTTGGATTTGCCTACTTGTCACCCCCCACGACCAAGACGCGAGAAACCAGACAGCGAACTCAAGCCGCTGCTAAGTAACACAGCAACTAAACAGTTCACAGCGAAAGAAGAGTTAATCCCTCATGTTATAAAGGCTTCCAAGTAATCAGCATTCAACACCTGGCCTGGATCAATTAAGTGAAGCGAGCAGAGAATCACAACCTCCACAGAAGTCGCTCAGCAAATTAAAGGCGAGCAACAGAGAGCCATCTTGCACAGTCCCCGAGTGAATAGATAATAAAAGTCACCATCTGGCTAACACCACCAAGTGAAGAACACCGCCGGCGACAGCAGGATCCTCGCAGCAGACGCAAGACGAATTAGACTTACAAAACGGTGACCAAACCTGGTCCTGTCCAGATAACTCCCAGAACCGTCTAACGAAATCACCAGCCAACATAGTGCTGCATCAGCCCTGTCAGATTACCTCATAATACCTTAACCTCCTCAACAATGGTAATTGAGCATGGGAAATTCTGACAAATCACAAAGGAAGCTGAACTTTGAATCCGGAGCCGTCGCCAAGGCCCCCCGGTCACAACCACAGTCAGAGCCCCCAGCAACAACAATGGAAAAAGAACAGGATGCAGTCCAGATCCCGAACGTTGACATCCGAGAGATTTTGCTATAACTCAAAGCAAGCATCGGGAATCGGGACTTCAAACTTGAAACGCTCTCCTCAAAAGTCGATCTGTTACAGCACCGGCTGGACAAGCACGGCGATAGATTAGATACAGTCGAACAGAGGGTGTCGGACTTGGACGTTGGTAGCCCTGCATTAACAGCCAGAGTGAATGCGCTAGAAGTCCAAATGAAAGCAGTAGCAGCCAAAAATGAGGCATTTGAATGAAGGACCATCCGCAACAATATCCGACTGGTCGGAGTGAGAGAGAGACAAATCCCACAGAAGATGGAGGAATTTGTTGAAGCAATGTGCAAAGAGCTGTTTGGCGAACCCTCACTATCCCATCTCTATGTAGTCGAAAGGGCCCATCGGGAGCCCGCCAGTCGCCCAATCCCGGGAGCAGTCCCGCGCCCCATCATTTCACGGCTGCTCAACTACAGGCATCGTGACTCCATCATGCGACTTGCCAGGGAGAAAGGGAGTTGAACTACGACGGAGACAAGATCCAAATTTACCCAGACTTTTTAGCGGCAGTCCAAGCATCGCGCAAATCCTACACAGGAGTGAAAAGACATCTGAGAAACAGCAAAATACAGTACTCTATGCTATTTCCCACAAAACTCAGAGTTCAGCATGCCGGGAAGACGCAGTTCTTCAACTTATCCGAGGAGGTGAGCAACTTTCTGGACGAGATCGGCTGCCGGTCTCCTAATAACAATCCAGGGCCTAAGAGAGAAGACCGAGACAGGAGAAACCCATCCTGACATTACCTGGTATGTGACGAATTCCGTGACACATTACAGTCCCTACACCATGAGGCTGACCATGAGGCTGACAAAGGCTACTCACAGAGGGGGAAGCGAAATAGATAACTTCCATTATTTAAATGACATTTAGACCACTGAGTAACACACCCTGTCGCAGCTATGCACACACTCTGAAAGGAGCTACTGGACTTGGCTGGGCACTAGCGCCCGAGCTCAGCACTGTTTAGAAGCAACTGTTTAGAAGTTATTTGTTGAAGGGGAGGGGACAACTGACAGGTGGGTTGGGGGTTCCATGTGTGGGTCGGAAAGGGTGGGAAGCCTTGCTGCAAGTTAGCAAGATGGAATGCAGAAAATTGGAAAATGTAAGTTTAAAAGAGAATGCGCTAACCGTGAGCCCGGTCCCCACCTACAAACTTCCCTGCGGGACACAGAAATCCTGGTGGTGCATACATACACTGGTGGAATACTAGCTGAAAAGGTTGAACATACACTGTATAAACATTTCAAAGACCATAGAGATTCAAGCTAGCAACATGGAACATTAGAGGGGGAACAACCCGGCTAATACAAGGAGAATATCTCAATATCTCTAAAGACAAAGGGCCTCATTATGAGTTTGCCGGTAGCCGCGAATGGGCAATTACCGGGCCATTATGAGTGTTGCGGCCCGGTAATTGCCAATTCGCGGGTGCTGGTAATGCTGCACTCCCCATCCCCATTCCTCCCCATAGGGCTGAATGGGGATGGGGAGCATGGATGCACCGGCACCGTTAAAAACGGTGCCTGTGCATCAACGAGTTATGCTCTCGGGTGCCCCACAGCCCGCCAGGTCAGACCTGGCAGGCTGTCATACACCCGTGAGCAAAACTCGTAGTTTGGCGGTACGGTGACAACGGTGCCGGTAAGTTTACCAACACCGTTATCACTGTACCGCCAAACTCCTAATGAGGCCCATAATGTTGATGTCGCCTTCATACAGGAAACCCATCTTCTCCCCTCCTCTGAGGGACGATGGGCCACCGGCTGGGGCTGTCACAGATATTATTCCTCCTTTTCATCCTATGCTAGAGGGGTGGCGATATTGATCAGTAGACGTATGAGGTTTCGACTGCTGTCGGTGGCAAGCGATGAGGAAGGCAGAGCACTACTGGTATATGGGGTGCTTGAAGGGAGACTAGTCGTCTTAGTAAACAAATACGGACCGTATGTTGACACCACCAGTGCATTTGACTTGGTCACGAAACACCTAGCAGAGTTTAACACGGCCACGATCATATGGGGCGGAGACCTTTACACCACCTTAGACCCCAAATGGCATAGATCCACACTACCACGAACACACCCACTAAGGCGAGCCTTCAAACACAGGAAATTTGTGGTGCTCATAATCTAAATGATGTGTAGAGACTTAGTCACATAGGAACCAGAGAATTCACCTACCACTCCTGTGTTCACGGTACCAGCTCCAGGCTGGACTATATACTGATGTCTCGGGAGGGCGGTTTCCGTTGGGGTGATAGCCAGATTCTCCCAAGAACACTCTTTGATCACTCCCCAGTTATAATACTGTCAAGAGATCGCGAAGAACTCTTCCGAGACAATTACGAGAAGACGATAGAAACACTTTGCGACAAAATATCAAGATGGCGACACCTCCCACTCACACTCTGGGGTGTAAAAATGGTCATACCCAAACTCTTATATCTGTTTGTCAACTTTCCGATATAACTGTCGGGGAGTTTTTTCCAACGCCTATGCAGACTAATTCTGGAGCTAATATGGGCGGGCAAGCCAGCGAAGGTGGCTTATACAATCCTGGTTCAACCAATAACGAAGGAAGGACTGGCACTGCCCGACCTAGAACGCTACTATTCGGCCGCACAGGTGAAATTTTTAGGACACTGGCATGCCACCCGTTTCATTCGCCCCCACGTTCAAATTGAACAAGCCCTAATAACACCCAATCGCCTGTGAGTGGCGATCATTGGTGAACTCTGGGTATCGCCAAGGACACTAAACGTAGCCCTGATGTGTGGAAAAGAATAGCGAAAAAAAGCAATGTCACAGATAGATACTCACCCCTTCTTCAGGCAAGATTCATTACCAGAATCCCGCTCACAGCCGAAAGTGCATACCTGCAGTGGACAGATAAATTGAAAATAGAAACGCTAGGAGATCTGCTTGGAGAAGGGGGATTTCTGATGATCCAACAGACACGGGAGAGGGGAGCACACTCGGCCCTAGATGTGTTCATATACATCCGACTCCGTCATACACTTAAATCACTTTTCCCGTCATTCCCAGCACAACCGCACATTTGGCAACTCCTACATGTGGTGATTCAAACACAAGGTGATGGCAGGTTAATATCTAGCATCTACAAGGACCTACTGATACACACCACAACGGGACCGACAACCTGCAGGACGAGGTGGGAGGGGACGCTGGGGAATCTCGATCAAAGAGGAAGACTGGGCATACATATTGTGGCAGAAGAAGAGTTTCCCTAAATTCTAGGCTCAAATTGATTCATTTTAATTTCATACATCAAGAGTATCACACATCAGCCAGACTTCACAGACAACACCTGTCCATATCAGCAGCCTGCGAGAGGTGTGGCGAGTCCCCGGCGGGCTTTCTGCATCTGGCTTAGGAGTGCCCGAAAGTTGAGAGATGTGTTAGACAAAGGCTCACTAATAGTAGGAGAACAGTTGGAACACAGCCAAAGAGTGGCAATGCTAGGTTTCACTAGAGATCTGCAACCCCTGGTGAGGAGACTGGCTGGGCTACTGCTCGTACTTGCACGTAGACGGATAGCTATATCCTAGGATAGAGGTCGCCCACCCACAATACAGCTGTGGCTCCAGGATGTGACGTACTGCCACGACATGGAGTCAACTTTTATCAGAACCCTACCTCTGCATGCACACCCTCCAGACGTATGGGGGCCCTATATCAACTATCTGCTAACAGTATAAGACTAAAACCTGGTGGGATATTTCAGAGTTTCCCTTTTGTTTGCAGACTTCCCTTTTTTGAACACTATATACAGTTTGAAGTGTAGCAGCACTACTACCGAAAGACATTCTGCTCAAGAAATGAGGGGTGGTGGGGGGATTGGGCATCACACGGTGCATTGTTATAATTGTGACTGTTATTGTTTAAAAAAACTGAAAATAAAGATTGAAAAAAAAAAGACTAGTCTTACTCATACCAGTCAAGATAACGATCTGATAACCGTGAAAGCCAGAGAAGTGATTGAGAATCGCTTTAATACTTTCCTTACTCTTGCCTGTCAAGATGACAAGAATATGACAGCTGAAAGAAGAGAAGTGAATGAAAATTGTTATTGGACTATTCCTACTTGTAATAGTCAAGATACTGAGACCATAACAATAAAAGGGAGAAGGCGAGTAAGAATCATTAAAGGAGTACTCTTATTTGTTACAGTCAAAGCAACTAAAGTATCATTAATGAGGAGAGTGAGATTAACATCGAAGAAACTGAGTAGAAGGGTGAACAGGTTCCTATGTCAAAAGACCAATATAATATAGAGAGTAAAAATTGTGAACCACATATCAAAGAAGTAAATAGCAAGAGATTCTGAAAAGTCAGATAACATTAACACAGGAAGAGGAAAGAATAACTCTCTGTAGCAGAAATAAAGGAAGAAGTAATAAACAAACGGGCATCCCTAACAAGAGAGAAAGTATCATTCCATACCATTCAGGCCTTTGACATTGTAGCTCATTCGTCAGAGTGAACAGGGGGAGTTTCCCCCCAAATACCTCTAGATTTCCTGTGCACTTACAGGGGACATCAAAGCAGAGGGTAAAATGGTCAGAACACGACATTAGAGAAATGAAACCCCAAATTTATGAATCAATCGTCCCTGTACTTGATTCCATAGCTATGATAGAAAAGGTGGATGTTGAGATTATTTCGTCTTTCGAACAAGTCGCCACGATTATTCAACCTTTTTTTCAAAACCATGTAAAAAGGTGAAAAAACATGCAACCATGTCCCAACCATGGTTTGAAGAAGACTGCAGACTGGCAAAATCCGACATATTGAATTGCCTCAAAAGATGCCATGGGCCAGATAAAACCGAGCTGAGAGCACTTAGGGCCTCATACAAAGCCTTATTCTAATCTAAAAAAGAAGGGTTTGTACGCTCGGAATGGGAAAGGATGCAGGAAGCAAGTACAAATAGGAGATTCTCAAACTTTTGGGAAAATTGTGAGTGGCTCAAATGAAGGACATGGGAGGGGGGCAAGACCGATATAAATCCAAACACCTGGCTGACCCACTTTAGGGATTTGTATGCCAGTGAAGGTGAAATAAATGTGCTGGGGAGAGTAAGTGATAATGAGGATGCAACACCCCAACACTCCTCTTTAATACATGCCTCAGACCGAATAGGGTCCACTCGTCATGGTTAAATGCGACAATAATTCCTATATATAAGAAGGGGAGGGAGAATCCACCACATTTTAGACCCATTTCTCTCTTAGATAGGGTGGGAAAAACCTTTGCTAAAACAATCCATATACATTTACAAGAGTGGGTCAATCAGAACTAAGTAATAGACCACCACAGGCGGGGTTTTCGCCAAAAATAAGTACAGTAGACCAAGCTTTTCATTCACAGTTTATTGTGTGGAAGTATGCGGCCCTGGGAAAGATGAAGACCTATGCAGTCTTTGTCGATCTCAGGACTGCTTTTTATGCTGTTTCAAGTGCTGAACCATGGGAAATCCGCGTCAGAAGAGGGATTCCACAGGGTTTGCTGTAGATTATTATCCTCCTGTACTCGAATAACATTGCCCCTGTCCGTTGAGGGCTGGGGCGGGAACTGACTGAATCTTTTAATGTAAATAGAGGTGTTAGGGAAGGATGTACCTTGGCCCCATTGTTATTGTTGTTATATATAGATGAGGTGGTTCGACACCTTAGATTGAAGTGTTTGGATCCCCAGAAGTTGGGCCAGGGAGTTTGACCGATTCTACTTTTCTCAGACGATGCACTGCTAATGTCAACCTCAGTGAAGGACCTTGCAACCACCTTGTGGGTATTTGTAGAACTATGTACAGAGCTCCCTTTTGAGATCAAAATGGAAAAGAAGAAAATTTTGATATTTCGCACAAAATGTACCCCATATTAAAAACATGGGTTGGCCATAAATAACAGTCTTTTGGCACAGGTACAACAATATGATTAACTGGGTGTGAGGTTTAATGACCAAGGGAACTGGCCCCTACAGATGGCTAAATCATCTATGACACTAGAAAAATGCAGATGATGAATGTTAAGGTTCTTTTATTCCCATGGCCAAGGACCAATCTCACCAGCGGTCACAATGTTTCGAGCCCAGGCCAGGGCGACAGCAATTTATGGGGCCAAAATATGGGGTCATACTGACATTAAGAATTTGGGTAAGGTAGCCATATCTATTTTTTAAAAAGCTGTTAGGCCTGCCCAAATCATGCCCAAGTGTACCTGTCTACCAAGAAGTAGGCCTCAGACCGGTTGAGAGCAAGGTTATTTTTGAACCAATACAGTATTGGCTGAGATTGTGGTCCGTACCTTAGCGACAAGTATACCGGGAAGCCACTGTACACCTCATGGAGATGGAGGGAGGTAGATCTCTGCCCTGGTTCCAGCATGTGAAAAAAATGTATTGATGAAGCTGGACCTGGCAGAGCAATGGCTCAACCCCCAAGGGGTATCCCAAAACATCATCACTAAGGCCAAAATGATGGCACAGAACCTAATAGACAGTGAATTGGTTAACAATAGTTCTAAACTCACAATGGGCACCTTCTACCTGTCTAGTAAATTGTATAAGGGCTATGAGGAATATCTGGACTATGACGGATGACCATTGGACCGTACCTTTTATATTAAATTTAGGTTTAATCAATTGCAACTGGCGTCTCCACCAAAAAAGTTGTTTTTTAACAGAAATGAAATGGGCCCAGCTTGTGGGCTCGATAGAGAAACTCCAAATCACTTCCTGTTCTTTTGTGAGTGTTACCGGGTGGCACGTTGCAATTTTTTTAAAACGCTCCAACTCTTTAAAACATGTAATGAACCCAAGGTGGTTTATTGTGTAGCAAATCTTCGAGACTTAGCCTGGCGCAAAGGAGCGAAAATAAGGAAAATAGGCTTTGTGGTTTAAGTTGTGTGAGCCTCCAGGTACTGTTATTTGTACGTGAGAAGCTCAATGAAGTACCTAAAATGAAATGTCCTTTCTAAACGTATAGTGACTATGACATTGAATCATTGTATGCTTTTAAAAGGGGTAATGAAAGTAGCGATTTCCCCTCCTTATCTCGGATGAGCAATGTAAAATATGATATGTTATTAATCCTTTTGATTCATTTGCGATTCTAATGTATATGTATGCTTATGGCGAATGGCGTTAAGTCGAATAAAAGCTACTTGACTGACTTGAAAGTATCATTCTTGGGTTCAGAAAACCCTATGTTGTGAAGAAACCAAACCATAATGAAGTGTTGAAATAATGTTAACTAATCAAAGTGATTGCAAAAGTCTATTTGAAAATCAACTACTAAATAGAGGTTTGAAAGAAGCAAAACTCCAGAAGAAGGGAGTCATTTGCCTGTCCTAAGTTGTTAAGATAATGGTAGGGTCACTTACAGTTAGTTTGGACAGTGGACAGATTCTGTTAAGACATTCACTAATGACTGACGAGCACCTTAATGAGTTTGTTAGGTAGGGAATACACCATAAAAATAGGGAGAGGCATTATCCTTTTCTTCAATAAAGATAAAACATGAAATGTCTTACATAAGTCTGCATCCTTTTACTGACCTGCCACATAGCTCACCATGGCCACCAAGGAGAAGTGAAAGCAAAGACAAGGCTGTGAAAGAAAATCTGGTTTCTGTGGCTGGAAAAAAAGCACAGACCTATGTAAAAAAGAAATGCCTGTGGTATCAGACAGTGATGTCAGAGCTGAGGGCACCCCCCATCCCCCGTTCAACCGATGCCAAGAAGCAGTGCTTCGTGGGATAAAGCGAGTGCTGATTTTGGGCCCACAAGTTTAAATGAACAATTTCTGGTGGTCGACCAGTGGTAGAGGTATCCTGAGGACAAAATGTGTGGCCTCCTCAGCAGCTTATGATGTAATCCGAGTCCTGGAGGAGATATTTGCGACTCATGGCTATCCTTCTGAGCCACTCACTCTCCCCCCATTTCAGGGTGAGATTTTCTATCAATTTCTAATTGAGAAGAGGTTTGTCATAGAACAATTACCCAAGTTTGGCCATAAGGAAATGGTGACACTGAGCGGTTTATGAGAACCTTAAATAAAGTTTTCAGGGTTGCCAATGGACAGAAGGCTAGTCTTGATCTGGCACTGTTCTTGTTGGCCTATTGTTTGACACCTCACTGTTCCACCAGAGTTGTACCTGCTGAGGCGTGGTTCGGGCGATACCCCCGAGGCCTCATCCCACAACATATTTCTCAAGGATCCAGGAAGACTGATGAAGAGACCAGAGATTAATTGAGAACGCTTGAACAGCAGGTGAACAGGTGTCGAAGACTGTGTGATCAGAACTTGATAATTGGGATGCTGTGCTGGCACAAACACGCAGACAAATTGGAAAGTTGTGTCTTACGTACAAGTCTCAACCATTTCGGGTTGTGGAGCAAAAAGGTTTGATAGTTACTTTGTCCAATGGGCAAGAAACTATAACAAGGAATTCAAGTTTCTTCAAGAAGCTCAGTGGTCCATTGGACATATCCAAAGGGATGGTAATGTTTGGTGAAGTTGATGATGATGATGAACAAGCGCGAGTGCATGCATACAGACAGGATGTTTCTCCCTGAGTCTGGCTTTGGAACAAAGGATGGCTGTTCCTGCCAACAGCTAACAAGAAGAAGAAGAAGAAGGAGGTGTGTCCTATAGGGCCATCCTGTATTCCCCGTTATCCTCAAAGATTACCCAGGAGGAAACATAAGTATTTGGGGTATTGTGTGTTGGACGCATCGTATAGAGAATACATGAATGGGTGTTGGGCCTTTATCACTAATTTGCACAGATCTAATGTGGTGTATTGGTTGTTGTTTTGTTTATTGTTATCGTAAAGGAGGTATGTTATGAAGCGTTTTACTTTAAGAGTACAATGCGATGTATGTCACCACACATGATGAATAGTGGTCAAGTAACATACTAGGGCAGTGCAAGAGCAGACACCCACGAGCATTCATCCCCATCTCCTGTGTGTTATTTGCAGTTGGCTCCTGCTGGTTTATTGTTCATAGGGGTGTGCCCACTCACCACTGCACAAGCTAACACTAATGTTCTGGCTCTCTCAGTTCTTAACCGAGGAATTGAATTACTAGATTTACCATACCCTCCCATTCAGGTTCCTTTCTATTAGCGAATAGTCCTCAGTCTCTGGTTTTGTCTAAGGGGTGCAATATACTTTTGAGAGTCTGCTCTCTCTTACTGGCTACTCTGGAACTTCTTGGTACTTTGGTTATTCATGCTAAAATTGGTGACTGGTTGTGCTCCAACCCTTGGTTTGAAGAAACATAAGCATTCATCTTTTTCATTGCAACACAATCCACATCAGGTGAAGAGTTGCCTTGTTGAAAACCTTCACGTATATTTCTTTTCTTAAGATGTAAAACCGAATGAAAGTAAAAAAGAATGAAGATTGGCCAAAACATACTACATGCTTGAAACCCTGATAATGATGAAACACGTCAGAGAAAGGAGCAGGGGCTGCATCGGCATTGCTTGAAAACAGTCTGTTGAGGCATGAATGGATGTGTGAAGAAGCCAGTGGGAGAGGTGGGAAGGAATCCCCTGATTAACAAGTGAAAAATGTTTGAGGAGATATGTGGTTGGGACTGCATTGGAGGAAAGGGACTGAGGCATCATGGAAGCCAATGTATGAGTTATAGGGTGGAGAAGGTGTGAAAGTGGTGCTTTGGCCACACACAGAATTCCATAACGCATAACGTTTGTAATGCTTTGCAAGAAATGCCCCGTTCCTAGTGCTGAGGGCATGGATAGACCAGGGGTATGGGGGAAGGAAGCTAGGACATTCCACTACATTACTTACTAGAGACACATTTATCATCAATTCACTGTGCACATTGCATCTACATACAAGTATGGAACACCAGAAAAAAACAAGAAGAATTAAAGGGGTGAAAGACTGAAGTATAGAAACATTGGGAAACTGTTTCCATCACTCTCCAACCTAATCTCACCTCCTTTTTCACTTTAGCATACATTTTGGAAAAGAGCCCCTTACAGCTTTCATACCGCACAATCATTTCTATCCATTCATTGGGTTCTGGCTCCTCACGGAATGTAGGCCTTTTTTTAACAGCTGCACGCATACAATAATATTGGCGCACCCTAATACTAATAGGGCCACTCCCCAGTTTTGTTTTAAACTCTTCTAATTTGACGAACCTGCCCCCCCCAACCCCCACCCCGGTAAAGGTCACCTAATTTCATTTCTTTTCGTGGGCTCCACGCCGCCTGAATGTCTGAAGCAAATATAGGGGGACGTCCGAGACAGTGCCACAGAGGAATGCTTTTGCAGTATGTGGAGGTCGTGCCCAATCTTCTGTATATTCGGTGCCATGCATCAACGGTGGTACGCACCGGGTCGCATGAGCATGAGTCCGTGTAGTGTTTGCTCAGTATTACAGATCTAATATCTGTCGGGCTTGCCTCGTATCTTTGCAATTCCCTCTATTAGGTGTGTCCGTGGCTGCCTTATACCAATGCCCTGCATAGTGTGCCAGCGCTGCTAGATAACAGAGTTCAAGGTCTGGAGCTGCAAGGCTGCTTCTATCGTATGGCTCTGTGATGGATTCCCATTTCATGCATGCACCCCTGCCTTCCCATACAAATTTTATAACCAGTTATCGCAGTTTGTTAAAGAATCCCCACCCCGGCCATATCGGGATCGTATTCAAAAATTTAATAGTTTGGGTGCCACCACCATCTTCAGGAGTGTGATTCTGGCGTATAATGAAATTGGGTATTTGGACCATACATTTAATTTGAGTTCGAACGTGTTAGGTACTGTTTATGATTTTTTTCAAATAATTGTTTCTGTGTCCGTGACAGCTTTACTCCTATATATTTTACCGTAGGCGGGGCCCATTTGAGGCCATGGAGGTTTGCCAGTTCCTTTGTAGCATCCGTCAGTGAGAATAGTTCAGATTTGGCAGTGTTGATTTTATACCCAGAGTGTAGTGTGAATACCCCAACCTCATCTAGAACCGGCTGTATGTTAGCGTCCGGGTTACGAAGGTACAAAAGGGTGTCATCTGCAAACAGTGACATTACCTGTGGGGGGCTAGATATATGTATACCTCTATGGCCATGAGAAGACCTTATACGGCTTGTTAGTGGTTCTATGGTCAGGGCAAATAATAGGGGTGAAATGGGCACCCCTAGCTAGTGTGAAGGTTTTAGAGTGATTGTGATTGGTATGTACTATGGCTTTTGGGTATGTGTATAACAGTTTCACATATTTTATAAATCCGTCACCCAATCCAAATCGATCTAACACCCCGAACAAGAAGTTCCAAGACACTGGGCCTCATCACGAGTTGGGCGGTAACGCCAGCGCTAATAGCGCTGGTGTTATTAGCCCTACCGCCAAACCCACTGACGCTATTAGTGCCGGATCACGTGTTTGGCAGGACGGGAAATCCCCATTCCCCATTGAGCCCATTCGGGGATTCCCCATTCCCCATTGGGCTCAATGGGGAAATTTTGCGATTTTACCGGCGGCGGATTTTCCGCTGGCGGTAAACGCACCGAAAACTGGCAAATTCCCAGCGGAAATCAGCCGAAGCCGTGATTTGGCAGACCCTTAAATACGGCGGTAACAGCGCTACCGCCGGATTTAAGGGCTACCGCCAAACTCGTGATGAGGCCCACTGAGTCGAAAGCTTTCTCAGCGGCTAGTATGACAGCCGCGGGAGAGAATTCAGGGTTTAACTGGGACATTATCCCAAAAAGACTTTGCAGGTTTAATGCGGTCGATCTGACAGGGATGAATCCCGATTGGTCCGGGTGTACCGATGTAGACATGTACGGAAGGAGTCTCTTCGCCAGGACCGTAGCAAATATTTTCATGTCAGTATTTATCAAAGACAGTGTGGGCAATATGAGGACATCTCAGCCGGGCATCTGTTGGGTTTCAGGAGCACTCTTATCACTACCTCGGTGAGGGAGGCAGGTAGTTGACCAGAGTGGCATGACTCATACCAAACATTAAGTAGTCAGGGGCTAGTGTATCTTTATATGTTTTGTAGAGTTGCATCCCCACTCCATCCGGGCCAGGGGCCTTCCCAGAAGCCAGAGTGGATATTGCCTCTTCAATCTCCTCTAGGGTAACTGGGCTGTTTAGCTTCTTTACAGCTGCTCGGTTCAGACGGGGAAGAGGGATCTCTTTCAAAGCCAGGTTATTTAGGGCTGTTTCTCAGTGAAACTAAGTAAACAGATACTCAAAGAATCACGCATTAGTTCTACCAGGATTCTTGAACTAGGAAGGTCTAATTAGCTGGTAGAAGTAAGGGCATGCAGGATGGACTTGGCTTTGAAAGGAGACAAAATTGAGGAAGCCTATGCAGTGACCAGAGGTTAATCAAGATCATCACCAAAGGGAGAAAGAGGAAACGCTGAGAGATCATCTGAGTCAAGTAGTAAATCTACCTACTGCAGTTATACCCTTCCTTACATGGGAGATTGCCCTGCGAAGGGGCAAACATGTCGGATGTTTGGTCAGACAAACCATTTTGTAAAAGCTTGTAGAATGCAACTCCCGCTACTTGCATCACACATGGAAAGGATAAATAATGGCAAATCTTCTCAAAGAGATCCAAGGAGGTCGCCCAAGTTGAGAAGTTAGTACCAGAAGTGGATACCAAGTCTGCGGAGGATAAAGATGGGGATATCTTTTTCATATCCAGTGTTTTAGGTGTGGGTAGAAAGCACAAAAGACAATAGGGCTCATTATGAATTGGCTAGTGCGGTATTAACGTACCAATATTAAAGTTTACCAGCACGTAACTGCACCGCACAACTACGAGTTTGCTGGTGTGGTGGCCGGAATGACTTCAAGTTAAAAGCTGGAGGTCATTCTGCCACCTCACTGGCAATGATCGCTGGTATTACATCTATGGGACTCCATGAAATGGGGAGTTCCACCGGCTACTGGACATGCCAATGGACCGAGTGGCGGTAGCGGTAATTCCGTTTGCTGGTATCCTCGCAGATTTACCACCAGGATACTGACAGACTTGTAATGAGGCCCAATACCAATATCCAAGATACCAATACTCCTGTGCTGATAGACACTTGGACTTCAATGAATGTCATGGTTTTGATGCATTACCGGAACATGCAAAGACCTTCTCTTTTGGTACTCACATAAGTACTCATTTTCACATTTCGGTGTGTGAAGCCAATACTTCTTGAAGGAGGTTTTGTAGCCCAGTACAACATGGATCACAACAGATAAAACTGTGGTTTTATGCCACTTTGGCAGGATGCGATGCAGCAGTAACATTACACATCGTGAAATTTGCATATGGTTTTCATCTTAAACATGTAAGCTCCCTGATAGAAAGATCATTCGTCTACATATTGATGAAACTATTCAGCCAGTTGGCCTTTAGCACAGAAGGGTGCCATTTCACCTAAGATGAAAGGTGTAAAACAACTAGACAAACTGGTGGCACAGGACAGCATAGAGAGAATTGAAGGTCCCACATTTTGGGTTTCCGGAAAGTGGTGGCCCAAAAACCGATAAACAACTGGCCAATAATGCAATAAAAAGAGATAGGCATATCAATTCCACGGTTCATGACCTTGTGGCAGGCTTGCAAGTTGCTATGTTCTTCTCAAAACTTGATCTAAGAATGGGTTATCAGCTGGCGCTACATCGTTCACCAAGATATATCACTACATTCACCACCCATCCATAGAGGGTTGTATCACTATAAAAAAAAACTCTGTTTCTGCGTATCGTCGGCTGCCGAGGTGTTTCAGCACACAGAGTGGCCTTAGCAGGACTCCCAGGAGTACTGAACATCAGTGATGACATACTGGTGTTTGCGATGTCAGAGGCAGAACACATGAAATGATTAGAAAAAGTCCTAGAGATAATACAACCTTTGGGTCCAGCACTTCAAAAAGATAAATGTCCATTTCTTCAGAGAATTTTGGAGTTCTTTGGTTCTATATTGGTCATATATTATATTTATATACATCTATGATATACATATCTGCTGATCCTTAAAAAGTACAGGATATTCATAAGGCCCTGGCTCCAACAAACATATCTGAAGTGAGAAGCTTCCTCTGAATGGTCACCTACTGTGGCAGATGTATCAAGAATTTGGCGACCATGTCAGAGCCTATCAGAAATGTGACCAAGAGGGAGAGCCTGTGGCAATGGACTCTGCTGGAGTCAACAGGAGATAAAAGGGGCCCACACATCTCAGGTTGCCATGGCATACTTTAACTCAGAAAGACATTCTGAGCTAGTGGTAGAGACAAGTACAGTTGGACTTGCAGCGGTACTCCTACAACCTGACACGATAGGTGGCATGAGACCGATGGTATACGCAAGCCGAGCCTGATCGGCTAGAGAGCAGCTATACTTACTGAATGAATGTGACACGTTGGCTGTTCTGTGGGGGTGTCACCATTATCATCTATACATATATGGGAGACCGATTGCCGTCATTACAGATTACAAGCTGCTGCTTCCCATCATGTCGGGTGTCATTGCGCCCACGCAGTACGATTTGACAAGTGGATGCTCGAACTGCAACACTATGATGTGACACTTTATAAACCTGGTGGTCATTTCCTTTTTGAGACATTCCTCTTCTCACAAGGTGGGTGTGCAAAATATGGAAAAAGAGGTTGATAACGACTTTTGCATAGTCACAGAAAATGCCAATCGTATGTCCATGTCATTAGAAAATATTTGAGCGGCCGCAAATGAAGATGAGTGTTTTCAGATTAGTGACCAGGCAATCTGCAGCAGAGATTGGAAGCAAGTCCTTCACTCCCTGGACAAAAGAACACAAGAGGCAAGAATGAACTTGAAACATTATGGAGGGTGAAAGTTCTGATACTCTGAGACTCGATAATAGTAATTCCATCCAAACTGACACCCAAAGTCATAGCACTGGCTGTGATGAATCGCAGAAATCTGTCACTTTTCCCCAACGGGGAGCGCTGACTCCCATTCATGTGAGGAACTCCCTAAGGATTCTCCAAACATTACCTTTTCAAGTATATTCTCTGAGAACTTATATGAAGAAGGAACAAGTGTATGTTATTGTAGACCAGAAATTGTGAATATCCCTTTAAAGGGAAAACTATCTTTAACTGAGAGAAGGAGGATGAAGGATATATACGAGAGGCCGCAAGAGGCCGCAGAGAAAGGAATGGAGGTGAGCTGGGGAATGCCCATGATGTTGTAGCACCTAAGAGAAGATATAAGAGACTGAAGCAGGCTGAAAAGGAGACGGAGGTACGCCAGGGAAGTCCACGGCTACGTTGCATCTGAGAGGAGCAGAGACTGGAAAGCCCGAGAAGCCCATGAGATACCAATCGGCTGCCAAGCCGAAACATGAGAGCTGGACGTGTGAGGTTCTGAAAGTTGGAGAGGGATCCAGCAAGTGGTGGCCTGACCATGAAGATCCTGTGGTGGACAGGAGCTCCCTGCAACGAAGCTGACACCACCAAACTGTTGAAAACGAGTAACCTCCCGATACCAGAGATATCGGAACGCACACCTAAAGGAAGAGAAGAAGTACGTGACAGTGAACAAAACAAGGAAGTCGGACGACCAAAGGAGAGAGACAAAAACGAATGAAGAGAAATTCTGGTGAGGTTATCCCTGAGAGTATCAGGTGACAGGGAAAATGGGAGATGTGAAAGAGCGACAGAATATTGTTTTGTATTTTTATTTTGAAACAATTTTTATTAGTTTTTACAACAACCAAACAACAAAACAAACCCAACAGTGCATGTCATATAACTTCAAGCCTCATGTACAATATCATAAAATATCCCCTGCCTCCCATTACCGCCCCCTTTAACTCGAGCCTACTCCTCTTCGCCCTCCGGCGTTGTTGCCTCTTGGGATACCACCCCCTCTATACTCCCGGATGAATCATGTTCACTTAGGCAGGCTTGGGTGGACACAGACAGTGTGGCCACTAAGTGTCTCCAAGCAAACAGAGTTCTCATTTCCTCATCTCCGCCCCTATTGGTCGCTTCATTCCATACCGCTGTTTCCGCCTCTGCCCATTTCAGGAGATCGTGCCACCACACCTCTACTTTTGGCCTATTGTTTGCTTTCCAGCCCATGGCAATTCTGCGCTTGGCAAGTATGTAGGCCAAGTCCTTGAGTTTACTCACGTGTTTCAGTTTGCGCAGTCTAGAAAAAAACCCTACCATGCATGACCATACGGATTCCACATCTATGGTGATCCCCTTCTTGGTTAAGCGGAGGGCTACTTCTCCCCAGAATTTCCCAATTTCCGGGCATGCCCAGAACTTATGTATCATCCCTGCATCCACTTGCCCAAATTTGAGACATGTTTGTATTTCTGCACTCTTGAATCGTGCAATCCATTGGGGGGTCATGTACGCTCTGTGGGTATCATATAGCTGGATCTGTTGTAGCCTTGCGTTCCTAGACACTTTTTTATGGTATCTCTAGACCCTCTCCCACAACCCATCTTTCATGGGTTCCCCGGCTTCCTCTTCCCAGTCTCGTCTCAGCTGGGTCACTTCCTTTCCGACTCTAGACATCAGCAGTTCATAGATTCGAGAGACCTCATGCCCCCCCTCTGAGATGTCATAAATTGTTTCTATGGGCGTGTCGGGTTGGTCTTCCAGCACTATTTTGGACCATGTCCCTTTCACCTGCCATACCAATCTGGTGTAGGTAATATACTGCCCTACGTGTAGACCCGTTTCTTCTACCAATACGTTGAATTCCATTATCTTCCCGTCATGCCATACATCACCTAGCGTTGCAATACCCACCGGTTCCCAGTGCGTACGTATCGTCTTCCTCAGTTGCTCGTCCACACTGGACAGTGCCACTAGCGGCACTTGTGCGACAGAATATTGTTATACAACTTTTCATACTTGTCCCAGTCAAGATAACAAGGAGATAACCTTGAAAGCAATAGAAGTGAATGAGAATCATTATAAGACTAGTGTTACACAGAGGGCGCTAGAGAGCCCAAACAAGATGGCGGCTCTCCCTTGAGCTCCAAACAGAGCTCCCGAAAATCCTGAAAAACAGACTCCTGAGGTGGCAAAAGAGACATGCGAACATCGGAGACAGCCTTCTAAAGCCCCCAGATCACAAGCTGTGAATAAGAAGGCGCGAGGAGCCCCCCACAGCAGGAATGTAACACCAACATCAGGCGGGAAAGCGACATCGACCCTGGTGGTGAACCAACAGCTGGCTTGAAGGCAGAAGTGGCGCAGAGAATCCGTCAGTGTATCCTGACGAATACTCCCGTCCGGAAACCGATTGAGGGCACATAAGGCAAGACTCCCTCAATGGTCCGCAGGGACAGCAGAGCTGCCAATGAACAATCCTGAGTGAGGCACAAGAACAGTAATACCGCAGGTGCCCCCACTGATGCATGCTCCACGACGCAGAAAAATCAATTGAGAAGTGAAAGCAGGGACGCGAGTAAGGTGACGCCGGAGCATCCGGGAAGCCTCGCGGAGACCCCTAGGTGCCCAACATAAAGAGCAGAAGATCAATACTGTACTGGTCAGTGGCTACTACAAAAACCATGGACGCCCAGTGTCACCTGGACCACCTGGCCGAGCAACGTAGAGGAGCCAGCAACTCCAACTGAGCGGAACCTCAAAGCAATCAGTCGCGCCCGAAACCGCAACACGGTCTCAACCAGAGCAGAGGCAGTAAGGAGCCCTCTCCGGACTTAAGTACGCACATCAATCCACAAATCCATCGGGAAACGAAAGCAGCGGACTTGAACTAGAGAACGCCAAAACGTCGGGCAGCTCAGGAGTGCCAGCCGCCCCCCAGCAGTAATCCAGGGAGCTCCGATATCAGCGGCCCAGTGGAGGACACCAGAGCCTGGCTGAGGGGGTGAGTCTTCCGTTCCCACCCTCCCTGCCCTGTATGAGCCACGGGCCTGGAGGGGGCGCAACGCGTGAAGTGATGCGGGTCCTGTGGCAGCCGTGCTTGACATGGGCCCCTGCCGAATCTTAACTGAGCACGGCCTGACACCGTTACCAGGCTGACACTCGTGCCCCCTGCTACATCCTCCTGAACCCGCTGGTGCAGAACCTGGGACTGAGGGCGGTCTGGAGCCCACCCCAGAAGCCCCCAGTGCAACTTAACCCCAGGGGGTGAACGAGGCGGGCGGATTTCCCACAGTTGCACGGCTCCCCACACCACATTACAACAGGCCAATCTACTGCGAAGAACAGGGATGACAGCCACAACTGTCAACACAGCGACAAAAGTCCAGGTTAAGGACCAAAAGTAGCTTGTTAACTGATCCTGGCAATTGTGCAAGGGGGGGAAAATATAAACGATATCTCAATAGCAGGCAACCCAACTCATCTGCCATGACTGTGCCATCACCAGATGAGAGAAACACAAGCGGCCCCTCCCGGCTGGCACAGGATCTCCTCCTCTCCAGCCCGTAGGGGTGGAGGCGCGCTCCTGTCACAAACGCGCAGTGTGAGGACCCTGGCTGGAGACTAGCCTGGGGCTTACCAGGCCTTATTATAAGTCCGGCAACCGTACCCCTGAAGATACTCTGCTAACAGCGACTTACATTGGAAAGACCGGACAGAGGGGGGTGTCCCTTCTAATACAGGATCCAGAGTTGGAGACAGTATGGAGCCCACCCCGGGGTCCCTTAGATGATCTCAGCCACAGAGTGTAGTTGGAATACACCGGGCACCCGGCACGGCACAACCCCACCACAGCATAACAATGCAGACTATACCGCCATAGTAGGCACATGCGAGACTTAGCTGGTGATCGAGTACAGCAGAACAACCCTGAATCACAAACTAGCAGCCGTGGCTAACAGCCCAGCAACAAAGGACCATACCTAGTGGCGATATATAACTACAGTAATAAGCGAACTGTAACGGCACCCCTATAACATATATCCTGAGGTATCCTGCTCGACTGAACAACCACTTGACTTGTGCCAAGCGAAAAGAAGCTGCTAACGACCAATTTGGATTCGCCTACTTGTCACCCCCCACGACCAAGACGCGAGAAACCAGACAGCGAACTCAAGCCGCTGCTAAGTAACACAGCAACTAAACAGTTCACAGCGAAAGAAGAGTTAATCCCTCATGTTATAAAGGATTCCAAGTAATCAGCATTCAACACCTGGTCTGGATCAATTAAGTGAAGCGAGCAGAGAATCACAACCTCCACAGAAGTGGCTCAGCAAATTAAAGGCGAGCAACAGAGAGCCATCTTGCACAGTCCCCGAGTGAATAGATAATAAAAGTCACCATCTGGCTAACACCACCAAGTGAAGAACACCGCCGGCGACAGCAGGATCCTCGCAGCAGACGCAAGACGAATTAGACTTACAAAACAGTGACCAACCCTGGTCCTGTCCAGATAACTCCCAGAACCGTCTAACGAAATCACCAGCCAACATAGTGCTGTATCAGCCCAGTCAGATTACCTCATAATACCTTAACCTCCTCAACAATGGTAATTGAGCATGGGAAATTCTGACAAATCACAAAGGAAGCTGAACTTTGAAACCGGAGCCATCGCCAAGACCCCCAGGTCACAACCACAGTCAGAGCCCCCAGCAACAACAATGGAACAAGACGAGGATGCAGTCCAGATCCCGAACGTTGACATCCGAGAGATTTTGCTATAACTCAAAGCAGGCATAGGGAATCGGGACTTCAAACTTGAAACGCTCTCCTCAAAAGTCGATCTGTTAAAGCACCGGCTGGACAAGCACGGCGATAGATTAGTTACAGTCAAACAGAGGGTGTCGGACTTGGACGATGGTAGCACTGCATTAACAGCCAGAGTGAATGCACTAGAAGTCCAAATGAAAGCAGTAGCAGCCAAAAATGAGTACCTGGAAGGAAGGACCAGCCGCAACAATATCCGACTGGTCGGAGTGAGAGAGAGACAAATCCCACAGAAGATCAAGGAATTTGTTGAAGCAATGTGTAAAGAGCTGTTTGGCGAACCCTCACTATCCCATCTCTATGTAGTCGAAAGGGCCCATCGGGTGCCCGCCAGTCGCCCAATCCCGGGAGCAGTCCCGCGCCCCATCATTGCACAGCTGCTCAACTACAGGCATCGTGACTCCATCATGCGACTTGCCAGGGAGAAAGGGAGTTGAACTACGACGGAGACAAGATCCAAATTTACCCAGACTTTTTAGCGGCAGTCCAAGCATTGCGCAAATCCTTCACAGGAGTCAAAAGGTATCTGAGAAAAAGCAAAATACAGTACTCTATGCTATTTCCCGCAAAACTCAGAGTTCAGCATGCCAGGAAGACGCAGTTCTTCAACTCATCCGAGGAGGTGAGCAACTTTCTGGACGAGATCGGCTGCCGGTCTCCTAATAACAATCCATGGCCTAGGAGAGAAGACCGAGACAGGAGAAACCCATTCTGACATTACCTGGTATGTGACGAATTCCATGACAAATTACAGTCCCTACACCATGAGGCTAGCCATGAGGCTGACAAAGGCTACTCACACAGGGGGAAGAGAAATAGATAACTTCCATTATTTAAATGACAGTTAGACCACTGAGTAACACACCCTGTCGCACCTATGCACACACTCTGAAGCGAGCTACTGGACTTGGCTGGGCACTAGCGCCCCGAGCTCAGCACTGTTTAGAAGCACTGTTTAGAAGTTATTTGTTGAAGGGGAGGGGACAACTGGCAGGTGAGTTGGGGGTTCCATGTGTGGGTGGGAAAGGCTGGGAAGCCTTGCTGCAAGTTAGCAAGATGGAATGCAGAAAATTGGAAAATGGAAGTTTAAAAGAGAATGCGCTAACCGTGAGCCCGGTCCCCACCTACAAACTTCCCTGCGGGACACAGAAATCCTAGTGGTGCACACATACACTGGTGGAATAGTAGCTGAAAAGGATGAACATACACTGTATAAACATTTCAAAGACCATAGAGATTCAAGGTAGCAACATGGAACATTAGAGGGGGAACAACCCGGCTAATACAAGGAGAATATCTCAATATCTCTAAAGACAAAGGGCCTCATTATGAGTTTGGCGGTAGCCGTGCCTGTATGACACAAACTCGCCTCCGGGACCGGCACCCACGAATGGGCAATTACCGGGCCATTATGAGTGTTGTGGCCCGGTAATTGCCAATTTGCGAGTGCTGGTAATGCTGCACTCCCCATCCCCATTCTGCCCCATAGGGCTGAATGGGGATGGGGAGCATGGATGCACCGGCACTATTAAAAACGGTGCCGGTGCATCCACAAGTTATGCTCGTGGGTGCCCCACAGCCCGCCGGGTCAGACAACCCGTGAGCAAAACTCGTAGTTTGGCGGTACGGTGACAACGGTGCTGGTAAGTTTACCAGCACCGTTATCACTGTACCGCCAAACTCCTAATGAGGCCCATAATGTTGATGTCGCCTTCATACAGGAAACCCATCTTCTCCCCTCCTCTGAGGGAAGATGGGCAACCAGCTGGGGCTATCACAGATATTATTCCTCCTTTTCATCTTTTCATCCTATGCTAGAGGGGTGGCGATATTCATCAGTAGACGTATGAAGTTTCGACTGCTGTCGGTGGCAAGCGATGAGGAAGGCAGAGCGCTACTGGTATATGGGGTGCTTGAAGGGAGACTAGTCGTCTTAGTAAACACATACAGACCGAATGTTGACACCACCAGTGCATTTGACTTGGTCACGACACACCTAGCAGAGTTTAACACGGCCACAAACATATGGGGCGGAGACCTTTACACCACCTTAGATCCCACATGACCACAAACACACCCACTAAGGCGAGCCTTCAAACACAGGAAATTTGTGGTGCTTACAATCTAAGTGATGTGTGGAGACTTAGCCACATAGGAACCAGAGAATTCACCTACCACTCCTGGGTTCACTGTACCAGCTCCAGGCTGGACTATATACTGATGTCTCGAGAGGGCGGTTTCCGTTGGGGTGATAGCCAGATTCTTCCAAGAACACTCTCTGATCACTCCCCAGTTATAATGCTGTCAAGAGATCGCGAAGAACTCTTCCGAGACAATTATGAGAAGACGATAGAAACACTTTGCGACAAAATATCAAGATGGTGACACCTCCCACTCACACTCTGGGGTGTAAACATGGTCATACCCAAACTCTTATATCTGTTTGTCAACTTTCCGATATTACTATCGGGGAGTTTTTTCCGACGCCTATGCAGACTAATTCTGGAGCTATTATGGGCCGACAAGCCAGCGAAGTTGGCTTACACAATCTTGGTTCAACCAATAACGAAGGGAGGACTGGCACTACCCGACCTAGAACGCTACTATTCGGCCGCACAGGTGAAATTTTTAGGACACTGGTATGCTACCGTTTCATTCGCCCCCACGTTCAAATTGAACGAGCCCTAATAACCCCCAATCGCCTGTGAGTGCCGATCATTGGTGAACTCTGGGTATCGCCAAGGACACTAAACGTAGCCCTGATCACGTATGAAGTGTGGAAAAGAATAGCGAAAAAAAGCAATGTCACAGATAGATACTCACCCCTTCTTCTGGCAAGATTCATTCCCGGAATCCCGCTCACAGCCGAAAGGGTATACCTGCAGTGGACAGATAAATTGAAAATAGAAACGCTAGGAGATCTGCTTGGAGAAGGGGGATTTCTGATGATCCAACAGACATGGGAAAGGAGAGCAGACTCGGCCCTAGATGTGTTCATATACATCCGACTCTGTCATACACTTAAATCACTTTTCCCGTCATTCCCAGCACAACCGCCCATTTGGCAACTCCTACATGGGGTGATTCAAACACAAGGTGATGGCAGGTTAATATCTAGCATGTACAAGGACCTACTGATACACACCACAACGGGACCGACAACACGCAGGACGAGGTGGGAGGGGACGCTGGGGATCTCGATCAAAGAGGAAGACTGGGCATACATATTGTGGCAGAAGCAGAGAGTTTTCCTAAATTCTAGGCTCAAATTGATTCATTTTAATTTCATACATCAAGTGTATCTCACATCAGCCAGACTTCACAGACAACGCCTGTCCATATCAGCAGCCTGCGAGAGGTGTGGCGAGTCCCCGGCGGGCTTTCTGCATCTGGCTTGGGAGTGCCCGACAGTTGCCAGATTCTGGAGAGATATGTTAGACAAAGTCTCACTAATAGTAGGAGAACAGTTGGAAAACAGCCAAAGATTGGCGATGCTAGGTTGCACTAGAGATTTGCAACCCCCGGTGAGGAGACTGGCTGGGCTACTGCTCGTACTTGCACATAGATGGATAGCTATATCCTAGGGTAGAGGTTGCCCACCCACAATACAGCTGTGCCTCCAGGATGTGACGTACTGCCACGACATGGAGTCAACTTTTATCAGAACCCTACCTCTTCATGCACACCCTCCAGACGTATGGGGGCCCTATATTAACTACCTGCTAACAGTATCAGACTAAAACCTGGTGGGATATTTCTGAGTTTGCCTTTTGTTTCCAGACTTCCCTTTTTTGGACACTATATACAGTTTGAAGTGTAGCAGCACTACTACCAAAAGACACTCTGCTCAAAAAATGAGGGCTGGTGGGGGGATTGGGCATCACACGGCGCATTGTTATAATTGTGACTGTTATTGTTTAAAAAAACTGAAAATAAAGATTGAAAAAAAAAGACTAGTCTTACTCATACCAGTCAAGATAACGATCTGATAACCGTGAAAGCCAGAGAAGTGATTGAGAATCGCTTTAATACTTTCCTTACTCTTGCCTGTCAAGATGACAAGAATATGACAGCTGAAACAAGAGAAGTGAATGAAAATTGTTATTGGACTATTCCTACTTGTAATAGTCAAGATACTGAGACCATAACAATAAAAGGGAGAAGGCGAGTAAGAATCATTAAAGGAGTACTCTTATTTGTTACAGTCAAAGCAACTAAAGTATCATTAAAGAGGAGAGTGAGATTAACATCGAAGACACTGAGTAGAAGGGTGAACAGGTTCCTATGTTAAAAGACCAATATAATAAAGAGAGTAAAGATTGTGAACCACATATCAAAGAAGTAAATAACAAGAGAGATTCTGAAAGGTCGGATAACATTACCCCAGGAAGAAGAAAGAATAACTCTCTGTAGCAGAAATAAAGGAAGAAGTAATAAACAAACGGGCATCCCTGACAAGAGAGAAAGTATCATTCCAAACCATTCAGGTCTTTGACATTGAAGCTCATTCGTCAGAGTGGACAGAGGGAGTTTCCCCCCAATACCTCTAGATTACCTGTGCACTTACAGGGGACATCAAAGCAGAGGGTAAAATGGTCAGAATACGACATTAGAGAAATGAAACCCCAAATGTATGAATCAATCGTCCCTGTACTTGATTCCATAGCTATGATAGAAATGGGGGATGTTGAGATTATTGCGTCTTTCGAACAAGTCGCCACGATTATTCAACCCTTTTTTTCAAAACCATATAAAAAGGTGAAAAAACATGCAACCAAGTCCCAACCATGGTTTGAAGAAGACTGCAGACTGGCAAAATCCAACATATTGAATTGCCTCAAAAGATGCCATGGGCCAGATAAAACCGAGCTGAGAGCACTTAGGGCCTCGTACAAAGCCTTATTCTAATCTAAAAAAGAAGGGCTTGTACGCTCGGAATGGGAAAGGATGCAGGAAGCAGTACAAATAGGAGATTCTCAAACTTTTGGGAAAATTGTGAGTGTCTCAAATGAAGGACATGGGAGGGGCGCAAGACCGATATAAATCCAAACACCTGGCTGACCCACTTTAGGGATTTGTATGCTAGGGAAGGTGAAATAAATGTGCTGGGGAGAGTAAGTGATAATGAGGATGCAACACCACTATCCTTGGAGCTAGAGGATGTAAGAAAGGCGATATCCCCACAGAAGTGGGGGAAAGCCGCGGGCTCAGATTTACTGCCCATCAACCTATTTAAAGATGAAATGGGAGTATGGGTTCCAATTTTAACGCTCCTCTTTAATACATGCCTCAGACCGAATGGGGTCCACTAGTCATGGTTAAATGCGAGAATAATTCCTATATATAAGAAGGGGAGGGAGAATCCAGCACATTTTAGACCCATTTCTCTCTTAGATAGGGTGGGAAAAACCTTTGCTAAAACAATCCATATACATTTACAAGAGTGGGTCAATCAGAACTAAGTAATAGACCACCACAGGAGGGGGTTTTGGCCAAAAATAAGTACAGTAGACCAAGCTTTTCATTCACAGTTAATTGTGTGGAAGTATGCGGCCCTGAGAAAGATGAAGACCTATGCAGTCTTTGTCGATCTCAGGACTGCTTTTTATGCTGTTTCAAGTGCTGAACCTTGGGAAATCCTGGTCAGAAGAGGGATTCCGCAGGGATTGCTGCAGATTATTATCCTCCTGTACTCGAATAACATTGTCTCTGTCCGTTGAGGGCTGGTGCGGGAACTGACTGAATCTTTTAATGTAAATAGAGGTGTTAGGGAAGAATGTACCTTGGCCCCATTGTTATTGTTGTTATATATAGATGAGGTGGTTCGACATGTTAGATCGAAGTGTTTGGATCCCCAGAAGTTGGGCCAGGAAGTCTGACCGATTCTACTTTTCTCAGACGATGCACTGCTAATGTCAACCTCAGGGAAGGACCTTGCAACCACCTTGGGGGTATTTGTAGAAATATGTACAGAGCTCGCTTTGGAGATCAAAATGGAAAAGAAGAAAATTTGAATATTTCGCACAAAATGTACCCCATATTAAAAACATGGTTTGGCCATAAATAACAGTCTTTTGGCACAGGTACAACAATATGATTAACTGGGTGTGAGGTTTAATGACCAAGGGAACTGGCCCCTACAGATGGCTAAATCATCTATGACACTAGAAAAATGTGGATGATGAATGTTAAGGTTCTTTTATTCCCATGGCCAAGGACCAATCTCACCAGCGGTCACAATGTTTCGAGCCCAGGCCAGGGCGACAGCAATTTATGGGGCCGAAATATGGGGTCATACGGACATTAAGAATTTGGGTAAGGTAGCCATATCTATTTTTTAAAAAGCTGTTAGGCCTGCCCAAATCATGCCCAAGTGTACCTGTCTACCAAGAAGTAGGCCTCAGACCGGTTGAGAGCAAGGTTATTTTTGAACCAGTACAGTATTGGCTGAGATTGTGGTCCGTACCTGAGCGTCAAGTATACTGGGAAGCCACTATACACCTCATGGAGATGGAGGGAGGTAGATCTCTGCCCTGGTTCCAGCATGTGAAAAAATCTATTGATGAAGCTGGACCTGGCAGAGCAATGGCTCAACCCCCAAGGGGTATCCCAAAAATCATCACTAAGGCCAAAATGAGGGCACAGAACCTAATAGACAGTGAATTGGTTAACAATTGTTTTAAATTCCTAATGGGCACCTTCTACCTGTCTAGTAAATTGTATAAAGGCTATGAGGAATATCTGGACTATGACGGACGACCATTGGACCGTACCTTTTATATTAAATTTAGGTTAAATCAATTGCATCTGGCGTCTCCACCAAAAAAGTAGTTTTTTAACAGAAATGAAATGGGCCCAGCTTGTGGGCTCGATAGAGAATAACCAAATCACTTCCTGTTCTTTTGTGAGTGTTACCGGGTGGCACGTTGCAAGTTTTTTAAAACGCTCCAACTCTTTAAAACATGTAATGAACCCAAGGTGGTTTATTGTGTAGCAAATCTTCGAGACTTAGCCTGGCGCAAAAGAGCGAAAATAAGGAAAATAGGCTTTGTGGTTTAAGTTGTGTGAGCCTCCTGGTACTGATATTTGTACGTGAGAAGCTTAATGAAGTACCTAAAATGAAATGTCCTTTCTAAACGTATAGTGACCATGACATTGAATCATTGTATGCTTTTAAAAGGGGTAATGAAAGTAGTGATTTCCCCTCCTTATATAATGAAGGGCCTACTCAATTGTTCCTATTTTATCAAATGTTTTATCTTCCTATGTTTTATTTTCATACTTCTGGACATATCTTTTTTTTAATGTGTTATCTCGGATGAGCAATGTAAAATATGATATGTTCTTAATCCTTTTGATTCATTTGCGATTCTCATGGATATGTATGTTTATGGCGAATGGCGTTAAGTCGAAAAAAACTACTTGACTGACAGGAACATATCATTCTTGGGTTCAGAAAACCCTATGTTGTGAAGAAACCAAACCATAATGAAGTGTTGAAAGAATGTGAACTAATCAAAGTGATCGCAAAAGTCTATTTGAAAATCAACTACTGAATAGAGGTTTGCAAGAAGCAAAACTCCAGAAGAAGCGAGTCATTCGCCTGTCCTAAATTGTTAAGATAATGGTGGGGTCAGTTACGGTTACTTTGGACAGTGGACAGATTCTATTAAGACATTCACTAATGACTGACAAGCACCTTAATGAGTTTGTTAGGTAGGGAATACACCATAAAAATAGGGAGAGGCATTATCCTTGTCTTCAATAAAGATAAAACTTGCAATGTCTTACACAAGTCTGCATCCTTTTACCGACCTGCCACATAGCTCACCATGGCCACCAAGGAGAAGTGAAAACAAAGACAAGGCTGTGACCGAAAATCTGGTTTCTGTGGCTGGAAAAAAAAGCACAGACCTATGTAAAAAAGAAATGCCTGTGGTATCAGACAGTGATGTCAGAGCTGAGGGCACCCCCCCCCCGTTCAACCGATGGCAAGAAGCTGTGCTTCGTGGGATAAAGCGAGTGCTGATTTTGGGCCCACAAGTTTAGATGAACAATTTCTGGTGGTCGACCAGTGGTAGAGGTATCCTGAGGACAAAATGTGTGTCCTCCTCAGCAACTTATGATGTAATCCGATTCCTGGAGGAGATATTTGTGACTCATGGCTATCCTTCTGAGCCACTCACTGACAATGTCCCCCCCATTTCAGGGTGAGATTTTCTATCAATTTTTAATGGAGAAAAGGTTTGTCATAGAACAATTACCCAAGTTTGGCCATAAGGAAATGGTGACACCAAGTGGTTTATGAGAACCTTAAATAAGGTTTTCAGGGTTGCCAATGGACAGAATGCTAGGCTTGATCTGGCACTGTTCTTGTTGGCCTATTGTTTGATACCTCACTGTTCCACCAGAGTTGTACCTGCTGAGGCGCGGTTCGGGCGATACCCCCGAGGCCTCATCCCACAACTTATTTCTCAAGGATCCAAGAAGACTGATGAAGAGACCAGAGATGAATTGAGAACGCTTGAATAGCAGGTGAACAGGTGTCGAAGACTGTGTGATCAGAACTTGATAATTGGGATGCTGTGCTGGCACAAACACGCAGACAAATTGGAAAGTTGCGTCTTACGTACGAGTCTCAACCATTTCGGGTAGTGGACCAAAAAGTTTTGATAGTTACTTTGTCCAATGGGCAAGAAACTATAACAAGGAATTCAAGTTTCTTCAAGAAGCTCAGTGGCTCATTGGACATATCCAAAGGCATGGTAATGTCTGGTGAAGTTGATGATGATGATGAACAAGCGCAAGTGCATGCATACAGACAAGATGTTTCTCCTTGAGTCTGGCTTTGGAACAAAGGATGGCTGTTCCTGCCAACAGCTAACAAGAAGAAGAAGAAGAAGGAGGTGTGTCCAATAGGGCCATCCTGTATTCCCCATTATCCTCAAAGATTACCCAGGAGGAAACATAAGTATTTGGGGTATTGTGCGTTGGACGCATAGTTTAGAGAATACATGAATGGGTGTTGGGCCTTCATCACTAATTTGCACAGATCTAATGTGATGTATTGGTTGTTGTTTTGTTTATTGTTATCGTAAAGGAGGTATGTTATGAAGCGTTTTACTTTAAGAGTACAATGCGATGTATGTCACCACACATGATGGATAGTGGTCAAGTAACATACTAGGGCAGTGCAAGAGCAGACACCCACGAGCATTCATCCCCATCTCCTGTGTGTTATTTGCAGTTGCCTCCTGCTGGTTTATTGTTCATAGGGGTGTGTCCACTCACCACTGCACAAGCTAACACTAATGTTCTGGCTCTCTCAGTTCTTAACCGAGGACTTGAATTACTAGATTTACCATACCCTCCCACTCAGGTTCCTTTCTATTAGCAAATAGTCCTCAGTCTCTGGTTTTGTCTAAGGGGTGCAATATACTTTTGAGAGTCTGCTCTCTCTTACTGGCTACTCTGGAACTTCTTGGTACTTTGGTTATTCATGCTAAAATTGGTGACTGGTTGTGCTCCAACCCTTGGTTTGAAGAAAAATAAGCATTCACCTTTTTCATTGCAACACAATCCACATCAGGTGAAGAGTTGCCTTGTTGAAAACCTCCACGTATATTTTTTTTCTTAAGACGTAAAACCGAATGAAAGTAAAAAAGAATGAAGATTGGCCAAAACATACTACATGCTGGAAACCCTGATAATGATGAAACACGTCAGAGAAAGGAGCAGGGGCTGCATCGGCATTGCTTGAAAACAGTCTGTTGAGGCATGAATGGATGTGTGAAGAAGCCAGTGGGAGAGGTGGGAAGGAATCCCCTGATTAACAACTGAAAAATGTTTGAGAAGATATGTGGTTGGGACTGCATTGGAGGAAAGGGACTGAGGCATCATAGAAGCCAATGTATGAGTTATAGGGTGGAGAAGGTGTGAAAGTGGTGCTTTGGCCACACACAGAATTCCATAACGCATAACGTTTGTAATGCTTTGCAAGAAATGCCCCGTCCCTAGTGCAGAGGGCATGGATAGCCCAGGGGTATGGGGGAAGGAAGCTAGGACATTCCACTACATTACTTACTAGAGACACATTTATCATCAATTCACTGTGCACATGTGCATCTACATACAAGTATGGAACACCAGAAAAAAACAAGAAGAATTAAAGGGGTGAAAGACTGAAGTATAGAAACATTGGGAAACTGTTTCCATCACTCTCCGACCTAATCTCATCTCCTTCAGACACATTCAGGTTCACATTATAAGGACACAAGGTCTTTCATCCTGATTTCGTTCTTTCTCAAGCAACTCTCTTTGTCATGCTGTCTCCTTCCTAGTAAGATACCCTTACAATTTTTACCACTCCACACACTTTATGTCTCCATCACACAATCAATAGCTGAGCTTCTTGTGACAGGTTACCTCAGTGCTGAAGAGGGTTCTTCAGGAATGTTGTGGTCTGTTGGCAGGTGCACTTCCGGCACAGACACTGGTGGTTGCTTGTTCTGCAGAACCATAGAGTTGCCAATCCATCGCTGATTCAGAGGCCCATTCCTGTGTACTGTGGCAGAGGAAAGAAATGAAGGAGCATGAGTTCGAAAGTGGGCCATACCCCTAAGCCATTGGCACTCTTTCTCTACAAGAATCCCCTCTTGTTCTGTTGCAAAAGTTCACTTGTCCACCATTAGCTGTCGAATTCCTTCCTCAGGGTCTTGGCTACATTAGCAAAACCAAGTGAGCACATCTAGATTCCTGAATGAAGGTGACTGACAGCTAATGCTGGAGTGGAGAGCTACCTATGTGGATGACCAAGGATCATCTTCTGTGCTATTAGTTGCCTATAGTTCTCCTTTGCATTGTCATGATAACATTTTGTCACTGGCTAGAATCTGCTGGCTGCATATATCATCAAGGACATGATGCAGTCCACTGAACTTCACTCGGCTTGTCCTTTAATCATTGGGGAGTTCCCTACATGCCTCTGAGAATAGGATGAGCAATGATTCTTTAGGCTAAAAGCTGAATACCTGGCAGATATAAATGTTGTGGTTTTGATTGCTCTTTTGGAACTTGTCTACAGTCATCTCTTCAACAGATGCTCAATGCACCTTCCCATAGAGTATTTTTTTAAGCCTACAACTTTCAGGTTAAATACGTCTGAATAGTCAATGCGCCAATGATAGTTATTTTTACACCTGTGAAGGGATAGCGGTATTGAGAATGGGAGGTGTAAAGGAAAATAGGAATGAAGCCCGGAGAAGAGGTAAGGTAGTAACCATACATCCTGTAAGCAGAGTGGAACAGCTGCATTTTCTCCAAACTTCTCATCTTCATTTAGCCTAGTTGCAAGTGAAGTAGGACAGTTATGTTATGTTAAAGGATATTTATACTGCACACTATCCCCATCTTATCGGTGCCCTGGGACTCTGGCAGATCTGGAAAGCAAGAGGGTAGAGAAAGTTAGTAGGATTGAGAGGGAAAAAAGTGCAAGAGAACTCTGATGTGCTGTTGACAGCTTCAGTTTACACCGTTCACTGAGAGTAGGTGTGAATTTTCCATTGGTAGTTGTCATGCGCTGTTGTGCGAGGCTATGTGTGGTTTGTTTCATTGTTGCGGTGTAGTGAAGTGCATGCACTGTGCAGTGCCAATAGCAGACCCAGACCAGACCGCTGTGCAGTGCCCATAGCAGACCCAGACCAGACCGTTGTGAGCAGAACCAGTGCCAGAGACCGTCCCAGGGCGAGAGAACCGCACCCCACCTAACCAGATCTGTGACGAGGTCCATTCCAGTCCAAAACTAGGAGTGAGTATCCAGCCAAGAACTGTGCATAGTCATCTCTTAGTCTAAAGTAATCTCATACCATCCATTTCAACCTATTTATAACTGCATAGAAATCGTGTATCCATTCTGTGATTTCAAAGCTGCAAAAGTGTCATCTGTCATTCTGAAATCTTGACTTCATTTCTGAAAATCTACCTCCACAAAAACGTCTGTATCTTTTGAACCTGTCATTTTAAAGCAATCTACCTCCACAAAAACGTCTGTATCTTTTGAACCTGTCATTTTAAAGCTAGGAACCTAAGCTTTCCAACAAACCCAAAACGACCTTCCAACTCCTTATAGTTTTTCCGTAATCGCGATCGACGCACTTGGAAAAAGTGCTGCGAATTGCAATTTGACTCAATTTCACCACTTGTAAAAATAGCTGCTTCTTGCTTGCCACTGCTGAAATTCATTTTCACTCTGATAATCATTCCTGAATCATTGCTAGTGTGGACCTGAACTAATTCAAAGTAGCTATCACCTACCCTGAATCTCGTATAGGGAATTAAAATCATTTTTAGCATATTGCAACCACATTTAAAAGTATTTGGCCTGTGTTTTAAAATCATCCCTGTTTCTCTAAGCTTGTTGGGGGGAACGGGAACTGAACTGCTTCTGATTGTATTCCTGAAAACCTGTGTGCCCTCATTTCCATCTCTTCATATTGCATAGGAGGGGAGTGAGTTGTCACAAAGGAAAAAGTGATCAGATTATCTCTTGTTGAAACCATATCCGGTTTATTTCTGTGCTGCATTCTTTCCATCATTGCTTTTCCTTGAAACCATACAAAGTATTCTTTGCTACCTTATCCTTTCTATACCAACTCCTAAGTAATTAAGGAATTGTGCTACTGTAATATTATCCATTGTTGATCACTGTTCATACTCATAAGTGTGCTATCAAATATTAATTTATTCATAAAAGTGTGATATATATATATATATATATATATATATATATATATTGTTTAATTTTTCCAATAAACCTTTTAATTTGCAAAACAAACCTACTTCTTGGCTCAGTGAGGTCAGGGGATTCAAAGAGAGGGGCGTTATATAAGGGTTTATCATCCAGATTTAAGAACTTGACATAAAAATATATAAATAAGGGCTTCCATTGGGCATCCCAGACTAGGCATTGACTTAGTTGGATTGCTGAATTGAAGTCACTTACAGCTGTAGTGGTATTGTTGTGTTTTGTTTAGAGTTGTGTAAACCGAGGGATGATTTATTTTAGTGGGGGTTTTTTTGTTAGGGGTTCTCCCACCTGTATTCTGTGCAGGGTTGTGGGTTGTTAGCATTTTAGTGGTGACACCTCCGCAGCCCCCGTGTTCAGACTAATGGATGTCTACACTTCTTTGGCCCCTGGCATATCCAGGTGTGCAGCCGCCATCGCCTCTGTGGGCCCCTTGAGAGTGGGGAATATCTTCCCTGTGTCCTTGAGCTCCCTGGGTCTTGTGGTTTATCTTTTCAGTTTCCACTCTTTCACCTACAATTCTAAAGCCCTCTGTCTTTTACATTCCTATCTCTCTCCTTAGTTTCTGGAAGGGCCCTCTATGGGAACGGGTGCAGCTGGGTCTCCCTCCCATTTAGCGGTCTCTCTTCTTCGCTGCACGTCTTTGTGGTCTAACCTAGTCCCCTGTCTGGCCATTTGTGTGTTCATTCCGTGGGGTGTGAGTGTACTCATTCGTTTTCGTCTGGTTCTGAGTTGAAAAGCCAGGTTTTTAGGAGTTTTCTGAATTTTAGATAGTCCTTCATGGTTCGTATTTCTCTCGGGAGGGAGTTTCACATTTTAGCGACTAGGCAAGAGAATGCTGATCCACCAAGTATTTTCCTTGTGTATGGTTTAGGTTCCAGGCAGATGTCATTGCTGGATCTGAGTGTTCTGGTCGGCTGGTAAATGGTGATTTTTGTGATGGAGTCACGTGTGCGCGCGTGTGCCTGACGGCAACGTTTGCGATGGAATAAAGGGGCAGACTGGGCTAGGCAGAAACCGCCGGGAACCAGTAACGAGCAGACCTATGTCCGCATGCTTTTTAAAGTACGGGTGGGCTGGGCCTGTGCACGCAGGGGACCTGGGGCACAACCAACCATTTAACACTGGCGACGAGGACGCCACTGAGTAGGGGAGACATCCTCCGATTCCATGACTGGTTTCGGGAGGGTTATCTCAGCACCTACTAGGTGCGTCACCCGTGCGGTGCACGTATGTCCGCCATTTTGTATCTCAGACGGTTGTGGCTCCTCACAGGGTGGTCGTGCGCTGTTTTGGAAAAGTTTTGGAGCCTTCATAGGCGAAACGAGGACTTTGCATTAAAAAAAAAAAAGAAATGTTTTTTTCTTCCCTCCTTCTACTCTCTGTGCAGGGGGATTTTCTTTAGAGGCTAATAAAGGACTTTGCCTTTTAAAGAAAAAAAAATGAAAATTAGTTTTCTTCCCTCCTTCTACTCTCTGAGCCTGGAGAGTTTGCTCGACATGTGACTGGAAGACCCTAGGGTGGTGCACTTACAAGGAGGTGGCTATTGGTCAGCGGGTGCTCCTCTTTTCTGCAGCCTCAGGAAGTCATCGCCTCTGCGGACCTGCGGCCTCCACGAGTGTGAGAGGTGCATGTGAACCCTACTGTTGACGCCCAAGGGGCAGTGGCACAGCCTCCAGCCACTGCACAGCCTCTGTTCAGGATGATGCCCAGACACCAAGGCATGCTGGCCCCCCATGCCAGAATTTCACATGTCATGCCCTCCATCCAAACTGGGCCTGAAGTGGCTACTATGGGTCAAGAAGCTGGAAATGTATTTCAGGGCAACAGGGGAGACAGAAAATGATGCCAAGGTGGTGACGCTGCTTTATGCCGCAGGTGGCGAAGTTCATCGCGTCTTCGAGTCACTGAACATGATGGCGGCCCCCTACCAGGCCGTGAAAGATGCCCTCAAGGAACATTTCCTACCCCTGGCCAACCAAGACTTAGATCGATTTGTGATGTGCAGCGAGAAACAACAGGAGGACGAGTCACTAGATCATTTCTGCAGGAATCTGCGTCACCTGGCCAGCACGTGCCAGTGAAAAAATGAGGAGGGGATGGTCCGGAACCAGCTCATCCAGGGCTGTAGCTCAGGGAAACTACAGCAACAGGTGCTCTGGGAACCTGGACTCACGCTGATGCAAATCCTCGACATGGGCAGGTCCTATGAACTGGCAGACAGCCGTGCAACCAGGATGGATGCTGCTGTCAAGTCTGTGAAGGGAGAAGAGGCCAATGCCGTAGGACGGACAGCGAACACCGTCCCGCCACGTCCAAGGTGTTCCCAGAAGAAGAGTGAATCCCCATAGCAATGCCCGAAGTGTGGGTATGACTTTCCACACGCCAGCGAGTGCCCCGCAAAAGGGAGGGTGTGTGGGAATTGTGGGACCGCAGGCCATTTTGCCAGAATGTGCCGGACTGCAAATCCAGTGGTTATCCCGCAATGGGGGTCAGCGCAAGCAGACAAATGTGACCACGGTGAAACAGGAGTTCCAGGAGCTAGAGATTGTGGAGGAGGAAGAAGAGGATGAAGAGGTGTTCTTCATATCCAACATTGACTCCAAATCCAAGAAACGAAGGCAGACCACGTGCGTGGTGGACATTTGTGGGACTTCAACCCTGGTGTTAATCGACACAGGTGCATCCGTCTGTGTGATGGCGGCAAGGCATTATGAATCACTGGCGGGACCACCAGCGCTGGCGGAAACCAAAGCAAAAAATCTATTCGTTCGGAGGAGACCATCCTCTTCCAATAAAAGGGGTGTTTGTAACATCTGTCACTCACGCCAATCGCTCTATCAAGGCGGAATTCTTCGTGACCGACGTCATCCCACACTCCTTGCTGAGTTGTGCCGCATCTGAGACGCTAGACATTGTGCCTTTTGCGCTCTCGGTGTACAAAGCGGACATTAAGGACATTACCAACAGATTTGCAGACATCTTTCAGGGAGTCAGGAAGCTAAGAGGAGAGCCAATCAAATTACACATAGAGGAGTTAGTGCGCCCAACAGCACTAAAGCACAGACGCAAACCCTTCCATCTACGAGCGCAAGTGGAGCAGGAGCTTCAAAATTTAGCAGACTCAGGTATCATTGAAAAGGTTGACGGCCTTACCCCATGGGTGTCTCCCATCGTTGTAGCGGCCAAACCAAAGCAGCCAGGAGCCGTGCGTATTTGCGTGGACATGAGGTTACCCAACCTTGCCATCAAAAGGGAATGCCACCTGACACCAACACTGGACGATGTGGTAGGTGAGCTAAAGGGTGCCAAGGTCTTCTCGAAGCTCGATTTTTGTTCTGGGTATGACCAACTTGAACTGCACCCGGACTCCCGATATATAACCACGTTCAGTACAAAAAAGGTAGCAGGTGCCCCTCTCTCGAAAGAACACAGCATGATAACCTGTTCAGTGGTTATTAACCACTTTGAGAGTTCGCAGCCATCTGCTTTTTGCTCACGGTACCTTTCACAGATGGGAAATATCCATTTGCATATCAGTCTTTGTCCCGCCCACATGGGCAGTCCAGCACTGAAATGCTATGGCAATTCCCATCTGAACAAGAGTGTCAGAATCCGAGTCCTCAGATTCTTGGCTCACCTGTCTGTTGCTTGTTGTCTTTTTCCTGGTGTTTACAGGTTTCTTCTTCTTGGAGGTGCGGGTCTTGTAAAGGTATGGGCGTGTTTCTGCTGAAGCCAGTCCGCAGGCAGGTAGCAAGCAGCGAAGTCCGAGGCTCCTGCCTGCGGAGGAGACGTGGATTCGGATAGCGTTCAAAGTTCCAGGAACGATCCAGGAGCGGTCTAGGAAGAGAGAAGACTAAACCGGGAATGGCCAAAAAACATCTTGTGTCGCTCCGCGGTAGCGGAGGTAGCGAAGGGCCGCTCAGTAGGAGGATACCAGGAAGGGGGGAAAAGAGAGGAGTTCAGGATAATGCCTAACTAGTAACGAAGGCAAAACGAGGACAAGGGAGCTAGGTAAATAACTTGCCGGGACGAGGAGTACAGACAAGCATAGTGTTGAGACTCGCGTGACTATTTTCAAGGAAGCATGAGACAGGATCAGAAAGACTGGACCGTGTTCTTCCCACGGCGTCGCCCATGTTAGGAGGGAACGAGTTGCTACAATCAATGTCTAAGGAACCAGACCGCCAGAAAGGTTGGAATCGACGATTCATGACAGCATGCCCCCTTCTAAACTCCGATCCTCCATGCTTGCCTGGATGGGTCCATTGGAATTGCCGTATCAGACGGGGAGCATTCATGTTGGACACCGGCTCCCATGTCCGTTCGTTGGGCGAATAACCTTTCCACTCCACCAGATATTGTAGACGGCCTCTTCTATATCTTGAGTCACAGATCCTGGAGACTTCAAATTCAAATTGGTTATTGATAAGGAGTGGAGGAGGCCGGAGAGCTGACCTGGTTGATTGTTGAAATGGTTTCAATAAGGATGAATGGAAAACAGGATAGATTCTTCTCCAAGATTCTGGTAATCAGAGTCTGAAGGCCACAGCGTTGATGATTTCCGTCACGGTGAATGGTCCATAATAGTGTGGTGCCAGCTTGTTGGGCCTCAGATGTCTGGGCAAGTATCGAGAAGAGAGAAAGACTTTATCTCAAGTAGCATAGGAAGGACCAGGTCGCCGTTTGGTATCAGCATATATTTTTATGTTCATCCTGGCCTTTTTTAAATGTTTGTGTACTGAAACCAATTGCATAATCCAAGAATCTACTGATGGAGTGAGTGTGGTATGAGGCAAAAGCGTGGGTAGAACCGTCGGATTAAACCCTTGATTGCAAAAAAAGGGGCTTGTCTTGGTCGTAGAGTGAGTTGTTGTAGGCAAATTCAGCTACTGAAATTAATAACGACCAGTTGTCCTGGACTTTCTAAGCAAAGCACCGTAAATACTGTTCAAGGGTTTGATTTACCCTTTCAGTTATGTCATTTGTCTGAGGATGATATCCAGAAGACAAAGCACGTTGAATACCTAACTGCTGACAAAGGTGTTCCCAGAACCTGGAGATGTATTGGGGTCCACGGTCTGAAATTATCTTGGTAGGCAGACCATGTAATCGAAAGATGTGTGTACCAAAAATCCCTGCCATTTCTTGTGCCAAAGGTAACTTGAATAGAGCAGTGAAATTGGCCATGTGAGAAAACAGGTCTATAGTAACCATTATGGTGGTATGACCTTTGGAAGGAGGAAGATCCACAATGAAATCTGTGGCGATCATTTCCCAGGGTCGAGACGGCAGGTCAGGTAGATGGAGTAACCCTGCTGGTTTCCTGTTATCGGTCTTGTTCTGGTTGCAGACTGTACAGGCTTGTATGTATGCACGCATGTCTATGATCATTCTAGGCCACCAAAAGTTTCTCCGGATTGTTTGAAGTGTGGCCTTGATTCCATGATGGCGGAATGAAACGTGTCATGAGAAAGGTTCATTATCTTGGTTTGAGTGTTCTGAGTAGGGATAACCAGATTCTTATCCTTGAAGAGGTATCCGTCCTTGGCAGAGCCCAGTGGTAGTTTTTTGAGTAATCTTTCCAAATGTCTGAAGTCGGAGTCTCAGAGCGTATGATATCCAAAAGCGAGTTGGCCTGGGCTATGAACACTCTGTAAGGAAACATCTTTGGAAAGGTGTGCGCTTCTTCTGGCACGTAATTTGGTCGTCTGGAGAGAGCATCAGCGATCACGTTGGATGGTCCGGGAACATGTTGAATATGGAACTGGTATTGGGCGAAGAAAAAGACCCAATGTGCTTGGCGGCTATTTCTACATTCCATTGACTGTAAAACCTGGAGGTTTCGGTGATCAGTCCGCACTAGCACGGGATGTTTGGCGCCCAAAAGGAGGTGGTGCCAATCCGTGAAGGCTTGTCTTGTCGAATGGCGAGCAGTTCCTTTTCCAGGACCGAATAATGTGTCTCACTAGGATGTAAAGTCTGTGTCAAATAGGCAATGGGGTGTTCATGTCCATCTTCTGCTTCCTGATTTAGTACTGCCTTGATTGCGTATTCTGAAGCATCTGTCTCTACCAAGAAGGGCTTAGTGGTATTTGGTTGAGCCAGGATGGGTCCATGAGTAAAGTGATGTTTAAGTTTCTGAAAGGCGGCTTCTTGTGTTGTTGACCCGTGAAAAGGAATGTCTTTCTTAAGCAGGCTGACAATGGGTTGCACTATAGATGAAAATGTTAGAATGAATTTCCTATAGAAATTAGCAAGTCCTAGGAATGACTGTACTTGTTTAATTGGGGATGGAGCGGACCAGGAAAGGATAGCTTCGACCTTGGTTGGGTCCATTGCTACCCTTTGAGGGCTCAGAATGAATACTAAGTACCGAACTGTGGACACGTGGAAAATACATTTCACGGGTTTGGCCAGCAGATGGTGGTCTTGTAACCGTTGCGAAACCAAGGTGACATGTTCCTGATGTAAGGCTGGGTTATGTGAGTAAACCAAAATGTCGTCTAGATAGACAATCACAAAGAGGAACAACACGTCGGAGGAAACTCAGTCCATAAAGCGTTGGAATACAGCAGGAGCGTTGGCAAGGCCAAATGGCATAACTAGGTATTCGTAATGGCCAAAAGGTTTTCGAAAGGCAGTCTTCCATTTGTCGCCTTCCTTTATGCGAATCAAGTGGTAGGCACCTCGTAAATCCAGTTTGGTGAAGATCACTGCTCCACGTAGGGCCTCCAAAATGTCTGAAATGAGTGCTAAGGGGTATTGGCCCTTAAGGGTACACTTATTCAGTCCCCGGTAATCCAAGCATGGACGAAGTTCCTTAGTGTCCTTTTTTGGAACGAAGAGCAAAGAGGTTCCAGCAGGGGATTTGGAAGGACAAATGGTTCCGTTGGTTAGATAGGTGTCTAAGTATTCACGCAGGGCAGTTTTCTCGGGCTCTGACAGAATGAACATCCTCCCAAAAGGTATGACAGCATCTTCTTCTGTATCAGTAGCGCAGTCTTCATGTCGGTGAGGAGGTAGAGACTGTACTATGGCAGAGGAAAACACATCTGAAAACTGATGGTATACTTCAGGTACCTGTGTGATGCTAGAAACTGTAATGGTTCGCGCATCCGCAGACATTTTTCCAATGAAATGTTGACTTTTCGCAGAAAGACAATGTGAAAGGCAAAACTCAGATCCCAGGAATAAAGATCCCGCTGCCCAGTTGATGTATGAATTATGTTTCTGTAGCCAGGGCATGCCCAGAACCATTGGGTAATGAGCTGCCTTTATTATATCAAAGTGCAGTAGCTCTTGATGGTTGTGAATGGAAAGTAATAGCTCTGAGGTTTGTTGGGTTATAGGTCGTGAGGACAGAGGTTTCCCATCTATCCCTTCCACCACCTGGAAGACGTTCTTAGTTTCTCACGGAATTTGATGTCTCTGTGCCCATTCGTCATCTAGGAAGATCCCCATGGGTCCACAAGTCACCAAGGCCAGGATGGAAGAGATTTCCCTGTTGTGTGTAGACAGGGACACCTGGAGAAGCACCAAAGAGCTCTTCAGGGATGAGTCCAAGGTTATAGGAGATTCGGAGCAGGAACCATTCTCCCGAAGCTGAGCTTCATTCAGGATCGGGAGCTGGAGTTTCCCAAACATCTTGGAGGAGCTATCGGGCAGTTTCTTACTAAATGTTTGTCTGAAGCACAATACATACACAGCCCACTGTTGATACGACGGGTACTTTCTTGGGAAGTGATGGTACCCTGCAAGGAACCCAGCAGTATGGGCTCCGGCTCAGCAGGGTTTGAAGTTGAAGTTTCTTTAGGACTCGTGTATTCGGCTGAGGGTCTTTGTAGAGGACTCAGTGTCTTCCTTTTTCAGCTTTTCTTTCTTGTATCCTGAAGTCGATTTCTAAGGACAGATCTAGGAGGGCCTGGAAGGATCCTGGTCGGGCTACTCTCGCCAATTCATCCTTGACCTCTTCATTTAACCTGCACCGTAACAAGGTAAAGCAAGCTTCAGTGGTCCAGTCAGCATCTTTAGCCAATTGCTTGAAGCGGGTCACATAAGTCAACATGTCTTGGTTTCCCTGCTGGAATTCCAGTAATTTTTCTTGGGCGCAATACATCTGTTCTGGACGATCGAACATGGCCTTAAGGGCAGTAACAAACTCGTCATAGTTGTCAAGTGACGAATCCCCAAAGGGGTTGCCCAAGCCAGTGCATTGCCGGAATGTGTGGGATATCATGAACCCCACCTTAGCCATGCAGGTGCAAAGATAGTAGGGTTTAAATGTAAAATGTACCAGGCATGAATCAAGGAAGGAGCGTAATGCTTTCGGATTGCCATAGTATTTGTCCAAAATGCCTCCTACAGATGCACATTCCTGATAAGACGAATCCCTAGACAGAACAAGTAGTTTTAAGGCTGCATTTTCAGCCTTGAGGTTCTGAACCTCTGTAGACAGTTCCTGCATTCCTCTCATGAGGTCTTGTACAGCAGCCCCCATTGTCGGAACAGTATTAGGTTGTTGGCGTCTTAAACTGTCAGAATCCAAGTCCTCAGATTCTTGGCTCTCCTGTTTGTTCCTTACTGTCTTTTTCCTGGTGTTTACAGGTTTTTTCTTCTTGGAGGTGCGGGTCTTGTAAAGGTATGGTCGTGTTTCCGCTGAAGCCAGTCGGCAGGCAGGTAGCAAGCAGCGAAGTCCGAGGCTCCTGCCTGCGGAGGAGACGTGGATTCGGATAGCGTTCAAAGTTCCAGGAAGGATCCAGGAGGGGTCGAGGAAGAGTGAACCCTAAACCAGGAATGGCCGAAAAACGGCTCACGCAGCTCCGCGGTAGCAGAGGTATCGAAGGACCACTCAGGAGGAGGATAACAGGAAGGGGGGGAAAGAGGAGTTCAGGATAATGCCTAACTAGTAACGAAGGCAAAATGAGGACAAGGGAGCTAGGTAAACAACTTGCCAGGATGAGGAGTACAGACAAGCGTAGCATTGGGGGTAGGCTCTTAGTGTAAGCACCCAGAGAGGAAACTGTCCCTACACTAAGAGCCTACCCCCATGGGGTAAGCCATGTCAACAGGTCCATGGTGATGGCATCAGACCAACGGGGAACTATCACAAGAAATTCCTGCTTCTTCAAGAAGATTGATACCCGAGATCCTCGGGGAGAGCCTGCCGTAGGAGTGTCTCTGGCTTGAGCCTCGACGAGTGTGCCGATGCATGAAGAGGACTCTGGGGCCCCTGAATCTGAGGGATGCAGCCCTGACAACGGGCATGAGGAAGGACGTTACCCCCGCCGTGAAGGCCAGAGATGTCCGGCCAGGTTCAAGGATTACATTTTGGACCCTAGTTAACTATGACCAGAAGTGGACGGTAATTGCCCATGTTGGGCTGTGAGTTCGTTTGGTGCATTATGTGCCTGTTATATATGTCATGTTGACAGCGAAGTTATGGAAGTTTTGCACGCTTTGTTTGCTATGAAAAAGGAGGGATGTGATGGAGTCACGTTTGTGCGCGCATGCTTGACGACAATGTTTGCCGTTGCGCATGCGCGGTGGAGTAAAGGGGCAGCCTGGGCTAGGCAGAAGCCGCCGGGAACCCGTAACAAGCAGACCTGTGACTGCATGTTTATTAAGGTACAGGTGGGCTGGGCCAGTTCACGGAGGGGACCCGGGGCACAACCAAACATTTAACAATGTTCTTTTGTAAGAATTCTGCTCCTTGGCCGCGGATTGCTCTGTTTGTTAATTACATTGTTTTGAATGTAATTAGTTTTTTCACTGGCAGCCAATGTAGCATCTTTAGCACTGGAGTGATGTGGTCCCATAGTGAAAGTTCGAGAAGTCTGGCTGCTGTGTTCTGTATACGTTGCAGGGTCTTCAGTAGATCATCCGGCATTCCGGGGTATAGGCTGTTGGCATAGTCTATCCTGGACATGATGAAAATTTTTGATTTTGTGGAGGTGGAAGAAGCATTTCTTGATTATTACGTTTACTTGCGGTTATAGGGTTAGTTGTCCATTAGGTTTCCAAGGTTTTTGGCGATTTTGGATAGCGTGGGCACTGTTCCTAGTTCTGTGGGCCATGGGATCTATTAGTTGCTTCCTTGGTTTTTGGATATAATCATGATTTCCGTCTTGCCCGGGTTGATTTTGATGCTGTTTGTATTCATCCATTCGCAGAGTTCTTTGAGACAGTCTCTTAGCGTTGTGTTCTCCTCTTGTACATCTTTGATTTTGTAGATGATTTGGGTGTCCTCTGGATAGTTGTAGCAGGTGAGGCCATGCCTTTTGATCAGGTTGATTAGTGGATTCATGTAGATGTTGAAGAGGAGTGGTGATAGGGAGGATCGTTGTGGTACTCCACAGGTGGTGTCCCGCAGCGCGGATTTAAATGGTTTTACCCATACTGTTTCTGTTCTTTCGGCTAGGAAAGATTTAATCGAGAGCAACACTGTGTCGATGATCCCTATTTCTTCCAGTCTCTTGATGAGGATGTTATAGCTGACTGTGTCAAATGCTGCGGAGAGGTCGAGTAGTATCAGTGCCAGGTTTATGTTGGAATCTGTGTTGATTTTTAAGCCATCCCAGATAGAGAGAAGTGCTGTCTCTGTTCCTCTCATGAATTTTAAGCCGACTTGTGCCTGGTCCAATAGTTGGGTTGTTTTCTACATGTTGCAGAGTTTGTTTGTAGACATAGGTCTCTAGTAGTTTTGTCATATATGGAATGTTTGATATCGGTCTGTAGTTGGAGAGGTCTTCCACATCACCTATTGTATCCTTTTGAGTGCTTTGATGTGTGCAGCTTTAGAAACCTGCAGTACTCACCCCATTGAGAGCGAATGGTTGGAGAGGTTTCTGTGGCATTCCAAATGTGTGCCCTGTGTAAGGATTGATTTATAGATGTCTGATGGGCAGGGGTTGATTAGGGAGCCTGCTTTGCTGCTTTGTTTCACCAGCTTCAGGAATTTCTCCCCTGATATTTGGGTGAAGCTTTGCAGTTTGTTCTGTGGTTCCGAGATAGGTGGAGCATGGTGCACAGTCTGGTTGACTGGTCAGTTTTGTATGATCCAATGTATGTCAGTGATTTTATTTTTAAAGTGGTCTGCAAGATCATCACATCGTTTTTGTGAAGGTACCATTGTGTTATTGCATCCAGGTAGATTTCTCATCTCATTTACGATGTTGAATAGTTCTTTCTGGGTGTTGGTGGTTTTTGTGATTCGGTTGTCATAGTATTTCTTTTTGGCTTTGAGAAATTCCTTTTTGTATGCTCGGATTTGTTTTTTGATAGTTTATTCTTTTTGTCTGGTTGTACATTTTTCCTCCATTCTAGTTCAAGTTTCCAGTTAATTGTTTCATTGTGTTGAAGTGGGGTATAAACCATCTTGCCACTGCTTTCTTTTGTGATGGGATGTATGTTTTTTCCGGGGACATGCTGTCTATTGTTTCGGCGATCCATTTCTGGATTAGGTCTGCTTTTTCATCTAGGTCAGTTCCGTCCAGGGTTGCGGTTGATGTATTTGAGTATTTCAGTTGTTCTTTTAAGGTACTATTTTTGATGGTATTCCAGTTTCTTTTTGAGATTGTGGGGAGCTTTTGAGGTTGTTTGGGTGCTTTAGCTGGTAGTTGGATCACGAACAGTATGATGAGGTGTTCGCTCTATAGTATTTGTATTGGCGGCGCACTTGAGATCAGTTTTTTGTTGGTGAATATTGCCTTGAGGGTGTGTCCTGCTGCGTGTGTCGCTCCTTTAACCATCTTTCATAGTTTCATTGTCTAAAGCTGCTTGATAAGGGATTTTTCTGAGTTTGCATTCTCTTCTTCAAACCATATGTTGAAGTCCCCGAGGATTATCAGGTGATCGTGTTTGATGGCCAGGTTTGTGCTGGCTTCGATTAAGTTGTCTCCAAAGTTTGTGTCATAGGTCGGTGGTCCATAGATGAGTATGAATGTGAGGTTTACTTTTGAGTTCGCTGTCAGTTGAAGGACAAGAGATTCGCAGTTTCTGATGTTCAGCGGGTCCTCGGTTTTTATTTTCAGGTGTTCTTTGTAGGCTATTGCAAGTCCTCTTTCTCTTTTTCCTTTTCTGTTTACCTGTGTGCATTTGAAGTAGTCAGGTAGACAGCTGTGTAGTGTGACTTTGTAGTTGTCATCTAACCAGGTTTCTGTGATGAATAATATGTCTATTCCACCGTCGTAGAGTAGCTCGTAGATCTCTGTAGCGTGTTTTGGACATTGATCTTGCGTTGATTAGATTGCAATGTATTCTTTTTAATAGTGCTTTGCATTGTTCTTGGTTTTGCCTTATGGTGGTTTTGTTGATGAGTTTCCTCATTACTCTCAGGATGTGAGGTGTGTTCAGTAGAGTCTGTAGGGTCTGTTTCGTCATTGAGTAGATAGGCTAGGTTTCGGATTGGGTTCCTGACTTTTTCTGGTTCCTCTTCTGTTTCTCGTTGCTGCCCTAGGGTTTTGGTGATATATGGAGTTAGGTTGTAATTTTCCCTCTTGTTCCTTCCAGATGTTTCTGGTCTTTTCCTATGTGGTCCTGGTATCTTGCTGAAGTATCTAGCATCGTTGGTGGCCATAAAGAGTTCAGGTGGGTGGTCCGTCACGAGGTACAGTGTTATGTATAAAGATTTTTCCTTTCTTTTAGCGTTTGTGCATGCTTATGGGTGTGTGTTCCGCTGCCATGTCTGCGTTTGTTTGTGTGGAGCCATGGTGTGGTTCCATTTGATTTCTTCTAGCTTTCTCTTACCTGTACTTGTTCTGTGTCGTGGCATATTGTAGTCCTTTGGAGTCTTCTAGTTCAATGAGTTTGCATTATTGGGTTTGGTTCGTAGGGGCTGATGACCACCAGCAACACTTTTCCTGAGTTTTGTTGGGGTTGTGGCTGTCCTTCGACTTCTTTGTAGTTTTTGGTGGCCTGTGGTAATGAACGTGGTGCCATGGTCGGGCAGGGGGAGGGGGATATTGTGGTCTGGTAGCTAACAGATTGGGTAGGGTGGGGATTATAAGGCAGGGTGGATGGTTCATCAATTTGTGGCTGCCTTTCTCCTTCCCACTAACATCCCTAGCTACCCCTAGATTCTAAGTATTGTTGGGGTGGTGGAGCACCTATAGTTGCGGTCCCTTAGTGTGCAGAGACTTAGTTCTGATGTTGTTTCACTCAGAGCACAGTTGTAATGTTAGAGAGCAGTTTGAGCTGGACCCAGCAGAGGCGGTGGAGCTCCTAGAGCTGGGAGCACAGTGCTGGATGGAGGAGTGGATGTCTAGATTCCTGGCCTTTCTCCCCTTTTAGGATTCTCAAACTTAGGTGTTTTTTCCCTGTGTTTATAATATGCACTGTATCAGTATTTAAAAAATTGCATTGTGAAATACCAGGCCTTTCTCCCCTTATAGGATTCTCAAACTTAGGTGTTTTTTCCCTGTGTTGTTATAATATGAACTGTATCAGTATTTGAAAAATTGCACTGTGAAATACCAGGCCTTTCTCCCCTTTTAGGATCCTCAAACTTTTTTTTAAACAATTTTTATTAGTTTTGTTTCAACAAACAACAACCAAACTTGCAGTACTTATTACAGTATTTCAATTCACACAATTCAAACAATGTCTACTGCGTTTCCCGCTCCCCCCCCCATCCGAGCCTATACTACTCCATGATCTGCTTCTTCGTCTCAGGGTTCCTTCTCCTGTGTTCTCTACTGGGTCCTGGTCGCTCAGCCAGTCCTGAGCGGGTCCAAACAGAGTGGCTATTAAATGTTTCCAGGCTGTCATAGTTTCTGCTTCTTCATCCCCTCCCATATTACTAGCTTCATGCCATACCACTGTTTCGGCTTCCGCCCATTTCTGAAGGTCTTTCCACCATACTTCTACCCTTGGTCTGTGGCATGCCTTCCATCCCATAGCAATTCTACACTTCGCAAGTATATATGCCAAATACTTTAGTTTACTTACATGTTTAAGCTTACATGGTCTGGGAAACCCCCCTAACAGACATGCCCAAGCTATTTCAACATTTAACTTAACCTCTTTTTCTTCCAATCTGTGGGCTACTTTACCCCAAAATTTCTCAATTTCTGGGCACACCCAGAACATATGCGTCATCCCGGCGTTTGCCTCGCCACATTTGGGGCAAGTTTGACGTTCTGCATTTTTAAATCTAGCTATCCTCTGGGGTGTCATATAAACCCTATGGGTGATATACAATTGTATTTGCTGTGGCCTCGCATTCCTTGACACTTTCTTATGGTACCCCTGGGCCCGCTCCCACATCCCATCACTCATTGGGGCACCCACTTCTTCCTTCCAGTCCTGTCTCAGATGTACCACTTCCTTCCCCACTTTGGACATCACCAACTCGTATATTCTGGATATCTCATGCCCTCCCTCTGCTATATCATACATCATTTCTATGGCAGCGTCTGTTTGTTCCCCTAATTCTAATTCAGACCATGCCTCTTGGATGCGCCGCACCATCCTATGTTATGTAATATATTGCCCAGTGTGCAACCCCGTTTACTCCACCAACATCCCAAATTCTTTTATCCTCCCCTTTTCCCATATGTCTCCCACTGTTGCTATCCCTACTGGTTCCCAATGTTTCCTGATCATCTTCATTAATTGGCCTTCTTTTCCCGTCAATGCTACAAGTGGCACTTGTGGGGAACACGGGGCTGGGTTCCCCATTACCTGACAGGCTCTATGCCATATTGTCCATCCTAATATCATCATCTTTGGGCACTCTTTCATGTCTGATTTGGGCAGCCATATCATTTCTTTCAGGAAGAAAGGGGGACATTCTGAGGTTGGGTCCTCTGATAGCCACTTTGCCACATATTGTAATTGGCTCGCTAGATAGTAGACCTCGTAGTTTGGCAGTTTTATACCCCCCTTTGTCATACGAATTTTGTAACTTCCAGAGGGCAATTCTGTTCCTCGTCCCGTGCTAGAGAAATTCCCTACATATGCTATGTATCCTGGTAAAAAATCGCCTTGGTATCAGATATGGTATATTCCCGAAACAATGCAACAGTCTAGGCAGAACTACCATTTACAGCAATGCTCCTCTCGCCATCATCGCCAAGGGAAGCTTTACCCAGAACTTCATGCTGCTTTCGATGTTCCTGACCGCTTTCTCTGTGTTATGTTGATGCTCTGCGTCCACCGTATGGTAAATGTTTATCCCCAAATATCTGAACGTGCTCACCTCCCATGGTATTTGGAGAATCGGTAATTGATCTTGCGGGATCCCAATATACCTACCTAGCGGAAATATGCATGATTTTTTGGGGTTTACTGCTATGCCTGATAGCATCGAAATCGAATCACCTCCAAGATATATTGGAGGTTTTCTTCAGGGTATTGTAAATATAACAGCATGTCGTCTGCATACAAAGAGACCAGGTGCGACTCCCCTTTTATGTTAATCCCTATTATGTCATACTGCTGCCTTAAATATATCAGATAAAAAACAACAGGTTATTAAATATATCGCCTGGGGCTCTAGTGCTAAGATATACAGCATAGGGGACCACAGGCATCCTTGTCTAGTACCCCTGCTTAATTGCCACCTTTTCTATTTATTATTGTAGCCGTTTTGTATGTTTGTTTGTTTATTTTATTTGTATAGCGCTCCAGACCCAGGGGCATATGGGGTATATAACTCTAGCTAATGGTGTGCTAAATAATAGATGGACCCATCTCAGTCACCCAGGCCCTATCCCATAACTGGACAGGGTTGCAAACATCCAAGGCCATTTGACTAAATCAAAGGCTTTTATCGCATCCAAGGATACGATTGCCATTTCGCCAGCGTCCTCTTTCGTGTGTTCTATCACTCGATGGAGTCGCCTGAGGTTGTTGGATATATTCCTATGTGGAACATACCCAGTCTTATCGGGGTGTATTAGTTTAGTAATGATCCATCTCATTCTGTTTGTCAGAACCGCCGTGAGCATTTTGCTATCTTGATTAAGCATTGACAGTGGCCTGAATGATCCGCAATCCCTGCCAGGCTTATTGGGTTTAGGGAGCGGTATGATAATCGCTTCTCTCAGAGACTCTGGCAATGTTCCTGTTTCGTATGCCTCATTTAGCATTTTTAAAGCGGGGGAAGCACCTCCTTTCTATACATTTTGTAGAATTCACTAGGGAGTCCGTCAGCCCCCGGAGTTTTGCTGGTGGGTAGCTGTACTACCACCTCTTCTAATTCCTCCATGGTGATCGGGGCATCTAAATCCTCTCGCTCCTCCACGCTAATCGACACTATCGGTATTGGTCTCAAAGTAGCTCGTTATTTCTTCTCTTAAATCCTCCCTGAACATTGTATCTTTTAGCGCCTCTGCTCTGAGGCGCCACATTGGTATCCTTGCTCTTGGGGGCTGGCATTGCCATATTAGGACCAATGGCGAGTGGTCTGATAAGACCCTTGCTTTGTATTCCATCTGTACTGTTTCTACCATTAGTTCCTGTGTGACAAACATATAATCCAGCCTGGTGTATAGGTTTTGTGGGGCAGAGTGATGTGAATACTGTCTGTCCTGCGGGTAGCGCACTCTCCATGCATCCTCAAACCTCAAATCTGTCAACAACGACTGCAACGCCCTAGCAGCCGGGGAGGGTCTGTCTATTTTATTATCTGATCTGTCCATTTTAGGGTTTAGTGTACAGTTAAAGTCCCCTCCCCAGATCACCGCCCCTCCTACGTACATGCTCATTTTGGTGTACAGAGTCTTAAAATAGGCCGCCGTTTCCTGGTTTGGAGCATATGTATTTATTATGCTTATTTCTTTATTTTTGACTAGCCCCCTTATTACAACCATCCTCCCATCTGCTTCCACTGTGGACTGTAATAACTGGAATGGGACATGCAGCGCTACCCAGGTAATCAATCCTCTTGCGTAAGCTGAGTATTTTGCACCAACAACAGTTCCCTTCCATTTTTTCGGGATCACCTCTAATCTTTCTTTTGTGAGGTGAGTCTTTTGTATCAGGGCTATGTCTATCTTCTGCCTGCGCAGGTACATCATTACCTTATTTCTTTTTAAGTAGCTATTGAGCCCCCTCACATTACAGGTAATTATTTTAAGATCCCCCATGATTCGATAACCTCCTGCTCCCCTCCTCTACCTTCATTTGCATATTGGTGTATAGATATAGGCCCGGTCCCCAACTAACATTGTCACACCCATCTCCCCAACTCCCTTCCCAACTCCCTTCCCACCCCTCTCCCCACCCTGCCCCAACTGAATATTCAACCTGCTACTGCTCCTCCCACCTCCCAACTGTTGCCCAGCTCCATCCCTGGATCTCAGGCACCCCCGCATCTAGCCCCTTTCCCGGTGATTGCCCGTACTCAGGGCTCAGCAGGGAGATATCGCCCTAGTGGCTCTTCTCTTTACTCTAACTACTGGGGGTAGTTTGTCTCCTTCCTGTATCTCCTGCATTGACCATCATACTAAGCGCGCTTGTCGCTAACCTCTGATTTGTGCAATCTATATTCTAGTCCAGCAAGCCCATATATTGCACATTGTGGTCGATTGGCACATCATGTTTATCTGCGCTCATTATTATACTCCTCCAATGTCTTCGCCCCAGACACCCTCATACCCCACTACATCTGGCATAGCATTATATCACTTATCGTGTTCATCTCGCTTCTGCTCATCTTCACGCTACGGGCAGCCCTGGGCGTCTAGCCAGTTTGTCGCATCTTCCGGGGTGTCAAAAAAGTATGCTTTGGCTCTGTGTAAAATCTTGAGCTTTGCGGGATACAAGAGCATATATTTAAATCCGGCGATGCGCAATCTCCTTTTTATCGCTGCGTATCCGTAGCGTTGTCTTTGCACCTGCATAGTGTAGTCGGGTTATGCGGTGATGGTTGCTGATGCCCTTGTTATTGTTCCTCCTTTCCTAATAAATTCCAGGATCTTCTCCCGATCCCTATAGTTCAGGATCTTCGCTATGATTGCACGTGGAGGGGCCCCGGGTTGTGGTTTTCTTGACAGGGCTCTGTTTGCATGTTCGATCGCGAACCCCTGGGAGAGCCTGCCGGCTCCTATTTCCTGGATAATCATGTTCTCCAAATAGTCTGTAGGGTCTTGGCCTTCTTCTCCCTCCGGTAGGCCGACCACGCGTATGTTATTGCATCTCGCTCACCCTTCGGCCTCCTCCACTCGATTGTCCAGGTTGGACACCTGTTGTTTTAGAATGTGGACCTCCTTGGCATTATTGGTGCTGGTGTCAGTGTTGCTTTGCACAGCGCTCTCTAGGCTAGTCGTCCTTTCTGCAAGCGTTCTCACATCCTGTCGCAATAAATTGACTTCTATCCCTACTGCGTCAATTTTGGTATTCAGCGTTGCTTTCATATCCGCCATCGCTATACCCCACGAGGATTTTAGTTCCTTGATGGCTGCGAGGATTGCCTGGTCCTCTTTCAACGGGGCAACATCTGCTGGTGTAGTAGCCAAGGTTTGCACTGGGGTGGACGGGGGCTGCTGCGACTTGGTGAATATGTCTATTGTTGGCTGTTTGGCCTTCGCTTTTCCTCCCTTTGAAGCCATTGCACCACCCGGTCTCTGCACTAGGTTGTGTTTTCTTGGCAGTGTTTGGGGTCTTGTGCCACCCCTCGGCCTCTTCTTTGTAACTGTGGGCTCCTTATTGCGCTGCCCGCCATGTAATTGCTTAATATTCTAATCCGCCGAGTGGGGAGTTTACATGCTGTTTCTGCGTGAACCGCCGAGTCTCCTATCGGGTGTAGAGGGCCCTCAAACGTCTATGGCATGTGGTCGTACCACCGGCCAGACACCACCTCCAGTGCGCCACTGCCACACCAGTGCTCCACTTCCATAGTGCCCGCGGTCGCCTCCGTGTCCTCTTACCCCGCAGACCTCTGCATGCTTTTGGTGTCTCCTGTTCTCATCAACTCACGCTGTGCCCTGTTGGGCACATTTATCCTCAGGTGTCTTAATGTCTATGGCTTGATCTCATCACCTGCAAGACACCACTTCATGTGGGCCACTGTCATACTCCAGCTCCACTTTCACTTTGCTATTGGTCACTCCTGTGTCCTCTCGCCCTGCTGGCCTGCGCATTCTTTGGGTGTCACTTGTTGACCATCAGCCCACATTTGCCCTATTGTGCACATCTGTTTTCCTTTCAGATCACGTACAGCGTTGGCTTGTATGCTATAATGTATCTAGCAGCGCTTTCTTTTATTTATTTCTTTTATCTGCCTCTACTAGCATCCATGGAGCGCCGCTAGCACACACAGATGTCCCCAATCTTGCTGGCCCACGCCATGCCTTATTTAATCATGTCTATCTTTTTTCAGCTCTTGCAGCGAGTTTGTGCGGCTGCTATTATGTATCCAGTTCAGCTTCTAGTTAATTTCGTTTCTCAGATGCCGCTGCTGATCTCAATTGCATTTGAGGCACTTGTTCCTGTCCGTTGGGTCCGTGTACACAATCTTCTCGGTGTGCCCGTCTCCATTTGTTTCATTCGTTGGCAAGCTGGTGGCATGCTTCCACACCCGCACAGCCTGCTCCATCTTGCAGCTCCTGATTAGTTTTATTGTTTATTGTATTTTCCCCGGTCTCGCATGCCCCTTTCCAGTGAGCCCGCTCGGGTCCCATACATAGATGCACCAGCGGGCCACGGTCTCATGCATTCTAACTGGTGGGTTCACGCTCTGACCCGTCCGCTCGCCTGGCAAGCGCTTCTTCGACTTTGGATGTCGGGGGTTGCAGTCGCATTCAGTGGATCTCTGTCTTTTGCCGATTAGGCGGGTTCGAGGTCAGCGCCCTCCACATACCTCATGAGCTGGCCTCACTCTGCACTGCTGCTGTTGTTCCCCATCATTCCACTCTTCCTGTAATGAGCGGGGTCCGCTTCGCTAGACGGTGGCACACTTCCTCAATATCTCGTTGCGGCCGCTCCGAGGGCAGCCCTTGGTTCTCAGATGGGCGCCATTTTCTATCCTACGCCGTCCTTATCTTGTTAACTCGTTCAGTTCATATTTCACCATTCCGTTATGCGAATCTCTATGGATCTTCGACCGCTGCATGCCTCACATTTACGCACAACGGTAGCTTCAAAACGGCATCACTCTGCAGGCTCTGAGTGCATTTTCCTTCAGGATCTATAACGGATCAGCAGGAGCACAGAGAGAGTACGCCTTAGTCTGTGGCCATGTAGCCATGCCCCCCCAGGATCCTCAAACTTAGGTGTTTTTTCCCTGTGTTTATAATATGCACTGTATCAGTATTTAAAAAATTGCATTGTGATATACCAGGCCTTTTTCCCCTTGGTCTGTGGCATGCCTTCCATCCCATAGCAATTCTACACTTCGCAAGTATATATGCCAAATTCTTTAGTTTACTTACATGTTTAAGCTTACGTGGTCTGGGAAACCCCCCTAACAGACATGCCCACGCTATTTCAACATTTAACTTAACCTCTTTTTCTTCCAATCTGTGGGCTACTTTACCCCAAAATTTCTCAATTTCTGGGCACACCCAGAACATATGCGTCATCCCGGCGTTTGCCTCGCCACATTTGGGGCAAGTTTGACGTTCTGCATTTTTAAATCTAGCTATCCTCTGGGGTGTCATATAAACCCTATGGGTGATATACAATTGTATTTGCTGTGGCCTCGCATTCCTTGACACTTTCTTATGGTACCCCTGGGCCCGCTCCCACATCCCATCACTCATTGGGGCACCCACTTCTTCCTTCCAGTCCTGTCTCAGATGTACCACTTCCTTCCCCACTTTGGACATCACCAACTCGTATATTCTGGATATCTCATGCCCTCCCTCTGCTATATCATACATAATTTCTATGGCAGCGTCTGTTTGTTCCCCTAATTCTAATTCAGACCATGCCTCTTGGATGCGCCGCACCATCCTATGGTATGTAATATATTGCCCCGTGTGCAACCCCGTTTCCTCCACCAGCATCCCAAATTCTTTTATCCTCCCCTTTTCCCATATGTCTCCCACTGTTGCTATCCCTACTGGTTCCCAATGTTTCCTGATCATCTTCATTAATTGGCCTTCTTTTCCCATCAATGCTACAAGTGGCACTTGTGGGGAACACGGGGCTGGGTTCCCCATTACCTGACAGGCTCTATGCCATATTTTCCATCCTAATATCATCATCTTTGGGCACTCTTTCATGTCTGATTTGGGCAGCCATATCATTTCTTTCAGGAAGAAAGGGGGACATTCTGAGGTTGGGTCCTCTGATAGCCACTTTGCCACATATTGTAATTGGCTCGCTAGATAGTACACCTTGTAGTTTGGCAGTTTTATACCCCGTTTGTCATACTAATTTTGTAACTTCCAGAGGGCAATTCTGTTTCTCGTCCCGTGCCAGAGAAATTCCCTACATATGCTATGTATCCTGGTAAAAAATCGCCATGGTATCAGATATGGTATATTCTCGAAACAATGCAACAGTCTAGGCAGAACTACCATTTTCAGCAATGCTCCTCTCGCCATCATCGCCAAGGGAAGCTTTATCCAGAACTTCATGCTGCTTTCGATGTTCCTGACCGCTTTCTCTGTGTTATGTTGATGCTCTGCGTCCACCGTATCGTAAATGTTTATCCCCAAATATCTGAACGTGCTCACCTCCCATGGTATTTGGAGAATCGGTAATTGATCTCGCGGGATCCCAACATACCTACCTAGCGGAAATATGCATGATTTTTTGGGGTTTACTGCTATGCCTGATAGCATCGAAATCGAATCACCTCCAAGATATATTGGAGGTTTTCTTCAGGGTATTGTAAATATAACAGCATGTCGTCTGCATACAAAGAGACCAGGTGCGACTCCCCTTTTATGTTAATCCCTATTATGTCATACTGCTGCCTTAAATATATCAGATAAAAAACAACAGGTTATTAAATATATCGCCTGGGGCTCTAGTGCTACGATATACAGCATAGGGGACCACAGGCATCCTTGTCTAGTACCCCTGCTTAATTCCCACCTTTTCGATATTATTGTACCCATTTTGTTTGTTTGTTTGTTTATTTTATTTGTATAGCGCTCCAGACCCAGGGGCATATGGGGTATATAACTCTAGCTAGTGGTGTGCTAAATAATAGATGGACCCATCTCAGATACCCAGGCCCTATCCCATAACTGGACAGGGTTGCAAACATCCAAGGCCATTTGACTAAATCAAAGACTTTTATCGCATCCAAGGATACGATTGCCATTTCGCCAGCGTCCTCTTTCGTGTGTTCTATCACTCGATGGAGTCGCCTGAGGTTGTTGGATATATTCCTATGTGGAACATACCCAGTCTGATCGGGGTGTATTAGTTTAGTAATGATCCATCTCATTCTGTTTGTCAGAACCGCCGTGAGCATTTTGCTATCTTGATTAAGCATTGACAGAGGCCTGAATGATCCGCAATCCCTGCCAGGCTTATTGGGTTTAGGGAGCGGTATGATAATCGCTTCTCTGAGAGACTCTGGCAATGTTCCTGTTTCGTATGCCTCATTTAGCATTTTTAAAGCGGGGGAAGCACCTCCTTTCTATACATTTTGTAGAATTCACTAGGGAGTCCATCAGCCCCCAGAGTCTTGCTGGTGGGTAGCTGTACTACCACCTCTTCTAATTCCTCCATGGTGATCGGGGCATCTAGATCCTCTCGCTCCTCAACGCTAATCGACACTATCGGTATTGGTCTCAAAGTAGCTCGTTATTTCTTCTCTTAAATCCTCCCTGAACATTGTATCTTTTAGCGCCTCTGCTCTGAGGCACCACATTGGTATCCTTGCTCTTGGGGACTGGCATTGCCATATTAGGACCAATGGCGAGTGGTCTGATAAGACCCTTGCTTTGTATTCCATCTGTACTGTTTCTACCATTAGTTCCTGTGTGACAAACATATAATCCAGCCTGGTGTATAGGTTTTGTGGGGCAGAGTGATGTGAATACTGTCTGTCCTGCACTCTCCATGCATCCTCAAACCTCAAATCTGTCAACAACGACTGCAACGCCCTAGCAGCCGGGGAGGGTCTGTCTATTTTATTATCTGATCTGTCCATTTTAGGGTTTAGTGTACAGTTAAAGTCCCCTCCCCAGATCACCGCCCCTCCTACGTACATGCTCATTTTGGTGTACAGAGTCTTAAAATAGGCCGCCGTTTCCTGGTTTGGAGCATATGTATTTATTATGCTTATTTCTTTATTTTTGACTAGCCCCCTTATTGCAACCATCCTCCCATCTGCTTCCACTGTGGACTGTAATAACTGGAATGGGACATGCAGCGCTACCCAGGTAATCAATCCTCTTGCGTAAACTGAGTATTTTGCACCAACAACAGTTCCCTTCCATTTTTTCTGGATCACCTCTAATCTTTCTTTTGTGAGGTGAGTCTTTTGTATCAGGGCTATGTCTATCTTCTGCCTGCGCAGGTACATCATTACCTTATTTCTTTTTAAGTAGCTATTGAGCCCCCTCACATTACAGGTAATTATTTTAAGATCCCCCATGATTCGATAACCTCCTGCTCCCCCCCTCTACCTTCATTTGCATATTGGTGTATAGATATAGGCCCGGTCCCCAACTAACATTGTCACACCCATCTCCCCAACTCCCTTCCCAACTCCCTTCCCACCCCTCTCCCCACCATGCCCCATCTGAATATTCAACCTGCTACTGCTTCTCCCACCTCCCAACGGTTGCCCAGCTCCATCCCTGGATCTCAGGCACCCCCGCATCTAGCCCCTTTCCCGGTGATTGCCCGTACTCAGGGCTCAGCAGGGAGATATCGCCCTAGTGGCTCTTCTCTTTACTCTAACTACTGGGGGTAGTTCGTCTCCTTCCTGTATCTCCTGCATTGACCATCATACTAAGCGCGCTTGTCGCTAACCTCTGATTTGTGCAATCTATATTCTAGTCCAGCAAGTCCATATATTGCACATTGTGGTCGATTGGCTCATCATGTTTATCTGCGCTCATTATTATACTCCTCCAATGTCTTCGCCCCAGACACCCTCATACCCCATTACATCTGGCATAGCATTATATCACTTATCGTGTTCATCTCGCTTCTGCTCATCTTCACGCTCCGGGCAGCCCTGGGCGTCTAGCCAGTTTGTCGCATCTTCCGGGTCGTCAAAAAAGTATGCTTTGGCTCTGTGTAAAATCTTGAGCTTTGCGGGATACAAGAGCATATATTTAAATCCGGCGATGCGCAATCTCCTTTTTATCGCTGCGTATCCGTAGCTTTGTCTTTGCACCTGCATAGTGTAGTCGGGTTATGCGGTGATGGTTGCTGATGCCCTCGTTATTGTTCCTCCTTTCCTAAAAAATTCCAGGATCTTCTCCCGACCCCTATAGTTCAGGATCTTCGCTATGATTGCACGTGGAGGGGCCCCGGGTTGTGGTTTTCTTGACAGGGCTCTGTTTGCAGGTTCGATCGCGAACCCCTGGGAGAACCTGCCGGCTCCTATTTCCTGGATAATCATGTTCTCCAAATAGTCTGTAGGGTCTTGGCCTTCTTCTCCCTGCGGTAGGGCGACCACGCATATGTTATTGCATCTCGCTCGCGCTTCGGCCTCCTCCACTCGATTGTCCAGGTTGGACACCTGTTGTTTTAGAATGTGGACCTCCTTGGCATTATTGGTGCTGGTGTCAGTGTTGCTTTGCACAGCGCTCTCTAGGCTACTCGTCCTTTCTGCAAGCGTTCTCACATCCTGTCGCAATAAATTGACTTCTATCCCCACTGCGTCAATTTTGGTTTCCAGCGTTGCTTTCATAACCGCCATCGCTATTCCCCACGAGGATTTTAGTTCCTTGATGGCTGCGAGGATTGCCTGGTCCTCTCTCAGCGGGGCAACATCTGCTGGTGTAGTAGCCAAGATTTGCACTGGGGTGGTCGGGGGCTGCTGTGACTTGGTGAATATGTCTATTGTTGGCTGTTTGGCCTTCGCTTTTCCTCCCTTTGAAGCCATTGCACCACCCGGTCTCTGCACTAGGTTGTGTTTTCTTGGCAGTGTTTGGGTTCTTGTGCCACCCCTCGGCCTCTTCTTTGTAACTGTGTGCTCCTTATTGCGCTGCCCGCCATGTAATTGCTTAATATTCTAATCCGCCGAGTGTGGAGTTTACATGCTGTTTCTGCGTGAACCGCCGAGTCTCCTATCGGGTGTAGAGGGCCCTCAAAAGTCTATGGCAAGTGGTCGTACCACCGGCCAGACACCACCTCCAATGCGCCACTGCCACCTCCATAGTGCCCGCGGTTGCCTCCGTGTCCTCTTACCCCGCAGACCTCTGCATGCTTTTGGTGTCTCCAATGTTGCTGGCCCACGCCATGCCTTATTTAATCATGTCTATCTTTTTTCAGCTCTTGCAGCGAGTTTGTGCGGCTGCTATTATGTATCCAGTTCAGCTTCTAGTTAATTTCGTTTCTCAGATGCCGCTGCTGATCTCAATTGCATTTGAGGCACTTGTTCCTGTCCGTTGGGTCCGTGTACACAATCTTCTCGGTGTGCCCGTCTCCATTTGTTTCATTCGTTGGCAAGCTGGTGGCATGCTTCCACACCCGCACAGCCTGCTCCATCTTGCAGCTCCTGATTAGTTTTATTGTTTATTGTATTTTCCCTGGTCTCGCATGCCCCTTTCCAGTGAGCCCGCTCGGGTCCCATACATAGATGCACCAGCGGGCCACGGTCTCATGCATTCTAACTGGTGGGTTCACGCTCTGACCCGTCCGCTCGCCTGGCAAGCGCTTCTTCGACTTTGGATGTCGGGGGTTGCAGTCGCATTCAGTGGATCTCTGTCTTTTGCCGATTAGGCGGGTTCGAGGTCAGCGCCCTCCACATACCTCATGAGCTGGCCTCACTCTCACTCTTCGACCACTGCATGCCTCACATTTTCGCACAACGGTAGCTTCAAAACGGCATCACTCTGCAGGCTCTGAGTGCATTTTCCTTCAGGATCTATAACGGATCAGCAGGAGCACAGAGAGAGTACGCCTTAGTCTGTGGCCATGTAGCCATGCCCCCCCCAGGATCCTCAAACTTAGGTGTTTTTTCCCTGTGTTTATAATATGCACTGTATCAGTATTTAAAAAATTGCATTGTGAAATACCAGGCCTTTTTCCCCTTTTAGGATTCTCAAACTTAGGTGTTTTTTCCCTGTGTTTATAATATGCACTGTATCAGTATTTAAACAATTGCATTGTGAAATACCAGGCCTTTCTCCCCTTTTAGGATTCAGAAACTTAGGTGACCCCTCCAACCTGTCTCAAACCTGTGCGTTTTGAAAAACTCCTTTCTTGAGTGTTGTCGTCTGTCCTATTGCGCAAACCTGCCTGCCTCCCGCTGTCTGGTCTGCCTACTCCACTGACCTTCCCTAGTGTCTTCCCTTCCACCCTCCCCCTCTCCCACTTACTCTATGGTGCTCTCTGTCTCACCTATCTTTTCTACCTGCTTCTCTATTGACTATCCTGCTCTCCTCACTAAATCTGGTAGGAAAAAGTTTAAAAAGGACATCCTGGTCTCCAACCCAGGCCTCCCTATCGCCGACACCTACACCTGTGCCTCCTCCAAGGAAACTCTCACCGACATCCTCTTTGTCGTGCCTTCGCCAGACCTATTGACCCTTCATATGGTCTCTGTTCTCGCCCCTTTCTCCTCTTCTCCCATTAATGGTGGCACCTGCTGGGACGCCCTCCTGGCGTCCTTCCTTTCCTCTAAAGTCATCATTAATGTCTACTCCAATGGGACCGTCCTGGTCCAAGGCCCTCAGGCCAACCTTCACCTCTTTGATAGACGCTTCCCGCGCCTCATCAACTTCCTCTCTTCTCCTGCTGTCCCCTCTCCCTTTTCCTTGACTACCTCGTCTCCCCCTTCTGCCTCCTCCATGGCTACCTTGCCGTCCCCTTCCCTCTCTGCCCCCTCTCAGGCTCCTTCTACACCTCCGCAGGGCGTACCTCTGATCTGTACCCCTCCTCGAAAGTCTTTCAAGGATGGCAACCTTCTCCATCTTGCCACTCTAAACTCTCGCTCTGCTGTCAAACACTCCTCTGATATCTGCCGCCTTCTGGAAGAACTAGACCTTGATGTCCTCGGTCTCACTGAGACATGGTTCACGGCCATCTCTGTCACAAGCTTTGATTCGCTGTTACCTGACGGCTACAAGATCCTCTCTGCGCCAAGGGCCAACCGCTCAGGTAGGGGTGTAGCCCTGATCTTTCCAGAGTGGATTCCTGCCTCTGTCACTCCTACGCAGGCTTACTCCACTTTTGAATGCCTCGTCTGCAGGCTCTCTCTCTCCCCTAGCCACTCACTTACTATGGCTACTATCTATCGGCCACCTGGTCAGATTTCATCCTTCCTCTCTGAGGGGGCGGACCTCTCCTCACTCCTGGCCTCAACTACTCAACTCCTCCTTCTTGGAGACTTCAACGTCCCCCTAGATGCCTTCTGTCCTCCTTCTGGACTCTTTCGCGACCTCTGCGACTCTCTCTCACTCACTATTCACCCCTCTGGCCCGACTCATTCTGCAGGGCACACTATTGATGTTCTGATCTCCTCAGACCTTCCCCTCTCTGTCCCTCTCACCACTCCTCTCTCCTGGAGTGATCACTTTCTTCTCTCCTCTCACCTCACCCTCCCTACCCCCCCAGGCCAAGCCACTCCCATCACTGCCACCCACCTTCTTGGTCATCCGACCCATGAAGCGCGTGTCAGCTGAGGCTTTCACCGCCACCTTCACACCCCGCCTCCCCCTTGGCTTACTCTCATCCTGACACAGCCCTCTCCACTCTGCTATTTCTGATACTCTTGATATCCTTGCCCCTGTCATGAGAATCCGCCTGAAGCCCAAAGCCAAGTGCAACTCCTAGTACGACACAGACCTCGTCACCCTAAAACGCAAGTGTAGGGTGGCCGAGAGGAATTGGCGTGCTTCATGTATATCCTCTGACAAACTGGCCTGCTGCCTGCTGCAAAGGCAATACCGGCTCTCTGTCCTAACTAAGAAGAGAGCGCATATCCAAGCCAGCGTCTCTGCGGCATCTAACAACTCGGCTGAACTCTTTAAAATCTGCAAGGAACTGGCCAATCCTGCCACAGTCTCTACCTCTCCTGTCCCCTCCCAGGGCCACTGTATGGCACTGGCATCTCACTTCATCTCTAAAACTCAGGTCATCCTGCCCTCTTCCTGCTCCCACCTGTGTGGCTAAAAACCTCTGGGTCATCCTCGACTCTACACTCTCCTTCTCTCCTCACATCTCTGATGTCTCTAAGAAGTCACACCACCAACCACACCACCAACTGCACCTCCTCAGAGGTATTCTTACTTTCCTCTCCTTTCCCCAGTAGCTGACTGTCTCCAGAGCTCTGGTTCTCTCTAGGCTGGACTACTGCAACAGCCTCTTTCTAAATCTGCCTGCTTCTACTATCCGCCCTCTGCAACTTATCCAGAACAGGACTGCGAGACGTGTCCCTTGCCTCAAGCCCAGGAATCGTATCTCTCCACGACTGAAATCTCTACACTGGCTCCCTGTGGCTGCGAGGATTAAGTTCAAAACCTTCTGCATCATCCACAAGGCCTTCTGGGGCCTGGGGCCTCAATACCTTCAACTCTCTTTCCTAAATACCTTCCTTCTCGGGCTCTTAGCTCATCTGCCTCAAACTCCCTCAGGGTCAGTCGCTTCTCCAAGCAACGAGTTGGTGGTAGATCTCTTTCTTCGGCTGGGGCGTCCCTCTGGAACAGCCTCCCTGCCTCCCTGAAACTTGAGGAGAATCATCTTTGGTTGTGGAAGCACCTCAAAACCTTTCTCTTTGCTTCTGCTTTTTCTCCTCCTCTCCCTTGCTGACTTCCTGGATGACACTGACTTTGCACTGGTTGCCTGGCCGCCCTCTGATCTCGGGCCCAGGTCCCCTCCCCTACCAGTCGCACTCCTCCACTGCCCTCCTGGCAACCCCGCACTTGGGGATTGTTTCTGTATCCCTACAGTCCCACTACCAGCACTTGACATCTGTTGTCTGCACTTACCCTTGCACTTGCCACCTACTAGCCGTACTTTACCTATTGTTATTATTTTCTTATACCATGTACTGCACTGTCCTCTCCCCCTTCCCACCCTGCACTTCTCCCCCCTCTACTTCCCATGCACTTGCGCAATCTGATTGACACCTGGCCTAGTAGGATCGCTGTCTGTCTTCCCTCTGTTCCCCTCCCTTGCCTCGTCGCGCCTTGAAACACCTGTGTATAGGTGCGTTATAAATGCCATATCATATCATATCATATCATAGAGGGGGAAAAGGCCTACATTTCAAACACAACAGCAGCTGCAAAACACCTAAACCTGAGATTCCTGGATAGAGGAAATAATGCCTACATTTCAAACACAACAGCAAATGCAAAACACCCAGATTTGTGATACCTGGATAGAGGGAAAAACGCCTACATTTCAGACAACAGCAAACGCAAGAACAACCAGATTCGGGATTCCTGGATAGAGGGAAACATGTCTAAACTTCAAACACAACAGCAAATGAAAAACACCCAGAGCCGAGATTCCTGGATAGAGACTTAAATGCCAGATATGGCTAACAAACACAATTGGCCTAAATTCCAGATATGACTATCATGCAACTGTGGGCTACGTGCAGCAGACTACAAGCTTTTAGGTAATAAGAGTAATAAGAATGTTGGGGCAGTTTATTGGGGAGCAGTACTTGCTGTTTCCTTGCCCGGCTCTTGCTTACCTTATCAGTCGCTGCTGGTTGATGGCTGCGCTGCAGGCTCCGCTGGCAAACACTGGAAAACATGATCTGGGGCTGCTTCTGCAGGAGCTGCCTTTTGCCTCGGGCCTTTAGCTAAGGGCGGCAACGGGCAGTGGGCTTCCCTGGGAGGATGACTGACGAGGTCTCCACAAACCAATTGGAGCACGGTGGGTGGGAGAGGGAGGAGAGGTCTGGGGAAGAAGGACTCAGGCTGTGAGGGAGCGGGCAGTGGCACAAAAGTGCGCGGAGCACTAGATAAAAAAATGAAAAGTTGCAGGCCCAAATGAAAATGGGGTTGCTGCAACGTGTAGAGCACTATTCAACTCACCCCAAGGCAGCAGAGCAGCAATTAGGTTGCCTAATGGGGTATAGCAGGGCCTAGTTCCTCGCTGTACTTCCGGGCCAGGGGGGGCTCCACTAACTAATCAGAGCACGCTAGGTAGGAGAGAGGGGAGGGGGCCTGGGGTAATGACTCAGGCTGGGAGGGAGCGGGCAGAGGAACAAAAGTGCCACGGAGCACTAGATAAAAAATTAAAAGTTGCAGGCCCAAATGAAAATGGGGTCGCTGCAAAGTGCAGAGTACTATTCAACTCACCCCGAGGCAGTAGAGCAGCGATTGAGAATGACATTTCCAGTGGGAAAAGCCTTGGTAATGCAGGGATCCTTCACCAAAACACAGTTTCATGAGGTAGTCAGGTGTTAAGCCATAAAAAGACTTTGTGGGTTTGGCAGACATTTGAAATCAATAGCCTGCTCATGAAAAGATTGTTTGGCAAGAGTGATGAGTTGTGCTACCACATACCCTTGAATTGAGCCAACAAAAGCTCCCCAAAATCTATTAAGTGCATCTGAAGGAGTGCCTCTCCGACATGCAGATTGAGATTACCTGTTTCGGCCGCTTTTGCGCAAATGCACGAATCAGGGGACATTTTGCCACATTTCAACATGCCTTCCCTATTCACAAAAGGGATGTTATTTCAAATGCACTTAAAAAAGAAGCATTTCCCTGAACTTGTTAGGAATAGAGACACGGATACAGTGTATACAAAGCATGAGAGGTGTCACAGATGGCACAAAAATCCCTCCCAGTCTTAGAAACTGGGTTTTTATTATTTTCAATGTGGGGTCTAGGGTCATCGTCCTCTCTCTCATATTGTTACGACCCACCTCCTTAACCCAAGCGTCCGTAGCCCCCGGTTAGTGCTACCGAATTTTCACACTTAAAATCTAATCACTATCTTGTGCTGCAGATGTTAAACTGAGAGACTGGGCCTCATTACGATACTGGCGGTAGCCGTGCGTGTAATACAGGCACGGCTGCCGCCGGAGTCGTTTTTTTCCGGCTCCCTAGAATGGGCAATTAGCGGGGGTAATCCAACCTTAGCGAACCCAGTAATTGCCCAGTCCAGGGCGCCGGAAAAAAATCTTCTCCATTCACATTTGAGCACCATAGGGCTCAAATGGGAATGGGGAAGCCGGATTCACTGGCACCTTTTCAACGGTGCTGGTGCATCGGACATGCTCTGCTCGCGTGTGCCGGTACGGCTGCCAAGTCAGACCTGCCGGCCGCAATGGCACCCGTGAGCAGAACTCGTACTTTGCCGGTCCGGGATCTACGGTACCGGCATGCTTACCGGTACCGTAGTTCCCGGACCGGCAAACTTGTAATGACCCCCACTGTCTGTTTAATCTCACTCAGAGACATCCCAACTGCCCCATCTCTATAGAATGGTTAGTGTTCTAATGGGGAATTGGGAATTAGGTTGGATGATGGCTCATTCAAGCATGCCCATGCTTACCTCCTTCCATTTACTCATCTCACCTCTGACTCCTCTGGCACATCATCTGTCCCACTGATATTTCACTCCTCCTTCTTCTCGCCTCCACCCTTTGTTATTTCTGCAACTACTCGACTTTGCTATTACTCTTCTCTGCTACTACTCCCGTCTTCCTCACTACTACTCTCCTCCACAAACAACTAATCTCCTCCCCCACAACTATTCTACTCGTCTCCTGACTACTCTCTTCCTTCTACCCCTACTCTATACAATGGTTAGTGTTCTAATGGGGAATTGGGAATAAGGTTGGATGAAGGCTCATTCAAGCATGCCCATGCTTACCTCTATCCATCTACTCATCCCACCTCTTACTCCTCTGGCACATCATCTGTCACACTGATCTTTCACTCCTCCCTGTTCTCGCCTCCACCCTTTGTTATTCCTGCAACTACTTGACTTTGCTACTACTCTTCTCTGCTACTACTGCCCTCTTCCAAACTACTACTCTCCTCACACAACTACTCTCCTCCCCACAACTATTCTTCTCGTCTCCTAACTACTATCTTCCTTCTACCCCTACTCTTCTTCTCCCACTAATACTCTCCTTCTCACACTACGACTCTCTTCCCACCATATAATCACCCTACTTTCACTCTATACCATTTACTCCTTATCCTAACTTCTTTACTCATTCGCCACACAAACATGCACACGAACACTGCTGAACCACTTCCACTCCTAAACCAATACCTCACCTGCTCCACCAATCTCCCCCACAAGCCACAACTCCTTCCTCCTGCTGGTCTCTTTGTCATTCTCCACTTCCACCTCTGACTTCACCCAAAAAAACACACTTCCTATACATGTCTCCTTAAATTCCTCCACCCCGCAGGGATTGGTCACGCTTCCTTGGCTAATCTGGTTCTGTCTTGCCCACCCGGGGCAGGGATGTGTGAAGGAAACACTTGTGGAAGGGGGCTACGCCCCAACCACTATCTCTGCGCAGGCTTGCCGCATTCCAGAGATGGCTGCCCCAGGCTGGCCATTGTCCATGTTCATGTTCCAGGATCCTTGTTCTCTGGGTCTCCTGGTAAGTCATAAGTGGACAAGGGGCCTTCTTCCCTTCTCTTCCCCATGTGACCCAGTGGGTGGTCTGGCTGTTGCACGGGTATGCCAATTCTTTCTAACAGCACTGCAAGGTCCTATGTTTGGCTGGGTAGGACTGCGACATCTCTCCCTCCTGCTCTCAGAGCGACTACATCTCTGCTGTATGCTTGTGGCAGCACTTCTATTTCTCTTCTCAGCAGAGGCTCTCTTTTTCTGTGTAGGCAGTCTTTGCAGTGGTCATGCGATGTTAAGTTGTTCTGCTGGGTTATTGCTGCTTGAGAAGCTCTACAACGGTAAGAAAAAGCCTGGCAAGTATCTGACTTTAGAGACAAAGCAGGCGGTGAGGGTCTGCAAACAAATATAGCGGCGCGTGCAGCGTGGACAGGAATTGGGGTTTCTTTTCTAGTGCCACCAAACTTAAGACTGGCTCTGGGCATTTATGTACATCTCCTACCCCTAGCTGTGATGAGCTTCCTAACACCTCTTGAGAAGGGGCTCCCACCACCTCTTGAGAAGGCCAAGGTACTGGCCTTGTCACACAGGGTAATTGCTGACTGTTTCATGAATTATTTTTTAAGTGCAGTTTTAGCCATCAAGCAGGAGTTTTTAACATTCTACAATGGCCAGCGCTTTACTGTGAAATATGCTGAGCTCCACCACGAGTGCTGGGAGTCTGCCACACAGGACATGTCATATTGATGTATGCAAGAGGGCTTGCCATTGCATTCTATGAATAATGGGATCTGCCTATTATATTTTAATTCACACAAGTAAAAAAAGATGCTTTAACAACATTTTTACTTGCGTAATTTTCAGAGAATTGACACAATATGTTACTTTATTGCAAGCTAGTAAATTATTTGCCAGGGTGTCTATAAATGTTCAGATTGCTTTGGATCAAAGATGATGATTGTTTTGCTCCTGCAGTAGTTTTTCCAGACGTTTTTTTGATCTATTATGTAGATCACATTCCACTTGACTAGTCTGAATATGACAACTGCAAGGACCAGAGCAATCGTATCAGCAGTGGGAGGAAAGGCATGAACCTCTACAGTGATACCATTCACCTGTAGCAGAAATTAGAGTTCTGAATTTAAAATAGCTCCCACGTGACTCTCTGTAAGGAATACATTTGAATGCAAGGATTCAAAGTAATCACAATGTGAGTGGCTTGAGGCTTACATCTGTATGTTAGATGGCGTGATGTAACATTAAAAACACAAAATAACACTCAATAATGTCAGACAGTAACTCATTCAATTCATAAATGATTTAATATTTAAAAAAAAGATCTAGTAAAATAGAGAAACATCCACAAAAACAAAACTAAAATTCCATCTAAATTGTGCCTTCCATCTTAAAATAATTTTTAAAGTTCTGAATTATTTTCAGATGGGGTAAGTGCATTTCGCTTAAAACAGTTTGATAGGTCTATAATTCCACAGAAGTCATGGAATTAATTGAGACACGCACCTCTTTTTTGTTACCTAGACAGGACAATGACACAAAACATGATTATTCCACATTTGAATGAGTCTACTGTGAAATGAGAGCATTTCCATTTTTGTTAATTGAGCACATTAGCAAAGAGTAGTGTGTTAGAGTCTCCCTGAAAAGCATTCAGCCTGGCTACAGGAGGCTGTTAACACTGCTTCTAGCATATATTTTGGATAGCCAAAGACATTCCACAAAACCGGTGTCACTTAACAACATAAGTCTCTATTTAGGTCTGGCTAGAACACCTGGAAAAGTATCTAGACAGACCCTGCGTGTTCCCTTCCTCACTACTGCCACCATACAGTAGCATGCACTGCATTCTCCTGCACAGCATACTTAATGTCTTGTCTAAGGTTCACTTTTTGCAGTCATGGGGGAAGCTCCAGAAGCTTCTAAAAGAAATCATTCTTATCAGAAGTCAGAGAGTGACTTCAAAAAGAAATGTTCTGGTTGTTCTGATTACGCAGCGGGATGGAGGATCCATCCCACTGCCTAACTGGAACATTTCTTTCTGATGGAGGCACTCTGGCTCCGGCTACTCTGCGAATGTCAGGAACCAGGAACCAGGGGCACCCTCTGCTTCCTGGTTCCTTTCTGCGTGGCGGAGCTCAGGGCACCATATGCCTTAGTTAGATTTACTTACCTGGATTTGTACTTTGAACGCTACCGTTTTGGGGACTGATTCTGGACTTCCTGTCCTCTTAGCTTTGCCCTCGTGCTGTTCGAGAGGTCCCACATTTTGGTTCTTTTTCTCCCAGGCATTGGGCACGGTACCCAAATTCCCTTCATCTGCATTCCAGGAGAATCTTTCATACTATACAAGTGCTTATTGACACCTGTGAGGGCTTGGGATGAGGTTGTTCCTTATGGTTCCTTTCTAATTCTTCCAAATCCTAATTCCCTTTCTTCAGATCGTGTGTCCAGCCTTACCTACTGGCCCTTCAGGAACTTCCGTCTTCTCCTTTTCTGAGGCTGTCGGATGGTACTGGCAGTGTCAGTAGCATTCATCAACGGACAGACACAGCCTGGCTGAGATTCGGATGGCCACATCTGTGAGAAGAACAGCGTGTTGTAAACTTAGCTGTTCTGAACTATGCAACCATATATTGTCCACAATTGTTGGCAACTGAAACAGTGGGCCTCATTACAAGTTTGCTGGTCCGGTAACTACGGTACTGGTAAGCTTGCTGGTACCATAGTTACCGGACCGGCAAACTACGAGTTCTGCTCGCAAGTGCCTTTTCACTCAACAGGTCGGACCTTGGGGGCGCACTGGCACCCGCAAGCAGAGCATGTCGGATGCACCGGCACCATTCCGAATGGTGCCGGTGCATCTGGCCTCCCCATTCCCATTGAGTCCTATGGGGCTCAAATGGGAATGGGGAGTAAAAGTTTCTGGCCCCTGGCAATGGAAGAAATACAGGATCCGCCAGGGTTGTAATGGCCCTGCATTTCCCCATTGCCAGGGGTCGGAAAATTCAGAAGTTTGGCAGCAGCCTGCCGGTTTTACTGCCAAGGCTACCGCCAAACTTGTAATGAGGCCCAGTAGCTTGATTGCAACATTTCCGTAGCAATTCACTCCCTCCAGTTGTATTGTTAAATTTAAAAGTTCCAGCAACTTTGGCCTGGGGTTTGTTCAAAGGAGCTACATTTTTCTTCTTTTTGAATGGGGATTATGGGGAGATCTGATGTGTTTCATTGTGTGCTGATGTGTTTCATTTTGTGCTAGATGCTTTTTTTTTAAAGGTTTTCTTTTTTCAGGTACAGGGTACATATCCAGGTGTGGAGTGTACAGTGCACATAGTCAGTTGTATTGCACGATGCAAGTAATGTTGCAAGGAATGTCAGCTTTTACTTTTTTTGCATCAAAGCATAGTAACAGTAGACTAGTGAGTGTACGAAGACGTGACAGTGCTACGTAGTTCATACCTTCTTTGAAGACTGTGTTACTAATGTCTACAAGTGCTTGGTCGAGGTTTAGAACTTGTGACATGTGAATTTTAACAGCATATGGAAGAGAGAAAGACATAATTGTTCTCTGCATACATGCATATCTTTAAAAAGAAGGAAACGCGAGGAATCTTTTTATTTTCTTTAAATGAAGTTGATGAGGACAAACTGGATATTATTTTTTTTTGGATATGTTTGAAAGCCAACAACTCTTCCAATTGCTCCATTAACTAAACCTTGCTCTACGTCAAGTTTGTGTCATAGTATCACTCTGCCATTTAGGCAGAGAGTTCATACTTTTTCCAATCCAGCTGTGTTTGAGATAGATTTGTCTTGGTTATGTGAGAAACTCATGGTGACACAAGTAAGACAGAAACAAGTGATCACAGTTCAAGGGTATTTATTGAATAATTAAAATGGTATGTGGGTTGGAAAAACACCTAATATAAACCTAAACCGAAGATGGGGACATATGTCGACCATCAAATGAAAATAAAACAGTCCTAGTGATGTCAAGTCAAATAAAAAGGCCTATACTAAGAAAACCTACTGCCAAATCCTTACGCTAAATACAAAGGGTGTTGGCTTAAGTTCTAAGAAAGAAAGAAGTATTCTCAAATAATAAGTCAGGATGCGGAAGCTTGGGTCTCCCTTCCCCACGTTTTGAGCATGGGGTAAGGTTGGAGCTTGGAGCAAAGTATGATCTCGGGCTTCACCAGCACGAGAGGACAGTTCCAATGATAGATGGTCTCGGGCTTCACCACCACGAGACGGCAATTCCAATGGGTGTTCTTAGGCCTTCGATGGCCAAGTTTCATCTCCTTAGAAAGTCTCTTGCCTTCGGGGTCTGAAGTGTTCAGATAACCAACAAAACCAAAGTTACTTTAACAGATGTAGGTACAATTTCAATATGGTGACGACTTCACCCCTGAGTCCCCCTCTTCTGGGTTGACTCTTTCTCAATTGGTTTTATAAGTTCAGATAGGGTGACGACTTCACCCCTGGGTCCCCCTCTTCTGGACTGACCCTTTCTCAATTTGTTCTCTGTTATTCTTTTCTCTTTAGACTTTGGGTGATAGCTTAACTCCTCGGATCTCATTCGCTTGGGCTCAGATCGCTCTTGACTGCCAGCCCTTGGGTGACGGCTTTACTCTTGGATCGTCCTTGTTCGGGCTCAGACCTCTCTCGACTGCCAGTGTTGAGTTTAGCTTCACCCCGGATCTCCCTCCTCCGGGCTCGGACCCTTCTTAGTCTCTTAATGTCTTTGTCAAACAGTTCACTTCTTTGGCATCCGTCTTCTGGGTTCACTATTGCTTTTTCAAAACCATCTACTTTGGGGTGATGACTTTTCACCCTTGTATCCCCCTCCGCCGGGTTCTGGCCCCTCTCGATTCTTAGCCTTCCCTCACTTGGTTTACTATGGCTCTCAAGCAGGCTGATAGTAGCTCAGCCACTTGGGTCCCCCTCTTCTGGGCTGACCCCTCTATGCTGTCAATGTTCTCTTTCTTTACTTTTACACAGTTCATAGACTTCGGGATTCACGTCCCTTGCCTTCAAGCCAATTCACAAATCAAAGTCCTTCGATTGTACTGGGCTTTTGCTTGACCCTCACGTATGACCACCTGGTATTCCATTGGCGGCCCTTCTATGGCCTTGTGGTTTCTGTAGTTTCTCAATATGGGGCTCGACCAGAGTTTCGAGTTAACACCCATGCAGTGCCACTTTTCCCTCTGTAGCTCGTGTCCCCCTCACACTTTCAACAGTTTCTTTTAAAGTTCATTAGCTTTGTTCCAAACTTGCCACTTTGCAATTCTCACTCAACACAGCCCAGCATTTATCAATTCTCCCTTCTACCCACTGGGTGCGATGAACTGCTTGGCTTTTCACTCTGGAGTCAAGGACGGTACCACGGACGCGGGATCTTCCCTCGCAACTGCCTATCAGCATAGGTTGGCCCTCTGTACTGTTGACATCTGGTACAGGACACTTGCACTATTGTCTGCGGTCTTAGGCTCTCTTCCTGGAAGGGTCCATGGGACGGGATTGAAAAGGGCCAGGTCACTTCGCTTCTCGCCACCTTCTCTCTTCCTGCCGCCTTTCTCCTTCTCTTGAACTGCCGCATGTTAGCCGCCTCCTCATGCTTTGCGCCATACTTGCTTTTCTCACCTTGCTTGTACTGCCCACTCCTACTCCAACTTTTATCCCTGTGGGGAAAGGTTAAGGCTGTCAGGTGTGTGTGATTTGAGTCAATTGCCTGACTTTGCCTGACCCTCGGGTTGGGACATGTCAGGTACACAGGTTTAACATTAGTCTGCTGTCTTGGGTGTGAAACAGTATTCATGTAACAGAAGGGGGGGTTTGGAGTACCAAAGTATCCTAAGGGACGGCATAGGGAAGGTTGGTGCAATGAGCGAGAGTGACCAGGATGTAAAACACAACAGAAGGGATCGTGAAATAAACAAGGGGAATTATGGGAACTGTAGTAGGTTACTTGAGCAGGTTGGGAATACAGAAAATAATACTCAGAGGGACAGGATTGGTAGGGTTTGTGGGGCAAACGGGAATAATTGGGGCCGTGAAATAAACAAGAATGATCGTGGGAATTGTAGTGTTTTACCTGAGTAGGTTGGGAGTGCGGAAGATATCTGTCAGAGAGACGGGAAGAAGAATGACTGGGAGTATTCAAATGGAGATCGGTGAAACAATGATTCAGGGAACTATGCTTTTTGGGTGTAAATGGGTTTGGGACCTTGGATGACTGATTTTATATGGAGGGGTTGTTGGATCTGGTCCTGACAGTTCTAACAGGAGGAAGAGAGGTAGATGTAATACAGCCCATGAAAGTCTCAGTTACCTCAACCTTCTTCCCTTCTCTGGCACACCTGAGGCGCTTCCCAGAGCATAACACTGGGCTCCCCCATCCAGGTGATCCTCCCCCACTGGTCCGTGCCTAGGAGCTGGATCCAACAACGATGGCCAGGTCCTGCCACCTGAATAGGGGATTCCTGGGCTCTACTCGGGAGAACACCCTCAGGTTTCTCACAATTATTTAGGCATGCAGTCAACGTTGACACAAATGGGGAGTGTCATGCCATGTCTATGCAGCTGATATGGACAATGTGTTGCTTTTCTTCTTTGAGTATTGTTTCATTCAATTGGTCACAATTTGCACTGGTTGCCATGAAACACATGCATTGTTGATGTTGTTGTGTTAACTGTTCCTGTGGTTAAGATTAATTCAAAACCTTCCACCCATCACTTTCGTGGTTATAGTTTGTCTCACTATGTGAGAGAGGGTATGCCCAGACGTGGGTCCCTTGCTCACTGCGCCATAGGGAAGCAAACTGCACCTCACTGAGGAGGCCCAACAAGGCTGAAACATGTCTGGGGTTGCTTGTGATTCTGTGCAGAAGTGACCTGGCCTAGCAGTTCGGGCTGGACCCCTTTTGCAATGGCGCAGACAGGCTAAAAAAAAGGTGGTGTGCAAGGTTGCCCAGAGCAATGCCAGTGGTTAAGATTCATTCAAAACCTTCCACCCATCACGTTTGTGGTTATAACTGTTCCATTACACCAGGAGCAGATTTGTTTTGATCATACAGTTCATTTAACAGATAATTGTGCGTGTTCAGTAAGTACACCAATTCTTGTGCTCTTTAAAATGTGAGCCTATGTTGGATCTACAAACTGATGTATATTTTATGTCTATAGCGAGAGTGAAGCCATCGATTAACGTAACCTATGCTGCAGAGTGCTTTACTGCATTCTTTGTAACTTAATGTTTTCAATATTGGTTGGCCTTTGACTGGTGTTAACTCTAGAAGATCTCCAAAGACAATTCCAAGTTTTCCTCCAAACAGTTGTTTGTATCTAATCTTTAGGACTTCTTCCATTCTTAGGTGGATTAAAGCAAGCAGTAGATTGGAAACCATGCTTCAGCTATTAGAACAACTTCCATTTGTTGCAGAATTCTGCTTATTTCAAATGCAGCTTTTGCTGACAATTTGTAATATTCTACTTTGTTTTGGTGCTCAATTAGGAGAAGTAGTAGTCGGTGTAAAGGTATGTCTCCTATATTGTATGCCGCTAGACCCATGGTGCAGTTACAACACCTGAAAGGTTATTTGTTATCTCTTCTAAAACATTTTGAATTGTTTTAATTAAAAAGGATTTGCCAGAACCAGCTTCCCCACTTACATAAATTAGCAGAGATTTGTAATTATTATTCCAATTGCATGTTCTGTTTTCATGTTTTAATCCATGTTCAATTTCTTCAGTGATTTCTAGGTAAATAGTGAGTTTTCATAGTTTAACTGTGATATGACCACAGACACATCTTGTTCAGATTTTCTGGATTGATAGATGGTGTTTTCTACTTCATTGATTGCTTTTTCCGCTTCATTATGAATGAGTGGTTTTCCAAAAGTTATTGGCTGCCAATGAGAGAGAGTTCACTCCCTTCTAGAGTTTATTTGTCAAGTTCTCTTTCTATTTCTTGTTCTTGACAATTATTGTCTAACATTTCTTTATATCATTGGAAATTATGAATTGTCATGCTGCTTTCATTTGATTTGAATGCAGCTTCAAATTAATCATGGTCACCTAACAATCTTTCCTCTTTTCTTCAAGCTTTGAATAGTAGGGCCATGTAATAACATTTTCCATGTTCTGTAGCTTTAAAGCATAATTGTACATGGTTTTGACAGTCTTACTAGACTTACTTCACGTTTTGATACTGAATATTTGTCACTTGGTTTGATTGGGATGACATTATTTTTGTGTGTGTAGTTTTGTGCTATCTCATACAAACCCATGTTTTCCAAAGCAGTACTTCTGTTTGGATAGTATGTGTCAACCAGATTATTTTGTAAGATGTCTTCATGGTTAGGACTTTCTGTAGCTGTAGAATCAATTTCCCGCCAGGATTTTAGTACTCTTTTTCACAATGAAGTTGGACCAAGGTTCCCATACAAGACTGTGGGTCTCATTAGGAGTTTGGAGGTAACCATGGCGCTATTAGTGCCATGGCTGCTTACAAATCCTTACCAACTCCGCCCTGGTGAATAGAGCTATTACCGCCCCATTCCAAGGTTGGCTGGGGCGGTAATTCCCCGTTCACCAGGGCCCTTCCCCATTCCCATTTGAGCTCCCATAGGGCTCAATGGGAATGGGGAAGGCGCTAATAACGGTACTGCAAATTGCGGTACCGTTATTAGCACCAAAGTCCCTTTGCGGGTCCCGTCCTTAACGCCTGGTGAAACCAGGCGTTAAGGGAGGACCCGCAAAGGGAACTCGTAATAGGGCAGTAAGGGATTACCGGTACCGGTGCCCTTACCGGTACCGGTAAACCCTTACCGCCTGGGTCATAATGAGGCCCAGTACCTGTTAAATGATCTTCACCTCCTTATGACCACTGCGTTCTTTATGTGACCGCATTTTGATACCAAAGCTGCAGAATTTTTGTGAAAGACTTACCAGATATGTATCCAAGAGGTGTTTTAGCTCAGTATTCTCAACTTTGGTGAGAGATATCTTAAAACTGAAGCTGAATTGCCTGCAATGTATTGAATCTCTATAATAGCATTCTACAAGAGTGCAATGATAGGATTGCAATCATTCATGTCATTGGATGCTTCATCTCTTGTAATGTTTTGTATGGTTTTAGGAGATTTGCCTTTTTACGATATCTCTAACAGAAGACATGAATCTATTTTCTTTACTTTTGGAACAAACTGGACTAGGGAATCCAAAATGACATTTGGTGAAGTATTTAACTTTGTTTCTGTATTGGTGTTGGCAGTATTTGGCATTCTTATGTCATTGGAAACATAAGATCTGTGTTTGTAGGTAATTATGTTTGTCTTCTGCAGGGATACAAATGTAAAAGAAAACAGTGTCATCACTATCATGGCCAATTTATGGCAGCATTTTTAATCTACGAAAGCATGTAAATAGGGGATGCTCATCTAAATCAGTATTCTACTCTCCAAAATAAGTGGTTTATTTCTCCAAGTGGAGGGAATTTTTTTTTATTGCAGATGAAGTGTAATATGGCAATCAAACAATGGTGAAAGTGTCTTCAAACATTTACAGGATCTAGAGAACAGCATTCTCATGTGCTTCTATTCCTTCTTTAATTTGGTTTGCAGTGCGTAGCAAGTCATATAAGTCATCCCATGCATATTTTGCACAAGTGAATATAACAAACCATGTTGGGGGTGGAGGCTAGGTTCCTTAACGTGCTGTGGCCATCAGCATGACATCAGAACCAGTATTTTTTTGTGCCACACACATTTGTTAAGATGGGTTTCTGAACTCTGACCTGGAGGGGCAGAGGTTCAGAAGGCCAGCCTAGTTTCTTGGAACAGGGTAACCTCTGGACAAGCCAGACCAATCAGGGTAGCGATGGCAGCGGTCAAGACTAAGTCTCAAGAGGGGTGAGGGTGACTGAAAGCCCGCAATGAGCACACAAAGCAAGGACACTTACAAATTACTCCAGACAGGTGTTATATTAAAAATATAGACACATTTATTACAAGGCCTTTGTAACAACGACCATAGCAAAGAATCACAATAATACTAAAGTAAACCAACACATCACAATCAATACAATATATATACAAGACAAGACCGAGGGGTCTAAGGAGTTAGGAGCACGTAATATGTAAACCACCTAGATGGGGAGGAAAACAGGCAGTGCAAGTAATCATTAGACCCAGTTCGACATCTGAAATACACCTAACTAGGAGGAAGTCCGAGCCCTACGAAGAGAGGAGCCTTATGCTCAAAGGTACCTGCACGCGCTGGTGCCAATGGACAAAAGAGGGCCTCTTCAAGGATATCAGGCAGTTCAGGAAGGTGAATGAAGCGATACAGAACAAGTCCCCACTACTCAAGCAAGGCCTCCACTTGTGGGCAGAGGCAGGGTGAGAGTGCGGGATAGAGTCGCTATTTCGCAACAGTGGTAGAAAAGAAACGGGCTCCTGCGCGAGGGGCCCCCGGTTGGGGTATGGACTACTCACCGGTCCCCGACGTAGGCAGACCCAGACTTCTCCAGTTCAGTTCACGTTGCTGGCAGGTTCAGCTTTGATGATCAGGACGTCTCGACACCGTGTAGATTCTGCGTAGCAGGATGCAGGGTAGAGGGTGTCCCAAATGCAGCGTACGTGCACAGGTTGTTACCACAGCAGGGCAACACGGCAACCACGTTTACTCTGGTCCGGGCGCAATCGTCTCATTTCAGACCTGGGAATGCCAAGTGTACGAAATTCGGTGTGAGGGTGCCGTGGACGCAGAGCAAGCAGTAAACCAAGTTTCGAGGGCTTCCCCGAAACGGCGGTGGTGACAGAGCAAAGCGTCCTGCGTAAACTGGTCAGCCCACTGGTTGGCCCAGGGACACTTCCGAAGAGGCTCACTTGGAGGGTTTGATGAAGGTGCCGGGAATAGTTGGTCCCACTATTCCAATGGGTCGAAGCGCCTTCGCGGACCGTCTAGGACGATCAGATGCAGAGGGGTCTCGCAGGACGACAGCAGTTCAGGGTGCCAAAACTTCAGCGGGTCACCAGCGGTTCCTCGACACAGCTTCTTGCTGCAGGATACTTGGCTCCTTATCCCTTGTTCAGTGTGAACTCAGGAGATCGACATGGTAGTGGTGTTTCCAGCCTCCTCTTATCCAAAGTTCCCTTCGTGCCAAAACGGAGAGGATCCAATGGAAGATCTGCTCACAAACACTCACACCATACGTGGACCTATCACGGACCACGGTGGTCCCAGGCATTCAGGACACTCCAGATTCTCTGGCACCCAGGATTTGTATTGGGACCAGACATCCTAGCCCACATCCTGGAGGCACACACAAGGCATGCAGAAGCCCGCGAAAGCTTTGGGTTTTCGCGGGAAAGTGCATGACCAAATAAGGACTGCCCCGGGTCGGCTCGACCTGGGGGAAGGTGAAGGGGCAAGACGGTCAACGAACAGGACAAAGAACCTCGTGGCATGGCCATTTTAGGAGCCAGGCCACTCATTCGTACCAAACGCGGTAAGCGCGGACAACATGGCGAAAAAGGGTTCAAAACACAAGAGAAACGATTGCTGCCACCAGTCCCGTCCGTGACACACTTGCACAGTTCCTAATAAGTCCAGCGAGAGTTTCCAGGGCCTTTGGAATGACTAGAGACCCAAGAGCGCGGCAATGTAAATTACGGTGCACTCTTGTTTCATGTTGCACAAAAGCTGCAACATGAGGAAAGGACTAAGGGAAATGAAGTCTCCCAGTACTGACTGTCTTAAGGGCATGTCAGTTTCCCCATAAGAATTGAGCGAAAGCCCAGAGGAGTGCGGCGGAAGGCTGCGCTTCTCTGGCTAAGTCTAGATCAGGGTGTGAAACAACAGCAAAACGTTTGGGGGTTGCCACATGGAGGGAAAAGTACATACAATTATGAAACCTTTCCTAACACTCGCCCCTCCCAGACTAAGGACAGGGGGAACTAATCCACCCCTGGATGAGTTTCTTGTTCAGGTCGGTTAAACATTCTGGACAACCCATCAGCATTGCTATGTTGGACACCTGGCCTATGCTCAATAGAGAAGTCAAAGCCTTGTAGACTTATGGACCACCTAAACAACTTTGGATTCTCTCCCTTCATGTTCATCAGCCACTTTAAGGGCTTATGGTCAGTTTGCACAGTGAAGTGGGTCCCATAGAGGTAGGGCCTCAGCTTCCGTAGGGTCCACACAACAGAGAAACATTATTTCTCTATTGTGGACCATCAGAGCTCTCTGTCCTTAAAATGGCGACTAATGAAGCCAATCGGGTGTTCCTTACCCTTCTCATCTACTTGTGATAGTACAGCTCCTATCCCAGTGTCAGAGGCATCTGTCTGCACAATAAAAGGTCTTTGGTAATCAGGGGCCCTGAGGACAGGGGCCTGGCACAAGGAGTCTTTTAAGCCATTGAAGGCCTTCTCACACTCTTCATTCCAAGTTACCTTCTTGGGTTTCTTCGGGGTGGTGAGAGCAGTCCGAGGAGCAGCTATGGTGCCATAGTCTGCCATGAAATTTCTGTAATACCCCGTGAGTCCTAAGAAGGCTCTCACTTGGGTCTGTGTAGTGGGGGTAGGCCAGTCTTGTACTGCTTGTACTTTACTGGGTAGAGGCTGTATCCTCCCTCCACCTACTTCATGTCCAAGGTAAACCACTGGGCCTTGTCCAATCTGGCATTTACTGGCCTTTATGGTCAAGTGGGCTTTCTGAAGAGCCTGTAACACAATCCCAAGGTGTTTCACATGGTCTTCCCAGGTGGCACTGAAAACTGCTATATCATCCAGATATGCAAGGCAGAATTCATCCAACCCATTCAACACATGATTCACAAGCCTCTGGGAAGTGGCAGGTGCATTCTTCAACCCAAAAGACATTACCCTAAACTGGTAAAGACCTTCTGGAGTTGAGAACGCGGTCTTCTCCTTGGCATGTTCTGCAAGGGCTATTTGCCAATAGCCTGCAGTGAGGTCAAACGTGCTGAGGTACTTGGAGGCACCCAAGGTATCCACCAGCTCATCTGTTCGAGGCATGGGGTGTCTTGGTGACAGCATTCAGAGCCCTGTAATCCATGCAGAACCTCAATTCGTACCTGCTTTTGGAACCAAAACCACAGGGCTGGACCCAGGACTACTATAGGGTTCAATCACCCCAAGATCTAACATTTTGTTGACCTCCGTCTTAATGTAAGACCGGACTTTGTCTAACATCCTGTATCCCCTACTTTTGGTAGGTACACTGTCTCCTGTGTCTATGTTATGTTTGCACCAAGGTGTCAAACCAGGGGACTGTGAAAACAGGGGGGAAAATTTCCTAAGCAAACTTTTCACCTCAGCCTGCTGATCAGAAGTCAGGTGAGGGGCCACTCGGACACCCTCAAAGGAGCTATCTGAAGGACTGCTTTGAAACAGGTCAGGGAGAGGTTCAGACTCCTCTTCCTCAACATCTGAAGCCAATAGCAGTGCTGCAGTTTCAACTCTTGGGATGAAAGCCTTCAGCCTATTTACGTGGAACACTTTTGGAGCCTGTCCAGGCCTTCCAAGGTCCACTAAATAGTTGACCTCACCCAGGGGCTCCACCACTGTGTAAGGGCCTGACCATTTATCCTGTAAAGCTCTAGGCCTTATAGTATTCATGATCAGGACTTGCTGACCAGGTGTGAAGTTGATGAGGGAAGCTTTCTGGTCATACCAATGTTTCATCAGGGCTTGTCCTGCCTTCAACTTGTCACTAGCCAGACCCATCAGGAGTACCATCCTTTTTCTGAGCCATAACACATAGTCTATTACGTTGGTAGTAATAGGGGGAGTGGGCATCTCCTATCCCTCCTTGACTATGGCTAAGGGTCCCCGCACAGGGTGACCAAACAGAAGTTCGAAGGGGCTGAAGCCAACAACCTCCTGTGGTACCTCTCGGTAGGCAAACAGTAAGCATGGTAAAAGAAGATCCCATTTTCTTCTCTGAGGTTCTTCCAGAGCCCCAATCATACTTTTCAACTTTCTGTTAAACCGTTCCACCAGACCATTGGTCTGGGGGTGGTATGCAGAGGAGAACTTGTAGGTGACCCCACATTCTTTCCACATAGCCTGCATATACTTTGACATAAAGTTGCTGCCTCTGTCAGACACAACTTCTTTAGGGAAGCCAACCCTAGTAAAGATGCTGAGTAAAGCTTTTGCGACTGACTTGGCAGTCACAGACTTCAATGGGATGGCCTCAGGATATCTGGTGGCATGGTGGACCAATACCAGGATAAACCTATTGCCTGAGGATGTTTGGGGGTCAAGGGGACCAACAATGTCGATCCCTACCCTCTCGAATGGTACTCCCACAACTGGGAGTGGTACCAATGGAGCTTGGATTGTTGAACCACTCTTACCAGATAACTGGCAGGAGGCACAACTCCTGCAGTGACTTTCTACTTGCACCCCCATCTTGGGCCAGTAGAAGTGCATGGATAACCTTTGCTTGGTCCTCTTGATACCAAGGTGACCAGCAAGGGGCACTTCATGCGCCAGCTGCAGGAGGAAGGGTCTTACAGCAAGGGGAATTACCAACCTCCTATGGTCTCCTTCTGTAGACTCTGTGGGCTCACTATACAGGAGTCCACCTTCCCAATAAATCCGATGCTTCCCAGGAGGTTCAACCTCAAGCTGGGAGCGGGCCTGTCTCCTTAGGCCTTCCACTTTGTTAGGGAGAATTCTCTGTAAGGCTAATTTCCCAAACCTAGTGAGTCCCCCAGCAGCTTTGCTGGATTTCTTGGGGTTTATTTTTTTCTCTCCTGCTAAGAGTGAGATTCTTTTGCTCCCACTCTTAGACATGATTTGAGGTGTTCCTTTCACTTTCCATGTGTTTTATGGGCTATGGGGTCTTTTACTCCATAGGGTCTCACATGTTTTTTTTTTATGTGGGTTACACAGCACCCTCCGTGCCGTAACCCAGGGGTGTCGTAGCGACCCCCCAACATAGACTCCATACCCTGTGAATGACTACTGTCTCCCAGGGCATGTAAAGTCACCATTGGCTTTGCTAGTCCCAAATTATGAACAGAAACCAGTACAAACCATCATATTGTGGACGTACTGGTCGGGGCAATTCGATTGCCCCGGGGTCTGTTGTTCGAGGGGGCACGTCTCCGTCCCCCCTGATCGAGTTTTGGCTGGTGGCAGTGGATACTACTTTTTATATTCGACCGCGAATATATCTCTATGGGATTTTCCCATTGTTCGAGGCTACCAACTTTAATTATTTAATTCTGATAGCCTCGAACATACCGCCGGTTTATTTATTTAATATTAATTCACCGGTTGGTATTTTTTGCCAGAACTCGATTCTAAAATGGCGTTTGTGTTCTCTTCTGTGACTCCAACCCAAGTCGAGCCCTTTGTTCCACTTTTTGGCGGGCTTCTCCACAGAAGCCTCCAAAAGTGGTGCCACTCTGTCTGGGTACCACAGGGGGTGTGGGAGGGGGTTTAGGCACCCTGGACTGAGTTACCTTGGTAACTCAAGTCGCACTCTTGTGTGATTGGCCCAAGTGGTGAGCCGGCCGGCTCACCACTTAGCATGTTTGATTGACAGCTAGGCTGAGTGAATGGGGGTGTGCTGCATAAAAGCAGGGCTTTGGGGACTGGAACTTCAGAAGTCGCCACAGGACCTAAGAATCCGAGGAGGGAGAAGCTGAGCCGACCTGCAACGACGACACCACCGGTGGAGCCCTGCTGAACCGTCTCACCACTTTTCCCGACGACAGAGGAGATCTCCCGTCCGGAGAGTCTTCTTCCTTTGACTGGTGGGGATAACCAGTTTTGCCTTCTTTTCACCTTCCTGGATCATCTCGTGGCTGCCTTGCCCGTGCCAAGCACCCCGGCAACCGGAATACCACGGTTTACCACTACCGCGAAGAGAAGGGTAGTACCTTTTAACCGGCGAACTCCACGGCTGGTTTCTTCCCTGGCAGTGCAACGACCTTCATCTTTCCTCCTCGGCAAGACCTCTTCTTCCTCTGGACGAAACTGTCATGATCACTGCTTCCAAGGAGCCAGGATCAGCCCAACGTCCTTGGAAGCAGGCCCCTTACCCCGATCTTAGGCACCAGCCGGTCCCCACAGGGACCTTTTGGACCTTGTCCTGGCGCCGGTGGCACCAGGCTCATCAGAAGCATCGGTCCCGGCACTGGAAGCGCCGGGCTCATCATTGGTGTCAAGGTGCTTGGGTGGACTTACCTGCGGCAGACCATGCTGCTTACTTACCAGACTCTTAGAAGTCCTCGGTGAACTGGGACTACTTTCTTACCTGGGTGGGGCAGCTCCACTCCCTGGATACAGCACTGGAACTCTTCTGGAAGCAGGAACTCTTTTCTTACCTAGGCGGGGCCGTGGAAGGAGACGCCTCATCACTCCAAGGTTATTTAAACCACACCCGATTGATGAAACGTGCTTCACGTTATTCTGCATCTGCAGCAGAACGCTCACCGAGTCTGTTCCAGTTTTTCTTCTTTGGATCCTGAACCTGCAAGAATTATACTTACCATTCCTGTACCCGACCAACATCAGCACCTGCAAAAGACCAGAAACAACAGGTTAGCAGAACGAACTTAACACGCAGTGCTTACCTGACCCATCGGCAGCGGCCGTGTCTCACGCTGCACCTTCGCCTGCAAAGATAAACAGCATTTCCATACTTACCGGCGCGCTGTGCATTCCGGCTTCTTCACGCTGCATCTTCACCTGCAAAGATAAACAGCATTATTCTACTTACCGGCACGCTGTGCATTCCGGATTCTTCACGCTGCATCTTCATCTGCAAAGACAACAGCAGTGTTACATTTACCGGCACGCGGCGAATTCCGGATTTCTTCATTCAGCATCGTCACCTGCAAAGACAAAGAAAGAGACAGTAAGAGCGCTTGCCATACTTACGCAATTCCAGGCGCTTCACTGCCACGCATAAAAAGACTATAAAGACTAAAGGTGTCCAGAAACTTACCGGTCGTGCAGACAACGACGGTATCCATCCTCTGAATCTAAGAGGCCAACGTTTCACCAGTGAAGGAACTGGCAACGGCACCCTGCACTAGACGCAGATGGAGAGCCCAGCATTCACCTATCTAAGGTGAGCACGTTGACCTGGGAAGGGGGCTCAACAGACAAGCTGGGAAGAGAGAGAGATAGGGACATTCAACAACCCAGACCTTTAATCCCCATATTATTTCACCTGCAGAAACCTCACCCTTCGAGTTCGACACACAGTGCGGAGAAGTTCGACCCCAGAAGCCAACCGAATCCTGCACATCACGTTTCGTGTTACAGACACCTTCCTGCCAAGACCCGCGCCTCCGTGGGAATCAGGTGAGCGTTACAGAAACACCGACTTGCACCTGCTGCCAGGAACAACTACCCCTGCTGGAGCTTCCTTCACACTTAAGGTACTGTGTCCCGCCTGGCTTCCCTTGCGACAGATCGTTCGGGGTGACAGTAAAGCCTCGACTTTCTAACCTGGGCTGGCCTGGGACAACCAAGCTAACTTTGCCTGACTTTAATTTCATCCTGTGATGAACCTGGACCCCTTCTGCTTGCTCTCTCCAAGAGTGGGCCTTGCAATTGACTTCCTTGCTCTCCAGTAGAACTCTGCCTATCCTGCCTTACTGTGGTTCTTTGTAAAAGTATTGAAACTTGTGTGCTTCCTTAACTCTGCCTTTTTACCTCCCTTTCTTTACAACTTATTAGAGTGTCATCTTATGTTAAGCGCTCACCTCTGTCTGAAAATAAGTGGTGTTTCTCACTAAGACTTGTCTAATAAGTGAATAGGGTTGTATATATATTATAGTGACTGTGCGCTGAAATTACCTTGTTTTTGCTGGTGTAAATTACAAGTGTGTTTTTAAATAAATAATTATATACTTTTACACCAAAGCTCTGGTCAGTGTTTGTTTGTGCTACTGTGTCTCTGTACCTATTGTGTATACTCTGCATACTGCCTAACTCTTCTTGAGGGAAGTTTGACTGCTCAGCCACAGCTACCAAATGAATCTGTGTGGTAGAGACGGCTACCAAGTGGGTTTACTGCCAAACATCTGTAGTCTTAAATCTTTTGAAGTGGTCCCTAAGGGAACTGCACAGGTTTCTGCCTAACACAAAGGTGGGCACTCACGTTGGCCTTTACTGAATTCTTCCTGTTAGGGAGAATTCTCTCTTTAGGCTGAATTTCCTAACCTAGTGAGTCCCCCAGCAGCTTTGCTGGATTTCTGAAGTTTGTTTTTTTCTCCTGCCAAGAGTGAGACTCTTTTCTCCCACTCTTGGACATGATTTATGGTGTTCCTTTGACTGTTAATGTGTTTTATGGGCTATGGGGTCCTTTACTCCATAGGATCTCATGTGTTTTTACTATGTGTGTTACACAGCACCCTCCGTGCAGTAACACAGGGGTTCATAGTGACACCCCACTATAGACTTCATACCCTGGGACTGACTACTGTCTCCCAGGGCATGTAAAGTCACCATTGGCTTTACTAGTCCCAAATTATTAACAGAAACCAGTACAAACCATCATATTGTGGATGTACTGGTCGGGGCAATTCGATTGACCTGGGGTCTGTTAGTCGAGGGGGCACGTCTCCGTCCCCCCTGATCGAGTTTTGGCTGGTGGCAGTGGAAACTACTTTTTATATTCGACCGCGAATATTCCCCTATGGGATTTTCCCATTGTTCAAGGCTACCAACTTTAATTATTTAATTCTCATAGCCTCGAACATACCGCCAGTTTATTTAATTAATATTAATTCGCCGGTTGGTATTTTTTGCCAAGACTCGATTCTAAAATGGCGTTTGTGTTCTCTTCTGTGACTCCAACCCAAGTCGAGCCCTTTGTTCCACTTTTGGCAGTCTTCTCCATAGAAGCCTCCAAAAGTGTTGCCACTCAGTCTGGGTACCACAGGGGGTGTGGGAGGGGGTTTAGGCACCCTGGACTGAGTTACCTTGGTAACTCAAGTCGCACTCTTGTGTGATTGGCCCAAGTGGTGAGCCGGCCGGCTCACTACTTAGCATGTTTGATTGACAGCTAGGCTGAGTGAATGGGGGTGTGCTGCATAAAAGCAGGGCTTTGGGGACTGGAACTTCAGAAGTCGCCACAGGACCTAAGAATCCGAGGAGGGAGAAGCTGAGCCGACCTGCAACGACGACACCACCGGTGGAGCCCTGCTGAACCGTCTCACCACTTTTCCCGACGACAGAGGAGATCTCCCGTCTGGAGAGTCTTCTTCCTTTGACTGGTGGGGATAACCAGTTTTGCCTTCTTTTCACCTTCCTGGAGCATCTCGTGGCCGCCTTGCCCGTGCCAAGCACCCCGGCAACCGGAATACCACGGTTTACCACTACCGCGAAGAGAAGGGTAGTACCTTTTAACCGGAGAACTCTGCGGCTGGTTTCTTCCCTGGCAGTGCAACGACCTTCATCTTTCCTCCTCGGCGAGACCTCTTCTTCCTCTGGACGAAACACCGACTTGCACCTGCTGCCAGGAACAACTACCCCTGCTGGAGCTTCCTTCACACTTAAGGTACTGTGTCTCGCCTGGCTTCCCTTGCGACTGATCGTTCGGGGTGACATTAAAGCCTCGACTTTCTAACCTGGGCTGGCCTGGGACAACCAAGCTAACTTTGCCTGACTTTAATTTCATCCTTTTTGTGCGAACTATCTACAAGACTCTTTGGGCATAACCCCACTGTGTGAACCTGGACCCCTTCTGCTTGCTCTCTCCAAGAGTGGGCCTTGCAATTGACTTCCTTGCTCTCCATTAGAACTCTGCCTATCCTGCCTTACTGTGGTTCTTTGTAAAAGTATTGAAACTTGTGTGCTTCCTTAACTCTGCCTTTTTCCCTCCCTTTCTTTACAACTTATTAGAGTGTCATCTTATGTTAAGCGCTCACCTCTGTCTGAAAATAAGTGGTGTTTCTCACTAAGACTTGTCTAATAAGTGAATAGGGTTGTATATATATGATAGTGACTGTGTGCTGAAATTACTTACCTCGTTTTTGCTGGTGTAAATTACAAGTGTGTTTTTAAATAAATAATTATATACTTTTACACCAAAGCTCTGGTCAGTGTTTATTTGTGCTACTGTGTCTCTGTACCTATTGTGTATACTCTGCATACTGCCTAACTCTTCTTGAGGGAAGTCTGACTGCTCAGCCACAGCTACCAAGTGAATCTGTATGGTACAGACTGCTACCAAGTGGGTTTACTGCCAAACACCTGTAGTCTTAAATCTTTTGCAGTGGTCCCTAAGGGAACTGCACAGGTTTCTGCCTAACACTGGTGTACAGCGGTGGGATTTGTATTGAGTATACATTTTAGTGTGCTTAAAGATACCTTAGTGCAACTAACCACAAAACTTAGCACTAAAAGAAGTATTTTCTAAAAACATGTCAACTATGGAAAGTTATAGTCAAGAGTCCCCTGCTACAAAAACTGCTTATTGTTTAAGAGTTCTCTGTAAGCATAGGAATCTCCTGACTAAAGGCAAGAAAATGGAACTAATAGAAAGGTTGTTAGCAAAATAAAGTCTGGATGGTGGTATACTGCCTAACTCTTCTTGAGGGAAGTCTGACTGCTCAGCCACAGCTACCAAGTGAATCTGTGTGGTACTGACTGCTACCAAGTGGGTTTACTGCCAAACACCTGTAGTCCTAAATCTTGTGCAGTGGTCCCAGAGGGAACTGCACAGGTTTCTGCCTAACAGTTCCCTGTCAGGACCAACTTCTACTAATAAATCGTTTAGTTCAGGATGGTCATTGGGGTCAAATACTTCAGGCATCACCACCTCCTCGTCAGGTCCGGGTGATTGACCAACTACCTCCACCGCAGTGGTAGGCGAGTTAGGGGGAATATTTTATTTCCCTCTTTTTGGTTTCTTGACTCCTTTAGCCTTGGGTTTCCCCTTTGGCTGGGGCAGAGCATTGGTCTTGGCCAGTGCTGCCCTCGTTTGAGACCTTGTGCAGGGTCTGTCAGCAGTATCTCCCACAAGCCCTAAAGCTCTGAGATAATTGCCCAACAAGACCTTTCCTGGGACACTCCTCTGAATGCTCATTGGAATCCTGACTGCTGTACCATTGATAGTAAGATTTACAGGTATTACTGGGAACATGAGAGGTGGGTCGTCAGCCAACTTAGTGGGCATCAGAGTAGCTCTGGCAACTTCCTCCGACTCTACCAAGGTAGAATCCACTACAGTTCGACTGCACCCACTATCCCTAAGAGCTGGATTATCTACTCCATTGATCAGCACACTGTCTTTAAAGTAGTGCTTGGTGTTATATGGAATCCTAGCATAAGCCTGTGCGACTTTAGGCTCCCAGGAACCCAGGGATACTAAACCTACCTCAGCTTCTATCCCACTGGGGAAGGAGTCTGAGGAGAAGGATGCTCCGGTAATCTCTTCTTCCTCGTAGGAGGAGAAGGCCAGATTAGCAGAGTGGACCCCCAAGGTTTTGACCTTACATCTGGGATCCCCCTTCACGTGGTCAGTTGCTCCACAAGCAAAACAAGATCCATTGGGTCGGTTTACATAGGGGGGCTTATTATAACCAGAGTTCTGTTTTGGAGGCTGACCTCCACTACCCTGTGAGTTCTCTTGTGTCTTACCCTTATTTTCCTTTTTCTGGCCCTTTTGGGAAGAAGATTTATCAGTTTCCCCACCCTCCTTATCTTTGGACTTTTTCCCTTCCTCCTGCTTACAAGGATGAGTCTTGTCCTTATGGGACACTCGGTGTGACACCCATAAATCTGCTGCAATGGCAAGCTTCTTAGGATCTGTCTCCTTTGAATCTGCAAAATGCTGCTTAAGCTCAGGGGAAGAAGATGCAAAAATATGTTCCAGCATGACAAGACTTATCATACCTTCAAAGGAAGAAACCTTATAACCTTCGACCCAGCCAGTCAAGTTTTTTAAGGATTCAGTGACATAAGATACCCAAGTACCACCTTCTTTTTTCTTATACTCTCTGAATCTTTTTTTAAGTATTGGGCAGGAGTCTTTCCAAACTTTAAAATGAGAGTCTGCTTCAACATTGCAAAATCTGCTCTCTCAGCTTTCGACATTTCCATAATGGCAGTGCAGCCAGAATGGGGCAGTCTGCTAAGTAACCAGGCAATTTTATCAGCATTGTCAACTTGTTGAACATGACATGCATACTCAAATGTATTCAGCCAGTCCCTAATGTCATTCTTGTCCTCATACACACTGAGCAGATCTTTTGGAAACCTTGGATGAGAGGAGGACCCAGACCCATGTCCAGGACCCTTGGATCCATTGGCAACTTGAAGCTTGGCCAGTTCCAACTGATGATCCTTGTCTTTCTGTTTTTCTGCCTGTTCGATTTTTAGTTGGGCCATATTGAAATGAAGCTCCTTCTGCCTAAACAGCAGCTCTTGCGTCTTGAATTCAAGTATGGCCTCCCCATCAGCACTGGCAGAGGAAACATTGGACATTTCATCCTCCCTATCCTCATGGTCGCTGTGGACCAATGCAGCGGCAGAACTGTCAGTTCTACCAGTGAGAGCAGCCCCACCTCCGTCTGCACTGTCCTCTGAAGCTATAGCGCTAAGCTGAGCTTCTTGCCACGCCATGATTCTTTGGATCATTTCCATGTTGGTGCCTTGAGAGGAGACACCTCTTTCAGCACACATCTTTTTCAATGTTTCGGATTTAGAAGCATTTAAAGTTAAAAAGGTACTTGTTTCCATACTGTTAGATAGGACTATGGCTTTTAAAAACTTATACTACGACAATTCACTATGTGTCCTGGTAGGAATAACTTGAAATGCCTTCGCTTGTGCGCAACACTGGATACCTTCAGTCATATCCCACCGCTGTACACCAATTTGTGAAGATGGGTTTCTGAACTCTGACCTGGAGGGGCAGAGGTTCAGAAGGCCAGCCTAGTTTCTTGGAACAGGGTAACCACTGGACAAGCCATACCAATCAGGGTAGCGATGGCGGCGGTCAAGACTAAGTCTCAAGAGGGATGAGGGTGACTGAAAGCCCGCAATGAGCACACAAAGCAAGGGCACTTACAAATTACTCCAGACAGGTGTTATATTAAAAATATAGACACATTTATTACAAAGCCTTTGTAACATCGACCATATCAAAGAATCACAATAATACTAAAGTAAACCACCGAGGGGTCTAAGGAGTTAGGAGCAGGTAATATGTAAACCACCTAGATGGGGAGGAAAACAGGCAGTGCAAGTAATCATTAGACCCAGTTCGACATCTGAAATACACCTAACTAGAAGGAAGTCCGAGCCCTAAGAAGAGAGGAGCCTTATGCTCAAAAGTACCTGCACGCGCTGGTGCCAATGGACAAAAGAGGGCCTCTTTAAGGATATCGGGCAGTTCAGGAAGGTGAATGAAGCGATGCAGAACAAGTCCCCACTACTCAAGCAAGGCCTCCACTTGTGGGCAGAAGCAGGTTGAGAGTGCGGGATAGAGTCGCTATTTCGCAACAGTGGTAGAAAAGAAACGGGCTCCTGCGCGAGGGGCCACCGGTTGGGGTATGGACTACTCACCGGTCCCCGACGCAGGCTGACCCAGACTTCTCCAGTTCAGTTCACGTTGCTGGCAGGTTCAGCTGCGATGATCAGGACGTCTCGACACCATGTCGATTCTGCGTAGCAGGATGCAGGGTAGAGGGTGTCCCAAATGCAGCGGACGTGCACAGGTTGTTACCACAGCAGGCCAACACGGCAACCGCGTTTACTATGGTTCGGGCGCACTCGTCTCACTTCAGACCTGGGAATGCCAAGTGTACGAAATTCGGTGTGAGGGTGCCGTGGACCCAGAGCAAGCAGTAAGCCAAGTTTTGAGAACAAAGCGTCCTGCGTAAACTGGTCAGCCCACTGGTTGGCCCAGGGACACTTCCGAAGAGGCTTACTTGCAGGGTTTGATGAAGGTGCCGGGAATAGTTGATCCCACTATTCCAATGGGTCTAAGCGCCTTCGCGGAGCTTCTAGGACGATCAGATGCAGAGGGGTCTCGCAGGACGACAGCAGTTCAGGGTGCCAAACCTTCAGCGGGTCACAAGCGGTTCCTCGACTCAGCTTCTTGTTGCAGGATACTTGGCTCCTTATCTCTTGTTTGGTGTGAACTCAGGAGATTGACATGCTAGTGGTGTTTCCAGCCTCCTCTTATCCAAAGTTCCCTTCGCGCTAAAACGGAGAGGACCCAATGGGAGATCTGCTCACAAACACTCACGCCATACGTGGACCTATCACGGACCACGGTGGTCCCAGGCATTCAGGACACTCCAGACTCTCTGGCACCCAGGATGTCTATTGGGACCAGACATCCCAGCCCACATCCTGGAGGCACACACAAGGCATGCAGAAGCCCGCGAAAGCTTTGGGTTTTTGCGGGAAAGTGCATGACCAAATAAGGACTGCCCTGGGTCGGCTCGACCTGGGGGAAGATGAAGGGGCAAGACGGTCAGCAGACAGGACAAAGAACCTTGTGGCATGGCCAATTTAGGAGCCAGACCAATCATTTGTGCCAAACGCAGTAAGCGTGGATAACATGGCGAAAAAGGGTTCAAAACACAAGAGAAACGATAGCTGCCACCAGTCCCGTCCGTGACACACTTGCACAGTTCCTAATAAGTCCAGCAAGAGTTTCTAGGGCCTTTGGAATGACTAGAGACCCAAGAGCACGGCAATGTAAGTTACGGTGCACTCTTGTTTCATGTTGCACAAAAGCTGCAACATGAGGAAAGGACTAAGGGAAACAAAGTCTCCCAGTACTGACTGTCTTAAGGGCATGTCAGTTTCCCCATAAGAATTGAGCGAAAGCCCAGAGGAGTGCGGCGAAAGGATGAGCTTCTCTGGCAAAGTCTAGATCAGGGTGTAAAACAACAGCAAAAAGTTTGGGGGTTGCCACATGGAGGGAAAAGTACATACAATTATGAAATCTTTCCTAACAACATTTGCCAACAGATTTGTAATATTTGACTCCCACACTTCATCTTTGGGCCTCATTACGACCCTGGCGGAGTGGGTTTAGGCCAGCGGTATTCGCGGCGGACCCGTCCGCCCTACTACGAGTTCCCGTAGCGCCATGGAGCGTTTTCCGCCTGGTTTTTCCGGGCGGAGAAATCCATGGCGCTACGGGACCTTGTTGTTAATTACGCCACCGTATTTTACGGTGGCGTAATTAACGCCTTCCCCACTCCCATTATACCCTATGGGGCAAAAATGGGAATGGGGAAGGGTAAAATGGGGAATGGGGATTTACCGCCCCGCCAAGGTCGGAATGGGGCGGAAAATCCGCCAACCCCCATGGCGCTATCGGCAGCTTTCCGCCGTGCTCCATGGTGCATTTGGCGCCACGATTTCCGCCAGGGTCGTAATGAGGCCCTTTGTCTTTTATCATTTGAATTACTTCGCTAGCAGACATTTTTGTAAAGCAGGTTGCAGCTTTGAGTGTGTGTGCAACTGAATAGCATAAAGTTGCAAGTTCACTTTTTTTTAAAAGTTGGAAAATGGATTCAATATTTTAATGGTATCTTGGATCTTCAGAATATTATATTATGAGAATTATAAGCACTGATATTTATTGGTCTTTCATCAGGTCTTCCTCCTTTTCCTGTATGGCAGAGTAGTGGAAAACAGTGTGCTTCTAAACTTTTTTTCCCATATACTCATTGGAGATTCACTGGCTTGACGCATTGGTTATGCTTTTAATGCATCTTTCATTGTGTCTCTGGAAGGTAGTATGTGGATTATTTACTGGTCTATAATGTTGTCTGTATTGCTAGGATCAACACATTCAAATTGACCAGATTGTGGTGTATCTTCATATATTTCTGTTTTCTTTAAATTCTCCTCTAGGACAATATCTTTATAGCATCGATACTCTAAGGCTTCTTTAACTTTCTTTCAGTCTAGTAGTTGTTGACAATTTATTTTCTCTTTTATTTGATTATTATTAACTAGAACAAATAAAGATGGATGTACTGATCATCTTACTTCTAGTGTCTCATAATTTTCTTTGAGGCCTAATGATAAATATAAATATATAATGATAGCTCAAGGTGGTATCATCAAGCATATTATTGCAAAGTATTAAAGGGTCAGTTATGTTGCATTTATTGTATGCTATTAGACAGAAGGCCAAGTGGAACCGCAGTGATTCCTAATTGTCTTGAATTTATTAGGACATTTGTACTGTTCTTATACTTTTCATGTAGACGGTTCTGTGACAACAGACACATACTTTGGGCCTCATCGCAAGTTGGGCGCTAACCCTGGCGGTATTACTGCCGGGGTTATTAGCCCTACCGCCAAACCCCCCGACGCTATTAGCGCCGGATCATGGGTCTGGCGGAACGGTAAGTCCCCATTCCCCATTGGGCCCATTCGGCAATTTCCCATTCCCCATTGGGCCCAATAGGGAATGTTCGGTGCTATTACCGCCGACAATAATAGCGCCGAAAAAACTGCAAAATCGCAGCAGATTTGCCCCCAGATCAGAGCTGGGAGTAAATCCGCCAAGCCCGTGACTTGGCAGACCCTTGAATGCAACAGTAATAGCGTTACCGTTGCATTTAAGGCTTACTGCCAAACTCGTGATGAAGCAGTCTGTCTGGAATGTCAGCCGAGGTGGTTTAAAGCTTTCCTATTTCTTTTTGATATGCCTTTGAAAGAATGGTAGCCTTTGAAAATGTTTGGTTGCTACTTTCTAAGTTAGTTGTATTTAGTACTTCTACTTCAGTTCCAAAATATTTACTTTGTATGTCTTCTATTTGTTGCAGCACTTGTGCTGTTGCAGTTAGGAGACTGTCATTGAGTTTTTGTAATTCTAGAGAAGAACCTTTAGCATTATATAATTTATGCACATCGGTGCACATGGTGTGATACCATTCACCTGCACAGAATTTGCAAATGTTATCTATGTTGACATTGAGCATGTTTAGAAGTTTTGGTTGTAGTTTTTAAATTAATTTTGTTAATGGTTTCTTTATGGTTAAAACGAATATATGTAGATTTCTTTTTAGTTTTAATGCGCTGTCAATTAGTGCTTCTAGTACCAGTTTTCTTTGGTAATTTACAGTGGGGAACCAGACTTTTCTGATTTTTTAAATTAGATTGTTGAAGACACTACGACTAAACGTTTTTAGCAAAATAGATTTTTTTAGAATAGTTTTTTGGTACTACATTGACATTGGAAGATATGGTTTCCATGTCTGTTTTCTTTTTTGGAGGTTCATTTTCTGTTGAAATTGTTTTACAAAGTACTTGTTTACTTTTCTTTTTGATGAAGGAATAGTAGTTTTGTTAGTGCTTATTGTGGTTGTACTTTGCAATGTCCTGTTCTCTTTCGTGTACGTTTTCTATACATTGTTTTAGTAGAGGGTGAGTATATGACCAACCCTTGTTTTTTACCTGCCCAATGTTTTCTTTGTTCTCTATGCAGTAAAATTTTAGTAGGCATTCTTTCTATTTGTTGGAGAAAAGAAAGTGTGTATTTTAAGGTTGTTATTGATTGGTGGAATCTAGGAAGAGATTAGTATTGGTTACTAGGATAAGGGATGCATGGGCAATGATATGGATTAATATTGGATACTGAGATGAGGAAGTGGGACGTAGAGTTAATGACATGTGCATGAAAATATAGTGGCTCTTATTGGGTCTAGGCTATCGAAGCTGTGTAAACTTATTCGTAAACAAACCAAGTCCTCTACACCTTGTTACGATAAAGAGTGTAGGCTGACCAAGGGGCGTTTGATTATAGAAGCACAGCGTATAGGAAGGGGCCAAAAGCTTAGAGTTGAGATCAGCAAGGATCATCTATCCTAGGCTATTGAGGGGGAAAAGAGAGCCTGGCATGAGGATACTTCGGGTGCACTATTCGGTTTCATCAAAAAGGGGGATTTGAGAGGTTTCTGGACCTTGATCGGGGCAGGGCAAAATGTGGGTAGAAAAACTCTGCAGTGCTGTATTCCGGAGCAAGAATGGGTGGACTATTATGGTAGCCTCTATGGAGACAGAGGGGCCCGTGGCAGTGAGGATCCTGCTTCGAGTGGGATTGGCGGCAGCCAGGGTGTAGACCACCTAACTTTGAAACTGACCTATTAGGAGGTTAATAGAGCATTGGCATGCCAAAAATCAGGTAAGGTGCCAGGCCCTGACAGGGTTGCCATAGATTTCTATGCAAATGAACCCGATCTGTGGGCACCATATTTGACAAACATATTTAATCCTGCCCTGAATCTGAATGAGATTCCTGAATCATGGACAAAAGTGTAACTGGTCCCTATTTATAAGAAAGGAACTAGAGACCACCCTTGTAATTATAGGCTGATCTCTCTATTAGACTCTGGGGGTAAAACATTTGCTAGGGCCCTACTGTTTCACTTGGAGTCTTAGGTAACCAATAATCTAATTGTTGACCACTGATAAGCCAGATTTTATGAGGGATTGAGCACTGTGGACCAGAGCATGCAGCTGTGATTGATTATTGATAAATATGAAGTTCTTAGGAAAATATGTGTTTACGCAGTTTACATTGATCTGAGAACTGCGTTTGAGACAGTGCCCAGACAGCGCCTCTGTGAACTCATCCGGGGGCTTGGAATTCCAGAGGCCCTTCTGAGAGCCATCCAGAGTTTGTATGCAGGCAAGATGGCATCATTGCGCTGAGGGACTTACGGCAGGATAAATGTGGAAAAGGGTGTCCGCCAAGGGTGTGTTTTTGCCCCTAAGCTATTTTGCATATTTATTGATGGCATCAACAAAGAGCTGCTGGCCTCTACGTTAGATGCACCAGTTCTATCAGGAGACAATATACCGGTCTTGATGTTTGTGGACGACGCAGTGTTGTTTTCTTTAACACCTGTTGGCGTGCGCAGGTGCTACTCACCACCGTGCAGGCAGGCCGGGGCGTTGGCTCAGAATAATGCAATAGCTGTTCCAGGTTCCAGAACTTCGGCCACTGCTGGGAAAATCCCCCACCAAGGGAATGAACCAGACCGGACCCCCTCTCACTGATGGAACTCTTTTTGGCAATAGACTATCCTGCTGTATATATATGAAGCAGTCAAGACGGTAAATCACCCAAAAGAGCGGGGACACCAACACCGCTACACCAAGCTGTAAAGAAAAGTGCAGATAGTTAGCACTGAGTGGACACAAAGCAAATAAAACACAGGTCTACTAATGGGACAACTACCTGTATTTCTGGTGGGGATTGACTAGCTGAACCTACAGACTAATGAAGTAGTGAAAATTTGCTAGGGACAGGATGATGTAACTTCCGTGAGGTAATAGGAGAGAGAACAGTAGATCTTACCCTCTGTAGGCAAATGAACCCCCAAAGAAAGGAAACGACAGGACAAAATAAGAAAAAGGAAGGTTAGTACAGGGAACTCCCGGACAGAACGAGGGACGCTACTAGAGTCGGGATGGTGTCATTTAGGCAGCAGAGCGTTCGTTGGATTGCACAAGTGATTCCCAATACAGGTCCTGAAGTGGCAAGTTCGAGCAGTTTATGTAACAGAGCATTCGCTGGAAAAACACAGGTGGTTCCAAATATAGTTTTTGTAGTGACAAGTTAGAGTGATTTATACAGAGGTTGTTCGGTGTGGGGAACAAGCCCCAGATAGAGACTATGCAGCCTCAGCCTTACCAGGTGCGGGAGCTGCGGCTGGAGGGCTGTGGCAGAAGAGCAGTGTTCAAAAGCATTGCAGCGTGGCTGCGTGCTTAAGACCGCGGAAGCAGCATTCATTCCGTAGGTTTTGTGGAAGGAACAATACTGTGAGTTCGGCAGGTAGACGGCAGATCAATGGCAGTCTCGCCGTGCTGAGTAAAGATTGCGCTCTGTGTCGCACTGGCAGAGGATAGCTCAAAGGATGAGCACGTAACGGGATACACTCCTAGAGGTAGGCGGAGCGCAGGGTCAAAACCGGTCTGGGTCGGCAACAGGAGAGTCAAAACCTTTACCAAGGGTGAGGCATGAGAATGGTCAGAAATGCATATCCAAGGTCGAAAACACTGGGTATAGTAATAAACACAAAGAAGTTGTAACGCTAATCAGAAGCGCCACCTTTGGTGATACGAACGCCTTTATTGGAATGAGGGCGAGAATTGAGGAGGCGTGTCAACCTGCTGACGGGCAATGTTGTGGTCAGCTGGTCTGTAACATTACCAGCAGGGAACGGCCTCCGTTTCCCTAGCAACCTCCAGCGTTGCCAGAATGGGGCAGTTCTACACAAACTTTGCTCCTTCAGTTGGGTATAGCGCATGTAGCGTGATGCGGATTGGACCGCAGGTGTGAGAGCATCTGCCTCCAAAGATAGCGGCAACCCCCTGGAAGCGTGAAAGGAAAGGAGGAGGTCGGGTGAGTGAATGTGAGCCAAAGTTCCGGTTCCCAGGTGCGGTCTTCAGGGCCATATCCCTTCCAATCCACCAGATAGTACAAGGTACACCTAGACAATTTGGCATTCAAAATGCATGCTACCTCAAACTCATCTTCGCCGTCCACACGGCAAGGGTCAGGGCGCGTGGGCAACCAACACCAGAAAGAGATCCCACCTCATGCAAATCCTATAGGCCTATCTTGCTACTAAACACTGATGCCAAGGTCTATGCGAGAGTTCTGGCCACGCGTATGGAAAATCTAATGCCCCGCCTGGTCCATACTGACCAGGTTGGCTTCATTAAAGGGAGACAAGGGTCTGATGCCATGAGGAAAACACTAAACATCATGGACCACTCTAAGAAAATAGAAGGGGACCACGCTCTCCTCAGTGTTGACTCAGAAAAGGCCTTTGATTGGGTAGAATGGGCATTCCTCTGGGTCGTTTTGAGAAACATGGGATTTGGGGAACATTTCATAACGGGGGTGCAAGCCATATAAAAAGCCCCAATGGGCAAAGTGGTAGTGAAAAGCAAGATCTTGCAAGAATTCCACCTGACTAGGGGAACCAGGCAGGGCTGCCCCCTGACGCCACTCCTATACGCCCTTTCAATCGAACCGCTCGGCAATATAATAAGGAACGATCCATCTATAAAGGGAATTGCGGTGGGCAACACAGAATATAAACTCGCCATGTTCGCGGACGATATAATGATTAACCTGGCAGAACCCAGCACCTTGATCCCGAGGCTACTTAGAGCACCGAAAGAATTCGGTAAATGGGCAGGGCTGAAAGTAAATGAAGAAAACTCTTCCCTATTCATGTATAAGGCCCCGCTGGACCCTGAAGACAGAAGCACAGGCACATATGGAATACCTACTGCACAACAAACCTTGAAGTATCTGGGAATTAAAACTAGCAAAGACTTAGATGACCTCTATAAGGCAAACCTGTCCCCACTACTGTTGGAATTAACAAAGGATTTGGAGCGGTGGGGCAAGCTTACAATGTCATGGCTAGGCCGTCTTAATGCCATCAAAATGGTTATACTGCCAAAACTCCTGTATCAATACCACATGTTACCGATCTCTGTCCCTGCCTTGCGCTTTACCGAGCTGAGCAACATGCTCAGGAGATTCCTGTGGCAGGGCAAAAAACAACGCATTGCCTATGATACGCTTGTCCAAGCAAAGGACAAAGGAGGAACAGGGATGCCTGACCCTTATACTTACTATCGTGCTGCCCAATACCGTGCCTTCATTCCACACCTGAGAGGAGATGTGCAGAAGCAGTGGGTGGCCATCGAGAACTACCTACTTAGACCGGTGTTTCTGGGTGAGTGGCTATGGGCCCCTAAGAAGTCTTTTCCTAGTAGTGTAGTGAAGCACTTCACGATGGGACCGCTTTTGAAACTATGGTGAAACAAAAAAGAGATGGAAGGTCTTACGCATTGAGCTGTATCTGGGCTTCACGCATCAAAGACAGAATTCTAGAACCAAATCGGTACCAGGAATGGTATGAAGGGGGCCTAGAAAGAGTGGGGAAAATCCTAAAGCGAGGCGGATGCATGTCAATCCAGGACTTGGAGGCTGGACTACAAATGAGATCCATCGACGTGTTTAAATACCTGCAACTGAAAGGTGTGCTCAGGAAACCAGCGTGGAAAGACAAGCACCAAAGAGACCTCACCAATTCTGAATGGATACTTAGCGAAACCCACTCGAGTAAGGTCCTCACCTCCCGTCTATATGGATCCCTGATAATGGAACGGAAAAACAACCTTGGACTACCTAAAAAAGAGATGGGAAAAAGATCTAGGTCTCCCACTGTCAGACCAACTGTGGTCAAAGATGTTTGAAACGGTGAAATAAATATCTATCTCAGCGCAATATGAATTGCATTATCTGAAGCTACTGCACAGGTGGCAGTACCACCCCCTCAGACTCTCCAAAATGTTCAGTCAAGCTAGCCCCTTGTGCTGGAGGGAGTGTGGAAGCCCTGCCGACTACTGGCATATATGGGTATGCTCCCAAATCCCAAACATATTGAAGTGAAGTTCTGACCTGGATAAGGAACATAGAAGGGATTACCAGGGATAGGGACCCAAGGCTGGTGCTATTCGGATTTGAGGAACAAGAAAGGCGCTGGGTAAAAGTCACACATATGACTCACTTCCTCCTGCTGGCCGCCAGGGTCTGTATCACCATAGGCTGGAAAGTCAAGGACCTTCCGACAGAGAAAGAATGGGCTCGAAAAGCCAGAGAACTCTACGTAATGGAGAACATTACGGGGGCTATCCACAATATATCCCCTAGCAGGGAAATGGAATGGGCTCCCTTCCTTGAAGCCTACAAAGGAATGAATGAATAGCCCGAGCCCCAAGAACACTCATTGTACAACTCGCCCGCGACCCATGGACCAAAACTCACGGCCTGTCTAGACTCCAATGGAGTTACAGGGGGAAGAAGGGAGGGGGGTGGGAGTTACAATCGAGTTAATTGTTAAATGTTACCCAAACTGGTATTCTTTCCGAGATTCATGTTTGAGCACTGTCCAAGAGAGGTGCAATTATATATGCTGTGAAAATAATCAATATAAGTAATTTTGAAATGTTACCTTATTTTTCTAGTTATGTACACAGTGGGATATCCTGTTGGCTCACAGAATATTTTTTTGTGCTTGATCATTACAGAGAATGAAGCAGGGGACGTCACAGTGTACACACCATAGGACCTATTATATGAAATCTATAATTCCAGAAGCTCATACTTTTAGGGATTATTTATTGATTGCTCAGGATGTACAATCAATCTACATACCTCGTGCCCTCAGTACTTTCACAAATAAAAAGGGCACAGATTTGATCTATTCACCTTTATCATATTGCGCCCCTCAGAACACAATTTATCCTTAATATTATACTTACATAGACATTTATTTTTGGCTCTCTCACAGATTTGTGGGCACCCTTTTAAGGACTGGTTCAATTGTTCCCCTCTAGTAACAAGGGGCCATCAGTCAGCCCGATGGGGCCAGCTCCCCTCCACAGCCTGGTTTTGCTCTTTCTGTATCCAGCCTGTCTGTTATCTTCTCTAATGACGAAGGCCTGGGCTTTAAACTCCAGGAAGGCCTTTCATACTGCTAGTAATCCAAAATGGGTACAAAAAGAAAGCAATCCGTATCCATAGCCCCACACACAGCAAACAGCGCTCCTTAGACTGGATAACAGACCTAAACTGCCACATCTCTATCATGTCAAATACCCCATGCCCTTCGTCGGACCATCATATTGTCCTGTTCACTATCCCCCTCGGTCGACAAACCAAACCTCCCACCAATACGATGCTCCCTGCCCTAGCATGCAGTGCCCGTAAGCTAACTAAAGATAATCTCCTGCCTTTTCTGGATGCCAGACATCTTAGTCAGCCTTGACACAAACAATATTGTGGACCTATACACTAAAACACTAGCAAATGCTATTGAATCGATTGCCCCACTAGCTCCAGAAAAAGCCAAATCACTAGCGCACACAAACTCCTGGTATACCCAGGCCCACACAGAACTTAGAGCTAAAAAGAGACAATCCGAAATCTGGAGAAACCTGCCTTCTAAAACACTCAAACAAGAGTTCATAAACCTGTCCAAGCAATACATAAACGCAATCATCCAAGCCAAACCCAATACGTTTAACTCCAGAATCGCCAACACGATTTCTAATACCAGACCAGAGAATTATTCTCCACCCTTAGGGAACTTGAAGCCCTGTTCACCCCTCAATCCCTGCTAAAGACAGAGACTGGTGCAACAGCATGCTGAATGCCATGCAGAACAAAATCAGCTTACTCCAACAAAAAAAACATCGACCAACAAACCATCCTGACTGATACCGTCACCGAGAACCTCCACTTTGCCCCGCTCAACACCCCACCATTATTAGATTCAACACAATCTCTTCCCAAGAAACCCTGCACATCCTGAAAAGCCTGAAGCCCTCACAATGCAAAGGGGACATGTGCCCAGCCCCCCTGATCAAAGACTGAGCTGAAAATCTGGCCTCATTTATCACAGCAGTCATAAACTTCTCCTTCACCACGAGCGTGGCACCTGCCAGCATCAAAGAAGCATGGGTCTTACCGCTCCTAAAGAAACAACCCTTGACCCAACATCTCTCAACAACTATCGCCCCATCACAACCGTCCTCTTCATACTAAAAATACTCGATAGAGCAGCCTATGTCCAAATACAGTGGCACCTCGAAGCAAACCAGATACTCCGCCAATCCAGGTTCCCCTAGAGAATGGAACCGAATCTGTCCTCCTTGACTTATAAAACCAGATGGATGACATCCGGGACAAGGGTAAACTTGCCCTCCTGCTACTATTAGATCTGTCTGCAGCTTTTGACTTAGTCGACCACAGCATACTCTGCCGACACCTCACCCAAGCAGCATCCTTCTCACCAGAAGCAATGTCATTGAACGCCTCCTTCTTAGACGGTAGAAGAATTAAAGTCTTCTCAAAGAATGCTAGTGCAGCACCTCGCCAATCAATTGCAGAGTCCCCCAAGGCTCCTGTGTCTCCCCCAACACTCTATAACATCATCACAAAACCCCTCCTCGACCTCATAGACTGCCTTGATACCGCATACACAGGTTACGCAGATGGCACACAAATTCTCCTCCCTCTCACTGGCACACATTCAGAGGACGCTGCCACACTAAACTCAACCTTTGCCATCATTCAAGCATGGATGGCCTCCCATAGCCTCTGGCTGAACAATGACAAAATGAGCTGCTTATCTTAGGGCACACAACAGCACTAAATAAACTGAACCCTGAATACTCGACCTTTGTCATTGACGGCATCCCAATTAAAGTCTTGCCTTCTGTCAAAACCCTTGGAGTCTATCTGGAAGCCTCACTAACACTTACCAGACAAGTCAACACCATCACCTCCTCAGCTTTATACTTCGCCAAATTCCTAAACCCCTCAAGGCCCTTCCTATCGCCAGACAGCTGCCTGATGATCGCTTGCGCTGTGGTGGGCGCAAGACTAGACTACTGCAATGCTCTATTTGCCGGCACTTCAGTCCACAATCTAAAAAAACTGCAAACCATCCAAAATGATGCCCTAAGAGCTGTCCTCAACCTCCCAGAACTGAACACATATCACCTGCCTGTAAGGCAGTACACTGGCTACCCATCCGGGAAAGAATACTTTTCAAGACCCTAACCATCATCCATAGATGCATTTCCAAGTCGGCACCACCCTACCTTTCCCAAAGATTCTCCAAATCACACTCTACCAGGCCTGTTAGAACACCATACACACAAAGACTAGTTCAACCGACATTCAAACATGCCAAAGCAGGTGGCTCAAGCTTCCCAGTCATAGCAGCAGAGCAATGGAACTCCCTCCCACTCAAACTCAGATCAGAAGACTCCCACAGGGCTTTCCAAAAAGTCCTCAAAACTTGGCTATTCAATTAACCCTCCTTGATTCATGCATCCAACTGCACCCTAGCCTCTGTTGCCGCATGTATGTATTCCTATGACTGTATTGTATTTACTTCTATGACTGTATGCAACACTGTAACTATGTTTACCACCTATTGTGCCTAAGGGCCTCTTGTAACCGGTTCTCCCCAGCTCCCTGATGTCTGAGGGCTTGTGCGTGCTATACAAATGAATTAAAAAAAATACATCTATTTCTTTCTCTTTTCTGTTGTTGTCGATTGTCCTTTCTTTTCTTCTGTCAGTCAATCCATTCCAATAAGTAAGTGAGTCCTCAGAATCTATGAGTTTGGACTTTAATAGAGCAAAAACCACTGCCTTTAAAGTTGTGTATCATTTCTCTAATCTAACTGGTCAGTTTGTGGGACTGGACAGTGTTCCAAAAGTGACATCACGCTAAACCATTGCCTTAATACTCATTAGGCATATTAATGAAGAGGGTAGTCTAACGCAAGTACCTTCCAAACCCAGTTTCCCTCCCTCCTGATGTGATGTCATTTTGGAGATTTCTATATTAAACAATTGTAATTTTCTGAAACATCATAACACCTCACATGCAATCATGTTACTAATCAGTTCATCAGATTGCTCTCACTAAAGTGAATCCAAGCATGCAATTCTGATCTTGGCATGATATGTAATGTCTTTGTTAGAGATTTTTACATTTTACACACCAATATTTTTGTACTAAAAGTAGTTTTCAATCTCAGAATAATAGGTACACCGGTACAGATGATACGATACATGATTCACTGGTGAGTGCCATTTCCACACACAAATAGCCACCTTCATCTAAAGTGCATTATTAAAGACATCTAAAAAAAGATGGTTTTGCATTCAGCTGATAGAGCTTTTACCCCTGAACAATTAAAAAAATATTAACTTTGTATGACCTTCTGATCAAAAGTTATTTACAAAATTATGATTCCATATGTAATTTTTAACTAGTGAATTATTTTTTTCTTTACATGTCACAGGATAAATCACAACATGAAATGGCATCTCTCGAGTTCCTGGCTGGTCGGCCAAATTGGTGTTAGTCCCCTTTGGAGCTCGGAGCCGGTCATTTATGACGTCTGAGAATGCTGGTTTTCATAGTGCAAGTTGTTTGGAGTACAGAGCTGGCAGGGCAATTTGTTAACCCAGTTCAACACTCTTAAGCGATTCCAGCCGCTTTCTTTCACTTTAGCCGTCTCCAAGTCTTCGATGGTATGAATCGCATCCCCCTGGAAAGGCCAGGTTGAAAACAGATGAGAACAGACCACTGCAGGCCATTTCCAGAAGCATATTCCTTGTATTTCCTTGTATTTCTGAGGCCTTTGTCTTCCTCTGCAAGGCCTGCAGTGCAAAACATTTTGTCCTTTTGATTCAGGCAGTGCCATTCAATTTTATGGCCAGCTTCAAAGCCTGGCTGTATTTCCTTGGAGCAACCATCCCCATCCTGTATCTATTGGGAGCAGTCAGGAAAATGACACTTTGCTTTCCAGACCTAGACTGGTTTCATTTTCAAATGCAACCTTTAAAAATAATTTTATTGGGAGCGTGGCTAGCTATGTGAACGCTTTTCGACTTGTCTCTTTGTGAAACACGGGTGACCCCAAACATTTGCCGGCTGTAATGTTGCGTTCTGGTTTAATGAACGGTGGAGCTGGGAGCTGAAGGTGAGGGGCACCGGGGAATACAGGCAGTGACTCGTAGTCTCACCTCAGAGTCAGGATAAATCCTCATAAGGCTCTGTGGCGCGGGCTCTTCAAAGATGGCGTCCGTCAGACATTCTCACTTCCCGCCACCCAACCTCCCCCCTCGAGCCTGCTGGGATCCCGTTGAGGCCGCAGGGGCTGAGTGTGTGGGTGCCTGTCTGGGAGCAGCAGTGGGAGGAAATTGCCGGACCCATGGATTTGCCCAGAAGACCTTAATGAGCATGAGCCTCCCTGGAGACAGAGCTTTGCTTGACTAGCTTCCAGCCTGCCACCGATACAGTGCTACTTGTCCCTCGTTTTAAGGAGAGAGCAGATGAGGAGTCCCAGGCAGACAGCTTTGTACTGGATTCAGCCTCCCCCACCTCACATCACAGTAGGGGCAGCTAAAAACCAGCTTTGCCATAAATGCAAACATGTCCAAGCAGCAGAAACTGCAGAAAACCACTGATATTACCACACTCTTACAGCCCCAAGACAGGGGGGAAAAACAGAAGTGGCCAGGGCTCACGCCGACTCTCTGGGCCACCAGACGGGGCAATTGGCCACAAAGGAGGACATGCAATCTTTCGTATCTGAAATCATTCCACGGAACACTACATTGGTGGCAGAGCTGCAACGCCGAATCCAGGCTCTAGAGGGGAAAAGCGGGGTCATGTAGAACAAGCAGGAGGACATGGAAAATAGGGCCTGCAGGAACAATGTACAAATAAAGGGGTTCCCTCTTCAATCTCGGACCAAGCCGTGAAGGACTACATCGGGGACCTCTTTCAAACGCTCCTACCCCATCTGGATAAAACTATGCTACTCCTGGACCGCACTCATCGACTCCGAACCCGTAGGGTCAAGCCTTCGGACAGCCTCCCAGATGTCATCACACGGGTTAACTTTTTCACAGTCAAGCAGGAGATTATGTCGGCGAATCGCACTTGGGGTGATTTATCCTTCGAGGGGGCCTCCCTGCAAATTTTCCAGGACCTCGCCACTGCGACAATACAGAAAGGGCGGGCACTCAGGCCACTGACATCATTTTTACAGGATCAAGAAATTAAATATTGTTCTCCGCAGCATTTCAGTTAACAATGGAAGGGACGACACGTACTGTCAGTTCCCTGGAGAAGGCCAAAGCAATCCTGAGGGATTCCCACTCGGAGAAAGAGGGGGCTCACTGACGAGACAACACATGCCAGAAAAAGGGATGCCCTTAAGTCAAAACGCAACACCTGGGCGAAAGTGGCCAGAGGGCGGAAGCCCAAGTCGTCCCAGTGTTAGGCTGGAACCTTGGTTCATGGACAATGATCCTTCTACATTTCAATCTTCCATGATCAGGCCGCAATGTCCTTTTTGAAGCATCTATGAGGGTCAGACTTTACACGGCCTATGCCGGTCCATCGGTGCGAGGTCACTTGGATGCCAGTGGGGAACGTTTGCCCCTTTTTTGTTGTGTTTTTTGGTTATGTTTCATTGTTTGGTTTACTCAGTTAAAAATGCTGGTTAGGGCATGGAGCAATGGTGACAGTGAAGCTGGATGACAAGTGAGGCTCACCAGGTTCCCCCTCCAGTCCAGGGAGTTGCACATGAGGTACCTCCACCTCATCAGAAGCTGAACTTTGTCTCACTCAGCATGAAAGGATTAAATGCCCCAGCGAAGCGGAAATCTGTCTTATGACGTTTGAAAGACTTAAAGGGTTTGATCATATTTCTACAAGAGACTCACCTAACCCCAGCTTACTTTGTCCGTTTACGAAACAGGGCATTCCCGAAGCTGTTCTTCGCCTCCAGTGGGTCGAAAAGAGGGGGTACTTCAGTCCTCCTGGCGAGGGGAATCCCATTCACAGAATTGGAGACGTTATGTGGTCCAGAGGGACACTACACAGGGGTGAAAGGTACGTTATGGGGCCAGCTTTATACCTTGATTTCGGTGTATGCAACTAATGAGGGGCAAGAGACCTTCTTTCAGGAGTTGGAATCAGAATTGCTCACCTTCCTTGAGGGACAAGTAATAATTGGGGGAGACTTCAATGACCCCCTGATTGATAAAAAGCATCAACCTACCTCCAGAGACTTTAAAATTGCCTTAGGTTTGCTACATCTGTTTATGACGGTGGTTGACACTTGGAGAGTCTTGCATCGGGCTGAAAAGGACTTCTCTTTCTTTTCCCACGTACACTGCACTTCTTCTCAATAAATTTACTTCTGGCTACCCCTCACCTTATGTCATTTGTTAAAGAGGTATCCATAGAGCCGAGAGTGCTCTCAGATCATGCCCTGTCCTGTTAACAACCCAAATTGTCAACCAAGGCCCCCCTCAGACCCTGGTGGAGTTTGTATGATCCCATTTTAAATGACATGGCACTTAGGGATGGGATTTCCAAGGCTATCCAGAACTATTTCCGAGGGAACCCCACAGAGCTGACATCCTCGGCAATCACTTGGGATGCGTTGAAGGAAGTCATTTAGGGGGGAGTTTATAGCCCAATCAGCCGCAAATTGGAAACGTAAACTAGAAAGACGCACCCAATTGGAGAAGGGACTAGAGGTAGCAGAGGAAAAACACAAGAAGGGGTGGTCTCCTAAAAGTCCCCATGCAGTACAGATTGTCCGGAATCAGTTAGAAGCTCTCTATTCTGAAGAAACAGTGCAGTCCCTGCTTAACACAAAACAGGGCTATTTACGCCAAGGGTGACAAAGCCAATAAGTCAGAAAGTTGGTTAAAGATAAATGGCGGAACATGATAGTGGGCCTCTGTGATACACAGGGTTTAGTTCAATATGCAGAAGAGACCAAATTACAGTTAGCAGCATCCCATTTGGTTGAAACCATGTCGACATCTCCTCGAGTGTTGACAGAACAGAAACAATACATAGATGAGGCTAAACTTCCTCTGATAACGATGGAGGAAGTAGATGCTGTGATTAAAACATTGAAGACAAGGGCCCCAGGCCTTCATGTTTTTCTTGCAAGGTTTTTCAAACTGTTCCGGGCTCAAATTCTATCCCCCCTCACGACCCTCTTTAATTTGTTCCGTTGGACGGGCTGTACTACCCCTTCTATGCAAGTCTCTTCGACTATGTTGTTATTGAAGCCGGGAAAAGACCAAAGGGATTGTGCCTCCTATAGGCTGCTCTCCCTGCTTAATACAGACGCTAACATCTATTCCAAGGTCTAATCGACGCTAACCGATTGGCCTTGGTTCTTCTTAAACGTATTAATCTATACCAAACGGGTTCCATCTTGGGCAGAACGTCTAGAGACAATATCTGCCGGGCACTGAATTTGGTGGAAGTGGCTAACACAGAACGCTGTAAGATGGCTCTATTGGTGCTGGATGCTACTAAGGCGTTCGACAAGGTGGATTGGGCCTTTATGGAGGCTACTCTTGAAGCTTTCCAATTTGGCCCCCTGCTTAGGAAAATGGTATTAGCCAACTACAGCACCCCAAAACCTTGTTGCGGGTCAACCTAGGACAAACAGCCCCCATAACACTCAAGTGCGGAACTAGGCAGGGATGCCTCCTGTCTCCCCTGTTGTTCGCACTTATAATGAATCCCCTTGCCCACTGGATATGGAATAACACCTTGAATGAAGGAGTTCAAATAGGACAAATGCAGCACAAAGTAGCCCTTTATGCGGCTGACGTGTTACTCACTTTGACTGACGTCCACTCTTCCCTAAGACACTCTCTCCTAGAATTACATTCTTTTGGGCAGATAGCAGGGTTCGAGGTTAATTTTGGTAAATCTGTGGCCTTGAATTTTTGAGCCATTGGTATACTATACACTTTGTATGCCAACATGTACAGGTGGAACGAGCTCTGGCCTCCCCAAACCGACTACGTGCCATGATTCTCGGCAACCTCCCAGTACCGCACAATACTATGAATACTGTCTTGTCCAGCTACGCGATCTGGAGGAAAATTGCCAAAAAATACGACATACACACGAGATACTCCCCTCTCTTACCCATCAAGTTCATCCCCGGCATACCCTTGACAAACGAATATTCCAAATATGGCTCGACAAAGTCAACATCCAATCCCTTGGGGATCTTTTCCCTGATGACATGTTTATAACTCCACAAATGGCCAAAGAAAGAGGAGGAAATTCCTCACTCTACATATTCATTTACTTTAGACTATGGTTCACCCTTCAAGCCCTGTTCCCATCATTTCCCAAACAGCCAGAGACATGGGATCTGCTGCACAACGTGATTCAGGCGAAGGGAGAGGACAGACAAGTGTCTATAATATACAAATCTCTATTAACAGACACAACAACTAATACCTCCTGCAAGAAACAACGATGGAAGACGGTCCTACAATCTACAAAACCCCATGAGGACTGGTCCTACATCCTCCGCCAAACTCAGAAAGTTGCCATAAATATTCGCTTCAAACAAATTCATTTATTTTTTTTAAACTTTTTTTATTTGACTTGACAACACACCTGAGAACAGCAGAAGCCACATGGCACCAGTAATAAAAAAAAAAAAAACAATACACATATTAAGTAGTACATCTTGAGTCAACTGAAACATACCGGAGGCTAGGCAGTGGACAGCATGATAACAACTGCTTCAAGGTGGGTAACATCTAAGGGGAACCCACGGGGGAGGAAGAAGAAGAATTTGACGGTGAGTCCATGGCGGACATGTAGTCTCGGAATTTCCGCCAAATGTCTCTTAGCCTTGAATGTGGGTGTTGCATTGCGCTCCAGGACTCCTCAGTATCATGAGCCCAAGTGATTGACCTGAGCCACTGTGCCTAGGTAGGAGCCCTTGGGCGGAGCCAGCATAACAATATGCAGCGAACTGCCAACAACATGCAGAGACCGGCCAGTTTATTAGAATCGCGGGGCAACTGGGGGAGGTCATGGAATGTTATGCGGAGCCAGCATAACAATATGCAGCGAACTGCCAACAACATGCAGAGACCGGCCAGTTTATTAGAATCGCGGGGCAACTGGGGGAGGCCATGGAACAAGAAGTGCAGCGGGGTGGGGGCAATAGTGTGTTCCAAAATGTCTGGGATTGTGGAACAGATATCCAACCAGAATTGGGTCAGGCGGGGACAGTACCATAGCATGTGGATGTAAGAGGCTTGGTCCGTGCCACATCTGGGCCAACTGGGAGGAACGCTGCAGAACATTCGATGAAGTCTTATTGGTGTATGATGGTACCTGTGTAGCACCTTGAATTGCATTCATTTAAATTTAGTGTTGTAGGACACATCATGGGTGCGGGCACACATTCGGGACCATCACTCGTCACTAAGCCCGACCCCGAGATCCTCCTCCCACCTGTGTCTCAGCCTGGCGAAGGGGGGGGCTGCCCTGGTCTGCAACAGGGAGTAAAGTCTAGACACCTTACCTCTGAAGGAGAGAAAGGAACAGAGCTCCGCAACTATCGGTTCATCAGGCGGTAAGGAGGGGAAATCGGGGTATCTGGATTTGAGAGTCTCTCGGAGTGAGGAGTATTGTAACCACACTCTACCAGGCCTGTTAGAACACCATACACACAAAGACTAGTTCAACCGACATTCAAACATGCCAAAGCAGGTGGCTCAAGCTTCCCAGTCATAGCAGCAGAGCAATGGAACTCCCTCCCACTTTAACTCAGATCAGAAGACTCCCACAGGGCTTTCCACAAAGTCCTCAAAACTTGGCTATTCAATTAACCCTCCTTGATTCATGCATCCAACTGCACCCTAGCCTCTGTTGCCGCATGTATGTATTCCTATGACTGTATTGTATTTACTTCTATGACTGTATGCAACACTGTAACTATGTTTACCACCTATTGTGCCTAAGGGCCTCTTGTAACCGGTTCTCCCCAGCTCCCTGATGTCTGAGGGCTTGTGCGTGCTATACAAATGAATTAAAAAAAATACATCTATTTCTTTCTCTTTTCTGTTGTTGTCGATTGTCCTTTCTTTTCTTCTGTCAGTCAATCCATTCCAATAAGTAAGTGAGTCCTCAGAATCTATGAGTTTGGACTTTAATAGAGCACAAACCACTGCCTTTAAAGTTGTGTATCATTTCTCTAATCTAACTGGTCAGTTTGTGGGACTGGACAGTGTTCCAAAAGTGACATCACGCTAAACCATTGCCTTAATACTCATTAGGCATATTAATGAAGAGGGTAGTCTAACGCAAGTACCTTCCAAACCCAGTTTCCCTCCCTCCTGATGTGATGTCATTTTGGAGATTTCTATATTAAACAATTGTAATTTTCTGAAACATCATAACACCTCACATGCAATCATGTTACTAATCAGTTCATCAGATTGCTCTCACTAAAGTGAATCCAAGCATGCAATTCTGATCTTGGCATGATATGTAATGTCTTTGTTAGAGATTTTTACATTTTACACACCAATATTTTTGTACTAAAAGTAGTTTTCAATCTCAGAATAATAGGTACACCGGTACAGATGATACGATACATGATTCACTGGTGAGTGCCATTTCCACACACAAATAGCCACCTTCATCTAAAGTGCATTATTAAAGACATCTAAAAAAAGATGGTTTTGCATTCAGCTGATAGAGCTTTTACCCCTGAACAATTAAAAAAATATTAACTTTGTATGACCTTCTGATCAAAAGTTATTTACAAAATTATGATTCCATATGTAATTTTTAACTAGTGAATTATTTTTTTCTTTACATGTCACAGGATAAATCACAACATGAAATGGCATCTCTCGAGTTCCTGGCTGGTCGGCCAAATTGGTGTTAGTCCCCTTTGGAGCTCGGAGCCGGTCATTTATGACGTCTGAGAATGCTGGTTTTCATAGTGCAAGTTGTTTGGAGTACAGAGCTGGCAGGGCAATTTGTTAACCCAGTTCAACACTCTTAAGCGATTCCAGCCGCTTTCTTTCACTTTAGCCGTCTCCAAGTCTTCGATGGTATGAATCGCATCCCCCTGGAAAGGCCAGGTTGAAAACAGATGAGAACAGACCACTGCAGGCCATTTCCAGAAGCATTTTCCTTGTATTTCCTTGTATTTCTGAGGCCTTTGTCTTCCTCTGCAAGGCCTGCAGTGCAAAACCTTTTGTCCTTTTGATTCAGGCAGTGCCATTCAATTTTATGGCCAGCTTCAAAGCCTGGCTGTATTTCCTTGGAGCAACCATCCCCATCCTGTATCTATTGGGAGCAGTCAGGAAAATGACACTTTGCTTTCCAGACCTAGACTGGTTTCATTTTCAAATGCAACCTTTAAAAATAATTTTATTGGGAGCGTGGCTAGCTATGTGAACGCTTTTCGACTTGTCTCTTTGTGAAACACGGGTGACCCCAAACATTTGCCGGCTGTAATGTTGCGTTCTGGTTTAATGAACGGTGGAGCTGGGAGCTGAAGGTGAGGGGCACCGGGGAATACAGGCAGTGACTCGTAGTCTCACCTCAGAGTCAGGATAAATCCTCATAAGGCTCTGTGGCGCGGGCTCTTCAAAGATGGTGTCGTCAGACATTCTCACTTCCCGCCACCCAACCTCCCCCCTCGAGCCTGCTGGGATCCCGTTGAGGCCGCAGGGGCTGAGTGTGTGGGTGCCTGTCTGGGAGCAGCAGTGGGAGGAAATTGCCGGACCCATGGATTTGCCCAGAAGACCTTAATGAGCATGAGCCTCCCTGGAGACAGAGCTTTGCTTGACTAGCTTCCAGCCTGCCACCGATACAGTGCTACTTGTCCCTCGTTTTAAGGAGAGAGCAGATGAGGAGTCCCAGGCAGACAGCTTTGTACTGGATTCAGCCTCCCCCACCTCACATCACAGTAGGGGCAGCTAAAAACCAGCTTTGCCATAAATGCAAACATGTCCAAGCAGCAGAAACTGCAGAAAACCACTGATATTACCACACTCTTACAGCCCCAAGACAGGGGGGAAAAACAGAAGTGGCCAGGGCTCACGCCGACTCTCTGGGCCACCAGACGGGGCAATTGGCCACAAAGGAGGACATGCAATCTTTCGTATCTGAAATCATTCCACGGAACACTACATTGGTGGCAGAGCTGCAACGCCGAATCCAGGCTCTAGAGGGGAAAAGCGGGGTCATGTAGAACAAGCAGGAGGACATGGAAAATAGGGCCTGCAGGAACAATGTACAAATAAAGGGGTTCCCTCTTCAATCTCGGACCAAGCCGTGAAGGACTACATCGGGGACCTCTTTCAAACGCTCCTACCCCATCTGGATAAAACTATGCTACTCCTGGACCGCACTCATCGACTCCGAACCCGTAGGGTCAAGCCTTCGGACAGCCTCCCAGATGTCATCACACGGGTTAACTTTTTCACAGTCAAGCAGGAGATTATGTCGGCGAATCGCACTTGGGGTGATTTATCCTTCGAGGGGGCCTCCCTGCAAATTTTCCAGGACCTCGCCACTGCGACAATACAGAAAGGGCGGGCACTCAGGCCACTGACATCATTTTTACAGGATCAAGAAATTAAATATTGTTCTCCGCAGCATTTCAGTTAACAATGGAAGGGACGACACGTACTGTCAGTTCCCTGGAGGAGGCCAAAGCAATCCTGAGGGATTCCCACTCGGAGAAAGAGGGGGCTCACTGACGAGACAACACATGCCAGAAAAAGGGAGGCCCTTAAGTCAAAATGCAACACCTGGGCGAAAGTGGCCAGAGGGCGGAAGCCCAAGTCGTCCCAGTGTTAGGCTGGAACCTTGGTTCATGGACAATGATCCTTCTACATTTCAATCTTCCATGATCAGGCCGCAATGTCCTTTTTGAAGCATCTATGAGGGTCAGACTTTACACGGCCTATGCCGGTCCATCGGTGCGAGGTCACTTGGATGCCAGTGGGGAACGTTTGCCCCTTTTTTGTTGTGTTTTTTGGTTATGTTTCATTGTTTGGTTTACTCAGTTAAAAATGCTGGTTAGGGCATGGAGCAATGGTGATAGTGAAGCTGGATGACAAGTGAGGCTCACCAGGTTCCCCCTCCAGTCCAGGGAGTTGCACATGAGGTACCTCCACCTCATCAGAAGCTGAACTTTGTCTCACTCAGCATGAAAGGATTAAATGCCCCAGCGAAGCGGAAATCTGTCTTATGACGTTTGAAAGACTTAAAGGGTTTGATCATATTTCTACAAGAGACTCACCTAACCCCAGCTTACTTTGTCCGTTTACGAAACAGGGCATTCCCGAAGCTGTTCTTCGCCTCCAGTGGGTCGAAAAGAGGGGGTACTTCAGTCCTCCTGGCGAGGGGAATCCCATTCACAGAATTGGAGACGTTATGTGGTCCAGAGGGACACTACACAGGGGTGAAAGGTACGTTATGGGGCCAGCTTTATACCTTGATTTCGGTGTATGCAACTAATGAGGGGCAAGAGACCTTCTTTCAGGAGTTGGAATCAGAATTGCTCACCTTCCTTGAGGGACAAGTAATAATTGGGGGAGACTTCAATGACCCCGATTGATAAAAAGCATCAACCTACCTCCAGAGACTTTAAAATTGCCTTAGGTTTGCTACATCTGTTTATGACGGTGGTTGACACTTGGAGAGTCTTGCATCGGGCTGAAAAGGACTTCTCTTTCTTTTCCCACGTACACTGCACTTCTTCTCAATAAATTTACTTCTGGCTACCCCTCACCTTATGTCATATGTTAAAGAGGTATCCATAGAGCCGAGAGTGCTCTCAGATCATGCCCTGTCCTGTTAACAACCCAAATTGTCAACCAAGGCCCCCCTCAGACCCTGGTGGAGTTTGTATGATCCCATTTTAAATGACATGGCACTTAGGGATGGGATTTCCAAGGCTATCCAGAACTATTTCCGAGGGAACCCCACAGAGCTGACATCCTCGGCAATCACTTGGGATGCGTTGAAGGAAGTAATTTAGGGGGGAGTTTATAGCCCAATCAGCCGCAAATTGGAAACGTAAACTAGAAAGACGCACCCAATTGGAGAAGGGACTAGAGGTAGCAGAGGAAAAACACAAGAAGGGGTGGTCTCCTAAAAGTCCCCATGCAGTACAGATTGTCCGGAATCAGTTAGAAGCTCTCTATTCTGAAGAAACAGTGCAGTCCTTGCTTAACACAAAACAGGGCTATTTACGCCAAGGGTGACAAAGCCAATAAGTCAGAAAGTTGGTTAAAGATAAATGGCGGAACATGATAGTGGGCCTCTGTGATACACAGGGTTTAGTTCAATATGCAGAAGAGACCAAATTACAGTTAGCAGCATCCCATTTGGTTGAAACCATGTCGACATCTCCTCGAGTGTTGACAGAACAGAAACAATACATAGATGAGGCTAAACTTCCTCTGATAACGATGGAGGAAGTAGATGCTGTGATTAAAACATTGAAGACAAGGGCCCCAGGCCTTCATGTTTTTCTTGCAAGGTTTTTCAAACTGTTCCGGGCTCAACTTCTATCCCCCCTCACGACCCTCTTTAATTTGTTCCGTTGGACGGGCTGTACTACCCCTTCTATGCAAGTCTCTTCGACTATGTTGTTATTGAAGCCGGGAAAAGACCAAAGGGATTGTGCCTCCTATAGGCTGCTCTCCCTGCTTAATACAGACGCTAACATCTATTCCAAGGTCTAATCGACGCTAACCGATTGGCCTTGGTTCTTCTTAAACGTATTAATCTATACCAAACGGGTTCCATCTTGGGCAGAACGTCTAGAGACAATATCTGCCGGGCACTGAATTTGGTGGAAGTGGCTAACGCAGAACGCTGTAAGATGGCTCTATTGGTGCTGGATGCTACTAAGGCGTTCGACAAGGTGGATTGGGCCTTTATGGAGGCTACTCTTGAGGCTTTCCAATTTGGCCCCCTGCTTAGGAAAATGGTATTAGCCAACTACAGCACCCCAAAACCTTGTTGCGGGTCAACCTAGGACAAACAGCCCCCATAACACTCAAGTGCGGAACTAGGCAGGGATGCCTCCTGTCTCCCCTGTTGTTCGCACTTATAATGAATCCCCTTGCCCACTGGATATGGAATAACACCTTGAATGAAGGAGTTCAAATAGGCCAAATGCAGCACAAAGTAGCCCTTTATGCGGCTGACGTGTTACTCACTTTGACTGACGTCCACTCTTCCCTAAGACACTCTCTCCTAGTATTACATTCTTTTGGGCAGATAGCAGGGTTCGAGGTTAATTTTGGTAAATCTGTGGCCTTGAATTTTTGAGCCATTGGTATACTATACACTTTGTATGCCAACATGTACAGGTGGAACGAGCTCTGGCCTCCCCAAACCGACTACGTGCCATGATTCTCGGCAACCTCCCAGTACCGCACAATACTATGAATACTGTCTTGTCCAGCTACGCGATCTGGAGGAAAATTGCCGAAAAATACGACATACACACGAGATACTCCCCTCTCTTACCCATCAAGTTCATCCCCGGCATACCCTTGACAAACGAATATTCCAAATATGGCTCGACAAAGTCAACATCCAATCCCTTGGGGATCTTTTCCCTGATGACATGTTTATAACTCCACAAATGGCCAAAGAAAGAGGAGGAAATTCCTCACTCTACATATTCATTTACTTTAGACTATGGTTCACCCTTCAAGCCCTGTTCCCATCATTTCCCAAACAGCCAGAGACATGGGATCTGCTGCACAACGTGATTCAGGCGAAGGGAGAGGACAGACAAGTGTCTATAATATACAAATCTCTATTAACAGACACAACAACTAATACCTCCCGCAAGAAACAACGATGGAAGACGGTCCTACAATCTACAAAACCCGATGAGGACTGGTCCTACATCCTCCGCCAAACTCAGAAAGTTGCCATAAATATTCGCTTCAAACAAATTCATTTATTTTTTTTAAACTTTTTTTATTTGACTTGACAACACACCTGAGAACAGCAGAAGCCACATGGCACCAGTAATAAAAAAAAAAAAACAATACACATATTAAGTAGTACATCTTGAGTCAACTGAAACATACCGGAGGCTAGGCAGTGGACAGCATGATAACAACTGCTTCAAGGTGGGTAACATCTAAGGGGAACCCACGGGGGAGGAAGAAGAAGAGTTTGACGGTGAGTCCATGGCGGACATGTAGTCTCGGAATTTCCGCCAAATGTCTCTTAGCCTTGAATGTGGGTGTTGCATTGCGCTCCAGGACTCCTCAGTATCATGAGCCCAAGTGATTGACCTGAGCCACTGTGCCTAGGTAGGAGCCCTTGGGCGGAGCCAGCATAACAATATGCAGCGAACTGCCAACAACATGCAGAGACCGGCCAGTTTATTAGAATCGCGGGGCAACTGGGGGAGGTCATGGAATGTTATGCGGAGCCAGCATAACAATATGCAGCGAACTGCCAAAAACATGCAGAGACCGGCCAGTTTATTAGAATCGCGGGGCAACTGGGGGAGGCCATGGAACAAGAAGTGCAGCGGGGTGGGGGCAATAGTGTGTTCCAAAATGTCTGGGATTGTGGAACAGATATCCAACCAGAATTGGGTCAGGCGGGGACAGTACCATAGCATGTGGATGTAAGAGGCTTGGTCCGTGCCACATCTGGGCCAACTGGGAGGAACGCTGCAGAACATTCGATGAAGTCTTATTGGTGTATGATGGTACCTGTGTAGCACCTTGAATTGCATTCATTTAAATTTAGTGTTGTAGGACACATCATGGGTGCGGGCACACATTCGGGACCATCACTCGTCACTAAGCCCGACCCCGAGATCCTCCTCCCACCTGTGTCTCAGCCTGGCGAAGGGGGGGGCTGCCCTGGTCTGCAACAGGGAGTAAAGTCTAGACACCTTACCTCTGAAGGAGAGAAAGGAACAGAGCTCCGCAACTATCGGTTCATCAGGCGGTAAGGAGGGGAAATCGGGGTATCTGGATTTGAGAGTCTCTCGGAGTGAGGAGTATTGTAACCACACTCTACCAGGCCTGTTAGAACACCATACACACAAAGACTAGTTCAACCGACATTCAAACATGCCAAAGCAGGTGGCTCAAGCTTCCCAGTCATAGCAGCAGAGCAATGGAACTCCCTCCCACTCAAACTCAGATCAGAAGACTCCCACAGGGCTTTCCACAAAGTCCTCAAAACTTGGCTATTCAATTAACCCTCCTTGATTCATGCATCCAACTGCACCCTAGCCTCTGTTGCCGCATGTATGTATTCCTATGACTGTATTGTATTTACTTCTATGACTGTATGCAACACTGTAACTATGTTTACCACCTATTGTGCCTAAGGGCCTCTTGTAACCGGTTCTCCCCAGCTCCCTGATGTCTGAGGGCTTGTGCGTGCTATACAAATGAATTAAAAAAAATACATCTATTTCTTTCTCTTTTCTGTTGTTGTCGATTGTCCTTTCTTTTCTTCTGTCAGTCAATCCATTCCAATAAGTAAGTGAGTCCTCAGAATCTATGAGTTTGGACTTTAATAGAGCACAAACCACTGCCTTTAAAGTTGTGTATCATTTCTCTAATCTAACTGGTCAGTTTGTGGGACTGGACAGTGTTCCAAAAGTGACATCACGCTAAACCATTGCCTTAATACTCATTAGGCATATTAATGAAGAGGGTAGTCTAACGCAAGTACCTTCCAAACCCAGTTTCCCTCCCTCCTGATGTGATGTCATTTTGGAGATTTCTATATTAAACAATTGTAATTTTCTGAAACATCATAACACCTCACATGCAATCATGTTACTAATCAGTTCATCAGATTGCTCTCACTAAAGTGAATCCAAGCATGCAATTCTGATCTTGGCATGATATGTAATGTCTTTGTTAGAGATTTTTACATTTTACACACCAATATTTTTGTACTAAAAGTAGTTTTCAATCTCAGAATAATAGGTACACCGGTACAGATGATACGATACATGATTCACTGGTGAGTGCCATTTCCACACACAAATAGCCACCTTCATCTAAAGTGCATTATTAAAGACATCTAAAAAAAGATGGTTTTGCATTCAGCTGATAGAGCTTTTACCCCTGAACAATTAAAAAAATATTAACTTTGTATGACCTTCTGATCAAAAGTTATTTACAAAATTATGATTCCATATGTAATTTTTAACTAGTGAATTATTTTTTTCTTTACATGTCACAGGATAAATCACAACATGAAATGGCATCTCTCGAGTTCCTGGCTGGTCGGCCAAATTGGTGTTAGTCCCCTTTGGAGCTCGGAGCCGGTCATTTATGACGTCTGAGAATGCTGGTTTTCATAGTGCAAGTTGTTTGGAGTACAGAGCTGGCAGGGCAATTTGTTAACCCAGTTCAACACTCTTAAGCGATTCCAGCCGCTTTCTTTCACTTTAGCCGTCTCCAAGTCTTCGATGGTATGAATCGCATCCCCCTGGAAAGGCCAGGTTGAAAACAGATGAGAACAGACCACTGCAGGCCATTTCCAGAAGCATATTCCTTGTATTTCCTTGTATTTCTGAGGCCTTTGTCTTCCTCTGCAAGGCCTGCAGTGCAAAACCTTTTGTCCTTTTGATTCAGGCAGTGCCATTCAATTTTATGGCCAGCTTCAAAGCCTGGCTGTATTTCCTTGGAGCAACCATCCCCATCCTGTATCTATTGGGAGCAGTCAGGAAAATGACACTTTGCTTTACCTTTAACCTTTAAAAATAATTTTATTGGGAGCGTGGCTAGCTATGTGAACGCTTTTCGACTTGTCTCTTTGTGAAACACGGGTGACCCCAAACATTTGCCGGCTGTAATGTTGCGTTCTGGTTTAATGAACGGTGGAGCTGGGAGCTGAAGGTGAGGGGCACCGGGGAATACAGGCAGTGACTCGTAGTCTCACCTCAGAGTCAGGATAAATCCTCATAAGGCTCTGTGGCGCGGGCTCTTCAAAGATGGCGTCGTCAGACATTCTCACTTCCCGCCACCCAACCTCCCCCCTCGAGCCTGCTGGGATCCCGTTGAGGCCGCAGGGGCTGAGTGTGTGGGTGCCTGTCTGGGAGCAGCAGTGGGAGGAAATTGCCGGACCCATGGATTTGCCCAGAAGACCTTAATGAGCATGAGCCTCCCTGGAGACAGAGCTTTGCTTGACTAGCTTCCAGCCTGCCACCGATACAGTGCTACTTGTCCCTCGTTTTAAGGAGAGAGCAGATGAGGAGTCCCAGGCAGACAGCTTTGTACTGGATTCAGCCTCCCCCACCTCACATCACAGTAGGGGCAGCTAAAAACCAGCTTTGCCATAAATGCAAACATGTCCAAGCAGCAGAAACTGCAGAAAACCACTGATATTACCACACTCTTACAGCCCCAAGACAGGGGGGAAAAACAGAAGTGGCCAGGGCTCACGCCGACTCTCTGGGCCACCAGACGGGGCAATTGGCCACAAAGGAGGACATGCAATCTTTCGTATCTGAAATCATTCCACGGAACACTACATTGGTGGCAGAGCTGCAACGCCGAATCCAGGCTCTAGAGGGGAAAAGCGGGGTCATGTAGAACAAGCAGGAGGACATGGAAAATAGGGCCTGCAGGAACAATGTACAAATAAAGGGGTTCCCTCTTCAATCTCGGACCAAGCCGTGAAGGACTACATCGGGGACCTCTTTCAAACGCTCCTACCCCATCTGGATAAAACTATGCTACTCCTGGACCGCACTCATCGACTCCGAACCCGTAGGGTCAAGCCTTCGGACAGCCTCCCAGATGTCATCACACGGGTTAACTTTTTCACAGTCAAGCAGGAGATTATGTCGGCGAATCGCACTTGGGGTGATTTATCCTTCGAGGGGGCCTCCCTGCAAATTTTCCAGGACCTCGCCACTGCGACAATACAGAAAGGGCGGGCACTCAGGCCACTGACATCATTTTTACAGGATCAAGAAATTAAATATTGTTCTCCGCAGCATTTCAGTTAACAATGGAAGGGACGACACGTACTGTCAGTTCCCTGGAGGAGGCCAAAGCAATCCTGAGGGATTCCCACTCGGAGAAAGAGGGGGCTCACTGACGAGACAACACATGCCAGAAAAAGGGATGCCCTTAAGTCAAAACGCAACACCTGGGCGAAAGTGGCCAGAGGGCGGAAGCCCAAGTCGTCCCAGGGTTAGGCTGGAACCTTGGTTCATGGACAATGATCCTTCTACATTTCAATCTTCCATGATCAGGCCGCAATGTCCTTTTTGAAGCATCTATGAGGGTCAGACTTTACACGGCCTATGCCGGTCCATCGGTGCGAGGTCACTTGGATGCCAGTGGGGAACGTTTGCCCCTTTTTTGTTGTGTTTTTTGGTTATGTTTCATTGTTTGGTTTACTCAGTTAAAAATGCTGGTTAGGGCATGGAGCAATGGTGACAGTGAAGCTGGATGACAAGTGAGGCTCACCAGGTTCCCCCTCCAGTCCAGGGAGTTGCACATGAGGTACCTCCACCTCATCAGAAGCTGAACTTTGTCTCACTCAGCATGAAAGGATTAAATGCCCCAGCGAAGCGGAAATCTGTCTTATGACGTTTGAAAGACTTAAAGGGTTTGATCATATTTCTACAAGAGACTCACCTAACCCCAGCTTACTTTGTCCGTTTACGAAACAGGGCATTCCCGAAGCTGTTCTTCGCCTCCAGTGGGTCGAAAAGAGGGGGTACTTCAGTCCTCCTGGCGAGGGGAATCCCATTCACAGAATTGGAGACGTTATGTGGTCCAGAGGGACACTACACAGGGGTGAAAGGTAAGTTATGGGGCCAGCTTTATACCTTGATTTCGGTGTATGCAACTAATGAGGGGCAAGAGACCTTCTTTCAGGAGTTGGAATCAGAATTGCTCACCTTCCTTGAGGGACAAGTAATAATTGGGGGAGACTTCAATGACCCCCTGATTGATAAAAAGCATCAACCTACCTCCAGAGACTTTAAAATTGCCTTAGGTTTGCTACATCTGTTTATGACGGTGGTTGACACTTGGAGAGTCTTGCATCGGGCTGAAAAGGACTTCTCTTCCTTTTCCCACGTACACTGCACTTCTTCTCAATAAATTTACTTCTGGCTACCCCTCACCTTATGTCATATGTTAAAGAGGTATCCATAGAGCCGAGAGTGCTCTCAGATCATGCCCTGTCCTGTTAACAACCCAAATTGTCAACCAAGGCCCCCCTCAGACCCTGGTGGAGTTTGTATGATCCCATTTTAAATGACATGGCACTTAGGGATGGGATTTCCAAGGCTATCCAGAACTATTTCCGAGGGAACCCCACAGAGCTGACATCCTCGGCAATCACTTGGGATGCGTTGAAGGAAGTAATTTAGGGGGGAGTTTATAGCCCAATCAGCCGCAAATTGGAAACGTAAACTAGAAAGACGCACCCAATTGGAGAAGGGACTAGAGGTAGCAGAGGAAAAACACAAGAAGGGGTGGTCTCCTAAAAGTCCCCATGCAGTACAGATTGTCCGGAATCAGTTAGAAGCTCTCTATTCTGAAGAAACAGTGCAGTCCTTGCTTAACACAAAACAGGGCTATTTACGCCAAGGGTGACAAAGCCAATAAGTCAGAAAGTTGGTTAAAGATAAATGGCGGAACATGATAGTGGGCCTCTGTGATACACAGGGTTTAGTTCAATATGCAGAAGAGACCAAATTACAGTTAGCAGCATCCCATTTGGTTGAAACCATGTCGACATCTCCTCGAGTGTTGACAGAACAGAAACAATACATAGATGAGGCTAAACTTCCTCTGATAACGATGGAGGAAGTAGATGCTGTGATTAAAACATTGAAGACAAGGGCCCCAGGCCTTCATGTTTTTCTTGCAAGGTTTTTCAAACTGTTCCGGGCTCAACTTCTATCCCCCCTCACGACCCTCTTTAATTTGTTCCGTTGGACGGGCTGTACTACCCCTTCTATGCAAGTCTCTTCGACTATGTTGTTATTGAAGCCGGGAAAAGACCAAAGGGATTGTGCCTCCTATAGGCTGCTCTCCCTGCTTAATACAGACGCTAACATCTATTCCAAGGTCTAATCGACGCTAACCGATTGGCCTTGGTTCTTCTTAAACGTATTAATCTATACCAAACGGGTTCCATCTTGGGCAGAACGTCTAGAGACAATATCTGCCGGGCACTGAATTTGGTGGAAGTGGCTAACGCAGAACGCTGTAAGATGGCTCTATTGGTGCTGGATGCTACTAAGGCGTTCGACAAGGTGGATTGGGCCTTTATGGAGGCTACTCTTGAGGCTTTCCAATTTGGCCCCCTGCTTAGGAAAATGGTATTAGCCAACTACAGCACCCCAAAACCTTGTTGCGGGTCAACCTAGGACAAACAGCCCCCATAACACTCAAGTGCGGAACTAGGCAGGGATGCCTCCTGTCTCCCCTGTTGTTCGCACTTATAATGAATCCCCTTGCCCACTGGATATGGAATAACACCTTGAATGAAGGAGTTCAAATAGGCCAAATGCAGCACAAAGTAGCCCTTTATGCGGCTGACGTGTTACTCACTTTGACTGACGTCCACTCTTCCCTAAGACACTCTCTCCTAGTATTACATTCTTTTGGGCAGATAGCAGGGTTCGAGGTTAATTTTGGTAAATCTGTGGCCTTGAATTTTTGAGCCATTGGTATACTATACACTTTGTATGCCAACATGTACAGGTGGAACGAGCTCTGGCCTCCCCAAACCGACTACGTGCCATGATTCTCGGCAACCTCCCAGTACCGCACAATACTATGAATACTGTCTTGTCCAGCTACGCGATCTGGAGGAAAATTGCCGAAAAATACGACATACACACGAGATACTCCCCTCTCTTACCCATCAAGTTCATCCCCGGCATACCCTTGACAAACGAATATTCCAAATATGGCTCAACAAAGTCAACATCCAATCCCTTGGGGATCTTTTCCCTGATGACATGTTTATAACTCCACAAATGGCCAAAGAAAGAGGAGGAAATTCCTCACTCTACATATTCATTTACTTTAGACTATGGTTCACCCTTCAAGCCCTGTTCCCATCATTTCCCAAACAGCCAGAGACATGGGATCTGCTGCACAACGTGATTCAGGCGAAGGGAGAGGACAGACAAGTGTCTATAATATACAAATCTCTATTAACAGACACAACAACTAATACCTCCCGCAAGAAACAACGATGGAAGACGGTCCTACAATCTACAAAACCCGATGAGGACTGGTCCTACATCCTCCGCCAAACTCAGAAAGTTGCCATAAATATTCGCTTCAAACAAATTCATTTATTTTTTTTAAACTTTTTTTATTTGACTTGACAACACACCTGAGAACAGCAGAAGCCACATGGCACCAGTAATAAAAAAAAAAAAACAATACACATATTAAGTAGTACATCTTGAGTCAACTGAAACATACCGGAGGCTAGGCAGTGGACAGCATGATAACAACTGCTTCAAGGTGGGTAACATCTAAGGGGAACCCACGGGGGAGGAAGAAGAAGAGTTTGACGGTGAGTCCATGGCGGACATGTAGTCTCGGAATTTCCGCCAAATGTCTCTTAGCCTTGAATGTGGGTGTTGCATTGCGCTCCAGGACTCCTCAGTATCATGAGCCCAAGTGATTGACCTGAGCCACTGTGCCTAGGTAGGAGCCCTTGGGCGGAGCCAGCATAACAATATGCAGCGAACTGCCAACAACATGCAGAGACCGGCCAGTTTATTAGAATCGCGGGGCAACTGGGGGAGGTCATGGAATGTTATGCGGAGCCAGCATAACAATATGCAGCGAACTGCCAACAACATGCAGAGACCGGCCAGTTTATTAGAATCGCGGGGCAACTGGGGGAGGCCATGGAACAAGAAGTGCAGCGGGGTGGGGGCAATAGTGTGTTCCAAAATGTCTGGGATTGTGGAACAGATATCCAACCAGAATTGGGTCAGGCGGGGACAGTACCATAGCATGTGGATGTAAGAGGCTTGGTCCGTGCCACATCTGGGCCAACTGGGAGGAACGCTGCAGAACATTCGATGAAGTCTTATTGGTGTATGATGGTACCTGTGTAGCACCTTGAATTGCATTCATTTAAATTTAGTGTTGTAGGACACATCATGGGTGCGGGCACACATTCGGGACCATCACTCGTCACTAAGCCCGACCCCGAGATCCTCCTCCCACCTGTGTCTCAGCCTGGCGAAGGGGGGGGCTGCCCTGGTCTGCAACAGGGAGTAAAGTCTAGACACCTTACCTCTGAAGGAGAGAAAGGAACAGAGCTCCGCAACTATCGGTTCATCAGGCGGTAAGGAGGGGAAATCGGGGTATCTGGATTTGAGAGTCTCTCGGAGTGAGGAGTATTGTAACCACACTGAGGGCCGGTGCTTGAGGGAGACAGGGAGATCAGGCCACTCGATGAAGTTCCCCTGTTCGTAGGCATCCCGGAGTGTCAGGAAGCCGGCATCCGCCCAGTGAGATACCACTGATTGTGGAATATGTGGGACATCAGGGAAGAAGTTCCATAATGGCAAGTCCCCGTGGAATGGGTGAAGTACGTCGACCATTGTCCAGAGTTTGGACAATGCTAATGATGTGCTAGTTACGGGGTTAGCGGAATCTGGGTCAGGGGGGGTCGGCTTGAGGATCAGGGTGCCAATCACACGGTCACAGGCCGTTAGCTTCTCAAGGCGAACATGTGGGGGAGGATCAACAGTGTTGAACCAATGGGCGGCGAACTGGGATTGGGCTACCACCCAGTACCTGATGAAATCTGGGGCGCTGAACCCACCCAATTCTTTGGGGGCGGTCAGTGTAGACAGTTTGAGGCGGACTGCCCCTGAATGCCAGAGAAATGAGTTGTTTATGCGGCGTAGTGTTTGAAAGAACGTCTCCCCAGGCCACACCGGCAGATTGGTGAATCGGTAAAGTAATTGGGGTAATACCACCATTTTAAGTATTCCAATTCTGCCTGCTAGTGAGATGGGGAGTCTGGCCCAGCTGGAGGTTTTTGTAGCCAGGTTAGTTAGATAATTCTGGTAATAGTCCTCGCGCAGCTGCGCCGTGTGACGGGAGACCACCACCCCCAGGTAAGTGATACTGGATGGAGACCAGTTGAACCCACACAAATCCGAGGGGGGTTGCGTGTAGTCTGTGAGCGGGAATAAGGCAGACTTGGAGCAGTTTACTTTCAAGCCAGATATGTCTCCAAAACAGGCAACATCTGCTAGTATAGGGGCGAGGTTGGTTTCAGGGGAACGGATATATAACAAGGGATCGTCGGCATAAAGGGAGACTATGTCGGATTGGCCGTTTGTACGCAATCCCCTGTGCGAGTGTGACTGCCGAACCATGCCAGCGAAGGGTTCCATGGCTATGGCGAAAATGAGGGGGGAGAAGGGGCATCCTTGATGTGTGCCTCTGGATACCTGGATGTCATGATCCGTAGATAACACACTTTCTGGTCTTCCTGGTCCTTGGCACATCAAGGGTTACTCGCTGTAGTACACCCAACATGGCCGTATACACGGAACGTGGTCTAATGACCTTTACGTCCTATGCAGCACGTTCCATAAATTAGCCACTCCCCTGCGGTTCCGCGCGTCTCATCGCTACCGATAGCTGTGGCCTGACATGCTCCGTAGTTCGTTCTCCTGAACTGTGTTGCTTCCTGGTTCCCGGACCTTCCTCCTTCTCCTTTCCTTCTACCTTCCTTGATCGTGTTTCTTCCGCATTCCCGCGCAGACCGCCTCTGTGTGCTGCCTCCATTCCAAGCTTCCTGGAGTTTCCATAGATCCCGGACGAAGAAGCTGAACGAATCCTGGAATCCGAAGACGGCCGAGCGGGCTTGTACAAGACCCCAACTGCTCGGAGGAAAACCCCGAAAAAGGACTCCGCAAAACAGAGAAAACAGGTGAGAAAAGGGGAAACCTGTGACAGATTGAGACGCCACCTGACCGATCTCGATACAGACATGGAAGCGGCCGTCCAGGATCTTATGCGTGGCATGCAAGAGCTGACAACCGAAGTGCAAAACTTAAAGGCAGAAAACGCAGCGTTAAAACAATTGGTGTTATCCCGTGATTCCGCCACGAAGGAGAGTGTAATTCTAGGCGGCGTCGTTGACAAGTACGACGGTTCAGCAAAGAGCCTTCGTGGATTCCTAGATTCTTGTTTGGTCCACTTTACATGTAAGCCTTATTATTTTTCTACGCCCAGGGCTAAAGTGGGCTTTATTATTTCGCATCTTTCTGGGAATGCCTTGACCTGGGCCACCCCATTGGTTAACTCTGGTGATGTTCTCCTGGATGACTACGACGGCTTTATAGAGGCCCTCAAGACCATGTTCGAACGTCCGGAACAAGTTTACAGTGCCTAGGAACGTTTACTCAACTTTCATCAGGGTACCCAAGATTTGCTTTCGTATGTCACACGCTTCAAACAGCTGGCTAAGAAAGCGGATTGGTCCTCTGAAGCTTGTTTTACTTTATTTCGAAGAGGGCTAAACGAAGAGATCAAGGACGAACTAGCCAGAGTGGCATGCCCGGGTTCCTTTCAAGCCCTAATGGATCTCGCTCTACAGATTGACTTTCGCATTCAGGAGAGAAAGGCAGAAAATAATAAAACCAAGTTACCACTCCAGAAAAACCCCATTGGAACCCCTTCGAGCTCAGAAGGCATTTCTACTCCAAGCAATGAGCCTGAACCTATGCAGTTAGGGGCCTTCCGTGGACCCATTACCCCACAAGAAAGGATGCGAAGGATTCATACTGGATTATGTATGTATTGTGCATCCGACTAACATTTAGTAAGAGAATGTCCGATTGTCCCCCCACGGCGCTCGGGAAATGCCAGCTCCCGATCCTAAACGGAGCGCAGGTTCGGGAGAGAGATGTCTGCTCCACCTCTATTCCATCCTTGAACTCTCCTGGAAAAAATTCCTTGGTAATCTTACAGGACTTCTTGACAACATCCAGGAAAGAAATATACCCCATCCTGGCACTGGTCGACTGTGGAGCTATGGGGGTATTCATAGATCATGAATGGGTCCTAAAACACCATATTCCTTACGAATCCCGGACTATCATGCCACCTGTAGAAGCAATTGATGGAAGACCCCTTTCTTCTGGACCTATAACCCTGCAGACCAAGGAGATCGAGCTTGCTATAAATCAACATCGAGAAAGGATAAGATTTGATAAGGTTTTGGGAATGCCCTGGCTTCAAAGACACAACCCCTATATCAATTGGGCAGCGGGATCCTTGTTCCTGGGTTCTGAGTTTTGTATATCCCACTGCTTACATCCAGACCTTGATCCTACACCATCAAAGGGATTTCCTACAACTCATCAGAACACAATCTCAGTCTCAAACATCATAATCCGTTTCCCGGAGGCTTACCAGGAATATTCCGATGTTTTCTCCTCTGCCATTGTTCAGGCCTTACCTCCCCACAGACCTGAAGATTGTGCTATTGAAACAGAACCTTCCACAGTGATTCCTTTTGGAAGGATGTTCATCCTATCAGAACCTGAAAAGAAAGCCCTTCGTGAATACCTGAATACAAATCTTGCAAATGGCACCATACGACCATCTAAATCTCCATCAGGGGCCTCCCTGTTCTTCGTTCCTAAAAAAGACACTAAAGAACTCAGACTGCGTCTGGATTATCAAGGTCTAAATCAATGTACACTCAAGGACCGCTATCCGTTGCCCTTGATCTCAGACATCCTGGAGGCAGTAAGAGGCGCAGTTGTGTTCACCAAGCTGGATCTCAGGGGCGCCTATCATTTGATTCGTATCAGGGCAGGTGACGAGTGGAAGACAGCCTTTAGAACACCCTTTGGGCATTTTGAATACTTAGTCATGCCCTTTGGACTTGCTAATGCCCCAGCGGTGTTCCAACGTTTCATGGATCGAGTGTTCTCGGACATGCTGTTCCTTTTTGTGATTGTCTATCTGGACGATATTCTAATATTTTCGAAGGACCCTCTCAAGCACTAAGAACATGTGAAAGCAGTATTACAACGCTTACGCGAAAATAAACTCCTGGCGAAGCCCGAGAAATGCATCTTCCATACTTCTACTGTTCACTATCTAGGGTTTGTCCTTACTCCCGATGGTATTGGTATGGATCAATCCAAGGTTAAGGCTATTTTATCCTGGCCTAGCCCCGCCTTGGTGAAACAAATACAATCCTTCCTGGGCTTGGCTAATTTCTATAGGAAATTCATACCTTCCTTTTCCAAGATTGTCCAACCAATAATTGCCTTATTGAAAAAAGATGTTCCCTTCCATTGGACCATGGCCCAAGAGAAAGCCTTCCAACAGTTAAAGTCTGAATTTACATAAGCTCCCATTGTTGCTCAGCCTGATGTTAATCGACCATTCATAGTGGAGACAGACGCCTCCAATTACGCCATTGGAGCCGTCCTAAAACAGCAATTCGAGGATAGCTTGGAACATCCCATCGCCTACCTTTCTCGTACATTGATCCTAGTGAAACCCATTACTCCATCCTAGAGAAAGAGCTGCTAGCCATCCGTCAAGGCTTCACAGAATGGCGTAATTTACTTCTAGGAGCCAAATTTCCAGTCCATGTCCGCACGGATCATCAAAACCTACAAGTGTTGCAAGCCCTGGAATGTAGGAATAGTCGCCAAGCTCGGTGGGCCTTCTTTTTTGCCCAATATCAGTTTCAGATTCACCACGTCCCTGGAACCCAAAATGTAATAGCTGATGCACTTTCTCGTCGTCCAGACTATGAACCTCCGGAGGATCAGACGTATCCCAAGATGTTTCCTCATACCATATTCGTAGCTCAAGCAAACAACCTCCTGGAAGAGATTCGTATGCAAACTCAGACTTCGGAACTTTTGAAAGGAATTTCAGAAAGGAATCAATGGAACTTGAGAGTCAAGGACAGATACTTGTTCAAAGATACCAATCTGTCATTCCTACACAAAAATTACAACAAAGAATAATAAATCTCTGCCATGATACTCTTCATTCCGGTCATCGTGGTATTTCCAACACCCTCCGTCTAATACAAACACAATTTTGGTGGCCCAAGATAAAGACCGATGTACAACTGTATATTCAATCTTGCTCCGTCTGTAATCAGAACAAACATGATAACCAGAAACCAGCACATCTCTTATTACAGCCTACACCACCAACCAGACCTTGGGAAATCATTGCTACAGACTTCATTGTGGAATTGCCGCCTTCTAGAGGTTATACCACTATCATGGTCACCATTGATCTATTCACTCATATGGCTCACTTTACCCCTCTGTATAAATTTCCATCCTCCTCAGAACTTGCTGGTATTTTCCTGGAACACGTCTTGCGACTGCATGGACTTCCTTCCAAGATCATATCGGACAGAGGACCCCAGTATATATCTCAATTCTGGAAACACCTCTGCAGGATACTAGGGATTCAACAAGCTCTCTCCTCGGGATATCATCCCCAAACCGACGGTGTCACAGAACGAGTAAATCAAACCCTTAAACAATATCTTTGTTGTTTCTCTACCAAAGTCCAGGATGATTGGTCACTTTTAGTACCATTAGCCGAATTCGCTTACAATAATTCGGACCATTCGGCTGTTAAGACCAGCTCTTTTTTCTGCAGCCAAGGATTTCACCCTTCGGTCTTACCTTCTGTTCTTCCACACCCTACACCTGTTCCTACTGTCGATTCCTGGATTGAAACACTCATAAATGTTCAGAGAGAAGCCAAGGAACATCTCGAAAGAGCGCAAATCCAAACCAAACACTATGCAGATTCAAGGAGAAGACCAGGGCCTTCATACTCCATTTGGGATAAAGTATGGCTATCCTCGAAACTTCTACCCCGACATCTAAGACCGAATAAGTTGGCTCCCCGGTATTATGGACCCTTCTCTATAAAAGAGATCATCAATCCTGTGGCCTTTCGACTCCAACTCCCGGACTCCTGGAAGAAGATACATCCAGTTTTTCACAAATCCCTGTTGAAGCATTTCATCCAAACTACCCGGACTACTCTTAGACCTAGTCCTGTGCTTGTCAATGACCAGTTGGAATATGAAGTTTCTCGTATTTATGATTCCCGATATAGACAAGGCAAACTTCAATACCTGGTGGAATGGAACGGTTATCCACCCAGCGAACGTATCTGGGAACCAGTCTCAAATTTGAACTCCCCCAGATTGCTCAGAAGGTTCCACCGAATTCATCCAGGTAAACCCTTGTGGAACGGGTTTTAGAAGGGGGCATGCTGTCATGATCCGTCGATCATGCCCTTTCTGGTCTTCCTTGTCCTTGGCACATCGGGGGTTACTCGCTGTAGTACACCCAACATGGCCGTATACACGGAATGCGGTCTATCGACCTTTACGTCCTATGCAGCACGTTCTATAAATTAGCCACTCCCCTGCGGTTCCGTGCGTCTCATCGCTACCGATAGCTGTGGCCTGATGTGCTCTGTAGTTCGTTCTCCTGAACTGTGTTGCTTCCTGGTTCCCGGACCTTCCTCCTTCTCCTTTCCTTCTACCTTCCTAGATCCTGTTTCTTTCGCGTTCCGCGCAGACCGCCTCCGTGTGCTGCCTCCATTCCAAGCTTCCTGGAGTTTCCATAGATCCGGGACGAAGAAGCTGAACGAATCCTGGAATCCGAAGACGGCCGAGCGGGCTTGTACAAGACCCGAACTGCTCGGAAGAAAACCCCAACAAAGGACTCCGCAAAACAGAGAAAACAGGTGAGAAAAGGGGAAACCTGTGACACTGGAAGGGAACGGAGCACCTGTCCTCCGTGCGGACTCTAGCCGATGGAGCGTTGTAAAGCAACTTAATCCAGGTGCGGAAGTTAGGGCCGAATTTGCACTTCTCAAGGACTCTCCATAGGTATTTCCACGAGACCGAGTCAAATGCCTTCTGCATGTCCAGAGTGGCTGCAACCGCCTGTGTGGATGGGCTGATCCTGCTGATCACATTGAAGAGCCTTCTTAAATTCAAGGATGTGGACCTACCCGGGACAAATCCCGCCTGGTCAGGATGGATAATGTGGGGCATGTATGGGGCTAAGCGGTTAGCTAGCAGTTTAGCATATATTTTAACATCGCTGTTAATCAACGATAGTGGTCGGTATGAGCCGCACTGAGTGGGGGGCTTACCAGGTTTGAGGAGCACTGTAATCAGTGCCTCACGAAGAGATGGGGGGAGTATTCCTTTATCGCACGATTCTTCCCAAAGGGTCAGCAGGTGTGGGGCCAGGTGGGACTTGTATTGTTTATAAAAATCCATGCAGAGCCAATCCGGGCCAGGGGCCTGCCCAGATGCCAGCGACTCAATGGCCTCGACAAGTTCCTCCATAGTGAGAGGCCTCTCAAGGAAGAAGCTGGCGTTGGCCGACAGGACTGATAGGGGAAGATTCTCTAAATAGGAGTCAATTTCTGGGACCTGGGGGCCGTCGGCCTCCGCATACAGGGTGGTGTAGAAAGAGAGGAACTCAGAATTGATATCTTGAGGGGAGGTGGCCAGTGAGCCGTCGGGCCTCACTATAGCCGGGATATTGGGGGCTCCAAGTTCGCAACGCAGCAGTCTAGCTAGCATTCGGCCGGGGCGTTCTCCTTCACCGTATCTCCTCACCGATTGTGGGGAGTCCAGAAATTTAACCTCGCGCTCGGCAAGTCCACGGAACCTATCCAGCTCCTCTCCCAGTGCCGCCAGAGTGGTTGGAGAGTGATCATGGGCGTATTGGGACTCGAGGGTAGCCAGGGCCGATTCGCTAGTGACAATATCTGTGCAGATTCCCTTCAGGATGCCACAGCCTTTGGAAATGGCGATTCCTCTTGTGTGTGCTTTAAAGGATTCCCAGAGGACAGCTTGTGTTGATACTGAGTTTGTGTTGATCTCAAAGAATTCCTCGATGGAGGATTCGAGCTCTGACGCAAAGACCTGATCGAGAAGCGAATGAGGGCTCATCCTCCACTGCCTAGTCCTATTGGTGTCCGGTCCCTCTGATCAACATTAGACAATGTGGCGAGTAGAGCCACTGTAGCGGTCGAATAAATGGAGCAACATTAACAAAACCAGCAACCAATAAGCTTCATTTGGTGAGTAGCCATCATAGGGGGGACCAGCCGACAGCGATCCCATATGCGGCTCGGGTACATCAATAATCATAGTGGAGATGAATCTAGTATTGACGATGAGCAGATTAACCCGGAATGTGCTCGTCTATAAACCTCGAGGCCTCCTCGAAGTTTATAGACAAGCACATTCCAGGTTTATCTGCTCATGAAGAACAATGTTTGGTTGGAGTGTTCGATCCTTAGTTTAGCGGGAAAGAGCATGGAGTATTTAACTCCTGAGTCTCGAAGTCTTTTTTTAACCGCTAGAAAGGTCTTGCGCTCTTGTTGCACAGCAACGGAGAAATCCGGGTACAGGTGTATCCTTGCCGCTCCAAGACGTAGCTCCCCCTTGGCTCTGGCTGCTCGCAGGAGGGCGTCCCGATCGCGGAAATTTAGGATTCTGGCTATGATAGGACGGGGAGGTGCCCCCGGTCTGGGCTTTGCGGTCAGGGAGCGGTGAGCCCTTTCCACTGCAAATTGTGTCGAGAGCTTAGGGTTGTCAAGGAGTGTTAAAAGGATACGTTCCACGTAGTCCTCCATGGGCTCCTTAATGTTGTCCTCTGGTATGCCGACAATGCGCAGGTTATTCCGCCTAGAGCAGGATTTGAGGTTGTCGTTTTTCAACTCAACCGCCGAGACCCGGCTGGTAAGTGTGGTCACTGCGGCACGAAGAGAACTCAGGTCATCCTCCGTGGCGCCGACCCTTGTCTCGACCTCGGCAACCCTGCTGTCTGTTCTTTCGATATTGGCCTTTATAGATGAAATGGTACCATTCATATCGTCCAATTTAGTATGCAGCGTGGTGAAGCCTTCTCGCATGTACTCAAGCATTTTCTGCGAGTCATCCGGGGCAACTGATGTCGAGGCGGTTGGCGATTCCTCTGGGGGCTCAGTCGGCAGCCTGGAGGGCGTTTTAGCAAACATGTTTAGAGAGCTTTGCTTTTTACCAGCCCCAGCTCCCTTGGTCATGGTGACGAGACGTGTGTGGTACCCCGGACCTTAGGAGAAAATTGCGATCAGGAATATCAAATACCACGTTGCTTAATGCCCTGGGATGGATTAGCTCGAGGATACTGATGAGGTTCGTTGGGTGCAGCGTTAAGGTGATCTCTCACAGCATAGTAAGGACCGAGGCGTGCAGACGCAGCCGTCGGGGAGCTTTGGTGTGATGGGGCCACCGGGCAGCTGGCTCACTGAAGTAGTGCGGGAAGATTTGGCTCGGATCCGCGGCCGTGGGGCTCCATGAGAGTCGGCCCAGTGAGATGCAAGGTGTGGTCAACTCAGTCACTGTGGGGGAGCTGCGAGCAGGGCAACACAGCTGCCCAAGGGAGGTTCAGCCACTAGACAGGAGGGTGTGGAGCGCTTAAGCCGCGCAGCGCAGTCGGAGGATTGCGTGGTTAAACCAATCAGATTAATTTGGGACAGTGAGGCAGCAGGGAACCACGGGATCCACTTCAGTAGTTCACAGTCATAAGGTAACGTATGTTAGCCCAGCTGTTTATCTGCACAGCTATAATGGAGGGGAGAGCCAATGTCCATGGTGCAGCAGCGAAGACGCGCAGTGGGGTGTTTGCAGGTGAGCCGCCCAGCGCAGGCACTTGGATTATAGGACGTGCATTTAGGCCTCCCCAGTAGGTGTGCAGGGGGCAGGGCGCCAGCAGGAGGGAGACAATGGCGCCGCACGGCTCAGGCGCGATCCAGGCAGCGCCTCCGGGGGCCGAGGCCGGGGAGCAGCTCCCAGCACCAGGGATCCAGCGCCAGCCACCGCCGCCCAGGCCAGGCAGAGGCTCCGCGATCACAGCAGGAGTGGAGGGAGGCGGGCCGCGAGGCACGCAAGGAACAGACGGGCTGGCCACAGGGATCGCCGGCGTCAGTCCCACCTGTCCCCCCGACCCCTACCTTATAGCTGTCCGGGTGCAGTGATCCAGAGGAGGGGGCGACCGGGGGGGCAGACGATGTGCGGGCAGAAGGAGCAGCCGCGGTAGGCAGGCAGGCATCGCAGGAGCTCCAAAGCCTCCAGATCACGCTGATGCTGCGTAGGAGGTGGCGGCCGCACACGGAAGGGCTAGGGTCCCAAGGCTGCCCACAGTAGGGTGATGAGAGGAGCAAGGGGGGCAACCTCGCTGGCCACTGCAGCACGGCGCGCCTCAAGGGGCTCGTCACCCCTCCCCCACAGCGGCCCGCAGCGCCGCGCTCTCAGGTGGTGAAGAGAGCCACGGTTCTTGCAGCCACGAGGGGGAGCAGGGAGCAGCAGCCCAAGCACGATCAGGAGGCACAGCTTGGCGCCCGGGGCGCGTTTAATCCTGGAATTTCGCAGGGATGTGTCGGAGGGGTTCACGAGGAGCCACCAGCAATATCAAACTGTTTAAGCAGAGTTAAAGGTGTGGAAGCAAGGATAATATGCTCTCCCTGTCCGGAGCTCTCCACTCAAGCGGCCATCTTGCTTCGGCGCAACAGCGCCCCCCCAAAACAAATTAATTTTAACTTTGTGCATCAAGCATACTATACTCCTGTCAAAAAACAACGCCATCACCCCGAAGCATCAGCACAATGCAAAAGATGCAGCGCCTCGGTCGCGGATTTTCTCCACCTCGCCTGGGACTGCCCCGGAATAGCTTGTTTTTGGACCTCGATCCTACAAATAACTGCCAACATAGTAGGTGAGGAGCTAAACCCCCTTCCATCAGTTGCACTGTTAAGCCTCACCAAATATCTACAACCTTCATCGAGAAGACTAGCTGCCATCCTCCTGGTGCTAGCACGAAGGAGGATCGCCTTAACATGGGGCCGCGGTCCCTTTCCTACACTGACAGCGTGGAAAAAAGACATTACATACTGCCAAGACATGGACACCGAATTCATAAGAACTCTACCACTTCACGCATGGCCCCCTGACATCTGGGGTCCATACATCGCCTACCTGATCTCAGGCACAGATACCTCAGACTCTCAATCACAACTCGCTCAAACACAGAAGACTGATGCGGCCACATCCACCTCAATCAACGCAACGGGCTGAAATATCGTGAGCAATTTAACAGAACAGTGCCTTCTTCAGTCACTTTGGGGGGGGGGAGAATCAAGTGGATACTTTATATGTGATGAACATAGTTTATAAACCGCAACCGTATGGGAGCAGTTTGTTGTGTTTGTATGTGGAAAATAAAAAATGGCCTTGGTGTATGGCTCATTACAGAGGAGGTACTCACCCTTCAACCATTTTGCCCTGTTAAGGGGAATAGGAAATCCATACAGTACCTGGGGGTAGCATTACAGCCTCCCCGGGAGAGGGATACATGGCTAATTTTCGACCTCCTTTTAAGGAATTGGAAACAGACCTGGAAAGGTGGTCAGACTAGGATATTTTGTTGATGGGGTGGATTACAGCCGGCAAAATGAATCTCCTCCCCTGGTTCCTTTATTACTGGATGTCTTTACCAGTGGAAATCCCACAGAAATCCCTCTCCTGATTGCAACAAAGTTGCTTCGGTTTATATGGCGGGCTAAGAAAGAAGAAGAAGGTGATGATGGGAAGTGCCCGGTTAGGAAGAATGAGGGACCTGAATTTGCGCAAATTCTATGCAGCAGCACAAATAACCCACATCTTAACCTGGATCTCTCCTGAGGCCCCCCAAGATGCGTAAATATCGAACAGTCCAAATGACCGCTCCCTCTTCGCTCCCTACCATATATCCCCCGTTAGTCTGTAAACATTGGCCCACACTGCTCTCTTCTACGAAACTCATAATTAAAATATGGGACTGGGTGATGAAGCTCGAGGGGATCCCTGGGCCCATTTACTCTGATTTTCCATAATTCCTCCTTTGCCCCTGCAGGCGGAGGAATTTGGGACCTGGACACGCGGGGGTCTATAATTTTTGTCACAATTGTTTCTGGATTGTGCACCAAACACCTTTGAAGAGTATAAGGCGGCGTTTCATCTAACTGAGAAGGACAGATTCTTTTATGCCCAACTCTGCTACTGAATTACGTACCCATTAACTATGCAAGGGGCAACACGTGGCCGCAGTCATATTGAACACACTTTACAGGAGGAGTCAATATGGGGCATATTTATCTGTTGTACTGGCTTCTGCAGGACGACATGCTTTCCAGCACACATAAGTACATGTCCCTGTGGGAAAAGAATCTCCTTCACCCAGTGGAGGAACAAACCTGGGTAGACATTTGGCCAAGGAACTGGTCCTCCTCAAGATGTGTCATAATTAACAAATGTGCCCTCAAACGTAATCTTCGCTGGTATTACCCTTTGTTGCAACTACATCATATTCAGAACGCGTTGGATCCATTGTGTTGACAGAAATGTGGAGCACAGGGCACGTATTTCCATATGTGGTGGGTCTGCCCACTAGTTTGGGCTTTCAGGGAAGAGGTACTCACCTTAATGTAAAACATTACCTGAAAGAGACTCCTGCTGCGGCCTGAAGTAATCTTGCTGGGCACTCTGGTTCAGGGGATTTATTCTAGGTCAGGGGCATTGGCCAAACTCATTACACAACTCATATTGGCATCCAGAATCACGATTGCTTGCACTTAGAAGTCCCCTGGGGGGTCCTTTGGTGTCCATGCGGTGGATCAAGATCTGGGACATCCTGGTGCCAGAGATGGTTACCGCAGCCAGGGAGGGGATGCTGCATCATTTTACTGATGTTCGGGCCCCAATTCTGGAATACGACCAGAACTATCCAGCATTGACCCACAAGCCCTAACTGCAGAGACTGTTTCTGTGTGACTGTCATTGACTTGGTTTGAGGGTTCCAGGCAGAGGTGGGTGAGAAGACCACGGGGGGTCCATAAACGTGAGTGGTTTATATGCTTAGAACTATCATAAATGTTGGAACTAGTGTACTTTGCTCCATGATTACAACCATATTAATTAAAATTGTTTTTTAAAACAATCCTTTTATTCTCCACATTTCCCCACTGTAATTGCCATTTTAAACAGTGCAACACAACATTTTCTTTGTAATCAATCCCCTGTCAAATGGTTATTTTTTATAATCTGTAGATTTAATTTTATAATCCTTTTTCTTAGGCTTGTAGGGCAAGAAACAAACAGGCCAGTTTGATTTGTACACTTCTGAAACATGCTGTGCTTTTACATTCCAGATTGCCTGTTCTCCTTTTAATAAAAGGTAGCTGGAAACATTCAAGTAACTGTAAAGATTTATTTTTGTACATTGACATTTACTTGGGACAAATATTAATTTTGTTAATCAGACCTCGAAAATGAAGGGTTGATATGTATGTAATACAACTGATGTTTCTCCAAATTTGAGTTTAATAAAAATGTCTGTTCTCCAAAAGTAATGTTTCTCTCTGGGTTTTAGAAGAGCAAAGATCATTTGGTTGGGCACCCCAAGAATGAGAGGTTCTTCCTGTTATCCACCATTAAGAGGAATATGAGGCAAAGCTCAGCCTCTGATCTCATGGTGAGACACCTCTTTGGCAACAATATTATGGCACTGGGGAAGGGCAGGCTTTTGCATAACATGCAGGAGACAATGAAGACCCTTTGGGCCTCATCAGGGCCTTGGCGGTATCCTGACAGTAATACGCCGGGATACCACCAATGCAAATAGCGTTACGACTACTCGGTCCGGCCCTATTAGCGCCGGATCATGAGTAGCGGTGCAGCAGTAAGTTCCCATTTCCCAGCGAGAATGGCACCGGATACAAGTATTGTTCACACATAATAAACTACACAACCACTAAAAGAAATATATTGCATACTCGTAGGTCAGCGTTTTGGAAACGCCTAAGGAGCACGGGAATCCACTTACTCTTTGAGCACGATCCTTCCAGTGAAACCCGCACAACAAGATGACGGTGAGCATATTTATAACTCCAAAGAAACAGCATGTTGGAAATTGTTGTGACGTCAGGGGGACCCAGCGCTATTATTCAGCGCTTAGTCCCCTTGCGCCACATATAGAACAACTTTGAGTGACACTGACATAAATATGTATATATTTTTCAGTGATTGGCTCTAACTCTATGAATAGAGATCCATGACTGAACGCCAAGTCCACATTGAAGCACATAGTTATTTTCAGTACATCACATTAATTTAATTAATTACTCCAGAATATTGATTCAGTTCTCTTATTATTTATTGCAGGAGTACCTTAAGGAATATTTCCACTATTTAAACCTGAAGAAGGGCGTAAAACGCCCGAAATGCGTAGTTAGATGAGAGGAGAATTGTGATAAAAAAATCTAATGATTATTTCCTCCTCAAATATTGGAAGAGCTTGTGAATCTAAAACATAAAGTTGTGTAACAATTGAATTTGATGACAAAATATATTTATTATGTTTTGAGAAGAAAGTATTTTTGTTCAAACATTAGCATGAATTTTTATTGTACATATATACACATGATGTTGTAAATACACTATCAACTAATTGAGAAGAACTTTTGTTGTTGCTTTTTTAAATATTTTTGAAACAATGAAAATTGCCTATTTTGGCTTAGAGAAGAATTGCAAGATATTTGCTATTTGGTGTGCCCCAGTTTATTCACCATGATTTATGCGGTGAATCTCCCAGATTTTTCTTTAGTTCAGTAAAGGTAGCACTTTACTAACTGGGAGCACCAGAAGTATACATGTAATCAGTTGTTTAATTCTTAGAAAAATTCTGAGTAATAACATCAAGTGAACCATTTAAACGTAAGTGGTGTGCATCTCTACCCCCAATACATTCTCCCATTTCCCATTGGGTCTGTTGGATCCAATGGGTTTTTTTGGTGCTATTAGCGCTGGTGCAATTAACGCTGCGCTAATAGCGCCAAAAACGGGCGGAATGTGGAGATTTTTACTCCAGCAGAAAGCTGGAGGTAAGACTCCAAACAGCGTTACCGCCGCATTTCAGGTCTGCCACACAACTCCTGATGAGGCCCTTAGTCAACTATTGGATGGAACTGAGATAATATTGTGAGAGAAAGTTCCCAGAGATGAGTGCCAAGGGGAAAGATGTAGGGAGGCTGTAGATGGGTCTGGCAAAAGATCAATAAAGACATGGAAAAATACATGAAGTTGCAACGGCTGGCTTTCATCAGGTACAGAATGCTCTGTAAAAGGGACCCTGGGAATTTCTTGGAAGTCAAGTACCTTTTCTACTTGGGTGTCTATGGGGTACTTAGAAAGGCTGGCTATAACTAGGGCTGTGGACTGAGTGAGTATGAGTACACTAGATTGGGGCTCCTTCCTGCAACCTACAACGCCCCTTAAGCATTGCAGAGTTACTGGGTGATCCCAGTTGAGGAGAATGATGCAACAGTGGGAAGTCGAAAGAATTACCTTCCAGCTGAAAGCCTGGGTGGGAGTGATGAGAGCTCTCACCATTAAGGGCAAATGTGCCCTCAACTGCAGAGTGGCCTGGGCTAGGATCTACGTGATCCGACCGCAGCTGATTTTACCGCGGCCAGAAAGTTTGCATGAGAAATGTGCAAACCACCAAAAGTTCGCACATTTCCCATGGGAACATGCATACACAACCCCTACATACCCATACCCCCACCCACACCAACAACACACCCATGACACGCCCACACCCTCAACACACTCCCACCCACACCCCCAACATAAACATACCCTACTTACCTTTTTCTTCACGCTGAGTCCCTGCGGCGCCAGTTCCCTTTCATATTATTATTATTATTTTTTTTACAGGGACTGCATGGGTTTCCCCCGCAGTCCCTGTTTTTATTTTTGGGTGTGCTGCGGGCGCAACACCCCGCTCACTATACTGTACAGTATAGTGAGCGGGGTGTTACGGGGGACACCCCTGCAGTGTTTTTTTTTGTTAATACTTACCTATAAAGCTACCACCAAAGGTTCAAACTTTTGGTGTTCGAACCTTTGGTGGCAGCATTTTTAGGAATTTTTATACATGCAACCGTTTGGATACGGTCAAATCGTACAATACCCCGGGCTACACTTTATAAGGGGAATGGGAGTGAACAGATGGTTCCCCACAGGGGAGACTCCCAGAGGTACCAGAGGTGGGTTTTAACTGGGAAGGACTGACGCAAAGTAATCTAGAAGTGTTTGGGATTGGGAGGACATTTGTCCTGGGACTTAATGCCTGGGAATACAAGAGGGCCACCAGGAAGGATTTCTGGAAGCCTGTTTCACCGAAAGAAGACAATTGTTGGGATTGCCTTTAAGTTGACTCTGAAAGACATGTAGCCCATTTTGTACTCCAACAAAAAAGTGGTTTCAGTTATTGATGGTATACAGTGAGTCAGGTGCACACCACCATTAATGTAATTGGGAGTTAGCCCCGAACCGCACTGAAATTCTTGGCTGTTACTGAGGGGACCTGCTCACCACCTTCAGAGCTGTCATGTGCAAAAATAAATGCAGATGATAAACAGTGTCTGGGGCTGCATGGCCAGCACCTTACAAGGACCTCGCAATTACCTTCACACATTTCCTAAGTCATCAGCAGTACCTTTCTTATGTGTGAAAATTTGACCAACTGTCCTTATGATGAGAAATTTCACAATGAAAGACCCCACACAGCTCCCGTTATCTATCAAATTGTTGTCTACTTTCAAGACAATTAAAGCAAGTAACACAATAAAGCTCCCTTTTAAAGATTAGTTTATATTCATGATGTCTACTAGCTTAACATGATAAAAAGGGGTTGGTTTTATGTGGCTAGTCAAAGGTTCTTAACATCACGCAGAATAACAAGCTCGAAGTTTGTGAGAAAAAACTCCCTATACCTAGATAACCTTACTGCACACAATGTCTCAAGGTACATTGGTCTAAAACGGGAGAATTATCAGCCTCAACTTGTATTCAAGGACTTGTGGTTTTACATTCAGGATGCGGAAAATAAAGCTACATGCTTCTACAAGAATTTACATATTGTCAATTTGCTTTACTATATGCTTTGTGTATTTACAGGTAAACTCTAGAAGATTTATTTTACTCCTTGAAAGCCAAAACTTTACCATGTGTACCAATTAGAGCTCAGGTGGTATGTGGTCAAGCTCCTAAATTGCATTGTCTACAAAATGTGATCTTGGATAAATAATTTAATCTCACCGTTACTTACTTGCAAAAAGTGGTGTCCTTAAAGTGATTATGTTCACACTATTAAAAATAGATTACCTTACAATAGGGCAGATGTAATGATTTTGGTCACAAAGTGCTGTCCCCTTGTGCTCCTCCGTTAGTTGCCCCAAAGGCTGTCACCTAAAATTGCGTTATTACTATACCAGCCCTGCCTTAGTCCCATAGCACTTGATTTAACAGATATATAGTCTCAACAGCCAGTCAGTGTATCAAAGATTCTACTTTAGCTACCGACTGCAGCTGAACCAATATTAATACATTTCCTCCACAGTTGCTGCCAGGCCCCAGCTTTGCTTGAACCATCCAGAGTACTCTGGCACAGAAGAATGAGGGAAACTCTTTGCTATGGCCTGCTTTGCTATGTAAATACGTCTTGGGTAGCGTATGGGTCATTTTCACAGTTTCTCGAAGCTTCATGCTCTGCAAGAGGTGGGGTAGGGAATTAATGTAGGAGCAGGGCAAGGTTGCTGTGTTGTAATACTGATGTGTGCAGCTCTGAAAAGTTAGGTCTGTCTGTACGGTGTATTTATTACATATTTTGTTAGTTGTCTGGAGCAGCTGTTAATGTGCACTCGAGGCTGCTAATATAAATTATTTGTGTGGTTTTCTATGGTGCCAGGGAGGGTGGTGTTAAACGAGTGTTAAGTGTTGTGTTGGTGAATCTATGGTGGGTGTGGTGTTTGGTGAAATTCAGTGTAGACGTGTATTCAGGTGATGTCCGTTCCAATGTGTAACTTGTGTCGTTTCGGTACTGGAGTTGTGTCAAGATGTGCTGTTGCTTAGGGTGGGGGTAGAATGATTTTCAGATGGCATTGTTACCAGACATTTCCCAACAAACCACTCAATGATAACTGTGGGCTACCTGTCCCAATTTGGAAACGTTACAGTTTGTCACATATATTTGTTTACATCCATGCTAAACTTTCCTTCCCCAGCCATAGCTCTCAACTCACACGCTTTTGGCGGGTGTCACCCGCCTTGTAAAGCGCTGAATCACCCGCCAAGCCTCCTGCACGCCCATTCATTTCAATGGGCCTCACACCCGCCAAAAAACACAATCGGATGTTTTCACCCGCCTTTGCTACACAAATGGTTGAGAGCTATGCCCAGCTAGTATGTGATGTTAGGACAAGTGATGCTAGTCTAGGTGACTATGCCATGGCACAATTTCAAGGTTCACGGTCTAGTCGGTTGTCCGGGGCCTTCCTACTGACTGCCCACTGGCACCTCAAAGATGCTCCAACCATAGCGCCACTCAGACTTACATGAAGTATGGTAAAATGCTGTGGAACACGCAATATGAACCAGCAACTGTCAAAGCCAACCTTGCACCACACGACATCACATCACAACCACAGCATTACAGCAGTGGCAGGTAGCATTACAAAATGTGTATTTTATCTTTAAATCCGCTCATTTTAGCCCAGTGCACTTTAAAATTATAGCATTTGCTGCTAATTTGGCACTAGTTCCCACAAACATTCATAGGGGACAACCAGAAAGGGGACCATTGCAAGTAAGGTAGCAACACCTAACTTACCATTTGAAGCGTTAGGTCCATCCGAAGTTTCGCTTTGGATGCACTCATGAAGCAAGTGCACTTCAACTAATTTTAGCTAATATGCATTGAAAAAAATCTGGAATAGCCTTACTTTGAACTTTGTTTGTCTTTCAAGGTTTAATGACTGTACATACAAAAGAACCATAAACAGCTATGACAAGTGTGCCTTTTTTGCAAACTGTAGCATTCTAGTTGTTAAAGGGAAATCCTGCCCTGCTTCCCTGTCTGATGTGAAGACAGGAAACACGTGATACGGTGGTACGCGGGCAGAGTTGAGATGGTGTTGGAGAATAAAGAGGTGTGCACTGCATCTCCTCCGTGTATTGGCCACCGTTATTTGCAAGCCCTGTTTTGACACAGCAAAGCCTGCCAGGTGTCAAAACATCACACTGGTGACGAAGATGTCGGGTAGCCAAGCCAAGGCCACCCCGGCTGCTGCAGGGACGCGGTCCACAGACCAGATGACGCCAGCGAGTGCCCTCCTGCTGCTGCGTGCCCAGAACATGTCCGCTCCAAGAGAGCCAAAGAGCAGGGCCGCTCCTCATCATGGTGCCCAGAGAATGACTGCTCTGTGTGCGGGTGATTCGAAGTTGGCACAGGGCCAACCGTCTTCGCAACCTGGGGCACCCTGGCTCCATGAGAGAGCGCATGCTGCTCGCAGACTACACAAATAGTAAGCAGAGGCGAGTGACCCCTGGTGGCCACAGGGAGAACGGCTGAAGGCACACACATAAGCACAACCACTATTTATCCAGGTGAGAGGCACCAGGACACTCACCATGTTGGCTGATGAGTCCAGGACCTCCACGGCCGACAACACGTTCTCACCAGTAATGCCCACGCTGAAGAGCGTCAGGAAAACATACAGCTGCAAGGAGTGCTGCCTTTTGATATTACAGACACCAGCAGTTTAGGGCCACAATGGGCCAGATGGCTGAAAGACTTTTATGTCTATGTGGATGCCACAGGGGTGTGAGAACAAAGAAGCTTACAAGGCATTTTGATGCATTCGCTGGGTCCCACTGTGCGAAACGTGGTGTACGAAATGCCGGAGGATGCAACTGACACTTACACTGGAGTAATTGACTCTCTCAGCGCCTATGTTACCCTGCATAGGAATGTGGATTACGAACACCATATGCTCCGCAGAGAAGGGTGAAATACTGGATATGCTCATTATGATGGTTGAGGAATAGACTTAAGTACTGTGACTTTGATAATTACTCTGTAGCTGAAGCTCTTTGTCACAAGCGATAGCAGGATGTGCCTCAGACGAGTTGTTAGGCAGAATCCTGTGCAGTTCCCTTGGGGAACACTGCAAAAAGATTAAGACTACAGGAGCAAGCAGTAAACCCAATTGGTAGCAGCCTGCACCACCCAGATTTACCTGGTAGCTGTGGCTGAGCAGTCAGACTTCTCTCAAGAAGAGTAGGGCAGTATATAGAGTATACACAAAAGGGCTAAAGACACAGTAGAGCAAACAAACACTGACCAGAGCTTTGTATCAAAAGTATATCATTATTTATTTAAAACACACTTTAGGAAATACACTAGCACTCTAAATCAAAAGCAAGTTAAAACACAGTCAGGTAAAGTATAAACACGTCCCTTGATAACTATTAGACAAGCCAGGGTTAAAACACCACTATTTGTTAAAACAGATGTGAGCGCGTAACCTAGATGGCACTCCAATAGTTAAGTTAAAGGGAGAGAAAAAGGCAGGGCATAGAAATAAAACAGTTCCCAACACTTTTAGAAGTTCAAAGCAAGGGAGTAAAGGCAGTATACACTGTAGAGCCAAAGTTCATAGGCCAGGCCCACTTTAAATGGAGAAAAGCAAAATGTGCCCAAGATCACACAGTTTAAGATGCACTGAAAGTCTTTGCAGAATGTTCAAAAGAGGTTGGGGTGATTCAAGAAGTAAAGTTAGAAGGTCTGGGGCCAACCCAGTTGGAAAGCCAAGGATTTAAGGGTCACCTTTAGCAATCCGTAGAAAGGGAGGCCAGGCAGAACACAGTACCTTAAAGAGAGAGGAAGCTCCAGAGGTGGCAGTTGTTCCTGGCAGTGGAGGAGGAAACTTGGAGTCAATGCACTGCACAGGGATGAAACCAGCAGCGGAGTTCGTCGGTTAAAAGGTGTGTTCCTTTTATTCGCAGTCAAAGTGGTGAAGCTTGGCTATCCGGCCACCAGGGTGCTTGGCACAGGCGATTCGACCAAGGGACGTCTTTGGAAGGTGAAAGGGCCGAACTGGTTGATCCCACCAGCTCAAAGGAACAAGACTCGTCCAGCAGAAGATCTTCTCTTGTCGTTGGGAAAGTGGTGAGTTTGTTGCAGAAGGGCTCCACCGGTGGTGCTGTCGTTGCAGATGGCTCAGCTTCTTCCCTCTTCGGATTCTTAGGTCCTTTGATGACTTCTGAAGTTCCAGTCCCAAAAGCCCTGCTTTTATGCAGAAAAACCCCCATTTAACAGCCTAGCTGTCACTCAAACATGCTAAGTGGTGAGTCGGGCGGCTCACCACTGGGCCAATCAGAAGAGAGTGCAACTTGAGTTGCTAAGGCAATGCAGTCCAGGGTGCCAATTCCCCCACCCACACATCCTGTGGAACCCAGACAGAGTGGCACCAGTTGGAGGGCTTCTGTGGAGAAGCCCGCCAAAAAGTGGAACAAAGGGCCCGACCTTGGTTGGAGTTACAGAGACAGACACGAACGCCATTTTAGAAAAGAGTTCTGGCGAAAAGATCCAACCATTGATTTAATATTAAATAAATAAACCGGCGCTATCTTTAACATTGCACCAAAAAGTGGTGCGCTTAAAATCAATGGGAAAATCTCATACGAAATATTCGGTGGAATATTTTGCGTGGTAACCACTGCCACCAGCCAGAAACTCTACAAGGGGGACTGGACAGTGCCCCCTTGAAAACAGACCCAGAGACAATCAAATTAACTCCTTCCAGTATTTCCACAATATGATGGTTTGTACTGGTTCTGTTCACAAATTTGGACTAGTAAAGTCAATGGTGACTTTACATCCCCTGGGAGACAGTAGTCAGTCCCAGGGTATGGAGTCTATGTTTGGGGGTCACTATGACACCTTTGTGTTACTGCACTGAGGGTGCTGTTTAACACTCATGAAAAACAGATGATACCCTATGGATTAAAAGACCGCATAGCCCATAAGCACACAAAAAGTCAAAGACATACCTCAAATCATGCCTAAGAGTGGGAGGAAAAAGAGTCTCACTCTTAGCAGGAGAAAAAAACAAACCCCCAAAAATCCAGCAAAGCTGCTGGGGGACTCAATAGGTTTGGGAAATTAGCCTTATAAGAGAATTCTCCCTAACACTCACCCCCCCCCCCCCAGACTAAGGGTCAGGAGGATTGAATCCACTCCTGGATGAATCTCATACCTCTAGTCGGTGATAAACATCCTAGAGAGACCATCAGCATTTTGGTGGTGACTCCCTGAACTGTGCTCAATGGTGAAATCAAACCCCAGGAGGCAGATTGACCATCTCAGTAGTTTTGGGTTCTCCCCTTTCATTTGCATTAACCATCTCAAGGGTTGGTGGTCAGTCTGAATAACAAAAGTAGAACCATACAAGTATGGCCTAAACTTCTTCAGAGCCCACACAATGGCAAAACATTCTCTTTCAATAGTTGCCCACCTTGTCTCAGGATCCTTCAGTTTTATACTGATGAAGCAAATGTGGTGCTCCCTACCTTTCCCATCCAGTTGACTAAGGACTGCACCTATACCTGCATTAGAAGCTTCTGTCTGTACAATGAAAGTTTGGTGGTAGTCAGGAGCTCTTAGCACTGGAGCTTGACAAAGGGCTTTCTTCAGGTTTTCAAAAGCCTGATTGCACTCCTCATTCCATCTGACCTTTTAGGGAACTTAGGAGAGGAGATAACATTCAGTGGAGAAGCTATGGTCCCATAGTTCTCTATGAAATTCCTGTAGTACCCAGTGAGACCTACGAAGGCTCTCACCTGGGTCTGAGTAGTCAATCTTGCTGGGCAAAGGCCTTATTTCTCCACCTCCTACCTCATGTCCATGGTAGACCACTTTACACTGTCCAATCTGGCATTTACTTGTCTTTATGGTCAGATTGGCCTTCTCAAGAGCCTGCAGAACATGTCCCAGGTGGTCAACATGCTCTTCCCAGGTTTGGCTGAATACTGCATTGTCATCCAAGTATGCCATGCAGAAGTCCTCCATCCCAGTCAGAACCTGATTTACCATCCTTTGGAATATAGCAGGTGCATTTTTCAGTCCAAAAGGCATAACCTTAAATTGGTATAAGCCAACTGGGGTAGACAATGCAGTTTTCTCCCTGGCATGGTCTGTCAGGGTTATTTGCCAATAGCCTGACGTCAGATCAAATGTGCTGAGGTACTTGGCTGAACCAAGTCTCTCCACCAACTCATCTGTTCTTGGCAAAGGATGGGCATCAGTCTTGGTGACTGCATTCAGAGCTCTATAGTCCACACAGTATCTGAATTCTTTGGATCCTGCCTTTGGTACTAACACAACTAGGCTAGACCATGGACTAGTAGAGGACTCTATTACCCCGAGGTCAAGCATCTTGCTGACCTCTCCTTTGATGTGGGTTCTTACATTCTCTGACATTCTGTACCCTCTGCTTTTTACTGGCGGACAGTCACCAGTGAGTATATCATGCTGGCCCCAAGGGGTCAAGCCTGGTGAAAGTGAGAACAGGGAGGAAAACTGATTTAACATAGATTTGCACTCCTCTTGTTGCTCAGGTGTCAGATTTGAAGAGAGATTAACTCCTTCAATCTTTTCATCAAAAGGTAAGCTTCCGAAGAGATCGGGGAGAGGTTCACTCTCTTCTTCCTCTTCTACTGAAGCCAGAAGCAAGGCTCCTACTTCAGGTCTAGAGACATACGCTTTTAGTCTGTTGGTATGGAAGACTCTGGGAGCCTCCTTGGGATTGCCCAAGTCCACCAGATAGTTCACCTCTTCAAGTTTTCCCACAACCTTGAAGGGTCCGATCCATTTGTCTTGCAAGGCCCTCTGCCTTGTTGGAATCATAACAAGAACTAGCTGGTCTTGAGTGAACTCAACCATGTAAGCCTTTTGATCATGCCAATGCTTGACCAAAGCTTGACCAGCCTTCAAGTAATCACTAGCTTGAGCCATTATCTGTGACATTCTCCTCCGAGTCCTATCACGTAGTCAGTCACTCTGACTGGCTTGGGGGAAGGAGCACTCTCCAACCCGTCCTTAATCAGGGCCAATGGACCTCTGACTGGATGGCCATAAAGAAGTTCAAAGGGACTATAACCTACTCCCTCCTGAGGGACTTCTCTATAAGCAAAGAGAAGGCATGGCAGTAGAAGATCCCATTTTCTTTTAAGGGGTTCCTCTAAAGCATCTATCATGCTCTTCATTGTTCTAAACTTTCAACCAACCCATTTGTCTGTGGGTGGTAGGCGGTAGAGATTTTGTAGGTAACTCCACAGTTTTTCCACATGGCTTTCATGTAGTGGGACATAAAATTTGACCCCCTGTCAGAGATTACCTCATTAGGAAACCCAACCCTGGTAAAAAATACCAAGGAGGGCCTTAGCCACAGCCTGAGCTCTAACAGTCCTCATAGGAATTGCCTCAGAGTACCTAGTAGCATGGTCTACTACAACAAGGATACACCTGTTGCCTGAGGAGGTTGGAGGATCAAGGGGACCAACAATGTCAATCCCTACCCTCTCAAAGGGGACTCGTACCACTGGCAAAGGCACTAAAGGTGCCACATTCTTGGAACCACTCTTACCAGAAGTTTAGCAGGTGTGACAGCTCTTGCAGAACCTATCTACCTCAGCGCCCATCTTTGGCCAATAAAAGTAGAGTGAGAGCTTTTCCTTGGTCTTCTTGAAACTCAAGTGACCAGCCAAAGGAATCTCATGGGCCAGTTGCAAGAACTGGAGTCTGTTTTCTTGGGGGACTAGAAGTCATTTGTAGTCTCCAGATGCAGACTCAGTCGGTTCACTGTAGAAGAGGCCATCTTCCCAGTGCAACCTATACTTCCCAGGCTCTTGCCCATCAGCCTGAGAAGCTGCCTGGTGGCAGAGACCTTCCAGAGTTGGACATTCTCTTTGTCCCTTACGAAAAGCTGACTTGCTCGGTCCACCTTCTGCCAGTAAAGACTGCAGCTCAGGATGGTCAGCAGGATCCAGATATCCAATAAGTTCTTGGCCTCCTACTAGCTCTTCTACAGAATCTAGTTCAACCACACAGGGTTGTACCTCCCTCTCAGCCTCAGCTGGAGGTGGAGGACAAACAAGGGGAAGTCCTTGTTGGCAGCACTGGAGTGCTTGCTGCTGGTTTCCTTCTAGAAGTCTTGGGTTTCCCCTTTGCTTCTGGTTGTTCAGCTATAGCAGTAAGTAGCTCCAGTGGAGTAGGAGTGATTTCTTCTTCCATCATCTCCTTAGGAGAACCTCTTAAGGTTTTCTCCCTTGCAGGTCTGGTTAGTTCCTGTAATCTTTTACTAGGAGGTCTGGGTGTATGTGACACAACTCCAAGAGTTTTCAGGTCATTTCCCAACAGAACCCTTTCTGGTACCTCACATTGTACACTGACAGATATCTTCACAGTCATGTCATTGCACTGGATGAGAACTGGTAACTGGGGACACATGTGCACAGGCTCTCCAGCTAACTTGGTGAGGCATTTGGGTGCCCTAGCAACCTCCTCTGCCTTGAAAAAAGATTCATCCACCACAGTTATGCTGGCCCCAATGTCCCCAATGGCAGGAGTCTCCTGACCATTCACCTGGACACTGTCCTTATAATACTATTTAGTATTATCTGGGATAGAATTATATACATCCAAATTCTGTTGTTCCCACAACCCCAGGGACACTAAAGAAACACTGGCTGAGACTCCAACGGGATCATCAGCCAGTAGTAGAAAGTTTCCACTTGTCATTGGTACTTCCTCCTCTGGAGCGAAGGCTAGGGAGACAGTGTGGACCCCTGAAGGTTTACCCTTACATCTCGGATCCCCTTTCACATGGTCAGTAGAGCCACAAACATAGCAGTTACCAAATACCTTCATGAATGGTGGCTTGCTCTGGTCTGGGACCAGAAAGTACACTAGCCTGATTTGGTTTCCCATGTGGCTTACCCTTATGGGGCTGTTTGGGGCCCTGTGGGAGACAGTGTGGACCCCTGAAGGTTTACCCTTACATCTGGGATCCCCTTTCACATGGTCAGTAGAGCCACAAACATAGCAGTTACCAAATACCTTCACGGATGGTGGCTTGCTCTGACCTCCTTCTGGTCTGGGACCAGAAAGTACACTAGCCTGATTTGGTTTCCTATGTGGCTTACCCTTATGGGGCTGTTTGGGGCCCTCTTTGGGATTGGAATTATTGGAATTCTCTTTGGAGTCCTTTTTAGGCTGTTTTCCCTCATCCTTTTTCTGAGTTACCCCAGAATCCTTGTGAGTAGCCCTGTTGGCAACCCACAAGTCAGCAGCCTTAGCTAGCTTATTGGAATCTGTTTCCTTTGAATCAGCCTAGTGCTGTCTGAGCTCAGGAGAGCAGGCATCATAAATTGACTCCAACATAACAAGATTGTTCATTCCTTCATAAGTGTTCACTCTGTAACCCTTAATCCATCCCTCTAAGTTTTTCAAACTTTCACTCACCCAGGTAGCCCAATGGGTACCATCATGCTTTTTGAGGGTCCTAAACCTCTTAAGGTACTGGGAAGGGGTCTTCCCAAATCTAGCTATCAAAGCTAGCTTCACACATTCATAGTCCATCCTATCCGCCTTCCCCAACTCCATTACCACATCAGATGCAACAGGGGGGAGCCTAGAGAACAACCAAGGAAGCAACTGATTCCCTTTGATGTCCTGGAGCCCATGATTATATGCAAACATAGCCAACCAATCTAACATATCCAACTTAGGTTCATACATACCCACAATCTCTTTAGGCATCCAGGGTCTTTTGGGACTGGAACTCCTAGAGGATCCTGGGAGAGAAGTATGTTCAACAGACAATTTCTTCATCTCTAGCTCATGCTTGAGCTCCATTTCTCTGAGCCTTAGTTCTTGGTGCTTTTGTTCAGATTGGGCACTAATTCTTTTGAACTCTAATTCAAGTCTCATTTTTTCTAGTTTAATGAATGCAGGACTTAGTGTGGGGCCTGACAAAGGTCCAGTAGACACAGCTTGAGGGGCTAGAGCAGGCAGAGGGCCAGTAGGGGCAGTTACATTGGCCTCACTGTCCTCATATGACTCTACAACAATATTATCAACACTTTGATCCATATTAACTTCATCACTGTTGTCTACATTTGCTGGGGAGGTAGGTTCCTCTGAACACTACCCAGACTTTGGTTTTCTACAATCTTTCAATAAGTTCAATTTTCTTGCCTTTTACAGGGAGATCCATATGTCTACAAAGAACTCTTAAACAATCAGCAGTTTTTACAGAAAGGGACTCCTGGCTGTAACTTTCCATAGTTGACTTGTTAAAAAATAGCTTTTATAGTGCTAAGCTTTGTGGTTAGTTGCACTAAAGTATCCGAAGCACTCTAAAATGTATACTCAATACAAATCCCACCGCTGTACACCAGTGTTAGGCAGAATCCTGTGCAGTTCCCTTGGGGAACACTGCAAAAAGATTGACTACAGGAGCAAGCAGTAAACCCAATTGGTAGCAGCCTGCACCACCCAGATTTACCTGGTAGCTGTGGCTGAGCAGTCAGACTTCTCTCAAGAAGAGTAGGGCAGTATACAGAGTATACGCAATAGGGCTAAAAACACAGTAGAGCAAACAAACACTGACCAGAGCTTTGCATCAAAAGTATATCATTATTTATTTAAAACACACTTTAGGAAATACACTAGCACTCTAAATCAAAAGCAAGTTAAAACACAGTCAAGTAAAGTATAAACACGTCCCTTGATAACTATTAGACAAGTCAGGGTTAAAACACCACTATTTGTTAAAACAGATGTGAGCGCGTAACCTAGATGGCACTCCAATAGTTAAGTTAAAGGGAGAGAAAAAGGCAGGGCATAGAAATAAAACAGTTCCCAACACTTTTAGAAGTTCAAAGCAAGGGAGTAAAGGCAGTATACAGTGTAGAGCCAAAGTTCATAGGCCAGGCCCACTTTAAATGGAGCAAAGCGAAATGTGCCCAAGATCACACAGTTTAAGATGCACTGAAAGTCTTTCCAGAATGTTCAAAAGAGGCTGGGGTGATTCAAGAAGTAAAGTTAGAAGATCTGGGGCCAACCCAGTTGGAAAGCCAAGGATTAAAGGGACACCTTTAGCAATCCGTAGAAAGAGAGGCCAGGCAGAACACAGTACCATAAAGAGAGAGGAAGCTCCAGCAGTGGCAGTTGTTCCTGGCAGTGGTTGCAGTTTGTTGTGTCGACCAGGGGAAGAGAGTCTCTCGTTGAGGAGGAAACTTGGAGTTGATGCACTGCACAGGGATGAAACCAGCCGCGGAGTTCGTCGGTTAAAAGGTGCGTTCCTTTTATTTGCGGTCAAAGTTGTGAAGCTTGGCTATCCGGCCGCCGGGGTGCTTGGCACGGGCGATTCGATCAAGGGACGTCTTTGGAAGGGGAAAGGGGCGAACTGGTTGATCCCACCAGCTCAAAGGAAGAAGACTCGTCCAGCAGAAGATCTTCTCTTGTCGTTGGGAAAGTGGTGAGTTCGTTGCAGCAGGGCTCGACCGGTGGTATCGTCGTTGCAGATGGCTCAGCTTCTTCTCTCTTCGGATTCTTAGGTCCTGTGGCGACTTCGGAAGTTCCAGTCCCAAAAGCCCTGCTTTTATGCAGAAAAGCCCCCATTCAACAGCCTAGATGTCACTCAAACATGCTAAGTGGTGAGCCGGGCGGCTCACCACTGGGCCAATCAGAACAGAGTGCGACTTGAGTTGCTAAGGCAACACAGTCCAGGGTGCCAATTCCCCCACCCACACATCCTGTGGAACCCAGACAGAGTGGCACCAGTTGAAGCGCTTCTGTGGAGAAGCCTGCCAAAAAGTGGAACAAAGGGCCCGACCTTGGTTGGAGTTACAGAGACGGACCCAAACGCCATTTTAGAAAAGAGTTGTGGCGAAAAGACCCAACCCTTGATTTAATATTAAATAAATAAACCGGCGCTATCTTTAACATTGCACCAAAAAGTGGTGCGCTTAAAATCAATGGGAAAATCCCATAGGAAATATTCCGGTGGAATATTTTGCGTGGTAACCACTGCCACCAGCCAGAAACTCAACAAGGGGGTACTGGACAGTGCCCCCTTGAAAACGGACCCGGGGCAATCAAATTAATCCCTTCCAGTATTTCCACAATATGATGGTTTGTACTGGTTCTGTTCACAATTTTTGGATTAGTAAAGTCAATGGTGACTTTACATGCCCTGGGAGACAGTAGTCAGTCCCAGGGTATGGAGTCTATGTTTGGGGGTCACTATGACACCCCTGTGTTACTGCACCGAGGGTGCTGTGTAACACACATGAAAAACAGATGATACCCTATGGAGTAAAAGACCCCATAGCCCATAAGCACACAAAAAATCAAAGACATACCTCAAATCATGCCTAAGAGTGGGAGGAAAAGAGTCTCACTCTTAGCAGGAGAAAAAAACAAACCCCAAAAATCCAGCAAAGCTGCTGGGGGACTCACTAGGTTTGGGAAATTAGCCTTATAAGAGAATTCTCCCTAACACGAGTTTCACAAAAAGCTGCTGCAGAAAAGAGGCTAGAGGTGATCCTAATGTTAGCACCGACACGGCCATTAACTTACAAGCTGAATCACTGGGTAAAATAATCATATCTCAGGCCGCCCCAGTATGCCAAGTGCAATACACGGACAAGATCGTTAAGAAAGAAGCACTGAAGTGCTACAGATGTGGACCCGATTTCCCTCATGAAGGAACATGCCACGCTATGGCACACAGATGAGATGCATGTGGCGAGGAGGATCATAAAACCGTGAAATATAGGCAATACCCCTCAGTGAGTCCGGCCAAAGGATCAGTGGTTAGGAGCAGTCCTAATCAAACATCTCCCAATTATCACAGAAAAAGATTAAGAGACAGATAGGTCCCATCACCTCAGAGCCCCAAATGCCTGACAGGACGATGCCAAGAATGAGGTAGCACCGTGTGCTTGATCCATAGGGCTATATGTCCTTGTTGGGTGTCTTCAGCTTGGTGGTTTTAGACTGTCATATGTCTCTTCGCTCATCACATTCTCTGTGGCCCCTGTGTCTATGAGGAATTCTTGAGTGCTTCCATTGATGTTTAGTAACAAGGCGAGGCTGTATTCGGTGGCCGTCTTATTTCCGATGGTGTGGACATAACCTCTCTTTCTTTCTCTGCTAGACGATGAATCAGACTCTGGCTGGCGACTGGGTGACACTTCTTTATATCGAATCTTCTGATGCCTTGGTTTCCACTGTTGCCCTATGGATCAAGCACAGCACTTCCCTGCAAAGGAATGTTTGAATCTGTCTGCCTGTACAAAGACAAAGCAGAAACGCTGACAAAATATGTAATCAAAGGTGATGTCCCAGGTGGTAGTTTACTAAGCTTCAAGTTGGCCATGAAAATGGGCCTGGTGCACATTATGTACCAGTAAATGTCTGCATATACTTTGAGTGCAAAGGACATAGTTGTAAAATTACTTCCCTTGTTGTTCAAGGGACTAAGGAAGCTGAGGGACAAACGAAAGAAGCTTCACATCAACTAAGATGTCAAACCGATTGCCCAGCATTACAGAGGAATTCCTCTAAACATTCAGGCTCAGGTGGAAGAGGAGTTACAGCCATTACGTAATGAGGGCATAATTGAACATGTGAAAGGGCCAACCTCTTTGTGTGTCCCCAATCTTGCCTGTGCCTAAAATGGAACACTGGGGGAAAATGCTGAACCAGGCCATTGAGATGGAGAGACACTTAACCCCCAGGGTGACAAACATGATGTACCTTCTGCATGGTGCCAAGGTATTTTCAAAGCTGGACCTAAATAAAGGTTATCATCAGCTTGGATTACATCCAGATAGTCGTTACATCACCACGTTTACTACCCACATTGGGCTGTTTAGATATAAAAGACTATGCTTCAGCGTCTCATCAGCAGCAGAAATTTTCCAGAATGCAATACATCAAATAAATTGGCACATTCCCCACTGCTTGAATTATAGCAATGATATTCTATTATTTGGGGCAAACCAGGAATCACACAGCAAAATGCTACGGAGGGGGTGCAGGGCTTTAGAGGACGTGAATCTGACACTCAATTTTAACATGCAAATTCAGAAAATCCATGCTAAAGTTCTTTGGCCATATCTTTTCAAGTGAAGGCTGTTAGGGAGAATTCTCCAGAATGGCTAATTTCCCTTACCTACTGAGTCCCTCAGCAGCTTTGCTGGATTTCTAGGATTTTTTCTTTCACCTGGTAAGAATATGAGCCTTTTTCCCACTCTCACATGTGTGTTGCTGTGTGCTTAACATTTTTGTGTTCATAGACTGTGGAGCCTCACCTACTCCATAGGCATCATCTTTTTACTGTGTGTCACACAGCACCTTTAGTGCAGTGACACAGGGTAGTCTTTTTCAGACTTCCCACTTTAAACTCCATTTTCTGGGACTACTGTCTCCCAGAACATGTAAAGATGCCATTGACTTTATTAGTCTTTTTAAATTCACAGACCCAGTACAAACTATCTTCCATAGAGTACTGGAAAGGGTTAATTGTTATCCCTTTTTGTCTGATTCTCTTGGAAAATTATTTTGTTCCCCTTTCTTTAAGATTTGGCTGGTGGCAGTGGTATCTACCATATTTTTCCTACTGCGGTCTATGTTTTAGGCTAAGTTAGTAGCCTCAAACTTTAATCCGCTGGACCCCATTTACTTTTATTTGGTTCCGGCTGGGTTTATTTGCCATTTATTTTTGTAAAGGTCTTTCTCGTGTTTTACTCTGCATGCCAAACCAGGTTTGGTTCCTTTGTTCGCCGTCCTTTGGCGGGCTTCTGCACAGTAGCCCTCCTTAGGTGCCTGAGAGTCTAGGTAGACAGGATGTGAGGGAGGGGTTTTAGGACCCCTGCACAGGGTCTCCATGGAGACCCAAGTCGCACTCTTGTTTGATTGGCTAGGTGACTGTCCAGCCAGGACAGCCACCCTGCTGTGTGATTGACAGCCAGGCTGTGTGAATGGGGGAAAACTGCACAAAAAGCACCTGGGACTTGGAAGGCAGAATCGCCACTGGATCGAGAGAACCGAAGAGAAGCTGAAGAAAGAGGTCTGCTGCAACTGCTGAACCTCCCGGTGAAGCCCTGCTGCGGGTCCGAATCTCCTACACTTCGACGACAGAGACGATCTGCAAGGAATCTTCTTCCCTTGAGCTGGTGGGACCAATCAGTTCACCAAACACCAAGCAAGGCCTCCCTCCCCTGGTCCAATTTGCTGTGCATCGTTGCAGTGAACCGGATAGCCAGGAGGACTGGACCCTGTTTGGGTTTTAAGGATCGCATCTTTTATTCGTTGCTTTGCTCTGCAGCTGGTTTCCTCCCTGGGCAGTGCACGACCCTCCAGTCTTCCTCCTTTGTGTCAGTCTGACAGTCGCTTCAGGAACCATGAGCCTGCAGGATCTGCCAGGAACTTCTGCCTCAGCTACAGCATTCTTCTTCTTCTAAGGTACTTTTCAAACCTGGTTGTTCGTTCCGTCCGACCGCGGTGAAAGTGTTTAAAATCTTTCACCAATCCGAGGGCTTGTCCTTCTCTACTCTTTTAAATAACTTTTCCTTCAAACAACTTTGTTTCGAACTCTTGGCAAAGACTTAACCGCAAACTACTCTGAACTGTGTGATCCTCTGCAAAGACTCTGAACCATAAACATTGGCCTAGGACTATTGATTTGAATCCTCATTGTAGCAAGACTTTTCTAGATTGCCCTGCCTACTTACTTGTTGGTGCTGTTTGATTTTGTATAGCCTTTGTCTTTCCCTCCCTTTTTAAATTGCTGGAGTGCCATTTTGCTCATACTTCATTTTGAGCTTAACTTGTCCAGAATTGATTGGGTGTTGTGTAGTATATTAAGATTGTGATTTTTCTGCTGCTTTACTTAGTAAACTGTTTTACAAATAAATGTGTGAATAAATGTATATTCTTTTACTCAGAAACCTTGAGTCAGTGTTTATTTGAACCATAGTAACTGATGTCCTTTGTGTAACTTCTGATACTGCTCACTTTATTCTTGAGATAAGTCTGGCTGCTCAGCCATCGCTACCACTTTACTGTGTAGTACAGTCTAGTACCAAAGGTGAATTTGTACTGTCACTTGTAGTCTTAGTTGTGTGTGAGGTACCCAAAGGGTACTGCATATGATTCTGCCTAACACAGGCTTCTAGCCAGATCCCATTAAGGTACAGGTGCTGATCATGACATCCACGCCATCATCTATCTCAGCTGCATGGTCTATCCTGGGAATGGCCAGCTACTGTACTAGGTAGATTAAAGATTTGTTATCAGTCAGCACGCCCTTGAGGTTACTGACAGGAAACGGGCAAGAATTCCACTGGTCTCAAGACTTTGATCCCGCCTTCAATGAAAATCAAGGCAAGTATTTTATCGGCTGAGTGCATGCATACTACGATGCCGAACTCAAAATCAAGCTGACGGTGGATGTGAGTCCCGTCGGGTTAGGGGCCATTTTGGTGCATTACAGACAAGGCTCAAATTCGCCCAGATGCATCGTGTCGTATGCCAATCGTAGTCTATCCCTTACTGAGTGTGCCTATTCACAGCCAGAAAAGGAAAGTCAACTGTTATGTGGGCGTGCAAACATTACCACCTGTTTCTCTATGGAAAAAGATTCAAGATTGTGACTGATCACCAAACACTTAACACCATCTATTGGAAACCTAAGGCAAAAATGCCACCACACATTGCTCGTTGGAGTCGACGCTTGCAGGAGTAGAGTTTTGACATTGTACACAAGTCAGGGAAGGAACAGAACCCTGCTCACTCTGTCCAGATTCCCAATGCTGGCCAAGGAAGACGCACAGATGTCGAAAGCGTATCAATATGTTAATTACACTGTCAGTAACGCGCTTCCAAAGGCTTTAAATATGGAGGAAAAACAACAAGAAGTGAAGAGGGATGTCCTGCTGCCCCATGTCAAGGAGAGGGTGCTGACGGAGAGATGGTGACACTCAAGCATGACGATAGTGGTCCTGTTGGAAGAACAGCAGGAGGTGATGCAGACGTTCGCCTTCATGAAGAATGAGCCGTCTGTGTCCTCACAAGGGCTCTTGCTAAAGGAGAACAGGATAGTCATCGCCACATCACAAAAGGATCGTGTAAATGACCTTGCGTATTCTGAGCACAGGGGCATAGTGTCCACAAAAAGGCAACTGAGGGCAAATGTATGGTTCCCCATGATGAATGCAAAGATACAAAAGACACTGGAAATCTGTATAGTGTGCAAGTCAGTGGCGCCCTGCACATTCCCTGAAGCTGTGAAAATAATGGCAATGCCTTCAAAAGTGTGGGAGGAAGTCGCTGTTGACTTGTTTGGTCCACTGGCAAACGGCAAGTACACGCTATTCGCCTCTGATGAAATGTCACCGTAAACCTAGTCCATTTGGTGTCCTCCACAGGCGCTTATGCTGTTATTCCTGCGCTTGATAAAATGCTTGCGGTATGTGGGGTTCCTGCCACAGTGAAGTCTGACAATGGGCCCACAGTCAGCGGACAGGACTTTGCCAGTTTTGCTGAACATCTGGATTTTCTGCATATGAATATCACGCCTATGTGACCCACACCAATGGCACAATGGAATGTTTTATGGCCAACATCAAACGCACTCTACAAGTGTGCACTTTCACCAATGGGTAGTTCGTGCAGGCTATCTGCACCCTTCTGAGAAATTACAGGAACACACCACACAGCACCACTGGTGTGTGTCCATCTGAATTGATGTTTAATCTGAAGATTCAGACCTGCACAATCCACATATTGGCGGAAGGGGGAGATGACCCGGTAAGATCTCTGGAGATGGGAGACAGAGAGCTAAAGGATCTGACATTCAAGAAGGAGATAACATCCTGGTATGGCAGAATGATAAGTGCGATTAACTGCCTGCTTTCCACTACACGCCCTTGCAGGTAACTAAGGTGAAAGGATCCATGGTGTCAGCAGGGGACAGCGAGTACTCCACCACTCGCAATCCCTCATTCTTCAGCAGAATTGAACCAGGCATGATCAGCACCTGTGAGGGCAACCCTGAGTCTGACTAGTCTGTGTTTTCGGAAAGCTGCTCCGATTGCATGAACGGACACATGCAATATAAGTGGACATGAGTCAGTATCTATGCCGACTAGTCGGAGTTCCTCCAAGAGACTTGTGAGAAGGCCAAGGAGATGGATTGAAGAAATTGAATAATGTGTGCTTAAGGGATGGTTTTAGAGGGAGAGGGGGTGTAGCGTTCTAGTTGTTAAAGATAAATTGTGTGTTGTTTCCCTGTCTGACGTGAAGACAAGACACACGTGATGCAGAGGCACAGGGGCAGAGTTGAGTTGGAGAAATAAATAAGTGCGCACTGCATTTCCTCCGTGTGTTGTCATCTGTTATTTTCAAGCCCTATTCTGACACAGTGAAACCTGCCAATTGTCAAAACATAACACATACTAAACCTTGTATCCGACATTCTCCTTTAACTATCTATTGGACAATTTTGTGCAAGCACGACATCTTATGCACACTGACCTGACTACCCCGGGCAGCCAGGGTGCTTTCAAATACAGAGAACAAACACGTGATTCGATTAAAAGCACACATGATTTGGGAGAATTACTTTCTGAAGTAGTGCATCCAAGAGGTCCCCTGACTTTGGAACATAAACACCCCTGAAGCAGTGAAACTAAGCATTACTGTTGCAAAAGTAACCCAGGGCAGAGGAGTTGCTCCACCCAGCATTGTCCAAGTTCAGCACTGTAGGGTGTGGCAAGTTATCCTTTGCACACTATTACATTAAGTACAGAAATAGTAAAAACGACTTGTGTTCAATGTAATAGACAGGAGTATTATTACAACGTTTATTTTTAAAGGACTGGCCACCAATTTCTTTTTCTGTACACTTTGCCAACCTGGAGATTGGAGGCCGGCAGTGTCAAGACATGATCAAATAGAAAGTGTGTACCCCATTTGTAAATTACTAATCCCCAAAAGGTGTTGCCACTATTTAAAAAAAATAAATGTAGGAATCGTTTAAATTTAAGACGCAAATATTTGTGGAGCTACAAAGGATAATCCAATAGACACAAAGGTCTATATGTTTTTGAAATTGTAAAACATTCTCATCTATAAACTTTGCAAGCCAAGTCAGTTAGGGATTGCTCCCGATCCAATGTGCCAAATGTTCTTTTAAAAATGGTCTTATAGTATGGCAAGGAAGCAACAGTTGTAACGAGGCACACTTTAAAGCACCATGTTTTGGCTTTGTTTGTTTACCATCTTCACTATGCAGGAATCGCTAAAACAATTTATTGGAGTAATCCTAGCCTCATAAATGATGTGTAAAAGTGTGTTTTCTTCACTTTTAGCTAACTTCCAGAATCATTTCATCATTGATTTTTGCAGTTGGCAATGTATTCTGTTGAGTCTCAGTTCAACATAAAGGTATTTCATCCTCTTAGGGCATTTGTTGAGAGACTTCAGACATCGCCCTTCCAGTTTCCCAAGATCACTTTTGCATTTACCACCCCATATTTCAGCTCCATACCAAATGAGTGGAGGGATTTTTCCCTCGTACACCTTATGATGGAATCCAATGAGTAATCGCTGTGAAGGAGCACACTCCTTTTAATGATCCCAATATGCTGATTCAATTTTAGCTTTATCTTGTTCAACTGGGGTTGCCAGAACAGCTTATAGTGACTCCCAGGTAATCAACTTGAGACTATGGCTTTGTCTTTGGTACTAATAGTCCAAGAGTAATTACAGCCTGCCCTACGTGTACTAGTGTTGAATACCATGATTTTGGAATGTAGGGAACAGGAATTTATTAATTAACCAATTTTTCTTAGCATACACATTGTATACAATTGCTGCTGGAGTCCTTTTGTGGTGTAGTCCAGAAGCAACAAATCATCAGCATAGCCAAGCCCCTGAATGTGTCTGGGAACCAAACGCAGTGGATAGATATTATCAGATTGCAACTCCTGTGAAAGGTCTGCAAGGTACAAGTTAAAAAGAGTGGGAGATGATAAACCCTTGTTTTAAGCCCACATAAACAGGCAACTCACTTGTGGTGTCTCCCAAGGTAGCCAATCTGACCTTGACTTGTTCGTGTAGAGCAGCACAATCATGTTGAGCAATCTTAATGGAATCCCCCACTTCCTCAACTTCCGCCATATAAGATCTCATCGTACAGTATCAAAGCCTGCGCTGAAGTCAATGTAGGCTACATATACATTTTGTTTCAGTACACTCCAAGCAAATTCTACAATGGAAGTTAAGGCTAAAAAATTAATAATAGCACCCATACACCTGTGAAATCCTGTTCGACTGAAAGGGATTATGTCGTTTTAGGAAACCCAGGACCAAGAATTAAGTTCAGACAAGAAGGTATCTAGCACAGCCAAAATGCAGTAATTTCTGAGATTACCTCTAGATCCTTTTTTTTTTTTTTAACTTTCTTTATTTGTCTTGACAACACACCAGAAACCAACAAGGCGCCACAAGGCACCAGCAATGAGTCAATGGAACTAGCAGCATACATCATGAGCAACACATCATGCATCAATTACACTATACAGAAGATGAGGCAGCAGACTGGACATTAACAACTGTATCAGGGGAAGAACATCATTTATGGGGAGCCCCTAGGGGAGGACACGACAGAGTTCGTGGGTGAGGCCATGGCAGCCATATAGTCCCGAAACTTCCGCCAGATGTCTCTTAGCCTCGAGTGTGAGTGCTGCATTGTATTCCAAGATTCCTCAATATCGTGAACCCATGTAATTGACCTGAGCCACTGTGCATAGGTAGGGGCCCTAGGACGGAGCCAGCACAATAGTATACAGCGGACTGCCAACAGCATGCCCAGACCTGCAAGTTTCTTAGAGTCGCGGGGAAGCTTTGGAAAATCATGAAACAGGCAGTGTAATGGGGTGGGGGCTATGGTGTGTTCCAAGATATCTGATAGTGTGGAACAGATGTCTAACCAGAACTGGGTAAGACGAGGGCAGTGCCATAACATATGAATGTAGGTGGCTCGATCCATGCCACACCTGGGGCAGCTGGGAGGAACGGTGCTGAACATGCGATGTAGCCTTACTGGTGTATGATGGTATCTATGTAGCACCTTGAATTGTATTAGTTTAAATTTAGTGTTATAGGATACTGTAACGCTCACCTGATTCCCGCAGAGGCGCCGGTCTTGACTGGGCGAATACCGTATCTTCAAAGGTGATGTGTAACACACGGTTGGCTCTTTGGGCTGGACCTCTGTGCACTGTATGACTGACTCGAAGAGTAAGATGTCTGCAGATAGAAAATATGGGATTAATGAACTGGGTTATTGGGTGTCTCTCTCTTCTTCCCTTTCTCTTCTCCTGTAGAACCCCAAAGGTTAACGCTCTCACCTTAGGTAAGTGAACGCCGTGCTCTCCATCTGCCTCGGGGCAGGGTGCCGTAACCAGTTTCTTCACTGGATAAGGGTGCAGGCCTCTTGACTTCAGAGGACTGCTGTCCGTCGTTTACTGCACGAACGGTAAGTTCCGAGCATTTCAAATGTCTTTAAAAGTCTTTTGTAATGATGTCTCTTGTTTTGCAGGGTTCCGGCGATGGCGGATGACGGGCCGAAGTGAGTTGAGGATGGAACCCGGGAGAGGAATAGAAGCGCCTGGAAGCACGTAAGTAAGCGCTTGTAGCCTGCTTCACGATGCGCACTAACTGTCCCTTTTATCTTGCAGGTACAAGTTCGGAGCTTTAGAGAAGCTGAAGGGTGCTGGAATACCCACTGGATTCGGCGTGGGAAGGAGGAATGGCACGTGAGTAATAAAGTTGCCCAATGTCTTTAAACGCACCTTCTTATGTCTTTCAGATGCGGGATGCAGCGCCGAAGGCCTCCGGAGCGTGCGAAGAGCTGGTAAGCTTTTGTCTTTCAGATGCCGGAATGCAGTGCGAAGACCTCCGGAGCATGCGAAGAGTAGGTAAGCCTTTGTCTTTCAGATGCCGGAATGCAGCGCGAGGCGTTGGTGACAGCCGATGGACCAGGTAAGAGATGTGCTGCCACTGAATACCGTAGTGCTAACCTGTTCTTTCTTTGTCTTTACAGGTGCTGCTGAAGACTGGATTCCAGGATGGTAAGCCTTTGTTCCCTTAGGCCCAGGATCAGAAGCAGAAGACACGATGAGCGTTCTGCTGCAGAGAATGCAGAATAACACAAAGCAAGATTCATCCATCGGGTGAGGTTTAAATAGCCTCCTGTAGTGCTTAGGTGTCTCCTTCCACAGCCACGCCTAGGTAAGAAAAGAGTTCCTGCTTTCCAGAAGAGTTCCAGTGTTCTGAACCTAGGGAGTGGCTCCTGCCCCACCCAACAGGAAAAGTAGTCCCAAACAGAAGAGGATCAGGGGTTCAACTGGCAGGTAAGTAAGCAGCATGGTCTGCTGCAGGTAAGTCCACCCAAGCATTAAGAGCCCGGCGCTTCCAGCGCTGGGACTGGGCATCTTTATGAGCCTGGTGCCACTGGCGCCAGGACAGGGTCCAAAAGGTCCCAATTGGGACTGGCTGGCACTCGGAACCGGGGTTATGGGTCTGCTTCCAAGGGAGTCGGGCAAGTCCTGATCTTTTGGAAGCAGAGATCATGACAGATACATTGTGGGTGCGGCCACACATTCGGGACCATCTCTCGTCAGTGAGTTCAACTCCAAGATCCTCTTCCCATGCGCGTCTCAACCCTGTAAAGGGGGGGGACGCCCTAGTCTGTATTAAAGAGTACAGCCTTGACACCTTGCCCCTAGAGGAGAGGTAGGAGCAGAGTTCCGCCACTATAGGCTCATCTGGGGGCAAGGCTGCGAAATCAGGGAATTTGGATTTTAGATTCTTCCGTAATGAGGAGTATTGTAGCCATACTGAAGGCCGGCCTCTAAGAGGTGGGGGGAGATCCAGCCACTCAACAAAGTTCTCCTGTTCGTAGGCATCACGGAGTGACAGGAAGCCAGCATCTGCCCAGTGAGATACAACTGATTATGGGATATGCAGGACATCGGGAAGAAAGTTCCATAACGGCAGGTCTCCATGAAACAGGTGAGGCGTGCCGACCATTGCCCAGAGTTTGGAGAATGCCAAGGACGTGGCAGCAACCGGGTCCGCGGAGTCTGGGTCAGGGGGTGCTGGTTTGAGGATCAGGGAACCTATCACACGGTTCGAGACCGCCAGTTTTTCCAGCTGAACATGTGGGGGGGGATCAGTGGTATTAAACCAATACGTCGCAAACTGCAACTGGGTTACTATCCAAATCTGGAGCGTTGAACCCACCCAGTTCCTTGGGAGTGGTCAATGTGGAGAGCTTAAGGCGGACAGCCCCCGAATGCCATAGAAAGGTGTTGCTTATCTGATGCAGCTTTCTGAAAAAACCATCCCCAGGCCACACAGAGAGGTTAGTGAAATGGTACAGGAGTTGGGGTAATACAACCATTTTAAGTATTCCAATCCTGCCTGCTAGTAAAATGGGGAGTTCGGACCAGCCCTCACCGCGAGGCTAATTAAGTAGGTCTGATAAATATCCTTGCGAAGCTTGACCACGTGGCGGGAAACCACCACCCCCAGGTAGGTGATGCTGGATGGCGACCAATTGAATCCACATAAGATTGAAGGGGGTTGCGTGGAATCTGTAAGTGGAAATAAGGTCGACTTGGAGCAATTTATTTTAAGGCCAGATATGTCCCCAAAGCGAGCCACATCCGCTAGCATGGGGGCGAGATTAGAGTCGGGAGACGGGATGTACAGAAGAGCGTCATCCGCATATAGGGAAATCACATCGGATTGGCCGGCTGTGCGCAGGCCCCTATGTAAGTGTGATTGGCGTACAATGTCCACAAAGGGTTCCATAGCAATAGCGAATATAAGGGGCGCGAAGGGGCAACCCTGTCGTGTGCCTCTGGATATCTGGAAGGGAGCAGAGCATCTGTCCTCGGTGCGAACCCTGGCCGACGGGGCAGTGTAAAGTAGCCTGACCCACGCGCGGAAGTTGGGGCCGAACCCGCACCTCTCGAGGACTCGCCATAGATACCTCCACGAGACTGAGTCGAATGCCTTCTGCATGTCTAGGGTGGCTGCAACCGCCTGTGTAGTCGGGACTGATTCTGCTGATTGCATTGAAGAGCCTCCTCAAATTCAGGGATGTAGATCTGTCCGGGACAAATCCCGCCTGGTCGGGGTGAATAATGTGCGGCATATGTGTGGCTAGGCGGATGGCCAGCAGTTTAGCATATATTTTAACATCGCTGTTAATCAGTGACAGCGGTCAGTATGAGCCGCACTGAGTAGGGGGCTTACCCGGCTTGAGGAGCACTGTTATCAGTGCCTCCCGGAGAGATGGAGGGAGTATACCCTTTTCACACAACTCCTCCCACAAGGCCAACAGCTGTGGAATCAGGATTGACATATCGTTTATAAAAATCCATGTGGAGCCCGTCGGGGCCAGGAGCCTTCCCTGATGCCAACGATGCAATTGCCTCGTCAAGTTCTTCAGAGGTAAACGGTCTATCCAGGAGTAGGCTGGTTTCAGTGGACAGTACTGATAGGGGGAGGGCCTCCAAGTAGGAATCAATTTCTGGGGCCTGGGGACCATCGGCAGCAGAGTACAAGGAGGTGTAGAATAGCTGAAACTGGGAGTTGATGTCCTGGGGGGAGGTGGCGAGTGAGCCATCGGGTCTCACTATCGAAGGGATATGGGGGGCACCAAACTCCCGGCGCAATAGCCTGGCTAGCATACGACCTGGGCGTTCGCCCTCTCCGTATTTCCTCACCACCTGGAGGGAGTCTAGGAATTTAACCTCTCCCTGGGCAAGGTTGCGAAACCTGTCCAGCTCGGAACCCAGTGCAGCCAGAGTAGCTGGGGAGTGGTTGTGAGCATATTGGGACTCAAGGATAGCCAGGGCCGATTCGCTGGCAGCAATGTCTGAACAGATTTCTTTAAGGATGCCGCAGCACTTGGATATGGCCATTCCCCTCACGTACGCTTTGAACGACTCCCACAGGACAGCACGCGATGTTACTGAGTCTGTATTGATCTCAAAGAATTCCTCGATGGAGGATTCGAGTTTGACTGCGAAGGCCTGGTCGAGAAGCGCATATGGTCCCAGCCTCCACTGCCTAGGTTTTTCAGCATCCTGACCCCAGTTTAGGGAGATGAGTACCGGTGAATGGTCCGAAATCGTCCTAGGAAGGATAGCCAAGTGAGACAAGAATCTGACCAGTGTGTCCGTTATTAGCCATCTGTCTATCCTGGAATGGGAATCATGAACCAAAGAATAGAAGGAGAATGTGCGGGAATCAGGGTTCATTAGGCGCCATACATCCACAAGTGCCAGCCGGGGAAGGGATGTAAGGATAGTGTAGGCTGCCTTGGAAAGTTGGCGAGGTCTGTTGCCTGACCTATCTAGGGTGACATCTAGTATGGTATTGAATTCGCCCCCCCCATAATATTGGAAGTAGGGGGTAACTTTCAAGGAGGGCAGCTAAGTGTAGGTAGAATTCAGGGTTGTCAATATTAGGACCATATATATTCAGGATGGCTATCTCTTGGTGGAGCAGTTTGCCCGTGATCAATACGTATCTGCCCAGAGGATCGACATGCGAGTGGTGGCATGTGAATTTCAGGCTCTTGTGTATCAGAGTAAGGGTGCCACGGCTTTGCGTAGAATAGTTAGTATAGTACCTCTGGGGCCCCCATTGCCTCGCAGACCGCTCACACTGCTCCGAACAAGCATGGGTTTCCTGTAAACATAGAATTTTCACCCCATGACGTTCAGCATGTAGCTGTACCTGTCTCATCTTTCTTGATTGCCTAAACCCTGAACATTCCAGCTCATGAAGGTCAGGTCAGTGTTATCCATACTCGCGTGAGTACTGCTTGTATTCCTGCCACGGGGGTGCCAGCCACAGGGAGCTAGTGGATCCGGTGGTGCGCGGAGCCCCGTTTGTGTACTCAAAAAGCATTACCTCGGCGCATGGGGCGCCTCTAGTGGTCGTCAAGACTTTTTTAACCATAACATCCCCTCCCCATCCCCCCGCCCACACACATCCCTCCCCCAATCGGAGGGACGAGACCCAACCTAACCCATATCAACCAGGAACTTCTAGGCATCAACGCCTGGGGGACTGTTAGCTGCCGGGCAGTGGCGCACCGGACTGGGGAGAGAGTGAGGAGAGTATGCAATCTAATAGTATTAACCATACTGTTCGAGGCATGTACAGGTAATAGAGGGGGCCATGGTCCATGGGAAATGAAACCAGTGAGCAGGAGAGAAACAGCCATGGGTCCCAATATATCATCTGGGGAGCAGAATATGGAGTCCGAGTGGTAAGGGCGGGACAGGAGTCCAAGGAACCACCCACGGGGGTCTAGTGGTAGCCATAGAGTAGTCCCCCAAGATGGGGTCTTGTCAGTGAGTAATGCCTCTGGCAACAATGAGTCAGCGTGGCACACAAGGCCACAATTGCATAGGATAAAAGGAGCAACGTGAACAAACCAGCAACCAATGAACTTCAACGATAGGGTGCCATCATAGGGGGAGACGCCAACAGGGGTCCCCCACGTGTCCTAGGCACAGCAGTATGCAGAGTAGGTATGCATCCCAGCTAGGGAATAAGTGGCTCAGCCCGGGATGTGTTCGTCAATAAATTTGGAGGCCTCCTCTGGGATGGTGAAAAAGAACGTTTGGTTGGAGTGTTCGATTCTCAGCTTTGCGGGAAAAAGCATAGAGTATTTAACTCCTAAGTCCCGGAGTCTCCTTTTTACAGCTATAAAGGTTTTATGCTCCTGCTGCACAGCCACGGAAAAGTCCAGATATAGATGTATCCTCGCCCCCCGAGGAGCAGCTCCCCCTTAACTCTGGCCGCCCGTAAGAGGGCATCCCGATCACGAAAATTCAGGATCTTGGCAATGATGGGGCGGGGAGGTGCGCCAGGTTTGGGTTTCGCGGTTATGGAGCGATGTGCCCTTTCCACCGCAAATTGTGCTGACAGTTTAGGGTGATCCAGCAGTGTTAAAAGAGTTCGTTCAACATATTCCTCCATGGGCTCACCAATGTCGTCCTCGGGTATGCCAACAATGCGGAGGTTATTTCGCCCGGAGCGGGATTCAAGATCGTCATTTTTCTTCTCCATTGCCAGGACTCGACTGGTGAGAGTTGTAACTGCCGCGCGGAGGGAGCCCAGGTCATCCTCAGTAGTGCCAACCCTTGTTTCGATTTCAGCGACCCGGCTATCTGTTCTCTCGATATGAGCCTTTATCGACGAGATGGTACCATTCATATCGTCTAATTTTGTATGAAGCGTGGTGAAACCTTCGCGCATGTACTGCAGCATTTTTTGCGAGTCATCTGGGGGTGAGGATGACGAGGCGGTGGGCGATTCCTCTGGAGGATCGGTTGGCGGTCTGGAGGGTGTCTTAGTGAACATATTCAGTGAGCTTTGCTTCCTCCCGGCTCCCGCTCCCTTGGTCATGATAGCAATTAGAGATTAATTTGCAGGCGCCCGAAGGTGCCAGCTGTCGGGTATGGCAGGTTTCCCTTCGGATGCAGCTCAGGATGAACCCCTCTGGGTAGGCAAGGACCACCGAAGGCCTGTCCCGCGGCGACGCAGCGTACCACTGTTATTCTGTGCTGGTGCGGGAGGTTATGGCCGGAGCGGCGATGGCAGAGGCCACGAGAAGTAGGCTAATAAGAGACAGGGAAAGATCTTCTCAGTCATGGTGGGCTGCTATGAGCTGGGTAATCCTGGAAGCAAGGGATGGCCTAAACCCAGCCAGGAGCGTGTAGATCTGCAGAGCAGCAGTGTTCCCTGAGCTTTACTGAACCCCTGCAAGCGTTTCCCTGGGTGGTGAGGTTCGGTAATCAATCCCAGATTCAGCCGGCCGTTCACATCGCATGTGGGGGGAACGTACTGTAGAGAGGTCCACGTGTATGCCTCCCGGCCAAAATTTGAAATCCCCAGCAGGGCACGGATGATCAGAGTGCCAGTAGCAGGGAGCGATGATGGCGCGTATTGTGATCCGGGCCGAGTCCATAAAACACTGACAGGCTATAGGTATTCCCCCAAGCGTTCAACCACACGGACGTGCGGCACCGGGTCGGCCGCAGTCCAACTGGGGGGAGCCAATGGAGAGGGCCACTCAACCCCCCTCACCCCTTGCCCCCTACCTGGCAGCAGGCCCGTGGAGGAGTGGCAGGAATGAAGATACTGTGCGGGTAGGCGCAGAGCCGCAGACGATGGGCCAGCCGTGTCTGTAATCTCTCAGCAAAGGTGTCACCGGATTTCGCATCCGCAATAGGTATGGTTTGGCCAAATGGGCGAGGCAGATGTCGGGGGGGCAGGAAGAAAAGAGTCCAGCTACGTAGGCCCCTCCCCGCAGCAGGCCGCAACGCCGCGCCCTCAAGTGGCCGAAAGGGCCACGGTCCACGGAGCGGCAGACGGATGATCGAGCAGAAGGAGTCCCAGCAGGGACCGGTTGGCCACAGCTCGGCGCCGAGGGTGTGGTTCTCCACAAAACTTTCCCGGGCCACAGAGGATAGGATTATAGGGATGCGCCGTCGATTTGAAGTGGATGCAGTGGGGTTGCGGGCCTGAACGTGAAGGTTCTTTGCTCTCCCCGTCCAGAGCTCAACACCTAGGCGGCCATCTTGCTTTGGCGCAACAGCGCCCACCTACTCTAGATCCTTTTTTGTGTACAGAGACATTAATGCTTTTACTCCAAGAATTCGGTAGAGTGCCACACTTGCTTATCACCAAAAACAGAGCATGCAAGGAACAAGTTACTTACCTGTAACTGTTGTTCTCCAGCATGGGTCTGGCATGGATTCACATGCTCATGAATATTCCCCGTCGTCAGGCTGGGAATCCTCGGTACAGAAAAAAATCAGTATCAGTTTCGTTTCTGATCTGTCTTTCCTAGTAGTAACCAATCACTGATCTCTGGGTCATACTGCCAACAGCCAATGACTGCCCTCTCCCTAAGCCCGCCTCTGGCAGCCATCCTCGGATTTGGTAGCACGTAAAGTGGCAGTATGACCAAGGGAAGAGCCGCAGAGGGGTAGGCGGGAGGGTCCGCATGTGAATCCATGCCAGACCCATGCTGGAGAACAACAGTTACAGGTAAGTAACTTGTTCCTTCTCCAGCATGGGGTCTGGCATGGATTCACATGCTCATGAATATAAGATTACATAGCAGTACACACATGCACAACCATGGGAGTTGGCAAAAGGCTCAACATTAAGCAATACATAAACTCAACATTAAGCAACTCTTACCTCCTCACCAGGCCCTTCAGGCGAAGAGGTTGTGCAGCACTGCTTGGCCGACCCTGGACTCCTCCCTGGAATCCCGATCGACGCAGTAGAATTTTGTGAAGGTGTGCGTCGACCTCCACGTAGCAGCCCTGCAGATGTCCAGCAGGGGCACACCAGACAAGAACGCCGTGGTAGCAGCGATCGCTCTGGTCGAATGGGCTCTCGGACGGCCGGGCAGCGGTCGGTTTGCCAACCGGTGACAGTGCATGATACAGCCGGAGAGCCATCTGGAAATGGAAGCCTTCGAGAGAGCCTTCCCTTGATTCACAGGTCCAAAGTTCACAAACAGCTGTGACGTCTTCCGAAAACTCTTTGTGCGGTCCACGTAGAACTTCAGCGCTCTAGCTACATCCAGCGAGTGCAAAGTCCTCTCGGCCAGCGACGAAGGCGACGGGAAGAAAACTGGTAACACCAAGGGCTCGTTGAGGTGGAAGTCTGACGGCACCTTGGGCATGAAGGAGGGATGCGTCCTGAGCACCACCCTGGTGTCGTGAAAAGTCAAGTATGGAGGCTTGCACGCTAGGAACTTCAACGGTGCCATATGCATAGGCTCGAAAGGGGCCCCAATGAGCCTAGTCAGCACCACGTTGAGCTCCCACGCCAGTGCTGGGGCCTTCACCGGCGGGAACGAGCGGAATAATCCCTTCATAAATTCCTTCACCAGGCGATGAGACCACAAGGACACCCGTCCTGTTGTCCAGGTGTATCTGGAGATGGCAGCCAGATGTATCTTGATGGAGGCGTGAGCTAGTCCATCCTTGGCCAACGACAGTAGGTACGGCAGTACTTGAGAGGCCGTAATCCGTAGAGGGTTAATCTTCTGTGCCCGGCACCAGACAGAGAACCTCTTCCATTTGTGTCCGTAACACTTGAGAGTTGAGGACGCCCTGGCCTTTGCAAGAACCTCTTTGCAGTCGGCCGGTATATCGTATCCTCCAAACTCTAGTGCTGCAGGAGCCAGGCCTGCAAGTTCAGCAACTTCGGGTCGTGATGAAGAATGGCGCCTCCTTCTCTGGAGAGAAGATCCGCATCCATGGGCAGTTTGACTGGTGGGGATGCCGATAAGTCCAGAAGGACCTGCTGGCGAACCTCTGGCACTTGGAGTTCGTCACCGTCACGAAGAGATCGACCTGGGGTCTTCCCCACAGCCTGAAGAGTCGATCCACTTGATCCTGGCGTAGCTCCCACTCGTGGCACGAGCGCAGCTCTCTGCTGAGTGAGTCAGCGATGGTGTTCTTTATCCCTGCCAGATGAAAAGGTACCAGAAACATCCCCTGGTCGACGGCCCAGTGCCACAGATCCTGGGATTCCTTGGACAGGGCTGGGGATCTGGTTCCACCCTGCTTCCTGATGTAGAACATCGTGGTGGTGTTGTCGGTGAAGATCCTCACCACCTTGCCCTTGAGGGACGGAAGAAAGGACCTTAGGGCCCAAAACACTGCGTGGAGCTCCAGAATGTTGATATGAAGCTGTTTTTCCTCCGGGAGCCAAAGGCCTCTCGCGTGGAGATTTCCGGTATGCGCTCCCCACCCTTTCAGGGAGGCATCCGTCGTCACCGTTACCCGGTGAGCTGGGGTCTGAAAGTCTGCGCCCGCCGTCAGATGAGTGCGGGTGCCCCACCACCGAATCACTCGTCGGAAGGTCTCGTTGAGCGGTATCCTGTCCTCGAAGCTGCCCGTCGCCTGGATCCAGCGTGCGTCGAGGAACTCTTGCAATGGATGCATTCGAAGTCTGCACAGGCGTACCAGATAGATGCAGGAGGACATCATCCCGAGAAGGGATTTGATGGATCTTACCCTGGCTACGTCCGTGGCTAGCAGGCGTTGCACCTTGCCCAGGATGGCTTTCTTCCTTTCATCGGACGGCGAGGCCAGCCGTGCCACTGTATCGAGCTTGACTCCCAGAAACAGGGCGACCTGCGAAGGGACCAGGTGGAATTTGGGGAAGTTGATGGAGAACCCCAGGTCTGTGAGTAGCTGGGTGGTCTTTGCTGTGTGTTCTATGGCGATCTCCCTTGTCCTTGCTCGGATGAGCCAGTCGTCCAGGTAGGGATAGACGTGGATCCCTTGCAGGCATAGCCACGCCACCACTGGTGCTAGGCACTTGGTGAATACCCGGGGCGCCGACTTTAATCCGAATGGGAGGGCCTTGAACTGGTAGTGCCATCCTTGGACCACAAACCTGAGGAACTTCCGGTGTCCTTTTAGAATGGGGATGTGGAAGTAGGCATCCTCCAAGTCCAACGACGACAGGAAATCATCCTCCTCCAACTGTCCCAACACGTGCTGGAGGGTGACCATCCGGAACTTCTGAGCCTTGATGTGCTTGTTCAGTCGCCGCAGGTCCAGGATGGGACGCCAATCTCCTGTCTTCTTCTTTAGGAGAAAGTATCTCGAGTAGACCCCGGAGCACCGAAGTCTCTTTGGGACGAGCTCGATGGCACCTTTCTTGAGCATCGCCCTTACCTCCAGCAGCAGCTGGGGTACGTGGTTTTCCTTCCTGGCCACGGGTGGCATGCGAGGGCACTTCTTTAGAAACTCGAGGACGTGCCCCTGGGCCAGGGTTTCCAGCACCCAACGGTCGGTGGAGATGGACTCCCACACGCTGACGAACATCGCCAGCCAGCCTCCCACCGGGGTGCTTCGGTGGGGGCCCGACGCCACGGTCGGTTCAGTCCTGTTTCGAGGCCGCCTTGCCTCCTTGACCTCCCTGGCGACGACTGCGGGAACCTCAAGACTTGCCCCGTCCTCAATAGGCCTCATGCGACGAGGAACGGGCCGCTTGACGGTAAGTAGAGGAGACGCTGCCGGAACCTGTGGGGGCCCCTTGCTTGCCTCCAGTGTTCCGAAAGGACGACCGTCGTTGCTGGAGAACTCCCAGCGGCCGGGCTGTCTCTGTGTCCGTTTTGATGGCTTGCAGGGACTCATCAACTGTCTTCCCAAACAGGTTGTTCCCGTCGAAGGGCATGTCCAACACTTTGGCTTGTACGTCCTGGCGGAAATCCGTCGCCTTAAGCCATCCGCGCCGCCTGAGGCAAACACTGTTGCCCAACTGGCGGAAACCGGTGTCAGCGATGTCCGTCGCCACCGTTATGGCGTGGTCCGACGCCACCTCGCCTTCTTGCAAGATTTCCAGGGCTTCTGCCCTCTTGTTGTCCGGCAGGAAGTCCAACAAGGGAGCGATTTTATACCAAAGTTCCCTGTCATAACGGGCAACGATAGCCAGGGCGTTGGCCGCCTTAATCGTCGTCGCTGCCGACGTGATGACTCGTCGTCCCATCGCGTTGAGCTTCTTTCCCTCGCCATCTGGCGGTGAAGTCGATGTCGATGCCGATGCCCCCCCGCCTTCTTCCTGGCTGCCGCCGAGGTGACTGAATCCGGGGTCGGCTGTGCTCTAAGGCATAGAGGGGCCGTGTCGGGGACCTGGCACTTCTTTTCGTATCGGTCCCTTTTTGCCGGCGTCGTGGATGGTTTTTCCTGAGGAGGGAGAGCACCTCGTCCCAGATGTCATCCAGTAGAGGTACTGCGAGGACCGTCTTCCTCTTGGTCTCTCGACATTGATAGAGGAACCCCTCCTTCTTCTTTTCTTCGGGGCAGAGCTGGAAAAGCTCGGATGCCCTGGAGATCATTGCATGGAAGGATCCAATCTCATCGGGCGGGGAAGCCGGGGAGGGAGGACGACGGGAGGTCCACCCCGTCGTCGCCGCCCTCGTCGTCCGTGCCCGTCGTTGCCGTGTCCGTGCCCATGTCATCCCCGCGGACCGTGGACGGGAGGAGGGTTGAGCAGGCCTCGAGGGCTGGAAGGGTGCAGGAGGATGTGTTCTTCTCCTCTTGGGTGGTGGATTCCCGACGGGCCTGCCCCTGGCTCCTCCGTCGGGCCTTGCTCCGGCTCCTCCATCGGGGTAAAGGCAATCTAGTCCTTATTTCAGAGCATAAGGATTGAATTGCCATCAAAATGGCCGCCGAGTTGTCCTGCGGCACTGGTTGTGACGTGCGCCTTCACCTTGGGGGAGGGCTCCCCGCCTCGCTCCCCATCAGCTGAAATCTTCGAGATCGACCGGGGCCTCTCCAGAAGCTTGGCCGGGTTCTCGGATTTCCTCTTACCCGAGCCAGAGCGTTGGCTCGTGATCGATGGCGCCGGGGAGGATGCACCCTGCCTGGCAGCCGAGGAGCCCGACCGTTCGGCGCTCCCAGTGCCCACGGACTCGCGGTGCTTAGCCTTCTGTTGGGCCCCCGTCGCCGGGGTGCCCTCACAGGACTTAGAAGACCGCTCGGATTTCTTCTTTTTCTTCTCACCTGACGGGCTCTTTCCCTCCAGCCAGTTGGCGAGACGAAGATGGCGGTCCCTCATGGTCCGCTCCGACATGTTCCCGCAAAACGCACAGTCCTCCTCCATGTGTGTTTTGTCCTTGTGAAGACAGTAGAGGCATAAGGAATGCTCATCTTCCTTGAACACGTTCTGCAGCTGGCATCCAGGGCAGGCCCTGAACAGCTTCCCGGGCGTCGAGCTCCCTTTCTCCTGGGCCATATCCGGGGTAGGCCTCAGAAACTTCTGGAATCCTCCAAAAGTGGCGTTCGACAAAATCTTCACCTTGAGGGGCGTAGAAGCTTCCGAAACGGGTCCTCGTGGATCGGATGTAAAGACGGTGGAGCTTGAGGCTCAATTTAACCGAAAAATGAGAAATTCCCTTTGAAAAAGCGCGAAAACGCAGCAAAAGCTCGTGAGCTATAGCACGAGGACTCCCAACACTTGAACGTGCGGTAAAAATCTGAGGATGGCTGCCGGAGGTGGGGCTTAGGGAGAGGGCAGTCATTGGCTGTGTGCAGTATGACCCAGAGATCAGTGGTTGGTTACTACTAGGAACGACAGATCAGAAACAAAACTGATACTGATTTTTTTCTGTACCAAGATTCCCAGCCTGACGACGGGGTATATTCATGAGCATGTGAATCCATGCCAGACCCCATGCTGGAGAACACCTGGGTCCACCATAGCGTATTTCTCTTGAGTAGTTAATTACAGACACCATCAGAACAGGGTGCTAGTGACTTTATGAGAGATTTAATAATGGCTATAATATCAATGACATTGCCTCCATAATGCCATTTCTCTTGGGCGGCTTGGATTCAACCAGATGAATTACTTTCCCTACCAATGGTCTCTCTTATAAATAACTCCCAATCCCTATGTGAGTCACCTCACATGACAGCATAGGAAGTTTGGACTAGTTTAACCAACTTCCAGAAGCTCTTGGAGTAATGACTACAAATTGTCCCAATGAAGGCCTCCCATTGAACCAATGTCTTTCTTTTGCAATGGTGTCCCAGACATTTATAAAAACAAGATTTCCTAGCTTTAACTGGTAAACACAATTGTAATCTGCAAGGAAAAGATGTGCTAAGTACACACAAGTCATGTCTAAGCAAACGCTTGACATCTCTCTTATATCCTTGTCAAACCGATTTCTGGTTTCTTTTGGCAATTAGAGTGTGCTTAAGTGAGAGAGATCTGTTATTTTCAAAGTTGAGTTTAAGTAGCAAGGGCATAATATTTTCATAGCACTCAAGATTCGTAATTGAAAGTGCAGTCAATTGTTTCAATATCTCCACAATGCCCATATCCTGTTCACCAAAAGGGAAGCTGAGGATGGATTGTTGACATTGGTGACTCAATCGATGGAACAGTTGCCCGCTCGGATACTGCTGGAGACAACAAACAATATGCAGCAAATAGGCATTAGCCTGTCTCAAATTTGGAGGATTCTAGGTTGGTCTATTGAGGCCAGTGTTGACAATCAATTCTCCAAAACGATCATTTGAAAGCTTAGTAGTAAACACAGCCATTAAGATTAACAAAGGGCAATGGTCACTCTCCTCTCTCGGGGAAATTAACAAGGCTACCTCATAATTAAATAAAGTATGTGAGATAAAAAATGAGCTATGGTGATAGCACTCTTTAGAGCCTATTGAAACTCCACGGCCTATAACTTTTGACAGTGACCATTTAGCATAATCAGTCCATAAGTGCTTAATAATTTAGCCCAGGCCACCCCCACAAGTCATATGTGCAAACTTCAAACCATACAAAACAACATACTCTGAGCCGCCCTAGGTCTGTCCAAACCCGACCATATCTCTGAAGCAAGAATAAATGCTCACTGGTGCCGAATGGTGAACACATTAAATTCAAAACTCTCTCCATAGCCCATAAATGCCTCACCAACACTACCTCAGGATAACTCTCCCAATGCATCAAGAAATACATCCCACCTCGCCAACTGAGATCAGCAAACTGTCACTACCTCAAAGTACCCAGCTTCAGTCGAAAGACTGCTGGAGGTTCAAGCTTCCCTGGAACAGCCGCCATGCTTTGGAATAACCTCCCCCTCGAACTCGGAAAAGAACTGCCCTACTGAACCTTCAGAAAAAACTTGAAAACTTTGCTCTTTACCTAAACATACTCCTCCTCTGTACCCTGTACCACTGTAGCATGGGTACATCCACTGTGTGACATTTTGTGACATTGTTTTCCTTTACAGCTTACTTTCTCAATGTAACTAGCGTCTTGATACCCGAGGGTTCAGTGCACTGTCATAAATTTATAAATACGAAGTTAGCTTCAAAACAGGATTAGGAATGCCATTGTACAAAAGGGGTCAACAGGTACCTCAGAACTAAAATCGACCATAACCAGTACTTGGTGACTTAAATGGTAACACTCTAATGATGATTGAACTATAGAAATAAGTACTGCATTAACATTGTCACTCAGGGGATCATATAGATTAACAATTAAATCAGCATGTCGAATAGAGTTGTTGGTTTCCCAAACCGAAATAGCCGCCAAAAGCAACCAGTTGCAATCTCATTTTTTGTTACATTAGAAGCAGATTTCATGATAATTAATAAACCCCCTTTGGGACAGCCCTGTACACCCTTCATAGACACATTTTGTATAGTACATCTGGATTTCACATCAATTTCCTCAACTAGCCAAGTTTCCTGTGAGGCAATGAGATCATAGTTCTCTGCAGTAGAAAGGAGACCCTCCTGTCCAAACAAATGTGAATGGCCCCTAGGGTTCCAGGAAACTACAGTAAACACATCAGCTAAGGACGTGACTGCTGGTTTACAGGGAGATACATCAGCTAAGGGCGTGACTGTTGGTTTATTGGGAGAAAAGCAGAGAACCAGTGCAAACTATTAATATCGGCATCCCAAGTTGTCTGACTCACTTCTTCGACATGGACATGTCTAATATTGTTGCTCCTAGTAGTAATCTTAACATTATTAGTGCATTTCAACTTGGACATTTCTCCTGTTCCAACAGCCTCCAAAGTTGGAGAACGATTATGAATTGTGGCACACCGACCATTTGAGAAATGTTCTGTTGTACAACCTTGTTTAGCAGCCTGGTCATCTTATGGTAATAAATAGATTCCGAGAAAAAGTCCCCAATGTGGGTAGGTGCGCGCACCCTTATTGATTAAGTGTTTGAGAGGTTTGCAGCAGTGGCAGTGCTTAGAAGGGTAAGTTCTCGGTACCCCTTCGTATACAGAAGAGAACAACAAAGTCAATGTAGCCTGCCAATCAGCGCTCCCTCAAAATCAGTCATGTAGTAGCACTTGCCAATTTATCTATTGCTTAAGTAGTTAGACCATTGCATAATAAGTAAACAGTGATAGGACAAATATTTAGTCACAAGAGTAAACAGTCCATGTCAATCAGAAAATATATTTAATAAACAAAATGGACACTGCACGCCAACACGTGTTTCAGCCCTCTCCGGGCCGTCCTCAGGGCGTATTTGTTGTTACAATGATCAGTGTTCTGATAAAGAGCATTAATAAACCATGCCCATTTGCATAGAAATAATGGGTAAACAAATTATTGCCATTTTGCAATAAACAGTTTTTTACAAGGACGAAATTGGTCCATCATAGTTTGAAACAAACATAATCCAAAAGAAACGTATGCAATATAAGTATAAATCCAATGTCAGCGAGGAGAGAGAGAGAAAAAGGGGTTATCAAGGATAAGGGGTCAGGGGAGAAAGGAGAGAAAATTAAATTGGCAAGTTAGAAATAATTTAATATTGTACATACATTCATTATTAGATTTCCAAATTCCTAACCATAAAAACCCATTTAGAGAACTGGTTATTTGTATGGCTAGGTAGTTGCAACTAATCGGACGAGTGGACAGTCCATAACAATAGTGTACCTGATTTTAATCCATTAAAAAAGTAACAAATTCCATCCAACTCTAATGGATGTATTTGCTGATGCCTGCGAGGAAATACAATTATATGTTGTAGCTTAATAGGTAAACTGTGTACTGGAATAATATAGCCACTGCAGCTGCGAAATTCTACAGTAGCAAACTCTACAAAGCGCTTACCTAAGGTGAGGTAGCTTGATAACGGGGAGTTTGCTTAATGGTCCTGGCTTCTCGAATATACGAACAAGTTCTGAAATGTGCGAGTACAAGAAAACACTATTGTAAGTAACACGGGATAAATGGGTCCACTGTGTACTTGAATAATATAGCCACTGCAGCTACGAAATTCTACAATGACAAACTCTACAAAGCGCTTACCTAAGGTGAGGTAGCTTGATTATGGGGAGTTTGCTTAACGGTCCTTGCTTCTCGAATATACGAACAAGTTCTGAAATGTGCGAGTAAGAAGACACTATTGTAAGTAACTCGGGATAAATGTTTATAATTGCAAAGATTCCAAATTCTACTATTTGAACGGAGCACTAACCTTTAAACGCCTAAATGCGTGTGCAGCTCGGCAGGTTTCTGCCGTCTGTCTCCGGCTTCCTGGAAGGAATGTGGGTGTGACTGTGATGGCCTATAGTTACTCAGCCAGGCTATTTAATGGCTTTGGTCATGTGACCATCCTGTTGCCGTTGCCTGGCAACTCAGGCGGTGTGAGGGGAATACTCAAGTTAGGTAGGAAGTCAATTGAGATTTAAAGAAAAGCATTTGTACAATTGTCCCTTGGTTTACGAACGTAACCGAACAGGGGTGTATTGAAATTAGTTTGAGTGCATCTCTTAGCGTTCTTACATTTGCGCTAGTTTATGAACTAATTGTAGGATTCGAGAATTTGTTATTACTGAGTGTTTTCACTCAAGAAAGGTATCGGATGTATACATGTTAATAGGCGCACTATGGCTCCTACGGTATAATAAAGTATAATTAGTTGGTTTTATGGTAATGATAGTGTAATTTGTTAATTAATCTCAGTTAGGCAAACTAGCCGTATTTGGTGTAAAGCTAGCAGGAGTTGAAGGAGACCGGGTTATTGTTCTAGGTCATGGTTTGACGTGAGAGTACCAATAGAAAGGTGCAATAAATATTGCATTTAGAAATAGACCTAGTTAGGATCAGTGATTCAGTATCTTGCGGTTAGATTTTTTTGGATAAGTATAATTATTCTAGTTCTGAAATGGGTCAGGTAAATATGAATAAATAAGAAAAGGTTTTATGAGTATTAACCCTCTAGTTAGCTGAATTGCCATGAAGAAATTAAGGAGTGGTAGGTCGATCAATTGACCCAATGGTAACTGACGTGTCATAATTAAATTGTAAATGGACAGTCCACCCTTCCGTGTTGCTACACCTGCCACTACAGGATCGCAACATCTTTGAACATTAAATAAAGATTTAAACATACAATATCAGAGAAAAACATTAAGTTCGTGTTCTTGATTGAGTCCAAGTAGAACGCATCTGAGTCTACAAATCATTCGGGCTTCCGCTTGTCGTAGATAGAGTTCTCGATTACCACCTCTGGCATGCGGTTTTATGTGTTGTAGTCCTACAAATCTGATGTCCTTTCTATGTGCCAGTTGGTGTTCTTGTTGCCAGTGTCTTGCAAATGGTAGATTAATGTCTTGGCTGTTAAGGTTTGCAAGGTGTTCTCTGATTCTTACCCTCAGTTCTCTGATGGTACTGCCTACGTAAACTTTCTTGCAGACACATATAATTCCATACACAATATATTTAGAGCGGCAATTCATGAAGTCCGTAATTTTGAAATTTAGATTGCCATGGCAAGAAAATATTTTAGTTGGCGATAGGGCAAATTGACAGAAATTACAAGTTCCACATTTGTGGAATCCATTAGGTTTGATGTTCTGTGTGAGCCAGTTAGACTGTCTGTCTAAAACTAGAAAACTGAAACTGAAAAAGTACTTTCACAATAAACCAGTATTCTTCCAACAACAAATTTCATTACCACCGATCAGTAACAAAAGCATACAAGAGATTGAAAATGTACACCTTCTGGCGAACCTTACTACGGACAATGCCCAATCTATCAGTGATATTCAAAGAGACCTAGGGATACACCAACGCAATATGGATATAACTGAACATAAGAACAGATCTAAATTCATGCCACCCATTTCAGGGGATAATATTATAGATGTGTTCTACAGGTCTATTACCAGGGAAATTCACCAATATATAGATGGTCAAAATAAGGACTTTTTCAGTAAAAAACCTAATCTTACCAAAACAGAACAAGAGGCACTTTATGAGCTCTCGGGTGATAATTCCATTGTGATTAAGGAGGCAGACAAAGGGGGTAACATAGTTATCCTCAATAAAACGGACTATATTAGAATGGCACAAGCACCCCTAGATACCCCTGGTTGTTACCGTAAACTGATGAGTAACCCGACAACTCAAACAGTTCAAGAACTTAAAAGCTTGATTGGTGAGTGGCACCTAAAAGGGATGCTCACGGATGAGGAGAAATCCTTTCTCACTAACACCACACCACTTATGCCTACCCTGTACCTATTACCCAAGATACATAAACCATTTGATAGTCTCCCATCAGTGAGACCTATAATGAGCGGACAAGGGGGGGTCACAGAGAATTTAGCAACCTATATTGATTCCTGTATTAAGGACCTAGTTCCAAAAATTCCGGCCTTTCTTAAAGACACAACTCATGTCTTACAGATCCTGAACAATATTGTATGGAAATCGCATTACCATCTGGTTACTCTTGATGTTACTGCCCTGTACACCTCAATTGATCACTCGCTAGCGATTAAGACATTGGATTACGTCTTTAGACTGCACTCAGCATCACATGCAACTCATGTACAAATGTTGAAGAATCTGGTTGACTTTACACTAAATCACAATCAATTCATTTTTGACGATGAGTATTATACCCAAACCAAGGGAATTGCCATGGGAGCCAAATATGCTCCAGCTTTGGCAAACCTCTTCATGGCATATTTTGAGGACCTATACGTGTTCTACAACAACCCATATATTGAGTATATTCATATTTGGAGAAGATACATAGATGATGTTTTTGCAATATGGGCAGGCACACCAGAGCAGTTTCAAGAATTTATGCAATACCTGAACCGCAACGAATTTGGGATACACTTCACAGGTCATATCGATACTATCGAAATTGAGTTTTTAGATCTTAGAATCTATGTTGATAATCAAACTTTACAAACCAGTACATTTCGTAAAATAACTGCAGTCAACTCTATCTTGCATGCAAAAAGTAACCATAGAAGAAATGTGATTGACAATATTCCTCGAGGGGAATTCCTTAGAGCTAGGAGAAATTGCAGTCAAGACGTGAACTTTCGCTTAGAATGTAAGGCTATAGGAACCAGATTCCAAGAAAGAGGCTACACGCAAACCAACATTAACCATGCACTTAGAAATGTGAAAACAATCACAAGATCTGCTTTACTTATCCAGTCCAAAAAACTGGCTGAATTTCCACAACATGTGAACTTCATAACAAAATATTGCAGTGACTCCCAATTTATATATCATATTTTCAACAAACACTGGCATATCTTACATTTGGATCCAGATTTGGAGACTCACATCACTGAGAAACCTAGAATAATTTTCTCTAGAGCTCCTACACTTAGAAATTTACTGTGTCCCTCTTTTATGAAATCTGGTTCCGACAGACAGTCTAACTGGCTCACACAGAACATCAAACCTAATGGATTCCACAAATGTGGAACTTGTAATTTCTGTCAATTTGCCCTATCGCCAACTAAAATATTTTCTTGCCATGGCAATCTAAATTTCAAAATTACGGACTTCATGAATTGTCGCTCTAAATATATTGTGTATGGAATTATATGTGTCTGCAAGAAAGTTTACGTAGGCAGTACCATCAGAGAACTGAGGGTAAGAATCAGAGAACACCTTGCAAACCTTAACAGCCAAGACATTAATCTACCATTTGCAAGACACTGGCAACAAGAACACCAACTGGCACATAGAAAGGACATCAGATTTGTAGGACTACAACACATAAAACCGCATGCCAGAGGTGGTAATCGAGAACTCTATCTACGACAAGCGGAAGCCCGAATGATTTGTAGACTCAGATGCGTTCTACTTGGACTCAATCAAGAACACGAACTTAATGTTTTTCTCTGATATTGTATGTTTAAATCTTTATTTAATGTTCAAAGATGTTGCGATCCTGTAGTGGCAGGTGTAGCAACACGGAAGGGTGGACTGTCCATTTACAATTTAATTATGACACGTCAGTTACCATTGGGCCAATTGATCGACCTACCACTCCTTAATTTCTTCATGGCAATTCAGCTAACTAGAGGGTTAATACTCATAAAACCTTTTCTTATTTATTCATATTTACCTGACCCATTTCAGAACTAGAATAATTATACTTATCCAAAAAAATCTAACCGCAAGATACTGAATCACTGATCCTAACTAGGTCTATTTCTAAATGCAATATTTATTGCACCTTTCTATTGGTACTCTCACGTCAAACCATGACCTAGAACAATAACCCGGTCTCCTTCAACTCCCGCTAGCTTTACACCAAATACGGCTAGTTTGCCTAACTGAGATTAATTAACAAATTACACTATCATTACCATAAAACCAACTAATTATACTTTATTATACCGTAGGAGCCATAGTGCGCCTATTAACATGTATACATCCGATACCTTTCTTGAGTGAAAACACTCAGTAATAACAAATTCTCGAATCCTACAATTAGTTCATAAACTAGCGCAAATGTAAGAACGCTAAGAGATGCACTCAAACTAATTTCAATACACCCCTGTTCGGTTACGTTCGTAAACCAAGGGACAATTGTACAAATGCTTTTCTTTAAATCTCAATTGACTTCCTACCTAACTTGAGTATTCCCCTCACACCGCCTGAGTTGCCAGGCAACGGCAACAGGATGGTCACATGACCAAAGCCATTAAATAGCCTGGCTGAGTAACTATAGGCCATCACAGTCACACCCACATTCCTTCCAGGAAGCCGGAGACAGACGGCAGAAACCTGCCGAGCTGCACACGCATTTAGGCGTTTAAAGGTTAGTGCTCCGTTCAAATAGTAGAATTTGGAATCTTTGCAATTATAAACATTTATCCCGAGTTACTTACAATAGTGTCTTCTTACTCGCACATTTCAGAACTTGTTCGTATATTCGAGAAGCAAGGACCGTTAAGCAAACTCCCCATAATCAAGCTACCTCACCTTAGGTAAGCGCTTTGTAGAGTTTGTCATTGTAGAATTTCGTAGCTGCAGTGGCTATATTATTCAAGTACACAGTGGACCCATTTATCCCGTGTTACTTACAATAGTGTTTTCTTGTACTCGCACATTTCAGAACTTGTTCGTATATTCGAGAAGCCAGGACCATTAAGCAAACTCCCCGTTATCAAGCTACCTCACCTTAGGTAAGCGCTTTGTAGAGTTTGCTACTGTAGAATTTCGCAGCTGCAGTGGCTATATTATTCCAGTACACAGTTTACCTATTAAGCTACAACATATAATTGTATTTCCTCGCAGGCATCAGCAAATACATCCATTAGAGTTGGATGGAATTTGTTACTTTTTTAATGGATTAAAATCAGGTACACTATTGTTATGGACTGTCCACTCGTCCGATTAGTTGCAACTACCTAGCCATACAAATAACCAGTTCTCTAAATGGGTTTTTATGGTTAGGAATTTGGAAATCTAATAATGAATGTATGTACAATATTAAATTATTTCTAACTTGCCAATTTAATTTTCTCTCCTTTCTCCCCTGACCCCTTATCCTTGATAACCCCTTTTTCTCTCTCTCTCCTCGCTGACATTGGATTTATACTTATATTGCATACGTTTCTTTTGGATTATGTTTGTTTCAAACTATGATGGACCAATTTCGTCCTTGTAAAAAACTGTTTATTGCAAAATGGCAATAATTTGTTTACCCATTATTTCTATGCAAATGGGCATGGTTTATTTATGCTCTTTATCAGAACACTGATCATTGTAACAACAAATACGCCCTGAGGACGGCCCGGAGAGGGCTGAAACACGTGTTGGCGTGCAGTGTCCATTTTGTTTATTAAATATATTTTCTGATTGACATGGACTGTTTACTCTTGTGACTAAATATTTGTCCTATCACTGTTTACTTATTATGCAATGGTCTAACTACTTAAGCAATAGATAAATTGGCAAGTGCTACTACATGACTGATTTTGAGGGAGCGCTGATTGGCAGGCTACATTGACTTTGTTGTTCTCTTCTGTATACGAAGGGGTACCGAGAACTTACCCTTCTAAGCACTGCCACTGCTGCAAACCTCTCAAACACTTAATCAATAAGGGTGCGCGCACCTACCCACATTGGGGACTTTTTCTCGGAATCTATTTATTACGGTTATCTTTCCCCGGGAGTGCAGCACAATACCCACTAATTAACCCTGACTGCCACCTTGAAGATGGCTAAATATTTACAGAATCGTGATGAGGACAGCGCTGCCCTTTTTGCCCCGCGTGGCACAGACAGTAATCCCTTCAAAAACCGGTTGCAAAAAACCGAAACATTGGTTCAAAAATTTATGAAATTGGAGCGCCTAAGTAAAAAAGAAATCAATAAGTACTGGGAACAAGTATCATTGAAAAACTACCTTAAACAAGATATCATTCCCAGGGGCTTACGAATACTTATATTCCCAGATTTTAATCATCATGATGACCAAGATCTTGCTTCAGATTGGGAAGCTAACCTCACTGTGAGTTCTGATAACATGATGAAAATCCTTGTACAACACGCTGAGAGGGAACATACCAGAGTAACCGCTGAAATTGCTCAGGTTCAAAAAGAAATCTCAGAAATGTCTAACGCTGCAGCTTCTAAAGACAGAAATTATGAGAAAATGCACAGTATCTTAGAAGATTACCAAGACGATATCAAAATCAGGAAATTTAGGAAATTTTATCGTGATGAACGAGACTATATCAATGACAGAGTCTACACATTTCAGACTAAGTATGATGGAGACCAATCACACATCAAAACTCCTAACACTTCACCAGTTACATCAGATCCTGACTCTGATCAGGAACCATCAACAACGAATGTAGCAGGGATCCACAACATAGATGAAATATCTGAGGAAAAACGTCATAATAGAAGAGGCTTTTTGGCTGAAATTAAAAGATTCAAAAAGGGCAACGCTCAGAATCCCAATACTAATTACAAAAATGTACGTTTTCAGAAAACACTCCCTTTAGGCCCCAATATATCAACCACCCCAACAACGTCAGAGGAGGAAGAGGAAGAGGAGCTAAGAGGAGAGGGAACAGGAGACATAAGGAAAAGATTTACCAGATCAAGTCTCAAAACATCCAAACCAAGGCCAATCCTCAAAACCTAGTCATTAATCTCTCTGCCAAACAACTATCACCGCAACAGATCAATGTTCTCAATTATGGCCTTTCCTTTGCACCCAGCTCGAAAGCCAATATGACTGAGGTCCAAATAGACCTCTATAAATTTACTAGAAAACTGAAACTGAAAAAGTACTTTCACAATAAACCAGTATTCTTCCAACAACAAATTTCATTACCACCGATCAGTAACAAAAGCATACAAGAGATTGAAAATGTACACCTTCTGGCGAACCTTACTACGGACAATGCCCAATCTATCAGTGATATTCAAAGAGACCTAGGGATACACCAACGCAATATGGATATAACTGAACATAAGAACAGATCTAAATTCATGCCACCCATTTCAGGGGATAATATTATAGATGTGTTCTACAGGTCTATTACCAGGGAAATTCACCAATATATAGATGGTCAAAATAAGGACTTTTTCAGTAAAAAACCTAATCTTACCAAAACAGAACAAGAGGCACTTTATGAGCTCTCGGGTGATAATTCCATTGTGATTAAGGAGGCAGACAAAGGGGGTAACATAGTTATCCTCAATAAAACGGACTATATTAGAATGGCACAAGCACACCTAGATACCCCTGGTTGTTACCGTAAACTGATGAGTAACCCGACAACTCAAACAGTTCAAGAACTTAAAAGCTTGATTGGTGAGTGGCACCTAAAAGGGATGCTCACGGATGAGGAGAAATCCTTTCTCACTAACACCACACCACTTATGCCTACCCTGTACCTATTACCCAAGATACATAAACCATTTGATAGTCTCCCATCAGTGAGACCTATAATGAGCGGACAAGGGGGGGGTCACAGAGAATTTAGCAACCTATATTGATTCCTGTATTAAGGACCTAGTTCCAAAAATTCCGGCCTTTCTTAAAGACACAACTCATGTCTTACAGATCCTGAACAATATTGTATGGAAATCGCATTACCATCTGGTTACTCTTGATGTTACTGCCCTGTACACCTCAATTGATCACTCGCTAGCGATTAAGACATTGGATTACGTCTTTAGACTGCACTCAGCATCACATGCAACTCATGTACAAATGTTGAAGAATCTGGTTGACTTTACACTAAATCACAATCAATTCATTTTTAACGATGAGTATTATACCCAAACCAAGGGAATTGCCATGGGAGCCAAATATGCTCCAGCTTTGGCAAACCTCTTCATGGCATATTTTGAGGACCTATACGTGTTCTACAACAACCCATATATTGAGTATATTCATATTTGGAGAAGATACATAGATGATGTTTTTGCAATATGGGCAGGCACACCAGAGCAGTTTCAAGAATTTATGCAATACCTGAACCGCAACGAATTTGGGATACACTTCACAGGTCATATCGATACTATCGAAATTGAGTTTTTAGATCTTAGAATCTATGTTGATAATCAAACTTTACAAACCAGTACATTTCGTAAAATAACTGCAGTCAACTCTATCTTGCATGCAAAAAGTAACCATAGAAGAAATGTGATTGACAATATTCCTCGAGGGGAATTCCTTAGAGCTAGGAGAAATTGCAGTCAAGACGTGAACTTTTGCTTAGAATGTAAGGCTATAGGAACCAGATTCCAAGAAAGAGGCTACACGCAAACCAACATTAACCATGCACTTAGAAATGTGAAAACAATCACAAGATCTGCTTTACTTATCCAGTCCAAAAAACTGGCTGAATTTCCACAACATGTGAACTTCATAACAAAATATTGCAGTGACTCCCAATTTATATATCATATTTTCAACAAACACTGGCATATCTTACATTTGGATCCAGATTTGGAGACTCACATCACTGAGAAACCTAGAATAATTTTCTCTAGAGCTCCTACACTTAGAAATTTACTGTGTCCCTCTTTTATGAAATCTGGTTCCGACAGACAGTCTAACTGGCTCACACAGAACATCAAACCTAATGGATTCCACAAATGTGGAACTTGTAATTTCTGTCAATTTGCCCTATCGCCAACTAAAATATTTTCTTGCCATGGCAATCTAAATTTCAAAATTACGGACTTCATGAATTGTCGCTCTAAATATATTGTGTATGGAATTATATGTGTCTGCAAGAAAGTTTACGTAGGCAGTACCATCAGAGAACTGAGGGTAAGAATCAGAGAACACCTTGCAAACCTTAACAGCCAAGACATTAATCTACCATTTGCAAGACACTGGCAACAAGAACACCAACTGGCACATAGAAAGGACATCAGATTTGTAGGACTACAACACATAAAACCGCATGCCAGAGGTGGTAATCGAGAACTCTATCTACGACAAGCGGAAGCCCGAATGATTTGTAGACTCAGATGCGTTCTACTTGGACTCAATCAAGAACACGAACTTAATGTTTTTCTCTGATATTGTATGTTTAAATCTTTATTTAATGTTCAAAGATGTTGCGATCCTGTAGTGGCAGGTGTAGCAACACGGAAGGGTGGACTGTCCATTTACAATTTAATTATGACACGTCAGTTACCATTGGGCCAATTGATCGACCTACCACTCCTTAATTTCTTCATGGCAATTCAGCTAACTAGAGGGTTAATACTCATAAAACCTTTTCTTATTTATTCATATTTACCTGACCCATTTCAGAACTAGAATAATTATACTTATCCAAAAAAATCTAACCGCAAGATACTGAATCACTGATCCTAACTAGGTCTATTTCTAAATGCAATATTTATTGCACCTTTCTATTGGTACTCTCACGTCAAACCATGACCTAGAACAATAACCCGGTCTCCTTCAACTCCCGCTAGCTTTACACCAAATACGGCTAGTTTGCCTAACTGAGATTAATTAACAAATTACACTATCATTACCATAAAACCAACTAATTATACTTTATTATACCGTAGGAGCCATAGTGCGCCTATTAACATGTATACATCCGATACCTTTCTTGAGTGAAAACACTCAGTAATAACAAATTCTCGAATCCTACAATTAGTTCATAAACTAGCGCAAATGTAAGAACGCTAAGAGATGCACTCAAACTAATTTCAATACACCCCTGTTCGGTTACGTTCGTAAACCAAGGGACAATTGTACAAATGCTTTTCTTTAAATCTCAATTGACTTCCTACCTAACTTGAGTATTCCCCTCACACCGCCTGAGTTGCCAGGCAACGGCAACAGGATGGTCACATGACCAAAGCCATTAAATAGCCTGGCTGAGTAACTATAGGCCATCACAGTCACACCCACATTCCTTCCAGGAAGCCGGAGACAGACGGCAGAAACCTGCCGAGCTGCACACGCATTTAGGCGTTTAAAGGTTAGTGCTCCGTTCAAATAGTAGAATTTGGAATCTTTGCAATTATAAACATTTATCCCGAGTTACTTACAATAGTGTCTTCTTACTCGCACATTTCAGAACTTGTTCGTATATTCGAGAAGCAAGGACCGTTAAGCAAACTCCCCATAATCAAGCTACCTCACCTTAGGTAAGCGCTTTGTAGAGTTTGTCATTGTAGAATTTCGTAGCTGCAGTGGCTATATTATTCAAGTACACAGTGGACCCATTTATCCCGTGTTACTTACAATAGTGTTTTCTTGTACTCGCACATTTCAGAACTTGTTCGTATATTCGAGAAGCCAGGACCATTAAGCAAACTCCCCGTTATCAAGCTACCTCACCTTAGGTAAGCGCTTTGTAGAGTTTGCTACTGTAGAATTTCGCAGCTGCAGTGGCTATATTATTCCAGTACACAGTTTACCTATTAAGCTACAACATATAATTGTATTTCCTCGCAGGCATCAGCAAATACATCCATTAGAGTTGGATGGAATTTGTTACTTTTTTAATGGATTAAAATCAGGTACACTATTGTTATGGACTGTCCACTCGTCCGATTAGTTGCAACTACCTAGCCATACAAATAACCAGTTCTCTAAATGGGTTTTTATGGTTAGGAATTTGGAAATCTAATAATGAATGTATGTACAATATTAAATTATTTCTAACTTGCCAATTTAATTTTCTCTCCTTTCTCCCCTGACCCCTTATCCTTGATAACCCCTTTTTCTCTCTCTCTCCTCGCTGACATTGGATTTATACTTATATTGCATACGTTTCTTTTGGATTATGTTTGTTTCAAACTATGATGGACCAATTTCGTCCTTGTAAAAAACTGTTTATTGCAAAATGGCAATAATTTGTTTACCCATTATTTCTATGCAAATGGGCATGGTTTATTTATGCTCTTTATCAGAACACTGATCATTGTAACAACAAATACGCCCTGAGGACGGCCCGGAGAGGGCTGAAACACGTGTTGGCGTGCAGTGTCCATTTTGTTTATTAAATATATTTTCTGATTGACATGGACTGTTTACTCTTGTGACTAAATATTTGTCCTATCACTGTTTACTTATTATGCAATGGTCTAACTACTTAAGCAATAGATAAATTGGCAAGTGCTACTACATGACTGATTTTGAGGGAGCGCTGATTGGCAGGCTACATTGACTTTGTTGTTCTGGTCATCTTATGGGCCTAGAACATATCCCAAATAACAGTCATAACCATGTTGCACAAATTCAGCTTTAAAAGTAAAGACAAAGTCCAAGATGTCCTCAGAGAAGAAAGAAATACAAGAAGATAAATACTAATTCTCTTCTGTTAAGTCTGCTCGACAACCGGGGTCTGACCTTGAAAAAGCAGAAGACTTATCATTAGCCGACTTATCTGAATAATCAGCCCTAGCAACATCCTTTTTCAGAATATGGGACAGTGAGACTATTTCAAAGGGATGGCTGTCTGACCGTAAACCCTTAGGCAATGAAGTAGCATCTTCTTCCAGTCGGAAGATCCTCTCTAGCCCTTCGAAACCCAACGAGGCATTGCCTGGAACACCAGGGAGGTGTTCCAAGAGTTGCAGGGTGCTATTAGAAGTAGGTATGGAGGGGTCCTTTGAAGGCAAGTAAAGCCGAAAATCACTCCTAACAGATGAGGGGATAGATTTGGGAAATTTAGCAACTGGGTGCTTTTGTTTGCCTTTTTTCACTTTTCTTCCCCCTTTTTGTCATTACCCTTCTCATTGGTCTCGTTCTGAGTGATGATGTCTCATAAACCAAGATTATTAGTAATCAGCTGTAAAGATTCGGAGCTCAGGCAAGATCCAGAGATTTTGGCTGTATTTCTATTCATCTTTTGTTTTCTCGCTGATGTTTTGCGATGGCTCTAAAGGGGCTTTTTGCTTTTATGATGATTTTTGACCTGAAAACAAGAACTGGGCCAAGGGTCTCTGGTGTTGTACTCATCACACTGTGCTGAGGTAGGACTGCAAGAATCAGAGATAATAATAATTTCCTCATTGCACATTTCTTAGGCTCAGAGATATTGATTTTACGCAAAGGAGTCATTGTATGTTTACTAAGGCCAAAGAGGAGCCCAAAGATTTGGGCAGAATAGAAGTACACTCTTCAACTGGCTCCACAGCGATAGAATCAGATATCGCACAAGCTACACTCATCAAAGGTCTGCGGTTACCTAATTGTTCAATGATATAATGAAGCAGCATTGTCTGTAGAAGTCTTATATAGTTCTTCACAGAGGTTGACAAGTGAGGTTAACAGATAGTCAAGTGCCTGTAATTGTGTGTGTGGATGTCAACATTCCCATCTGGCTCAAACAAAACCCCACCAATATCTGATCCATCTGCATCATCTATGCCTGACACTGTAGAGTTTAAGATAGGCAACAGAGGAGAAGCTAAAATACTTTTTTTTAACAAGTTCAAGTTGGTTGTGTACACCATAAATTCATTGGTAACTATTATTTTAGATATCGGTATTGCATTTAAGATTCTCTTTATACAATCTCCCTCAACTCATATCTTCTTTCAATCCTTCCCCCTCACCGCTATGCTGATTACACCCAATTATTCTTTTCTTTCTCATCTTTTCCAACTCTCTTCATACTAATGTGTCTGCTTGCCTCTCCTCCATCAAACAATGGGCGCATACCCATTTTCTGCATCAAAACCCTGCCAAAACTGAACTTCTCTTATTTGCTGCTCCCACTCCTCCTCTCTCTGTCTACCCTTGGGTATTTATTTCCCACCTGAATTTATCCCCGCCCTGACAACAAAAACTCTTGTCGTCATCTTCAACTCCTCACTTTCCTTTTCCATTCATATTTCAACGACTGCTTGTACTTGTCGCTAAAGCCTCTTTAATATGCAGCCTGCCTGTCCTTTTTTATCTCCTCAAGCCACTAAACTTGTTATCTTCTCTCTTGTCTTCTCCCGACTTGACTATTGCTCCTTTATTCTGATCAGTCTTTCGCCCTGCCTCCGTGCCCCTCTCTATTCAATTTATAACTCTTCTATTCATCTTATACTTTCTCTTCCTGCTCGTGCCTCCATTTTGACCCATCTACACTCTGCTTCCTTCCCTCTTTTGATTAGCGAATTTTATTTCATTTTATTTGCATAATCTATAAATGTCTTCATCGTCTCGACCCTTCACATCTTGACTCCCTTGCCTCCATCCCTTATATGTTCTTTTCGTTCTGAACATCTTCACTTTCTCGCTGTTCCCAAACCCTTCTGTACTTAATCCTGCTTTCGGTCCTTTTCTTTACTCGCTCCCAAATTCTGGAATTCTCTCCCTCTTCCCATTCACTCTGCTACCTCTTATCTTTTCTGCAAGGCTCTGTAAAATCATTTACCTTCAAAGGCCTAATTTGTGTACTTTTCTGATTTTTTCTTTTTTGCCATATTCAAATGTGTTTGTGCCGCTTTTATTCACTGTTCAGCGCCTTGATGGAATTCAATCAATACAAATATAAAATGTGTTGGGATGATAGCACATTGTATCCTTTTTATGCTGGTTGGTGTGGTTATGCAAGTATGTACATTTTGGGTGGGTGAGGCATATGAGTATGGACAACTCACAAGTGACCCTTGAGTCCACTCTAAAAAGTTGGCCTGCCTTTTGGGAGAAGTTAAAAGATAAAATGGGCCTCATTACAAGTTTTCCGGTTCGGTAACTACGGTACCGGTAAGCTTGCTGGTACCGTAGTTACCGGACCGGCAAACTACGAGTTCTGCTTGCAGGTGCCTTTTCACCCACCAGGACTGACCTGCCGGGCGGAACGGCACCACGAGCAGAGCATGTTGGAACGGCACCACGAGCAGAGCATGTTGGATGCACCGGCACCATTCTGAATGGTGCCGGTGCATCCGACCTCCCCATTCCCATTGAGCCCTATGGGAATGGGGAGGTCGGATGCACCGGCCTCCCCATACCCACTTGCAAACCACTTGTAACCACTTGCAAACTTTTACTACCCATTCCCATTGAGCCATATAGGCTCAATGGGAATGGGTAGTAAAAGTTTCCGGCCCCTGGCAATGGGGAAATACAGGGTCTGCCAGGGTGGTAATGGCCCTGTATTTCCCCATTGCCAGGGGCCGGTTAAAATTCACAAACTTGTAATGAGGCCCAATGGAAAACATTTTAGGGGGCAATAGAGGACTGTGAAAAGGAAGAGCAATGCAGTGGTAGTGTTCAAATACATCAGATAACCTCTGCATGCAAGTATGGGAATTTTCTTTCTAAATCTGTGGTCACTTACGTGTGCGTGTGACAAACGTGACTGGTTGGCTTATGTCATTCTTGTTGTTCATGTTGCGTTTGACTGAAAAGAGCGAGATGTTGTAGGCCATGCCAGCTGTCAATGCTCGCAACTGATGGGAAGTGCGGCTCCTCTCCACGAAGTCTGTCCGCCGAAAAGTGCTGTCAAAGGCAGAGTATGTCACTGCATATCCATCGTGCACCTCTTGCCCTGCAGAATCCACAGGAGGCTGCCATGAGATGGAGATACTGTGCTCGTCTACATATTCCACTTCTAGCAAAACCGGAGGTAGAAGATCTGTAGGAAGAGAGGAGAAAGTGAACAGAGTCAGTGACAGGCTGGTGCAGTAAGGGATAGGTAAAGTAGAGAAGATCGTATGGAAAATGGGCAGGCTGATGCTCCTATGGGCTAGTATGTAAAAGAGAGGTTGCTGATACAGGGATCAAGAGAGACAGCAGAGAAAGATGGACAAAAGGGACGCCTAATATTGGCCCCATAAAATGAACTGGAACATTTGGATCACGGCCGTCATCTATAACCTGTAGCAGTCCCGAGCAGAGAGAAAGAGTAGGGCTTAGCCCCTTTTTATGAATTTTCTGTCACACAAACGCCCAGATGGGAAAAGACAGACGGAGATTGGCCTGGGAGAGCTGACCAATCACAGCAGAAGAAGGGAGAAAATGAAGAAGGGGACAGGAAACAGGAAGTTGTGGGTTATCCAGGGCCAGTCAGGAGTGGAGGAGAACCAAGAGACCAGCAGGAGGAGGAATGGTGGGGTGGTCTGTGAAGACTATATTTTGAGAAGGTGAGGTATTGGTTTAGTGAGTGCAGGTGTACTGCATTGTGAGGGAACATCTGTGTAGCAAATGGAGCTACTTTAAAATAGTGTAAGGGGTATCTGTGTAGTGAGTGGGTGAGTGAAAGGTGAGTGGTGTTACAGAAGTGGGGGGAGTGATAGAATGTTTAGTACTGTGGGAGGAGGAATTTTAATAGTGTGGGGGACGTAGTTTTATCAGTGAGGGAGGAGGAGTTGTAGTGAGGGTAGAGGAGTTGTAATAGTGTGGGAGGATGATTAGTAGTGTGGGAGTAGTAGTATTGTGGGAGTGGTAGTGGTGTGGAGGCAGAGTAATAGTGGAGGAGGAGGAGTGGTATAAAAGCAGTACTAGGGGTGCATGAGTGGTAGGAAGAGTAGGAGGAGAGTAAGAGAAGTAGTGTTAATAATATCAAAGGATGGAGACAAGGAGTAGAAGGAGTGTGGTGCACTGCGAGAGAAGGAAGGGTGGGGAGGAGTCAGGAAGGAGGAGTAAGGAACAAGTTATTTACCTGTAACTGTTGTTCTCCAGCATGGGTCTGGCATGGATTCACATGCTCATGAATATTCCTTGTCGTCAGGCTGGGAATCCTCGGTAAAGAAAAAATCAGTTTCAGTTTAGTTTCTGAACTGTCTTTCTCCTAATAACCAACCACTGGTCTCTGGATCATACTGCACCCAGCCAATGACTGCCCTCTACCTAAATCCCTCCTCTGGCAACCATCTTCAGATTTGGTAGCACGTAAAGTGGCAGTAGGACCAAGAGAAGAGCCGCAGAGGGGTAGGCGGGAGGGTTTGCATGTGAATCCATGCCAGTCCCATGCTGGAGAACAACAGTTACAGGTAAGTAACTTGGTCATTCTCCAGCATGGGCTCTGGCATGGATTCACATGCTCATGAATAAATAATACATAGCAGTACATAGCAGTACACACATGCACAACCATGGGAGGTGGCAAGGCTCAACATTAAGCATTTCAACATCTCAACATTAAGCATCTCTTACCTCCTCACCAGGATCACCTTCAAGTGAACAGGTTGTGCAGGACTGCTTGGCCGATTCTGAACTCCTCCCTGGAATCCCGGTCAACACAGTAGAATCTCGTGAAGGTGTGTGTCGACCCCCACGTAGCAGCCCTGCAGATGTCCAGCAGGGGCGCACCAGATAGGAACGCCGTAGTTGCAGCGATCGCTCTGGTCTTGGAGAGGGCCTTCCCTTGGTTCACAAGGCCAAAGTTCACAAACAGCTGTGATGTCTTCCGAAAACTCTTTGTGCGGTTCACGTAGAACTGCAGCGCTCTAGCCACATCCAGCGAGTGCAAAGTCCTCTCCACCGGCGACGAAGGCGACGGGAAGAAAACAAGCAACACCAAGGGCTCATTGAGATGGAAGTCCGACGCCACGTTGGGCATGAAGGAAGGGTGTGTCCTCAGCACGACCCTAGTTTCGTAGAATGTCAAGTACAGAGGCTTACATGAGAGGGCCTGGATCTCTCCCACTCATCGTGCGGAGGTGATGGCCACAAGAAGCGCTGTCTTCCACGATAGGAATTTCAGAGGTGCCGAATGCAGAGGCTCGAACGGAGGACCCAGGAGCCTAGTCAGCACCACATCGAGCTCCCACGCCAGAGCCTTCACCGGTGGGAACGAGCAGAAAAGTCCTTTCATGAACTCCTTAACAAGGCGATAAGACCACAGCGATGACCGCCCCAGAGTTCTGGTACAGCGGGAGATAGCTGCCAGATGAATTCTGATGGAGGGGTGCGCCAGCCCCGCCTTGGCCAGCGACAGCAAGTATGGCAGCACGTAATCTGTAGAGGGTTTATCTTCTGTGCATGGCACCAGACGGTGAACCTCTTCCATTTATGTCCATAGCACTTAAGAGCCGAAGAAGCCCTGGCCTTGGCAAGCACCTCCTTGCAATCCGCCAGATCTCGTATCCTCCGAACTCTAGTGCTGCAGGAGCCAGGCCTGCAGGTTCAGCGACCCTGGGTCGTGGTGCAGGATCGCGCCTCCTTCCCTGGCAAGAAGATCAGCGTGTGCCAGAAGCGTGACTGGAGGGGACGCTGACATGTCCAGAAGGTCCGGGATACAATATCTGTCTCGGCCACGCCGGTGCGTTGAGGATCATCCTGCACCGGGACCGTCTGAGTTGCCTGATGAGTCGCAGAAGCGAGGGCAACGGCGGGAACGCATAGAGGAACAGGCCGTCCCAGGGGAAGGAGAATGCATCCCCCATGCTCCCCGGCTGGGGAAACCTGCTGGTGAACCTCCGGCACTTGGTGTTCGTCGCCGTCGCAAACAGATCGATCTAGGGATTGCCCCATCGTCGGAATAGAAGATCAACTTGATCCTGCCAAAGTTCCTACTCGTGGCAAGAGCGCAGTTCCCTGCTGATTGAGTCAGCAATGGTGTTCTTCACTCCTGCTAGATGAAAGGGTACCAGGAACATCCCTTGGGCGACAGCCCAGTGCCATAGATCCTGCGCTTCCTTGGAGAGAGCTGGGGATCTGGTGTCCCCGGCTTCTGAATGAAGAACATCGTGGTGGTGTTGTCGGTGAAGACCCGCACCACCTTGCCCTTGAGGGATGGAAGGAAGGACCTGAGGGCCCAAAACATAGCCCAGAGCTCCAGGACGTTGATGTGCAACGACCTCTCCTCCGGGAGCCAAAGGCCTCTTGCGTGGAGATTTCAGGTGTGCGCGCCCCATCCCTCCAGGGAGGCATCCGTCGCCACCGTCTCCTGATGCGCTGGGGTCTGAAAGTCCATTCCCGCCGCGAAATGCATGCGGGCGCCACACCACCGGATCACTCGACAGAATGTCTCCTTGAGGGTGATCATGTCCTCAAAGCTTCCCGACACTTGTATCCAACGGGCGTCGAGGAACTCCTGCAGCGGCCACATCCGCAACCTGCACAGCCGTACAAGGTAGTTGCATGACAACATCATGCCGAGCAGGCACTTGATGGACCTCAACCTGGCAACTTCCATGGTCAACAGCCGTTGTACCATGCCCAGGATGGCTTTTATCCTCTCTTCCGACAGTGAAGCCAGTCGCGCCACCGTGTTGAGTCTGGCTCCCAGGAACTGAAAGTCCTGCGATGGCACCAAGCATAGTTTATCGAGAACCCCAGTTCCATGAGCAGGCGGACGGTCCTCGATGTGTGTTCGACGGCGAGTTCCCTTGACTTTGCTCGGATGAGCCAATCATCCAGGTAGGAGTAGACGTGGATCCCCGCGCCGCCACCGGTGCCAGGCACTTGGTGAAGACCCTTGGCGCTGACTTCAAACCGAAGGGAAGGGCCTTGAACTGATAGTGCTGTCCTTGGACCACTAAACGCAGAAACTTTCGATGTCCCTTGTGTATGGAGATGATGAAGTAAGCATTCTCCAAGTATAGCGACGACAGGAAGTCTCCTTCCTCCAGCTGTCCCAGCACAGCACGTGCTGGAGCGTGACCATCCGGAACTTCTGTGACTTGATGTATCTGTTGAGGCAGCAGAGATTTAGAAGGGGTCGCCAAACGCTGGTCTTCTTCCAGACGAGGAAATACCGTGAGTATACTCTGGAGCCCTGGAGCCTCTTCGGGACGAGCTCTATCACGCCCCTTTTCAGCATCGCTCGTACCTCTAGAAGTAGTTGTGGAATGTGGTTTTCTTTTCTGGCCACAGATGGAAAACAGGGACACTTCCTTTGGAACTCCAGGGTGTATCTGTGTGCCAGGGCATCCAGCCCCCAACTGTCGGTGGAGATGGACTTCCACACGCCGATGATGTTCGCCAGCCGGCCTCCCACCGGGGTGCTCGTGCGGGGGCCCGACGTCCTGGCCGGTGCAGTCCTGCTTCGCCGAGGCCGTCCCACCTTGGGCCCCTTGGCGATGACGACGATTACCTCCGGCCTTGCTGCATCTTCTGTAGGCCTCCTGGGATGAAGAACGGGCCGCTTGACATTATGAGGAAAAGCTGCTGCCGAATCCTTTGGAGGCACCTGACTTGCCTCCGGAAGCCCGAAAGGATGGCCATCATTGTTGTTGGAGCATGCCCAAGGCACATGAGGTCTCAGAGTCTGCCTTGATGGCCTGCAGCGACTCATCCACCGCCTTGCCAAACAAGTTGTCCCCGTCGAAGGGCATGTCCAATACCCTTGTCGGGACGTCCTAACGGAAGTTGGTGGCTTTGAGCCAACCACGCCGGCGAAGGCAAACGCTGTTGCCCATCTGTCGGAAACCGGTGTCGGCGATATCCATGGCCACCCTGATGGCATGGTCCGAAGCCACCTCGCCTTCTTGAAGGATTTCAAGGGCCTCCGCCCTCTTGTCATCTGGGAGGAAATCCAGGAGAGGGGGGATTTTAAACCGCAGCTCCCTGTCGTAGCCGGGCCATGATGGCGAGAGCGTTGGCCGTCCCATGGCGTCTAGCCTCCTTCCCTCGCCGTCCGGTGGGGAAGTAGAAGTCGAAGCCGCCGACCCCGCAGATTTCTTCCTGGCTGCCGCTGAGACCACCGAGTCCGGGGAAGATTACGCTCTGAGAACTTCGGTGCAGAGGCTGGAACCCAGTATTTCTTCTCGTACCAGTCTCTCCTCGCCAGGGTCGAGGATGGGTTCTTCAGAAGGAACAGCCCTTCGTCCTAAATGTCGTCCAACAGAGGGATCGAGAGGACGATCTTCTGCTTGGTCTCTCGTTGCTGATAAAGGAAAGCCTCCTTCTTCTTTTCCTCGGGATTGAGCTGAAACCGCTCCGAAGCCCTAGAGAAAATTGCGTGGAAGGATCCGATCTCATTATGGGGAGAAGCCCTGGATACCGGTGACGGGAGATCTGTTCTGTCGTTGCCGCCGTTGTCCGTACCCGTCGTCGCCATATCCAGCTCCGTCTCGTCCCTCGGCGGAGGGGAAGGAGGGGAGGAATGGTACAGTGGTGGAGGGTGGACTCGTCTCCTCTTAGTTGGTGGATCCTCTGACGGTCCAGGCGCCAGGTCGCCCATCGGCATGGGCAGCTATGTCCATATCTCTGTGCATAGGATGTGGAAAGCTTGTAGGATGTCCTCCGATCTGTCCGTCGGTGGAGTAGGGGGCGGTTGTGACGGGAGTATCGGCGGTTCCTCCCCGCCTTGCCGTTCCTCGTCAGTTCCCTCATCACTCTCCCCATCCGCCTCGTCGGGGTCCTTCCCGTAGGGCCCTGCCTCGACGCTCTTCTTCTCAGGCACAATCAGGCCTGAAAGTTCCTCCTCGGAAGAGATCTCCGAGTCTAGCTGGACCACTGCGCCCCCCCCCTTCTTCTCAGCCAGGGACGATGGTCTCAGGGAGATGATCGGCATCTTTACGGGAGTCTTCTCAATGGGCACGAATGATGATTCGCTCCGGGCACGAATGATGATTCGCTCCGGGCGGGCAGGGAAACTCTCGTCTTGGCGGATGCCCCCTGGGAACCCGCATCTGCAGCCTTCGCCAGGGACGTCACCACTCCCTCAATCAATGCTTTAGCCTGGTGAATCTGGGCCTTCAGGACCTTGGGCGCATCTGAGGCCTTCACCGTGGGGGGAGGGTCAGTGCCTCGCTCCCCCTTGGCTTTCTCTGTCAGAGTCAACCGGGCCTTCTCCTGAAGCTTACCCGGGTGCTCCGACTTCCTTTTCTTTGCTGAGCCGGAGCGTTGGCTCATGGTTGACGCCGTCGACGAAGCTGCGCCCAGCCTGGCTGCCGAGGAGCCGGTACCCACGGCGCTCCCAGGTCCCGTGGACTTGCGGTACTTTGTCTTATGTTGGGCACCCGTCACCGGAGCGCCCTCAAAGGACTTAGACGACCGCTCAGATTTTCTCTTGGGAGAAGAGCGTTTCCGGGGCTCACCTGCCGCCGGGTTCTTTGTCTCCAGCCACTCAGAGAGCCGTTTGTGACGGTCCTTCATGGTGCAGGAGGACATGTCCTTGCAGAATGCACAGGCCTTTTCCACATGCGATTTGTCTGAGTGTAGGCAGTAAAGGCACCGGGAGTGCCCATCCTCCTTGAAGATGTTCTGTAGTCCACATCCTGGGCAGATCCTAAACAGAGGCGTCAAGTCTCCTTTGTCGTCGGCCATCTCCACACGGTGTAGGCCTCAAGTATCTTCTGGAATCCTCCAAGAAGTGAAGTTTGACTAAAATGTGCCCTTGAGGGGCATAGAAGCTTCAGAAAATGGGTCCCCGTTAATCGGATGATGAATCGGTGGAGCTTGAGGACCAATTGCCCGAAAAAATTTGAGAAAATTCTCTGAAAAAACACAATACACGGAAAAGGCTCGAGAGCTACAGCACGAGGACTCCCAACATGAACGTCTGGTAAAAATCTGAAGATGGCTGCCAGAGGAGGGGCTTAGGTAGAGGGCAGTCATTGGCTGGGGGCAGTATGACCCAGAGACCAGTGATTGGTTGTTAGGAGAAAGACAGTTCAGAAACTAAACTGAAACTGATTTTTTCTTTACCGAGGATTCCCAGCCTGACGCCGGGGAATATTCATGAGCATGTGAATCCATGCCATACCCCATGCTGGAGAAGGACTATTTCCTCATTTAGGTGGAAAGCAGACAGAACCTTGGGCAGAAATGCCGGGTGTGTCTGCAGGACTACTTTGTCCTTGTGAAAGGTAGTATATGGTTCCGAGGCAACCAGCGCCTGGATTTCCCTGACTCTACGAGCCGAGGTGAGGCCGACTAGTAAGGCCGTCTTGATGGTGACCAGCCTGATGTCCACGGACGCCATTGGCCAGGGCGAAGCCAGGACTATGTTAAGGTCCCACACCGGGTGCGGTCTCTTGACGGGCAGGTAGAGCCTTGCAAGTCCCGTCAGATGTTTCTTGATGATAGGATTGGAGGAGGAGAAGATGCCTTCCTCCGAGTTCCTGTAAGCCCCGATGGCTGCGAGGCATGTGCGGCAGGTGTCCATCTGCAGGCCTGAGTTGGCGAGGTGCGCCGGAAAGGAGAGCACATCGTCCAAGGTGCACGCCAGGGGGTCGATTCCCTTGGAGTCTGACCAGTGACAGAATCCGGTCCATTTGCTTTTTTACTGGGCCCTGGTAGCCTTGCTCCTGGCGCCTTGTATGATCTCCAGATTGGCCTGTGACAGGCTGAGGTGCTGAAGAGTTACCTGTACCTCAGCCTGTCACAGGCCAAGCTGTGAGAGCTAGTTTCCCTGGCGCAGGGTGGATGACTGCTGCCCTCCTGCTGTGCCAGAAGATGTGCTGGGTCCGTCGGGAGGTGAATCGGGGGCACTTCCGAGAGACTGAGCAGCTCCGAAAAACCATGGCCTGGCCGGCCACCATGGAGCTATTAGAATGATTAGGAGTTGGTGAGACTCCATGATTTTGCAAATTACTCTGTGAATCAGGGGAGGGGGCTGAAAGGTGTAGGCTTTCATGCCGGTCCACTGGAGGTGAAATGCGTCGCCCAGAGAGCCGGGGCCCTGACCATGCCAGGATGCGAACTGGGGACACTTCTTGTTGTGCCAGGTGGCAAAGAGTTCCACCTGGGGGTGATCCCACCTGTTGAAGATCTCCTGAATAACAAGGTTGTTTAGCTGCCACTCGTAAATTGTCTGCTCCCAGCCTGCTGAGCCTGTCCACTTCCAGGTTGGATTCCCCGGGAGGTGGACTGCTGTGAGGTAAATGTCATTTTTCAGGGCCCACTCCCACATGCTGATCACTAGGCTGCACAGAGGAGGGGATCTGGTGCCACCCTGCTTGTTGACATAGTACATGCTGGTCGAGTTGTCCGTTTGGATGAGGACAACCTTGCCCCTGAGAAGTGGTAGAAATGCCCTGAGTACCAGCCAGATGGCGTTCAGCTCTAGCCAATTGATATGGTATTCCTGCTCCTGTCGAGTCCAGGTGCCGTGGAACGAGAGATCGTCCAGCGTGGCTTACCAGCCCTTGAGCAAGGAATCCGTGGTGATGGTGGCCTGCATAGTGGGCGGCTGGAATGGCTTGTCCATCCGTAGGTGGCAGTCTCTGGACCACCAAGTCAGGTCTGGGTGGAGAAATGGAGGAACGTTGATCATCTCGGATTGAGAGCCCCACTCCTGGCTCCATGAGGCTGCAAAGTTCAGCTGAATCCTCCTCATCCTTAGTCTTGTGTGCGGAACGACTAATAGGACCGCTACCAGTAGACGCAGGAGATGTTGGTACCACCATGCTGAGGTCGCTTCTCTGCTGAAGAAGTGGACGGTGGCCCTCTTGATGCCGAGATTTTGTCCTCCGACGGAAATACCTTCTCGGAGCACGTGTCCCAGATGAGGCCCAAGAATGTCAGAGTTGGGTGCAGCTGTGTCTTCTTGAGATTGAGCGAGAAGCCCAGATCGTGCAGTGTGTTCATAAGGGCATGGGAAGAGTGGTGAACCGCTTCCGGAGATGTAGCCCGACAAGCCAGCCGTCGAGGTATGGGTAGATGTGGAGGGCCTGCGCTCTGAGGAGGGCCTCCACTGCATTCATGAGCCTGGTAAAGACCCTGGGGGCCGAGTTGAGGCCAAAAGGAAGGACCTTGTATTGAAAATGGTAGCCCATGATCCTGAACCGTAGGAAAGAACGATGGGGCTGCCAAATCGGGACGTGTAGGTACGCGTCCTTCAGATCCAGGTAGCACATCCAGTCTCCCTTGTCCAATGTCTCCGCTATAAAAGCTGGTGTAACCATCTTGAATTTTTGCAGGGGTAAGGAGAGGTTGAAGGTGGAAAGGTCCAGCACAACTGTCAGGCCCGCCTGGTTCTTCTTCTGAATGGCGAAAATCCTGGAGTAAAAGCCAAAGCCTCTCTGGGAGGCTGGGACTTCCTCCACTGCCTGGCTCTCTACGAGCTACCGGATCTCCGCCAAAGGAATTGCTGTCCCACCCTGTGGGAGTGGAGGGGAGGAGGGAGGAGAGGCTGGGGATAGGGTGGTGGTACCCCGTGGATACTACGGAGTGGATCCAATGGTCCGCGAAATTCTGGCACCAGAAATGTGCATGGAGAGCAAGCCTGCCCCCCACCGGAGACACGTGGCCTCGAAGGGGTGTGTCATGCCTTCTTTCCCTCGGAGGCTGACGCGGAGGAGGGGGAGTGGAAAAAGCCCTTACTCCCTCCCCCCCTTTTTGTTGCTTGAGCCAGTTTTAAGATGGCGAGCGGTCCGGCTGTCTGGATCTACATTCCTGGAAGCCGCAGAACCCTCCGTACGTACGACCCCTATCTGAGCCCTGCTGAGATTGGGTGTACGATTTGGCCGTGGTCTTTGTAAAGATGGATAAAGACTTGGCCGTTTGTGAGCTGTTTATCTTTTTGTCCAGCTCTTCGTCCGTGGAGGAGTAGAAGAGGCCCCCTCCCCGCCCCTCGAACAGAAGATCTAGTATGCATTCCTGGATGTCTGGGTGAAAGTTTGTTGCCCAGAGCCAGACTGTCCTTCTCATGTCCGTGGCGATACAGATGGCACGGCCAGAGGTGTCAATATGGGCCACAGTGGATTCCATGAGGTCATGTGCCACCAGCTTGGCCTCGGCTAGCCCTGCCTTGAAGCGTGATTGGCTCTGGGTGGGGAGTTCCAGGAGGAAGTCTGCAATTTCCCGCCATAATCTTTGGTTGGCGGCAGCCAGCCTGGCATTGGTGTTGGCCTGACGCAGATGTAAGGAAGCGTTGGAATAGAGTTTCTTGCCATATGCCTCCAAGATCTTCTCCTCCTTGCCTAGCAGTGCCACAGAGGAGGAGGCTGAGGACGACTGATGCTTGGAGTTTAGTGATGCTGCAGCGATCACAGAGGAGTGTGGTTGAGGATGGGCCGAAAGCAAGAGTGTATCCCCCTCCATCTGCCTGTACTTGGCGCCCAGGCGTCAATTGACTGGCTGGGCTGAGTAGGGTTTGAGCCAGCCCTTTTTGGCCAGGGAGACTACATCGGTATGCATAGGAATTCCAGATTTGGCAGACGGGCCTCGTGTGAGGACTTCCGCCAGAACCCCCTCTGCCGGCTGCTCGACCTCGGGTTGGGGTAGGCCCAGATACTTTGCAAGGCCAGCAAGATATTTGTGTAAGGCCCTGGCAGAGGATGGCGTGTCCGGATCCTCCTCCTCATCCGTATCCTGTGGATTTGGGGGATCCTGAGGAGGAGGAGTAGTTGGTGCCGGAGGCTGGGGTACAGGGACCACGGCCGGAGGCTGAGGAGTCAGCTGGGGAGCCGGAGGAGGCGGCTGCGGCGGGGCCTGGGCTGCCGACAGAGGCATCTGTGGTGCCACTAGCATTGTGGGAAGGACTGCCGTGGTGGCATCTTTGAGGATAACGCCCATCCGAGGTGACTTCATGAGGCAGAGGAACCGCTCGAAGAAACCCTCTTCACTGACTGAGGAGGTGGCAGGGGGTGCTGATGCGGTAGAGAGAGGCTGCTGGAGTTGCTGCGTACCCTGCCCATACGGACCCAAAGGAAAGCTGCCCTGCGCAAATGAGGGGTAGACTTCAGGCCCCGTACCTGGTTGAGGCCAGTCCCACCTTGACACTCATTCTTCACCGAATTCCTGGAATGGCATTGGACGGGTGCCTCTTTCTGTTGCAGCAACCATTTTGTCGAGCTGCCTGCCATGTGCCGGTGACATGTTGCTCGGCCCGCTGGGATCCGCCTCCTCCAAGACTCTTGCATGTGGATCACAAGGCCTACCCGGCTCCTTGGGCCTAGGCCCGGTAGGTGTGACACCCTCGACCCGGGGGTCAGTAGAGGTGTGTTTTGGCACCCCCTCGGATGTATTGCAGGTATTAGGGCGTAGCCCCTCAGCCCTGGTGCTGGTACAAGGACGGAGCCCCTCGGGTGAATACCCAGTAAAACAACCTTCCGGTCTCTCAACACTGTCACTGGGAGGATACTAGAATCCCTTGGCCCGGAGGCCGGTAGCTGCAGCGGCCTCGGTGCACGTGCTGATAGTAGGACCTGGGCGGTCCCTCCCACGCAGGAGAGTTCCTGGGAAGGAATCTCCGTTGCGGGGTGCAATGGAGAATATTGGCCCTACCATGGGCCTGGTTCGATGCTTCACGAAGTTCTTGAGGTCCTCTGGAGGCGATCTGAAAGAGCTCCCTCCACCTGGCTAGTCTGTTCTTCGGCGCTTTCGATGACAGCGAGTCGCACGCTGAACAAGATTGCAAACCGTGGTCTGGGCCAAGGCAACAAGGCAGAGGGCATGGGGGTCTGAAGTTGGGAAGAGCCTGTTGCAGGATGGACACCTGCTGAACCCTGTAGAAGTCGACATGCGCAGGGGAGGAGCGTGACACCTGAGGACCGAGAACCTGGACGATAAAAAGAGAAAAAAGAAGACAAAGAGAAGAAGTATCCGCGCGTGGAATTACATGGCCAAAGCCAAACCCAGGAGCGCTGGTGAATTCGGCCCATTCCTGTCGATGCGGAAAAGGGGACTGAGGTGTGGCGCCGGAGGGCAGAGTCAGGGCAGCTCATGCTCCCTGGGCCGCACCCCTGCGTGCCTCTAAATTTAAATGGGAAGAAGGTTTTTTCTGGTGAAAAAGGTTACGTCTCCCGTCCCTTGGAAGGGACGCCCATAATGTATGGAGGAAAGGGTACGGGACATAAGAGTATGGGAGAGCGGTGCCCACAAAGCTGTCTGCAAATTCTGTACTGGAAGGTCCATTTTAACATGTTCAGCCAGACTATATACAGCTCTCCACCTGCATGTCATATCTTTGCTGCTTGGCCATAGTACATGTGTTTTCTGGGTGGGTGGAGGCATATCCCTGCAGAAAAGCAGATGTTGTCACAGTTGTTAGCTGAGTTTATACAGCGGTTTGGATTATTCCTCTACATAGACAGTGACAGTGGTACCGACTTTACTGGTCAGGGTATTACAGAGGTGTGTAAAGCTTTAGGAACAGCCTGACAGTTCCACTGTCCTTATACCTGCGTTTAAGCGCATGTGTAGAACGCCAGAACGGTAACCTCAAGTTAAGGATGTCTTAAGTGTGTAAAGAGATGGGGTTGAAGTGACACTTTGCCATGAGAAATAACCCCCAGTAAAAACATAAACTGTCGGCTCATGAGAATGGGAACTGCTCACCTAGTAGTTCCACATGTGCAAAGTCTGTCACTAGACGACGACACCTTGATGAATTATTGTAGCACGTTGATTAAAACTGTTCCATCTCTTCATGCCCAGGTTTGTGAAGCTGTGCCAAAACCAGGCACAGAACCTTGCTACCCTCTGATGCCAGGACACTGGGTCCTGTTGAAAGTCCATCAGAGGACGTCTGCACTTCAGGCAAGGTGGTGTGGTCCCTTCCAGATCTTATTGACCACCATCTCGGGAGTGAAGAGTGCCAATATCCCAGCCTGGATTCACCCGGCACATTGCTGCAAAGTTACTACCCCAGACGGAAAGGGGGATCCAGGGGTGAAGGAATCAACCACCAAACTTTTGAAAGGAACTTTTGTTTTGTTATTTTGGAGCCGATTAGGTCACTGGTGGCAAAAGACTTACCCAGGGAAGAATCTACTACTGGCCAAGGAACTGTCAGCTCGTGCTGAAATCTCGAGTGTGTGCTGTGCACAGCACAGGACTGCCACCTTAACCCGTTTTCAAAACTTGGGGAAGGGAGACCCCTGGCTAAAGCCCATCCTGACATATTATTTGAGAACACTTCTTTCTTTATTAAGAACCCATCCCACACTCTTTTTATATTATATAGACCTTTTATTTTGACAATACGCCACAAGGACTGCCTTATTTTTAATTTGATGGTTGACGCTTGCTCCCATCTTAAATTTAGGTTTCGATTAGGTGTTTTTCCAACCAGCACATTATATAAATAAACACCCTTGAACTGTAATCACTTGTGTCTGCTGTCTTACCTTTGCCACCATGAGTTCCTCACATATTGTGTCAGCAGTGGGATTCAGGCAACTGAAAAAGGTTGAGGACCCCACCAGAGTGAGGACCAATACCCTTTAGGACTTTACATACTGCCTGCAGGGTCCAGACAACAACTCCCTGAACAAATTTCTTACAAATTAGGAAAAGACCAAGTACCTGAAACTCATTCTTTGACAGTGGGAGAAAGTCTATGGAAACCTCCCGGGCAGACTACTCCCGATACTCTGGCTACAAAATGGGAGTGACATTTTACCCTCTAAGCCCTAAGGCAATCTTTTCTGAACGGAGAGTGGTGGAAGGCAACATCTACCATCTTCTGTGTCCCCAGAACCATCTAATCCTAGGGAGAGATAAGATCCGGATCTCTTTGGAGGTACAGATAGATTTTCCCAGTAGCTCCACCATCTATGTCATGCCTCCCAAAAAGAAAGACCTGAAAATACTACCACTCCTTTCCTGTGGGAATTAGTTGAGATTTGTTATACATAATTTCTCTTCTGCGCCTATAAGTATAACAAGTGGTGAGAGGCTGGGAAATTTCGTGCATGAAAATATTTGGGAGCACCTACCTAAAGGAACCCCGGAAACTCTGGTTGTCACTAACCATCCCTTGCAGGATTATCCTTTCGGGTCTTACGAAAGCAGAGGAAGGAACACCAACCAAAGCTCCTTTCCCTTCTTCTAATGTCCTGGAATTGTCATGGCAGGAGCTAGACGTTCTGACGAATGCCTATTCCCCTAGGCCAAGAGAATGCCAACCTCCTTCCTTAGAGACATCTCTCAGGGACTTGCCAGAAATAAAGGTTAAATATATAAGTGATGAACCTGTTTCAGATATTATAGGGGTTGACAGGGATGACGATTTGGAAAATCTAGAAGAGAAGATACCAGGGAAGTCCCATACTCAAGGTAACAACATCTCAGATTTTTTTTTTTAACACCTGAAAAAAGTATCTTCCACTACTTCCTTAAAGGAAGTTGAATGTCTCCCTCTAGAACGGTGCTATTTTTGTGGAGATTGGAACCACACCCTAGAAGCATGCCCCATAAATAAAGAGGAAGAGGAATGTGAGGCCGAAGAAAGGGAAAAGGGAATGTTAACCTCCCAGGAGTCTATACATGACTCTGCAGTCCCTAAAAATTCACTGTTAGGGTCCTGTTCTACCACCGAACCTCCCCTTTCTTCTAAACCCACAAATTATGTACCCAATATCACCATAGGGTACCACTGTGCGGAGAAGGAAACACCTCTGCAGGAAACACCAAGGGACCAGATACAGGATCCTGGAAACAAATGATGTTCCTCTTGCAGAGGGATGGGTCATCAGGCAAGAAATTGCCCTCTTAATGCAATAGAGCCATCAACCAGAGTTCCTTGGGCAGAAGGCCAATATTATAGGGGACGATGTGCGAAACCTGAGGCGTTTCTCCCAAGTTATACCTGGAGATCCTTTGTTCAGGTGACCAAGGGAGGGCCATCGCTCTTGGATCCCAACCCTGGGGGTGGATGAGTGGGGGAGGATTACCTGGCCAGGGGGTCCTTGGAGACTGCAAGAGGAGCGCCCTTGGGTGAGACGCAGTATCCATTTTTTTCCAATGCACCCCTACCCGATGTCCCAGCAGTCTTTATGGGATGTTGTCACCAAAATCCCATTTCCTCCCAGCACATTCCCTTATGAAAAAGACAGAGAAAACAACAGGGGAACTCCAAACTACATCTAAAACCAAAAACGAATTGTACCTCTCCACAGCACTACAACGCCCATAATCCCATTCTCCGATTGAATTCTACAAGCAGTGGGACGAGGAAGAGGCAGATGCGAGTTATGATGATTACCCATTGGATGGGCAATGGATTCCTATGGGCAGTCTCCATGTTGTCCTGATAACGAGGTCGGGCAGAGTCAGGCACGGAGGGACAACTATTCACACCTGACTCCAGTTAACTGTAGCTTATTGTAAACCCTATCCCGCACTCTTTCTTTATTAGTTGTAAGGATTTGGCAATCGTTTTTTTTCGTATAGGCCTTTTATTCTGACAAGACGCCACAAGGACTGCCTTATTTTTCATTGGTTGACTCTTGCTCCCATCTTAGATCTAGGTGTAGCTTAAGTGTTTTTCCAACCAGCATATTGTTTAAATAAACAGCCTTGAACTGTGATCACTTGTGTCTGTTGTTTATTTATTTATTTATTTGGATTTATAAAGCGCTCACGGCCCTGGGGTATCGTGGCGCTGTTACAAGGAAGTTTGCTTGCAGATACAATTGTTCATACATAGATGATACATTTCTAGGTCTAGAGCAGTCATGTCTATACAGGGTACAGTTGTTTATACATAGACGTACATCTGGTCTGGCGAGGTCATGTCTATACAGGGTATAGTCATATCTATGCATGGATAGGTTTGCATCGCGGTGTAGTAGGCATAGTATTCATGAGATGGGTTAGTATACAGAGTACAGGATAGTATGCAGTATTGATAACTAAGACATTCTCTAAGTCCGTGAGCCCGTTCCTTAGGGTGTTATTAGAAAAGTTGTGTTTTGAGGGCCTTACGGAAGGTGGTGATGGAGGGTTCTTTTCTGAGGGCCGGGAGTAGAGCGTTCCAGTTCTTGGGTGCGAGAACCGTGAAGCTGGATCCGCCAGCTTTTTGTCTTTTGAAGCTGGGACGGAGAGTCGGTTGCAGTGTTGGGTGCATTTGGGTCTGGTGGAGCTGTCTCTGTGGATGGTTTCTGAGAGGTATGGTGGTGCTGATAGTGCGAGGCAGGTGTGGGTGATGGAGAGTGCTTTGAAGAGTATACGCTGTCTAACAGGGAGCCAGTGAGCATTTTGATCTTGCTTGGGATATGTGTTCTCTTTTAGGGATGCTGAGGGCTGCCCTCAGAGCGTTGTTTTGTGTGGTTTGAAGTTTTTTTAGGTTTTTTGTGGAGGTGCCTAGAAATAGGATGTTGCAGTAGTCAAGCTTAGCTCCTACTGTGGCTCTTGCGATGGCAAGGCGGTTTTTGGGGGAGAGGTAGGGCTTGACAGCATTTATGACCTTGGTCGCTAGGGCTGCGGACGATGCGATAGCATTGACTTGGCGGGACATGGAGAGCGAGGCATCTAGGTATACTCCTAGGGTTTTAGCCGCGGCTGAGGTGGTGATGTTTGTGTTGTCTATGTTGAAGGAGGCGTATTTGCTGTCAAGTTTGCTGAGGACTTGTTTGGGGCCTACTATCAGTATTTCTGTCTTGTCTCTGTTGAGACAGAGTCCGTTTACTGCCATCCATGCCTGGATAATGGCGTAGATCTTGCTGAGGGTGGCTGCGTCCTGATCGTAAGAGCCAGTGAGGGGGAGGAGGACCCAAGTGTCATCAGCGTAGTTGGTGTAGGCTATGTTGTGATCATCAAGGTCGTTGAAGAGGGGGAGAGTGAAAGTGTTATAGAGGGTGGGAGAGGTGTACGATCCCTGTGGGACTCCGCAGTGGATAGGAGTGGGGGATGCGCTGTCCTGATCGGAGAAGACTCTCATGAGTCTGTCTTCGAGGAAGGATGTGATCCAGGTGGTGGCTTGTTGGGAGAATTGTGCTGCGTTTTTGAGGTGTTTGCATAGTATCTTATGGTCTACGAGGTCGAATGTGGTGGATAGGTCGAGGAATAGGAGTAGAGCAGGCTTGCCCTGGTCCATGGTTTGTTGGAGCTGTATCTTTAAGTCAAGTAGGGCTGTCTCGGTTCCATGGCGAGGCCGGAAACCAGATTGTCTTTTACCTAGGATGTTGTTGGTTTCCAGGTGTTGTTGGATCTGTAAGTAAGCTGCTTTGTCTAATATTTTTAGCAGGAAAGGTACGGTAGTTATGGGTCTATATTTGTTGGGTTGATCAGGGTCAAGCGTGGGTTTTTTAAGAAGCGGACGTACCCAAGATTCCTTAAGGGAGGGTGGTACGACTCCCAAGGAAAGGGATGCGTTTATGAAAGCTGTTAGGAATGGGGCTAGGGGTTCAGCGCATTCATTGATCAGTGATGCTGGGCAGGTGTCGTCCTTGCAAAAGGAGGGTTTAATGTTTTTCATGAGCGCTATGACTTCTGATTCGGTCACATCATGGAGGAGAATGGAGGGTAGTTGTTAGTGTGATTGTTGTTTTGATTGTTGGCTTTGGGGGTAGAGTTGGTTGTGGGGATGGCTTTGCAGTGGGTTTTTATCTTTTCTTGAAGAGTCTTAAGTTTGTTTAACATGGCCGTTTGGATGGAGTTGCACCAGGCTTGGTCTTTGACTGTTTCTTGGGTGTTAGTTGGCAGAGATGCCAGTTCTTTGTAGATGGCAAATAGTTCCTTGGATTCTGATTTGGCATTGTCTATTCTGGAGTTATAGGAGGCTGATTTGGCAGTGGTGATTTATTTTTTGTACTGGGAGGCAAGGGTTTTGTAGGCTTCCAGTGAGTAGGGAGAGGGGTGAGATTTCCACAGGGAGAGGGCTTCTCTTTTTTTGGCTCTGAGGTCGAGTAGCTCTTGTGAGAACCATGAGTTGGCATGTTTTTTGTTTTTGCCTTTTTTAGGCAGGAGTGGAGCGATGTACTCTATGGCTGAGGTGATGTTTTTTTTGTAGAGGTCTGCTAATTCTACTGGGTTAGAGAAGAAGGGTGGTCTAAAGGCTGTGGCTGCTTCTAGGATGGGAATGAGTCTTTCTTTGGTAAGTTGTCTGGAGGACCTAGCCAAGGCTGGCGGGCAGGATTTAGTGGGTTGAGGCTTGATTCCTGTGGGGATGTAGAAATGTATTAGGTGGTGGTCAGTCCCTGGGCATGGGGTGTTGGAGCTGATGTCGACGGAGCAGTTGTGGTCAGCTATCCAGTCGGGGGTGCGACCTTTGTTGTGTGTGGGATTAGTTACTCTCTGGGTAAAACCCATGTCAAGGAGGGATTTGTTCAGGGTTTTGCTTAGCTTATCTTTGGGGTTGTTTAGTCCTAGGTTGAGGTCGCCTAGGATTATGGCACTGGTGTTGGTTTTCAGGTTGTCTCCAACTAGATGTAGAAGGTTGGCTTGGAAGTCTAGAGGTGGGCCGGAGGCGGTAGATAATGTGAAGGGTGATGGTGTCATTAGGTGAGAGGGCTAGTTTGACTGTGAGTGAGTCGGTGTGGTCATTGATGGTGGCGTTGATTAATCTGACAGCAATAGTGTCTCTTGTGATGAGGGCTACTCCTCCGCCTTTGCTGGAGGTTCTGCCTTTGTGAAACAGGGAGTATCCAGGAGTGAGGGAGAGGTTGATGGAAGGGCCTGAGGCGGCATGGAGCCAGGTTTCGGTGAGTGCAAGAATGTCAAGGTCAAGGTTAGTGATTAGGTCATGGATTTCGGTGGCATGAGCAGGAAGGGAGCGTGTGTTCATCAGAGCGCAGTTGAGTTGTGTGTGGGTGGGGTGGGGTGGGGGGGTTTGGTTTGTTTGTATGTGAGGGTGTGTGGCGTGAGGGGGTGAGTGTGGTAGGCGTGAGTGTGGGAGTGTGAGTGTGGGTGGTGCGTGTGCTGAGGAATAGCTTTCTGAGATAGGTGGGCCTGGGGCGTGTGGTGGGTATGGTGGTGGGTGAGGGAGGAGCGTAGCTCGGGGGAGTGAGGTTGAGTGAGGTGGTCGGGTGGGGGTGTGCCGGGGCGAACGTGTGGGGAGCGGGTGGGGGGCATGCGAATGGGGGCAGGAAGAGTGTGGGAGGTATGCTGATGGGTATGTTGTGGAGGCTTTTTGATAGGCGAGCAGGACAGAATCGTAATAGTTAGTTAGGGCAACAGGCAATAGGCAACAGGCATGTAGCACAGGGCAGATTCCAAATAGCTAGGTAGGGCAACAAGCAATAGGCAACAGGCATGTAGCACAGGGCAGATTCGAAATAGCTAGGTAGGGCAGCAGGCAATTAGCACAGGGCAGATTCGAAATAGCTAGGTAGGGCAACAGGCAGTAGGCAACAGGCATGTAGCACAGGGCAGATTCGAAATAGCTAGGTAGGGCAGCAGGGAATAAGCAACTGGCATGTAGCACAGGGCAGTTTCAGAATAGCTAGGTAGGGCAACAGGCAACAGGCATGTAGCACAGGGCAGATTCGAAATAGCTCGGTAGGGCAACAGGCAATAGGCAACAGGCATGTAGCACAGGGCAGATTCAAAATAGCTAGGTAGGGCAACAGGCAATAGGCAACAGGCATGTAGCACAGGACAGATTCGAAATAGCTAGGTAGGGCAGCAGGCAATTAGCACAGGGCAGATTCGAAATAGCTAGGTAGGGCAACAGGCAGTAGGCAACAGGCATGTAGCACAGGGCAGATTCGAAATAGCTAGGTAGGGCAGCAGGGAATAAGCAACTAGCATGTAGCACAGGGCAGTTTCAGAATAGCTAGGTAGGGCAACAGGCAACAGGCATGTAGCACAGGGCAGATTCGAAATAGCTCGGTAGGGCAACAGGCAATAGGCAACAGGCATGTAGCACAGGGCAGATTCAAAATAGCTAGGTAGGGCAACAGGCAATAGGCAACAGGCATGTAGCACAGGACAGATTCGAAATAGCTAGGTAGGGCAACAGTCAATAGGCATGTAGCAGAGGGCAGATTCGAAATAGCTTGGTAGGGCAACAGGCAATAGGCAACAGGCATGTAGCACAGGGCAGATTCGAAATAGCTAGGTAGGGCAACAGGCAATAGTTAACAGGCATGTAGCACAGGGCAGATTTGAAATAGCTAGGTAGGGCAACAGGCAATAGGCAACAGGCATGTAGCACAAGGCAGATTCGAAATAGCTAGGTAGGGCAACAGGCAGGGGTCCAGGGATGACGTAGCTGGGTAGTTGGTACGGAGGTAGTTGAGCGGGTTTCCTGAGGGATGGGCGTGGGGCCAGAGGAGTGGGTTAGCAGATGGTGGGTATGCAATCACATCTGTAAGAGTCAGGTGGTTGGATTGCACTTACCCGTGGCTGGCGGTATAATGTGGATCTGTTTTGGCCTGCCCGGTCCGGACAGGTCCAGACAGGTGATGGCCTTTGCTTTAAAGGCCTTTGCTTGTGGGGGCGCCTGCCGGTTTCCTGTGGCTCGTAAAATAGCCGTGTGGAAGATTGGTTGCTAGGCAACTGGACGTGATGATGCAGTGGCCATTTTGTAGCAGCTGATCTCCTTGTGTACAATGGCGCTGGTGGATCGTGCTCAGATAATGAGCTGTGGCTGCTCTTGCTGCGTGGGGTGCAGGCTTCTTTGGACTGCAGAAGCGTGAGGGCCAGTGCGCGAGGCTTCAGCATCAGTGTGTAGCTGCACCTGCAGTGTACGTGTGCCGGGCTGGGGAGGAAGTACAGCTGCTCCTGCAGCATACGTGTGCCGGGCTGGGGAGGAGGAACAGCTGCTCCTGCAGCGTACGTGTGTCAGGCTGGGGAGGAGGTACAGCTGCTCCTGCAGCGTATGAGTGGTGAGGGCTCCTGCCCTGTGGGTGGGTCTGGTGTGGGGTCCAGACAGGTGATGGCCTTTGCTTTAAAGGCCTTAACTTGTGGGGGCGCGGCTCATGCCTGCCGGTTTCCTGTGGCTCGTAAAATAGCCGTGTGGAGGATTGGTTGCTAGGCAACTGGACGTGATGATGCAGCGGCCATTTTGTAGCACCTGATCTCCTCATGTACAATGGCGCTGGTGTTGTCTTACTGTTGCCACCATGAGTTCCTCACACAGGGCACAGGACCATGTAGGAATGCCCCTCCAAACTTGGGTTTTACTGGTCCTCTGAATTTCACCACCCCAGATTAATTACGCATTAAACCAGCGCCACTTTAGCTTACTTTTCCAGCAGTTGATCTCTTATGTTATACCAACCAAAGGTCTTTGTTCATGAGACCGAGCAAATGTCAGTATTATTTGTCCACCAATTCCAGTGCAGTGATTAATAATGTCACATTTGCCTTTCAACTGAAATTTTTCATTCACCCGGTCTGAGTACTGTACATATTCTGGAACTTCATCTGTGGAGACAAAGAGTACCCCTAGATGGTCAGGGATTGGGGAGGGAGTTATTACAAGGGGTATATACTGCCTGCAGTGCGTCATTCCCTCACATTTCCTGCTCAATCACATCCTAGGAGAAGCAATGCCTGGGAAGACTGTTGCAGGAATGTGATACCAGCTCTTGGGTACTCCAGAATCGTATTGTTCTAGATATTATCCTGGCCTCACAAGGAGGCATCTGTGCAGTCGTGAAGAGCGATACCAGATTAAGCAAGTAATATTACGGGCATTATCACTCACATTAGGCATACTGTAAATCTCCTTCACATAGATCCGAAGGCTCCCTAGTCATTTGGGTCATGGATTGTAGGTCTACTGGGACCTTAAGGGCATCTATCGGACATATCCTGCTCATAGCAGTGGTTATAATCATATGCCTGTCCTGTTTATCAATGTGGTGCAAGTGCCTCTTTTATCGGTTATGCAATAGCTGTTCTGAAGTCTTGCAGAGTGATCAAGTGCTTTACTGTTATGTTACCGAAGATGTACTATGTTATGATACACCGGAATGTGATGTTTGTTCCCCCAGAGATGTTTACAATGAGAATGGAGAGAAGAGACCTCATTACACGGATGGCGGAGAACCATGGTGCTATTAGCGCCATGGTTCATGCCGGTAAAATACCGGCACCGCCTTGGCGGAAAGGGGAATTACCGCCCCATTCCAGGGTTGGCGGGGCGGTAATTCCCCCTTCCACCATTGCCCTTCCCCATTCCCTTTTTTGGCCCGTAGGGCTCAATGGGAATGGGGAAGGCGCTAATTACGGTACCGCAAATTGCGGTACCGTAATTAGCTCCCTGGGTCCATTTGCGGGTTGGTTTTTAACGCCTGCAAAAAGCAGGCGTTAAATCCCCCAACCCGCAAAGGGACCTCGTAGTAAGGCGGTAAGGATTTACCTGTACCGGTATTTTACTGGTACCGGTAAATCCTTACCGCCATCCGTGTAATGAGGCCCAAGGTCTCAAAGGAGGGGACTGTGGAGGAACAGTTGTGAAATTAAATGGTATCTACTCCCCTTGGCACTGCAAACCGCTATGTTTAACCAATGTTCCCTGCTCATGCGAGACAAAGGGCCTCATTATAAGTTTGCCGGTTCAGAACAAACTGTGCCGGTAAGCCTACCAGCACCATTGTTTCCGGACCAGAAAACTACAAGTCTGCCTGCCAGAGCCGTTGTGTCCCACAGGTCTGACCCTGCCGGGCGCAGTGGCCATGGTAGGCAGACTTGTTATGGGAGCACCGGCACCGTTTTTATCGGTGCCGGTGCTCCCTTGTCCCCATTCCCATAGAGCCGCATAGGACTCTATAAGAATGGGAATTAGCGAAATTGCTAGCGCCTGACTTCTCAGCCGCTGTATTTGGAATAGCCCGGTGGCACCGGGAAGTCAGGCGCTGGTAATTTTTTACAGGTCGCCGGTAGCACCAGCAGGGTTACCGCCAGATCCGTAATGAAGCCCAAAGACTGTAGATTGTACTGCACATGTCTTTGCAATGAAGGCCTCTCGCCTAGCTTATTGGAATGCTCGCCTTCACATCACTCGATTCTGATGTATTTCCCCTTTGGCATATGTAAGCGTGTTTTAGGCTCTCACTTTCTTAGGTAAAATGGCACAATTAGGCAGAAATCGTCATATTGCAAGCTCTCTCGCCTATTTCAGTGCCCCCTGTGTGAATGTGTAAATCTTTAAGGCTTATATTAACCTTGTCTAACTGAATTACGACAAGTTGACCTCTCTAATAACACTGGCTTACATGAAAGAGCACAGCTGGTGTCAAAGGCTGATATAATGAAGCTTTGTTCTCAGCCAGAAAAATGAGTTCATTATGCGATCTTGTTCTGTTGGGACCACCACTTCCATTGAAAATCATGTGTTCCATCGGGTATAAGAGAACAGGGCACTGAAGGAATTTTTTTCCATTTAATTTTTTTTATAATGTGCCTAATACCGTGCCTGAGTTTGGTTTCTAAGCGTGGATACGGGATTCAAACCTATGTTTCTCTGTGTGGTCTTGCTTCCAAGACCAGCGATTTGCCCCTTTGCTATCCTCCGTTCACAGGGGGGAAGGGTGATATGAAGGGGGCAGAACTTTGTACCAAAGTCTAATGTTGCTGTTGGGCCTATACTGTCACTGATTTTTACTAATAAAATGTTTACCAAGCCACCGGGATTGTGAGTGGTAATATTTCCCCACACAATCCTTCACTCTTATATAAGAAAGGTTATTTTACTCTATTATTAGTTTGTGCTTTTTTTCTCCTTGTTATTCTAATACGTATGAGCTTAAAACTTGCATTGGATCTACTATTACATTTGCAGTTAATTCACAAGAAATATTTACCAGGCCAAATGTGATTTTGTTGGTTTGCAATTTATTTCTGTGATCTACTCACAATTTCACTACCAATTGTAATGCATTCCAAGCCCAATTAAATTAGAAAGAAAAAACACTAAAATATTTCTGCCCTACCTAGGAAATGTATTTTACTTACCTGTAACAGCATTTTCCTTCCAGGAAAGACTCTTTATTGAATTCTTAAATAACTTTTTGTTTCTACTTACCTGCTACAGTGTTGCACATTTGATTTGTAAAGTTCACTCATGTGTAAGTGCAGTGATTCACCTCTTGCCTGTTCATATATAAAGAATATGTTTTTATGAAATATAGAGTGTGGACATTCGCTCATTTGATATTGTTTTAAACATTTATTTTAAAAACTTGGCGTAACATATGACTTATCACTGAAACATCAAGAATATACATGCAGCAAGAAGAATACAACAAATAATATATATAAAGGGATTTACACAGCCGGTAATTACTATACAAATGCATCATATCATGACATCAATTCTCTACTGAATCACCCCTTGTATGACTCCAATGGAATCTGTATGTGAAAAAGATATGTGCGGAAATATATCCATATGTCTTAAGGATGGTTACTTGTATGCATCAAAGTAATGTAAACATCTTAATAATTGTTCGTGCACACAAGATTTCGTAATTAGCAGCTCAACAAGGGTGGATTCCATTGCTTACAGTGTACAAGTATAGACTTTTTTGGCTAGGGGAAAACTAAGATGAAAGAGTATGCATTTGATAGTGGACACCTTAGTGTAGCAAGCAAATAATATCCATATAGGGTCAACATAAATGGGAATGGTAACCATGAGAGATAATTCAGTACATACATCAGACCAATAATCACTAAGCATAGAGCATGCTCAGATTATATGGCCTGCTTGAGCTAAATTAAATTGCACACATCAGTTGTCTATTTCCATACTAAATTTCTACATCGTGCCTGGTGTATAATACAGTCTGTGTAAAATCTTAAATTCTATAATTTGAAATTCGGAGTTAAAGGACACTGTTGGTTAAGATGCAGGCTTTATGCCAGAAATCAGAGAGTTCCATTTGAAGAGCCATGGAGCATTTATTCTGGGAGTTAGCTGAAACCAATCCCATATTCATCTGATTCACGTTATGGAATGTTGAAATAAAATGATGACAAGCAAGCATGAGAATTGACAATGTCCACACAAGGATGTATCACAAGTTCCTTTGGAAAAATATCTCATTTAGAGCAAAAGGCTGAGAGCATTTATGGCAAAGCAATTAAACCCCTTTGCCCACCTGAGCGTTAACGTCTACCAGAGAAAAAAACATACCATTAGGAAACAGATCACCCAGAGTTTTCAAACCAAAGTTCTCCCAGGACACAAAGCACAGACTTTTTCATCAAAAGTGGGAGTGACATCCAGCATGCGCCATACAAGTATTTTACGCTGATAAGGATAGGAGATATTCAGCCATCTCATGATTTTCTGTCATGCTGCAAGGGTTATTTTTAAAGGCTTAAAGGCACAGGTATCTGTATACCCCCGACTCAAAATGCCTGCCATTGAAGTCATTTTAAGCCACCTTATGTTCAAGCTTACCGTGTAAAAAAAGAGCTGTCACCACCAATCCAATAGGAAATAAATAATATAGACTACTACCTGCAAACTACCCTGTGAAAAAAGCTTGGACATATCCTCTAGCTTCATGGAAGCAACTCCTGGCTACCACAAAAGGTTTGTGGACATTGAATACGGATTATCAAGAAAGCATGTCCCAGAAAAATGGGAATATAAAAAAAAAAGAAAATAGTTATTTTGGCAAAACTACAATTTTTAACACAGCTATCTCACTCATTAATGAAATAGGTAGTTTCATTCATTTAACTAGTTTCGACTTAAGGGCATTAATGTAGGATCCAAGATTGTCTGCATGTAATGTAGAATCTATTCTAGACACAACAACTCCTAGATAGGTTATACACTGGGGTGTGTGAAGGCATCATGAAGTATGACACAGATAACAGACTTAAAATTCCAACACAATATATGTATTAACTTAAATGTCAGGATGGTTGAAGGCCTAATGCTACCGTGGTATTTCCCTATCTGAACGAAACTTAGGAAAGTCTGAGTCAAAGAGTGCAACTTAAAAGTCTGTCCATGTCCAAAACCTATCCTTGCCATCAAATGTACAATTAAACAATGTGTAGGGATGTCACAGTCAAAATAAATAGTGTTCAACTCAAAGTTCCAAGCTTCTTCCAGCTCATAGCTTACTTTCAGCTCCCCTTCCCCAAGTACAAGAAAGTTCCATGAAAAAGTTTCAAACCTTGCCTTTTCCCTGTTCAAGGCGATATAGTTCTCTTCCCCAAGTTTCCAGTAACACTATCAAAAAGCAACACAGGTCTTGAGACTCTGCTCTCAAGACAACAAATGTGGTTCTTGCAAGCCACAGGGTTCCCTTCCCCAAGACTTCAATTCTGCCACTTATACTTGTTATAGTCTTGTCAAAGAAAAGAGTCTTACAAAAAAACATGTCATCTTGACCTCTTTCTGGCCCATTTCGCCAGTTCGTATGCAGTGGTTTCCTTAAGCTGTTGTTTGGAGTTCTTGTGTTTCACCATGCAGGGTTCTCTGGTCTAGGCAGAGGCATTAGACCACACAGTCCACCCATTACAGGCAACGTAACTAGGGGCCCAGGACTCCTCGGAGCACAAAAACAGGTGTCCATGGTACTTGCTCCTGTACACCAAGTAACATTTGCTTAGCTCCTTTTATTGGCCTATTGGCTCTGTGGGTGTTCTTGCACTTCCTTGGCTTCTTCTTATTAGCCCTGTGGCCCTATCACCTAGTATTCCACACCTCCTGCCAAGCTCTAGCTTTGTCACACTGCATTCACTCTCAAAAGGTTCACTGTTTGTCTCTTTCCCCTTTTAAATACTCTTGAACCCCGTGACCTGGGGTCCTTTAAGACGAGGTAGCACTACTTAGAGATAGATGGGAATACAGATCTTACTCGTACATCAATAACCAGACCGACTCAGGAAGTTGGCAAAACACTGTACTGTTTTATTAACAATTATCTAAAACAGGGAGTTACAACGATCATCAAACAGACTTTCGCTCGATTTCTCTCAAAGCATCATATGAAAAAACAGCATTCTTATACTAAAAATGTGTCACTACTCACGTCATCCTATGTGGCAAACTAAGAAAACCTACGGGAGATTGTGATAGGCTTAAAAGGAAAATCCAGGTATACGTTCCATACGGACGGGGGTAGTGATTGTGTCTCTAAGATCAGGTGAACAACTAAGCCCATCCCAAGTGCAAGTCATCTTCTATGTCATACTAATACAAGCTGATCACCCCAGATGCATGTGGGTTTGGCGTGGTCATGCCTTCCCACCCAATTAGCCCTCATCCATCATCAATCTTGGAGTCTGCCATTCAATTAAGGCTTTGAACTCGGCCTTGTAGAGGCTCACTGTGCCTGAGAATAAAAGGGAGTGTAGCATGGTCTTATCTTCTGGTTTCGGTGTAGCTCGACCCAAAGTCTATTTTCATCTGACCATGTGACTGTAGACCACGTTTTGAGCTATTTTCATTGCTTTAATACTATTAAATGATGAACTCTTGACACCTACAGTGTTTTTCCAGTTCACCTAAAACAGGAGTTTGCTTCTTTCTCACGTTCATGTAGCTTCTTGAACAGATAACCAGACTCACAGCGGCCTTACTCTTGGTGCTGGGCCAGCTAGCTCTTCTTTAATTCTCCTTCGCCATTAGACTTCATTCAACTATGCCACACTTCAAGCCCTTTCCATTCTCAGGGTGTTAAGTTTGCTAAAGTGCATTTTGGAACATCCAGATTCTATACATTCCTATGAATATACATTGGCGCATCGCTTGCAGTCTATTTACCACGTAGCCAGCCACATGATTACTTTCTCTACTTGCGTTTCAGCATCTGTACATTTGTAAACTGAGTTGCATTATATCTTCGGTGCTTCTTCGCACAAGCAATCTTCATTTTGATCCCAAAATATTTGCTTCTCTTCGATATTTCATCCTCAGATTCTCCATAATATCTATATTCTCTATCCATTTGTATCTTCTTTGGGTGCGTCAGCTCTTCTTCGTATGACGTCACCAGTCTTCTTTCTTGCTCATTTTCAAACTTCTTCCAGGACTTTCTCCAGAAGACCATTATTTCTTTGTGCATGCATTTAGGGTTTTCTCAATGGATACCTTGTCTCGAGAATTCTTTGCAGTATAGGCACCCTTACTGGTACTGCACATGTTGTCGTTTCCGGTTCCCAACATATAGGCAACATAGGGGCAGAACTTCTTAGTAGAGGTACTTGGCTCCTCCTCTACAATCTTGTCTTTGATGTCTGAACTAGATTGTTGTGCCACATGTGCTCAATTCAGTTCAGTGTTCAAATGTGCACTTTTATTGTTCAGATTTAAAGTTTTATTCAGTTAAAAATTCAATGTGCACCATTTTCTCTCAATGGTTAAGTTTCCCTTTAGTTCAGTATTTAATAAGCATTTGATTGTTCCAAGTTAAGTTTATCTTTAGTTTGGTATTCACTAAACACATAGTTCTTTCCATAGTGCAGACCGGTATTCCCTCACGGTCTTGTTTGCGCTCCCCAGAGCCTCTATGCCCTCCCGACACTCACCGGCCTTCTCTGCATTACTGGCGTGAGCCCAGCTTGCCTGACTTTTGTTTCTCTCCACAGACCGGTAGCTTCAGTGCCTCGGTCGGCATTGTTGCCGAGAATTCTCATTCTATGGCTAATTTCCCTCACCTAGTGAGTCCCCCAGCAGCTTTGCTGGATTTCAGGAGGTTATATTTTCCACTTGGTAAGAGTGTGAGCCTTTTTCCCACTCTTACATGTGTTTTGCCATGTGTATTTTTACTGTTTGTGTGATCTTGGGCTCTGGAGCACACCACTCCATGAGACCCACTTTTTGTGTGTGTTACACAGCACCTTCAGTGCAGTGACACAGGGTTGTCTTTTAGACTTCCCACTGACTCAATTTTTCTGGGGCTGACTACTGTCCCCCAGAAACATGTAAAGTTGCCATTAACTTTATATAGTCACTTTAAAACTACAGACCCAGTACACCCCATGTTACATGGAGTATTGAAAGGGTTAGTTCCTACCCCTTTTTTGTCTGTGCCTCTCTGAGCTTTGTTTTGCTCTTTTAACATTTAGACTTGGCTGGTGGCAGTGGTATCTACCCTTACTTTTTACTGCGATTATACTACATAAACGTGGTATTGTTCCAGGCTATTGTGGTAGCCTTGAACTTAAACCCGCTTGCCCAAATACTTTTTATTTCGGCTCCAGTCGGGTTTAGTCGCCATTTCTTTTTGTTAAAGTCCTTCTTGTGTTTTAGTTTGCGCGGCAAACCAGGTTTGCCTTCTTTGTTCGCCGTCTTTTGGCAGGCTTCAACAGAGAAGCCCTCCTCTTGGCGCCTGGGTGTCTAGGTGGGTTGAATGTGAGGGAAAGGTGTAGTCACCCCCTGCACAGTTTCTCCATGGAGACCTAGGTCGCACTTTGTGTTGATTGGCTGAGGTGGTTGTCCGGGCTGGACAACCCCCCTGCTTTGTGATTGACAGCCAGGCTGTGTGAATGGGGGATTTTCGCATAAAAGGCAGGACTCTTGGGCTGGAAGTCAGAGTCGCCACTGGAACTGCAAGAAACTGAAGAGAAGCGGAGAAGAAGATGGCTGCTGCAACCCAGAGTCCCGGTGAAGCCCTGCTGCAGTCCTGAGCTATCTACCCTTCAACAACCAGAGAAGATCCAGTCCGGAGTCTTCTTCCCTTGAGCCTGGTGGGGTCAACCAGCTCATCTTCCACAGCCAGAGGATCCTCTTCGTAGTCGAAATCGCTGCACACTGCTGTAGTGGTCCGGATAGCCATCTGAAGAGCCTCTCCTGTTTTAAAGGAGCGCACCTTTTATTCACTGTTGCTGCTGCTGGCCTCATCCCTGGGTAGTGCACATCACTCCAGACGTCTTCCTTCTTGTCCCCATGACTGAAGCTCCAGTAACCGTGGGTCTGCAGGAAACTACCAGAAACAACTGCCGTGGCACCAGCTTCTTCAAAGAATAAAGTACTGTGTCCGACTTCGAGGAACTAGGGTGAACCCTTTTCTCCTCCCTAAATGCTTGACCTTTTCTTCCTTCCCTCTTATAACTTTTGCTTCCTCTTTTGACAATATCCAAGTACTCCTGGCAACCTTGAATCATGAACTGTCTGACTGTGTGATCCTCGACAACAGGAACCCTGTTCCACTTGACACTGGCGCAGGGCTATTGACTTTTATCTTCTTGTTAGAAAGTGTTTTCTGATTCTGTCTGCCATGACAAAAGTATTGCCTATGATTTTTATCCCCAACTCTCTTGTGTTAACTCAGGTGCTAAGTGTGTTTTAACTCCGGTAACATTTCTTCCCGCGGGTACACGTATCTTTAGTAAGACCGAACTGTCATTCCTGTCAAAAAGTGATCGCATATGTATTCCTGGTAATGTCTTTTGTTGCATAACACCGGTCTGTCAAATCCTAAGGTACTTACCTTGAGTTGTTCTGCATAAGGGGAATTGGTTGTGTGTAGAGTATTTGAAGTGTGGTCTTAATTTAATAAAAGTGAAGTGTTTTGTGAACAGATGGTTTAAAATAAATGTACTTTTACTTTTTAACCAAAAACCTTGAGTCAGTGTTTGCTTGAGTCACAGTAATTGTAGTCCTTTGTGTAATCTCTACTACTGCTCATTTGCTCTTGAGATAAGTCTGGCTGCTCTGCTACTTCTACCACTTTAACAGTGTAGTACAGGCTTGTACCAAAGGTGAACTTGTATTACCACTTGTAGTCTTAACTCTGTGCAGTGGTCCCTAAGGGCACTGCATAGGATTCTGCCTAACAGGCATGCAGGCGCATCCTTTCTGCTGTGGCTACAGGGCAGCTCCTGTTGCGCTCTCAGGGTTCTGGGAGCTCCCAGGCTTGGGGAAGTCACATGGCCCATCGGTTTCGGCCAAAATGACCGCACCTAAAGAACCGACCTTACAAAAAGTCCTAAAATGCATACCACCAAAAGTTCGAACACCAAAAGTTCGAACGTTTTGTGGTATACATTTTAGGTAGACAAAAAAAGAGACGGCGGGGGCGTCCCCCGAAACACCCCGCTCACCATACTATACAGTATAGTGAGCGGGGGATGCAGGGGACAGCCCCGCAGCTGTCTGAAAAAATAAATACAATTATTTAAATGAAAAAAGGCTACAGGGATGTCCACCGCAACACCCCGCTCACCATACTGTACAGTGTACGAACATTTTGTATTGCGTACATTTCCCATGCAGATATTTTGCATGCAGTGATTTTCGTCGCAGGAAAATCACGTAGATCCGGCCCATCTGCATAGGGTGCCCCAAATCTACTGGGTGTCTTTCTGGCGTTCTGGCTTGTGCTGCTCCAGTCCCACCACGGCTGCCTCCTCACCCGCTGCTCACTGTGTCACACTCCTTCTCTCTTTCTCTGTCTGACTGTTCTCAATTTATACACCTACAGCCGCTTGACAGATTGCAGTTGTGGCTGACAAATTAGCCCTGCTTGACCACAATCAGAGGGACATGCCTGACCCTCACAACTCTTAGTAGTAATCTTCCTCGTCTCAGTACCTGCTCTTACTGGTCTCTTCTTTGTCCCAGTAATGTCAAGTGCTACATGTGGAAGATTGAGGGGAACTAGCTTATAATAGCCCATACAAGCTGGGGGAGGGTTAGGTTGGTTGTCACTAGGAAAAGGGGATACCATTTCTCACCCAAGGGAACTCCACTCCCCATCCTCAAGGGAACGTCACCCAGGTGATCATCCTCCCTCGCTTCTCCAGCCCCAGGGTCAAGATCCAATAGCAACGGCCTTTCCCTGGCCACATGCGTAGAGGATCCAAGGGGAGAAGGAGTGAGAATACCGGCAGGTTTCTCACAGGTGCCCAATGAAAAACCAATATATTCTTTTGGGGGTGTGGTACGACAAATGAAAGGGAACATTTTAGACTGAGCACAATTGAAAGCTAAAACAGAGTCAGCACTATATTTGGAGATTTAAGGCACCTACTTCAGCTTGACTATCAGGGCAAGATCACTGAGCGCTTCAGCAGAATCAACCCGCTCAAGGAGAGTGAACCGCACCAGCCCAATGCTGATGCAAGTCAGGTCCAGAGCCCCCAGCGGGGCTCATTCATCAGGAACATTGGACTCACCTTTGTGGAAGCCACAAATTGGGACACTGAGTGTTGGGGGCCGCCATTGTCGGAGACCGGCAGACCCACATATGTAAAAAGGGCAGGGATTAAGACCCGTTTTTAATGTTTCTTTGATTATAACACCTTCGCTTGGGAAAGCAAAGTCAGAGGTTGGCCCGGGAAACCAGCTGTGGCGCAGGGCAATGGACGGGAAAGGGGAAGAAAGAAAGGGTGGACAGGAAATAGGTAGGTGTGGGTTGCTCAGGTGAGGTGAAGTGAGAAGCAGGAGGACCAAGAGACCACGCGGAGGAAGGACTGAGCAGAGGAGCGTGGAGAATTGCTGAAAGAGTGTGCAAGGTGAGGTATTGGTTGTGTGGGTAGGGGAGTAGTACAAGTGTGGGAAGGGGAGTAGTATTAGTGTGGAGAGGGGAGAAGTAGTAGTGTAGAGATGGGAATAGTAATAATGTGGAGAGGGGAGTAGTAGGAGTATGGAGTAGTAGTGTGGAGAGAGGAGTAGTAGTGTGGCAGAGAGGGATTGGCAGGGCTAAGATCTGAGGTTGGAGGCAGGTAATAGAGAGAGGAACATCGGAGGGGCAGAGCAGGAATGATCAGGGAGAGCAAGGAGAGACAGTAGGTGGGGTAGGAGAGAGGAGAATTGAAGGATGACAGGGAGAGTGATATATAGGTCTTGAGAGAGGAACATTAGGGTGTGAAAGGATCAGATCAAGTGGGGTCTGAGTGTCCGAGAGGCAAAAACGCAATACCTTCATCATATTGGGGAATTTAGTACAGGGACCATTAGATTGTTCCCTCAGGGAGTCTTAGATAGATGCCTGTAGGTCATCACACTTAGACAGTTTGGTGGATAGTAGGGATTACCAATCTCTAGCTACAATCCCAGGGTTGAGGCATGCCTGGGTTAGGGAGGGAATGCCTGTCTGTAAACAAGAGGGGGACTGTCCTTAGAGAGATCCTGGACTATTAAATCCATAAAAACCCTTAAACAGTATTTGAGAGTTGGTGGGTTCTTAAGACTGTCTGTGACACTAGCTAATGGTTTGCCTGGTATATCTGCCTCTGTCACGCCCCTGCCAGTCCGCAGGTCCCACTGGCGTCTTTGGAATGCTTGGCGCTGGCGCCGCCATTAGAATGTTCCGTTTTAACCCTCTTACTTCCTGGTTAACAGTCTAGTCTTTTCTGATCTGTCTTGTATTCCTATTTAGCCCCGCCTCTGTTTCCGGTCCGGCGCGTTGCAACTTTGCCTTTCGGTTGGTTGCTGTGCTCCGCTCTGCTTCCTACTACATTGTTTCCTCTTGCCTTTCTCCCGGGACTAAGCCCTTCTCGCTCTTTCCCGTTCTCTGTGGACTCTGTGGCGGTTTTCCCTTTCCGCTCGCTCCTCCATTTCCTCCCTTCTCTTCTCCACCTTGATCCCTCACACCCTTTCTCTCCATCTCGGCTTTCCCTGTTACTGCCTTTCCGTTTCCCTCTTCTCTCTGTTGTCTGGTTCACCAGTTTCTCTGTAGCGTTCCCGCTCCTCGGGCCGCGCTGCAGGGTTGAAGTCTGAGTGCCTTCCTTAACTTGTTTTTTACTCCACGCTGCTGTTCCAGATTCGCCCATCTGCTACACTCCCCAGGCTTCTTCGTCTTCAGTGTACTCTCAGCTGCATCCACGCCTCTCGGGTCATTCCGTCCTGGGACACCTTGCCACTCCATCCATCCCATCGATCATCAGAACCGGAACGAATCCTGCCTACCGGTATCACACTGATACAGATCCGCTAGAAGAGGTTTTTTTTAAGCTGTTGCTTTTTTTCCTCTTCTTGTGGTCTCTGCGGGGGAGGGGTCCCCGGTTTCCCTGTTTATCAGGGAATCAGGGTGGCTTCCTAGCACGGAAGACCATTCCTCTTCACAAAAAAAAAAGAAGACCAAAAGAAAGCCCCGTCAACGCGGAAGCTCCTTCGAAGAAACAGGTGAGGAGGAAAGGGAGGTGGACTTGGGACATAACTGATATACAGTCGGTTACAGCTGAGTTTGACAGTTTGCAACGCCAAAAAGACCAGATCATGGCATCTCCAGAACAAGTCCAGGAACTCCTTTCCGCAGTCCACAACTTGACTCAAGAATTACAGGCTGTCAAGGCCGAGAACACTGCCCTTAGACAGAAAGTCGATTGCTATGAACAGTCTCGCAGCGATTTACCCCCATGCCGCTGTCTTGTGGCAAATACGATGGGTCTCCCCATAAATTCAAGGAATTCATGGAAGCATACATAATCCACTTTACATTTACACCCCAGACATATGCCACGGATCAGGCCCGCATTGGGTTTCTGGTCTCTAACTTAACTGGGAATGCTTTATCCTGGGCAGCCCCTCTTGTGACTAGTGATAGTCCATTATTGCAGGATTATTCCGGATTCACAGCCCAGTTTAAGACGGCCTTCGAAAGACAGGAAACGGCTGTGGTCGCCAGTGAGCAACTCTTGGATATACGTCAATGTAATTCTGATTTGCTGTCCTATATTTCACGTTTCAAAAGGGTGGCTGCTGACGCAGGTTGGCAAGAAAACGCACAATTCACCATTTTTCGTCGGGGGACCAAGAGAGGACGTAAAGGACGAACTAGCAAGGGTTACAAGGCCAGCTACACTTAGTGACCTTTGGTCCACAGTTCTCCAGTTGGACTTCCATCTATCTGAAAGGCGTTCGGAGCGCCGAAAGAACTGGGGATTTCCTATTCCATTGGAACCTAGCGCGTCCACCTCCACTCCCACCTGTCAAAGTAAGGAAGAACCTATGCAAATTGGGACAACCAGAGGACCACTTTCTCTGGAAGAACGCAAACGGTGCAGGGACAACAATCTGTGCATGTATTGTGGGTCGAATCAACATATCCAGAGGGATTGCCCTGATGTGCCTCCCCGACGGTCGGGAAACGCCACCCCTCGGAACTAGTAGGGACAAGTTACCGAGGGGGTTTCCCAAGTCCCTATGTGTCGCTGTCTATCTCTCCAGCCTACAACACCGAGGATAACCGGCTCATGGTAATAGCGGTCCAGTTGTGTCTCCCAAGTCAGACCTGTGAGGTGTTGGCCCTGTTGGACTATGGGGCCGCTGGATGCTTTATGGACATTGTGTGGGCAGACAAGACCGGCATTGGTAGGCTGGAAAAAGAGGAAGATCAAAAGGTGGAGGGAGTCGACGGAAAGCTGCTGAGTTCTGGTCTCATCACCCATACCACCTCCTCACTGGTTATGAAGATTCTCCACCCCACCAAGTCAATTCAATTTGACCTTATCAGAGCGGCTCACTTCCCCGTTATCCTTGGAGTATCATGGCTAAGAAAGCACAATCTACCTATTGACTGGAAGAGGAACCAGCTTTCGTTCTCTTCTGAGTTTTGTCGGCAATCCTGTTCCTCAATTAAACAACAAGCCACGGTCCACACCCTTCCAGATCCTTCCATAACGAGGGAGGTTTTGAAGATTAACAATATACCCAAAGAGTTTGGTCAATACCAGAAGGTATTTCAGGATGGGGCCCCTCAAGGTTTATCTCCCCATAGGCCGGAGGATTGTGCCATTAATCTGACACCAGATGCCATTGTTCCTTTCGGGCGCATGTTCTCCCTGTCCTTACGGGAGAAAGGGGTGCTTAAAGAATACCTGGATTCTAATCTCCAACACGGCCTCATCCGTCATTCCCACTCTCCTGCCGGGGCATCCCTGTTTTTCGTTCCCAAAAAAAGGGATCGAGCGAACTGAGGCCTTGCATAGACTATAGGGGACTTAATCATGTTACCTTCAGGGATCGGTATCCCATGCCCCTAATCAAAGACATCCTGGAGGCTGTACAAGGAGCCAAGATATTCTCCAAGATTGACCTCAGAAGAGCTTACCATCTTCTACGTATACACACCGGAGATGAGTGGAAGACGGCGTTCCGCACACCATTCGGTCACTTTGAGTATTGTGTGATGCCGTTTGGTTTAGTGAATGCTCCTTCGGTGTTTCAACGTTTTATGGACCGCACATTTTCGGATCTCCTGTTCCATTGTACCATCATCTACCTAGATGACATCTTGTTTTTTTCCAAGGATACTCAATTACATACTACTCATCTTCACCAAGTACTACAAAGACTACAGGATAATCATTTAAAGGCCAACCCCGACAAATATGTCTTCTGAGTTTCTGAAGTCCCCTACCTTGGATTCATCCTATCTCCGGAAGGCATAAGGATGGATCCCTCCAAAGTCGATGCCATTCTACATTGGCCCACACCTGGATCCATCAAAGAAGTGCAGAGGTTTCTGGGGCTTGCGAATTTTTATCGCAAATTCATCTTGGGCTTCTCTGACAGAGTACAACCCATCACGCGGTTGTTGAAGAAATCCTCATCCCCTTTTTCCTGGACCACAGAGGCCGATCAGGCCTTCCAGCTTTTGAAGACAGATGTCTGCACTGCTCCCATACTCCGTCAACCTGACCAAAATGCGAAGTTTATTGTTGAGACAGATGCCTCAGCCGCTGCCCTAGGGGCAGTTCTTCTCCAGGAGCAGGACGGTGCAGAGCATCCCATCGCATACTTGTCTAAGACCTTGAACGACAGCCAGACCCATTACTCTGTAATCGAAAAAGAACTGTTGGCCATGAAATCGGCTTGCGAAGAATGGCGTCACCTGTTGTGGGGGAGTCTCTATCCCTTTGAAATTAGAACAGACCACAAGAACCTCAAAGCCATACAGAGTATGGAATGCGTCAACTCCCGACAAGCCCGGTGGGCCCATTTCTTCGCTCAATATGATTTCACCCTGACATACTTACCTGGTTCCAAGAATATCCTTGCGGATGCCCTCTCAAGAAAGCCTTACCCTGGCGCATCTCATTTGGAAACACCCAGTCTCATGTTTCCTGATACCAGAGCCATCTATACCATCGACTCCTTGGAGAAGGTCCACAGTGCCTCGTCCTCTTCGGAAATTCCATCTATGTATTCTAAAGACTTGGTGTTCAAGGATGGTTTACCTTTCCACAAGCAACGCTTGTTCCTACCCAACTCCCAGACGCGGCGCACCGCGTTACGATGGTGTCACGATGACCCAGTGGCAGGACACAGGGGAGTAAAGAACACCCTGGATTTGGTGAGTCATCAGTTCTGGTGGCCGGGGATGGCGAAGGAAGTGACAAAATATGTACATTCCTGTCCTGTTTGCTGTCGCTCAAAATACTGCACTCAAAAATCTATTGGATATTTACAACAGGAAGAGGTGCCCAAGAGGCCTTGGAGCATTATATCGACCGACTTCATAGTGGAACCGCCTTCAGAGGGATGCTCTTGCATTATGGTGACGGTGGACTGCTTCACCAAGATGGCTCATTTTTCACCACTGGCAAGTTTACCCACTGCAGCGGAAATGGCGACAGTGTTTGCCCGGGACATCTTTCGGTTACATAGCACTCCGGATAAGATAATCTCCGACAGGGGCACCCAATATTCATCCCATTTTTGGAAAGAATTGTGCAAAAGATTAGGCATAGAGAGGGCCATGTCATCTGGTTTCCACCCCCAAACCAATGGACAGACGGAGAGGACTAATGCATCTCTAGAACAATATCCCCGATGCTTCATCAATTCGCAGCAAGACAACTGGGTGAGCCTGTTACCCACGGCAGAGTTCGCCTATAACAATGCTACTCACAGTCATACCAAACTCAGTAATTTTTTCTGTTCTTATGGCTACCATCCCAACTTTATTCTTTTGTCTTTTTCTACTCCCTCTCCTATCCCTTCTGTTGACCAGGTGCTATCTACTGTTACAGAGTCACACACATTTGCCGTGGAGAGTTTGCGCGCAATTGGCCTTCGCGACCGCACTCAGTGCAATCGTAAACGCCTACCTTCTCCTGATTGGCAAAAGGGTACCAAAGTATGGTTGGCAACCAAGTATCTACCCCGGTGGTTACGCCCATCTAAGCTCTCCCCCCGATACCTGGGTCCTTTTGTCATCACCCACCGGATAAACCCTGTTGCCTTCCGCCTTCAATTGCCTCGCCACATGCGTCGGCTTCACCCAGTGTTTCATTCATCACTATTGAAGGAATACTGCAAGGACCCGTTTGGTCGCCCATTATCCCGCACTTTGGTTCCTTCTGCCGTTCCTCCAGCGGAGTATGAGGTGGCTTCCATCCGAGACTCCCGTTATAGAAGGGGTCGGTTGGAATACCTGGTCCACTGGAAAGGTTATCCTCGCTCTGAGGATTAATTGGAGCCAGTTTCTTTTGTACATGCCCCTACTTTGGTGCAAAGATTCCATCGTCTTTTTCCTGGCAAACCGGGTGGGGTATCCCTTGGGAGGGGGCATACTGTCACGCCGTCGCCAGTCCGCAGGTCCCACTGGCATCTTTGGAATGCTTGGCGCTGGCGCCGCCATTAGAATGCTCCGTTTTAACTCTCTTACTTCCTGGTTAACGGTCTAGTCTTTTCTGATCTGTCTTGTATTCCTATTTAGCCCAGCCTCCATTTCCGGTCCGGCACATTACAACTTTGCCTTTCGGTTGGTTGCCGTGCTCCGCTCTGCTTCCTACTACATTGTTTCCTCTTGCCTTTCTCCCGGGACTGAGTCCTTCTTGCTCTTTCCCGTTCTCTGTGGACTCTGCAGCGGTTTTCCCTTTCCACTCGCTCCTCCATTTCCTCCCTTCTCTTCTCCTCCTTGATCCCTCACACCCTTTCTCTCCATCTCGGCTTTCCCTGTTACTGCCTTTCTGTTTCCCTCTTCTCTCCGTTGTCTGTAGCGTTCCCGCTCCTCGGGCCGCGCTGCAGGGTGAAGTCCGAGTGCCTTCCTTAACGGGTTGTTTACTCCACGCTGCTGTTCCAGATTCGCCCGTCTGCTACACTCCCCAGGCTTCCTCATCTTCAGTGTACTCTCAGCTGCATCCACGCCTCTCGGGTCATTCCGTCCTGGCACACCTTGCCACTCCATCCATCCCATCGATCATCAGAACCGGAACGAATCCTGCCTACCGGTATCGCACTGATACAGATCCGCTAGAAGAGGTTTTTTTTAAGCTGTTGCTTTTTTTACCTCTTCTTGTAGTCTCTGCGAAGGAGGGGTCCCCGGCTTCCCTGTTTATCAGGGAATCAGGGTGGCTTCCTACCGCGGAAGACCATTCCTCTTCACAAAAAAAAGAAGACCAAAAGAAAGCCCCGTCAACATGGAAGCTCCTCTGAAGAAACAGGTGAGGAGGAAGGGGAGGTGGACTTGGACATAACTGATATAAACCTGGTTACAGTGGAGTTTGACAGCCTCTCCATAGCATTTGGCCATTTGTGGGACTGAGAAATAACATGTCTCTCTGTCGGACAGGGTACCAAAGTGGCCCAATTCTCCCTGATTATCTGGAAGTCATGTAAGTGTTGGATCAAGCGTATATTGGAGTTCTAGGGATTTCAGTCTCAACTCAGAAAGCTCAAGTTCCATATGTATGGCTCTTAATACCCCAAATTTGGTGGACATAGCTATGACTTGTATATATACTTGAAATGCTTGTCATAATATAGTCAATGTGGAAACAAAGCCTACATTTTCTTTTTTTTAAAAAGCTGAATATGCTCATAAATATCTGTCTCAAATGCTGGGTCCAATAAAGTGTCAGGTTTAAACCACTACTGAGTTCAGAGAGGAGCCTCTCCATCCAGTGAAGTATTAAGGGGAGAATGATCATAAAAAGTACAAATAAATATAGTACAGGATCTTACTTGCCTGACTAAAGACCGCGATACTAACTAATAATCAATTTGAGATGCCATATCATGTTCACAGGAATAGCATGTGTACTCTCTCATCAGGATGAAGACCCCCTCAAATATCAATCAAGTCTTTATAATACCATCTTAGAGCATGCAAGCTGATTTGGTCAGCAACCTGCACGTAGTACTGGTGCAGTCCAAAGTGACATCAAAGACTATGGTTAAATCACCACCCGAGATAATTTGTACATTCAGCCTTTTGTCACATAAGAGGGTGAACACACCACAGGACTGTGTTGAGTAATTAGTGTAGCATTTATGTGTGCCCCATTTTTTGCTCAAGTGATACCATACATTAACAAAACAAAGATAAAGGTGCCATCTATACAGTAAAAGAGTGTATATACAGAGTTAAGTGTATTTTAAACAGTTTCCCGTATAAGCTTTCCCACCCCCAACCGCAACCTCAATCATAACAAACTTAAATCAAAACCAGGAAAACCAAACTTTAAGTAATTCTGCAAACTCACTAATCAGTGCTGATTGAAGTGCGCATGCACCACTTCCTGTGATGAAGTTTCTCTTGGTGTTACTATCTCGGATCCACTAAACACAGACAAAATTAGAAACCTATCACGGTAATGTTTCCTATCCAGTTACCACCTGTTCCAAGCATCAGAAAATAGTAAAAGATCATTGGCCAGTGGTTCGTTGGGTGAAAGTCGGATAGATTTCAGCAGTGCTTAATTTGTAGGAAAATTCTTGTCAAGGCCCAGATATTAGTAGTTACCCACCATTGCTCCCACCACTGACAGCTGCTCCCCACAGTGTCAACATATTTGGGGTTAAACTACAGCTTGCACATGCTCAGGTGGGTACTTCAAAATCAATATGAGTTTGAGACAATAAGTGCTAGGGCTCAGAAATAAGTGCCAGGGCTGAGCCTTAGCAAACACACAGACAAATGAAACCCTGGTTTTCAGACATAGGAATACTCTCTGTGATAAAGATAACTGCTTCCTAATGGACTTACAAAAATATATGTTTTGCCTATGTGATCAATACTGCGAAATCCTCACAGAATCCCTGCCTAAAGTCTCCTCCCAGGTGACCAGGGGAAGGCAGTCACTACCTGATCCTAACCCTAAGGTTGGTATTAGCCAGGTGGATCATCTGGGAGGCGAAGTCTCCAAGATGATTCCGTTAAGAGAGATGCAGTATTTGTATTCTCAGAAAGTGAGATTCCTATATCACCAGAATATTTAAAGGCTTGTTGTCGGAGTCAGACTTCCCTTCACAGAGATATCCACATTGAGGGTAGAAAAAACTCTTGTGACTGGCAAAGAAATAATATATGTGGAAATCAGAACATTAATACCCTGACTTCTGATAAATATAATTATACCTTAAACTGGACCAAACATTAACTCGAACTCGTATAAAAACCCTTCCCTAACGATCCATTTAATAAACAGATTATATACAAAAATGTTGAGGTTTGTATTTCGGAACAAAGAAGTAATAAGAACATTGGGGACTTTAAGTCCCACAATGCCCTAAGAAATGGGACGAGGAAGAGAGACTCAGAGGCACTAAACTGCAAGATGCAGTCTAGTGGTTCTAATGACCTACACCGGAGTGGGACTTTTAAATATATAAACCTCTCTCAGGTGCAGGCCATTGGGACAAAAGGGTGGAGTTACAGAGACCACCCATTGCAGTTGCAGAAGAAGACAAAGTGGAAGAAGAAGGGAGCCGCCGGAGCCGCTGCTATTTGTGAAGTGGATGTCGGTCCTCAGAGGGTCTCCAAGTTTAATAACTTGAATTGGAGTGTTAGACCAGAAAAGTAACCCTAGTATGTTGGCCTGAAACCAATCGCATCATGTGACAAACATCGCGATCTAAGAATCGTCAATGTAACCAAAGGGCGTCCATTTTGTGTAATGTCGGCCATTTGCTTTTTTCCTTTCTGTCAAAACGCTTTGCAAATATATTCCATGCTTCGAACTCACCCACAGTGCGAGGCCACGGCCTGAATGCTGAAATACTAACACAGACAGGAATGTTAAACTGTGTAGAAATAAATTGTTTTTCTCTCTCACTAAGTCCTTGTAGTCGAGCAGAAGCTGCATCTAATCAGCAGACGAGGTGCCGGGTTCTCTTGCAAACGCTGTAGTAAAAGGCAGTTAAAACATGAATTATATTCTTCTAGCAGTGCTTCTTCGTGGAGAATGGTATTTTCTGCTTCAGAACTGTCTGACCCTTAGCTCATGAACCAAGACACACAGCTAAGAACAGGATATCCTTGCTGAGCCAGAGCTCCATAACAGAAAGCTGTCTCTTCTGCCTTTGCTAGAATAACTATGTTTAGGCTGAATGAAGACTTGTAATAACGTGTCATAATTGTCATAATTGTCAATCACTGAACCCTAGCCTGTATGACATGTATCTGGGCAGATTGCCTTCACAAAGATTATTTCTAATGTATATATATTGCTGCTTGAGTGCTGCTCGCTCTCTCTCGCATCTCACAGTGTTTGAGAACACACGTCGTGAGGCGGTGAGACCCAGTTGGCTGACTGAGAATACTTTGAAATAAACCAGACTTGTTTGGAAAACGAACCTCGTGTCTGACGTGTCACTTTAGTATATGGTTATTGTGCCGTAGTTTCCATATGCAGTCTTTATGGCCTAGCAAATATGGCGCCTGAATAGGGCCTGAATAGGGACCCTCCCACTAATGCTCCATTGTATACGTTGAAGTTGAAGAAGGCAAAAACGAGTCGAGGACAAAGCTGTCGAGCCGGGATCGGAAGGTGTTCGGGCGCACCTGTAGAAGTGATGAGAGACTACTCCGCAGATCTGCAAACAGCCGATCCCTGATCGATGAGCAGCGCCCAGAGAGCATCAAGGCGAGGGTCCTGGAACGAGGCAGATTGAGCCAGACACGCAGTCACAACAATTCTTGGTTGCGTCTGTATACAGGCGAATTGCGTCCTGAGTGATGAATTGGTTTATCAGGTGAGTCATGCCCCGATTCTTAAACGTTCTGATATTGGTTGAGTGTTACTCTTGCAAGATCAAAACGCCCAGCGTAAGAAAAGGGTAAGAGTTAACCATGCCTGGGAAATTGTCTTCCTGTTTAGTGAGTTTTTTTCACTGCGGTAGACAATCTTTGGAAACTGGCCAGGTCGCGCCACCCGAACGGTCGCCGGTACATGAAATGTATATTAAGTACGGTATTTGTATTTGTATTTAGTTTATTTATAAAGCGCAGCCAGGCCCTGGGGCATATGGGCGCGTAAGGTAGAGCTGGTTACAGGGGAGCAGTTAAACAGAGTTACGTTACAGTTACAGTTACAGGAGGTTACAGTTACATAAGTGTGCAATCAAAACAATACGGTCGGCCAGGTTCCAAAATGGTTACAGGTAGGAACTGGCATAATAAGCAAGTGCATGTGCAGAAGTTAAGCTGTCAGGAGTCCGTGTTATGGAGCCAACACTTCGTGCTATGTTTGAACCGGTTGAATGAAGGTTCTGCGCGTAGATGTGGGGGGATGGTGTTCCATAGTTTGGAAGCTTGTACTGGGAAGCTAGCTCCACCCGAGTTGAGGAGTTTAAATCTTGGTATGGTCAAGGTGTTAGTTTGGGCTGCTCTAAGAGGTCTCAAGGCGGAGTGTGGTGTGAAGTGGTTAGTGAGGTATGCTGGAGCAAGGTTAGCCCTGACTTTGTGTGTGAGGGCAAGCGTTTTCAGTGATATTCTGTGCTTGACAGGGAGCCAGCGTAGGTTACGTCTGGTCTCAGATATGTGTGCTTTTTTGGGGATGTTCAGGGCAGCTCTGATTGCATTGTTTTGGACTACTTGTAGTTTATTCATATTTTTATGGCTGGTGCCCAAGTAAAGGGCGTTGCAGTAGTCTATTTTGGAGAGGACTAGAGCTCTCGCTAGAGTGATACAGTTAGGTGCGGAGATGAATGGTCTGCATGCAGTGATAAGCTTGCAGGTGTAGGCAGCTGATGACGCTACTGCGTTAGTTTGTTTAGAGAGGGATAAGGTAGCATCGATGTAAATACCAAGAGTTTTAGTGTTATTAGAGACTGAGATGAGATTGCCATCTATGGTAAATGCTTTGAATGAAGGATTGAGGTTTTTAAGTTTGGCATGAGTGCCCAAGATAATCAGCTCGGTTTTATCGTCATTAAGACACAAGCCATGGAGTGCCATCCATGCTTGTATAACGGATTAGATTTCATTGAGGGTCGTGCTGTCTATTTCGTAGTCACCCGTGATAGGAAAGAGTATCTGGGTGTCGTCCGCGTAGTTGGTATACGTGACACCCAGATAGTCTAGGATATCGAAAAGGGGTTTCGTGAATATATTATAAAGTGTCGGGGACACGCATGAGCCTTGCGGGACACCACAAGGTACTTGGGCCGGCTCGGCGGAATCTGTGGGAGAGAAGACCCTCATAGTTCTGTTCGCCAGGAAGGAGCTGATCCATCCGGTATAGGGGCAATAGTGTTTAATGCGATTTGGCATAGGCAGACCAGAGGTGTGTCAGACCTTCAGTGGCCTAATAATAGGAGCTTTGAATTGGCACGTATAGAACACCTAGAATCAGTATTACTACAAAAGAAGGCCCGACCCGCAGCATTCGACGTTGTAAGAGACTGGAGGAAGGAAGCTAATCTCTAATTGAGAAGTAGGGAGAAACACGCGTGCAGACATAAAACGAATGTAGAAAAAGTGCTATAGCATGACCAACATCACCAGACAGAAGCCATTAGGAACATGGACAGGGCTTTCCAATTACATGTACAGAAAATATATCCTCAGCAAGATTTGCATACATCAGATGAACTAATAAACAAAATATTAAATGAGTGAAGAAATGAACATCAAAGTACTGACCCGCTGATTTAATGACAATTTATAAAAGAGCATTTTCGCCTGAAACTGGAACGACTGTTTTTTACTTGATTTAGCTTTGTTGCTTAATAGACGAACAAATTTAGAATCACTTAGTTTGCAACAACCCACGAGGGAGGTGCCCTCACGTTTGTCCCAAAAGTAGAAGTTGCTGCCTCTGGAGGAACTCCAGCGCGAAAGATAGAAGCTCATTATATCGCACAGTTTGTACATGTCCCTTTTTTCGAGGCAAGAGGTAAATACTATAAAGCAGACAATCCCTAATATTAGGAAGAACCCGTCAGGATTTTATAAGGAAATTGAATCTGTTCTGAATTAATCTGTTTTTACATAGAGTGACATTGATTTATTGTTTCCCGTGATTCTTCCTGTAGACATATGGAAACAGGTTAGAAATATAAATGATGCGCTGATGTTAGGTGATACATGGGAGAATTTGACTAGAATTGATAGTGAGAGAAAGGCTGGAGAAAAGCCACTGCAAGTAATGTTGGCTCTACCATCGTGAATAGTAGAGAAATTGAAAACTTTGGTGCCCGAAAAGAGAATAGTTTGGGATAAATTGACTGCTTGTTTGCAGGGCAAAGAGGAAGGAGCGAAGGATTATTTGAATCGATTTGAAGAAGTATTTGCAGATTTTAGTGGTCAAGATCTAAGTACTGAACATGCGAAGAGATTGTTTGTTGATACATTTTTGCGAGGGTTGCTATCGAAAATTCAAAGTCTAATAATGACATCTGAAAGTGCATGGCAAGCAAAAACACAAAGTGAAGTATTAAATATTGCCCAGAATTATGAGAACAGAGTAAATTCAGAAAAGGATAAGGAACTGAGGGAGAAAGGGAATTTGAAAACAAGAGTACTGTTACAGCAAGTAGCGAACAATAATAGAGGTGATGGGAACGCACCGCCCAGAGTCCAATTTTCATTAGCGTCCAATATGCAAGGAGGTCCAATAAGGTTTAATCAATGTACCTGTTGTAGACAAGAAGGCCATTGGTGAGCACAGTGCCCACATATACAGAATAGAAATGGGACTTTTCCTAGAAGACAGAATAGAGGTCGTCTGGGAACACAAGGACAGAATAGAAACCAAAGAGCGCCACAATTTTAGGATAACCAGGGTAATCAGAATCAGAACCAGAATCAGAATCAACAATGAAGCAATACAAATGGTGGGCATATTTTTGACAATCAGTCCAATGCATATTACTCTGACGACTTTACATATGATAATGTACTGTTCTACTAGGACAGCCCGAGACAGGGGTTGGAACCAGTATCTATTCCCGTAGACCAGAAAGGACCCTACGTAGAAATGAAGGTTGGGAATAGGGAGCACATTTTTTTAGTGGACACAGGTGCACAAAAATGTTCAATTGACCATCAGTGGATTCCAGAAATACCACTGTCAGGGTGTTAGGCAGAAACCTGTGCAGTTCCCTTAGGGACCACTGCAAAAGGCTTATGACTACAGGTGTTGGCAGTAAACCCAATTGGTAGCAGTCTGTACCACCAGATTTACCTGGTAGCTGTGGCTGAGCAGCCAGACTTCTCTCAAGAAGAGTTAGACAGTATATAGAGTATACAAGATAGGTACCAAAATACAGTAGCACAAGCAAACACTGACCAGAGCTTTGGTATCAAAGTATATAATTATTTATTTAAAGACACACTTATAGAAACACTCCAGCACTATTATTGTAAGCAAGTTCAAAACACAGTCACTATTAATATATATACATCCCTTATTCCTTATCAGACAAGTCTTAGTTAACACCACTTATTCTCAGACAGAGGTGAGCGCTTAACTGAAGATGGCACTCCAATAAGTTATCAAAAAAGGGAGGGAAAGGGCAGAAATTAGAAAAGCACACAGCACTAATACTTTAGAAGCACCCAGCAAGGCAGGAAAGTCAAAGTCTACTTGTGAGCAAAAAGTTCAGAGGCCAGGCTCCCTCTTGGAGAGAGCAGATCACCAATGCGCCCAAGATCACAATTTTAAGAGGCTTGAAAAAGGCTTGCAGAGAGTTCAAAAAGGAATTAGTTCAGCTCAGAAAAGTTCAGTTAGCCAGCCTAGGGTCAGCCCAGGTAGTAAGTCGAGGATTTAATAGACACCCCGTACAGACCGTTGCAAGGGAGGCTAGGCGGACACAGTACCTTTAAAATGGAGAGGATCCTCCAGCGGGGGCAGTTGTTCCTGGCAGTGGGTGCAAGTCGCGGCGTCGTCCAGAGGAAGAGAAGATCTCGACGTGGAGGAGAGCTGAAGGTCGTTGCACTGCCAGGGAAGAAACCAGCCGCGGAGTTCTCCGGTTTAAATGGTACTACCCTTTTATTTGCGGTAGTGGTAAATCGTGGTATCCCGGTTGCCAGGGTGCTTGGCACAGGCACGGCGGCCACGAGATGATCCGGGAAGGCGAAAAGGCGGGCAAACTGGTTATCCCCACCAGTCAAAGGAAGAAGACTCTTCGGATGAAGATCTTCTCTGTCGTCGGGAAAAGTGGTGAGACGGTTCAGCAGGGCTCCACCGATGGTGTCGTCATTGCAGGTCGGCTCAGCGGCTCCCTCTTCGGATTCTTTAGGTCATGTGGTGACTTCTGAAGTTCCAGTCCCCAAAGCCCTGCTTTTATGCAGAAAACCCCCATTCATCAGTCCTAGCTGTCACTCAAACATGCTAAGTGGTGAGCCGGGCGGCTCACCACTGGGCCAATCACACATGAGTGTGACTTGAGTTGCCTAAACCCCCCCCCCCCACACATCCTGCAGACCCAGACAGAGTGGCACCACTTTTGGAGGCTTCTTTGTAGAAGCCCGCCAAAAAGTGGAAGAAAGGGCTCGACTTGGGTTGGAGTTACAAAGGCGAACACAAACGCCATTTTAAAACCGAGTTCTGGCAAAAAGACCCAACCGGGGAATAAATATTAAATAAATAACCCAGCGGTATCTTTAACATTGCACCAAAAAGTGGTGCGTTTAAAATGAATGGGAAAATCCCATAGAAAATATTCCGGTGGAATATTTTGCGTGGTAACCACTGCCACCAGCCAGATACTCGACGAGGGGGGACTGCACAGTGCCCCCTTGAAAAACAGACCCAGCGGCAATCTAATTACCCCTACCAGTACTTCCACAATATGATGGTTTGTACTGGTTCTGTTCCCAATTTAAGACTAGTAAAGTCAATGGTGACTTTACATGCCCTGGGAGACAGTAGTCAGCCCCAGGGTATGGAGTCTATGTTTGGGAGTCACTATGACACCCCTGTGTTACTGCACTGAGGGTGCTGTGTAACACAGTTACCAAAAACCACATGAAACCCTATGGAGTAAAAAGACCCCATAGCCCATAAAACACATTACAAAGTTAAAGGATATCTCAAATCATGTCTAGGAGTGGGAGAAAAAGAGTCTCACTCTTAGCAGGAGAAAAAAATAAACCCCAAAAATCCAGCAAAGCTGCTGGGGGACTCACTAGGTTTGGGAAATTAGCCTTAACAGAGAATTCTCTCTAACACAGGGCATAAGAATGTCTCAGTAGGGTTCTCAGGTACGCCAGTAATTAGTCCAGTGTCACGACCAGTACCTATAACACTAGGCCCATTCACTGAATCTTGCCCATTTCTTTTGCCGGAAAATTGTGGCGAAAATTTGTTGGGATTAAATTTGCTGAAGAAATTGAATGCGGTCATTTATTGTTCTCCTGATGGAGTGTATTTGACAATCTCGCCACAAAAGACTCCTCTATCGCAATTTGTATCTAAGCCACTACCGACTGAATTTAGTAAAGTATCGGCTTGTATATGGGCAGTGAATGATAATGATGTTGGTTGTTAAAAAGTAGAGCCAGTGAACATTGTTCTGAAAGAAGTTATTACATTTCCGCGTTTTCCGCAATATAAAATTTCGGCTGAGGGAGAAAAAGCGTTGAAATGCATTGTATCAGATTTGATTAAAAGAAATGTAATTGAAGAAACTTCTGGTAGTATTTGCAATAGTCCGATTCTTCCGGTTTACAAGAAAGCAGGTAATGATATACCTTACCGTTTTATAATTGATTTACGCAGAGTAAATAAAGTGGTTGATCCGCAATTTCCATTAGTCCCGGATGTGACTACAATTTTGACTATGATTCCAGCCTCTGCATCGTATTTTAGTGTAGTTGATTTGAAAAACGCGTTTATTAGTATCCCAATGCATCCAGATAGCAGACATTTGTTTGCATTTACTCTAGGAGGACATTCATTTACATTCACACAAATTCAGCAGGGCTACACTGAAAGTCCAAGTATTTACAGTAGAGCTTTGAAGGAACAGCTAGATATGCTTGAACTACCAACAGGCTGCGTACTACTACAGTACATAGATGATCTATTGATAGCAGCAGACACAGAAGATCACGCTTTAACTGTAATGGTACCTTACTCAGTGGATGTTCTTTTAAATAGAACGCAGACGCAACACCTTACATCAGCCAGATTAACAAAGTATGAAATAGTTCTGTTTGCACCACATATCCAAATTATGAGGCGTGGCGCTTTAAATCCAGCCAAGTTAATGCCCCCTCCACATGACAAAGGGGGTGAAAAACAATTCCCCCATGATTGCTTAATGGTTACTGAACAAGAGACAAAAGGAAGAATTGACCTAACTGATACCCCACAGAAAGAGCCAGATGGAGAACTGTTTTGTGACGGTTCTTGTTTTAAATTACCAGATGGCACATCAACTGCTGCTTATGCCATCACTACACTGAAAAGTATTATAGAAAGCAAAAGAATCCCATATAACGCAGCACAGGCTGCAGAAATAATAGCGTTGACAAGAGCATGTCGAATTTCCGCAAACCTCAATGTAAACATATATAATGACAGTCAATATGCCTTTGGGGTGGTACACAATTTTGGTCGATTATGGGCTGAAATAGGTTTCCTGACATCACACAGGACCAAAATCCAACATGGCAATTTGATAGTGAAACTGTTGTCAGCACTTGCGCTTCCCAAGCGATTAGCGATAATGAAATGTGAAGCACATAAAAAAATAACATGTAATGTTGGAAAGGGAAACGCATTTGCAGACAAAATTGCGAAACAAACTGCCACTGATTTACACACAAAAATGTATGTCGAAAAATTAGAAGAAGTACCCTGCGTGATAAGAGAATGGAATTGCAACAGTTAAGGAAATGCAAGCAGAAGCTACTGTAGATGAAATAAAAAACTGGTCTGAGGGTCCAGCAGAATTAGATTCTGAAGGTTGTTTGGGTGGACAAGAAAAATAACCGATGGATGTTACCAAATGCCTATGTGATGGCTATGGTTACCATGGCCCACAGTCCAACACACATATGTGCTAGAAAAATGATTCAACATCTGGATTCTGTATGGCAGAATCCACACATTAGAAAAACTGCTGAAAGATTGGTTCAGAATTGTATGACTTGTTCACAACATAACATTGGAAAGGGATCAATGACGCCAGTAGGAAGTTTTGGCCCACCGTCCATGCCATTTGAAGTCATCCATTTTGATTTCATAGAAATGGAGAGGTGCCAAAACTATAAGTATGTCCTTGTGGTGGTCTGCACATTCAGTAAATGGGTAGAGGCCTATCCCCTGAAAGATTGTACAGCTATGTCCACAGCTAAAGCCATGCTAAAAGAATACTTTTCCCATTTCGGGCTACCCCGTGTCATATGGTCAGATAACGGCCCGCACTTTATTGCAACCGTGATATTGCACATTTGTGCAGGTCTCCAGATTGATAAATGATTCCATTCGGCCAGACACCCGATGAGTGCTGGTTTGGTAGAACGCCAGAACGGTATCCTGAAAAACAAACTTAGCAAAATATGTGCAGGGAACAATTTGAAATGGCCCGATGCATTACCACTAGCTTTACTTTGCATGCAAACAACTGTACAGGCGAGGACTGGTCTCTCCCCTTACGAAATCGTGATGGGGAGACCAGCGAATGTTTGGAATGCCTCTCGGCCGAAATGGTTGAGGGATATAGAGTACCCATTACTTATTGACTACTGTAAACAGTTGACTCAAAACTTGCGTTTGATTCATCAGTAGGTGCAGGAGGCTCTTCCTGTCTGATATACCAGCCCAGGACATTGTCTGCAGCCTGGAGACTGGACGCTTATCAAAAATGTTGAAAGAAAGTCTTCACTTGCACCGCGCTGGACGGGACCCTTTCAGGTGCTACTGGCTACACAGACTTCAGTCCGAGTGAATAGACACAAGCATTGGATCCACGCAACACACACGAAAAAAGTTCAGTTTCAGTTGCCACATGAGAAAGAACTTGATGATCCTGAAATCGAAAGAAAGACAGCTGCACTTGTTCATAAAGATATCATCGCCATTTCTCTGTCAGAAGTGCTTCCTAAGCCTGAGAAAGTGCCTGTGGAGATTGCAACGAAGATCAAAAAGCCAAATGTGCCTCAACTTTGTCCGACTGCTGCCTTATCATCATCACGCAGTGCATCTCAAGCTGGCACTGATCCTGCATCTGGAAATGACAGTGCTTTGTTCATCGACCATACTGTACCTGGAGCTATGAGGTACAATCTACGTTCACAAATTCGGAAATGATCAGCTTTTGTTTCACCTTTGTTCCTAGCTCACGGATGAAGCTGGGAACGGAGGCCTAGGGAAAAGGGAGCGTATGAGCTGTATCTAGCTGTATCAAACTGAAAGCTCTGACATGCGGTTTCCCGGTTCTACCATCGAAAAGTGAAGGACCATTGCAACCTAGCACGGACAAGCGGGGGCATATGGTAACAACACTATAAAATTGATACTTGCTCCTGCCTTTTTGGAGCTCTGTGAAAATTCATATCAGTTTGCTACCATCAATAAACAGGCTAGCCTGGACTATCCTGAACGATTTGTTGCTAACGTAAGTTGCTGTGGAGAACTTTCCCCGACGGACACTGAAAAACATTTCCTGAGATAAACATTACAGACAATGCCTATATTCGCTCCTGCTCCCTCCTGCAACGATGCTGTTAATGATATAGAGATAGAGAGTAAGCCTACTGCAAAAAAGACTTGGTTCGGAAAGAATAATATGGTAATGATTATGATACCGCTTTGCATTTTGATTACACTGATCCCAATATTTTGGTATCTAGAAACTGTCCATCCTTTGAACTCTCTCTTGACTACTACCAATGCTCCTACTATGAGCAGCCCAGGGCATGTGCTCGCTTATACTCTCCCCTCACAAGAAGTGAAACATAGAAAAGGGTATGGCAATAATACATTGCTACTGATTATGAATATGACCCATACTATCATGAATAGGTCCAATTGTTGGGTGTGTTCCCATTTACCCCAGCACAGGGAAATAGGAATGGGTTGGTATGTACATCCTTTGCCACTTAATACCGCCTGTCACGCATCATTAAGAGCGCTATTTTTTGGAAAATGGAATGATAGTGTCACTGGTCAGTTTGATGGAACAAACATAAATGAATTTGAAAGATTGGTATTGGAACCGTTGGGTTGTTACGTATTTACGAGCAAAAGTAAACCCGGTAACAACGGGTCCAGTAGATAGGCTCTCTAGACCTTACAAGTCCCTAATCACTTGTAAAATGGCCTCGGTAGGAAACAAAGATGCTGTGCCTCCCTCTTATACTATTAATCATAATCCGCGTTCTGTCCCATTTTGCTTACGGAAAAAGGGTTCCCACCCAGTGGGAACATATACTAGATGCATGAACATTGCTGTGCTTGAACAAGAAGAAAAACCATTATATATAGGAGGTTCTGTCTATTTATTTTATCTGTCGAGATCAGGCCTATCCATGGTTACCTAGAACCTGGGAAGGGACCTGTTATTTAGGTATATTTTTACCTGGTGTATTTCTTTTCAAAACTTCTGAAATATTAAAACTATCTTGATCTCGGCCACGTCGAGATGATACCGCAGGACAGATCGTGGGGGATATTGCAAAATCATTTATACCATTTTGGGGACAAGCAATACATTCATGGAATATAAGGAAACTATCTAGAGTGTTAGAAAAAACGATAAATGGAACTAAAGATATACTCTATAATATGACATTGGAACAAAAAGCAATCAGATTAATTGCACTTCAGAATCAAATGGTGCTTGATATAATTTTGGCTGATCGTGGAGGAGTAAGCAAATTGGTGGGGTCAGCGTGCTGTGTATTCTTAAGTGACTCCTCACCCACGATATTTGAAGCAATAAAAAAATTGCATGTCCTAAGCTCTGAAATTCATGTTCCCACAGGTGGTTGGAATCTGAATATAAGTTCACGGTTTTGGGAACTGCTGCGATCATGGAGGTGGAAACTAATTGCAATTTTGGTTATATTTGGAATCCTCATGCTCTGTTGTTGTTGCATACAATGCCTGCCAGTCCTCTGCTCTCAAATTACAAATGAGCGTGTACATGTGATTAGAATGAAACCTCCTCGCATGTTAAGTGAAGGTGCACAACACGAAAATGAAATAATTAAAGAATTTATGGCAATTAATATTTCTGATGACGATTACAGCAGTATGGGTAGTTTGGGATCAGACACATGGTCCGATGAAGACGCGATGTATGGATGATGCTTTTGGCTAACGGCCAAAAGGAGTGTGTTAGACCAGAAAAGTAACCCTATAGTCGAATGATATGCATAGTATGTTGGCCTGAAACCAATCGCATCATGTGACAAACATCACGATTTAAGAATCGTTAATGTAACCAAAGGACGTCCATTTTGTGTAATGTCAGTCATTTGCTTTTTTCCTTTCTGTCCAAACGCATATATTCTATGCTTCGAACTCACACGCAGTGTGAGGCCACGGCCTGAATGCTGAAAAACTAACACAGACAGGAATGCCAAACTGTGCAGAAATACATTGTGTTCCCCTCCACTAAGTCCTTGAAGTCGAGCAGAAGCCACATCTAATCAGTAGACCAGGTGCCGAGTTGTCTTGCAAACGCTGTAGTAAAAGGCAGTTAAAACATGAATTATATTCTTCTAGCGGTGCTCCTTCGTGGAGAATGGTATTTTCTGCTTCAGAACTGTCTGACCCTTAGCCCATGAACCAAGACACACAGATTACATAGTAAGGAATCTTTCCCTGCTAAGAACACGATATCCTTGCTGAGCCAGAGCTCCATGTTCCCAATAACAGAAAGCTGTCTCTGCTGCCTTTGCTAGAATAAATATGTTTAGGCTGAATCAAGACTTGTCATAACGTGTCATAATTGTCAATCACTGAACCCTAGCCTGTATGACATGTATGTGGGCGGATCGAATTGCCTTCACAAAGATTATGGGGGTCATTACGAGTTGGGTGGTAGGGGCTTAACGGCACCGTTAAGGAAGGCGGGGCCATTAAGCCCCTACCGCCCTATTCTGAGGTCCCTTAGCGGTTCCCAGCGGGAATGGCTGGTCTGACCAGCTGTTCTTAGAGGGACCTGTTAAGGGACCTTGGAGCAAATAACGGGCCCGCTAATAGCGGGTCCGTTATTTGCTCCTTCCCCATTCCCATTGAGCCCTATGGGGGCTCAAATGGGAATTGGGAAGGGTTTACTGAATGGGGACTTACCGGGTCCTCCAAGGTTGGAATGACCCGGTAAGTCCCCATTCAGTGAGACCAGACCTGGACCCGGGTTTGGAGGCAGCCATGGCGCTAATAGCACCATGGCTACCTCCAAACTCGTAATGACCCCCTATGTCTAATGTATATATATTGCTGCTTGAGCACTGCTCTCTCTCTTTCGCATCTCATGGTGTTTGGGAACACACGTCGTGAGGCGGTGAGACAGAGTCGGCCGACTGAGAATACTTTGAAATAAAGCAGACTTGTTTGGAAAACGAACCTCGTGTCTGACGTGTCACTTTAGTATACGGTTATTGTGCCTTAGTTTCCATATGCAGTCTTCATGGCCTAGCAGCAGAGGTCGCGCAGTGGGAAGCAGCGGTGTGCCAGGCTTTCCCTCTGGAGAGGGAGGCTCTCCTGTTGGCATGCGGTGTCCCGGTGGCTGGCGAGGACTGGCATACAATGGGAGCCAGGAAAGCTCCTTTCCTGTTCCGCAGGAATCCAGAAGCAGTCTGCCATGCAGACGGAGGCAGAAGAAGCAGAACAAGCAGTGGCAGCAGATCACACAGATGTGTGTGCAAGAGCCGTTGCATTTACCAGTGAAAGGTAATCCCGGTACACTCCCTACACGACCGCGGACCACTGACAGTTTGAATACCGATCTAATATAAAGAAAGCATGTTGGTGAAATAAGAACTTTGTAAAAAGGCAAGAAGCGAAAGATTGCAATCATTATTATAAAAGCCAACACCTTTGGCAAAGCAAAAAAGGGGCAACACTGAAGCAAGCTAATTATAAACACCACTGTCAAAGTAAAGAAGGGGCAACACTGAAGCAAGTTAACCATAACCATCATTGCCAAATTAAAGAGGGGCCAATACTTTACAGAGCATATACTCCATGTTGGCTAACTGACAAGAGAACATTGTTGCAGGAAGATGTTAACTTTTGTTGCCAGAATAAGGAAGAGCCAATAGTTAATCAAGATAACAACACGCATTGCCTAAGCCAAAGAGAAGCAAGAGTAAGAAAGAAACATTGGGCCTCATTACGGGTCTGGCGGTAAGCCTGCCGGTGATACCAGCGACTTGCCACCAGACCCGAAAGAAATTACCGGTGCCTGACTTCCCGGTAACACCGGGGTATTACAACCCCCGTGGCCGGGAAGTCAGGCGCCGGCAATTCTGTTACTCCCCATTCCCATAGAGTCAAAGAGGACTCTATGGGAATGGGGAGCATGGAGGCACCGGCACCGTTAATAACGGTGTCTCCGTTACAGTCTGCCTACCGTGGCCGATGTGCCCGGCAGGGTCAGACCTGCCAGGGACAGCGACTCCGGCAGGCAGACCGGTAGTATGCCAGTCCAGAAACAACAGTGCCGGTAGGCCTACCGGCAACGTTGTTTCCGGACCGGCATACTTATAATGAGGCCCATTGTCAGCAGTTTATTAATGTGAAAGTGGGAAAATGAAAGTGGCAGGAGAGAGGCCCTCCTGATATCAATGTGAAAGTGGGGAAACAAAAGTGGCAGGACAGAGGCCCTCCTGCTATCGAGTACTCAAGAGCAGAGGAGCATAACCTGCGTTGCTTGTGGCAAAAACAATTGTGGAACAAACAGCATCAATGTGTAACATGTTCTCCTAAAAGAAGTTGTGAATGTTGATGATGTTGAAAGTTAAAGACTTTTCTAAAGATTTGAAGTAGACCTCACCACAGAGTACTTGTAGTAGTGTTAGCAGCTTTTTGTCCTGGCAGGCGAGTATACCTGGATAGGGACCTTATAGTGGTAGTCCTGGCAGGTTAGTGGACCAGGAAGAAATTATTGAAGTATTGCATTGTGGTTGAAAGATATGTGAAGAAGAAGAAGTGGCAAGGCCACTGAAGTGTTTCATGAATTGTTGTGGAATCATCCTCACAAAACCTTGCTGCTGATACAGAAGAACTGTGAAAGTGTTTTGTTTCCCAAGAGGAAGAAGTGTTGAACATTTGCTATAAGTGGAGAGATAAAGACTTGTCGTCTAATTGAACTATTGGTCAAAGTCCAAGTGAAAGACCTTTGGAGTAAGAATAACGTTATGATCAAAATTTGGCTACAGATTGTAACTTGCTTATTTGAACTTTCGATTGAAAATCCTGCTTTGAATCTGGGGCAGGGTAGCCAACCCAGGTTACAAGGATATACAGTTATTAGGTATATGTTGAACTTAACTGTTATTTCTGTTACATTTGAATTGCCATATATCTACTTTATGAGTTTGATGTATGCATAAAATTCCTTTTGTTAGAGTGTTTTTTTTTAGTTTGTTTTGATAAGCAGGGAAGATCCTTATTTAGTTAGTGATAGTGAGGCGTTTTTCAAACCCTTTTGAGTTAATAAAATGTCTTCTTATGAAAATCCTTTACCAAGTTGTCCGCCTCACAGTTCGGACCCATCAGACCATCTTGCTGAAAGAGCAATTATGCCCACAACAACATTGCATACTGAATTTTGCTCTCACTCAATAGTTCTTTATGCCCAGCAAAGACCAGCTTTCTGTGCAAGCCGAAATGCAGATCACCCTTCTACCAGGCATATTTCAGTAGTAAGTACGGTTTCTGCAGTTTAGGATGCACGCAATGATTGGGCGGGAAGCAGCACCATGTTTAGGTTAGGGGTTTAATGAATGATGTGCTCATTCAGTGGTAACATTTGGTAAAAACTGAATTTTTCAGAAGCTGTCTTAGTAAGTCTTCCAAAATTTGCCCCATGATGCCTTGTAATGCATTTCAGGAACCCCACGTTATGGCAACATGAGTGCACCATGAACGTGATTTCAATTAATCCTTGCATTTCACTTTCAATGCCATTAAGTTCTTGTTCATATTTCCAATGGAGAAGTGCATCGCAACTAGCTCCTCGTTGGCTTAATTAATAGTTTATTTTCTTGTTCTAATTTGGTCCTGTGGGGATGTATACTGAACCTGATGTCATCGTATTTCGTTTTACAGAAGCAAACCCTTCTTGCATACCCAAGTATATTTATTGCATGCAGCCACAGGTGTGGCATTCTATTCTGAACATTTAGAGGATTGTCGAGATGGGCCAGGAGCATTAGCCATATTTTTGGCAAGGGAGTCTAAATTTCCCTGTTTTTACCACTGCTCTGAGTCATGGCAATGTATGTGGTTAACCAACTGCTGTTAATACTTGTCATTCCATGGGATGCGGCCCGGACGAGTCACCGTTGCGGGCCGCAATTTACCTGGCGAATGTACCCGCATTGGCGGGTGTGGCGCAGAGGAGCCAGCAAACAGCCCAGGGAGGTTGGCTGTGTCGGGTCGCTGCTCGAACAGCATACTATGCGCCTCCCTTCCCTCTGCACATGTGCCGCCCTGTTCTTCAATACGGCGCATGAGCAGAAGCACGTTAGTGGTCCCCGAGCAACGCATTCCCCATGTTAATGGGAACGACATCCGCTGTGATGAGCACTATGCGCGAGCAGCGGTCTATTTAAAGCCATCAGGTCTGCCGAATAGATGTGTCTCAATGCGCTCTGTGAGATCCGAAACCTTGTTTGATCGTGCCTTGCTTTTCCTTGCCTATTTCTGTCCAGTTTTCTTCCTCCTTTTTCCCTGTTTACTCTCTTCTGCCTCCCGACCTTGCTGGTTGTCTGGCTCCCTGACTCCCACTTACCAGCTTCCTTCTAGTGCTGCAGCCATATCCCAGCTTGGTTTACCTCGTCATCCTTGAGGCAGCTCTACCTGGATCTATTTGCTGTCAGCTTTCCTGGCCAGCGCTTGCGCTGTCTCCATGCCACACTAATCCGGGAAAGATGTTCTGTGGCGTGGGGAACTGACTTCATGGCCCTATCCCAGTTTTCCTCGCTGGTTTTTCCCTGCACCATACTCACCGCTCAACAAAGTCTGGAGAACCGTGGAAAGACCAAGAGTGGAGCAACCCGACCATGTATCCACCAGCGACGAGACCAGATATTTGACAGATTGAGACGCCCACAATTTACAGATACCATGGAAGCAGTCCAGGAATTACGGGATGAATTACAGGCCCTAAAACTTGAAGTTGCGTCCCTTAAAAAAGAGAATGCCTTGTTACGAGTATTCTTGCATCAGGATCCGATTGCAGAACCAGCCGAAAGCACTGTTGCCCAAGCTCGAGAGGATAGCTCAGCAGCAACGTGCTTGCCTTGGAAGCAAGACAACACAGAGCAACACAGGTTTGATTCCCGGGTCGTGGTTAGAAACCTCCGGGTATTAAGCGTGTAATAAATAACCTATCATATCTTCACTAAAATACAACTATGTTGCCAATGGAATTCTGTAACCACTCCAAGATACAGTTTATAATCCACCCTCAACATTTCCAACATGACAAATCTAAGATTGGATTTATTTTGAGTAATCTTATAAGCAGTGCCCTTTCTTGGGTGGCCCTGTACATTTCAGTAAATAGCCCAATACTGGAGGATTTTGGAGAATTTGAAAAGGCTTTCTATTTTTTCTTTTTTTCTTGGCATTTCAAGCATTATATACATAAACAGTAAACCCCACCCCTTATCTACCACTAACCCCTATTACCCTCCATTCTACCCACCCAACTGCTTTCTTGTGGTGCCCATGCAGCATCCAAGTGTATGCTATGCCCAGTATCCGCAGTTTATGAGGGCACAGTGCAACATTATAATAATTTTGCGGGAATTGCAGTACTGTCGCCCATTCTTTTGTGAAAGCCTGATGTGCGCCCTGTATGTTGTATGTCATCCACTCCAAAGCAACATAGTTCCAAACCTTCACAAACCAATCATGAACATGTGGGGGATTTGTATCTTTCCAGTGCTGGTCAATCACCACTAAGGCTGCCAACCTTAGAATAAATAGTCCATGCTTTCTGTATGTGTCTAGGCCATTTCTTTTCCTCTGCAGTGGCAATTCCCAACAGAGTGGCTTTTGTCTGTAGCTGTACCTGTTCACTAAATATACTTTGCATATGCCTGTTTATAGTTGCCCAGTAGTTAGTCAATTTAGGGCATTCTAACCATATATGTCACAAGTCTCCTGTCCCATTGCAGTCCCTCCAGCATATATCCGTGGTAATCAGTTTCATTTTGTATAGCCTCTCTGGGGTATAGGGCCATTGTACCATTGCCTTGTACCATGATTCTCTGATCTGTAGGGAACGTGTTAATTTTGGAATGTCCTTCCACAGCGCGTGCCATTCCTCTTCAGATACCGTTATACATAATGTCTGTTGCCAGTTCTGAACATATTTCAAATTCTCCCCCTGAACCTCCTCTTGTGATAATAAGAATCGCTCAAACGCTGTTAGTACTCTTTTTTTTTAACTTTGTTTATTTTAAATCAAGGCAGGATGACAATTATACAACAGTTTATAACCCCATTGCAGCATTTTAAGCATGTTAACCCCCACGCGCTCCCATGCGCCCCCCCCCCCAACCTCCGGCCATGGCTCTGTCCAGCTTAGCCGTCTGTCCCACACCCCAGTCTTTCTGTGTCTCTTTCGGGGTTTCCCCGATCCCTCAGGGTCCAACGGGCGTTAATGGGTTTATAGGTTAGGGCCGGGAATCGCTGGTCGTATTCTAGGACCGGGGCCCAGACGTTCTGAAATCTGTGGAGGGTTCCCGCCTTTGCCGCTGTGACCTTTTCCGCTACCAGAATGTCCCAGAGCTTCGTCCACCACTGGGCCAAGGAGGGGCCCTCCGGGGCCTTCCAGGCGCGGGCCAGGGTCGTTTTTGCGGCTAGTAGGCATTGGGTCAGCAGTTTTGCTCTGTTGCCGGCCCGTGGGTAGATCGTGGGGGTTGGGGCTCCCAACAGGACGGGCTCCGGTTCCAGCAGGATCGCTGACCCAGTGATTCGTGCAATGGTCTCTAGGCATGTCTTCCAAAATTGCTGAATCCATGGACAAGTCCACCACATGTGGAAAAAGGAGCCCGGATGGCCGCACCCCCTCCAGCAATGGTAATCCATTTGGGGGTTCATGTGATGCAGTCGGAGAGGTGGATAGTACCACCGTAGCATGACTTTGTAGGCGCTTTCCCTGTTAGTGATGCAGATAGAAGAGGTGTGCGTCCGAGACCAGATGTCCACCCAGGTCTGGTCTTCTATCGGGTGACCTAGATCCGCTTCCCACTGGGCCATGCAGCGTGTTCTTGTGCTCAGGAAGTCCCCTAAGAACCGCCTGTACAGGGTGGATATTCTCCCACGCGCCGGGAGGTCCCTGAGCGTTAGTTCCAGGGCGGTAGGGGGTCGTGTAGCTGCCCGTTGAGTTTGGGGGTGTGTACACCAATGACGTAATTGAATATAAGTGTACCTGTCCCGTTCCTGGAGTTGACATTTTTCTTTACATTGTTCGAATGTTAGGGGTGTCCCCTCTACGTATAGCTGGTCTATAGTTTCAAGGCCACCATTTATCCAATTTTGGAAGTTACGGGGGCTCGCAGGTTAAAGAAGATTGGGGATTGAGGGCTCAGGCCCCTTGGAATCCCTTTCCGCTTCAGCGCCCAGTCCCAGGACCTCAGAGTGTGATTAGTTGCCAGGAGGAGGACTCCCCAATGTGCGCGGAGAGGGGGTGGGATGTGTGGCAAGAAGCGCAGTGGTAGTGGTGTTCGTGACTGCTCCACCCATCTGGGACGGTTTGTAATTATCTGCCATGTGTGGATCTGTGCTAATTGGGCTGCCACCCTGTAGGCCTGCAGGTCCGGGACTCCCAGGCCTCCCAATTTTGAGCCGCCTAAAAGCGTTTTCAGAGGAATTCTCGCCTTCTTACCTCTCCAGATAAATTTCAACATCTTCCTCTGTAGGTTCCGGAGGGCTGGGGCGGGGATTGCCACGGGGAGGGAGGCGCAGGCATAAAGGAACCTCGGAAGGAGGTTCACCTTGCACGCTGTGATGCGCCCTAGCAGCGAGATCTCTTGTGATGTCCAGCGTTTCAGGTCCCCTTCCAATTCCCCGAATAGCCGGGGGAAGTTTGCCTTGTAAATGTCTTCCGGGTCTGATGGGATATAGACCCCCAGATAAGGGATTGTCCTTCTTTCCCATGCGATTGGGCACATTGCAGCCAATGGTTCCCGTTCTCCTGGGGTGAGGCCAATGCTTAGAGCCGTAGATTTAGTGAAGTTCAATGAGAAGCCGGAGACCTCTCCATAGTTAGTTATTTCTTCCAGTACGTGTCGCAGGGATGAGCTGGCTTCCGAAAGCATGAGCAAGACATCATCAGCGTACAGAGCTATTTTATGTTGCAGAGAGCCGACCATCAGGCCTTTGATCAGACTATTCAGCCTGATTCTTTGGACAAAGGACTCCATGGTCAGGGCAAAAAGCAGTGGGGACAATGGGCAGCCCTGCCTAGTCCCGCAGGTCAGGGGGATCGGGCCGAGGTGTGTCCATTGATTCTTAGAAATGTCTTCGGGCCTGCATAGTTAGCTAGTACCATTGATTAAAATATTGAGCCAAAGCCGAAGGCCCCCAAGGTGTTTTTCATAAATGTCCAGTCCACCCTGTCGAAGGCCTTGGTCGCATCCAGAGCCATTAGGACCAATTTCTGGGAGTTTCGGGTGGCAAGGTCCACCGAGAGTTCTACGAATATTATCCCCAGCTGCCTGGTGTAAGATGAAACCAGCCTGGTCTGGCTGGATGATCTCAGGTAGGATGGGACCCAGGCGGTTCGCCAGGATTTTAGAGTATAGGTTTGCATCAATGTTCAGTAGTGCAATCGGCCTATTTGAGGCCAAGTCCCTTGGATCTTTCCCCGGTTTAGGTAGGAGGATGGTGGTCGATTCCTGCATCAAGGGTGTCACAGATCCAGTATCTCTGAAGGAGTTGAAGAGTGTGGCCGGGAGGGAACCAGTTGGGGCCTAAATAGTTTATAGAACCTAGCCGAGAAACCATCTGGGCCCGGGGCTCGTGATTTGAGGGTCTTGATGGCCTCCCCAATCTCTTCCTCTGTAATGGGCACCTCCAGCTTCTCCCTTATCGTGTCAGAGAGTCGGGGCAGCACAGCTTTATCTAGGTATTCCATTTGTTGTGGTTGGTTTCGTAGGGTGGCTGTCATGATCTTGGTGAGGTAGTCCACCGCCAATTGGTGCTTTTTGGCCTCCGAGAAATGGATGATTCCGTTGTGGTCACGTAGGCCCACGATAGTGTTCGTTACCTTAGTTTGGCCAATTTGGCCACCAGGAATTTATTTGCCTTGTTATTCGACGCGTAATATGATTGTTTGGCCCCAGCCATGAGAAGGGCGGTCTGTTCCGCGTAATGGGCTTCCAATTTCTTTCTGGCAATCCGCAAGACTTTCTTTGCCCTAGGGGACCAGCCCTTCCTTTTGAGGGCTTGTTCTGCGGCCCCTAGATATTCTTCCAGGGCTATCCGCGTTTGTCGCCTATTCCGGTGGTAGGCCACACCTTGGGCGATCAGGGTGCCTCTGATCACCGCTTTCATGGCATCCCAAGTGTTCGCTACCGGGGTGTCAGAGGCAGGGTTCTCTTCAAAGAAAGTCTTGATGGATTTCGCGATCTTGTCTCTCGTTGCCATCTCATTGAGGATCGGGTCGTATAAAGTCCATCTGCGTGGGCAGTCAGCTTTTGGGTTCTGGACCCGAATTTCCAAGATTACTGGGGCATGGTCTGATAGGGCCTTTGACCCGATGGTTACCTCCTTGACAAACGCTAGAGTCTGAGGGGAAGTTAGGAGGAGGTCAATCCTTGAGAAGGATCGGTGGACGCCTGAATAAAAGGAGAAGTCTCTTTCGGTGGGGTGAAGTACCCGCCAGGCGTCAACCACCTCTAATGACTGAAACATCCTGAGGAGGCTCAGTGCCTGAGAAAAGTCGCTCGGGCCGGGGGGTGCGTTCTATCCTTTGTGGGGTCCGCAACGCCGTTAAAGTCGCCTCCAATTATCGTTTGGCCTTCTATGAAGGGTGAGAGGGAAGACCCCAGTGAGTCACAGGAATGTGACTGCCCAGCGTTGGGGGCGTACACCGAAATAAAAGTATATAGGTCTCCCAGCAAAAGACATTTGACTGCTATATAGCGGCCCTCTGAACAAGTTTTTGTCTCCATAATCTGCGGGTTTAGGTCCTTCCGAAAAAGGATTGCAGTACCCCTTTTTTTAGTTCCTCCGGAGGCGAAGAAATGGAGGGGGTAGCCACGGGAGCGGAGCCGAGCAACGTCTGAAGGCAGCAGGTGCGTCTCCTGGAGCATGGCTACCGCTGCCTCTTCATCCTGAAGTTTTCGTAGGATTGACTTCTTTTTAGCAGGAGAGTTCAGCCCATTGACATTTAAGGAGAGAAGTTTCAGGGTTTGGTGGTCTGCCAGCGGGTCTGGCGCTGTGAATCGAGCATGGGGAGAGGGGGGGAAGCCGAGCGGGGATGGGTCAACTGCCATTCCTGATGCGAGTTAGAAGTGTGTCATCCTGCACTTGGGGTTTTAACATGCGCCCCCAACGGGGGGCGTAATCATAACTAGCGGGTGGGGCGACATTGTGTGTGTGGGCACACCCTCGGCCAACTGGCCAATAAAGGAAACAAGGTTGGTTTCCAAGGATTCAGTGTTGGACCTATCCTCGGAGTGGGTATGAGCCATGGTTGTGGCCTGCCGCCACCGTCGAAGAGCTCTATTTATTCGAAAGCGATCTGGTGGTTCCAAAGTGGGTGTAGGTGATCAAGTTGTGGGCAATGTAGCTTAGATCTCTGAAGAGAGCTCCATCCCCAGTTATCGCCTCCTGTTGTTTTGCTGGATCTTTGACCAAGAAGATCGCCTGGGCTTTGGGGAGGGGGGAGGTTCAGAGTCCCCAGGTTTTTCACGATTCGGTGAGGGGGAATCCCTAGGTGAGGTTGGGTGCATGATTCTATTTGCGTCTTCCAAATGGCTGATGCGTCGAACAGAGCCTTGGTAAGAGAACTGTAGCGCCGTTGGGAATAACCATCTGTACCGTATCTTTTGGTCTTGGAGAAAGAGTGCTAAGGGGCGGATCACCCTCCGTTTCTGTAGAGTGAGCAATGAAAGGTCTTGGTAAATCTGCAGGGAGTTGTCTTGGAACGAGAGGTCATCTCCCATACGGCTAATCGCTGAAATAGCCTCCTTAGTTGTGAAGAAGTGAACCCTCGTGATCACATCTGGGGGAGGGTCGGAGTCTACTCCCCGACGTGGGCGCAGTCGGTGGGTTCGATCTAACAGCAGTTGGGATTTGTATAAATCCAGGAGCAGGGCTTGAAAGAAATCCCCCACGTATTCCGCTAGCTTGTTGTCGGGGACCGAGGATGGGACCCCTCGGATCCGAAGATTATTGCGACGCGCCCTGTTTTCGAGGTCCTCTTGTTTGAACTCTAGGATCTCATAATTGCCCTGTAGGACATTGATGGATTGCTGGATTTCTCCGAGGGAGGCAGTATGGGCTTGTGAGCGGTCCTCGATCTCCCCCAGCCTCTGCTCAACCTCCTTTACCCTCTGGTCAGTCTGCTCTACTTTGGATGTGAGTTCGGCTAGGTAGGAGCGAAATTCAGACTTAATGTCCGCCATGAAGGCCACCAGGTCCCCTCTGGTAGCCAGGGTGTCTTTTTCCTCTGTCTGTTTCTGTGGGGTCAGTTTGAGAGGGTCCAGTTTCTTACCTTTGTCCGCCCCTGCGAACATAGTGGGAATGTCTTCGTTTGCCTGGACATGGTAGCTGTATAGGGGGGATTGCATCGAGACGATCCTGGTGGCAGCCTGGGGGGGCCCAAAAGCGTGAAGGAGGCCTTGTCGGGGAACCCTCTTGGCGGGCCCCTCCAGAGATCGAATCCTGCAAATGCTTGTGGGTTGACTGACTGAGTGACTGCGTGTGTCCAGTAGTGGCTGCTGTGAGGAGCCCGAGGTCTGTAGCTTCGTTACAGGTTGGGTCAGTGAGCTGGTCAAAAGCGTGGGCCGGAGTGCCCCAGGAAGGTTTCGGGGGGTAGGAGTTTGTATCAGGTTAGGGCTTAGCCGAGGGCGCACTAGCGTGCTGTGCGTTGGAGCAAGCCGGGCTGGCGTTGATGTGCTCCGTGCCTTAGAAGGAGGGGAGGAGCCCCCACTCGGGTGCGTTGTAGTCCTTGGTGAGCGGCTCCGGGGCCAGCTCTATTAAGCGCCGGCACTTCTCATCGGCTGGGGAGCACCTCAAATGCCGGCCGCCCTCGTCGGAACTCCAGGTGTGGGAGGGCTCCCGAAGGCTGCGCAGCGGTGAATGCCGCCGCGGCTCTCACTCGCAGGAGGCTCAGCCTTCTCCTGGTCTCAGGCAGGTTGCTGGCAGCGGATCTGCGGCTGCTCGCATTCTCGGGAGTCAGTGTATCCAACCTCTCGGCTCTCCGGCAGCTCCTCCCAGCTTGGGCTGTTCTCTACGCTGAGCTTCGCGGGCGTCCGCCATCTTGAATTTCGCAGCCGGCATCGGGTGCAGGGTTTGAGAGTCTAATTCAGGCATAACGCGTGCACGCTATTCAGTCAGCCTGGGCCTTGTTGTGCCCGAGTAGTTCTGGTCACCTAAGATGGCACTGGCGGTCTCGGAGCTAGAGTGGAACCGCATAATATTTGCGGCGGATCATCCACAGGAGGCTTTAATGGAGCGACCGCATCAGTGGCGCTCCAAGCCACGCACCCCGCTGTTAGTACTCTTATGACCGCTGCTTTATTCGATGAGGCCATCAACCAATGTCATATCTACAGATATTGATATTTATCTGATTCCTTTAGCCCCAGCTCTGTCTTACTTTGTTCAAACTCTACAAATTCCTTACCTCGAAACATATCCCTAATTTTGTTACAATTCTTATCTTTCCATTTAGGAAAGGCTCCCTCGACCAAGCCCAGTTTGAATTGTGGATAATTAAACATGGGAGAGAAGGGGCGGGGGTACGTCATAATTTTGCAATGGAGCACTACTTTGTACGATATATTTTCTATTAGATTTGTAATTTGACGAGCGTGCATATTTTCTGGGCGATCCCGTTTAGGGAGCCAAAGTAATTCCGCAATATGAGGGCCATATATTGCTTTCTCCATTCCAGCCCATATTTATTCTGATGATAAGGAAAGCCATTCCCTCAACAACCGTAACTGTGCTGCCTGATAGTATTTCACGTAGTTAGGAAGTCCGAGACCCCGCCGCTTCTCATCGCATCATTAGGGTTTTCATATCTACCCGTGGGGTTTTATTATGCCATATAAATTTTGATATCACACTTTGACACTCAGTGAAGAAAAATTGCAGTACATATATCGGGAGGGCCTGAAACAAGTACAGGACCTTGGGCAATTTTGACATTTTAACTGCATTTATTCGCCCCAACCAGGAAATCGTTAATGGGCCCCATCGTGCCAGCAGTCGATGGATGTCCACCAAAATAGTGGGGAAGTTTACCTTAAATATAGATTGTATTGAATTAGTTAGATACACTCCTAGTAGTTTAATTTTGTGTTTTGCCCAAGCGAATTTAGTGTTTAGAGACACTTGTGCTATTAGGGGAGGTGTAAGAGTTAGATTCAGTATTTCAAATTTTGTGAAGTTTATTTTTAAGCCTGCTACCCTTCCAAATTCTGCCAGTTCCCATGTAACCCCTCTCAATGATTCAACTGGCTCCACCACCATTACCAACATATCATCAGCGTATGCCCTTATTTCATGATGATCTGATCCGAATGGAATCCCTTTAATTTGACCCGTTTGTCTGATTCGTGCTAACAATGGTTCAAATGAATTGAATACAAAAGAGGAGAAAGAGGACAACCCTGCTTTGTTCCTCGACGTAATGTAATTAGGGTGGATGTCTGACCATTTATAGATAATCTTACCTTGGGTTCAATATAATTAACTCGAATCATGTTTATAAAATTGTGGCCAAATCCCATGATCTCTAAAGTGTTAAACAAGAAGGACCATTTGACCCTATCAAACGCTTTCTCTGCGTCCAAAGACAGAAAAGCGCTGGTTGTAATTTTTTGGACATTTTTTCAATCAGGTGGCAGGCACTTCTGATGTTGTCATGGGTTTGACGACGTTTAATAAACCCAGATTGGTCCAGGTGAATCATTGCAGGGAGTATGTCTGTCAGACTATTAGCTAATATTTTCGTGTACATGTTTGCATTGAGGTTCATCAACGATATGATATGAACCACATAACGTGGGAATCTTATTTGGCTTTGGAGACAGAATAAGTTTTGCTTCCCTCATGTAAGGTGTAATATTGGCGGATTCTTTGAATTAGTTAAATAGTTGCACTAATTTGGGAGCTAGTATTGTTTGATTCGTTTTGTAAAATAGGGCAGAGTATCCATCTGGGCCTGGGGTATTATTTAGAGGGAGATCTCTAATTACTGGGATTATTTCATCTACAGTTATTTCCTGATCTAAATGTTTGTGCTCCACAGGTGTTGTTTTTGGGAGCTTGACAGAACTTAGGTTTTTATATTGAGCAATTTCAGGATCATCCGATTGATAATGTGTGGTAAATTCCTCAAATTGTAGGAGTATTTGTGGGGTAGATGTAACCAACTCCCCATGGGTGTCTTTCACTCACATGATTGTATGCAATGCTTTATTCTGTTGCAACTGCCCAGTCAATAACTGGTCGGCTTTATTCGCTTGCATATAATATTTTTGTTTTGCATATAAAAGTCTTTTTTCTGCTTTTGATGTTAACCAAAGGTAGAGTCTCCCCCTAACATTCCTATATGCCTTTTTAGTTGCCAGCCCTCCATCTGTTTCCATTTTTTCCATAATGACTTTAAGCTCACTTTCTAGCTCTGACTAAATAGCCATTCTTCGTTTATGTCTGTGGACCTCCTCTGAAATAAGAATCCCACGGAACGTGGCTTTAAATGCATCTCACAAAATATTCATTTCGATCTCTTCTGTATCATTGCACTTGAAGAATTCTATGATTGTGTCCATTAATTTATCCCTTATTGTAGTGTCACGAAAAAGAGAGTCGATGGGCATTTCCATGAACGTAGGCCCGAAGCTGGCCTGGAGTGATACATCTCTAATTGTAAGGGCGCATGATCTGATATTGCAATGGGGAGAATTTCTGAATTAGTGACATTACCCATCTGTGTTGCGGATGCCCAGATGTAATCAATTGGTCTTATTACGAGTTTGGAGGTAGCCATGCCCTTAATAAGGGGATGGGTACACCCAAACTCGGTTCTGGCACCGGGTCCCGCGAAAGGGGAATGACCGGGCCATTCCGACCTTTGCGGGCCCGGTAATTTCCCTTGTGCGGGACCCAGTGCCGGTACGTCCCCATTCCCATTTGAGCCGCCATAGGGCTCAATGGGAATGAGGAGGATGGTAGCAGCGGTACCGTTCATAACGGTACTGTTGCTACCATCCTGTTCTGCTCGCGAGTGCCACTCTGCACGACTGGTCTAACCAGGCGTGCAGAGCGGCACCTGCGAGCAGAACTCGTAATGTGGCGGCAAGGTAACAATGGTGCTGGTAGCACTGCCGGCGCCGTTGTTGCCTTACCGCCACAGTTATAATGAGGCCCAATGTGTGAAAATGATTTGTGAACATGGGAGTAATGTGTAAACCCTTTTTCATGTCCATGCATTGTAGCCCATACATCCGAGATTGCTAACTGTTCTATCTTCCTGCATAACCAGTGTGAAGGAGGAGGGTGACCATATTGAGTTCTGCTGCTTCTGTCTCTACGTGGGTCCCATGCCAAATTAAAATTGCCAAAGATCAACCGTTCCCCGGCCATAAACAATTCTACTTCTGCCAACTTCTTCGTCAAAAACCTGTTCTGACCTGTGTTTGGGGCATTAATCGATACTAGTGTTAGTGTGGTAGAGCCAAGATCAGCCACTTTAAAATGTTAGTGGTCTTCCTTATCTGTCTTGATTTTATTTATTTTTATTTGGACCCCCTTCCCTATAGCAATTAACACACCAGCTGTTTTATTTGCTGCATTAGCTTGAATTATTGTGGGAGAATGTAAATGAAATGTGGCTTTGTCCTGCTGTCTGATATGAGTTTCCTGCAAGGCTAATATTTCTGGGTGATGTCGTGTTAGAAAGTCCTAGAGTTTCTTGCGCTTTATTGGCATTTAGCCCCTGGATATTAAGAGATATGCATTTAAGTGCCATGAAATCTGTACCGACCGATGTATACACTTTCCCGTCTCCTTGACTCCAAACCATACTGTGTGTCTACATGCTTTTGTGGTTTATTCCCACCCTTAGCTCCAAAACTCTGAGCCCTCCCAGCACCCCTAACTCTAATTCCATTCATGCCCACCCTCCCATCCCCTTACCCTGGTGCGACCCAATGTACCTTGAGTACCTACCACCACCGCATCTCCATCTTGGATCACCACTTCTTCCAGAGATCCCCATAGTGTATCCTAAAACCCTCTTCACGTCCACACCTCAGATTGCAAAATGGAGTAACTTGTCTCGTAACTTGTACTTCCTAAGTCTTTGCACAGCTTCCAAGTATTTGCCTTCCAAGCGCTTGATTTTCATACTTGTGATATCATTTTTCCTGTATGATTTCCATACTTGTGACAGCACTTATCCTGCTCGTTCCCACTAACTCATCCCCCACCCCCTTTCCTTTTCAGATCCACCAGATTGCCAGGGAAGCACTACGGTGCTGATAGTGCGCAGTACTAATATCCTTTAACATTAACATGTACCTTGCAGACCTCTGAGGTGAGTACCTCTGCAGCCCCATTGTACTCCTTTGCTGTATACTTCTCCGACGTCCCGCCCTGACCAAGCAGCCGATTGTTTTAAAGTGGGGCAAACCAATTGTAAAAGACGACTCTGAGAGGTTTCGGTTTCTCCTTCAGTTTTTAATAGTTCCATACCTTCTTCTCCAGAAGTTATTTTGTGTTGTTTCCCATCGAGCATAAATACCACGCTGAATTGAAATATCCATCTATATCTTATCTTTTTAGCTTGTAGCGTTTTCACCACTATTTGCATTCCTCTGCGCTTCTCACGTGTGAGAGGGGACAGATCCTGAAATAATTGAATGTGTGAGCCATTGTATGTAATAGGTTCCACTTGTCTTGCGGCACTCAGTATTTGTTACTTTTGTGGGTAGTCCCTGCAATCTGCCAACACATCCATTGGGCATGTGCCTGGATCTGATGTCTTTGGGCCCACTCTGTGAACTCAGTCTAATAGTATTCTTTTTTCTTCTTCCACAGCAAGTAGTTCCTTGAAGACTGATGTTATTGCTTCCTTTAAATCGGGATAGCCGACTGATTCTGGGAGGTTTCGGACTCCAATATTTGATCTGCGAGATCTATTTTCTAAATCTTTGCATTGTACCTCCAAATTATGAGTAGATCTCGCAAGATGTTCCATCAATTCTTCTGATTGCATACTGTCCTCAGTTAGTTCTTGTATAGCTCGTTGGTTTACATCGGTGTGTTTTCCCAGATCTGCCAGATCTTTCCTGAAGTCCGTTAGCGCATTTTTTATCTCTGAGGTAAAAGCCGTGAACTGAGTTTGGAATGTCGCTGTGAATGAACTTTGAAAATCCTGAAATCTTTTCGTAAAGTCCTCTTTGGCTCCTGCCATTTCCGTAGATGTGGCACTTGTACGGACGGGAGTGCCTAGATTTTGGACTTGGAGGTTCTGGGCCAGATATCTTGTAGTGGGGTTTCTTTAATTGCTTGAGAAGCCGTTCGACCTGCCGCAGTCGCTTTTTTTTCATTCCCGGCATAAGACAAATGCTGCATGTGGGCCTCTCCCCGGTCAACCCAAATAGTTTATGGTAAAGATTGTATCTATAGGCAGCACCACCAGGTGCCGATGGATGTATTTGGCGCACAGTGTTTTTGAGTATCTCTGGTCTTGCTTCCTTGTGTCTCCGAATCTCAGTATTTGCTGATATTCTGTTAACCACCTGGATAATACTTCTGGCAGTTTTCGTTTTATTTAATGTAATATAGCACTGTGGTGAAACTGCTGGTGTGTATCGCTCTGAATATAGGATGCCAGTGAGGCGAATCTGTACGTTCCTCCACGTACTCTGAATGTCTACTAGGCTTCAATAGTGAATTGGCCTCGAATATCTGCTTCTTATGTGTGAAATGCCCTTAGCACATATACAGATGTTAATGGAAAGTTAACACTGTTCAGAGTAAGGGCCCTGCTGTAACCAGGAGTTCTCCAACAGGTATGCTCTTTATTATCTTGTTACCTGGATTCCATTTCTCATATGCAGAGACAATTGTTTGTGCCCCCCCTCCTCCTGGGTGCAACTGTATATGCCAATGTATTTTCTCTGCCTTTCAAACTGCAGGGGACACATTGTTCAGGGTGCTTATTTTGCAGTGAGGGATCTGTATCAGTGTCATCCAGCAAAACCATTTGCTGAGGGGACTATTTTTAGTTATGCTCAAATGTTTCTGACAGCCCGCACTTCAAACTGTAGTTCACTTTAACATTATGGTCAATATCACCGGGCCGAGGGCTGTTTTATTATTCGCTGCGCTCCCCTCCCTTATGACACTGGGATAAAAACACCACCTTTAATCACACGACATTCCATAAGGCCTCCCATGCACTACCCTTGCCGTGCCCTCCTCTGTCCATGCACAGCTCGTATTACAGCACCGGTACCTCAATGTGCTGAGATGCCGTAGCTGTCTGCTTGTTAGCTGCTGTAGTTTCGTGGTCCGTCGGGCTGGATTTATAGCAGCGGTCTCTACAATGTTCTTCTCGGGTGACAGAGCTCCGTGTAGACTAGACTGCCCTGCGCTGAACAGTAATATCCAGGAGGGAGGAGGGCAGAAGGCAAGCTGGTCCTGCCTGCGTTTTCTTACTGTGCAGCCACTGCGATCCGAGGCGTATCCTTCCTCCTTGTCTGCCAATGGTGCTAAAGGTTACCTCTTCCCTGTTCCGAACGGGCGTTGCCCAAGTGGGGGCCCTTACAACCCATGCTGCTTACAAGGCGCGACCCGCTGTGTAATTATCAATTTAGACCCTGGATCCTCCAAATCTGCTTTCAGGCATTTGAATTCGGGAATTCACTGCTCACAACAAGCCGTGTGCTGTGCAAACATTATTATAATACCGACAAGCTCCCCCTGCACATGTCCTCAGAGCTCAGCAGCCATTTTGGACTCTGAAAAGGCTTTCTTAGCAGTATTCCAAACCCCTAACCTCGCAGCTACAGCTCAGAACCAATTAATGGATCTGAAACGAGTACATTCTGATTTAGTGTCACATTTGAGTCATTTTCGCCAGCTTGCTGCTGACTCGCAGTAACTGGAGATGACACAAGGAAAGCTGTTTCTCAGAGGACTGGTGAAGAGTATGTATTTATTTATTTATTGTTCACTTGTTAGGCGCTTATACAGGAAGCAAATACTGTTTCAAAGCGCACACAGGGCAATAGGGGGTGGCAGGGGATGATAGACAATGTAATTACAGCAATGTTAAATAATTCATTAAAACAAACTCAGAAGAGACAATGGTGAGGGGAAGACAAACCTACTATGCCTTGTGAGTGTTCAGAATGGGCAACTGCAGGGGGGAGAGAGGTATGGGATAGGTGCTGTGACTCTCATGGAGAGCAGCAGCGGAAGTGCTATGTTGAAGGTAAGTGCAACCTCCAATGGTGGAGACAAGTGCATATGAATAGGAAGCAGCTGGGATGATAGATGTGAGGGGTTAGGGCCCAGAGGATGCATATGGGCCTTGCACACCAGTCAAGCTGCTGTGCGATTAGCTGGGAAAAGAGGGAGGGAAGGAAGAGTGTAGGGATTTGGTATTATCCTGCATTCTAAGGGAACCTTTAGTCAGTGTCTTGATTGACAATGGAGTGTTAAGGGTTAGAATGTTTATGTGTGACTGGGGTTCTATGTGAGTCAGTTGGGAGATGTAAGCCTACCTGGGAGGATGCAGGTGTATGTTGCCCTGAACCCAGATGTACCTGACATTATATGACCATCATAATGTACTGGAACTAAATAAAGAAGTTACTGGAACTTCACCTGAGGTCATGGCCATCTGTGGGGAACAAGGAGTTCTACATTGGCGACGAGGATGCTGGCTGTGCTGGGGGGACAGCATTGAAGATGGCACATACACCTCCCCCAACCCAAGAAGAAGACCTCCCAGGTAGGGCGAGCGCTTAAAACTGTAGGCGCAGAAGGGCCCAGCGCATGGAACACAGGCGCAGAAAGTAAGGGGCTGCGCCAGAGCCAGGGGCCAGCTGGCCTGTCCCTAGCAGGACAGGTCAAGCAAAGAGGAAAGCAAGAGACTGAGGAGGGGCTGAGGGCCCAGAGACTGATGGCTTAAGGGGTCTGGGACCAGTAGCTGCAGCACGGAGGGCTTGGTGCCCAAGGCAGTAGCAATTTGAAGAGGCCTGGGGTCTAGTTACGCCTGGAAATTTTGAGGAAGCCATGCTGGGCAGCTGAGGGCTATAGCCAAGGCAGTAGCAACAGGAGAGGCTTGGAGCATAAGCTGCGCCTGGAAATTAAGCAATGAGGAGGCATGTTGTGCAGCTTGAGGCATGGAGTTGGGGCAGCAGCAATAGAAGAGGTTGGGAACCTAAGCTGCGCCTAGATGTGAAATGGAAGATTGGTGGCTAATGTACAAAGTGTCTGGAGCAGAGGTGGGTCTTGGGGGACCATTCCAGCGTGTAAAGGAGGTTTGGAACCAATAGAAGGGAGAGGAGGCTAGGAAGCAGCCCCTGATTGATGGAGGAGTCCCATCAAAAAATCCCATTTGCAGCAGCAACCTAAGGGATTGGCTCATGTACAAAGTGTATGAGAGTTGAAATGCTGTTGTAGGAGGGTCCTGGGGGCCGTTGCAGCGTTATAAGGAGATTGTAACCAGGAGAGAAGCACTGGAATCCCAAGAGTGCTTGAGTTAGAGTGGGACTTTTGCGCTGCATATGAGGAGATCTGGTAGAACTGGGAGTCTGGTACCAGTTAAAAAGAGCCTGTTCCGTTTTGAAAGCTTACTCAGTACCAAATATCAGGCAAATACATCGTAGAGTTGGAGACACAACACGAGGAAATCTTACCCCATGAGGCAGGCAACATCTTTTGTTTGCGGGCTGCCGTGTTGCTGGAGCTGAGTTTCGTGAGTTTTGTGGGGTGAGACTGTGAAGCCAGCGGGCGTGGAAATAGCACTGTCCATTGGTGCCTGGAGCTCCATTTCCCTCTGTGTCTCCAACTAAATGGTGACGTCATTTAAACTGCAGAGGGAGTTGGCGATGCAAGAGAATGTTGGACAGCGTCGGTGGAGCATCAGAGCAATTGTGCGTCAAGGAGCGTCAGCTGTTCAATATGCCGGTTATTGCGGAAGCCCAGAAGAAATGATTCAAGTAAAGGACCCTGCGACATGGTCCGACATCATTTCATAAACACTTCCTGGTTAAGATACCAGGAAAGGAACGCTTTGGGAGATGATATACAGAAAAGGAAGTGTGGCGGATGGATTCGTAAATCCATTTCTGTTGCGGGCGGCAGCTGTATGAGAATATCTTCACGATGCAAGGCGGCTGCATTTCCGCCGGTTGGAATTTTTTTTTTTTCAAAAAGCTTAAGTTGTGAATCATCTTAATTGCCGGAATGGATAACAGAGGTACTTTAAAGTTTAAGAGATGATGCTTCCACGGGCAAAAGTAAACGAAGCAATTTGGTTTTGCCTTCATTGAATTGGTTAAGGAGTTATTATTAGTTATTGATTCGGAATTTATTGTCATGTGAGGCCTGAATGACATTTGGACAGCGTGAGTGCATGAGAGCGTGAACCTGTATGTTGTCAGGTGTAGTTTCTTGTGGGATAGGTTGTCCTGTAATAGGGGTACTTCATTGAAGTTGTTGAAGCTTAAGAGCAGAGAACAAAGTTTATAGTTTTTTAAATTGGATTTAGGTCTCAAGGGTGTTTGTATTTAGTCAACCAAGGGATTAAGCGATTCAAATGTGAGGTTTTATTAAATAGGTTTAAAGTGGCATATTAGAAGGAAGTGATTGAGACATGCGTAGTAATAGTGTTTTCTGAAATGTTATTTGGTATTTATGTTGTAGGTTCATTGGTATGAGAGGCCTCTTGCAAGTGGTAGTTAGCATGTTTGATAGGTGTGCACGGATGGTGTGTAAAAGTCGTGGCCTCTGTTACCTCTGTCAACACATACTTGGTAATGATATGATGCAAAGGCAAAAATTGTGTTACAGTCATGTTTAACTAACACGCTTTTCCTTCCACAGATGGACATTTAGTGAAATATAGGTTGCATTGACAGCATTGCTAGAGCTTAGTATATAGGATATAAAGTAAAGTTCTCTGCACTAATGTTTTTTTTCACAGGTAGCACTCTTGAAAAGCAGTATTATTGAGACCTTATGTTATGCTAAAGTTAATAGTGATAACGGTTAAACAAAGTTTTATTGTGTGGTTATTTTGTCTAGAAACCATACACTGTTTTATTATGATAAGCTGCAGTTTTATCAAAGTTATTGATGTTTGTGTGATGCTGGTGTGAATGAAGCGTGGTTTTCCCTAATAGGATCTGTATTGTAGTGAGGAATACTTTCAACATGGGCAATTTAGGGGTAATGGTGTCACTAGTAGTGAAGTAGTTACCCGGGTATCTGGGATACTCAGTCTAGTTGGAGGTGGTGTGTGTTTAGGCACATACCTGTTTGCATTGTTGGGTGTGAGGAAGATGTGTGTGTGTTCTTTTGTGGGATGATTAAGTCAAGTTTAGGAAGAGAGGTATGGGTGCCTCTATGTGTAAAAGTATTAGTAAGGATGTTTGAGCAGTTGGGTGCCTTTTCTTCACTTGGTAGAAAGAGGAAGGGGCATTGATTATAATTGTGTCCCACGGCTGTGAGGACGATTTTGGAATATAGAATGAGGCTAGCAGAATGTTCTCAGTTAGGAGTGATGATGCAAGTGCATTGGACGTGGGGTTGTTTGTGTGCGTGTTGTTTTTAGCCATGTGGGTAAGTTATCTACTTGTGTTTTTTATGTCCCTAAGGAAGGGAGATATGTAGGGATTTGGTATTATCCTGCATCCTAAGGGAACCTTTAGTCAGTGTCTTGATTGACAATGGAGTGTTAAGGGTTAGCATGTTTATGTGTGACTGGGGTTCTATGTGAGTCAGTTGGGAGATGTAAGCCTACCTGGGAGGATGCAGGTGTATGTTGCCCTGAACCCAGATGTACCTGACATTACATGACCATCATAATGTACTGGAACTAAATAAAGAAGTTACTGGAACTTCACCTGAGGTCATGGTCATCTGTGGGGAACAAGGAGTTCTACAAAGAGGTAAAAAGGAAGGTCTTCAGGCTTTTTATGAACTTGAGGAGGCCCTGCTCAAGACGAAGATGAAGACGGAGGCTGTTCCAAAGAAAGGAGCTCGCTGACGGAAGTGATCAACCACCTGCTCTCTGTTTAGCAAACCGTTTCACAAACAAGGAATTGGTGCCAGAGAAACGAAGACTGGAGGAGGGGTATTTGGTCAGAAAGAGTTGCAGATAGATTTGTCCCCGGCCCCAGGCAGACGAGGTTGCAGAGTGAACGAAGGAAGATTAAGGAGGAGGCTATTGCAATAGTCAAGCGTAGAGAGAACCAGAGCCTGGGTAACATTGAGTCTCTGGGTCTGAGTCATTAAGTGCAAAGATGAGTTAATCCATGCTCCAGAACCAGATACCCTACAAGGACTAATAGATCATATCTTCCAGATAGATCACTGCTTAACTAAACACCATGGAGAATGTAAGACGATAGGTGAAGGCACTTTCCATTCAGCACCAATACCTCCACCAGAACCTCCAGCAGCCAGAGAAATGACATAGGAACTTTGTCTGACGGTAACAGGCATTATCTAAATACCTGTCCACTAAGGCCTGATAAGCCAGCGGGACACTAAAGGGTGTGTTGCAAGAACAGAAGGGAGCACCAAGCCCAAGCATGAATCAAGAAAATCTTCTGCAGCTACCCATTTTGCCCATACCACCTTCCACTTATCTGTCTATGGAAGTCTGCCTGTGGGGAGCCGAGGTTGCCGTAACCACCACAGCCTTACTTGATTGCAGAGCCTCCGTAAACTATATTGATAACACTTCGCTCTTTGTTTTCATATCCCAAATTACCGAAGCCTGTAGCTTCTCGACTGGAATTCATTGATGGATCCCCATTGGCCTCTGGACAGGTTCTGCAACACACAATTCCCATGTCTTCGCAAATCCGCAACCATGTTGAAACTATTGCTTTTATGTGTTACGATCACCTTCATCCCCATCATACTAGGGTTGCTTTGGCTCTATCAGGACAATCTGTATATTGCCAGGTCATTGCTTATCTTACGGTTCAAAGACCAAAATGACACTGTGCCTCTGCAAAGGGCTAATACTAAGGGGGTCATTTCGACCCTGGCGGCAGGGGGTTAACTGCACCGGTAAGGATGCCGGTACCGTTAACCCCCTACCGCCGCATTCCGAGGTCCCTTAGCGGGTCCCACCAGGGTTGGCTGGTTTTACCAGCCACCCTTAGCGGGACCCGTTAAGGGACCAGGGAGCAAATAACGGGCCTGCTATTAGTGGGCCCGTTATTTGCTCCTTCCCCATTCCCATTGAGCCCTATGGGGGCTCAAATGGGAATGGGGAATGGTATTCGAAATAGGGACTTACCGGGTCCGCATAGGTCGGAATGTCCCGGTAAGTCCCCATTCTGACACCACGGACCCAGACACGGGTTTGGAGGCAGCCATGGTGCTATTTGCACCATGGCTACCTCCAAACTGGTAATGACCGCCTAAGTCTTCGCTCGAAGGTCCACTTCCGGTTTTGGGATATACCTTACAGAAGATACCCAAAGAATATGAAAAATACTATCATGTGTTTTCTGACATGGAACACATAACGCTTCTGCCTCATCAGATACATGACTGTGGAATAGATCATTTTTCTGACAAACCCATTCCTCATGGACAAGCAGATTCATTGGCAAGAAAAACAAGAATTACAGCGGTATCTGGAAGATTGCCTACAGAAGGGGTATATCGGACCATCAATGTCGCCTGCGGGGGGCCCCCTTGGTTTTTGTACCCAAAAAAGAAGGAACTTTCGGCCTATGCATTGATTACCATTTATTGAACGAAATCACTGTAAAAGAGTAATAACCATTACCACGGATTCGTGAAATATTAGAATCCCTACTGAATTCTTTACTGTTCACCAAGTTTGTTTACTCTGGGCATATCATTTGGTGTGAATCAGAGATGGTGATGAATGGAAGACAGACTTTAAAATACCACTAGGGCATTATGAATACTGTGTGATGCCATTCAGGCTTTGTAATACCCCTGCCTTCTTTTAACAGTTTATGGATTCTTCTGTTCTCCGACCTCATTGGGATCTCTGTATGGATTTACTTGGATGACATCTTGTTTTTTACTTTGTCTTCCCGTTCTAATCATATATGTCATGTTTCAGAGGTCTTATCACGCTTGGCTGCCAACCATCTGTACGCTAAAGCAGAAAAATGTGTCTTTCATCAGGAACAATCGAGTTTCTGGGTTACATTGTCAGCCCCGCTCAGATCCATGTGAATACCCATAGGCTAAATGCCATTTTGGAGTGTCTGGTTCCTCGTGATGTGAAATCCACCCAATGATTTTTGTGTTTTAGCAATTTTTATCAGTGCTTTATTACCAGCTATTCACAATTTACTGCTGATGTTACACATCTTCTCAGTTTCAAGAACACATTTCATTGGGACACTACTGCTAAGAATGCCTTTCTGACACTGAAAGATGCATTTACGAAAGCACCCATTCTTCGACACTGGGATGAGACATGCCCCTTCATCGTTGAAGCTGGCGCTTCGGACAATGCCATTGGTGCGGTCCTCAAACAAATGGATCACAAAACCAAACAGGTATATCCCATTGCCTTCCATTCCAGAAAGTTAACTCCATGTGAAAAGAACTATTCTGTCATAGAAGAAGAGGTCCTGGTTATCAAGGAAGCCTTCCAAAAAGGGAGACATCATCTTTTGGGTGGAGCACATAAAGTGGTTGTATGTACTGACTTTTGCAATCTGCAATAACTATGAACCCCTCACTGAACCAATAGCCGTCAAGCTCGATGGACCTTCATTTTCTCTCAGTACGATTTTGTCATTCTAGTGGTCCAAAACCAGATAGTAGACGTCTTATCTCATCTTTTCGACCATGAGCACCCTGAGTCTAGCCTGAACGAATCCATACTACCAGGGAAGCATTTTTTGAATGTCATCACCCGTTATCTGCAGCAAATAAGGAATGCGACCGCTTCAGCCACAGAAACTATTGCTCTGCAGCGAGATCCCTTGATTTGTGTTACGGATGGTTTGTTGTTCTGAAACGATCATCTATATGTGCCCACGGCAGCACTCCGTTCCAGCTTTTATCTTGCATTCATGACTCGCTGACAGTTGGTCATTAAGTCGACTTTAGAACTGGTTTCTCGTCAGTTTTGGTGGCCTGGACTACACCAACAAGTTCAAGAATATGTCTTCCAATATCCAGTTTGTGCACAGAGTAAGACCAGCCGATGCCACCCTGCTGGTCTGCTTCAACAATTAGAAAAAACACCCTACGGCAGGCACACCATGGCCACTGACTTCATTAAGGAATCAACCATGTCCAATGGATACACTTGTTTGATGGTCATTGTGGACTGCTTTTCCAAATTATCTTATTTTGTTCCCTCGCCCTCGCTTCCCACGGCAACTAGTATGGCCATGTTCTTTTTCCATGAAATATACAGATTACATGGTTAACCAGAGAAAATATTATCCAACAGGGGATCTCAGTTCATTTCTAGTTTTTGGAAGGCTCTCTGCAGACTGCTGGACACCCGTTGTGCACTGAGTTCTGGATATCATCCACAAAACAGTGACCAGACTGAATGGACCTATCAGACCCTGGAGCAGTACCTACGCTGCTACCCCAACGGCCTGCAATACAACTGGCTGGAGCATCTGGACATGGCAGGAGTGGCATAAAACAATTCCTTCCACTCTTCTTTCACGAACAGCCCATTCTACCTACCTCTTTCTATTCCTGTACCAAGTACAGTTCCTACAGCTGATGTTCTGGTTCAACATTTGTCAGCAGTACAGAAGAAAGTGCTATTCATATTCCAGAAGACGGGAACCCGGCAGAAAGCCATGGCTGACCGTAAGCAGACAAGTAAGCAAGTAAGATCCCAATTCCAACCGACTATTTCAAGCCGCCAGAGAAGCTCCAAAGTGTCAAAGCAGTACCAAAGTGTCAAAGCAGGGCCAGTAACGCCACCACTGGGAGGGTGTGTTACCATACCTTTGCAGCACTAGGTGCAGTAGGGCCACCGCGCGGGACCAGCCGCACCAAGGTCTGAGCACACTTTTCTCTGCAGGATGCAATGCGTACTCACGGAAGTCAGCTCTGGAGGCGGAATCTAGTGGAAAGCATGGATTCTGCACATTGGCACATATGTTGGCTCTTCCACCAGTACAGGATATTTTTGGGAAACAAACACTGTCCACCAGCAAATAACTAAAACTGAATTGGTGTAATGCAGAGCACCAGCATTGGGCAGCCCCTATGCTTGGCTGCTCAACAGCCCCCCTCTTATTTGGTATTTTTAAAAGTACAAACTGTGCCTGTTAACCACCCCACTCCACGTCCTGAGCGTTAAGCCTGGGCACTCTGCCACATTACCACTTAGAGAGCCTGGTATTCCTCTGCCAAACTACCAATCAAAGAACATAGTATTATTGGATGAAGTACCAGTGCCTAAATCAGGAAGGCATACATAAAAGATCCCAGCCACAGGGCTTAAGGAAAATCTCCCAGGGAAGTAGGACTCTGTGGCATGGATACTCGTTTCAATGAACGCATATCAATAAATACCTGTGAGACACTTACATACAAGGTGCACAAAAGAAATTACTTACCTTGAGAGTGTTACTATGGAGGTGTTCATGTTTGAAGCCCTGACCAAATTCAAAGTTAAAAAACTAAAACAATTGCACGTAGAAAGGTAACTAAATTCAGCTCGTACTTAGGATGACCTAATACAGCCCTTTATCAAGTCCTAGAGCAATTCTGCACAGAAGAGGAGGAATGCTCGGAGTCTACCTCGTCCCTTCTCCAATCTCCAACCACTCAACCCGCAGCACTGACATTGATGAGTCCATCACATTGTAGCAGATAGAAATGGATTTTAAAAGGCCCCCCACCCCGTCCCAGATGAAAATAGGCAAGGAGATTAAGTGAAAGAAATTGAAGTTGGTGCACTTGAAGCTTAAGGAAGGCAAGGAAGAGTAAGAAAGAGAGAGAGAGAGTGAGTGAGCAGGGAAAGACAAGAGCAGACAGAACCAGAGAGCTAGAACTATAAAGGAAAATCATTGAGTGAATATAAGGAGGGGAATCAAGGCGTGTGATGGTTGAAATCCTTTGCAAAAGCTTGTAGGATGGCTGCATTGTTGAATTCTGAGAACGCTCTATACCTGATGGTAAAACTGCCTGAAATGGCTGTAGAAGCACTACTGCAACGGGATGAAACTGAGCAAAAAAATGAAACATCCAGCTTGGATGATTGGTTGGAAACTAGAACCTACAAATGGCAACCACACCCAAGCAGGGTTTATCATGATTGTCTGGGATTTTAATGCTTAATTGGAACCCCTGTGTTGTTTAGAAAGTGTGTTAGAGGATGAAGATGAGTTTTGGGGCACCGCGAAGGTTGTAGCATCTGCTATTGGAACTTGGCATGGTCATGCAGTAAAACTTGCTTGTGTATTTGCAGAAAGAGCTTCAGAGCCCTAAATGGCTGTGTACAGACATACCAGCCACACCCACCTTCAGGGCCTTAAGCTCGGTTATCCATATACATTATTGTCTGGTTAATTGTATTCATTAGCAGATCCTTATAGATATGTACATTGTCGAATGTCTAACGAATGACTACAATGCTTTAGCCATTATGTTAAACCATGAAGTTGCTGAAAATAGATCTACTGTGTGCCTTCAGTAACTTTACAACCTCTCTTGATTGTCAAAGTCTTAAATGGAGCTCGATTTGCCATGCACGGTTAATAGCCAAAATGCATGGTGCGATTTAGCAGCTTTTACAAGACATTTTGAGAGACTAGTAGGCTGAAAGGCGTTGCTTTAATGAAACATTGGTAACACGTGTAAATCCTTTTATTCCTTGTCCTTCGAGAACAACGGGGACCCTCACAGATGGAACAGCAGGGGCTGGTTTGATAATGAGGTGTAAAATGCAAAAAAAGAACGTGTTGCTTCTATTAAATCGGAAAGTAGTGATAAATTACAGGAGATCAACTGCCGAGATCAGTTTATAAGGCTGTTATATATCAAATAAATGAGCAGAAATGGAGAAGAGATGGGAGGATTTTAGGATAGCTATTTGTGAGCATGACCAGAAATAGATTTGGAAAATTGTTACATATGGTAGTGCCAATACAGCCTTGACACCTGTGATGACCATCCATAGTAAGATTTGGTGTGAACATTTCTAAGAATTATACAAGGCCCCGTTGGATGAAAGAGACACTTCTGTTACTCATGTCAAATCTGTGTATTATGAATAACCTCCTCTATTGCTCACAGTAGGGAAGGTTATTATTGTCCTAAACTCTCAAAATAGTCGGAAAGCATCAGGGCCAGATGTGATTCCGATCGATCTATTCAAGATGGAGGCATCATCTTTGGCTTCTGTGTTGCTGAAATATTTTAATACAATTAATTTTAAGAATTAATCCTCAGATTCTTGGAGATTGGCAGACATTATGCCTGTATTTAAGAAAGAGGATAGAATGATAATTGTCATTTTCGACCTATCTCTCTCCTTGAGCGCTTGGGAAAAGTCTATGAAAAGATTCTGACCAATAGACTCCTGAAACATATGTATGACGGGCTCCTGAAGACTCCTGAAACATATGTATGACGGGAAGCTTCTGCACCATGTACAGGCACTGGAACAATCAAACAAGCCTTTAGATTGACATTGATTATACAAAAATATGTTTTTCAGAAAGGTATGCCCTTATATTTGATCTTTATTGATTTAAAGGTAGCATTTGACAATGTAAACCAAAACTGGTTATGGGAAGCACTGAATGGGTTTGGAATCTCGACGCAGCTGATGAAATGTATGAACTAGAAAATACTTGAGCATTAAACGTGTTGTAGGATTTGCACACTATTTTGACAAATTGCAAATCAAAGACTGTCCTTTTGTTAAAATGTCAGCTGGTGATTCTTTCGATAAGGGCATTCACATCAAGGTGGGAGGATGGTGGCCCTGTAAAGATTCATTATTGTACTATGCTTTGTGAAACTCTATTCTATTTCCTTCTGCTCTGCCCCCTCTATAACAATTATAGGTGTTGCTGTTTGAACCTCTGTTTATAGCAAACGGTATTAGCAATGTGCAAGACACTGTAAGCTTCTGTAAATAATCTAATGATTACACAATTGAAAAACCCCTAGTCGAGTTTTTAGCTGGAGCATGGCTGGCAAGACTAAGATACTTAGTGGCAAATGCTTAATTGCAGGGGATTTTATTCTGGTATGGATATAGCAATGATTGACTGGCTTCTCATAGCTACCAGTGCAGGCAGATCCATAAAGCTATATTACGTTATTTCAACAGAAGTCAGGCCATTTTCATTGATTTACTGTATATAAGATAGTACATTGTACTTTATACTTAACAAAAGAGAACCTATTTTATTTTTTTAGTTGATGAACTTAGCAAGGATATTAAGCTGAAGTTGTATAGTTTTTTAAAAACAATTTATATTGATTTTACTTTTAACAAACAAACAACCAAAACAAAAACAGACAGTGAACAACACAGTGTCGTTATATGTCCACCGCCTCCCCGTTACCCTCCCCCCTATCTCGAGCCTACTCCACTTCACCACCTTCTGCCCCTCTATCTCGGGGTACTCTCCCCTCCGCTCTCCCAGAGGAATCATTGTCTTCTAAGCAGGTCTGGGCAGACCCAGACAGTGTAGCTACTAAGTGCCTTCAGGCTATCAATGTCTCTGCTTCCTCTCCCCCTCTCTATTAACTGCTTCACTCCATACCACCATTTCCACATCCATTAATTTCCAGACGTCATGCCACCAAACTTCTACTTTTGGTCTATTGGTTGCTTTCCAGCCCATAGTGATTCTGCGCTTGGCCAGTATGTAAGCCAGGTCTTTGAGTTTACTCACATGTTTCAATTTACGCATCCTTGCATACCCCCCTACCATGTACGCCCACAAAGATTCCACTTTCAGCCTAATCCCCTTCTCAGTCAACAAGTGGGCCACCTCTCCCCAGAACTTCCTTATTTCCGGGCACGCTCAGAACATATGCATCAATCCCGCGTTCATCTCCCTGCATTTAGGACATGTTTGTGTTCCTGCATTCTTAAATTGTGCAATCTTTTGAGGGGTGATATACGCTCTATGGGTAACATATAACTGCATTTGTTGCAACCTCGCATTCCTGGACACTTTTTTGTGGTATCCCTGAACCCTCACCCACATCCCATCACTCATAGATTCTCCGGCTTCCTCTTCCCAGTCTTGTCTCAACTGGAGCACCTCCTTTCCCACACTTGACATTAACTCGCAAATTCGGGAGACCTCATGGCCTCCGTCTGACACATCATAAAATGTTTCTATGACCGGGTCGGGCTGACCCTCCAGCACTATTTCTGACAAAGTGTCTTTTATCTTCCGCACCAACCTAGTATAGGTGATATACTGTCCACGGTGTAGACAGATGTCTTCTACCAGTGTGTCAAACTCCACTGCCTTCCCATCTCGCCACACATCCCCCAGTGTTGCTATACCAATCGGTTCCCAATGCCTCTGAACTATCTTCCTCAATTGCTCGTCCACTCCTCTCAGTGTAACTAGCGGCATTTGTGGGGAACACAGAATCGGGTTCTCCATGACCCGACAAGCCCTTCGCCAAATCATCCATCCCATATCTAACATTCTTGTCCCCCCTTCTTGCTGTGGTTTCGGAAACCATATACACTCTTTTAGGAAAAACGGGACACATTCAGCTCTCAACAGTCTGGACTCTGATGTGGAGTCTTCCGATAACCACCTAGCTACATATTGTAGTTGGCTGGCCAGATAGTACATCTCAAAGTTGGGCAGTTTAATGCCCCCTTGGTCATACGTGTTTTGCAGTTTCCATAGTGCTATTCTGTTTCTAGTGTTATGCCATATGAACCCTCTACATATACCTTGGAGTTTAACAAAGAATCGCTTGGGTATCATATATGGTATATTCACAAAGAAGTGTAACCACCTAGGCAGCACCCCATCTTTAACAATGCCACTCTCCCCATCATGGTCAAAGGGAGCTTGGCCCAGAACTTCATACTGTTTTCAATATTAGCTACCGCCTTCTCTGTGTTTTGTTTATATTCAGCCTTGACGGTGTAATATACATCAATCCCCAGGTATCTAAAGGTCCCAGTCTCCCATTGGATCTGTAATACCGGCAGTTCCTCTTGTGGCATCCCCTTATATCTACCCAGGGGAAATATACATGATTTCTTGGGGTTCACTGTTATACCAGACAGCACAGCGTATCGCTCCATTACTTCCAGAATATAATGTAGGTTCTCCTCAGGATATCTCAAATACAACAGAATATCATCAGCATACATTGATATCAGGTGTTGCCCTCCTTTCGTGCTGATCCCCACCTCTCCATATTGTTGCCTTAAATATATCGCCAGGAGTTCCCTGTGCTAAAATAAACAGCATCAGGGACCACAGGCATCCCTGTCTAGTACCCCTACTGAGCTGCCATCGGTCTGAGATGGTCGCACCAGTCCTAACTTGAGCCAGTGGTGTACTGTACGGCAGTTGGACCCATCTCAAATACGTGGGCTCAATCCCATATTCCTTCAAGGCTGACATCAGCCAAGGCTATTTGACAGAGTCGAAGGCCTTCACTGCATCTAATGAGATTATTGCAACCTCCTGGGGGTCCTTTTCCGTTTGTTCTATGACATGATGGAGCCTTCTAGATAGCGGCCTATACGACCCGCAGTTCAAGCATGGGTTGTTAGGCTTAAGAAGCGGGATGATAATTGCTTCCTTCAGAGATTCCGGCAGCGCTCCCCTATCCAACGCTTCATTTAACATTGCTAGCAGCGGGGGGAGCAATTCCGCCTGGTATGTTTTGTAGAACTCGCTAGGGAGTCCATCTGCTCCTGGAGCTTTACTAGTAGGTAGAAGCTTGATCACTGCTTCTAATTCCTCTACCGTAATTGGGATATCTAGGTTCTCCCTCCCAGCCGCCCCTAGTTGGGGAAGGCTAATATCTTGCAATGTTTCTATCACATCAATATCTTCACCCTCTTCAACATCCCTGTACAGTTGCTGGTAAAACTTTAAAAAGCCTTTGTTCACTCCTTCTTGGGTATCCAGTATCTGTCCATTCATCCCCCATACTGCTCTAATTGTTTTTGGGTGTCTCACTCTTATATAACCAAGCTAACAGCCTACCTGGCTTATCTCCTCCCGTGTGCTGCCTTTCCACGTATTTCTTATAGTTCAGGTTGCATAATCTCTACAATCTTGTTGTAATTGTATCAATGATCCAGCCTCCTCAGCGGAATGCCCATCCTTATGCAGTATTGTTTCTAGTTTATTTTCTGCTTCATGTAACTCATGCGTTATTCCACCCTGTAGACCTTTGGATTTAGATATTGCCACTCCCCTCACCACTACCTTAAATGCCTCCCATAATGTGCCAGCCGATTCTACGCTCCCAGTGTTATGTTCAAATATTCCACTATTTCTTTCTTCAGGTCCTCCCTGAACACTGTATCTTTCAGAGCTTCGGCCCTAAGCCTCCATGTTGGGATTCGTGCTCTGGTGGCGAGTATTGCCATGCTGTAATCAGCGGCAAGTGGTCTGTGAGGACTCTCGCTTTGTATTCCGACCGCACTAGTTCCCCCGTCAACTCTGGTGCAGCAAATATATAGTCAAACCGCGTGTGCAGGTTTTGTGGGGCCGAGTAGTGAGAATAGTGTCTATCTAGTGGGTGGTGTATCCTCCATACGTCTACTAGACGGAAATCATTCAATAGGGTCCTCAGGGCGTTAGCTGCTGGGGTAGGCTTTTCCATCTTGCCATCTGATCTATCCACCCTGGGATCTAACATGCAATTGAAGTCCCTTCCCCATATGACTGCCCCCCAATATATGGGCTGATCTTGTTGTATAAAGTTCTGAAATAGCCTGTAGAATTTTGGTTCGGGGCATACGTGTTGATAATGCTCAGCTCTTTTTTTTCCACTAATCCTCTTATTAGCACCATCCTTCCATCTGGCTCTATGGTAGACTGTAACATCTTAAAAGGGACATGTGGTGCTATCCATGTAATAACCATTCTGGCATAGGCCGAATATGTTGCACCTATGGGGGTCCCTCTCCATTTCCTCCCCACCACTTCCTGTTTTTCTTTTGTCAGGTGAGTTTCCTGTAACAAAGCAATATCAATCCTCTGTCTCTTCAGATACATCATGACCATATTCCTCTTCAAATAATTATTGAGCCCCCTAACATTCCAGGTCGCTATCTTGAGGTCCCCCATCTCATCCATACCCTATTCCCCCCCTGTCTTCCCTTGTCTTTCGCTCCATGTGTAGTGGTGTATAGGTGTAAGCTCGCTCCCCAACTATTAATACCCCTTCAAACTCCCCAGCTCCCTTCCCTCCCACACCCCAAACTCCCACCCCTCTCCCCTCTACACCTCCTCCCGTTTCCCCAATCACCCCAACCATCCCCAACTGTTGCCTAGCTCCATCACTGGATCTCAGGCTACCCTGTATCTAGCCCCTTTCCCGGTGATACCGATACCTGGGACACAGCAGGGGGATACTGTCTTACCAGTATCACACCAAAGCTACCTATCGGGGGTGATAGTGTGTCTCTTGGTGCTGATAATCTGAAGCAGCCCTTGTGTTTCTTGCATTTAGCCAACAATGTTTTACACAATTTACATATCCATGCGTCCTCGTACAGACCTTTCTAATTACCTGTGATACCATCTGTATTATAATCTAGTCCCAAGATCAGTGTCTCTGTGGTGCTCATTACCCCCCAGTACCAGCTTGTCCAACCCACGGCTCAAAAGAAATGCAGGTTCACTTATCCATTCTGCTCTCTGTCTGGTCACCTGCTCCCACCAGGCAGTTTCTTGCGTCCAACCATGCTGTCACATCCTCCGGAGTGTCAAAGAAGAGTGCCTTGTTCTTGTGGAGCACTTTTATTTTCGCTGGGTACAGTAGCATGCATTTATAGACCGCCTTGCATAGTCTCCGTTTGATTGACACGTAGTTCAAACGCTGCCTCTGCACCAAGAAGGTGTAATCCGGTTATGCTGTTATGGTTGCAGACGCTCTGCTGATCGTTCGCCCCCTTGCGAAAATGCTCCAAAATCTTCTCTCTGTCTTTATAATTCAATATCTTAACAATGATCGGCCGTGGGGGAGCTCCAGATGGCAGCCTTCTGATTAGAGCTCTGTGCGCTCTCTCTACAGTGAATCCCTGAGTGAGCGATCCACCTTCTATCTCTTGTAACAACCTATTCTCGATATAGTTTGCATAGCTCCCAACCTTTTTTGTCACCAAGGCGGGTGAAAACACCGGATTTTCTTTTTGGTGGGTGAGAGGCCCATAGAAGTGAATGGGCATATGAGGGACTTGGCGGGTGATTCATCTGCTTTCAAGGCGGGTGACACCCGCCAAAAGTGGGTGAGTTGAGAGCTATGACTTTGTAGGGTCTGACCCTTCTCCCTCCGGGAGCCCCACAATACGCACATTGTTCCTGCGCGTCCACCCTTCTGCTTCCTCTGCCCTGTTCTCCAGGTTGTGCACTTGTTGTTGCAATACGTGAACTTCTTTGGCATTAGCTGTGCTCTGGGTTGTGTTAGCCTTTACATCCTTTTCTAGTTCTCCTGTGCGCTCAGCCAGCACTCTGACATCCTGCCGCAATAAGATCATCTCCACTCCTACCGCGTCAATCTTATATTCAAGCGAGGTCTTCAGTTCGGCGATGGCGGTACACATCTTGCACTCCCATGATGACTTTAATTCTTCAATGGCATCCAGGATCTGCCGGTAATTGTGTGTCGGGGCTGCTTCTTCTTGCGTGCCTTGACATTCAGTGTTAGTGCCCTCCATCGCCTGCGTCGGTTTGGCAAAATCTTCCATTGTCGGCTGCTTCCCTTTGCCTTTCGTCTGTTTGGATGTCATTATGATAGTCGGGGGGACCTTTTTGTTTTGGGTGTTCTGCTGCAACAGTTACTGTACCTGTTGTATCTCTACACTCCACTGTGCTCTTGTGGTGAATACTGTGGTATTCCGACTATTATGGTGGTAGAGCTTATATGGTCTCCTTATCACTACCGTGTGTGGTTTCTACCACCTTCTTGTAACACCAGCATGTCCTCCTGGTCTTGCTGCGGCTTCACTCCCTCTCCCTTCTCATAGTGTTTGTGCTGCCGGTACTCCAGAAGAGTGTGCCTGCTGCCCCCAACCTCCGTCTTGGTCCGTGACCAAGTGCCTCAGTCAAGCATCATTAGGATTTCCCAGTTTGTGTATGTTCGTATCAGTTGTCACACTCGTTATTCTTACGGCCGGTGGCTGGCCATCAGAGTGAAACAGTCAGAGCTGTGTTGCACCAGGTGATGTGTTCTCTTGTGTCCTCACTTTCTTTGCGCAGTGGCAGAGCTGTGCACCTGCTTTCCCAGCCACTGCAGGCTGTAGTGTCCTTATTCCTTTCAGTACCCAGTCCTGGCCCCTGCCTACAGCTGCAGCAGCCTCCTCATGTTGTATTACCGGTTGTCCCGCTCTAACGCCTAGGTGTGCTGTGTTGTTTTGGAGGACCTCACTGTTAGTTTTTTCTTTGATTTCTGTGTCAGACAGCACCTCCGGGTTTGACCGCTGACTCCAATTTCTGCTTCCAGCTCTCAGCTGACCGACCACCAGGAGTATTATTGGAACTATCCAGTTTGCATGTGGTCTCGGCCCTTGGGACTCCCCAATGGTTAAGTCTGATCCATTCCATCGTAAGCCGATGGAATCTTATGTGTGAGGCTACTCTGTGCTCCGACTGCTTCTGTTCATTTTAATGCTGCTAGAACGAGGCGCTGCATTCATCTCATACTGTCCAGTTGGCTTCCCCTCTCTGGGAGCACCTGTGGTGCTTTATTCCTGGGTTTATCTCTTCCATTACAGCTTGCGAGAACCCCTTCGTTGAGCACTCTCTCCTCGCTGCACTGTCACCTCGGGTCCATTGTCTTAGTCTTGTGTGCCGATTCACACCGTATGACCAGCCGTATTCACGCCCTTCGGGTTCCTCTATGTTTTAGTCTCGTCAATTTCTCCTCCGTCCCGGGCTTCAGCTGTTGCTAGTGTTACAATTACCGCTGTACAACTATGGCAACAATGTATCTGAGCGTTGGATTACCCTTGCTGATCGTCGACTTTATTACGGGCTCAAGCAGCGCTTCTCTGCTCCAGTCTTGGCGACGGCTGAAACACTTTGTGCTGCCTCTTGTTTCCAGCTGTTACAGCGCAAGTCTATGGTACCTGGAGGTCTCTGCAAGCACCATGTGGCTCTCCGATACGAACCGTTGGGGCCTCCCAGCCACTCAAGCACAACATAGGTATTCGCGCTTGTCTATCCTGGGGCACGTCTTTGTCCGTGTTGTCTCTTTATGGGGCATTGCGTCCTGCCATGCACCTGCCTAGATCTCCGCCTTCTGTCTTGTTCGTTACTTCGTGGGGCTCCCGTGTCGGGCAACTCTCTACTCCCCACTTTCGTTATTTTCACACAATGGGAAGGATCTGTTGTGATGACTCTAGCTCTTTGCAATCAGGGCACGTTCAACTTTTCCTTACTCCATACTTGGGCAACAAAAGGGCTCATCCGTCTGCCACTCCAAACAGCATGCAGCGTTAACAGCTGGCTGTCACGCCCCCCGAACACATCGTTTTTCAGTCCAGCCTTTTCTTTCCTCCAGTGCGCACCGCAGCCCTTTGTTACCAGGTGGGCATCATCTTGGTCACCGTGCCGCAGGAGTTTCTCGTATTACTTCTTGCCATATTTATAGTTTCACTCCACGGATCTTCCTGAAAGTGTGTTAATCTCATTCTCCACATATTCCCATTGCAGAAGACTTTGTTTTCATCCTGATCACTCCAGTTTAGTGCTTGTGCTTGGCAGGATGTTTAAGGATCCGCAAGAGACTCCATGAGACATGACTTATCTCATGGCTGCTTAGCCACGCCCCCCAAAGTTGTATAGTTTTTTTTAAAAACAATTTTATTGATTTTATTACAAACAAACAAACCAGACTTACAGTGCTAATAATCATTTAAATACACATTGCTTCATTGAAGCCCACTGTTTCTCCCATTCACACCCCCCCTTCCTTCTCAGCGGTGTCTGTTGGATCCAGATCGCTTGATTCTTCATACGTGGGTCCAAATAGTTCAGCTATTAGTTGCCTCCAACCTAGGAAGGTTCCGGCCTCTTCCTTCCCTCGCTACTGCACGCTTCCTGCCACACCGTGGTTTCTGCCTCAGCCCATTGTTGTAATTCTTTCCACCATATTTCCAATCTTGGTCTATAGCATGCCTTCCACCCCATGGCGATTCTTCTCTTTGCTATAACGTACGCCAGATCTTTCAATTTGCTCACATGCTTGAGTTTGCCTGGTCTAGGAAACCCTCCTATCAGGCAAGCCCATGCTGTATCAATCTCAATTTTGATCCCTCTTTCTTCCATCTTGTGAGCTATTTCTCCCCAGAATCTCTCTATCATTGGGCATGACCAGAACATGTGGACCATTCCTACGTTTTCTTCATTACACTTGGGGTATGATTGTCGTCCTGCATTTTTGAATTTGGCTATCCTTTGGGGTGTCATATACCCCTGTGAGTTACATATAATTGTATCTGCTGCAATCTGGCGTTTCTTGGCACTTTTTTATGATACCTCTGGCCCGCTCCCACATCCCGTCACTCATCGGGGCACCCACTTCCTCTTCCCACTTTGGACATTACCATCTCATATAATCTTGATATTTCATGTCCCCCCCTCCGCTATGTCATATATTGTGTCTATGGTGGCGTCCTCTTCATCCGCTAGCACTACTTCAGACCAGGTCTCTTTAATTAGCTGCGCAATCCCATGATATGCGATATACTGCCCCGCATGCAACCCAGTTTGCTCCACCATTCCCTCAAAATCCTGTATGTTCCTGCCACACATCACCCATTGTTGCTATCCCCACCGGCTCCCAGTGTTTCCTAATCATTAGTCTCAACTGCTTTTCTTTTCTGGCCAAGGCAACCAATGGTACCTGCAGGGAGCACGGGGATGGAGTCTCCGACCTGGCAACCATATCACCTCTTTTAAGAAGAAAGGGGCGCAGTCCAGGTGGAACAGCCTGGATTCCAAGGTCGGCTCCTCAGAGAGTCATTTAGCTACATATTGTAGTTGACTTGCTATTTAATAAACTTTGTAATTTGGTAGTTTAATGCCCCCTTTCTCATATGAATTCTGTAGCTTCCATGAGGCTACTCTGTTTCTTGTCCCATGCCAGAGGAATTCTCTGCATATGCTGTCTAACCTGGCAAAGAATCGTCTAGGTATCATGTATGGGATGTTCGCAAAGCAGTGCAGCAGTCTTGGCAATACCACAATTTTAAGCATTGCCCCCATCCCATCATTGACAAGGGGAGCTTCGCCCAGAACTTCATACTATTCTCAATTTTCTTAACTGCAACTTCTGTGTTATGCTTATATTCTGCTTCCACCATGTGATATATGTCTACCCCAAGATATCGGAACGTATTAACCTCCCATGGTATCTGCAGGGTCGGTAGCTGCTCCAGCGGGATCCCTCTATACCTGCCCAATGGAAATATACAAGACTTTATAGGGTTCACAGCTATGCCCGAGAGCTTTGCAAATCGCTCCATCACTTCTAATATGTATTGGAGGTTCTCTTCCGGATATCGTAAGTACAACAGCATATCATCAGCATACAAGGAAATTAGATGCGGTTCCCCTTCTATGGAGATGCCTATTACGTCATACTGCTGCCTCAGGTATATTGCCAGGGGCTCTAGGGCCAAAATATATAGCATGGGGGACCATGGGCATCCCTGCCTAGTACCTCTTCTGAGTTGCCATCTCTCGGATATTATCGCTCCTGTCTTCACCCTGGCTAGCGGTGCACTATATAGTAACTTAACCCACTTGAGGTATCCGGGCCCTATGCCATATTTGGTCAGGGCCGCAATTAGCCAAGGCCATCTGACCGAGTCGAAAGTCTTTATTGCATCTAGCAATACTATTGCCATCTCGGCTGCGTCTCCGTTTGCATGTTCGATGACTCTGTGAAGTCGCCAGAGGTTATTGGATATGTTTCTATTGGGGGCATAACCAGTCTGATCGGGGTGTATTAGCTTATTGATGACCCTCCTCATTCTGTTTGCAAAACCGCTGTTAATATTTTACTATCTTGGTTCAGCATTGACAGGGGCCTGTAAGAGCCACAGTCACGGCCAGGTTTATTGGGTTTGGGGAGTGATATAATGATTGCCTCCCTTAGGGACACTCTGGTAGTTTCCCTATATCATATGCCTCATTGAGTATCTCTAGGAGTGGGGGGAGTACCTCATTTTTATACGTTTTATAGAATTCGCTTGGGAGTCCATCCATCCCAGGGGTCTTACTAGTGGGCAGCTTCCTCACTACCTCTTCCAGCTCCTCTAGGGTAATCGGTGCATCCAACTCCTCTCTTTCTTCCGCACTAATCTGCGGTAGCCCAATATCTTCTAGCGTGTCTTCTATTTCTTCATTAACACTTCCTTCATCATCTTCACACAGGAGCCGGTAATAGTCTACAAATTCCCGATTCACTCCTTCTTGAGTGTCTGCTATGCTTCCATCTTTCTTCGCTATCGTTCTAATTGTGGGTCTGCTAGTCTCGCTTTTATATAGCCATGCCAGAACTCTCCCTGGTTTGTCCCCTCCTGCATGCTGTCTCTCTATATACTTTTTGTAGTTGAGGTTGCATAACCTTTCCCAGTGTCCCGCACATTTCTGTTGCAGCCTAAGTACTGCTTAATTATCTGTTTTAGTATAACCTCCCCTTTTCAACACTATTTCTAGCCCCGTTTCCGCTTCATGAAGTTCGGCTAAGATCCCGCTTTGTAGCCCTTTGGACTTAGCTATGGCTATCCCCCTTACCACCACCTTAAAAGCTTCCCAAAGCGTATCCGCTGCCTCTACACTACCAGTGTTTATCTCAAAATAACTTCCTCCCTCATGTCTTCTCTAAATACATTGTCTTTCAACATCTCTGCTCGCAGGCGCCATGTCGGTATCTTGGCTCTCGGGGGCCGGTATTGCCATACTAGCATCAGCGGCGAGTGGTCGGAAAGGACCCTTGCCTTATACTCTGCCTGCACTATTTCTGTCATCAGTGCATGTGTGACAAATACATAGTCTAATCTAGTATGTAGATCCTGTGGGGCTGCGTAGTGCGAATAATGTCTATCCAGCGGGTGATGTAACCTCCATGCGTCCTCTAACCCTAAATCCGATAACAATAACTGCAATGTCCTCGCAGCCGGCGTGGGTCTATTTATTTTGGTGTCCGATCTATCTATTTTTGGATTTAATACACAATTAAAGTCTCCTCCCCAGATCACCGCCCCCGAGGCTCCCACTGAGTTTGCCATATAGGGTTCTGAAGTATGCCGCCATGTCCTGATTAGGGGCGTATGTGTTTACAATACATATCTCTCTGTTCTCCACAAGCCCCCTCATTATGACCATCCTCCCATCTGGCTCCGCTGTAGATTGCACCAGCTGGAACGGGACATGTGGTGCCACCCAGATAATCACTCCCCTGGCATAGGCCGAGTATGCTGCTCCAACTACAGTCCCTCTCCATTTCTTCCTAATCACTTCAAGCTTTTCTTGCATTAAGTGAGTCTCTTGTAACAAGGCTATGTCGATTCTCTGCCTGCTTAGATACATCATAACCTTATTTCTTTTTAAATAGCTACTGAACCCTCTAACGTTCCAAGTAACTATTTTAAGGTCTCCCATGACATACTGAGTTCCACTCCTCCCTCTGCCAGTGCAATCCCTTCCCTATTACTTGTAGGCTTGTTCCCCAACTTAACATTTCATCCGCCCCAACAACCCCCCCTACCTCCCTTCCCAACCCCAACACAACCCGAACCTCTTAACTTCCCCAACCCCAGCCCTATCCCCCCTGTCCCCTGCCCCAACTCACACTGCAATCCCCTCCCTTCCTTACCCTCCCCCCTCCACTGCCCAGCTCCATCCCTGGATCTCAGGCACCCCCGCATCTAGCCCTTTTCCGGCAGAAGCCGTACTCCCGGCTCAGCAGGGAGATATCGCCCTAATGGCGGTCCTACTACACCAACTCCCGGGGGTAGGCTATCTGCGTCTTATGGCTCCTGTTACATTTATCAAAATAAGCACACTTATCGCTGCCATCTGCACATTTTACAAATTATATTCTAGTCCCATGTGCTCAGTTGTCGCTATTTAGTACTCATAATATTTCGTCTAGTCGCATCTTTGCTACCAGTTCTATTGTCTCTGCTCCCCGCCCACTTCTCACGTCTAGTAACATAATAGCATCATGGTCACTTATCGTGCTCTTGCTGGGGCTGCTCTCCATCTCGTTCTGGGCAGCCTTGTGCATCCAGCCATGGCGCCACCTCTTCTGGGGTGTCAAAAAAGTGTGCTCTGCCGTTGTGGAGAATCCTGAGCTTCACAGGATACAAGAGCATATACTTGAAGCCCACTGTGCGCAGCCTCCTCTTGATTGCCACGTAGCTATACCGCTGCTTCTGTACTAGCATGGTATAATCGGGATAAGCAGTGATGGTCGCCGAATCCTTTGTTATCGTTCCTCCTTTCCGAAAAAACTCCAAGATCTTCTCTCGGTCTCTGTAGTTCAAAATGTTTGCTGTAATTGCTCTGGGAGGGGCTCCGGGTCGTGGTTTTCTCATCAAGGCCCTGTGTGCATGTTCAACAGCGAATCCTTGGGAGAGCTTGCTAGCGCCTATTTCTTGTATTATCATATTCTCCACGTAGTTTGTCGGGTCTTGTCCTTCCTCTCCTTCCGGCAGGCCGACCACGCGTATGTTATTGCGTCTCGCTCTTCCCTCGGCTTCCTCTGCCCGATTCTCCAGGTTAGCCACTTGTTGTTCGAGTACGTGGACCTCTTTGGCATTGCTTGTGCTAGTGTCTGTATTGGCCTTCACTGCGCTCTCTAGGCTGCTCGTTCATTCGGCAAGCGCTCTCATGTCTTGTCTCAGCAGATTTACTTCTATCCCCACAGCATCTATCTTAGTTTCCAATGCAGTTCTCAGGTCTGCCATTGTTGTCCCCCATGAGGTTTTTACTTCCGTAATGGCTGCTAGGATTGCGTTGTCCTCTCGTAGTGATGCTGCGTCTGCAGTTGCAGCTACCGCGACTTGCACTAGAGTGGTGGGGGTTTGCTGTGCCTTAGCAAAAGTGTCCATTGTGGGCTGCTTGCCCTTAGCTTTGCTTCCCTTTACCGACATTGCCCCACTTTGCCTATGGTCCAGAGTTCGTGGTGATTAATCTTCTGCCATGCTGCTTCCGCACTCAGTGTCACACACTGCGCCACTACTTGCCACCTCCGCTTATCTGCTCCCTTGGCTGTTTCTGGCGATATTATTTACGGTCAATTGTGCGCTTGTCTCCCCTCACCGCTGTCTACGGATTACTCTTAGTGATTCCTTATTGGTGTCCCAGCAGGGGGGGGCTACGCTTTCCCGGCAGCCCCTTTCCAGCATTCCTCTTGTGCGGAGGTCGCAGAAGGTAACTTAGTCAATACTGGACCATATTAGTGATTTATCATCTGTCGTCTCATGGCCTCTGGGCCTCTGTCAGCGCCCCTTTGTTGCCTGTTTTGCTTGCAGGGCCCTGCCTCCTTTCTACAGCTGTGGCGCAGTGCTGCATTCACCTTGACATTCTGGTCCCCCCATCCTCATGGGTTACCTCTGTGCACTTTCTTCTGCTCTCCACTATTCTTTGTCATCTGTAGCACCAGCGGCGCGTTCCTGGCTCCTCTCTCTGCCGTTCACTGACAGGCAATTGTGCCCTTGTTAATCCTGATGCAACCTCATATTGCTTGCTTTAGTGTATACCCACGCCGCTCGGGTCACTATGTCCAGTCTTTATGTCCTGGGGGGCCTGTCTTTTCCAGGCCCGCACATGTGCTGCTCCCGTTTCGGCTCAATCCTACTTCATATTTAGCCCTTAGAGCATAATTCCCCCTTGCGGCATGATGCGCGCCGCTCCGGAGCCTCTAAGCCCCTCCACACAGCACTGGAGTTGGGCCGCCCCCGCCTCCAGCAGTTTGCAACACGCACACGTGTGCGTTACTGATTCGGGGGGGGTGCCGGTCCTCCATGCCTCCCCATGCTCTCTCTGGGCCTCTCACAGGTTGTGCGCATTGCCTCTCGTAATCAGCCAGCCCAGTTCTTCGCTCAGACCTGGCTTCTTACCGCATAGCTCTGCCCCCTTCACAAGGCAGACGGGAATGCTTGTATGCTGTTCCGGTCTACCGGCTACGTTCACTCCTCTGTTGGTGGCCCCATATACGCGCACCAGCTTCGCAGTCGTCCCGCTTCCGACAGCTCATCAGCTGTTTGCTTCTTCAATGCCCGCTCCTACAATGCCGTTCAGGCATCCCTTTGTTCAGGAGCCGACCGCCATCTTGTTGTTTATGCACCGGGACGCGAGCCTGGATACAAAGTGGCACATCACTCGTTTGGTCCCTCCGCTCGACCTGCGTACGTTCTGTTCTTAGCTATTCATACACTATTGCTGCTAGTCTGGGTCTTCAGGCTATTGCAGGCAGCTCGCTCTTGCATGGATCTTTTCGACAGATCACGGAGCCCTCTTGGAGATGTTTCCTACTCCATGGCTGCCAAGCCACTCCCCCCAAAGTAGTATAGTTTATACTGAATCAATGCAAAGTGTGTTTTTATTAATTGTGAATAACTGTTTTATACCAATTGGAGTTTTTATCAAATGGCATTTTATTTGTTGATATGTATCATGTGAGTTGGTTTTATGGCAATGCCGAAATAAACAATACTAAGTAAGATTGAGAGTTCCATATCCCCAATCTTCAGCACCATATACTTTGTCCGTAAAAGCCTGCATTTCATAGATTTGCAGAACAGGGCTAATTCCTCTCTTGCCAACTGAATTGGCAACACATTTTAAGATGGGATCATGATATTTAGGGAAAAGGTGTCGTTTGTGACACCGCTATTGGATAATTGCTGAAATGGAGATCCACAAACAAATTGATTCACGTCCCCAGTTACAAATCCATCTTCTTAAAGGTTAATTTTGCTCCTTTTCTCTGGGGCACAGATTATCAACTTGGTTTTACTGCTAGTAATCTCCAATGCTTTTTCCAAACTCACCTCCAAAAATTTGGAAAGTTCTACATCTAGACCCATCACAGATTGAGATAGGAGGACAGCATCATCATTATGAAGGAGGACATCTACCCTTTATTTGTTGAGTAAAGGAGTGTCCGTATTCAAAAGTTTAATTTGCTCTGTAAATTCATTATTTAAATACCAGACAAAAGAAGCGCAAGCAAACAGCCCTGTTATAGTCCTTTTTTAGCAGCAAAATATTTTGTATGTTCTCTCCCCACTCCCCATCTAATACGGGCAGAATTATCAGTATGTAATTCAATGAAGGCTCTAAACAGCGCCAGTGCCATACCGTAACTGGACAAGCATTTCCATAGCTTGTTTTGTGGTACACTGTTAGATGCAGTTTTGATATCTATGAATACAAGATTTAAGGTTCATTTTTTAAGTGTATCTGTTCTGCACCCTTGGTCAATCCTCTTTGAAACCCGACCTGCTATGGACTCTATACATTTCCTTCATCGACATATTCTTCTACCCAGTTCCTTGCCATACATCTTCCCAACAATATCAATTAAAGAAATGGGTGTGATACTTTTCTAGTATTTCCCTACCACCCTTATTATACAATGGAATGAGTTCAGCTGCCTTCCAGGATTGTGGTACTTTATGTATTCCTGAAATAGTGTTAAAAAGAGTAGCAAGGTTAGGGGGCTCAAATATCTTTTTCATCTTTCAATAGCTCCACAGGTAGTCTGTCCGGACAAGGGATGTTGCCTTCATTCTGTGATGCCACAGTTAATCTTACCTCCGGCAATTAGAATGAAAGAGTCAGCAAATTTGCCACACCAGTATCTGACATCACAGCTTGCTCCTCCCACTGGGTAGACAGCACATGCTCTATTTTCATTGCCGAGGGTTCTAAAATGAGAGGGGCATTCATCCATAGTTATACATCTCTCAAAGAATGTTACATTGTTATTTCATTCAGATGATAGAATCCACTACAGATCCTTTGAGTTGTGAAATTTTACTGCAGCCAATAATTGTCCCCATTTGTTTGCCTCAAAGACTCTTTTTTTCATCTTTGGGATCAGGAGGATACTTTGATGAAGCTCCTCCACACACTTCAGTTTTTGTGCAAGATTGGCCTTGGCTAATCTGCACTCTGAATCAAACCACGTATTAACTTTGACAGTGCAAGCCGGCCCAGGAGCGATCCCCTAAGCGTCTTGTTGCATCCGAGGGAGTGTTTACTGTTAACACTGGGCTGGCTTCAGGGTATTTCTTTACCTTGGAATTGGGCTTTGTCACGAGAGGAGACACAACATCCACACATTTTTCCAATACAGACTTTGGATCACATTCCACTTTACCCATTAAACATTCCCAGATAAGTGGAACACCTTTAAAGAACTTTGGATTGACTTTGTATCTATATATTATTGCCCCTTTTTGGGTTATTGGAAACTGTAATAATTCTTCTTCTTTCCAGTCATGAAATGAAATCCAACACCACAGAATTGTGGTCCCTTTTCAACATGGGCAAAATCTTGAAATATTCATCCTTTACATATTCCTTTATATCTAGCAATATATAATTTCAAAGGCTACTTCATTTAGTAGCATGGGGAGGACTATGGGGGTATTCAAATTCAACATCACTGCAAGTTCAGAAGAATACATTTTTCTAAAGTAACGTTTGGGTCTACCCATCTCGGCCACAAATTATGCTGTGCATCTGAAATTGGGCACACATTTCTTTGAGATAAGCTAACAATGGAAACAATGGTAAATTGGATTATAATATGGTGCAATGAGAAAGAGACTCAGACACACTCTTTCCTTACCTAACTGATGTCATCAGAAAGAGATTACTTGTCAGTCCCATGGCAGTTCTACTTTAAACTTCTATCTTATCTAGTGCATGCTAGAATTTCTTTTAATGATCCTCATCGTATTAACGATCACTCTGTCTCTGTATTCAAGGCAAGGCTGCTAGAGGCCATTGTCATAGACAGGGAACACCGATAAATTAGGACACAGTTTCATAGATCTTTTGTGATTTTAACAACCAATTTGACTCAAAATGATGTACTATGAACCAGATATATCCATGAACACTCTCTTATCATAAGAGCATGGTTCAATGTTTAACTTTGAGAGGGATATGAGCCAAATGGTCTACTGTATCACCTTCTGATTCAAAATGTGTAATGCTTCAAGTTAAAACCTAATGCATTTGCAGTTATTTTGCATGCACATGCTGAACCCGTTAATGAAGAATTTAAATTTCTCGCAGTGTAGACCTTGATTCAATGTATTGATACTGCGCTAGTTGCATGGACTTTGTTATCTTATTTAAAGGCAGCTTTGAGATCTTGAAATAATATGCTAAATGAACTGTCGTTTTATCTTGCATTTCATCTAAAGTATTTTATTTGTAATGTACGTTTTATGTATTTATATATCTGAAATAGACTTTTCTGACTGGCTGAACTGTATTAAGTCGCTCTATATCGACAACAAAGGTTTTGTCAGACGGGGAACACAAGGGGAAAGGATAGAGGAGTGCAACAAGGCTGCGTAATGGCACCTTATTTGTTTAGTTTATTTATTAACAATCTATGCCACTACTATGTTAAATAAAGAATGCTTAAATATATTACTATTTACAGATGATGCTGTCCTGTTGTTTACCACCCCGCAAAGCTTACGGAATGCTTTCTTTAAATTTGTACACATTTGAACTTTGAAGCACTTTATAATTAATATCTCAAATATGAAAATCATGGTCTGCCACCGGAAAAATCTTCCTCCAATTGAGCTGAAATTGAATGGCATTGTAATAGAAAATATTGTTAACTATGATTTTCCGGGATCTGTTTTAATAATAAGGGGGACTGGTATGGTCAATCTTTTAAAAGTAACCTTATTTTGAACAGGTACTCTGGGGACATATTACGTTTTTCAAAAAATTGTAGAGGTTGAGTGTATAGGGCCCAAACTCAAGCAGAAGTGATAAACAGTGCAGAGCACTCGGGGCATTATGACATCATTAAAATGTCTGAGTGAAAATATATTTTACAAAAAGCTTTTGGGTTTGCCAGAATAAAAAAGGCTGGCAAGCGCCCATCCCACTGCTGGGCAGGCACTGCGGCGACCCGGGCACTGAAGGTGAGCACTGATGTCAAATGTGTTGCTGGCGAATGGACAAGTCTGTGAGTGCCTGTAGCCCATTGCAGTGAATAAGATTACGTGAGCAGTCAGGAGCGAACAATCATCAAGAGTAGCACGGCAATCCCACTGAGAGGTTTGTCCAACTGACTTGCACCGCGGACAGGCATTATTGATCGGCAGTCTCATTGGAGGCCCACCGAACAGATGAACACGAGCTGAGTAACGGGACTGCAGCACTACGCAACAGAGGTGCCAGGGTCACAAGGGAAACTGGGATTATATCGTGGTCTAGTGCACAAGACCCACAAACAAGGCAGTGCAGCGAATTAGCAAGCAAATGACAATACATTGCCCGTCACTACAACAATAGTGTAGCACAGGCAGAAACCGTCGCGCAAGTGATAGCCGCAACCACTGCTTGGTCCAGTTGACAAACAACTGCTGCATTGGAGAAGTGAAAAGACTTACTAACAGACACTGGGTTATGTCCCTGCCTAAGGGGAAAGGCAAAAGAAAGGTTACAGTCATGGACTCCTTCAATGCCGTCACACCTAAAGGGCAGCCACAGAGCAATGCAACGGCACAACTAGTTCGGACAAAGAGGCTGGAACCAAGGAAAACCAGGTGCTGGATGCGATTGCAGCCTTGAGAACCTTCATAGATACCAAAATTGAGGCGGTTAAGTCTGACATGCAGTTAATGCAGCAAGATGTTCGCAACCTCACGGAAAGAGTCACGAACATAGAGACGGACCTGAGAGAAACAATGGCACCACCAAGGACCTCAAGAGGAGACTAACAGAACTAGAAAGGAGAAACACGGTACTTGAAGCCCAGGCAGAGGATACCGAAGGCTGCGCTCGGTGCAACAACGTGTGCCTGCTAGGAATTCCAGAGGGGAGGGAGGGCTTGAACCACACAGACTTTGTTGAAAATCTAATTCTGCAAGAAATTGGAGCAGGCAATCTCTCATAGGGCTTTGTGGTGGAGAGGGCCCACAGGTCCTTGAAAAAGAAACCACCACCTGGCTCGCACCCCCGTCCCATGATAGCAAAAATACTTAACTTCCAGGACAGGCAGGCCATCCTGAAATTTTCAAGCGAAGGTGGGGAGATTTGCCGAGACAACTCCAATATAGCTATATACCCAGATTACACGGCTGCAGTCCAAAGAGGAAGAACTTCCTTTGTACCAGTCAAAGCAAGGCTCAGGCAACGAAATCTTAAATACATGTTTATGTATCCGTCTAGGCTCAAAGTAATCTACAAGGGGTGTCCTGTCTTCCTTGAAACACCTGCAGCGGCCACAATGTGGATGGAACACAACAACTTGGATGGGGGTGAAGAAAAAGTCACTTGAGAGGTGCCTGGATGGAGAAGATATGGGGAGGGGGGCGAACTTACCAACCGATGAGGCTGCAGAAGCACTGCAGGAAGGATTTGAATAAACACTCTCATTGCGATCAAGATACAGCGTATTCGGCGGGGGGAAGACCAGGACCCTCAACCAGCGACAAAAGACCCACCCCACGAACTGTTAGGTGTCGGTCTGTTGCTGATGCCGCTCAACTCACACATGATGGCTCGGAAGGGCCAAATGGGTGCGGGGGCGCTCAAGCACTGCAGTTGGAACGTGGCTGCTGAGTGCAGTTATTTGGTTTTGGTTTGGTTTACTGTTACTAGTGTTCTGAATTCTTCACAAAAAAAGGCATTTATCACAAGATGTGCATGTAAGGTATCATGGAATGGGACAGGGTGCGGGGCAAGCAGCGACAGGGGGGTGCGGAAGAGGGATACAGCACTGCCATGGCTGCTGATGTTAAGGTGTTGACATGGAATGTTCGGGGACTGGGCACATATCTACGCAGGAACTGAGTGAAGTCCTTCCTTCATAGGAAAAAGGTGCTCATTGCACTACTGCAAGAAACCCATCTAACCCTGAGTACTATGGCCACAGTTGGGAAACACTGTGAAGGACAGTGTTATGGCGCTGGTTATTCCAAATATTCCCGGGGGGTTCTCACTTGGATAAGTCTGGCGGTTCCGTTTAAGCTAATGGGGAAAGAAGCTGACCCTGAAGGAAGGTACTTGATACTGAAGAGCTGCATTGAACAGGTAGAAGTATGCATAGTCAACTCTTACTTTCTGAATCATGGGATCCCAACTCACCTTAACACACTGGGCCTCATTACGACCCTGGCGGAGTGGGTTTACGCCAGCGGTATTCGCGGCGGACCCGTCCGCCCTACTACGAGTTCCCGTAGCGCCATGGAGCGTTTTCCGCCTGGTTTTTCCGGGCGGAGAAATCCATGGCGCTACCGGACCTTGTTGTTAATTACGCCACCGTATTTTACGGTGGCGTAATTAACGCCTTCCCCACTCCCATTATACCCTATGGGGCAAAAATGGGAATGGGGAAGGGTAAAATGGGGAATGGGGATTTACCGCCCCGCCAAGGTCGGAATGGGGCGGTAAATCCGCCAACCCCCATGGCGCTATCGGCAGCTTTCCGCCGTGCTCCATGGTGCATATTGCACCACGATTTCCGCCAGGGTCGTAATGAGGCCCACTGTGTGCTAGGATAGCCCACACCGAGAAAGTTTCTTCATCTGGGGCGGAGATTTTAATTGTGTACAAGACTGGGAGCTGGATAGATCTAGCCCGCCAGAATCCCACAACGAAGTGGCTACGAGGGCATTGAATGCGCTACTTGAGGCCATGGACCTGGTAGATGTGTGGAGGGAATTGCACCCAACAGATAGGGGTTACTCTTACTTCTCTTCCCCGCACCACCTACATACCAGGATTGAATACATATTTGTGACCAGGGCCCACCTTGCACAGGTGGAATCGGCGCAATACTTGGGCAGGTCAATATCAGACCACTCGCCCCTACTATTGACCTGGAGGATAAGAGGCCTTAGACCCCCTATACCACTGTGGCGAATGCCCACGGACGCATTGACAGACCAGACTTTCAAAGAAGACCTACGGTGCAGGCTGGCAGAATATTTTGAGAGGAATGTTGGCAGTGTAGAGCAAGGTGGAACCGTCTAGGAAGCAATGAAGGTGGTGTTGCGGGGGAGGTTGCTGCTAGTATGGGAGGTATCAGGAAAACACTGCGCCTGGAGTTGGAAAAATGGGAAGAAGAAATAAGACAAAAGGAGGCGTGCACGCAGGGGACACGTGAGGAGGAGCTCGAATTAGCAAAATTAAGGCGTAGCTGCCGAGAGGCTTGGGACAGGCTATCCAAGTTCGACTACTCAGTTAAAACCATCTGGGTGCATGCGAAAGGGGATAGACCGGGTGGACTGCTGGCGTGGCTGTGCAGAAGGGAACACCCAAAACACCTAACCACGGAACTCAAAGACAACGTAGGTACTGTGCACAAATCCCAACAGGCGATCAATGACACAGTTGGGAGATTTTATTCCTGCCTGTACGGCCACGACCATCAGGTGCCCCAGTAGGACATATTAGATACACTAGAAGAAATTGGTTTGCCTAAACTGGGGGATGCACAGAGGGAGGCACTAGAGGTGGACATAACAACAGAAGACATAACAGAAGCGATAAGGTCACTCGCCTCGAGCAAGACGCCCGACAGTGATGGACTCCCTCCAGAGTTCTATAAGACATACGAGTCAGTCTTGTCCCCAGTGCTACTTGAAGTGTTCACTGAGGCGTACGAGAAAGGGGTGCTACCAGATACCACGAAGGAGACCCTAGTGATCCCGATACCTAAACCGGGGAAGCCAACTGATGAGTGTGACTCATACCGCCCATTGGCAATGTTAAATTATGATGTTAAAATCTTAACCACAATACTGGCTTAACGACTGCACAAAGTCATAGGGGGCCTGATCCATAGTGATCAAAATGGTTTTGTACCGGGACGCAGTACTTCATTGAACCTACGCAGACTACAGCATGTCCTAGCGCAAACGGCAAACTCCCAGGCACAATACGCTGTAATCTCCCTAGGCGTGATAAAAGCGTTCAACTCAATATACTGGGAATGGCTGGTGGCAACAATGAGAGAGTTCGGGTTTGGGGAACAGTTCATTAAATGGGTGCAGATATTATACACAGCCCCCACAGCGAGGGTTAATACTGTAAGTATCGACGGTCTGGGATATACAGAGAGGTACCAAACTAGGTTGCCCACTGTCCCCGATGCTATATGTGCTGGGACTGGAGCCAATAGCAATTTATCTCCGGAAACGGTACCTAGATGCTGGCATTTGGGTAGGAAGAGTGGGACATCTGATCTCACTCTATGCTGACGATGTGTTGCTGTACCTGAGGGACCCACACCTAAATGTCCCAGCCCACTAGTTCTGGATATATTGGACAACTACGCAAAGGTGTCAGGGATCAGCTTCAGCAAAACAAAATCCTCCATATTCCCGATTGTGGGTCTGAAGGGCAGGGGCAAAAGTGAACTGCCGGAAGTTGGATTTAGGTGGGAGCTGGAATCATTCAGGTACCTGGGGGTAAATATAAGCCACACACCGGAACAGATGCATGAAGATAACACAGTGGCAGTAGTGAAGGGTTTGAGGAACTCTATGAAATATTGGTCTAAGTTGCCGCTGTCCCTAATGGGAAGGGTGGCCATCACCAAAATTATTATCCTACCAAGATTTCTGTACTACTTTTAAAATGTGCACTGCTACGTTAAGGCATCCTTTTTCCGCCTAGTGGAAACACTGCCACTGGAATTCTTGTGGGGAGCGACCTGACATAAAATGTCGCTTGTCACATTGCCCCAACCATATAGAGAGGGAGGGGTGCAATTGCCAAATCTAGAAAAATAATATTTGGAGGGCCAACTCAGCCATATAGCCAAATGGCTGGCGGACGAGCCCACCTCTGAAACTGAGTTGCTACAACAACTCATAGCCCCTGCAAAGTTGAAAGAAATACTGTGGGTACCTTTGAGTTGCCTGGGACATACTCCCATGGTAGTGACACTGGGGAGGAGGATATGGGGAAGGGTAGTGGCGCTACTGAAACTCGGGCACCCCTATTCTCCGGAGGTCCCGATTGAGGTTGATATCTGCAGTGATTCAGCAGATCTGGTAACAGTGAGACGATGGGAGAGTTGGGGCATATACACCTTGGGTGATCTGTATGACGAAGGGGTCTTCAGGGAGTTTGATTCGCTACAAGAGAAGGAAGAAGTGCCAGGTGGGCAGTTCCTCTGGTAGCAAAAATCTCATAATGTGGCCAAAAGAAAATGGGCGGGTTGGCCTGAGGAACCGCCGCTGAACCCCCTGCTGACCCTAATGTACACCTTGAGTGACGGGTGGCGGGCGGTATCCAGGCTGTATGGTTCATTGATAGATAAACCCAACCCTAAGAGCACGACATTCAAATAGCAATGGGAAAAGGATTTGGGCACAGACATAACAGAGAAGGAGTGGGAAAGAACACTGGCGTACCTCAGAGAAGTATCGAGAAACTCCTGCTTTCGGTTAATACAGCTGAATTTACTGTTCCGCACATATATGACCCCACATAGGATAGCTCCGTTCAACAAAAACGCGCTAACACTGTGCCCATGGTGTGGGGTGGAGGATGCAGGTCTAATACATATGTTTTGGGTGTGTGTGAGTATGCAAAGGTTCTGGGGACGAATCGAACAAGCCTGCAGGAAAGCGGGAATAGTAAGATACAAGTGGTCACCGAAGGAATACTTGCTGGGGGCGTTTGCCAGAATTAGCAAATATAAGCATGTGATCAGGTTTATGGACATGGCATGCATACTGGCTAAAAGGGCTATTGCTGTGACCTGGAAATACACAATATGCACAATGGCACAGAGAATATGAGAGGTGGGCAGAAGCAGAAACTAAGGTATGGATGGAAGGGACAAATAGATCAGGGTCTGATGGAAGTGATAAATGTGAAGCCTGGAAGGCGCTAGTTTGGGACATGTTCCACCCATCGGATGACAAACCCCTGTGAAGTATAACCCTCCTCAGCGTAACACTTGACTTTGATCAAAATGCATATCGGATAACCTGAACTAGATTGAATGCTGCAGCAGGGTGGTGAGTGTGGTAGCCTGAGCTGGGCGCCTGACCATGGCACATTAGAACGGAGTGATTGGTAGTGATATAATGCCGGACAAGTGAAGAAAGTTATTTGTTTGTTGTTGTTATCAGTTACTAAATAATGCCACAAGTATAAAGGTCTTTACTTGATGTGTAACAATGGATAAATGCATGATTGTACTTACGCAAATGCCAATAAAAACATTTTAAAATGAAAACTAAGACACAAATAGTTGATCCGAGTTCTGACAATTAACAGTGTTTCAACTGTGGTTGGAGCTATGTCCCTTTGTAAGCTTCCCAAATGTGTCATGAGTATTTGCGGTCAAAGGTTTCTTAAATAGGGCTTCAACTATCAAAAAAAGTTTTAAATGAATGATTATTAACATTTTCTCAAACTTACATCTTGTGAACCATATTTATAAATTATATACATTGCTTTAAACTTTTAAGAGATGTGGACTTTTACCTTGTGATGCATTGATGAAATTGTTTTAAAATTCCATATCTTCATGGAGTTTGTGCTTTTATGGTTTCTAATGTATGGATGGATTGTGTAAAGGGAACAAAAGAGTCAACAGCTTCCCCTCTTCAACCGTGTAAAAAGGTGGACTTAGATAGGCAGGGTGCTAGTTTGTGCAATTACTAGCTGTTGGAGGTCACAAACTGGTTTGGGAGGAGGTGTTTTTTGATAATTCAGTTTTATTCATACGTTTAGACACACATCTAAAAGATGTAGGTTCACAAAATCACACAATTGAACCTTAAAAAAGCATTTGGGACCTATTTGGGCACAACAAAAAAGTTAACAAATTGTTTTATACTTCACAAGTGAAGGTTAGTAACATAAGAATAAAGTGCGAAATTCAATACTATTTATAAAATGGTAGTATGTTATTGTTGTCGACACCAGGAGTCAAGCCCCCCCATAACAAAGAAGAAGGCCCCTATTTTGCCCTATCTTGACCCTATTCATATGGATGGATTGTGTGCAATTGTTGTACAATCTCATCATAATAGAGTTTATGCTTTCATGGCCTTTAACCAAAATAAAGCATATTTTAATCAAATACGAATGCAAGGTTCTGACCCCGGCGGGGCTTCGGGCAATGAACAGGGAGCAGTCGGATGAATGCCCCAGGTGTGGTGTGGCACAGGCGGGGTTCTGGCATATGGTATGGGAGTGCAGGATAATAGTGGAGTATTGGAGCGAGGTTATTAAGGGGGTGAATGGGCTGTTGGGGACCAGATGGGAACGGAGTCTGGAAATTTGTTTATGGGGTAAACTCCCAGGGAGGAAAAGGCATAAATTACGGAACAGGATGGGCCAATTTTTACTGATTTTGGCGAAATGCCAAATGGCTATAGCTTGGAAGGGTCCACAAGGCCCGGCAGTAAACAAGTGGCTGGTGGATGCCCGGAGGTGGGGCATGGCAGAACTAATGATTATCCAGGAGGCAGCAACTGAAATGGAAGGGGAGGGCCTGTCGATACATTGGATTCAATTGCTGAATGACTTGTCAAAGGACAATGATCTACAGCAACTGTGAAAAGGGATTGGGGAGGGGGGAGGAACGGGGGGATAAGGGTGAAGGGAGAGGATATGGATTGAGGAAGTGGGAGGGGAGCCGTTCGTGTTTTAAGGCCAGTTTCGAGCATGGTGGACTGCACGTGGTGATTTATGGAAGGCATGGTGGCCTGGAGGATATGACCTGGACTCCGGCAGAGTGGGCGTGGATGGGGGGAAGGGTAACTTCTGGGGCTGTGGTTTTGATGCTGTTATAAAAGGTCAATAGAAAGTCTTAATGGGCGAACTGGGGGGGTTAGGAGGATGAGTGGGAAGGGGGGAGGGAACCTTTGGGATCGTACTTTTTTTTCTGGTTGGTTACTACAAAATGCTAATAAAGAGTGTTTTAAAAAAAATACGAATGCAAGGTTCAAACTTTTTGGGAGCTGGGAGCCACTTCCAGGTACCATTTGAGAAGATGAGTATTGACATTGTTGGTTCCATTGAAAATATTACCTCTTTATGTAGCATATTTATTCTGATTGTGGTTGATCATGCCAACAGGTATCCTGAGCCAGTGCCAATGAAAACTGTCACTGCCAGAGCAGTGGCTAGGGCTCTCCTGGTAATTTCTACTTAGGGAGGATTCCCCAAAGAGGTTGTCTCTGACAGGGGTTCCAACCTTATGTATCATGACATGCAAGCTATGTGGCAGGAACGTGAGGGTATCCTACAAATGTCCATCACATATCATCCACAGACGAATGGCTTGGATGAAAAGATCAACAACACTTCGAAGAGCATTGTGGGTGCTTTTTAAGTACCCCTAAAGAAGAAGTGAGATCTCCTCTTTGTCTACAAAGACGTTCCTCAAGAGGGGGTCGCATTCAGTCTCTTTGAGCCATTCTTGGGCCACCCCATGAGAGGTTTGTTGGTCTTAGGTAAGGAGTTTGGGAAGCCTCTTCACCTAGTTAAGTCTTGAATGTGGTATATCTTGGGCCTTGGATGAGAAGAACAAAGCAAGGAAGAATCTGAAAGTGAGCTTGGCCATGATGATGCACTGGTTTCATTAGAGGATTACTTAGGTTGATCTGGTATAAGGATAAGAGGTTCATGAGATGGAGCCTACCTAGTCAAGGGACAAATAGAATGCTCTCTACATAGCTATTTTATGACTTGGGGAATCCAGCCACCTAATTGGTTAGGGGATTACCTAGGATCCTCTGAGAGTCTTCCACATCAAAGGATTGAAGCACTACTTCCGTAGAGAAGGGGTGGCTTCCTAATGGCCTGATACTAGGAAGAGGCAGAATGTGAACCTCTCCCAGCATCCAAATCAAGTCCAAAGATGGTTCAATTGAAGGAGTAAACCTCTCTCCCCAGTTGACTCTTCGGCTGAAGGGAGATTACGGTTTTCACCTCTCTCTCTTCCCTTGAATCAGGTCTGATATCAATGTGCTAACATGATATAGAGATCAGGAATCTTCAACTTGTGGCTCTTGTGATGACTCTGGTGACGTCATCAATGATTTCCCTCTGTTGGCCTCCTCTCATGTGGTCAGGGGATGGCAGTCACTATCTGCTCTTGACCCTGGGGGTGGCTATATGAGGGAGGATCACATGGGAGGAGACAATGACCGGTGGGAGATGGTGACTCCATTGTGTGAGATGCTGTATTTCCCCCTTTCCTCTGACAAAAACCTTGTAATACCTAAGTCTTTAATGGCTTGTTGTCACTTACCAGTCCCTTCCGATAATAGATGTCAGAAAACCTTTTTTAATCCCTCTAGTCAAACCCCTATCTATGACTCAGCCATTCACACTTCATGTATAACATCCTCTAGTTTTGATGTGGCTTTTGTGAAGCTTTTGAACAACATCCAAGAAGCCCAATATCAGCTATCGACTCTGAGTCCCATAAAACCACAAGTACTGAGACGAGGAAGAGGAGGAAGAGGTCTATGCAGATCAGGGGAAGCCTGAAGCCTAACGCACAGGCTAGCTGTTCAACTGGGACTAAGGTGCACAGGATATTTAAAAATGGCAGAGGCAGTGAGAGATGGTAGTGCATAGGAGAAAGTAGCAAGTAAGAGGATGTCCAAAGCCTGACAGCGGCTCGAGAACGTGAGGCTCACCTACCGGGGTGGCGAGAGAGGAAGCGAGGTGGAGCGGGCACATCGGAGGGACCAGGGGAGAACTGGGACCTGCAGTGGAGCACCTGGTGGTGCGGTTGTGCCAGGACGCAGCATTCCCCGGTCCAGGCCATAGAGGGAAGCCGGCGAATGATCCCAGAGCTGCAGGAAATGCTGGGAGCACGTTTGCATCGTGTGGGAAGCCGATCCAGTGAAGAGGCTTTGTCGCTAAAGTGCACCAAGGACATCGTGAACAACCAGTGAGTCTGTCCAAGGTTGTTTGGCACCCCAGGGCGTACCGACATGCGCATGAACCAATGACAATGTTACAAGGTTGTGAATACAGACAATGTACCAAAGTGGTTAAATGCAGATAAAGTCAAATCTTATTTAAAATATCTGACGAGGAGAAATATCAGGCACCTGAAGTTGTGTAAAGTTCGAACATTGTGGGAAGATACCTGGAAGGGGAGTATACAAGGGGTTCTGAGGAGCTCACAAAAGAAGTCCTGACAAGCAGAAATATCATGCACCTGGTATTGAATGTAAACTTTGTATACAAATCCAGATGTTGTGGGAAGATACCGGATAGGAGTATACCAGACGATCTGAAAAACCCATAAAAGGATTCCTGGCAGGGGAGGACACCAGGCAATTGGCAAAAGTTACCAAAAGATCTAAAGCAAAGCTGGTATGGAAATTATTGCTTGATCAAGAAATGTATTGTTTGACCAAGTTAAAGGAAGACTGTTATGGAATTCATTATTTGAACAAGATCATTATGAGCCCAGTATAAAGACATAAAATGTACTGTTGGACAGACAGACACTTTTGACCATCCTATCTAAAATTCCAAGGGAAGGGAACCAGCTTCTGGATCCCAGGATCTTTCCTTGGTAAACTATATTTGTTGGATTTCACCTTATATTTTTGATTGTGAACACTTTTTGCTACTAACAAGTCAAAGACATTTCCTTGTGCCCATGTGTTTTTGTTTCTAGAATGAGGGTCAGCTTATGTTTGGACACAAGGACAGCTTTTAGGTTACTTGACCCTGACTACTTGACCCTGACAGACCCTTAGAGTGTTAAGTTTTGAGGCAGTGAAATTACTCCAATTGTTTTTTTAAATGTTTTATTGGTTTCAAAGTCAAACAAAATATATTGTAAGTAAAAACAATGTAGAAACACCTTTTCATTGCAACATGAATATTCCTTCCATAATCATTCTCTATCTATCATAACAGCACATCCTTAAAACTAGCTTCATTTCCTCCTATCTAGACACTGGTCTTAGCACAAATTCCAACATTTTCATTACATCAATTACCAATCTAGTTTGTTCCCCTGTTAACACCCATCCCCACCACTCTATTGGATTAAGGGTTTCACCCATCGATTCAAACCCCTCCAAGAAGGCACTTCTAATTTGCTTTATTGATACACAATTGGTTATCAAATGCATGGGTGTTTCAACAGTATCACTGTTCTTACAGTATCGACACTGAGTGTTTTCCACTCCTGGGGTTTTTCTTAGCCATTGCATCTCCTTCGTGTCCAAGACGTTTAAATTACGTCTCTATACCTTGAAGATGGAAATTGTTGGAGGTATCTAGGAAGGACATAGTTCTTTCCTCTCTGCGATCAGCAGTCTTTTTTGTTTAAGATTTTCACATTGACAAATTACTGTATGGAATAGGGCTAGAGAGGCGTTTCTTCAACCCACTTTGTTTAATAAAATTTCTGATTTTGAGAAAAACACAACCTTGTGTCTGCCTCTCATTACAGATCCCTCACACTCTCTAGATGTTTAGGACTGCAGCTACCACAATTCCTCATCATTGACTATGCTGGCTAGGGCTGATGGGAGCTGTCCAAAACAACTGGACAGTGAATGGTTACACACCCCGGCTATAGACTGGGAATAGGGCACAGTCAAAAATAGGAGCTACTGGATTTCTGACAAATTCAGAGACGACATCAAGGCTGAGATCACCAAGATGTTGTTTTCAGGTGTGATAGAGCACTCCTTGGCCCTGTCCTGTTATGTTCGGGGTCTAAAGTAGGAGTAGGACATAAGGAATTAAGGTCTTGTGTGGACTAGAGAGCTCTAAATGCAGTCACAAGTACTGGTGCACACCCTCTACCAAGAGCTGGTAGAAAAACTAGATGCAGAGAAATTCTTAAACACTGTTGACCTCACTTCAGGCAAATGGCAAACACCCTTAACAGACAATGTCAAGGAGAAAACAGCATTCTCTGCTCCTGAAGGCGTGTACAAGTTGAGGATCATGCCCTTTGGATTAAAGATTGCACCCGCAAGAGTGGTCTTAAAAACATCTGTGAGGCCTACTGGAATGACAACGCTGTCTAGAGTAACTCCTGGGAGTGGCATATGAGCCATCTCTGTCAGGTGTTGCAGGGTTTGACAGAGGCCCAACTGACCGATAGGGCTTAAAGTACCAGATAGGTAAGAGTACATTGGTATACCTTGGTCAAGAGGCTGGTGGAGGTAAAATTCAACCCCTTCTCAATAAGGTCCAAGTTGTACATGACTGGCAATCCCTACCACAACAGTGCGAGTCTTCTTAGGACTCTCTGGCTACTATAGAACCTTCTTGGCTGACAGCAGCATCATGGCAGCCTCTCAGACAGTGGCGACCTCCAATATATACCCTAAAAAGGTTTGCACAGAGGAATGTCAGTGGGGCTTTGATGGGTTGATGGAAGACGGGTGCAAGGCACCTGTTCTAAAGGCTCCTGACTATAGACAGCCCTTCATTGTCCAAACAGATTCTTCTGAAGCTAAATTAGGGGCAATGCATTCCCAACTTGATGAAAAGGGCAGGGACCTCCCCATTATCTTCATTGGCAAAAAGCTAATGCATAGAGAACTTCGTTCAGACACAGTTGAAAAAGAGTTCTATTCAATTGTGGATGCCCTAAGGAGGTTAAAACCCTACCTCAATAGGTTAACCTTCAGGATCCAAACAGACCAAAAGCCCCTTAAGTGGTTAATGTACATGTAGGGAGAAACGTAAAAAGTTGCTCAGGAGGAGCATCAGCCTACAGGGAATGGACTTTACTGTTGAGCACAGGCCTGTCGTGGCCATGACAATGCAGATGGATGTTCAAGGATGTAGAACCAATCTGAACCTGGGACCTATTCCATGGAGATTAGTTCTCTTTTCCTTTGTCTGCGGTGGAAGTGCTGGGTCGAAAACTCATTATTTATTTTATTTATCTAACATTTTTCCATAGGTCGGACCAGGCTCATGTGCATCTGAGTGCTTTACAGTTTTCCATATATACATTCACAATGTTACAAACATAACCAACAATAAATCACAATCACTGAATTAAAAAAGATACAGACATCAATTCCTAAAAACAATCGAAAAAATAGATTTCCGTAACCATGTTTTCAATGTTTTCCTGAACCTCAAATATCCAGAAATATTAAGGTGGTCAACAAGCAAGGCTTTCCAAAAGGAAACAGCCACACCAGAAAGTGACCTTTTCATGGGAAACACATGAGTACATTTACAGACTTCTAAACAAAGAGTCCCGACTCTAGAGACCTCTTGAACCAACCGAGATATTTTGTTTGTTTGATAAATGAAATGGGATCTGCAAATGGATCGCTTTATAGATAATCCATAAAAGCTTAAAATTAATCCTGACTGCTAACGAAAGCCAGTGGAGGAATTTTAAAACAGGTGTGATGTGCTCGAATGTCTCTTCTCCATAGTCAGTCATTTGGCAGTGTGAAAAAGCCATTTTAAAGGAACAAGTGAGGAATAAGAGATACCTTTTAAAATAGAATTTCCAGTCAATTTGAGATAACACCCAAGATTGTAAAGTGATATGGTGTAACAAAAAATGTCACTGATCTCAATAAGTGCTCTTTATCATTTGAAGTAGCCCCTGAACCTTTTGGATGACCTTTGTGGGCTTTGGACTTTATATGATTTCCTCCCATCCAGGCTTAATCCAAAGTCTGATTGAGAAAGTGGCTCTGATTTGTGAGACCTGCGTTGATAGACTGTATGACTGCCAAGGCTGGGTTACTCCAGAGGTACTGCATAGTGTTCCAGATGGCAGCCATCTCTGTTCACCATGCAGCTAAACTGGAGGTAGCTGTTTGTTTAGTGTATCATGGCTCCGTCTAATGGATACCATTTAGCTGTCTATGGGCCTCATCACAAGTTTAGCCGTAACCCTTAAATGCGGCAGTAATGCTATTACCGCCACATTTTAGGGTCTGCCAAATCACGTGTTTGGCAGGATTTACTCCCAGCTCTGAGCTGGGGGAAAATCCACCACAATTTAGCTGATTTTTGGTGCTATTACAGCGCGCTAATACTGCCGGCGGTAGTAGTGCTGAAAATTCCCCGTTGGGCCCAATGGGGAATGGGGAATTCCCGAATGGGCCCAATGGGGACTTACCATTCCGCCAAACCCATGATCCGGCCATAATAGCGCCAGGGGGGTTTGGCAGTAACGCTAATAGCCCCGGCGGTAATACCACCGGGAATAACGCCCAACTCGTAATGAGGCCCGAGTCTTTTATTTACCACTTTCTCCATTTCGCAAGATGAATGTTGTCTTTTTTGCCTCAAAGACCTAAGGGGTAACATGCTGTCCATTGTCCCTCTTGTTATGTGTGTATGGAGGGGTATCCTTGGCCACTGGATGCCTGTTTGCCATTGCTGGGGGCTGCAGTCAGCCTGAAAACAGTTCTATCTGGCATATGCAGATGCCGGTCTGGGATACTATGCAATCCTTTCCTTTGTGTATGAAAACCAAATATGAGTGTCTTTGTGTGCTAGAAAGGATGGTCAGCCATTGGCTGACCTCCCTCGTTTGAAACTTGGTGTGTGATTTGATTGCATATCCATGTACTGCTTCTTGAGGGGGACAAAGGCAGATCTGCTTATTCCCTTACCGTGTCTTCTGTTGGAATTTTGTACCTGCACTCCTGGAATGCCCCGCTGCTTGAGGAAGGACCAAACCTCTGCACCAGCATTTTTTGACACTCAACAAAATAAGATGGTGAAGCTCTTCCTTTACAGATGTCCACAAGGGACCCACTATGGCAGACCTTTCCCTTGATCCAGTGGGGACAACTGATTCACAGCTCCTGCTCGAAGCTCTCCTCACTCTGAAGTTCCTGAATGTGCCTGCATCACTGGATCCCGAAGTGGTAGACCCTCCGATGTCAAAACCCTGAGGACTCTTAGTACTATTTGGACCAGGTTTCCTCATCCCAGGACTTCAGGCATGTGGGTCCATTTCCCAAATCTGGGTAGCTCCAGGGGCCGGTGTTGCCCTTTGTCCTGCAACCACATCACCAAACCTGTCACCTGGTCCACCTTCTGTGGCTGAACCCTCTCTGGTGTCACTTTGACAGCAAATCTTCTATAAACATAATTCCCTGGGGTCGTCCTAAGCGGACTCAAGCCTCGGAAGTCAAATGCTGTGCCCAAGGATGACTAAGGAATCCTACTTCGCCAATTACCACCGACCGGAGCGTTGTTGCCTTTCAGCTGCTCTGGCTGAGACCCTCGGTCCTGTAAATGCAGAATCTTCATTATTAGTCATTTCCAAGGATCTTGGAGTCCCTACTGCACCAGTGTGTCATCACTGGAACCGATAGTGGTCACCAACTGCACACAGTGATGGCCACTGGAAACATCAAAAAAGCCTGCTGCATACCAGCATTTTGGATCTAGAGTATTGCTCTCCTGACTCTGTTGCACTGCCGACAAGCCTTTTCTTCACTTGAATCTTCATCATAGGATTCCCCTCTTTATCATCAAGGGGTCTTCTGTCACTTATGCTTAATTGGAACTCCAGAAATGTTTCCTTTGGACACTTTTCCAAAAGTTTACTCGTTCTCACAAAAGACTGTCAAACCACATACAGCGATCCTCCTTCATTGCTAGAAAAAAATATTTTTGACCTAGTTCAGAAAACTTTTGTTCTTACCTTTTACTGTATTTTTCCTTCTAGGAAAGGCTCTTTATTGAACTTGTTACAAACTCTTTGAAACTGCTTTTACGTACCGGTTACAGTAATGCCCATGCAGTTTGTACATTTTATTTACCTATTAGTGCAATGTTCATCTCTTGCCTTTTCATATATAAAAATACATTTGTATTAAATAAATTAATCTGTGCGCAATTTTTTCTTTTGTGAAAAGTGCATACATTCCCTGTTCACCACCCCACTACACTACCTGAGAGATAAACCTGAGGTGCCCTGACACTGCCACTTAGATAGACAAATGTACTTGAGGAATACACTAGTTTCTAATTCAGGAGGAAACACCTGAGTTTGCCTGTGCCATGAAATGAGCCATGTTGGTGAAACACCTAGGAGTTGAAGGCCATAACATAATTTAAAGTTTGCCCAAGTATGAATTACAACAGGACCAATGTCTTTGCAATTGCCAAGAAAAGGTTAGAGAAACGCTTTGATGGAAGGACAAATGTTGCATTTCAAGCAAGGAAGCATGCAGTACTTGAACCAACTAATGACTGTCATAGCTCTAAAAGAACTGTTTATTGCATGTGAGTTTAAACATACTGGGGACAAGATAATGGTGCATTGGAACAACACAAATACAGGAAAACATATTACAAGTGAAAGACCCAAGTTAGAAAAATAAATTACAATTGCCAGAGTGGTAGAAGAGAGGGTAAGTAGGCCCAAAGAGATAGAAAAAGTATGCCACAGCGATATTTCCTTCGTGGTAAGGAATACCAAAGGAAGGAAAGGTGGGAAATATCAAAACAACAATAATACGTTACTTAGCTGTACGTAACTCCTATTCCCCAGCATTGATATCTATCCTAGATGCACTTGCTGTTGAATATTCCCTGTCCTCAGGCTGGCAATCTTCGGTAATAATAAAGCAGTTTCAATGAAAAGCCAAGAAACTGCACTCACTTTAGTGTTTTATTAAACTAAGTGTGGGTAATTTACCCTTTCACCCATAAATAGGCAGTGCCTCTTTTAGCTCCACTGCTGGAGGCCAGATTCAGATTCTTTTACGCCACATAATTGTGCAAAGATGAGTCTACTTGAGGGTAAGTGGGAGGGTCGCATGTGAATATATGAATGAAACCAATGCTGCAGAAAAGAAGTTACAAGCAAGCACCTTAGTCTTTCTCCGGCATTGGATCTTTCATAGATTCCCATACTGTTGAAAAGATTACAAAGCAGTAAATTGACACATGAGCAGATAGGGAGAAGGAATTTTATCTAACCTCAGAACATGATACGAACGACTGCCTGCCCCACCCTGGACTAAAGGTATGCAGAGACTTCCACATTTCCATCCTGCAAACACCCAACAATGGCACTCCGGCTGAGAGAGCTGTAGTAGAGAACATAGCTCTTATAGAATGCACTTTCTGCCTCCCAGGAAGCAGACGTATGGCTTGGTTATGGCAATAGGTAATACACACTGACAGCCACCTGGAGATTGATGCATTAGATATGCCCTTTCCGGTACCATTGGATCCAGAACAATAAACAGCTGCAAAGATTTTCAAAAAGATCTTGGGTGTACTATATAGTACTTGATTGCATGCACCGAATACAGAGACCTTTCAGCAGATGTTGTAGGGACGTGGAAGAAAACATGCAACACCAATGGTTTGTTCAGGTGGAATGATGATGGAACTTTAGGCATAAACTTTGGGTTGTTGCAGAGCAGAACCTTGTCTTTGTGGAAGGTTTGGTAAGAAGGACCCATGGAAAAGGCTTGGTTTTCAATCACTCTCCTCACAGAGGTGATGGTCAGCAGAATTGCGGTCTTCCGGGAGACCAATGTTATGTCCTTTTGGGTGTAGGCTCAAACAGGGTGTGCATTAGCCATATCAGAACAGTGTTGAATTCCCAAGAAGGGGCCTGTTTGCGCACTGGAGCAAAAGCCCTGAACAGCCCTTGCATGAATTCTTTGATAAGGCTGTGCAACCACAGTGATGACACCAAGGACGTATGTGTGTAGTGCAACATTGCTGCAAAGAGGACCTTGATGCATGAAAAAGCAAGGCTACTTTTCATTAGGGATAATGAGAACGGTAGGACTTACCAAGGCAATCAACCGTGTTGCTAGCACACCAGACCGTCAACCTCTTCCTCTTTTTGGTTTATCAGGAGTTGGTGGAAGGTGCTTGTACCCATGTCAAAACCTCTCTGCAATCCGGAGGCATGGCGATATGACCCAACTAAAGGTGTGTTGGAGCAAGGCCTTGAGGTTGAGATAAGCTGGATTGTGGCACAGAAGTTCATTCTCTTCTTGGGAGAGCAGGTTTTAGAGAGTAAGAAGTACAATGGGTTGAGTCCTGGAAAGCACCAGAAGCTCAGAGAACCAATATTGTCTAAGCATTGCTGGGGTCACAAAGATCAGTCTTCACAGCTGTTGCTTGGCTCACTGAAGGACTTAAGGGATGAGAGGTATTGAAGGGAAGGTGTAAAGGAACTTGCCATGCTAGGCGGATGTAAACGCTTCCCCCAGGCTTGCTGGTTGAGTACACCTATTTGGGAACGACTCGCACTTGGAGTAGGCCTTTGTAGCAAATTGATCTATGCCCGGTTTCCCCAATGTTCAGAAGATGAAGTCACCTAGATCAGTAGTAACTCCCACTGGTGGAAGGAGATGAGTTCAATGCTGAGGCAGCCAGCTACTGAGTTGGTGACACCGGGCAGGTGGAAAGAACACAGGAACATTGCCTGGGATAAGGCCCATTTCCACAATGTTTGTACTTCGCTAGGTATGATTTGTGAACTGGTGCCTTGTTTCCTGATGTAGAACATGGGGGTTTTGTTGTTCACTAATATTCACACTGTTTTCTCCCATAGCTGCGGCAGCAAAGACTTCAGCATCCAAAATATCAGCATGAGTTTGAGTGCATTGATATGTAGAGTCTTTTCCTGTGTTGACCAGAGCCCTCTGGCATGAAGATGCCAGTGTAGGCTCCTCGGCTATCCATGGAAGTATCCTTTGTCACTGTCACCTTTTGACATGGAGCTGTGAAAGGTGCACCATACCTGAGGTTGTTAGTGTTTTGCCACGTAAAAAGAAGTTTGTTTAAAGCATTGGTGAGCCAGATATTATCATCCCATTGCAGAGGCTACCCAGTCTTTTTACTGCAATTCTTTTCCATTGCAGCTAGTTTTTACCACAGATTTTACATCAATGGTTTGTACTGCAAAATGCTAGAAAGGGTGTTTAGATAAGGACATATGTGGTGGGGGATTTGTGGGGGGAATCCCCCCATATTTTGTGTGTACAGGACGTGGTGGGCCCAGAGCCCCTAAACAGATGCAGTGCCCAGGGACAAAGGGAAGACTGCGTCTTTCACTCTCAGACCGAAAGCCAGCGGAAGAGAGAGATATAGAGTGAAAGGAACAGCGATCCATGGAGAACGTTTCTACTGTTTACGAGATAGACCCTCCCTTGAGCAAGCAACACAATGCAGGAGGTACGCGGGTTGCCCAGGTCGGAGGAAGGAGAAGAGAAGAGTGAATGAGCGTGGTGTAGGGAAGGGCAACCCTAGCCCCTTCCAAGGGTCCCAGGGACCTGAAAGAAGGGGGAGCACGAGACAAGGAAAATGCTTATGAGAGACTGAGAAACCCATGCAGCATAAACCTCCAGAAGGGTCACAGGGACCCACGAAAACTAAGATAACAAGAAGCTGAGAGGGGTCAAAAGAATCCTGGAGAACTAAGTGAGATGTTTGGTGAGGGGACCCCAAATGAGCCACAGGGTCACAATAAGCATAGTGAAAAGCTTATATTACAGGAGCATGCAGGCACCTGAATGTTGGCGAAAGTGTGGAGCGATCAACCAGGTTGGTGGAAAGGGATTAGGGAAATATCCCCCCACCTAAAAAAGATTGGTTTTTTTCTTTTTCTTTTTTTTCTTTTTTTTTTAAAGGAACTTAAGAGAGATTTTCCAACTTTGGGAAAGTTTGAGGAACTTTTGATAGACTGACAAGAACTGTTTTCTTGAGTTTACATCTAACCATTGGATTCAGACCCAGGATAGACAGAGATACCTTTGTGAAGAACCAAGAGTGCAGGTTCCACCTATTTCTTTTACGTTTTTGCTAAGTGGTAGAGCCAGTTTAGTAGATAGGTTTGGACAGAGGAATATTTTACTTTGGACTATAGATGAGCAACTCCCTTTTAGTAGTAGGGTTAGAGAGGCTTTTTCTTTTCACTTAAATAAAAACTACAGTCAAACATGTCCTCTGGTATTTATTGCCCATCTGGCAAAAAATCTGTATTAGCAAGATCGACTGCTAGAGAGTTCTGAAATAGAAACAAGAGAACAGTTCCCAGAAAATGTGCTGCTACATATTTTGCAACAGTGGACAGCAACACTATCCAATTACATGTCACAAGTGGGGTTATCAGGGGCTGTGGTCCCCCATCTCCCCTCTCCCATCCTGACAGGGTCATGCACTTGTCACACAGGTGCCCTGTATTCTTTGTTGAACCGATTCTTCTTTGCTGGAGCCATGAAATAATCCTTCATGGATTCTACTCCATCCTCCAGACGTCTTCTAAGATGGGAATAGAGATTATCGTTTTTCGTGACTTTTCTCGACATTGATCTAGGAAACCTTTCTGTTGTTCAGTCGATAAGTGATCAAACATTTTCACAGCTTTTATCATAGTGGCACGAAAATAACAAATTACTTACCTCTCTGTAATGTTCTAGTTTAAAAGTTTTTTTTAATTTAAGTTCATAACTTACAAAGCATTATAAAAAATAAACAGCGTCACATATCTGCGTACAGAAACCAAACTTAACTATATTATATTAAAATATATTGCAAGATAGTAAAGCTTTGTAAGCTTATAAATTCATCAATACATTAGACAATTTTTTTATATGACGGAAGGGCATCCAAACAAAACATGTAAGGGCATAACCATAATACTACATATACAAGACATACACAAGAGGGAAGTTTAGAGGGGGTGGGGAGGTGGAGAGTGCATGAGGTAACCTAGATATGTAATTTGTCAGGCTATGGAGGATATTGCAAGAAATTGTACAAATGGCTTCCATTTAAGGTCATGTTTACTCAATAAATATTCATTAGATGCATTGCAGCTTTCCAGTCTATGGGTGTTACATATAGTATTCAACCAGATTCCATAGTGCAGTTTATTTCGATTTTTCCAATAATGGGTGATTGTCTTGATGGCTAATATGAGAATAGTGCTTCCAGCGAAAAGGATTTGTGGGCAGAAGTCAATTGATAAATTAAAGATGTTCTTAATAGTTTTACAGATGTCTATCCAAAAAGAGGAATCAAATTTACATTCTAGAAACATATTTTTGAAGGATCCTGAGGATTGATGACAGCTCCAGCATTTGTCGTTTGATACAAGTCTGCATTTAACAAGATATGTTGGTGTGACGAAAGTTCTATGATGAAAAAAGAACAAAGTTTGTGTCAGATTAGCGGCAGGCGTCACTTTAGACATGTGATTCCAAATTCTGGGCCATTCCAATCGATTATCGGTAAGTGATACATCTTGTTGCCAAGCTAAAACGCAGTGATACGATGAATTAGATACAGGGGTTTCACAAAAAATTTTGTAATACATGGCAGCTGATATTGTTGTTTTGTAGAGTAGTTGTGCATTTCCCGTGCTGGGGGAGGGGATTCTGATAACAAGAGAATCATAGTTTTCAGTTATGACGTTAATAATAGACATACATTGGGCCTCATTACAAGAATGGAGGTAATGAAAATAGGAAGGCGGAATGGTATTACCGGCATCGTTAACGGGTCCGGGCCATTCCAACCCGACAACCCGCCAATACTGCCACCGCCCGTACCGTGCCCCTTCATACTGGCTTGCACGCGCACATACCGGCATCCGAAAAGGCGGTAAATAGGGCATGCACGACGGCGGCCATACAGGCATCGCGGACCACCCGTAAATAGCAACCTGCAGTGAAGGCAACTGCCACAGGTGCACACAATCACCACAGGTGGAGTCAATGGAGCCTGTCCCAGTATAAAAGGAGTACACCCACACTCCACACCCCTTCCCACACCGAAATGATACCACTAGCTGTTGTAATCATGGGGCTGGAGGACATGCCTGTACTGCTACAACTACAGCAACAACTACAACAACTACTACAGGCACTATAACAGGCAGCACAGAGGAGCTGCAGGAGGAGAAGGTGGGTGAGACAGGCCCAGCAATTACCCCAGTGCAGCCAGCAGTACCTCGTAGGCAGCCACCAATCCCTCGCATCAGAACCAGTCCATTCAATCTAACCCCTGAGCAGATTCACACCCTGTACCGGTTGGACCGGGACACCATCACCACCATTGTCAACATGATACATGACGACCTCGTCAGCCTCATTGAAATACGCACTGCCATCCCCCCGCTACTAAAGGTGGTGTCCCTGCTCCACTTCCTGGCCACACGCACCTACCAGCACACAGTTGGCCAGCTGCATGGTATATCACAACCACTCTTTTCACGCATGCTGACCCAAGTGCTGGATGCCCTCCTGAAGCACGCTAGCACCCACATATCCCTACCACAGACTGCCCAGGAGATTGCCGACACCAAAGTAGGCTTCCATGCACTGGCAGGTGTGCCCAAGTGCGTCGGTTGCCTCGACTGCACCCATGTCGAATTGGTAGTCCCTCATGCCATAGAAGTGGTGTACCGCAATCGCAAGCAATACCACTCCATCAATGTGCAGATGGTATGTGACTCCAGCAAGATCATCACACATTGTTGTGCACGATATCCCGGATTGATACATCATGCTATGGTGCTGCGTAACTCCACGCTACCCTGTCACATGGAGTGACATGCTGGACGACGTGCCTGGCTGCTTGGTGAGTTGCCTGACTGGCCCATGGCAGTGCATCGGGGTTGTGATGTGAGGGGTGCATACTCCACCTGGGTGGGAATGGGCGGTGAGTGGACAATGCACTCAGAGCCAATCACTTCTGACCTGAACCTCCCAACCTGAACACGACACATCACTGCCACACATTGGAGCAATGCCATACATCAATGACAACATGTAAGACGCACAACCAGGCCCCATGGGTATGTCAAGCGATGCATGACTAAACATGATAACAACTGTGCCAATGTCGCTAGTGTGATTAGGCACAGAGTAGCATACACTGCAATTATGGGAGGCAAGACATTGTTCCGCATCCACAGTACATCCGCATCAGCATGCAAGTCAACACCCTGCATCATCTGTACAGCGCCATCCAGACTAGCAGACCATAGTGCAGTACACAATGCATCCAAATAATCATTGTGCATACGTACAGGGACATGAGCATGCCAACAGCAAATATCTGCACCCATGGCTGTGAATCCTGAAGGTGGCAGCTCAGAATGACTCACACAGACCTCTTTGTACTCCCATGCAGGTGATGGAGGATATCCCTTGAAGCCGTGGCTACTTACCCCTGTGCGGAACCCACGGAACAGCCATGAAGAGGAGTACAATCAGGTTCATACCCGTACCCGTGTCGTGATTGAGCAGACCATTGGCCTGTTGAAGGTGCGGTTCCGCTGCCTAAGCAGGTCTGGTGGAGCACTCCTTTATAGGCCTGAGAAGGTGGCAAAGATCACCATGGACTGCGTAATGCTGCACAACATGTGCATCCGGAGAAATGTACCACTGCCACCTGAGATTGACATGCATGCACCGTGTGAGGATGATGAGGATGAAGATGGAGGAGAAGCAGCACTCCTGCCAGTACGTGATGCACAAGATGGCCGTGCTGTACGCCAATCACTGATTGATGAATACTTCTGAACCACAGGGACGTTGATGGATATGTGTCAGTGCTACACTGAGTACTGGGCCCATGTGGACATGCATACAGGGTATGTGGGGAGTTGGGAAATGTGCACTGTCATGAATAAAATTAATACACACGAAATGAACAATGGCCAAGAATTAAATTATTTTTTACACAACGGGTGTATTAATGTAAACTACAGAAAAGTGCCTCCCCCTCCGCACTTCCCCCAACACACCAAAACTCTCCATACCCCCAATGAACTCCCCATACCCTCATGAACTCCCCATACCCCCCAATGAACTCCCCATACCCCCAATGAACACCCCCTTATTCCCCTATCCATCACTGAGTCCACCTCCCCCACTCCCATTGTTGTCCCACACTATTGGCGTGCTTTCTTTGTGTCCGGGGGCAGCATTTCGGACTGCCTTGCACTCCGCCTTGACAGTCGCACAGGGCTGGAGCGTGCAGAGGATGCGGGTGTGGAGGGTGGGGTGGATGCCGAAGGGATTGGCACGGCTGGCGCAGGTCGTTGTTGCTGCATGTGTTGCAGTATGCCGGTCAGGACCTGCGTGACGCCCCCAAAACTGTCACGCATCATGATCGCAGAGGTATTTATGGCGGCAATGTTCCTGCAATGGCCTGAGCGATCTCTCACCTTGTGTCCTCTCCGTCGGCCACATATTGGCGGACAAGTTCAAGCATGGAGTCCTGCCTTGCCTCCACCCTTGACAGCCGTGCCTCCAAGTCAGTGGGAGCAGCAGAGGTTGAGGGTCCTGTGGCTGGGCGTGCAATTGCAGGGCTGGCCTCGGGGGGGGTGCTGAGGTCGGAACTGTGCAGTGCAGTATCCGCCAGGGGGCTGTATAATGTGGCCTGAGTGTGGGGTTGGGGGGTTGACAGGGGGCTTGGGGTGTGTGGACATGCCACATGGATTGCGCCTTCTTCGTCCACGTAATCCGCTGCTCCTATCTCAATGTCACTCAGTGGGGCTGTGGCTGCTGCCTCACCCACTGAACTTGTTGCTGCAGAATGGGTGCCACTGGCCTCCCCTTTCACTGGTGTTGGCAGCTCTGTGCTTGCACTCTCATCCGCAGCTGTGGGGCCCTCAAGTGCCGGCATGGCCTGTGCACTCGCCCTGGCTTGTACACTGGGCTGCGATGCTGCCCCGGAGGTGGTTTTGCCAGTGCCAGGTGGTTTGGCCCGGGACATGGATGGCCTTGTGGCTGGGTCTTGACTGCCATCTTCTCCATCAGTGCCTGAGGGGGGAGAAGAGCTGCAGGGCATCAGTGATGGTGTTACATGCAAGATGCATGAGATGGTGCTGAGGAGTTTTTCATTTCTCATGCATTCATATCTTACAGGTGTGTCACACAGGATAGTTTGAAGGGGGGGGGGCATTTTGGCATTAGCCGTGACGTCTCAATTCGGCAATGCTACATGCCAGTTGGCATGCCGTTGTATTGGGGTTTGTGCGATGTATGACATGGAAATGGTCTCTGTGTGTTGGCTGTCTGTTGGTAATGGGATTGGCACTCAGCATGCATTTCAGTGTGGCAGGGTTTGGGCCTACATCTGGACATGGATAGGTTAATGTGTGTGTGACGGGCCATGCATTGCCTAGGCTCTATTCCACATCACTTGTGCTACGTTATGGTTTGCCCTACTGGGGTTTGCAGGGTCACTCACCTCCATCTTCAGATGTTGCGGCACCCGTCTCCATCTCCCCGAAGCCCTCTATTGACTCCATCTGTATTGTTGTACTTCATGTCTCCTCCCAGCACATGAGTTTGACAGGGGAGTGGGCACCCCCACCTTTGGCCATGGCCTCCCTCCGTTTGCTGGCCAAGATGTTGCGGACCCTGAGGCGGAGGTCATCCCACCTTTTCTTACAGTCTTTGACTTGCGTGGGGTGGTGCCGACTGCAGTCACCTTGCGGGCTACCTCCTCCCATATCTCCTTCTTCCTCTGCTGCGCCTCCCTTTTGAGGTTATGGGTGAAGACCTCATCGCCACGGGCAGCAAGGGTATCTGCCAACATATTAAGTTTTTCATCAGAGAAGCGCTTCTTGCGCAGGCGGGGATTGGATTTTCTCGTAGCCTTGGACATGTTCTATTCAATGGCCCTGGTCTCTCCTCTGGTGGTTTCGTAGGATGGCAATGGATTGTGTTTTTAATGATGGCTGCCGCCGCATTTCCAGTTCTGACGCGATGACGTTACTTCCGGGTCCGGTATTACGAGCACGGTATTAACATGGTGTTATTACCGGGTCGGTATTAAGGGGTTGGTCCTTGGCGGAGGCGGTATCGGCGGGTCCTGTGATGGTGCTATCGGGGGGTTGGAGGGCCTTTAGCGGCATGGCTGTATGGCCATTACCAGCATGGGGGTTCGCGTGTGCTCGCGCACTCGTAATCAGCCGCTATTAGCGGCGTCATACAAGCACAGACCTGCTACTTCCTCCATGCCGGTAATGGGCCCGTTTTTAGCGGTTTTCTCGTAATGAGGCCCATTGTGTCAAAAATGAGAGGGGAACATTACATTTACATATAAGAACATTGAAATCACCTGGGTTACCAGAAACGAATAGGTGATCTAAATACTTTATGCCCAGAGAGAGCCATGATATCCAGAAAAGAGATTTCATTTTAATTTTAATTAGCGGATTAAACCACAAATATGAAGAAATGTAATGGGAGGGATCATTCTCTGGGGGAAATATGAACTTTCTTAAATAACGTGCTGATAAAATAGTAGTTGTACATTTAATTAATTTTGTTTTAGTTTTAATGTGAAAGCAATCAGCCAAACTTATGGGGGATACCATTGCTCTCTCTAGAGACATCCACTGGGGTACATCATCAGAACTCCCATCACTGAACCACAATGGAATTTGTTTTAGAACAAATGCTACATGATAGTTCTTGAAATCTGGCAACCCTACCCCTCCAGCCTCTCGTGATAATTTAAGCTTATTAAGTGACAGCCTATGTCTTCTTTTTCCCCACAAGAATCTGGCAAGTTTGGACTCGATTGATTTAAAAAATGATGAAGGCAGAGGAACAGGCAGCATACATAACCTGTACAGGGTTGTTCTACGTGCATCTGTGTTCTGCCGCGAGTGCTCGTTCTCTGCGAGATTCAGAGATGCCAGGCTGCAACGCGTGTTGCTAGGCAACCGCGGCAGCTCGTCGTCAGTTTTATAAAAGCTATACTGTTATATGCTAATGCGAGCGCCATGTTGAGAGAACTAGGATGTTAAACTTAATGTAAAACCCTCTTTCTCAGTGAATATGTCTACTCGGGATTACAATATAGAATCTTAATATATTACAACTATATGTAATAATCTCGATGCATGCGCATGGAATAATTAGGAGGCATTAAGCAGTTATGTAATTCGATGCAATGGGAATATTAATTATAAATTCTCATTCAATCTACAAAAATTGGGAGTACCTAGAAGATAAACCCAAGAACTATTTAATCGCAAAATATTATCACAAGCAGTTCAATAACATCGAGTGCGCCTCTACACATCCAATATGTATTCTAGATTGTTGCTACACCAAATCTGGAGGACGCATCCTCTTAGGAAATATGTCATTTTCAAAAATTGGATCCCTAACAACCAACAAAGCAGAAACTTTAGCGTTCACAGAAGAAGAAGCAACAAATATCTTAAAATTAATCAAAAGTACTGAACAAGAGCTCAGTTCAACAGCTAAACCGGAAGAATTGGTATACCAATTGGAAAGGCTAATTAGACGTGAAATAAGTCAAAGACTTCATGCAACAACTTTATCCCAATACTATAAAGCCCAACGGGGGATTACGTATTGACCTCGAGCCCACCTTATGTAAAGAGAATCCGGAATTCGTGAAAAGATGGAGATTTATCGTGAATAAATGCTCATTAGATTTGATAATACTAACTATTGAAGAAATGTCAAAATCACTTACGTCCATAGAAGTCGATCTGGAAATTACCAAAGAGTCTTTAGCAAATTACATGACTAAAGAAGAACTAACAACTTTACTGACGGAAATAGACACAAAATTGGAAAATTATCAAAGAGAAATTGAGTTCAAGAAAATAAGGAAATTTAGGAGAGACACTCTAGACTATAAATTAGACGTAGTGTACTTGTGAAGGATTATTATCAACAAAAAGACCAACAGGCGAGGAAGACCATTTCCCAATAAGAACAAACCACCATCAGACACTAGACCATCATCATCGGAGGCATCAAGTAGTGAAATCGAAACTCGAGAAGCTGCTACTGAAACAAAACAAGTGGATAGTGAACGAGAGAGACCGACCAGATAGCAAAGTGTCAACCAGAAAAATCCAAAGCAGTTTCTTCTTTTTTAGACCGACTCCGACACGACAAAGCAAAAAGAAAAAATCCCCCAAGGAAGGTGAATTACCCCCAAAGAAAACCTAGTGGTGAACATCTCTAAATATAAACTATCTAAATTTGAGATACAGACACTACAAAAAGGCATATCATTTGTCCCTCAATACAGTAGCACACTACTGAAAGTGAAAAAAGCATTTTTCAAATTGACGATAAAAATGAAGTTGAAACTTTTCTTTGACACAGTGGAAATTCTAGATAAAAGACAACAGTCCGATTTTCTTGAGTTTAAACCTAAAAGTACCTTCACACCGCCTATACAGAATACAGCATTGGATGCCTTGCAGAAATTGGTGCTAAAAGATATGAAGAAGATTAAGTTCAAAAACAGAACAAGAGGAAATCTAACCTTAAGAGAAAAACAAGCACTAGATCGTTTATGGGAGAATCCAGATATTATTTTCAAACCAGCCGACAAAGGGGTTGCCTTAGTGATAATGGACACCAGCAAATACAAAGCTGATGTTGTTAAGCAATTGAATGATCAAGACACATACTTGGAAATTTTTCAAGACCCAACTGAACAAGTACGTGAAATCATCAGGAAGACACTAGAAGAAGCTGAAGTGGAAGAGATCATCACCCACAAAACCAAAAGTTTCCTCACTAATACTCATCCGTTGACACCTGTCATTTATGTTTTACCTAAAATTCATAAAAATCTGATGGAACCCCCAGGTCGTCCAATAATTGCAGCGAACAACAGTTTACTTGAACCCATTGCTCAATACATTGACAGGATTATTCAACCTCTTGCACAAGAATGCACTACATATATAAAAGACACCAATCAATTTCTGAAGAAACTTGGAGAAGTAACTTTCGACATGAATATGGACATTCTATTCTCTATTGGCGTAACAAGCCTATATACCAACATAACACACCAAGCTGGATTGGAAGCTATGGAATGGATGTTATTAAATACAACAGTACCAGTTAAAAGTGACCGTCTCTTCATTTTGAAACTCTTCACAATTGTTTTGAACAACAATTTCTTCTCTTTTGAAGACAGATATTTTGTCCAAATATCGGGTACATCAATGGGGGCCGCAATGGCCCCAAGTTACGCGAATATTTACATGTCATACTTGGAAGAGACACAAGTAATTAACAATCCAAGATGGAAAGACAAACTCAAATTTCTCACAAGATTTATTGATGATCTTTTTGGCATTTGGAGCGGAGGAGAAGAAGAGCTTCTAGAGTTCTTTGATTTCATGAATAACTTAGCCCCACGTATTAAATTTACGTATAAATACAGTCGGACTGCCAAGGAGTTCTTAGATGTCCAGGTATATTTGAAAAACAATAAATTAGAAACAACGATCTTCACAAAAGAAACAGATAGGAATAGTCTTCTTTTGGCTACAAGCTTCCATCCTAGGAATACCATTTCAAGCATTCCTCTAAGTCAGTTCTTGAGATACAGACGCATCATCTCAGAGGAAGATGAATATGAATTGAAATCAGCGGAAATATTTCTCAAGAGAGGATACAACAATGAAATATTAAGCAAACATGCAACGCTAGTTAAGAACATAACAAGAGAAGAATCACTAACGACAAACGCAAAAAATGTGACAACTAATTTAGTATATGTAACCACCTACTCACAGCAAAGCAGCACAATAAAGAAAATAATCAAAAAGAATTGGGAAATATTATCCCAAGATACACCATTGGCCAAATTATTCCCATCACCTCCACTGTTTGCATATACCAAAAGCAGATCATTAAAGGATCAATTGATTAAATCTGATTTCAGTCAAAGATATCGTCCAACAAAGGAAATATACAGAGGGACTATACCGTGCAATAATTGTAGTTCCTGCAATAATGTGATGAAAGGCAATTCCATAAATCATCCTCATACCGGACAAAGTATCTCTTTGAAACACACTTCTACTTGTGACGCCAAAAATGTTATATGGCATAAAATGCCCATGTGGACTATACTACATTGGATTAACTACCAGGAAAGCTAAAATCCGGTGGGGTGAACATAAATCAAATATTCGGAATCATTCAGTGAAAACTCCAGTAGCCCAACACTTCGATGCTGCAAAACATTCTATTGTACAAATCCAGTTTGTCATCTTGGAGCATGTAAAACTACCAAAAAGAGGAGGCAACATCACCAAATTTTTACAACAACGTGAGATATTCTGGATCGAGAAGCTCGACACAATGAATCCCAGAGGGATGAATTTAGATTGGGATCTTAATTGTTATCTATAAGCATCTTCTCAAAGATGAATAGACATGAATGAGTGACTAACGAAAAGTGATGAGTTCTTTCTTTATACTAAAACCTTTGAGATCTGTGGCATTAAGATTTATAAAAGAACTCGAGTAAGCTTCAGGACATTGTTGCTAAAATACAGAGACCCACTTGTCACATATTGGAATAGCAAATTTAAAAATGCCTTTGAATGTGCTCTAACGATTGAAGTGTCACGTGATGTATAAAATGTGGAATTGTACACTTACAGTATATATTTTCATCGATATAAGAATTGCAATGAGTAAAAAGAATAATGTTTCAAGATGTAAATAGGTACAACAATGCAGACTTACGTGACTACGTAACATCATCTAATGGTTTCAGCCGAAATGATGTCTGTGTTTCAATGATTGAAGGGTCACGTGATATATAAGACACAAAACTGTATGATGGCATAATTTCTCTCTATCAACATAACATTAAGAATGGACAACAGGATTTTTTGTAGATTGAATGAGCATTTATAATTAATATGCCCATCGCGTCGAATTACGTAACTGCTTAATGCCTCCTAATTATTCCACGCGTATGCATTGAGATTATTACATCTAGTTGTAATATATTAAGATTCTATATTGTAATCCTGAGTATACATATTCACTGAGAAAGAGGGTTTTACATTAAGTTTAACATCCTAGTTCTCCCAACATGGCGCTCGCATTAGCATCTATCAGTATAGCTTTTATAAAACTGATGACGAGCTGTCGCGGTTGCGTAGCGACACGCGTTGCAGCCCGGCGTCTCTGAATCTCGAAGAGAACGAGCACTCGTGGCAGAACACAGATGCACGTAGAACAACACTGTACAGGTAAAAATGTATTTACACGCTCGATCGCGTATTTAGCTTTTGAAACTAGTTCTTAGTCAAGCCCGACTACTCAGTACTAATAGTATCCCATTACTGCAGATGTACGGGTTAAGAGCGAGTAAAAGTGGGAAATACTACGGGTCGACCGGAAACCCTCCAAAAACTACAAGATTAGCACAACTTGGAAGCAGTAAACTATATTGTGCACAACCATAAGGTAGGAAATGATTTAATCAGGTTGCACAATTAACAAAATACATTAATTTAAATATGTTAACTGTATTTAGCTAATCCTAAAAGAACCACGCGTGATTTATTCTCAGGGTTCTTCCTAAATCGAAGCAATAATCAAAGAATATAGGAGCTGTTACCAACAGACTCGAGTACTCTAAGAGTGGTGAATGATACTTGCCATCCCGAAAATTACGCACCGCACTAAGGACTCTCATAAATTAGGTGTGGCGCAGGGGGACCTAGCGCTTTTTACAGCGACTGTTCCCTCTGCGCACCACTGCCTCTCGCAATTTAGATCACTCATAAGTGAAACATCTTTTATCTTGATTTCACAGTCTCTGAAATTTACCCTGTAAGGGCAACAAGTTTTTCCTGAGAGAGGGATACGAATTCTAAGGTCAGTTTATCTGAACAGAGCCATGATTAGTTTACCTACTTTTACAAATTAAACACATTACAAATTAAGTAATATAGATATATTAATTTATGTCTTACAGAAAACAATCCAATACTCTTAAACCTGAAGAAGGGCATTAATTGCCCGAAACGTGTAGTTTAAAGATAGGAAACTTTATTGGGAGACCTATCAGGACTATTGGATCATGTGAACAAACAACAGTTGGAAACATATGAGAAAAATATGTAAAAATATGAGGGGTAAGCAACTCCTAAGCACCAGGTCTCTGGTACTTTTTTTTTTTTTTTTCTCCGCTTCTTGTTAATTTAACCCGATTGTGAGTTTGCTCCCCCGAAAACAAAAAACATTGGGTTTTGGCCTTATTTGCTAATACACACAAAATATATGAAAGCAACATGTTTTGTAAAAAACATATGGGTTAATATGTCAATACTTTGTTTATGACGTACAACTTTGATTTTCTTTATTAAGCAATGTGTGAAACATAAAAATAAATGTTTTCTTTTATATAAAGGATGTTGAATATGAATGAATATGAATGAATATGCACTGAATGAATAACTAACCACATCGGGATATTCCAAGAAATGTTATTGATTCAGCAGCAAAATTTGTTTTGCCCTGTGCTGTGCCCCAATTTGCACAACGAGGCTACCGTTGTACCATTCATTTATCACAGAGGAGTTAGAAGCCACAAACACAAAAATAGAAGAAAGCAAGGTAAGAAGAAGGATAGAATATGAATATGACGATCCACTATAGGGTAGGGGGGAGCCCAAATCTAAGAGGAGGGAAGTAAGGCAGCCGCTACCGCAAACGGAACACGAAGGGTGCCGCGCCGGAAAGGCACACAGAGAAAAATGGAAAATAATAAAGGGCAGAATAAAAGAAAAGCGAAACCGAAACAAACCGAAAGCAAAAGGTCACCGAAATAATAATCAAGAGTGAACATTACGAAAATATAGCAGGTGCTATAGAACTTACCCGACACGGGAGGAGGAAATACAGCAACAGAAGGAACCCTATGAGAAAGCTGGTAAGAAAGAAAGGGAAAAGAATGGGAGACCGGTAGGGACCGGCAAGCTAGCTGGAGCTATACACGAACGAGGAGAGAAACAACTGAGGACAGAAGTTTCGGATTGTAATCCAGGAAACGGATACAACGCACTGATCAGAAGACTCCACCCAAGGATATAGTGGTCGTGGCCATATTGGAAAAACACTAGACCGTCAAACGGGGAACCAAGACACCATCTTATGTATACTTCCACTTCTGCCATAATCTCCAAGGGCGCAGCATGACACTTACGGGCAGCACTAAACATACCAAGAAGAGAACATATCTCTGAAATCAGACGCAAAGTGCGCTGGCTACCGGTTCAGGTCCGGATCAAATTCAAAACAATGGCAATCATCCACAAATGCCTTACTAACATAGCTCCTAAACATTTTAGCAACCTGCTAACTCCAACCCAAACCACTAAGCCTACACGCTCCGCTTCAGCCTTCCTTCTCTCTGTTCCGAATTTCAAAAGAACAAAGGCTGCCGCACGTAGCTTCCCAATTGTGGCAGCCAAAGGCTGGAATGCCCTACCTGTAGACATTAGATCTCACCCTTCCCACATTTCATTCCGCAGAAAACTTAAAGCCTGGTTCTTCACCTCCAATGTGTAGCATCCTGTGACTCAATGCTCAAAGTATCCTCCTTATACAACATACTTCTGCAAATACATCTGCTCTACCTCATTTGCAAATTACCTATGTGAATAAGATTGCACATGTAAATATTACTGATTATGCACCAACGGGAACAATGTTTCTGTAAATATCTTATGTCTGAAAATATGCTTAATATGATGTATGCCAAACCTATGTTTTCTATTGTTGCCTGTGGTACCCATGCAATGTGTATTACCTCCTCTCCAGCGCCCAGATACCCACGGGTGTGGCATGCGTTACAAATGTTAAATGAATAACAAATGAATCAAAAAAATTACAAGTATGGTGGTATGAGTAAAAAGTGCCCCTTTTACTGTTCTACCCAATTCAGTGTCCCAAAAATATTGTGGTAATTACTAAGGTGCTAATTCCTCTGGAGGAATTACAGACAGAGGAATTACCACCAGAATGAAGCAGTAATTCCACCAGAGAAATTAGCACCAACAGAGTTACCACCAATATTAAAGAAGCTAATTACACCCAAACATATGTAAAAATGCAGCCGAAATACTGCCAACAACAGGTGGTAATTCTTCCAAAAAAGTGTGCAGTTACTTCCACATAAGGGTATGTAAAAGACTCACATTTCCAAACACACTTCCATGCACTCCCTGCCAGTTGCAAATGTCAATTTACAAGGCCTCTACTCTACAAGGACCTGCAGGAGATAGTCTAGCAACAACAAATGAACCCACCTGAGCAAATGCAGATAACCAGTGCCATTGGCTGGGGTGATCACATGACAGACATGCCTTATAGGGGCGTGGACAAAGGCATAGCGTTCCCTCTCCCTTCTACTCTTACTCTCTCCATGCTGCCTCTCACTTTATCGCTCTGTGGCAGTGACTCTTTCACATTGAATACATTTTAGACTGTCCATTATTTCAATTCGTACCACTCTCTCACACCCATAATACCTTACCAGAACACACACACACCACCGCTGCAGTCTCCCCAACACTTCTCTCCAACATCCACTCTCCACTGCCTGGTCTCTGGGCCCACCAACTCCATTCCAACCTCACTCAAACACCTTTTATCCATCTTCTGTCTGGCTGGACTTTTACAGGGCAGCCTATCCTAGAATACTCTATCCCCTCATCTCCTTGATTACCTGCTCCATGGGGCCACTATATCACGGTTCTTTCACCAGGGTGTTGGGTTTTTCGATCACAAGTAAAAGGAAATGGTAAGCCCCATCCACTTTCTATTCTCTGGTGGGTTCTCCCTTGTCTTTGAGCAAAACTGTTTGCTTTCACAGTACGGTTCCCCGCATCAGGTAAGAAAGATTGTCTTTGTCATTATGTATTTCTTTTCTTAGGCAGCATTGGGCTGTCATTCCAAAATGAGGAGTTGAAAACTGGTGATAACCAGTGCTACATGGCAATCCATTCGGTCATTTGGCTCTTGCCAAGGATTCTTGTGGTGGCACAGAGACTTCTGGGACATGTAGTACTGGAGAGGAAACCAAAGAGACCTGGACAGGACATAGGCTGACAGTCATTGCAGATGGGACAGTGATACCAATAGTTTCATACACCTGTAGAGACAGGGATTAAGGTCCTTCTCAACTCCTACATCCCACTCCTGGGCTAGGATAGGTCTGACCAATTCCCCATGTTAATAGGGTCCCTACTCTCCTCTGGCAGGGTCAAGACCCTGACTCTACCACACCTTCCATGGCAAAGTGATTGAGAAGAGTGTCTTCATCCAGTTCATGAATGGATGCCTCAGCACAATCTCCTACAAAGGTACGAATCATGTTTCCAACCACGATACAGCAGAGACTGTAAACCATCCAAGTTAGTGATGATGCTCTACACATCCTGGACAAAGGAGACCCCTGCTTACTCTCCTACTTCACCTCTCTGCAGCCTTCTATATGAGGTCCTTCTCAACATTCTTGCCACATGCATGGGCTTTGATGGGACAGTTCTGCAGTGAGTAGGCTCTTACCTCTTCAACAGAGACCAACTCATGTAGATGGAGCTCAACAGATCCCAGCACTACGCAGTAACCTTCAAAGTTCCACAAGGCTCCATTCTGTCCTCTGTAATTGTTCTTTTCATAGAACCTTTAAGAGAACTCTCACCAACACTGACATCAAGAAACCCCAATATGCAGGTGACATGCAGCTTTACCTAAATATCAGTGATGTCCATCGACTCAAACACTTCATGTCCCTCATTCAAGCATGAATGTCAAGTGCCTATGTGAACCTAAACACAACAAAGACCAAATTCATTCTCCTAGGAAACCCTGCCAAACATGCACAAGTCAAGAATTGGCTGGCTGACATGGAGCTCAATAGATTCATGACTCAACTATCAACTAGTACAAAATCTCTCAGCTTTACCATCAACTGTGACTTCTCACTCAAAAACACAAATTGCCAAAAAGATCCAAGCAGCATGGTACCAGCTTGCGCTCTTCTACAAATTCAAGGCTTTCATCCATGGCGAAGCTGCAGAACATTTCGTCAGGTCCTAGTAATCTCCCACTTAGATGGTGGCAATGTTTTTCTCGCAGGAGTTCCAGATGCCACCTTGGTTCCCTTGAAAGCCATCCAGCATGCCTCACGACAAAAGTAAGAAAATTCAACCACATCATCCTCCTCCTCAGGGAGCTGCACTAGCTTTACCGTAGACAATATATCGGTGAAGGGATCCTGCACTTGAGTATGGAACCTGCAAATAGCATAAATAGCAAAGGTTCTATACCTTAGAGTATGCATCATATTCAAGACTGCCTACAAACTACAAAGCATTCACAAACACCACTATATCTGTCTGGGAAACTCTCAATTTCTGGGGACAATATATCATCAGAAACCAACACATCATCAAAACAAAGAACTATATGAGGTAAAACAATCATGAAACATGTATTTTCCCGCAGATACGACTGCCCCCCTCCAACCTAGATTCAAGAAGGACCGGAGGACCCTACTCTTTGAAACACACATCAATTGCTGATGGATCCACTCAACCCTCATTTTCTCCATCTGTAGTTCTCTCCCTCCCTTGCACCCCTTATCCAGATCAGCATTGTTGATACCTTCACACCCTTACTTGGATCGCCATGGTGAGTTCTTATGTACAGTGCTTTTACTTTCCAGATAGGTTTGTGCTTTACAAATCCTGAACGAAAATACATAGAAATACCTACTATGTTATGGTAACAGCTGACCAGTGACCTGGACTGCTGTACCTCTTTATGATTGAGTATAGATATGACAGTGTCCAATCAAATATCATGCATACACTCCTACCGTACCAACCCTCCTATTTTATTGTAACTTGATGTGGAAGTGTTTCAGGACAAGACTTTAGAATGTGAAGATTCCTGGAGACTTGGAGTGTGGGAGTGAGGGAAAGGTTCCAGGGACAGCATTTACTCAGACATCCAGCTGGAGCAAGGAGGGTGGTCTGGTGAGCAGTATTCAGAAAGCATGTGTTACTAACAATGTTACCAAGGGTGACTAGTAGTATTGCTAAAGATGCTCTCATATAAACCCCCTGGAATAAGGTGTAGGCACACCCTTGTACTGCCAAGAGCTCTGGTCTTGAATGTGCGTGCTCTTCTTTGTGCTGTGTAGACCTGTGTCCAGTTAACAGAGTTGTCTGGTGTACTGTGCTACAAGGGTGGGGCATACTCATTATGCATTGTTACTTGGGTGCATGACTCTGCCCTATAATAGGTACCAGCAGAGGGCATGCATTGCACTTTTTTTTCCAGTGTACAGTCACACCCACAGTCCGAGGTGGGAGTGAATGCTCCCAAGAATAAGATAAGAAGTGTCATGCTGAATGTCATTAATTAACAGAGTTGAATCTTTCTTTGATGAGGGGTGGCACAGAAGTAAACATTGATGGTGAGGGGTGGTCGGCTTGATCACTTGGGTATCAGATGAAGTGCAAAGGTGTCTATGATGGAAGAAAGAGTGAAGGAAGTACAGGCAGGTGTTTGCCACTAGGCTGAGTGAGCATTATTTGAGAAAGAGTGAAGGAGGAGTAAAGGAGGTAGTGCAGACACATGTTTGTGACTAGACTAGAGTGAGCAAGCATTTCCCCTAAACGAAGAAGAGTCTGTGATCTTCCTGCCAAACAAGTGAAAAATGTCAGAAAGGGACACATAATACTGGATACATAATACTGGACAAATGAAAATGGTGGAAGTTGAATAGGGTGGCAAGGGCGGGTGTAGCTGGCACTGGATGTGTAAGGGAGCAGCAAGTGGGACGGGCAGAGAGTCCAAGTGGTAAAAGGCGAAGAGCAGACAAGATGTGGGAGGTGCCAATAGTGAAGAAATGGTTCCCAGAAGGCTACATGACTATGGGCCTCATTACACGGTAGGCGGTAAAATACCGGTACCGGTAAATCCCTGCCGCCTTACTACGAGGTCCCTTAGCGGGTTGGAGTTTTAACGCCTGCTTTTTGCAGGCGTTAAATACCAACCCGCTAAGGGACCTCGGAGCTAATTACGGCACCGCAAAATTGCGGTGCCGTAATTAGCGCCTTCCCCATTCCCATAGAGCCCTATGGGGCAGAAATGGGAATGGGGAAGGGCAATGGCGGAAGGGGGATTTACCCCCCCTCCAACCTTGGGATGGGGCGGTAAATCCCCTTTCCGCCAAGGCGGTGCCGGTATTTTACCGGCATGAGCCATGGCGCTAACAGCGCCATGGCTCACCGCCTACCGTGTAATGAGGCCCTATGTAACATCAGAGATGGACCATTCACATTTGATCCGTGGCATTCTGTATCATAGGCCCTATGTTACTTTGTTGACTCTGGAAATACTCCATTATGAACCCTTGTACCTCTACCATATCCTCTTCCCTTTTTACTGTAGTCTTTATTGTTACAAAGGAAATTTGTGTTGCATTATATGAGAGTGTTTCAGAGCCAGGTAAGCAACGGCACATTCTCAAGAGCCAGCTAGAGAAAGGATGCCTGTCTGGTGAGGGGTGTTTAAAGCCTTATCTGTTGAATAAACACTTGAAAATATTCCAGGGTACAGAATCATTTCATTCATGTGCCTCTCTCCAAACTTTCCTTTTAGGTAGAACATGCACTTCACTCGCTCGGACTCCGGATGGCCTGTTGTGGGGATTGCGTAAATGATGTGGGGGGAACTACACCAGGGGGCCACAGCACTGAAAGAAAGTCCTGAGCAACTCCAGTGAGGAACACAGAGCTATGAGGGTGTCAGGAGCTGCCCAAAGGTCTTTGGGGGTGTACAGAGCTAACACAGTGAGAAACAAAAGAGTCTGTCCCCAACATCAGGGAACAAAGGGTTGTGAGTGCATCCAAGAGAGTGAAGAGAAACACTGTTTTTTTTCCTAACAATTCAAGGATTACACTTGCTCCGCTTGCTGGACTCCCAGGTTCTTATGGGGATGGTGTGATAATTGATGTATATTTCATATACACTCCCCCAACACAGTATGCACCCCTCAACCTGGTACAAATTCATGGAAGAGTTCTGCCTAATTGCCTCACAACACTTCGAGGGAGTGCTTTTCGCATGTATGCAGGTGCCAAGAGGAGCAGTATCATGATGCCTACCCCCGGGGACCCACACCAAGACCAGCAACCCCGGAAGCAGGCATCAAGTTATTCCAAGCAAGCCCAACAACCCCTGTTAGGGGCTATTTGGGTGCAGTCCTGGCGTCTATGGCGGCAGGCTCATATGGAGAGTCAGTCCTGGCGCCTGCAAGTCTGTATCCAGTCTTCTGCCACGCCCGCCTCGAGTCTGGAGGTCGTCCTAGAAAAAGGGAGAAAGAAGGAGAAAAGGTTAGAACAAGCAATACCTTTGATCCTTACCTGAATCCCCGATCCATCGCGCCTTTGAGCTGGAAGAAAGAAGTTATTTTATGCGCATCGCCTTGCCTGCTGCAGCGCCGTGCTGAACTCACCGGCCTTCGCATCATCTTCACATTCCACCGCATCCTTCTGCATGTTCCCGCCGCACTCCGGCGCCTAAGGGGAAGAGAAGAACAGCAAGGTGAGCCAAGGGAATACATAGAGGCAATATAGTTACCCCCCCATAGACTTACCTGATTTTACCACCGGGGGTACTATTCCTCTTCACGGGTCAGCGCAGCTTCCACTGCATCCTCGCCGAACCCCGGCCCCTAAGGGGAAACAAAAGGACAGTAAGGTGAAACAAAGGGACAAACAAGGGGAAACCTCCTCACCACAATAGACTTACCTGATTTTACCGCCGGAGGCATTATTCCCCGAGACTTCATACTTTCTCTCAGCGCCTGAATAAGGGAGAAAGCAACAGGTTACATATTGACATTATTTTATCGAACTGTGTTGGATAATACAAATCCTTACCTGAATATTACCGGTTGCCACAAGGAAATCTTCGCTAGGGTCAAGCTGCAACCTGCAAAGAATCGGACAAGAGTGAAAGTCAGACATTTGAACTCTTACGAACTACATACTTACGACATCTTGCCGGGAATCTCAGAGTCAATATTGTTCTGGAACTCACCAATTCCTTTGAGCCAGTGAAGCAACTGGTTATCTACGCGCCCCTGCGCTCAATGCAGGATGGAGAGCTCATCTTTCCAAACCATCAGGTGAGACTATAGGAGGGGACATCAAAGGTGGTCAGTGGGGAGAACAGCGGGAGTGGGGGGGGGGGTTAACGCTCAACTCCACGGGTGGTTAATTCCCTTTCTCCATTTGCAGAAGAATATTCCTATGGGCCAAGCAAACAAAGCTAGGTGGGCCAGTCCAGTCCGTCATCTTGGCACTACGCGTCACATTGGTGGAGACCGCAGCTGTCCAGTCAGATCGACGCCCCTGTAGGAGCCAGGTGAGCGTAACAAGCAGCACAAAGACCTAGGTGATTGGCGTTTTCCCTTTTATCATTTCAGAACTCATTTACATGTACATACCTCACAAGTCTAAAAGATAAAGGACAGTTCTGGCAATAAGACACACTGCAGTATGGACTTCACCTCTGTTATATGATTTTAGATATTTTTCTTAAGATCTACGCACACTTTTTAAAATTCTGTTTTTCCATAATAAGGATGTTGGACATTATTTTTAAAGAAACCTTCAGGTTCCTCCTATTTCATATAGTTCATATTTTCTTTTAAAATCAGGTATAATGTTCACATATTTATGACATGTTATATATATATTTTTTTGCATTTATATAGCACAACGAACCCTCAGGCATCTGAGCGCTGCTTATTTCCCACGGTGTGTGGTGCTCATTTATCGACCTCGGAAGGATGAAAGGCTGAGTTTGGCTCTGCCGGGATTTGAACCTGCGTGAGCAGGCTCTGCACGGATGTCAAAGCGCGCTCTACTCGCTGTGCTATCTGACCGGTCTAGTATCTATATCTTATATCTTATTTCTTGGTATGGTATGGTATAGGAGCGAATCCTGGTGCTACCCTTCTTGTTTTGTGTTAATTAGGAATGCTACCAAGATTGAGTAAGAGTAGAGAGCGTCTAAGAGGTGTGCCTCTGTCCCCTACCCAGTTCTAGGGCCCATAACAAATGTTTGTGGCTGAGGGTGCCAGGTGCTACCAGGAGCCACTGCCTTTCATGCCGTATGGAGCCCCTGATTTCCCCCCCTTCCTCACCACCACAGGGCAGAGACATTTGCAGTGCTGTGGGGCAGGTAAGTACTGGCAGCTCTGCTCCTGCCTAGACAGCCCCATTTTGTAGAGTAGGACACCCACACCCTGGGTAGCTTAGACCGTCCCCAAAATACTAGTCAGGTCTAAGCAGACCCAAATCCCTCTCTAACAGACCCAAGTCCCAGAAAAAAGACACTTCCCTTGGTTCAGGGCAGCTTTATTAATTTGCCAGTAGTAACATTTGTTCTGGTACTGTTTCACTTAAACCAATTGTATTAAAAAAACATTTCTCAGAGCTCTTATAAGGTGCCCAGGAGGCCCGCACTTTACCAAAGGTTACAAGTTCACTGGATCAGGGGTGTTGCTAGGTCTGGAAAAGATCAGGGGCTAGGCTAATGTCGGGACTGTCGGGACTCAGAGCTAGCTAGCATTTTCATTGCAGCACCTGAGCTTCTATCTGGGGCTACAACCAAAAGACCCCGGGCTATAGCCCCCTTCGCCCCCACTTAGCAACACCTCTGCATTGGATGCTCCATGAGCTCCAGAGTCTTACACTGGATACCAACTTGCAAGTTTGCTCTTTCCAAACCACAGTCATACTCGCCGACAAGACAGTTAAAAGTTCATGGTAACGTGGACGAGCATTTCCTCAACGTGGATACAATTTTGCAAAGCCAGCATTTCCTGTACATTACCAAGTGTTTTCATCACACGCTGTGACAATAAGAGACCTAAGCCCTGCACAGGCAGTCACAAGGAGGAGCACAGAGATCAGCAATAGCAGATAGGCCAAATGAAGGCTTGTTCCGGCTGTCTAGGTTCAGATTGAGGTCAAGTGCACCCAGCATGAAGAGTATTGCCCAGACCTGACACAGTTACATAACAGAGGTGCCGCTACTCAGTAACAGCCAGTCTACAGAGAGCACAATAAAGCCCAGGAAGCCCAGCCAGCTAGGGTGGGTCCAAAGAGCAGGAGGCTCTAGTTTGGTGGTGGCTGAAGGCTCGAAAGTGATGGGAAAAGTAGAGGCTGAAGCAATGAGGAAGCTGGGGAGGTGGGCACCAGTAGAGTACAGCAGAAGGCTGTAAAATAAGGAGAAAACAGTGGAGGTCAGGAGAACGTGATAAGATTCAAGGGTAGGAGGGTTGACAACATCAGGAGAGGGTGAAGCAGGCCAGGCCTTTTTACAAATTAAATCTTGTAAATACAACATCTTTATTATTTTCCTGTGTGCATTTACACACAAGTTTAGAGCAGAGGGCAGCACAAAGGTCAGGTTACTTGACAGAAACCAGAACGCTTCTTTTGATTTTAATCTGCATGGATGTAATTGCAAGCCATGGAGAAAAGCCTCTGAAACAGAATCTATTTCTCTGAAGCCTTTCAAAATAAGAAACTGCACACTGTGATAAAAGGAATGGTTTCTTTCCGTTCAGCTTCTGGTGTGTTGTGTGTAGATGTAGCAAACAGAAGCACTGTGCATATTTATTTTCCGAGCATTTTAGGATTGTATAATTAATAAGATGGAAAATTATGTTGCAATTGAGAATTATTATTTTGTAACAAATTATGCTTTTTTTCCAGTGTGAAAGCAAACCAGTATTGCACAATTGTATTTTTCAGAGTTACTGTGCTGTGTGCATAATCATGCAGAGGAAGATAATTTTTACACTTATAATTTAATTTACACTCTAATTATAAAAACAGTTTCTAAAATGATGAGTATGCACAGTCTAGTTTACATCCATTCAACCTTGCAGTCAATGGGGTGCATTACTATAAATGGTCATTGGCAGCAGAGTCAATGCTTAAGGGTGAGTGATTGTCATTACATTAATCATACGTGTTATAGCCTCTCAAACCTTCAAGAATACAATTAAAACATCCAAAACCGTGCAAGCGCTGTTCAAAAACAAACAAACGAAAGTTACATTTGTAATTGAAATCAAAACTCAGCAAAACCTGTCCATGTGATAATCCAGATAGGTATTTAACTTTATGTAGCGCTTCTTACATGGTTCATCCAACATCTAGGCACTGTGATTATTATACCTCAGTCGATACTCATTTTACCGACCTCTGAAGGATGTTAGCCAATAAGATAGCTCAGCCGGTTGAACGCTTGTTGCTGTGATCTGTGTGTGATCTTTAGGTTTAAGGTTTGAATCCTGGCATGGCTAACTCAGCCTTTTATCATTTTGAGGTCGATAAAGGAGTACCAACTTCAGTTTGGTGATAATTGTGATAAAAATGTTCTATGTACAGCAATTTGCCAAAAATGCTATATAAATAACCATTTGACCATGAGATTAGGTATAGAATTAAGCATTGTCTCTCTGTACTTTTGTATCATAATATTGGCATACAATTAGGGAGTATTAGCTCCAGGAAATGAGGACTTTCATTAAACATCAAAAGACAATTCTGCTATCGAACCTCAAAACACACAATACAATTCATGTTGGCTTTACTATGTAATTGACTAGGTTTTTGTGTTTTCAACATTTAAATATATACAGGAGGCATCAAATGGCGAGACCTTAGAGAAATAATGAAAGGTGTATTCCGTCACGATGCAGAAAGCTGCTGCATGGTGATGAGGCCCCTACAGTTTTTGCACATGTCGGCTGGATGTCACGTACATTTTACTCTCTTGCAAAGGACAAGAGTAATTTTTAGTCTATTGAAATCACATTTACTCTCAAAGTTTAAAAATAGGGAGTAAAATACTCCCACCTCAAAATCTTATCTGGAGCACTGGGGTGAAGTCACATGGAGGTGGTAAGATCAAAGGTGTAGGAGGAGGTAGCAATGGAAAGAGAAAAAAGTGGTTAGCAAGAGGAGATGGGAGATAAGAGATAGGAGAAACAGGGGCCAGAAGAGAGGCAGAAAAGGCTATGACATCAGGGACCATAAGTGAGATAGAGGATGTGATAACCTCAGCGGCTAGAAATGATAGAGGAGTGGCGATAGGAAAACCAAACAGTGAAGGCAATAATGAGGAGCTGAAGGTGGTAACAAGATTAGCAGATGGTAGACTATATCAAGTAGTGCCAAGAGGAGAGGGATGTTTGGAGGTGGCAATATCAGGTGGTTATAGCAACACAGGCCAGAACATGAAATTGAAGGAAGAGAAGGACAGAGTAATATCAGGAGGAGAAGGGGTAAAGAAGATCTAGGAAGACAGGACTTGAAGGTTCTGGTGGACCAGGTAAGCTTTAGGCTGGACCAGAAGGTGGGAGGGGGACAACAGTGGACCAAGAAGGTTACAGTAAGACTAGATTGGTGACGTAAGACAGAAACAGCAGGGACCCTGGGGTAGGGCAGACCTCCAGCTCAACCTCTCTGCTACTCCTGCTGACAAGTCTGAGGCAGAGTAATCCTTGGGGTATGGGACCCTGGAAATCCTGCAACTATACAAACAGAAGAAAGGCTTTAGAAACCCTAAAGCCTTCAACTCCCAGACAAGAGGCGATATAACTGCTTTCCAACTATTAGGACTCAGCTAGACATGCAAGGGTCCAGGAAGGCACAAGTGGAGGATGAGGGGGAAACAAAAGGAGGATGTTGCTCTGGGTTTTCTCAAAGGAGTGGAGAGACCCAGTTAAGAACAGAGAAGAATTATCCTGACCATTTATGTTTTAATATTTCTTTGAACATTAATATGGCCCTTCTCTTGTAAGTATCACCCACATAAAGGTGTTGAGCTACACATGGTCTTAGCGTATTCCTTGGTCCCAGGCAATCCTATAACAGAGGGTGGAAAGAATCCTGGAGTATGCACAAGAGCCCGTGGGTAGATCAAGGGGACCCAGAGGTGGGTACCCAGCTCAACAAGAGTGAGGAAAAACGCAGAGGATGGAACAAAAACAGCTGGACCTACAACACCCTCTAGCAATCTAGAAATAGTGAGATATAGAATCCAGCCAGAGATGAAGTTCCTCATTGAGAGAAAATCCTGTTTTACAAGTCTTTGCAACAAATGAAGCACATGGGAGATGCCTAAATTGAGTTTATAAAGGAACCGTTTTCCATGAGGTTACAGCTTATCCATATCATGTGCTAGTCATAGGTCAGGTTAGAGGAGAAAAAGCCTAAAATGCAGCTTCCTAACCAGTGATCTAAAGAGTCTCTACAGCCAGTAAATTGTTCCTTCTATCCAAATGAAACCAATTTTGAAGAACCTTAGGAAGAATGGAAAGTCAGATAGAGGCTGCTAGCGGAAGCCAATACACTTGTTATTTTATTTACAGTTTTTTTCAAAAGCTCAAACAAAGACCAGCTACCACAAAGAAAGTCATGAAGGGGCTGGACAAATTGAGGATGAATAGGAGCCAACTACCTCCTGTTACAGATTTCCACCACAGATGCTTTTAACAATTGTCCCATATAGAGAATATTTTTGTGAAATCACACAGTACCACGAAACTAAATAAAGTTTAAAATGTCACCTTCTCTAAAACACACAACAGTCAGCCATCACTTAATTGCACCAAATCCACAATCTAAATTATTCCAAGCACTTAGAGACCATTGGCAACTTAGTACGTCATTTAGTCCTCACACGAAAAATCAGCCACTCCTGCCGCACTTTCCATACTTAACCACAAAGATTGCCTGATCTAGCACACAGTAGTTATGCAGTATTTTTTTAACTTGCAGCCACGCTGTGCAAAGTACAATATGACAACATAGCTTTTGTACATTTATTTATGGCATAATGCATCCCCTGACCAAAGCTCAGCTTGCAACTTATTTACCAAACAACGCTTCATGGCCCCACTTCACAATGTCCTATAAACACCTAATGTTGAACTCATTCCTTTTGTTTCTTTAATATTGTGAATAACATCTTGCTTTCCCCAGTCATTTATTAGCATCCCTCCATAGGCAGCAGCTACCCCAGGACACCCACTGGACCACCTCATGTCTTTCCAGCTTCACAGTTCGTAGCAAGCAACCCTGTGTACAGCTTCTACCCTGTTTCCCCCTGGGCATACCTCACATGCCACACAGTTCTCTAAGAAAAAAACCTGACCCACACCCGTGCCCATGAAGTCTAACAACCAACCTCACCTTTCTCGCAGTTTGTCCAAGTGTATCCAACCTTGCAGGTGCAGGTGTGTGAACTATTGATGGATAAACAGTAACCTCGATTTCCGCAGGGATTCAGGAAACAGGCATCACTGACTAGGCAAATGTAAAATGAAAGCTGTTAAAAGGTTCGAATGGAGAAGAAGAAAAATGTGCAGTTCTTAATCGCAGGCATGCACCTCTTAATAACTTTTACATTGGCTGAGCATAACATTGTTTTTATTTCATATAGGTGTACTTTGTCAAATTAGGCTTTTGTCTTTATGACTTGCCACCTTTTGTGTTGGATTTGTGTTTACGTCATGCATGTTAATTTTAATGATCACAACATAAGGGCTATCATGGAAGAGCACATGCTGCTAACTCAGACAATGTCAACCACATACAAATTTCAACCTTCCAACCTGTGAAGAACTGCAGGTAAGGTTTTCATACAAAAGGTGCTAGAAAGAATAGGAACTAGAGGGGTGTGACAAAGGGCATATGAGAGCCTGGGTGATTGGACAGAGGTTACCTTGGTGACAGGGAGCCGCTATCAACTTTGTGATGCAGGCCCAGAATGTGATATTCTGAGTATCCCTCAAGCTCCACAGTCCATCACAAGCCTTGTGTGTATAGTCCCTTCCATCCACCCTGACCAACCCTGGACAATAGGAACTGTCCAGGACATCTTCACTATCAATGCCAGAAAGAAAGACAATTCTGGCCAACAAAGAGGGTTTACTACTTCGACTTCAGCAGCCAACTTGACCTACTGAAGGTATCCACAGAGTGCAGGAGGGTAGTGCAGAGGACTTCTTTTTAAGGGAGACCATTCAGTGTCAGTACCTCATGTGCCCCGACACAGAATGGGGGATAGTGGAGGGTCAGGAAATGGGTAGCTCATCAAGCCCTCTGTACAGGATCTAACCTCCAACCCGAAGTACAGGAGGCAATGAACCAAGCTGACCCTGAGTATTCCCTCCTGCACAGATCTGGCATTTTAAGATACAATTTACTTGAGGTTGGTACCACCTGTATACATCCTTGTATTGAACATCCAGTGCCAGAGGAGAGGTTGAGATTCTCTGTGTGTATTCTCCCTAACCTGTCTGAGTCTTGAGATTCTAAATCAATACATAAATAATGTCACTAGGCAGACACATATGTGTCATGAGGTGTGTGTCTATCTGAGTTAAGACCTTATAAAGTGTAGAGATCAAGTTGTTTGTTGAGTTTAAAAAATCCTACAGAATATTTTTTAACCTAGTTGCTGCTCTGCCCGTTAGCTCTGTGGAATATCCAAAGACATATCACAACTGTACGTATTGTAGTATATGCAGTGTTCATTATAAAGTCTGTTTTACATTCCTGGAATGTTTTAATATTATTCTTTCATAAGAAATCATCCATTTTGTGGCAATTAACCGTCTTCCACCTTATAAACCTAGTTGCTTCCAGGCCAGGGTGAAGAAGGCATTTTCGAGATGCATTGTAAATGCGGCTAGAGCGTTGCAATGCAATATTTCAGGGAGTGAACGATGACCCCATTTTTCAAATCTCTATCAAATAGAATCCCAACATGCTACTAGTTCGGCGGTTTACAGACCACTATCCCCTGCCACTTTCTCTTTTACGGTTGACAAGGAGGCAGCTGCCCTTAACACCCTCAAAAACCACAAGGCGACAGGCCCAGACTTGAACCCAGCAGACCTCTTTAAGGATAAAGTAGAGCTATGGGCCCCGGTGCTATGTAGGCTGTTTAATGCCATCCTGAGTAGTGGTGGGATATCAGCCTCCTGGTGCAGGGCGATAATTGTTCCCATGTAGGAAAATGTTGGGAAAGATTGCCCAGCTAACTACCATCCAATCTCACTCCTGGATGGTTTTGGTAAGCTTTTTGGGAGGCATATACTCAAACCATTCCAGGAGTGGGCTGACCGGGACCAAGTGGTTAGCTATCTTCAATCTGGGTTTAGGCCATACAGGGGACAATAGACCACTGTTTTATTATATTTTTGATTATCACGAAGTACAGTGCCCTAATGAAAATGTATCTCTGTGTGGTCTTCCTGGATCTAAAACGGACTTTGATACCATCTCAAGAGAGTTATTATGGGACATCTTGCTGAAGCGTAGTGCTCCGCCTGACCTGGTGGCCTTCACACGTTCTTTGTATTCTGCCAACAAAGCTACTGTCAGCTATGGTTTGGGGGGGAACAGATTTAGGACTTTGGGGTTAATGTTGGAGTAAGGCAGGGCTGTACCCTGGCACCCTTTTTATGTAATGTTTATATGCAGGAAATTATTGATGCCTTGTTAAGTGAGTGCCAGGATTGTCCCAGGATGGGAGCAGATAAATATCTGGTGCATTATGCAGACGATTCACTCCTTCTATCCACCACGCTCCAGGGTCTGAAGCATGCTTTGTCTGTTTTCCATACCACAATTTCTGAGTGAAGTTGTCTTTAAACATTCAAAAATGTAAAGTGATGGTCTTTAGGCCACCACGCACCAAAAGAGAAACATTAAGATTAAGTTTATCTGACGCTGTTATTGAGCAAGTTACCTACTTCGACTACCTTGGAGTGCGTTTTGAGGACACCAGTAGCTGGAAGCCAAAAGTGGCCAAATGAGCACTTTCTTTGACCAAATATTGCAGCAGAATTCTATCCTTCTTTATTAAACACGGTAGAGGTGCAATTTCCCCCTCATTGGAACTGTTCCACAAACAAGCCATACCGGCATCTACGTATGTCTCTGAATTGTGGGGCCATGTTAATACTGCTGAGCTGTCCACCTGTGAAAACAAATCCTTGAAGAAACTACTATTGTTACCCATGTCAGCCCCCTCGGCATTGGTTCATCTAGAACTTGACAATGTCAGGATAGCGGCTCAGATCTCATTTAAACCGATACTGTTTTGGGCTAGGGACTGGAATGGTGTGGGGCCAGAGACATATAGGAACGCCTTGTCTCATGTCATGAACCTTGAGGGGAGGGTGAAAGCTTTAAGTGGTTTGCTCACGTGAAGGCCTATTTCTTTCAGTTGGATATGGCTGATCTATGGAATATGCCCCAAGTGTCGCAGGTATGGGACTTGAATATCCTGAGAGCTAGGGCAGACAGGACAATGCACAAAGATTTGTTTGTCGATGCCATTAAGTTGAAATTTGGAGCAGTATACCTTGAATCCATATTTGAACCATGGTACAAGGTTTATCTGGATACAATTATTTCACTAATGGAGAAGTCACTCTATGTTCGGTTAAGGCTTGGGTTTCTGCCAGTAGCCTGGCAGGGGATACAATCTGACCTCTGCCCAATGTGTGATGCTTTCTCAGAAAAGACTGAGCATTTTTTACTAACTTGCAACAAGACCCACCACTTAAGATGTATGTACATGTGACCTATTCCGAATAACACAAGTATTCATCATGTAATCCCTGCTGTCAGATACCTGAGAGAATGTTTGCTTCCCTATGTGGTCTTTGGAACTGCACGCTTTATCTATAGGGCATGGCTGTTGAGAAACAGGAGTCTGAAAAAATGATCTTGGTACTATGGTCAGTGACAACTAAGTGGCTGAGGCTGCGAGTATGTGCTCTCTTTGGCCATCATTGTGCTAATGTCCTGACTGTTTATCAAAGACGGAAGGTGGACCAGTGGATCAGGATGGCGCAAATAATTCAAAAAATACAAATTTTATTCAACAATTAATTACATCAACATATAACTGTATGTACTTATTAAAACTATTCTTCCATTTTGCAGGCACAATCGCATTTCTTTCATATCTCAAGCATAAATTCTCAATCCCACATTTTCTCATTCATACATTCATACATAAAACCATTATGACCTACTATACATTGTTTAGTCATGCTCTAATTCTACATCAATGTTTACACACATTTTTCACAAATATGTATAACCCAGTCCTTCGTTTCAGGTGTCGTATATCATCTGGTTGTAGTTTCCAGACTTTTCATGTAGTCGTCGACACGTGTTTCGGCCAAAATATAACAGAAATTACGGTCCCTATTTGTTTCAAGACCTTCTTCAGGACGTAGGGAAAAATATAATTGTCCTGCCCTTCATGGAATGGAATAAGCCATTTTCAAATCCCTTTGTCACCAATCTGGGGATGAAGATAGAAGTGTTGGATTAAATCCTTCACTGGCGTCTATAGACTTTTTAGACCACTGTGCAATTTTCTCTGAACAAATGTTCTTCAATTGCCACAGGTAACAGACATGCACCCTCTGAATTTGGACCCCCAGACATAGTATAACTGTGTAAGTTGTCTATATATTGGGGAATCTCCCCTCCAACTCCAAAGAATGGACACGAAACAGTTATTTTTAGGTGTAAATATTCCTTGCACTTCCCATGTTCTCAAGCACACTCCATAGAATTTCGGAGTAGCGGCGCGTAACTAGATACATCAAAAACACTCTATTTAATGTATCTAGTTACGTGTTAAATGGAGTGTTTTTGCTTATTGCTAATTAATGCTCACCTGACTCGAAGTGTTACCACGTCACGCGATTATCTTGTTCAATTTTTTTTGTTGTTACATGCTGACAGTCCCCAAGTGTGCTATGCACGAATGCCGAGCAAACGGTGTGCACTAAACTGAGATGTTTCCAAAGTTATGGGTTGGGTCCTCTTGTCACGTGATTACATATTATGGACAAGGAAAAAGGAACGTAAGCTTGTTCAAGACATTTTTCAATTATGTGAGTGAAACAGGGCCCGAGTCACATGATTTTATGTTAATCAATACGATGTTTCACATATCTCACATTGAACATTCTTTTAATACGATTGTGCCAGATGATTGCACTAAAACGGATATTTCAAGAGGTGGGGGCGGCCTTTGGAAGTTACAACGACACTTGGAGATGTTTGGAATTACTAATGGGCCATATGTTACACGTTACCTAAGCACGTATTGCCTATTCATCGTTTTTACCATTATTATCCTCTACTAGTGATTTCATAAAAGAGTCATATATTTCTTATGTGTAACCTTCTTTAAATATCATAAGTGGTCTCATCTTCACTGATGATGTTGTCACAATTAAATAGTGTACACACGCCAGACCTACCTTCTGCCTATTGAAGGAGAATTGAGACAAGTATCTACTTGTGGAAAAGTGAAAACAAGTATATACTTTTGGTATCTTTATATTGTAACCTCCAGTGTGGCTTCTCCAAGGGGCTCAATCTCAAGGAACCTCATGTAACGCTCTATGCAACTGTCACTGTCATTTATCACCTATCACTGTCTCATTACATACTTCTGAGTAGACCCAACCCCTTCTGCCAGATATATAGGTATTGGAAGGACAAGAATGCCCTGCGATGGAATTTGAAACTACGGGGTGTAGAGAAACAGGATATAAAAAATCCCATTTGGACCTCAGCGGGTTGGTTCCCTCATATCAGTGACCAGTTAGTTATAAGAACACGTTCCATTCTACACATACAGTTCCATTCTACACATACATTGAGACCATGTTTGACCGTGTCCAGATCATATATCCACTTCTGTTCGCACTTAGTCAGCCTCAAGTCCCTGTTTCCTCCTCTGGGGGACTTGTCAATGACCTGAATGATGCACGAAACCATATCTGTGCATTTGTGTGGTTTGGACCAAAAGTGCGCCAGCAATGGTTTGGCGTCTACTTTATTTCTTATGCAAGACTTGTGCTCACATATTCTCTGTCGAATTTCTCTTTTGGTCTTTCCTATGTAGACTAAGTCACAAGGACATTTGATTGCATATACTGCCCACTGAGTAGGACAGTTTGTGAAAGACCTAAGCTGGATTTCTCTGTGTTTTAGTAAGATACTTTTCATGCTATGTGTTTGTTCGCATACTGAACATTTACCACAACGGTGGTGTCTTACCAACGGGGGCAATCCCCACAGTGGTATTTGTTGCTGTCTTACATTGAATTTGCTAGAGTAAGAATGTACTAAAGTATCTTTGAGATTTTTCTGCCTTTTAAAGGCAAAACATGGGGTGGACCGGTTAAAGTCCTCTGTCTTGATCATGTGCCAATTCTTTAGGATGGTTTTTCTAAGAAGACTACTTATGGGTCTATACCTACTAACACATGGTATTTTCTCTAAGTTGTTACGATTTGTTGGTTGCAGACATGTCACTCTAGCCATGTGCTGTGCTCTTTTGTATGCTCGATGTACCGTCCAGGCCAGATATCCTCTTTCTTTCAACCTATTTTTCAAGATTTTCCCATATTCTTTATATGCCTCTATCTGTGTACAGTTTCTGCGAATACGCAGAAACTGGCCATATGGGAGTCCTTCTTTTAAACTGCGCCGATGGAAACTTTGATAGTTGAGCAACATATTTTTGTCCGTGGGCTTCCTATAAAGTACTGTTTCTAAATGGCCTTGGTCTGTTTTTCGAATCTCAAGATCTAGAAAAGACACACATGGAATGCTGTTAATTGTGCTATGGTTCCACTCCAGATCATGCACACATCATCAATATAGCGAAGCCATATTGTTATGTATTGGGTAAAAGGATTATTAGAATGATGGATGGATACATTTTCCAAATTATCCATATACAAGTTGTCCAAATCAGGGGCAAACGTGGACTCCATACTTGTGCCTTGTAGTTGATTGTAGAATGTGCCATGGTAGAGAAAGAAATTCTCTGTCAGAGCTAGTCTTATACATTCCACAATAAAAGCGGTAGGAACTTTCGTTAGTGTGTTGGTGCGATTGTTCAAATAGTTGGACATCACCTTTAGACAGTCTTGTTGGGGGATACTCGTGTAGAAACTGACCACATCCAGAGTAACAAGGATATAATTTGGGCCCAGAGGAACTGATTGAATAATGTTGATCATACTGGTCGTGTCTTTTACATAAGATTTCATTTTGGAAACAAGAGGTCAAAGGAACCAGTCTGACTATACCGAGAGGGGTTCAAATATCGAATTGATGGCAGCCACAATCGGTCTCCCTGGTGGTATACGTGGATTTTTATGAATTTTAAGGAGAACATATGTACAGCAAAATGTACACTTGATGTTGAAGTATTCAGATTACTTACCAAGTTGAAAGTAACTTGGATATACAATGCACTACCTGACGGAGAAGTACAGAATAAAACATGAGATACATAATCCTTCAGATAAAATGGTCTTGTACATATACGTTTATTGCGATCATTCTTACAAACTTGAATGTCTCTATTTTGTTCCACTTCCTTTCTAACCTTAACTTGTTGTTTCCCATCATTCTCTTGTTTTGAGCATTTACATACTCTATTGAGATTCCACACTCTCCAATCTGATACCTTTATGGCACCAAAACATCTTTTAACTGTTGGAATGGGATCAGACCATTTGATCAAACCTCTGGCATTGACCCATGGGAGTTTTATTCTCACCCAATCACCAACTTTAATTTGGGATCGCTAACTGCATTTCTCACATCATACCGCTCTTTATTATATTCCTGCCTCTGCAACACTTTTCTGTTCACTTCTTCACAATCAATATTCTTAACACATGCTCTGCCCAACCATGCTGGACACAACCTGGTATTCGGTTTCCTACCCCTTAATATCGCAAATGGTGAAATCCCCGTAGTGGAATGTGGTGTAAATCTATGAGCAACTATGGTATCTTCTACCATCTTTTTCCAATCGGTATTGTCACTTAATGCACACCTAATGCAGTTCTTAATAACCTTATTGAATCGTTCTACGGTTCCATTAGTCTGGGGATGATAGATAGAGCTTGTCCTGTGTTCAACTCCATTATCCTTAAGAAACAAACTCATCTCTTGTGACACCAATTGTACACCAATTGTACACTGTTTTCAGTGATAATCATGGTTGGATATCCCCCACGTTTGAACATTTTATCTAAAAACGGTATCACATCTTTCGTGCAAATGTTTTGCACCCACTCAATTTCTGCCCACCTGGACAACATGTGTACCATGCAATATTTCAAATTCTTACAGGACCAACAATATCTAATCCAACACGATTGCACGGCATAGTGGGAATTGAGGTTATAGTAATGGGAATCTGCCTGGTTACATAGCCCTTAGCTGAGTCTTCACAGGTATAACAATCACAAATGAGTCTTTTCACTTCCAGATCAACAGCAGGCCACCAGAAATCCTGTCAAACTCTCTGCTTAGTTTTGGTCATCCCTTGATGTCCCTCATGAGCTATTTGTAATATCTTCTTTCTCATTCCTTGAGGAGGAAACAGTTTTCCATTCCTTAACACCAAATCATCATGTAAATGTACCTCAGTATACATGTCTCACTGCATCCGGCAATACAACTTTCCTGATCTCACTACCCTTCATACCACTTTTTAGTAATTCCCTCAGTGAGAGTTGCATCTAGATTCATTGCTGTAAGCCATTCCTCCTCAGATACAATATCTTGGCATATACTCAAAATGTGTTCCTCATCATTACTCTGCTGCTCATTATCCTCACTTTCAACCACATTTGTTAATCTCGACAGACAATCAGCTGATTTGTTTTTTACTCCTTGCACGAATTCAACATCAACATTGTATTCTTGTAGACTTGCTACCCATTTCCTAATTCTGGATGACGTCTTGTCAAGTCCCTTAGTAGTGAGAATTTCCTTAAGGGGTTTGTGGTCACACCTAACCACAAACTTAGTTCCCCATATAAATGATCTAAATGTTTCAACAGCCCATCTTACAGCTAACAACTCCTTTTCAATTGTGGAATAGTTTGTCTCAGCTTGATTTAGCACTCTTGACGCAAACGCAATGGGAAACTCACTTCTACCATCCATTTGCGACCAAGCAGCACCAAGACCGTGATTGCTGGCATCAGTTGTAATAATACTGGTATTGTTTGGATTGAAAGCTTTAAAAGTGGGTGCAGGATTCAAATCTAACTTGATATTGTTGAACTCATTTTCACATAACACATTCCAATCAAATCTCACATTTATTTTTTACTAACTTCCTCATTTAAAATGTTTTACTGGCTAGTTCAGGAATAAACTTTGCATAATACTCAGCCATCCCTAAAAATGAAATACGTTTCTCTTTGTTTTCTGGACTAAGAACATTCAGGATGTTATTAACTAAATCCTCTTTAGGTCTAATTCCTTTTTCCGATATTTCATGACACAAATAGGATATGGTAGATCTATTGAACTTACATTCATCTTTACTCAAGGTAAGTCCAGCATCTTTAAATATATCTAATACCTTGTATAATCTATAATCATGTTGCATTTGATATTTACCATGAATCAGGACATCATACTGAAAACACAAAATTCCTTGCATTTGATTAAAAAGATGATACATCACACGTTGGAACACCGATGCCGCAGATACAAGACCAAAAGGCATCCTTTTGCACCGAAACAAACCTTCACTGGTAATGAATGCCATAATATCTCTTGACATAGGATGTAATATTATTTGGTGGTAAGCTGACCATAGATCTAACATACTCATAATCTTAGCATTTCCAATGGTACCTAACATTTCAGCTATATTTGGTAACGGGTGCTATCAGGAATCACACATTTATTGACACATCTAAGGTCTATGCACAATCTCAATTTTCCATTTGGTTTGTACACTGTCACCAAAGGTGACACCCATTCTGAAGAGTCTATTCTCTCAATCACACCATCACTAAGCAAATTTTCAAGTTCTTCCTTTACAGCTGGCTTTACATTCAATGGAACTGGTCTCAATTTTTGTACCACAGGTATTGTATCATGCTTCAATCTAATTTTGGGAGAAACATCTTTTAACACACCCAGTTGTTATACTATATGATCATCAAAAGACTTTAAATGTGCTGCTACTAGTGCCTGATTCACCGCATAAACGGATTCCTCCGCAGCCGCATCCAACTTAATCTTCAATCTAGCCTGGTGAGACCAGCTTAGTAGTAGTTGCATTCCTTTCACTGTAACATACACTTTTCCTTTTGCTGACCTGTCCTTAAATATAATTTCTGCCCAAAACCACCCAATAAGATCAATTAGCTTTCCTCTATACACCATTGGGTTCATGTCAATCACATTTAGGTTTACACTGGTTCCAAATATTTTCTGAAACATATAGTTGGGCAATAGGGTATATTTTGCACCAGAATCAATTACGATTTCCAGTTTCTTACTATTCAATTCTATCATAGCCATGGGCCTTTCCTTGTCAGCATCATCATCATTTTTGTTCTCACAATGAACAACCACTTCCACTGAAAAAGTACATTCTTCAGAACTTTCACATAGTTCTTCCAAACAATTTATGTTTTCCTTTTTAGTTTTACAAAACTTAGTGAGATGCCCTCTCCTATTACATCTCTTGCATAACTCATTTATGGCTGGGCATTTGTCACTTGAAGCTAAATGAAACAGGCTATTGCACCTGTAACATTGGCGTTTGTCATGTTTTTCTCCTATGTCTTTAGTCTTTATATATTTCTTCTTCACATTCATTATTTCTTTCTTGATAAAACCTTTTTTCTTTGTATAGTAATTTCCTTCTATAGCCATTTTCTCTTTCTTGTTATCATCATCATTTCTCCTTTCAAGTATTTTCAGACACTTATAGGTATGCTCCACCTCTTTTGCAACTCTAATTACTTCTTCTAAAAAAGGATTTCCTTTTGCCCAAAGAGCTTCTCTTATTTTGCTATCTTTGCATTCTAACATGAATTGATCGCAAAGTCTTTCATTAAGTGTAATCCCAAAATCACAGGATGTGGCCAAACCTCGCAAAGCAGTGATATATTGCTCAACAGTTTCATTCTGCTCTTGCTTTCTCTTGCCAAAATTATATCTTTCTAGAATGATGCTGACTGTTTTGTTATAATGACGATCTAATATTTTGATACATTTTTCATATTCAGTAAGTCCAACGGCATCTTCTTCAGAAAGTGCTGGTAAATTCAAATCTTCTTGCCCATAATTACCCAAACAATGTATCAACAGACTGAACGAAGCGGGAGGCGGAAGTGGTCGAAGTGATTGGGCAAAAGCTTGAGAATAATGTCTGCTGGGCTGACCTTTTCGGACATTCTGATTTCCAGTGTCCAAATCCTTTGCAATAGTTACATTCCGTAATATATACGGGTGGCGCAATTGTCAGTCCTATGCTCTGCAGGTCCTAGGCGCAGCGTGTTCTTGTCATGGTGTATGAGAAATGCTAAATGTGCTTTTATAAATGTGTTAAATGGTCTTGGCTTTCCTAAATGTGTTAATTTGCTTTTGCACTTGGGTTTCTGAGAAAGTAATCCCATCACAAGCATATTTGAAATATAAAATTGTGGAAAAAATGGGAAGGTGTTTTAATGAAGTATTATGACAATATTCTGGACTACAATAATTGCTGTTTCACTGCAAATCTGTAGCCTATTCTATTTTTGTTAATTTTGTTGTACTCCGTGAATGCATGTATATTTTAAATTAAAGGTGTGTTCCTTTTATCCTGGTTACACACAAAGAAATCACCTTTCCCTGAGGACTATATTGATGCCGTCACAAGGTGTTTTCGATGAAAGTTAGCAGACTGTTGTGCTCACATTTTTTCAACAAGGAATAGCACATGGGCCGTTTTTTGTAAAAATGACGTTAACCCATTAAGTGCAAAGGACAAGATTTCTTGTCCTTAACACTGCTTATGGAGTGCAGAGGATGGGCATCCTTGTCTTTTTTAGCACTTACCATTGGGGGGAGGATGGATCACCCCACTGGAGGAGCACTAATCCTCTCGAACCCCAGGCTATGAAAGGGAAGACTTCCCCAACCGGCGTGATGACGTCCACGCACATTACATGCACAGATTTCATCAGGCAATGAAATTGGCTTGCTGAAGCCGACACAGTTTTCCGTGCTGCTTGGGCATGTGTAGCGCAATCTGCTTTTGGGAGGGCTTGTTGGAAGGGGGAAACTCTCCCCTTTCCAACAAGCCCTCACACAAGAAAATTGCTGGTCGAGGAGCAAACGAACACCACCAGCAATCACCACTAGACCACCAGGGAATTGATTTTGGGGATAGAGTGTTAAGGTGCGTATCACGCAAATGCTGCGTACCTGTCTGCTTGGTAGTTGATCTTGATGAGGCAGCCAGACTGACACCAGTTGCTAGATAAGTAAGTGACATGAGGAACCAGCCTCTCCACCACCCAAGATTGATACTGGGTGGAAGATGGACCGACTCCCAACGTCACGGGATGCACTCTCCTGATAACGTGACGTAGGGACTGTGCAGGCACAGGCAGGAGAGACGGAAGTTCAAAGTCCTTAGTCGGAAGATTCTTGCCCAAGGGTGAAATCCAAAAGAGCCAATCCCAGGAGAAATGAAACTGATGCTGTGGCCGAGTCAAGTCCAAGGTTGGCCGAAGATGATCACAAGGAGAAGACAGGGCTGGTAGAACACTGTCCACAGGAAGACGAGGATCTTGCAGGCAATAGGAAAATGTCTGGGAGAGACTGGCCAGACAGGTGAACACCAGATAGTCCAAAAAATCTTGAGCAAACAGGTGACGACTCAGTCCGGAGGAGGGGAACTGATCCAGGAGTAGGAGACCCAAGTATCAAGGAGGGAACCTAAGGACTGGAATGGGAACCCAGGGGAATTCAAGGACTGGGAGAGGAGAACCACAGCAAAGCAAGAGCTAACTGGCAAAATGGCCCAGGGACCCGCTGGGGAGAAGGAATGACTAGGAGAGGAGAAACAGGGTCAGGGCAGAAGGCAGGAGCAAGCAGGTAACTGGAGTCAGGGCAGATGGCAGGAGCAAGCAGGTAACTGGAGTCAGGGCAGATGGCAGGAGCAAGCAGGTAACTCGGAAGCCGAGTGAGCGGGCAACACGATCCGGAACAAACCACGTTGAGACGCGATTTGCTCCTGATCACTGCTCCCTTTTATGGGTCGCTGGCACCCGCAAGGCTTGCAACGCAAGCCGTTTCGGCGCCGGGCACCGGCGTACCCAGATCGAGGCTTGGAAGGCAAGCCCTTCCAATCACGAGGGCCCAATCCACGGCGCATGCTCGGAACCGTGACTGTGGTCTCCCGCGCATGCGCAGTGGAGTTCCAGCGCAGACCCCCGGAGCTCTCCCCATGGCAGATCCCCATGCGCGAAAGCACGGATAGACACGCCAAGAGGAGGAGGGGAAAGCGGGTGCAGAGAACCCCGGTCTCCAGGTAAGTGGCATGACACTATGCCCCCTCCCAGGAAGGCCCGGGGCCCCAGGCTTCCAAGGAAACCGACCATAGAACTCACACAGAAGGCGGGGAGCGTGCACATGCTGGTACGGTTTCCAAGTACGATCACAAGCCGGGTACCCTTTCCCCTATGATAGCGGGCATCACAAATCTCCTGAACCTCAAATTCGGGAACACCTTGCACTAGGACAGAGGCTGGACGAGGACAAGAACGACCATAGGTGTCGGCAACATAGGGCTTTAAAAGGGAGACATGAAAAACAGGGTGTACATGCCAAGAATGAGGTAACTGGAGGCGGAAGGCCACAGAGGACAGACGCTTGGTAATCTTAAACGGACCAAAATACCGGGGAGCCAGCTTGACAGGCAAATTGTGAAGCGGCAGGTTCTTAGAGGACAACCAAACCCTATCCCCAACTCGAAAATCTGGTTCCACACTCCTCCTCCTGTCAGCCTGAGATTTCATATGATCTTTGGCCTCCTTCAAAGTCTTGCGTGCCAATTCATGTTGCTATTGGATGCTTGAAACCAGGGCATCAGCAGATGGAACTGCACTGGAAGACACTGGATGGAAAGGCATTAATTTCGGATGCTGGCCTGTCGAACAAAAGAATGGACTGACTCCAATGGAAGAACGGACAGAATTGTTGTAGGATACCTCTGCAAGATCTAGACTCGCCTTCCAGTTGGACTGAGTAGCGTTAGCAAAACAACAGAGGTACTCTTCCAGAGTCTGATTAGTCCTTTCAGTGAGGCCGTTGGTTTGAGGGTGATAACCAGAGCTCAAAGCTCTGCGAATTCCAAGATGGCCACACACCTTGCTCCAGAAAGAAGAGAGAAATTGGGAACCACGATCCGAAATAATCTTTTCGGGAAGGCCATGTAACCGATATATTTCATGTAGAAAGGCAGAAGCCATTTGGGTAGCCGTAGGTATCTTGTTGAAAGGGATGAAATGGGCAAATTTAGTGAAACAGCCCACCACAACCATTATGCAGGTATACCCGTCAGAAGGCGGCAGATCAACAATAAAATCTGTGGCGATGGTGTGCCACGGATATGGTGCTAATTCCATCGGTAAAAGCAATCCCAAAGGTCTTCTCCTAAGAATTTTGCACTGGGCACAAACGGGACAACTTTCGACATACTTCTGGACTTCATCAGCCCTTCCAGGCCACCAAAACTGTCGGGATATCAGTTCTTGCGTAGCTCTAACCCCTCGATGACCCCCAATAGGTGAATCATGAAAGGCATGCAATATGCCATCTCGAATCTCCCCCTTGGGAATGTAAAGCCTCTTCAGGAAAAACAGAAAACCATCATCTTCAGATACCGATGTTCGTCGAAGTATAGCCGGCCTTTCGGGATCCGTTCGAGTGGCGTCTGAAATCGACTGTAGGTGAGGAGACAACGTCAATAAAAAATGTTGAGGAGAAATCAGCGGCCGATCCGGGCTGGAAGTTCCTTCCTCCTTCTCCAGGGATCGGGACAGGGCATCCACCTTCAGGTTTGTGGTACCGGGGACGTAAGTGACATGAAACACAAATGGGGAGAAAAAGAAGGCCCACCTGGCTTGGCGAGGAGTTCAACATTGCAAGGAGCGCAAGTACTGCAAATTGCGATGATCCGTACGGACCTCCACAGAAAAGCGAGCTCCAAGTAGATGATGCCTCCATTCTTCAAATGCGGTTTTAATGGCCAACAGTTCTTTCTCGATAACCGCATCATTTCTCTCACTGGGGTTCAGCTTGAGTGAGAAGTAAGCCACTGGATGTTCAACAGACGTCACAGGTTCCTTTTGCAGGAGAACAGCCCCAATGGAGAAGTCCAACGCGTCTGCCTCCACAATGAAGGGTAATTCATCCTGATGGTGACGCAGAATGGGAGCGGTCATGAAAGCTGACTTCAGGATGTCGAATGCCCGTGTAGCAAGAGAATCCCACTTGAAAGCAATCTTGCTGCTGGTCAACCTGGTGAGAGGCGCTGCGATTTGAGAGAAATGTGGGATAAAGCGCCTGTAAAAATTAGCGAATCCCAAGAAGCGTTGTAAAGATTTTACATCATGGGGTTGTTTCCACTCTTGTAAAGCTTGAACTTTCTTGGGATCCATTTCTATGCCGGTATGATTGATCACAAATCCCAGGAACTCTATTCTAGGTTGATGAAAGAAGCATTTCTCCACCTTGGTGAACAGATGATTGAGAGATAAGCGGTGAAGAACCTCACGTACATGCCCTACGTGTTCTTCAAAAGATCTGGAGAAGACCAAAATATCGTCCAAATATACCCAGATCGATATGCCAATCAGGTCACCGAAGATGTTATCCATGAATTGTTGGAAAATAGCTGGGGCATTGCACAGACCAAAGGGCATAACCCTATATTCAAAATGCCCAAAAGGTGTCTTAAATGCTGTCTTCCATTCGTCTCTTTCTCTTGATACGAACCAGATGATAGGCTCCACGTAAGTCAAGCTTGGTGAAAATCCGAGCCGTGTGCAGGGTTTCCAGGATACTGCGAATCAAAGGTAATGGATATCGGTCCTTTGTAGTTATGTCGTTCAATTGCCGGTAATCAACACAGGGTCTCAAAGTGCCTTCTTTTTCAGAAAAAAACATAGGGGATCCTGCGGGCAACTTGGACGGTGCTATGTATCCTTTCCTTAAACAATCCGACAGGTAGTCCTGTAGCACTTGTCTCTCGTCCCGTGTCAGGGCATACAGTTTCCCATGGGGAATCTCAAAGCCTGGCAACAACTCTATAGCACAATCAAACAAACGATGAGGTGGCAAAGGTATATCTCCAGGTTCAGAAAATACATGCTCAAATTCGGCATACTCTTGTGAAATCTGAGAAATGGAACAAAGACTGACCCCTCTGCCAAGGGATTCCAAGGGAGTTGGGGAGACTTGAGTCTGAGCTGACAAACTACGCTTCTGAGCCCAAAAAGCAGAGGAAAAGGTCAAGGTGTGAGTTCTCCAATTAACAACTGGGTTATGATGTTGCAGCCAAGGTAATCCCAAGACCAATTTGTAGGTAGGGGACTTAATCACATCCAAGGCGAGATTTTCCAGGTGGTCAGCAATCTGAAGAGTCAGACCCACTGTGTACAGTCAGACAGGTCCAGAAGATAAAGGGGTACCATCGATGACTTCCATGGGTAGAGCTGTGTGTCTGGACAGGAGCGGGATATTGTTGATGGTAGCAAACGTTTCATCAATATAATTGCCTGAAGCCCCACTATCCAACAGCCCAAAAACTTCCAGAGATTTGCCTGGCAATTGTATTTGAACCTTCAGAGTCAGTAAAACAGCTGGTTGCATGGGATGGAGTACAGAACAAAAGGTGGAAAGGTCTGAAGAAGGGATGGGACCTGTTGTTGCCCTTCCAATACACAACAGGTCCTCTAGTTTTCCGCATTCTTCTTCTGAGGGCGTAAAGGACACATACTCAAGTAATGCCCAGCGGCTCCGCAGTAAAGACACAGACGTAATGTCCTTCTCCGCCTCCTCTCTTCCTCTGTTAACGGACCCCTAATGGCTCCCAATTGCATAGGCTCAGTTCCAGACTCCGTAGAACCAAACGATCCGGCAGGTAAACTGGTCATTCTGGGATTAATTCTCTCAAACCGGCGTCTCTCTGCCTTTCGTTCAGCTAATCTTTGATCAATCCGGAGCACCTGATCGATTAAGTGTTGAAGGGTCTCTGGCTCAGGAATATGGAGTAGCTCATCCTTGTACTCCCCTCTCAGCCCACGGCGAAACAGGGTCTTTTGTGTGATTTCTGGCCATTGTGAGTTGGTTGCCAGTTGGCGGAAGCGACTAACATATGTTATTATGTCGGCGCTCCCCTGCTTTATATCCATCAGTTGATTCTGTGCAGCTGAGGACAGATTAGGCGTTTGAAAAAACCTCCAGGAAAGCCTTCTCAAAGGCTACAAAGTAATTTAATATTGGACTGTTTGTGGCCACAAAAGGTGTTGCCCAGGCAAGAGCATTCCCAGTTAAATTACCCAAGATGTATCCAATCTTGGCCTTATCATTATTGAAATGAGTTGACCTGAAAAGAAAATGAATTCGAAAGTGGTTACAAAATTCCGCCACTCGTCGCGGATCTCCATCAAACTTGATTGGAGTTGTGTGTGCCAGGGATACTTCAGCCTGTGAGGCACTCATAGCCCCTTGGGTTATCATTTGGCGTAATGTCTGATTTTCCTGGTGTAAAGCGGTAATCTCAGCCCTGAACGCTGCAACTCATTCCGCATGTCTTGCGAGTCCTCCATCTCCAAGTCTGAAGGCATGCGTCTCAATCTGTTAAGGTGCGTATCACGAGAATGCTGCGTACCTGTCTGCTTGGTAGTTGATCTTGATGAGGCAGCCAGACTGACATCAGTTGCTAGATGAGTAAGTGACACGAGGAACCAGCCTCTCAACCACCCAAGATTGATACTGGGTGGAAGATGGACCGACTCCCAACGTCACAGGATGCACTCTCCTGACAACGTGACGTAGGGACTGTGCAGGCACAGGCAGGAGAGACGGAAGTTCAAAGTCCTTAGTCGGAAGATTCTTGCCCAAGGGTGAAATCCAAAAGAGCCAATCCCAGGAGAAATTAAACTGATGCTGTGGCCGAGTCAAGTCCAAGGCTGGCCGAAGATGATCACGAGGAGAAGACAGGGCTGGTAGAACACTGTCCACAGGAAGGCGAGGATCTTGCAGGCAATAGGAAACTGTCTGGGAGAGACTGGACAGACAGGTGAATACCAGATAGTCCAAAAAATCTTGAGCAAACAGGTGAGGACTCAGACTAGAGGAGGGGAACTGATCCAGGAGTAGGAGACCCAAGTATCAAGGAGGGAACCTAAGGACTGGAATGGGAACCCAGAGGAATTCAAGGACTGGGAGAGGAGAACCACAGCAAAGCAAGAGCTAACTGGCAAAATGGCCCAGGGACCTGCTGGGGAGAAGGAATGACTAGGAGGGGAGAAACAGGGTCAGGGCAGAAGGCAGGAGCAAGCAGGTAACTGGAGTCAGGGCAGATGGCAGGAGCAAGCAGGTAACTTGAGTCAGTGCAGATGGCAGGAGCAAGCAGGTAACTCGGAAGCCGAGTGAGCGGGCAACACGATCCGGAACAAACCGCGTTGAGACGCGATTTGCTCCTGATCACTGCTCCCTTTTATGATTCGCCGGCACCCGCAAGGCTTGGAATGCAAGTCGTTTCGTCGTCGGGCGCCGGCGGACCCAGAGCGAGGCTTGGAAGGCAAACCCTTCCAATCGCGAGGGCCCAATCCACGGCGCATGCGCGGAACCGTGACCGCGGTCTCCCGCGGATGCGCAGTGGAGTTCCAGCGCAGACCCCCGAAGCTTTCCGCATGGCGGAACCCCATGCGCGAAAGCGCAGGTAGACACGCCAAGAGGCGGAGGGGAAAGCGGGTGCAGAGAACCCCGGTCTCCAGGTAAGTGGCGTGACATAGAGGGTGCCCTCAGGCCAAACAGCCCCTCCCCCACCCTAAACTTTGCCACAAAGTTGTCAAAATGCTGTTTTCCACCAATTTACCCCCAAGGAAGGCAAAACAACATATCACTCTGTATATTGGGGTCTGGCCCTGTGCTTTTGGGCCAGCCCTCCTAGGAATCCCCCCAAGGAGGGACAGATCCTTGCTGCTTCTCTGGGGGCCAGGGGGAATTGAGGGTCTGGTCCCATTTTGCAATCCCTTGGAAACAGCAAGGGCCACAAGGCCACCAGGGAAATAATGTTGGGGGTGGGTAGCCCCCAGAGCCAAACAGCCCCCACCCTAAAAATTGCCACTATGATGGCAACATGTTGTTTTGACTTTTTTGGGGGTAAAGTGGTGGTGTTTTCCACCAATTTTCCCCCATGGGAGGCAAAACAGCATACCACGATATGTATTGTGGCAAACTTAGGGGGATCAGGGGGCTGGCCCTGTGTCTGTGGGCCAGCCCTTCCAGGAATCCCCCAAGGAGGGGCAGATCCTTGCTGCTTCCTTGGGGTGGCAAACATGAGGGTCTGGCCCCATCTTGCCACCTCTGGGAAGCAGCAAGGACCAATAAGCCACCAAGGAAATAATATTGGGGTGGGGGGCCCCCCCAGACCAAACAGTGTCCCAGCCCCACCCTAGAAATTACCACTATGATTGCCAAATGTTGTTAGGGCAAAGTGGTGGTCTTTTCCACCGATTTGCCCATAAGGAACACGGAACAACATACCACTATGTATACATTTGCAAACTTGTGGGGGAGCAGGGGGCTGGCCCTGAGCCCGTGAGCCACCCCTCCCAGAAATCCCCCAAGGAGGGGCAGATCCTTGATGCTTCCCCGGGGTGGCAACCATGAGGGTCTGGCCCCATCTTGCCACCCCTGGGAAGCAGCAAGGACCACTACGCCACCAGGGAAATATTTTGGGGGTGGGGGACCGCCACGGGCCAAACAGCCTCCCAGCCCCACCCTAGAAATTGCCAATATGATGGCCAAATGTTATTTTGCTTTTGCTCGGGGCAAAGTGGTGATCTTTTCCACCGATTTGCCCCCAAGGAATGAGAAACAACATACCACTATATGTACCTTTGCAAACTTGGGGAGTATCAGGGGGCTGGCCCTGTGTCCATGGGCCAGCCCTCCCAGGAATCCCCCAAGGAGATGCAGATCCTGGTGGGACAGAATTGGGGTTCTGGACTCATTTTGCCACCTGTGGGAAGTAGCAATGACTACTAAGCCACTAGGGATTCCTTTTTTTAGGGTGAGAGGGGCACTTCGCATATAGGCGAGCGAAAATGAACGGGGCGGGCAATGTTGCCCTAAGTGGGGCAGATTGGCAGTATAATGTGCCGATCTGCCCTTAGGGAGGGCAAAATCACCTTTTTTTTGGGAGGTGAAGGTTCTTTCATCTTCGATGGGCTGGCCTGCAAAATGTCCCCCATTCTGGCAGAACATTGCTGCTCCCCTGGGGGATAGCATATAAGCGGCCCTCTCCCCCTCTGGACCCAAAAGGAATGGGGCATGCAATTTGGGCCCGCCCTGGGGACAGATCGGCAGGTTGCTGCTGATCTTCCCCTGGGGAGGGTAACTTTTTATATGTGCTTTTTTGGATTGTGCATGGGCAGTGCTGGAAATGGAATACATTTACTGGAGGAACGCTAACCCCCGGCACCACCCCCCCTTTCACGTGAGGGTGGGCGGATAGTCAGTGGGGTGGGCGGGACTGAGGGAGGATTTTCAGTGGGGTAGGCTGGAGTTAAGTGTTGAATGATGTGCATGCTCTGAATATAAAAGTACATTCCTTCTGAGCATTCAATGCACACTTGGTATGGTGCTCATTTCCTCAGTCAGAACAGTCAACCTGACAATAACGTGTGCAAAGCATGAGACATATATACATTTTTTGACAGGTTCATTGTTTGAGTTTGGGCTGTTGATCAAAGCTTGATTTTCAGATGCAGTCTGTGAAGTCCTTGCATATCGAGGCTCAGCTGTACACATAGAAACACTGTCCCAGTATCTGTATGCGTACAGCTGAGCAGTAATCAGGGATTATAAAGTGGCCCTCTGGTAGTGCAATGGATTCCAATGGGCCTGGTTATGAAGGGCCTTTTGCCCCCTGGTAATGGACCGGCACGCCCCACTAGGCTTGGGGATGGTTGACCCATGTGGGAGACAGGTGCCCAAGGCCTGGGGCAGCACCACTCAGTGCTCTGGAGCTCTGGCCAGGCTGCATTAGAGCTTTTCCCACCAGGGCAGCGAGAACGAATTTTATTTATTTATTGTGCATTTGTAAGGCACTTATAGATCAAGTAAATTGTGTTTCAAAGGGCCCACAGGGCAACTGGGAGGGAACATGGGATTGAAAGGCTAATATAATAGCAATGAAGAGAAAGAGAAGAGGTGATCCTACTAGACCTTGTGAGCATTCAGAAAGTCCAAGTGCCGAGAGAGAGAAGGGACGAGGGAGGGGGTAATTGCTAGGGAGTAAGTTGCAAGCAGCTGTCAAGTGCCTGGCAGAGATCATTTGGTAAGAGTGGTCAACTGCCAATACAATAAGTGCAGGCCTGTGAGACAGCACAGGCCAGTGGGCGCCCTAAGTCGAGTGCAGGGAGTGGGCGGAGGGTGAATACGATTGGGGCGTGGGGGCAGGACCCAGAAGGACACATAAAGGCCCTGGTCGCCAATCTCAGTGACTGTGGGTTTTAGCAAGGGAGGGAAATGGGGAAGGCGATTGGAGGGGAATGGCAGGACCCAGAAGGACACATAAGGGCCCTGGTCGCCAATCTCAGTGACTGTGGGGTTTAGCAAGGGAGGGAGAGGGGGAAGGAGGAGGTTAAAATGAAAGTCTTGAGGAGCTTCCAGAATTTGAAGAGAATCGTCTCAAGACGTAGAGGAAGGGGGAGGCTGTCCCAGAGTGGGGAGCCAGCCAAGGAAAGTGATTGGCTGCCAGCTTGCTGTTTAGAGAAGCTAAAGTGGAGTGCACACAGGACCCATACACATTTTCGACAGTTATCCAGGGCAAGGTGACTAAACTTTATTGTAAACTGTGTGGACTGGGTGACAGAAGAGGAGGAGGTCTGGGCAAAAGCATCCAGCCTCTTTATAGACCCCACTGGACAAAAATGCAAATTGACGTCCATCCGGACTCTCAGAGCAGGCGGCCATCTGGTAGTGCAATGCATTCCAATGGGCCTGGGCGTGAAGGCCCTTTGGCCCCTCTGGCAAGGGACCGGCAAGCCCTGCTGGACAGGGGGATGGTCGACCCACATGGGAGACAGTCGACCAAGGCAGGGGGCAGCACCCCCTGCTGTTCTAGAGCTCTGGCCAGGGCCACACTAAGAGCTTTTCCCTCCATGGAGGGATGGTGACCCTGCAGGGGCTCCCCCAGGGTCACCATCCCTCTGGTGGACTTAGCAACGGTCGACACACATGGGAGACAGGCACCAAAGGCAGGGGGCAGCACCCCAGCCATCCTAGAGCTCTGGCTGGGCTGCGTTAGAACTTTTCCATCCATGGAGGGATGGGGCTCCCTGCTGTTAGAGCTTTTCCCTCCCAAGGGAGAACGAGGACCACAGCTGAGTTAGGGGGCCGCCACCACGCATTGGAGGCTGGTGCCCAATGGCTGGGATAGCTTGTGGCCTTAGAGCTTACCCTGCAGAGAGAGCTGGGGCTCCCAACCCTCTCATGGAGCCCAAGTAGCTCTTCACTGTGAATCCTACCGGAGTCCAGGTCTGTCTGGGCCTTCAGATGCCAGGCTTGCTTAGCTTCTCCCCCTGTGGCTAGGTTCATTGGCCCCACCTGCTCCGGGGCCCAGGTCAGAGCACAGAGGAGCCCATCTGGCTCTCGCACCGCATGTCCGTCCCCCAGGGAGACACTTCCCACTGACTATTAAGCACCCACTCATGTCATCTGGTACGACCGCCCTGGCCAGATGGACTGTCAGCCCTGGCCAAAGGATCAGATGGCCTGAGATAGCACGCTCTGACCAAATGTCTGGGCGGGCACAAGGACGTCCAGGGTGCAGGGCTTAATCCTCCAGCTCTGCTCCTCAGGTCTTAGGCTGCCAACTCTGCGGGACCAGCGACTGCCGGGTAAGGGGCTAATGCTCCAGCGCCCTTCATTTTCAGGGCTAGGTGATTCAGCAGATGAGTTGTAACACACTCCTTAGCTGATTCCGACTTACATGGCCACTGTCCTGCTGCCTATATCAACCAACACCTGTTCTGGGGTCTAATGAGCATCGGGCACCTAAACCCAGCATTCGGTTTATCCAGCATAGCCGATTCTGTTTACCAAAAGTGGACCACTGGGCACTCGCATTCAATGCCCAGCTCAATGCCAGCGAGGCCAGATTCTTACCCATTTAATGCTTGGGAATAGGTTGAGATCGTTTCGGCCCCAAAACCTCTAATCATTTGATTTACCAGATAAAACGTGGGTTTCCGAGTGCCAGCTATCCTAGGGTAAACTTTGGAGGGAACCAGCTACTAGATGGTTCAATTAGTCTTTCATCCCCTATTCTCAGGCCAGACGACCGATTTGCATGTCAGGACCACTTCGGACCTCCACCAGAATTTCCTCTGGCTTTGCCCTGCCCAGGTGTAGTTCACCATTGTTCGGGTACTATCACACACGCTCATGCTCCACCTCCCCGACAGAATGGGGAGATGGGCTGCTGGTGCGCCCGATGCAACTGGATGCCACCTCAGCTGGCGTCCACCAGCCCTCACTTTCATTGCACCACAGGGTTTTGTTCAGCCCACCAACTTGCGCACATGTTAGATTGCTTAGTCTGTGTTTCAAGACAGGTCGGGTGGGTAACCGACATCACCGTAGAACCCTTGCGCCTTTCATGGGCCTTCCTGGCCAGTGGTGTGACGGGGTCAGACACACTGACAGTCCACGCCAGTCATCATTCGCACTGAGAGAAAGGGGCCCCTTCCCCCATTGCTGCCCTGGTGATCTTCGAGAGGGGCTGGGACGGTTGCTGGAGGAGGGTGCAGCGGCAGGTAATCTCCCTCGGCCCCGCAGACACAGCAAATCTCCAAACCGGGGACTCCAACACCAGTCCACATGCCCCCTGGGGCCTTCCCAGTCGACCTGGAGCCGGTCACAGTGCAATGCCACAGAGGGAATTCACCATGTGGGGGCTGGGTGCGTCAGGCTTCGGTCCCACGAGGGGATCCGCTTTTTCAGGAGACCGATCTGCCCGCCGTGTTGAATCCTCTGGGCGCACTGCACGGACCCGCCCGTTTACCTTTTTTCACACCCTCTTGAACTCTATATTGAAAGTTCTTTTCAACTTTCCCTTGCAGTACTTGTTGGCTATCAGTCTCGTGGCTGTATTTAGCCTTAGATGCAGTTTACCATCTGCTTTGGGCTGCATTCCCAAGCAACCTAACTTTGAGAAGACCCGATCCCGGCTTCTAGCCTAATACCGTCCGTGGGGTGAGCCTCGATCAGAAGGAATTGGCCCCCCTGAGCGACACCGTAGAGTCGGTCTTCTGTGAGGCACATTTCCTGCGCAAGTGTTGGACAGGAATTTGGCGCAGGGTTCTTCACTCTTCACCCGCCGTTACTGAGGGACTCCTGGTTCTTTTCTTTTCCTCCACTTAGAGATATGCTTAAATTCAGTAGGTCTCCAAGCTCAGGCAGCCGGCCTTGGGCCTGAGGCTGTGGCTCCAGGCATGTACTTCCGGCATGGCTGAGTGTGCAGTGCCCCGCTCTGCACTGACCCACCTAGGGGAGAGGTGGCCTGCCAGATGCTGTTGCGAGGCCTGCGCTCCAGGACCGTCCAGCGCAGGCAGCCATGGGACACCAGAGAGCTACAAGCGCCACAGCCAGCTGTTGGGGTAGGTGTGTCGGGTTTTGTAGGCCACCGCCACCAACACCACCACCACCGGGGCACCCCAGGCGCCTGGCTATCTTGTCCCCATAAGGTTGGGAAAAGGAGAGGCCAGGATGCGCTAGCAACAAGCCTCCATGCCAGGTCCAGGGATACTGCGAAGGTGGTGATCGGGGTCTGACCTTAGAAGAACAAAGGGAATGGGGTTCCTGTGATGGTCCCAGCCAATACCCTGTAAGGGTCTCCCAGGGTAATTGACGTTCAAGCGACACTCAGACAGGCATAGTCCTGTGAGGAACCCGAGCTGCAAGGTGCGTTTGAAGTATCAATAATCAATGTGTCCTGCAATTCACACTTGCTCTTTCCTCACAAGTGATGCCTCTTTGGATTCCTACAGGTGTCTTTGTTACAGAAATGCAGGGAGTTCCTTGGTTTCAATGGTGGCTGTGACACCCCCGGTCCAAATCTGTGGGGTGCCCACAAGGCAAAAGGCAGGATGAATCTTGCGTTTTCAGAACAGTTGACATGCCAATTGTTTACCCTTTTCCTCTTCCACCCAGCTGAGCGCATGCATGCATTTGAGATCATTCTCATCGGGACATCTGTGTGAATGTGGAAAGGTAGAACGTGTTGATTTGCAAGTGTATCAGTCATTTCTCAGTGTGAAATGTGTGAAAATAGTGTCTTTTTTGTCACATTTATAAATGTGCAGTGCATTTTGGGTAAGAAATTCTAGCGCGATTCACGCAAGTGAGACCTCCTTGGATACCCACGGGTGTCTTCTTTTCAGATATGCATGGGGTTCCTTGTTTTACTTGGTGGATGTGACACCACAGGTCCAAATCAGTGGGGTGCCACAATGCCAAAGGCAGGATGAATATTGCGTTTTCAGAACAGTTGACTTCCAATGGTTTACCCTTTTCCTTTTCAACCCAGGTGAGCGCATTCATGCGTTTGAAATATTGTTTTCGTCGGGACACCTGTGTGAATGTGGAAAGGTAGAACGTGTTGATTTGCAAGTGTATCAGTCATTTCTCAGTGTGAAATGTGTGAAAATAGTGTCTTTTTTGTCACATTTATAAATGTGCAGTGCATTTTGGGTAAGAAATTCTAGCGCGATTCACGCAAGTGAGACCTCCTTGGATCCCCACGGGTGTCTTCTTTTCAGATATGCATGGGGTTCCTTGTTTTACTTGGTGGATGTGACACCACAGGTCCAAATCAGTGGGGTGCCACAATGCCAAAGGCAGGATGAATATTGCGTTTTCAGAACAGTTGACATTCCAATGGTTTACCCTTTTCCTTTTCAACCCAGGTGAGCGCATTCATGCGTTTGAAATATTGTTTTCGTCGGGACACCTGTGTGAATGTGGAAAGGTAGAACATGTGTTGCTTTACTTGCGTTTCTGTCATTATGCGTGGGAAATGTGTAAAAATAGTGGTTTTGTTGTCACATTTACATCTTTGCACTGCATTTTGGTTAAAACAGGGTGGCTTCTTTGGATTCCCACAGATGTCTTCTTTTCAGAAATGTATGGGGTTCCCGGTTTTCCTTGGTGGCTGTGACCCCACAGTCCTAAATCTCTGGCCTGACTGCAAGGCTATACAGTGTCGATGTGGTTTTCCCAGAGCACCTGAAATACCTGTAGTTTAGCCCTTTCCCTTTCGGACTTGGCCAGTGCACTCACACATGTGAGGTACCATTTCAAAGAGACACCTGTGGGAATGTGGCCAGAGAAAAAATATGTGGTTTGTCGTCTGTTTTGGTAGTTTCCTAATGGCAAATGCATCAAAATATTGTATTTTTCCACCTTTTCCTATATCCTGTGCATTCTGGGTAAAGGACTCTTTTGTGATAAACAAAAGCAAGATGTATCTGGGTTTCCCTGGGTTTCACCTTTGCTAAACTTCATGGGGTTCCTACCTTTCCTTGGTAGTTGTGATGCCAGAGCCCTTAATGCATGTGATGCCGCAAGGCCAAATATGCTCTAACACTGAGCATTTCCATGCTTGTGGTTTAGTCGTTTGCCTTTCCGCCAAGGCCAGTGGACCCACACCTGTGAGGTACCATTTTCATCCGGACACCTGTGGCAACGTGTAAAGATAGGCCATGCAATGTTTGCTGAGCATTTCAGTGTTTCCCCAGTAGCAAATACCTCAAAATAGTGAGTGAATTTTTTCCACTTTTTCGAATTTGCTGTGCATTCCGGGAAAGGAATTCTTATGCCATCAATGCACACTGGGTGTATTTAAATTCCCACATGTGTCTTCTTTTTGAAAATGTATGTGGTTCCTTTTTTTCTTTTGTGGCAGTGATGCCCCATCCCTAAATCTATGCGCTGCCCACAAACCCCAATATACTTTTCCGAGAGCGTTTGCCATACCCGTGGTTTAGCCATTTCCTTTTAGGCCTAGGACAGTGCACCCAAACATGTGAGGAACCATTTTTATCGGGACACCTGTGGGAATGTGGGAAGGTAGGACATATATTGTTTTCTCTTGATTGTGATAAAGTTTTCATACATTTGCTACTGTGCTTTGTTACACAACCCTTTGATTTCCCAAATGTGCCCTAGATTCAGTTACTGCTTTAGGCACTGCACGTTTTTGCGACCTGCACAAGTCACCTATCATTCAAAGGGTCAGCCTGTGTTGTTTCAAAAAACATATGCTTGCCAGTCTTCATCACATACATGCCCAGCACATACTTTTCTTTCAGTCATTTTTGCAAATTAGGGGAATTATGTGTAAATAGCTCTTGCCTGATGTGGGAAAAGTATGCCTGCCTGAACTTGGAATTTTATCTACTTTTCAGAAATGTACGCCTTTCTGTGTTCCCATTCAGCTTTCCTACCCTCTTCATCCATTCCGTGGAAGCATGTGCTATTGAAAGTAAAGGGAAAGATTGCCTAACTCTCACCAAAGGAACAAGTTACTTACCTGTAACTATTGTTCCCCAGCATGGGTCTGGCATGTATTCACATGCTCATGAATATTCCCCGTCATCAGGCTGGGAATCCTCGGTAAAAGAAAATAGTTTCACCTTCACTTACAAACTGTATTTCCCCCATAAACCAGTCACTGTCCTCTGGGTCATATTACCCCCATCCAATGACAGTGCTCTCCCTAATCCCCTCCTCTTGCAGCCATCTTCAGATTTGGTAAGCACTTAAAGTGGCGGCATGACCAAGAAGAGCCACAGAGGGGGCGGAGGGAGGGTTTGCATGTGAATCCATGCCAGACCCATGTTGTAGAACAATAGTCACAGGTAAGTAACTTGTTCCCTCTCCTGCATGGGGTCTGGCATGGATTCACATGTTCATGAATAACGAATACACAGCAGTACAACATTACACAACCATGGGAGGTGGCAAGGCTCAACAGAAGCAATTCACTCTTACCTCTGGAACAGACTCACCTCAAGCGAACAGGTTGCGTAGCACTGCTTGGCTGACTCTGGACTCCTCCTTGGAATCCCTGTCGATGCAGTAGAACTTCATGAAGGTGTGAGTGGACCTCCATGTAGCAGCCCTGCAGATTTCCAGCAGGGGCACACAAGCCTGGAACATCGCTGTTGCAGCAAATGCTCTGGTGGAGTGGGCTCTCAGAAGCACTGGTTGGTCCACCAACCGATGAGAGTGCATGATGCAGCCGGAGAGCCACCATGAGATGGAAGCCTTGGACAAGGCCTTCCCATGGTTCACAGGAACAAAATTCACAAACAGCTATGAAGTCTTTAGAAAACTCTTCTGTGTGCCACCTAGAACTTCAGGGCATGGGCAAGGACTAGCAAGTGCAAGGCTCTTTCAGCCGGCGACAATGGTTTCAGGAAAAAAACAGGTAACAACAAAGGTTTGTTGAGGTGGAATTCCGACAGAACCTTTGGCATGAAAGAGGGGTGCGTCCGCAGCACCACCCTCGATTCGTGGAAACTCAGGTATGGCTGTTTGCAGGATAGGGCCTGTATCTCACCCAACCTCCTAGCAGAGGTGATGGCCACAAGGAAAGCTGTTTTCCACAAGCGGAACTTGAGTGGGGCCTGATGCATAGGCACAAAGGGGGCCCCCATGAGCCTCGTCAGAACCATGTTGAGTTTCCACACCAAGAGCCAAGGTTGAGCGATCCTGGGTCGTGATGCAGGATTGCACCTCCTTCTCTGGTGAGAAGATCCGGGACCGCTGGTAGCTTGACTGGAGGCGATGCTGACAGGCTGAGGAGGTCTGGATACAAAATCTGCCTTGGCCATGCCAGGGCGATGAGTATCATCCTGCACTGACACTGTCTGAGTGTGTTGATGACTCGTAGGAGGAGAGGCAACTGTGGAAACACGTACAGAAACATCCCTTCCCACGGATAGGAGAACGTGTCCCCCAGGCTCCTCGGATGGTGGAATCTGCTGGCAAACTTCTGACATTTAGAGTTTGCCACCGTCATAAACAGATTGTTCTGGGGCCTGCTCCACTTGGCGAAGATGCAGTCCACCTGTTCCTGCCAAACACTTGTGGCAGGAGTGAAATCCCCTGCTGAGGGAGTCCACAATAGTCTTGACTCCTGCTAGGTGAAGGGGGACGAGGAACATTTCTTGTCTGAGAAGTTTCCGGACACTTGTGTCCAGCGAGCGTCGAAGAACTCCTGAAGAGGTCACATCTGTAACCTGCAAAGCCGGATGAGGTAGATGTAGGACGACGTCAAGCCATCATGCCGAGCAAGGACTTGATGGTTCGCACCATGGCCGTCTTCATCGACAACAGCCGCTGCACCTCTCCTCCGAGGGTGATGGCAGAGGCCAGGCAGGACACTCTATTGTGTGTGGCTCCCAGGAACAGCGCATTCTGCGATGGTGTCAAGCAGACTTTAGTTAATTGATGGAGAATCCCAGATGCATCAGTAGCTTGATGGCTGCCTCCGTGTGTCCGATGGCCAACTCTCGCGAGTGGGCCAGATGAGCCAGTCGTTAAGGTACTGGTATATGTGTATCCAACTTAGATGCAGATGGGCTGCCACTGGTGCCAGGCACTTCGTGAACACTCTGGGGGCTGACTTCAAGCCGAACGTAGGGCCTTGAACTGGTAGTGTTGTCCCTGCACCACAAAACGTAGAAGCTTTTGGTGTTTCCTGTGAATGGGGATGTGTAAGTAGGCGTCCTCCAGGTCCAGCAACGTCAATAAATCCCCTCTTTCCATTTGGCTGAATACGTGTTGCAACGTGACCATCCTGAATTTCGGAGACTTGAGGTACTTGTTCAGACGTCATAGATCTAGAATGGGCCTCCAGCCCCCAGTCTTCTTTTTGGCCAAGAAGTATCTAGAATAGACTCCAGAGCCCCGGAGTTGCTGGAGAACCAGCTCTATCGCCCCTTTTTGTAGCATGGCCCGTACCTCTTCTAAGAGCTGAGGGATTTGCTGCTTCTGACAGGCCACCAGAGGGATCCGCAGACACTTGTGCTGAAATTCCAGGGTTCGTCCTTGGGCAACAGTGTCCAGCACCCATCTGTCGGTGGTGATCTTTTCCCACTCGCTGACGAATCTTGTAAACTGGCATCCCACTGGGGTGCACGGGTTGGGGCCCAATGTCCTGGTTGGTTCAGGCTTGCTTCGGCGCCCTGCCCTGCAGACAACGGCAATGCTGTCCTCCACCATCGTAAGCCTGGGACCAGTCTTTGTAGGCTTCCTGAGTCATGGATCTGGAAGGCTGACGGTACGATGAGGGTGCTGCTGTAGAGTGCCCAAGGAATGGGCCTTCTCCGTATCCACCTTTATGGTCTGAAGGGACTTTTCAACGACCTTCCCAAAAAGGTTATCTCCATCGAAAGGCATGTCCAGTACCTTCGCCTGGACCACCTGGTGGAAATTTGTGGTATTCATCCAGCTTTGGCGACGAAGGCAGACACTGTTCCCAATCTGCAGGAACCCTGTGTCAGCAACGTCCAGCTCCACTATCACCTCCTTCCTCCTGTCGTCTGGGAGGAACTCCAAAATTGGACCCAGCTTGTACCACAGCTCCCTGTCGTACCAGGCTAGTATCGCCAGTGTGTTGGCTGCCTTGATAGTGGACGCCACGGTGTAAATCACCTTCCTTCCTGTGGCGTCCATCTTCTTCCCCTCGCTGTCCGGAGGGACTGAAAACAATGAGGACAGGTTAGCTGACCACTTCCTCGCGGCCAAAAGAGATACTGGGTTGTCGGTGCACACTAGTTATTCAAGATAAAAGTTTTTTTTTAAAACAATTTTTATTATTTTAAACAACACACCAAACCTTACAACTTTTAGGACGTTCATAATGACTGTCAAACCAACACATTATACATTTCCCGTCCTCCCCCCTCCTTCCCCACAAACTCGAGCCGTTTCATCAGTGTCATCTACATGAGCATTTTCGGGAATCTCAGTGCTTGTTGACTCATCTGAGTTTTCTGTTTCATGACTGACCTGGTGAGGGGCAGCCATTGAGGTCACCAGTTGCCTCCAGGCCATCAGGGGACCCACCTCCTCTTCTCCCCCCCTGATGGCAGCTTCAAACCAAACTGCAGTTTATGCTTCTGCCCATTTTAGGAGGTCCGCCCACCATCTCTCCACTCTAGGTCTATGGGCCGCCTTCCAACCCATAGCAATCCTGCGCTTGGCCAGGACATATGCCAGGTCCTTCATTTTGTTGATATGCCTTAAATTACGTGGCCTGGGAAAATTCCCAAGCATGTATGCCCTAGCAGACCCCTCATCCAGCGCCACACCCCCTCTGGCCATTTTCGTCTTTATTTCTTCCCAGAATCTATGCACCTCTGGGCAAGCCCAGAACATGTGCAGCAACCCGACCTCCACCTCTCCACACCTGGGGCATTTCTGTTTGGCTGCGCCTCCAAACCTGGCTATTCTTCCAGGGGTCAGATAGGCTCTGTGGGTGACATACAGCTGGATCTGCTGGAGTCTCGCATTCCGAGACACCTTTTTATGGTACCTCTGAGCTCTTTCCCATTGTCCATCTGTCATGGATTCTCCAATCTCCTCCTCCGAGTCATACCTCAGCTGCAGTAGCTCCCTCTCTGCCTTCGCTCTTAAGAGTTCATATATTCTAGATATTTCATGTCCACCCTCCGAGACATCGTACATCATTTCCAGGGTGGCATCAGGTTCTTCCGCCAGTGCCGTCCCAGGCCACCTTCCCCTTAACCGTTTCAAGAGCCTGATATATGTAATGTATTGGCCACTATGCCCCCCTGTCTCCTCCTGCAATCTCTGGAATTCCAATACCTCCCCTTCCTGCCATATATCTCCGAGGATAGCTAGACCCACTGGTTCCCAGTATCTGCGAACCGCTTCGAACAATTGGGGGTCATCCCCGCATAGAGCCACCAGCGGGACCTGCTGAGAGAGCGGGTCTGGGTCGCCCACCATTTTCCATGCCCTGCGCCAAACTTCCCAGCCCAGCTCCAATAGTCTTCCCCTCCCCACCATCTTAGTTTTATGCATCCACACTGTCTCTCTTAAAAAGTATGGGGCTGAGTCACCTAGCAAAATTTCGGGAGCTTCTTTCCGACGATCACAGTCACTCCGGCTCTGCACCGATCACCATCACGAGGCGAGCAACTTCTCCGCTCCAGACCTTCTTATTTATTTATTTGTGAAGCCGGCATGCTTTTTCTTCCCGAAATCAGATTGAACTGCAGGATCAATGACGGATCTCCAGGAGCTCCCCTAGAGCACGTCCCTTCACGTAGCCATAAAGCCACGCCCCTCAAGATAAAAGTTATCATCCTTTATTATTCAGTTTTCTGGAGTTTTAAGGTGCGGAGGAGAAAAGATGCCCTTGGCACCAGACCAATATTGCACAAAGTCGGAAGAGTAAGAGGATCCAGATTGGTAGCCCTCCCGTCCCCTGCACACTTTGAAATATTGTCAAAAAGACATTCAATAGTTCATAATGAAACTTCACATATGAAACACATTCAGTTAGAGTCAATAATAATCTGTTTTAGAAACAGAATAGGCATTTAATTAAGGAAAACAAAGCAAACATGTTTTTCTTACTACAATTGATTTGTAAGTATGTTGGCAAAAAAAGGGGAAAAGAATGGAAAAAGAATCCATAAATTCTGGGTGTTTGGCTGACGCGTTTCGAGGTAGTTTCCTCTTCTTCTTGAGCCCAATAGCACTAGGACACATTCAAGCAAGATATAGAAAAAGATCCTTTAGAGGGAAAAAAGAGGGTAAATCCCATGAGTATGTTTTGTCATAATTACTCACGGCAAACATTATAGGACACATAAATCGTGGACATTTCCTAGCGGTGGTGATAGATTACCAAAGGTACAGACTACTTAGGTGGTTGTTATATGCATGCTATATATTCACTAGACAATCATCACAATGTCCAGTATCATACTGTTATTTAACATTCCAGTGTTCTACATATTATGCCTCATTTAGAAGGCGGTTAAAGGGGACCCGGTGAGCACCAATTTAAGAGGAGCATTAGTATCCTAAGAGCCTAAATAAGCTTGGCCATAATGCATTCTACGTAATGACGAATAGTGAATGATAAAGTGTAGTTCATTGAGTCTGACTGGTAATCTGGTAATAGAGAGCTGATCATATATATTCTAGGTGGATGGAGGCTCATCAGACTGATAATAACGGCATAAAAGATAAATGTGGTTACACATAGTTAGAAAGAGGCAGTCAAAAATGTCTACCTTTTTGCTTGAGGTTGACGAATCCTAGAAATGTTGAAAATGCAAGGAAATTGCATTCAAATCGACACGATAGAGCTCACTCAGTCTGTAGGTTTAAAACAAGGGAAAGGACCCATGTCACCTGATTTATATTATAGCAAATGGTAAACATGTTATATATGTGGATTATGCCATAACTATAACAGTAAAGTGAAACTCACTCGTATGACTGTAAAGCGGGAATACGAGGCCAGAGGATGTCATCAACCTTGTATCCGAGGACTTCTATATTCTCATGTTAGTGAGTTGATGTAGGCAAACTCTAAAGATAATTACATGTACACTATTAAAATATTGCTGAAGCGTGTGGATTGTGGAAAAAAAGCGAAAACAGGGTTTACTGTAAAGTACCTGGTGCAGACAGAGCTGCTCTCAGCAAGTGCAACGGCACTGAGCCTGTGGGGTGCTGCCGTACCGTAAACCGGGGGCGTCAGCCATAAGATCGGGCGAAGATCGCTGTTGTGCGTGTAAGTCAAACGCTGTGATTCAGCGGGTTTTCGTTCCGTGTCTAGAATGACACAAAAAGAAGAGTAAAATACTCTATAATCCGCGAGGAAAGTGCCTCTGAGAAAATATATATTGATTAAAGCATGTACCTGTCTGCAGGCAGCATACGTCGTGTCTGGATAAGCTGCACTCAGGAAAGCGTGGCGGTTGCCACGGTGATGTGAGTCAGTGAATCTCGTGTTTGATAGCCGCCATTGTGGATCGGTCAATTGAATGACTGGGAATGTCATAGAAACTAAAGATGGACTAGATGTTGTGCGTGTCTCAATTGGGTTCCATATTGAAGTGGATACTGGAAGACAAGAGTCAACTTGAAGTCTAATTGAAATGCTCTCTAGTGGTGTGAATCGGGTGCCCTTTTTACATTGAATAATGATGTTGTGACTTATATACATCTTTTTATGTAGTATTACGTAAAAATAATCTAACAATGGGAATGCTAGCTGGTTTCATAAAAAAACCAATATCGATACAATACAATTTCACATCCTTGTAGTAGTAATCTACTTATAGATTCTAAATGCCCAACTCTGCAGGTATATCAACAAGCATTGTTATCCCTCATTACTGGTCATTTAACATAAAACCCCACTTTAAGTGTGTTGTACCGCACATAGCGGTAGAATATAGCGGTAGAATATCAAGTACCTCATGTGTCTGACACGCTAGGCTATGTCCTAACATCCCTGGGAGTGTTCTAATGTTCAAGGAAGAGGTTCAGATCATGAAAGAAAAAAATAGTATGTGAACACTAGGGTATTTATGAAAAGGAAATATGTTCATAAGCATTGCAATATCCCTCAGATCAGTATGCGTCATCCATGGAGAATTAAATAAGGACACCATTTATCTATTCCTCGCGGCCGCCGACACCACCGAATCCTGCGATGGTTGCGATCTCAGGCACTTGGGTGCAGATTCCGGCACCCAGTACTTCTTTTCCAGCCTATCCCGTTTGGCTGGAGCTGTGCAATGGTTCTTCAAGAGGGCTAGGCCCTCCTCCAACACGTCGTCCAGGAGGGGCACCGCCATGATTGTCTTCCTCTTGGCCTCCCGCCTCTGGTACAGGAAACCCTCGTTCCTGGTTTCTTCTGGCACAAGATGGAACAGCTCGGATGCTCTTGCGATCATGGAAAGGAACAACCCCACATCGTCCGGTGGAGACGCCCTAGGCTGCAGGGACCCACCGCACACTGCGATGAAATCGTTGTCGTCGTGGCCGTATCGTTCCCCGTACCCGTGTCTGGGTCTGCTGACGGAGAGGGGCCCGACACGTGTGCGGAGGCAGAAATGGGGGCGTCGGATGACGCTTCCTCTTCTTCGCTGGTGACTGATCAGTGGACTGGGGCACCATTGGAACCGGCCCTTGTGTCATCCTTGTCTGGATCTCCGACACCAAGGTGTGGAGGGTCGACAGGATGTCCAGAGACACATCACAAGACAGAGCTGGCGTGATCGAAACACGGCCCGTGCCGTCATCGCTGTTGTCGTTGCTGTCGTCCTCCTCTACCACGTCCTCATGGGCCGTGTGCAAAGACTCCAGGTCCTTGTCGTTTGTGGATGACATTTTCATGGCTTGGGCCACAGCCTGGGACTGATACAGGGCCTCCTTGCCCCCCCTTTTCCACCACGAGGGGCTGGAACCGTGTTCTTTGATGGTGTACCCTTCTCCGGTTTGTTAGCAGACCTTGTCAAAGTCACTTAGGCAGCCCCGTGCCTCGGAGGGAGGGATACCTTCTGCGCTGTGGGGGCTACTTCTCGGGGTCAGCCCCCTTAGCTTTCTAGAGAGTCGCCGCCACTAGCTCTATCGACGATGATGATTTATCCTGTGCCACCTGGGCCTTCTTGGACTGTTCGGCCTTCTGCACTTCCGTCCGCAGCTTCTCAGGCTATTCCCACAGGTTAGCCGGGTTGGATGATTTTTTTCTTCGAGGAGGAGCTCGATTGCCGGCTGGCAATGCAGCTGAGGGTGATGTCGATCTCTGGGACCCGCTTCCGCATCGACCCCGTTGGAGCCGGCCTTGCAGTTCTTGGCCTTATCTTGGGCCCCCACGGGTGAGATGCCCTCACAGAACTTAGAAGTCCGCTCCTCGGACCGGCTGGCCCTGGGTGAGGCATGACCATACTCGGAGCCCGGGGCAGAGGCCTTGGTGTTCAGCCACGCCGCCAGTGTACTGTGCCTGTCCTTTGTCGTCTTCTTGGAGAAGCCGCCGCATATCTCGCAATCTCCTTCCTTGTGGTCCGGATGTGGGCAGTAGAGGCATTGCAGGTGCTTGTCCTCCACAAACACATTTCGAAGCCCGCACTTGGTACAGGACTAGCAGAGGGACCTTCCTTCCTTCTTCTCCTCCGTCATGGATGGAGGGCGCAAAGTAGGCCCGATGGCCTTCTGGAAACTTCGACGATCTTCACGCTTGAGGGGTGCTGAAATTCACCGACAGCGGGTCTCTGCTGTCGGCAGATGGGGAGAAGAGCACATAGGCTCTTTCGGAACATGAATAGAACCTTTTTTCATGAAAGAACACAAAGTAGCTCGCAGATAAAGCTCAAGGACTCCCAACACTGAAGCGTGCAGTAAAAATCTGAAGATGGCTGCCAGAGGAGGGGCTTAGGGAGAGGACTGTCATTGGATGGGGGCAGTATGACCCAGAAGAGAGTCATTGGTTTATGGGAGCAATACAGTTTGTAAGTGAAAGTGAAACTGTTTTTCTTTTACCGAGAATTCCCAGCCTGACGATGGGGAAAATTCCTGAGCATGTGAATCCATGCCAGACCCCATGCTGGAAAACTTAAGGTAGACTTATGAAAAATATTTATTTCTGTTTCTACTCAACTTGTTCTTGAAAGTTTGGAAGATGGCGAATTTAGAACTGCAAACCTTTACCTCTTACAAGAATAAAAAACACAGGCTTCTGTGTACATCATTTTATTGCCAAAAAAACACATTTGGTCACATTTTTGTTATTTTCACACACCCCACTACAGAAAACCACGTATCCCTGGAGGGGTTACGACTGCCTACACGTGGGAAGAAAAGGGTGCACATTTGGCCAGGATATAACTTGTAACAAAAAAGTTACAAGCAATTGAATGCCAACATGCCAAAATGTCAAAAAAAGGGCTTAGCACTGGGATGAAAAACCCTTAGCAGTTAAGGGATTAACTGTGTGGAGGGCCAAACTAAAGATATCCAGTCAGGCAAAAGAATTGCACATACATCCAGATATTTGTGAATCTTTTAGCCTGGTTCCTTCACTGTGTACTAATGTTTTGCATGGATATCCGTTGTGCACGGTTGTTTTACATTCTGTTTCACTGGTGATCAATTCACCAGAAAAAATCTTATAAAGGCCCCAGTCTGACATTTTAGTAGCAACGCTGTATGGGATATAGCTGGGCTGGTTGACCCAGAAAATAGTACAATAAAGTCAGGTTTCCAAGCTGTCACTCGCAGACTCACTCCTTCAAACAGATCCTCATCTAATTGTGTATCCCTCTTGAATGCCTGGGTGATTGACTTAAACCATCACTATCGAAACCCATGAAAATGAATGCCTTTTATCACCCTCTGATCGATCCCAAACTATACTGGAAACAATTTGCAGACTGCATTGTAGCAATGTGGATTCCATGGATAGCATTTCTTCAGAGTTTAACGTCCAGTGGGTGATAGATTAAATCTCCTGTTGTCCACCTTTAAAACCTCCCTATAATACAGCTACCTAACACAATATTGCATAAAAGCGTCCAAAGGCAAAGCGTCGGCACTAGGTATCAATATATCAAACCCAGGAAACTTGCAAAGCTGCCAGGATCCTGTCTGACATAGTTGACTGGTTGTAACAAATCCAGATGCCCTGTTTTTTCAGCTTCAATGAAGTAAAATCCCAGAAGACCTGAGTCAGCGATAGAAAGTGCCTTCAAATGTTCCCAATAGCCTGCACGACTATGCGTAGATGGGGAACCAGGAAACAAAAACGTCCCTAAACTCCACTTACCACAAAAACTGCACATAAAACATCTTTGATGAAACGGGCACCACCCGCTCTGAAGAGAAAAACACACAACATACATAATCTGATTCTCAGCAAAACTCCTTAACCAGAACGAAGATAGCATTAAAACAACACCCAAGGCCACCCTCGAGCGACGATATGGTTCGAAGCCTCAAAGTTCCTCACTGCAATCCAGTGCTTTATATGTAGAAAAAAAAGAAGTGCAGTTACTACTCATCAAGCTACAAAGCCTGACATTCCGAAGCAGCGCTTTCGGCACCGGCCATTACAGTGTGGCAGCTTGGGCACAGGGTGCTTTTAGGCACACCCTGTTGTTTGCAGTGAGATTAAATTATGTGCCAAGAATCACACACTTTGGTAAAGCAGTGTATGTGGGATACTTTCACAGAAACGTCAAGTTTATTGTTTTGCACTGTGTTAAGAAAGTTTTGTATCGAAAGAAAGTTTTATACTTATATAAAATAAGGTTTTTTTGTGTGTATCAAATGTATCAAACTAGCAGAGGATATAGCTGTAAACTAAGCTTAAGAAGGGGAGTTTTATTATTGCTTGCTTTCATAGGGCCTCATTCCGAGTATGGCGGTAAGGGATAGCGGCCACCGCTAACGAGAGCGGTGGCGGTAATCCCTTACCGCCATACTCCGAGTTCCCTTAGCGCCATGGTGCTTTTAACACCTGCTTTTAGCAGGCGTTAAATACCATGGCGCTAAGGGACCTTGATGTTAATTACGCCACCGTAATTTACGGTGGCGTAATTGACGCCTTCCCCACTCCCATTATGCCCTATGGGGCAAGAATGGGAATGGGGAAGGGTAAATGGGGATTGGGGAATTACCGCCCCGCCAACCTTGGAATGGGGCGGTAATTCCGCCAACCACCAAGGCGCTGCCGGTCCGGGTACGGCGTCAACCAAGGCGTTAATAGCGCCATTGGTTAGCGCCGTACTCGGAATGAGGCCCATAGTCTAATAAGAAATTTGGTAGGTAAGTGCAGTTGTTTGCGAGTTTTCAGTCCGAAAACGTTCCATCACAACTCCAATGACTTAAACATTTACATATTAGAATGGGAACTGCTAAGCACAAAGAAACATCTTTAAAAAGTAATTTCCCAGGCTTTCCAAATCAATCCCTGATCCATCAAGGGGCACCAATGGTAACAGGTGAAGCCCACTTAGTGATACAGTGTTCCACGTCTAGTGTGCTGACAGCACAGTAGCTGCATATTTGCCTCTCCTTTTGTTCTGCACAGTAGGTCATAAAGAAGACATTATGTATGGGCACTGTGGGTGGTAAAGAGAGGAGGAGGGAGAGGGTGTTGCTTACACCAGCAAAGGCTGCAAAAGCCTAGTCCTTTAAGTCACAGTAAAGTGAAATGAAAATCTTTCATTTTCACCTAGCCACAAAGTTGAGTACCAGTACTCTCTTTCAGGCGTTGAGAAGTGCAGATACTACGGCCAATCCTACACAGTTCCCGTCCTTCCCCACCCAAAACACCTCCTCATGGGAACTCTTGTGCTCACTTTATTCAAGCAGTACCATCAAACTTTGCACTTGAAGTGCCTGCCAGTGCTTTTCCAAAGCACACTTCTGATAGTTTATGACTTAATTGGGGCTGTAAATGCACTACTGCTGCAATCAAAATGTCACAACCAGGTCTGCCTTCAGCCACTTATAAGCACTATGCGTGTCCTTCACTGAAGTCCGTTAAAAAAAAAAAAGCATTGGCAAAGTCAACAGTTTTGGCTTGTGTGTAAGTATTAGGCATATGCCAGACACAGCTATTAAATGCCCAGGTACTTGCACCATTTTCGACCTGCTACCATCAATAGCCAGTTAATACCACTATGGTAGTACCTAGCTTGTGCCTTTCAATGCCTACACAAAAGCCCAAGATGTTGGTATTGCCAATGCTTGTTTATTTCTGGGATGGCCAAATGTACTCTGTAGTCTCAGTAGTTCTTGTAATTTCACCTGGGCATCTTTCAACTCTGGCGTTGGATTTAAATTGTTTGTTACCTACAGTATACCAAGCAAAAAATGCATCCTACTGTGTTCTTTGATCAGTTCAAATTGAATGCATTTGCTTAAAACAGGTATTCTATAAGAAGAATAAAAGTAAGACCGAGAGCTAAAAAGATGCTAAATTAATATATCAAATTAACACTGAGAAATGCACACATGTAAGTCTAGTCAGTCTGGAAGACCTGAAAGATGGTGGAACTTGCTTTTACTTACAAACTGTGTCACACACCCCAAAATGAAAATGCCACACTTGTCAGCCATCTTCAATTGCTATGATGCTCTGTCTCATTCTTATGCCGACTGCCTCTTTTGAATCCTCTCAGTCTCTTGCAATGCTGCTCCCGATTTCATTCCCTTTTTGTTGCTCCCTCTTGGGCTAGTCTCTAACTCCTGCTGCTCCTCACTTGGCCACTATCTATCTCTGTTTCCCACTACATCCTTTGACAATGTAATATGTGTTGCCTTTTATATCTCCGGGCTGAGGGACTATGGACAAGAGGTAAGGAGCACTGACAAAGCCAATAGGTTTTGGCTTTCATAATATATGAGCAGTAATGTCATCAGACAAACTATTATAGTTAAGTTACCACATGTAATGTATGCCCTCGGGTGAGACTGTACTGCTTTTATAGGTCAAGTGCAGCCTCAAATGCCTAAATAATGCAATCATAATAAGGCTGCTGTCACCATATGTAAATTAGTGCTTCACTTTAAAGAAACTAGGTGGTCTTGGCTCTAGTAGTCATATGCCAATGGCAGCAATGACCCAGTAATGACACCCATGCCTGTAAATCACCATTTGTTAGGTACAGCCTTACAGGTACTACCAAAAAGCCTCAATAACACCATCATATGGTGGGTTATAAAGTCCCCATATGTAATAGCCTAATAGTGGAACTACAAATGTCCCAAATGTGTCATGCTCAAGACTTCTAAAAGCATTTGGAGCCTTCTGCAAGTGGAGGAGGGCTCCCAGAGGGCATTAGACAGTGTTACATTTTTTAGGAGCAACCGGACAAGAGCTCTTCATTCCTGTTTAAGGGCTCAAAATAATTTTTGACATTTCCGGCAAGATGTGTTAACTTAAGAGGAGAGTGATTGTTTGGTTATTTTCTTGGGTTTTGGCGTTTTGGGTGACATTATATTTGTGTAGGTATTGATCTATTTGTAGTCTGGTTCTCAATAAATACACTTTGTAGAAAACTATTTTTAGGAGTGCTGAGTTATTGGAGTGTCGATGGTGTGCATACAAATAGAACACATAATATTATACATATAATATGCCTGGGCCAATATAATATGCTTGGGCCATACATTTTAATTAGCAATTCTAAAATGTATTTCAGCTCCCCAGCACTGATGGAGCCCTACATAGTTCAGCAGATGTGTGGGTTCCATAATTTGCAAATATATTGACATAATTGTAATCGTCATCTATGAATTGTATTTATTTATTTATTTGCACGTGGCTAAAATTAAGTTTCAACCTTTTGCAAAATCAATATTACATCAAATCAAAAAGAGAAAAAAACTATAAAAACACAACTTATAACACTACATTTAATATACAAATGATTTAAATAATTAAGCAAATGAATAAAACAATCCTAAAATGCAATCGTAACATCGACCCCTGTTAAAAGAAAATAATTAAGAGACGCACATACTTATCTAAATTAAGTTCTTTGAGCAAATGCAATATACCACCCCAAATGAATTGCCCTCATCCTTGTCCAGAAGAAGACTCCTTATAAAGCCCACAACAGCGATAACCACAGAGGAAGGATATCCCCCCTGAACAATGTCTTCTATAGGCTTTCCAGATTGATCTCTTCAAAGTTGTACATTATCCTCCCAAAACATTTGAGCAGTCAAATCCTTACAATTTAAAATCAAATGCTTTTTTTCTGTCTTCATCTAAGTCTTGACAAAATCTGCAAGAGGCATTTTCTTTCATAATAATGCCTATACGGGGCTGTATTTGCCTTGTGGGGAAAATATCTAATCTAAACAGTAAAAAGTCAATACTTATATTTTTATATGCATATAGATTCAGATAGGGTATAACTGTCCCCATACACTTATGATCTCCAACTAGGTCACTTAGGGATCGATAGGCATGGGTATCTTCGACCGCTTTCTCCAAATCTAACCTAAAAATACGTTTTTTCACCAGACAAGTGTTGGTGATAAGATCACCGCTATTTAGGTCCAGTTCCTGAAGCAGATTTGTACAAAATACTTTGAGAATCTTAACACAGTTCTCCCTTGGGTGCTGCATATATAGTTGAAAGTTTTCATATAAAGTGTCCTTGGCATGATCTAGTAACAAGCGATGCAACAATAAGACTCTCCATTCTGCGCATACTCTGAGTGATTTTAAACCAAACTAATATCTAATAACTGATGTGGGCATACAGTTTGGCCAATGAAGGGCTTCCCTCCAAATAAGTCCTTCAATAAGTGGAACTTTACCCAAAATCCAGAGGGGGAAAACTTCCACCCCATATAACAATTTGGGGACAATATTCCCCTCATAAAACTTAAGCAGGGGCAAGACAGAGTATTTCCCATCCATTGTTCCAATCTTTACAACTGACTAGTGAGCACTGATTCCTCATGAAGTCCATTAGGTAAGATATACTAGGGGAGTCCAAGATGGGGAAAACCAGATATGTCATATTATGTGAGTACAGCAACTTTATTTTATTCATGATCCTAGCTTCTGGGAGACTGAAAAACGCATCACCTTGGTTTTAGTAGGGTTCACCTTTAAGAGATTGATTTCCGCATACTTAGAAAATGTATCTATCAACCTTTGCAGACCTCAGGGAGTCTAGTCAAATAAAAGGAAATCGTCTACATAGGCCATTGCGCTGATTTTTGTATCACCCAATCTAGGGGGAGCAAACAATTCCTTGATTAAGTAGTCCTCAATGTCCGAGGCATACAAACTAAAAAGGCAGGGTGCCAAAATGCAGCCCTGTTTTAGGCCTGTTGTTGTCTGGATCATTCTTGACAGATCTCCCTCTGCGTTAAGATGCACCTGGATATTCGAGTTGCTGTGAAGCCCCACCAAGATCTTGAGAAGGCTATCAGGTATTCCCCAAGCATGTAGCTTGATCCATAAAAGGAAGTGGCTCACAAGCTCGAAAGCATTAGAAAGTTTAATCGATGGCACATAGATATGCTCACAACCCTTGGAACAAGCAGACTCCTGTAAACATCTATCCAGATAACCATCAGACCAGCCCTCTGATTTTTTATAGAAGCCTGCCTGAAATCTTTTAGGCTTACCTACCTCTTTGGCCCACAAACACAAATGTGAGAGGATAACGGACGAAAATATGTTTGAGTCTGCGTCCATCACCATGTCTTACTGCAATTAAAAACTGGATGTCTTCTCGCTTCCTTTCCCTTAATACTGATAAAACCGAAGTAGTTTTATTCCCCTCCAACTCTCTTCCCCCTCCCTCTCCTCCTCCTTTCATTCATTTTCCTCCTTCTAATCTCCCCATCTCTGACCACGCTCGCAATTTAGGCATTCACTTTGACTCCTCTCTCACCTTTTCCCATCATATCTCTCTCACCTCTCGTGCATGTCGCTTTCACCTCTTTAATATTTGCAAAGTCCGCCCCTCTCTCACTTTCCATGCTACTAAACTTTTAATCTCCTCCCTTATCTTCTACTGCTCCTCCTTACTCTTTGGACTTCCTACTTCTCATCTTGCCCCCTTAAAACTATCTACCACCACTCTGCCGTCCGTACCCTCTGTCTCCTCTCCTCCCGTGACTGCATCTCTGCTTCCCTCTCCTCCCTTGGCTGGCTTCCCTTCCACACCCAACTTAAATTTATTTTTCTCTGTCTAGTCTTTAAATCTATCCACGGTCTTGCTCCCCCTTATCCCGCCTCCCTCCTCTCTTTCTACACCCCCTCCCGCTCCCTTCGCTCTGCTGACCACTTCCTTCTCACTATTCCTCCATCCCCTTGTGCCTCATCCCGTTTCCGCTCCTTCCAACTCCTAGCCCCCCTGCACTAGAACTCCTTACCTCTCTCACTCTGCTCTATTTCTACCTTTTCCTCATTCCACACATCCCTTAAATCTCCCCTTCTCCATCCACCACCTTGAAACCCCTCCCTCTTCTTGCCCGCTCACTCCTTGCCTTATCACCTTGATCATCTCCCTCCTGCCCCCACTCTCACCCTTTACCCCTTCCATTTCCCTCCTCCTTCTCTTCCCCACCCCTCCCTCTCCCTCTCACTTCTACTGCACTACACTCCTTCTTCCCTTCAGTTGAATTGCTCTACTTACTGTTTTGTTGGTCTGATTCACAATTGTAAATTGCTTCTACTGTTACTATTATAATGTTAATTGTTATATGTATCCTGTTGTTAAAATGTGCAGCGTTTTGGAGTAAAGCGCTATATAAACTAAATAAATACAAATACAAATACAAAATCGGACTGTAATTTTCCGGGTCCATTCTCATTCCCTTTTTGTGTATTGGTACCACAAAGGAGGTAGATGAAGTGGCTGGAAATCTGCCTGTCCTTAAGATGTCCTTAAAGAAATTGTTCAACAAAAATGGCCACTTTCCGAGATCTGATTTAAACAACAGGTTAGTTAGCCTATTTGGCCCACCTGCCCTCGATCTACTGGCCCTCTTGATACAGTCTTCAACTTCTTCCTGATAAATCTCTCTCAAGTTTAAACTTCTGGTGTCTGAGCTAAGAAGCCCCATCAAAGTACCATAATTCCTACCTGTTATGCTTGATTTATGCTTGGTTCAAAATGGCGCGGGCGCGCAATGCATTCTGGGAGCGCTCGGAGTCATGTTGGATATTTACTTCACTCCGCAGTGAAAGGCTGCACACATTTTGCTGAAGTGTTAGATTCACAGTGCTGAGACAAACATGCTTTTTCAAACTTGGTATGCAGTCAAGGCCTTTTCTGCTGGGAAAACGAATGTTGTTATGGCTTGCTACTGTTCTCCGTGGAGCGTGTTTTTAGAGCAGGGAGGCCCTGCGTTCCTTGGGGGGAGCTCTCGATTGACCCAGCTGGCAATCGACGGCTGTTCCTCAACTGCGCAGGTGCAATTCCAGAAGGTTCGAGAACTAACTCCCCTTTGTGGAGTTCCTATATATGCGGAAACACAGAGGGGGTCAGGTGAGACTTCAGCCAGAGAAGGACGCTCCATCTGGCCTTCCTGTGAGCTGTGGCATTCTCGGCCTGGCTGTCCCTGTAGTCTTCCAGCCGCTTCTGGGCGAGATGAGGAATCATATTATGCTCAAGGTGATGTATTTCTTTTTCACTTGTTTACTTCTTCTGTGATCTATGTCCATATTAGTTTTATGAGTTATTTCTATGTACCTGTAATCTTTGAATAAATAGCCATAAAGAGCTGATTATCTTCTAAAGAGTGCGTGGCTGTGAGTTATTGTGTCTGTCTGTTTATGGGTTGAAGTATTTGCTCTATAATTGCATTGGTGATTTATGGTTGTTCCGTGCACTTTTCAGGGGAGAGCAATACATTATGGCGCTGTGAGCAGAGTTATTTGTGATGACGTGTTCCAAATATTCAAGAATCTGTTTGAACGTAGATAGGCTTCGGTTATCTTGCAAGCGAAAGTAAGTTGGCAGTGAGTGTTGAACTGTGTTAAGCTGTTTTTTTTTCTTTTCCTTGCTGGTGTGTGCGTGCTTGTGGGAGTGATTGCAGTGAAAGAAAAAAAATAGATATAAAGAGGTTTTGTACCATTTTGCAGTAATGAATAGTTTGTTCAGGAAAAAGAGTGTTCCCGCTGGCGGTGAATGTTCTGATGTTATCATTCCAGGCTGGACTAAGAGTCCATATGATAAGTTGGCTCAGGCATGGGCCTGCGGTGCCGGGCTAAGTGAGACTTGGGATCAAGGATTGGGGGATGCCGATGCGGCTGATGTAATTGCATGCTTGCAACAAGTTTCATTAGAACGTGGTAAAGAATGTGCGGCATTAGGCAGGCGAGATTGGGTTCTTTTGCATGCTTATAGGAAAATACATCAGAGGCAAATGGATATGAAAAATGAGGTTTTGAGATTAGAGAGAGAGCTAGCTGCAGAACGGCAGACTGCGTTAATGCAGCAGATTCAAATTAAGCTGTTTAAAGGTAAGGCCGACACATATCAGGTGGTGGCCGAGAGGGCAGCAGTCAGAGTAGCTCGTTATAAATATAGGAAAAGACGGGGAGGGGTCAACAAAAGAAAGGTGGCAACTGTAATCGCTACCGCTGGCGCAGACTGGGATCCGGACAAGTGGGATGGTGATATTTTTGATTCGACCAGTCTAGAAAGTAGTTCTGCAGAAGAGTCTGACCCCAAACCAGAGGTGAAACAGAAAACAGTGGCGGCGAAGCCTGTTAGAAGGCGGCGAGCCGGACCACACCCGCAGAATCCTGGTGGTGGTATGGTGGATTTAACCACTTTGGAAGATTACACACAGCAGGAGGTTGGGGAAATTATTACCCGTTTGAGGCAAAAATCAAGGGAAGCTTTATTGACATGGATGGTGAGATTGCTAGATGGGGGTGCTGCAGGGTTGTTGTCAGATTCTACTGATTCACCGCGTTTTTTACCCCTGTCAATTGACACCAGTGTACAGAAGGTCTTAAGAGTAGGACCGCCCCCTGATGCAAATGGTCAAGATACGCAGGTGTCTTTGTTGCACCTGATAGCCCAAGCATGTAACCGTAAATACCCTATTACCACAGACTGGCCTTTTGAAGAAACGAAGTGGTATACATTGAGAGAAGCAATTCAAAAAGTCAGAGAGCATGCTATGAAAGAGGCGATTCACATAGATGCTCCTGATCACATGGGAGCCGTGCTGCTCTCAGTTTCAACTCGCAACATGGTGATTAGAACTGCGCCACCCGCATACAAAAGTATCATTATGACTTTACTCGTAGGTATGACGGGCAAGGCTACTGATGAGTTAGCAGATGCCATTAGGCAACTTGCAGATTTGGGAGAGTGGGACAAGAGTGATAATAAGCCACGGGAGAGAGAGGGGCGCAGTGAGAGAAGAACTGAAGGCAGGCGGCAAGATAGCAGAGACTCCCGAATGTCCCGAAAAGACATGTTTTTGGCTTTGTTAAAAGATGGTGTGCCACATGAAGAAATTGATGGCATTGAAACCAGAGTAATGTATGAATTATACAAAAAACGAGGACTTGCAGCAAAAGAGCGCTATAAACAGGTTAAGAAACAAGTAGTCACCACACCACAGGGGGATGCCTCACCTTCTGCTCCCCCTGCGGAAGAACAAGATGAAGGATCTATGGGGACACCTTCCCCGTATCAGCCGACATACGCTGATTTGAGAAAGGTGGTGAGTGCAATGCTAGAGGCGGAGTCAAGTCACACTCATTCGAAATTTGACTAGGGCTACGGCCAAGCTCCGGCAGCGTCTGCCCGCATAAAAGTGGATAGGCGCCTCATGTTGATGTTAAGATTTTTTGGGGGACAGGAAATACACAAGGGGTGCGAGCATTGATAGACACCGGGGCGGAGGCCTCTTTGATTCATGGTAATCCGACACGATTTAAAGGCAAACAGTTTACTATCACAGGTTTATGGGGAAAGGAGACCCCCGCAGTGCAAACGCGAGTGGAGATGAAAATAGGCAATTTAAAGAGACAGAAATACCAAGTGTTGATTGTCCCGATACCTGAGTATATAACTGGCTTTGACATTTTGGAAGGGCTAACCTTGGGACTTGGCGGTAAAACGTACCAGTTTGGGGTGAGTGCATTGATTTGTACCCCCATTACTGTAGGCAAATTGAAGATGCCCCCAGTGCAAGTGCCAATAGCAACCAAGCGGGTAGCAATGAAACAATACTGCATTCCTGGGGGGCACAAGGAAATTTCAGACACTATCAAAGAGTATGTGGAGACGGGTTTGTTACGCCCTATTACAACATCATGGAACAATCCGCTCTGGCCCATTAAAAAGGGGGATGGGTCGTGGAGGATGACGGTGGATTACAGGGAGTTGAATAAACATACTCCTCCCTTAGTGCCCGCAGTCCCAGATGCCATTACCTTGATTGAAAATGTCCAAAAGTTTGAGGGGACTTGGTATGCAGTGATTGATTTAGCTAATGCATTTTTCTCTGTGCCAATTGCTGATGAGTGTCAAGAGCAGGTTGCATTTACATGGGGTGAACGTCAGTACACTTTCACGAGACTACCCATGGGTACATGCTCAGTCCGACTATCTGTCACCGGCTGGTGGCAGAGCACTTAGACAAGATACTGTGTATTCCTGACATACACATCTCTCATTACATTGATGACATTTTGATTCAGGGCAAGGATGAGCACAGCGTGCAAAGTCAGTTAGATGTCCTTATGGAAGGATTGAAAAAGGAAGGGTGGGAGATTAATCAGAGTAAAATTCAAGGTCCAGCTGAAACAGTGATATTTCTAGGGATTCAGTGGCATCATGGGCATCGAGAAATGGTGCCAAAAGCTCAATCGACAGAAAATACTTGAATTCACCACTCAAATGAACAAAAAGCAAGCTCAGCAGTTTATAGGACTGTTTGGGTTTTGGAGACAGCACATTCCGCATCTAGGGCAGGTATTGGCCCCCCTCTACAAGGTGACACGAAAGAAATATGAGTTTCAGTGGGGGGAAGAGCAGCAGAGAGCCTTTGAGATGGCGAAAGACACCATGCAGCAGGTGCTTGATTTATGGCCCTTGAAGGAAGGCGAAGTGGAATTAAATGTGTCTGTGCAAGACAATTATGCTAACTGGAGTGTGTGGCAGAAACAAGACAGGAAACGTGTGCCATTAGGGTTTTGGAGTCGTAAGTTGCCCGATGCTGGTAACTCATATACTCCGTTTGAGAAGCAATTGCTGGCATGTTATTGGGCCCTTGTTGATACCGAGCAAATGAAAGGTGGGCCATGATATATTGATGAGGCCAGAAATACCAATCATGCAGTGGGTACTGAGCTCTCCAAAAACACATAGAATAGGACATGCTCAAGAAGCCAGCATAATTAAATGGAAATGGTATATTCAAGACAGAGCTAAATCAGGAAAGGGTGGAGTGGCAAAATTACATGAGCAAGTAGCCAACATACCGCACTCAGATTACACACCACCGGAAGTGCCTGAAAAACGTGAGTCTCCCGTGAAATGGGGAGTACCTTACAGCGATTTGACCGTGGAACAAACAGAGCATGCTTGGTTCACGAATGGTTCTGCCCGATAAATAGGAACTGAGCGGTACTGGAAAGCAGTGTCGTACAATACCAAAACCAAAAAGATGTTGACAATGACAGGGAAAGGAAAGAGCAGTCAGTTCGCAGAACTTTACGCAGTTTACCAAGCATTGAAACAAGAGACCCCTGGTCAATGTTATGTGTACACAGATTCATGGTCAGTGGCGAATGGATTGGCAGTGTGGTTGCCAACTTGGCAAAAGAATGGATGGAAGATTCATTCAAAAGAGTTGTGGGGAAAGGAACTGTGGCAAGATATTGCAGAAATGTTGTTACAAAGTCAAGTCACTGTATATCATGTGGACGCGCATTGTGCCACAGATTCATTAGAACGTTGGTTTAATTCTGTTGCAGATGAACACAACAAGATTGCCTCAGTGGATGCAGAGGCTCGGGAAGACGATATGGAGCGTTTGGCCAAATGGGCCCATCAGAAATGTGGGCACCTTGGAGAAAAGGCTACTATCAGGTGGGCACAAGCTCGAGGCATCAGTCTTCCTTTAGAACTAGTGAAAACAATCATTTTGCAGTGTCCCGTGTGCCAACACCAATTGCATAGACCTATACCTCAAATTGTTCGAGGCACATTGAGAAGAGGAAAATTGCCAGGTCAAATTTGGCAGATTGATTGCATCGGTCCTATGCCAAACAGCAGAGGTTGTCAGTATGCATGCACTATTGTGGATACCTACTCGGGATATTTGATGGTTTTGCCGTGCAAATGTGCAACCCAATTGAACACCATTAGGTTGTTAGATCAGATCATATTACATTATGGAGTGCCTTTGCAGATTCAAAGTGACAATGGGTCACATTTCAAAGGCAAATTAATCCAGGAGTTTTGTCAAGAAAAGAGCATTGAGGGGGTCTATCACATTCCCTACCACTCAGCTGCAGCAGGGCTAATTGAACGAATGAATGGGTTACTGAAAGAACAGTTGCGCAAATCTGGAGACGGCAGTTTGGCAGGCTGGCGAGATCGTGTGTTTGATGCGGTGCATGTTCTGAACAATAGGCCTGTGTATGAACATGAAACTCCTTTGATGCGATTAATGACTCCTACTTTGCAGGTTCAACCCAATTTAGTCAGAGAAACACTATTATACTGGGAAATTACACCAGGTTCTTTAGCTCCCTATCGGGCAACTCCAGAGTCAGCAGGAGTAGATTTGCATTCTAATGAAGAAATCAGATTAGACCCAAGAGGAATAGTTGTCATTGAAACAGGGATTGGAGTACAGATTCCCCCAGAGCATATGGGATGGATTGCCCCTAGATCTGGCCTAGCATTGAAGCGAGTTCAAGTGTTGGGAGGGGTAATTGATGCTGATTACCAAGGCGAGTTTAATGTCATCCTAATGAATAGTGGGGATCAATTGTTATCAATCCACAAGGGTGATCTAGTGGCCCAATTGATAGTCATTCCCATTAAGTTGTCCATGATTAAGAAAGGGGAGCCTCCTACAGTGTTAACTACCCGTGGGGATCACGGTTTTGGCTCTTCAGACAGCATGGTACCGGGTGCAAAAGTGTGGGTGGAAAAGCCAAGTGGTCCACCAGTGCCAGCAGATGTCATTGCATCAGGCAAAGATCAAGTGGTTTTAGTTATGGAGCCTGGTAAAAAGAAATGGCAATATGTACCCGCAGACAAATGTTACCTGAGAGAGTGATGTGCAACACTGATATCTTTTTTCTGGGTTTGCTTTGTAGTTCCTGGGTCTGGTTGGTGTGACTGTGGCACTAAATGGACTCCATTTGGACGGGTTAAGAAGTCTTCTGTCACCAGCAAAAAATGTTACATCTGTGCCAGTGATCAAGGGGATACTGATAGTGATGAATAATGTTGTCCCCAAGCAGCCCTATGCCAGTGCCGACAAGCCCGCCAGACCGAAGACATGGATCCGTGAATTGCGACAAACACATCAGGAGCAAGTGAAAACAACCTTGATGCCAGTTGTGCAGGAGCCCTTTGTAGGACGGAGGAAACAAGAAGAAAATATGTGGATATATTTAGCACAGCAAGTGCTGAATATACCACACTTTTATTTGAATGATGTGCCCAATGCTGAACCTTTATTGACTACATGTTTAGTAGCGGTGCCGACGCCTGTTCCGGTTTTAAAGCATATCTTCGGCGTCACACATAATGATTCTTTAGTTCAAGACTCAGACATTAGACAATCTTTTTCAGTCTACGAATATTGCAGGTTCTGCCAAGAAACCGACAAGAAGTGGAGAAATTTGACACGGGTGATTACGTACAACATAACCCAAGGTGATGTGTGTTATATTATGACGTGCAAAGCACAAGAAATTGGTACATGCAGACAAATAGAGTTGACCGATCAATACAAACATACTGCATTCGAGAGGAGACTGTGTTCACGAATGTCACACAAATGCACCAGTGTAAAGAACACTATGGCCCTCATTACGACCCTGGCGGAAAGTGACTGACCGGACCGCCACAGCGTAAATAGCGTTTCCGCCATTGCACGAAGGAGCAAAGTGCGGCCCATTCCGACCCATCGGGCACGAGCACCACGCCATGGCGGAAGTGCAAAGTCCGCGATGGCGGAAATGACCCCAAAACGGCCCACACCGCCGCCGTACGACGCCCTAGGTGCAATACCGCCACCCCTCTTAGCGGTCACCGCAGTGTGCGCCTACCGGAAAGTACGGTGACCGGAAATATACGGAAACGGAAGTAAAAACATGGGCCCGGAACGGGAAACATCCCGCCGTACACCTATAAAACCACTAAAACCACACAACCACTAAAATCACTACCCTGAAACACACCCCAACCCGTCACCCACCCTAGCGAAACCAAGACAAATGGGAAAAGTAGCGAAGAAAGCGTGCGACCGCAAGCGGCAGGTCCACTTCTCCCGTGAGGAACTCACCGTGCTAATAGAGACCCTCCAGGAGAATGCTGCCGTCGTCTTCTCCACGCAAATGACCAGAACGGCACTTGCAAACAAGAAGACCATATGGGCTCTGGTGGCACAGCGGGTAAGTGCGGTGGGGACCGCACCCCGCACCCCACAGCAATGCCGCAAGCGATGGGACGACCTGCGGATACGCGTCCGCAGCATACTCTCTGCCAACCGCAACATTGCCACAGCCACCGGGGGAGGTCCTGAATCACCCATCAAGTTGACCCCCTGGGAAGAAATCTGTGCCTCCACCATCGGAATGGAGAGCATAGAGGGAGTCGGAGGGATGGAGAAAGGAGTGCAGACATCCGAAGATTCAGGTAGGTGGGCCAGATAAAACAATGCCAAATCCACACAGTCCATCCATGTGAAGTACCATGCGTCCACATAGTGCAACAGAAACACATGTCCAGGAGAACGTCCACACACATCGGCCTGATAGCGCACGTTAAAACCCACAATAAATACATAAATAATTAAAAACCCCTAATACACGCACTACACGTGCAGCAGGCACACCCTAACTGCAGGCTGCCAAACAACTGCACCCTCACTCCACACACAAATGAAAGCACCTCCAAGGCCCCGACCCAAATCACCCTCAGGTACCACCCCAAAGCATGTGATACAATGCCATTCCAATTCCCACAGACCCATCAATAACCCTCGCCCTCCTTTACTCCACCACAGGGTCCGATCCAAACGACGAGCTTCAGGACACCCCTACCAGCACACCTGCAAAGAGGGCCAAGACCAACGGCCAGAGACCCTCCACCTCAGCTGCACGCATCAAGACACGGCAGCAGCACAAATCAGGTGGCAGCACAGAGGAGGGAACATCAACAGGCACCCCAGCAGCCAGCATGCCCACAACACCACCACCACAGGTCCCCCCAATGGATGCCACAGAAGGCACTGCCTCTGGTGGCAGCAGCACCATAGGTGACACCCCATTGATGGCAGCATGCTCGGACACAGAAAACGGGGATGTCGAAGTCAGATCCATCCATGACCTGTCCCAATCCCCCTGTCTGTCCCATCCCGTACAACATGAGGATACCACGCAGGGGCACCCACAAGACGACGACTGGCCATCCCCCACAAGCCCTGTGGCAAGGCAACATGAGGACAACAGCCCCTCTGTGACACCCCCGCAAATGGCCATGGCCCAGCAGAGGCAACAGTCCCTCGACCAGTTAATCGTACAACAGCAGCAACTGGCCACACTCCTCAAGGACCATGCCGATGAATGTGGGGGCACTAAGGCAGACATAGAAACATCAACTGAGACACTTAGGGCAGAAATGGAGAGAGGTACAGAGACGCTAAGGGCACAAATGGAGAGTAGCACCGAGAGCCTGAGAGTCCAAATGGAGAGAAGCACCGAGAGCCTGAGGGGGGAACTGCATGCGACGTCCAAAGACGTATGTGCCGAACTTGCCGCAGTGCGCCGTGTGCTCACTGAGCTCTCGCAAACCCTTAGGGACATGCATGGACGTGAGCAGGCAGACACATCATCCGTTGCAAGTTCCGTCCAGGGCAGCCCCCAACGTAGATCTGGAAGGAACCTGCGCTCCACAGGCAGGGGTGCCCCTGATACCCGCAGAGGGGGCTTGCAATAGCGACAGCCCACTGACAATGAGCATCTTTGGACACTGGTGTTCGGGGGGGAGGTAGGAGGGTGGAGGGGGTGTGTTGGGCTCACTTGGGTGGCGGGTCGATAGGGTGTTCAACATGACATCACATATGCCATAAAAAGTGCACGATCAACCAATGAGATGTGTGGACATTGATCTTTGTGTACTAGGCCATCATAGGCGTACAGTCCATATTGTGCATGTCCCAGACACACGCAGTGCCACGAGTCCCGTGTCCATGTATCAGCCACCAGGCGTGAGTACTAGAAGCATGCATCAATGAGATGCTGACGAATGTCACGGGCCTCCGGTGCCTCGCAGACTCCATGAGGTGCTGCCACATCCCCACCCTCATCATGACCATCATCAGGTGCTTGCAGTTCTGCGTCAGGGGGCATGGGCCCATTTCTACGTACGCACATGTTGTGGAGCATGACACATGCCATGACCATCTTTGCAACCTTCTCATGGCGGTACAGGAGTGCCCCGCCAGACCTGCTGAGGCAGCGGAAACGAGTCTTCAGTAGGCCGAATGCCTGTTCAATGACTACACGGGTACGTGAGTGGGCATGGTTGTAGTCCTCCTCATGCTGGTCCCGTGGGTTCCGGACTGGTGTGAGGAGCCATCTCTTCAGTGGATATCCAGCATCACCTGTATGTGGACGAGAAACATATGATGTGGAATGCCATTGCTACGTACGCACACCCCCCCCTTCCTGCCAGGTCATTGCCAAATCACATACCCCACATAATCATGCATGTAATGAGACTCACCGAGTAGCCAGGATCTGTTCCCTGCGTGTCGCTCCATGTAGCGTGGTATTGTAGAGTTCCTCAAGACCATAGAATCATGGGTTGATCCAGGGAATCGGGCACAACAATGTGTAATGATCCTGTTGGAGTCACACACCATTTGTACATTCAGGGAATGAAATTGTTTTCGGTTGCGGTACTGGGCCTCCATGGCATGTGGGACGACCAATTCCACATGGGTGCAGTCGATGGCACCAATGCAACCCGGTATGCCGGCAAGTGCATGGAATCCCACTTTTGTGTTGGTAATTTCCTGCTCCGAGCGTGGTAGAGAGATGTAGTCGTCTGCGTGCTGCAGGAGGGCATCGAGCACTTGAAATAGTGTCCGTGAGAACAGTGGCTGAGAAATGCCATGCAACTGTCCGACTGTGTGCTGGTAGGTGCCTGTGGCCAGGAAGTGGAGTACAGACACCACCTTCAGTAGGGGTGGGATGGCGGTTGGGCTATCTATCATGCTGACAAGGTCAGCCTGTGTCATGTCCACAATGGCGGCTATGGTGTCCCGGTCCAGACGGTAGAGGGTGTGGATCTGCTCATCAGTGAGGTTGAACGGATGTGCTCGGAGGCGTGGGATTGCGGGCTGCCTGCGTGGTGGTAGTGGCTGTGCTGGCGGCCCTTGCTGGCCCTGCCTTGGCCTCCTCCTCCTCCTGCGTCTCCTCCGTGCGGCTGGTTGTAGTTGGTGTTCGTCTTCTTCTTGGAGTTGGAGTACTTGCAGTGCTATCAGGTCCCCCAGGGCCAACATCGCGAGTCCTGCCGGTAGCATTTCGGTGTGGTTGTGGGAGGAGACTGGCTGTGCAATTTATGTGTTTTCAGGCTGTATGGCCTCCACCTGTGGTGATTCATTCCACCTGTGCAAACTGCTCTCCCCTTTGGCCGAGCACGTCCCGCGCACAACGCTGCAATTCGGGGAATGGCATCTTGCAATTGCAATCATGTATTTGTACCCGATGGCCGTGTAAGATTGGTTGATATGTTCATTCTGCTGTGGTCCCATTGTTTCACATACTATCTGTGCAGTCGCGAACAGACTTGTGAAGGGTCAGTGGAACGTAGTACTCGAGTAACGGTGGGCCCTCATGCATCACTGTACCGAGTTGCAACGACGGGCGGGGCGTCCCATTTGTGGGTGAAGGCAGTTGCCATTTTCACACACAGCCGCACTCGATGGAATAATTAGTGATTTCAAACGGCCACAGATGCCTTTTCGACGTGATGTTGCAAATGAGGAATTCGAAGGGCGGCGCTTTCGGTTTCCAGCTAGCGGCGAGGAGATGCCCACAGGTCTGACTGCAAATATAACGTTCTATTGTTCAATGTCCTTGAGACAGGGGCCCTGGCGAGGAAGCAATGATTGATATGAATAGTTTGGGATGCGCAATAGCTACGTGGGCGATGAGGCCGGCCGTTCCCAAATACATGTTACTTCACAACACTGGAATTACGGGCTGGGGCACTGTGGATTTTGCAGGCTGCATAACGCACAGACTCAATGGATGTTTCTAATGTTATGTGAGTAATTATTCAGGCGTTTTGATCCCGGGATGAGGGAATGATGAATGGATGCATGGCCAGGTGATTTGATACAGAGTTTGCCATGTACAGGGCTTCTTGGGATCTATCCGCCTCCCCTACGCTATGTGATGCAGGGCTGCCATAGTGGGACCATCGTCTATCTGGCCTTGTTGAGCCCTCCCTGTCTCGACGCGCCCTCAGACACTTGTGTCCATGCACGTTAACATTCCCATCTGATGGATTCTGTTTTGACAGACGCATGCACAGGTACACTCGTTTGTGATGGTGTTTGCACCTCGATATAGAGGGTTATGAGTCGCAAGTGGTTTTGGGGTGGTGATGATCCTTTGGAGTGGGCTAGCATGCATATGGCTGTGGATTTCGTGTGATCATTGAAGTGAGTTGTTGGAATGTAGTTCTGATGGCCATTCTGTTCTTTTTCTTTTCTTTTGGTTGACAGGTATCTCCTCCCCTTTTGCCACTGCCATCTGTATGCCACACCTGCAGATGGGTTTTACTCCCGACACCTGCTGCTTCGTGTTAATCAGTGGAGCAGCATTACGATCTTATGGGACGATCGCCAATGGCCCACATGCCCTTACGCAGTACTGGTGGCTCGGAGCAACATTTCGGCCTTTCAGCTGGACTAGTGCCTCCCCATTGGGACGGCCCTGCGGTTCTGTGCGCTTCCATGTTGCCTTTTCGTACGTGAATGTGGCTCTGTGTACCATGAGGGAACAGGGCGACACACAAGTAGTGGCTGGTCATTTCTTGCGGATGCAGCCCACAATGGTGATTAGTGTTTTGGAGTTCATGGCCTGATGGCTGTATGGGCTTGGTGACTTTGATGTGCATTAAATTTCTATTCTGATTTGGCCCGTGTAGCGTTTTTCTTTGCAAGTGATGTGGCATATGCCTATTTGGGGGGCGATGTATTGTGAGGAGATCTGCATTGGGTTCCAGCTTCGGAGTTTAGTTGCGTGGTACTGTACTGGGCGCGTTTGCCTACTAAGCCCGTGAGGTCAGGGATGGGGGCTGCCAATATGACAGTTTGAATGTTGTCATGCTCAGGGGCGGGGGATTGGGTTTTGTGTAACAGATGCCGGTCAGCCAGGTGGACTGGTGGAATGATGTGATTCTCGGAATATTGCTGGTCACAGGTGCCTGTGTTTGCGTGCGTTTCTTGGTGGGGGACTGTGGTCATGTCCATTGGGATGGCTTCTGTATTCGTGCCATCTGTGCCCTGCAGCTCCCATTGGCCGCTCTTGTGTTTCTTTTGTTCGTTGCCATGCATGGGTGACTTGTACATTTCAATGGTTGCATTGTGACTTCATTGCACCTACGGGGAGTTGTACTTTGTGGGCAGGGAGCGGTGTACAGGCACTCAGTGGGGCCGTTTACGGTTGATTCGCGATGCCGTACTTCTCACCATGGCGGAATGGTACATTCCGCCATGCCTGATGGCGTTAGGTACATGTCCGCTAGGGTCGGAATTGGCGTACCCTTGCGCCATGGTGGTGTTTGCGGTTTCGCATGGCGCGCGCGCGCGTGCTTGGTGCAGTTAGCGTTGGCGTTCACTACGGTGTCGCTAATGGCTTCGTACTTTGCGGTGACGGGTCATAGTCGCACCGAGCGCTATTCGATGGCGGTATTGCATTTCCGCCATCGTTTTCCGAATTCCGCAAGGGTCGTAATGAGGCCCTATGTCTTGCAATCATACAGTGATAACTGCTAGTCATTTGAATCATGTGAAACTTCCAACAGGATGGCTCTTTTCATGTGGTAACATTACATATACTTATATTCCAGCTAACATTTCTGGAGGTCCATGTGCGTTGACTCGATTAGGACTAATGATGTTTCCTTTACACTCAGCGATAACTCGAGGTAAAAAGTCAACCTTTGAATCTGTGGGACTATCTCCTGACTGTGATTGACATGTACATTTGCTATCAGAAGCTGAGGTTTTAGCATTAACCCTTTCATTAGTAGGTGTTTGGGGGTTTAGCTGCTGGAGGTTACAAATCTTTGATGAAATTAGCGTGTTTAGTAGTTAAAAGCCTTAATCATACTTTGCAGGCTTTAGAAGAATTACTCCTTGATAGTCAAGTTATTAGAAAAGCTACTTTGCAGAACAGAGCTGCTGTTGATTATCTATTGCTGAAACATAATTTAGGGTCTAACGCCTTTGAAGGTATGTGTTGTTTCAATTTAAGTGACCACTCATGAATTCTCTATTGAAAGTCATATTCGAGGTTTGAGGGATCTCATTTCTCAAGTGGCTCAAGATCATAACAAAAACTGGTGGGATTGGTTATTTTCATGGATACCTGATATTGGGGGTACAATACATTATATTTTTGCTTGCATTTTTATTATTCTGTCTATTATAATTGCTTGTTGTTGTTGCCTTCAATGTGTTCCCAATTTAGTTTTAACATTTCGTAGGTTTCAGAGACCAGTTCCAGTGCCACCTGGCTACGGAAGATAAATATCCAAAGGGTGGAATTGTTATGCTTGATTTATGCTTGGTTCAAATTGGCGCGGGCGCGCAATGCATTCTGGGAGCGCTCGGAGTCATGTTGGATATTTACTTCGCTTCGCAGTGAAAGGCTGCACACATTTTGCTGAAGTGTTAGGTTCACAGTGCTGAGACAAACATGCTTTTTCAAACTTGGTATGCAGTCAAGGCCATTTCTGCTGGGAAAACAAATGTTGTTATGGCTTGCTACTGTTCTCCGTGGGGCGTGTTTTTAGAGCAGGGAGGCCCTGCGTTCCTTGGGGGGAGCTCTCGATTGACCCAGCTGGCAATCGACGGCTGTTCCTCAACTGCGCAGGTGCAATTCCAGAAGGTTCGAGAATTAACTCCCCTTTGTGGAGTTCCTATATATGCGGAAACACGGAGGGGGTCAGGTGAGACTTCAGCCAGAGAAGGACGCTCCGTCTGGCCTTCCTGTGAGCTGTGGCACTCTCGGCCTGGCTGTCCCTGGAGTCTTCCAGCCGCTTCTGGGCGAGATGAGGAATCATATTATGCTCACGGTGATGTATTTCTTTTTCACTTGTTTACTTCTTCTGTGATCTATGTCCATATTAGTTTTATGAGTTATTTCTATGTACCTGTAATCTTTGAATAAATAGCCATAAAGAGCTGATTATCTTCTAAAGAGTGCGTGGCTGTGAGTTATTGTGTCTGTCTGTTTATGGGTTGAAGTATTTGCTCTATAATTGCATTGGTGATTTATGGTTGTTCCGTGCACTTTTCAGGGGAGAGCAATACATTATGGCGCTGTGAGCAGAGTTATTTGTGATGACGTGTTCCAAATATTCAAGAATCTGTTTGAACGTAGATAGGCTTCGGTTATCTTGCAAGCGAAAGTAAGTTGGCAGTGAGTGTTGAACTGTGTTAAGCTGTTTTTTTTTTCTTTTCCTTGCTGGTGTGTGCGTGCTTGTGGGAGTGATTGCAGTGAAAGAAAAAAAATAGATATAAAGAGGTTTTGTACCATTTTGCAGTAATGAATAGTTTGTTCAGGAAAAAGAGTGTTCCCGCTGGCGGTGAATGTTCTGATGTTATCATTCCAGGCTGGACTAAGAGTCCATATGATAAGTTGGCTCAGGCATGGGCCTGCGGTGCCGGGCTAAGTGAGACTTGGGATCAAGGATTGGGGGATGCCGATGCGGCTGATGTAATTGCATGCTTGCAACAAGTTTCATTAGAACGTGGTAAAGAATGTGCGGCATTAGGCAGGCGAGATTGGGTTCTTTTGCATGCTTATAGGAAAATACATCAGAGGCAAATGGATATGAAAAATGAGGTTTTGAGATTAGAGAGAGAGCTAGCTGCAGAACGGCAGACTGCGTTAATGCAGCAGATTCAAATTAAGCTGTTTAAAGGTAAGGCCGACACATATCAGGTGGTGGCCGAGAGGGCAGCAGTCAGAGTAGCTCGTTATAAATATAGGAAAAGACGGGGAGGGGTCAACAAAAGAAAGGTGGCAACTGTAATCGCTACCGCTGGCGCAGACTGGGATCCGGACAAGTGGGATGGTGATATTTTTGATTCGACCAGTCTAGAAAGTAGTTCTGCAGAAGAGTCTGACCCCAAACCAGAGGTGAAACAGAAAACAGTGGCGGCGAAGCCTGTTAGAAGGCGGCGAGCCGGACCACACCCGCAGAATCCTGGTGGTGGTATGGTGGATTTAACCACTTTGGAAGATTACACACAGCAGGAGGTTTGGGAAATTATTACCCGTTTGAGGCAAAAATCAGGGGAAGCTTTATTGACATGGATGGTGAGATTGCTAGATGGGGGTGCTGCAGGGTTGTTGTCAGATTCTACTGATTCACCGCGTTTTTTACCCCTGTCAATTGACACCAGTGTACAGAAGGTCTTAAGAGTAGGACCGCCCCCTGATGCAAACGGTCAAGATACGCAGGTGTCTTTGTTGCACCTGATAGCCCAAGCATGTAACCGTAAATACCCTATTACCACAGACTGGCCTAGTGAAGAAACGAAGTGGTATACATTGAGAGAAGCAATTCAAAAAGTCAGAGAGCATGCTATGAAAGAGGCGATTCACATAGATGCTCCTGATCACATGGGAGCCGTGCTGCTCTCAGTTTCAACTCGCAACATGGTGATTAGAACTGCGCCACCCGCATACAAAAGTATCATTATGACTTTACTCGTAGGTATGACGGGCAAGGCTACTGATGAGTTAGCAGATGCCATTAGGCAACTTGCAGATTTGGGAGAGTGGGACAAGAGTGATAATAAGCCACGGGAGAGAGAGGGGCGCAGTGAGAGAAGAACTGAAGGCAGGCGGCAAGATAGCAGAGACTCCCGAATGTCCCGAAAAGACATGTTTTTGGCTTTGTTAAAAGATGGTGTGCCACATGAAGAAATTGATGGCATTGAAACCAGAGTAATGTATGAATTATACAAAAAACGAGGACTTGCAGCAAAAGAGCGCTATAAACAGGTTAAGAAACAAGTAGTCACCACACCACAGGGGGATGCCTCACCTTCTGCTCCCCCTGCGGAAGAACAAGATGAAGGATCTATGGGGACACCTTCCCCGTATCAGCCGACATACGCTGATTTGAGAAAGGTGGTGAGTGCAATGCTAGAAGCGGAGTCAAGTCACACTCATTCGAAATTTGACTAGGGCTACGGCCAAGCTCCGGCAGCGTCTGCCCGCATAAAAGTGGATAGGCGCCTCATGTTGATGTTAAGATTTTTTGGGGGACAGGAAATACACAAGGGGTGCGAGCATTGATAGACACCGGGGCGGAGGCCTCTTTGATTCATGGTAATCCGACACGATTTAAAGGCAAACAGTTTACGATCACAGTTTTATGGGGAAAGGAGACCCCTGCAGTGCAAACGCGAGTGGAGATGAAAATAGGCAATTTAAAGAGACAGAAATACCAAGTGTTGATTGTCCCGATACCTGAGTATATAACTGGCTTTGACATTTTGGAAGGGCTAACCTTGGGACTTGGCGGTAAAACGTACCAGTTTGGGGTGAGTGCATTGATTTGTACCCCCATTACTGTAGGCAAATTGAAGATGCCCCCAGTGCAAGTGCCAATAGCAACCAAGCGGGTAGCAATGAAACAATACTGCATTCCTGGGGGGCACAAGGAAATTTCAGACACTATCAAAGAGTATGTGGAGACGGGTTTGTTACGCCCTATTACAACATCATGGAACAATCCGCTCTGGCCCATTAAAAAGAGGGATGGGTCGTGGAGGATGACGGTGGATTACAGGGAGTTGAATAAACATACTCCTCCCTTAGTGCCCGCAGTCCCAGATGCCATTACCTTGATTGAAAATGTCCAAAAGTTTGAGGGGACTTGGTATGCAGTGATTGATTTAGCTAATGCATTTTTCTCTGTGCCAATTGCTGATGAGTGTCAAGAGCAGGTTGCATTTACATGGGGTGAACGTCAGTACACTTTCACGAGACTACCCATGGGTACATGCACAGTCCGACTATCTGTCACCGGCTGGTGGCAGAGCACTTAGACAAGATACTGTGTATTCCTGACATACACATCTCTCATTACATTGATGACATTTTGATTCAGGGCAAGGATGAGCACAGCGTGCAAAGTCAGTTAGATGTCCTTATGGAAGGATTGAAAAAGGAAGGGTGGGAGATTAATCAGAGTAAAATTCAAGGTCCAGCTGAAACAGTGATATTTCTAGGGATTCAGTGGCATCATGGGCATCGAGAAATGGTGCCAAAAGCTCGATCGACAGAAAATACTTGAATTCACCACTCAAATGAACAAAAAGCAAGCTCAGCAGTTTATAGGACTGTTTGGGTTTTGGAGACAGCACATTCCGCATCTAGGGCAGGTATTGGCCCCCCTCTACAAGGTGACACGAAAGAAATATGAGTTTCAGTGGGGGGAAGAGCAGCAGAGAGCCTTTGAGATGGCGAAAGACACCATGCAGCAGGTGCTTGATTTATGGCGCAGGTGCAATTCCAGAAGGTTCGAGAATTAACTCCCCTTTGTGGAGTTCCTATATATGCGGAAACACGGAGGGGGTCAGGTGAGACTTCAGCCAGAGAAGGACGCTCCTTCTGGCCTTCCTGTGAGCTGTGGCACTCTCAGCCTGGCTGTCCCCAGAGTCTTCCAGCCGCTTCTGGGCGAGATGAGGAATCATATTACGCTCACGGTGATGTATTTCTTTTTCACTTCTTTACTTCTTCTGTGATCTATGTCCATATTAGTTTTATGAGTTATTTCTATATACCTGTAATCTTTGAATAAATAGCCGTAAAGAGCTAATTATCTTCTAAAGAGTACGTGGCTGTGAGTTATTGTGGCTGTCTGTTTATGGGTTGAAGTATTTGCTCTATAATTGCATTGGTGATTTATGGTTGTTCCGTGCACTTTTCAGGGGAGAGCAATACACTAGCGTATATAGAGGTGAAATGGTCGACCCACACAGCCCCCGGAATGGGATTAAGGTGGGATTTAGATTGAACACCTCCCACTGCATTTATCACATTGCAAAATCCCAAAGAGTCGTTAATTCCAAGGAGTTCAAGCATTGATTCACCCTCTCTCTGGAGCCTCACAGCACAGTCATTTATAACCCATTTTTATGCAAGAGTTTAGCTTGTCTAATCCTAAAGTTACTGGATATTTTAGGCAGTTTAACCCCCTCAATGTAGTGGATCTCCAACCTAAGGTTGCGCTTCCACTCCGCCAAATATTAATCACATTTGTGGGGATGTCTCTTGATGCTTTTATCCATTTTACCGGACTTAGGGGTCAGAAAACCCCATCAATTAGGCCAGTCAAATAAGGATGGAACTCATTGTTAGGCAAGATTGTATGCAGTACTCTGTGGGAGACAGCACCAGCCTTGTCCTCTTGGCAATAGTTAACCCAAACGTTATTATAAGCATGTACTATACAAGTTGGTAGTGACTGAGCAGCCAGGCCTATCTCAAGAGGGGTCAATGTGAGCTGTAGGGTTATTACACAGAGATTCACAGTGACAAATATCCAAATAAACACTTACACTCAAGGTTTCCTGATTAAACAATTGTTAATTTATTTAACAGTCCGTTGGGAACTATATATATGTGGTATCCACGTGTTGAACCTGAAAGGCAGTCTAACACCCGAATCTTCCCTTAATCATAATGATCACACATTCTGATTCAGGTGAATTTACTTATTGTGAATTCTGAAAGCCAATTCTTTTGGATTGTTTTTTTTGTTGGCTTTTTTGCCATATATAAAATAACAAATCCTTTTATTCAGTTTCTATGGGGAGCGGATTTTCTTAAAACAAGGGTTCTTGGTAAATGCCAGAGCAATTTAAACCATAGACCGATGGTATGTGTTATTAAAAAGCGTGAATGGACCGAGGCAATTCGTTGAATTCTCCTATCTACTGGAACAAGGAGTATTTGGAAGTTTTCTAGACTCCGAGCCTAGTATAGTGAAAACATCATGGTCCTCTCTCTTTATTTCTTGGGAGGAACAAACTGTGACCTGGTAAAGAATGTTTTGTTTTAATATATTTCTGCTAAGACACAGAGTTAAAAAAAGCCGACCGGTTTCAGTGGTAATGGGTCATTGGACCACTTTCATCAGGGCTATTAAAGGACATGAACTAGGTGGTGTGCTGTCTTCATGAATTTTTGTTCAGCATAGTCTGACTTGACTGTTTGTAGGAGGCCCCACCTGCATATTATGTAAAGAGCGGGGCGAGGGAAAATGGGAAGGAGAAAGGGAAGTCTATAGTTAGTCTTCAACTAAACGCCTTAGTGATTATCCATCTAAATGCCAGAAGAGGCAATGTTGTATCTTAGCCTCATCATAATATTCCCTTGTATGGTGGTCCTTCTATTTTTGGAAGGGTGATCTCAGGCTTCCAAACAGGAGTGCTTAAAAAACAATGCACGCCATGCAATCTAGAGGGATAACCAAGAGGGTCTCTGATTCGAGGTTACACACAGTAAAGCAACAGAAATGTCATTGTACTTGTTATTCTTTAAAAACATGTTAGAAAACATGTACTAGCTAGGTACACATGCAGAGGTCAGCTCATACCCTTGTTTGTGTTGTGCTCCGGGGTATGACGAAGCAATAGAAGATGAAAGGTTAGTCCCCTTGCTGCGATCAATTTAATTTCTTTTAGAGGGTTTCCTGCCTTAGTGCATTCCTCATTCCACCCGACCTTCTTGGGGAGTTTGGGTGAGGAGATCACATTCACGGGAGAAGCTATGCTCCCATAGTTCTCAACGAAGTTCCTATAGTAACCAGTGAGACCTAACAATGCTCTCACCTGGGTATGAGTAGTAGGGGTGGCCCAGTATTGCACAGCTTGTACTTTGCTAGGCAATGGTCTTATTTTACCTCCTCTTACCTCATGTCCAAGGTAGACCACTTTACTCTGACCAATTTGACATTTGCTTGCCTTTATGGTCAGATGGGCCTGCTCAAGAGCCTGCAATACATATCCTAAGTGGTCAATATGCACTTCCCAAGTGGGGCTGAACACTGCAATGTCATGCAAGTATGCCATGCAGAAGTCCTCCACCCCATTCAGCACATGATTTACCATCCTTTGGAAGTTAGCAGGTGCATTCTGTAGTCCAAAAGGCATAACCTTAAACTGGAAGAGGCCCCCTGAGGTAGAAAATGCAGTTTTCTCCTTGGCATGGTCTGTCAGAGCTATTTGCCAACAGCCTGATGTTAGGTCAAATGTACTGAGGTACTTGGCTGAACCAAGTTTATCCACCAGCTCATCTGTCTTAGGTAAAGGATGGGCATCAGTCGTGGTGACTGCATTTAGAGCTCTATAGTCCACACATAATCTCAACTCCTTGGATCCTGCCTTTGGCACTAGCACAACTGGACTAGCCCAATGGCTCTATTACGCAGAGATCAAGCATCTTCTTGACCGCTTCCTTTATGGGCGTTCTTACATGGTCTGACATTCTGTAACCCCTGCTTTTGACAGGGAGACAGTCACCAGTGAGTATATCATGCTGGCCCCAAGGGGTCAAGCCTGGTGTCAGTGAAAACAGAGAGGCAAACTGATTTAACAGAACTTTGCACTCCTCCTGTTGTTGCAGAGTCAGATCAGAAGATTAACTCCTATTTTTCCATCTAAAGGCTGTCCCCTGAGATGGTCAGGTAGAGGTTCACTCTCCTCCTCCTCTTGATCAGATGCTAAGAGCAAAGCTCCCAGTGTGGTCTGGACACATATGCCTTTAAGCAGTTAGTGTGAAAGACCATAGGGGTCACCTTGGGGTTGCCCAAGTCCACTAAGTAATGGACCTCTCCAAGTTTTCCCACAACCTTGAAGGGGCCAATCCATTTGTCCTATAGGATCCTCTGCCTTGTAGGTACGATACCTAGAGCTAGCTGGTCTTGAGTAAACTCAACCATGTTGGCCTTCTGGTCATGCCAATGTTTAACCAGAGCCTGACCTGCTTTCAAGTTATAAGAAGCCTCTGCCATCATTTGTGTCATTCTCCTTCGGAGACCTAACACATAGTCAGTGACTCTCACTCGTTTGAGGGAAGGAGCACTCTCCAACCCTTCCTTGTTTAGGGCTGTTAAGCAGAATCATATGCAGTACCCTTTGGGAACACCACACACAATTAAGACTACAAGTGACAGTACAAATTCACCTTTTGTACAAGCCTGTACTAAACAGGAAAGTGGTAGCGATGGCTGAAGAAGCCAGACTTATCTCAAGAGTAAAGTGAGCAGTATCAATAGTTACACAAAGGGCAGCAAATACTATGGTTCAAACAAACACTGACTCAAGGTTTCTGAGTAAAAGAATCTATATTTATTTACACATCATTTGTAAAACAATTCACTAAGAAAAATCACACTCTTAATATACTACACCACACCCAATAGATTCTGGAAAAGTTAAGCTCAAAATGAAGTGTGAGCAAAATGGCACTCCAGTAATTTAAAAGGGAGGGAAAGACAAAGTTATTCACAATTAAGCAGCACCAACAAGTAAGTAAGCAGGGCAATCTAGAAAAGGCAACTACGGTGAGGAAATCAAATGAAGGGGCCGGAGCTAAAGTCAATGGAGCAGAGTCTTTGCAGAGGATCACACAGTTCAGAGTAGTTTGCGGTTAAGTCTTTGCCAAGAGTTTGAAACGAAGTTGGTTGGAAGAAAAGTTACTTTAAAGAATAGAGAAGGACAAGCCCTCGGATTGGCCAAAGATTTCAAACACTTTCACCGCGGTCGGACGGAACGAACAACCGGGTTAGCACAGTACCTTTAGAGCAGAAGAATGCTGTAGCTGAGGCAGAATTTCCAGGCAGATCCTACAGGCTCACGATTCCTGAAGCGACTGTCGGACTGACACGAAGTAGGAAGATTGGCGGGTCCTGCAGTGCCCAAGGAAGAAACCAGCAGCGGAGCAAAGCGACGAATGAAAGGTGCGCTCCTTAAAACCCAAGCAGAGTCCGATCCTCCTGGCTATTCCTTTTCACTGTAGCTGTGCACAGCAAATTCGACCAGAGGAGGGAGGCCTGGCTTGCAGTTTGGGAAACAGGTTTGTCCCACCAGCTCAAGGGGAGAAGATTCCTTGCAGATCTTCCCTGTCGTCGAAGTTTGAAACTTCGGACCCGCAGCAGGGCTTCACCGGGAGGTTCAGTCGTGGTAGAGGTCCTCTTCTGTCAGCTTCTCTTCGGTTCTCTCGATCCAGTGGCGACTCTGCCTTCCTAGTCCCAGAGACCTGCTTTTTATGCAGTTTTCCCCCATTCACACAGCCTGGCTGTCAATCACACAGCAGGATGGCTGTCCTGGCGGGACTGTCACCACAGCCAATCATACAGAGTGTGACATGGGTCTCCAAGGAGACCCTGTGCAGGGAGTCTCAAACTCCTCCCTCATATCCTGTCCCCCTTAGACATTTAGGCGCCTAAGGAGGGCTTCTGAGCAGAAGCCCACCAAAGGACGGCGAACAAAGGAACCAAACCTGGTTTGGCACGCAGAGTAAAACACGAGAAAGACCTTTACTTTTGTAAACCCAGCCGGAACCGAAATAAAATAACAGGGGTAGAGCGGGTTTAGAATTCGAGGCTACTAACTTAGCCTAAAACAGTACCAGGGCTATTTTCATAGCACGCAGTAGGGAAAAAATGACAGATACCACTGCCACCAGCCAAATATTAAAGAAAGGGGAACAAAATAATGTTCCATGAGAGACAGACAAAAAGGGATAACTATTAACCCTTTCCAGTACTCTATGGAAGATAGTTTGCACTGGGTCTGTGAATTTAAAAATACTAATAAAGGCACCCTGTTTCACATGGTATGGACCAGCCCAAAAGCAGAGGGGTATTGGAAAGAGGTGGTGGACCACATCAAAACAATAACCGGTCTCACACTCCCGTGGGATCCTGGAACAATACTCCTGGGGGAAACCGGGGGAGGAGAATTCCCATTGTCAGCACACATGGTGCGCCTATGCACACACCTCCTCCTGGCAGCAAAGATTGCTATGGCCCGGCTATGGAATAATGCAGAGGGTCCCTCTACACCGCTCTGGTGGTCTAAATGTCGGGAAATCATAGTGGCGGAAAAGATTACAGCGATTCGCTCGGGGAATCTGACCTCATTCCTAAACACGTGGGAACCACTTATGGACTACTCAGAAAGATACCCAGCTCTCACCAGAAGACCCCCGGTAACACGCTGGCTGCAAAGCGATCCATACTATAACACAGATGGAGGAGGTGAGATGTAGTGGTAACCAAAAACAATATACAGAGACATGGCGAAGTGGAGCAATCCCCCTCACCCCCTAACATCGCCTATCCTGTAGTGGACTGTGACCACGGGTTGAGGACCCAGCTTAATAACTAATTGCTTAACTAAATGCCATGTTGATGTCTGTGTACATGTAAGCCTTTGTTGAAATGCTTAACGGGCAAGTACCGTGTAAAGTACCGCTTTGCCGTGGCATTCTGACCACGAAGAGCCTGTTTGAACTCTGTTTTCGGGTGGATGCTGTGAAGCTGTGAGGGAAAAGTGACTGATTGGACTGTTAGTCCCACCCCTGAGTCGCAGGGATTGGATCCTGCATCTTTGTTGTACTTCCCTATAAATTTGCGTATGCACACGCACAGCGCCCACGCACACGGGCAAGTACCGTGTAAAGTACTGCTTTGTCACTTCACCGAGGCTGCAAGGTTAAGAGCTTTTTGGGCTTTTTCTTGTCTTTACTGCAAGTTGCTTTGTGAAGGAAACATACAGGCAGTTTTGGAACAGAGACTTGTCCAGGGTGAGTGAGCGAAAAGACTAGTATTAAATAATAATACAAACACTTAAGACCGGCATGCCTTGGTGTAAAGCGCTCTATAAATAAATAAATCAATCAATCAATCAAGTCCATTGTGTAAGGGGAAGAAGCCGGGTCCAAATAAACGCAGGCTCTTTTCCCTAGCATGCTCCACGCCTAGACGAGGCGATGGTATACTGGGGCATTAGAAAATGGAGACATCCGACAATTTTGTAGTGGCTCATTGTCAGCGTTCAGAGCTAAATCTATAACCTTAACTGAGGATATGTCGGCAGGGGAGATTGTAAGAAAAGAAATTCTAGCCCCTATACAAAGTGGCCCCTCATTGATAACAAGGCAGGTGGTATTGATAAACCTGTTGAGGAGTGGGGTAGAAGAAAATCAGGGGAGGGTCCCCCTATGGATCTAACAATTCTTGAGGCAATGCTAGCCTCGGGTGTTGTAAGTAATCTGCCGGATACCCCAGAGTACATGTCTGGATGTCGTAGTCATTGACCTAGAAGCCAATGACTCTGAGTTTTCAAATAATTTGCTATCAGAGAATTTTTCAGGTTCTCCAGTGATGTTCTCGGAAAGTATCCTGAGTATAAGAGAGAGCTCCGACCATGATGATGTTTAATCACCAATTAAACTCATGGTTTGCAATCATGGTACTAACACGTCATTTACTGTACATAACCATGATAAGTTGTTGAGTAGTACTTTACAAACAATGAATATGTCAATACAATTACTCTTAAAGATGTTAGAAATATGTCAACATAAATTGAGTACCCAGGAAGTGAGTTTGCAAAAGATCTTGTTATGGCAAGCATTGAGGCCGCTTTCGGTGGGACGTATGTCTGCGGAAAAGTGCCTAATTGAACCTGCTAAAAGTAATACATCTGTAGAAAAAATACATGTTGAACACAGAACTACTTCTAGTCCGCCTGCTATAAAAGGTAGTCGAACAAAAGTACTGAAAGAAATAAGACCTGTTGTACCATGTATCAAAGAAATAATATATGCAGAGGCTGTAATTGGAGAAACTGAGATAGAGCCTGAAAATACTACATTGAAAGGACCTATTCATAATCATTGTAAGAGGAAGTCCCAGGGTAAAATAGTTAAAAAATTTACACCTGGAATGATAGTAGAGAAAAAAGAGAAAGTAATTAAGGGAAAACTTCCAAAAAATCAACAAATCCCAAAAAACATGGGTAAAGCACCGGTGAAACAATTCTTGAAAGCAATTACTTTGCCAAAACGGATTACGATACTAGCATCTCAGGGGATTAAACAAAAATATTTACCCTATGCATTAGCTCGTAGTGTTCAAACCTCTAAGGCTCAACTAGGCCAAGTGACTGAGTATGCCCCATTAGATGAGTTAGTAGAGGTACTAAGTATTAAGAATTTAGAGGGGGAAAGAATACCAACTAAAAAAATAGAAAGAACTCAGGAAGCCCAAAAACAAAAAAATCATGATAAAGAGGTAGAGGAAGAGGGAGGGAGTACTCAGAGAGCGGAAATCAGGAAAGCAGTTGATGCTTATATGACTGGTATTATACCCCATAGGTTGACTCCGCATGCATCGATGGCTTTGAATTCTAAGGAAACTATTACCAGCCACAGTGTAATATAAGAAAGATAGAAAATACTGAGAAGAAACCAAAGCCCCTAAGTAATAGAGATGAAGGGAGAGAAAGTATGACAAACACTGTGGACGAATCATTAAAGAAACTTAGATTATTGATCCCACCAGTCCCCATTGAACCAACTCAAGAGCTGGAGAAATTTAAGAAAATTGGATAGGGTGGGGATCAGATGCACATTTCAAATTCCATCTTATCATTAATAGAGGGGGCGGTAAGCAAAGCGCTGGCGCAAAACTCTCAACTGAAACAAGCGGTCCCGTGATGAAAAATCAAGAGAAGGAGCTAGGAAAGGGAAAAATACCTGTAAGGCCAGTACCCGCGACGTATTCCTTGGTTTTAGCATGTAGGCCCTCCTTGGCCACCCAATACGATCTGAATAGAAGAGCGGTGATAGCAATATTCTCAGAGATTCCATTACTACAGGATATTGTGTCGAGTGACTTGGCCCAAGTGGAATTTACGATCAAGGGTTCTTTAAACTCAGTAAGTCTTTGGATAACCTCTAGGGTAGGGCAGAACCTAATATGGCAGGCTAAAGAGAATCTGTCAAGATTGGGGTTTGCCCTGATGATTGAGTCTAAACCTAGCCCTGTGAATCCTGTCAACCCCTCGCAAACTGAGGAAAGGAATACTCTGCCCAAAAGGTTAGGAGAGACTAACATCATAAAAGAATATCAGCAGACTAAAACTCTTAGCACCTGCAGATGTGTACAGAATCAGAATTAACTAACTAGTGAGGGGCAGGAGTGTCGTATTTCACTCCTAAACTGGAATACAAGGGGCTTCAAACATCTTATAAACAATGATGAAAGTCAGTCAAGTAATTGGGACATCATTCTGCTGCAAGAGACCTGGTTGTCGGCCCCGCCGATCTGGGAAGATCATGAAATTCATTTAAATGCTGCATACAAACCACAGGTTGGTCGCCCTAGTTCAGGGCTTTTGACGGCGGTAAAAATGGGGAGAGGGTTGTCCTCCCAGGTATGGGCCACCCCAAACAAATATAAGCTTTTGGCTAAAGTGATGTCAGCAAATTAAAGGTTCGCGATTGTGAATATTTACTGGAACCCGATTGCCATGTCAGATGATAAGTTCTTTAAGGATCTAAATGACATCTTGGATCTAGTAATTGAAGACCCAAAGGTGACCGCGCTAGTAATAGCGGGGGATTTAAATCTAAATTGCCTGGGGAAAAGTGATAATAGAAACAAAATGAGACTTATAAGATGGAACTCCATAATTAAAGAAAGAGGTCTGAGTATGCTTAATGGGGCTTTCGCATCTGATATTCCACCAGTAGAGACATGGCAAAAAGCCGAAAGTAAATCAATAATTGACTATATATATGTAAGTCCAACAATATGGTCAGTGATGCTGAATTTTTCTGTTATTAAAACAAAGGCAAGTGGCCACAATATGTTAGTGGCTGAATGGGGAGCAAGAATGGGGCCTGATGGTAGTAAAGAGAAATGTTTATCAAACTCCTGTGTGGCAAATGCCTGAGGTACGCGGCTCTGATGGTTGGAAAAGGACGTAGTCCAATTTAATAGACTGCTATCCTTGAATAAACTCGAAAATGTTGATAAGTGTGAGTAGAGATGCCACATATACTCTGGTGTAATTCAAGTCTTCTTCATCAAAGTGTCAAGGGGAAACCCTGTCAGAAACATCTTCATTCTTATGATGAAGTGGTGAGAGATAAGAAAGTTCAACTGCGGGCAGACCTGAGACACTTGAGAAATGAAACCTTGGCTTTAAAAACGCACTTAAGCAAGAGTTTAAGAACTAAATATAGAAATTGGATAAAGAGACATCGTGCAGAAATGTAGCAGCAAGATGGCTCAAATATGCTAAAAATATTAGCAAGCAAAAACATATTAAAAATGTGGACTGTGATTTATCATTCAGTAGCTGCTCCACAAGTAGTGATGCAATCTCCAGCAGTTGACACGCATGTCTGGGTTATGCATTTTGAACAACTATATGCTCCAGTAAAGAATATGGAGAACAGGGTCCTATCAACCACCTTTCATCTAGAGTTTGAACAAAAGGATATATTGGAACTAATTCGAACTGCGAGCAATTCAACAGTAAATATACTACAATCCTTACCCAAGAGCTGGACCCAAGCAATTACGGTCCCAATATATAAAAAAGGAGATAGGAAAGCCCCAGGCAGTTATAGACCTATCTCGTTGCTGGATGTACCGGGTACATTATTCTGTAGGTTGATTCTGAACCAATTACATGGATGGGTAAAAAGTAAAAATGTAATGGACCCTCTACAAGCAGGGTAAAGGGTAAAGGGTTTAGGGACTATACCCCGAATATTATAACCCTGAACATGATCCAAGCCCAACAAGAAGAGCAAAGGCAGCCCCTGTATGTGGGGTTTATCAATTTTAGAGCAGCTTTTGACTCTGTCGATAGGACCTTACTCTTTAAGAAATTCAAGCAATATGAGTGTCCAGGATCACTTCTATCGCTAATAGTTTTGTTCCATACAAATCCATCAATGCAAGTGCATATGACAATGGATGGGAAGCTCTCGCCCCTGAGCCAGACGTATCGTGGGCTAAAACAGGATTGCGCTTTAGCAGCCTTTTTGTTCAACCTTTTTATATTAGACATAGGTGATATTTTTGAAGATTGTAAGGGGGATCATCCACCGACCGTTGGCAATCAGAATATACCGTACCTGCTGTATGCAGATGACCTTGTGGTGTTATCTAAAACACCACACGGCCTTCAAAGAATGCTTGCAAAATTGGGGGAGTATGCAGAAAAAAATAATCTGGAAATCTTCTATTGGAAGCAGGTACTGCGCCTCCCAACTAGTGTACCTATTACCATTCTACGTCATGAGCTTGGTCTCACATCCATGTATTCACATGTACTATGGAAGCAGTCTGCATTCCTACACAAATGTCTTCTGGGTCTGAAAAGTAACACCATATTAGAGGTAATATCCTACCAGCTGATTAAACCCAGAGGTTCTTTTGCAATGGAGTGGAGAAATTATGTATTGGACAAATTAGCAGACGCAGATGTTACTGTAGAAATGTTGATATTAAACCCGGACAAAGCTAAGACCAAAATGTATAGCCTAGATTGGTTGAACAACTTGGAGAAGTGTGCCCAATATAAAGATTTCAACATATTCCTATTTGGAATGAAAAAGTATGGAGTTATGGCAAGTTATCTGTTGAAAAGTCCGTCACAAAGAGTGCGTTCCAATTACCTAAGGTTTAGATTAAACTTATGGAAAACACATGAGGTATTGTGCAAAAGAAAAATATTGCATTATGGCCAGGGTTTCTGTAGACACTGTAAGATACAGCATCAAAGGGAAACTTTGCAGTACTTATTAATAGACTGTGAAGCTCTAAAACAAGTCCGAGCAAGATGTTTTGATGGAGTGATAATCTTTCAGAGTTACACGACGAGTGATCAGAGGTGGCAAAGTTTGTTTTCAAGTATCCGCTTAGGGTTCAGGTAGCAATTGTCCAATATTTACGGATAGTGATACCAGATAGTAAGTAAAAGGAAATACTTTGGTTCTGTTTTACTAAAATTAGGATTTAAAGGAAATTGTGGTTTTTGTATAATTATGATTTTGTGTAATATGAAACAAAATGAATTTTATATTGAGTTGTGCAATAGGATTAATGAAGAAAACTATGTATTTTAGGAAGTAAGGCAATGTGAGTTTAAGTGGTATGTATGTGAGTTGTGTTAAAGTAAAATTAAGATTTATATATGTAAGATAAAAATTTGAAAAGTTGTTATGGTAACTAAATCAAATTAAAAAAAACTTAATAAAATGTAATGTTGAAAAAAAAGACTAATAAAGTCAATGGCAACTTGACATGTTCAGGGAGATAGTAGTCAGTCCCAGAAAATTGAGTTCAGAGTGGGAAGTCTGAAAAAGACAACCCTGTGTCACTGCACTAAAGGTCACAGTCCATGAACACATCAAAATGTACAACACATAGCCAAAAACACATGTAAGAGTGGGAACAAAAGGCTCAAACTCTTACCAGGTGAAAAAAGAAATCCTAGAAATCCAGCAAAGCTGCTGAGGGGACACAGTAGGTAAGGGAAATTAGCCATTCTGGAGAATTCTCCCTAACAAGGGCCAATGGACCTCTAACCGGATGACCATAGAGGAGCTCAAAGGGGCTGAAACCAACCCCTTCCTGAGGGACTTCTCTATAAGCAAAGAGAAGGCATGGCAGTAGAATGTCCCACTTTCTTCTAAGGGGGTCTTCTATAGATCTTATTATGCTCTTCATAGTTATATTAAACCTCTCTACCAACCCATTGGTTTGGAGATGGTAGGCTGTTGAGAACTTGTAGGTCACTCCACTGTGTTTCCACATGGCTTGCATGTAGTGGGACACATAAAATTGCCCCCCCCGCTCTGTCTGAGATAACCTCCTTAGGAAAACCACCCTTGGTATAAATACCAAGGAGGGCATTAGCCACTGCCTGAGGAATAACAGTTCTCATAGGTATGGCTTCAGGATTCCTGGTAGCATGGTCTACCATAGCCAATATAAATCAGTTGTCTGAAGATGTGGGAGGGTATACGGGACCAACAATGTAAATCCCTACCCTCTCAAAAGGAACTCCCGCCACTGGGAGGGGCACCAAGAGTGCCACGTTCTTGGCTCCAGTCTTGCCAGAGGTCTGACAAGTGTCACAGCTTCTACAGAACCTAAATACATCAGACCCCATCTTGGACAAGTAGAAATATAGAAACATCCTTTCATTGGTCTTCTTAAAACTTAAGTGACCAGCTAAAAGAATCTCATGGGCTAACTGTAGAAACTGGGGTCTCACCTCCTGAGGCACTACAAGTCTGTAGTCCCTTGGGGTAGACTCAATAGGCTCACTTTAAAGGAGGCCATCCTCCCAGTACAGCCTGTGCTTCCCTGGCTCTTGCCCATCTAGCTGGGAAGCTGCTTATTGGTGAAGTCCTTAAAGAGTAGGACACTGTCTTTGACCTCTGCTGAAGTCTGCCCTAGAGGGTCCACCTTCTGCAAGCAAAGTCTACAGCTCAGGATGGTCTTTACATCCAGATCTCCAACATATGGAAGGGCTTCTTCCAGCTCTGTTTCACCAGTAGCTGCTTCACCATTCTCTGGTTGTTCCTCCTACTCAGCCTCAGCTGGTGGAGGGGTCACAGGTGTGAACTTGGACTGTCCTCTCAGGGATGTCCTTGTCCTTTGAACAGGGATGAGACCTTTCTTCTTTCCTGAGACCTTGGGTTTCCCCTTTGTCTCCTTCTTTGTCCCAGAAGTTGAAGGGCTTCCTTCCTGTGGACTCGAAGTTATAGGTTCCTCTGTAACTTCCTTTTGACAGTCACCTGAAACGGCCTCCCCGCCAATCTAGTCTGCTCCTGCTTCCTTTTACTGGGAGGCCTGGGGGTGCTTGATGCAACTCCAAGATTTTTTGAGTCATTCCCCAACAGGACTCTCCCAGGCACCTCACTTTGTACACTGACAGGAATCCTCACAGTTATATTGTTGCACTGGATGAGAGCGGGTAGTCTAGGAATCATCTGGAGTGGGCCTCCAGCAAGCTTAGTGTGAGCCATAGGTGCCTTAGCAACATCCTCTGGCCTGAAAAAAATGTCATCCACTACGGTAATGCTGGGCCTAGTGTTTCTAATGGCAGGGGTCTCCTGACCATTCACAATGTGGGATGTATTTACCCATGCATCCGAGCCCTACCTCAAAACTGTGCAGTACTGACATGGAAAACATCATGATGGCCAGAGCTTCCCAGAAAATGCCCAGGGAAATGCATGAAGAATAGGCTGCCACCCATTTTGCCGATGTTATGGGCACAGAAGGACACTGCCTAAAACCACCATTGGACTACCCACACAGTAGTCTGAAACCATTGGGAATGGCAATGCTGATTGCCAAAAGCAAACCCATAACTGTTGGGAATTAATTTTCTTAAATCCCAAAAAGGGGTGCAGTACCAGTACTCACCACTATCAGAAAGCCGGCGTTTTAAAACAACACCAGATTTTACTTTTTTGTAGAAAACTGAATAAATGAACCCAAAGCAAGCCAAAGAAAGACTTACTGAGAGGTGGATCCAATGTAAAGTTATATTCTGAAGTGACTTGAAGGTTTATAACAAGACTGGCTGAGCTGTGGATTTCAGCAGTTTAAGTAAATTTGGACTGAAAGACACTAAAAAATCTAAATGTTTAAAAGAAATGAGTGACCTACTTTTGAGTGTCACATAGGCTGCAATTGTTTAAATGTCATAGTTTTAAACTTAGAATCAGCATTCTAGCTTCATATGTAAAAATGTTTAGTTTTATTTGAATGCAGAAAACTGGGGTACAGAAATGACATGTAGCTAAAAACTGGCTTAAAGAGATTCCAATTTTGCCTGGCAACTACCCCCCATCAGGAGTGAAACTTGAGTCACAGCTGTGTTCCCAGGCCTATCTGCCTTTTGCTGGCCACACTAAGGATATGCCATCTCTCTGATAATTGAATTAAGGGGAGCCCCCACAGAATACAGGAGCTCTGAACAATGCAACCCCCTTCACCCAGGCAGATGGTTTATTGCAGAAGTCGTAAATGGAGCTTCCTCCTGGAAGGACAGGGGAGGGGCACTGCCTTTGAGAGCATGCTGGCTTGGCAGAACTGGAAAAACCAGAAATTCAACCTTGTGCTGGGGGGAAACCACACCCCTTTGGGGCCAGAACAGAATTCCAAAAAGATGAATAACTCATAGTACGGACTTGTGAAAATTATTTAAATGACACCATAATTCTTGTGATTTTTCTGCCCACATTTTAAGACGTGTTAGGACCCGGTGGTATGTTCAGGGGGGTTTTAGCGGAAAAGAGGATATTACTCAAAATGTGTGCATGTGAAAAATCTGACACTTCATCAACTAATGTCCATACTCCTTGCGCACATGTGTGTAAATTTGGGTTAATGTCCGAAATTGCAAAATCAGTTAAAAAGTGCAAATATTGCCATTTCTGAATGCAAGCTCCCAGGAAGAGCAGATTTGGACAAGGGTATACCTCCTGTAATGCATGATGGGTACATGTAATTTTAAACAAATGTGTACCTGTGCAAATATGTCTTTTTTTATCAAATATAGATTATGTGCAATTTGACAGGGGAGTGTCCTCTCTGCAAGCCATAAAATGACATCGCTCTGACTCACAGTTCCTTCCCCAATCATGGGAGAGGGGAGAATTGGGCCAATGGCAAGTGTAGAGGGGTAGAGCCTAGTGATGCTGCACACACACCCATTTTCAAAACACATAAAAGCAGACAGACAGGACAGATAGGGACCTTCAAATCCATTTGCAGCTGGAAGCTCTGCCGGAAAATCCATACTTTACCTCCATCAACCTCCAGAGAGCTAACATAGAGACTTCAATCTATCCACCTTCAGAGACCCAGACCAGACCAGCAGAGTAGAGCTGACCTGTTAGCAGAACCAGAGAGAGCTGACCCAGATCACTGTGAAGTGCAGAGACCAGAGTCCAGTCTAAAACCTGACCATATCCGTGGCGAGGCCCATTCTAATTCAAGAATATAGTGTGAGTACCTAGCAAACTGTGTAGAACCAATCTCTTAGTTAAAATAATATAATTCAATCTATTTTAATCTAAGTAGAACTGCCTCCTAACTGTCACCTGTCATTTTCATGTTGCAAGCTGCACTTGTCTTTTTGAACTTTAAAATTTCAAATCAGAAAAACGACCTTTATTTAATCGCTCATATCTCCGTAACCGTTTGTGCTAGAGACTTGCAGTAACTTTCATCTGGAAGCTGAGATCCTATGCTTTCATAGGACCCCAAAACGATATTGCTAGCCCTTGTAGTTCCTCTGTAATCGCGCCCGGCGCATTCGCAAATTTTGCCACGATTTGCAAGTTTCTCCACGTGTAAAAATCTGCTGCTGCTTGCCTTCCGTTAAAGAAAAGTTTGTTTAACCTGCTAATCATCCCTGAATCATTGCTAGTGTGAGCCTGGACTAATATTAACTAGATACCACTCACCCTGAACCTCTAGGGGGAATTAAAAGCATTTCAGCATATTCCTCACTTCATTGCCAGCACATATAAAAGCATTTTGGGCCTGTGTTTCCAACTTCTGTAGTCTAAGCTTGCTGGGGTGAACTGAATTACATTTGATTGCATTTCTGAGAACTGTGTGCTTTCCTTCCATTTCCTTGCATTGCATAAAGGGGGGAGGGGATTGCCAGAGAAAAGTGATTACATTGTTTTGTTGAACGCATATTGAGTATTTTCTGTACTGCATTTTCATTCCACCTTGCATCCATTTGAAACCATAAAGTATTGTTGTTATCTTATCCATCCTATAACCACTCATCATTGATTATAAAGAAGTGTGCTAGTGCCAGACTATCCATTATTGATTACATATCAGATTAAGTGTGATATCCAATTATTAATTTATTATAAAGTGTGATATATATCTATATTGTTTAAATTCTCAAATAAACCTTTTAACTTGCAAAACAGAACTACTTCTTGGCTCAGTGGGGTCAGGGGGATTCCAATAGAGGGGTGTTATATAGGGGTAGTCATCCAGAACGCATGAACTGGACATAAAGATATATCAATAAGGGTTTCCATTCAGTATCCCAGACTAGGCATTGACTTAGCTGTAGTGTTGAATTGAATCCTCTTACAAATTGGGGGCTCGTCCGGGATTTGGAGAATTTCTATCACTTGTGCAGATTAATACAGCGTGCCAGCTGACCAGATACACATATCCGGTCGGATCACACGCTGTGTTACGCTGTAAAGCACTCCTCAAAGGAACGCTCTAAGAAAAAGGTCTGTTTTGCAAAAATAAAATACTAATTTCTGTAAGTCAGGACAGAGACCAATCTCTAGAATGACGACCTTAGTAGACATGAAAATAGCCAGAGAGCACTTCTTACATAAGTTATTTGTGAGAGGTGAGTGGACTCACCAGGACCAGATGGTCTGGTTGCAGGCCATCACGCAACAGGTCACTAAAACAGGGTCAGATATATGGGGAGATCAGGGTCCCCTACATGTGGCCCTGAGTGAACTATACATGGCTCCTAAAGCTAAGGATGAACAAGACAAGATGGTTAGGATAGCCGCATACCTGTACCTATATATGGGAGACATGCAGGATAAATGTACTGAAAGCCAAGATCTGGCGAATAAGCGACAGATGGCGTTAGAGAAGGTCCAATCTGACCTGGTCTTTTCTGAGCAGAGGCTGCAGGGGAGCCAGGAGTCAGAAAATGAGAGTAGACAGCACATCATTAAAATAAAGAGGGATATGGACATCCTGCAACAGGAAAAGGCTGACCAGGATACCAGATTTCTGGCCTTGCAGAAGGAGTACCAAGAAGGTTTGGACTCCCTACTGCAGAGCCAGAAAAAGCTGGAGCAACAATTAGACTTTAACAGGGCATGCACGGAGCAGGTAGCCACCCTGCAAAGTCATCTAGATAGAGTGAAGGCAGAGAGCAACAAGCTGATTTTGAAAGACCTGGATACCCAGGCAGAGTTTGATGAAGAACGCCAGAAAGCTGGTGCCTTTCAAAGGCAGAGGGACGACCTGGCGGCACAAATGCAGGCTCTTAGCCAGGAAAGAGACACCTTAGGCCAGGAAGTCTGCCATTTAAAAAGAAAAACAGAAGAAAATCACCTGGCCCACCAGGGACTGGGTGACCTCCAAAAAGAACACCAGGACTTGCTAGAGCACACCAGGAGGGTGGAGGAGGCTCTGGCAAGACAGGAGCAGGCCAATAGGGACACAGCTCAGGAGGTAACCCTCCTGCAGCAAAGACTGGCCCAGTGCTCCAGGACCAATCAGGAAACACAGAGAGAGAATGAGGCTCTCTGCCAGCACAATGATAGGCTCCAACAACAGGTAGCGATGCAGGAGAGACTGATAGAGTCTAGTAAGGCCTTAACTGAGGAACTGAAGGTGCAGGCTCTTGCATTGCAACAGGGAGCAGGGGCGGATAGAGACCAAGTTCGCTGGGAAAGGGAAACTCCTGAGCATAACCTCAGGAGCCCTAGTACCAGAGGCCTTTATCTCTCTCAGTCCCTGGACTCTGCCACCCCCATGTCCCCTGGCGCACATGAGCACAGGGACACAGGGATGGCAGATTACTATCCAGCCAGAAGCATGGGGCTCATAGGCCAGTACCACCCAGGAATGGAGGGGCGGGCATCCGGGTATGGGCACCCAAGCACAGTGCAATTTAGTGGGGAACCCCAGGAGAGTAGGCCCATTAAGGGCATCCTGAAAACCTCTGCCCAGTTAGGTCAGTGGGGGGGGTACCCATCAAATCCTGGCAGCAAGGAGGGATCTGAAGACTCCTCTGAGCGGTACAGGACACAAGAGACCAGGTCCCCACATTCTGCCAGCCATTCCCAGGCTCGCAGAATCCGGGAAAACCTGGAAGAACAGACGGGAACCTCTGGGAGCAGTGCCTCTGAGTCTGAAGATGAATGGACCAGAGTTACCCGGACCAAAAGGGCCAATAAGACAAAAAGGGCCTTGCTTAAGGACCCCTTAAAGCAGATTAAGGCAATCAGGAGCGTCATCACGCCGTATCATAAGAATGCCAAGTATTCTGTTTGGGAGCACTTAGAGTTGTTTGAGCAAATGATGGAGACTTTCCATTGGAAGGACAGCCAAAGCTGTATCCAATATGTAAAGTGGACATTCTCCCCAGAGTACTCCAGTTTCTTTGCAGGGCTGGAGGACCAAAATCATTCCAGGTGGTCCACCTATAGGGCGGCCATATTAAAACATTTTTCTGTTCACAGAAATCCCCAAGAGGCTCGCAAGGCAGCCTACAATTTACAATGTGGGGAGGATCAGGCCCCACAAGAATTTGTGCAGGAGTTGAAGCGTGCTTTTGCACAGACCACAAGAAGGGTACGCACGGATAGCAGAGAATTTATTAATACGTTTTTCCATGCCTTGCCCAAATACATAATGACCCAGCTCGTGAGGGATTTTCACGAGAAAAGATCTTTAGACTGGGTCATTGAACAGGCGACCCGGATCTATGAGGTGCAGAAGCCAATAGAAAATAAAAATAATGCGCCCAAAAACCCCAAAGCCAACAACACCCCTGCTGCTGCCAAGGTGGCAGAGGTAAAGGTCACCCCCGTTTTAGAGTTGGAGATGGGGGGGCCTAAAAACCTACCTGCACCTAATAATGCTAGGCCCAGAAGGTCCTCGGGCCAGTCACAGACAGGGGGCCAGGGAGGCAGCCCCACAAATGGGGTCCCTCGCTCTCCTGATTATGTAAGCCCCCGGTACAAGGGAAACAGACCCATCCTGGGTTATGTGTGGACTCCTCCAGCCCAAGGGGGGGGATCCAGCCAAGCACCTAACCCAGAGAACTTCCCTCCCAACTTCTCACAGGAGGGCAGAAACTCACCAAACCCTGGGCAGAACTTCTTCCCCAGGAATCCACCCAACTTCCAGCCCCAAAATCATCCATCCTTCTTTCCCCAATTCCCTGAGCCCAGACAACCGAATCCGGGAGAGGGGAGGCCAAGGGTGGAGGGGTATCCAATTCTTCCCAACCAGGGGTACTACCAAAGAAGGGATAGCTACCCTTCCCGGGATCAGCCCAGGGGAGAAAACAGGGCCCCGTATCAGCCTGAGCGGGTTTCCCAGTTAGAGCGCCAGGTCCAAAATATGGCGCGGGATCTGGGTCACATACTGAGGGCTCAGCAGAACCCTCAGATCGGCATGCCGGCGCAGAACGCACCCAACTCTGGACCTGGTGCTCCAGAACAATGACGGGGGCAGCACCCCGATAACTCACCGGTTCCCAGGGAGGAGGCACAAAGGGAAGGGGGGTGTAAAGCCTTGGAGGAAGCTTCCTTCCTCACTTGTAAACAGCCCCTGGAAACCCAGGAACTGGAAACAAAATCTCTTGCCCCTGAAAGTCTGCCTCCTAAGGAGCAGAGGGGGGGTAGGAGAAACAAAAGACCCAAACAGACACAGTTTGAGGAGGAGGTACAGATCTTCCAATTTGAGGGAGAGGGATCCTCAGAGGATCCTGGGAAAAGGATCTTCTCCTTCAGAGAGGGGGGAACTCCTCCCAAAGAAAAATGGGTCCCTAGGGATGCAAATCCAGACTGGGGAGATGTGGAGACTGAGCTACCGCCGCCCACCATCTCATCCCAGAACCAACAGCAAGAAAATCCCCTGGTTCAAACCCATCCTGGTGACTGCCTCCAAAAAGGGGGGGCGGCCCAGAACCGGAGCCAGGGGAACCCACAATGGCTCTAATCTCCAGTTGCCAACTTTTTCTTTCAGATTCCCAAGGCTCTCCACAGAATTCTGCCCAAATCTCTTCGCTAGCGATGTCCAAAACCAGAAAGTTAGCCCACCAGTTGTCCAAAAATGTGCATTATCTGTGCCCCCTTGAGGAGAAGGAGGGAAGATACTATGCCCCGGTACAAGTACAGGGGCAGGGTACAATTTTGGCACTGGTGGACACGGGATCTCAAGCTACCCTTCTGTCCAGAAGGGCCTTTGACGAACTGAATGCAGGAAGGGGAGAGAATTACCAAATTCCTCTCACCTCACTTCCTGGACAACTGCAGAACTTTGACGGGAAGGAAATTCCCGTCGAGGGGACGGCAGACTTGGACATTAAAATTGGGCGACACAAGTTGAAACACCCAGTCATAGTTGTGACTCCAGAGGGCACCCCTTGTTTACTAGGGAATGACCTCCTGAGAAGGTTGTCACCCCTAATAGATTGCGTAAACAAGGTCCTCTGGACCCAGACTAGCCGACCAATAAAATTAAAACAGAGTGTCAACCATGTTAGTTTAAACGGCACCTGCCACATGGTTGAACAAAAATCTGACCAAGTAGAATTTCACTTCCAGAACAACCAAATTCCAGACGTGACAGTAATAGCAGTAGGACAACAGACTGGTGATGGAGGGTCCTCTCTATTTCTGAAAATCAACCTTCCTTCCGGTCTAAAGTGGTACTCCACGCTGGAAGGAAACACTCTGAGATTCTATACTAATCCACAATCAGAAACCCCCACTCCTATAGTTCAGAAAGATGTGAAATCAGCTCAGAGCCTGGCTGATATTCAGCAAATTGGAGAGCAGTTGTTCATCCCTGTCCAATTAAATGATGGGAAGGACTCTGTTCTCGCTCGAGTGTGTGTGAAAAACGGTAAGAGCTTCATCAGCGAAGCCATGTTCCGCCAACTCCCAAAAGATCCATTCCCACATTCAAACTGATAGACAAATGGGAAATGGACCTGGAAGCACCCAATTCCAAACATCTCCTGCCAAGCAGGTGTATGCTCAAAATCTCCATTGGCAACAAGAGCATAGTCCATAATTGTTGGGTCGTGCGAGACGTCACTGCCGCCTTTTACTTAGGCAGTGACATTCTCAATCGCTTTGCCATTAGTTTGGACCTAATAAACTTCAAAGCTTGGTCTCGATTAGCGGATAATCCCATGGGCTTTGATGATCCAGAAAAAGCATTTAGGTCAGCTCAATTGCTACCTTATGCAGTTGAAATTCAGATCAAAGAGGAAGTCACCATCCCAGAAAGGACCCGACAATTCTCCCTGGAAGTGTAAGCTAAAAGAGGACAACATTTGAAAAACCCTGATGCTTACATACATCTAAATGCCTCTCTCCAACTGCAAGGGTTAGGGGTAAACCCAACTCCATTAGTCAACATAGAACATGACACCATTCTAATAGAGGTGGATAACAGCGACTTAAAGAGTATTACTCTAGCCGCAGGCACCATTATTGGAATGGCGGTTGATGACCGACATTTTTCCATAGATTTAGGTAATGAACTGTTAGGGCCAATCCCCAAGGACTGCGTTGACAGTGACAGTGATGACAATACAACACCAGACAGGATTTTTACCCGGCACGGGGGGAACTTCCTGGTGTACACTTCCTGCCCCTATGGTAAGGAAGATGTGACTTGTGACTTCAGGAGGGATGAGGTGATTTTCCAGGTCCATGAGGGCTGCCTTTCCCACCTGAAGCCTCCGGTCCAAATCAGCACTCTGACCAGGGACTTCTCCACCCAGCTGGAGGAGGCCGCTGAAATAGCCAAACCAGAAGCCTTTCCAGGCTTCAGGCAGATGGTGGAAGAAAGAGTCAACCTAGCTGACGCCTGTGTGACTCTGGAACAGAAGCAAAAGTTGAAACAAGTTTTCTTGGATTTCCAAGATCTCTTTGCGGTAGACTCATATGACTGTGGTCGCACTGACATCCACACAACAACAATCCCCACGGACCCTGGCATGACTCCTGTGTTTGTGAAGCAATATCGCTTGCCTCTCGCATCAATGGAGTCCCTTACTGAAATAATTAAGAACCTTGAGTCCAGGGGAATAATCCGTCCAGTCCACAGCACCTTCAATAATCCGGTGCTGGGAATATTGAAGCCAAACGGCCAGTGGAGACTCTGTGCCGACCTCAGGGAGCTCAACAAACGGGTCCATACTTCCCGATGGCCTCTTCCCTACATTGACCAAGGGCTGGCCCAGATTCAGGGGTTACAGGTATTCACTGCAATAGACCTGACCAATGGATACTGGACCGTGCCTGTCAGCAGGGAGGACCAATACAAACTGGCTTTTACCTTTGGGGGCCAGCAGTACACATGGATGGGGACTCCCTTCGGATACCTTAACTCCGGTAATGAGTTCAATATTTTCCTACATAAGGCCATGCCCGACCTGGGTGCGAGGGTTAACCTGGCTTATGTAGATGATGTCCTCATCAAAAGTTCATCTGTGGAGGAACACATAGCGGAGATCCGTTATGTTCTGACGCAGTTGAGGGCCGCCGGAGCAAAACTTTCCTTTCAGAAAGCACAGTGGTGTAGAACCCGTGTTAATTTCTTGGGGCATGAGATTACTCCTCAGGGTCTCTGTCCCCAGGAAAAGAAAGTGGAAGCACTTCAGAAACTGAAAGACCCCACAACTCTGCGGGAACTAAGGAGCCTCCTTGGACTGACTAATTACAGCAGAAAGTTCATTGAGGGCTACGCAGAGATCACCAGACCCCTGATTCATCTCCTGAAGGGGGGGGTCAAGTGGGAATGGGGTCCAGAACAAGCCGAGGCAGTAAAACAACTCAAGACAAGCGCCTTGCCTAGCTTACCCTGTCAGAAACAAGGAGTTCTTCCTGGAGACAGGGTTCTCTAATACGTGCTTGACGGCAGTATTATACCAAAAGCATGACAAGGTCAATAAAGTAATCTCCTATGCGAGCAAAACTTTATCCTCTGTGGAGGAAAAATTCAACGATTGTGAGAAGGCACTCCTGGCAATGGTGTGGGCATTGAAGAATTACCGCCCGTTTATCCAGGGGGAACACATCATAGTGGAGACTCCACACCAGCCTCTGCAGTATCTCCAAAGTGACAGAATCCGGGCCGGAAATGTGAGTAATTCCCGAATTACTTCCTGGATTCTATCAATGCAAGGCTTTCCTGTGGAGGTCAGATATGGCCAAAACAAGAAGAGTCCCCTCGCGCAAGGTCTGGCTGACTTGCATGATTGTGCCAGAGAAAACTGTCTCGAGGACGAAAGTCTAAAAATCAAGGACAACATGGAGGCGTACCTTAATTCCCCACACAAAGTCTTTGAAGAGGACAAGTGTGAGGGAATGCCCACTGTCTATGTGGATGGATGCTCGTACCATGTTGACAACAACGGGGAGAAAGAACTGGTGGCCGGCGTAGGGAATGCATGGGTGAATGAGTCCCCAGAACCCTCCGCTGGATACAAAATTGGTCCCGAAGTAGTCAGGTGGCAGAATTGATGGCTGTGCATCAGGCCATCCTCACTGCTGTCCAACATCAACTCAGCGAACTGGTCATAATCACAGATTTGGATTATGTACGGAACGGGTTCGTGGAGCACCTGGTTAATTGGAAAACCAGAGGCATGTTATGTGCTAACAACAAACCCTTGAAACATGGGAAGTTGATCCAAAACATTGATGATCTGGTCACATCGAATGGGATGACCATCTATTGGAAAAAGATCAAGGGTCATTCCAAAGTAGAGGGACCAGACAAAACTGGAAATGACTTAGCTGATCAGTTGGCCAAAACCGGGGCCATCCAAGGGGATCTAATTGAGATTGAGTCCCTGTTCGGGGAAATCCAGGTCACTGCTATCACTAGGTCCCAGACAAATGCTCACAACGACCTTTTAATTGCCCAATGGAGTAAGGAGACCCCTGATGCTGATTTGATTACCGCTCAGAAGGGGGATCCAATTATTGGTAAGTTTTACCAGCACCTTGAGGACCCTGAGAACTTTCCCCTGACGGATACCGATTACACTGGGAAAGAGGACCTAAGAGTGTTGATGAAATGTCCAAAAATGTTCCGGATCCAAGACGGTTTGTTGGTAAGGAAATCCAAAGCTGGCCACGATCAGTGGGTGGTTCCTACCTCATTCCGAAGCCTGATGTTAAATCACGCCCATGATGCGGCCACCGCCGGTCATAGGGGGTTTCACACAACACTGGAAATCTTAAGAGAGGTTGCATACTGGCCACACATGGGGCAGGACCTCGACCAATACTTGAAGGGGTGTCTTGTGTGTGCACAATTTCAGCCATCATCCCTCACACACCGTGCGCCTCTCCAAAAGCGGGGGATGACACTGCCATGGTCAGATTTACAAATCGACTTTGTAGGCCCCGTGATTCGCTCTGCTAGGGGGAATAAGTACATGTTGACTGTGACATGCTTGTTTACCAAGTGGGTGGAATGTCTCCCAGCCCCAAATTGCAAGGCAGAAACAGCAGCTGCCCTGATGATCAACCACATCTTTTCCCGTTTCGGTCTACCTCAAAGGATTGAGTCAGACAGGGGTAGCCACTTCACCAGTGAAGTAATGACAAAGATGTGGGAGATACTGGGGGTCAAAAGGAAGTTGCATATTGCTTACCGGCCAGCTTCTTCTGGGGCAGTAGAGAGATATAACCGAACCATTGTGAGCATATTAAAGAAGTTTGTGGCAGATTCTGGGCCAAGTTGGGATATCCGATTACCTCTGGTCCTAATGGCCATCAGATCTACCCCTTCATCTGCAACCAAAATGTCACCATTTGAGTTGATGACTGGACGCAAGATGGTGCTTCCTCAGCATTTGCTCTACAGGACCCAAGAGCAGACACTGATAAATGCCTCCACAACTCATGAGTATGTGGAGAATTTAAGGAAACACCTTCAACATGCTTTTGCTTATGCTCAGCGGAATCTAGAAAGATCAGCTGATAGCATGAAGACCCACTATGACCTGAAAACTTCCAGGAAGGAATATCAGGTGGGGGACCGGGTCTATCTATACAACTTCCAAAGAAACCAGGCAAAACAGCGAAAATTTTTGCCTACATGGAAGGGACCCTATGAGATTATAGACAAAATCTCCCCTGTGGCCTACAAAATCCACATCCCCAAAGGTCATTTGGCAGAGGGGGAAGACAAGTGGGTCCACATAAACCAGTTGAAATGTTGCCATCCCAGGCACACTCTGCAACAACTGGAGGAATCCTCTGGAATCCTAGCGGGTACTGTCTCAGACTAATTCAGTTCCAACCATAAAACATACCACATCTAGTCTCTAAAATATTGTGATTTGCATGAAACTGTCTCTTAGTTATACTGTTTTTTTTCAAAATAAGAATGTAATGTTTCGTTATGATGAAATGCATATGCTGCCCCACTATCTCAACAGTGGTGGAAGAAATGTCCATGAATAGGTATTGCCGCTCTTCCTTTGTCGTCCTAGGAGAAAGAAAACCTGGAGACGGGACAAGGAGGACGATCCGGAGACCGGGAGCAGAGACGCAACGGGCCCGGGGTACCGCCCAATCTTCCCATCAGGACCGGCGAGGAGAACCGATCGATCCGACCGGATGGAGGAAAAGATGCTGGACTGTGCCATCTATTGGAAGAAGATGAGGAAACATCCCAGGTCTTGCGAGTCCCATCAGTGAAACCGAATGGCCATCGCAAGAGGGGGGCTTGTGGGATGTATTTACCCATGCATCCGAGCCCTACCTCAAAACTGTGCAGTACTGACATGGAAAACATCATGATGGCCAGAGCTTCCCAGAAAATGCCCAGGGAAATGCATGAAGAATAGGCTGCCACCCATTTTGCCGATGTTATGGGCACAGAAGGACACTGCCTAAAACCACCATTGGACTACCCACACAGTAGTCTGAAACCATTGGGAATGGCAATGCTGATTGCCAAAAGCAAACCCATAACTGTTGGGAATTCATTTTCTTAAATCCCAAAAAGGGGTGCAGTACCAGTACTCACCACTATCAGAAAGCCGGCGTTTTAAAACAACACCAGATTTTACTTTTTTGTAGAAAACTGAATAAATGAACCCAAAGCAAGCCCAAGAAAGACTTACTGAGAGGTGGATCCAATGTAAAGTTATATTCTGAAGTGACTTGAAGGTTTATAACAAGACTGGCTGAGCTGTGGATTTCAGCAGTTTAAGTAAATTTGGACTGAAAGACACTAAAAAATCTAAATGTTTAAAAGAAATGAGTGACCTACTTTTGAGTGTCACATAGGCTGCAATTGTTTAAATGTCATAGTTTTAAACTTAGAATCAGCATTCTAGCTGCATATGTAAAAATGTTTAGTTTTATTTGAATGCAGAAAACTGGGGTACAGAAATGACATGTAGCTAAAAACTGGCTTAAAGAGATTCCAATTTTGCCTGGCAACTACCCCCCATCAGGAGTGAAACTTGAGTCACAGCTGTGTTCCCAGGCCTATCTGCCTTTTGCTGGCCACACTAAGGATATGCCATCTCTCTGATAATTGAATTAAGGGGAGCCCCCACAGAATACAGGAGCTCTGAACAATGCAACCCCCTTCACCCAGGCAGATGGTTTATTGCAGATGTCGTAAATGGAGCTTCCTCCTGGAAGGACAGGGGAGGGGCACTGCCTGTGAGAGCAAGCTGGCTTGGCAGAACTGGAAAAACCAGAAATTCAACCTTGTGCTGGGGGGAAACCACACCCCTTTGGGGCCAGAACAGAATTCTAAAAAGATGAATAACTCATAGTACGGACTTGTGAAAATTATTTAAATGACACCATAATTCTTGTGATTTTTCTGCCCACATTTTAAGACGTGTTAGGACCCGGTGGTATGTTCAGGGGGGTTTTAGCGGAAAAGAGGATATTACTCAAAATGTGTGCATGTGAAAAATCTGACACTTCATCAACTAATGTCCATACTCCTTGCGCACATGTGTGTAAATTTGGGTTAATGTCCAAAATTGCAAAATCAGTTAAAAAGTGCAAATATTGCCATTTCTGAATGCAAGCTCCCAGGAAGAGCAGATTTGGACAAGGGTATACCTCCTGTAATGCATGATGGGTACATGTAATTTTAAACAAATGTGTACCTGTGCAAATATGTCTTTTTTTATCAAATATAGATTATGTGCAATTTGACAGGGGAGTGTCCTCTCTGCAAGCCATAAAATGACATCGCTCTGACTCACAGTTCCTTCCCCAATCATGGGAGAGGGGAGAATTGGGCCAATGGCAAGTGTAGAGGGGTAGAGCCTAGTGATGCTGCACACACACCCATTTTCAAAACACATAAAAGCAGACAGACAGGACAGATAGGGACCTTCAAATCCATTTGCAGCTGGAAGCTCTGCCGGAAAATCCATACTTTACCTCCATCAACCTCCAGAGAGCTAACATAGAGACTTCAATCTATCCACCTTCAGAGACCCAGACCAGACCAGCAGAGTAGAGCTGACCTGTTAGCAGAACCAGAGAGAGCTGACCCAGATCACTGTGAAGTGCAGAGACCAGAGTCCAGTCTAAAACCTGACCAGATCCGTGGCGAGGCCCATTCTAATTCAAGAATATAGTGTGAGTACCTAGCAAACTGTGTAGAACCAATCTCTTAGTTAAAATAATATAATTCAATCTATTTTAATCTAAGTAGAACTGCCTCCTAACTGTCACCTGTCATTTTCTAGTTGCAAGCTGCACTTGTCTTTTTGAACTTTAAAATTTCAAATCAGAAAAACGACCTTTATTTAATCGCTCATATCTCCGTAACCGTTTGTGCTAGAGACTTGCAGTAACTTTCATCTGGAAGCTGAGATCCTATGCTTTCCTAGGACCCCAAAACGATAGTTCCTCTGTAATCGCGCCCGGCGCATTCGCAAATTTTGCCGCGATTTGCAAGTTTCTCCAGGTGTAAAAATCTGCTGCTGCTTGCCTTCCGTTAAAGAAAAGTTTGTTTAACCTGCTAATCATCCCTGAATCATTGCTAGTGTGAGCCTGGACTAATATTAACTAGATACCACTCACCCTGAACCTCTAGGGGGAATTAAAAGCATTTCAGCATATTCCTCACTTCATTGCCAGCACATATAAAAGCATTTTGGGCCTGTGTTTCCAACTTCTGTAGTCTAAGCTTGCTGGGGTGAACTGAATTACATTTGATTGCATTTCTGAGAACTGTGTGCTTTCCTTCCATTTCCTTGCATTGCATAAAGGGGGGAGGGGATTGCCAGAGAAAAGTGATTACATTGTTTTGTTGAACGCATATTGAGTATTTTCTGTACTGCATTTTCATTCCACCTTGCATCCATTTGAAACCATAAAGTATTGTTGTTATCTTATCCATCCTATAACCACTCATCATTGATTATAAAGAAGTGTGCTAGTGCCAGACTATCTATTATTGATTACATATCAGATTAAGTGTGATATCCAATTATTAATTTATTATAAAGTGTGATATATATCTATATTGTTTAAATTCTCAAATAAACCTTTTAACTTGCAAAACAGAACTACTTCTTGGCTCAGTGGGGTCAGGGGGATTCCAATAGAGGGGTGTTATATAGGGGTAGTCATCCAGAACGCATGAACTGGACATAAAGATATATCAATAAGGGTTTCCATTCAGTATCCCAGACTAGGCATTGACTTAGCTGTAGTGTTGAATTGAATCCTCTTACAACAAGTACACTGTCCTTGTAATATTCTTTTGTATTATCTGGAATAGAGGTACACACATCTACATTCTGCTGTTCCCACAGACCCAGGGATACTAAAGAAACACTGGCTGAGACTCCAATGGGGTCTTCAGCCAATACCTGAAAGGTACCACTAGCCATACGAACTTCATCCTCAGCGATGAAGGCTAAGGAGGCAGTGTGGATCCCTGAAGGTTTACCCTTGCATCTGGGATCCCCTTTGACATGGTCAGTTGACCCACAAGCATAACATTTACCAAATGTTTTCTGGAATGGGGCTTCTGCTGACCTCCCTCTGGTTTAGCACCAGAGGTTTCACTAGACTGACCTGTTTTCCCATGTGGCTTACCCTTCTTATGTTTGTGGCCCTCTTTTGGGTGGTTGGATTTGGAATTCTCTTGGTCATCTTTCTTGTGCTGCTTTCCCTCATCCTTTTTGCTAGTGGCCCCAGAATCCTTGTGAGTGGCCCTGTTGGACACCCACAAGTCAGCAGAGTTTGCTGGCTTCTTTGGATCAATCTCTTTTGAGTCAGCCAAGTGCTGTCTCAGCTCAGGAAAGCAGGCATCAAAAATAGACTCCAACAAAAATCCATCTGAGTTTTTAAAACATTCACACACCCAGGTAGCCCAAGGGGTACCATCAGTCTTTTTGAGGGTCCTAAACCTCTTAAGGTACTGGGAAGGAGGTTTCCAAAATCTGGCTATCAAAGCCAGCTTCACATTCTCATACTCCAATCTTTCAAGTTCCCCCACCTCCATTACAGCATCAGTTGCAACCTGGGGGAGCCTAGATAGAAGCCAAGGAATCAGCTGATTCCGTGTGAGACCCTGAATCCCATGAGTGTATACAAAGGCACCCAACCAATCCAAAATATCAAGTTTCACATCATACAATCTCACTGCTTCTTTAGGCAGGCGAGGCCTCTTGGGACTGGACGACTTAGAGGACTCTGGGAGGGAAACATTTTCAAGAGACAATCTTTTCATTTCAAGAGCATGTTACATTTCCAATTCCCTGAGTTTTATGTCCTGATGTTTGGCTTCAGCTTGAGCTTGCAACCTTTTAAATTCCAATTCAAGTCTCATTTTCACATATTCTGGACTCAGTGATGGACCTTGTGGGGTCCCAGTGGATAGAGGTTGAGGCAAAAGGGCCTGCTGAGGCAAAGAGGGGCTCCCATCCTGGGGCTCGTCTCTCTCCTCTGACTCTTCTTAGACATTAGAGCGGGACTCTGAATTATCATCCTCATTATCAATATCTACATTTCCTTGGTTAGTAGGTGTGACAGGCCTATTACCCAAACTTTGGTGATTCGTCAACCTTGCAATCAACTAATTTTTCTTTCCTTTAACAGGGAGATTCATGATCTTACACATTTCTTTCAGTTGTCTACTGTTAAAATGATCAGGGTTTCCTGACTGAAGTTATCCATATTTGGCATGTTACAATTGCTGTTCTAGTGGAGCTTAGCCTTGTGAAGGTTTTAGTTGAACAAAAGCAAAGCAAATTCTCAATGTAACAACTGTACAATATATCATCACTGCCTGCCACCAGTGTTAGGCAAGATTGTATGCAATACCCTGTGGGAGACTGCACAAGCCTTGTCCTCTTGGCAATAGTTAACCCAACCTTGGGTGTTAAGCATGTACTACACAAGTTGGTAGAGTGACTGAGCAGCCAGGCCTATCTCAAGAGGGGTCAATCTGAGCTGTAGGGTTATTACACAGAGATTCACAGTGACAAGTATCCAAATAAACAATTGCACTCAAGGTTTCTTGATTAAACAATTATTAATTTGTTTAGCAGTCAGTTGAATAAGCCTTCTTTAGAAGGGAGCAATATATATGTAAAACAAAAATATACTTCAAAATACACACTCTCAGTTTCTCTAAATCAGCAAATACCCACTTGGGATGGTGCACAGATTCCTCCCACACCCGTAGGTGACTTAAATAACTAGGACACTGTGGACATTAATAGATCACTGGTACATTTAGAGCAATACTGAAGATAGTGTCAAAAGAAGAAGTTGAGGGACTAAACAATGGTTAACAAATATTCTTAAGCAGGTAAGTACTTTTTGAACCCTCCAATACAAAGTAAATTAATCCTTTCCTAAGGGAAAGGGAAAGCACATAGTTAGAGGTAAGAAGAGTCTTACAGGGAGCCAGGACAGTCAATGTTAGTAACAAAAGTCTAGGTAAGCTGAAGCACTTCTTGCAGGTAGGTAAAAAGTCTTGCACAATGTTTTCGAAGTTTTTGTATAAAAATGAAATTACTGTAGGGCCACACGCTGGGAGGCTTGTGAGGGAGAAAGCTGCAAGCAACTCTGCAAAAGCAACCAAGACAAGTCTCAACTGAGAACTAGCAAGGCTACACAAGTGGTAAGTCCCCTTAGTTTTACAGTACCTTTGGTTAGAAGAAAGTTGTTCCAGCTGGCTTCTGTTCCTGTGTAGGTCTACAGATCCTGTTGTTTCTGGGCCTCAGTCATGGGGACAAGAGGGAGGGCATATGGGGACTCCTGCACTACAATTGGAAGGTCAGTGGCAGCAATGGGCAAACTTCAGATCAGTGGCACTTCGCAGTTTCAGCTTCTTGCAACCCTCGCAAATAGCACCACCGTGGTTTTAAGATACCACTATGGACTTTCCTCGTATCTGGGGTCCAGCACTCAGTTGAGGTGGCTCAGTCTTCGTCAGTCCTGCTTTCTTGGAGTCCACAGGATCTTCCTGGAGCTCGGGTCCGACTTAAAGACACTCAATCAATTCTGGTGTTCCTCTCCCTGGCAATGGGTTCCTGCAGCAGCAATGGAAGTACAGCCAGCTCCAAGAGGATTTCCAGATGACCTCGTCTTGGGGTCGATTGGTCCCACCAACCCAAGGGGAAAAGTCATCCTTTGCAGGTCTTCTCTAGTCAAGGCGAATTCAGAGCTTCAGTACAGCAGCAGGGCTTCACCGGGCAAACCAACGGTCCAGGAGTTGCAGCAGGCGTCTCTTCCAAGTTCTTATTCGGATTCCATCGTCCAGTGGTCGACTCTGCCTTCCAAGCAAAAAGCCTTGCCTTTCATGCAGGTTTCTCCCATTCATTAGCAGCCTAGCTCTCAATCACACAGCAGGGTGGCTGTCCTCTGAGGAATGCCCTCCAGCCAATCACAATTGGGTGCATTCCTGTAACCAAGGGGTCACCTCCCTCACTTCCTGCCCTGTCAGATACGCTGGAGCCAGAGGCGGGCTTCACGGGTGAATCCCGCCAAAGACAAAATGAAGAAAGGGACCAAACCTGGTTTGGCACGTCGAGTAAATCTTAAGAAGGACCTTTCCAACAAGAAATGGCAAAAAAAAGATGACCGGGCCATTTTGACAAAAAGGGCACCCATGGGTGCTTTACTGCAGCTGCAATTGCAGCCTGCGGTAGAAACATACAATGGTAGGAAAAAGTAAACCACTGCCACCAGCCATTAATTGTAGAAAGGGTAACATAAAAATGTTACATGAGAAACAACTAGACACAAGGGATACTAAGTAACCTCTCCAGCACCCTATTGTAAGATAGTGTGTGCTGGGTCTAGAAAGTTACAAAATGTAAGTAAAGTCAATTTCACTTCACTGCTCTTGGAAACAGTAGTTTTACCAAGAGAAGGTATTTAAACATTTGCGTAATCTAAGAGACTTCCCTGTGCCACTGCACTGAAGGTGCCGTGTGTCAATGTAAAGATGATGCCTATGGAGTTTGTCAGACTCCAAAGTCAAAAGAAACACAGAGTTCAAATCACAGAAAAATACATGAGAGAGTGGGAAACAGGTCTCCCTCTCTCCAGGTTAGAAATTAAAAATCCTAAAGACCAGCAAAAAGAGCTGGGGCTCTCTAAGGTAGAAGGAAATGAGCAAACTTCTGAGAATTCTCCCTAACACTCATTAACCATAAATGTAAGGTAAGTCCACTCAGATGAACAATCCTCAAGGATATTAATCAACTCTGAGTTCAATCGGGTCTTTTTCTTAGTGTTCCACCTTATTCTATTTGCCCCATATTTACGCTCACATCACAAAGGTCAGATGTAGGCGCTTCCCTCCTTTCAATAGTAAATGTAGCAGCCATGATGTTATGGTCACTTTCTGAGGCATTTTTGACACAAAAGTTACCACATTTTGAGAACATCACAGACCCCTTGTTCCCACTTAACCACGTATGCTGCATAGGATCATCACCGATAACATTACTATTTAACCTTTGCAAACCCAAAGATTTAAGGCAGGATGACCATCTGCGGCCATTCTTGAATTTACTGACGTGGTTTGGTTGATCATACAAAGATGGGGGGCTTTGATTGCTCTCCTCATTGCAATTAAAGTCCCCCCCACAAAGAACACAACTAAAACTGGATTTTCTGCACCAACTAGAAAGGAAGTCCATAAGGCCATATAAAAGGAATCAAGGGGAGCAACCCCCTCATGCCAATAACTTTTGATAATAACAGAGGTGTGAACTTATTCTTCCATAATACCTCTAGTACTGTTGCTGTCGCTCCAGTCTGAATGTTTGTTTCAATAAGCCAAAAAATGGATTCACTAGATTTTTTGGCTATGATATGATATGATATGTTATTTATAACGCGCTTAATACCCAGAGGTTTCTAAGCGCGGACCCGGGGATCGAACCTGTGTTGCTCTGTGTCGTCTTGCTTCCAAGGCGAGCATGCTGCCCCTGAGCTATCCTCCTGAGCCACTAGGCCACCAAAACGACGCCCTTTGGGATGTTCATCAGCTAATTGAGCATCAATTTTGTATCCATCAGGGGTTTCTCAGTAAGTCAGGTCTCTTGAAGAAGAAAGATATCAAGCACCCATAATTTGTTTGCAGTCTCTACGTTAGTAAACAAAGATGAGTGGCCTCTTGTATTCCAGGATGCCACTCTCAAGTCATCGCATAGCTAAAAGTTCGCTTCTGTAGACAGGCGTGGCACTGTGGTTGAATTCAGGGCCCCCGCCACCCATGACCAGTCTTCATTTACCCAGGAGGCTGCTCTGCCTGATGAAGACCAGGCCACGTTCCTCAGCCCTTCGGGTGATGAGTTCAATGAGACATGCAAAAAAGGGGAAGTTATTAGATTCCATTAGGTCATGGACATTTTGGTGTTCGGTATTAGGTTGCAGCCTAAATGTTTGCACATTGAATCCCAGTTGGAACAAGGTAGGGCTCTCTTTCAAAATTACTTCCTGGACTATTTTAGGGCCCATTTCGAGGAAGACTCTGTCCGTCCAATCGTCTTGCATGAAGTTCACTCGATCAATGTCTTGAGAATTAGCTGCTCTAAGGTTCAGTATCTCTGCAAATAATGCTAAAATATTCGCCCTGTGTCTAGTGAGGTCTCAAGAATGGTTTCAAGCATGAGTAGGTGCTTCTTGCCAAAGGGTTGGCGGTTTAGGTGATGTCTTGTGTCACTGTCAATTTTAGGTTTTTTATTCTTAACCCCATTCACCAATGAACTTACAGGTGCTAATGATCTCTGTATTGCATATAAAGGATCATCAGTGTGGCTCATGATAATATTTGAGTTACGCCCTTTTTCAACCACAGTTGAGGATTGGGCCCCTCTCAAAATGCTATACACACAACAAGTACCCCCATTGGCATATGTTGATTTGTTTTCTGGAAGTTTTTCTGCATTTTAGAACTAGATATATAACATTTGGTGTGTCAGTAAAGGGATTGGGACAAGGCCTTTTCCTTATGAATATGTCAAACACATTCTGCTTGCCCGACTCCACACTTGCCGGTATCGCTAAAGGGGCCCACGCCTGTCTCCCTGTCAGTAAATGGATTGGGACCAGGCCTTTTTCTTGTGAATATTTCAAACACATTCTGCTTACAACTCCACACTTGGCGGTATCGCTAAGGGGGCCCATGCCAGTCTCCTGCCACAGACTGCTCAGCCGGGCCCACAAAGCCTGTCTTGGGTCTTTCACCCAAGATCTCACACGTAATCGTTGGAGGAGACATATCACTTGCCGGCCTCAAGGGTTCTGCGGCCAACTCCAATTCTGTTAGCCTGATTTCAGCAGATATACATACATTCAAAGAGGTTCCAGGATTTCCAGATAATTTTCAGATTTCTTAGGAACTTCCTCAATTTTTTTATTTTACAAAACTTCATGTTGTTTGGTTTTTTGTTGTTGTTGGGTAGCCACTTTAGGACCCTTCCTCTTTAAGTTGTTAGCAAATTGGCACAATATGGGCATAACTGATTGCTCTGGCGACCACTATTAGGTCCTCAGTGTAGACAGGAGAAACCTTTTGATGGTATAACAATGGGGGATAAGGGCCAAATTTCAATAAAATTCGAGGAGATGTTTTTCCTGTTTCTAAAGTTTGGGGCTGCACCGCTGCTTACTTCAGACTCTACGCATGTTCCTGAGGCACACTGGGCTTCTTTCAAATTATTTATGTGTCAGCGCCATGGGCCCCCAAAGAGGGAACGTATATCGCCTCGGGTCTCAAGTTGTTGAAGTTTACATTTGATACGCTTGTTTACATTTGATAAGCTCCAGTTGAGAGGTATTTATTTGTACCCCTGCAAATAGATTGTCATATAGGGCAACAAACGAGGATAGAACACAGTTTAAGGCCTGGATAGCAGTCTCATTAATGTCTCCTTGATTAGAGTGATGTAAAAGAGACGCAGAGCCTGGTCAATCACTTCGGCGGGGGGGAGGGGGGCTGCCACATAGATACTATCCTCATTAAAAGATGAGTCTGCAAAAAGAAGTGTGGTGCATTCTCAAAAGACTCGTCTATGATTGCAGTGCCCTCCTGTAGCAACATGTTGTCTGCTGCAAACAGAAGCTCCTCATCTTGGACTGAGTTCTTTATGGACTCACAGTGTGGAGGGGGAATAGTAACAGTATCTGTCTGTTTCTGTCAATGAGGGGTTCAGTCCCTGGTTAGAGGTAGCTCATTTGTACTTAAAATGTATCTTGCAGGGAAGAAGGCTGTGATTTTACCTGTTGCTGGCCCTCTATGTAATCGCCCATGGGAGTAATAAAACAAGGGGAATCCTGTGGGAAATCCGGTAGTGGAAATGCTCGTGTTGTCTCAAGCAGGGCTGCATCAAACTCCAGGGGGCACTTCCCATTATTGCTCCTGAAATCCTACATGAGAGTAGGTCTTAAATGCAACGCTTCTTTAGTAGCAAGGCCCAGGGGCCCGTGAATCAGCTTCTTCAAGGATGCAGCCGCTTCTGACACGTGGCCGTGAAAAATTCAATAAGAATGCAAAAAAGTGCTGAACTTTAAGTTAAGCAAAACAATAGCCCAGAGTGCAGGTAGAGAGCCGACAGGTTAGCTCACCGGAATGACACTATTGACACTAAATGCAGGCAAACACTGGTCCTCAGGCCAATAACCCAATGGCACTCTGGAGTGAAAGGGGGCAGGGTGCTAATGCACTCGACGTCCACTTACCCAAGGGCTAAGGGAAATACCCAAAAAGGCTGAAATTAAAAGACTGAAGTCATTCGCACAACCAAAAATTCAATCAAATATGCCATTCAAACCCATTATAGCAAACAAGGGGAACGGGGGTTGCGGGGGTGACCCTGTGTAAATCAATGAAAACTTGTTTAAAAAGAAACAAATAAAGGAAAGGACCCTGTGGTGGTGGTTCCCAAGCATGTAAGTGCAGAGAACCAGTGTTGCAGGGAGTCAGGGGAGTTGGCTGCAGCACCCAAGGAGGTGTGCCGCAAATAGATAAGTGGGCGGATGGGGGGTGTATTCTTAATGTATGGGTTGTTTGACCGTAACTGTCAAGTTAGCTACGGTCTTTTCGGCTGCTAACTTTTCCTTTACGGGCAAACAACCCAAATCCAAGGCCAAGGGTACCACAGCACTTGCCGCTCTCTGGATGGCCTCACACACCAAGGACTGCTGGGGTTAATCACTGTGGTCTACCCAGCTTTGGTCACGGACTAAGCGCGCTCTGCTTGACCTCTCTGCTGCAGCCTACTCTGGCACCAACGCGTTCGCGCTCGGTTTCGTATGGTTAGAGGAAAGAACATGTAGCCGTCAGGCCGCAGTGCCGCCACTCACAATTGCAGCCGCTTCCGACATTTCAGACAATATGTGTTAACTTAAGAATAGAGTGATTGTTGGATTATTTTCTTGGGTTTTGGCATTTTGGGTGACTTTATATTTGTGTATGTATTGGTCTATTTGTTTTCTTGTTCTCAATAAATACACTTGGTAGAAAACTATTTTTAGGAGTGCTGAGAGCTTGGAGTGTTGCTTGTGTGCATACAAATAGAAAACATAATATTATACATATAATATTCCTGCGTCATATATAGTAATTAGCAATTCTGAAATGTATTTCAGCTTTCCACCACTGAGGGAAGCCCTAGATAGTTCAGCAGATGTGTGGGGACCCATAATTTGCAAATATGTTGACATCATTGTAATCGTCATATATCAATGCTTGAGGGCATAAATGGGAGTGGAATTAAAAGAAGTGAAACTATAGCAAGAGACCTCAGTAAAATTGGTTAAAGATTAAATAATGTGGAAATGCCAAGCAGCGTTTAACCATGTCAGTATCACACATGTAGGGTAGTAACACCTATTCAAGGTGAGAATTCTGTTTGTGGTGTGGACTGCAAAATACTTCTATGCAGAGTACCCCTGCCTCCGCCGAGCTGCATACCATTTGGCAACTGGGCCACCTTCCTTGGTGCCCCCATGTCCTATGGGTCACATCCAGAAGTAGAAGTATCCCTGTTCTGCCTCCAATCAATAGACAGTGGGATTTAGAAAAGCATTTTACAATGGTACAATCCCATTGAAAAATGCGTTGTAAATCTGACCCAGTAACTTCCTGCCTCACATCAAGCTTTGTTAGGGGTGCAAGGAAAAGGGTCAAGCAAAACCAGTTGGAATTAACGAATAAGGATGGACCCAGAGGAAAAATAAATGAGTCTTTATTTGTAAATGTATGTACATCTAAAACAAAGGGGTTGCTAAATAGTGTGATTTATTCTCAATTTCACTTTTCAATCAGTAGAGGGCCATCGTTTTCAAGTGCCGTAATTAAGGCAAGAGACACATAGCTTTATGATGTGCAGTGTCTGATTGGCCATTTTTAGATATGAAGCAACACTAGTCTACTAAACCAAGAGCGAGGATTTATTTTCCAATTGTGTACACTGTAAAAATTGACAACATTTAGGGAATCCTGATTTTACAAATAAGGCACACTAAGATTGATCGATTTTCCTAGTATCACACTCTTTGGTTAAGTGGTGAAGCTGAGATTTGACCCACTCTAAAGGTTCAGACGTTGGTTACTACTCTTCCGAGCTCATGCTGTTACAAATAGGTACGTTTTTGTTTTAAAAATCCCTCAAAACTATTCTGCTTCATATAGATGTCTTGCAGGGCACATAAATAACACAATAAACCGACCAAGCAACCTATAATACGTATAGAAAGATGTTAAGCAAAGAAAATATGACTGTAGATTGAAAATGCTACAATGCATGGTAACGTGAGCCTATACCTTGAGGACCTAAAGGCACCAAACAAAATAAAATGTGCAATATAATCAGCTGCCTGCTGTCAATGTTTACACTGAGTATGGATGCGCCTTCCCTGCCTCCATTCCCCAAGGACAGCCTTCTGACTTCCTTTTCCACCACAAGGCCTGGAGGCCCTGAGGAACCCCCCCCCCCCCTCACCCACAGCACTGTAGGTAAGCCCTGCAGGGCTATTGTGGGGACTGGGTGAAGCTGCGCAGTGGGAGCCCTTCTGCTGCAACAGGGTTTAATTTATTTTTTCATGAAAACAAAATCCTTCATCATCTGATGAACACCGCAGCACCCAGCATCAGCATTCCGGGTGTTTAACAACACCATTGGTCACCGGATCCCGGCCCCCTTTCCATCAGGGCTGACACCGTTTGAACCTCCACTGAAGGGCCTGCTTGCCTGTGATTGGGCTACCGGCTGCCCAAGTATCCAATCAGCTCAGCTGACAGGTGAAAGCTTGCCCCCAGCTAAAGGCCCACGCATAAAGGCCCTGTCTGAGCATGTCCGTGCCGGAGAGGGCCCCTTCACATTCACCACTACCTGCTGGGACATCGTGCTCTCCCATGAACTTGGGGCCTCAGCACCCCTATGAACCTTTGAGCATCAAGGGAGTGATGGTTGGACTTTGCCTCCTCCTCTAGCAGCCTGATCCATATCATTTCCCTTTGCTTACCCTCTTCTCCTTTCTCTTCTTTCTTCTCTCTCTGGTGTGTGCGCTGGTCAAAATCTTGTTTTTTAAAGCTGTGTGTATTTACATCCTGATTCACTGCCTTTGTGGCTTTTCATTGAAATTAGCTTTTTAGCTGTGTGTATTTACATCCTGCACTTTAACTTCATTGCATTGTGTTCTTTGCTACTGCTAAGCTACCTGTGATTATATAGGAACTGTGCAGTGCAGTCACCCTTCTCCTTTCAACTTCCCTCAGTCACCCTAATGCCGCTCAGCATCGCTCCTATCTTCTCTAATTGGTACTCTATCTCATATCCCCCCTCTCTCACTAAATTGGCAATGAAAAAGCACAAAAAAGTCATCTTGTATGCAAACCCTGGCCTTCCCATTGCAGACACTTACGTCAGCGCTACCTCCAGAGAGGTCTTCACAGACATCCTCTTCTCTGTCCCATCTCCAGGACTTTGGACTCATCTCTACTCTCTCCCCTTTCACTTCCTCTTCCATTAACCAAGTGATAAGTCCTCTTGGCCAGCTTCTCATCCTCATGCTGCATCATTAATGTCTACCACACTGGCACTATCCTGGTTCAGGGTCCTCAACCCAACCTCCTCCTTTTTGACCGGATCCTGCCTTCCCTCATTAACTTTCTCCCTTCTACTATCTCTCCCCTCAACACTCTTACTGTCCCTCCTCCCCTGACCGGAGAAGCACGCCCCTGTACTCCTCATCAGAAAACTTTCAAAGGCAGAGACCACCTCCACCTGGCAACTCTTAACGTCTGCTCTGCCAACAAACACTCTTCTGGCATCTGCCTCCTTTTTGACAACACTGTCCTTGACTTTATCGCTCTCGCCGAGACTTGGTTCAATGCCAGCTCAGTCACTGCTTTTGACTCCCTCCTCCCCGCCGGCTTCAATATCATTTTCAAGCCTCAACCTCACTGTGCTGGTGGTAGGGTCGCCCTAATCTATCCTGAGTGGGTTCCTTCTTCCATCATACCCACCCAACGCTATACTTCCTTTAAGAGCCTGGTCTGCAAGTTGGTCATCTCTCCCTGTTTGATTCTGATCATTGCTACCATCTACCAGCCTCCAGGTGCTACCACCCTGTTCCTCTCTGAATGGGCTAATTTCTGCACCTCCTTACTCTCATCCACTTCCAACCTCCTCCTCTTGGTTGACTTCAACATCCCACTGGACGCATCTGCCTCAGCATCCACTCTCTTCATTGACCACTGCGCCTCCCTCTGCATCCTCTCCTCCGGTCCAACCCACTCGGCTGGACATGCCCTGGATGCCATCATCCACTCCAACCTCCTGCTCTCTCCCCCTCTGATCACCCCTCTCTCCTGTTCAAACCATGCTCTCCTCTCCTCCCACCTGGGTCCCATCGGCTCTCCTTCCGCACGCACAAAAGCCCTGCCAACCTCATTCTCTAAAATTCACCTGAACAAATAAGTGTCAGCCATTGCCTTTGCCTCGACCTTCATCCCCGCCTTTCCCCTACCTCAGACTCCACCACAGACTGCACTCTCAGAAATCTTCATTCAGCAATCACCAATACCCTTGACACCCTTGCCCCAGTCATGAGGATCTGCCTGAAACCTGCCTCTAAGCGTAACACCTGGTATGACTCTGAACTTGCAGCCCTGAAAAGAAAGTGCAGAGCAGGGGAACAGAAGTGGCAAACCTCAGGTTCACCCTCTGACAAACTGGCCTGCTGCCTTCTCCAAAGGCAATAGAGACTTACAATCCATGCCATGAAAAGGGCCCACATTCAGGCACAGGTATCAGATGCCTCCAATAACACGGCTGAACTTTTCAAAATCTGCAGGGAGCTTGCCAACCCTTCCGCAGTCTCTACCTCCCCTCCTCCTTCCCAGACCCTTTGCAATGCACTGGCCACACACTTTGCCACAAAAACCCAGGACATCCTGAACACCCTTGTCACTCACCCATCTCACACCCCTTTGCCTCCCTTGGCCACTCCCCCTCCTCCTTCCACCTTCTCCTTCTTCACCCTTGTCATGCCTGAAGAAGTTACCAGAGTTGTCTGCTCTATGAAGGCTTCTTCCAAACAGGTCCCCCCAGCTCGTCCAGAACTTTCAAGGACAACATTGGCTCTCTTGCCCCTGCACTCACTGATTTCTGCAACTTCAGCAGACCCTACCTGTCCAGCAAAATACTGCCATATCTCAATCACCAGCTTCCTGGGGAAACTGCTGGAGAAGCTGGTCTTGCCCCAACTCAACTCGCACACTGAACTTGTTGGTGGTCTCCACAATCATCAATATGGTTTCAGAGCATCCAGAGGCACAGAAACTGCTCTTCTGAACACCAGTGAAGAACAGCTCACATCATTGGAATTCAACTCCCCAGCTCTCTTTATTCTACGTGATCTCTTTTCTGCCTTTGACATTGTCAACCATTCCATCCTCATACAAAGGCTCCACGATACCCTTGGTATCACAGAATTGGCACTGGAATGGCTGACTTTGTTCCTAACTGACCACTCTTCCCATGTCATCCTGGGCACCTTTTCCTCTGCTACTTCCTTCTCCACCTGTGGGGTCCCCCAGGGATCTATCCTCTCGCCCTGCCTCTTTAACATCTACAATGCTCAGCTGGCACACATCATCTCTTCCTTCGCCCCCAACTTCCAGTGTTATGGAGACGACACTCAACTGTTTTTCAGACTTCCTGCTGACTCACTCGCACCTTCCTTCATCCCTGACTGCCAGTCTGCCACCCAAGCTTGGTGCTCTTCCAATGATCTCTGCATCAATGCCAGCAAAGCTGAGATCCTTTCTATTGGGACCTCTGCTCCCTCCTTCCTCCCTTCTCTCTGGCCTCCCATCTAGGGCTCTCCCCCTTCTCCTTCTTCTGAAGCCAGAAACCTTGGAGTCATCTTTGACTCCTCTTTATCCTTCCTCCATCACACGCAGGACATTGCCAAGAAGTCCCACTTCCAACTCATCCTTCAAAAAGGAATTCTGCCATTTCTCACTTTCCCCCAGAAGCTCAATGTTTCCCGAGCTCTCGTTCTCTCTATGCTTGACTATTGCAACATCCTCCTCCTCAATCTAGCTTCTTCCACTCTGTGACCCCTTCAGCTAATCCAGAATAGAGCAGCAAGACTTATCCTTGGCCTTAATCCCAGGGGCCGCATCTCTCCTGCCCTACAAAGCCTCCACTCGCTCCTGGTTGCTGCTGCTCGCATGCCATTCAAATCCCTCTGCATCATCCACAAGGCTGTCTGGGGTTGGGGACCACTATCTGGAACTCTCTCTTACCAAAAACTCTCCTTCTAGAACTCTACGCTCCTCTGGCAAAAACTGCATGTATGTAAAGCGTTTCGCTAAACAGAGAGCAGGAAGCTGCTCGCTTTCCTCAGCTGGATCCCTCCTCTGAAACAGCCTTGCTATCCCACTACATCTTTACCAGGACATTCTGAAGTTGGGAAAGCACCTCAAGACTCTCCTCTTTTCCTCCTCCTCTCCTTCTTCCTTCCTCTGCTAATCCCATAGTTGCTGTAATTGGTTTCTTGGACCCGTATGCATCCTCTGGGGCTCTGACCATTCACACCCAATCTCCCCAGCATCTGCATTCCTCAGCACTTGCCTCGGCACACCTTCCGCACTGGAGATTCGCACTTTCCTCCCATCGCGGCTCCTGGCCGCATAACACTTACTATACCTTGCACTTCATCTGTGGCTCACCCTTGAGCACGGACACCAAAGCACCTACCCCACCGCCCTCTTCCTTCCTGCACTTGCACGTTCTGAAAACTCACAAGTCATAGTAGGTTTGGTCGTCCCTTCCACCTCTGTATTTTTTGTATTTAATTGTACTGCTATTGCATGTTCCCTCCCGAATGCCCTGTTGGTGCTTTGAAACAGAATGTATTTCCTGTATACGAGCCTAACAAGCAAACAATAAATAATTAAGTAAGAGTTAGTAGCACTGGATTAGGAGAGAAAGAACTGTATCGGTTGACAAGGGAAGAGTTTGGGATTAGAGGATATATACATTGATATGGAAAAAGATGGGCATACAGACAGGGAAACAAGTCCCTGAATAACAGAGCAAAAACAAGGAACAGACAATAAGTGGAAGCATTTTGTTGGGACTTCGAGGCCAAGCTATCCTCATCCTTGCAGCTATTAAGCAAGTTATCAGGCCAATTACATCAAAAGTGGAGGCTCCTTTAATTACCAAATTCCCAGCTCTTTTCTGTCACTGCAACCAAATTGCTGCAAACAAGTGGCTGTTCTTGTCAATAGTATGGCTAATTTTCCAAATTAGCTTTGAAGCACATTTTTCACGTTGAAGACAATGAAAAGCATTTCATGTCTCATGATATGAGAATTATATATGACATCTTGGGCCATTTCCCTCCCAACCCCTTACAAATATATGGTGGTATTTGTAATTAAATGTTATTTGGCATTTGTATAGGTCTTTTTCCCATTAGTATGGCCTCAAAGCGCTGTAGGTGAATGCCCTCTCTGGACCAAAGTCCAAGGTGTGGGAGATTCGTAGAGGAGTTTAGAATGCGTGTGTGCATTTTAGCCAATACAAAGGTAAATGGTGTTAGGAAAGATTTCATAATTGTATGTAATTTTCCCTCCATTTGTCAACCCTCAAACTTTTTGCTGCTGTTTAGACACCACTGACTTACTTTGCCAGAGAAGCACAGCCTTGAGCTGCACTCCTCTGGGATTTTTCTCACTTTTTATGGGGAAACTGACATGCCCTTAAGACAGTCAGTACTGGGAGACTTTGTTTCCGTTAGTCCTTTCCTCATGTTGCAACTTTTGTTCAACATGTAACAAGTGTGTAATGTATGTTACCATGCAGCACACTTGTGTCTCTAGTCATTTCCAAGGCCCTAGATACTCTCGCTGGACTTTTTATGAACTGTGCAGATGGGTCATGGTCAGGACTGGTGGCAGTTATAGTTTCGCATTATTTTGAACCCTTTCCTGCCATGTTAACCACGTTAACCGCGTTTGGCAAAATGGCCATGCCACAAGGTTCTTTGTCCTGTCCTTTGGACATCTTGCCCCTTCACCTTCCCCAGGTCGAGTCGACCCAGGTCAGTCCTTATTTGGTCATACACTTTCCCGTGAATCCCAATGCTTTTGCGGGCTTTTGCATGCCTTGTGTGTGTGCCTCCAAGATGTGGGCTGGAACGTCTGGTTCCAATACACATCCTGGGTGCCAGAGAGTCTGGAGTGCCATGAATGCCTGGGATCACTGTGGTCTGTGATTGGTCCATGTATGGAGTGTGTGTTTGTGAACAGATCTCCCATTGGGTCCTCTCCATTTTGGCGCGAAGGAAACTTTGGATAAGAGGAGGCTGAAAACACCAACAACCATGTCGATCTCCTGAGTTCTCACTGAACAAAGGATAGGATCCAAGTATCCTGCAACACGAAGCTGAGTCGAGGAACCGCTGGTGACCCGCTGGAAGGTTTGGCACCCTGAGCCCGCTGTCGTCCAGTGGGACCCCTCTGCATCTGGTCGTCCTAGAACGTCTGCGAAGACGCTTCGACCCAGTGGAATAGTGGGACCAACTATTCTAGGCACCTTCATCAAACCCTGCAAGTAAGCTTTCTCGGAAGTGTCCCTGGGCCAACCAGTGGACTGACCAGCTTACCCAGTTGCTTTGCTCTGTCACCACCACTGTTTCAACGAGGCCCTCGAAACTTGGTATACTGCTAGCTCTGTGTCCCTGGCACCCTCACACCGAATTTCGTGTACTTGGTGTTCCCAGGTCTGAAGTGAGACGAGTGTGCCAGGACCGGAGTAAACACAGTTATCACATTGCCCTGCCGCGGCAACGCCCTTTGTAAGTCTGCTGCATTTGTGACCCTCTTGCCCCTGAAGCCTCCTGCAGTGAAACTGGTTCGATCCATCCACCCAGAGCGGAGAAATCGTGACTGTCCCATTTGGGAATCATCACTGTATCTCAGGAACGGAAAGGTGCCGAGACGTCCTTTTTGGCGCATTCGAACCTGCAAGCGAAATGGACTGAACTGGCGAAGTTTGGGTCTGCTTGCATCAGGGACCGGTGAGTACTCCATACCCAAACCGGTGGACCCTAGCGCAAGGACCCATTTTTATGCACGAGTGGCCCATGGGGGCCCCTCTCCTTTCCACTGCTATTGTGAAATAGCGACTCCATCCCGAATTCTCGAACTGCCTCTGCCTTCAAGGTGAGGTCCTTCTTGAATAGTGGGAACTTGTTCTGCATCGCCTCATTCTCCTTTCCGAGCTGCTAGAGACCCCTGAAGAGACCCTATTCTGCCCATTGCACAACGGCGTGCACTGGCATTGCCTGTACTATTGAGCCCAAGGCTCCTCTCTTCTTAGGGCTTGGACTACCGCTTAGTTAGGTGTACTGTTGATGTCGAACTGGGTCTAAAGATTATCTGCACTGCCTGTGTCCTTCTCCTCTAGGTTGTCGACATATTTCGTGCATTCAACCCTTTAGACCCCAATGGTCTTGTATATACATTGTATTGATGGTGATGTGTTGGTTTACTTAGTGTTACTGTGATTCTTTTGCTATGGTCTATGTTACAAAGGCCTTGTAATAAATGTGTCTATATTTTTGATATAACACCTGTCTGGAGTAATTTGTAAGTGTCCTTGCTCTGTGTGCATTCTATGAGGTGTTCAATGGGTTGACCGGGATGCAGGGTGCGGGGGGGGAGCCAGATCTTGAGGGCCTTCCAGAAGACAAGGTGGTCTCTAAGCGGCAGATGCTAAGGGGAATTGCGTTACAGATTTTGGGAGCTTGGATGGAGAAGTGGTCAATGGCATAACATATAAATATATATATTGGTGGCAATAATGAATTTACTTTGAATTTTGAAGGCATAAGCAAACATTTTGTTCAGCCTACTCTGCCCTTCAAGTGTGATTATCTGATACTCTCACACAATCTGGATTTAAAGAAAGTGTGCAATTTTTATTCTTAACAGATCGCAGTTGTGTATTTTATAGGTACAGATTGTATTGTTGTTCAATGTACTGCGTGTGAATGACAGGGGAGAAAAGCGTTTTCAGGGAGCAAGAATGGGAGATATTTAATATTCTAGTCCATTTACTCGTACTGGCTCCTTGTAGCATTGCTCCTAGTGCCCTGAATGATGTCCAGGTTAGCCTGTGACAGGCTCAAATGCTACAGCATGGCCTGCTCAGGAACCACGCTGCGAGGGCTAACTTCTGTGGAGGGGGGTGGATGACCCTACCCCCCCTGCTGTGAGCGGAGAGGTGAGCTGGGCCCAGAGGCAGGTGAAAAGGCGGCCTGTCCATGAGGCCGAGGAGCTCAGAGAACCAGGGTCTCGCCGGCCACCACAGAGCTATCGGAATGATGCATAGGTGACACGATTCTCTTATCCTGCAGATCACCCTGTGGACCAGGGGACTGGGCGGAAATGCATATGCTGTTCCACTGAATCTGGAATGTGTCGCCCAGAGAGCCGGGGCCCTGCCACTGCCAGGATGCAAACTGAGGGCACTTCCTGTTGGACCAGGTGGCAAAGAGATCCACCTGGGGGGGTCCCCATGTGCTGAAGATCCCGAGCAGAACCTGATAGTTCAATTTTCATTCGTAATTGTCCGCCCCCAGTCTGCTGAGCCTGTCCGCCTCCAGGTTGGACTCCCTCGGGAGGTGGATTGCACTCAGGTAGATGTTGTTCTCCAGGGCCCATTCCCACATGCTGACAGCTAGACTGCACAGCGGAGGGGTCCTGATGCCACCCTGCTTGTTGATCTAATACATGCTGGTGGAGTTCCGTTTGAATGAGTACCACCTTGTCACAGATGCCCATTAGGGAAGCCCTGAGAGCGAGCCAGATAGCTTTCAGCTCCAGCCAGTTGATGTGAGAATCCTGCTCGTAAAGGGACCAGACTCCATGGACACTGTGGTTGTTCAGCGTAGCGCGCCAGCCTTCCAGGGAGGAATCCGTGATGAGGTGACCTAAGGTAGTGCCAGCCAAAAGGGCTTGCCAATCCGCAGGTTGCAGTCCCTGGACCATCAGGTGAGGTCTGGGTGGAGAAAGGGAGGAATGCTGACCAGCTCCGCTTGGAAGCCCTGCTTGTGATTCCATGAGGCTGCAAAGTGCAGCTGTAATCTCCTTATCTTGAGTCTTGTGTGGGGTAAAGCCTGTAGGACCGCTGCCATGATCCCCAATAGATGCTGGAGCCACCAGGGCGAGGTCACTTCTCTGCTGAGAAAGTGACCTGCCGCCTTCCTGATGGCCATGATCTTGTCCTCCGAGGGAAAAACTCTCTCGGAGCTCGTGTCCCATATGAGGTCCAGGAAGGACCTCAGCTGCAGCTGAGAATTCTTGAGGTTGACAGAAAATCCGAGCTCGTGGAGTGTGATCATAAGGGCGGAGGAATTGTGGTGCACCGCCTCCGGAGACCTCGCCCTGACGAGCCAGTCGTCCACAGAGACATGTTGACCATGGGCCCTGAGGAGTCTGCCACTGCATTCATAAGTCTGGTAAATACCCTGGGGGCTGAGTTGAGGCAGAAGGGCAGAGCCTTGTACTGGAAATGGAAGCCCATGATCATGAACCGAAGGAAGGAGCGATGAGGCTGCCAAATCGGGACATGTAGATACACATCCTTCAGATCCAGGGAGCACATCCAGTCTCCCCTGCACCGTGTCTCCGCAATGAGTGCTGGCATAACCATCTTGAATTTTTGAAGAGGGAGGGAGAGGTTGAGGGTGGAGAGGTCCAACACAACTCTCATGCCAGCCTGGTTCTTCTTTTGTATGGCGAAAATCCTGGAGTAAAAGCCGAAGCCTCGCATGAGCTAAAATAATTTCCGCCAACAGAGTTGTTGTCCTAATCCGTGGAGAGAGGAGGGGAGGAGGGAGCTGAGAGAGGAATCGGTAGATGGCACCCCATAGATACTACAGAGAGGATTCAGGGGTCTGGGAACCTCTGATGCCAAGACTGTGCGTAAAGGGCAAGCCTGCCCCCCTACCGGAGACAGGTGGACCTGAAGGGGCGCACCATGCCTTCTTTCCCTCTGAGGCTGGTTCAGAGGAGGGGGACTGAAAGAAGCCCTTACTCCCCCCCTTCTGTTGTTTGCGCCAGTGCTGACTCTGAGAACGGTCAAGCTGTCTTGACCTCTGTTCTTGGAAGTCCTGTAACCCACAGAATGCCTGCCCCTTGTCGTAGTGGCCTTCGTGAGGATAAAGACATAGCAGTTTGGGAACTGTTTTTCTTTTTATCTAGCTCCTCATCTGTGGTGGAATGGAAGAGGTCGCCACCCTCAAATCGAAGGTCAAATATGTGTTCCTGGACATCCGGGTTAAACTTGGTAGCCCGTAGCCAGGCAGTCCTTCTCATGTCCGTTGCGATGCAGATGGCCCGGCCTGAGGTGTCAATGTGGGCCATGGTGGACTCCATGATGTCCTGCACCACCAATTTCGCTTTTGCCAGCCCCGCCTTAAAACATGCCGCGCTCTGCACCGGAAGTTCTGGAAGGAAGTCGGCTATTTCCCACCAAAGCCTCTGGTTAACGGCTGCCAGCATGGCGTCCACATTGGATTGACGAAGGTGCAGTGAGGCGTTGGAATAGACCTTCTTTCTGTAAGCCTCCTATATCTTCTCCTTGCCTAGAAGTGCAGGGGACGAGGTGGCCAAGGACAACTGAGGCTTGGAGTACAGTGATGCCGCAGCGATCACTGAAGAGTGCAGTAGAGCGTGCACCGACAGCAAGAGTGGATCCCCCTCCAATAACCTATACTTGGCGTCAAGGTGCTGTTGACAGGCTGGGCCGAATGAGGTTTAAGCCATCCCTTTTTGGTCAAAGCGACAACGTCCTTCTGCATCGGGATCCCCGTTCTAGCCGGGGGGCATAGAGTGAGGACCTTGGCCAGGATCCCCGCATCTGGTTGTTCGACCTCGGGTTGAGGAAGCCCCAAATACCCTGCCAAACCTGCAAGCCGTTCATGGAAGGCCTTGGCTGAAGACAGCATGTCAGGGTCCTCCTCCTCGTCAGTGTCCACCAGGGTGTCCGGTTGGTCCGAAGCAGGTGGATGAGTGCTGAGTGCTGAGGTCTGCGGTGTAGGAACCGGACCCGGTGGTTGTTGCGGAGGCTGGTGTGGAACCGCCTGAACTGTGGGAGGCAGGGGAGCCGGAATCGAAGGAGCCAGCAAGGGCAGCAGAGGCTGCATGGGGCATGGAGCACTGGAGCCATAGGAGGAATGACTATAGGTGCAGGCGGAGGGCGCATGTCCCTGATCACATCCCAAAGGATGGACCCCCATCTTGAGGAGATCTCCTGAGTGTGAGGAACTTTAAAAAAAAACCTGTCCTCACAGACCGGTGGGGTGGCAGGTGGTATTGATAAGGTAGGGGGTGGCTGCTGGGGCCGGTGCGTACTCTGTGTAGCCGGTTGCGGGGTAAACCTGCCCTGCGATGCTGATGGATAAGCTGTAGGCCACGTACCTGGTTGAGACCAGTCCCACCTTGAAACTCGTTGTCCTACCTGCTCCACACCAAGGGGCGGTATCGGATGAGCTGCCATTCTGTCTGGGATGGCGGCCATCTCATCGAGCTGCATGCCACGTGCCGAGAGTAAGCTGGATCAGGGGTAGACACACTGAATACAGGAAAGGGCCACTGAGAAAACAATCACAGAGAAACCAGAAGACTCATTTCCCAACGGTAGAAGGATGAATGAGTCAGGTGTGATAGGGAGATAGAAAGGAAATCACAGTGAAGGATATTATAAAGGAAGTGGAATTAAACCAAAATAGTAGTTTCAGGGGGCCAAAAGAAGGAGACCAGAAAGAGCCACACAAAACGGAAATCAATAGAGAACTCGAGAGAGAGAGAGGGGGGGGGAGGAGACAAATCAAGAAATTAATAGATATTAGTACAAAAGAGAGAAGAAGAACCCCCCACCCCCCACAGAGAACTGGAATCAGTAGAGAACCTGACAGCAGGGACAAAACAAGTAATAAGTAAAAAACATTTTGATAAGCAATCACTTACAATAGTGCATTTATGGATTGAAGAGGTATTCCTGGAAACCTGCCTATTCAGAAGAACAAAGATGAGACCAAGTGGTGAGCCAGTGTGTGAGGGTGTGAACAAAGTGGGACATAGATCATGGACAAAACAAAAACAGGTGATTTTGAAAGGTAACATTAACCTGAAGGGGCTGGGGGATGCAAACTACAGTGGAGTACTATAAATATATAAAATTACACAGCACTGGAGGAAGTGATGGGATTGGTGTCAGGTCGAGAGAATAAGCAAAGGCATGGTGAGTGCTCCCTCTTTGGCTAGTAGGTGAAGGTTAAACCAAGTTTTAAGAAAGCCACAATTGGGTTAGCTTTGATTGGGATTGGAAGCAGGTTCCAATGCAGCAGATGAGTAGGGTGAAGGAGCAGAAGCGTTGGGTGGCACAAGGCAGGGTTGGAGGAACAGTGAGGTTCAGTGGAGAGGAGGAGTGGAGGGAACAAGATGGTAAGGAGACTGAGATACAGCCAGCTAGATACTCAAGAGCAAGACTGCTGTTAGTTTTGTAGGGTAGTAGAAGGAATTTCAAAATGTAGCAGTGTGCATGGAGAAGCATCCAGCATGGTGTGAGTAGGTAGAATTGGAAGATAATCTGGGTAGGTTGGTGAGAGTGTGGGTAGCAAAGTTGAGGACCAGAGGGAGGAGTTGAGAAGAAGACGACAGAGTGGTCACAAATACTAGCCTAGTTTGCAGAGCACAAGGGTGAAGTTTAGAGTTTACGTTGAGTGGTGAGAAATAAAGTGATGCATTTTCAGAAGGCTGAGAAATTTCACACGAGCAGCAGAGACAGTGGTGGTGATGAACTGTTACAGTTGGATGTCCCTGTCAAAGAGGACATCATGGTTGCGAGTCTTGGACGGGGGAGCACAAAGGTCAGGTGGAAAATAGATAGGTGATGGGAGGGAAAGCATTGTAAACCGGGAAAAAGATTAATTCCATTTTCAAAGAGTTCAGCATGAGACAGCAGACAGATTGCAGTGAGACAGTGGATTATGCATTCAGAGGTGGCTGGGATGAATGGGGGAAAGAAGAAAATGATTTGAGCGTTGTCAGAAAAGCAGTGTTAGTGTGGTAGTGAAAGTCAAAGGATGAGATCAGCCTACGTAGGACAGTTATAAAGGGTGAAGGATAGAGGCCCATGGACTGACCTTGGGGCATGCCGAAAGTGGGAGGGTTAGGGTCAGAGGTTTGCAAGTTTTAGGTGATTTTAAATGACTGATCTTCAATGTAGGAGGTGAATCAGGCTACAGCAGGTTTGCGACCCAAAGTTCCTGGATAATGTGGATAGAGAAGTGGTCCAAAGTGTTCAAGGCGTCAGAGAGATCAAAAAGGATGAGTATAGATGAGAGTTTGGATTGGTGAGCATCAGCAAGAATGTTGGAGACATGTGAAAGTGCAGTCTTGGTTGAGTGCTAACTACAGAAGCCTGATGGTCATTGCTTTGCAGGGCCATTACCCTCAAGGTACTTTGTTGATCTGGTTGAAGACCACCTGCTCAAGGATCTTGAATTATGGGGGAGTAAGTATTGTGTGTAGGCGTGAGGGATAGATGAAATTGGAGACCCTGGGAGAAAGGGGGCATCAGGTTTGAAGGGTGCAGACAGAGGGGGAAAGGGGGAAGATGCAGAGAGGGTGGGGAAGGTGGTAGTTAGGACAAGTTGTGTCTATAGGCTATGAAAGAAGGGGAGGAGAAGAGCGAGTACCAAGAGAAAGAGAGTGAAGTCAATGTGTGTGATGTAGGACGAAAGAAGCAGGTAAGTGAAAACAGTGGAAGAAGGGTGCAGCCCAATAGGGAGCGGGTAGGTGAGTGAGCTGCGAGGGAAAGTCCAGGGGGAGAAATGTTGGTTGGGAAGGAGTGGGAAAAAAGTTCTGAGTTAGACTAGAGGGGACCTACAGGAGAGCAAAAAGCACTTACCAAGCCTAGGCAGTAGATAGCAGCCCAAAACAATAATGTCCCTTGGTTCTTCAAGGGTAATACCAGCTCCACTGTGAATGAGAGTTACTGGGTCAAATTATCACTATGTCTTTTTCTAAAGAGTGTTAGTCCAGTCTGAGGCTCTGGCCTCTCTGACCCTAAAAAAGGGAGAAAGAGAAAATAATAGGAAACAGGAAGCAGTAGGGAGCCTGAGAAAGGGGAAAAAACAAGACACTAGTAAAAAGTGTAAAGGAGAAAGGATCCCTGAGAAAAGGAAGAAAAAGAAAACCTCAAAAAATCGCCAAACAAGGCATTAGTAAAGACATTAAAAGAAAGAGGAGAAAGAAAACCCAGACAACACCATGAAGGGAGAATTCCAGAGAGAAGGGTAGAAGGAGGTAATCTCCATCAGAGAAAAAGTGGCGAGGAACCCCACAAAATAGAACTAAACAGAGAATCCCAGAGAGGGAACAATAACAGACCAGAGAGAAGAAGGGTAAACCTTGTAATACCAATACACAGGGGAGAATGCTAAGCGGTATGGAAAATATGGCTGTCTAGATATCATCTCCAGCTTAACTATTCTGGAAAAGAAGACATTTTCCACCCAATAGAAAACACACTGGGGCCCGAGTAAAGGAGTGGAGACTCAGCTTGAATTTTACAGCACTGGCGCCTCCACTATACACCAATGTAGTGTACTGGATTGTCTGAGTTAACCCCATGCAGCCCATGGACAAGGCAGTTTGAGGGAGTAGCCAGGAGGTATCAGAGGTGAGGTGGCCATGCAAAGTGAAGCCATAGGGTTCACCTTAGTTTCAACTGTCCCAGTCTTCCCAGACCAGTTCTTTAAAACTTTAATGAACCCTTTGAATCTACAATCTTTGTCTGTGGATTTCTGAAGGCTCTCTGTGACACGGCAGAGTTAATTCCGTGTTCAAGAGCAAGGGGGCATGCATTTGAACATTGATAGAAGATACAGTGGTTTCTAAGGCAACAAATGGATCCAAGGCGATAGTCAACAGGTGTCACTAGTTTGATGTTACAATGTGGATTACATTTAAGGGGAAGGACTCTTCTCAATTTAAAGACAAAATCAACACAATCCAGGAACCTTCATCATTAATATTACCTAGAATGCTCTCGCAACCCCTCACCAACTGGTTCATGACAATGAGTGTGGTATATAGATGGGATTTTCCATTTATCCATATCTTTAAGTTTCAAGATGAGTCCTTTTCTTCCAGCCAGTCTGAAGAGATCTGGCATATGACAAGTGTTTTGGTGGAGGAGCAAGAAAGAGCTAAATTAACAAACATGAAGTTGGATACATCATCTCAGCTCTTTCCCATGAAGAAAGACAAGAGTCAGAGTGAGGATTGAAAACATTTAAGAAACTGAACTCTGCACTGATGTTAATGAGCTCTGAGTTAATTTACAGTTTATATTGTAAAGTGAATTTCACCCAGGAACTGCTGATGTCTGATTTTAAGGGATCCTGCATGCACAGATTGCATTTTCGCTTTTTTGCAGTTCAGAGTGTTGTTCAAAAGCTGGGATATGCTTATGCCTTTGGGCCTCTATCTTGAGTATGGTATGGTATTGTTTATTGATATAGAGCCTATACACAGGCAAGTGTTTCAAAGCACTTAAAGAGGGTGGGAACATGGGGGAAAAAACGAAAGTCGCTCAGAGCCCTTGAATTTCTGAGACGATATTAGTCTGCACAGGCAGAGTATGTGCGTAAGAAAAACATTTAACAGTTGGGATACAGCAAATAGGCTGTGATGCTGGAATTGCATCGGAGGGACAGGGCCTCTGAATCCTTGTCCTTTGTTGCTTTTTATCATGTGTTCTGACTAGTTTTCTGCACAGGAGTTCATGTGGGACTCCTGGCAGTGTGGCTCTTCCTGTATTTGGTTTGGTGAACAGACCCTTGGGATACCCTTAAGGCACCCGTGGGTGGGAGTACGACCCTGTACTCCTAGTGTATGTTTTTGGTCACATGTGTGTGGCTCACAGAGCAGACTACGGGATGGTAGCAGCTCTGTGCTGAATTGACAATTACCCTGGGCCTCCTTCATTTTGGGATGCCCAGGCCCTGTCATTGGAATCAGTGGATTCCTGATAGGAAACAAGATGGCCCCTGTGACCTCTTGCATTCTATTGCCTGTTACCTTTTACCGAAGTCCCGGAAAGCCCTAACTCTGTCCCTTCCCCTGACTGGCTGTTGGGTGGAAGTTCCATATATGGTGGTGTGGGGAAGTCCGGCCCAGACTGGCTGGAGCCTTCCCAATGACTGTATGTTGTGGGTACGCCCATGGGGTGGGACTTGGGTGAATGGAGTGTGTGACGAATATGCATCCTGTGTCATAACACAGGGTATCTAGTATCTGGTGTTTGACATAATGACTGAGACAGCCCTGCCCGAAACTGGTATGAATGCAGTGTGTAGTGCTGAATGGCAGAGTGCTTGTCCGAATCCACATTCTGTGTTGTGAGTATCTGGATGGAGAAGAATGGACTGAATGCTCTGTGCACCTGATTGGCTGCCTGACTGCCTGAATGCCCTTCTGAGTGAATGGTTGACTGAGTGTGACCCAGCAGAGTGAATGGGGGATCAACAGTATATCTGGGGACCTCTCACTGCTAGAAATCGTTCAGAAGCTGAAGTAGAAACTGACGCTTAACTTTGAAGCCCACTGGAAGAAGAAGAACTGCTGCTGCTGTCCTTCGCTAATCTGAAAGCTGTTGTGTCTTCAAGGAACTGATCCAAGAGAGGACCTGACTAGGAGACCTCTCCCCAAGCTACGAAGGGACCATCGTGCAGCAGCTGATCTTTGCCAAAGCTCCCTGGTAGACGGACCTACGAAAGGCTGCCGACCGGAGAAGGGGACCGCCGAGGAGAACGAAGAGAAGCCCTGGACAGACATCCACCGTCGACAACCGCAGTCGCCGACCGCAGCCGCAGTGCTCCCTTTGCCTAAGAACATTTGATCCAAGGACTCCTTTGTTCATCCCCGTTGACCGCTTTCGTCCTGCCGGAGAAAGTCAAGGCCGCTGACGACCGAGGGGAATCCGCCAGTTGGTTTCCCACCACCCGAAGACCTCAGAGACGCTGACGAAGCTACTGAAGTCCGCAGTGGTCACACCCCATTCGCCACCGCCAGACGCCGACGACTCAACGCTCTTACTGGGCCAAAGTTCTTCACAAAATGTTTGCGGCAATGAACCATCGTCATCGAGGTGAACCGCATGCCTCCCCTGGGAAGGGCGTTTTCGATCCCTTGTCTACGAGCACCACAAGGACCAAAGCTGCTGCCTCAACCACAACGTTCACCTTTTCTTCATCTCGGAAGTTCGATGACCAGTGCCTCCTGCTTGAAAGGGAGTGCACTCAAGAAGGGCCCGTCGATTCCCCGACAAAGAAGTCTACAACACCAGGTACATTGGGGTTGCAGAACTATTTGAAAGACACGAGACTATATTAAGTATAACTGGACTGGGCTTGTCAAACACGCTTTATTTACAGGTTGCCCAGGTGGGGGGATCCTCACACAGAACGGTCTCTTAAACGTGGGATGGACTGTTCTGCCATTGCTTGATTTAACCTTGCCTTCTTTCCGAGTCTATCGTTGATTCATCTTGCCATCTGATTCGTATGTCATTTGAACTGTTAGCAGTTGATGCATTTTAAGGAATCGATAGTTAAGAGTGGTACCACGTAGACCTGTATATATTTGCCATTATAGTATTGCCAGAGTACAAAGTGTGTTATTGTGATTAAGTATATAATGTGAACCTTATTTATTTAAAGGCTGTGTTTTAACTAATCTAGTGTGTGGACATTCCTTTGTGGGTGCTTGGGGAATACATTGTACTTAAGAATCAGCCTGCATCACCTCCTGAGAGCTGAAGCCTTTGATAGACAACCCCATTCCGGTCTTTACTTGACGGCGATTCTGCAGTTTTAACAGCGCAATTAATGGGAGAAGATAAGGGAGAACAGAACAAATGATCTTTAGTGCATCCGGTTGGTTGAGACTGGGGTATGTGCAGAGAGAGCCACTCTCTTGGGTTCATTTCTTAAGTGCAATGAGTGTGCGTGGGGTGTAAGGCCCTGAGGCAAGTGCGAAAGAGGACTGGTGGGGATGCTGGGGACCGGTGAGACTCTGAGCTACACCAGGTGGCCAGTCAGCATGCTGCAAGGAAGAGGAGGGAGAGAGGGAAAGAACAGAGAACTAGGTTAGCAGGGTAGAGGGAGAGAGAAGGAAGATGAGAAGAGGAAGGTCTTGAAGAATTTCCAGAATTTAACAAGATTCGGCTCAAGACGGGGGGTGGCAGGGAGGCTTTTCCAGAGGGGGGAACCTGCTGAGGATAAGGATCTTCCTCCAAATCTCTGCTTGGAGAACCGGCTCACTCGCAAGAGGTTGGAGGTAGATGAGCGAAGGGCTCGAGAAGGACAGTATTTAGGTAGGCAGTGTTGCGGGTAGGTATGTCCCAGGCCCCAGAAAACCTTGTGAACAATGCAAAGGGTCTTGAATTCGATACTTGCAGCCACTGGGAGCCAGTGAAGGGATTTCAGCGCAGGAGAGATGCAGTCCCTCCTGCGGTTTTTTGTTCTCCACAAGGGGGCTTGGTATTATAGTGTTGGTGTGAATCTGCAGGACCTGAGCTATGTGAGACTTTGATTTTAAGAGCTTGATAGTGGGGATCAACATGATGTCTGATTTTGTCTAAATAATGGGTGGGGGAGAAGCACCAAGCAGGGGCTGGAGGTGCTGTTTAGCCTCTAGTGAACCCTAGCTATTTTCTGATGGTTTTCCCTCAAACACTTGAGCTGTCCTAACTTGGGTGATCTCTCCTGCTGGTAACGCTCTTCCCAGCGTATTCGCTATGTTCCCAATTTGTTCCAAAGCAAGAGGAGGATAAGTGGAGATAAGTGGGGGAGACCTACCTAGGCGCTTTCAAACATCAAAGGAAAGTTAATTGGGTGGAACTTGTTGCCAGAAATGGGGGTTTATTGTATATTCTTAAATGATTTGACTAACTGCATCTGTAGTGTACATGATGATAAAGGGGGATCCAGAGATAAACAGGTGGGTTGTTCTTTAGCTGCTCCTGCAATTGCTATACTGGGTAAGCTAGACAATGGCTGGGCGATAGCTTCTCTCAATTCAATGGGTTCACATTCTCCCCAGAATCGATGAAGTTAAGAAAAATCTGGTGGAAGTTCTGTTCCTTCAGGAAAAGCCTCATAAAATGGGGAAGGACAAATAGATAAAAGCCCTTCCATTGGATACTCTCCTTGACATCGGCCATGTCTAAGAAGGCAGGGTTACCTCATCTGATTAACAGACGTCTCGGGAGTGAGGATGTGCAAATGCAATGGATGTTAGAGAGGCAACTAATAACGGTTAAAGGAAGATTTGGGGGCATGTCAGCTATATTATGCTCCATTTACAGTCAGAATTGTAGGCAGAAAAACGTTTTGGAGTAGACGATTCTGAAAATCTCTTCCTCTGTGTAATGCCTCTTGATGGTAGGAGGTGATTTGATTGCGCTTATGGACCCAGATGTTGATAGAGCTTAATTCCTGTAAGAGGGGGGAAGGTTTCTTCTTCAGGAGTGGAAGATATTTTTCAGATATTTGGTCTGTATGAGACATGGAAGGTTGTAAACCTGAACCTTAGGGCATATACTTTTCACCACCCCACATGAGTTTGTCGATAATAGATTATGTATTATTAGAGGATAGGCAGCAGCATCTTAAGGGTTCCTCAATCTACTTGGTGCCCTACTAAGACGACAACATCGTCTTACCAATATTGCACATGCTTTTTCTTTAGATTGAATCTCTATGAGATGGCAGTGTAATGATGCTCAAAAGTTGTTCTTTTCAGGAAATCTTAAGAGAAGAAATAGTTCAGAACTTCAAAAATAATGATGATGTGGTGGTTTCCCCAGGGATGCTCCCAAAATCACATTACAGGGACTTATCTTGAAGGTTGTGGCTAAGAGAAAAAGAGAAAGCATAAAGAGTGAAGATGAGTTAAAGAAAGAATATGCAGGCATTGTGGAAAAATAGGGGTTGAATGAAGAATGCTCGATAGAGCAGCTGGAGAGGGTTCAATCTGTGAGTGATAAACTTGGGTTATTATAGTTAGATGTGATATATTAAAACCTTTGTTGTATGAAACAAAATATTATGAAAAAGGAAGCAACGTCAATATTCTACTGTGGAGAAGACTCCAGAAACAATCTTCAAAATAATAAAGCCTTCTAACAAAAAGCACCCGGACTCACAGGTTTTTTATTTTTAAACTTTATTTATTACACATGGTGGTGGTACATATTACCAACAGTATATTCACCTATGAATAGACACATGATTTTAGTCATACAATGTATAAGCAAACATTCAAGTGTGCAGCCCCTACCCATCTCTCTCACTTCTCCATGCCAATTATAATCGCAAGTCAGCTCAAATGTCTCTTGGCCAGCTCACGGACGCCTGCAGATTGACATATATTTCTTCTATGTTGTTGGCCCATACAACATCTTGTAGCCAATCCGTTAACAATGGTGCTTCCTTCCATGCCCATCGCATAAGAATGGCCCTCTTGGCAAGTAGGAGCCCCAGATTAACACATTTACGTTTTAATAAATTCAATTTCCTAACATAATTTAGCACACACTCAATTGCGGCCAGTAGCAGGGGTTGCCCTATTATTTAGTCAAGCGTGTGGCACACTGCTTTCCAGTATACAGTCAGTGCAGGACAATCCCACAGCATATGTAATAGGTGGGCGTTCGTGTCTCCACATTTGGGGCACTCCCATTAAGGACTTTGAACTGTATCAGTCTATACCTGGGGTACAGTGATAACTGTTTCGTGGGTCTACACTCTGTGTCCAATGTGTGTCTGGGAAGGGCATGCCAAAATATCTATCCTATTTGCCCCTAATCTCTATTTTCTGCTGGGTTTTGGTTGTTTGTGCAATTTTATTCAGGGCAGATATGGCTTTCTTCCCAACTTGTTGTGACATGATGTACGTGAGGCATGGGTGTGAATCTGGCTCCCATGGGAACACCAGTCATCTGGATGCCACCGCCCTGTGAACCCGGTGATACTGGAACCGCTGTAGTGTTGTGTATGACTCGTAATCATATCCTACGTGATGAAACTACCCGCAACAAACAGGTCCCCCAGTGTCAGTATACCCGCGGAGCTCCATTGAGCTGCTATTAATTTGTCCAGGGTGAGGTTTAATTTGGTTAATCCCCAAAAGTGGCATTTCTTTATCGTACAATGCGGTGCAGCTGGGCAGAGCAATAATTTACCCCACTCCATTGCGTGGTGCCCACTAGGTCCAAATGATGTGTACAGTGGTACCTATCACCTGCCAATAATTTTATAATTGTACCAATGGACCGGGGCTCACCTGCAGTTTCTCCAATCGCACATGTGGAGGGCTTGGATCTTGACCCTACAAGTATGTTGCAAAGTTTGTTTGTGCCGTCAAATAGTGTAGTTCTAAGTACGGGGCTGAGAGTCCACCGGTCTCGTAAGGTAGTGTAAGACGTTGCCACTTCGCCCTGACCTGTCTGTTCCACACAAAGGAGGAGCACATCCTAGCTAGATCAGTGAAGAATGTCCATCATCAGTATATTATGAAAAAGGTACAGGAATTTGGCGAGGATTATCATCTTCACTAGTGCCACCCGACCTACAAATGATATGGGGAGGTATTTTCACCTTTCTAGCTTGATGGCCATTTTTCAGGGCTTTGGCCAGCAAGGAAATTTGCGCTATTTGTTTCCCCAAGTATTTGACACTCTGTGGCGACCAGCGGTGGCCAAATATGTCTGCAGGTTTTAGTGTACCATCCGTCAGTGGAAATATCTTGAATTTGCCATTATTCAAGTGCAAACCAGAGTGTCCACAAAACTCCACCACAGCTTTTAATATACGTCACAAATAACGCTCCGGATCTCTTATATATAGCATGATGTCACCTGCATAAAGTGTAAGTAGCTCCGGTTGACCCAGTCACCAGGGCCTCGACCAAACTTGCATTAAGCAAGGGACAAGTTCCTCCACAAATTCTTTATAGAATTCGGCGCCAAGCCCATCTGATCCCGGTGCTTTCCCGCTAGGAAGATCTTTGATTGCCTAGTGTCATTCTAGCATTGTCTGATAGGAGTGTCTTGGGTATCTTCCCCAGGTAGTCATCTATTTCTGAAGCTGTGGTCTCCAAGGGGAATAAGATGTAGCATAGAGGGAGTAGAATACTGTGTTTACGTCTCTGTCTAAGTTTGCCACAGAACCGCCTATGCGTTTTACACTTGATATATATAGTCGTGTCGATGTGTTCCCTCATACTTAGCCGGAATATCTGGTCCTCTAGGCCACTGGTTTAAACGCCAGGGTGTTTTCATCCCTGTGTGTCCTGACAGTTGAATAGTTAATAGGATCGGTGAATGGACTGATAACGTTCGAGGGAGTATCTGGCAACTTTAAACCCAGTTCAGCAATGTGTGAGTGACAAACCACATTTCTATGCAAACTGCTAAACGCAGCCAGACCCCTCCTATCTCAACATAACTGCCTCACCATTGCAAGAGCAATAATTGATTCAAAATTGGACTATTGCAATGCCCTCTTTGTAGGGACTTTGGGCAAAAATATCTCCAAACTCCAGATGGTTCAAAATAATGCCCTTAGGGCTGCCACTGGTATCTCTAAAATGGACCACATCTCTGAGGTCAGGAGACAGGTTAATTGGCTCCCTGTTAAAGAGAGGATTATCTTTAAAACCCTCGCTCTCACGCATAAATGCATCCATGATCAGGCACCCGCCTACTTGGTCCAAAGAATAGATAGGCCAACCTCAGACAGGCCCACCAGACTAGCCTACACCAACAGGATTTCGATTCCTAAAACCAGGAGAGTTTGCGCTGGAGGTACTAGCTTCCCCTCTATGGCCGCATCACACTGGAACACTCTTCCTGCTCACATTAGGAGGATCGCCTCGCACCGTGCCCTCCGCAAAGCAATAAAAACCATGTTATTTGTCTGACTTGCATGCTCTATTCACTACTGTCATACATCCTGCTGTATGTAGTCAAATGTTGACACTAGCTTCAATGTTTCATTCATGTAAATGTACTACATGCCAAATTGTAACCACCCAAGTATGTATCTGTAATGAACTAAGAATCTTCGATGCTGGGCTGTCCTTAATGTAACCCTGAACCAAGCCTACTTAAAATCACTTGCTATAGCGCCTCAATGTCTTTGAGCTGTAGTGCGCTCTACAAATGCAAAAATAAAAATAAATAATAATATGCATGAATGCATCTCATGCACTGAGGAATAAAATGTGTACCCAAGGCTTGTTGTATTTAAGACTCGCCACACATCCTCAAGACCAAGTTGCTCACTTTGGGTCAAGATGGAGCAAGCTGCATTAGAAGGGTATCTGGTTGTTGTGGAAGTTCGGTCTAGTTGTAAGTCTAGTATTGTATTGCACTCCCCCCACATAACACCAAAGCTGTTGGATATTTCGCACATTTGCTTAACACATCATCATAAAATTCAGGGTCATCTGTATTAGGCCCATACACATTAAGCAACAGAACCTCATGACCACATTAATTACCGTGCACAAACAAGAACCTGCCTTGTTCATCACTTACAGTTTCATAAGGCTTGAATGGAAGGTAGCGATGTATTAGTATCATTATTCCACGTGCCCTGGAGGAATAAGATGTATATTACCTATGATCTGCCCATCCCAGAGCTACGTGACTGACCTGATGACTAAGCATATGGGTTTCTTGGAAATATAGAATCTTTGCGCAGAGTCTGTTAGCATATGCGATAATCTTGCATGCTTTTATCAGGGAACCTAGGCCTCTGACGTTCCAGCTCAGCAATTTAAAAGCTGAGCCACTCTCCCCATTATGTGTCATCCCGTATCTATTGCCACGTCCATAATTGCTAGTGCATCCGCCCATGTGCTGTCGGTCTTCATCTCCTTCGCCATGTGTAGTCTACAAGTTTTTCTCCCAACAACCTTCCCCGTCCAATCCCCCTGCCTCATAGCCCCCCAAACTTCCTCGATGTTCTTCCCCCCTCCCCTCAACAAAACTATCCCACATAATATTAGCACTTGCATCAGGGGCGGCAGTTACCGCAGAGAGTGGGGAATCAGACAGTCGACCCAGGAACGGACGTTGCTCAATTGGTGCGTGGTATCAACCATTGCGATTCCATTAAAACATTTTCGCTGGATCTGAGCAGGCAGGTGCTAGCGCTCAATATGTCAAGTCTCAGCAGCTCCCCGTCCTGATGGCAGCAGGATTTGAGCTTCTATGAATGCCGCTGCCTCCTCTAGAAGCGTGAAGAAGTAGGTTTTGTTGTTGAGGTGAATGCAGAGCATCGCTGGGAAGAGCATGGCATATACAGTGTTATGTTCCCCGAGCAGTTTTCTGATGCCCAAAAAAGTGTGCCTCTCTTGTTGTACAGCCACTGTATAGTACAGGGGAATGCTCACAATATTTGAGCCAATCTTGAGCTCTTGTTTCTCGTGGCCTGTACGTAGTGCCAGATCTGTGCTACGGTTGTTCATCAAGCAGGCTTTTATTGGTCTCGGGAAATCACCTGGCTTGAGCTTCGCTGACTATGCTCTATGTGCCCGCTCAATCATGAAGGGTGGAGACCACCTGGGATCCCCCAGCAGTTCCTGCAACAATTCTTCCACTGCTCTCTCCATATTGCCTTTAAGTGCATACCACAACAATGCGCACGTTATTCCTACGTGATCTTGACTCGTATTTGGCCTTAACGTGCCTCATATCCTTGGTTAGTGCTGTCACAGTCTCCTACAGCGAAGCCACAGAGTTGCTGATGTGATTTTCAGCCTCAGTTATGCATCGGGTTTCCTTTTCAGTTTGGGCGCATCGAAGTAACATTAGTTGTTATACCTTCCAGCTTATCATTTATTGCGGCGAAGCCATGCTGCATGGAGTCCGTCACACCCTGTAGTTCAATGGATGCCAAAGCTTGAGGTTCCCCACTGAGCGTTTGGTCACTGGACGCTCTATCAGCCTTCTCCAAAGGTTCATGAGTGGATTTCATGAACCGTTCAATAGTGCCTACTTTCTTGTTCCCTGAAACCCTTGTCATGATTTCCTACCCTCGTGTATCATGGCCTCACGAGGGTCCAGGTATATCCAGTCCTGCTGCACTTGTAGGTGAGCAAAACCCCTTATGGATCATGCGTCGACAGAGGGCTCTAAACTAATTCACCTCCACGGCGTAAGCTGCACAGATTGCCTTTAAGGGCCAGGCGGTTATGCCGCCGTGGGAATGGTTATCGGCCGAGCAGCATTTATTTTGAGCAGTTTGACCCTATAGGGTGTAGGTTGTATGGCAGCTGGTAGGCGGCTGGGGTGTAGTTTCGCTTAGGCCCAACCAGACTGGCACTGATATCGGTTGCTGTGACCCCACATATAAAGTCAAAGAGAGCGTTACCCACACGATGAACAGTGGTGAACCACCCACGTTTACAGCAGCAGATGGAGCACTGGGCCGTTTTATTCAAACAAGTGGCCACAGAGTTTCCGAAGCGCCTGCTTGTTTTAAAGTCGCTTGTTAGAACACCTTTCACACGTTGGTGGGGTCGCACTTACTTCTTTCACCCAACAGTATTTTGGTGTACTAATGGGTGATCACGCCACTTCAGAGGCGTGCTTCATCTGCACCAGCAGTCTGATCCTTGAGCTGGACGGTCTTACGTGTAGATTTCTCCAGCCCCGATGTATCGGACACATTCTGCTGCTGATCGAGCTCACCTCACTCTGGTGGTTCAAGGAGCGTCTGGACTCCTCCGATAGGCTCTCTTGCCGTCCCTCAATCTCAGCAAGGCCCAGTTCGCGGCCGTCGATCTCAGGAGTCAGTGCTCCAATTTCTTTGGGAGTGATACTGGGTGGTCCCCAGACTCCCGCATGCGAGAGCCTCAATTTATCTTGGCTCGCCGCTCGCAATAGCACCCCCCAGGGACCCACAGGCTTTATCACACTCTTTTGCCTCTTACTAAACTCTATTATGTTCGGCAGAAGATAATTAGGCAAAGGATGAAATTAAAGAACACTTGGCGACTCCTTTACAGTTACCTAAGCTATCAGAGAGAACACTAGCCCAACTGAATTCCCCTATTACCATGGTTTAAGTGATTGCTGTCACTTTTTATTTACTGCTTTTACAGTCCGGTTTTGGTGACTTCCTGCCACCTAACTTATGTAACATCCTATTTTAGAAGGACATTCCATGCACCCAACTTTTTTTAGAGGCTTCTATTTCTGTATTTTACATGGAGGTCCATGATCCTAGGCAAAGTACTTCATAAAAGCCTATCTCTCAAATTTTTATAAAAAAATTGTAAGCAGATTATTGGTGATTATTTAGATCTGCATCTCCTTGACCACACTCATACAGACCAAGTGGGCTTTGTAAGAGGTTGTCAGGTTGCAGATAAAATAAAGGCAGACCATTGGGGGGTGTGGCCTGGGTTCATGCAGTGAGGACGTGTCTTGCATGAGCTCACGCTGACGAACCTGAAAAAAGATCCTGAAAGCGGCATACAGAAGCTCAAGTCCCTACACTACACATTCCAGTGAGCAGAACCGGTTCCTGGGTGACAGCTGAACCTGATTTAGCAGAATATTGGTGCCCGGGTGATCTCGGGAGAAGCAGAATAGGTGCTGAGAGCGACGTCCCAAGATGGCGGACTACAACTGCCTGTGACCCTCATGGGATACGACTGCTACAGCAACACCAACACTCCGCAGTTGGTGGAGCGCCGAATCGACTGCCGTACTGGCAACGGTAGCCTGAAGGAGAGGACACCCACGAGGGAGTACCAGAAAGACCCCCTGGCACAGCGGGGTGCAGATGCGATTGGCACTGCTGCAGGGGGAGAATCAGGAGCACAAAGTGAGTGACGCATCAACAACCGGTGTGAATAAAATATATTAAGAGACGAAACCTGGGGGAAACCTTCGCTCACCGGAGTTCCGACGAGCTTGGAAAACTCTGACCAGGGCGGCCAGATAGCCCTTGGCAGCACTTAGGAGCGGAGAGAGCTGCAACGGTGAATCCAAGAGAGTGCTGGAAGCAAAGGACGGGAGACACGACTGCACGGCCCTGGTAACTCATGCCCTGCCGGTCCCATGCCTGCGAACCGGCTCTTCAGCCTGGGAACCTATTTGTACTCCCCCACTTAAGACTCTCTGAGGACGAACCAACATGGACTTGTGGGTTGCCCGGAGAGGGGATTTTCCCTCCTAGCCCCTGGAATGCGGACGGGATAGTGATTGTGCCTCTCCTTAGGGACTAACGTGACGTAGCTCTGAGATACAGGCATATACTCCCCAATGGTGCCCCATAACGAATATGCACCCGCATTAGTCTCCTATTGCATCATACAACGGAGCCCGTTGGTGATGGATGTCACACCACAGTACCACTGCTCCTACAACCGCACATCGCAAGAAGGCGAATACTGAGACCCACCAACTGGTGCACCTGTCCTGGACTGCTGAATCCTTAAAGCCACTTTTTCATCTGGTGTCCGAACTTGCTCGGGTCCATGTCAATACACCCTGGGGCTGCATCCTGATTTGAACTGATCACAGATTTGCTGTCCTTTGAAACACCTGATATAAGTGACCTGTGAACACTTTGGAGTGTACCTAAAGCCACAACTAGAGTACTGCTGCTGCGGTTCAGAACCTGGCTGTGAGTACTGGACAGAAACTCTGGAGCGCGCGCTGAGCCTATACAACCGACCTGGGCCGGGCTTGCGGGTAGCTGAATCCTAGTGCACACACCACACTTCACCGGAACTGCCTGCATTGCACACACCTTCTTCCATAGCTAAAACTTCACAAAACAAACTACAGACACCAACCACTCCTCCGGGACATGCCTCCCCCTAGAAACAAGCACAAGGGACCCACAATGGACCCCTACATTAGCCAAGGGCCCTCACAGGCGCCTGAACCACTAACATCTGGTGCGGAATTAATGCAAATAGACACCCAAGAAGATAAAGTCCTTGCTGCTATGCTGCCCTAAAATCCTACCTCGAGAACAAAATAGAGGAAGTGAAAATAGACATACAGCTTCTACGCCAAGATGTTAGATCACTTGCAGAGCAGGTGACGTTGGCGGAAGCATTACTAAAATACACGGCCACCACCACTGAGGACCTGGCTACTAGAAAGAACCAGCTGGAATCCAGAAACAGCATTCTGGAATAGAGAGCGGAGGATGCTGAGGGTCGCTCCCACTGAAACAATGTCAGAGTCTTGGGGGTCACGGGAGGCACTGAAGGCTGAGACCCAACAGCCTACATCAAAAATCTCTTCCTCCAGGAAGTGGGTGCTGGGACATTGTCGCAGGGCTTTGCAGTGGGACGAGCCCACTGCTCCGTTAAAAAAAAAAAAACAGGGTTGTTCCCTTCCCAATGATAGACAAGATATTGAATTTTCAGGACCGGGAGGTGCTTCTTCAATTTTCAAGAGACAGAGGATCAATACAGCGAGATGGCTCCATGATAGCCATCTACCCAGATTACCCCACCCCCTGGTACAGCAGCAGAGAAATAAATGTGCCCCAGTTAAAGCCCGGCTCCGGCAGAAAGGGATAAAATACATGCTTATATATACCACCAGGTTGAAGATAATGCACAAGGAAAGACCCACTTCTTTGAGAGCCCAGCGGCTGTGTCCATGTGAATGGAGCACAACACCTTGGAGACACCGGACAATGAAGAGACCTAGGGTTGGGAGGGTTCCTAACCTTTCGGAGATGGTCACAGAGAGACACTAAGACTGGCCGGGTAGAGCTGCTAGCAGACAGACATCCAGAACTGATCTGGTGAATTGCAGGAAACTACGGTCGTCACTGACCCCAGCCTACGATTAAGAAGCATACATCGATGGAACATAATGAGCAGGGGTGTGGACCCCTTAGGAATTGAACTAAGAAGGGCTTTTTTATACGCCGCTAGCATAGCTGCTTCTTGACGGAGGCGGGCGGCACTGTCTACTGGGTAGACCTGGAGCACCTCGACCTGCATGGTTCGTCAACACCAATCCGATATCGACTTGCTGGACTGGCACCTGATGTCACTGTCAGACTGGCCGGGCACTGGTCTGTCAGAATGGGACAGCACTGTTGGATAATGTTTTTGCCCTATGTTTAAGGGTTTGTTGTTTTAGTTTTGTTTGTCAAACCCTGCTTGTCGACTAATGCTTTCTGAATCGGTTGTGCACAAATTAGGTGGTGTCCCACTCGCTGGACATGATGGTAATAATGTAATGCACGTCCCCTTCAGTATGAAAATGTTTCTAGCCCTCCCCCGATAGGGTTGCTTGGCTATAACGAACATGAATCATGGCACAAATTAGACTGCTGACCTGGAATGTGAGGGGCTTGGGCACTTACGTGCGCAGGAAGAGGGTGAAATCCGGTTTGCACTGAAAAAATATCTCAATAGCCCTTCTTCAGGAGACACGCCTGATGAGTGAAGAGCAAGTGGGAATAGCAGACCGATGGGGAGGATTGGTATATGGTGCTCCATACTCCAAATATGCTAGATGTGTGTTGACATGGATTTCTGATTGTCTCCCTTTTCGGCTGCTGAACTCGCAGATCGACAAAGAAGGCAGATATGTACCCTTATAGGGCCATATTGGTAGCACAGAAGTGTTTATTGTGGACAACTATAAGATACCATCCCATATCCAGACACTGTGTGCGCATTGAGTGCCTGGAGACCAACTCCGTTGGTGACAGGGCGCTATATAAGGAACAAGTTACTTACCTGTAACTGTCGTTCTCCAGCATGGGTCTGGCATGGATTCACATGCTCATGAATATTCCCTGTCGTCAGGCCGGGAATCCTCAGTACAGAAAAAAATCAGTATCAGTTTCGTTTCTGATCTGTCTTTCCTAGTAGTAACCAATCACTGATCTCTGGGTCATACTGCCCAAAGCCAATGACTGCCCTCTCCCTAAGCCCGGCCTCCGGCAGCCATCCTCAGATTTGGTAGCGCGTAAAGTGGCAGTATGACCAAGTGAACAGCCGCAGAGGGGTAGGCGGGAGGGTTCGCATGTGAATCCATGCCAGGCCCCTGCTGGAGAACAACAGTTACAGGTAAGTAACTTGTTGCTTCTCCAGCATGGGGTCTGGCATGGATTCACATGCTCATGAATATAAGATTACATAGCAGTACACACATGCACAACCACGGGAGGTGGCAAAAGGCTCAACATTAAGCAATACATAAACTCAACATTAAGCAACTCTTACCTCCTCACCAGGCCCTTCAGGCGAACAGGTTGCGCAGCACTGCATGGCCGATCCTGGACTCCTCCCTGGAATCCCGATCGACGCAGTAGAATTTCGTGAAGGTGTGCGTCGACCTCCATGTAGCAGCCCTGCAGATGTCCAGCAGGGGCACACCAGACAAGAACGCTGTGGTAGCAGCGATCGCTCTGGTCGAATGGGCTCTCGGACGGCTGGGCAGCAGTCCGTTTGCCAACCGGTGACAGTACATGATACAGCCGGAGAGCCAACTGGAAATGGAAGCCTTCGAGAGAGCCTTCCCTTGATTCACAGATCCAAAGTTCACAAAAAGCTGTGACGTCTTCCGAAAACTCTTCGTGCGGTCCACGTAGAACTTCAGCGCACTAGCTACATCCAGCGAGTGCAAAGTCCTCTCGGCCGGCGAAGAAGGAGCCGGGAAGAAAACTGGTAACACCAAAGGCTCGTTGAGGTGGAAGTCTGACGGCACCTTAGGCATGAAGGAGGGATGCGTCCTGAGCACCACCCTCGTGTCGTGAAAAGTCAAGTATGGAGGCTTGCAAGATAGGGCCTGAATCTCTCCCAAGCGCCGTGCGGAGGTGATGGCCACAAGAAAAGCTGTTTTCCATGATAGTAACTTCAACGGTGCCGTGTGCATAGCCTCGAAGGGGGACCCCATGAGCCTAGTCAGCACCACGTTGAGCTCCCACGCCGGGGCTGGGGCCCTCACCGGCGGGAACGAGCGGAATAGTCCCTTCATAAATTCCTTCACCAGGCGATGAGACCACAAGGACACCCGTCCTGTTGTCCTGGTGTATCTGGAGATGGCAGCCAGATGTATCTTGATGGATGCGTGAGCTAGTCCAGCCTTGGCCAACGACAGTAGGTACGGCAGTACTTGAGGGGCCGTGATCCGTAGAGGGTTAATCTTCTGTGCCCGGCACCAGACAGAGAACCTCTTCCATTTGTGTCTGTAACACTTGAGAGTTGAGAACGCCCTGGCCTTTGCAAGAACCTCTCTGCAGTCGGCCGGTATTTCGTATCCTCCAAACTCTAGTGCTGCAGGAGCCAGGCCTGCAAGTTCTGCGACTTCGGGTCGTGATGAAGAATGGGGCCTTCTTCTCTGGAGAGAAGATCCGCGTCCACGGGCAGTTTGACTGGTGGGGACGCCGATAAATCCAGAAGGTCCGGGAACCAGATCTGTCTCGGCCACGCCGGTGCGACGAGGATCATCCTGCACCAGGACCTCTTGAGCTGGTTGACGAGCCGGAGTAGCAGTGGCAACGGCGGGAAAGCATAGAGGTACAGGTTGTCCCAGGGGAACGAGAAAGCATCGCCCATGCTCCTCGGTTGGGGAATCTGCTGGCGAACCTTTGGCACTTGGAGTTCGTCGCCGTCGCGAAGAGATCGACCTGGGGTCTGCCCCACAGCCTGAAGAGTCGATCCACCTGATCCTGGCATAGCTCCCACTCGTGGCACGAGCGCAGCTCCCTGCTGAGTGAGTCGGCAATGGTGTTCTTTATCCCTGCCAGATGAAAAGGTACCAGAAACATGCCCTGGTCGGCGGCCCAGTGCCACAGATCCTGGGCTTCCTTGGACAGGGCTGGGGATCTGGTTCCACCCTGCTTCTTGATGTAGAACATTGTGGTGGTGTTGTCGGTGAAGATCCTCACCACCTTGTCCTTGAGGGACGGAAGAAAGGACCTGAGGGCCCAAAACACTGCGCGGAGCTCCAGAATGTTGATATGAAGCTGTTTTTCCTCCGGGAGCCAAAGGCCTCTCACGTGGAGATCTCCGGTATGCGCTCCCCACCCTTCCAGGGAAGCATTGTCGTCACCGTTACCTGGTGAGCTGGGGTCTGAAAGTCCGCGCCCACCGTCAGATGAGTGCCGGTGCCCCACCACCGGATCGCTCGTCGGAAGGTCTCGTTGAGCGGTATCCTGTCCTCGAAGCTCCCGTCGCCTGGATCCAGCGTGATCATCGAGGAACTCTTGCAGTGGACGCATTCGAAGTCTGCACAGGCGTACCAGATAGATGCAGGAGGACATCATCCCGAGAAGGGATTTGATGGATCTTACCCTGGCTACGTCCGTGGCTAGCAAGCGTTGCACCTTGCCCAGGATGGCTTTCGTCCTTTCGTCGGACGGCGAGGCCAGCCGTGCCACTGTGTCGAGCTTGGCTCCCAGAAACAGGGCGACCTGCGAAGGGACCAGGTGGGATTTGGGGAAGTTAATGGAGAACCCCAGGTCCGTGAGTAGCTGGACAGTCTTCGCTGTGTATTCCACGGCGAGCTCCCTTGTCCTTGCTCGGATGAGCCAGTCGTCCAGGTAGGGATAGATGTGGATCCCTTGTAGGCGTAGCCATGCCGCCACCGGTGCTAGGCACTTGGTGAATACCCTGGGTGCCGACTTTAATCCGAATGGGAGGGCCTTGAACTGGTAGTGCCGTCCTTGGACCACGAACCTGAGGAACTTCCGGTCTCTTTTTAGAATGGGGATGTGGAAGTAGACATCCTCCAAGTCCAACGGCGACAGGAAATCGTCTTCCTCCAGCTGTTCCAGCACGTGCTGGAGGGTGACCATCCGGAACTTCTGAGCCTTGATGTACTTGTTCAGACGCTGCAGGTCCAGGATGGGACACCAACCTCCTGTCTTCTTCTTTAGGAGAAAGTATCTTGAGTAGACCCCGGTGCCCCGAAGTCTCTTTGAGACGAGCTTGATGGCACCTTTCGTGAGCATCGCCCTTACCTCCAGCAGCAGCTGGGGTACGTGGTTTTTCTTCCTGGCCACGGGTGGCACGCAAGGGCATTTCTTTAGAAACTCGAGGGCCAGGGTTTCCAGCACCCAACGGTCGGTGGAGATGGACTCCCACACGCTGACGAACTTTGCCAGCCGGCCTCCCACCGGGGTGCTTCAGTGGGGGCCCGACGCCACAGTCGGTTCAGTCCTGTTTCGAGGCTGCCTTGTCGCCTTGACCTCCCTGTCGACGACGGCGGGAACCTCCAGACTGGCCCCGTCCTCTATAGGCCTCCTGCGACGAGTAACGGGCCGCTTGACGGTAGGTAGAGGAGCCGCTGCCGGAACCTTTGGAGGCCCCTTGCTTGCCATCGGTGTTCCGAAAGGACGGCTGTCGTTGCTGGAGAACTCCCAGGGCCCGGGCTGTCTCCGTGTCTGTTTTTATGGCTTGCAGGGACTCATCGACTGTCTTCCCAAACAGGTTGTTCCCGTCGAAGGGCATGTCCAACACTTTGGCTTGTACGTCCTGGCGGAAATCCGTCGCCTTAAGCCATCCGCGCCATCTGAGGCAAACACTGTTGCCCAACTGGCGGAAACCGGTGTCAGCGATGTCCGTCGCCACCGTTATGGCGTGGTCCGACGCCACCTCGCCTTCTTGCAAGATTTCCAGGGCTTCTGCCCTCTTGTCGTCAGGCAGGAAGTCCAACAAGGGAGCGATTTTATACAAAAGTTCCCTGTTGTAACGGGCAACGATAGCCAGGGCGTTGGCCGCCTTAATCGTCGTCGCCGCTGACGCGATGACTCGTCGTCCCATCGCGTCGAGGTTCTTTCCCTCGCCGTCCGGCGGTGAAGTCGATGTCGATGCCGATGCCCCCCCGCCTTCTTCCTGGCCCCCGCCGAGACGACTGAATCCAGGGTCGGCTGTGCTCTAAGGCATAGAGGGACTGCGTCAGGGACCCGGTACTTCTTTTCGTATTGGTCCCTTTTTGCCGGCGTCGTGGACGGGTTCTTGAGGAGAGAGAGCCCCTCGTCCCAGATGTCATCCAGTAGAGGTACCGCGAGGGCCGTCTTCCTCTTGGTCTCTCGAAGTTGATAGAGGAACCCGTCCTTCTTCTTTTCTTTGGGGCAGAGCTGGAAAAGCTCGGATGCCCTGGAGATCATCGCATGGAAGGATTCAATGTCATCGGGCGGGGAAACCCAGGGAGGGGGTACGACGGGAGGTCCACCCCGCCGTCGCCGCCCTCGTCGTCTGTGCCCATCGTGGACGTGTCTGTGCCCGTGTCATCCCCATGGACCGTGGACGGGGAGGAGGGTTGAGCAGGCCTCGAGGGCTGGAAGGGTGTAGGAGGATGTGTTCTTCTCCTCTTGGGTGGTAGACTTCCCGACGGGCCTGCCCCTGGCTCCTCCATCGGGTCTGGCTCCGGCTCCTCCGTCGGGGGTAAAGGCAATCTAGTCCTTATTTCAGAGCATAAGGATTGAATTGCCATCAAAATGGCCGCCGAGTTGTCCTGCGGCACTGGCTGCGACGGACGCGACGGTTGGTCTGGGGTCCTGTCGGCACCGCCGTCGCTTCCGTCGTCCCCCTCGTCGGGATGCCTCTCGATGGGCTGGTCCTCCTCCATGCCCGCGTCGTGGTTCTCAGGGACTTCGACAAGTTCCTCCTCGGAGGTTGTGTCTGAATCCACGACGGCCACTGGCCCCCCACCTCTTTCTCCGCCAGGAGCTTCGTGGGGGTTCTTTTGATGGGCTTGAAAGATGCCTCCCTCCGAGGTGGCAGGGAGACTCTGGGCCCCGAGGCTGCTACCACAGGTGCAACCTCCGCAGGCTGCGCCAGGTTTGCCGCAACCTCCTCGATAGAGGCCTTGGCTGGGTGAATCAAGGCCTTAGTCACCGACTGCGTGCTTGTGGCCTTCACCTTGGGGGAGGGCTCCCCGCCTCGCTCCCCATCAGCCGAAATCTTTGAGATCAACCGGGGCCTATCCAGAAGCTTGGCCGGGTTCTCGGATTTCCTCCTACCCGAGCCAGAGCGTTGGCTCGTGGTCGATGGCGCCGGGGAGGATGCGCCCGGCCTGGCAGCCGAGGAGCTCGACCATTCAGCGCTCCCAGTGCCCGCGGACTCATGGTGCTTAGCCTTCTGTTGGGCCCCCGTTGCCAGGGCGCCCTCAAAGGACTTAGAAGACCGCTCGGATTTCTTCTTTTTCTTCTCACCTGACAGGCTCTTTCCCTCCAGCCAGTTGGCGAGACGAAGATGGCGGTCCCTCATGGTCCGCTCCAACATGTTCCTGTAAAACACACAGTCCTCCTCCACGTGCGTTTTGTCCTTGTGAAGACAGTAAAGGCATAAGGAATGCTCGTCTTCCTTGAACACGTTCTGCAGCTGGCATCCAGGGCAGGTCCTGAACAGCTTCCCGGGCGTCGAGCTCCCTTTCTCCTGGGCCATGTCTGGGGTAGGCCTCAGAAACTTCTGGAATCCTCCTAAAGCGTTGTTCGATGAAATCTTCACCCTTGAGGGGCGTAGAAACTTCCGAAACGGGTCCCCGTCGATCGGATGTAAAGACGGTGGAGCTTGAGGCTCAATTTAACCGAAAAATTAGAAATTCTCTTTGAAAAAGCGCAAAAACGCAGGAAAAGCTCGAGAGCTATAGCACGAGGACTCCCAACACTTGAACGTGCGGTAAAAACCTGAGGATGGCTGCCGGAGGCAGGGCTTAGGGAGAGGGCAGTCATTGGCTGTGGGCAGTATGACCCAGAGATCAGTGATTGGTTACTACTAGGAAAGACAGATCTGAAACGAAACTGATACTGATTTTTGTCTGTACCGAGGATTCCCGGCCTGACGACAGGGAATATTCATGAGCATGTGAATCCATGCCAGACCCCATGCTGGAGAAATACCTTTAACATTAACATATCGCCCAGAAAAGTGATGCATTTTTCATATGGGGAGGCGACTTCAATTGTGTCTGAGAAAAAAAACACATTGGATAGCTCCACACCAACCCAAAACGGCCATCCCCAGCAAATAGCGCACTGAACAAGATAATTGTCAACTTAGATTTAGTGGATGTCTGGAGGGAACTCCACCCAGAGACCAGGGAGTTCTATTATTATTCGTCCCCACACAACTTGTATACCAGAATAGACTACGTGTTGGTGGGAGCAGCCCAACTGGCTGACTTTGCCAGCACTGAATACCTGGGCCGTATGGTCTCAAATCACTACCCACTGCTTGTTACATGGGATAGCGGGACCCCCAGCACTCCCATTTCTATGTGGCACATGCCCAAAGACATACTGCTCGATCCCCCCCTTTAGGGAACAACTGTGAGACATGTTGGCTACCTTCCTGGAAGACAACGTGGGCAGTGTAGGAAAATGGGCAACACTCTGGGAAACCTTATGATATGATATGACATGGCATTTGTAACGCGCCTATACACAAGTGTTTCAAGGCGCGACCTTGAAGGTGGTCACCAGAGGGGAGGTTATGACGGGGGCAGGGGGCATCTGCAAAATGCTGAGAGGGGAGTTGAAGACACTTGAGGCAGAAATCAGGAGACTCGCGGGACAACACCTAGGTGAACCCTCATGGGAAGAGGACGTCAAAAGGGCCAGGCCACAATGTCAAACGGCATGGGGTGGACTATCTAGGTTTGATTATGCCACCCATACGGTCAGAGCACATACTGAAGGGGATAAGTCAGGGAAAGTTTTAGCTTGGCTCTGTAAGAAAGAACACCCTAAACTATCGCCACGCTACTGTACGATGATGGGGGGTTCTCCTTGTAGAGACCAGGCCAATATTAATGACATATGCTCTAGCTACTATGCTGCATTGTACAGACATGACACCCAAGTACCACCTGAAGAAGTAGCTGCGGTCTGTCAAATTAATGGTTTCCCAAACACACGCCCAGCCAAAGAGACCTCCTGGATGGGCCCTTCACGCTACAGGAGCTTGGTGAAGCGATTACGTCACTCTCAGCAGGTAAAACACTGGGTAGAGATGGCCTCCCGGCCGAATTTTATAACACTTACACGTCAACCCTGGCCGCTATTCTGCTGAAGGTGTTTCAAGAAGTATACAACATTGCATACTCCCGAACACCATGAGAGAAACATTAATATTGCCTGTACTCAAGCCAGGGAAGCCACCAGAAATGTGTGATTCGTACAGGCCCCTAGCCATGTTAAACTATGACGTGAAACTGTTAACTACCATGCTGGTGACACGACTTCACTGTTGCATCACGGCTCTGATCCACCCCGATCAGAATGGCTTCATACCTAGCTGTAGCACCACACAGAACCTACGGAGGTTGCAACACATTATCGACCAAACCGAGGGCCACCCTGAGCATTACGTGGTGGCATCACTCAACGCTGTCAAAGCCTTCGATTCAGTATATTGGGGTGGATAGATATCGCATTACAGGGATATGGGTTTGGTGCTAACTTAATCCGCTGGGTCCAACTTCTGTACATTTCCCCATGGCCAGACTAAGATCGGGCAGACAGGTATCAGGACAATGGGAGATTCAGAGGGCAACACGGCAGGGGTGCCCGCTCTCTCCTATGCTTTACATACTGGCTCTCGAGCCGGTGGGTGCATATCTGAGACAAGAGTACTTAGAGGCGGGCATCCAGGTTGGGGGCCTTACGCACCTTATTTCCTTATATGCTGATGATGTGCTATTATACCTGTGCCAACCACAACACAACTTGCCTATAATATTAGAAGTTCTGGATGGCTTTGTCTGACTCTCAAGCATCTCCTTTAACAAACAAAAATCATGCTTGTTTCCCCTAGCAGGATTGCACAGATTGGATGTGGATGAGTTGCTGGAGTTGGGCCTAAAGTGGGAACCATGTTCCTTCAGATACCTGGGCATACACATTGCAAACTCTCTGGAAGACATGCACACGTACAACACGCAGAGGGCGGTGATGGGAATCAATAAGTCCATGACATTCTGGTTCTGCCAACCCCTTTCCCTCATAGGTAGGGTTGCCATCACCAACATGGTCATTCTTCCCAGGCTCCTTCATAGCTTCACCAATGTCCTATTCTACATAAGTACTCCTTTTGTTCGCCACCTCGGGGGCATCCTTTGGGATTTATTGTGGGAACAACACTGACATCGGCTAGCGAACACCATGCTGACCGTCTCTTATGAGGATGCCAGGTTAACGCCCACGTCTAGAACTTTACTATCTGGCCGCTCAACTGAGCTCAGTTGCAAAATGGCTCTCAGATGAGCATACCTCGGAACATGAGCTCTTTGGGGCCCAGGTTAAGCCAGTTTGGCTTAGAAAAGTACTGTGGTCACCGTTATGCCGAAATGGACTGCAATCTCTGCTACTGTGTGTGGGCAGATTGATCTGGACCAGAACACTAAGGGTTCTCAGACTCCAACATCCCTACTCCCCAAATGTTCCAATCCTTGCAAGCACACGTAACACTCTGGAGGAGCTGGTGGCAGTTTGGATTGGGAGCGAGCAGTCATAAGCACCTGGGCGATGTGTACGAAAACGGAACCTTCAAAGAACTGACTAGTCTCTTGCAAATTGATGGACTACCTTAGTGGGCAATTCCTAAAATACATGAGAGTAGCAAATGTTGCAAGGCGCAACTGGGGCGAGTGGCCAGCTGAGCCACAGACCAATATCTTTCTAGCATTAATGTTCAAGTTAGAAGATGGGTGGAGACCCAGGTCCAGAATATATAAAGGCCTACTGTCAGGAACTGGTGTCAAGGCTGACAAGTTGAAAGCGCACTGGGAGGTTGACCTGGGCTTAGAAATCCCAGATGGGAAATGGGCAATGGCGCTGCAATCCGTTAAAACCGTGTTCCGTAACGCTATTACGTTTCAGGCTGATACAGCTCAACGTGCTTCACCCCACATATATGACACCTGCCAGGGTAGCCAAATCCAAAAAGGACGCATTACTAACTGTCCCTGTTGTTATCAAGATGATGCCCATTTGGTGCACATGCTGTGGACCTGTTCTGTGCCGCAGCATTTCCGTTCCCAAGTTCAAAACATCTGTGAGAAAGCTGGAGTTAAAAAATACCACAGGAACCCACTTGAATGTTTGTTGGGCCTCTATCCCAGACCGAGTAAACATAAACATGCTGTCAAATTCATGGACCTGGCATGTATACTAGCCAAAAGATCTATAGCGATGTTGTGGAAGTCACACAACGGTCCGCAATTTGGTGGGTTGCTCAGGGAATTTAAATGTTGGAGTGCGGCTGAAATGACAGCATGGGACGCAGCGACACGTACATGGGGGTGATACAGCACTAACATTTGAGACATGGACAGCACTGGTCAATTCTGTCATTTACCCCTCAGGCGATAAACCACCACCATCAGGGCTCTCCTCAGGCTCTTTCCCTTGCCTATCCTTTTATCCTGGTACTATATCATAGAAGTAGTGAGGAGCAATGGCTCTCTCCAGCCGGTAAATCACCTGATGAGGCGTGTCTGGCCCACCTCAATGTTCAAACAGATATGTAACTAATGTGCAACCTGTTGCATTTTATCTTATCAGACAAGCACAGTTTTGGGTATTGTTTACACTGGTTTTGTTCATTGTATTGGCTGAATATCCTGTAGATGCTCCTATACTTGAGCAATGTTTTTGTACAATAAATGCCAATAAAAAAAAAATCTAAAAAAAATAAAATAAAATAAAGGAAGACTATTTATTTAGTACATGTGGCCACAACTATTCACTCTAATTTGGCTTGATCTCTTTAGATGCCATGCCGGTCTTTGACCGGGCCACCTGGAGGTTTTTGTTAAAAAAATTACAATGTTTTGGTTTTGGCCTGTATTGGTGGCGATAATTAGGTGAGATATACTCAGCACCTGTTTCTAGTGTTCAGGTAAATTGGGTTTCATCTTTATTTTTTGACTAAAAGAAGGAACTCTGCCTGGATGCCCCACTAGCCTCTTCTTTTTTCATTAGTTATAGAACCTCTAGCGAATGTGGATGAGACATGATGCTAGAGTTAAATGTTTTTCAGTCAGCTCTAAGGAGTTAAAGATTAGTTTCATGACAGACACATTTTACTCTATTTAACACAGCCCCAACTACTGATCGTCACATTATTGAGGTAATAAGTAGATCTGGAGAAATGATTGATAAGTCTATAATTATAATATTATATATGCATCATTGATCAGACTATAACATCATGATGTTTGGCTCCTTAAAGGTAAACCTATAAGCCAAAAGGATTGCATTCGAGCACAGATGGGGATGAATGGCATATGAGGAGGGAAACACAGCTTGTAGGTGTTGTTTGGCTATGTGCCCACCCATTGCCTGCTGTAAGGACCTCATGGTGACAACAGTAAAGACAGACACAAGGGATCACAGTTCAAGTAAATGCCGGGTGGAAAAACGCCTGAACTAAACCTAAATCTAAGATGGGAGCAAGCATCGACCATCAAATGAAAAGTAAGGCAGTCCTAGTGGCGTTGTATCCGATTAAAAGGGCCTATACCAAGAAAAACCTATCACCAATTCCTTACAACTAATTACAGAAAGAGTGTGAGATTGGGTAACAAAATAAAGAAGGAAGTCTTCACAAAGTGATTCCTCTGAGAATACAGATGAGGAGATACCTCCAAACGATGAAGAGCAGAGGGGCAAAGTGGAGTAGGCTTGAGTTGGAGGGCGGGATAAGGGAAAGCAGTAGACAGTGAAGACTTTCTGTGATGCTAAAATGTTATGACAAAGTACTGCTGGGGTTGTTTGTTAACTGTTGATTGTTGTAAAAACGAATAAAAATTGTTTTAAAAAAAAAGTCTTCACAAATATTAAGACAGGATGTGATTGCCTCAAGGACTCCCTTCCCCACGTTTTTAGCACGGGACAAGATGGGACTTTGGAGCACAGCACACCCTCAAGCATTCCCAGCACAAGCTAACAGTTCTGCATCAGCTAGCAGGTTCTTCCATGTTTAAGTCTCTTCATAATAACAAGCCTCTTGCCTTCCAGGGTGATACTCTCAACAAACACAAAGTTCTGTTCTACGAACACTTTGGGTGACCGCTTCACCCCTGGAGCTCCCTTCTGGGCGCTGACCCCCACAGAAGACATTTTCAACAAATTAACAACACAGTTCTTTTCTCAGCAAACTTTGGGTGGTAACTTTCCACCCCTGGATCTCCCTCGGCCGGGCTTGGACCCTAAAAAATAAGGGGGACACTTCCCTTCCCCTTGTTTTACAATGTTTCTCGCTTTCACAACTCTTTATGTTTTTTAAACATTTCTGTTTTGTAGTCGATAACATTCTTGAAGATTCTCAGGATGCTTCCCCTACGATAGCCAAATTGTTGTCGGGCTCAGCCATATCTTCCAGGGAATCATCAATTACACAAATGTAAGATTGCGTTGGTTTCAAACTCTGTAATTAATGCATCAAGATCCTCGTCCTCCACATACGGTGCTTGCTTATTCAACACTGTTTTGGTGACTTCCACTAGGATTCTTCCACTTATTTTTAGCAGTAGCTTCATTGTAAACTGCATTGATGTTAAAATATAGCCTTTAGCTCTATACGACAGACACTGCTGGCAACAGATGTACAAGATACGTTATTCTCTGATGTATCTATGCAGAGGTTAGGTGATGTCGATAGTCTTTGAGAAATAACTTGCGGGTCCTCTTGTAGGCTCTACCACTGCTGATAAACACCTTCTCTTGGTCCTAACGATATAGCGTCAGGACTCTTTATTATATCATTCCCCATCTAGAGGGAATAGCACAAGTCTGGCAGCAAATGATTGTCGATCGCTGCAAAGGTTGCTTCAATTGAGTCAGTAACATTGTTTGCTTCCTGGAGCGTTCTTTGAACTAGTCCAATCTTGACTACAGCAGCTGTTTCCTTCCCTGTGCCAGTCAAGTCGGGGCCAAATAAATCTGTAATTGTTCAATTTCCTCCCTTTTTGTCAAGCCGTTTACTTTTATCCAGAGTGCTAGTTGCCAGCCCAATAATGCCAGCCTCCAGATCTCATGTGGTTGTTTTTTTTGTATTACTGGCTGCCCCACTTATTTGTGCAATACAGGACCTTATGACAGAGGTTGTAGCTGTTCAATTTCTGTGTAACCTTTCCAGGCATAGTACCGGCTCTAGTTCAATGCCTGATATTTACAAAGAACAAGTATTAGGCAGCGGATAATAAGCACTGTTGAGACACAAAAGATATCAATAATAAAGGGTACTTTAGATCCCAATACTTACAAAATGGCCGTAGATTTTGTTAGTGTGTTGAAGCATCAAAAAGCTAAGTCCTAGATATGCTTATTTGACCCACTCTGATGGGATAATCAGGTTCAGCCACGGTCTCTCAATGGCCACAAGGCACTTAGGCACACTCCAAGCGACACTCACGCACGCGCATGCTGACACATGTCAGTACGCTTTTGACTCCCTTTTGCCCAAGGAGCATTAGAGGAGCACCGAGCAGTCTGTCGACAGGGTTGGCTGTAGATTGCAGATAAGTCAATTTCTCTCGCCGCTAAGTTTAAGTTGCCAAAGGTCTTTGTTGCAGAATGTAACAGCTACTGCCAGTATTCCAAGAACTAAGGCACACTCCAAGCCACACTCACCGACCTGGGATATATCCTACAAGCTAGTCGGTATTTTTCCAAATTTTCTTCATCCCCCAACAAAAAGGGAATGAGGTTGGGAAACCTTCATTGAAGGCATGGGTAATACAATACCTGGAGTGGGCGTTAAGCTGAATCGAGATAAATGTACCATGCTGTCCTTATTGCTGCTGGACAGAGTAGCAATAATACCACCATAATACCATCATATCCCTTTCAATGATCACTCACGATCAGGTGGCTATTTTATTTACACTATGGTACTGCAAAATCGAATGACACTAGACAACATTTTGGCCTCTTAAAAGGGGCATCTGTGCTCTCATTGGATCAGAATGTTGTACATTCCTTCAAAATGATGGTGAAATCACCAATATTTTTGGCCACATTATGAAAATTGTAGCTACACTTCACCAAGACAATCCTCTTCTGGTTGTACTTTATGGTTCTGGTTGGCAGGGTCCATTGGTTCGCTAGGTGCTCCCATCGTACATGGAGCAGTGTTATTGTTATACTACGGTTGAGAGTATATTGTTTATTCCTCCTAGCCAAATACCTACTGTCCTGTATAGACAAGAAAACTGCAAGCACCCTCAAAATGCCTGAGGTGATGATGTTGATGAAAAGCTCAGAAGATTTGTTGGACCGAGACCTGGGAATATACACATTGCTCACCCAGAAGAATTACAGATATGAGACTAATGAGATGGTCTCAGAAAGATGGATTCGGGGCGGCTGTAGCAGAAAGAAAAATATATGTCATAAAATGTTGTGCTCGGATCCAACACGAAGATATGTGCTGCAGTTTTAAGAACCAACCCAATACATTAATGCTGCTAGATTAGTTTAGGCCAGACCAATTCAGTCTAGTAAGATATAAGGCTTCATCTTGAAATTCTGAATGCTTGCGTAAAAGATGCGTTTCCGCTTGTAAAAGATGCGTTTCCGCTTGGCACTCATAAGAAAGAATGTTAATTTAGCGTTGCGAAACTACTGCACAGTGTGGTTATTTTTTTTAAACTATTTCTACTTCGAATGACACCACCACATACTGGCTGACACTGCTCTATAGTCAAAACTAGATCAGCAATAATGCATTCTCAATAAAAAGCTCACAGCTGCAGGCTGACATGTCTGCAGCTCTACACTGGGCCAGAGGAAGTGAAAGAGTTCTAGTATTAGTTTGAAGTTCTGGTGATGATTGGAAACCGAAAGAGTGCTCCTTAAAAACGACTTCAGGAGGGTGCAAGTTCAGACATCTCTCATAGGTTGCAATGTGTTCGAAAGTGTATAAGACTGCTGCATTGTGGGAGGGGCAAGTGGGTACATTTTGTCTTTTGAAACCTGTCCCATCAATGTATATTTTGCTTTTGCTTTGCTGCTATTAAACCTTTTAGCTAGCCTACGTCATTCATCATTTTGATCTCATGCCTAGCTTTTTCTGCTACACAAGCAATACATGCTATGACCTTATGTCAAGGAAAAATATGCTTATGTCCGATTAATGGGCTGAATGTGATCATCCTGGAAAGCTATTTGCATGGACGATGAAAACCGAGAGCAGCAATACTGAGATTGAAACTATTACCACCAGTGAGGAACAACTCAATCATTTCTTACAGGACATTAATATTGCATTTGTGGCGTACTACAAAACACTGTATACCTCCAAACCAGATAAGATTTTGAAGTGGGAGTATTTTACTTCTTATTGATGTTGGCAGAAAAGTTATCTTTATGGGAATAAAAAGGAAGTTCCATTCCCAATGGGAATACTCAATAAGCAAATACAAAAATGCGTTCACTATAAAACAGACATCTTGTGTAATAAATATTTCTTTTCACCCATTTATACATGCACTCTAAAATACAGATTTGTACCTTTTCAGATGTGCACTACTGGACCAAACCTATCCATGGAGCTGTGTTATTTTTGTTTGGCGTTTTTACTCCCCACTTTTATTTTCTGGGAGTATTTGCCTATTTTTAGGAAGTAAAAGTTACAGATATATGCCTTATCTGTAGGGCTGCTGGCAAATACACTGGCCTGTCGTTTTATGCCCCTGTTAGCGTTGATGGTCTTATTGGACCAAAACTGATTTATCCCAGATTTATGCACTATGTCCACTATAAGTAGACTCTTTAATGTACTATCCTTCATTAACCCAGACATGATAGTTGTTGCTATTATACATGATGCTGAAAAAGCATTTGATTCTTTGGAGAGGGTCCATATGTTGTGCTGACATGCATGGTGGTCAGCTCATACTTTATATCTTTGGTTAATGTAATTAATTAGTAGGAAGAGTATATGCAAACAGGATATACTCAGAACATTTCTCACTGTCCAGGAGAGTTAGGCAGGGGTGCCCCTTTTCTCCCATTCTTTTCGCTTTAACGATTGAGCCACTTGCTTCTATACTATGGCAATACCATAGACATAGCTGACTTGTATCATATAATCAGTCCGTTTTGTTATCCTTATAAGCGTATGATCTTCTTTTAAATGTGAAGAATCCCAAAACTAACCCCCCCCCCTTCTAATTCACGAAATTAGCAATTTAGGTCATTGCACGGCATCCAGATAAATGGAATAAATCGAAAAAGGTTCCTCTAATTGCTGCCCCTGTTGACACCCACTGGGTTAGCCAGTTCATATGTCAACCTATTTAGAAATCATTGTGGCCACAACCTCCCCGCGAATATGCAAACATAACTTTCAGCCACTTCTCTCAGACACTGTGTCTAAACAACAGAAATTGAGCAAGCTTCCTATTACAATGATGTTGCGCATTACAGCGACTAAAATGGTTATCCTAATAGCTTCTATTTATTTACCAATATCACTATACAACTGCTACGCAGATTCTTTTCAGAGTGATTTGGAAGATTATGCGCTAATAGCTATGATGAAACACTAATACATGGTTTGATGTCCCCCCTTATAGTCTTAACTTATGTTCAGAAAAGTTTAATGTGCTACCCGATTCACTGGAGTCTATCCTGCTTTCTCTTCCCAAAATCCAACTTGGTGACATCAATGCAATCTAAAGCACAAATTGAGCACTACATAGGCTACAAACTAAACAAAAGCCCCCCTCCCCACAACATTGCTAAAATATATTTGAATACACTTGAGGGCTTCCCCACAACATTGCTAAAATATATTTGAATACACTTGAGGGCTTCCCCATTTAAGCGGTAGTTGCCCTGGGTAGGTTTCTGGCTCGGGGCTTAGGTAGCTAAGGTATTGCAAAGGGGCGTATTTTAGTGCACAGTGTTATTTAGTACATAATGGTGGGACAGGAAGCTAGTAAGAAGGGTTTGGTGGATGCCAGGGCGTTGAGGAGGCTCTAGAGATGATCAGCAGGCATCTAAGGCGCAGTTGGAAGGGGCAGTAGTGGAGGTTACGGGAGTAGGGGAGGAAAGTAGTGTCAGGCTGCTGCGCAGAGCTGCGGCAAATGGGGCTCTCGCAGCAGTGGTGGCCTGCACCCTGGCGGCTGATAGAGGGGAGGTCTGTGTTATGACCCTAGGCGGGGTCATCTGGGTAAAGGATACGCTGGAGGCCAGAAGTACTTTAATCAGGTGTCATCAGGAGATTCTTTAGTAGTTACAGGATCAGAGTGGAGCCCACTGGCTCCCACCACCCAGGCTACATCATCTCAACTGTCCCTGGGTGGAACACTCACCACACAGCATTCCAACCAATCATACCCAAACACTCCATTCATGACATCACTACTCAGGCACTCATCATACACACTCCAGGAGGACAGAGAGTCACCCTTAACACCTCCCTTCCTTCAAAGCCTAACTATCCTAACACCTCCCTTCCTTCAGCCAACACCAACACATCACCTCCTTAAAGTGCACAACACTCACAGGGAAGAGCACCAACCACACACACAAGCACACCAAAGCCAGTACCAGGCACCTGGGGAATGTTTCCAACATGACAAAACAAACGAGAACAAGACCCAGCCGCCTCAACTACTCTCACAACCCATCAGAAGACACTGATCACCTTCCATTCCCCACCGCCACCAGGGAACCTCGCAGCTGCCACCTACGAGCGCAAACCGGCCCCACCGTGGGCATACACACCAAAGCAAATCCACAGACCCTCAAAGAACTCATGTCTCCTCTTATTTGACCCCTGCCACGGGCAAAATCGTGGGGCTGCCACACCCACGCGCAAACTCCCTAGGTCGGGATAAACCAGGTCTTGCTCTGACAAAGCAACCAATAACTCACTATGAAACAGTGACCACAGGGCAATATTAGGAAGGCACCAGATACCATATAGGATAACATATGTCACACGCCCGATACCAGACAGCCAGCAACTCACACACACAGCTCATACACACGCCCGATACCAGACAGCCAGCAACTCACACACACACAGCTCATGCACACTAAGGCCACTCCCACCAGAGGAATTCCACAACCAGTGCCCAAACACCGATCCCAGAATTGGCGGCCGTTCCAATCTGAGCCATCAGCAGTCAGGTCTCAACCCAACACATCTAACAACAATGAAAACCTCCGGCAACTAGATGGAAAAGTCGAATTAGCCTAAATTACAGGGAAGTGCCACCGACAAATGACACTCACTGCAACTCAATTTAAGAAACAAGAAAACCAACCCAAGCCAACTCACAACTTGGACAAAATGCCACTAGGTGACCTTGGGGTGAAACGCACACACCCTTTAACTCACCATCAGACGCGAGTCGTGAAGGCGCCCCCTCACTCTCGCGCCACAAACAGTATGCAGGCAGCGTCCTGCCAAACAACTATTCCTAAAACCAGTTACCTCTGAGAACACCACGTGTAACTCACATCAATGGGCCATAAACACCCATACTTAAAATACACTTCAAAGGGCTGCACGCACCCATACTCTTAATACACTTTAATGAGTAACGCACACACGTGCTCACAACAAACTCACTTCAATGGGCCATAAACACCCATACTTAAAATACACTTCAAAGGGCTACACGCACCCATACTCATAATAGACTTTAATGAGTAACACACACACGTGCTCACAACAAACTCCAGTGTGCGACGCACACTCATGCTAGAAAGACACTCCAAAGGGCCATACACACCCATGCTTGTAATACACTTCAATGGGCCACCCACACCCATACTCATAACACACATGAATGGACAACACACACCCATGCTCAACACACTCATCAGTGGGCCGCACAGACCCATGCTAATGATATGCAACAGGATGCACATCATACCTACAGATGATTTCTCAGGAAGTAGGTAACTATCTTGACATTTCCTACAGCTTTGCTCACTTTAACATTTCCTAAGTCTACACTTTTAAACATTTGCTTTTTAGTAAAAGGAACACTAAAAGTCCATGTTGCCTGAAAATGCAACGTAACCAACCTGCAATTCCTCAAATAGATGTTAGACTGACACACTAACCTACCCATTCCACCTCCATGCAAACGTAAATTCTAAGGAGTGCAAAGGCAACACCTTGCCGCATTATAAAGTCCACGTTGCATGGTTCCATGATGAAACATAACATCCTGCAAATCCTCAAACTGTTATTCTGATATGCAGTGAACCGCTATTAATAACTCGCTATATTGCTGCACTCACCGCACAGAATCACTCTGGTCGAATCTTTTAAAATCTGCACTAACAAGCAAAACAGTCCACACACTCCTTTCACAACAATGAAACAGAATCCCTCTTTGGTATTTCCAACAATAATGTACAACCTCACAAAATCCAACATTGCATTTTCTTGGCTGTGGAACATTACGTCAAATCATTATCTCGTCCATAAAATACTTTGCAATGACTGACTATGCTTGGGACATGGAGAAAAACAGTAACGGTAATAACGAGGCTCCGCTGGATTACGATGAGACCCTTGCTTGCTTCGAGACCAAGTTCAGTTTAATGCCAACCTGGGAGAGGCAGGCTCGCAACACTGCCCCATAATTTCAAGCAGCACTCCTTCGATCCCCTTGAAAGGCAATGATAGACAATTCATGTCAGTCTCCACTACGACGCAGCTAATACAGGAAACCCAGTACACGGAAAGGAAACTTCATTTCCTGGCCACGCTGAATGACGTTGCAAGGTCCATTATTCGAAACCCTGACGCAGCTCACTGGATTGCCACGAACTTCAGAGCACCGAGCATTCTCTGACAGTACAGAATCTTTATGATCCAGAATTCCACAAAATCGCTGAGTCCCCCTGCTGGGTTGATGACATCATCACTACAGGATGGGAGATGAGGCCGCAAGGAGCTCCAGGGCTCCAACTGTCACCATGCGCGTTACGGGACGGCTGAAACTAAGGTATGGAATCCCAATACATGGGTCATGCCCAGTACCACGGCTCCTCACTCACATAACATCGTGAACCATTAGGTGGCTGGAAAACTGACAACCCTTCACTGCAGCACACTCTTACTGCCATCCTACAGAAATGGGTGTTTTTCCATAGACACAGGCTCCTTTAGGCAGTCTCAGCATACTATTGATTTAACGGCTCTCCAGGCAAGACACACTCTTCACTTCTTAGAGCCTGCACTTCCTAGCTCCACCTCAGCTCTACACCAGCGGTGACAGATGTGTCTCTGGTGCCTCTCCCTGGTACAACAAGAGCGACTTCTGGCACAAACATTTTAACCCTGTAGTGCCAACAGGAAAAGTCTCTTGGGTTACATTGCGTGGAAACTAAAACACCACCTCTCATGTTACCGGGTGCCATTATCTGTTACCATTTTTGAAAGCCACTGGAGACACCCTCTTTTCCCCTGGGTGGTGGGACTCATCATGGGGGGCAGTGGGCCCCCTCCTTTTTTTCAGTCTCTGTGATCCTGTGCTGCACCCCCCACAGCAGTCCTTTCTCCTCTCTCTCATCCTTTTCTCCCACTATCTGGCCCCATTCATGTAGGTACCTGTCTTATCCAGCTTCTTCTCAGGGTCCGCCTTCATCAAGACCATGCCTCGTCGCCAATATATGTTATGACCCTAGGCGGGGTCATCTGGGTAAAGGATACGCTGGAGGCCAGAAGTACTTATTGTTACTTTAATCAGGTGTCATCAGGAGATTCTTTAGTAGTTACAGGATCAGAGTGGAGCCCACTGGCTCCCACCACCCAGGCTACATCATCTCAACTGTCCCTGGGTGGAACACTCACCACACAGCATTCCAACCAATCATACCCAAACACTCCATTCATGACATCACTACTCAGGCACTCATCATACACACTCCAGGAGGACAGAGAGTCACCCTTAACACCTCCCTTCCTTCAAAGCCTAACTATCCTAACAGTCTGTGAATCCAGGGGCAGAAAGTTGAGGAGGGAGATTGATAGGAGAGCATCTAGAGGAGAAGTGCAATTGGGTGGGGAGTCAGATAGGGATGCGACTAATAATGATCAGGGGGAGGTAGGGCACGTCAGGAGTGTCTAAGGAGGGGTAGGTCAAGGGGGCAAAGACAGTGGGGGTGATGGGACACAGAGTAGAGTGACAGGGCAGAGGGGCAAAGGGGGGAAATACCTGCAGAAGAGTGCAGGTGGGAGAAGGAGAGAGAGGTCCCCATCAATTAGTGAGGTGAGGGAGGGGCGCGGAACGGCCCCTCAGGCTAGGAGGATGTTGGGCAGAGGGCGCTGCGCAGCCCCCGCTGTTCCAGAGAATCAATATGGAGAGGGTTTAGGAACGGCCCCCTTTTCAGTTGGCGCGAGGGCAGTCTAGAGGGCGCAGCACGGCCCCTAGCGATGAGGACCACAGGGTGGAGGAGAGCACACCTCGCCCGAGAGAAGAGGACCAGGAAGGGGTTTCTGCGGCCCTACCGAGAAGACGCCAAAGGAGTGGCAGGGTGGACGCCCCGGGCTCACAAGAAGAGGATCTACTCAACCCGAGCATGAGCTCGCATCAGCAATGGTATTTCAGGGGTGATGAAGTTGGGATTGATGAACACGTGGGCCAGTTGGAGGATGAAGGTTATGGGGCGGTAAGGAGGAGAGGGAATGAAAGAAGGGGCTTTAGGTGGGGTTGTGAAAGACGGGAGCAGGGGAATTGGGGGGCAAGAGGTCGGGGGAACAATTGGCTGGGTGAGACTGCTGACATGTTTTGTCCCTGCAGTAGGAGCCCAGTAAGAAAGGAGATGAGGAGCATCGAAGTGGAGGTCAGACCGCAGACAGGCAATGGCAGGTCGGAAAGACGTGAGCGGGAAAGGGACTGGGCAACTGCATGGCAGAGGGAGGACACGAGAACGAGGGCAGGAATTGAAGGGTCTGGTCTGCAAAGGGTAAGGAGAGAGATTGGTGTACAGGAGATTGGAGCCTTGGTGAGTGAAAAGGGAAATTGCCCGGTGGAAGTACAAAAAGGACAAGGTGGTTGAGCCATTGGCGCTCGAGGTGCAAGTTTCAAAAGAAAAAGAAGCTAAAGTGAAGGGCAAGGAGAAAAAGCTACCTTATATGGGCATTACGAAACCTATGGGGGCGCACTTGATGGCAGCGAATAAGGATAAGATTCAGGCGGGGGAATTTGTGGATGTGTTTAAGCTGCTTCATAGGGAAGTGAGAGCAAAGGAGGGTTTGAAGGAAGAGGAGAGAGAGCTGGCCTCATGCCCAAGAGTGCCAGTGACAATTGAAAATTGGACGTCAGCATTTATTATTTACGCCAGTGTCTATTGTGAGAAATTTCCGTAGCGATGTGTGGCTTTGCTAAAGTATATGGATGTAATCAGAAAGGCATTTACAAGTTTTGGAGGATTTGCGTGGGTGCGTTATGACGAAGAATTTAGAGCAAGAATGGCGGAGGACAGCCAGGCGGTATGGGGAGAAATAGACATGGATTTATGGCTGCATTGGATGGCGCCAACAAGGCCTGCCCCGACGTTGCACACAGCAAGTGGGCTGCCCGTGCCTTTCCAGCCCTTTCTTGGTCGCCCCGCCCATGAGGGGGCAGGGGGAGGAGGTAGAGGGCAGCCCTCAGCAGCGTGTTGGGCATTTAATAAGGACGGCTGCACAAGGAACTTATGTAGGTTCAGACATGAATGTAGCAAATCTGCAGGAAAACACCCTCACACTCAGTGTTTCCAACAAGGAGACAGGGGGAGAGGATCTGGCAGAGGGGTTGTGGGAAAAGGCTTTTACTCCAATTAAATTGGATGTGCTGGAGAAGATGTTAGAATTTTATCCAGACAGGGAAGGGGCTAAGATTTTGAGTGAGGGTTTTGTTCATGGTTTCAGGCCGCGTTATCAGGGGCCAAGGGTGCGTCGGTGGGCGGAAAATTTGAAGTCAGCCAAAGAGAATGTGGAGGCGGTAAGACAAAAATTGTGCAAGGAAAAAGCAGCAGGGAGGATAGTAGGGCCATTTGATGATCTGCTGGGTGATTTAGTTATATCTCCGCTGGGTGTTGTGCCTAAGAAAGCCCTGGGGGAATTCAGATTGATACACCATTTGTCATGGCCCGAGGACATGTCTGTCAATGATTTCATTGCCCCTGAGGAATGCGGGTTGTATATGCAAGTGTGGAGCAGGCAGTGGATTTGGTGAGGAAAGCGGGAAGTGGGGCCTTCATGGTGAAGTGTGACATTAAGGCGTCGTTCAAGTTGTTGCCGGTGCACCAGGAGGATTTTTGGCTGTTGGGTTTGCAATTTGAAGACACAATATACATCGACAAAGCTTTGCAAATGGCGTGTGCAATTTCCTGCACCTTGTTTGAGCGTTTCAGTTTCTTCTTACAGTGGGTTTTTTCATACAGTTCCGGTTGGGAAAGTGTGCTGCATTAGCTAGATGATTTTCTGTTTATTAGCAGGGCGGAAGGAGAAAGAGAGTGCGAAGAGATGCTAAAGTTGTTCCAAGCTTTGATGGGGGATTTGGGTGTGTCTCTAGCGGAAGATAAAACAGAAGGGCCGGCAGTGGTGTTGACATTTCTAGGGATTGAACTGGATTCAGTGGCTATGACCTCACGCTTGCCGCACGACAAGGTGAACAAACTAGTGGGATTGCTGGAGATGGAGGTGGGGGCCAAGAAATTGATGCCAGTGGAAATGCAGAGTTTGGTGGGGCATTTGAATTTTGCATGCAAGGTGGTGGCCCCTGGGCAGACTTTTTGCAGAAACATGGCGCGGTCTATGGCGGGAGCAAAGTACCCACATCATCGGATAAGAGTATCAGGTGCGTTGCGGGAAGATTGTAGAATTTGGCTGCGTTTTTTGGAGAGCTTTAACAGAGTTTCCATGTGGTTGCAGGGAGATCCGGTGTCTTGGGAAGTTCAGATTTTTCAGATGCAGCAGGTGCAGGAGGTTTTGGTGTGTTTTGGGGAGGAAAGTGGTGCGCCGAGAAGTGGCCATCGCTTTGGTTGAGGGAGAGAAGGTGCATTGCATTCCTGGAATTCTTTCCTTTGCTGGTTCCACTGGAGATGTGGGGGACGGAGTTGCAAAACAAGTAAGTGAATTTCAGCATTGATAATGAATGCGTGGTTCATGTAGTGAATCAGCAGTCAGCAAGGAATCAGAGGGTGGCGAGGCTGATGAGAGAGTTTGTTCTGCATTGCATGGAATGGAATGTGGTGTTCAAGGCAACATATGTGCCAGGGAAGGATAATGGCATCGCTGATGCATTATCTCGTTTTCAATGGCAGAGATTCCGTGGATTGGCTCCAGATGCGGATCAGGAGGGGCAGCGGATTCCGGAGGAGCTGTGGAAAATAGGAAGCTGAGAGCGCTTGCATTGGTGGTGGCTTCTCTTGCTCCGGCATCTAGAGAGGTGTACAGGAGAGCTTGGGAGGATTTTATAAGAGGGGAAGCTTGTAGTTGGAAAGGTTGGGAGGATGCGGAAGAATGGAGAAGGGACAATGTCACTAATTTCCTGTTGAGGTGCATGGATAGGGGCTGGTCGAGGGCAACTATAACAGGAAAATTGGCAGGGATTGCTTTCTATGGTTCTCTGGTTCTAAGTGGTTGTGGGGTTTTCAGCGGAGCGGTGGAGAAATGGCAAACAGGATGTTGGAAGGATGGGCAAGGGAAAATAAGAGGGAAAAAAGATAAGAGGAGACCGGTATCGGTGGAATTGCTAACTAGGTTGTGTCAGGCGGTGGGGGGGATTTGCTGGTCGGCTTGGGAAGGAGAATTGTTTGCAACTTGTTTTACTTGGTTATTCTGGGAAGATGTTCAATTTACCGAGTTAGGTTTCGACATCAAGATCAGGAGGTCTAAGACAGATCAAAAAGGAAAGGGCTCTTGGGTTTTGCTGGGTCGTGAGAGTAAGGATTTATGCCCGGTTCAGACAGGTTTGGTTTGGAAAGAGCGTTGTGGGGGGGAGGACAGGTTTGGTTTTCCAGCTTGAGAATGGGGTGCCAGTATCAGCGGCACAAGTTCTGGGTGTACTACGAAAGACTCTGGTAGCAGTAGGGGAAAAGGCAGAGGATTTTGGAACTCATTCATTTAGGATGGGTGCAGCATCTGAAGGTAGTAGGCTGGGTTATTCAGAGGAGAAGGTGAAAAGTTTGGGGCGTTGGAAGTCAGGGAGATACAAAGGGTATGTCAGGGACTTGGGCAAACGGGATGTTTGAAAGAAGTTTTCAGAAGACCTCAGGAGAGTTGCATTTAGTAGGATGTTGTTGATTTGTAAGTGATTTTGGAATTTCTTTTTCAGATGCTGCTCGGAGGCCGGGGAGATGGCACAAATCTGGATTGTGGGGCATTCAATTGTTAAGTAGGAGGGGAAAGAAGCAGAGAAAAGGGTTTTTGGCAGGCAATTGGGGTGCAGTTATAAAGAGGTATTGGTAAGATGGTCTGGTTTAGGGGGACTTCGCTGGGATCAGCTACTGCCTATGTTGGCAGGATTGAGAGAATGCCATGGGTCTCCAGAGGGGGTGATCATTCATGCGGGTGAAAATGACCTGGTAAGAGATACAGGTGTGGCTCTCCTTAGAAAAATGAAAAGGGATTTGTTATGGGTCTGGGAAATGTGGCCTCAAGCATGTATAGTTTGGACTAAGTTGTTGCCGCAGAGAATTTGGAGGGGAGCGAGAAGTGAGGGAGCGATAGAGCGGGCAAGGAAGGGGATAAACAGAGAGCTGTTAAAGTTTTGCGCCTCGGCAGCGGTACAGGTTTTGGACCACAAAGAAATAGTTTATGAAGGATTCATGATATTTAGAGAAGATGGCGTCCACTTGTCAGTTTTCGGGAATAGTTATTATCTGGCGGATTTGACATTGTTGGTAAGAGATATAGTAAGGAGTTGGAAGTAGAAGAAAAGGGTAGGGTTGGGGCAGAAAGAACACCTTTGGGAGGGTTTTTCTGTTGCCGGGGGCATGGCCCCTTTAGATGTGGGGGGAGGGAAGCACAATGGGGGAATGGCGCGGGAAAGGATGGGGGTGGTGCTGTTTGCAGAAACGGGCTACCCCGGGGGAACAGGTATTGAACCTGAAGGGGCATGGCCCCGGGGATAAAACGGGACGCCTTGAGAAGTGGGAAGGAGGCGGTAGGGACCAAGGGATAGTCAGGGAGGAAGTTGATTTATTTGTTTATTTAATTGTTGGGGAAAATGAAAGTGTTAATTATTAATTTATTTGTTTAAAATAGTTTGTTAGTTTGTAAGGCCAGGGAGTCAGGTAAGAGGTTATTTGGAAGCTTTGGCCTGTCACATTAAAGCAACCTTTGCCACTGTAAATGAGTCTGGTTTTTGTGCAGTAAGCCAAAACAGATTGTGGTGCGTTCAGACTGCAGGAGACACAGTGCATGATCGTATGAGGCGTCTGTACAGAAGCGAGTTAACCATGAATAAAGAATTCAAGGTAAGCAGACTTTTTTGCTTCACATGAGAAAAGGCAGTTTTGAGCATCTACTGGCCCATAAAACACAGTGGCGCAAAGTTGAAAAGGGCCTGCATTGTGGAGGCTGTGGAGAGCAGTCTGAATTCAAAAACGAATGGAGAGAAAAAACAGGGAGTGACAAGAGTATGTTACGATCTGCACTCGTGACAATGAATAGAAAATGAGCAGCGCAGGGTCAGCTCATGAGATTTGTTGTCATGTTTTGTCATTAATTCTATAGGAATACCCAGGTGCAGAGACTAAAACCTGTCACTAGAATGGACAGCCTTTACATGGAAGAATTAAATCCAGTGAGAAAAGCAATCGGAAAGGTAAAGATGGCGGAATGAGGAAATGTAGTGTAAAACTGGAAGCATTAAACAGAACATGATAAACTGACAGAGCCTGTACACATTTTTAGTTTTTCTTTGTAGAACCAGACATTTAGGTGTCTGGCTAGATGTCATAATGAAATACAGTCAGAGTTTGAAAACTGCATTACATGCAAGAAAGAAGATAACAATGAAAAGGTCCCGAGTAAATGATGTGCTTTTTCTATTCCTGTATGAAATACAATTCCTAAGAGTGGATGAAACGTGAAATTAGAGTTTGACTGACTGTTATATGTATTGCTTGTAGGAGCTGGAAATGAAAGAAAGTTCTTCCCGTCTGGTCGCAGAAGCATTGTTTTTTTGTAAAATGAAGTTGGGCAACCATTATCTTGGGTCCTGATGAAGGCCTCAAAAAAGAAAATTATAGGGGCACTCCACAGGGAGAACCGACCCCAGAGCAAAGCGGCCGAAACACAACAGTGTTGACATTTTGTTTTTTAATGCGTTGCATATCCAAGTGACTGTGATCTGAGACATTAAAACACAAAGCCGGGGGCGTGGCTTGGAGCCGACGCGATGCAGTCGCTCCTCTAAAGCCGCCCGTGGACGGCCCGCTGCTTTAGCTAAAATTGCGCGGTTCCTGTGGCCTATACGATCCACCGACGCCAGCTATGTGGATCGGAACTGATGGAGCACTAGCGGCTCAAAGATGAAAGCCGGGAGAGGGAGCACTATATCCGTACTCGTCGCCTGAATCCTGGTCCCCCCTCTGCGGCTCAGAGAATCCAAGATGGCGGGCGCACGTATGATGGCGGCCGCAATCACGAGTCGAGGGCGATCCTCCCCGTAACACTTGAGCCGGAGGGGACAGCCGGACATCCGGATATCCAGACAACGGGGACTATCTCCATCGGCCGGCGAGCCCCCCCCTGGAACCGGCAGGGAGCCCCACATACATCGGCCCCGTTTTGCGCACCCTCTCCCCTTTTCTTCCTGGTGCGCCCCAGCCCACATCGCCTACACACTTCCAGCGGACGGAGATCTACGCGGCTGCATTAGTGGCCCACCTGTATGCTCGGGGGGGCCTACTTTCCGGCTCATGGACACAGATATCGGCCCTAAGAAGCGATTCAATTCCTGGAGCGAAGATGAGAAACCCTCTCCCCAACGGTTGGTGGCGGGAGCCTTCAGCGGGAGCCCCCTGAGAGATTTAAGGTAGGCCTAGCTCGCATGCGCTTCTCCCTGAGCGCTTCCTGGGGCACCCCGGCCCACAGTCCGGCTCCTCCTCACCACTACATTGCTCCAGGCGGCCATTGCCATGCGTCTAACAACCAGCGCGATGTCCAAGCAACAAAAGACCACCAAGTCTTCGGACATAGCAACGCTGCTGACCGCCTCTGACAAAGCTAAAAAACAAGATTCCGGCACCTCTATCCCACGGGAATCCCTAGATAACAAGGGACTTTTGGCGATCTAAGAAGATATTTGTGAATTCATGGCGGATATCAAATCAGAATTCCGCTCTTGTATGGCAGAACTCACAACTAAACTGGAAAGCACAAACAAAAAGGTCTCGGAGGTTGAACAAAGAGTGGGAGTTGTTGAGGATCATATCCAAGACCATGCCTCCGCGCTAACAGAGGTCCAACGCTCAATCGGACTACTGCAGGACAGGTGCGACATCCTGGAATACAAGCAAGAAGACCTCGAAAATAGGGCCCGGCGCAACAACCTCTGCATTCGGGGGGTTCACACCTCAATCCCAGACAAGGGGTTAGCCGAATATGTGGGCCTCTTTTTCCAATCTCTTCTCCCCGACTTCGAAGATTCACTGCTTCTCCTGGATCGCATTCACAGGCTGAACCCCTGACGCGGAGTGGAATCGGATGGCCCCCCCGACGTCATTACTAGGGTGCACTTCTTTACTACGAAGGAAGCCATCTCGGCAATAAGCCGCTCCAAAGATGAAATCACATTTCAAGGGACTTCTCTCCAGATCTTCCAGGACCTTTCTCCGCTTACTCTTCAAAAGAGGCAAGCCCTTCGCCCTTTAACTGCCCTTCTTCAGGCTCAAAAAATTCGCTACAGATGGCTCTTTCCCACAGCTTTGCAATTTTCCTACAAGGGCTCGCTCAGGAAAATTAGCCACCTGGAAGATGCTACCAACATCCTACGTCCAGATGCTTCCAACCCCTCGTCTCTCCTGCCCTCCGAAGCAGCGGCTGATTCAATCTTGGTGGCCTCCCCTAATCCCACACAAAACTCTTGGTCGAGGGTTCCCAGATTCCGGAAGAGGAAATAGCCAGATGCGACCCCATGGTGGAGCTTCCACTTCGATCCCAGTTTACAGTCCGGCACCATGATCCGATCTACACCCCCAGGAACACAGATAAGCTTTATTCTTTAAGCAGCTGGCATTATTCCACGGCCCATGCCCGGTTCCAAGGCACAATCCATCTACGAGTCCTTGGAACAAACCACTACGATTGCTCATAAAGTTAGCCATGTTGGCTACACACTGTTCGATGGCCCCGCTGGGAGGCATTAGACCCGCAAAAGGTCAGCCACCCTCAGTTAAAACTCGGTCCCCCCGTTGGCGGCCCGAGAAAAAACCCCACAGGCAGGTTGGGGAATGGCTACACACTCCGCGACATGATGGCTGATTCCTCTATATTTCCCCCTCTCTCCCAAGACTCGTCAACCACCCCGGTCCCGGCCCCGGAACATCGAACTTTAAGGTTCGTCTCCCTGAATGTCAAGGGACTAAATTCACCCGCCAAACGCAAGTCTATCCTACAGAAGCTTCAGAACGACGGTGTAGCTGTGGCTATGCTACAAGAAACCCATGTGCTGCCGGCTGACCACAGCCGCCTGCGCTCCCAAGACTTTCCGAAGCAACTTTTCGCGTCTGGGAACTCCAAGAGGGGTGGCACAGCTATCCTATTCGGGAGGGGCCTGAGCCCTCAGATTCTGGACTCTATAAACTGCCCGCAGGGGCGATACATGGCGGTGAAATGCCTATTACTAGGAAAAGTCTACTCTATAATCTCTGTATACGCACCCAACTCAGGCCAGGCGCCGTTCTATGAATCCCTGTGTACAACCCTCTCCCCGTTTTTGGAAGGCCAGATAGTGATCGGAGGGGACTTCAATGGGGTCCCGGACCCCTCGAAAGACAAGTCACACCCACCCAGCGCTGGAGACCTCGCCATAGCCCTGGCTCTCTTACAACTATTTAGAACCTTGGGGGTGGTGGATTCATGGAGAGTTCTCCACCCATCCGAAAGAGACCTTTCCTTTTATTCCTATGTCCACCGGACCTTCTCCAGGATAGATCTTCTCCTAGTGTCCCCACAAATCTTTATGTTTACAAACGATGTGACGATTGGCTCCAGAATCTTGTCCGATCATTCTCCGGTGACTCTGGAGATCCGAGTGCAGGAACCAGCTAACCCCCAACAGCGCAGATGGACCCTACATGATCCGATTCTCAACGAGATGCCACTCAGGGACGCAATCGCAACCACGATCTCCAACTTCTTTAAGGAAAACCCCAGTGAGGACACCTCTACCGCCAACACTTGGGACACAATGAAGGCAGTAGTGCAGGGTGAACTGATTGCGCAAGGAGCGGCCTATCATAGACACAAGCGTCAAACTCGCCAGAGCCTTGAGGAAGATCTTAAAAATGTAGAAAGGACCCATAAGGAGAAGGGCTGGACCCCTAAAACCCAGCGAGCTATCCGGATAGCACAGAAAAAGATTGAGGCCCACTATGCTGAACACACTGCCCACCAAATGGCAAAAGTAAAACAGTTTTATTATGCTAAAAACAACAAAGCAAATAAGATACTAGTGGCCAAACTTGCCAAAGCGAAGAGGAACAATACAATTGTGGGCCTATGGGACCAATGAGGCAAGGTCCATTACGCTGACCAGGACAAACTGCGGCTCGCTGCGGCCCACCTAACTCTGGTGATGACCGCCCCAGCGCGGGACACGGAGGAACAGAAGGAATACTTGGGGGTGCGGCACTTCCCCAACTAAAAATAACAGCCTGTGACTCTCTGGAGGCGCTGATCACAGACGAAGAAGTGGACGAGGCAATAAAAACTCTCAAATCCCGAGCCCCTGGCCCTGATGGCTATACTACCAGGTTCTACAAGATTTTTAAACCCCAGCTATTAGCTCCTTTAGTACAGCTGTTTAACTCGTTCAGGACCACGGGCACTGTAACCCGTCCATGCAGGAGTCAATTACGGTCTTACTACCTAAACCGGGGGCGATCCGAAGAACCCTGCATCATATAGACCCATTGCCCTGCTCAATATAGATGCCAGCATCTACTCTAAAATCCTGGCATCTCGTCTGTCTCGATTGTTGCCGGAGATAATCAGTGCGGATCAGAGTGGCTTCCTCAGATACGGCTCCATGGCCGACAACATTAGCAGAGCCTTGGATCTGGTGGAACTCGCTTCCCGAGATTCCCGGGAGTTGGTGCTCCTGGCCCTGGACGCGACCAAAGCGTTTGACAAGGTGGATTGGACTTTCATGAGACTTACCCTGGAGGCTTTTGGGTTTGGCCCGGAGTTCTGCACCATGACGCTGGCAAATTACAAAGCCCCCAAAACCCTTCTTAGAGTTAACGGCACCCTCTCCTCCCCAATCAACCTAACTTGCGGAACCCGACAGGGATGCCCGCTGTCGCCACTTCTCTTCGCTTTAATTATGGAGCCGTTTGCCCAGCAGATCAGGTTGAACCCTGCAGTCGAAGGCTTTCAATCAGGCTTGGCGCACCACAAGCTGGCCCTCTATGCAGATGATGTCTTCCTGACTATCACGAAACCCCGCTCCTCCCTCCCTCAAGCCCTGGCTGAGATAACGACCTATGGCAGGGTCACAGGCTTCACAGTTAACTACCGGAAATCAGTCGCCATGGGAGTGGGCTTGACCCAAGAAGTCCGAGAAGCCCTGGTTCTGCTGTGCCCAATACACTGGTCGACCAAAGAACTTAGCTACTTGGGAGTTCAGATCCCGGCCAGTCCAAGCGAAACTTATCAGGCTAATTTTCCCCCATTATTTACGAACTTGGAGGCAGATTTGAGACGCTGGGCAACACAGGAGATATCGCTGATGGGCCGTATTACAGCTTGTAAGATGAACTTACTGCCGAGATTTCTGTATGCATGCTCCACACTACCGGTGCCGGTCCCTGCACCAGCCCTCCAACGCTTACGGAAGAAAATGCTGCAGTTTATTTGGAGGTGGAAAAAACCCAGGAACCCTGAATCCACGATGCTGGGCAACGCGAAACTGGGTGGACTCGGGGTCCCTGACTTGCAGAAATACCAAATGGCAGCTCACCTGTATTGTATCCAATCATGGCAAGTCCTTACCAACCTCCCTAGATGGATAGACCTCGAACAAGCGCAGCTGCCCCTCCCACTACGCTTTCTCCCACATGTCCCCCCTCCGGAACGGCGACAGTGGCGGAATCTCCTGGCATCCACCAAACACACCATTTCGGTGTGGGACAAGGCATTGAAACAGAAGAGGATCCCGACGGGGCTCAGCCCCCTCTCCCCAGTGTTCATGAACCCGACCTTCTCTCCTGGTCTGTCTCCCCAGAATTTTAAGGCCTGGATTGCAGGAGGCCTAGAGACCCTGGGTCAACTTTTTGAAGGGGGCCAACCCTGCACCTTTGAGCGATGCAAAGAACTTTTTGGGATCCAGGAACGAGATAGGTTCACATATACCCAGCTACACCACTGGTGCACTCATCCTCAGACTCGCCAGGCGGCTACTCGTCCCCCCACAGCCATCGAACTGACCCTTAAGGAGTTTCCGCCTCGTGGGAGAATCTCCACTCTGTACAAGCGCCTCCAAACGGACTTCCTAACCTCCAAGACCCGGTATATGGCCCTATGGGAGGCGGACTTGGGCCATCCGATTGAAGACCAACAGTGGGTCGACATCTGGTCCCGGGCTCACACCTCCTCATCATGCATCACGAATAGAGAGTGCGCCTACAAGATCCTCGTCCGGTGGTACTACCCTCCCCTAAGACTCCACCACATGAACTCCACAATCAACCCTCAATGCTGGAGGCAGTGCGGCCAAATAGGCTCCTTCTTCCACATGTGGTGGTCCTGCCCCAAGGCCCAAGCCTTTTGGAAACAATGCCTGGCGACGATAGAGGACATCATTCAGGTGCGACCGCCCTTGGCCCCCGAGCCTATCCTCCTTGGAGCACCGGTCCCCGGGATCTACCCCAGGTCTGGCCCCAAGGCCAAACTAGTGTCACAATGCCTACTTGCGGGTAGGAACGTGATAGCCCGCACCTGGAAAACGAAGGAAGGCCCTCTCATGCCTTTCTGGTGGATGAAGGTCTGGGACATCCTGATCGCCGAGAAGGTGACGGCTGCCGGGGCAGGCACCTTGCATCGTTTTCATAACATCTGGGGTCCGGTATTGGAGTTTGACCAAAGGTTCCCAGCCCTGACTTTCAAGCCCCAACTGGCCAGGAGAACTATTCGGGAAGGAGACCCCCTACAGGGAAGTGAAGAAGGAACTTGAGCCCGAGGGGTGGGGTGGAAGGAGCGTCAAATGGGATTACTGTATGCTACATGTTGCAAGTGATTAAGCTTTGTATTGCCATAACATGCCTGTTTAAAATAAACACGTTTAAAAAAAAAAAAAAAAACTACAAAGCCAAACATGATGTTCACCAAAGTGGCCACACTCAAAGGAAGTAGTATTCGAATCCAGAGCTGATGTGCTTTGGTTTTCTTAGTCAACTTTTGCTAAGAAAGAATGGGTGATCGGAAATGTGAATTTGGTACACTTTACTAACCCCATCATTAAGCTTGTGTGAAACGTTTAAAGTATTGTTTCTTGGATGAGGTTCAAGTAACAAAGTATAGAATACACAGCATTGTCTTCTTTTTAATTGTGTCATCAATGATTAAAACATATATATATATATATATATATATATATATATATATATATATATATATATATATATATATATATATATATATATATATATATATATATTTGTACATTAGTAGTTGGGTTGCTCCTGAACAAATGGTATGCCTGTGTCTGTGAATGATGGCAGAGGAACAAAAAGCCAATTTCAGTCTAAGGGCCTCATTACACGTTGTGCGGTAAGGGATTAACGTTACCGGTAAGGGAATACCGGTAACGTTAAATCCCCATGCCAATTACAACCCGGATTACCGCTATTAGCGGCATCGCTAACTACGGTGCCACTAATAGCGGTCAGTTCGCGTGCGTGCGACCCTTCATCCCGTAAATAGCGCCATGCCGCTAATAGCCCACCATCACAAGTGGTTCCTAGACATAAAATCGAAATCAATAAAAGCGAAAGTCAAAATGTCGAAAAAATAATCTCGAAAAAAAAAAGTCGAATTTCTTTTTAATACGTTTTTTATTCGAAATGGGGGGGTTCCCCCCCCAACCCCCCTTTTTTTCTATTTTTTTTTTTATTTTACCCCTTTTTTTTACTTACCAAACCCAAAAAAAATATATAAATAATAAAAAAACAAATTCGACTTTTTTTTTTCGACATTATTGATTCGACTTTTTTGTCATTCGACTTTATTTTTTCGATATTATGACTGGACACCATCACAAGCCATGCGGACATGCTAATAGTGTCATGGTAAAGCCCCAAAAACCCCTTACCGGCATGGCGCTAATACCGGCATCGCGAACCACCCATTAAAAGAACAGAGCAGTGTTCCCACCTGCCACAGGTGGGCACAATCAGCACAGGTGGAGGCAATGGAGACTGTGGCAGCACAAAAGGAGCACACCACACCCCTTCCCACACCAAGATGGTTCCAATACTAGCAGCATTACATGGGCTGGAGGACATGATTGCAGTGCAGCAGCAACAACAACAGGCAGCACAGAGGAGACGCAAGGAGGAGGAGGAGGGCAAGACAGGCGCAGCAAGCACCACCAGGGCACCTAGTCATACCACAGAGGCAGCCACCAATCCCCAGGATCAGAGCCAGTCCATTTAACCTAACCCCTGAGCAGATACACACCCTGTACCGTCTGGACCGGGATACCATCACCAGCATCGTGGACATGATACATGACGACATAGTGAGCCTCATAGACATCAGAACTGCCTTCCCCCCTCTACTGAAGGTGGTGACTGTGCTCCACTTCCTGGCCACAGGCACCTACCAATATACAGTGGGGCAGATGCATGGCATCTCACAACCAGTATTCTCACGCACGCTGAACCAGGTACTGGATGCCCTCCTGAAGCATGCACATGAACACATATTCCTGCCCTGGACTGCCCAGGAGATTGCAAACACCAAAGTTGGCTTCTATTCACTGGCAGGCATCCCAAGTTGCATCGGGGCCATCAACTGCACCCATGTGGAATTGGTGGTCCCACATCACAATGAAGTAGTCTACCTAAATCGGAAGCAATTCCACTCCATCAATGTCCAAATGGTATGTGACGCTAACAAGATAATCACACATTGTTGTGCCCGATTTCCTGGATCAACCCATGATTCCATGGTCCTGCAGAACTCAACCATACCACGCTACATGGAGCGACAAGCTGGACAACGTTCGTGGCTACTTGGTGAGTAGCCGGCCAAGCACATGGCAGTGTTATTCGGGGAGGGGGGGGGGGGTGAGAGATACATACTCCAACTGGGTTTGTTTAGGTAGGGGAGAGATACGTGCTCCAAATGGGTGGGGACTGTTGTCCGTAGGAGAAATGGACATGGGAATAGTTTCTTACCTGTAACTCCATTTCTCCAGCATTGGTATCTTTCACGGATTCACATGCTTAGAATATTCCCCGTCGACAGACTGGGAACCCTCGGTAGGCTTATAAAGCCGTTTCCCATAGGAAAACTGTTGACACTTTTGTGTCCTATCTACGTCGTTTTTGGGGTGCCCACGCAAGCCCCACTAGAACGTAGCAGTATAAATGCCCCGCCCCCGCGGCTCCCTTCAGATTTCGACCCCTCCAAAGCAGAATGGGGTGAAACCTAGTTATACAAGACAATTGTATTACGGGGAGGCCGGCGGGCGCATGTGAATCCATGAAAGATACCAATGCTGGAGAAATGGAGTTACAGGTAAGAAACTATTCCCTTCTCCAGCATTGGATCTTTCATGGATTCACATGCTTAGAATAGAATGCAAAGCAGTGATCCTGAAAAAGAGGAGGTGTGAATGCAATCCGGCACCCTCCTAAGCATATGTATAGCGAACCACACTTACGTAAAATGCCAATTTAAAAATATGCAACAGTACATGCACATATCAATACCTATATATATATATATACATCCATATATACATATGTCAAAATAAGTACAGACCCTTCTTGAAAAGGGCTTACCTTATTGAAACAGATGGCGTAAGACTGCTCTTCCCATTTGTATCTCGTCCGCATGCTGCCGTTCGAGGCAGTAATGGCGGGTAAACGTGTGAGGCACTGACCATGCCGCCGCCTGGCAAATGTCTGTCAGTGGGATTCCTGCCCACAACGCCGTCGACGACGAAGTTGCCCTTGTGGTATGAGCTCCCGGACGCCCTTGTAGCGGTTTTTCTGCTTTGGAATGACAGAAGGCAATCGTTGACGAGACCCATTGGGCCAGTCCCTGCTTTGAAATTGCTTTTCCTTTCGCCGAAGGACCATATGCAACGAAGAGTTGTTGCGTAGATCTAAGTTGCTGAGTCCGATGAAGGTAAAATTTTAGAGCTCTCTTTACGTCCAAGGCATGGAGGACTTTTTCCGCAGCCGATGAGGGGGTCCCGAAAAAGGTGGGCAGGACAATGGATGAGTGTTTATCATAAGCCGTAGGAACTTTTGGAATGAAACGAGGATTAGTTGACAGAACCACTTTGTCCTTAAAAAACCTTAGGTACGGCGGGTCTACGACCAACGCTTGCAACTCCGAGATCCACCTAGCTGATGTTATAGCTATTAGAAAAGCCACTTTCCATGACAAGAACTTTATCGATGATGTGGCCATTGGTTCAAAGGGTGGTTTCATTAACCCTGCTAGCACCACATTAAGGCTCCACGTTGGTAGTCCACGTTGGTGGAAAACGTTTAACCGGAGGGAACGTCCGGAACAAACCCCTCATGAATTGTTTCACCAACCTGTCACTAAATAAGGGAGATGACTGCCTCCTCCTCGTGAACCTAGAGATGGCCGTCAGGTGTACCTTTATTGATGAAAAGGATAATCCGCTCTTCGCCAGGTGTAGCAGATTCGGCAGAAGCTGTTCTGGAGACACCCTTAGAGGTTGCACTCCCGTCTGTCCTTGACACCACGTACAGAACCTTCTCCACTTACACTCGTACGACTTGTTGGTGGAAGGGGCCCGCGCTGCTTGCAGGATTTTCCGACAGTCTGACGAAATGCTCAAGGCACCAAATTCCGAAAAGTCAAGTGCTAAGCTGTGAGATTGAGACTGTCTGGATTGTGATAAAAATGAGTTGGCGAGAGTGCACAGCTTATTCGTATCGTTTTCTACTATATTATTGTCTTTCAGGCTTTAATTTGCAGATAATTAGTAGGGTGCAGCCCACTATAAAGTGCCACCGTGTAGGGCACTCAAGTAAACTAAAGAGAGAAAAAGACCTAGACTAGTTAGCTTTCGGTGTGGGCCGCACACCCTTAATGCCCACTATGGGTTAAACAAGTTACTTGTGTTTTGGTGTTCATTTAGAGCAAAATTCAACATATATCAAATGTTTATCAAGGAAATATTTATTTCTTTCTTTCAAAAACAGCCTTGTAGTAACTGGTTCACTTCACCAATTAGGCTAGTACTGAGATTCGGGCAAACAATAACCCTATGGCTAATGCATTTCGGAACAATTCCTTCCTCCGAGCCTCGTTATATATGTACTATAGGCATAATACAATATATTAATCCATTCCCGATAAAAACAGAAAGTTAGCATGTATCAAATGATTCAATTGGAAAACAATTATCAGATTGGACAGAGCGCCCACAGTTAAAAACAGGCAAAGATACACAGACAATTTGACGAAAAAGAGAGAGAAAAAAAAGAAAAAAAAAGAGAGACGGTATACTAAGTTCATTTGCATTCCATTGGCTCCATAAGCAAACTTCAGCCCCACCAGAAGTGATTCGGAATGTGTTATCTTATGTGCACTATAAACATGCTCATTAGGTGGTGTAACATGTTAAATGCATTATCAGGTGACACTATGCATGAGTGTGAAACTGTAATCCCTACTATTCAAGCAGAGGAGTATATTCTAAATGTAGACCGCTAATTGTAAAGTAGACAGCTATTTTCATGTGTGCATATAATCACTACTTGCTCTCATCATGAACATTACAAATATGTGTCGTAACCTATATGTGAACAGGTATGATCACTAACCTGTATTCACTCTTAGTCCCGTGGCGGGAATGAGAAACCTCTTCAGTACGCTAACTGGCGTGCACTATAAACAATAAGTGCTACGCGTTAGTATGAAATCTCAATAGGATCGCTGTCACTATAAAACGTGACGCATGGGCATATAGTTCAAGCAAAGTAGATATCGTCCTGAATCTTACCTCTTGTAACACTACGGAGCGCGTACTGTTGCTGCTGGCTCGAACTGCGAAAGTCAGCCGCAGTTTGTGGCGTTGCTAAGGCAACATTAGGTACACTAATGGCCGCACGTGTGACGTCGCGTCAGCCATATTGGTAGGGGAAAAATACAGTTAAAGCAGTCAGAGTGACTGCCGAACGTTATAACTGGATATGAGCCCCTCGGGCACACGGAAGTGCCCACTGTGCTCATATGCTGACTCTGCTGTCAGGCAATTAAATATCGAACTTAATATACAAATAAAAAGCATCGACATGTGATGAGAGATGCTGCTAAACCTAAATGGTATTCAACCTTGTGATCAAGAATACCCAAGTCTTTTGTCTTCAAGCAATAGAGTTAATATTCGTATGCACTGCTCAAATATGTGTAATGTTCAAATAGATCAATTATGTGTTAATTATAAAGTACGGTGCGCAGAGAGGTCGTACAAATCTCAATCCTGAGAATCTAATACCCAGTTCCAGTACAACACATTGGGCCTCATTACGAGTTGCCCGGTAAAACCGGGTTCATTACCGGCATGCCGGAATGAGCGTGTCCGTGCACGTATGAACCCGCTAATTGCGGGTCATCACGAGTGCGCGAGCACGCGCGTTCCCCCATGCCGGTAGTGGCAATACCGCCATGCCGGTAAAGAGCCTCCAAGCCCCCTATACCGGCATCGCGGGGCCCGCTCATTGCGCTACCGCCTCACACTAACCCGTAAATACCGGCACGGTAATACCGTCTTGTTATTACCGTGTTTGCAAAAAACGGACCTGGAAATTACGTCATCGCACAGGAACGGGAAATGGGCCGGCGGCCATCTTTAAAAACACAATCCATTGCCATCCTCCATTACTACCACTACACCCGTGTTGTTGAGTGACATAATCCAAAGCACAGACCTGAAGCATGCGGACCAAACAAGTAAAAAACAGGTGTGGCAGGAGGTTGCGCAGAGGGTAACAGTAGTGGGGTGCACCCCAAGGAGTGTCCGGGATTGCAGAAAGCGCTGGGACGACCTCCGCCTCCGTGTCCGGAAGATCCTTGCGGAGAACCGGAGGGCTGCAATGGCGACAGGCGGTGGCACACACTCCCCTGTTAAGCTCACCACATGGGAGGAGATTGCAAGTGGATTCATCGATCCAGAATCCATAGACGGGATCGGAGAGCAGGAGTTCGGGGCAGCTACCACAACAGAGGAAGGTGAGTGAACCATCACATCCACCAATAACAACACATGATGTGACACAAGTGAGGTGGGAGTCCGATTAGGCAAGGCAATTCCTTTACCCAAGGCAACATCAACTCACCAACAGAATACTGATTGCCACCCCCTGCTCCACATGCATGCTGCGTGAAATATGTAAACCCAACAGAGGTGCAACATGACCCATCCATGCCCATGTCCCCCCACCCCCCCCACCTAGACAACCCATTGCCACCAGCCATGCAATCATTGCCAACATGTCCCCTCAGTACACCAAATGCCACACAACAGAAATGAAATCATGCCTGAATGTATCAAGATATCACACTGCAACAAATCACAGCTGCCATTTGGCAATCTCACTGATGACCTGCATCTCTTCTATCCCCCAGACACCGATGAGGAAGGTGGAACCCAGGACAGGGGGGCAAGCACATCCAGTGCACGCAAGGTGACCAGGGCCACCGCAACCCCCTCTTCTGAAAAATTGCCTGCGACCACTCCCAGTGTGCCACACAAGGCATCATCTCTGCAGGGTGCACCTGCTGCGTTAGTGCCAGCTGTACCACCGGCCACCACGGATGTTGTGTCCACAGAGGTGGTCGAAGAGGCCGAAGAATCTTTGGGATTGCCCAGCCCAACACCCATTGGCACCCCCTCCCCCCCTGTGGAGACAGAGAGCCTGGATGACCCATGTCTCCATGACTCCGACCTAGGAGATTCGGACATCGGCATTTTCGCGGACGACAGTGCCCAGGACGAGGGCCCCACGCAGGTGCCTGCCACCACCCTGCCTTCCACCACCCTGCCTTCAACCACCCTGCCTTCCACCACCCCACCAGCCACCGGTACACCTGCGACAGAAACTACCTTTGAGGTCCGTCTTGCAAGGGTGGAGGCCCGCCAAGACGAGATGCTGCAGATTATGCGGCAACAGGTTGTTGCCGGTAATGAGGCCATGAAGGCCATAGCCACGGCCATTGCTGCAAATACAGCTGCCATGGAGGCGTCCACGTCTGCATTCAGGCAGTGCATGGGGTCACTGACCGAGGCCCTACTAGCCAACATCAGGCAAGTGCAGCAGCCACACTATGGGTCTGCAAGGGGATTGACAAATGACACATCCACCACGTCAACACCTTCCACCTCTGTTCAATCTAGCCCTGTGCGCTTAACGCGCAGGAGCGCACGGCGCATGGCCATGGAACCCCCAGACCCAAAAGTCGCCAAAAAGTGACTTTCTGAAAATTGGAAAAAGTGTGAGGAGTAACATTGGTGAAGGCAACACTGTTTGTTGCGCACATGGGAACATTTGGGATCTGTGGGGTGGGTGAGGGAGTTTGTTTTGGGATTGTGGGAGGGGGGAGTGGGCACAGTTTTGCACTTTCATATAATACACAGGTTTTCTGCAGAACAATCCCTGGCTGGACATTGTAATTTTTGGTGTGCATCCATTTAATGTGTTACGGTGTTCAGTGTCCAAATTACAACATTCCCTTTGTGCATGTTCACATTGGCCCAGTGTCTGACTGACAAAAGTCATTCATGGTCCCTGTGTCTTAAAAGTATTCGTCAATTAGTGCTTGGCGTACAGCATGGCCGTCCCGTGCATCACGTACTGGCAGGGGGGCTCCTTTGCCTCCATCTCCATCCCCTTCATCCTCACCCGGGCCATGCATGTCAATGTCAGGTGGCAGTGGTACATTCCTTCGGACGCACATGTTGTGCAGCATGACACAGGCCATGGTGATCTTTGCCACCTTCTCAGGCCTATACAGGAGTGCCCCACCAGACCTGCTTAGGCAGCGGAACCGCACCTTCAACAGGCCAAAGGTCTGCTCAATCACAACACGGGTTCGAGTGTGCACACGATTGTACTCCTCTTCATGGCTGTTCTGCGGGTTCCGCACAGGTGTAAGTAGCCACGGCCTCAAGGGATATCCTCCATCACCTGCAAGCAGATACAAATAGGTGTGTGTCACTCTGAACTGACACCTTCAGGTAGCATGGTCATGGCAGCAGCTATTAGGTGTGAGCCTGCACATGTCCCTGTACGTGTACCAAATAGTCACCTATATGGAATGTATATTGTAAAGAGGTGTGGAACACTGGATGGGGTTGAATAGATGATGCAGGGTGTAAGCATGCATGCTGAGGCAGATGTGCTGTGGCAGTGCGACAATGTTTAGCCTCCAATTCATGCAGTATACTCTTTGCTATGCATGGTCACACTGGCCGCATTGTCACAGTTGCCATCCTATTCAGTCATGCATTGCTTGCCATCACCATGGTGGCCTGGTTGTGCCTCTTACTTGTTGTCATCCATTTGCATCATTTGTGATATGTGGCCCAGTAATGTGTCATTTTCAGTTTGGCTGTGTCAGGTGAGGAGTGTTTAGCTCTGCATTCATTCTACACTCACTGGCTATTGCCACCCAGGTGTACTATCCCCCCCCCCTTTCCCACCCAGGTGTACTATTCCCCCCCTTCTGCATCCGCACACATGAGTACCCCACAGCATGGCCATGGGCCTGTTGTGCAACTCACCGAGCAGCCAGGCACGTGGTCCAGCATGTCGCTCCATGTGACGGAGTAGCGTGGAGTTGCGCAGTACCATGGCATCATGTGTGGATCCAGGAAATCGGGCGCAGCAATGAGTGATGATCTTGCTGGAGTCACATACCATTTGCACATTGATGGAGTGGTATTGCTTGCGATTGCGGTACACCGGTACACCGCCTCTGTGGCATGGGGGACTACCAATTCCACATGGGTGCAGTCGATGGCACCGACACAATTGGGCATGCCTGCCAGTGCATGGAAGTCTACTTTGGTTTCTCCTGGGCAGTCCATGGTAGGGATATGTGGATGCTTGCGTGCTTCAGGAGGGCATCCAGCACTTGGTTCAGCATGCGTGAGAATAGTGGTTGTGAAATGCCATGCAGCTGGCCCACTGTGTGTTGGTAGGTGCCTGTGGCCAGGAAGTGTAGCACAGACACCACCTTCAGTAGTGGGGGGATGGCAGTGCGTATTTGTATGTGGCTGGCAATGTCGTTCTGTATCATGTCCACTATGGTGGTGACGGTGTCACGGTCCAAACGGTACAGGGTGTGGATCTCCTCAGGGGTTAGGTTGAATGGGCTGGGTCTGGTGCGAGGGATTGGTGGCTGCCTACGAGGCGCTGGTGGCTGCGCTGGTGGTAATTGCTGGGCCTGTCTCACCCTCCTTCTCCTCCTGCGTCTCCTCTGTGCTGCCTGTTCTTGCTGCTGTTGTTGTTGTTGTTGTTGTTGTTGTTGCTGTAGTTGTAGCAGTATAGGCATGTCCTCCTGTGCCATGATTGCAAATGCTAGTGGTAGCATTTTGGTGTAGGAAGGGGTGTGGTGTGTGGGTGTGCTCCTTTTGTACTGGCCCACTCTGCATTGCCTACCCCTGGGGGGGTTGTGGTGTGTGGGTATGCTCCTTTTGTACTGGCCCACTCTGCATTGCCTACACCTGGGGGGGGGGGTTGTGGTGTGTGTGGGTGTGCTCCTTTTGTACTGGCCCACTCTGCATTGCCTACACCTGGGGGGGGGTTGTGGTGTGTGGGTGTGCTCCTTTTGTACTGGCCCACTCTGCATTGCCTACACCTGTGGGGGGGTTGTGGTGTGTGGGTGTGCTCAGTTCATACTGGCGCAGCCTCCTTTGACTCCACCTGTGGGGATTGTGTGCACCTGTGGCAGCTGCCTTGTATCTTGGTTGCTGTTTGCGGGTGGTCCGCGATGCCTGTTTTTCCGGCATCATGCAGCCCGTTGTTACCGTGTTCGCGATGCCGGTATTTGCATGTTTGCGTGGGTTGTGATTACCCCCTATTACCGGCATGCCGGTATTTACTACCTGAAGAGGCGCGTGTACGCGCCTATGTCGCTATTAGCGGCACCGTAAATAACGGTGCCGTTCATACCGGGTTTACGGGTCAGAATGCTACGGAACGTTAAATGATGCCGGTATTTACATACCGGCATAATTTTTCCCTTACCGGCATGACTCGTAATGAGGCCCATTATGTTATAACAATCCATTATATCTAAAGGCTCTGTATTGTGAACCGTTCGCCTGAAATCTTAATAAATAGTATCAGGCTAATAATTAGCTCTGCAAAAAATGTTACCATGTGCAATGTTGAGCTTGATAAAAATACTTAATGGGAAATATACAAACTTACCCACATTTGGGACTGGTTCCTTTTAGCATACCTAAAACATCATGGTAAATGTAACAGACAAACAAAAAACATAAAACAAGAAAAACCATTCAAAAACATCAGTAATGTCATTATAGAAAACATATGCAACGTTCTCATAGGAAACAATTAAGATCAAATTTTTCGTTCATCCCTCGTGGGGACAATGTTTTCAGTCGGTCGATCCAATAAGCCTCCTTTTTTTGCCTTCTTTTTTTCAAATCTGTGTATGAACCATATATCTCGAGAGTTTCAAGGACCTGGAACTTGACCTGTGAAATATTGTGCTTCTGCTCATTAAAGTGTCTTGCAACCGCTGAATTCACATTGTTGTTGCGTATGCCTGACTTGTGTTCATTCATTCGGATTCTCAGTTTCTGCCCTGTTTCCCCCACGTAATATAGTCCGCATGGACAGCGTATGCAATAAATACAGTTCTCTGTGTTGCATGTCGCATAACATCTTACTGTAATTTTCTCTCCAGTGTGTGGATGTGCAACAACTTCACCTTTTATGACATTGTTGCAATTGCTTCAGTTTAAGCAGGGGTAAGTCCCTACTTTCTTGGGTTTGATTCTTCTCGTCTTGTTGTCCTTGGTGTTGACTAGTAAATCCCTAAGGTTACTTGATCTTTGGTACGCAAAGGTAGGAGTATCAGTGAGCAGATCTTTAGTTCTTTCATCACTTTTTAGTATTGACCAATGTTTGTTGATGCATCTTTTGATTTGCATGCTTTGCGAAGAAAATTTCGACACAAACACTAAAGTTGGTGCTTCTGGTTTATTTTTAGGAGTAAGAGTAATGGCTCTTGTTTTTGTGGATACTTTGTTTCTTGCTGCCTGTAGATCACCTTCTGAGTACCCTTGTTCTTCCAACTTCCTGCTTAGTTTTTCTATTTCATCCTCACATTCTCTCTGGTCGCTAATGATCCTTTTCAAACGCACCATTGTCCATATGGTAAATTCTTTAGGGTGTTCTGCGGATGGAAGCTCATGCGGTGTAGCAAATTGTTCCTATCTGTGGGTTTAGTAAACAGGGAAGTTGTGATCTGTTGGTTGTGTATGTTGACATTGATGTCCAGGTAAGGAACAAGTTACTTACCTGTAACTGTTGTTCTCCAGCATGGGTCTGGCATGGATTCACATGCTCATGAATATTCCCCGTTGTCAGGCTGGGAATCCTCGGTAAAGAAAAAAAAAACAGTATCAGTTTCGTTTCTGATCTGTCTTTCGTAGTAATAACCAATCACTGGTCTCTGCGTCATACTGACCACAGCCAATGACTGCCCTCTACCTAAGCACCGCCTCTGGCAGCCATCTTCAGATTTGGAAGCACGTGAAGTGGCAGTATGACCAAGTGAAGAGCCGCAGAGGGGTAGGCGGGAGGGTTCGCATGTGAATCCATGCCAGACCCATGCTGGAGAACAACAGTTACAGGTAAGTAACTTGTTCCTTCTCCAGCATGGGGTCTGGCATGGATTCACATGCTCATGAATAAAGAATACATAGCAGTACACACATGCACAACCACGGGAGGTTGCAAAGGCTCAACATTAAGCATTACATCAAACTCAACATTAAGCATCTTACCTCCTCACCAGGCTCACCTCAGGCGAACAGGTTGCGCAGCACTGCTAGGCCGACCCTGGACTCCTCCCTGGAATCCCGATCGACGCAGTAGAATTTCGTGAAGGTGTGCGTCGACCTCCACGTAGCAGCCCTACATATGTCCAGCAGGGGCACACCAGAAAGGAACGCCGTGGTAGCTGCGATCGCTCTGGTGGAATGGGCTCTCGGACGGCCAGGCAGCGGTCGGTTTGCCAACCGATGACAGTACATGATACAGCCGGAGAGCCATCTGGAAATGGAAGCCTTCGAGAGAGCCTTCCCCTGATTGACAGGTCCAAAGTTCACAAAGAGTTGTGACGTCTTCCGAAAACACTTCGTGCGGTCCACGTAGAACTTCAGCGCTCTAGCCACATCCAGCGAGTGCAAAGTCCTCTCAGCCGGCGACGAAGGCGACGGGAAGAACACAGGCAACACCAAGGGTTCGTTGAGATGGAAGTCCGACGGTACCTTGGGCATGAAGGAGGGGTGCGTCCTGAGCACTACCCTCGTGTCGTGAAAATTCAAGTACGGGGCCTTGCAGGAAAGGGCCTGGATCTCTCCCACCCGTCGTGCGGAGGTGATCGCCACAAGAAACGCTGTTTTCCACGACAGAAACTTCAACGGGGCCGAATGCAGAGGCTCGAACGGAGGTCCCATGAGCTTGGTAAGCACCACGTTGAGCTCCCACGCCAGGGCCGGAGCCTTCACCGGCGGGAACGATCTGAACAGTCCCTTCATGAACTCTTTCACCAGACGATGAGACCACAAGGAAGTCCGCCCCGTGGTTCTGGTGTATCGGGAGATCGCAGCAAGATGAATCTTGATGGACGCGTGTGCCAGTCCAGCTTTGGCCAGCGTCAGCAGGTACGGCAGTACCTGGGGAGCCGTAATCCGTAGAGGGTTAATCTTCTGTGCGTGGCACCAGACAGAGAACCTCTTCCATTTGTGTCCGTAGCATTTAAGAGTCGAGGACGCCCAGGCCTTTGCAAGAACCTCTCTGCAGTCGGCTGGTATGTCGTATCCTCCAAACTCTAGCGCTGCAGGAGCCAGGCCTGCAAGTTCAGCGATTTCGGGTCGTGGTGGAGGATGGCGCCTCCTTCCCTGGAGAGTAGATCCGCGTCCGCCGGCAGCTTGATTGGCGGGGACGCTGACAAGTCCAGAAGGTCCGGGAACCATATCTGCCTCGAGCTGGTTGACGAGCCGGATTAGCAGTGGCAAAGGAGGGAATGCGTAGAGGAACAGGCCCTCCCAGGGGAACGAGAAAGCATCGCCCATGCTCCTCGCCTGGGGAAACCTGCTGGCGAACCTCCGGCACTTGGAGTTCGTCGCCGTCGCGAACAGGTCGATCTGGGGTGTGCCCCACCGTCGGAAGAGGCGATCCACTAGATCCTGCCGTAGTTCCCACTCGTGGCACGAGCGCAGCTCCCTGCTGAATGAGTCGGCGATGGTGTTTTTTATCCCTGCCAGATGAAACGGCACCAGAAACATCCTTTGGGCGACGGCCCAATGCCACAGGTCCTGCGCCTCCTTGGACAGTGCTGGGGACCTGGTTCCGCCCTGTTTCCTGATGTAAAACATGGTGGTGGTGTTGTCGGTGAAGATCCTCACCACCTTGCCCTTGAGGGACGGAAGGAAGGACCTGAGGGCCCAGAACACTGCACGGAGCTCCAGGACGTTGATATGGAGGGACTTCTCCGTCGGGAGCCAAAGGCCTCTCGCGTGCAGATTTTCGGTGTGCGCTCCCCACCCTTCCAGGGAGGCATCCGTGGTCACTGTCTCCTGGTGGTCTGGGGTCTGGAAGTCCATGCCCGCCGTCAGATGCGCGCGGGTGCCCCACCACCGGACCGCTCGGCGGAAACTCTCGTCGAGTGTGATCCTCTCCTCGAAGCCGCCCGTCGTTTGGATCCAGCGCGCGTCCAGGAACTCCTGCAACGGGCGCATCCGGAGCCTGCACATGGGAATGAGGTAGATGCAAGAAGACATCATTCCGAGGAGGGACTTGATGGACCTCACTTTGGCCGCGTCGGAAACCAACATCCGCTGTACCTTGCCCAGGATGGACCTGGTCCTTTCCTCCGACGGGGAGGCCAGAAAGGACACTGTGTCGAGCTTCGCTCCCAGAAACAGTGCGTTTTGCGCGGGTACCAGGTGGGACTTGGCGTAGTTCACGGAGAATCCCAGGTCCGTGAGAAGTTGGACGGTCCTTGCCGTGTGCTCCACGGCGAGCTCCCTCGTCTTGGCTCGGATGAGCCAGTCGTCCAGGTAGGGGTAGACGTGGATCCCCTCGCGGCGCAGCTGCGCCGCCACCGGTGCAAGGCACTTGGTGAATACCCTGGGTGCCGACCGTAGTCCGAAGGGGAGGGCTTTGAACGGTAGTGACGCCCTTGGACCACAAACCTGAGGAATTTTCGGTGCCCCTTTAGGATGGGAATATGGAAGTAGGCATCCTCCAAATCCAACGACGACAGGAAGTCTCCTTCCTCCAGCTGACCCAGGACGTGCTGGAGGGTGACCATCCGGAACTTCTGCGCCTTGATGAACTTGTTCAGACGTCGCAGGTCTAGGATGGGGCGCCATCCTCCCGTCTTCTTCTTCACAAGGAAGTATCTCGAGTAAACTCCGGAGCCCCGAAGCCTCTTTGGGACGAGTTCGATGGCGCCCTTCCTGAGCATCGCCTTTACCTCCAGGAGAAGCTGAGGGACGTGAAGCTCTTTCCTGGCCACGGGGGGGACGCGCGGGCACCTTCTTTGAAACTCGAGCGCGTGGCCCCGGGCTAAGGCGTCCAGCACCCAACGGTCGGTGGAGATGGACTCCCACACGCTGACGAAGCTCGCCAGCCGGCCTCCCACCGGGGTGCTTCGGTGGGGGCCCGACCCCACGGCCGGTTCAATCCTGTTTCGACGAGGCTTTGCCGCCTTGACCTCCTTGGCGACGACGGCGGGGTCCGCCAGACTTGCCTCGTCCTCTGTAGGCCTCCTGAGACGACGAGCCGGCCGCTTGACGGTAGGTGGAGAAACCGCCGCCGGAACCTTTGGAGGCGCCCTTGCCTCCGCTGCTCCGAAAGGGCATCCGTCGTTGCTGCAGAACCCCAAGGGCCCGGGCCGTCTCAGTGTCCGCTTTAATGGCCTGAAGGGAATCGTCCACTGTTTTCCCAAACAGGTTGTTCCCATCGAACGGCATGTCCAGGACTCTGGTCTGTACGTCTTGACGGAAGTCCGTAGCCTTGAGCCATCCACGCCGCCTAAGGCACACGCCGTTGCCCAACTGGCGAAACCCAGTGTCGGCGATGTCCGTCGCAATAGTGATGGCGTGGTCCGACGCCACCTCACCTTCCTGTAGGATCTCCAGGGCATCCGCCCTCTTGTCGTCCGGTAGGAAGTCCAGCAGGGGAGCCAGTTTGTACCATAGCTCCGTGTCGTAGTGGGCCACGATAGCCAAGGCGTTGGCCGCTTTAATCGTCGTCGCTGCAGACGAGATGACCCTGCGTCCCATAGCGTCCAATTTCTTTCCCTCGCCGTCCGGTGGGGAAGTCGATGTGGAGGCCGCACCCCCCCCCGCTTTCTTCCTGGCCGCCGCGGAGACGACGGAGTCCGGGGTAGGCTGCGCCCGGAGGCACAGGGGGGCCGCGTCCGGGACCCGGTACTTCTTCTCGTACCGGTCTCTTCTAGCTGGCGTCGTGGAAGGGTTCTTGAGGAGGGCGAGGCCCTCATCCCAAATGTCGTCCAGTAGAGGCACCGCGAGGACCGTCTTCCTCTTGGCCTCGCGCCGTTGGTAAAGGAATCCTTCCTTTTTCTTCTCCTCAGGGCAGAGTTGGAAAAGCTTGGATGCCCTGGCGATCATGGAGTGGAACGATCCAATCTCGTCGGGCGGAGAAGCCCTGGTGGGAGGTGACGACGGTAGATCCTCGTCGTATACCTCGTCGTCCGTACCCGTCGCTGCCGTGTCAGTCCCCGTATCATCCCCTCGGGTGGACGGGGAGGAGGGCTGGACGGGGCGCGACGGCTGAAAAGGAGGTGGAGGGTGAATCCTTCTTTTCTTGGGCGGGGGAACACCAGAAGGTCCCGGTTCAGGATCCCCCGACGGGAGAGTTTCCTCCGTCGGCAACGGTAGTCTCGTCCTTATCTCTGAGCATAAGGACTGTATAGCCAACAAAATGGCCGCCGAGTTGTCTTGCGGCGCTGGCAGAGGGGAATCCGACGGGCGATCAGGGGCCCCGTCGGCACCCTCGACGATGTCGTCGTCACCTGCGTCGGGATCCATCCCGACGGGCCGGTCTTCTTCCACGCCAAGGCCGTGGCTTAAGACCTCGATCAGCTCTTCCTCCGAGGTTGAAGCCGAATCTACGACGACGCCCTGCCCCCCCTTTTTCTTCCCCGCCGGGGATTTCACGGGGGTCCTATCGATGGGCACAAAAGAGGACTCCCTCCGAGGTGGCAGGGAGACTCTGAGCCCCGAGGTCGCCACCACTGGTGTAGCCTCCACAGGCTGAGCCAGGGCCGCCGCGACAGTTTCGATAGAGGGCTTGGCCGGATGGATTAAGGCCTTCACCACCTTAGGTGCGCTCACCGCCTTATCCTTGAGGGGGGGGGACACTGCCTCGCTCCCCCTCCGATGGGGCCTTCGAGCTCGACCGGGGCCTCTTCAGGAGCTTCGCCGGGTGCTCGCCCTTCCTCTTACCCGACCCAGAGCCTTGGCTCGTGGCTGAAGGTGCCGGGGAGGGTGCGCCCTGCCTGGCGCCCGTAGAGCCCGACCGTTCGGCGCTCCCGGTGCCAGCGGACTCGCGGTGCTTGGCCTTGTGTTGGACCCCCGTCGCCGGGGCGTCCTCAAAGGTCTTAGAAGACCGCTCGGATTTCTTCCTCTTCTTCTCGCCTGACGGGCTCTTCCCTTCCAGCCAGTTGGCGAGACGTTGATGGCGGTCCTTCATGGTCCGCTCCGACATATTGCCGCAAAACGCACAGTCCTTCTCCACGTGCGTCTTGTCCTCATGTAAGCAGTAGAGACAAAAGGAGTGTTCGTCCTCCTTAAAGACGTTCTGCAGCTGGCATCCAGGGCAGACCCTGAACAGCTTTCCGGGCGTCGAGCTTCCCTTCTCCTGGGCCATGTCCGGGCCTGAGAAGCTTCTGGAGTCCTCCAAAAGTGTAGCTCGACGAAATCTTCACCCTTGAGGGGCGCAGACGAATCCGACACGGGTCCCCGTTGATCGGATGGAGAGTCGGTGGAGCTTGAGGCTCTTTGACCGAAAAAAACGAAGTTTTTGAGAAAAAACGTGAAAAAATAGCACTAACGCTCGAGAGCAATAGCACGAGGATCCCAACACATGAACGTGCGGTAAAAATCTGAAGATGGCTGCCAGAGGCGGTGCTTAGGTAGAGGGCAGTCATTGGCTGTGGTCAGTATGACGCAGAGACCAGTGATTGGTTATTACTACGAAAGACAGATCAGAAACGAAACTGATACTGTTTTTTTTTTCTTTACCGAGGATTCCCAGCCTGACGACGGGGAATATTCATGAGCATGTGAATCCATGCCAGACCCCATGCTGGAGAATGTATGCCTGGATTACCAATCTCAGACGTAAATTGAATACGCGGGTCTATGTTGTTGATGTATGTCAAAAACGTATCTAGGGAGTCTCTTGTTCCTTGCCAGATACCAAAAATATCGTCTACATTTAGAATATACTCCTCTGCTTGAATAGTAGGGATTACAGTTTCACACTCATGCATAGTGTCACCTGATAATGCATTTAACATGTTAAACCACCTAATGAGCATGTTTATAGTGCAGATAAGATAACACATTCCAAATCACTTTTGGTGGGGCTAAAGTTTGCTTATGGAGCCAATGCAATGCAAATGAACTTCGTATACCTTCTCTCTTTTTTTTTCTCTCTCTTTTTCGTCAAATTGTCTGTGTATCTTTGCCTGTTTTTAACTGTGGGCGCTCTGTTCAATCTGATAATTGTTTTCCAATTGAATCATTTGATAAATGCTAACTTTCTGTTTTTATCGGGAATGGATTAATATATTGTATTATGTCTATAGTACATATATAACCCGGCTCTGAGGAAGGAATTGTTCCGAAATGCATTAGCCATAGGGTTATTGTTTGCCCGAATCTCAGTACTAGCCTAATTGGTGAAGTGAACCAGTTACTACAAGGCTGTTTTTGAAATAAATAAATAAATATTTCCTTGATAAACATTTGATATATGTTGAATGTTGCTCTAAATGAACACCAAAACACAAGTAACTTGTTTAACCCATAGTGGGCATTAAGGGTGTGCGGCCCACACCGAAGGCTAACTATGCCTAGGTCTTTTTCTCTCTTTTGTCTGGATTGTGATGCCACACTGTTCCTTCGTCCCGGGACAGGAGATTGGGAACCTTCGGGAACGTTATTGGTTGATCCACTGACAGGTGAAGCAGGTCAGAAAACCACTGCTGCCTCGACCAACACGGTGCCACTAGGATGACCCAGCACCTGTACCTGCGTATCCACTGCAGAGTTCTCCGTATAAGAGGGAACGGAGGGAAGGCGTAGAGGAACTTGTCCGTCCATGGGAAGGAGAACGCTTCCCCCAGAGAACCTTCCTGTGGCCACCTGCTGGCATACATTTTGCACTTCTTGTTCCTCTTCGTAGCGAAGAGATCCAGCGGAGGCGTCCCCATTTCTCAAAGACCTTCGACAACTGAACGCTGTCTATCTCCCATTTTTGAATTTGGTCAATTTTTCCGCTGAGTGAGTCCGCTTGCTCATTCCTTACTCCCGGAAGATGATGAGCTACGATGGATATATCGTGTTTCAGAGCCCAATGCCACACCTTCTGAGCCTCGGTGGAAAGGGTTCTGGATCGCGTGCCCCCTTGCTTCCTCAAGTAAAACATCCCTGTCGTGTTGTCTGTCAATATTCTCACTATGGACCCTCTGATGTTTGGCAGGAAAGACTTCAGGACCCAGCGCACTGCTCTCAGTTCCAGAACGTTGATGTGCAGGAGAGATTCCCACCGAGACCAACGACCTTGCGTTTGTATAGTGCCCATGTGTGCTCCCCAGCCTGTCAGGGACGCGTCCGTCACTATGGTTAGCCGATACTCCGGCTCCTGTAGGGGTACCCCTCTGGATACATTCTGAAAGCTCTGCCACTGCTGAAGAGCTAGTAGGAGCTCGTCATCGTCGACGATCAGTTTGTCTGACCAGAGCCCTTGGGCCTGCGTCCACCGGTCCGCCAGAAACTCTTGAACCGGCCTCATGAACAGGCGGCAGTTGCCCACCAGAGGAATGCAGGACGCCATAGCGCCCAGAATTGACATATATTTTCTCACTGATAGTCTAGTATTGATTTTCAGCTGACCTGCCAATCAATTGAGTTTGGTGATTCTGTCGAGGGATGGCTTCACTAACCCTGACTGGGTCTCGAATTGTGCGCCCAGGAACACCAATGTTCTCGACGGCGTTAACAAGGATTTCTCGAAGTTTACCGCAAACCCCAGCCATTGTAAGAGGTGCAAGGTGGCCTGCAAACTTGTGTGAGTCGACATAGGGGAGGACCGCCTCACCAACCAGTCGTCGAGATACGGGTATACATGATGGCCTTGCCTTCTGAGCCAGGCCGCCACCGGGGCCAAACATTTCGTGAAAGTTCTGGGAGAGGATTTCAGCCCAAAAAGGAAGTACTGTGAACTGGTAGTGAGTCCGTCCTACCACAAACCTTAGGAACTTTTTGTGTCACCGACACATTGGTATGTGAAAGTACGCGTCCTGCAGGTCCAGAGACGCCAGAAAGTCCCCTTCCTTAACTGACCGGATCACTTCCTGGAGCGTGAGCATCTTGAATTTTAGGCTTTTCAACGTCTTGTTTAGATCGCGCAGGTCTAGAATGGGACGCCACTTTCCGTTTGTTTTTTTCACCACAAAGTATTGGGAATAAACCCCTTGACCACTCTGCGACGACGGAACCAATTCTATAGCACCTTTTTGTAGCATAAGTGCTACTTCCTGCTGCAACACGTTCAGATGGGGTTGAGCTACAAACGCCGGTGGAATGTGCGGAGGGTTGCTTTTGAATTGCAGGGAATGTCCGTATCTTACAGTGTCCAACACCCATTGATCCGTTGTTATTTGCTCCCATTCGTTGATGTAGCACAATACCCTGCCTCCCAGAACGTTCCGATGCCTGTCATTGCTGGTCCTTGGTCTGTTTATCCCTCGTCGACGACGAGTAACCTGTTCTCTTCTTGAGGGCCTGGTAGTCTCGGCGTCGTTTTGCCGCTTGAGAAGCCCGTCTGTATCCCTGGGAGGGGTATGCTGGCCTACTGAAGGATCTGTCTCTCGATGCCGAGAATCTGGAGTTTCCCGATGCTCCCCTAAAGGGACGAAAAGACCTGAAACTTCGACCACTTTGGAGGGCCCCCAAGGAACGCGCCGTGTCCGAGTTCTCTTTCATGCCCTTCAGGGCCTCAACCACCTTCTCGCCGAACAGTAGGTCTCCCTCAAAAGGCATATCCAGCACCTTGTATTGCACCTCTGGTCTAAAGTTGGTGCATTTCAGCCATGCTTGCCTTCGGAGAACCACACCGTTATTCACCTGCTTAAACCCCAATTCCGCGAGGTCCACCGCGATGTTTATGGCATGACTGGAGGCCTCTTCACCTTCCCTGACCAGTAACATCGCCACCTTACGATGTTCTTCCGAGAGATGCTCCAGTATAGGAGCCAGTCGGTGCCACATCTCCCTGTCGTATCTGGCTACTATGGCCAGAGAATTGGCCGCTTTCACTGTGGTAGCACCTACTGACAGCACTTTTTTGCCGAAGGCATCCTGTCTTCTGGCCTCACTTTCCGGGGGGGTTGTGCACTTGTGTTGGGCCCTCGCCTTTCTCGCCGCCGCTGCCGACACCACCGAGTCAGGGGTTGGTTGGGAGGAGAGACACTTGGGGGTAACTTCTGGGGCCTTAAAATTTTTCTCCAGGCGACCTTTTATTGCTGGTTCTGAGAAAGGGTGGCGCATGGTCTGTAACCCCTCCTGCCACACATGGTCCAGGATGGGTACTGAAAACACTGACCTTCTTCTCTTTCCCATGTGGTCGAAAAGAAAACAGTCCTTTTTCTCCTCTTCCTGGGCCAACCCGAATTCTGTACAAGCCTTGGCCATCATGGTGTGAAATGACCCAATGTCGTCCGGGGGAGACGGCTGAGCCGGGCTTCTCAGGGTTTCTAATTCCACTTCAGACTCCCAGGTTGGATCCCTGGAGGGGGAAAGTGAGACATCCGATAAGGCTCTACTGTCCGAGTCTGAATCTATCAGCTCTCCTTCCTCGTGGCGTGGAGCTGAGAAGTCTCCACCCGCTGGCACTGCCGTGGGGGTTGATGGAGGTGGCCGACGAGACGGGCCCGGTTCGTCGATGGCCGACCTGGCCGGAGTTGCTTGAGGTAGTCTCTCGTCCAGTGTCTTCAGCAACGTTTGCAACGTGGATAAAACCTCCAGCGACAAGAGTGACTGCAGATTGAGAAGAGGGGTAGACCCCGGAATGCTCCCGGAGAGAGGGCTGGTAATCCCTCGTAACCCGAGGTCTGCAGGGCCAGCTACTCTCACATCCTCATCTCCTGAGGACACCGACAAGGCCTCTTGCTGCAGTAGGGTCTCCGGCAAAACTGGGTCGAATACTTCTGGTCCCCAGGCCTCCTGCGGGATCTCCGTCGACGAGGCTAAAGCTGGCCCCGTCGTCGTCGTCACCGTCTGCGGCCCAAGAACGGTTGAGACCAATTGTGTCAGTGGGAGAAAAGTGGTCGACGACTGCCCTGCCGTCGACGACGGTGGTGGTCGTGTAGGTCCTTGAGGCGTTCCCGCCTTTTCTGAACTCGACCTACGCTTCTCTGCATCTCGACTCGAGGTCGATCTATGATGATCGCCCGAGGAGGATTTCGATTTTTCTTTTCTGTCTTTCTTCGTCGAAGATGAGGATGACGAGGCTTTCTTCGACGAAGACTCCTTAGAATGGCTTCTCGATGATTCCTTCTCCGCCTGTCGTAATTTCTTCACCGGGGGTTCCGACGATGTCGAGCGGCGTGGGGCCCCTGAAGATTTTGACACTGAGGCCACGCTGCACGTGGATCCCACCTCCGAAGGCGGGTATGCCCCCGCTCCATCGTTTAACCATGCCACTATTCTTTAACTTCGATCTTTAAGAGTCTTCTGGGAGAAGCCCTTACATATGTCGCACTTGTCTGCCGAATGATGAGGGTGTAGACAATATATGCAATCCATATGTCCGTCCCCCTCGTACACCTTCTTCAACCCGCAGCGCTTTTCCTGACATCAGGAGAAAACTCCAACAGCACCACCTAGCCAAAATAGAAGACTACACGAGGTGCTCCCACTACTTTGGAGACGGTTGAAATCTGAAGAGAGCTGCAGGGGCGGGGCATTTATACCGCTACGTCCTAGTGGGGCATGCGTGGGCGGCCCCAAAACGACGTAGATAGGACACAAAAGTGTCAAAAGTTTTCCTATGGGAAACGGCTTTATAAGCATACCGAGGGTTCCCAGTCTGTCGACGGGGAATATTCTAAGCATGTGAATCCAAGAAAGAGCCAATGCTGGAGAAACAGATGTACCCCAATGTCCATCAGTGAAGGCCGCAATGTACCTGAAAATAACCCACATGCAATGATAAGCTGCACAACATAGAGAACAATCCAGGTCAACGAATGCTACACATCCATCCACATCCACATTGCACACCATGCCACACCACATAATACACAAAATAGCAACATGGCGGCAAGATGGTAATACAGAATTAGCGCAGCACAACATCAATACAGAAATGTGCCCTTGAATGCATGGAAAGGGATCACCCCTAGCCATAGCATTCAACCACACACCTATAGCACCGGTGAAGTGATTCTACACAGCATTACAACATCGATGTTGGAATGCCACCACACTAGCAGTGTGATATCAAATTTGCTTGGGCCCAGGGACACCTAAGACCTGGCCTCACCCAGGATATGTCAATTGGTGTCGGAGCCATTATTTGGGCATGTCTACTTGCAGGGTCAAGCTCACCTTTGCACATTGCAGTCACATAGATTGTCTGCATGCACGCTCTTAGTCGTGGATATTAGTCACAATGCAAAGTCGATTTGTCTGATATGTACAGGCCACTCCAGAGGTGACCAGTAACAGGTCCCCATTCTTCCCCCCATACAGGCGATGCCGGCTATCCCCTGAAGAGGTGGCTCCTTACCCCTGTACACAACCCACAGAACCGGCACGAAGCGGACTACAATCATGCATATAACCGTACCCGCGTCGTGATAGAGCAGACATTTGGCCTTTTGAAGACACGGTTTGGGTGCATTAGCAGGTCTGGTGGCGCTCTCCTGTACGGCCATGAGAAGGTGGCCAAGATCACCATGGTATGTGTCATGCTGCACAATATGTGTATTAGACGGAATGTGCCACTGCTCCCTGACGTTGAAATACAAGCACCTGATGAGGATGATGATGGTGATGAGGACGGAGGTGACGGGGATGCAGGTCATGCAAGAGGCGATGGACAGGAGGGACGTGATGTGAGACAGCATCTGATCAACCAAATATTCTGAGTAACATTGTTTCACTCTGTAGGATGGATATGGGTAGTAATGCACTGGTGTCTGTGTTGAAGCGCACAATGGACCCTGTCACCAATAAAGAACACATACACAATGAAGAAGTCCAAGCCTGTGTTTTGAGTAATCACCAGTGTATTAAGGAATATTAAGATGTAAAAGTGCATGTCCCCAACTATCCCACCACCCTGCCCCCCTCCCCCCACAAGTCCCAAAACACCCTTCCCCCATCCTCCCACAACAGTCCCGAAACACCCTTCCCCACTCCCCCACAACAGTCCCGAAACACCCTTCCCCCCTCCCCCCACAACAGTCCCGAAACACCCTTTACCCCCTCCCCCCGACAACAACCCCTTATGTGTCTTGCACAATGTTGTTGTCCTGCTGCACACGTGTAAGGTTGACCCTGCAGTCCCTATTCCCCATTGCCACCACCAGCATTAGGAGGCTGGGTTGACGTGAGCCTCGTGGTGCGCGTGGAGCGGCGGAGGGGGCTTGTCTGCCTCGAACTAGCAGATGATGAGGTGGCTGTCTGTCCCTGTGGCGGTGATGGGAACTGGTGGTCCATCGCGTCCGCTATACGCGCGAGGACCTGCCTGAGTTGGCCAATCTCCAGGCACAGCCTGTTGGTACAGGCTTCAATCGCCTCCCTCGAGTGCCTGGCAGTCTCTGTTATCTCCCCCCCTGAGACGGGCAGCCTCTTCCACATGCTGCCCAACCAGCACAGTAATGTCCTCCTGGCGCTGCCTGATTCTGGCCAGGTCAAGGGCACTGTGGCGTGCTCGTGGTGTGGCTGCTGCGCCTTCCTCTGCATCCAGGACATCTGGTGAAGCCAACGGTGGCCTATTGCACCCTCCCGTGTTGTCCTCGCCAGACTGGCCAAGGACACTGGACCCTGGTGTTTGCTGTGGAGTTGCCTCTGGGGTTCCTGGGGGGGGTTGGGGTGTGCATTTCCATGGAGAACTCCATCGGGTCCTCCACATCTGAGAGCGGCGCTGTGGCTGCCGCCTCACCTGTGGAACTTGTGGCAGCGGAGGGTGGGCCCTCTGTGGCTGGAATCTGTGGGGGGGGTTCACATCTGAAGGTGTGGCAGTTGTTGCTGGTGTGGACTGTGGTATGGTAGAAGTGGCGCTCCAACGATGTTTGGCACTCTGCATGGGAACACTTCTCCCTTTGCCCCTTGATGTAGTGGGGGTGTCCCCTGTGTCCTGTGGCCTGGGTTTTCTCTTGGCAGGGGGTGCCTGAGTCGCAGTGCCAGGTTCTTCACTGTCTGTATGTGAGCCTGTGCGGGACAAAGAGGGGGATGGCATTGGTGATGGTTCAATGTACTTCATGCAGAATACATTAATCATGCTGTTGTGTGCATTGGGACTTCATTGGTAGGGATGCAGGTGATGGGTCTGTTGAGTGGGTCATCCATGCATGGTTCTGTGTGTGTAACGCTCACCTGATTCCCGTAGAGGCGCCGGTCTTGACTGGGCGTATACCGTATCTGCAAAGGTGATGTGTAACACACGGCTGGCTCTTTGGGCTGGACCTCTGTGCACTGTATGTCTGACTTGAAGGGTAAGATGTCTGCAGATAGAAAATATGGGATTAAGGAACTGGGTTATGGAATGTCTCTCTCTTCTTCCCTTTCTCTTCTCCTGTAGAACCCCAAAGGTTAACGCTCTCACCTTAGGTAACTGAACGCCGTGCTCTCTGAGTTGAAGATGGAGCCCGTGTGATGAATAGAAGCGCCTGGAAGCACGTAAGTAAGCGCTTGTTGCCTGCTTCACGATGTGCTCTAACTGTCTTTTTATTTTGCAGGTACAAGTTCGGAGCGGCTGCAGGGTGCCGGAATACCCACTGGGTTAGATGTGGAAAGGAGTAATGGCACGTGAGTATTAAAGTTCCCCAATGTCTTTAAACGCACCTTGTTTTGTCTTTCAGATGCGGGATGCAGCGCCGAAGGCCTCCGGAGCGTGCGAAGAGTTGGTAAGCTTTTGTCTTTCAGATGCCGGAATGCAGCGCGAGGCGTTGGTGACAGCCGATGGACCAGGTAAGTGAAGAGCTGTCACTGAAGACCGTAATGCTAACCTGTTCTTTCTTGTCTTTATAGGTGTTGCTGAAGACTGGATTCAGGATGGTAAGCCTTTTTCCTTAGGCCCAGGATCAGATGCAGAAGACACGATGAGCGTTCTGCTGCAGAGGATGCAGAATAACGCAAAGCAAGATTCATCCATCGGGTGTGGTTTAAATAGCCTTCTGTAGTGCTTAGGTGTCTCCTTCCACAGCCACGCCTAGGTAAGAAAAGAGTTCCTGCTTTCCAGAAGAGTTCCAGTGTTCTGAATCTAGGGAGTGGCTCCTGCCCCACCCAATAGGAAAAGTAGTTCCAAACAGAAGAGGATCAGAGGCTCAACTGGCAGGCAAGTAAGCAGCATGGTCTGCTGCAGGTAAGTCCACCCAAGCATTATGAGCCCGGCGCTTCCAGCGCTGGGACTGGGCATATTTATGAGCCTGGTGCCACTGGCGCCAGGACTGGGTCCAAAAGGTCCCAATTGGGACTGGTTGGCACTCGGAACCTGGGTTATGGATCTGCTTCCAAGGGAGTTGGGAAAACCCTGACCTTTTGGAAGCAGAGATCATGACAGTACCCCCCCTCAAGGCCCCTCCCAAACCGGGCTTCTCCGGGGGTTTTGGCTTGTCAGGAAATGTTCGGTGAAATCTTTTGATTAGGCGAGGAGCGTGGACATATTCAGCAGGTTCCCAGGATCTCTCTTGGGGGCCGTAGCCTTTCCAGTCAATTAGGTAAAATAGTTTAGATTTGGAGATCTTGGAGTCCAGAATGCTTTTGACTTCAAACTCGAGTTCTCCATCAACTAGGATAGGTTTTGGAGATTTAGTTAGTCGGGTTTGAGGTTGCACGGGTTTTAATAGAGAGACGTGGAAGACCGGATGTATCTTCATGTGCGGGGGCAAGTCCAACTTGACCGCTACTGGGTTTACTATGGTAGTGATGGAATAGGGACCAAGGTATCTTGGGTTGAATGTGCGTGGCCCTTTTAGAGGTAGATATTTGGTGGATAACCAGACTTGATCCCCTACTTGATATTGAGGGGCTTCCTTCCGATGTTGATCTGCTCCTTTCTTGTATTGTTCTTTAGCCCTTTGAAGGTGAGAAACAGCTTCCTTAAAGGCTTGGGTGATTGTAGAATGCAGGTAGTCTACTGCTGGTGTTTCAAGATCTTGGAGGGGATCCAACTCCGAGGTTCGAGGGTGACTGCCGTACAAAAGAAAAAACGGGGTTTTCCCAGTTCCCGAATGGACAGAGTTATTGTAGGCATATTCGGCTATCCAAAGGATGTCTTTCCAAGTTTTTTCAGTTTGTTGCAGCATGCAGCGTAAATACTGTTCCAGGGTTTGATTGGTCCTCTCGGTTTGTCCGTCGGTCTGAGGGTGGTGACTGGTCGATAGTCTCACATCAATTTGAGCCGACCGACAGCAACTTTGCCAAAAATGAGAAATAAATTGACTACCTCGATCCGTAATTAGAACCGAAGGAAAACCGTGCAGTCGGACGATGTTTTCGAGAAATTCTCGGGCCAGAGTTGCTGCTGTTGGCAAGCCTTTGAGCGGAATGAAATGCGCCATCTTGGAGAATAAGTCCACGATTACTAGAATCGTATTGTATCCGGAGCATGGAGGTAGATCGGTGATGAAGTCCATAGAAAGCGTATGCCAAGGGCGAGGTGGGATGTCAATAGGGCGTAAGAGGCCTGCTGGTCTTTCCTTTTGACTCTTGTTTTGGGCGCATACTCCACAGGACATTATAAAGTCTCTGATATCTTTTTTCCAAGACGGCCACCAGAAGTAGCGCTTGATCTTTTCTGAGGTCTTGGCCATACCGGGATGTCCTTCCATTAAAGAATCGTGATAACAAGAGATTACTTTTTTCTGTAAATCTGTGCTGGGTAGGTATAATCGTTCTTGGAAATACAATAAGTTGTCCTTTACTGCAAAGTCCTTTCCCTGCAGATGCCAATTCTGTATGTCTGCTGGAGTTACAAGTTGCCTGGCCTTATCCTTAACTTCCTCTATGGATTCTGTGGCGATTACGCCCAGAATTCTTTGTTCGGGAATGATTGGTACAGGTTTAGGGTTGATCAAGTGTTCTTCCACTCCCATCCGAGAAAGGGCATCAGCTTTACCGTTCTTTGTACCAGGTCGATAGGTAATTATGAAGTCAAACTCGGCAAAGAATAATGCCCAACGGAGTTGTCTAGAGGATTGGGCTTTTGCGGTTTTCAAATATTGCAGGTTTCGGTGATCCGTAATCATAGTAACGGTGTGTCGGGCCCCCAGCAGATAATGCCGCCAAGCCTTAAAGGCAGACTTGATAGCCAGAAGTTCCTTGTCAGTAATCGTGTAATTGATTTCAGGAGGCGAGAATTTGCGGGACCAAAATGCCACGGGATGCAACTGATTGGTTACCGGGTCCTTTTGTGATAGAACTGCCCCCATGGCAAGGCTTGAAGCATCAGTTTCCACGATGTAGGGGAGTTCAGGGCGAGGGTGTTTTAAGATTGGTGCAGAGATAAATTTAGTCTTCGAATCCTGGAAAGCTTGTTCCGCCTCGGTAGACCATTCAAAACGTTTGTTTTTCTTTAACAAGGCAGTGATGGGCTGGACTATTCGAGAGAATTCGGGGATAAACCTGCGGTAAAAGTTAGCGAAGCCTAACATGCTTTGCACACCTTTTACGGAGGATGGGGATGGCCATTTGAGAACTGCATCGACCTTCTTTGAATCCATACGCACTCCGCCAGGTGATAATATGAATCCCAAGAATTCAACTTCAGTCACGTTGAAAACACATTTTTCCAACTTAGCGAAAAGTTTGTGTTGGCGCAATCTTTCGAGGACCATTTTCACGTGTTTCCGATGTTCAGATTCCGATGAAGAATAAACGAGGATGTCGTCAATGTAAACAACAACACACACATCTATGAGCTCTCTGAGGACATCGTTCATAAAATATTGAAAGGCGGCCGGGGCATTGCAAAGTCCGAAGGGCATGACCTGATATTCAAATAGCCCATACTTGGTGCGGAAGGCCGTCTTCCATTCATCGCCCTCTTTTACTCGTACCAAGTGGTAAGCTCCTCTAAGATCCAGCTTTGTATATATGCATGCTTTTCTGACTTGGTCCAGGAGTTCAGGGATCAAAGGTAACGGATATCTATTCTTAATGGTGATCTGGTTCAGGGAGCGATAATCTATACAAGTTCTGAGGTCTCCTTCCTTTTTTGGAACGAAGAACAAAGCTGAAGAAGCAGGGGACTTGGAAGGACGAATAAACCCATTTGCCAGGTATTGATCCAGGTATTGTCGAAGGTGAAGGTTCTCAGGCTCGGTGAGGGCATAAATTCTACTACAAGGAGGAGTAGATCCAGGTATCAGGTCTATCTGGCAGTCATAAGACCTATGAGGAGGTAGAGAGTTAGCCTGATCCTTCCGGAAAACATCTTGGTATTCTAGGTATTCGGGAGGTAACTTGGGAGTCTCTGAAGAAATTGCTGCCAGTGCAACACCAGGTGGAGGGTGACAAGTAGAGACACATTCTGGAAACTGGACCGTTCTTGCTCGCCAATCGATCAGAGGATTGTGTTTCTCTAACCAAGGTATTCCTAGAATAATCTGAAACTGAGGGGCCTTGATCACATCGAACACGATCTTCTCATGGTGTCCATCTTGACTTACTAGCGTCACCTCTTGAGTGGTATGCGTTACTGGCCCGGAGGCTATCTCCGTACCATCCACCGTAGTAATGACGTCCTTTACAGCCTTGGGACAAAGAGTTAGATTCATCCTCAAAACCATTTCATGATCCACATAATTGCCGATGGCACCGCTGTCGACGTAAGCTTCAATTGCATGTAATCGATCCGGATTATCAGGGCTAATGAGGACCATAGGTATCACGAAATGCAAGGTCACGGAACTGGTTTTCACGCTCGGCAAGAGGACCTCTATTCTTGTCGGGCGAAGTCGTTTCCCTGCTCAGAGTTTGTAACTTTGGTAACTGCAGCTCCTACTGCCTTCTTGGCAGGTTTCACCGGACAGTCTCGAAGAAAGTGCCCTGAGTTTCCACAATAGAGGCATAATTGCAACTGTTTTCTCCTTTCCCGCTCCTTTTGTGTTAGAGGACCTTTCAGACCCCCTATTTGCATGGGTTCCCCGGAGTCTACTCCTTTGGAAGGAGTTGGCGGTTTGGAAAATACTCGAGCATCAAACTTGGAACGATCGGCCTTCCTGTTCTGCAGTCTGTGATCTATTTGAACGACTAAGTCTATATAGTCCGAACAATCTTGTGGGGGATTCACTACTTGGGCTAACACATCTTTGAGCTCTCCATGTAGACCTCTATAAAACAGCGTAATCCTTTTGTCCTCAGGCCATTGAGTTTCCACTATCAGTCTGTTGAAAGACGCAATATAAGCCAAAAGGTCTTGATTACCTTGTCGCAACGAAAGAAGCTCATTGTCCAAGGCCTGCCCCTGTGAATGTCTTGCGAACAGTTTTTCCATACTGAGCTGAAAAGCTTGAAAATCATGGAGGACCGGATCATCTTGATTTACTAGAGGGATCGACCAGTCTGCCGCATTGCCACTAAGGTACGAAAGCACGAAAGCTACTTTAGCTTGATCAGTTGGAAAGGCTGCTGGCCGGCATAAGAAATGCAACCGGCACTGATTGATAAATACTGCAAACCTCTTTGGGTCACCAGAAAATCGTTCGGGCGGAGCCAGAGGTACATTCCCAGGTAGGTTGATCTGTACTGGATTCATAGAGGATGTAGAAGGAAGATTTCCCCCAGATGCGGGTAACGGGGTCTGTCCGGCTTGTGACTGTAGCAATTGTCTAGCGAGATCATCTGTTCGCTCCTTGGAAATAATCAGTTCCCTTCTTAGAGCATTCGTTTCCTGACGGGCTGCATGCACTTCTGCCCTTAGTTCCCCAAGTAACTGGGCTAGCTGGTCGGTATCCGAGGTTTCCATAGCGCCTGGACGGGAGTTTTGTGGTAGGCTTTGCGTTCTGTAACGCTCACCTGATTCCCGTAGAGGCGCCGGTCTTGACTGGGCGTATACCGTATCTGCAAAGGTGATGTGTAACACACAGCTGGCTCTTTGGGCTGGACCTCTGTGCACTGTATGTCTGACTTGAAGGGTAAGATGTCTGCAGATAGAAAATATGGGATTAAGGAACTGGGTTATGGAATGTCTCTCTCTTCTTCCCTTTCTCTTCTCCTGTAGAACCCCAAAGGTTAACGCTCTCACCTTAGGTAAGTGAACGCCGTGCTCTCCATCTGCCTCGGGGCAGGGTGCTGTAACCAGTTTCTTCACTGGATAAGGGGAGCAGGCCTCTTGACTTCAGAGGACTGCTGTCCGTCGTTTACTGCACGAACGGTAAGTTTCGAGTAATTCTAATGTCTTTAAAGTCTTTAGTAATGATGTTTCTTGTTTTGCAGGGTTCCGGCGATGGCGGATGACGGGCTGAAGTGAGTTGAAGATGGAGCCCGTGTGATGAATAGAAGCGCCTGGAAGCACGTAAGTAAGCGCTTGTTGCCTGCTTCACGATGCGCTCTAACTGTCTTTTTATTTTGCAGGTACAAGTTCGGAGCGGCTGCAGGGTGCCGGAATACCCACTGGGTTAGATGTGGAAAGGAGTAATGGCACGTGAGTATTAAAGTTCCCCAATGTCTTTAAACGCACCTTGTTTTGTCTTTCAGATGCGGGATGCAGCGCCGAAGGCCTCCGGAGCGTGCGAAGAGTTGGTAAGCTTTTGTCTTTCAGATGCCGGAATGCAGCGCGAGGCGTTGGTGACAGCCGATGGACCAGGTAAGTGAAGAGCTGTCACTGAAGACCATAATGCTAACCTGTTCTTTTTTGTCTTTATAGGTGTTGCTGAAGACTGGATTCAGGATGGTAAGCCTTTTTCCTTAGGCCCAGGATCAGATGCAGAAGACACGATGAGCGTTCTGCTGCAGAGGATGCAGAATAACGCAAAGCAAGATTCATCCATCGGGTGTGGTTTAAATAGCCTTCTGTAGTGCTTAGGTGTCTCCTTCCACAGCCACGCCTAGGTAAGAAAAGAGCTCCTGCTTTCCAGAAGAGTTCCAGTGTTCTGAATCTAGGGAGTGGCTCCTGCCCCACCCAACAGGAAAAGTAGTTACAAACAGAAGAGGATCAGAGGCTCAACTGGCAGGCAAGTAAGCAGCATGGTCTGCTGCAGGTAAGTCCACCCAAGCATTATGAGCCCAGCGCTTCCAGCGCTGGGACTGGGCATATTTATGAGCCTGGTGCCACTGGCGCCAGGACTGGGTCCAAAAGGTCCCAATTGGGACTGGTTGGCACTCGGAACCTGGGTTATGGATCTGCTTCCAAGGGAGTTGGGAAAACCCTGACCTTTTGGAAGCAGAGATCATGACAGTGTGGCACTTGTCTGTGGTGATGCGTGCATGTGTGTGTGTTTGGGTTTGACACTGACATGACCAGGGTTGTATGCATGTATGGATGTTGGCGCATCCATGAGGTGAATCTGGGCTCACATTTGGGGGGGGGGGACCTCAACATTCACAGTGCATAGTTTCATGTATACACTCACCTCCATCTGATGTAGTGGCCACACCATGCTCCCGACTCCCTCGATTGATTCAACACCAATCGTGTTGGCGCAGGTTTCCTCCCACTCCTTCAGTTTTATTGGCGATTCGGCTCCACCTCCTGTGGCCATGGCCATGTTGCGGTTCGCAGACAGGATGCTGCGGACCCGGAGGTGGAGATCGTCCCACCGCTTTCTGCACTCTCGGACAGTGCTGGTGGTGGTGCCCACCGCACTCACTTTCAGGGCAACCTCTGCCCAGATAGCCTTCTTCCGGATCAGGGTCTCCCGCCGCATGTCGTTGGAAAATACCACGTCGGCATTCGCTGCAAGGGTCTCAGTGAGCATTGTTAGCTCCTCGTTGGTGAACTTCTCCTTGCGCTGGTGGTCGGTTGTTTTTTTTATGGCCTTAGGCATGGCGAGGGAATGCTTGTGGCTTTGGAATGGCACAGTTCTCGAAACAGGTCCAGGGGGCAGAGGATGGCAATGGATTGTGTTTTTAAAGATGGCCGCCGTGCTCTTTCCCGTTCCTGTGCGATGACGCTATTTCCGGTTCTGCTATTTAACGGTGACCGCTAATTGCGGTGACCGCTAATTGCGATAGCCGCTATTAGCGGTGACCGCTGTTTGCATGTTGCGGGAGGTCAGAAGTGCTATCAGCGCTTTCATCAGTGCCGCTAAGGGTCTTTTTATGGTCATTACCGGCATGGCGCTATGCTCATGTACGCGTACTCGTAATGGTACGCTATTATCGGCCTCTTGCCAAGGCGGACACGTCAATAGCGCCATGCCGGTAAATGACGATTTTTACCGCACAACGTGTAATGAGGCCCTAAGTGTATCCTTTTGGTGCTTTGTTTTTTGGCTGTTCAGTTCCCGGGAGTGGGAGACACTAGTCCGGGCCCCATCTTTTTGACGAAAAGCAAGAAGGTCCAGATATGCTTGCAGACAAGGGTGCAGACAAGGGACCTTTATTATATGTAGGTGGGAATTGTGGTGAAAGTGGGCAAAAAGCAAAGGGCAGCCATTCCTCGCCATATCCCTTTCAGGCAATGTTGCTCTTAACACTATAAACACCCGCAGACGCTAGTGAAATGAAAATGCAAGAATTAACAAGCCACTCTAATGATGACAATTCTGCTCTCAGCCATGGACATACAAGTGTCGGTGCAACTGAGAAACAAAGCAAACAGCATCCATAGTAGCCATCAGTGCTATTTTTTCAGACCACGAGAAAGGAAATAAGCCACAGTAAGGCAAGTAGTTCAAGTACAACTTGAAGCTCATTAGTAGCAACAGCCAGTAGTAATAATTATACGTGCCCGAGGTTCTTCTATGGCCACTGAATCGCCAAGGACCACCAGAAAAAAAAGCTCATTCGTTGACTTTGCCACAGTGGAAAAAGCTGCTGCAAGGGCCTGGAACGTTTTCACCATTCATGAACACAATGACCATATTGCAATTGAACACCAACAAATACCCCCAAAAAGCTGTGCCTCGTAGAGTGACAGGCATGCATTCACATAATAAGGATAAGCTGGAGAGGAATGAGGTTCTATGAGCCTATAGCCTTGAGGTTACACTTATTTTTTATTTACATTGGATGTCATTTTTCACTTAGCTACTCCTGCCGCACAGCTGCACAATACTGGTTACCGTTGAGCAATGCAAATATAAATAGCTATATGCAGACACATTTTGAGAGAAATCTCTTATGAACTAAAGAGTTAGAATAAATATATCGTTAACTTAAAAAGCACAATCTAATTTCAGGAGAGTCTTCGGTGCAAATTGAGTACTGTTCGTGTGTGCAATTGGTACAGGTTTTGGGTGCAGTTTTGAATGTAGGTATTGCACATTTACTGTTGGCTGGTGCACTTTAGGCCCACAGTATACATTAAATAATGCGGCTAATGTAAGATACATGCTACGTACTTGTTCATTATAGATGGTTTTGTGTAGGATGTTTGCAACTTTTACATAGATTATGTTTGAGTCTGAAATTGTGCCACTTTAGTTGACTATATGCTGGCAGCATGCTTGTAAAACAGCTTTACAGCTTTCTCACCTATCTCGCAGTTGTACCCAAAAAATCCAACTGGACAGACACAGAGGTAGGATCCATCATAGTTCTCGCACTCCCCTCCATGCTGGCAGGGACTCGACTCACAGCTGTCCACTTCTGCTCGATGAAAATTACAATAAGAGCAAAGGAAAGAAAGTGTTACTTAAGTTGGAAAAAGGAAGCCAATATGCCATTCTATATTATTTGAAGTCTGAGGGTTCCTTCTACCTACAGAATCGGGAACACATTAATGCTTTGAAGGATTACATGATTTATCTCCTACTCAGATAAACAGATACAGCCAGTAAACAGAGTCTACAAAAAGAAAAACCATCCCTATGAATTAGGGTTATCTTCCAGTACCAGATATCGACTCTCTGGAAGAAAGGATTCCTCACATTAAACAAATGAATCCCCATGCACAAAGGGACAGATCTACCACTGTTCCATTACCTTTGGGAATAACAAGTTTTACTCTCAATATATTTCTGTTTCAGTTAAAAACATTATTATTAGTCCTAGTACAAAAATTGTCAAGTTGAATAGTATCAATTAAAACACTCATTATTAATTAATATATTTAATCATACATTTATGTATTTGCTTTGTGTTCTTTCTTCAGCAATAAACATTCTTTTCACAAAACATGTACATTTTTATAGAAAAAGGAATCATATTCAACCAGTATTAAGGGATTCATCACCCAATAGTCTCAGCATGGCAAGAAGTACAGCTTCAATTGCTAAAGCGGGTTACAAAGAACAAAAGATGAAATAGACCCATAAACCCTCCTTGGGGATTATGAATCAGTTTCCTTTAGTGCACAGATCTCTTCTTGAATGTATCCTCACTGAGGACAATGGCGTTATATGTTTTCTTTTGGCAACATCTAACATTATGCATCAGCCCCTTCTTGAGGTGACTGCTTAGTAACTTCAAGTAAGTGAAGGTTCAGGTAAATTCATAGTATCATGCCACATATAATGTTATTTGGACGATAGGCATATTCCAACTCAGAAAGTAGAAGTGGGGATGGGCGCTGTTGAGCAGCCGAAGAAAATGGCTGCCTAGCCAGTGAGCTCCGTGTCTATCCACTGCAATCTGTTGGACATCGGCGGTATACCGTATACCTCCCCTACGAAACCACAGCGATTTTTGTCCCCCTATCATCCTGTGCACTCGAGTGAAATCTGGGCGAGAAACGGTGCTGGGAGACGGAGTTACGGGCCTCGGGCCCTGTGGTGCGATATCCCCTCCTCGCCAACCCCGGAGGAGGCGGCCTGTGGCCTCCTGACACGCCGCCCTCGTTGGCCCTGCTGGGCTCCCTGCTCCGAATCATCTCCGGACGGCGCGGATCCCCCGTGTGTGCCCGGCAGACAGGGCCTGCATGTTGTGCGACCCCCGCCCTGCTGCCGTTCCGGGGGTGGCTGCGGGCCCCGGACACCTGATCGGCTCCGGCTGCCGCGGATTGGGCTCCCAGCCATCTGCGCCCTATCTCCTCTTGAACACTTGCCGGCCGGGCTGAGTACGGTGCCGAGGGACGCCAGGATGGACCTCGGATCCTGTGACGCGGCGCCGCCTTCTCGCCGACCCCTCTGGTGACAGCTTGCGACCCCCTGACAAGCCGCCCTCACTGGCCCTGCGGGGCTCTCTGCTACGCCTCTTCTCCGAAGGGCGGGGATCCTGGGCGAGTGCCCGCTGGAGCGGGCCCTCATCCGGTATACCTCCCGTACAACTGCTGGGCCAGAGGCTGGGATTGTCTCCAATTGCTGCGGGCTGGGCTGTCCGGCCCCTGCGCCCGTGTGTGCTCGCGGCCGCCATATTCGATCCTGGATCTCCCGGCGGGCGACACATCTGGCGGGCCGCATTGCTCTGACGCCGCATTGACCCCAGTGCTGGGCCTGTCCCGGGGGTGAACTGCGAGGGCGGCACGGATCCAGCTGCTGTGAGGTTGCAAGGTGGGTGAACAAGCCTGGACTGGGCCTCATTCCCTCTGAACTGGTGGGGCCCCATGCACTCCCCTGCATTGTATTGGTGTGCACTCATGAACGTTGGCCCTGCTTCCCCAGCTCGGGCTGTCTAAGGCGTCCCAGCCCTCCAGGGGTCAACACTTTGACACTACCTCCCATTTGACTCCTCTGAGGGGTGTCCTCCTTGGGCTGCTGCCGCCTCATTTGGTTCTGGAAAATGTGATGTAACATCTGTGGTGCGGATAGATCCGAGGACCCCCCACCCAGTCAAACGGCGCTGCACAACGTGAGGGCTCCAGGAATAAGTGTTGGCCTGCTTCACCGGCGGACCTTTGGTCTATACGCCTAGACACATCTGGAAGGTACCACATAACGGGCGACAAGCTAGCCCTTCCTGGATCACCCCCAACAGTACCTCCGCCACCAGTGCCCTCACACCCTGGCTGTACGATACTGCGCCTACTGCTCTTGAGCGACTTAAGCGCTACAACTGTGGTCTAATCTCCGCCCCATCAGAGACGAGCCATCCTAAAGTAGTCACCGGGCATACCCAAGCGGGTGCTCCGTCCCTCCTCCGCAATGCCCAGTAAGCCGAGGCCTAACGGTAAACCAGGCGCCATGGACAGATTTGCTAAGATAGCGCCTAGAGCGGAGCACGCATCGTCCTCTGCGCCACATGAGGAAGACGAATGCGGCCAGGACCCCCCTCAGGCAGACCTTTCCACGACGATGGAATCCATGGCAAAGAATTTTGCTGCCTTCCACGAAAAGCTGGACGACATCAACGCAAATGTTGCCTCAATGAGAGTGAAGATCGATCAGCATGGGGCCAGAATTGCTGAGACTGAGCAGAGGATTGGGGCTAATGAAGACAACGTCCACACCCTACAAAACACGGTCTCACAACTTGTCCGCGACATGAAGCAGGTAAAAGCTAAGTGTGATGACCTAGAATCGCGGTCCCGGAGGAACAATGTCCGCATTGTGGGGGTTCCCGAATCTGCGCTGAAGGGCCGTATGGAAACTGCGGTCGAACAACTACTCAGAGACCTCCTTGACAACCCGCCACTCTCACCGTTTTTTACTGTGGAAAGGGCCCATCGCTCCCTGGCACCTCGACCTAAACCTGGGGATTTCCCTAGACCAATCATCGCAAAACTTCTGAGCTACAAGGACAGGGACCATATCCTCCGATTGGCCAGGGAAAAAGGGGAACTTAGGATGGATTCACAAGTCATCAGAATCTTTCCGGATTTCTCGGTGGCAGTCCAGGCGGAGAGGCGACAATTCAACGGGGTGAAGAAGCTGTTGAGAGAGCGGAAAATCGAATATGCAATGCTCTTCCCTGCTCGCCTCAAATTCACCCACCGCAACAAACACTACTTTTTCACTGTCCCGGATGAGGCCGTCAAGTTTATCGAGGCGCAGATCCCGCCGGCTGATCCTCCTGGGGAGCGGATGGAAGATGTCTAATATCTAGACCTGTGATATCCCGTAGTGGATACTAGGGATGGTGGTGTAGTTGCTATGAGCTGCCCTGGTGGGCTCTGACCCCCCCCTCTGCCCAATGGCGGGCACTTAGAGACCCTGCAACACTGCAGCGTGAGCATATTTTTGTGAGGGGGACGTACAGGGAGATCATTTATCTGTAACACCACACACTGAGCCTTGATCCGCAAAACTGTACAGCATTGTGTAAAACGGACCTTAGGGATGTAAGATATGCTTTTGCGGCTCTATACCAACTGGGTTTTTCCCATGGAATCTAAGTGCTCCATTATCCTCTCTATGAAATCGTTTGTCAGCTGATGTCCAGTCCTATATGATGTTATTGTAACTGATATTAGTAAAAGTGGGTAGAACGGCAGCGGCAGCCCCCACTGCGGCTGCAATTCCTTCTGAGTCTAAATGTTTGTGTTTTGGCCCCGGTTGGGCTAGTTCCCCAGTGCCGCCAAGTTGGGGAAGGTGCGCAGTGGATCAAGGTATGGGTGGGTTTTCACACACTGCTGGTTGGGGCAGGGCGGTGAGGGTGGGGGTGGTAGAAGTTGGGGTAGATTATATACAAAATGGCAGAGGAGTTGGGACTGGTTTCAAAGGGTGGTACCTGTTTTCCAGTGCGGCACACATGGCGGGAATCAACGATAGATGCTTAACTTGGGATGTTCTGTAAACTGGTGACATGGCGGTCAGGATGATGTCCTGGAATGTTCAGGGACTGACAAATTTTACGAAGTCACGTAGGATTGCGGCATATGCACAAAGACATGGGGTTAAGGTCCTCCTACTACAGGAGACGCACGCTTTGAAACATTTATCGTCCAATATAGCACACACCTGGGGTCTCAATAGGTATTATACTCAATACTCCACTCAAGCTAGGGGTGTCCTGACCCTTATCCATAAATCTTTAAACTTCACACTCCACACGTCCCACATCGACACAGAAGGCAGATATGTTATTTTACACTGTACCTTGGCTCATGAGGATTGCATACTGGTCAACTTATACGCGCCCAACACCGATTCCCCTGAGTTCTTCGACAATGTGGCCTCCATTCTAATGAGATACCCAGATACCCCCATCATATGGGCGGGAGACATGAATCTGATAATCAATAATACCCTAGACAGGACAACCACTCGCAGAACCACTACGCGGGCTGCCGGGCGACTCCGCACACATATGGACGCCCTTAATCTGCATGATATATGGAGGACCCTCCACCCTCACGAAAGGGACTACACATTTTATTCCACTGTACACGATAGTTCTTCATGAATTGATTTGTTTTTGCTTTCTGGAGGGATAGTGGGCAGGGTCTCGGACGTTAAGATCCTGGCACGTACGCTGTCTGATCATTCCCCTGTGCTGCTACAGATCCTGATCGGCAATGTGGGTCCAACACGTCCCGCGTGGCGCTTTAAGTCTGCCACCCTGGCGGACATTGTATTCAAAGCTGAGATATTAGCGGACGTTACCACATTCTTCGAAAATAACAGTACGTCAGATACATCGGAGGGGGTCAGGTGGGAGGCATTCAAGGTGTACATCAGGGGGATGTGCATCTCTAAAGAAGCAGGCGTCCTGAAGGCCATTAGGCAAGCCCTAAATACTTCGGAAACTAAGCTCAAGGCCCTTGAGCAGGACTACCTTGCTACTCCGTCCCCAGGGCTACTAGCAGGGATCAGAGCTGAGTTGGAACAGTTCGAGTCACATGCTATGAGGGAGGTGCAACACCATGCCCGTCCTGTCGCCGCCCGTAGATATGGAGAGGGGGACAGACCGGGTAGAACACTGGCTAGACTGGTGCGAGCGGAAGGCGGCAGGACTCGGATTGATTGTATTACAGACGAGCAGGGACTGAAACACTGGTCTGACCGTTCCATCCTTGACATATTTGCTACCTTTTATGCCGATCTATATGGCCCCCGGCCCGGACACTCAGATCAAGATCTAGATGACCTCCTAGAAAGTATCCCTATGACTGTTATTTCCCAGGACACCAGAGAGTGTCTCGAAGCCCCGTTCACACTAGAGGAAATAGTCCAGGTGATATCAGATCTCCCCAAAAACAAGGCTCCTGGCCCGGACGGACTCACCTCTGAGTTTTACCAGGAACATGTGGCTGTTCTAGCACCAGCACTACACGGGGTCTGGACCGAAGCGCTTCGTTTACGTATCCTCCCCCCCTCCTTATGGGAAGCCTTAATAATAGTCCTCCCCAAACCGGGAAAACCCCCGGAAGAGTGCGGGTCCTACAGACCCCTATCCCTCATTAATACTGACATGAAAGTCTTCGCCAAAATAATTGCAAATATGTTTCTCCCTTTCATGACCCACATGGTTCATCCGGACCAGAGTGGGTTCATCCCTGGTAGGTCCACGGCACTCAACATCCATCGTCTATTTAATGTGATGTCCAGGATTGCCGTGCGCTGATGCGGTTGCTGTAACTATAGATGCCCAAAAGGCCTTTGACATGGTCTCATGGCAATACTTGTGGGCGGTGCTCCAGAAGATGGAAGTGGGCCCAAACATGCTCTCTTATATAAAGCTCTTATATACGGATCCGGTATCCAGGGTCCTTGTAAACTCTGTTCCTTCCCCCCTCTTTAAACTACACCGAGTGACCCGCCAGGGCTGCCCATTTTCCCCCCTCCTTTTTGCGCTTGCCATCGAGCCCATGGCGGACCATATTAGAGGGCGTCACTCCAATAAAGGCATTCGGTTAATTGATGTTCCGGAAGTAATCTCACTTTACGCAGATAACGTCCTCCTCTATATCAGAAACCCCTCCACATACCTGAACCCGATTATCCGAGACGTCACAAAAATAGGCACGTTCTCCGGGTTTGCGATAAACTACTCAAAATCTGAAATCTTCCCTCTCACTGCAGCAACACAACAACCAACATGTGATTACCCCCTGCGCTGGTCCCCGGATGGAGTCAAGTACCTGGGGGTTCAGGTGTCGCTGTCCAAAAAGACCCTATTAAAGGACAATTATGAAGCCGCGGCTCAGCTCATCATTTCCAAGTTTTCCAAGTGGTGACACTTGCCACTATCCTTGGCAGCCAAACTCTCCTTGATAAAGATGATAGTGGTTCCCAAGCTCCTTTATGTTTTTACTAATGTTCCAATCTGGCCCGGAAAGCAATATTTTAAGGGGCTCCACTCGGAATGCGCCCAATTTCTCTGGCACTCTGGGTCGGTCCGCATGAAGTGGCAACACATGACAGCACCATATGATAAAGGGGGGTTTGCGGCACCAGACCTACAACTGTACTGGTATGCGGCCCAGGCCCAGCATGCCTCCCATTGGTATGCACTTCAGAAACCGCCTCCGCATGTAAAACTCGAAAAAATGGCCGAGGAGGGGACTAACATTATGACCCTATTGTTGCACCGCAGGCTCCAAACAGAAGCCCAGGCAGACCCGGTGTCCGCCACGATAAGGGCTTGGAATGCTATTTTATATTCCGAGCAGGAGCTGCACCCGTACTATAAGTGGCTCCCCTTGTGGCGGTTTCCGGGACTCTCCCCCACACACGACCAGCACCTCTCACGACACTGGGAACACCTTGGCTATCGAGGCCTGACAGACCTCTTCCCAGAGGGTAAGTTTATCACCCCCCCAAACATGGCGCCCAGAACACACTAACTCCCTCCTTGAGATGCTACAGTATTACAGGCTCCGAGCTGCAGTTCGTGCCATGTGGCCCTCGTATCCAGACGAACCCCCAGATTCACCCGAACTCCAGTACATAGCAAACTCTGCAGGCTCCAAGGGGGTGTTATCCAATCTGTATAAAATACAACTGAGGAAGCAGGTGTTTGGGTCACTCAAACCATGTGAGGCGTAGGCTGGGGAGCTCGCAATGGAAATATCTGAGGGGCTGTGGAGTAAGATGTGTGCACATACACGCTCAGTCTCTCTAAGCGCCAGATTCCGCTGCATACAATTTAAATTCCTTAACAGGCTCTACTACACACCGTCTAGGGTGGCGAAATTTGCTGGTGCCCTGTCCTGTGCATGCCCAAAGTGTAAATCTCCTGAAGCTGACCATATTCACATGTTCTGGACATGCCCTGCAATCAACGCTTTCTGGGTGGCTGTGGCGGAGGCGCTCTCCGAAATAATAGAGACCCCGGTGGATGTGGACCCACTTGCACTATTTTTTGGAGTTTGGGAGGGGGAAAGTGCAAGGAAAATGTCTAAATTTTTTAATGTTGGTGCCATTGTTGCTAAAAGGTGTATATTGCAAAACTGGAAGCGTCACAGCCCCCCTACCTTCTCGATGTGGCTTAAAGCCCTTACTTGGACTCAAATGTGCGAAGAGGAATACATTGGGTCCTTGCCTCCCACATCACGACCCAAAAATGTGTGGTCAGAATTCCGCAACTACCTGAACAATAGAGACAAAGTGGAATGGATGGCTTCCCCTCCCCAAACACGCCCCGCTACACCATGACACTGTATCGTTTCCCTTTTCGCCCCGGCTGGGCCGCTCCAAACGCTAATTGTTCTTTCCAATGAGGTGACACCCTGCCGAGATGTACTACTGGATGTTGTGCGATATTACTTGATTACTGCTATGTACCCTGTTCTATGCATGTCTTAACTCTCTGCCAATAAACAAAGTTTAAAAAAAAAAAGAAAGTAGAAGTGGGTATTACAGAAAGTGGTCTGTGTGCTACTGGCCATTTGTAGACTGAATGTTTAGAATATATAATATTAGATATCTGTCATGTCTAGTGCCCCTACAAGGCTTAAACACCATAGCAATACTCAATAGCTACATTGTGTTATTGTACAATAAGAATATTTTGATTCTACCCATTTTTGTTTTGTTGAACTTTAGGCTAGTGATCAGCCATTATCATGTAATTCAACAAATGATGTACTCTTTTCAGTGATATGGTGCTCCGCATCTTGATGAGCCACCTCCCAAACATGTATTTATTTTTTCCAAATCGTGGATTCGCCTAAAGGTTTACTGCATCTCTCCACTCTCTTCCTGTTGTGGTGCTAGACACAATCTGCACCGCCAAGGCACAAGGTTTCAGGCAAACCCAACATATTGCAATATCTACTATAATGTACAGTAGGTCTTCATCCCGAAGATGGCACTGGGCACATAGCAAAGTACTGCACTTACACTTGTATAAGGTTGTACATGCTCCATGACCACACCATTGGCAATGTAGAGGTTTTAACACTCCATTTGAAAAAATGAGCAGCCTTGTGAGTTGGGCTTGAACCTCTCTGTCAATGCTTTTTTTTATGTGAACTCCTATGACCTAAATTGGCCTACGATTAAAGCAAAATAATAATAATATGAGCATCATTTACATCTTAACCAAGGAATGAAGAAAGGGACACATGACATAAAATAAAAGATCCTAGGTAAGGAAGCAGTAAAGGGATTCAGCCGAGGGAGATGGCTTCAAACAGTGCTTGACTCTTTCTTTACTAGGCAAGGACTCAAGTCGAATGTATTCAGGCTAGTCATGTGTTGTTTCACAGGCAAGTGGCCTTGCAGTTATGTATTGTCTGCATGATCTTCTAGTGTTGATTGAGGCACCCTGTTGATAAAGGATCATTTGTTAACCACCTGCAAAATGCATGTTACCTCTTTGAGGTTGGGTAAAGGGAGGGAGACCCTACCGGGACTCCCTAGGACTGCTGCTGCACTTGGGGATGGTCAACCCACATGGGAGACAGCCGCCCAAGGCCAGGGACATAACCCCCGATCATTCTGGAGCGCTGGCTGGGCTGTGTTACAGAATTTCCCTCGGGGGAGCAAAGGGGACCCTGCCGGGGGTCACTGGAGCTGCCGCTGTGCTTGGGGACGGTATACCCACATGGTAAACGGATGTCCAAGGCCAATGACATCAACGTCAACCGTCCTGGAATTCTGGCTGGGCTGCATTACAGCTTTTCCCTTCAGGGAGGTATTGGCGCACTGCCGGGACTCCCTGGTGCATCCTCGGAGCAGTGTTCCAGTGCGCTGCACAGCCTATGCGGCCCAGTGCACCATACCCCTCAGTAGCTACCAAGGGCAATATTGGGTTTGATATCTGGAGTATTAGGGATGAGACAATTCCTCCAGGTGAACGAAGATTAATAATTACCGATTTGATACTAATTCCACCCCCTGATACATACATCAGACTAGCACCTAAATCAGGGCTGGCATGGAGATTTGGAATTGATGTATTAGAGCGAGTAATAGACCCAGACTTTAGAGGTGATGTTAAGGTATTGCTACAAAATTACAGAAAGGACCAATTCCAAATTCATAAATGGGATAAAGTTGCTCAAGGGGTGTTTGAGAAAGCAGTGTTCCCTAGGTTTAAGGAAAAATCTGGGATGGAAAACATAAAGCCTTTCAGGAGTCTTATGAGGCATTTGACGGCTCTCCCAACCTGCAACCCAGAAAAACTACTGAGGACTCTTCTAGACATAGACTTTGCCCAAAGAAAAAACCCTTGTTGGCATTTTTTTGCAAGTTGAATCGGAGCATGAGGGTTGTGAGAAAGGGGGGCCTTTTTTTCTTTTTGAAACATGTGCTTCTTTATAGAGGAGAAACCACTGCAGAAGGCCTGGCAAAAACCCAAGTAGTAGTCCCAAAAAGTGCAAGCAGGTGGTCTTAGAGATATCACATTTACATCTGATGGGAGGCCATGTGGGGAAATCCATATAAATCCCCTCAGAAAAACCGTAGAGTGGAATGATTTCCTTCTTTTTTGTCCACAAGATTTTTGAGTGCCGGGGAGAGACAAGATATGAATCACTTTAGGTTTACAGCTAAGTTTCCCTAATGACATGGGCATCGATGTGCTACCCCCTTGAGAAAGAGGATTAAAGATACTATGTCTACGCTCCTGGGGGGATTAATTGAAGTTTGCTCCTTTGGATTTCTCTGAAAACCCCATTGAGATCAAACAGGGCCAATTGATGGGTTGTTTGAGGTATGAAAATCTATGGGAACTTTTTTTCCATAACTCATTGAGAGAAAGGTACCCTGGGAAGACTTCTGGTGAAGAGGGGTGTCAGAATCCTTTTTTCAGTCTTTTAGAAAAGGAAAGACCATTCTCCCTTAAGAAAGCTACTCTAATAGAAGTATCCACTCACCCAGAAAATCTGGAAACTCATGATATCAAGGTAAACATTAGGCAGAGAGGGAATCAGCTCCTAGTATTCATTTATTTATTGTTTATGTATTGTTTGCTTGCTATGCGCTTATACAGGACATACATTCTGTTTCAAAGCCCCCACAGGGCAGCAGAGAGGGAACATGGGATAGGAGTACAATTAAATACAAAAACTACAGAGGGGGAAGAGACGGCCGAACTTACTATGCCTTGTGAGTATTCAGAACGTGCAAGTGCAGGAAGGAAGAGGGCAGTGGGGTAGGTGCTATGGTGTCTGTGCTCGAGGTAAGCTTAATCTGTGGCTTCTTGGCAATGTCCTGCATGTGACGGAGGAAGGATAAAGAGGAGCCAAATATGATTCTAAGGTTTCTGGCTTCAGAAGTAGGAGCAGGGGGAGAGCCCAAGATGGGAGCCCACAGAGAAGGGAAGAAGGAGGCAGCAGGGGTCCCAATCTGAAGGATCTCAGTTTTGCTGGCATTGAGGCAGTGATCATTGGAAGAGCACCACGCCTGGATGGCAGACAGGCAGTGAGTCAGGGATGAAGGAAGGTGCGAGTGAGTCAGCAGGAAGTCTGAAAGAGTTGAGTGTCGTCTGCATAACACTGGAAGTTGGGGGAGGAGGAGGAGGAGGAGATGAGGCGTGCCAGCTGTACAAGGTTGATGTTAAAGAGCCTGGGGAAGAGGATAGATCCCTGGGGGACACCACAGGTGGAGAAGGAAGTAGGAGAGGAGAAGGTGCCCAGGATCACATGAGAAGAGCGGTCAGTTAGGAAAGAAGTCAGCCATTGTACTGTCCTTTCCGAGATACCAAGGGCATCGTGGAGCCTTTGTATGAGGATGGCATGGTTGACAGTGTCAAAGGCAGAAGAGAGATCAAGTAGAATTAGGACAGCTGGGGAGTTAGAGTCCAGGGATGCAAGCAGTTCTTCACGGGTGTTCAAAAGAGTAGTTTCCGTGCCTCTGGTTGCTCGGAATCCAGATTGATGATCGTGGAGACCACCAACAAGTTAAGTATGCGAGTTGAGTTGGTGCAAGGCCAGCTTCTCCAGCAGTTTCCTCAGGAAGGGGGTGACTGAAATAGGATGGTAGCTGGATGGACTGGTATTGTCTGCTGAAGGCTTTTTCAATAGTGGGCACACAAGGGAGTGCTTGAGGAAGGAGGGGAAAGAGCCAGTGGTGAAAGTTCTGGACAAGCAGGGGGGGACTTGTTTTGAAGAAGCCTTCATAGAGCGGACAATTCTGGTAACTTCTTCAGGTGTGACGGGGTGACGGAGGAGAAGGCTGAAGGAGGAGGGGGAGTGGCCAAGGGAGGCAAGGGGGTATGGGATGGGTTAGGTGGGTGAGTAACAAGGGTGTTCAGGATGTCCTGAGTTTTGGTGGCAAAGTGTGTGGCCAGTGCATTGCAGAGCACCTGGGGAGGAAGAGACTGCGGAAGGGTTTGCTAGCTCCCTGCAGATTTTGAAAAGTTCAGCTGTGTTATTGGATGCACCTGATACCCGAGTCTGAATGTGAGCCCTTTTCTTGGAACGGATGGCGAGTCTGTATTGCCTTTGGAGCAGGCTTAGAGGCAGGTTTCAGGTGGATCCTCATGACTGGGGGAAGGATGTCAAGGGTATTGGTGATTGCTGAGTGAAGATTGCTGAGAGCAGAGTCTGTGGTGGAGTCTGAGGTAGGAGGGTAAGGGCGGATGAAGGTAGAGGCAAAGGCAATGGCTGACACTTGTTTCATCTGGCGAATGTTCCAGAACGAGGTTGGCAGGGCATTTGTGGGTGCTGTAGTGGGTGCAGTAGGAGGGCCAAAAGGACCCAGGCGGGAGGAGAGGAGAGCATGGTCTGACCAGGAGAGAGGGGTGACCAGAGGGGGAGTGAGCGAGAGGTCGGATTGGATGATGCCGTCCAGGGTGTGTCCAGCTGAGTCGGTTGGACCGGAAGGGAGGATGGAGAGCGAGAGGGAGGCGCAGAGGTCAGTGAACAGAGTGGATGTGAGGCAGAGGCATCTAATTGGATATTGAAGTCATCCAAGAGGAGGAGTTTGGACGTAGATGCAAGTAAGGAGGAGCAGAAATCAGCACATTCACCGAGACAGCGTGGTAGCGCCTGGAGGCCGGTAGATGGTAGAAACGGTCTGAGTGGAGGAGGGAGGGATGACCAACTTGCAGACCAGGATCTCTAAATAAGTAAAGAATTGGGTGGGTACGTTGGAAGAAGGAACCCACTCAGGATAGATTAAGGCGACCCCGGTACGGCGATGTCGAGGCTTTGAAATGATCTTGAAGCCGACAGGGAGGACGGAACTGGCAGTCACGTTACTAGTTAGCATAGAGGAGTCTTTAGTGCTTAGCATGCAGAGAAGTTACCCACCTAAATAAACCATGTCCTTTGGACCTCCAAATGCCTCTTAAATCTCAAGAGTTGGAGACCTTAGGAAAATTATGTTTAGACAATCTCAAGATAGGAGCTGTGGATAGAAACCTTCAATCTTCTTTACCCTTTGCTTATCCAAGACCACAAATGTTTCCCCTGTGAAGAGTCTGGGCATATTACGATATACTGTCCATTAAACGTAATCGATCTGCCCACCATCTCATCATTAAGAGAACCCAGTCAGAATAAAGAGAATAAGGCAGAAGGAATTGAGTCAACATATAATACCATCTTATAACCCAACCTCAGGATATGATGTTAGAGTGGAGAAGAGTCTAAAGAAGTCTGGAAAAAAGGAGAGGAATTCTAAGAACCAGAGAGAACCCCATGGGGCTCATTGTGAGTCTGGTTGCCACCGGGACATTACAAGTTCCGTCGGACCAGCAAGCTAGGTGCCGGTAAATGTTGTTCCCCATCCCCCTGGAGTCCTAGAGGACTCCAAAGGAATGGGTTCACGGAAGCGCCAGCACCGAAGAGTCTGCCTACCGTGGCCGCTGCACCCGGCAAGGTCAGACCTGTCGGGCGCAGCGGCCCCGACAGGCAAACTCGTAATTTGCAGGTCCAGAAACAAGGGTGCCAGTGAGGTTACCAGCATCCTTGTTTCCGGACTGGCAAAGTCGTAATGAGGCCCCATGTCTTTTCATACACTGGTGATAAAATCACGTATACAATTTTGGTTACTTTAGAGGTGAGGTCAAACTGTGGGCTGCGACCCTCAGGGGGGCACGGTCTGCATTGACGGGGTTGTGGGTCCCCAGCCTGAAATTAATGTTTTCCTTTTTAACTGGAGGAAATGGGCAGGGACGTCTCACAGGGTCGTACTGGAGCATAAAACTGTCTCTAACGCCAATGAAAAAGTGTCCCACAGTTGCAAATGGCAATTAATTCCTTAAGTGACAGACTGTTTGAATAGTACCTAAGGGGGTGTTTTTTGTTAAAATGTAAGCAAATTATGATATTTTTATTTCTTACTGATGGTCTGGTTTATCTTTTAAACCTTTCATCATGAGTTTTGACCAAAGTTAACTTTTCCAACTTAATACTTTACAGTTTCTGTATCATTTCGAATAATATTTAAAAATGTAACAATAGTAAACATTTCTTTCTTGCTGCCTCCTAGAAGAAGCTTTGCTCATCGTTCGTCAGAGTCCATATGATTTGTAAAGTTTTTATACATGTCTCTGATTTGGCATCTTTTCTCTGTCAGGGTGGGACATGACATGACGATATGTTGCAGAGTTTCAAGTCTTTCTTGCAAAAACGGCATGTCTATTTCTTTTGGAAGAAGTTTCCTTTTTGTCATTATTTCATGCGCTGGAAGGAGATTAAGCTGAAATCTCATGAAGGTGTCTCTTACATGGCATACTGGAAACAGTTGCAAATAATTTGGCAAACAGTTTAGCGGTCGTTGATCAAATTTGCATTAAATATTGAGCTTGTATTGCACTTTCTTGTCAATTGTATTGATCCAGTCGTTATAGGCGATTCTTTCTTTCGCTTTTTCCGGGTGGTTGCATAGCATTTCTGTCGTGATCCCTGTCGAGATCCCTGCTGTTATTTGGGTTTTTTCCATTTGACTTGTCCATATTTCCAGTGTCGTTGCCTGGGATGTGATTGATTTTGCTTGCAGTATTTGGAGTGCCGGAATTTGGGTCTCTGTAATGATTTTTCTGTAGAGGTCCAGTTTTCTCCACATAATAAGTGATTGTAAAGATTGGATGGCCAGTTAAAATCTAAGTTTCGGCATCGGTAGCGAGGGGATAGAGATAAAACTTTTCTCCAAAAGATTCCTTCTAATTGCTGCCAGATCTTACCATCGATGTTAATCATGGTTTCACCTCCATATAGAAGAATTACCACAACTTTTTGCCTATAGAATGTTATGAGCGGTCGTGCTGAAAATTTTCCATATTTCTGATGTAAAAAATGAGCTTGTCGTGCTAGTGATAGGGCTTTGGTTTTTAGATGTTTGATCCAATCATTTTTCGTTGGAGATTGATTCAACCAGATGCCAAGATATTTTACTGTTGCCACTTGCGCTCATTTTTGGTTGTGCAGAAACATTGCCTTGTTGGACTTCTTTGAAAAGTTTGATGTCAGGAGCATGACCTTTGTCTTCTGAGTATTTATTTTGAGTTGCTTTGAATCCATATATGTTTGTAGTTTAGATAGAGCTATTTGAAGGCCTCTAGGAGTTTGTGAAAATAGGACTATATCATCTGTGTACATGATGCAGGGCAAATTTGTTGCATTCAGCTTGGGAGGATTTGATTCAGGAATATAAATATTGTTTCCCAGGTCTGCAGTGAATACATTGAATAAGGTGGCTGCCAAAAGGTAGCCTTGCTTAAGTCTGTTTATTGTTGGTATAGCATCTGTAATTGTTCCTTCTTTTGACATTCTAACTCTGATGGTCGTGTTAGAGTAGAGTTGTTTTATTGGTTCTAGTATATCAATCGGGCATCCACATGTACGCAATTTCTTCCATAGAAGATCTCTGTTCACTAGATCGAAGGAAAGCTGAAGATCAATAAATGCAGCAAATATTTGAGCTTTTTTCCTAATTGCTTCCTGTTTAACTAAATTTAATAGTAGTAAGTTGTTTGCTCCTTGTTCCGACACCAAACAATCTACAGAAAAACCTTAAGAAAATCCCAGGACATACCCAACAACTAACCAAAAGACAGCAATACTAGGCCCAAAGACGTAATACCTACAATACGAAGACAGTATTATCAGGACAACCCATCAATAGGACCCTTACCCTAAACTATAGCCATTCCCAACAGACCTAATCACAGCAAACAGCTAGGGAACAGGAAACCCCTTACCACCAGCCCAACCCAGAGGTGAGAAACAGAATAAGCACCCACTTATGGAACAGAACCAGAAGTAGCTGAACCGGGATACAGACCCCACTAACCCAACCCTCAATTTTCTCCATACTTAACCCACACAAAACTCTCACAACCATTTCTCTCCCAGCAATCCGCACACACTTTACCACGCCGCATCAACACATAGACAGCACCACAAGGCCTCACCCGATCCGATACTTGTACCAAAGCCCAGCACCCGGTGTATAATGAGCTGAAGCCGGCCAACAGCACACCACCGCTCCCACTCTCCTACTACCCTCCTCCCTACAAACCCTACCCGCCCATCTTCTTGTTTACAGATCCACCAGAGCGCCTGGGGACCAATTCCGTTGGCGACGGTGTGCCATATAAGTACCTTTAACATAACATGATATGAAATGATATTATATGGCATTTGTAACGCGCCTATACACAAGTGTTTCAAGGCGCGACAAGGCGGGGGGGAACAAAGGGAGACAGACAACGATCCTACTAGGCCAGGTGTCATTCAGATCGCGCAAGTGCAAGGGTATGGGGACTGGGAAAAGTGCAGGGGAAGGGGAGAGGGGAAGTGCAGTACATGGTTAGTAGAATACAAGATAAATAATAGGGCCAGCTGGTGGCAAGTGCAAGGAAAGTGCAGTACATGGTTAATAGAATACAAGATAAATAATAGGGCCAGCTGGTGGCAAGTGCAAAGGTAAGTGCCGGGAGAAGGGGCTGTAGGATACAGAGACAGTCCCGTAGTGCATGTAGGCAGTGCAAGGAAGAGTGGCTGGGCCAGGACATGAGATCGGTGAGTGGCCCAGTTGCAGATTCAGTGCAGGTTCAGTGATTTTAGCAGGGGAGAGAGGGAGAGAAAGCGGAGGCAAAGAGGAAGGTTTTGAGGTGCTTCCGGAATCAGAGATGGTTCTCCTCAAGTTTCAGGGAGGCAGGAAGGCTGTTCCAGAGGGAGGCCCCTGCTGCGGTGAGAGATCTACCCCCAGCTCGTTGCTTGGAGAAGCGGCTGACCCTGAGGTAGTTGGAGGTGGATGAGCGAAGGGCTCGAGAAGGAAGATATTTAGGAAGAGAGAGTTGCAGGTATTTTGGCCCAAGGCCCCAGAAGGCCTTGTGGACAATGCAGAGGGTTTTGAACTTAATCCTTGCAGCCACTGGGAGCCAGTTTAGTGATTTCAGTCCTGGAGAGATACGGTCCCTGGGCTTGAGGCCAAGGACAAGTCTTGCAGTCCTGTTCTGGATGAGTTGCAAAGGGCGGAGAGTAGAGGCAGGAAGATTTAGATAGAGGCTGTTACAGTAGTCCAGCCTAGAGAGAACCAGGGCTCTGGAGACAGTGAGCTTCTGGGGGAAGGAGAGAAAAGGAAGGATACCTCTGAGGAGGTGTAGCTGGTAGTGTAACTTCTTAGAGATGTCAGAGATGTGAGGAGAGAAGGAGAGTGTGGAGTCGAAGATGACCCCGAGTTTTTTTGCCGTGCAAGTAGGAGCAGGAAGAGGGCCAAGGGAGGCTGGCCAGAGAGCTGCAGGGAAGGAGGCAGTGGGTGTGTCGATAAGTAGAATCTCAGTCTTACTGGCATTAAGGCAGATGTCGTTGGCGGCACACCATTCCTGGATAGCAGAAAGACAGTCAGAGATGAGGGAAGTGGAAGAGAAGGCCGATGGTAGCCTGAAAATGAGCTGGTTAGCACTGAAAGTTGGGACAGAGAGCGGCGATGCAGTGAGCAAGAAGTGCAAAATACTGGTTGAACAGCCAGGGGGAGACATTAGATCCCTGGGGGACACCACAGGTAGAGAAAAAGATGTCAGAGAGGAAGGAACCCAGTTGGACCAGGGAGGGTCGATTGGAGAGGAAGGAGGACAGCCATGCCAGAGCTTGACCAGTGATACCCAGGTTATCACGCAAACGGTTGAGCAGGATGGTGTGGTTAACAGTGTCAAAGGCAGAAGAGAGGTCGAGCAAGACGAGAACACAAGGGGTGTTAGAGTCAAGGTTTGAGAGCAGGTCCTCACGGATGTTCAGGAGAGCAGTTTCCGGGCTTCTGGCAGCTCTGAAGCCAGACTGATGGTCATGAAGACTACCAACAGATTCAGCATGGAGATTAAGCTGGGAGATGGCCAGTTTCTCTAGGAGCTTGCTCAGGAAGGGAGTGATAGAGATTGGGCGATAGTTAGCTGGGCAGGATGGGTCGGAGGAGGGTTTCTTAAGAAGGGGGTGCACAAGGGAGTGCTTGAGGGGGGATGGGAAGACTCCAGAGGTGAAGGAGTGATTGCAAAAGTCAGCCAAGGCAGGTGCCAGGGAGTCGATGTGGTCCTTGATAGTTTTGGAGGAACAGGGGTGGACCTGTTTTGATGAAACTTTCATAGATCGGACTTGTCTCGAAACCTCATCAGCAGAAAAAAAGGGGAAAGGCAGAGAAGGAGGGAGGAGGGGTGGCTGCCGAAAGGCCAGAAGGAGAGCAGGGAATAGGGGAGGGGAGGTGATAGGAGGAGAGTGAGGACAGGATGTCTTGAGTTTTTGAAATGAAGTGAGAGGCCAGTGCCGTGCAGAGGGCCTGGGAGGGGACAGGAGAGGTGGAGACTGCAGCAGGGTTGGCCAGCTCCTTGCAGATTTTAAAGAGTTCGGCCGAATTGTTAGATGCCGCAGAGATGAGGGCTTGGATAAGGGCTCTCTTCTTAGTGAGAATGGAGAGCCGGTATTGCCTTTGGAGCATGCGGCAGGCCAGTTTGTCAGAGGATGAACATGAAGCACGCCATTTCCTCTCTGCCACCCTGCACCTGCATTTAAGGGTGACGAGATCTGAGTCATACCAGGAGTTACATTTGGCTTTGGGCTTCAGGCGGATTCTCATGACAGGGGCAAGGATATCAAGGGTATCAGATATAGCAGAGTGGAGAGTGGAGAGGGCTGTGTCAGGGTGGGAGTCAGCCGAAGGGGGAGGGGGAGGCGAGAAGGTGGTAGCGAAAGCCTCAACTGACACGCGCTTCATGGGTCGGATGACCGTGAAGGTGGGTGGCAGTGATGAGGGTGGCTTTGCCTGTGGGGTAGGGAGGGTGGGGTGGGAGGATAGGAGAAAGTGATCACTCCAGGAGAGAGGAGTGGAGAGAGGGACAGAGAGGGGAAGGTCAGAAGAGATCAGAGCATCAAGAGTGTGCCCTGCAGAATGGGTCGGCCCAGACGGGAGAACAGAGAGTGAGAGAGAGTCGCAGAGGTCGCGAAAGTGTCTAGAGGGAGGATAGGAGGCATCAAGGTGGATATTGAAGTCTCCAAGAAAGAGGAGTTGAGTGGTTAAGGACAGGAGTGAGGAGGAGAGGTCAGCCCACTCAGAGAGGAAGGAGGAAATGTGACCAGGTGGCCGATAGATAGTAGCCACGGTAAGGGAATGGCTAGGAGAGAGAGAGTCGGCAGACAAGGCATTCAAAGGAGGAGTAGGTCTGCGTAGGAGTGACAGTGGCAAGAATCCACTCAGGGAAGATAAGGGCCACACCCCCCCCCAGCACGGTTGGGCCTGGGCAAGGAGAGGATCTTGTAACCGTCAGGTAGGAGTGTGTCGAAGCTGGCAACAGAGCTGGCCGTAGACCATGTCTCAGTGAGACCGAGGATGTCAAGGTCCAGTTCCTCAAAAAGGAGACAGATATCATATAACATAACATAACAAACCCTGTATGTCTGGTTGCATATATCTTTTCTTTTTTAGGCCAAATGTTTAGCTTATCTAATAGTAATGTCGCAAATATCTTTCCCAGAGGATCCAACAAGGCTATTGGCCTGTAATTTTGGGGATCCTGTGTATCACCATGTTTAAAAATCGGAATCAATACTGCTTTTTGCAAGGATGAAGGGATAGTTTTGTCAATTACTCTAAAGATTTGGGTGCAAACGGTGGTCCAAATCTCTTTATTTGCCTTGATTGTTGTTTAATTGAAAAGGTCATCAGGGGCCCTCGAGGGGTTACATTTTGCAATAGCTCAAAGTCTTCAGTCTCCCATTTAAGCGACCAATGTTTACTTTTACTTAATTCATCCTGATGACGCCAGCTTGACGTTCTTTATACAGTTCTGTGAAATGTGTTTTCCAGGTATGTTCCTGGACATCTGTTATCATTCTGTGTGATAATGTTTCTTGAGGATTTAAAAGTTTCCATAAGTCTCATGTATTACGTTTATTTATAGCCTGAAGCATTGTTTCCGCATCCATTTGGCTTTGCATGGCTCTGTTGCTCTTTGTCCAGTTTTTATAACTTTGCTTTAGCTGTCTTATTTTTTCCTGGTTTACCGGGCTCTTCTTTCTGATTTGTTTCATTGATTTTCTTAGCTCTTTCTTTTTTGTTACAATGACTGCTGAATATGCATGGATATGCTGCTGCTTCCTGCATGGTTCCAAATTTGGAAGCCGGCTAAATGAGTTTAATAGCCTGGGATAATTCATTCGTTGTTCATTAGTCGTATATCGGCTCTCAAATAGTCTGGGCAGTTTTTCCAGTCCGTGTTGCGGAATTCTGAATCTATTCAGTCCCGTGTTTATTATGAGATCTGGTAGTTTTATTCTGTCATTCACAGGGTTAAACATTTGCCAGGAAACGGTCAGCATTGCATGGTTGCTATTTTCATATTTAATATTGTCAGTATCAATGATTTTAGCATAGATTTGCTTCGTTAGGTAGATGTAATCAATGATAGCTGAGGAGGTACCACAAGCCCATGTCTTGCTCGGCATATTTGTGGCTGCGTCTATGAATTTCACTCTGGATAGTCCTCTGGCTGTCATTTCTTTATTCCAACGACGCACACGCTGAGATAATTTACTGTTTTCAAGTGTATTTCTTGCATGATAAAACATGTGGATATTAAGATCGCCACACAGTATGAAATTAATATTTGGATACTTTAGGACTGCTTCATTAATTGCTGTGCATACGTGATCGATGTATGTTTCATCAGAAATAGCTGCAGGGTTCCAATAGTTATTCACTATTCCAAGTATTTCTATTGTCATTGGATTATTATTGCTAGCTGCGATCAGATGTTGGGATTTTGGTTGACTGATTATTGTGACTTGAATCCAATCATTAATATTCGTTGTCTCTAATATTGATACATTTACTCCTAATTTGATTAAGGTCAAGAGGCCCACTGATGGACGCCCTTTTTTGTTCTTTATCGCAGTTGTCATCAAGGTGGTATAGCCGTCACTGATCGGTTATTTAGTTATCCATGACTCTTGTATGCAAATAATATCATATTGGTGAAGATCTTGCCTTTGTTGTGTGAATAGGTGGATTTTGATATTTAAGGAATATTTATTCAGCAGTAATGGTCAAAGCTACTAGATGCATAGTGAAGTAACTCGTCAAACTGGCCCACAGTGGCCAAAAAGGTGGCCCATTTAGACCACAGAAACTGGCCCATACTAGCATTTTGCATTTCTGGTGTTGGGCATAGCCCTATTGCCCTATACGCCAGTCCGAGCCTGGTGACTCATCCATAATGGGTGAGGGGCGTCGACCCAGTGGCCACCTCGACCATTATGGAGGAGTCGGGAAGCCAGCCCAGTGAAACACTGAGCACTCCCCCAGCTGCTTTTTCCAGCTGAGGGAGTGCTACTGGGCTGGCTGAACTGTCAAAGGGAAACAGTGTTTCAGCCGCACATGATCACTGAGCCATGCACTGTTGGGGGCGCTTTGCTTCGCAAGCCTTGCATAGCTCATAGCTGGAAATGCTGGCTGGGGAACTGCATGTCTGTATGTGCGAGGGGGAGCTCCTGCGCCTCCTTGCACATACGGACTGAGCAGCCTAGAGCGGGGTGGAGAAAAGTGCTTGCTCTGTGAATGCTGTGTGAATGTGTGTGTGTTTGTGTTGGTCCGTGCAGCTGATTTTGGCAAGTGATGGGGAGGGCAGGGGGGTTGTACAACAAAGGCATTTTAAAAATGTGTTTGCTGCGCAATCCCCTACCCACCTGCCAAAATCAGCTCTCCTTCTGAGGCGTTGTGGAACCCAGGTAACAGAGATAGTATCATTTTACTATCATAGATGTCCAGTAAAAAATATCATGCCTGCCCACTGGGCCCCCCAGTGTTAGACAATTTTTTTTAAAGTATGCTCTAAAATGCATCATTTTAACCCATTATTTTAAAGTGATTCCTGGGAAAGGAAACCCCTTAACCCTCCTTGATTGGTTTGGGCTTCCTCGCTACACTCAGTTGCAATGGCATATCTGGGGAAAATATTGATGTCCCTCCACTTAAAAAGTTCACCAGCCACCACTGGCCATGGGACTGTGCTGGGAACAGGGTGGGGGAGCCATGGGACCCTGGTGGGAGCAGGATGGGCGGGAGCCATGGTATAGTGGTAGGAGCAGGGTGGGGAGAGCCCCGGGTCTGTGGTGGGTTGGGGAGTGCCCAGGGACTGGGTAGGAGTCAGATGAAGGAGCCCAGAGACTGTGATGGGAGCAGGTGGGGAGCCCAGGGACTATACTGGGAGTAGAGTGTGGTGACAGCACACAATAGTTCTTAGCCATTTGGATTTATTGTCCATTTGGCATTTTTGGGGGGGCATGGCCTGCCCCCATTTCGCTTGCGGTGGGTCCAGGCCTAAATAATTCGGAGACCACTGCATTGGAGAGAGATTGTCTGGGCAAAATTGGATACAGAAAGTAAGACAAGTGTCATAATAACAGGGGTACATCCCCAGGGATCAAAATAAGTAGGAAAAGAGAGGGTGGCCTGTGTACATGGCCATATGAAAAATCGCCCATTAATAGAGATCCACATTACTGTTTTAGGAAGAAAAAAAAACTACCATTAGCAGTGATTTCCAATTTACTGATCCAGTTAGTCCTGGGAACTGATTTACCCCAATTCAATCAATGGGTTTCACAGGTGGCCCAAGTCAAATCCAAGACTCTTAGAGTTAGGCTTCCCCACCTAATGAAACTAGAGCCTCCCAAGCGTGACAAGGGATCATCTTCTCAGGTGGCCAGGGAAAGTCCATCGCTTTGGATAGGGGAGAGAGAAGCAAGGGAGGATCACCTGGGTGAAGGATCCTCAGAGACTGCGAGTGGGGTAGCCGTAGACGAGACATGGTGTCCCCCTTTCCCTAACGTTGACCAACCTAACTCTTCCCCAACCTTTATGGGTTACTTCAAGATCTCTGCCCTCATTTCCCCACATTTAACACTTGAAAGTACTGGGATGAGAAAGAGGAGACTAAGAGGATTGAACACTACACATTAATTTTACCACTCTGGTACTGAGACAAGGAAGATGCCTGCAAAGTATGGTTAGAGTCAGGCATGTCCCCTTATTCACGATCAGGCAAGTCTAATTAGGCATCTACGCCTGCAGCCTGTCAAGGGACTGCAGGTGTATAAAGGGGGACCAGTGAAGAGAGAGGGGGAGCAACAGGGAGGCCTGTGCAGGAGAGATCAGGGGACCCTTTCCGCGAGCAGGCAGCTGTGGTGGGACCTAAAAAGTGATTAGGACACCAGCCGACAACCCCGAGGTGTGGGATCCTTTGTGACAGAGATTGAGCAGCCGCGAGCTGCGAATGAACAAGAGAGTGTACGTTGTCCGTGTTCACTCAGAAGCAACAAAGTTGCTGGTGTATGCAGAACTCAAACCGGCATGCGAGCAGGGCCAGCAGAGGTCAGAGCGCCAGCCTAGGAAGCCAGAGGAAGCAACAAGAGCCGCCGGAGCAAGAGGCCACAGACCAGTGAGTGTTGGGGAAAGACACTCAGAAGCCGGGGCTCCGGTAGGGCTGCATACAAATAATGAAGCGCTGTATGAATGAAAGCTTCAAAGCAAGATGAGTTACATATTGAATACCGAACTGGATGGACATTTTTAAATAGCGTTAAACTATATATATTGAAATCCGAACTGAATGGAAGTTTAAAATAACTCTAAAGTATACATATTGAATACCTTAAATTAAAACCATATTGAATATTGAAGGCTAAAAAGGAAAATGTCCATATGAAAGCAACTCTTTGACTCAGATTTTCCTTAGTTTCTTAGCATAGAGAAAGTTACGCCTTCTACCACCCTGGCATTTAAGTTAAAATACCTTTTGTTTGAACTTTAAGTCTGTTGTCTGTCTGTTGTCTGTGTCTTGCTTCATGATGCCTTCACACTTACCCTAGCTGGAAGTCTTTCAATGTTCTAAAACAACACAATTCCATGGGACACTTCCCAGCTTTTCTGGCGGAGTTGCTTTACATCAATTTCACCAATATCACCAAGTTCCCTCCTTAATTTCAGCTCACCTGAGTTCTCCTTGACAGTCAAACACAAGCTATGGGGTGAGTTAAGTGGCTTTTTCTTTAGAATGGTGTATTCGGTCTAGGCGCAGTCGTCAGACCGAACATCGATCCATTACAGGTCATGCAACCGACACACCTTACTTGCTTCTTCTTCACAGTTACGCTGCCACTATTTCAGCTTCATAGTGGCATTGCATTTATCCTCTTGGAGCTTTCTCAATACTTGGTTTGCCACCATTCACTTGTTATAGTTTCAAATGTTCTTAAAGCTTTTGCCACTGCTTATTATTTCAGTATACCATGTTCTTTATATCCATTATGGTACTTGCCAATTCTTTCAGTATACACAGTTCTTTATATTTGTTATAGCACTTGCAATGTTTGTTGTCCTCAGTTTACAATTTCTTGGTATCAGTGAATATCACCAACTACTTGCAGTTCAATTGGTATTGAATCACACTTGTTTTCTTTCGGTTCGGTATTCAAAACACAAGGTTTCATCTCATTAATTTCAGTCACTTTAATTCCATTATCATCAAATTCCCAGTTCACGCTCCTGCTGGGAATTTGCACCCTGCTCAAGGGCGTTTTCACAAGTTCCAAACTTTTGTTTTCCTTGGCCCTCTCTTGACCTTTTCATTTTTGTCTTATTCACAATTCCGTATTCACAACAAAAAAAACCTCTCATTCAACTTTCTCAGCCTTTTGCTTATCCTACTGTCAAAGGTCTTTAATTCAAACTGGACCGGCAGTCACACTGTCTAGCCGGTCCTTTGCTCACTCATGAGCGGTCTGACCTGCAAAAACCATGCGGTTCACCCCACAGCATCCCAGAGTCAATCAAGCTTCTTTGACTCACCAGGTACGCTGTCTCTGTGTGCTGCACTCTGCGTTGGCAGGCTCTCTGTGGCTGTCGCTGCTCCCGGCTAAGCATGCCTCTGTTACGCCACCTAAATTGTATGGAGAAGGAGTCCCTCTGACTCCAGGAAGTCTGCAGACCAGTTCTGCTGTTGGGGACCTTTTGAAGGCTCCCACTACAATCCCCTTCCACTGCAACGACTCTGCAGCTCCTGGGCACTTCAGTTGTGAGTCTCCCCAGTCCCACCTCTGGCTTATCCTGCAAGCGTTCCACAGGCACTCTCTCTGACGATCTGCCCGGCAAACTCCCAGGCAATCTCATCAGTCTCACCTGAGCAGGTCATTTATACTGCCTCCTGGGCCCCAGGTGCAGGCAATGTTGCTCTTTCTCATCCAAGTAAAAGAGTTCTATGCATCCCGGACGTAGCTCCCTGCAACACGAAGCATAGCTCCTCCAATCTTGACACCTACCTATCCAGACTCTGGCATTGGTGCATACTAGTTGCAGCCCCCCGCAACATGAGGCATGGCTCCTAACTCTGTACCTACCTGATTTGACTCTCACATACCTGCATACCGGATGCAGCCCCTGCAACACAAGGCATGGCTCCTCCTATCTATGTACTCACCTGTCTCAACTTGATGCAAGCTGGTTGCAGCCCCCCGCAACATGAGGTGTGGCTCCTCCTCACTATTTATCTACCTGATCTGATGCTTACACACTTGCATTCCGTAGGCAGCCCCCCGCAACATGAGACGTGGCTCCTCCTAACTATGTTCTCGCCAGACTCAACTTGATGCATACTGGATACTGCCCCCCGCAACAGGAGGCATTGCTTTTCCTAATGGACATAATGCACATACCTGATAAATATAACGTTTGCATGTATGCTTACCGGATGTAGCTCTTTGCTACACGAGATGTGGCTCTGACAGATAATGCTTTTTATACATGCTGCTGTAATCGCACACCTATCGTGTTTTCTATGCAATTAGCGCAATATTTGTAACCACAGCCTCAAGTTTAACTGGAATTGTAACTAAGCAACCTCACCTAATTCTGTAACTGTAACATTAATTCAAGCGTCTAGATGCCTAAGGGCTAAGTGCGCTCTACAAATGTAAAACAAATTAAATAAAAGAGTAGTGTTTGTGTATGTCTGTGTTAATAAAGAGAAGATGTCTGACTCTGGGTTGTCTCCTCCTCATCTCAGTACCAAAGTGGTGGGTATTGGGAGAGTGTTTTCTAGAATAATAGGGAAGAGATTGGTAATGCCCTATATTTATTTATTTATTTTTATTTATTAGATTTGTTACACGGCCAAACCCAAGGGTATCACGGCGTAGGTTACGAGAATACAGTGTCACTTGTTTGGTTATACAGGATGCAAGAGTTAATCAATAAACAATTGGCAAGAAAATGACAGCTTAATTCAGAAAAAACATTGAGTGTTGTAGGATAATAGTAGTACATATCAATGCAGGGAGGGAATAGTAATGATGGTGATGATAAAGACATTGAGTATGTTTTTGTGGTAACTGATTAGAACTTTTTGAACAGCAAGGTTTTTAGCAGTTTCATAAATCATGGCTGGGATATAAAAGCCTGGGTGACATTTGACTCCTTACAAAAGGAAAATGGGGGATAAACCCGAGGGTGTCTCAGCCCCACTCCCAAAGTCTCCTCGACCTAGGTTATCCTCCCTTGCATATCCACCCTCAGGGCCAGGATCCGAAAGCGACAGCCTTTCAATACACTGCTTACTGGTCCAAAATCCTGCATGAGGAGAGAGCTTGCTGACTGTGTCATGGGCCAACTGAAACAAGCCAGCATGTTCTAACCTCATGTTCTAAGTTAAAAGCACAATACTGCAATGGATACCGGGACCTGGTTTCGCATGTTAATAGAGAGTGATACATTTTGGAGCAACCTTTATGGAGCAGAGTCACTGGTAATAATAGCATCAGCTTTTTATGTATGGAGGGATTGTTTGACACTTTACACACCGGCACTTTAACGCAAAATGTACTGATCATGTATTATAATTATGAATTGATGGATTGGTATCATTTTTAAATTTAAATATGGGGCGGCGCTGTTGAGTGCGCGCAAGATGGCTGCTTGATCAAGTGGCTCCGCGGCTCGCTTGATCTCCACGGCTGATTTCCTATCCGTTTGTCGGTGCCTACTCTCCCTCATTGCCCACAGGTACGCGATGGACGTGCAACACCTTGGCGGCTTCTCATCGGAGCTGTAGCTTCAGTCTTGCTCCTGCTGTCCTGCAGCGACCTCGAGCGGCCTGGTCTGTGTTGGCTGCGGTGCTGGGATCGTGCACTGCTTGTCTGCCTTTGGCAGTGCCCTATACTATCTGTCCACAGAGGGCGTCCTGTGCGGGAAGCACACTCTCCCCAGAGTACTATAACGTGGCTGGTGCCTCCTCGCATCTCCGGAACACATGCCCTCCACAGCATCTACATCGTTGACGTTGCGACAGAGCTGGGCTGAGGTGGTGTGCCCACCGTTGCTGGTGCCTGCCCCCCTTTCTGCAACCCAGGGGCTGTAGTCTCCCCCGACACTGGATTAAGTGCCCCGCAGAGCTGACTCCCCCGTCGGATAACCCCCTGACCACCGAGAAAACTAATTGGTCCCGGGGCCCCATTCCACGTGTGATTTATTGTAAAGTTGGGGCTTAGCTCTTCCTCGCCCCAGAGCTCCGGTCCCTGCTCTCCTGGTCCCTGTAGCTGTCTCCTGCTTTTGTCGGCATGCGGAACCCATGCTCTGCCGCTACCTCCTCTTACCACGGCACTGCACTGCTTTTTGACTGGCCGGTCCGTCCCTGCAGCTGATGCACGGTGACACCATGGGTGGCAGCACTACTGCAGCCCCTACTGCATCCGGCTGCATCTCCAGCTTCGGACTTTCACCACTCCACAGGGATCCTACCTGCTGGCTGCCCAATGTAGGAGCGCCCACCCAGGATGCAACGCTGTTACTTATACTGGGGAGATCTGTCTGCTGTAGTGTACCTGACCTGGCAAATTGGCCCTGCACCCACTGACCCACTGGAATCCACACGAAGGACACCCCTTTTCACTTCCATTGGGCCATCCTCCATGTGTGGTGACCTCCCTACCATAGCCCCCAGAGCTGTGCTCTCCTCCCATTACTTAGCACTGGACTTGTCTTTTGATAAGTGCGCCATCACTCGCATCGCCCCTCTTAAAGGTGCACACTTCTACAGTTACCTCCTGTCCGCACTGTCAGGTGCGCGCATCTTCACCTGCCCCTGGATACGAGTGCTGCACGCAGCCGAATGCCAACCACTGCTTGGAATCGCTGAACAGCGGTGCATCCTCAGAGCTGTGTTCCCTTGCGCTGCACAGCCTATGCTGTCCACCCTTGTCACCAATCATCATCTGCTCTTCATGGGGCACTTTAGGTGACATATTTTGCTCCAACTGCAGACTTGCCACACATATCCTACTGTTCTCCCCAGTGGTGCAGCCATCACCTCTCGTTGCAACCCCGTTTGTTGTATTGTTGGCTCTTCTCTTCTCGTGGCCTCGCCCCTGTCTGTTCCCCTCTCCCACCTCAGTGATGCCATAGCTATGTCCAAAGGCAGCGGCAAGGAACAAAGTTCCAAAAACATGTTTGCCAAATCCAACCCGAAGTATACTGCAGTTATGTCTGACACTGTGGCGTCTCCTCTCCCCTTGCCACCGAAGAACCCACAGAAGTGCAGAAAAATATGTAATTTATGCGTGAGGGGTTTACAACTTTAAATACAAAGCTGGGGGGGGGGGCGCTGTTGCTCATGCAGCTGAATGCAGCCGTGTGTGTGAGCTCAGGTGGCGAGCCCGGGTCCTGGGTGAATAATTTCTGAAATACTGGCCGGTTTATGGCCATACCAGACAAGAAGGTGTATGAAGGTCCTATGCACCCTCCACTTAAAAATCACAGAGATCGGTCCAGCCGAACCGGAGATATTGCCAGCCTCTAACTCGGGCCTGCAATGGCCTCATGAGTGTGGAGCACCACACCCTCGCAGACCCCTCCTGCTGGGGAGCTACGTGATCACTTGGGCAGAGTCCGGGATGGCAAAGCCCTGAGCCCTGCACCCAGCTCCTGCAAGATCTACCCACCCTGCACTGTGCACGGCGACCTACTTGGCAGTCGGAGCTGGGCGGCAGAAGCAAGGACGCAATCACAGCCTCCCGCTCAGTGAAAAAGATGACCATGGAACATAGCCGAGTCGCGGAACTCCTGAGAGGCCCCACTGGACCAACACTGAACGCGACGGGGGAAGGCTGATCCAGGATACAGGGATGACAAGGTTACACTGCAGCTGGGGACACTGCAACGCCCTCCGGTTTCCCTTCACGAACGATCAGACCCTGCAGCGCGTGTGAACACTGAAGAATGGTAAGCTGAGACGGTAAGCGGAGGTGACCTGCGCCCTTGCATAGAGACGTAGCCACAACAGCAATAATTACTGTCCCTGGGGCATCTAAACCAAGGGCACCCCCAACCCCATATTCAAGACGCAAGCCCCAACCCATCACCAATTGAGCAGGGACACCAGCAGTAACCCGCACACAGAGTGCCCAGCATGGGTGTGGGCTTCGACATATTAAGTCACGAGAGTGGACCAGGGACATTATTGGGCATACCCAAGCTCTTGTGTCGTGCAAGAAGCATAACACGATCCGTAGTGAAATCAACAGAACACTACACTTCTCTCCTAACCGTCCCACGAGGTCCCACACCAATGGATACTAGCATTAGATCTCTCAAGTGAGAGCACTGCACGACTTACCATTCGGGAGACACTTTCCGGCGAATACTGGGGACAAGTTACCAAATGTTGGAGCTTGAGGCAGCATGTGCCCAAGTGAACATTCTGAAGCTTGCTGCAATCAAGTCAAACTAGGCAGCGCTTTAGTTACGCTTTTAGGACAAGCTACAGGAAGAAATAAAGTAATAAGGCATGGCAGGCTGGGGACACGATCAGTTGAATAACTGGCGGCCATGTACACAAAGGGGCAAGGGTGGCTAAGGGATCGCCCGATTCATGAGGGTACTCAAAATCCACGCTAACTGCTCCAGCCTCGCTCACTGATCATCACAAAGAGCTACACCAGTGAAGAAAACCTCAGAGTAATTCACGCCATTGCAACATTGCGGCAGTATATTTAATTTGAGCCTAGAGCCCGATACAATGCCTAAAGGAGCTGCCTCCAAGAAAAATGGAGCAATGGATAGGTTCGCCAAATTAAACCCCAAAGGGAATAACATGGGCGGCAATGGTTTAGACTGCTCAGAGCCATCCCCATCCCTGTCGACGCCAGCTATTATGGATCTGCAGAACGTCTTCATATCGATGCAACAAGGCTTCGCTTCTATCAATACAAACGTCACAACAGTCCGCAACCAGTTGGAAAAAGCCACGCAGCATATCGCAGTTATGATATTTTATTTATGCGGATTAGTACCGTAGAAGTGTGAAGACTTGGAGGTGAGATCCCGCCGCAACAACATACGAATTTTAGGGGTACCCGAGGACGCATTAAAGGGCGCAATGGGACTAACAGTCGAAGAACTATTGAAAGCACTGCTGAGAGACCCAGGCTGGTCGATGATGTTTGTGGTTGAGCGTGCACATAGATCATTAGCCTCGCGGCCTAAGCCAGGCACCTATTCAAGACCGATAATAGCAAGGCTTATGAACTACAGGGACAGAAACTTGGTATTAAGGGCCGAAAGCGATAAGCAAGATCTGAAGTTAGGGTCCAATGTGATTCGTATATTCCCTGACAAAACTTTGGCAGTCCAGCAGGAAAAAAGAACATTTACTGGAGTGGAGAAAATGCTGAGATAACGTATGATACCTTACGCGATGCCGTATCCTGCCAGGCTGCATATGCAATACAAAAATAAAACCTAAAGATGGCATAGCGAGTAGAGCGCTCGCTTTGACATCTGTGCAGAGCCTGCCAGCGCAGGTTCGAATCCCGGCGGGGGCCAAACTCAGCCTTTCATCCTTACGTGGTCGATAAATGAGCACCACACACCGTGGGTAATAATAAGCAGCGCTCGGATACCTGAGGATTCGTAGCGCTATATAAATGCCAAATTAATATTATTATTACTTCTTTACGTTTCCGGAGGAAGCAGTTACCTTTGTGGAAGAGAACATTCCGCTGCCCGACATGCAGCCGCCAGGGGTTGATGGCGGGGACGAGTAAAAAATCCTGTTATAAAGGGCCGAAATGATGGCTTTAAACAGAACTAGAGACTTGATAGTGACCTGTAGAAACATGAGGCATTCAGCGGACACTACCGGCAGCTGATTTGAGATCCTGTGTCGGATGGCTGGCACATCGCAGATCGACGTACTCCATTATGTGTATTGGCAATGTTACTGTATGATCAGAGGCTACAAATGGCAGGACATTAATGTTAATACTGGGACCCCAGCTGCCACTGTAGTGGCCGCCCCCCATGCAAGTGCATAGTTTAGTGAAGGGGGAGTCTGAGGGCAGAAGAGCGATGGGTCATACATAGTTGAAGTTCGGGGAACTATGATGGAGGGGGAGGGAGAAAAATAAGAGAGTTTGGGTGTTAACGTTTTAAAAATGCACATATGGACAGCAGTAAGTTACTGCAATGTTGATGAAGATTCTGTAGTGTGAAGACGAAACAAGCAGGTGTGAATGGAGATGGCTGATAAGGCGCTGATGGAGATAAAGCTACTCAGCTGTAATGTGAGGAGCCTAGGCATGCCTGTGAAGATGAGGAAAGTTATGGCATATGTAAACAGACAAGGGGCCCGGATACTATTTCTGCAGGAAACACATTTACTGGAGCATCAAGTGCGTAAACTCGCCTCAGGGTGGGGAGAACACAGATTTTACACCTCCTATCCCACTAGAGCCCAGGGAGTTATGATCCTGGTACATAGATCGCTACCATTTACCCATTATGTAACAGAGAGTGACCCGGGTGGCAGATATGTGGTTGTGCATGGCAAAATGGGTAGCACCGAAGTGCTACTGATCAATATATATGGCCCCAACATTTCCGATCCGGCGTATTATGCAGATGTCTTTCGGAAATGTTCTAAATACCCGACATCCCAAGTCATATGTGGAGGAAACTTTAACACCATATTAGATGTAGACCTAGACAGAACATCAACTACCCCAGATCTCTAACTGAAGCAGCACGCACAATACATATACATATGGCAGATCTGGGTCTAAAAGACGCCTGGCGTTCGCTACATGGACCACAAAGGGCTTACACTTTTTATTCATCAGTCCACGATATGCACTCTAGAATAGACCTATGGCAGGTATCCCAGAGGGCCTTGGCCTAGATGACAGAGACTAAAATACTACCCAGAACACTATCAGATCACTCTCCTGTGTCACTGTTGATGGATACCCCTGAGGGTGCCCCACAGAAGACACCATGACGATTCAAAGCTGCCGCGCTGACAGACCCAGTATTCAGGACTAGCCTATCACAAAATGTCACAGAGTTTTTCGAGAACAACGAGGGGTCTGTCACCAGTCAAGAAGTTCTATGGCAGGCATTTAAGGCCTACATCAGGGGTATCGCCATGTCTACTGAGCTAGGAGTATTGTGAGATATACAAAGGGAACTTGGGAGGAGGCAATAGCTAGACTTCAGTTGCAATACGCGACCACCCTGAGAGCGCATATTACCGCTAATATTAAAATGCAACTGGATGAATTCCGAGCGGCAGTGGACAGAGAACTGCGCTATTTCGATAGGCCGCACAGAGATATGGGGTATGGGAGAGACTGGGAAAGCTGTTGGCGCATATGGTACGTGGTGAGAAGGGGAGCACGCTTATCCCTTGCATAACCATAAGAGACGGGGTGGTGGTCACGAAACAAGAGGAAATCAGCAAGATGTTTTATGATTTTTATGCTAAATTATATTCCCCCCAAAGTACAGCCACAGACAGAGAAATTGATGGCTACTTAGCTAAGATACCCACTATGCTCCTGTCTGGAGAAACTTGAGCTGCTCTAGATACACCTTTGACGTTACACAAGATAAAGGAAGCTATAAAGACCCTCCCGGGTGGGAAAGCTCCAGACTCGGACGGGCTGGGCGCAGAATTTTATAGGGAGTTTGTGCATGTGTTAGCTCCCTGTAGCTGGGGAAACCGCCTGCGGATCATATCGGCAGTTGTCCCTCATAAATACCGATGCGAAGATATTCGTGAAGATACTGGCTAGCCGACTGAACCCTCTGATGCCGTACATGATGCACGAGGACCAAGCAGGATTCGTACAGGGCAGATCCATGGCGTCTAACATACAGAGGTGCTATAACATACTAGCAAAGATCCAGAAAAACACCAAAGGGGCCGCAATTGCCTTAGATATGCAAAAAGCTTTTGACACTGTGTACTGGCCTTTCTTATTTACAGTTCTAAGCAACTACGGATTCAGTCCAAGTTTCATCAAATAGGTCTGCATTCTTTACACGCAGCCATATGCGAGTGTGAGTATTAACGAATTACTGTCGCTGATTCTAGAATTAGCGGGGGGTACGAGACACGGCTGCCCGCTGTCCCCTCTGCTATTCGCATTAGTAATAGAGCCACTGGCTGATCTTCTGAGAACACAGCCCAGCCGGGCGGGGATAACTGTAGCGGGGAGAGTAAAGCTGATAACCCTATACGCGGATGATATCATGCTGTATGTGAGGGCATCCGAGAGACACCTGCAAAAAATATTAAGAGCAGTACGAGAATTTGGCATTGTTCAGGACTCAGATTGAACACTACTAAATCTGAGATATTTCCACTAACAGAGGTGACCAATGAACTTGCAGAACTGCACAGACTCAAATGGACACCCCAACGGGTGAAATACCTGCGAGTAGAAATAGCACGCATAGCACAACAAGTGCACGCACTCAACTACAGTGATCTTGTGAATGCACTTTGCGCTATACTTGATCGCTGGAACCACCTCTCGATATCACTTATGGGCCGACTAGCATTAATCAAAATATACCCCTTAAACTGTTTTACCTGTTCAGTACAATCGCATTGTGGCCAGGGAGATCCCTCCTTTCAAGGATACAAGGGGCGTGTTCAACGTTTATATGGAAGGGGTAGGCACGAGTGAGCTGGAAGCGGCTAACAATGCCCTATGAGCAAGGGGGTCTGGCGGCCCCCGACTTTGAACTGTACTTTTTATCCATGCAGGCTTATTATGCGGTGTACTGGGCAGAGGGGGGCCCTGCTGCATCTCATGTGGCACTGGAAACACAGGGGAGAGACCCAGCGTGTCTCCTACATGAGCTAGCGGAAGGGAAGACAAAGAGTGATAATCAAATAGACCCTGCCCTGGTAACTTGCCGGGCATGGGCCAGGTTAATTGGTCATGCGCGAAATACTATGATGTATAATCCAGGCATGCTTATATGGGGCGTGCCATACCTACCCCTGATGCAAGATGTGACTTTAGCTATGCACTGGAGGAACAGGGGCATACAACATTTCAGTGATTTATTACGGCAGAGCCAATTCATTAGCTGGGATGACATAAAAACAATTATTGGTGATACCCCACTGCAGAAACTACTATATATCAGGCTAACCATTTGGGATAGTTTGCCTGATGAGCCTCCCTCGCACCCAAGCTTGGTATATGTAGTCTCTTCCAGCACAGTGAAGAAGTCAGCCTCAGTACAATATAAAATCACATTGTCAACTAGGAAAGTTCTGGCACCAGACATTAAAGGGGAGTGGGACACAATTATGCAGATTAACAAAACATATCTCCTGCAACTCCAGGTACCGATTAATCCATTTCAAAGTAATGAACAGAGAACATCTGACCCCAGCCCAATTTAAGAACATGTATGCTACAACAGAGGGTAAATGCCCCAGATGTGGGAGCGAAGAGGCAGGCATACTTCACATGTTATGGTGTTATGGAATACTCGCCAAGTACTGGGCGGAGGTGTGCAAAGCGTTGGAAGAAATGTTGGGCCAATCTGTGTTTTGGGCTTTGTGAGCAAAATGAACCCAGTTTGGCGCAGACTCTTAAACCTAGGGCTCCTCTTAGCAAAGCACGAACTATTAATAAGTTGGAAAAGCAGGGACCCTCCTGGGTTGGAAGAATGGGTGAGTGATATGACCTGGGCGAATTATAATGAGGAGGTATATGCTAGCCTGACATGACATGCCGCCCGAAAGACATCTGGGGTGGATTCAGACAAGATCTAATTGATAAATGCATAAGTGACGACGGCCAAGAAGAAGTGTCATAATGTATGTCTAAAGCTACAGCTTTTTGATCGAAGGGGTCTGAATCTACATAGTCCTAGATTTTGTTTGGAGATTTGTTTAACACAGCACTGCCATACGTATACCTCTGACGTCTCTTTTTTTACATTGTGATATTTGCTAAGTGAATGGAACCCTGACTGGCTTTTTCTTGTATATATTTTTACAGAATTATTTGCTCCTGAAGAAGGGGTATATACCCCGAAACGCGTTGAGCTTCAGAAAAAGTGTCGATTCAAGATTTCCCCCCCCGCAAGCTAATGGGGCTTTTTTTGTTTTGTATATTCTTTGTATATGATTTACCTCATATTGTTGAAACGTGTATGAGATTATAACCTATGAACACTGTTTATTGTTTTGGAATACTTCAAGTAAAGGATAAGTAAAAACATAATACTTGTTATAAATTGTTTGACTGTTTTTTTCAGTATATATGGTGTGCAGGGGACGGGATGTCTTAAGTCTTAGACACTTTTGCTTCACTTTTTTCTGTACTCCAGACTCCGTGTCAGAGTCTGTATTCCTCCTCTGCACCCGAAGTTTTTTTATACACTTTAGTTTATCTATTTGAATTAATATTACATTGGTGTGCGCATATAGATCCTTTTTGTCCTTAGTTTGTCTCTACTTGTGACACAAACTATACGCAGCACCCACAACTCTGAGAGAATGTCATTTTTGAAAATAAATGAAATCACAGACTAACGAGGAAGCTAAGAGAATTCTTTCATTAATAGGGCAGGCAGAAAAAACTGTAGACACACAAGAAGATGCAGACAGGTTGATCTCGAAACTTGAAAGAATCATTAGATGTGAGATCTCCCAAAAGCTTCACGCCATGACACTCGTCGAATATTACAAATCACAACGTATACCTAGAAGGTTCAGAGAGTACCTCCGTCCAACATTGTGTAAAGATAACAAAGACTTTATCGTTAGGTGGGACCAAATTCTTAACAAATGCTCCCTTGACCTAATTCTCTTAACTATTGAAGAGCTAGCTAAATCCTTGGTCTCCATTGACAATGAGATTTCTGAAATGAAAAACCAGCTTAGTTAACTTAAAACGGAACAAGATTTAAAATGAATACTTGAGGATATCAATGGTAAATTAGCAGCATACAAAAATGACATAGAGCAAAGAAAACCTAGGAAATTCAAGAGAGATACATTTGATTATCTAAACGATATAATGTATTCCTGGCAGGAATACTACGCACAAAGGAATAAAACTAGATTTCCTAATCCCCGTCTAAATACATCTTTCTCAGAAATTAGTAGTGAAGGCAGCATAGGTGAACCTCTAGCGAATAAGAGGCCGATCCCACAGAAACAGGGCGAGAAAGTAACCATAACTGATACAGTGGTTCCACCTCAAACTAATATACCTGCTGATCAAACACCTTTTTTAGAAAAAAGAGACGTGGGAACAAGACCAAAAAGGAAAAACAAATGATTGAGAACATTGTAGTCAATATTTCAAGTACATCTTTAACACCTAACCAGATAGACATCCTTAATGAAGGATTATCATTTGTTCCGACTTTGGACAAAAGCCTTTTTGAAGAAAAGGTGAATTAACATCTATTTCTACAGAAAATCAAATTGAAGCTCTTCTTTGAGACTCAAATGACAGATTGTGTGGATGAACAATTGGACGATAGACTCAAATTCAAACCTAAGAGTTATTTTGACGCACCTATACAGAATCCTGTCACAAATATGTTTAAACACAATGTAGAACGTGACCTTAAAAAAAATAACTACACCAAACGCAATCCATTCAATATTAAATACCAACAATTAAAGGAGATTGAACTATTAGCCAAAAATGAAGAACTTACTTTCAAACCCGCTGACAAAGGTGGGGCCATTGTTGTAATGGGCACTAGCATTTACCATAGGCAATGTTTGGACATGTTAAGTGACTTATCCACACATGCTCCACTTGACCAGGATCCCACACCAGCAATTAGAACTCTCATTGAAACTTGTGTGGGCAAAGCATACAACAATGATTGGATCACTGAAAAAACAAAAGCATTTCTTCTATTTCTTCTAAACAAATTCCCTACAATTCTGGTATTCTATGGATTACCCAAAATCCATAAGGATAAAGTAAAGCCCCCTCTTAGACCCATTGTTGCTTGTTCAGATAGCATCTTGAAAACTTTGGCAATATATGTCGACAAACCCTTACAACCCCTGGTACAAGCCATCCCGATTTATTTAAGGGACACCACCAGCTTCTTAACCTGTGTTAATGACATCTCTTGTTAAGCGCCAGACTGCATACTGTTCTCCATGGATGTATGCAGTTTATATACCTCAATTCCACATAATGAAGGGATAGAAGCTGTTGAGTGGATTCTACTGCACTCATGTAATGTGAAATGTGAACGTCAACTCATTATTGAATTCATTACTATTATCTTATACAACAGTTTCTTCAGGTACGGGGCGTGGCTTGGCAGCCATGGAGTAGGCTGCAACTCCAGTGGGCTCTGTGATCCGACAGATGATCCGTGGAAGCGTATGCTGCCAGACTTTAGATTGAAGTCCCAAAATAGCACCAAAGGTACGTGAAGAAGGAGAGACCATGGAATGAACATCAGCGCGTGAATCGTGCCAAGAGAAGAGAAGATAAGACACTTTGTATCTCGGGTCGCAAGCCGTGGCAACAAAAACAAGATGGCGGCGACCCGAGACAAAGGGACCCCGGAGGGCGACGAGAGCAGTGGAGGAGCGAGCTGCTGAAAGGAAAGAGGACAGCCAGCAAGCCGCCGTGTAAATACGAACAGCTGTGGCAGCGCAGGAGTGCGGGCCCCCGAACGGATGAGAAAAGTGGAGCATGAATGCCCGCGGAATGCAGCGGACAAGATAGCCTGAGCGAGATGGCCGATCGGGCACATTGAGGCTCGTTGTGGAGTGCATTGGACGGATGAGTAGCGAGACTGGCCCCCAGAGACAGGGAGGCATTCGGACAAGCAGAAGACCGGCACCCCCCTGGCACCGCGAGCAGTTGCGAGGAAAGCGTTGAGGTGGGCGGAGTCAGCAGTCAAGGCAGCGGTGAGTCCGGGGCCAGCGGCTCGACTATATTATATGTAACGAAACCAGGAGGCGCGGACGCACAAGCAGTAGGCATACTACTCATACTACTCAGCAAGAACTAAGAGCGAGCACATTGCTTGGGCAGGACGAGCATACATAACTAAGGAGTAGGGGCCGGATACGTGACCCGTGGGGAACATACAGATAACAAGCAATTGATACGCGGCTGCAAGGGACTTGGCAGATGCTCACCAGAGCCTGAGAACGTGCTGGGAGGCTAAGCTAGTTGTGCACCCCCGGCGCTGAGAACAGCAATAACGAAGTGCGCATACAGCCAAATAACATTGCCCATAAACCAAGATGGCAGATCTGGATACATGGTACACGGCCCAACGATGAAGTACAGGAGGAGCACATTGGATGGCATTAGGCTGATTGTCCTCAAGGAAGCAAGGCTCAGGAAGAAGCAAGCGCAGTAAGAGGGAGAGAGTGGACAGAGACAGTGAAACAGAGAAGAACATGGAGTGGGGAAGAAGGCTCAGGCAACACTGAGAACTATATGGACCGGATGAGAGGGGAGATACAGATTAATTATATGATTACCATACGCTACCCGAAACGGACAGGCATAGCCTAAATGCCATGGAGCGCGCAGCACCACGCTGAGGTGCAGACGTAAGGGTCTTCAGACAATAAACGCCGAAGAGTCCAGCTGACAGGGGTCTGAGGCCATCCACAAATTCATGAGGAAGCACTGGAATAGAATTGGATCATTTTGACCCCCTCCAGAGGACCATTGGGCACATGTATTCCCCCGAAGTGTGCGGAAGCATCTGGACAAGGCCCCCCCGGGTGGAGGCATATAAAGAGAAGACCAGGCACAACATGTAAAGGTAGCGGAAAGGGATACAGAAACAAAGGAGTGCCACAAACAATAGGCATTGCAAAGAGTGGTGGGGTGGACAAGCTGATGCACAGGCCACGGCGTGGCGTGGGACGTCAAGTATAAGGAGGCACAGATCGAGATCGAGTGCAAGGGAAGCGATCAACAGAGAGCACAGATACCTATAACAACTTAAGGAAGCCTGCGGGAAGTGATACCGGCGAACCTCCCGGGAGAACGGACCTGAGGTAACACGGGGTGAATAATGTCTGCCAAGGGAGGTAAAACCAAGGGTAAACAACCCACAATGGACATTTCTGCCAAGGCGCAGCAGCCGCCCACAACCCCAGCTCAAGATGTGTCCGATGCACCTGCAAAAACGGCCACACCGCGAGAGGACCACTTGATCCTAACGGCCATAACGGAATTGAAAACCTTATGGGGAATTGCGATGGCAGACCTGAGGACTGCATTGGAAACGAAAATAGATACAGTGGGGATAGAGGTCAATCTGCTGAGACAAGATGTGAGAGCGCTTGCGGAAAGAACAAGTGGCCTAGAGAGCACAGTGAAAACCAATACGGACACTAGCACGAGTAATGCAAAAGAAGTCCACATACTGAAACAACAGGTGGCCATCCTGGAGAACCACGCGGAGGAGGCCGAAGGAAGAGCGAGACGCAATAACATACGCGTGGTTGGCCTGCCGGAGGGGGAAGAAGGCCAAGACCCCACGGACTATGTGGAGAATATGATTACACAGGAAATAGGGGCTAGCAAGCTCTCTAAGGGGTTTGCAATCGAACGTGCGCACAGGGCCCTGATGAGGAAACCGCAACCCGGAGTCCCCCCTCGAGCAATCATAGCGAAGATCCTGAACTATAGGGACCGAGAGAAGATCTTGGAATTCTTCCGGAAAGGAGGGACGATAAAAAGGGTGTCCGCGACCATTACAGCATACCCGGATTATACCATGCTGGTGCAGAGACGCTATAGCTATGTCTCGGTCAAGAGGAGACTGCGCACAGCCGGATTCAAATATATGCTTCTGTATCCCGCAAAGCTTAAAGTCCTACATAAAGGTAAAGCGCACTTCTTCGACACTCCGGAAGATGTGGTGACATGGTCGGACGCACATGGCTGCCTGTAACGAGATGAAGAACAAGGTTGAGAGGAACACGATAAGTGAATGAAAAGACATGTATGATAAAAGGTGGGAAGAGGGGACCAGGGGCAGGGACTGGAGAACTAATTGACATAACGTGGGCAGGAAATATAGTAGCTGGGATTGGTACCATGTGACATTTGAACATATCGGACTAGAATACAAATTGCAAAAGCCACACAGGTAGGGCTTAGCGCGCTTAACTGGATTAACAAAACAGGAGTCACAAAATGGAGTCAGCCTACCCCCAGGAAGCACAGTAGTAGGATTGCCACTAAGGCGATATCACCCTGCTGAGGCAGGAGTACGGCAATTGCTGGAAAAGGCTAGATGCGGGGGTGCCTGATATCCAGGGATGGAGCTGGGCAACAGTTAAGTAGGGGTAGGAAGGGGTTGGAGGGTAAGTTGGGGCAGGGGGGAAGGGTAGTGTCGGGAGTGTTGGGAAGTTGAAGTGTTTATAGTTAAGGGGAGTTTTTATGGGAGGAGTTTGTATCGGAGAACGAGCCTACATGTAAGGGTGGAGGAACCTAGACATGGACTGTACTTTTGGAGGGAGGAGCGGGAGCCTATTATGTCATGGGAGACCTTAAAGTAGTCACTTGGAATGTTAGAGGACTCAATAGCTATTTAAAAAGGAATAAGATTATGATGTATCTGCGTAGGCAGAAAATAGACATAGCCTTGATACATGAGACACACCACACAAAAGAAATGCTGGAGGTGGTCCGGAAGAAGTGGAGGGGGACCGTAGTAGGTGCAACGTATTCGGCCCATGCTAGAGGGGTGATTACCTGGGTGGCACCGCATGTCCCGTTTCAGCTATTGCAATCCACAGTTGAGGCAGACGGGAGGATGGTGACAGTTAAAGGGCTTGTGGAAAACAAAGAAATATGTATTATAAACACATATGCCCCGTATCAGGACACGGCAGCATATTTCAGAACCCTATATACCAAACTTGGCAGGAGCTTAGGGGGGGTGGTGATCTGGGGAGGAGACTTTAACTGTGTATTAAAGTCAAAACTAGACAGATTAGATAACAAAATAGAGAGACCCAATCCAGCTGCTAGGACACTGCAGTCACTGCTAACGGATTTCGGGTTTGAGGATGCATGGAGGTCGCACCATCCACAAGATAGACAATACTCTCACTACTCAGCCCCTCAAGACCACACAGCAGGCTGGACTATGTGTTCGTCACACCAGACCCAATGACAGAAATAGCACAGGCAGAATATAAAGCGAGGGTCCTTTCAGACCACTCGCCACTGATACTAGTATGGCAATACCGACTCCCGAGAGCAAGGATGCCGACCTGGCGCCTCAGAGCAGAGGCGCTGAAAGACACTATTTTTAGGGAGGACATGAGAGAGGAAATAATAAGCTATTTTGAGATCAACACTGGCAGTGTGCAGACAGCGGGCACGCTCTGGGAAGCCTTTAAGGTGGGTGGGTGGTCATAATTTCGAAAAAAATGTCGACAGACAAAAATGTCGACAAAAAAATGTCGAAAAAAAAAATGTCGACTTTCGTTTTTTTAATTATATATTTATTTTAGGGGTTCGGGAGTTAAAAAAAAGGGAAAAATGAAAGAAAAAAAAAAAAAAGGGGGGTTGGGGGGGGAACCCCCCCATTTAAAAAAAAAATGCATTGAAAAAAAAAGTCGACATTTTTTTTTTCGACATTTTTTTTTAGATATTTTGACGTTCGACATTTTTGTTGTCGAAATTATGACTATAAACCTTTAAGGTGGTAGTAAGGGGGATAGCTATAGCCAAGTCCAATGGACTACAAGGAGGGATCTTAGTCGAACTACAAGACACGGAAACGGAGCTAGAAATAGCGTTAAGAAGGGGAGGTAATTCCAAGAAGGATAATGAGGTAATACTCAGGTTGCAGCAGAAATGCGTAGGGTACTGGGAGAGATTGTGCAATCTTAACTATAAAAAGTACATAGAGAGGCAGCACGCAGGAGGGGACAAACCAGGGAGAGCACTGGCATGGCTATATAAAAGCGAGATCCCTAGACCCACAATTCGAACGGTAGTGAAGGATGATGGGCGCATAGTAGACACCCAAGAAGGAGTTAATCAGGAGTCACGGATTATTACAGCCTCCTGTACGGAGACCTAGAGGAAAGTGAGAGCAAGGAAGATAAGAGAAACACTGGAGGATATTGGACTGTCGAAGATTAGCGCAGAATGGCGAGAGGAGCTGGATGCCCCGATCACTCTAGAGGAATGGGAAGAGGTAGTGAGACAGCTACCCACTAGCAAGACACCGGGGGCTGACGGACTCCCCAGTACATTTTATAAAATGTACAAAAATGAAGTACTTCCCCCGCTCTTAGAGATGCTAAATGAGGCATATGAAGTTGGAAGCCTACCAGAGTGCCTAAGAGAGGCAATTATCATACCACTCCCCAAACCCAATAAGCCTGGCTATGATTGTGGCTCATATAGACCCCTATCAATGTTGAACCAAGACAGTAAAATATTAACAGCGGTCTTGGCAAACAGAATGCGGAGGGTCATTGATAAATTGATACACCCTGACCAGGCCGGTTATGTCCCTAACAGGAACATATCTAACAATCTCAGGCGCCTCCATCGAGTCATTGAACACGCAAACGGAGATGCGGGCGAGATGGCAATAGTATCGCTGGACGCAATAAAGGCCTTTGACTCTGTCAAATGGCCATGGCTAATTGCGGCCCTGACCAACTACGGAATAGGACCGGGGTATCTCAGATGGGCTGAACTATTATATAGCGCACCGTTGGCCAGGTTCAAAACAGGGGCAGTAATATCAGAGAGGTGGCAGCTCAGCAGAGGCACTAGGCAGGGATGCCCGTGGTCCCCCATGCTGTATATTTTAGCCCTAGAGCCCCTGGCGATTTACCTGAGACAACACTATGACATAATAGGCATTACCATAAAAGGGGAGCCGTATCTAATTTCCTTATACGCTGACAATATGTTGCTGTATTTACACTACCCGGAAGAAAACCTCCAGTATGTTCTGGAAGTGATGGAGAGATTTGCAAAGCTTTCAGGCATAGCTGTAAACCACAAAAAATTCTGTATATTCCCACTGGGAAGATATGAAGGGATCCCATTAGAACAGTTACCAGTTTTACAGATACCATGGGAGGTCAGCACGTTTCGATATCTTGGGATAAATATATACCATACGGTGGAAGCAGAACATCAATATAACACAGAGAAAGCCATCAAGAATATTGAAAATAGTATGAAGTTCTGGGTGAAGCTCCCCTTGGCGATGATGGGAAGAGGGGCAATGCTTAAAATGGTGGTCCTGCCAAGACTGTTACATTATTTTGGGAACATCCCATACCTGATATCCAGGCGGTTCTTTGCCAGGTTAAATAGCATATGTAGGGAATTCCCCTGGAATTTGTGGCTAAATGGCTTTCTGAGGAATCAACCTCGGAATCCAGGCTTTTCCGATTGGACTGTGGCCCATTCTTCCTAAAAGAAATGATGTGGTTGCCTGGATCTGAAATGAAAGGCCGCCCCAAGATGATTATACTCAGGTGGGAGATATGGCGTAGAGCCTGTCAGATAATGGAGAATCCATCCCTGTGTTCCCCGCAAGTGCCATTAGTCACACTAGCGGGAAAAGAAAAGCAACTAAGACTGATGATCAGGAAGTATTGGGAACCGATGGGAATAGCAAAAATGGGCGACATGTGGCAAGAAGGGAGCATAAAGGGGTTGATGGAGGAAACCGGGCTACACATGGGACAGTATATCACATACCATAGGGTGGTACGGCGAATCAAAGAGAAGTGGTCCGAAGTAGTACTCGAAGATGAACCGGACGCCACCATAGATACTATATATGACATAGCAGAGGGGGACATGAGATATCTAGAATATATGAGCTGATGGTGTCCAATGTGGGGAAGGAAGTGGTACAACTGAGACAGGACTGGGAAGAGGAAGTGGGTGCCCCAATGAGTGATGGGATGTGGGAACGAGCCCAAGGATACCACAAAAAAGTTTCAAGAAATGCAAGACTACAACAGATACAATTATATATAACTGATAGGGCGTATATGACTCCCCAAAGGATAGCCAAATTTAAAAACACAGGACGACAATCATGCCCTAAATGTGATGAAGAAAACGCAGGAATGGTTCACATGTTCTGGTCATGTCCAGTAATAGAGAGATTTTGGGGAGAAATAGCACATAGGATGGAAGAAAAAGGAATTAAAATAGTGGTGGATAAAGTGTGGGCTTGCCTGATAGGATGGTTTCCTAGACCACGTAAACTTAAGCATGTGAGTAAACTGAAAGACCTGGGGTACGTACTTGCAAAGAGAAGAATCGCTATGGGGTGGAAGGCATACCATAGACCAAGAATAGAAGTATGGTGGAAAGACCTACAGAAATGGGCTGAGGCTGAAAGTACTGTATGGCAGGAAGCAAGCAATGCTGGGGGGAGGAGGAGGCTGAAACCTTGATAGCTTGGAAAAGACTAATAGCTGAATTATTTGGGCCCACGCAAGACGGGTCAAGTGACCGGGATCCAACAGAAACCATTGAAAAGGAATCCCTACTGGAAGACGAAGAAATAGAACATGAAAGAGAGTAGGCTTGGAAGGGTGGGAGGGAATGGGTGAAACAGTGGACACGGATAAAGCGATGTGTATTCAAAATGTTACCACATGCACTGTAAGTTTGGTTTGTGTTGTTTGTTGAAATAAAACCAATAAAAATGGTTAAAAAAACAGTTTCTTCAGGTACCATCGCAGATTCTATGCTTTTTTTCTGTTACATGAATAGCGTACATCCACACATTAAATTTACACTAGACATTGGAGAACCCACTTTGCACTTTTTGGATGTTCAGTTGACCATAATGAATACCGGAATTAAAACATTTTTATATCATGAACCCACTGACGTGAACAATTTTCTGCATTTTGCAAGTTTCCATTCTAAAGCTATGATGGAAAGCTTACCTTATAGCCAAATCTTACGCTTAAAAAGAATAATTTCAGACCCAGAAGATTTCACTATTGGGTGCACAACATCATTGGAGAGATTCTCGAAAAGAGGTTATCCGGAGAGAGTTGTACAAGAAGCCCATGCAAGAGCTGATCTAATTCCTAAGGAACAACTCCTTACCGCAAAATCCAAGAAAGATGTGAGCTCTATTCTGCACATTTCGAAATACTCTAAACAGAGCTACCAAATTAAGAAGATTATTCGCAAAAACTGGTCCATTCTTCATCATGACTCTACCCTTTTGAAGCTATTTCCTAAACCACCCATGATGGTGTACAAACGTGGTCTGAATCTTCGGGACAGATTGGTTAACGCCGAAAGGGCACCTAGACAAGATCAATTAGTAGTGACTTCCAAACAAAAGGGGACATTCCCCCGTTTGTCATGCAGTCATTGCAACAACATAGTCAAGGGTAACTACATCTTGCATCCTCATACTGGCAAAAAGATCCAGTTAAGAGATTTCGCCACTTGTAGAACAACAGGCGTTATATATAGCATAAAATGTCCCTGTGGGCTTCTATATATAGGACAGACAGCACAGTCTGCCTGTGAACGCTGGACTGAACACAAATAACATATACATTGTAATAATCCAAAATCCCCAGTGGCTAGACACTTTACATCTTTGCGACATTCCATAGCCCAAATAAAGTTCAATTTTCTAGGAGTGGTGAGAAGGCCACCCTGAGGTGGTCACTACAATACATTATTCTAACAAAGAAAGATGTATTGGATTGACCTTTTGGACACTGTCCATCCTAAAGGTCTCAATGAGAATTTTTCATTAAATTGATTTATTTAATTTCCCTCCTCGTGTTCTGGGGGCAAATGTCTCAATGTGGAAATTTGATTAAATTGTTTTAATTAGTTTCCCTTCTTGTTCACCCGTTAACCATTTCAATGGCTTAACATCTTCAGTGGTTGTGTATCATTATCATTTCTTTACTACATTTCCATGGCCCTTGCCATTCTGAGTGTGCAGCTTAATGACCTTATGATCAACATAACTTTTTTTTTAACACTCTTTATTGGCATTTTAATATAACAATTCCCAAACTCCCCCTCCACCTTCCCCAACCTCCAAAACCCCTCCGTCCCACAAATTGTCAAAAACTTAACCAACAGCACTCATTTTTCCCCTCTAGCCCACCCCCACTTTCCAAATCCCAAATAAGTCCTCGTTCAACCATAAAGCACAGCAGTCAAGCACCAAAAGTTCACAGTCCAGTGTGGTTAGAGGCATTCCATCTGTTACCCCCATTTCCGAGCTCCCCCCCTCATCGCGGCCTTTTCCCAGCATACATTACTTCACAGCGGGCATAGGTCATTATCCTTTGCAAGATCATTCAACAATTGAACCGTGGGACCATTGAACCGTTACCTCCCCCGCATCCTCCCCCACCTCCGAGTTCTGCAGCACCATCAACTCCGCTAAACCCCACCTCCTTACATTCTTTCTCCATAACTAGATTGTCGGACCCAGAGGGGACTTCCACGCAATTGCCATTCAGCGTTTTGCCAATATAAGTAGGAAACCGACCCATTCTGTTCCGTAACTTGTTACGTTTCCCCCCTGTTAGGTTCCCCCACAAACAGATCTCCGGACGCTGCTCCAGATTGGCTCCCAGTAACTCATTTATTCCCTTAAGCACCTCATCCCAGTACTCCACTATTGCCCTACGCCCCCACACCATATGCCAAAACCCTGCCTCCTCCGACCCACACCTAGGGCAATCCCCCGGGTGTTCCCCGTTCATCGCCTTGAGCACCAATGGGGTAATATACACCCTATGTAGAATGTTAAATTGAACCAACTGGAAGCGGGCATTCCTCAAGGATTTCCTAACCAAGTCCCAAACTCTCTCCCAGTCCTCACTCGAAATCGAGCGTCCCATATCCGCTTCCGATTTCTCCTTCACTTTGAACTCCCTCTCCATCTCCCTATCTCCAAGAGCCTTATATATCCGCGAAATACGTCCCCTCCCCCCTGCCCGATCAATTAGTACTCGGAGCACATGGCATGACACCGGCTCCTCAGGGATCCCCTCCCATAGCTCAGCGATCCTCCGAACCACCGCCCCATTTGCCAGAAAAAAACCCAGCGGTAAATCAAACTTTTCACACCACTCCCTGAAGGTAAGGAGCCTTCTCCCTCAAAAAGGTCCCCCACCTTCTCATATCCTTTCTCCCGTAACCTTCGTATCCCTACTGTTATGTATGGGCACTCGTTCCTCGCTAAACCACGGGCTCATTTCCCTTTAAGGAAGGCGAAACCTGGTACCTGGAAATTGGCATGGCAACGCTGGCGTCCAATCTACTCCTCCCTCGGACCACGTCGAGTAGTGCGCCGGATTGTCACGTGAATTGCTTCCTTATTAGCACCTCCTCCTACTGGTTCGGTGCTTCTGATCACAGATTAGTGGCGTTTGGAATTCTGTTTACCCATATCTGGTTCTTGTTCTCCCCGTTCCTGTCCTGGTTACCCTGTTCTTTCCTCCACAGTGATTGATCACCTTGGCTCCTCGACGCGGACTGTTTATTGGATTGCCTTTTTCTTGTCGCCTTACCTGGAATTGCCTCGTCTGGTTTCTTGATCTCGGATTGCTATTGGACCTCTCTTGCCTGCTCCTTGGATACCTCGTTTTCTTCAGGTCAGACCTCATCCTCTTCAGTATTTTGTTCTTGGGATTTCTGGAACTTTGAACTGTAGTAGTGGTACACGGACTAGAGACTTCCTGTGTGTACTAGCGTCCTCGTGCCGTCGGGTCAGGGTGTTATTAGGCGTCCTCGTGCCGTCGGGATAGTCTTGGACTGCTTCTTGTGGATTGCTTGGATTCCGCCTGCAAATACAATCCTTCTCCTGGGACACAAACACCGGTAAGCGGTTAACCTTTTACTGATAAGACTGGATAGAAGGAGGGGGGTGGTCTTTGTCTTATTGTTACTGGCAGTTGTTATTACAAAACCTTCCTTTTTGCATTGCATGGTATATCTTCGGTATCACATTTTACAAATCTTGTGGTTGTGGTGTGTTGTTATCTCACCTATGCAGGTTTGGTTCCGAATTGCTGCATGATACCCTTATCCAAGTCTCCTTGACATCCCGCATTTCAACCCGAGTTGTTCCACGGAGACTCCAGGATTTCCATCGGCATCCATTCTTTTCTCCAATAGATCGCTCTGGTTCTTTCTAGTCAAAACCAGAGGGGTACATTGGGAAGAAGAATTCATCGGCTACACTACGAGGGCAAATCTTGTATCTGACAGAATCAGAAGCCATAATGGATGCCAATGAAACATTGGCCACCATCTTGCAATTGGTGGCCGATCTCCGCAATGATATGACCGCTGCCCATACTGCTACGCAGCGGCGCATAGATGATTTGCAAGCAGGGTTGTCGCCTCGGGGGGCCGAGGCGGCTCCTTTTGCGGGTATTCCTGATGCAGCTCCTCTCCCATCTCAACAGGGCACGGGTCCTGTATATATGACGGCACAGTTCCCCTTGGCTCCTCCTGAACGGTTCCATGGAGACCCCAAAACATTCAGGACATTCCTGAATCAGTGTAGACTGCACTTTCTTTGTCGTCCTGCCTCTTTTCCTGATGCAACTACCAAGGCAGCGTTTCTGTTGTCCCATTTAGGGGGCACTGCTGCCGCCTGGGCGAATCCACTGTTGGAAGAAGGGAGTCATCTTCTATATAATTGTGACGCATTAATAGATGCCATGAGTCGCGTCTTTGACACATGTTATGCGACACAAGCTACTGACTTAGAACTGCTCAATCTGCAACAAGGAGGTCTCTCTCTGCTAGCCTACGTGGCCAAATTTAACCAGTTGGTGGCAGAGACCGGTTGGCCTGAAGAAAAGAAGGCCTCCCTCTTCTATAAGGGCTTGTCTGATTCCTTGAAGGACACACTAGCAACTGTCCCAATGATACCCAAGACATTCCCCGAACTTTTGGATTTGGTTCTTCAGATCGATTCCAGACAGGCAGCGAGGAAAGGAGAGAAAAGAACAGCTCCCCCGGTTTCTCTTGCTGTTCCTGTTCCTGCTTTGGGATCCTCTGAACCTATGCAAATAGGGGCTCTGAGAAGTCCTTTAACAGCAGAAATCAGGGAACACCGTAAAAAGAACGGTCTATGTTTTTATTGTGGAGCTTCCGATCACTTGCTCAGGGATTGCTCCAAAAGACCTACCAAGAAACAGGGAAACGCCAAAACCCGGTGACTGAAGGGATCCAGACGCCGGGTATTTCATCTACAGATCCTTCTTTGTGTAGCCCTTATTGTCTGAACGTGTCACTCATGGCCTCCGGTGTTGAGAGAAAGCAGGTTAGCATGGTATTGGACTCTGGAGCCACAGGGAATTACGTGGATGCCTCCCATGCGAGGGCATTGGGTCTCCCGATTGTCCTTAAACCATGTCCGGAAATGGTGAATGCTGTGGACGGTTCTTCTCTGGTGTCTGGGCTAGTGACAGAACGCACTATTGACTTGGTAATGACCACGGATTGTGGGCATCAGGAAAGTATATCCTTTGATCTTATTGCCGCCCCACAGTTCAGATTTATATTAGGTCTGCCCTGGTTCAGACTGCATAACCCATCAGTGGACTGGTATTCAGGGGACGTGTGTTTTCTCTCTGATTACTGTGATACTCATTGTCTAAAAACCCCTGCCATGGTCAATCCAGGCCGCGTTCTCTCTGAACTAGCTGGTACCGTAGGGGCAGTTATCAATACTACGCTTCCTGTGGCTTACCAAAAGTACAAGGATGTTTTCGATGCTCAGGGGGCGGAGGTACTTCCACCCCATAGACCTTACGACTGTCCTATTGACTTGGTCCCTGGGGCCAAGGTACCTTCAGGACACATTTACTCCTTGACCCCAAGGGAAGACCTGATTTTGAAGGACTAGATTCAGAGTTCCTTGGACTCCGGATTTATACGCCCTTCACGTTCACCTGCTGCCTCCCCATTATTTTTCGTTCCGAAGAAGGAGGGAGACCTTCGTCCTTGCATCGACTATCGGGCATTGACCGCAGTCACAATCAAGAACCAATATCCGATCCCTCTGATTTCGGTTTTACTGGATCAATTGGGGTCGGCCAAGGTGTTTACTAAACTGGACTTAAGGGGTGCATACAATCTTGTACGGATCCGCGAAGGCGACGAATGGAAAACTGCTTTCAAAACCAAGTATGGTCTCTTCGAGTATTGTGTTATGCCTTTTGGCCTGTGTAACGCTCCAGCTACCTTTCAGTTTTTCATCAATGAGGTATTCCATGACATGTTAGACCATTACGTTGTCATATACTTGGATGACATCTTGATCTATTCTCCTTCGATTGCCTCTCATGTCATTCATGTTTCCAACGTATTGCAACGATTGAGGGAAAACCGTCTATACGCCAAACTGGAGAAGTGCATGTTTCATGTCACTGAGGTGGAGTTTCTGGGCTATAGCATTACTAATCAGGGTGTGCAAATGAGCCGTTCCAAGGTCGCTGCTATTTTGGACTGGCCGCGTCCCAACACATTGAAAGCCTTGCAGTCTTTCCTTGGTTTCGCAAATTTTTATCGGCGGTTTATTCAAGATTATTCTGCCCTAGCTTCTCCACTAACGGCTCTCACCAGCACGAAACATCCGTTTAAGTGGAATGCACAGGCACAAACCGCATTCGAAGCCCTGAAATCCGCTTTCACTTCCGCTCCTGTTCTTCAGCATCCAGATATGAACACACCATTTGTTGTTGAAGCCGATGCCTCGGATATAGCCTTGGGCGCTGTTTTATCCCAACATTGTCCAGATACCAAGACTCTCCATCCAGTGGCTTATCACTCCAGGAAACTTACGCCCTATGAAAGAAATTACACTATCACGGAGTGTGAGTTATTGGCTGTCAGAGACGCATTCTTGGTATGGAGACACCATCTGTTGGGTTCTCCCGAACCGGTACAAGTCTTTACGGATCACAGGAATCTCTTAGCCCTGCAGTCGGTGAAATGCACCACGGCTCGCCATGCTAGGTGGCATGAATTCTTTTCAATGTTCAAGTTCACCATCACCTACCGTCCCGGTTCCTTGAATTCTAAAGCAGATGCCCTTTCGCAGCTTCATGGACCTCCGACTCCCTCTAACCTTCACGGCTCTATGTTACTGCCTACTCAAGTAGTGTGTGGTTGCACGTTACGTCCTCCATTAAACTTGGCAATCAAGGACTGGGTGAATAACCATCCCTCCGAGTTGGCAAGCCTTGGTCTGGAGCTGGTTCATTCACTACCCTATAAACAGGGCAAGATATTTCTGCCAGATGTTGATACTCGGCGTACCGCCATGCAATGGTGTCATGATGCTGCTATAGCGGCCCATCCGGGGGTTGGTAAGACCTTGGACCTCTTAGGAAGGTGGTGCTGGTGGCCTTCTATGAACAAGGATGTGAGGGAATACATAGCTGTTTGTGCCGTTTGCGCCCAGTGCAAACATCAACGTGGTAAACCTGTGGGTCTACTACAACCCATGCCTATACCTGAAGCCCCGTGGAAGATGCTTTCCATGGATTTTGTCGTGGAGCTTCCTTTGGTGGAAGGTTACAACACTATCTGGGTAGTGATTGACTACTTTACCAAGATGGCTATGTTTGTACCGTGCCATGGTGTCCCTACTGCTCCGGTACTGGCGGATCTATTCCTGAAAAATGTGTTTAAAAGGTTCGGCCTACCCACTATGATCATTACGGATCGGGGACCGCAGTTTACTTCTCGCTTTTGGAGGTCTTTGACCACAACCTTAGGTATCGATGGCAGATACTCCAGCGCCTATCACCCTCAAACAGATGGCCAAACGGAGAGGCTTAATGCCACCATGGAGCAGTACCTCCGTTGCCTCACTCTTCAACGTCAAGGTACCTGGGTCTCCGTATTGCCGTTGGCGGAATTTGCCTACAATAATTCCCTCCACTCCGCGACCCACATGTCCCCATTTTACGCTATGTATGGTCGACATCCACGGTCCTTGCCTCTTGATGCTGAGCCACCCTTGCACAATCCCGCTGCCTTAAATTGTTTCAAGAGACTCTCAGGCACTCATGCCTTAGTAAAGAATCAACTGGTTCTGGCCCAGAAGCGTTCAAAGAAATATGCGGATGCACGACGCTCCTCGGCTCCTTTGTATACTCCTGGCATGAAGGTCTGGTTGTCTACGAAGAACCTACGATTGTCAGGTCGACGGACCTTGTTACCACGCTTTGTGGGTCCCTATAAGGTTCTGCAAGTCATAAATCCTGCAGTGCTCCGTCTAGCTCTACCTCCTACCTGGAGGATACATCCGGTGTTTCATGTATCCTTGGTGAAACCTTGTCACCCATTGACCAAACTGCCTTTACGCCCGTCTCCTGTCAGAGTACAGGGGTTCGACGAATACGAGGTGGCTGCTATCCTGGATACCAAAGTGTGCAGGGGACGGCGTTTGTACTTGGTCGATTGGAAGGGCTATGGTCCAGAGGACCGCACATGGGAACCAACTGAAAACATTCATGCCCCTGCCCTTATGGCCCGTTTCTGGTCCTCTCGGGGGGTGAGGTCCCCTTTGCGGGAGGATACTGTTATGTATGGGCACTCGTTCCTCGCTAAACCACGGGCTCATTTCCCTTTAAGGAAGGCGAAACCTGGTACCTGGAAATTGGCATGGCAACGCTGGCGTCCATCTACTCCTCCCTCGGACCACGTCGAGTAGTGCGCCGGATTGTCACGTGAATTGCTTCCTTATTAGCACCTCCTCCTACTGGTTCGGTGCTTCTGATCACAGATTAGTGGCGTTTGGAATTCTGTTTACCCATATCTGGTTCTTGTTCTCCCCGTTCCTGTCCTGGTTACCCTGTTCTTTCCTCCACAGTGATTGATCACCTTGGCTCCTCGACGCGGACTGTTTATTGGATTGCCTTTTTCTTCTCGCCTTACCTGGAATTGCCTCGTCTGGTTTCTTGATCTCGGATTGCTATTGGACCTCTCTTGCCTGCTCCTTGGATACCTCGTTTTCTTCAGGTCAGACCTCATCCTCTTCAGTATTTTGTTCTTGGGATTTCTGGAACTTTGAACTGTAGTAGTGGTACACGGACTAGAGACTTCCTGTGTGTACTAGCGTCCTCGTGCCGTCGGGTCAGGGTGTTATTAGGCGTCCTCGTGCCGTCGGGATAGTCTTGGACTGCTTCTTGTGGATTGCTTGGATTCCGCCTGCGAATACAATCCTTCTCCTGGGACACAAACACCGGTAAGCGGTTAACCTTTTACTGATAAGACTGGATAGAAGGAGGGGGGTGGTCTTTGTCTTATTGTTACTGGTAGTTGTTATTACAAAACCTTCCTTTTTGCATTGCATGGTATATCTTCGGTATCACATTTTACAAATCTTGTGGTTGTGGTGTGTTGTTATCTCACCTATGCAGGTTTGGTTCCGAATTGCTGCATGATACCCTTATCCAAGTCTCCTTGACATCCCGCATTTCAACCCGAGTTGTTCCACGGAGACTCCAGGATTTCCATCGGCATCCATTCTTTTCTCCAATAGATCGCTCTGGTTCTTTCTAGTCAAAACCAGAGGGGTACATTGGGAAGAAGAATTCATCGGCTACACTACGAGGGCAAATCTGGTATCTGACACCTACCCTTCCAATTGCCTGCCGAAGTTTCTGGTCAGCCCCCCCATGGGAGATTGGTTTCATAACGGCCCTTCACCCCCCTACCGCCCACATACTTCCTCCATGTCTCCCTTACTGCTTCAAAAACCACTGATGTCCCCACATTACTCAATGGGTACCACAAGAGCTCCGCCGGCCGGCATCCACGCTGCACAGACCCCACTAGTGTGCCCAGGAGCTCTGCCTCCGGATGATCCCACACCAGCACCGATTTTAATTACGCCGCCACAAAGTATTTTTCATAGTCCGGAAGGGCCAATCCCCCATCCTCCCTCGGCCTCCGCAGAGTCTGCAGGGACAACCGTCTCCTCCCTGAGTTCCAGAGCAATCTCCTGACCTTGACATCCAACATTTTAAAAAACACCTTCTTTGCCACATACGGTATGTTCGTGAAGAAATAGAGCAACCGCGCGAGGATTACCATTTTACATAATGCCACCCTACCCATCAATGAGAGTGGTAAAACCTTCCAGAACTGGATGGAGTCCCCTATTTTGGACAGTGCCCCCCCCAGTATTGTGTACACACGTATCCACGACGTCATGGATCACCCGGATCCCCAGATACCGAAAGGATTCCGTCTCCCATCTTATCCCCAACTCTGGTAGTTCCTCCACTGGACAGCCCCGCAACCCTCCCAGTGGGAATAGAACCGATTTCTCCGGATTTATACAGAACCCCGACATAGCTCTAAAATTACACAGAATTTCTAAGAGGTCCGGGAGGAATAACCTGGGGTCCCCTACATATAACAACAAGTCATCCGCATATAGGGATACAATATGCCTCTTCTCGTCCACCTCGATTCCAGCCTCACCCATCTCCTGCCGTAGATACACCGCCAGTGGGTCTAAGGCCAGGGCAAACAAAATTGGGGAAGCCGCGCACCCCTGCCTAGTCCCCCTCTCCAACTCCCATGTCTCTGAAACCCAGTTATTAGTTTTCACCATCGCCCGCGGTTTAGTATATAACAAAGACAGCCATTTACAAATGCTCTCCCCAAACCCAAACTCCCGTAACACTTGAAATAGCCACTTGCACTCCATAGAATCAAACGCCTTCATAGCGTCAAACGACGCTATAGCCATGTCTCGCTTTGTGTTTTCACTCAGTCCATCACGTGGTGCAGCTGGGAAATATTACCTGATGTACTCCTACCCCCTATAAACCCACATTGATCCGGATGTACCAGATTCGGAGCAACTGCCGCCAGCCTGGCAGCCAGAATCTTCCCCAGGATTTTCCCGTCCACATTTAAGAGCGAGATGGCCTGATACGCTATGCAGTCCCTCGGATCCTTCCCCTCCTTTAGGATCACTGTGATCACTGCTTCCATCATCGACTCTGGGAGACATCCCCCTTGGAACGCCTCCTCATATACCCTCTGAAGTTGCGGGACAAGTACTGATCAACATTACTTGATTGAATAGGCTATTTTGATATTCCTTTGTTTATACACACTTCTGTAACATTTACGAGTATACATGAGGTTGCAAGTGTCAACATTTTTTGGTACATCTCTGCATCATTTTGGGACAAAATGGGTTGTATTTTTATCTAACAAGCTCGATTATTCCAAGGTGGATTCCTTATATAGTTATAACTTCCAAGAACTAGCCAGTTGCAGCTTTCAAAGCTGTTACGACAATTGTGTGTTTTAGATGTGCCTGATTGGCACTCCGGGACCGGTACCTTGAATCTCAGTGAGTTTTTGTTAAGCTCACCTGATATCCCCGGGGGCGTCTGGAAGGCTCTGAGATCTGGAACCCTGGATGCGTAGTTACCCAGTGCTGAATAATGAATCTGCTATTACAGAAGGGAGGATTTGAGATAACTGTCTCTAATGGGTGAATCTCCCACATCCCTCTGACCAATTCCCTTCCCACTGGGTTCTTTTCTCACCTTAGTTATTTGTAGGGTGAGCGTCCTTTTTTTGTGCAGGGGCGCTTGACGTTTGTTGGCGAGCTGCCCGAGTTGCTTCACTGGTGCTACGCCTTCCTTGTGCCCAGGCACGCTGTGACCCTAAATCTGCTGGTAGGCAGGTAGGTTTGTTAATTGTAAGTCTTTGTTCTGTTTATGGTGGGAATTCGTTAATGTCTTTATCTCCTTCTTTTCAGGTGTGAAGGTCTTGATGCTGGCGTGCCGGATGGAGAGGCACGTTTCTAGGTAAGAGAAAGCGCGAAGCGCAGCACCTTTATTGTCTTTTAAAGCTAACCCGTGTTTTCTTCTTCTCCTCACAGGCTGCTGTGGTACTGCGAGTGGATGAGAGCGCGATGAAAAACAGGCCCCCGGAATCCGTTAAGGTAAGTACAGCACTGTGCGGTTGTTTAATATTTAAAGCGAACCTGAATATGTCTCTTTTCCTTTGTAGATGTTGCTGTGGTGCTCCGGATTGGAAGCGTGGCGTAGCGCAATGGAATTCAGGTAAGACTGATGGACTTGGATGTTTTGGAAGCGCGCGTTCTAATATTGTTTTTCCCTTTCTCGTTATATAAGGTCGCAATGTTCGAACAGCAGCTGTGGTAGCGGTTTGCCGGAAGTCCTTAAGCTTGTACTCACAGGTGAGTGATGTTTCTTCTTCTCTCAGTTTCCACGGATTGCAGCCCAGTTGAGATGCTGAGTGCTGGATGGTGTTTTCTCAGGTAAGACAGAATAATCTTGTTCTTGTTCTTGCAGGATTACAGGAAGATGCTGAAGACCAGGAGCTGGACACGGTGAGCGTCACGCTGCTGGTTGCAGAATAACACAAAGCGTTTTCTGCAGTCAGGGTGTGGTTTATATAGCCCAGGTAAAGTAGTACCAGGGAAAGTAGTTCCAGGCCTCCCACACCCAAAACACTAGACCTCATGGCTTGGTTCTTAGAACTAGAATATGTGGGTGCTTCCATGTTGGATGTAAATGCCCATGTACATAAATGGGACCTAGTTTAAACAGCCCTTCCTTCCTACATATGAGCCTTGTGCCAAAGGCACCAAAACTGGCTCCAGGAGCCCTTTTGCAGTGGTTTCAAAGCCCTCAGGGTTCTGATGGGAGCCTGCTTGTGGCACAACTTGTGCCCCCTCACAGTGGTCATGACAGTTTTTCTAACATCATATTTCCAAACAGAGCAAGTCACATGATGCACCATGTGACACGCTACACTTTCTTTTGGATTGACGTCCGCGTCCCTCTTTCGATTCTAAGTATTACAGATTGACTTTATCCATCGCGGTATCCGTGCAAAGTTCTTGTAACGCTCTAGTTGCCAACGGCACGTGGTAGGCTTGCCTTGTATGTATAGAGGATCACTTGTATCTTCACGTGATACGCTATTTTCATTGAAACCATTTTGCCGTGTTGTTACATCCGCTGCTTGCATGTAGATTCTCACTTGTAGTTAACCTTTCACTATTGATAATAGACAGCATTTTTCTGTCTGTCTTTCTCTAATTTAGCCCAATTGATGCGGTCGTACACACGGTGCCACTGAGACATTATTCTAACGTAATACAGTATCCGGCTAACTTAGCTAAAACCAGCACTACTTTCATTCTGGTTATCAAGCTAGGTTTTCATTTAATCTGTTCCGAGATCACTATTTGCATTCTGATTATCACGTTAGGCTTTCAAGTAACCTGTTCAGAGATCACTCCTCAGGTATTGATGGTAACAGACCTTTATTCTTTTCAGACATGCTTCGCTGACATCTAATAGATGTACCTGACTAACAACGAAGCTGGTCATTTATCCTTTTTCTGACATTATCCCGACATTCATCGGAATTTCCATATCCAACTGGGTTATACATTAATACCCCTGGGTGAGGGTCTCTGATATATATCTGACAATACTGTCCGTACTTGCAGTTGGTTGCCTACAATAATGAATGTTTGTGTTCCTCCATAGGAGTGACCACATTAGTTTGAAAGCCCAGAAGGGTATTATACAAAATAATTGAGGGGGCACTGTGAGGGAGCCCACTTTATGAGCAAGGAACACAGGGATTGCCAACTAACAGTGAAAGGACATCGCTTTGGGTACAGTGGATATGAATATACCACTGTACACATTCGAATACATGTACCTTGTTCACTATGAGGGAATTTAATCAACCTTATCAAATCAGCTATGTCGATTTAGTTACATTATGAGTAAGTGGATAGATCTTATGGTATTAAGGAAGTCCAGAGAGTGACATATAAGGTTATTCATTGTGGTCAAATGACTTAGCATCAATAATCTGTTTGTCTAAATGATTGTCGACATGTGATTAAATGGGCTTAATTTAGACTATGCTTCATGTTCTCCAATTGAAAGAGTTTGAACCTGGATAACGCAAGACTTTGATATGAGACATGATGTAACATTGAGAGACTTGTAAAGTGAATAGTACCCCGACTGGTGGCTTTTTCCTATGTGTCTAAATGAAAGTTATGTGACCTACTAGGCTCAATTGACATCATGTTATACTATACTTACAGCTTTTTTGATTAAAGAGGTTTGAATCTACATAGCCCTAGATTTTGTTTGGAGATTTGTTTAACACAGCACTGCCATACGTATACCTCTGACGTCTCTTTTTTTACATTGTGATATTTGCTAAGTGAATGGAACCCTGGCGCTTTTCTTGTATATATTTTTACAGAATTATTTGCTCCTGAAGAAGGGCTGTATACCCCGAAACGTGTTGAGCTTGAGAAAAAGTGTTGATTCAAGATTTTCCCCCGCAAACTATTGGGGCTTTTTTCATTTTGTATATTCTTTGTATATGATTTACTACATATTGTTGAAACTTGTATGAGATTCTAACCTATGAACACTGTTTATTGTTTTGGAATACTTCAAGTAAAGAATAAGTAAAAACATAATACGTGTTATAAATTGACTGTTTGTTTTTTTCAGTATATATGGTGTGCAGGGCACGGGAGTGTCTTAAGTCTTAAGACACTTTTGCTTCACTGATGGCCCCAAGCTGTCACCCCACTTTGCCATAGAGCATGCCCACAGATCTCCGAATGTGAAACCCAGCCTGGGCCCCCCTTGCCCAATTATCGCTAGGGTCTTGAACTACAGTGACAGGGACACACTGCTGTGAGCAGCCAGAGCCAGGGGGCGATCTGACATTGGGCTCTAACAAGATTGATCTCTACCCTGATTTTTCTGTTGCAGTGCAGAAGGAGCGCAAATACTTTCTTGCTGTGAAGAAATGGCTCCGTGACCATGTTGTTCCCCGCCAAGCTCTGTGTCGAGCACACAAAGAAAAGATAATTTTTCATGATTCCTGAGGAGGCAATGACATTTCTGGATCAACATTTCCCGGGCTGACCCTGACAGTCTTGCTGCTATGTTCTTGTTCATTCATCATGACCGCATCAATAATACTACTGAGGACAGATTACTTTATTCCTGTTATGGGCCTAAACGAGCCATCACTATCGGTTCGCCTCTATTGATTACTCATGTTTTGTGGTGTTTACAACACTAGCTATACTGACACTGCCGTGTTGAGAAGCGGACAGCTCGCAGAAAGCAGCCTCCCCTATGCAAGGTTGCAATGGTTTGATATTTCTTTGTTTTGGGGTTTTCTTCCCCCTGATTGGGAGTGGGTTGAGGGTTGTGGGTGGCAGGTTGGGATGAAAGCTATGTAAAATGCTTGATGAGGGTGATGAGTCTGTGATATGGCATTGCTCTATTTTTGTCTGCTTCATGGGATACCGACTAGGTGGCCCCCTTGACAACAACGCCTATTATTTACAGGTACTAGATGGAGGCTAACACATTACGATGCTTGAGCTGGAACATTAGAGGTCTGGGTAACTACACTTAAATGCGTAAGCTTCAACTATATGTTGAACAACACAAATCCTGTATCCTCTTCCTGAAAGAAACACACTCCCTAGCAGCGGGCAGTGAAAGATTTGTCAAAACCTGGGGCCCGCAGCGATACTATACGCAATACACGACTCAAAGTAGAGGCATCTTGATCATGATCCACAAATCAATACAATTTATTTCGAAGACCACACAGGTGGATCCCTTGGGGATGCTACATTGTGTCTTTTCTGGGCAGGAAACTGTATTGCTCAATATATATGGTCCCAACATAGATGACCCAGACTTTTATACACAAATCGTGGACATGCTTGCACTTTTCCCTCTTATTCCTGTCCTCTGTAGCGGGGACTTCAATACCATTTCTGATCTCTGCCTTGATAGATCCGGGAGCAGAGCCAGTCAACTAACCAGGGCTGCACAGGTTATATCTGAAAAGCAGACTGATCTGGGTTTTGTAGATGCATGAAGACTGTTACACCCGCAAACCCGTGATTACACATTTTACTCCAGCGTGCACGACTCCCACTCCAGGATAGACCGTTGGCTTGTATTTGGCACTCTGATAAACCGTATAGATGATGCTGGCATACTCTCACGGACATATTCAGACCACTCCCCAATCACACTGTCCCTATCCTGGAATGACAAACAACCCCCAGGACGCACATAGAGGCTCAAACCGCCATCACTCTCGGACCCTGTTTACAGGTCTGGACTGGGTGAATGCATGAATGATTACTTTGACATTAACACAGGCACAGTCGATTCCCTCGCCACGCTTTGGGATGCCTTCAAAGCTTACATTAGGGGCATGGTCTTGTCCAATGAATATGGTATCCTCAAGGCCATACGTAGGAGCATTCAAAACATTGAGGCTTCTCTTAAACACCTTGAAACTTCATACACTGCTGCCCCGACCACTGCAACCCTAGGAGCGATAAAAGATGCGCTCGATACATTCAGAGATGCTGCAGACAGAGAACTTAAGTTTCTCAATACGGCGAGGGTGACAGATCGGGTGGGCTGCTGGCTAGACTTGTCCAACATGAAGAGGGTGGGCGACACATAACATTGATCAATGACTCCGGCGGGCTCCCTGTGCATACTGACACTGGCGTGAACAATGTGTTCCATTCCTTCTATTCCACACTGTACACTAACAAAGACGAAGTGTCTGACCCAGTTGTATTGGCGTTTTAGAGAGGCTGCTGCTTTTGGTCCTATTGGCTGAAACTAGGAAGGGCTTGGATCTCCCACTTGAAGTTGGGGAAACACAATAGGTGGTCGAGGCCTTGCCCCCTGGAAAGGCCCCTGGTCCTGATGGATGAACTATTGATTTTTATAAGTGTTACAAGTCCGCTCTAGCACCCCGGTTGGCGGCCCTATGGAAGGAGTCTTGTGATCAAAATGTGCTGCCCCCTACGCTCAGGGAAGCAGTGATAATGGTCCTTCTCAAGCCTGGCAAACCGCCCACACAATGTTGTTCCTACCGACCCCTGTCCTTGATCAACAGTGATGTGAAGATTTTTGCTAAGGCTATTGCTCTTTGCCTTGCCCCATATATGACCTACTTGATACACGCCGATCAGTCCGGCTTTGTCCCTGGCTGATCTACTGCTCTTAAGTTGCGGCGATTGTTTAATATTCTTTCCCAGATCAACCCTGGGGTAAAAGCGGTGGCCGGTCTGTTGGACATACAAAAGGCCTTCGATTCCGTATCCAGTAAACTCCTGTGGGCTGTACTCGGAAAATGCAATTTCGGTACCTGCTTTATCTCATGGGTGCAGTTACTCTATGCCCAACCCGTAGCTGCTGTTGGCACTAACGGCCGGCTATCAAAGCTGTTCGATATATGTAGAGGCACTAGGCAAGGTTGCCCACTCTCGCTGCTCATTTTCACATTGGCCATGGAACCTATGGCTGACCTACTCCATCAGGAACACTTGCAAAAAGGCATACGTATATCCGGACCCCCCCCCCCCGAGATCGTTTCACTATATGCCGATGACACGTCCCTATACATCAGAGACCCGGAATCTAATTTTAGCCCCATCATGCGCAATATCAAGTACTTTGGTCAGGTATCCGGTCTTCGGGTCAATCAGGCAAAGTCTGAGCTTTTCCCCCTTACTGAAGCCACAACACCCCCTTCTGATTTAATGGGATTCACTTGGGCTCCTACAGAAATAAAGTATTTGGGGGTTGTGGTCACTAGGCATCAAAACTCGCTGTATGAACGGAACTATGGCTCCTACTTACAACAACTTGAGCCTAAACTGTGCACATGGGCTAAGCTACCCATCTCACTTTCCGGCAAGATATCCCTGCTTCAGATGATCTTACTACCCAGCTACTATACCGTTTCCACAATGTCCCCCTGTGGCCCAGCACAACACTGTATAAGGAACTGCGCACAACGGCAAACAAATTTATGTGGCACTCTGGTGCTGTGAGGCTCAAATATTCCACACTGGCCAGATCATGCGATCAGGGAGGGCTCGCAGCTCCTGACTTAGAGAAGTACTGGCTTGCCGCCCAGGCACAGTACACGCTATACTGGTTTGCAGACGCCCCCCCGCTGCCATATGTAAGGATTGAGCGGCATGCCGCCCGGCCCTGAAACCTCCACTCGCTGGTGATGCCCCCATTCTGGACTGACCCAGGAGTTTCCAGCCCTGCAGCTGTCACTGCCCTACCCTGGGATAAAATAAGGAGACAGACCTGCAACACCCATCCCTTCGTAGTGGCTTGCCGCTTTGGAATACCATTTCTGGGTTCCCAAGGGGAAAGTCTGCGGCTGCTCATTGGGCCGCCCATAACTATTTCTCTCTGGGCAATATATATGCAATGGGCTCCTTTGTCTAGTAGGCTGAGCTACGCGTTGGCTTGAGTGGGCTTTCCTCCCTCTGGATAAAATATGCTGGACTGTGGCAAGCTATAAGGCAGGCATGGCCTGGGTTCCCTTCTCGACCCCCAGACGATCCACTCCTAGCGGTTGTGACGGACAGCACATTACCCCGGTAAGCGGTATCACGCCTCTACCGACTACTATAGGAACAGACAACCAAACCTCTTACCAGACTCCGCGAGTCGTGGTGTAAGGACCTTCCGGCTGACATGACTGATGACAGATGGGATGCCATGCGTATGCAGACCCGACCAATCTCTCTAAATGCTAGATTCCGCCTTATCCAATTTAAGGTACTCCATAGGTTTCACTACACCCCAGCTAGACTGCATATTATGTCCGACGATCACTCCCTGCAATGTCTGAGATGCAACTATGACAACGCAAACTATTTCCACATGATCTGGGCCTGCCCCCAACTTACTGGTTATTGGAGCAATGTTTGTACTGCTATATCCGCTATGTTAGAACGTATGATTGATCCTGACCCCTTGAATTGCTTATTCCACAAGCTCCCCCCACTCTCGGGTGACGCCCGAAAACTTGCTAATCTGAGCTTGCTCCCTGCAATGTGCTGCATACTGCTACTATGGCTCAGACCTTACACACAATTCAAGATGAGTCTATATAAGACACACTCACGCTTTCCCCTCCAGGCCTGTCATAAACCCCTGCTGAACTAAATGCTTGTTATGCGCACATGCATTGCCGCTGTAACTTATGCAGGAGCCCAGCTCTCATGTCTGTATTATGTACTCGCTGATGTAACCCATGCTGTACCATGTGATGCCTTGTTACTCTGTCAAGCAACAATAAACAAAGTAAAGAAAATAAAAAATTAAATATAGTATTATTCTTATAATAATTATGATGACATATTTTGTAATGTATTTAACAAATCTTGTATTTTAACCTGTGTAGTCTCTGTATACATATTGTTGTATTGTTGTTTTATGTGCTTAAGGTTTTGATTAATTAACCAAATGCACATTAGAATAAAACATTTCTTTACTGATTGTCACATTATTGTACATCATTGTTGTTTTGACATTTAAAGAGGTTTTATTTAATGAATATTTTGTATAAAGATTTTGAATAAACCATACATACAATAAAATATGTTTTTAAACTTGTAGGTGAAAATAACTGCAGTTTGAAAGGCCAGAATAAGAAAGAGAAATTCCTGTCCGGTAGTCCCTAAGGCAATGGAAACCTAGCTAGCTTGCAGTTGTATTGTTTGTGCATTCTCTTATGCAGGGGCACACAAGTTCCTGCCTGGTAGACATGTAGAGGCTCCAACCAAGACAATCCAAGAGACAACCGAGGAATCAAGGAACAACATGCAAAGTATACAAGAGAGTATGCTGCAGAGCCATTAAAACCCTGAGACTGTAAGGGGCCTGGTAATTGCCAGCAGTGGGCCATATCCCTGGAGGAACAAGTTACTTACCCGTGGTAACGTTCTTGTGACTATATGTTCGTTCCTCGCACATATTCCTCATCTTTGATATTGAAGTCTGCTTGCAGCTTGCGCTGGAATTATTTTTTCATAGGGTCGAGTGTCGTGCAGCGTCGAGTCTTGCTCTTCGAAGGCCTCCGTAGCGTTCCGCCTGATGTTGACGCTGGTATACGATGCACACATGCTGACTGTTACCTCAGTTCTAGTTTTTTCCTCCTTTAATTTGCATGCTGTGTCATAGGAGCAGACAATCATGATATTAAATGAAAGGAAGATGTGAGATACGAAAATTCTAGGCATGAAGATGGGAGGATGATGAGGAAAACGTGGGAGGAACATCCAGTCGAAAGAATGTTACCACAGTAACTTGTTCTTCGAATGGATTGTGTCCTCCCACGTATTCCTCATCTTTGATAGACTCCCAAAGCAGTTCTTGTTAGGAGGTGGGTAACAAGAACTTACCTATTTGTTTATATTATGAAGGACAGCTTTGCCAAATTGTGCTTCCTCTCCTGATAAGGAGTCTACACAGTAAAATGCACTGAACATATGAAGGGATGACCAGGTTGCCGCTCCGCAAATGTCCTGCACTGGCACACCTCTTTCCAGGGATGAGGAAGCAGCAACCCCTCTAGTGGCATGCGCCCTCAAACCTTCGGGCGAATCTTTGCCTGCCAATGAGTAGCATTCTGTTATGCACATGACAATCCATCTAGAGATTGTTTGTTTTGTGACCGCCAAGTCTAATCTTTGACCAGCGTAACCAATGAAGAGCTGGTCATCTTGACAAAAACTTGCTGTTCGTGTAATGTAGTAGCTTAAAGGGATAGTGCTCTCAAAAATATTATTGTCTCGATCGTTCGGGCATGTGTTATTCAGCATACAGTGATCGTAAAAAACGTTCCTATGCATCTTACCTTGGTTTTCCTCACTTTTACACATGTAAAAACAAGGAGTCCGGCGTGGCCATCTTGTGCTAATCTTATCAGTGGATCGATCGCCCTAAATTGAAGTGCCCCTGCTGCACTAAATCATATCCCCCGCCCCTGAAGCTGAAATCACTCGACGCTTATGCCCCTTTTCACAAAGCCAATGCACGTCTCGTGTCAAGGTTCTCTGTGCGCAAGCAATTGACGTGTCTCCATGGAAATAGCCGGACACCTCTTTCCTCAATAAGTATAAACAGACCCCTTTTCATCAGACAACATCAGAGTTGCTTTTTCAATCGTTTCACTGTTGTCAATCATTTCACTGTCTTTTTTTTTATTGCCTGTGACTCGTTTCTGCTCTGTTCAGCTACTTTCTTAGCACAAAGCCCATGCAAACAGATATTTGGACTAGCATTACTATTGATTTCAATCGTTACTTGCGTTTTACTTAAAAATGTGTTGTATAATGTCAGCAATGCAGCCCTACCAGTACGAGCCTGAGAATTCCGAGGAGGAAGTAACTGAAAGAGAAAGATGCAGGAACAATGGGGAATCGAACGATAGTTGAGAAGATGAATAACCGGAGCATGAGCCTGAGCCAAGTCGCATGGAGGATGTTTCCACCTGGTGTACCTGCAATCGCTCTGAGGTCATGCCAACCGAAGTGGAGAACTGTTGCTGCAAATAAAACTCTGGATGCTTGGCCTACATATCAGAAGAAGACACACCACCGCTATGCGTTACAGAGCTGCATGGCTTCAAGGCAGCCTGCCTCACAAGGTCTGTGTTGAGTGAGGATTATGATGGTGCTTATGCACGACCTTCGCGCAACAGTTCGCCCTCACAATCCAAGTAACAATTAACTGTACTCTAGGTGCGATAAGAAAAATGCATAACCTCAGAAAGCACTGAGGAAAGAACCTGGTCACTCTAATCGAGACAAAAGTTTCTTCCTATTACGCTTAACAAAAAGCTACTGAATTAGAGACAAATTATATATATGATAAAGTCCAATACACAAATTGTTGACTTGAGCAAAATTGTATTGTGTGATCAATAACATTTCAAAGGAACGATAAACAGTGTGGTGAATTGCCTCATTCACCAGTATAAGTACAATTTCTTCACAGTAGATTCATACAAAGGAAAAAAATCTCAGAAAAAATAATGTTCAAAGCTAAATTAGCTAAAATGTAAATACAAGGTAATATATAGAACAAAGTGACTCTCTGTATCTTTCAACTGAAACTGAATGACAATGCATCACTCTGTGTTAATACAATCATAATAGAACACTACGCGTTTCGGGGTTCCCCGACCCCTTCTTCAGGTGTAGAAATTGATTGTATTTCTTCACTATCTAAAGAAATATAAAAGGAACAAAGTCACTGCACTGTAATTTAATCCATATGAACACCTGTGTACCAGTAATAGCTACTGACTCAGTCGACTAACCTTTATGGACAAAGGTGAGTCTTGTACTTTCCAACTTCAAAAGTACCACGGATGGTTCACAAAGGAGACTTCCTTCTGTGTTGTTTAATGCTGAACTGTCCAATAAGTGGCATCCGTCCAGTAAAGGACCCCAGAGGGCTGTTTATGTAGTCAGCCTAATCTGCAAAGGTGAGACAATAATAATATCCCCATTAATGTTGAATAACTGGCGGTTTGTAAAAAGCAAGTATCCGAACCTGGTCCTGCAGACACTAACGTGTCATATAATAAGGAGGTCGCCTACCTGATAAGAGTTTCCACTAAACACGATATGGGAACAAAAGGACGGCTGCTGATACAGCCTCCCGTCCCGCATCGCGTTTAAATTCACTAACGTGATTAGTCACGTGATCGTGCGCCAGTCACATGACCGTTCGTGTACAGATCATATTGTTAAGTTGTACGTGTTTCATGTACAAAAAGGTTATGTGTATTAAAGTGTGTATTAGATTCAACTAAAGAGAGCCCAGTCTACATCAGAGATGACCTAATAGTATAGGCATGCAGATGCGAGCTGTATTCCCGGTTCTGCGGTCACGTGATCTGTTCAACATACCGCGATCACGTGAGCAGATTGCTCAGCTCTCATTGGAAGAAGTGTAACCCGCTCCGTAAATTTGTTCTATGGTCACTAAGTTATGTAGCTCAGCCTATACCAAATAACCAAATAAATGATTTACCCCCTAATGGGATCGCTTCAGCGTTCTGAATTATCAAGGTAAGTAAAATATAACCTGATGTGTGATGCGTTGTTCCATGGTATATCAATCTCTTCTGACTCAAGGCACTTCCTAGGCTCGTCATAATGCTACATATAACATTCTGCATGCTTAAATCCTGAAATGTACTTACTCCACTATTCATGATACAGCTTTAAACCTATAAATGCCATAAACACGACTTCAAGAGTTAGATATTTAAACCTGAATATGCGTTCGTGTCATGTTGTGGACTGAGGTACCGGGGAATATATGATAAATAAAACTGGTATCCAATTCAGATAAAGCCAATTATTGAGCCGGGATACCACTGGTACTATAGGTGTTCATAAATGGATGTAATAAGCATTTAGGATAAAACTTGATTATCTAAAATGACTGTAGAACATTATTAGAGACACGGTCCCTCTACTGAAAAAGACAAAACATCGTGTTGTTTCAAAACAAACAGATGAGGAGATAACAATCCAAACAAAAGAAAAAAATCATAATCTCATAAATTAGATATGTTCAAATGTAGCACGATAAATCAAAATCATTGTTCATCCCTTTTGGTTCCAAAGAGTCCAATCTCTCAATCCACTCAATCTCTTTCTGTTTTAGCAACCTCTTAATGTCCCCTCCCCTCTTGGGACATTGAATTTGTTCAAGAATTGTAAATTGTAATTGTGCTATAGTGTAATAAAAAGTTTTGAAATGTTGGGCCACTGGTGAGTGGACTGAACACAATCGAATGTTCGATTTATGTTCAGTCCATCTCAGCTTGACCTTCCTTGTGGTGAGCCCAACATAGAATATCCCACAAGGACATCTAATTCCATGAATGACATTACTGATATCACAGGTATTAGTGTGTTTTAGTGAGATTCTTTTGCCAGTGTACGGATGATTGATGCTAGATCCTCTGATTATAGTGTGGCAATGCTGACAGTTATTGCATGGTAAAGTCCTTCTAAATAAGTTTGAACTTGATGTGGATGGTTGGTCATCTGCTTTCACTACAAAATCTCTAATGCACTTACTTGTTCTATATGCAAATGTAGGTTCAGTTGCAAATAACTGAGACAATAATGGATCCATTTTTAGCATTTGCCAATTTCTTTTAATGATCTTTTTGATTTTATGGCTCTGTTCAGAGTAAGTGGTCACGTACACCAATGATTCTGGGTCTCCTTTGGCTGATTGCTCCAGTGTTTGAGCTCTCGGGATAGTTGAAGCTTTGGTGAAAAAAATGTATAACTGATCTCTTGAGTATCCTCTCTTAAGGAATTTGTCTTCCAAATTCTTAGACTGATTTTGAAATTCCAATGGTTACTAGATAATTCTCTGGTAGCGCACAAATTGGCTGTAAGGTATACTCTGAATGATTGTGTTTGGATGAAAACTTGAAGCCATCAAGATGCTATTTGTATCAGTTGGCCTGTTGTATATTGTAGTGTGCAAGTGATTTTCTTTCATGTACACCTCTACATCTAAAAATTGAATACGATTCTTGTTGATTTGTGTTGTAAATTTGATTCTTGGTGTTAATTGGTTCATGAATGTGAAGAATTCCAAGAGGCTTGATGGGAACCTCTCCAAATGCCGAAGATGTATCGGAAGAAACATCTTAGATGTGCCTTATATTCAATTTTGTTTAATACCAATGTTTGTTCGAGATATGCCATGTATGTGTTGGCATAGCCGGGTACCATGGCTGCCCCCATAGATGTACCTGAGATTTGAAGCGAAAAAAGTTGTCATTTAGTACTATTTTGAGCAAACTCAATATGCACAAATTGTTAGCACTGCATTCTTGTGAAGACAGTAGTAACTACTCCATTGCTTCCAGACCTGCTTTGTGTGTAATGTTAGTGTATAAACTGCAGACATCCGTAGTGAATAGGATGTCTGTAGTTTCTTCAGAATCAAGGTCTTTTATCCTTAATAAAAAGTCAGTAGTGTCTTTCAAATATGTAGTTGTTTTTTGTATTAAAGGTTGAATGGCTTTATCGATGTATTGAGCTAATGGTTCAAGCGACTGTCAGTTGCAGCTATTATAGGTCTTCCGGGTGGATCAGATAAACTTTTATGGACTTTTGGTAGAATGTATAAGACCAGCATTATTGGGTGATGTTTCGTCAAGAATGTTTTGTTTTTTTCCAAAATCCATTCGTGTGATACTGCCTCATCTAGGAATTCTGTAATGAGGATTCGAACACGATCCGTAGGGTAATACAAAACTTCCAAGTACATATCTTGGTCTCGTAATTGGCGTTCTACTTCTGCTTTGTACTTCAGTCGGTCCATTAAGACTAGGGCTCCACCTTATCTACTGACTTCAGTATGATGTCCTTATTTTGCCATAACTTGTCCAATGCTAGTTTTTTCTGTTTAGACAAATTTCCTCTATTGTTCTTGCGTTTAAATTATATTAACTTGAAGTCTCTTAAAGTTTGTTTCTGAAAAACTTCTAATATGTGATTCTGTGTATGAGGTGTGAAGAAGCTTTTTGGTGGAACCTCCAAATATTCTGAGGGTTCCATTGGTTGTGTCAATTCTGTGCTGGCAAAAAAACAATTCAATTTCATTTTCCTTGTTAGCCTAAAGAAATCCATTTTTTCTTTCAAAAGACTACTGGAATATGTTGGTACAAATGATAAACCCTTCTGTAGAGTCTTTAATTCTAATGTACTCAAATGGTATGCTGAAATATTGATAACTAAGTTTTCTTTTGAGGAAGATTGACTTGATGTGATGGATTTTTTCCTTTTGGGTCTTCTGGTTTTCTTTTGTCTAAAAAAGAAGAAGAACTCAAGCTTGGACCAGCAACACTTTTCTCCTCTAGGTGTGATGTCATTTTGACCACTGAGATTAATAATATTTCATGTTTATACCCTACATTGTCGTCACTTTGATCGATCACAGACAAATTAATTTAGTCTTCAAATTGGATATATTTCCCTCTCTTTTTGCAAAGCGCAGTGTTCATCGCTTACGTGTGTTTCACTTTCAACTAAGAAACATGTGGCCCAAACCATTATGGATTGAATGGGTGTTCTCTCTTGCAATGTGTCTAGACTCCAAAGACCAAGTTCATTTATCAATAAAGTGACGTTGGTAAGTGCAACTATGTCATAGAATCAAGTAAGGCTGGAACACTTATAGTATGTACGTTTCTCTTCCAGAGGTGGTACAGGCTGGTGGCCTACCATTCATTTACATGGTGGCTTTATGGGAGGCTTGGATTCCTTGTTCAACGGGTAATACCTGCCTGTGTTGTTGGAGCCATTTGCACAAAATTCCCCACTGACAGTGGACAGTACAAGGGATTTTCACACACTGTGCTGCAACCTCAAGTATACGATTTGTAGTTTGTTTGTGCAATCAACATCACCAAACTAAATAAAATACAAATTATCATATACGAATAGTTGTTTCAATTTTTCAGTGAATCAAGAACACGCTCACCCGTTTCTGAGGGACATGAAATAATGGTTGGTGCCTTTTTGTGCTCACATTGCCCGCAACAAGCCATCCCCCCTCCATTATACCCCACTCCAGTACTGGGTAGGTGGGAATGGCCAAGGTACCAAACACCATGTACACTTCAAAAGCGATCGCCTGCACGGTGACCATTGTTCTCATGGCCTCCGCAGACCCAGTGTCTCCAGACTTTCCTCTGCAAGACCCCACCTTTGCAATCCACATATGTGTGTCTCCCTTCAGCAATGTTCTGGGCCTTTTGCGCTTGCCTCATGCCCATCCATCCCCCCTCCAGTATCAATGTACCAGCATCACTGATGACATCTTGAATAGGGTGCACATTCTAGCATTGCATTGATGAGGGGCCTTTGGAAAAGTTGATACTATATGAGAAACAAGCTGATAATTGGCCACCGTCTCTCCGTTGCTCTTGGCACACCACACGTGGGTCCGCTGGGCTCATCTTCGTGGTGTGAAGGTCAGGGCAAGGGAGCACACATCTTTTTAACTAATACAAACAACAGGATCTGATAATGCAGAAATAATGGCACACATAAAATCTAGCATGAAAAGGTAGTTCTATTCTGGTCGCAAGAGCTAATATATTGGCATTCTAACCTTTACCCTTTGAATTTTCTTTGATACTGCAAACTCTTCACCAAGGTGCTGACCCCAAAGGTTTGATTGACCATCTGCCCACTTGGGTCCTCATAAAATAGATAGACGTTTGTTGTTCTTTGTGAAAATATATTGCCACACAGGATTAGGGCTGTGTTGGGGGTCCGTGAGTGATCGGGCTGCTGGAGTGTAGGATGGGTATCACTGTTAGGCAGAATCCTATGCAGTGCCCTTAGGGACCACTGCACAGAGTTAAGACTACAAGTGGTAATACAAATTCACCTTTGGTACAAGCCTGCACTACACTGTTAAAGTGGTAGCAGTAGCAGAGCAGCCAGACTTATCTCAAGAGCAAATGAGCAGTAGTAGAGATTACGCAAAGGACTACAATTACTGTGACTCAAGCAAACACTGACTCAAGGTTTTTGGTTAAAAAGTAAAAGTACATCTATTTTAAACCATCTGGTCACAAAACACTTTACTTCTATTAAATTAAAACCACACTTCAAATACACTACACACAACCAATTCCTCTTGTGCAGAACAACTCAAGGTAAGTACCTTAGGATTTGACAGACCAGTGTTATGAAACAAAAGACGTTACCGGGAATACATATGCGATCACTTTTTGACAGTAATGAGAGCTCGGTTTTACTAAAGATACGCATACCCACGAGAAGAAATGTTACCGGAGTTAAAACACACTTAGCACCTGAGGTAACACAAGAGAGTTGGGGACAAAAATCATAGGCAATACTTTTGTCAAGGCAGACAGAATCAGAGAACACTTTCTAACAAGAAGATAAAAGTCAATAGGCCTGCGCCAGTCTCAAGTGGAACAGGGTTCCTGTTGTCGAGGATCACACAGTCAGATAGTTCACGATTCAAGGTTGCCAGGAGTACTTGGATATTGTCAAAAAGAGAAGGCAAAAGTTATAAGAGGGAAGGAAGAAAAGAGCAAGTCTTTAGTGAGGAGAAAAGGGTTTGCCCTAGCTCCTCGAAGTCGGACACAGTACCTTATTATTTGAAGAAGCTGGTGTCACGGCAGTTGTTCCTGGTAGTTTCCTGCAGACCCACGGTTCCTGGAGCTTCAGTCGTGGGGACAACAAGGAGGACGTCTGGAGGGATCTGCACTACCCAGGGACGAGGCCAGCAGCAGCGACGGTGAATAAAAGGTACGCTCCTTTAAAACAGGAGAGGCTCTTCAGATGGCTATCTGGACCACTACAGCAATGTGCAGCGATTTCGACCATGAAGAGGATCCTCTGGCTGTGGAAGAGGAGCTGGTTGACCCCACCAGGCTCAAGGGAAGAAGACTCTGGACTGGATCTTCTCTGGTCATTGAAGGGTAGATAGCTCAGGACTGCAGCAGGGCTTCACCGGGAATCGGGGTTGCAACAGCCGTCTTCTCCGCTTCTCTTCGGTTCCTTGCAGTTCCAGTGGCGACTCTGACTTCCAGCCCAAGAGTCCTGCCTTTTATACGAAAATCCCCCATTCACACAACCTGGCTGTCAATCACCCAGCAGGGGGGTTGTCCGGCCCGGACAACCACCTCAGCCAATTATGACAAAGTGCGACTTGGGTCTCCATGGAGACCCTGTGCAGGGGGTGACTACACCCCTCCCTCACATTCAGCCCACCTAGACACCCAGGCGCCTAAAGGAGGGCTTCTCTGTAGAAGCCCGCTGAAAGACGGCGAACAAAGAAGGCAAACCTTGTTTTGCCACGCAAAATAAAACACAAAAGGGACTTTAACAAAAAGAAATGGCGAATAACCCGACCGAAGCCGAAATAAAAAGTATTTGGGCAAGCGGGTTTAAGTTTGAGGCTACCACAATAGCCTGGAATAGTACCACGTTTATATAGTATAATCGCGGTAGAAAAGTTAAGGTATATACCACTGCCACCAGCCAAGTCTAAATGTTAAAAGAGCAAAACAAAGCTCAGAGAGGCACAGACACAAAGGGGTAGGAATTAACCCTTTCCAATACTCCAGGTAAGATGGTGTGTACTGGGTCTGTAGTTTTAAAATGACTACATAAAGTTAATGGCAACTTTACCTGTTTCTGGGGGACAGTAGCCAGCCCCAGAAAAATAGAGTCAGCGGGAAGTCTAAAAGACAACACTGTGTCACTGCACTGGAGGTGCTGTGTAACACACACAAAAAGTGGGACTCATGGAGTGGTGTGCTCCAGAGCCCAAGATCACCCAAGCAGTAGAAGTACACATGGCAACACACATGTAAGAGTGGGAAAAAGGCTCACACTCTTACCAAGTGGAAAAAAGAAACTCCAGAAATCCAGCAAAGCTGCCGGGGGACTCACTAGGTGAGAGAAATTAGCCATAGAATGAGAATTCTCCCTAACAATCTCACCATCAAAGGAACTGGGGGTGGGGGAGATCTGGACTGTCGGGGACAGTGGTTGGGAGGGCACGGGAAGTTTAGTGGAGATGAATGGGCACTTGGCTTATGACTACTCACTGTCACACGCTCTTCGCAGAGCATATTCTTTCGTAAATCATACCACAGGATTGTAACAAGGCATGGCTGGCTTCCGTGAGAACAGGGCTCATGCAGAGCTGGCAAGGGGGAGGCGATGGTGTGGGCTGGCTGTGCGAGGCGCTGTGGATGATGGATGAGAGCTGCATTTCTACATAGAGATTGTTTTTCGGACCTGGTAGAAAAGATGGCGTTGGGACTTGTTCACAAATGGTTTCTTATGGCTGATGCGGGGGCTATAAAGTATTGATGATTTTCCATAGGATGTGGTGCAACAGAATGCCGCTGGGGGTGGCTACGCCTCACCCCTTGATTATTACATATGGTATGTTTCTAGAGCGACGCAAGGGTGGGGGGCAAGTATCGTCACCTTACCAACAACGGTGACCATTGTTCTCATGGCCTCCCCAGACCCAGTGTTTCCAAGCTACCCTCTTCAAGACCCCGCCCCGGCAATCCACATAAGTGTGTCTCCCTTCTGCGGTGCTCCTGGCCTTTTCCACTTGCCCCATGCCCATCCTTCCCCCTCCATTATCAATGGCATTTCGCACCTGTGGCCATGCGCAAGCATGGGGGCTGGGTGGGTGTGAATGGCCAAGGTGCCAAACACTATGTACACTTCAAAAGGGATCTTGTGCACGGTGACCATTGTTCTCATGGCCTCCCCAGACCCAGTGTCTCCAGACTCCCCTCTGCAAGACCCCGTCCTTGCAATCCACACAAGTGTGTCTCCCTTAAGCAGTGTTACAGGCCTTTTCCGCTCAACCCATGCCCATCCTTCCCCCTCCAGTATCAATGGAATTTCGCACCTGTGGCCATGCGCAAGCACAGGGGCTGGGTGGGTGTGAACGGCCAAGGTGCCAAACACCATCTACACTTCAAAAGGGATCTTCTGCACAGTGACCATTGTCCTCATGTCCTCCCCAGACCTAGTGCCTCCAGACTCCCCTCTGCACGACCCCGCCCTTGCAATCCACACAAGTGTGTCTCCCTTCAGCAGTTGTCTGGGCCTTTTCTGCTCGCCCCATGCCCATCCTTCCCCCTCTAGTATCAATGGCATTTCGCACCTGTGGCCATGCGCAAGCAAGGGGGATGGGTGGGTGTGAACAGCCAAGGTGCCAAACACTGTGTACACATCAAAAGGGATCTTCTGCACAGTGACCATTGTTCCCATGGCCTCCCCAGACCCAGTGTCTCCAGACTCCCCTCTGCAAGACCCCGCAACAAACATGTCACACATTCACATACACACCTTCTTTTCTAATCCTCTATAAACACCTTGACATTTAACAGGAGAAGATCTCTGTGCTCAGTAAGGTATCTGTTTGTTGTGCAACTTGTTCCCCGGATAGTTGCTCCTCTGCTTGCTGAATCAGCTTGTTTGTTCATCCAGGTAAGGGTAGTAGGTCATTGAATGTCCTTCTCTGCAGTCATCTACTGCCAATCTCAATTTGTTTTACTATTCGCACCAATTGTACCAGCCATTGTAATTTTCATTTAGCCCAATGACTTCACCATTGTCTAATGTTTCAAGTATTTTCATCTAAAAAAATACCACATTGCATCTTTGTCCAATGCAATAGAATATAATATTTAATGGGACATGTTTGTAAGAATGTTCCCTTTTGATGCATGAAAGTACATGCAATGGATGAGTAACACGTTACAAATAGCAGTATACCAATCATATCGGTTAGACAGTTACCGTTACTGCTGTGTTCTTTCTGCAACTCTAAACATGTTTTCCCCTCTTTGAAAAAACTAATATTGCATAGAAAGCTGTAATACAATCACACCAATCACTGGCATACAGTCATTTTTTTGAATTATTTCTATATTTCTATAGAGGTCTAAGAGACAATTGAGGAATGCCGGCCTGTATGGTACTCGGTTGCCCTTCTAAGAGCCATTCAAAAAGTCTGGGCATGGTCCTGCATATATTCCCGAAGGATATTGATTTAATAAGAGAATGGGTTAAATACTGTGGTGGACGAGATTGAAAGTAGAGTCCAGGATGTCTTGACGGACATGAGGTCCTATCGATTCTGCATCTGCAGCTGGCACTTTACCAATGATATGTACGACTGATCTGAGTACACTAAGTAGCGTCGACCCCGAATTCATCGTAAATTGCTTCCACGTGCAATTCCAACTGAATTTATGCACACACTGCCTCTGGTGAGTCCTGCGTGATGAATTAGCTGTGTTTCTTGTTTTGTTGGATGATGGGCTGCATAAATAAGTACTATCTCTCTATCAAAATCTGTTAGGTACTGAAATGGTAACTTCATGAACGGTCTAGAGCTTTCAGTGTATATTTACTTCAAAAGTTTCTTACTAAGGTTTCCATTGCTACAAGATAGTATTGAATTTTTACTATACTGGATTTCACTACACTACATGGGCATCCGCTTTCTTGAGCCTCTAACAAATCTAACAATTATGAGCATTATAAAACAATGCCATTGTGCCCTTTAAAACTTGCATTGTGTTTTCATAATCAGTTGCTTGACATGTTCCTTTTTTGGCATAGAGCACAGTGATGGATGCACAGCCCCTCACAAGTGAAGAAACCACCAACACGTCCAGTGTCCCAATGGTGAGTCCTACTGGCATGCACAAAGTGATGTTCTCGAGTGTTGGATCTGCCCACACATCTAATACAACTATGTTTTTCCCTTGGCCCACTTTATGACAATGCTCGGAAAATGAAGGAACAAGATTCTGCATCAATTTCATTTCCAGAGTCAACATCTAGTTCGCTCACCTATCAAGTAATTTTATTATACTTGTCCTTTACGAAAATGTGTTATGCTTGCAATTTAAAATGAAATGAAAACGTTTATGTGTGCTACCAGTTAGTAACACTAAGTGGCATATATGGGTGTCACTCTATATGTACAATTGTTTGAATCTCATTGTCACAGTTCCATTTCGCTGTTTTCACCCGTACTAAAACAAGTACTGTGTTACAGGTGGATGCTGGAACTTTGGCCACAATCACTTCATCCTTTGCAACTGGTCCAGAGTATGCGGTATGCGTACATCTTCCCTAATGCAGAATACATTACAAAAAGTTTGAGGGCAACCTTACAATCAGTATGTTTTGCACAGTGATCTCTGATGAAGCACATGGGTCATCTCTGAACGTTATCAGGTGCAATGTGAACGGTATATTATGACTGTTTACGAGGGTATGTTCATACGAATGTTCTCTCAGTGTTGCGAGAACAAACCTAGTAGTATACGGTTCTTACTCATTTAATAATACTTTGTGTTTAAGTGCACAGTGCGATGAAAGATTTTAATTTTAATTTCCAGTACAATGCACCTTTCCTTTTTTTTAATGAATATTCTGTTCAAGGAATATACACAAGGTGTTGAAATAGAAGAGGAGGCACATGGACCAGAGGTAAACATAACCTTACATTGAATACTATTGCACATCACATTGCATTTGGAATACATTTTAATGTTGTAATCTTTCCTATTCAATCAAGCTGGTTCTGTTTGTAGATATGTACAGATGTTGGTTTGCAACAAAATTAAATGTGCTGGATGTACACCATATAAAAATGCTATTTTTTTCAGCTTGTTGGTGCGGTGGAAAAAGAGAATAGCGGTTTCCAAGAAAACCAAAAAAACAAGGGTAACGAACAAACAAGTTTGCTTTGTAGAACTTTTTAAGCTGTTGACTTATTCATATAATGTTTCTGTTTGTAAAGTGGCATCTGCTGTATGTGTGCTATAAATTGGGCATGTATCTCAACACATCTTTGAGAGGCCCAGAAGGAAGCGAAGTATAAAGACACAGACAACAAATGAAACAAAAGATGTTGCTTGCCAAACTGATTTCACAATGGAGCAACTACTATTTGGGGCACAGCGTGGTCCAACCTCTAACCAGACTTGTGGTGCTTATGCCCAATGGCCGGAAACTGAATGTAATGTGACCGGCAATCCATGCAAAGTGTCCATGGACCATTGCTACCATGTGACAACTCGACAAGATGAGACTGAATACAATGAAGATGCATTGCAATTCCTTGCAGACCCCTTGACACAATCTACACCCGCCAAAAATGTTCCACCAAAGAAACATTCGATTATATCTGTTTTTCCAATTCGCGTGCAAATATCACAACCTGAAATAACAGAGATTGAAGGTTCAATGGAACTGACCGAGGAACTTGCTAAAGATCTCGACTTCAGTTTGTCGAGTTCTTTCGCTATGTCCACCACAGCCAAATCACAGACTACATTCATGCCAGACGATTGGCTGATAAAGAAGCAAAAATACATTGTATTTGACAGCTACCTGCTAGAGATTGTACAGGTGCTGAAATGTGTCCATACATTTATGTGTGACACGCATTTGGCTAGATATTCTCTTTATTGAGTACTATATTGGGCACCAATATGCCCATTGCAAATTGATGTTCTTTTTCACTTGCATCAGTAGTGGTACCTTCTTTGACATTATTTATTACGATATGTAATTTTCATTTATGGGGGTGTCCATATTACATTCCAGATACTTGACAACAGTCATGGCTTTCCACTGTCGAATAGCCTATTACAGTGTTTTTTTTTATCTCAATGAGGCTAATAAAGATATCCTTTTCTTTATTTCTTTCCCTTTCTTTCTAGGCCTCACCAACCGGCCTTGTTTAATACTTCATTGAAGTTTACTATGACTACACTGGGATGTCGTTCTGGAGTCCCTGTTTTTGAACGCTAGATGTGAATAGGGTTCAGCGTTCTACTTGTGCATATGTTTGTTAATAGCACAAAATAGAGGTTAGTAGATGTATTGATATCCAGCTTTTTGCACGTCTTTGGGTTAGTCTTCTTTTGCATTATGTTCTGATATTGGAATTATTAGTTACATCCCATATATTTCTTTGTCTTTACAGATGCAACATGGCTATCATCTGTTTATGTAATGGGCTGCGTGAATGAAGCAGTTTTTCTCTGCACCCTACATGGACTAATCTAGGTGAACATGTTTTGTTTGCTGTTGATAGTCCACCAAATTGAATTCTATTTAGTGTGGTGTATGTTGAGGTCCAGTCAGTTTTTTATTCTAATGGTTATTGGTTATTTTTTGTTTCTTTTTCCCAAAATTCTTTTTGTGTGTTTGTTTTTTTATTTTTATTTGGGTCGATGCTGTTACAGACATTGAGCTCTGTAATCAAGTTTGAAATACTGCAGCGATACAACCATGGGACCCACTGGTCTGTTTACAAATTTTATGCAAATTTCAATACCAGTGTGTCTCCAATGTCATATGTTTACTTAATAGTTCATTTAAGAGTGTGCCCTGACGAAGGCGACCATCAGTTCCTACGATTGAACTAGACAACACTTTGTCGCCGAAACTGTATTTTTGAAGATACTTTGTTATTCTGTATCTACAGTAGGCACTTAGCACTTTTTGCGATAGCACCTTCATAGTGATCTATATATACTGTCTATGAAATATAGATGGAGATGTATTACATCCAGCAGCAATTAACAGGTTGCTTTTAGATAGATGTTTTGATATTTTTGAATACTTTATCTGTGTCGATATACATTTAAATGTATTTTAATGATGTTATTGTGTGAATGTTATACATATTTTAATGTTATTATGATGTTTTTTTATTAAAATATGATGTTAAAATTGGGTATCTGACTGAGCCTCTTCCCTCTACACACCTATTCGAATCAATCAGCATTTGAATAGTGTCTATATTTACACGTGCAACTTTTGACCTTGTTTTCTTATGTATATTGTTCTCCCAGTCCACTTTTCAAGGGATACCCATCGTCTTTGTTTACATACATTAAGGGGGAAAATATGCGGGGAGCCATTGGTGAATGTATATCGTGTATTCCAAGGCACTAACCTGAAAATCCAAGCCAGCTGTGTCCACCTCTATAGTACATTTTGATGGTCCGCTCAACTGATGCTGGGCAAAGTGCCAGCTGGAAATCTACTATGTTCAGCAGCTTTACTTTTCAGTGGGTCTACTTTCGGTAAGATTTCTAGTTTCTGTCAATTTGTGGGGTTTGAGTTCCTTGCTAAAACCCAGTACTTCAAATATCAAGGGAATTCTTATTCCACACCATTAGTGAAGCTTGGAAAGTTGAACAGATGTCAATTGAAAGCCCATTCGCTGGGAAACATTTTTGGCTAGCTGGCGACGGACTGTATGACAGCCCAGTATTTTCAGCAAAGTACTGCACATATCACTTTCAAGGCATGGAACGTAAATAAATTATGAGTTTGGGGATAGTGCAGGTGTCCGAATGTACATCTTTTGTGGCCATGGAGAAACGTGGTTTTATCAAATCAGTCGAATTTCTTCAATCGAGGGGGGTGCAAATAGAGCCGATAGCCACTGACAGGCATGTTTCAATAGCCAAGGCCATGCAAGTAGAGTTTCCACACATTCGTCATCAGTTCGATGTATAGCGCGTTGCCAAATCAGTCAATAAAAAAAATGACAGCTGCTGGTAGATAAAGAGTTCTGAGGAAATCTTAAAGTGGTGTCAGTCTATCAGCAACCATCGTTGGTGGAGCTCCAAAACTTGTGATGGGTTTGTAGAAATTCTAATTGAGAAATGGCATTCGTTGATGCACCATTGTTCCAACGTACACTCATGGACAGAAAATCAACATTTTCACGAATGTGCACATGGACCTTTATCTGAGGAGCAGAAACGAAAAAAGAAGTGGTTGGTACCATGTTCACCCTGCACACAAAGCTCTTGAGAAGATTGTGTACGATAAAATGCTTTCCAGAGACATGAAGGCACTCACAGAATTCTGTCATACCTGAGATTTGGAGGTGTTCCACAATATGTACCTAAAGTACCAGCCCAAAAGGTTGCATTTCGGCATAGACGGTATGGAGGCCAGAACAAGGCTAGCTGTACTTGCACACAACGATAACATTGGGAGGGAACAAAACTGCAGGCCATTTCGGGATGCATCGTTACCCCAAGGCCTTCACAAAACGAAGCAAACAATAGGTGGTTAAGCCAATATATCAGGATATGGAATTCAAATTCGTGAAAGATTTGACATTGAATGTGTTGGCCATGCATACTCATGGAATCGATCCAGATTATGTTCCTAGGACACATACAGTGCCACAAAACATTGCAAACGAGCCCTGTCCACCTAAAGAAGTACCTGTAGAACAGTTGACTTCCCGATATAAAAATTAGTAGCTGTCTTCACAATCTGCTTACAATAACATTTTCAATATGTTCCCCAGTGTTTGTACATTGTACATAAACAACTGAATGCTATTACAATAACTTTCGATGCTAGACAGTATTAGAACATATTAAATTTGGCGTATGATTCATTCATGTCTGCGATTGCTATTTGTGATATATTTGAAAATGGAATTGCCCTAGAACATCGGTGCGGGGCTGCCCATTTTAGTTGCTGAAATAATGATGGGCAAATTGGATATTAGCCATCAATCCACGGGACACTGAGACTTGGTGTCTGTCAAACCCTTAATTCTTGACCCAAATCACATACACATATGCAGTGCTTGGCACTGAAAGCCTATGGTGGGTAAGATTTTTATAGCAATGATCAATCGACTGACCTGTGTCAACCCCCTAACTTCCAGAACTTTCTGCCTTAGCAGTTTTTTTATTTTTTTAAACACCTCTGTGTTTAGGCCCCTTTTTACTCTCTCTGATACTTACTATTTCAGTATTTTGATGTGTGATTTTATTGGGTTTCTCCATAGCTCTACATAGCACACCATTGCGTCCAAAATATTATTTTCAAAAGTATCGCCTTTGTCAACATTTTGGCAATTAGTGCATGCTGTTGCTGGGTTTCCATACAGTGTGACTCAGATTTTTGCTTTGCTTTGCTTTGCATGCTCCCCTCCTTGTGTCCTTCCTGTCGTGATCCAATGAAGGTTGACTGTTAGTATCCAACCTAGCAGACTGTTCACCCTTACAATAACGTGTCAGCTGAACAGTAGACCATAGACAGTAAACCTTTTCCCCAAGAGCGCGGCTTGCAGGATAATAAAATACCTGACAGGCCAGGGGCTTGAGTAAAAAGTCAGGAGCAACAACAGAGCTGCAGTGTATGGTGATAAAGCAATAGACCTACTGGAGTGCGAGAAACATGTGTTAGTGTCCAGTGTACAAATCCCAATGTTCCAAGCAGAAATGTCCCATACAGCCTACCCGAACGGAACGAGGGTGCAACTACTGTCCAGAGAATTGTGCAATCCACACCAGAAGAATCCCCAGGAAATCCTCCTGAAAGCAGCAGAGTGTCCCAAGAAAGAGCAATCCACCTAAATGTGTCCAAAAGAAATCCCCCTGTGCAGCATAGTGTCCCAATAGAAATCCTTTGTTGTTGTGATGAGAAGTGACCAACAGCAGAGTGTCCAGAAGTCACTCAAAGAAAAAAGGAAGAGTTACTATGGTTCCCAGGAAACAATACGCGGCGGCCGTATACTGAAAAACAGAAGAAATATGAGTATACCAGCCTGCGGCGTTAGAATCGGAAAGGGGTAAACAATCCAAGTCGCGCTGAGCAGAAGCAAGGTCAGGAGGGAAGCAAGGGGTTCGGTAACCAGGAAAGCAATTCGGGAAGGAGCCAGGCATCAGAGTCAGGTAAGGGTAATCTGTGAGCGTAATCAGGAATGCGGTCCGGGTTCAAAATACCAGAATATCAAAGCAAGATACCAGATGCGATTCAACATGCTACAACAGTTAAGGAGCACCAGAGTCGCGCACCTCCATCGTACTTATAGGTACATTACGCGGCATAGCAAGAATACGAAAAAGCGCGTCACGTGAAAGTCATGTGACCTTAGTTGCGCTGAGGATGCCGGGAATTGTATTCTGGTAAATGGCGGTGATATAATAGCCGCAACGGCAGTCACCATGTTTTCCTGTAAACAAGTTGTTTTGCAGGCAAAGTGACACGGGGCATGACAGTACCCCCCTGCAAAGAAAGCCCACCCGGACAACCACTGAGGCGCCCAGACCAAAACAGATGCAGAAGGCGAGGGGCATGCAAATTCGAGGCGGGTTCCCAGGTCCTCTCCTCTGGACCGTACCCTTTCCAATCCACTAGGTAGAAACGCCTGCCACGGCAAAGGCGAGTGTCGAGGGTGGAACTAACCTCATACTCATCCTCACTCCACACCAAGATCAGGGAAGGGGCGGCAGGAAGATGGGTACCCAGAACACAGGGGCGGAGTAAGGAAACATGAAAAACCAGGTGAACCCGCCACCGGAGTGTAATGTCCCACGGATAGACAAATGTTTCGTAGAAATCCTGACACGGTCGCCACACTGGTAAAAGGGAGCGGGAGCCATATGTTTGTCTGCCTGAAACTTGGCCCGAGATTGGGCATCCAGCAGATGCTGCATAACGGACAGGCAAATAGATACCAGGGAGTCCCGAATAGACTTGGCAGCGGGGACCTGATCCAATGAAGGAAGGAGAGGCGGCAGAATTTGCGGATGTTGGCCATACAAAGCATAAAAAGGAGAACAGTCCACAGAGGAATGCGTTGAGTTGTTATATGCAAATTCCGCAGCCCCTAGGACGGACAGCCAGTTCGTCTGATGTTGTAAACACAAACAACGGAGAAACTTTTCCATGGTTGCGTTGATGCGTTCAGTCTGTTTGTCGGTCTGGGGATGGTAAGCTGACGAAAGATGTGCATCAATACCCAGAGAAGTGGTCAAGGCTCGCCAACAACGTGAAGTGAATTGCGAACCACAGTCCAATATCATCACTGTGGGAAAACCAAAACCAGACAATGCGTTCAAAAAATAATGCTGCTAACCTGGTGGCAGATGGTACGCCAGGACACAGGATAAAATGCACCATCTTCGTGAATACACCCACCACTACAAGAAAGGCCAACATGTTCTTTACCACAGGTAACTCTACCACGAAGTCCAGGGTAACCGTGTGCCACGGACGCGGAGGCGAAGGCATTTTCATCAAAAGGCCCACTGGTTTGCCTGACTGTTTTTTACATTACACGCAGGTAGCGCATCTAGAGACGTATTGATTGACATCATTTTTCATACCCGGCCATCAGCACCAACGGTGCAAGAGATCATTGGCTTGACCAGGATGTGCAGCTAGGCGTGAGTCATGCGACCATTCCAGGGCCATGTTCCTCAAAAGGGTATCAAGTAAGTACAGCAGAACTTGCACATAGGGAAGACCAGAGATGAGTGTAGCACCTAGGCTAACAAGAAAGGAAGCATGGTCTATAGCCCACTGTCTAAGCCGGTTCAGGAGAGAAGAGGAAACGGAACAGACACATATTACTGATCCGGAAGGCAAAATGGATGGACAGATCTTGGGCATGTCTAAATCAACGCCGATACGGGACAAGGCATCAGCTTTCCTGTGCAAAGGACCAGGCCGATAGGTGACTTTGAAATCGAACAACGTAAAAAACAAGTGCCATCGTATTTGTCGGGCATTAATGCATTTGGCATGAGACAGTGCTTGCAGATTACGGTGGTCCGTATAGACCACAACCGGATGCAGAGCGCCCAAAAGATGATGGGCCTCATTACACGGATGGCGGAGAACCATGGCGCTATTAGCGCCATGGTTCATGCCGGTATAATACCGGCACCGCCTTGGCGGAAAGGGGAATTACTGTCCCATTCCAAGGTTGGCGGGGCGGTAATTCCCCCTTCCACCATTGCCCTTCCCCATTCCCATTTTTGCCCCATAGGGCATAATGGGAATGGGGAAGGCGCTAATTGCGGTACCGCAAATTGCGGTACCGTAATTAGCTCCCTGGGTCCCTTTGCGGGTTGGTTTTTAACGCCTGCAAAAAGCAGGCGTTAAATCCCCCAACCCGCAAAGGGACCTCGTAGTAAGGCGGTAAGGATTTACCGGTACCGGTATTTTACCGGTACCGGTAAATCCTTACCGCCATCCGTGTAATGAGGCCCGATGTCTCCATTCTTTAAAGGCAGCTCTGATGGCCAATAACTCCCTCTCCATAATAGTGTAATTACGTTCAGCCGGTGAAAAGGACCGAGAGTAATAAGCCACAGGATGCAGGTGTTGTGTAGTAGGACATAGCTGAGAGAGAATAGCTCCAACAGCAATAGCCGAAGCATCAGCTTCCACGATGAAAGGCAGAATAGGGTTAGGATGCTGTAGGACAGGAGCAGAAGTAAAGGTCTCCTTTAACGCCTGAAAAGTTGCCTGTGTTCGGTGATCCCAATGAAATGGGACTGAAGGGCTAGTAAGGCGTGTAGGGGGGGCAACAATACTAGAAAAAGAGGCAATGAAACGCCTGTAAATGTTCAAGAAGCCTAGAAATTATTGGAGGGCCTTTACAGAGGTGGGAACAGGCCAATCCAAGACCGTGCAAAACTTGGAGGAACACATATGTACCCCATCAGCAGAAATGTGAAACCCCAGAAATTCAACTGAGGAAGTGTGAAAAATGCACTTCTCTAATTTAACGAACAAAGAGTGTTCCCAAAGGTGTTTCAAAACAGATCCAACATGTAGCAAGTGGGTGGGTAATATCTGAGAGGATCCGAATATCATCCAGATATATAACCACAAAACAGTCCAACATATCTCGAAAGATGTCATTAACGAAATGTTGGAAAGTAGCCGGGCCATTACAAAGCCCAAAGGGCATGACACAATACTCGTAAAGACCGAATTTGGTCTTAAAAGCAGTCTTCCACTCATCACCCCGCCGAACCTGCAGAAGGTTATATGCACCCCTCAAATTCGAGCTTGGTAAATATGGTGGAGGAAGACAATTTATCCAGAAGCTCAGATATGAGAGGCAGCAGGTATTGGTCCTTAATCGTGATGTTGTTAAGTGCCCTGTAATCCACACAAAGGCGTAAATCCCCCTCTTTTTTAGGCACAAAAAAGATCGGAAAGGCTGCGGGTGATTTAGAAGGCCGAATATGACCAAGATGTAATGCCTTCTCCACATACTCGGGTATGTGTTCCTCCTCCTTTTGCGTAAGAGAGTAAATGCAACAATGTGGAATGATCGCCCCAGGTGCTAGATAGATGGGACAATCATAACTCCGATGAGGAGGGAGTTTTTCAGACAGACCAACACCAAAGACATCGGCATATTTTGCATATACCGAGGGTAATTCGGAAAACAGGAGCTTGTAGTGTAGCATTGATTGAAGAAACACTAGACACCATAGCTAGACAGGGTGAAGAGGTCTGTCAAGGATGGCACTCTGTCAAGAGTGGCACAGGGCCCCCAGGTAGGGTTTGGGTGGCTGTGCTGATGTAAGGTGACAGATAAGTACACACACAACAGGAAACTCAACAAGAAAGAAAAGTATGCAACTGTAGTTGTGAACAGAGAGGGGCAGGAAATACAAAGATACAAACAAACTGGATTCCCTCTTGGGGTATATGCAGAAATTGAAAAGAGTGTTCCACGGACCTTTGGAAACTCCAGCCTTCTGCACAGATTACTATTACAGGGGACCACTCTGTCTGCTCATGGCTGGGAACAACAGCTGTGGGTGTCTGTAACACAGAAAACGCGACAAGGAAAGGGGCAGAGGTTGCCTGCCGGAAACCAACAGTCAAGCTCTGTACAAAGGATCAACATAAGACACAAGAGAGACAATAACAGAAATAACCAGGGAAAAGGAAGTCTAAGAGAAATCTAGCAGAAGGGAATGAAGGAAAGAACAGTACAATAGAAATGGGTAAACTAAAGGGGAGGACAGAGGACTCAAGGAAGAGAAGGACATGGATCAAGAACAAGGGGGTGCAAACAAGGAAGAGAGCAAGGGAGCAGCAGCCAGGAAATAGGGGGGCTGCAAACAAGGAAGCAGGGCTGCAGTATCGGATGGCACAAGGTGCAGAAAAACTGTAGTGGATTGCAGAGGACTGTAGTCGGCTGCAAGGGAGAGAGTCCAGAGGAGCAGTACTGAGAGCTGTCGTAGGCGGCAGACAGAGAGCCCAGAGGAGTAGGGCAGTAAGGAGCGAACCCAAAGGAACAGGGCGTCGAGGCAGGGAGACCAGAGGGTCAGGGCTGAAAGCAGAAGAGAGTAGCAGGCTGCAAGGCAGGGAGCCCAGAGGACCCGGGCTGTAGGCAGCAGAGGATTGCAGGCTGCAAGGCAGGGAGCCCGGAAGAGCAGCGCTGTGAGGCAGAGAGCCCAGAAGGCTAGGGCTGAAGGCAGCAGAGTGTAATAGGCTGCAAGGCAGGGAGCCCAGAGGACCAGGGCTGTAGGCAGCGGAGGGTTGCAGGTTGCAAGGCAGGGATCCCAGAGGAGCAGGGCTGTGAGGCAGGGAGCCCAGAAGGCTAGGGCTGTAGGTAGCAGGGTGTAGCAGGCTGCAAGGCAGGCAGCCCCGAGAGAGCACTGGATCAAAGAAGGAAAATGCAGCAGCAGGAACAGCATACAAATTCGAGTCACAACGCAAAAAGGGGCTGGGAGGACTCTTGATGCAAAAGACTGAGCTCATGCAGGCAGCTGTTTAAATACAGCCCTGCCCTGTACTGAGGCAGGCTAATTGGCAGCACCTGGAGCAGAACACCTGAAGATAATCTGCCTCCTCCCTCTCTGGTCCTGAGATGGTGGAAGCAGCACTGATTGCTACGGCTTCTGGGGATTGTGGTTCCAATACAGACAAATGTGAATGGCCAGGAATTGATTGCTGAAGCAAGGTGCATTATGGTACATGTAGTTAGCTGAAAATAGGAAAGTACCAATGTCGTACAAATGGAAATTAATGACCAAAATGTGAATAGGGGTTGTTTAAAAAGTATTATGAAGATAAACGAGTACCATATCGTCCATGATGGTTGCCAATGTGTGAGCCAGTGGCACAGGCGTGACAAGGTAGTAACAGGATGGGTCGGTAGACACTGCGTGGCAAAATGTTCCGAGGAGAACCAGACGGTTTGTTGCACCCAGTCAATGACAGGGTTGTGTATTCTCAACCATGAAAAACCTAGTATGATCCCGAATTGGGGAGTCGATATGAGATCGAAAGTTATCCATTCGGTATGTCCTTCCAGCGTGGACATAAGAACAGGACCAGTATGTTCTGTAACTTGTCCTGATACTAGACTCGATCCATTCACTGCCTGGGCCTCTTCAGTCATGGCTTTTGGAAATGTAGGTAGCCCGTGATGTTTGGCCAACTGGATGTCCACATAATTACCGCTAGCACCAGAATCTAGCATAACTGGACAAGAAAAAGACACATTGGCAGAGACAGAAAAACACATGAACAAATACATGTGTGAAGACATGAAAGATCCATCCGAACCATCCATAGACAGACTCATCCCCTCCATTCGGTTCAAGGACGAGTCTTGGCGTTTCCCGCTGGTTTAGGAGGTCTCCTGGAGAATGTAATGACCTGGCTGACCACAATAAAAACATAAGTTGTTGCTCAATCGCCTTTCCCTTTCTGCCTTGGTTAAAGGGTCTCGCATGGCTCCGATTTGCATTGGCTCAGAATCTCCTGAAGAAGAGGAAGAGGGTAGCTCATGCCTGAAAGAACGTAGTTTGGGGACTCACCGTTCCCCTCGTTGTTGCCGTAGTCGGGCATCCACCTGTAACACCAGGTCCATTAACTCAGGAAACCCCGAAGGGATGGAAGGCACGACTGATAAGGCGTCCTTTAGTTCTTCGGATAACCCTTTATAGAATACTGCAGCCTTTTTATGTTCAGGCCAGGTTGTCTCGCTGCCAATTGGTTAAAACAGGCAAGATATGGTAGGAGTTCCTGTTTGCCTTGAGATATGGCTAAGAACTCCAAGTCGGAAGCCTGGGCTTTATACCGGGCATCAAAAACAGAATTCATAGCCCGGATCAGTGCATCGAAATCGTACAAGGCCGGATCATCGGCTTCCAACAAGGGATTAGCCCAGGCTGCTGCTGTCCCTCCTAGGTGGGACAAGACAAAAGACGCTTTAGTAGTGGCGTCCGGAAAGGCCAATGGGCGGCAAGGAAAGTGAAGGCGGCATTGATTGATGAAGTTCCGATAGGTCTTGGGATCTCCTAAGAAAAGTTCTGGAGGGGCTAATGGAAAAGGCCCTGGGAGAACAATCGGTGCAGGAGTGGGAGGTTGCGCAACAGGAGGGGTTGCGACCGCTGCATCCCCAAACTCTTTGTCATGGGATAGAGGCTGTAAAAGCTCTGTAACACATCCATGCGTTGATTAAGCATTGCAGGGGCAGAAGCCATATCTGTGCGCAAGGCAGCAAAAGCCTGTATAAGCGCAGCCATAGGATCCGCACCCGGGTCCATACTGATAGGCAATTTTTTAAGGCTCCTTAATCTGTCGTGATCCAATGGAGGTTGACTGTTAGTATCCCCACTAGCAGACTGTCCACCCTTACAATAACATGTCAGCTGAACAGTATACCGTAGACAGTAAAAGCTTTTCCCCAAGAGCGCGGCTTGCAGGATAATAAAATACCTGACAGGCCAGGGGCTTGAGTAAAAATTCAGGAGCAGCAACAGAGCTGCAGTGTATGGTGATAAAGCAATAGACCTACTGGAGTGTGGGTAAAAGGTGTTACTGTCCAGTGAACAAATCCCAATGTTCTAAGCAGAAATGTCCCGTACAGCTAACCCGAACGGAACGAGGGCGCAACTACTGTCCACAGAATTGTGCAATCCACACTAGATGAATCCCCAGGAAATCCTCCTGAAAACAGCAGAGCGTCCCAAGAAAGAGCAATCCACCTATATGTGTCGAAAAAAAATATCCCCCTGTGCAGCATAGCATCCCAATAGAAATCCTTCGTTGTTGTGATGAGAAGTGACCAGCAGCAGAGCGCCCAGAAGTCACTCAGAGAAAAAAGGAAGAGTTACTATGGTTCCCAGGAAACAATACACTGTGGCCGCACACTGAAAAACAGAAAAAATGTGATTATACCAGCCTGCGGTGTCGGAATTGGAAAGGGGTAAACAATCCAAGTCGCGCTGAGCAGAAGCAAGGTCAGGAGGGAAGCAAGGGGTTCGGTAACCAGGAAAGCAATTCGGGAAGGAGCCAGGTGTCAGAGTAAGGTAAGGGTAATCCGTGAGAGTAATCAGGAATGCGGTCTGGGTTCAAAATACCAGAATAACAAAGTAAGATACCAGATCCGACTCAACGTGCTACAAGACAACAGTTAAGGAGCACCAGAGTTGCGCACCTCCATCGTATTTATAGGTACATTACGCGGCATACCAAGAATACGAAAAAGCGTGTCACGTGAAAGTCACGAGACCTTACATGCGCCGAGGATGCCGGAAATTATAGTCTGGTAAATGGTGGCGATGTAATAGCCGCCACGGCAGTCGCCATGGTTTCCTGTAAGCAAGTTGTTTTGCAGGCAAAGTGACACGGGGCATGACACTTTCTTTGTGTTTCATAACACAGATAGCATGTACAAGATAGGCTTAAATGTCACGATGACAGAACCCGCAGTGACTGAACAAAACAAGACATGCGTAACAGACTTCCAGGCGCTGTTCGGATTTAGAAATGCTGGTTTGACAGATGTTAGGCAGAAACCTGTGCAGTTCCCTTAGGGACCACTGCAAAAGATTTAGGACTACAGGTGGTTAGCAGTAAACCCAATTGGTAGCAGTCTGTACCACCCAGATTTACCTGGTAGCTGTGGCTGAGCAGTCAGACTTCTCTCAAGATGAGTTAGGCAGTATATAGAGTATACACAATAGGTACAGAGATACAGTAGCACAAGCAAACACTGACCAGAGCTTTGGTGTAAAAGTATATAATTATTTATTTAAAGACACACTTGTAAATTACACTAGCACAAAAAGAGGTAAGTAAATTCAACACACAGTCACTATTATATATATACAACCCTGATTACTTATTAGACAAGTCTTAGTGAGAAACACCACTTATTTTCAGACAGAGGTGAGCGCTTAACATAAGATGGCACTCTAATAAGTTATTAAAAAGGGAGGGAAAAAGGCAAAGTTATGAAAGCACACAAATTTCAATACTTTTCAGAAGAACCACAGTGAGGCACGTTAGGCAAGGTCTACTGGAGTGCAAGGAAGTTCAAATGCCAGGCCCACTCTTGGAGAGAGCAAGCGAAATGTGTCCAGGATCACACAGTGGGGTTATGCCCAAAGAGTCTTTGTAAATAGTTCACAAAAAGATTGAGATCAAGTCAGGAAAAGTTAGTTAACAGGCCCCAGGCTAACCCAGGTTAGAAAGTCGAGGATTTACTATCACCCCGAACGATATGTCGCTAGGGAAGCCAGGCGGGACACAGTACCTGAAAGTGGGAAGAACGCTCCAGCGGGGGCAGTTGTTCCTGGCAGTGGGTGCAAGTTGGTGTTTCGTCCAGAGGAAGAGGAGGCCTTGAAGTGGAGGAAAGCTGGAGGTCGTTGCACTGCCAGGGAAGAAACCAGCTGTGGAGTTTCCCGGTTACAAGGTACCACCCTTTTCTTCGCGGTAGTGGTAAACCGTGGTATTCCGGTTGCCGGGGTGCTTGGCACGGGCAAGGCGGCCACGAGATGGTCCAGGAAGGCGAAAAGACGTGCAAACTGGTAATCCCCACCAGTCAAAGGAAGAAGACTCTCCGGGCTGGAGATCTCCTCTGTCGTCAGGAAAAGTGGTGAGACGGTTCGGCAGGGCTCCACCAGTGGTTTCGTCATGCAGGTCGGCTCGGCTTCTCCCTCCTTGGATTCTTTAGGTCCTGTGGCGACTTCTGAAGTTCCAGTCCCCAAAGCTCTGCTTTTATGCAGAAAACCCCCATTCATTCAGCCTAGCTGTCACTCAAACATGCTAAGTGGTGAGCCGGGCGGCTCACCACTTGGGCCAATCACACAAGAGTGCGACTTGAGTTGCCGAGGCAACTCAGTCCAGGGTGCCTAAACCCCCTCCCACACCCCCTGTGGTACCCAGACAGAGTGGCACCACTTTTGGAGGCTTCTGTGGAGAAGCCCGCCAAAAAGTGGAACAAAGGGCTCGACTTGGGTTGGAGTCACAGAAGCGAACACAAACGCCATTTTGGAACCAAGTTTCGGCAAAAAATACCAACCGGTGAATTTATATTAATTTAATAAACCGACGGTATGTTCAAGGCTATTTTAAAAAGTGGTAGCCCTGAACAATGGTAAAATCCCATAGGGATATATTCGCGGTCGAATATAAAAAGTAGTATCCACTGCCACCAGCCAAAACTCGGTCGGGGGGACTGGACAGTACCCCCTCGAACAACAGACCCCGGCGCAATCGAATTACCCCGACCAGTACGTCCACAATATGATGGTTTGTACTGGTTCTGTTCACAATTTGAGACTAGTAAAGCCAGTGGTGACTTTACATGCCCTGGGAGACAGTAGCGCAGTCCCAGGGTATGGAGTCTATGTTTGGGGGTCGCTACGACACTCCTGGGTTACGGCACGGAGGGTGCTGTGTAACCCACATATCAAAAACACATGAAACCCTATGGGGAAAAGGACCCCATAGCCCATAGAACACATACAAAGTCAAAGGAACACCTCAAATCATGTCTAAGAATGGGAGGAAAAGAGTCTCACTCTTAGCAGGAGAAAAAAATAAACCCCAAAAATCCAGCAAAGCTGCTGGGGGACTCACTAGGTTTGGGAAATTAGCCTTTACAGAGAATTCTCCCTAACAACAGAAACAATTGAATGCTTAATGTAACCACAGAGATTTATGTACGTCATTTGACACTATAACTGAGCAGTAGGAGTGCATGCTGGTCTCTGAGAGAGAAGTGTCTGAGCGAGAAGAGGCGTTTTGGAAGAGAGTTGGCATGAGATGGAGATGACTTGAAGAGAGGCGTTTGAGAAGGCATTGATGGAGGCTTCGTGAAGTGTTTTGGGTGCAGCAGAATCGGATGGCTTTGGAATTTCGGAAGCTTGGGGAAGCATTCTGATGAGAGCTGATGCAGATCGATCTAGCAGGAAGACTGGCAGAACTTTGGCAGCAGATGCAGACCGCTAAGGGGCCAAAGAGAGGGAGGCCCTGACTGACTGGCTGGCTGCAAGGAAGCTGGAGAGGAGAGAGACGAGATTGGGAAGCTTGCACATGGCAGAGGGGAGTATTGCTGATATGAGGCCTAATTGATCTGAATAAGACACGTGCAATGGGGAATTAGGACAGACACTCACACAGAGCTTTTGGGTTTGATAGAAGGGGAAATCAGACAGGGATTGCTTAGAGAGAAAGCGTGAAGTGTTGTGTGGATTGGAGAGGAATGCTGAATGCTGACACTTGCCATATGTATTTTGCTATTAGCCTGATAGATCCAGCAGGACTAGATAATTGCTATTAGATGGCTTGCATTAGAAGCCTGTAAGGCTTACATGTATTGCACTGCATTGTAGATTTGCACCCAGAGCATAAAAGGTGCAAATTCGGGTTTTGCATTATAGTAGTGTTTGCATCATGCCTTTCTGTGCATGAATACATGTATTCTATTGTTATAATTGAAACTGACTTGTGTGTTTTCATTTGTGTCCATTGTTATCTTATTTCTCGTGTCATTTCTTAGTCTTTGGTTTGTTGTGCATGATATTTCGTTTTGTGTCTATTCTTATGGTTATGGTATTAGGTTATGTTTGTGTGTCCATAGCATAGTAACGTAGGAGTAACACAGTGCACAATCGCCTTGAGATACAAGAGCAGGTAGATTTGGAGACTAGCAAGTGGTCACCCATAAGGGGCTAGGCCAAAGGTAATTTTGTTTTTTGGACTAACAAATGGCGCCCGAAACGCGGGGCTTCACTGATGCTGATTGATAACATGGAACAGAGGGTTTAGTCTGCAGAGTTTTACAGCTGGCTTTTGGTCCACTTATCGATGAGATGACATCGAAGTTTGAACATCGTGTGCAGCTGTGTTGTCTGTTTGTTCGTGGGAATAGATGTTTTATGTTTGATGTTTTGTCTTTGGGGGGATGTTATGAATTAAAACATGCTTCGTCCACAATTTTGTTCACTGTAAGAAGGGAAACCTAATTATCTGACTGACTTTGTTTGAATCTGGAATTTTGGGAATGAATGTACATCCATTTGGCCAATCTAGAGAACGAGTTTTTTCTTGACAACGCTTGAGGTATTTTGTTTGGAAATCCGCGGAGACTGACACTTTTTGGAAAATCTGAGCATTGTTTGGATTTTTGTTGGTTGGAATTTGTGTACATATTTGGCAAGTCGATAACTGTATCTGCATGTTTAGAGAAGTCTTCAAGCTTGTTTTTTGAAACTCACTTAAGTGTCGTGAGGTTTGGTTGAAGAAAATCCTGAGGGTTGTAATAATAGAACTGCACAATGAGCTCATTTTTTAGTGACTTCAAAGCAATAAGAAATCGGCTTAGACATATGCTTGATGCCTGGGAAGTTTTGCCGGCACCAACCATAATGATGGGAGGGTTGAGAGTGAATAATGAAGCTACAGGAACAGAAATGACACCATATATTGTTGACTTGCGAGCAATAATATATTGTCTCAGACATGTAATGGATAACTGGGAGGATGTCCCAGTAGCACCTGAATACCCATTGAAAGACCCATTGAAACCATTGACAACCATAGTCATGGAAAGGAACAGAGTCCCTATGGCAGTGGTGATGCACAAAGTAGTGCATGGAGAAGATGTGAATATTGTTCTTGGGGAGAAAGAGTTACCTCAGAATAATAATAGAGATAGTGTGACCCAGACAGTTTGTTCCACTGATAGTGCAGCAGAAACTGAAGAGATTGCAGCAACAGCAGAGCAACAAATTGAACAAGATGTTTGCCAGAAAGAAGAGAAAATGGAGAGTGGATTTTTGACAGACATGTGCAGTATGCCTAGAGGAAAGCATAGAGGGATTGTCTTTGCAGATTTGCATTATGAGGATTTGCATTATGAAACTGTATCATTGGAGACACCTTTGCATGGAAGCAGTTATGTGCATGGAGGCAGTTATGTGAAGCATTTGCATTCTGGGATTGTGGGAAGAGATGAGATGGTTAAAATCTTTGACTTGAATGGTAATGCAATTCGTAATGGTATTTTTGGCAGAATTTGTAGCATCAGTGCTTTGCCTACGTTAGGGAGTGAAAATCTTGTTTTGAGTAACGACTTTGAAACATGGATAGCAAGCAAGGAGAAAATGAATCAACTGAATCGTGCTAAGTTTGGATGTTCTGCGAGATTGCATTCTTTGAATATTTGGAGAAGATGTGAATATTATTCTTGGGGAGAAAGAGTTACCTCAGAATAATAACAGAGATAGTGTGACCCAGACAGTTTGTTCTACTGATAGTGCAGCAGAAACTGAAGAGATTGCAGCAACAGCAGAGCAACAAATTGAACAAGATGTTTGCCAGGAAGAAGAGAACATGGAGAGTGGATTTTTGACAGACATGTGCAGTATGCCTAGAGGAATGCATAGAGGGATTGCCTTTGCAGATTTGCATTATGAGGATTTGCATTATGAAACTCCTATCATTGGAGACACCTTTGCATGGAAGCAGTTATGTGCATGGAGGCAGTTATGTGAAGCATTTGCATTCTGGGATTGTGGGAAGAGATGAGATGGTTAAAATCTTTGACTTGAATGGTAATAAAATTTGTAATGACATTTTTGGCAGAATTTGTAGCAGCAGTGCTTTGCCTACGTTAGGGAGGGAAAATCTTGTTTTGACTAACAACTTTGAAACATGGATAGCAAGCAAGGAGAAAGTGAATCGACTGAATCGTGCTAAGTTTGGATGTTCTGAGAGATTGCATTCTTTGAATATTTTGAGTTTTCCGAGTGAACGCATGGAGAGAACGGGTGTTTACGTTTTGATAGCAATTAAGCAGAAACATTGCGCGGTATTAGCAGACTGTTGTTTTGAAGAAGGAGTAGGCCGAGAAGGGAAGGAATGTTTACTGAATATGAACTGCATTGCACATGTGGGAAGCAGTGTCCATTGAATGAAATCGATTTGTTTTGTCAACATTTAGTGATTCAGCGTTGTGAATACATCATGTTGAAAGGGGAGTCTGTGGCTAGAACACATGAAAATGACACAGAGAGCAAGGCTTTTGCAGGACATGGAGTGCAATTGAGTGAAATGCATCTGTTGTTTGAATATGGATGGATTCAGAATGAATCATTGATGTTCAAAAGGGAGAGGGGTTCTATGACTAGAGAAGGTTTTGCCACAGAGAGTAACACACAGAGGAATGCAGTTGTGCAATTTTTGAATTCACATTTTTTGAACAATGTGAAATGGGCTGTCCTGTTTTGTTTTGAGAAGGACAGAGATGGAGGCAGGAGTAATGCATCATGCAGCATGGAGAGACAGGCATGGTTAGGCAGATGCACTGGCACACTGAATTAGACACTGACTGACATTGGGGAGACACTGAAGAATTAGCATTGATGTCTTTTGAGAGACATGAGGAGTTTAGAATGTGGGATGTTTTTACCCACGCATCCAAGCCCTATAACAGAACTGTGCATTACTGGCATTGAAAACATCATGATGGCCAGAAATCACCAGAAAATGCACAGGGAAAACATGAAAAATAGGTTGCCATCCATTTTTGCCTCTGTCAATGTTAATACAAGAGACCATTGCCAGGCCCTATCCTTTGGCTATACACAGAGCAAAACCAGTGCTAAGGAATATGGTGCTGTTCAAAATCCGTTTTAATTAATGTCAAAAATTGCTAAAATCATGGGCACAAAATTACTCTACTGCAGAATCCACATCAATACCATGTTAGCAAGGATCATATGCTATCAAGTAAAATCCTTTTTTTGAAATGTATTAATTCAAGACAACTTCCAAAAATGGGTGCAGTACCAGCGCTTGACACTAACCGGCGCTAGCGATCTAAACTCTGACAGGAGACCCGTACTTTAGGAGCTGAAAAGGAACCTAAGCCAGCTGGGACTTCAAAGCCTTGCTGGTTAATGAGAATTCTTAACACCTACTGTTCCCGGGCCCTATACTAGAAGGCAGTCTGAGTTAATTAAAAGTTCAAGAGGCCTCTGTCTATGGGAAGCTGTCACACCTCAGAACTCCACACCAGAAGGCAGGAAATCACAAGTTTCTGTTAATCAAATGGAGAGTGGCACCCTGGACTGATGCCCTGCTAGCAGGAAAAACCAGACAAAGGATGCCTTCAGCTGAATGCTGAGTTGAGGTGTAATTGTCAACAGTTGCTCTGGGGAAGGCAAGACACGTGATCTCTGAGTCAAGCCAAGTTCCCGGGGGCGGGGGCAAACAAAGGGGTGTAATGAATTGAGAGCAAATGTATGTTTTATTAAATTGCTTATAGAATATTGTATTAAGCTGACATACATGTACAATTTGGGGATTCTTAATATGAGAAATGTACCCACAATTTGAGACTAAGCTCAACTCTGTGTGATGTTCTGAGACCGAACCCCGCGATTATTAATACTACAGACACTGTGCTTACACTAGAGAATTGAAAAATTATTGTAATGTGCTCAGGGAGGGGTTGCAGGTCTGCATTAAATTTGATGCCGAACCGACCATGGCAAAATCCACTAAAAGCGCAAAATGTTGTTGTTTCTGAACCCAAGCTCTTAGAAAGACCATGCTTGAACAGAGACCTGTCTTAATTCATCTGTGATGTGTATATGTATTATGAACCAGGTGTGTATCTGGGAAACCTGTTTGTTATGAAAAATTCATTTTCTAAGTAAAAGCAAAGGGATGTTTCTTCAATAGATTGTAAAAGGGTAGCATCACTCTAGCCTATCAGGATCCTTAGTGTGTTGGGCATAGAAAGTTAGCCTTCCCACCCATTTTCAAAAGACATAAAAAGAGCCACTGAGACCTAGGTGGGGACGGCTGTTTCCACTTTCTTGTGAAGCACTTTGACGGACGACTTCAAATTCAGGCAATATTCAGAGACCAGAACTTAGAAAACCAGACTCCAGATTCCAGAAGTTTGAAGCAGAAGGCCTACTGCAAGCTAAAAGTATTCTCAGCTGGCCTTACAATTTTGCAAACTGATTTACCCCAGACTTCCAAGGGGCACATCAGAATAAAACAGCCGGGCTGTGCTGTTTGATTCTAGCCAAGAACTTTCGGCAGAACCAGACCCAGAGAGCAGTGCTGTATCCAGAACCGCAGCCCAGACCAGACCGCTGTGCAGTGCCACAAACCTTTGCCAGAACCAGAGATCCAGACGAGCAGAGCAGAGAGAACCGCAGCTAAACCTGTTGACCAGATCTGTGACGAGGCCCATTCCTTCCAAAATTAGGAGTGAGTATCCAGCCAGAACTGTGCAGAACCAATCTCTTAGTCTAAAATAATCTCATCCCATCCATTTCAACCTATTTAGAACTGCATAGAAATTGTGTGTCCATTCTGTGATTTCAACCTGTGAAAGTGTCATTTGTCATTTGAATCCTACTTTATTTCTGAGAATCTACCTCCACTAAATCGTCCGTATCTTTTGAACCGCATGTCCTAGGAGCGAGATTTCTCTTCCTTATAGTCTTTCCATAATCGCGATCGGCGCACTCGGAAAATGTGCCGCGAATTGCAATTTGACTCAATTTCTCCACCTGTCAAAAATAGCTGTCCTTTTGCTTGCAACTGCTGAACTCCGTTTTCAACCTGATAATCATTCATGAATCACTGATAGTGTTGACCTGAACCAATCTTAAGTAGCTATCACCTACCCTGAATCTCCTATAGGGAATGAAAATGTTTAGCATATTTTTCACTTCATTGCAAATCATATTTAAAAGTATTTTTGACTGTTTAAAATCATACCGGTTGCTCTAAGCTTGCTAGGGGGGAACTGGAATTTGTATTGCATTTGATTGTATTCCTGAAAACGGTGTGCTCTCCTTCCATCTCCTTATATTGCATAGGGGGGGTGTGAATTGTCAAAAGAAAAAGTGATCATATTATCTCTTGCTGAAACCATATCAGTTTATGTCTGTGCTGCATTCTTTCCATCATTGCTTTTCCTTGAAACCATAAAAGTATTCTCTGCTACCTTATCCTTTCTATACTAACTCCTCACCGATTGAAAAGAGTGTGCAATTGCAACATTACCCATTGTTGATCAACATTATATTCAGAAGTGTGCTATCAAATATTAATTTATTCATAAAAGTGATATATATATATATATATTGTTTAATTTTTCAAATAAATCTTTTAATTTGCAAAACAAACCTACTTCTTGGCTCAGTGAGGTCAGGGGGATTCAAAGAGAGGGGCGTTATACAAGGGTTAATCATCCAGATCTATGAACTTGTCATAAAAATATATAAATAAGGGCTTCCCTTGGGCATCCCAGACTAGGCATTGACTTAGTTGGAGTGCTGAATTGAAGTCACTTAACAGAGTGGGGGCTCCAGCCGGGACGTCTGGATTAGATCTATCACTTGTGCAGCTTAATACAGTGTGCTAACTGACAGGATACATAAATCCTGTTGGATCGCCACGCTGTGTTACACTGTAAAAGCACCCCCCAAAAGAAGGACGCTTTAAGGAGACGGTCTGTTTTGCAAAATAAAATACTAACTTCTGTAAGTCAGGAAGGAAATCAATTTCCAGAATGACGACCTTGGTAGATGTCAAAATAGCCAGAGAGCACCTCTTACATAAGCTATTTGTGAGAGGCGAATGGACGGAACAGGACCAGACAGTGTGGTTGCAGGCAATCGCACCCCAGATCACTGCAACAGGGTCAGACATATGGAGAGATCAGGGTCCATTACATGTGGCCCTGAGTGAACTATATATGGCCCCTAAAGCCAAAGATGAGCACGACAAGATTGTCAGGATAGCGGCATATTTATATTTATATATGGGAGCCATACAGGACAAATGTGCTGAAGGCCAAGATCTGGCAAATAGGCAACAGATGGCATTAGAGAAGGCCCAATCTGACCTGCTCTCTTCTGAGCAGAGGCTGCACAGGAGCCAGGAGTCAGAAAATGAGAGTAGACAGTATCTCATTAAAATCAAAGAGGATATGGGTATCCTGCAACAGGAAAAGTCTGACCAGGATACCAGATTTCTGGCCTTGCAGAAGGAGTACCAAGAAGGTTTGGACGCCCTACTGCAGAGCCAGAAAAAGCGGGAGCAACAACTGGACTTCAATAGGGCATGCACAGTGCAGGTAGTCACCCTGCAAAGCAACCTAGATAGGGAGAATGCAGAGAGCAATAAACTGATTCTGAAAGACCTGGATACCCAGACAGAATTTGAGGAAGAGCGCCAGAAAGCTGGTGCCCTTCAAAGGCAGAGGGACTACCTGGCGGCACAGAGGCAGGCTCTTAGTCAGGAAAGGGACACCTTAGGCCAGGAAGTCTGCCACTTAAAAAGAAAAATGGAAGAAAATCACCTGGCCCTCCAGGGACTGGGTGACCTCCAAAAAGAACATCAAAACTTGTTGGAGCACACCAGGAGGGTGGAAGATGCTCTGGCAAGAAAGGAGCCGGCCAGTAGGGATGGGACTCAGGAGGTAACCCTCATGCAGCAAAGACTGGCCCAGTATTCCAGGACAAACCAGGAAGCACAGAGAGAGAATGAGGCTCTCTGTCAGCACAATGATAGGCTCCAGCAACAGGTAGCCATGCAGGAGAGACTGATCGAGTCTAGTAAGGCATTGGTTGAGGAACTGAAAGCACAGGCTCTTGCATTGCAACAGGGAGCAGGGGATGATAGAGATGAGTTTTGCTGGCAAAGGGAAACACCTGAGCATAACCTCAGGAGCCCTAGTACCAGAGGCCTTCACCTCCCCCAGTCCCTGGACTCTGTCACCCCCATGTCCCATGGCGCACATGAGCACAGGGCACAGGGATGGCAGATTACTATCCAGCCAAAAGTATGGGGCTCATGGCTTGTACCACCCAGGAATGGATGGGCGGGCATCCGGGTATGGGCACCTAAGTACAGTGCAATTTAGTGGGGAACCCCAGGAGAGTAGGCCCACTAAGGGCATCCTGAAAACCTCTGCCCAGTTAGGTCAGTGGGGGGGGGGTACCCATCACATCCTGGCAGCAAGGAGGAATCTGAAGACTCCTCTGAACGTTACAGGACACAGGAGACCAGGTCCCCACAATCTGCCAGCCATTCCCAGGCTCGCAGAATCCGGGAAAACCTGGAAGATCAGACGGGCACCTCTGGGAGCAGTGCTTCTGAGTCAGAGGATGAATGGACCCGGGTTACCCGAACCAAAAAGGCCAATAAGGCAAAAAGGGCCTTGCTTAAGGACCCTTTAAAACAGATTAAGGCAATAAGGAGTGTCATCACCCCTTATCACAAGAACGCCAAGTATTCTGTTTGGGAACACTTGGAGCTTTATGAGCAAATGATGGAGACTTTCCATTTGAAGGACAGCAGTAGCTGCGTCCAGTATGTAAAATGGACATTCTCCCCAGAATACTCCAGTTTCTTTGCGGGGCTGGAGGACCAAAACCATTCAAGATGGTCCACATATAGGGCAGCCATCTTGAAACATTTTTCTGTTCACCAGAATCCCCAAGAGGCTCGCAAGGCAGCCTACAATTTGCAATGTGGGGAGGATCAGGCCCCAAAAGAATTTGTGCAGGAATTTGAAGCATGCCTTTGAGCAGACTACCAGAAGGGTGCGCACGGACAGCAAAGAATTTAACACTTTTTTCCATGCCTTGCCCAAATACATCATGACCTAGCTAGTGAGAGATTTTCATGAGAAAAGGTCACTAGACTGGGTCATTGAACAGGCTAACCGGATGTATGAGGTGCAGAAGCCCATAGAAAATAAAAATAACGCCCAGAAAGCCCCAAATCAACCAGCACCCCTGCTGCTGCTAAGGTGGCAGAGGTAAAGGTTGCCCCCATTTTAGATTTGGAGATGGGGGGGCCTAAAAACTTGCCTGCGCAGAATAACTCTAAGCCCAGAAGGCCCTCGGGCCAGTCACAAACAGGGAGTCAATGAGGTAGTCCCACATAAATGGGATCCCTCATTCCCCTGATTATGTAAGTCCCCGTTACAAGGGAAACCGACCCATCCTGGGTTATGTGTGGACTCCTCCGGCCCAAGAGGGGATACAGCCAAGCACCTAACCCAGGGAACTCCCCTCCTAACTTCCCACAGGAGGGCAGAAATTCCCCAAATACTGGGTAGAACTTTTTTCCCAGGTATCCACCCAATTTCCAACCCCAAATACATCCATCCTTCTTTCCCCAATTCCCTGAGCCCAAACCACTTAATCCGGGAGAGGGGAGGCCAAGGGTGGAGGGGTACCCAAATCTTCCCAACCCGGGGTACTACCAGAGAAGGGATAGCTACCCTTCCCGGGATCAGCCCAGGGGAGAAAACCGAACCCCGTATCAGCCTGAGCGGGTTTCACAGTTAGAGCGCCAGGTCCAAAATATGGCACGGGATCTGGGTCACATGCTGAGGGCTCAACAGAACCCTCAGATTAGCATGCCGGCGCAGAATGCCCCAAACTCTGGGCCTGGTGCTCCAGAACAATGACGGGGGCAGCACCGCGATAACCCACCGGTTCCCAGGGAGGAGGCACAAGGGGAAGGGGGGTGTAAAGCCTTGGAGGAAGCTTCCTTCCCCACTTGTAAACAGCCCCTGGAAACCCAGGAACCGGAAACAAAATCTCCTACCCCTGAAAGTCTGCCACCCAAGGAGCAGAGAGGAGGTAGGAGAAACAAAGGACCCAAACAGACCCATTTTGTGGAGGAGGTACAGATCTTCCAATTTAAGGGAGAGGGATCCTCAGAGGATCCTGGGAAAAGGATCTTCTCCTTCAGAGATGGGGGAACTCCTCCCAAAGAAAAATGGGTCCCAAGAGATCCAAATCCAGACTGGGTAGATGTGGGGACTAAGCTAGCGCCGCCCATCATCTCATCCCAGAACCAACAGCAAGAAAATCCCCTGGTTCAAACCCATTCTGGTGACTGCCTCCAAAAAGGGGGGGCGGCCCAGAACCGGAACCAGGGGAACCCACAACGGCTCTGATTTCCAGTTGCCAACTTTTTCTTGCAGATTCCCATGACTCTCCACAGAATTCTGCCCAGATCTCTTCTCTCGCAATGTCTAAAACTAAAAAATTAGCTCACCAGTTGTCCAAAAATGTGTATTATCTGTGCCCCCTTGAGGAGAAGGAGGGAAGATACTATGCCCCGGTTCAAGTGCAGGGGCAGGGTACAATTTTGGCACTGGTGGACACTGGATTCCAAGCTACCCTTTTCTCCAAATGGGCCTTTGATTAACTAAATGCAGGAAGGGGGGAGAATTACCGTATTCCTCTCACCTCTCTTCCTGGACAACTTCAGAACTTTGACGGGAAGGAAATTCCCATCGAGAGGACTGCGGATCTGGACATTAAAATTGGGCGACACAAGGTGAAACACCCGGTCATAGTAGTGACTCCAGAGGGCACCCCTTGTTTACTAGGGAATGACCTCCTGAGAAGGCTGTCACCCCTAATAGATTGCGTAAACAAGGTCCTCTGGACACAGACTAGCCGACCAATAAAATTAAAACAGAGTGTCAACCATGTTAGTTGAAACGGCACATGCCACATGGTTGAACAAAAATATGACCAAGTAGAATTTCACTTCCAGAACAACCAAATTCCAGACGTGACAGTAATAGCAGTAGGACAACAGACCGGTGATGGGGGGTCCTCTCTATTTCTGAAAATCAACCTTCCTTCCAGTTTAAGGTGGTATTCCACACTGGAAGGAAACACTCTGAAATTCTTTACTAATCCACAATCAGACATTCCCACTCCAATAGTTCGGAAAGATGTGAAATCAGCTCAGAGCCTGGTTGATATTCAGCAAATTGGAGAGAAGTTGTTCATCCCTGTTCAGTTAAATGATGGGAAGGACTCTGTTCTCGCCCGAGTGTGTGTGAACAACGGTAAGAGCTTCATCAGTGAAGCCATGTTTCGCCAACTCCCAAAAGATCCAGCCATTCCCACATTCAAACTGGTAGACAAATGGGAAATGGATCTGGAAACACCCAATTCCAAACATCTCCTGCCAAGCAGGTGTATGCTCAAAATCTCGATTGGCAACAAGAGCACAGTCCATAATTGTTGGGTCGTGCAAGACGTCACTGTCGCCTTTTACTTAGGCAGTAACATTCTCAATCGCTTTGCCATTAGTTTGGACCTGATAAACTTCAAAGCGTGGTCCCGATTAGCGGATAATCGCATGGGCTTTGATGATCCATAAAAAGCATTTAGGTCAGCTCAATTGCTACCTTATGCAGTTGAAATTCAGATTAAAGAGGAAGTCACCATCCCAGAAAGGACCCGACAATTCTCCCTGGAAGTGAAAGTTAAAAAAGGACAAAAATTGAAAAACCCTGATGCTTATATTCATCTAAATGCTTCTCTCCAACAGCAAGGGTTGGGGGTAAACCCAACACCATTAGTCAACATAGAACATGACATAATTGCAATAGAGGTTGATAACAGCGACTTAAAGAGTATTACTCTAGCCGCAGGCACCATTATTGGAATGGCGGTTGATGACCGACATTTTTCCATTGATTTAGGAAATGAACTGTTAGGACCAATCCCCAAGGACTGTTTTGACAGGGACAGTGAAGACAACACAACACCAGACAGGATCTTTACCCAGCATGGGGGGAACTTCCTGGTGTACACTCCCTGCCCTTATGGTAAGGAAGATGTGACTTGTGACTTCAGAAGGGATGAGGTGATTTTCCAGGTCCATGAGGGCTGCCTTTTCCACCTGAAGCCTCCAGTCCAAATCAGCACCCTGACCAGGGACTTCTCCACCCAGCTGGAGGAGGCTGCAGAGATAACAAAACCAGAAGTCTTTCCAGGCTTCAGGCAGATGGTGGAAGAGAGAGTCAACCTAACTGATGCCTGTGTGACTCTGAAACAGAAGCAAAAGTTGAAACAGGTTTTCTTGGATTTCCAAGATCTCTTTGCGGTAGACTCATATGACTCTGGTTGCACCGACATCCACACAACAATTCGCACGGACCCTGGCATGACTCCAGTGTTTGTGAAGCAATATCGCTTGCCTCTCGCATCCATGGAGTCCCTTACTGAAATAATTAAGAACCTTGAGTCCCGGGGAATAATCCATCCAGTACACAGCACCTTCAATAATCCGGTGCTGGGAATATTGAAGCCAAACTGCCAGTGGAGACTCTGCGCCGACCTTAGGGAGCTCAACAAACGGGTCCATACTTCCCGATGGGCTCTTCCCTACATTGACCAAGGGCTGGCCCAGATCCAGGGGTCACAGGTATTCACTGCAATAGACCTGACCAATGGATACTGGACTGTGCCTGTCAGTAGGGAGGACCAATACAAGCTGGCTTTTCCCTTTGGGGGCCAGCAGTATACATGGACCCGGACTCCCTTCGGATACCTCAACTCCGGCAATTAATTCAACATTTTCCTGCACAAGGCCATGCCCGACCTGGGTGCAAGGGGTAACCTGGCTTATGTAGATGATGTCCTCATCAAAAGTTCATCTGTGGAGGAACACATAGCGGAGATACGTTATGTTCTGACACAGTTGAGGGCCGCCGGAGCAAAACTTTCCTTTCAGAAAGCACAGTGGTGTAGAACCCGTATTAATTTCTTGGGGCATGAGATTACTCCTCAGGGTCTCTGTCCCCAGGAAAAGAAAGTGGAAGCACTTCAGAAACTGAAAGACCCCACAACTTTGCGGGAACTAAGGAGCCTCCTTGGACTGACTAATTACAGCAGAAAGTTAATTGAGGCCTACGCAGAGATCACCAGACCCCTGATTCATCTCTTGAAGAGGGGGGTCAAGTGGGAATGGGGTCCAGAACAATCCGAGGCAGTAAGACAGCTAAAAAAAAGCCTCTCACAAGCGCCCTGCCTAGCTTACCCTGTCAGAAACAAGGAGTTTTTCTTGGAGACAGGGTTCTCTAACACATGCTTGACTGCAGTATTATATCAAAAGCATGACAAGGTCAATAAAGTAATCTCCTATGCGAGCAAAACTTTATCCTCTGTGGAGGAAAAATTCAACGATTATGAGAAGGCACTCCTGGCAACGGTGTGGGCATTGAAGAATTACCACCCGTTTATCCAGGGAGAACACATCATAGTGGAGACTCCACACCAGCCTCTGCAATATCTCCAAAGTGACAGAATCCGGGCTGGAAATGTGAGTAATTCCCGAATTACTTCCTGGATTCTGTCAATGCAAGGCTTTCCTGTGGAGGTCAGATATGGCCAAAACAAGAAGAGTCCTCTCGCGCAAGGTCTGGCTGACTTGCATGATTGTGCCAGAGAAAACTGTCTCAAGGACGAAAGTCTAAAAATCAAGGACAACATGGAGGCATACCTTAATTCCCCACACAAAGTCTTTGAAGAAGACAAGTGTGAGGGAATGCCCACTGTCTATGTGGACGGATGTTCTTACCATGTTGACAACAACGGGGAGAAAGAACTGATGGCCGGCGTAGGGAATGCATGGGTGAATGAGTCCCCAGAACCCTCTGCTGGATACAAGATTGGTCCCCGAAGTAGTCAGGTGGCAGAGTTGATGGCTGTGTATCAAGCCATCCTCACTGCTGTCCAACATCAACTCCAGGAACTGGTCATAATCACAGATTTAGACTATGTACGGAACGGGTTAGTGGAGCACCTGGTTAATTGGAAAACCAGAGGCATGTTATGTGCTAATAACAAACCCTTAAAACATGGGAAGTTAATCCAAAACATTGATGATCTGGTCACCTCGAATGGGATGACCATCTACTGGAAGAAGATCAAAGGTCATTCCAAAGTAGAGGGACCAGACAAAACTGGAAATGACTTAGCTGATCAGCTGGCCAAAACCGGCGCCATCCAATGCGATCTAATAGAGATTGATTCCCTGTTGGGGGAAATCCAGGTCACTGCTATCACTAGGTCCCAGACAAATGCTCACAATGATCTTTCAACTGCACAATGGAGTAATTAGACCCCAGATGCTGATTTGATTATGGCTCAGAAGGGGGATCCAATAATTGGTAAGTTTTACCAACACATTGAGGACCCTGAGAACTTTCCCCTGACGGATACCGATTACATTGGGAAAGAGGACCTTAGAGTGTTGATGAAATGTCCAAAAATGTTCCGGATCCAAGACGGTTTGTTGGTAAGGAAATCCCAAGCTGGCCATGATCAGTGGGTGGTTCCTACCTCATTCGGAAGCCTGATGTTAAGTCACGCCCATGATGCTGCCACCGCCGGTCATAGGGGGTTTCATACAACACTTGAGATCTTAAGAGAGGTTCCATACTGGCCACACATGGGGCAGGACCTCGACCAATACTTGAAGGGTGTCTTGTGTGTGCACAATTTCAGCCAACATCCCTCACACACTGTGCGCCTCTCCAAAAGAGGGGGATGACACTGCCATGGTCAGATTTGCAAGTTGACTTCATAGGCCCCGTGATTCACTCCTCTAGGGGAAATAAGTACATGTTGATGGTGACATGCTTATTTACTAAATGGGTGGAATGTCTCCCGGCCCCAAACTGCAAGGCAGAAACAGCAGCTGCCCTGATGATTAACCACATCTTTTCGCGTTTTGGTCTACCCCAAAGGATTGAGTCAGACAGAGGTAGCCATTTTACCAGCGAAGTAATGACTAAGATGTGGGAGATACTGGGGGTTAAAAGGAAGCTACACATTGCTTACCGGCCAGCCTCTTCTGGTGCAGTAGAACGTTACAACCGAACAATTGTGAGCATCTTAAAAAAGTTTGTGGCAGATTCTGGGCCAAGTTGGGATATCCGATTACCTCTGGTCCTATTGGCCATCAGATCTACCCCTTCATCTGCAACTAAAATGTCACCGTTTGATCTGATGACTGGACGCATGATGGTGCTTCCCCAGCATTTGCTTTACAGGACCCAAGAGCAAACATTGATCAATGCCTCCACAACTCATGAGTATTTTGAAAATTTAAGGAAACACCTTCAACATGCTTTTGCCTGTGCTCAGCGAAACCTAGAATGATCAGCCGATAGCATGAAGACTCATTATGATTTAAAGACTACTAGGAAAGAATACAATGTGGGAGACGGGTCTATCTATACAATTTCCAAAGGAACCAGGCCAAACAGCGGAAATTTCTGCCTACATGGAAGGGACCTTTTGAAATTGTAGACAAGATCTCACCAGTCGCCTACAAGATCTGCATTCCCAAAGGCAGTATGGCGGAAGGGGAAGACAAGTGGGTCCATATAAATCAGCTAAAGTGTTGCCATCCCAGGCACACTCTGCAGCAACTGGAGGATTCTTCTGCAATCCCGGAGGGGGCTGCTCCAGAGTAATACAAGTCCAACCCTAAAATTTTCAACATATAGCCTATAAAATTCTATGATTCTTGAATGCAAATGTCTCCTGATTTAAAAAATGTATATGTTCGCCCCACCATTAATAGTGGTGGGAAATGTCTACGAATATGTTTCTGCTGCTTTGCTTTGTCATCCTAGGAGAGATAAACCATGGAGACTGACCAAGGAGGACGACCCGGGGACCGGGAGCAAAGATCCGAAGGGCCCTAGGAACCGCCCAAAACTCCCATCAGGACCGGCGAGGAGAACCGACCGATCCACCCTGAGGGAGGAAAAGATGCTGAACTTTGCCATCGGCGGAATCAGAAGAGGATGAGGCGAACATCCCAGATCTTGCGAGTTCCATTGGTAAAAGATCAGAATGGCCATCGCAAGACGGGGGGCGTGTGGAATGTTTTTACCCACGCATCCAAGCCCTACAACAGAACTATGCATTACTGGCATTGAAAACATCATGATGGCCAGAAATCGCCAGAAAATGCACAGGGAAAACATGAAAAATAGGTTGCCATCCATTTTTGCCTCTGTCAATGTTAATACAAGAGACCATTGCCAGGCCCTATCCTTTGGCTACACACAGAGCAACACCAGTGCTAAGGAATATAGTGCTGTTCAAAATCCGTTTTAATTAATGTCAAAAATTGCTAAAATCATGGGCACAAAATTACTCTACTGCAGAATCCACATCAATACCATGTTAGCAAGGATCATATGCTATCAAGTAAAATCCTTTTTTTGAAATGTATTAATTCAAGACAACTCCCAAAAATGGGTGCAGTACCGGTGCTTGACACTAACCGGCGCTAGCGATCTAAACTCTAAGCTTGCTAGGGGGGGACTGGAATTTGTATTGCATTTGATTGTATTCCTGAAAACTGTGTGCTCTCCTTCCATCTCCTTATATTGCATATGGGGGGAGTGAATTGTCAAAAGAAAAAGTTATCATATTATCTCTTGTTGAAACCATATCAGTTTATTTCTGTGCTGCATTCTTTCCATCATTGCTTTTCCTTGAAACCATAAAAGTATTCTCTGCTACCTTATCCTTTCTATACTAACTCCTCACTGATTGAAAAGAGTGTGCAATTGTAACATTACCCATTGTTGATCATCATTATATTCATAAGTGTGCTATCAAATATTAATTTATTCATAAAAGTGTGATATATATTGTTTAATTTTTCTAATAAATCTTTTAATTTGCAAAACAAACCTACTTCTTGGCTCAGTGAGGTCAGGGGGATTCAAAGAGAGGGGCGTTATACAAGGGTTTATCATCCAGATCTATGAACTTGTCATAAAAATATATAAATAAGGGCTTCCCTTGGGCATCCCAGACTAGGCATTGACTTAGTTGGAGTGCTGAATTGAAGTCACTTAACAAGAACTAGCTATGTGCACTGAAGCAAAATGAGAAATGCTGTTTTGTTTTTGAATCTTAATACATCTGAAACTGATTAAACTGATACTTGCACTTTTGTTTTCCTTGAATGAGACCTGGAGAGACACCTTGACCAGACCGAGACTTGCAGACCATGAGACCTTGATTGACCAGATCGCCTTGATGATTGACGAGATTGCATCGCATGAATTGACCAGACCATGATTGAGCTGGCAGCGCCTAACAGACTGCAAGATTGACCAGACTAGATTGACCACACCTTGATGCGAGATCCATAATGGCTGACAACCTTTTTGACTTTGCATCCTGGCTGTTTTGAAGCAGCACTGAAAGACACTGGCTTTTGTCACCTTGTGATGTGACTATTTGACACCTACGCTTTGCAGCAGCACTTCTGGGGAATGTCCGATGTGAGGCCTTAGGGTGTAGCTTTGCCAATGGCTGTGCTCTGAGACGGTACTCAGAAGACCTACTTGCTGCCTGATTTCCTGGCATGACAACTGAAGCCATAGGAAGTAAAGATCCTGACTGACTGTTTTGAAAGTCGACACCTTGCAGCATTATGGGCAGAAGAGTGAAAGATGTTCAGCAAAGGAGAGAAACCGTTTGTGGGCAGTTTGGTAATCTGCAGCGAGAAGAGACTCCATTTGGAATGCCTTACCTTGTGACTTCTTCTGGTTTCACATAAGTTTGGGCTAAGGGAAAAAGAGAGAAATGCAAATGAGCAGGATGACACGCTCTGCTGAAAGCATTTGAATTTGGCATGGATTCACATGCTCATGAATATTCCCTGTCGTCAGACTGGGAATCCTCGGTAAAGAAAAAATCAGTATCAGTTTCGTTTCTGATCTGTCTTTCTTAGTAGTAACCAATCACTGGTCTCTGGGTCATACTGCCCCCACCCAATGACTGCCCTCTCCCTAAGACCCGCCCCTGGCAGCCATCCTCAGATTTGGTATCACGTAAAGTGGCAGTATGACCAAGTGAAGAGCCGCAGAGGGGTAGGAGGGAGGGTTCGCATGTGAATCCATGCCAGACCCATGCTGGAGGACAACAGTTACAGGTAAGTAACTTGTTCCTTCTACGGCATGGGGTCTGGCATGGATTCACATGCTCATGAATATAAGAATACATAGCAGTACACACATGCACAACCACGGGAGGTGGCAAGGCTCAACATTAAGCATTACATAAAACTCAACATTAAGCATCTCTTACCTCCTCACCAGGCTCACCTTAAGCGAACAGGTTGCGTAGCACTGCCTGGCCGACTCTGGACTCCTCCCTGGAATCCCGGTGGACGCAGTAGAATCTCGTGAAGGTGTGAGTCGAACTCCACGTAGCAGCCCTGCAGATGTACAGCAGGGGCACACCAGACAAGAACGCCGTGGTGGCAGCGATCGCTCTGGTCGAATGGGCTCTCGGATGGCCGGGCAACGGTCGGTTTGCCAACCAATGACAGTGCATGATGCAGCCGGAGAGCCATCTGGAAATGGAAGCCTTCGAGAGAGCCTTCCCTTGGTTCACAGGTCCAAAGTTCACAAACAGCTGTGATGTCTTCCGAAAACTCTTCGTTCGGTCCACGTAGAACTTCAGCGCTCTAGCTACATCCAGCGAGTGCAAAGTCCTCTCGGCCGGCTACGAAGGCGATGGGAAAAAGACTGGTAACACCAAGGGCTCGTTGAGATGGAAGTCCAACGGCACCTTGGGCATGAAGGAGGGGTGCATCCTCAGCACCACCCTCATCTTGTGGAAAGTCAAGTATGGAGGCTTGCTGGAAAGGGCCTGAATCTCTCCCACGCGTCGTGCAGAGGTGATGGCCACAAGGAACGCTGTCTTCCATGACAGGAACATCAATGGAGCCGAATGCAAAGGCTAGAATGGCGGGCCCATGAGCCTAGTCAGCACCACGTTGAGCTCTCATGCCGGGGCTGGAGCCTTTACCGGCGGGAACGATCGGAACAGTCCTGTTATAAACTCCTTCACCAGGCGATTAGACCACAAAGACGACCGTCCTGCAGTTCTGGTGTATCGGGAAATCGCTGCCAGATGTATCTTGATGGAAGCTTGAGCTAGTCCAGCTTTGGCCAGCGACAGTAAGTACGGTAGCACTTGAGGGGCTGTAATCCGTAGAGGGTTAATCTTCTGTGCACCGCACCAGACAGAGAACCTCTTCCACTTGTGTCCGTAGCACTTGAGAGTTGAGGACTCCCTGGCCTTTTCAAGAACCTCTCTGCAGTCAGCCGGGATATTGTACCTTCCAAACTCTAGTGCTGCTGGAGCCAGGCCGGCAAGTTCAGCGACTCCGGGTCGTGATGAAGAATGGCGCCTCCTTCTCTGGAGAGATCTGCGTCCGTCGACAGTTTGACTGGCGGGGACACCGACAAGTCCAGAGAGTCCGGGAACCATATCTGTCTCGGCCACCTCAGTGCAACGAGGATCATCCTGCACCGGGACCTTTTGAGTTGGTTGATGAGCCTGAGCAGCAACGGCAATGGCGGGAACGCATACAGGAACAGGCCATCCCAGGGGAACGAGAAAGCATCGCTCATGCTCCTCGGCTGGGGTAACCTGCTGGCGAACCTCTGGCACTTGGAGTTCGTCGCCGTCGCGAACAGGTCGATTTGTGGTTTGCCCCATCTTCGGAAGAGATGATCCACTTGATCCTGGCGTAGTTCCGACTCGTGGCACGAGCGCAGCTCCCTGCTGAGTGAGTCGGCAATAGTGTTTTTATCCCTGCTAGATGAAAAGGCACTAGAAACATCCCCTGGGCAACGGCCCAGTGCCACAGATCCTGGGCTTCCTTGGACAGGGCTGGGGATCTGATTCCTCCCTGCTTCCAGATGTAGAACATCGTGGTGGTGTTGTCGGTGAAGATCCTTACCACCTTGCCCTTGAGGGATGGGAGGAATGACTTGAGGGCCCAGAACACTGCTCGGAGCTCCAGTATGTTGATGTGGAGCGGCCTCTCCTCCGGGAGCCACAGGCCTCTCGCGTGAAGATCTCCGGTGTGCGCTCCCCACCCCTCCAGGGAGGCATCCGTCGTCACCGTCACCTGATATGCTGGAGTCTGAAAGTCCGTGCCCGCGGCGAGATGCGTGCGGGTGCCCCACCATCGAATTGCATGGCGGAATGCTTCGTTGAGCGAGATCTTGTCCTCGAAGCTGTCCGTTGCTTGCGTCCAATGGGCGTCGAGGAACTCCTGCAGAGGACGCATCCGAAGCCTGCACAGGCGCACCAGATAGATGCAAGAGGACATCATCCCGAGAAGGGACTTGATGGACCTCACTCTGGCCATGTCTGTGGCCAGCAGACGCTGTACCTTGCCCAGGATGGCCTGCGTTCTTTCCTCCGACGGCGAGGCCAACTGCGCTTCTGTATCGAGCTTGGCTCCCAGAAACAGCACGACCTGTGACGGAAACCAGGTGGGATTTGGGGAAGTTGGTGGAGAATCCCAGGTGCCTGCTCAGATGAGCCAGTGGTCCAGGTAGGGGTAGACGTGGATCCCCTGCAGGCGCAGCCGCCCCATCACTGGTGTTAGGCACTTGTTGAACACCCTGGGCGCTGACTTCAATCCGAATGGGAGGGCCTTGAACTGGTAGTGCCGTCCTTGGACTACGAACCTGAGAAACTTTCGGTGTCCTTTTAGGATGGGGATGTGAAAGTATGCATCCTTCAAATCCAACGACGATAGGAAGTCGCCTTCCTCCAGCTGGCCCAGCACGTGCTGGGGGGTGACCATCTGGAACTTCTGTGCCTTGATGTATTTGTTTAGCCGACGCAAGTCCAGGATGGGACGCCAACCTCCTGTCTTCTTTCTGACGAGGAAGTATCTTGAGTATACTCCGGAGCCCCGGAGCCTCTTTGGGACAAGCTCAATGGCTCCTTTATTAAGCATCGCCCTTACCTCTAACAGTAGTTGAGGGACTTGGTTTTCCTTCTTGGCCACGGGAGGAATTCGGGGGCACTTCTTTAGAAATTCCAGAGTGTGCCCATGGGCCAGGGCATCCAGCACCCAACGGTCGGTGGAGATGGACTTCCACACGCTGATGAACTTTGTCAGCCGGCCTCCCACCGGGGTGCTTCGGTGGGGGCATGACGCGACAGCCGGGTCAGTCTTGCTTGGAAGCAGCCTTGCCACCTTGGCCTCCCTGGCGACAACGGCGAGATCCACCGAACTTGGCTCGTCCCCTGTAGGCTTCTTGCGACGAGGAGCGGGCCGCCTGACGGTAGGTCGAGGAGCCGCCGACAAATTCTTTGGAGGCACCTTGCTTGCCTCCGGAGTTCCGAAAGGGCAGCCGCCGTTGCTGCAGAACTCCCAAGGCCCGAGCCGTCTCCGTGTCGGTCTTGATGGGCTGCAACGACTCATCCACAGTCTTTCCAAACAGATTGTTCCAGTCGAAGGGCATGTCCAAAACCTTGGCTTGCACGTCCTGGTGGAAATCCGTCGCCTTGAGCCAACCCCGCCGTCGAAGGCAAACAATGTTGCCCAACTGGTGGAAACCAGTGTCGGCAATGTCCGTGGCCACAGTTATGGCGTGGTCCGATGCCACCTCACCCTCCTGTAGGATCGCCAGGGCCTCTGCCCTCTTGTCGTCCTGGAGGAAGTCCAACAGGGGGGCGATCTTGTACCATAATTCCCTGTCGTAGCGGGCCACAATTGCTAGGGTGTTGGCCGCCTTAATCGTCGTTGCCGCCGACGAGATGACTCGTCGTCCCACGGCGTCCAGCTTCTTTCCCTTGCCATCCGGTGGGGAAGTTGAGGATGAAGCTGATTCCCCACCCCCCCGCTTTCTTCTTGGCCGCTGCTGAGACGACCGAATCCGGGATCGGATGCGCCCTAAGGCACAACGGGGCGGCATCGGGGACCCGGTACGTCTTCTCGTACCGGTCCCTCTTGGCAGGTTTCGTGGACGGGTTCTTGAGGAGGGCAAGTCCCTCGTCCCAGATGTCATCCAGCAACGGCACCGCGAGGACCGTCTTCCTTTTGGCCTCGCGCCGTTGGTAGAGGAAGCCTTCCTTATTCTTCTCCTCAGGGCAGAGTTGAAAAAGCTTGGATGCCCTGGCAATCATGGCGTGGAAGGAGCCAATCTCGTCGGGCGGGGACGCCCGAGGAATCGGAGATGGGAGGCCAGCCCCGTCATCACCGCCGTTGTCATCCGTTCCCGTCGTGGCCGTGTCCGTTCCCGTGTCGTCCCTCGGGATCGGGGAAGGCGACAAAGGCTGAGAAGGCCATGTGGGCTGAAGGGGCACTGGATGAATTCTCCTCTTGTTCGGAGGGCTTCCCAAAGGACCCGGTACAGCTGGGTCATCCGTCGGGGTTAGGGGCAGTCTCGTCCTTATCTCCGTGCATAAGGCCTGGATTGCCGTCAAAATGGCCGCCGAGTTGTCCTGAGGCTCGGGTTGCGACGAGCGTGCCGGGAGCGACGGTTGTTCCTCCACAGGAACCTCATCGTCGTTGCCACCCTCGTCGCCCCCCTCCTCGGGATTCCTCCCGTGGGACTGGGCCTCTTCCAAATTCTCGGCCAGTTCCTCCTCAGAGGTTGTGTGCATGCCCGTAATGGTCACCGGTCCCCCCACCCCTCTTTTCCCACCAGGGTCTTCACGGGGGTCTTCTCGATGGGCTTAAAAGAGGATTCCCTCTGCGGAGGCAGGGAAACTCTAGGCCCTGAGGTCACCTCCACTGGGATAGCCTCCACAGGCTTTGCCAGGGCCGCAGCGACTCCCTCGATAGAGGCCTTAGCCGGATGGATCAAGGCCTTAGCCGCCTTGGGCGCGCTTGAGGCCTTCACCTTAGGGGGAGGGTCACCGCCTTGCTCCCCCTCGGCCGGTTCCTCCGAGTTCGACCGGGGCCTCTCCAGAAGCTTAGCCGGGTTCTCGGATTTTCTCTTCGCTGAGCCAGAGTGTTGGCTCGCGGTTGATGGCGTCGGTGAAGGTGCGTCCTGCCTGGGTGCCCGCGGACTTGCGGTGCTTTGCCTTCTGTTGGGCCCCCGTCGTTGGGGCGCCCTCACAGGACTTAGAAGACCGCTCAGACTTCTTCTTCTTCTTCTCACCTGCTGGGCTCTTGCCTTCCAGCCAGTTGGAGAGACGGGTCCGGCGATCCCTCATCGTCCGATCCGACATGTTAAAGCAAAACGCACAGTCCTTCTCCACGTACGTTTTGTCCTCGTGGAGGCAGTAAAGGCATTTTGAATGCTCGTCCTCCTTGAACACATTTTGTAGGTTGCATCCAGGGCAGATCCTGAACAGTTTGCCGGGAGTCGAGCCTCCCTTCTCCTGGGCCATGTTCTTCTCGTCCACGAGGTAGGCCTCAGAAACTTCTTGAATCCTCCAAGAAGCGTAACTCGACGGAAACTTCACCCTTGAGGGGCGTAGATAAATCCAAAACGGGTCCCCGTTGATCGGAAGAAGAAACGGTGGAGCTTGAGGCTTGATTAAACCGAAAAATGTGATAAATCTCTTTGAAAAAGCGTAAAAGCTCGAGAGCTGTAGCACGAGAACTCCCAACACTTGAACGTGCGGTAAAAAATCTGAGGATGGCTGCCAGGGGCGGGGCTTAGGGAGAGGGCAGTCATTGGCTGGGGGCAGTATGACTCAGAGACCAGTGATTGGTTACTACTAATAAAGACAGTTCAGAAACTAAACTGATACTGATTTTTTCGTTACCGAGGATTCCCAGCCTGACGACGGGGAATATTCATGAGCATGTGAATCCATGCCAGACCCCATGCTGGAAGCTGAAGAAATAAGCCTGGTATGTTATCATTAGAAATCCATTACTCATTTAGTGAATTATTAGTAATTAGTGACTCATTTAGGGATTCATTTATCCATCATTTCATCCTGAGTATTTATTCATCATTCATTCTGATTAGTAGTGACATTAGATTATTTTTAGGTAAGATTTCCACAGAGCTGGTAAATCTTCCTTTCCTGGTTCAACTCCAGAACTTTTTGCTTTTCTAGTCGGATATTTTTCATTAATACCTCAGTGAGTGGGAATCTTTTTCCACACTCACCTGTCTTTAACTCTTTTTATGGATGTCATTTTACAACTCTCCATAGTGTCTTTTTAAAGTTATCATGTCTAACAACTTATTGGCAATAAGTGCCTGTTGTTGCTGGGTTGCCCTAGGGGCTCCCCATTTAACTTTCTTGTGCTAACCTTGAGTGAACTACAGTTCCCAAGGGTAGAAAGGATCTTTGGATCCCTTTTACATTTTATTCTGTGAAACCAGCACACCCCACCTTATGTGGAGTGCTGGGGAGATACAATGTATCCCCTTTCACATTTAAACTGTAACAATTCTGTTACAGTGACAAGTTTACCTTTAATGGCTGGTGGCAGTGATAATTCTTACTAATTTGGTGCACCTTTACCGCGGGCTGTAATCACAGCTGCAGTAAAAGCACCTAAGGGTGCTCATTTTACCAAAATGGCCCCTGTCTTCTTTTTCTGCCATTTTAGTGTTTCTTGTCATTTCTTGTTCCTTCCCCTGACATCCAAGGTGGGAAATTCCTTTGTTTGAGTTTTGTCTTTGGCGGGAGTCCCCTGGACACCCCACCCAGGCTCCAGTCAGTCTGTAAGCACAGGAAGTGGGGGAGGAGTCCAAAACTTCCTGCTCCTTTGTCTTAGGCCTTCCTTCAACTGGGCCAAATCCCTGTGGGGGGTTGGCTGTCCTGATTGGACAGCCAAACGCCCCTTTCTTGTAAAATGCTGGGAGAGAATGCAGAGGTTGTGTTGCAGTTCCTGATAAACACTGGAAACCTGGAAGCTGAAGTCATGTCGACCACTGGAACAGAAAACCGAAGAGGATGATGAAGGAAAAGCGGCGGGAATGATTTCCAGCGACCAGAGAGCCTGCTGTGTAACCGGAGCCTGCTGCAGCCCTTCCATCTAATCGACCTGGGGTCTCCGGAAACGACGACCCGAACCCAGAGCCTGGTGAGACCCACTAGACTCAAGACGACCTGCATTTTAAGCCATCCCACGGGTTGCTGTGACCTTGCGTTCTTGCAATACCCCAATACCCTGGGACCTCCAGCCACCGTGCGGTGCACGGTCTTCTGAATTCCGAATGTCACTGAAACTTTGTGGGCATCCTGGTGTATCTCCAGAGACATGAATCGAGTCCAAAAAGTCCCCTCAGAAGAGTGCTGGACCTTTTAAACAACGGGAATTCAACCGCGATTTTCTGTCTTCTTCTGTGCTCCTTGAAAAGGCGCCAAACCTGCAGAACCGCATTCAGCCGTGAGAGAAATCTTGCCTAGAGCCTTCTTCATCTATCCCTACTGCAAAGTTCCTTCTGAGGTCTTGTGTTCAGTCTCCAGGACAAGGAATCCACTGACCGGGTATTTGGCTGCAGTACCTGAAGTTCTCCTGCTGCAATCTCTTCTTCGTTGCTGAGGTACTGTGTTGGCTTGAGTATATACTTACCTTAAGCCTGTTGGGATTTCTGTGTAGTCCTGGGGTGTTTTCTGTGATTGGGAGGTCCCTCGTCCAGTACACCCAGTCCCACTGCTAGAATCCTGCTGGGGTGTCTTCTGTGAAGCCCCCGGACCCTCTTCTAACCCTAGAAGTAAAGTACTCACTTCTTTGCCAGTTTTCCTAAGGAAACTCTGACTTTTGCTACTAAAGAACTTATTATAACACTGTCTGTTGGTCACTAGTCCTAGTGACCCCCCTTCTGCCACTGAGAACACTCAAGCTCTAAGGGAAAGACTTTGAAGGGATTGGGACTTCTGCCTAGAAAATAAATCAAGTGTTTTACTTACTTCTAAAGAGTTGGCGGGTAACTGTAGTTCTAAGAGTGACCAGTTACCAAAGTTCTTACTGATCTTGAATGTGTGATGCACTATTCTTAAAAGTATGGTTAACATCTTTTCTTCCTTAGCCACTGTTTTACCAGTCTAAAAGAAAGTAGATGTGAAGGTATTTTACTGTCCTGTGATTAGGTTGTGCCTCTTTACAAAAGTAATGTGTTGGTTTCACCAGATTATTCCTGTAGAGTAATTGTATGAGTGTCCTCCAACTGTTGGTATCACCAGGTTAGTCCTGTTAGGATAACTGTACGAGTGTCCCCCAACTGGGTCTTGCTTCCCCTGACTTGCTGGTAGCCTGTCCTTAATAAGTCTACATTAGGTTGTTGCCTACCTAGAATAACTATTCAGTAAAGTGTGACATTGGGTTTTACTCTCCCCTTCATTGTGAAGTTAAAGTATGTGGGTTTTACTTACCTTATGAAATCCAGGTCACTGCTATCACTAGGTCCCAGACAAATGCTCACAATGATCTTTCAACTGCACAATGGAGTAAGGAGACCCCAGATGCTGATTTGATTATGGCTCAGAAGGGGGATCCAATAATTTGTAAGTTTTACCAACACATTGAGGACCCTGAGAACTTTCCCCTGACGGATACCGATTACATTGGGAAAGAGGACCTTAGAGTGTTGATGAAATGTCCAAAAATGTTCCGGATCCAAGACGGTTTGTTGGTAAGGAAATCCCAAGCTGGCCATGATCAGTGGGTGGTTCCTACCTCATTCGGAAGCCTGATGTTAAGTCACGCCCATGATGCTGCCACCGCCGGTCATAGGGGGTTTCATACAACACTTGAGATCTTAAGAGAGGTTCCATACTGGCCACACATGGGGCAGGACCTCGACCAATACTTGAAGGGTGTCTTGTGTGTGCACAATTTCAGCCAACATCCCTCACACACTGTGCGCCTCTCCAAAAGAGGGGGATGACACTGCCATGGTCAGATTTGCAAGTTGACTTCATAGGCCCCGTGATTCACTCCTCTAGGGGAAATAAGTACATGTTGATGGTGACATGCTTATTTACTAAATGGGTGGAATGTCTCCCGGCCCCAAACTGCAAGGCAGAAACAGCAGCTGCCCTGATGATTAACCACATCTTTTCGCGTTTTGGTCTACCCCAAAGGATTGAGTCAGACAGAGGTAGCCATTTTACCAGCGAAGTAATGACTAAGATGTGGGAGATACTGGGGGTTAAAAGGAAGCTACACATTGCTTACCGGCCAGCCTCTTCTGGTGCAGTAGAACGTTACAACCGAACAATTGTGAGCATCTTAAAAAAGTTTGTGGCAGATTCTGGGCCAAGTTGGGATATCCGATTACCTCTGGTCCTAATGGCCATCAGATCTACCCCTTCATCTGCAACTAAAATGTCACCGTTTGATCTGATGACTGGACGCATGATGGTGCTTCCCCAGCATTTGCTTTACAGGACCCAAGAGCAAACATTGATCAATGCCTCCACAACTCATGAGTATTTTGAAAATTTAAGGAAACACCTTCAACATGCTTTTGCCTGTGCTCAGCGAAACCTAGAATGATCAGCCGATAGCATGAAGACTCATTATGATTTAAAGACTACTAGGAAAGAATACAATGTGGGAGACGGGTCTATCTATACAATTTCCAAAGGAACCAGGCCAAACAGCGGAAATTTCTGCCTACATGGAAGGGACCTTTTGAAATTGTAGACAAGATCTCACCAGTCGCCTACAAGATCTGCATTCCCAAAGGCAGTATGGCGGAAGGGGAAGACAAGTGGGTCCATATAAATCAGCTAAAGTGTTGCCATCCCAGGCACACTCTGCAGCAACTGGAGGATTCTTCTGCAATCCCGGAGGGGGCTGCTCCAGAGTAATACAAGTCCAACCCTAAAATTTTCCACATATAGCCTATAAAATTCTATGATTCTTGAATGCAAATGTCTCCTGATTTAAAAAATGTATATGTTCGCCCCACCATTAATAGTGGTGGGAAATGTCTACGAATATGTTTCTGCCGCTTTGCTTTGTCATCCTAGGAGAGATAAACCATGGAGACTGACCAAGGAGGACGACCCGGGGACCGGGAGCAAAGATCCGAAGGGCCCTAGGAACCGCCCAAAACTCCCATCAGGACCGGCGAGGAGAACCGACCGATCCACCCTGAGGGAGGAAAAGATGCTGAACTTTGCCATCGGCGGAATCAGAAGAGGATGAGGCGAACATCCCAGATCTTGCGAGTTCCATCGGTAAAAGATCAGAATGGCCATCGCAAGACGGGGGGCGTGTGGAATGTTTTTACCCACGCATCCAAGCCCTACAACAGAACTATGCATTACTGGCATTGAAAACATCATGATGGCCAGAAATCGCCAGAAAATGCACAGGGAAAACATGAAAAATAGGTTGCCATCCATTTTTGCCTCTGTCAATGTTAATACAAGAGACCATTGCCAGGCCCTATCCTTTGGCTACACACAGAGCAACACCAGTGCTAAGGAATATAGTGCTGTTCAAAATCCGTTTTAATTAATGTCAAAAATTGCTAAAATCATGGGCACAAAATTACTCTACTGCAGAGTCCACATCAATACCATGTTAGCAAGGATCATATGCTATCAAGTAAAATCCTTTTTTTGAAATGTATTAATTCAAGACAACTCCCAAAAATGGGTGCAGTACCGGTGCTTGACACTAACCGGCGCTAGCGATCTAAACTCTAAGCTTGCTAGGGGGGGACTGGAATTTGTATTGCATTTGATTGTATTCCTGAAAACTGTGGGCTCTTCTTCCATCTCGTTATATTGCATAGGGGGGGAGTGAATTGTCAAAAGAAAAAGTTATCATATTATCTCTTGTTGAAACCATATCAGTTTATTTCTGTGCTGCATTCTTTCCATCATTGCTTTTCCTTGAAACCATAAAAGTATTCTCTGCTACCTTATCCTTTCTATACTAACTCCTCACTGATTGAAAAGAGTGTGCAATTGTAACATTACCCATTGTTGATCAACATTATATTCATAAGTGTGCTATCAAATATTAATTTATTCATAAAAGTGTGATATATATTGTTTAATTTTTCAAATAAATCTTTTAATTTGCAAAACAAACCTACTTCTTGGCTCAGTGAGGTCAGGGGGATTCAAAGAGAGGGGCGTTATACAAGGGTTTATCATCCAGATCTATGAACTTGTCATAAAAATATATAAATAAGGGCTTCCCTTGGGCATCCCAGACTAGGCATTGACTTAGTTGGAGTGCTGAATTGAAGTCACTTAACAAGAACTAGCTATGTGCACTGAAGCAAAATGAGAAATGCTGTTTTGTTTTTGAATCTGAATACATCTGAAACTGATTAAACTGATACTTGCACTTTTGTTTTCCTTGAATGAGACCTGGAGAGACACCTTGACCAGACCGAGACTTGCAGACCATGAGACCTTGATTGACCAGATCGCCTTGATGATTGACGAGATTGCATCGCATGAATTGACCAGACCATGATTGAGCTGGCAGCGCCTAACAGACTGCAAGATTGACCAGACTAGATTGACCAGACCTTGATGCGAGATCCATAATGGCTGACAACCTTTTTGACTTTGCATCCTGGCTGTTTTGAAGCAGCACTGAAAGACACTGGCTTTTGTCACCTTGTGATGTGACTATTTGACACCTACGCTTTGCAGCAGCACTTCTGGGGAATGTCCGATGTGAGGCCTTAGGGTGTAGCTTTGCCAATGGCTGTGCTCTGAGACGGTACTCAGAAGACCTACTTGCTGCCTGATTTCCTGGCATGACAACTGAAGCCATAGGAAGTAAAGATCCTGACTGACTGTTTTGAAAGTCGACACCTTGCAGCATTATGGGCAGAAGAGTGAAAGATGTTCAGCAAAGGAGAGAAACCGTTTGTGGGCAGTTTGGTAATCTGCAGCGAGAAGAGACTCCATTTGGAATGCCTTACCTTGTGACTTCTTCTGGTTTCACATAAGTTTGGGCTAAGGGAAAAGGAGAGAAATGCAAATGAGCAGGATGACACGCTCTGCTGAAAGCATTTGAATTCCCAGTGCTAACTACATTTGAAGAGCAGTGAAGTTCTTTGTCTCTTGTGGGAGTGAGAGAGAGAGCATCTGAAGCCATTGTGCTTTGAAATCTACACTTGTATCCAACGTTGGCTGGTCCCTCATGTGAAGAGCAGGGACTGGCATGGACTGGCATTATATGAGATCGCATGACACGGCATACTGGCATGGCATAGAAGGAGAGAGCCTGATAGTGCTTTGAATGTGAATCTGAAGTTTTGGCCTATGTGAAGGGCAATTGCAATTGCATTGAATTGCCACTGGAGAGTTGCCATCTGCATTGTTTTGTTTCAATGAATAAGTGCCACATGAATGATACATCGGTATCAAGAGGATAGATAAGGAGAACTTTGGAATAGGGATAGAGAGGAAAACACTTGAGAATCTGTTTTGATTGGCATCAACGAAGGAAGTTTGCAGCAGTGAGCATGAATTGCTCTGAAGAAAGATCTGTCACCTATTTTGAGAGAGCTTGCCACAGTGAGGCTCTGAAATCTGTCACTGAAAATTGTCCGTTTGTAGGACACACTTGGTTTCCGTTTGCAACTGGAACACCACTTTTGTTTTGGGCTATGCTTTGATGCCCACACATGTTTTGCTGAACACACGCTAGTTGTTGACATTTGTGAACACATTTGTGAACACGTCACTTTGTTGACACGCTTTGTTGACAGTCCTTGGCTGAAACCTTTGCATTGGCTTTGTTGGCGTACTGACTTTTGAAATTTGCACAGATGTGAGGACACACATACTGTTCTGATTGGCTACAACCTGGATGAACTCACAGACTGAACAAATATATAAGGGACGCCTGCTTTTAAGTCTGTGGTCTATCAGGCAAAACGATAAAGCTAATGAAAAATTAGACCATCCAGACCAGAGATGACTTTTTCAGTTTGTAATCCTGAACTATTTATTTTTGTGACAACCTATATGTCAAATTACACAATAACAAAATATATTTATATAAAATATGGCTCTTTGAACTTAGAAAACAAACACATCCCTCCAGGCAAACTTCATTCACAACTTCTTCATACATTCATCACATTCACAAAAAATAGAAAACAATGATATTTTGTTCATATCACAATAGAGAGCATTTCTTCGTTTCACACTCGATTAATTTACAATGTGTCCATCTGTCAACATTCAGAGGATAGAAAAACTGTTTGTCGACATGTTTCGGTTGAGTTCTTGAAGTGGGCAATAACTTCCCTTTGTGTATTATGTTCAACCTTCTTCAGGACAAGAGACGATCGCCAATTCCGCGTGGTCTCATAGACGAGTGGGGGTGTGTGTAAGGCAAAGAGGCCTAGGTCTAAAGAATAAAGAATAAGAAAAATAAGAATGTCATCTCTGTTTCATAAAAACCCATTTCTTGAGTAACAGCTAACTACTAAGGCTGTGTGTGGACCGGCTCACCTCCTCTGATTTTTTCAGTGGCTGGCGTGTCGGTTCAATGGAGTAAATCCCGGCGTGAGAGGTCTCTTTTAATGAGTTCCACGTCGTGCATCCTACAGAATGAAGGGCATATACTCTCGTAAGTTTTATGAGAGAAGTCTAACATACTGTCAAACAGAACATTAATGAATCGGTACTCACTCAGTTGAGGGGCTCACAGAATAGTCAATTCATCCGAGCTGGGGGTTCGATAAGACTGCAGGGAAAGGAACAAAGTGTAAGGGCTTGCGGATAGTGCACCCTTGTGTCGCATGACTATTATCACAATATAAAACTTGCTTTAAAAATTCTATTGGGTGTCTGCTCTACGGATTAGAAACATTGTGTGAGGACCCACACTCGGGAGCCCCGAGCCTGCATATCTAGACGTCCCTGCGGAGAACTCTCAACTACTCATGGTGAATGAAACAAAATGGAGCTTACTTCTAGGTTCTCTGGAGTGAATCCCTTGGGAGAGTGTGCACGTTGCTGGTCAATCGCAAGTCACTGGAGTCACGAAACTGAAACAACAATACATGGTCTCAGCATATAGACGGAGGAGCACGAACTGGCATAGGCTATGTCTACTGCTATCTACTTACTCGGTGTGACCTCAGCTCTATCCGTCGGTGTATGCATCTGTTGACGCTCCTTTGCCACTGATCGCGGCGATCCGGCGTACGTTCCGAATAGCGCCAATGAACGCGCTGTCGCTTTGAATTCTGGATAATATGCGGCTGCTCGGCATTCTGGACATAGTAGTTCCCGAACACAGGCGGAACCAAAAACTATCTCCACATGAATACAGCGTCTAGTTACCTAACAGTGGTTGGTGTGCCTATGCTAGGTGTGTGCTGAGGGGTATGTCAAAGGCCACATGTGTTGTTATTTCATTTAACTCATGGAACCTCTCTTCCCATGTCGCAGGATTATGAAGAAAAGTTACTGGCGAATGTGAGAGTACCCCATAGTATCAAGTACTATTCAGGGCATTCCATTCCACCGAAATGTTTAATCCATGGCGGACCGTATCTAAAGAATAGATCCATTTCTGTTCCAGGCGGTGTAGGGCACTGGCCATATCCCCACCTCTTGATGTAGGGCATATGGTTTGTAATACAAACCACTTGATGTCTGTATCCTTGTGATGAAGTCTGTCAAAGTGATCCACCAGAGGTTTGTCGGCTGTATGGTTCCTGATACACGAGCGGTGTTCCCCAATACGTATTTTGACCTCTCGTGTGGTTTTTCCAACGTATAATAGATTGCACGGACATGAGATGATATAGATTGCGTTTTTTGTGTGGCAGTTGGTGTGATTCTTCATCGTCCATGTATTAGTCCCGTATTTGAAAATATGTTTGGTCTCAGTAAGGGGACATACGCTGCAGTTCCCGCATTTGTAGTGACCAATAATGGGAGGAAGTCCCCATTGATTCAGAATTGAGTTTTCTTTGGGTTTCTCGTAATACGTGTGCACCAGCTTTTGTCGCAAGTTGCAATTTCGTTTGAATGCGAACATGGGTTTCTTAGATAATGTACCCGGGTTCTTGATTAAATCCCAGTTCTTATTAATGATCTTCTTGATGGTATTGCTAATAGGGTTATACGTTGTAACACAGACCAATCTCTCGTGGGTCTTTTTTTCTTGACTCTGTAAAATGAGAGCCCTGTTGGTATTGGCTGCTCTCTTCATGTTCCTTTTTACCAGCTGTTTCGGGTAACCCCGTGTGTCCAATCTTTCTTTGAGTTGTGTAGCGTGTGTTTTGTAATCAGCCCTATCTGTGCAATTGCGTCGAATCCTTAAAAATTGTCCATACGGCAGATTAAATTTCAAACCCTCCGGATGAAAACTTGAGTAATGTAAGAGGGTGTTCTTGTCTGTAGGTTTCCTATAGAGTGAAGTGACCAGCGCATTCCCTTGTTTTCTAATCAGTAGGTCTAGGAAACTGACTTGAACAATATTCCATTCGATGGTAAATTTTATATTGGAATCGCCCGTATTGAGCCACCTATGGAAGGTGAGTAAAGATGTATTATCACCCCGCCATATGAGGAATACGTCGTCTATATAGCGACGCCACATCTTCAGCTGTCCATGTGGTTGTGTTCGTAGTATGTTGTCGATGTATCTTAATTCGAAGTTGGCCATGTATAAATTGGCCACATGCGGGGCAAAGGTGGCACCCATACTTACCCCTTTTTGTTGTTTAAAAAGCTGTTTTTTAAAGAGGAAGAAGTTCTCTGTCATTTCTAGTCTCGAACACTCTAGTATGAACCCTGTTGGGGGTTTATGTGGTTGACTACGTGTGTCGAGTACTTCGGCTAATACTTCTAGACATGCCATTTGAGGAATAGACGTGTATAATGCTTCCACGTCCATACTACGAACACAACCACATGGACAGCTGAAGATGTGGCGTCGCTATATAGACGACGTATTCCTCATATGGCGGGGTGATAATACATCTTTACTCACCTTCCATAGGTGGCTCAATACGTGCGATTCCAATATAAAATTTACCATCGAATGGAATATTGTTCAAGTCAGTTTCCTAGACCTACTGATTAGAAAACAAGGGAATGCGCTGGTCACTTCACTCTATAGGAAACCTACAGACAAGAACACCCTCTTACATTACTCAAGTTTTCATCCGGAGGGTTTGAAATTTAATCTGCCGTATGGACAATTTTTAAGGATTCGACGCAATTGCACAGATAGGGCTGATTACAAAACACACGCTACACAACTCAAAGAAAGATTGGACACACGGGGTTACCCGAAACAGCTGGTAAAAAGGAACATGAAGAGAGCAGCCAATACCAACAGGGCTCTCATTTTACAGAGTCAAGAAAAAAAGACCCACGAGAGATTGGTCTGTGTTACAACGTATAACCCTATTAGCAATACCATCAAGAAGATCATTAATAAGAACTGGGATTTAATCAAGAACCCGGGTACATTATCTAAGAAACCCATGTTCGCATTCAAACGAAATTGCAACTTGCGACAAAAGCTGGTGCACACGTATTACGAGAAACCCAAAGAAAACTCAATTCTGAATCAATGGGGACTTCCTCCCATTATTGGTCACTACAAATGCGGGAACTGCAGCGTATGTCCCCTTACTGAGACCAAACATATTTTCAAATACGGGACTAATACATGGACGATGAAGAATCACACCAACTGCCACACAAAAAACGCAATCTATATCATCTCATGTCCGTGCAATCTATTATACGTTGGAAAAACCACACGAGAGGTCAAAATACGTATTGGGGAACACCGCTCGTGTATCAGGAACCATACAGCCGACAAACCTCTGGTGGATCACTTTGACAGACTTCATCACAAGGATACAGACATCAAGTGGTTTGTATTACAAACCATATGCCCTACATCAAGAGGTGGGGATATGGCCAGTGCCCTACACCGCCTGGAACAGAAATGGATCTATTCTTTAGATACGGTCCGCCATGGATTAAACATTTCGGTGGAATGGAATGCCCTGAATAGTACTTGATACTATGGGGTACTCTCACATTCGCCAGTAACTTTTCTTCATAATCCTGCGACATGGGAAGAGAGGTTCCATGAGTTAAATGAAATAACAACACATGTGGCCTTTGACATACCCCCCAGCACACACCTAGCATAGGCACACCAACCACTGTTAGGTAACTAGACGCTGTATTCATGTGGAGATAGTTTTTGGTTCCGCCTGTGTTCGGGAACTACTATGTCCAGAATGCCGAGCAGCCGCATATTATCCAGAATTCAAAGCGACTGCGCGTTCATTGGCGCTATTCGGAACGTACGCCGGATCGCCGCGATCAGTGGCAAAGGAGCGTCAACAGATGCATACACCGACGGATAGAGCTGAGGTCACACCGAGTAAGTAGATAGCAGTAGACATAGCCTATGCCAGTTCGTGCTCCTCCGTCTATATGCTGAGACCATGTATTGTTGTTTCAGTTTCGTGACTCCAGTGACTTGCGATTGACCAGCAACGTGCACACTCTCCCAAGGGATTCACTCCAGAGAACCTAGAAGTAAGCTCCATTTTGTTTCATTCACCATGAGTAGTTGAGAGTTCTCCGCAGGGACGTCTAGATATGCAGGCTCGGGGCTCCCGAGTGTGGGTCCTCACACAATGTTTCTAATCCGTAGAGCAGACACCCAATAGAATTTTTAAAGCAAGTTTTATATTGTGATAATAGTCATGCGACACAAGGGTGCACTATCCGCAAGCCCTTACACTTTGTTCCTTTCCCTGCAGTCTTATCGAACCCCCAGCTCGGATGAATTGACTATTCTGTGAGCCCCTCAACTGAGTGAGTACCGATTCATTAATGTTCTGTTTGACAGTATGTTAGACTTCTCTCATAAAACTTACGAGAGTATATGCCCTTCATTCTGTAGTATGCACGACGTGGAACTCATTAAAAGAGACCTCTCACGCCGGGATTTACTCCATTGAACCGACACGCCAGCCACTGAAAAAATCAGAGGAGGTGAGCCGGTCCACACACAGCCTTAGTAGTTAGCTGTTACTCAAGAAATGGGTTTTTATGAAACAGAGATGACATTCTTATTTTTCTTATTCTTTATTCTTTAGACCTAGGCCTCTTTGCCTTACACACACCCCCACTCGTCTATGAGACCACGCGGAATTGGCGATCGTCTCTTGTCCTGAAGAAGGTTGAACATAATACACAAAGGGAAGTTATTGCCCACTTCAAGAACTCAACCGAAACATGTCGACAAACAGTTTTTCTATCCTCTGAATGTTGACAGATGGACACATTGTAAATTAATCGAGTGTGAAACGAAGAAATGCTCTCTATTGTGATATGAACAAAATATCATTGTTTTCTATTTTTTGTGAATGTGATGAATGTATGAAGAAGTTGTGAATGAAGTTTGCCTGGAGGGATGTGTTTGTTTTCTAAGTTCAAAGAGCCATATTTTATATAAATATATTTTGTTATTGTGTAATTTGACATATAGGTTGTCACAAAAATAAATAGTTCAGGATTACAAACTGAAAAAGTCATCTCTGGTCTGGATGGTCTAATTTTTCATTAGCTGAACTCACAGACTGACATGCAGTGAGAGACTAGAAATGAACTAGACTGGAATTAGCTTAATTGGTCTGGATGATCAATACACTGGAAATGTATACAATGAATGTATGCACTGACATGAAATTAGTCTTTTGACACCTTGACACCTGTGAAAGTAATATTGTCATTTTGTGCTTGACACACTGAAATTGAATAGATCTTGATGTCCATAGTACACATGCATTAATTCAATGCTTTATTTTTGTTTTGAATTCAATCTGCTTGTAGACATAGTTGGCTATACACTTGTGACTTGACTTTTTGCTTGAATTGTTACATTAGGATTTGACATTAGATATTGCATTAGAAACTTGAATATGCCATTCTGAATTCTGACACGGCAGCTATGCATTTGAGATTTGAGTTTTAGCTTGTCACTGATAGTAATTTTTTTTCATTTTTGGGTTTTTTGCATTATTGAGACATGATAGAATGTTTTTTCCCTTTGCAATTTTGCTTGTTTTTAGCATGCCACATTGAGATTTGTTTAGACAAATTTGCATGTAGGAATGTATTATCTAATGATAAGAGGAGAGATTTGTAAAACCAGATATTCTATGAGGAACAAGTTACTTACCTGTAACTGTTGTTCTCCAGCATGGGTCTGGCATGGATTCACATGATCATGAATATTCCGTCGTCAGGCTGGGAATCCTCGGTAAAGAAAAAATCAGTATCAGTTTCGTTTCTGATCTGTCTTTCTTAGTAGTAACCAATCACTGGTCTCTGGGTCATACTGCCCCCACCCAATGACTGCCCTCTCCCTAAGACCCGCCCCTGGCAGCCATCCTCAGATTTGGTATCACGTAAAGTGGCAGTATGACCAAGTGAAGAGCCGCAGAGGGGTAGGAGGGAGGGTTCGCATGTGAATCCATGCCAGACCCATGCTGGAGGACAACAGTTACAGGTAAGTAACTTGTTCCTTCTACGGCATGGGGTCTGGCATGGATTCACATGCTCATGAATATAAGAATACATAGCAGTACACACATGCACAACCACGGGAGGTGGCAAGGCTCAACATTAAGCATTACATAAAACTCAACATTAAGCATCTCTTACCTCCTCACCAGGCTCACCTTAAGCGAACAGGTTGCGCAGCACTGCCTGGCCGACTCTGGACTCCTCCCTGGAATCCCGGTGGAAGCAGTAGAATCTCGTGAAGGTGTGAGTCGAACTCCACGTAGCAGCCCTGCAGATGTACAGCAGGGGCACACCAGACAAGAACGCCGTGGTGGCAGCGATCGCTCTGGTCGAATGGGCTCTCGGATGGCCGGGCAACGGTCGGTTTGCCAACCGATGACAGTGCATGATGCAGCCGGAGAGCCATCTGGAAATGGAAGCCTTTGAGAGAGCCTTCCCTTGGTTCACAGGTCCAAAGTTCACAAACAGCTGTGATGTCTTCCGAAAACTCTTCGTTCGGTCCACGTAGAACTTCAGCGCTCTAGCTACATCCAGCGAGTGCGAAGTCCTCTCGGCCGGCTACGAAGGCGATGGGAAAAAGACTGGTAACACCAAGGGCTCGTTGAGATGGAAGTCCAACGGCACCTTGGGCATGAAGGAGGGGTGCATCCTCAGCACCACCCTCATCTTGTGGAAAGTCAAGTATGGAGGCTTGCTGGAAAGGGCCTGAATCTCTCCCACGCGTCGTGCAGAGGTGATGGCCACAAGGAACGCTGTCTTCCATGACAGGAACTTCAATGGAGCCGAATGCAAAGGCTAGAATGGCGGGCCCATGAGCCTAGTCAGCACCACGTTGAGCTCTCATGCCGGGGCTGGAGCCTTTACCGGCGGGAACGATCGGAACAGTCCTGTTATAAACTCCTTCACCAGGCGATTAGACCACAGAGACGACCGTCCTGCAGTTCTGGTGTATCGGGAAATCGCTGCCAGATGTATCTTGATGGAAGCTTGAGCTAGTCCAGCTTTGGCCAGCGACAGTAAGTACGGTAGCACTTGAGGGGCTGTAATCCGTAGAGGGTTAATCTTCTGTGCACCGCACCAGACAGAGAACCTCTTTCACTTGTGTCCGTAGCACTTGAGAGTTGAGGACTCCCTGGCCTTTTCAAGAACCTCTCTGCAGTCAGCCGGGATATCGTACCTTCCAAACTCTAGTGCTGCTGGAGCCAGGCCGGCAAGTTCAGCGACTCCGGGTCGTGATGAAGAATGGCGCCTCCTTCTCTGGAGAGATCTGCGTCCGTCGACAGTTTGACTGGCGGGGACACCGACAAGTCCAGAGAGTCCGGGAACCATATCTGTCTCGGCCACCTCGGTGCAACGAGGATCATCCTGCACCGGGACCTTTTGAGTTGGTTGATGAGCCTGAGCAGCAACGGCAATGGCGGGAACGCATACAGGAACAGGCCATCCCAGGGGAACGAGAAAGCATCGCTCATGCTCCTCGGCTGGGGTAACCTGCTGGCGAACCTCTGGCACTGGGAGTTCGTCGCCGTCGCGAACAGGTCGATTTGTGGTTTGCCCCATCTTCGGAAGAGATGATCCACTTGATCCTGGCGTAGTTCCGACTCGTGGCACGAGCGCAGCTCGCTGCTGAGTGAGTCGGCAATGGTGTTTTTATCCCTGCTAGATGAAAAGGCACCAGAAACATCCCCTGGGCAACGGCCCAGTGCCACAGAAACTGGGCTTCCTTGGACAGGGCTGGGGATCTGGTTCCTCCCTGCTTCCAGATGTAGAACATCGTGGTGGTGTTGTCGGTGAAGATCCTTACCACCTTGCCCTTGAGGGACGGGAGGAATGACTTGAGGGCCCAGAACACTGCTCCGAGCTCCAGTATGTTGATGTGGAGCGGCCTCTCCTCCGGGAGCCACAGGCCTCTCGCGTGAAGATCTCCGGTGTGCGCTCCCCACCCCTCCAGGGAGGCATCCGTCGTCACCGTCACCTGATATGCTGGAGTCTGAAAGTCCGTGCCCGCGGCGAGATGCGTGCGGGTGCCCCACCATCGAATTGCATGGCGGAATGCTTCATTGAGCGAGATCTTGTCCTCGAAGCTGTCCGTTGCTTGCGTCCAATGGGCGTCGAGGAACTCCTGCACAGGCGCACCAGATAGATGCAAGAGGACATCATCCCGAGAAGGGACTTGATGGACCTCACTCTGGCCATGTCTGTGGCCAGCAGACGCTGTACCTTGCCCAGGATGGCCTGCGTTCTTTCCTCCGACGGCGAGGCCAACTGCGCTTCTGTATCGAGCTTGGCTCCCAGAAACAGCACGACCTGTGACGGAAACCAGGTGGGATTTGGGGAAGTTGGTGGAGAATCCCAGGTGCCTGCTCAGATGAGCCAGTGGTCCAGGTAGGGGTAGACGTGGATCCCCTGCAGGCGCAGCCGCCCCATCACTGGTGTTAGGCACTTGTTGAACACCCTGGGCGCCGACTTCAATCCGAATGGGAGGGCCTTGAATTGGTAGTGCCGTCCTTGGACTACGAACCTGAGAAACATTCAGTGTCCTTTTAGGATGGGGATGTGAAAGTATGCATCCTCCAAATCCAACGACGATAGGAAGTCGCCTTCCTCCAGCTGGCCCAGCACGTGCTGGAGGGTGACCATCTGGAACTTCTGTGCCTTGATGTATTTGTTTAGCCGACGCAAGTCCAGGAACGGACGCCAACCTCCTGTCTTCTTTCTGACGAGGAAGTATCTTGAGTATACTCCGGAGCCCCGGAGCCTCTTTGGGACAAGCTCAAGGGCTCCTTTATTAAGCATCGCCCTTACCTCTAACAGTAGTTGAGGGACTTGGTTTTCCTTCTTGGCCACGGGAGGAATTCGGGGGCACTTCTTTAGAAATTCCAGAGTGTGCCCATGGGCCAGGGCATCCAGCACCCAACGGTCGGTGGAGATGGACTTCCACACGCTGATGAACTTTGTCAGCCGGCCTCCCACCGGGGTGCTTCGGTGGGGGCATGACGCGACAGCCGGGTCAGTCTTGCTTGGAAGCAGCCTTGAAGCCCTGGCCTCCCTTGCGACAACGGCGAGATCCACCGAACTTGGCTCGTCCCCTGTAGGCTTCTTGCGACGAGGAGCGGGCCGCCTGACGGTAGGTCGAGGAGCCGCCGACGAATTCTTTGGAGGCACCTTGCTTGCCTCCGGAGTTCCGAAAGGGCAGCCGCCGTTGCTGCAGAACTCCCAAGGCCCGAGCCGTCTCCGTGTCGGTCTTGATGGGCTGCAACGACTCATCCACAGTCTTTCTAAAAAGATTGTTCCAGTCGAAGGGCATGTCCAAAACCTTGGCTTGCACGTCCTGGTGGAAATCCGTCGCCTTGAGCCAACCCCGCCGTCGAAGGCAAACGATGTTGCCCAACTGGTGGAAACCAGTGTCGGCAATGTCCGTGGCCACAGTTATGGCGTGGTCCGATGCCACCTCACCCTCCTGTAGGATCGCCAGGGCCTCTGCCCTCTTGTCGTCCTGGAGGAAGTCCAACAGGGGGGCGATCTTGTACCATAATTCCCTGTCGTAGCGGGCCACAATTGCTAAGGTGTTGGCCGCCTTAATCGTCGTTGCCGCCGACGAGATGACTCGTCGTCCCACGGCGTCCAGCTTCTTTCCCTTGCCATCCGGTGGGGAAGTTGAGGATGAAGCTGATTCCCCCCCCCGCTTTCTTCTTGGCCGCTGCTGAGACGACCGAATCCGGGATCGGATGCGCCCTAAGGCACAACGGGGCGGCATCGGGGACCCGGTACGTCTTCTCGTACCGGTCCCTCTTGGCAGGTTTCGTGGACGGGTTCTTGAGTAGGGCAAGTCCCTCGTCCCAGATGTCATCCAGCAACGGCACTGCGAGGACCGTCTTCCTTTTGGCCTCGCGCCGTTGGTAGAGGAAGCCTTCCTCATTCTTCTCCTCAGGGCAGAGTTGAAAAAGCTCGGATGCCCTGGCAATCATGGCGTGGAAGGAGCCAATCTCGTCGGGCGGGGACGCCCGAGGAATCGGAGATGGGAGGCCAGCCCCGTCATCACCGCCGTTGTCATCCGTTCCCGTCGTGGCCGTGTCCGTTCCCGTGTCGTCCCTCGGGATCGGGGAAGGCGACAAAGGCTGAGAAGGCCATGTGGGCTGAAGGGGCACTGGATGAATTCTCCTCTTGTTCGGAGGGCTTCCCAAAGGACCCGGTACAGCTGGGTCATCCGTCGGGGTTAGGGGCAGTCTCGTCCTTATCTCCGTGCATAAGGCCTGGATTGCCGTCAAAATGGCCGCCGAGTTGTCCTGAGACTCGGGTTGCGACGAGCGTGCCGGGAGCAACGGTTGTTCCTCCACAGGAACCTCATCGTCGTTGCCACCCTCGTCGCCCCCCTCCTCGGGATTCCTCCCGTGGGACTGGGCCTCTTCCAAATTCTCGGCCAGTTCCTCCTCAGAGGTTGTGTGCATGCCCGTAATGGTCACCGGTCCCCCCACCCCTCTTTTCCCACCAGGGTCTTCACGGGGGTCTTCTCGATGGGCTTAAAAGAGGATTCCCTCTGCGGAGGCAGGGAAACTCTAGGCCCTGAGGTCACCTCCACTGGGATAGCCTCCACAGGCTTTGCCAGGGCCGCAGCGACTCCCTCGATAGAGGCCTTAGCCGGATGGATCAAGGCCTTAGCCGCCTTGGGCGCGCTTGAGGCCTTCACCTTAGGGGGAGGGTCACCGCCTTGCTCCCCCTCGGCCGGTTCCTCCGAGTTCGACCGGGGCCTCTCCAGAAGCTTAGCCGGGTTCTCGGATTTTCTCTTCGCTGAGCCAGAGTGTTGGCTCGCGGTTGATGGCGTCGGTGAAGGTGCGTCCTGCCTGTGTGCCCGCGGACTTGCGGTGCTTTGCCTTCTGTTGGGCCCCCGTCGTTGGGGCGCCCTCACAGGACTTAGAAGACCGCTCAGACTTCTTCTTCTTCTTCTCACCTGCTGGGCTCTTGCCTTCCAGCCAGTTGGAGAGACGGGTCAAGCGATCACTCATCGTCCGATCCGACATGTTAAAGCAAAACGCACAGTCCTTCTCCACGTACGTTTTGTCCTCGTGGAGGCAGTAAAGGCATTTTGAATGCTCGTCCTCCTTGAACACATTTTGTAGGTTGCATCCAGGGCAGATCCTGAACAGTTTGCCGGGAGTCGAGCCTCCCTTCTCCTGGGCCATGTTCTTCTCGTCCACGAGGTAGGCCTCAGAAACTTCTTGAATCCTCCAAGAAGCGTAACTCGACGGAAACTTCACCCTTGAGGGGCGTAGATAAATCCAAAACGGGTCCCCGTTGATCGGAAGAAGAAACGGTGGAGCTTGAGGCTTGATTAAACCGAAAAATTTGATAAATCTCTTTGAAAAAGCGTAAAAGCTCGAGAGCTGTAGCACGAGAACTCCCAACACTTGAACGTGCGGTAAAAAATCTGAGGATGGCTGCCAGGGGCGGGGCTTAGGGAGAGGGCAGTCATTGGCTGGGGGCAGTATGACTCAGAGACCAGTGATTGGTTACTACTAATAAAGACAGTTCAGAAACTAAACTGATACTGATTTTTTCGTTACCGAGGATTCCCAGCCTGACGACGGGGAATATTCATGAGCATGTGAATCCATGCCAGACCCCATGCTGGAAGCTGAAGAAATAAGCCTGGTATGTTATCATTGCTCATTTAGTGAATTATTAGTAATTAGTGACTCATTTAGGGATTCATTTATCCATCATTTCATCCTGAGTATTTATTCATCATTCATTCTGATTAGTAGTGACATTAGATTATTTTTAGGTAAGATTTCCACAGAGCTGGTAAATCTTCCTTTCCTGGTTCAACTCCAGAACTTTTTGCTTTTCTAGTCGGATATTTTTCATTAATACCTCAGTGAGTGGGAATCTTTTTCCACACTCACCTGTCTTTAACTCTTTTTATGGATGTCATTTTACGACTCTCCATAGTGTCTTTTTAAAGTTATCATGTCTAACAACTTATTGGCAATAAGTGCCTGTTGTTGCTGGGTTGCCCTAGGGGCTCCCCATTTAACTTTCTTGTGCTAACCTTGAGTGAACTACAGTTCCCAAGGGTAGAAAGGATCTTTGGATCCCTTTTACATTTTATTCTGTGAAACCAGCACACCCCACCTTATGTGGAGTGCTGGGGAGATACAATGTATCCCCTTTCACATTTAAACTGTAACAATTCTGTTACAGTGACAAGTTTACCTTTAATGGCTGGTGGCAGTGATAATTCTTACTAATTTGGTGCACCTTTACCGCGGGCTGTAATCACAGCTGCAGTAAAAGCACCTAAGGGTGCTCATTTTACCAAAATGGCCCCGGTCTTCTTTTTCTGCCATTTTAGTGTTTCTTGTCATTTCTTGTTCCTTCCCCTGACATCCAAGGTGGGAAATTCCTTTGTTTGAGTTTTGTCTTTGGCGGGAGTCCCCTGGACACCCCACCCAGGCTCCAGTCAGTCTGTAAGCACAGGAAGTGGGGGAGGAGTCCAAAACTTCCTGCTCCTTTGTCTTAGGCCTTCCTTCAACTGGGCCAAATCCCTGTGGGGGGTTGGCTGTCCTGATTGGACAGCCAAACGCCCCTTTCTTGTAAAATGCTGGGAGAGAATGCAGAGGTTGTGTTGCAGTTCCTGATAAACACTGGAAACCTGGAAGCTGAAGTCATGTCGACCACTGGAACAGAAAACCGAAGAGGATGATGAAGGAAAAGCGGCGGGAATGATTTCCAGCGACCAGAGAGCCTGCTGTGTAACCGGAGCCTGCTGCAGCCCTTCCATCTAATCGACCTGGGGTCTCCGGAAACGACGACCCGAACCCAGAGCCTGGTGAGACCCACTAGACTCAAGACGACCTGCATTTTAAGCCATCCCACGGGTTGCTGCGACCTTGCGTTCTTGCAATACCCCAATACCCTGGGACCTCCAGCCACCGTGCGGTGCACGGTCTTCTGAATTCCGAAGGTCACTGAAACTTTGTGGGCATCCTGGTGTATCTCCAGAGACATGAATCGAGTCCAAAAAGTCCCCTCAGAAGAGTGCTGGACCTTTTAAACAACGGGAATTCAACCGCGATTTTCTGTCTTCTTCTGTGCTCCTTGAAAAGGCGCCAAACCCGCAGAACCGCATTCAGCCGTGAGAGAAATCTTGCCTAGAGCCTTCTTCATCTATCCCTACTGCAAAGTTCCTTCTGAGGTCTTGTGTTCAGTCTCCAGGACAAGGAATCCACTGACCTGGTATTTGGCTGCAGTCCCTGAAGTTCTCCTGCTGCAATCTCTTCTTCGTTGCTGAGGTACTGTGTTGGCTTGAGTATATACTTACCTTAAGCCTGTTGGGATTTCTGTGTAGTCCTGGGGTGTTTTCTGTGATTGGGAGGTCCCTCGTCCAGTACACCCAGTCCCACTGCTAGAATCCTGCTGGGGTGTCTTCTGTGAAGCCCCCGGACCCTCTTCTAACCCTAGAAGTAAAGTACTCACTTCTTTGCCAGTTTTCCTAAGGAAACTCTGACTTTTGCTACTAAAGAACTTATTATAACACTGTCTGTTGGTCACTAGTCCTAGTGACCCCCCTTCTGCCACTGAGAACACTCAAGCTCTAAGGGAAAGACTTTGAAGGGATTGGGACTTCTGCCCAGAAAATAAATCAAGTGTTTTACTTACTTCTAAAGAGTTGGCGGGTAACTGTAATTCTAAGAGTGACCAGTTACCAAAGTTCTTACTGATCTTGAATGTGTGATGCACTATTCTTAAAAGTATGGTTAACATAGTTTCTTCCTTAGCCACTGTTTTACCAGTCTAAAAGAAAGTAGATGTGAAGGTATTTTACTCTCCTGTGATTAGGTTGTGCCTCTTTACAAAAGTAATGTGTTGGTTTCACCAGATTATTCCTGTAGAGTAATTGTATGAGTGTCCTCCAACTGTTGGTATCACCAGGTTAGTCCTGTTAGGATAACTGTACGAGTGTCCCCCAACTGGGTCTTGCTTCCCCTGACTTGCTGGTAGCCTGTCCTTAATAAGTCTACATTAGGTTGTTGCCTACCTAGAATAACTATTCAGTAAAGTGTGACATTGGGTTTTACTCTCCCCTTCATTGTGAAGTTAAAGTATGTGGGTTTTACTTACCTTGTGTTAGCTGTGTGCCATCCAAAACAAGTTACCAGAGTTACTGCTTACCTCAATCTTGGTTTCCCTGATTTCCAAAGCATCTGTAATTGTATATTACATCCTTAGGTTTTACTCACCTGGTATAACTGTGTGTTATGACAAAAGTAGTTATAGGTTTTTACTGCACCTAGAATAAGTGTTTCACTATTCAACAAAAGTATATTGTCCAATTGACTGTTTATGTGATGTGTTCCAAGAGTCACTGTACAACTGGAAGGGCCTACTGTCCTTGTATTACCAAAAGTAATCTAAAAGTAACCATTGGTCTTTTACTCGCAAAGAATAGGCTTGACATATACTAAATGTGTATAACAAGGTTTTGTCTTCCCTAGAACTACTGTTAGGTGTTCCAAATAAGGTCTACACTTGGGTCTGTGTGCTTTCAAGTATAGTGTTGTGTTTTATATTGTGATTTCATATAATGTGTTAGTACTTACTTAACCCCTAGATTTATCTGGGCCTACTTGTATTTAAATTAATCCTTTATTTTTACAATACATAGGGCCTCATTACGACCCAGGCGTTAAGGGTTAACGCCGTTGTTAACCCTTAACGCCTGACTTTGATTTTAACGGCTGCTTTTAGCAGCCGTTAAAATCCATGGCGCTAACCTGCCATGATGCTAATTACACCACCGTAATTTACGGTGGCATAATTAGCGCCTTCCCCACTCCCATTATGCCCTATGGGGCAAAAATGGGAATGGGGAAGGGAAAATGGGAAATGGGGATTTACCGCCCCACTCACCTTGGAATGGGGCGGTAAATCCGCCATCCACCATGGTGTAAACATAGTTTACACCATGGTGGTAAAGTTGGCGCAATTAGCGCCTGGGTCCTAATGACCCCCATAGTGTTTCAGTGTTTCTTTGGATCATTTGTATTACAATTTTCACTTGTACTGTATCTACTGCCCTCTCTCCCTCCTAAGATAAGCCTGGCTGCTCTGTCTACGCTACCCCGAACTCAGGTGGTACAGCCTTATACTAAGAGTGGAGTCTTGTACTGCCTCAGTAAAATGGTTTTACTAAGCCCTTAGTTGGACTTCAGAAAAACTGTCCTAACACTTATCCACATATTATTCAGCCATTTGCAATTGCTAGAGAATGAGGCCTGTGATATTTGTAGTGCCATGTAGAGACATGTAGAGATAGACTGACTGATATGTATTATGTATGCATTGTAGAGACACGCATGAGTGCGCACTTAGGAGTATGCATTGAGCTATGGTATAGTGCTTGGGTTTGCGAGAGAGAAGGAGTGAACACTGGAATGCATGAGACCTCTGGCTCTGAAGCGAATGAGACAGAACAGAAGCGCCACGGGACTGCGAAAGAATGTTTTGAGTTACAGTGGTACGAGGAATTCGTAAACAGTTTGCTTGGCAGACAGAGATAAGAGGTCGCCTTTACCTTAGTAGAAACAAAGAAGGAGGCTTTATCAGGCCCTGGCTGGTTGTTCGCAGACAAGAGAAGGTGGGGGCATGCAGCAGGGAGTGAGTTGCTACAGAGAGAGACATGAACGGATAGAGGGATTTTAGAAGCTAACAGTGGAGTGAATGGAGAAAAATGGGAGATGGGAGGATGGTGTTTCATAACACAGACACCATGTACAAGATAGGCTGAAATGTCACGATGACAGAATATGCAGTGACTGAACAGAATAAGACATGCGTAACAGACTTCCAGGTACTGTTCGGATTTAGAAATGCTGGTTTGACAGAAACGAGTGAATGCTTAATGTAACCATAGAGATTTATGTACGTTATTTGATACTATACCTGAGCAGTAGGAGTGTATGCTGGTCTCTGAGAGAGAAGAGTCTGAGAGAGAAGAGGTATTTTGGAAGAAAGTTGGCATGAGATGGAGATGACTTGAAGAGAGGCGTTTGAGAAGGCATTGATGGAGGCTTCGTGAAGTGTTTTGGGTGCAGCAGAATCGGATGGCTTTGGAATTTCGGAAGCTTGGGGAAGCATTCTGATGAGAGCTGATGCAGATCGATCTAGCAGGAAGACTGGCAGAACTTTGGCAGCAGATGCAGACCGCTAAGGGGCCAAAGAGAGGGAGGCCCTGACTGACTGGCTGGCTGCAAGGAAGCTGGAGAGAGTACTTTCTTCGGTACACGGTAGAAGAAAGTCGTAGGCGGCACGTGTCCAGGAACGGATGCCCGAGGGTAACCGAGTCTGACCAAGGAGAAGGCTGGCATCGCTAACCCTGGACACGGTGTGCCCAAAAGCACAGACACATGTTGTTATCATGATTCTTGTTTGTGTTATTTTCTGTAGAAAATAAATGCCTACGGCCAATCATTTTTCCACAACAAATCTGTCTGTAAGTCATTACATAGTATAGGAGGTAGGAAACAAGAGCAAGGAGAAGCCCACACTACACAGCCTAAAAAGAAGAAAGTAAGCAGAGTGCAATCTCTGAGGACAGGGCACACCCGATGGCTCGAGGAGCCGCCTTAGTCCGTCTCTCCCCCCCTGTCCCTCGGTCTATGAGGATGTAGGGCTGTGCTGTGCTCTGCTGCGTAGCTCGCTTGTAGAAAAAACAGCAGGCCACAGTTCACGGTACGCTCTACACAGCTATACACAGCCTAACGGTTAGGAGTACGAAAAACAGCAATACAGAAGCTCAACACTTCCTCAGAGGCTCAGAAACTCAAGACCACTGGCTCCTGTGCACCGCTGCGGGACCGTAGGTTTAACCATATGCTTAGCTGGGGCTGGTTTGGGGAGATCCAAGTGTTCCTGCCTTCCGGTGGTCACTGCAAGGAATATCTAAACGGCTTCCTGCGTGGACTGCGCTGACTGCAGTGACTGCCCCCGACTGCGCCAAAGCTCTGCTAGGTAATGCTGTTTTGTAACAAAGGGCCCGCCTCCACAATGAAGCCAGCAAACAAGATTGTAGACTGCAGACAATGCGCTGACTGCAGTGACTCTGCCCCCGACTCAGCTGTTTTCATGGTGAGCATTCTTTATTTTATTTTTTTACCAACTTTATTTAATTTTCAAGAGTATAAATTACAGACATACATGCATTAGATAGTGACAAACAATAACGTTGCCTATGTGTTCCCCTTTATTCGCTCCAGTCTAAGTTCCATTTGCTCGTGAGCTTTAACCATTAGAACTACCCCTACCCCCAACATAACCTCCAAACATATGGGTGGAATACTACATCTTTCAGGCTTTTCTGAGTGTTCAACGGGCTGGATCGGCCTTTCAGCTCAAGGTTCGCACTGTTAGATAACGGGGATTTTGTGAAGTAATTTAGGTTTGAAATACATCTGTTCCTTGTCGTCTGTGAACTCATGCAATGGCATCCAAGTATTCTGGTACTTAAAATATGGTGAGCATTCTTAAAGGACATGAATGCAGGGGCTCAAATGGAGCTCCCATAAGATATCTTGGTAATAGATTTAAGTCCCATGATTGCACGATGAAGGGTGTAGCGGGAACACATTTTTTAGGCCCTTAAGAAATGGTACCACAATAGGCACCTTGAAATAAGATCCCTCATCCGGAGATCTCTTAAAGATCGACAGTGTCACTAAGTAGCCCTTCACCGTGGCCACTTTCAACACAAAATGGGTTAGGTGGAGCAAGAATAATAAAACATGGGGAAGCTTACATGTGAAAGGATCAAGTTCTGTTTTCCGGCACCAGTTGTGAAACGTATTCCAATGGCAGCGGTACAGGGATTTAGTTGCTGTTCTCGAGCCAAATGCAACACCTCCATTATGTCTACCGGAAGGTCCCAAACCTTATATCTCACCCTTTCAGACCCCAGGCATGGAGATTGAGAGTCCTGATCTCTGGGTGAAGAATTCAACCTCCTTCTTGCGAGAGAAGGTCCTCTTTTTGGGGAAGACGAATTGGCAGGCAGATGGCCATTTCCCGAAGGTCCAGGTACCAAGTTCTCCTGTCCCAATCCGGAGCAATGAGGATCATGGTTTTCCCAAACGTCCTCAATCTCCTGATGACATGAGGAATGAGGGGGGTGATGGTAACACGTACAGAAATGGAAACTCCCAGTTCACCATGAACACGCCCTCTAGAGCTCCTCTTTGCGGAAATTGCCTGGAGCAGAACAGCTCTCACTTCCGCTTGATACTGGTCGCGAACAGATCCACTTGAGGGGTTCCCCAAAGGGCGAAGATCTCCAGAAGGACTTCCTGAGCCAACTCCCACTCGTGAGAGATTGTGCTCTGCCTGCTCAAAGTGTCCGCTGCTGTCTTCTTTTCTCCACCTAGATGAATGGCCAGAAGAGTGAGTCCTTCTCTTTGTACTGTGAGAAACCTGAAGGTGTCTCTCCGCTAGTCCCCAGGGATCAGTCATCCAGGTGGCCAGCACACAGCCATCACTATTGGATCCAGTTCCAGGGGGTGGACGAGTGCAGGAGGATCACCTGGGTCTTTGGGGAGTGGAAGTGGGACACTGAAGGGTGAGACGTGGTATCCCCTTCCTTAGGACACCCTTTCCCCATCCCCACCCAGTAGGATACTTAGAAACTCTACCCCCCCCCCTTTTCCAACACAAACACTTTCTCACACCTTGAGTGACAACAGACTAATACCAGAGCTGTTTACCTGACATGGCCCAACACAAGGGTCAAGCAAAGTCAGGCAATTACCGACAACTACATACACCTGACTGCCCTTTCCCTTGCCCACTGAGACAAAAGGCGGAGTACAGGAGCACACTTTGAGCAAGGCTGAACGCATGAGGAAGCAGCTATTCCAGGACAGCAGTTCAAATGGAGAAAGGCGGTGAGACCAGAAAGGACGTCAAGGAGGGATCTGCCCTTGCCCTTTTCAATCCAGACCCGCAAATCCTCTGACCAAAAAAACATAATTATAAAGAAAAGTGGTCCACGCTGTAAACAACTCAATTCATTGCGTGAAGTTCAATTATTTTGGATGAATCATATCGTGCAAAAAGTCATGGATAGTATCTCAAATATTCAAACCGCAAGTTTATATGAGATACAATATTACATGTCATTATAGTACATGCAAAAGCAATAGAGACAAATACTATATTTGCATGACAAAAAAGACAAAATGCAAGTTAAAACAGTGACAAACAATGACAATAAAGGATTATATTTGTACAAGCAATATATCTGGAATGAGTTCTTTTTACTCCATTTTATTGTATTGCAAAAGGTATTTGTTATAATACCCCCGATTTGCCCTAGTAAATAAATGTTCATGCACTCCGTCTGTGTGTGTCAAAATCTTAATTTTTACAATGCCCCTTCCTGTACGTTGGGCATATGAACACCTTTCGGCGTGACAACTGTTTGGCATCCACTAGCACCTTCCTCAGGGCAGGAAAAGCAAACTCTAGGGGGAAGCAGACAAAAAACTAGTTCAGAATATGTTCTGAGAAATGCTTGAATGTGAGATACGCTAGATCAATTATAGTGGTCTGCCCACTATGTTGAAATTCCCCAATTAACATGTACCCTGAAATTCTGACAAGGATAAATGGGGATTCCAAAATTGCGGGGTCTTCTGGGTAGGGGGCACCCAATCTTGGAATATCAGCCTGATGTTCCAATCAATGGTTTCTAGAGATAAAACAGGAATTTATCAAAACATTGGGATTCAAGTGTCAAGGGCTGTGGTAACAGCCCTTGACTATGGTGCATAAGAAAGTAGTGCACAAGAATGTAGCACGTGCAACATAGGTAAAAAGTATGAAAACTGAAATAGTGATATACTTGATTTCTGTGGTTACAATAAAGGATCCTGATGGCTAATTCTTCAAGTTTAAGTGGGGCCGCGCTGGCTGAGAGAAACACTGGACGTGTCCCTGCATACAAGTTAAAATAGCATAGTGGATTAGTGTAATTCTGAATTTGAATAAAGAAGTATGGCTAATGCCTACTACTCTTTTTGACTGCTTACTCTCTGTTCTCTCCTCCTTTCCCTTCTCCCTTTTCCTATCTCCTCCCCTTACTTTCTTCTATGCACTTACTCTATCAGAATTGTCCCTGGACCTAATATGATAGCAACCTCGTCTGTTTCCTCCACCCTCCCATTACTGTTTTTTTTCCTCCCCACCACCCCTCCAGCACTATCTGAAATGTTGTTAGGCCTAGTATGATAGTCGCTTGTTTTGTTCCTCCCCTCCCTTTCTGCACCCCTCTCCCTCACCTTTTATTTTTCTCCGGCTCTACCAGAAATGTCGTCAGGCCTAGTAGGGTAGTCGCCTGTCTGTTTCCATTTCCTTCCCACTCTCCCCCTCCCTTCCTTATCTATGTCTTAGCTCTTGCACTATCTGAAATGTCGTCAGGCCGAGTACGATAGTTAATTTCACATCCTTACTGTTCATGGCCTGTAAGAATGTGGTTGTATTTTCCCTTGTTCCCTCCCTTGCCTTGAAGCGCTTTGAAACACATTGTGTATAGGCGCTATATAAATAAAGAATCATATCATATCATATCATACTAGTAGCTTGAAGAGAAGCATAGCCTACCTGTTTATTTAGTGGTTCGGAAATGGCCTAGGAACATTCTGGCACACATTTATGCCGGTATTTGCCATTCACCTTTCTGTAAGCTGAAAGGACAATGAGGGAAGCGCAATGAGCCTAAATGGTAGTGCTGAGTTAGTAACATTGGATGCACTAAATAGCAACCACAATGCGTTAAATATCCGAATAATTTATTTCCAATAGCTCAGACCTCTGGAATATATCCTGTTATTTTAACTGTACGGGCGTAGCGGCTCCTATTGAGGGCGCGAGTGGTATCAGAAATCCAGATCACCCTCTCTATGCTCTTTTTAAACTTTATCTTCTCAAAATTTGAGAGAACTTGTACATTAACTGGCCATTCAGCCACACAAAGTGTAAATAAAGAGATTAAAAAAAAAAAATTTCAAAAAAGAAATCCAGATCACTTAGTCCTGTGAATAAATACCAGGAAAGGGATTTCTTAAAGCGATGAACTTGTAACCGCAATTCAATACATAATGTGAAAGCGGATCATGTGGACTAACCTTTCTCTCTCCCACAGTTTTCATCTCGGAACGTACGTCCTCTCGATGGAATTTTGTTTATGTGTGTGCTTGTTAGCGATGTTAAACAAGCTAAAAGGGAAAGTATATAAAAACAAGCAATTTTAAATGGGCGCAAATGTATGCATTGGGCCCACAATATGAGGCCATTTTTATATGTGTACAGCTTGCTGTGAGCTGTCAAGAGACCTATTTTAATTGTCTGTGCCAGTGGGTATACACAGACTTGTCAAAAAAGAAGAGGCTGGATGGACCCCTGAAGATTGTGGAATACCGATGCCAGAAATCAGGTATCACCATTGAGAGCAGTTAGAGGGGAAAGTGGGGAATCACAGAACTCTGATGTGGATGGTTTAGATTGAAGATTCTAGAATGTGGTTGGCCTGCAGCTCACTCGCGGAAATGAATGTATGGATTCCGCTTAAGGAATAGATTGAAATCAACGTGCTGGTGGTATAAATTCCTCATTTAAACCCCTGTGGTAAGTGTCTAATCTATATATATATCAGGCTTCTTTTTGTAAAAGGGTTCCCAGGACATTTGAAGATTCTTTGACAACATCAAGGACCCACCATGTGATATCATCTGCTGTGTGCTAATACGCTATGTAATGGTTCCGTAGGGGTGCGCTCAAATATTTACAGCGTATCCTCGACCTGTGTTCGCAGATCCTTATGTGTACAGGTCTAGTGGTTTGGCTTACGTACCTCAATCCACAGGGGAACTCAATACAGTAAATGAACTGTTTAGTTTTGCAATTGGTAAGGTTTCGAAGGGTCCATATCCGACCATCAAAAGAGAATTCTTTTATCTTCTTGGTGAATTTACAGGCAGTACAATTGCCACATGGGTAATGCCCAGTGGTAGTTATAATGTCCCATAGGCCAAGTCGTAGTATTGGCTTGACAAATTTGGAATGGACCAATTTGTCCCGTAAATCTTTGGCTCATTTAAAAGCGAACGTGGGTATGGGTTCGCCAGGAAGACTAAGCCTGGCTAATGGCCAATATTTGGAAATCCATTTTCGGACTTGAAATGTGTGTGTTCCATACTTGATGACTCATGTCATCCTTTTATCCTTTTGGTTATCAGCATTTTTTAGGTGTTAGTAGAGCATCTCTGTTAGTGAATCTTGCTTGTTTCTTTGATTTATTAATCAGTTTGCATGGATAGTGCCTCTGAGCTAACCGTAAGTCTAAGTCATGGGCATGGTTGTGAAAATCCACCAGATCTGTGCAATTTCTTCGGATATGTAGGTACTGACCACATGGTAGGTTCTCACAGAGATGTTTTGGGTGGTCACTAGAGAAATAGAGGAGTGTGTTCCTATCGCTTGGTTTACGAAACAGATTACATTTTAGAGTGGCTGAGTCATGTTGTATCTGAAGGTCTAGAAAATTGACCTCTGTTTTACCGGAGTCCATGGTGAACTGTATAGTCTGGTCAACATTATTCAACCAGAGTAAGAACAATTTCAAATCTGTCTCTGTGCCTTCCCATATGAATAGAATGTTGTCTATATACTTTTTCCAATTTAAAATGTGGTTTTGAAAAGGATTTTTTATTGAAAAGAATATTACTTGTTTCGAAATCAGACATAAAAAGGATGGCTAGACTCGGCGCAAAAGCTGCCCTACCCTTTGCTTTGAAAATAAAATTGTCCATTAAATTCTAAATAATTCTTACATCAGTTTGATAATGAAGTTATCCAGTACTCTGTCTTGTCATTTATCTTGGGTCAGATGGTTTATCATGTGCTCAATGGCCTGTTCTTGCGGGATACTCGTATATAACGATTTAATATCCATAGTTACTAGCCAATGTCTAGATTGATCAAGGGGCAAATTCTCAAATGTATGGATGGTGTGTGTGGTATCTCGAAGATATGTTGCAGTAAGTATGTTCATGGGTTTTTTAAATGTATCAACAAATTTGCACAGGGGTTCCAAAACAGAACCACACCACGAAACAATTGGTCTTCTTGGAGGATTCTTGATTTTGGGAAGGGCATACATAGTGGGGATGCGCCCTTGTTTGGTAATAGGAAATTTAAATTCTTTCTTGGTTATCCAATCCTGATCTAGTGCATAACGTACAACAACTGCAATCTGACCTGTGATCTCTTTAGTGAGGTCTTTTTTAACCTTTTTGTAACTGTCCACATTAGCTAACAATGTATTCATCATTTCCAAATATTGGATATTAGTCATTATAACAATGCCTCCCCCTTTATCAGCTGGTTTTATTGCTATAGATTGATTTTTGGAGAGTTCAACTAGGGCTTTGTTTTCTTTCCTCGTGATGTTATGTCTAAAGTATCCTTTCTTTGTTCTGAGGGTGTTAAAATCTTTCAGAACACATTTTTCGAGTGTGATAATCTCAGGGGTTACTTGATTGTCTTGGGGACAGAATGTAGATGGTGCGTGAATACCTGAATCCAATTCTCTTTCAGCTTTAGGGAGCGCTAGAAAAAAGCTTTTGAGTCTCATTGGTCATAAGACCGGGAATCGCAGCTGGCAAATGGTGTGACGAATGTCAGTGGTACATGGAACCCTCCCGCACTATAGCCAGGCCGGGGAGACGCGGTTTCCATTGTGGTACCTTCCTTGACTCCAGTGGCAAAAAGAAACGCCAACGAGTTCAGCAAAGCCGGTGAGTCAGAAGAACCTGATAGTGGGCCAGACTGTGTTAGGCTTGAGGTTGCAGTGGCAACATTAAGAAGATTAAGATACGCAGATCTTTTGTGAACGAACTTGATACCAGGGATAGAGTGGTCCGGCACCACGTGGGTGCTCATTCGAAGGTCTAAGGCTGGTACCCCTCTCCTGAACAAGGAAAGTATTGAACTGCAAAATAGTGTAACTACAAGTACCAAGAGGCCATAGAGAGGTGTCAAAGTGGTCATACAAGGGTCAAGCCAAACCCCTTGTACAATTAAAAGTCCTTGACACGTTGTGGAAATTGTGAACTGTGGAAAGTATGAACCCGACTAAGGGAATTGTGAAACTGGAGTTTGCACCCGGCTGAGGGGAATGCCGTGCGAACTGTGTTATACGGAAGCCTCTGTGTAAGTTGGCAAGTACTTTGAGAGGCTAACGCTGGCAAGAGCTGACAAGAAGGATCGGAGCCTGGCTGAGGGGGATCCTAGGGTGAAGAATAGTCACCCAACGTTAAGGTTAGCAGAAGGAACTATTTGTTTTGTTGCTTTGGCATATCAGGCCACTGATGATCGTACCTTGCTCCCATCTTAGATTTAGGTTTAGATTAGGCATTTTTCTCACGCTGTTACAGTTTATTAAACACCCTTGAAGTGTGATCACTTGTTTTTGTCTTACTTTGATACCATGCCTTCCTTACAGTGCCTAGAACCAGAGCTGCATTGCCTCTCTGGACAGGGGCAGTGACCCCACATCTTGTTGAGGTAGTGCATGGCCACTGTGTTATCTGTCATTATCAGGACACTTTTTCCCGTATTGAGGTCAGGAAGGCCATCAGCGCTAGTCTGATGGCCATCAGCTCCAACAGGTTGGTATGTAGTCTGGATGGCGATTGAGACCAGTGTCCACTTATTGAAAGGTCTCTCATGTGCGCTGCGCATCCTGTGAGGGAGGCGTCTGTCACAACTGTCATCGCCGGCCATGGTTGCCAAAAAGGTTCTCCTCTCATCACATTCTCTTGGCTGGCCCACCACAGGAGATCCTGGGTGACCTTTGTCGGGACCTGGAGAAAGTCTGTCATTCTGCTGGAGAATTGAGACCACTGGGATCTGAGAACCCACTCAAGGGATCTCATTCTCAGACGGGCTTCTGGCACCAGAAAAATGCAGGATGCCATGAGGCAGAGTAGGCCGGAAGACGTTGGGCACTCTGGAATTTTTGGACCATCTGCAAGAGATGATGAGCCCTACACTCGGGTGCTGAAGCTTTTCCCAAGGCTGAATCCAGGACTGCGCCAATAAATTGAAGCTTCTGTGAAGGTATCAAGTGGGACGTATTGAAGCTCGTGGAAGAAGTGGCAGGTGCGACCGATATGACTCAGACTGTTCCGGAGAACAAGCCTTGATCAGCCAGTCATCCAGGTAGGGGTAGATTTGAATCCCCTCCCTTCTTAGACTTGCTGCCACCACTGCCATAATCTTGGTGAAGACCCTCAGGGCTGAGGTGAGCGTGAATGGCAGAACCCAAAACTGACAATGAGAACTGCCAACTGCGATACTTCCTGTGCTTCTGATGTATGGGGACATGGAAGCAAGCATCCTGAAGGTCCAATGACACCAACCAATCCTGGAGTCGAAGGGCCTGAAGGATCTGTGAAAGAGTTACCATCTTGAACTTGTCATTCCTGAGGAACTTGTTCAAGCATCTCAAGTCGAAGATGGGTCGTACTCCTCAGTCTTTCTTGGGAATTAGGAAATAGGGAGAATACCAACCCTGGTTTCTCTCTGCTGCAGGTACCAGCTCTAATGCACCTTTCTCCAACAGGATGAGAATCTCCTATCGGAGGAACGGATCTGGAACCAAGGAAGATCTGGCTTTTGGGGGGCAATCGGGAGGCTTCTTTAGGAATAGGAGACTTTAACCATCTGCTACAATTTGTAGCACCCATGTGTCCTAAGTCATACTTCGCCAACTCCGTAGATGATATGACAGTCTGCCTCCTACCACAGACTTATGGGTGAGGGAGTCATTTTGCTGCTCCACCTGCAGCTCAGGGTAACTCCACGGGTGTTGCACGGGGAGTTCTATCTCCTCTTCCTCTGCCTCCACGGGGTGCTCTCCTCTGACCCCTTTGTGAAAATATCCTCTTCCTCTAGAGATTGAGGAAGAGAAACAAAAAGGATGTCCTCTTCATCCTTGACCCGAAGGTTGAGGTTGCCTGATTGCCGCCCCTAATGATTCGGCTGCAGCCCTAAAAGCTTCCAGCTTATCCAAGCTGTTGTCAGCCTTTTCGCCAAAACGAAAAGTACTATCGAAGGACATGTCTTGCAGAAGTGTTTGAACATCCGCTGAAAATACTGACTTTCTCAGCCATGACATTCGTCTTAAAACAGTACTGGCAGCCATGGATCTACTTATGGAATCCACTGCATCCAGACTCGACTGTAAGGATTGCTTCATGGCATCTTTCCCGTCTTGGACTAGGCTTAGAAAATTGTCCCTTTCCTCACCCTCCGGTATATGTTCTGCTGTCAGGGCAGCCACACCCCAAAGGGTGTGAGTGTATTTTGCTAAGGCACTTGTGGCATTTGCCGATCTCAGTGCCATGCTTCCTGCACTAAATACTCTCTCTCCCAAAGAGTCGACCCTTCTATCTTCTTTGTCTGCAGGAGTGGAAGGGTAAGCTACAGACTTAGATGAAACAGTTGCCGCTTGAACAACCAGACTCTCTGGTGTGGGATGCCTGGCCGGAAAAGGAGGGTCCACAGAAGATGTTATGCACTTCTTTGTTAAGAGTTTGTTTACAGGGGGAACAGAATCTGGCTTCAACCAATTTTCCATAACCCTTACCTTTAAGGCAGCATGGAAAGGTAGCACAGTCTCCTTGACTGGGTCACTGTCTCAGATATCCATAAAATCACAAGTCTCAAGCGTAGCTGCTGGTCTAGACCACCCTAAATATTCAGCCACTTTACAAATAACAGATCTGTATGAGGAATCAGCATATCCAGCCACCTCTGGGTTACCAAAATCAGTCTCTGAAGATGTTTCCCCGCTGCTGGTTTCTTTAAGACTTTCCACCAGATTCTGCATCTTGGATTCTGGAGAAATAAGCTTGTTCCAAACTGATAACCAAAAGGGGCTTGAGCCTCCTCTTCATCTTCTTTGAAGATGGATCCCATTTGCCTGAAGAAATCAGGTCGAAGGCTGGTTTTGAACGACTTGGTCGGTTCTGGAATTGGTTTAGTCTTCGGAAGCACTGAATGCTCTGATGGTGTCGAAGGCGTTGAGGGCTTTGACGACTTCTTCGACGCGGTCAGTGAATGTGCCAATGTTTTAACGTGCTTCGATGACTTCAAATGGATGACTTGCCTTGAGGGTTCAGGAGATAAACCTGACTGCTTCGACACCTTCAAAGAAGGCTTTAATACCGCAGATGAGGCCTCGATGGGTAGGAGGCTTTCTCTTATGTGTTGATGAAGACTGCTGAAGAGGGGAGGCCGAGATCTACTCCTGCTCCCCCTTTCCCCAGACACATGAACAGGAAGAAGAGCAGAAAGAACAATGAGCACACTCACCATTTTGCACCAGTCCCCAGTGCACCCATTGGTGACAAATATGCTGAAAGATACCCACTTCACCAACCCTTGAACCTAAAAGCAACACCAACCTTGCCCAGAGTGTATGAAGAGCTTCTGGGTGCTAGCACAGACACTTCAATCAATACTCTTGTCTAAAAGTGCTAAGAAGACGTGCTCAGTGCGATTAGGGCCCTCATGACATAGCCACATTAGACATGAAAAACACGTGCTATCCACACACTGAACCACTCAAACACATGATTACATGAAAAACCACAGATGCGCAGTTCTGTAGTTAGAGGACAGACACATTTACACTTTGTCATTGTTTATTATGTTTGTTCATTAGCTTCACTGCAGCAGTGTTGAAACCTGCAAAATGCAAGAAGTATTTGGACCACCTAACAGTGCTATAACTCATTAATTCACGCATTATAAAATGGCACAGTGGAAGCAATGCCGGGCTCAGGAAAATTACAGCAAAGTGCACTTGTCTCAGTGAAGTCCAGTAGGGTTCGGGTATGCGCGAACAATGGTATGCTCCTTGCAATTCCAGGCTCTCAGCCAAGGTTTTGTATGACAGATAAAATTCCTTTCTTTGAACGACAGTGAACTGAAGCGCAGACAGCATTATTAATTCTTATAAAATACAGCTAATTCAGAGCTGTAAAAGCCCAGAGCATGGAGACAGAACACGTGACTCAGTGGACCTGACAGCAAGCCAAAGACCCTTCTCTGGGAACGAAAGACAATTTTGCAAGGCCCAGACATGATTTGTAACACAGTGTAACAAGAACACCTGCATGTTACATTTAGAAGCGAGCGCACCCAACGCAGTGGTGATTCACACATAATTATGACGCAGGAAAGAAAACAGTTACCGTTACTTGGGAAGATACATTCGCGGTGAGAGCAAATTATGGCCCAGGCCTGGGGCATCAGCTAAACCGATGGGAAGACATTCACAATGCAACATTTTAGAATTAGGTAATTGGGGAACTGCCAGGCCAGCCCTCTGACAACGTAGGACCAATGATTTCTATAAGGTAACTATATGTGACCTATCACTCAGCACCCAATCACAGGGTGATATAGGTTTCTGGGAACTAGCCCTAGCTCTGATGTCAGCAGAAACTGTGTCTTAGAAAAGAGCCTGCAGCCAGGCTCTCTGTGAGAGTGTGCATGGAGCCTTCTTCCGTGCAGAGATCCCTGTGTGTTTCTGGCCAGAATAAACCAATGTTTGAGTTCTTGTTTGTTTGGATTTCTGTTCCTTTTTGGCAAAGGGAGGTATTGGGCATTCCATGAGTTCTGGTTTCAAGGTACTCTCAGCAGCACCATTCCACCTGGGAGTGCACTCTAACCAGGCACTCCTTCGACTTGTGTCGAGGAGCCTCTCTTCCTGGGCTCTGAGGCACACGAGAAGGAGACACACAAGACTCCCTACTGCTATTGTCAGTCGGGGAGGGGTCACTTTGTTTCCCTGACTCCTTGAGAGGGACACTCGGAGGAGGGTGCCTCTGAAAAACATCAAGCATTTTTAAGAAGACGTTTTCCCATTCCGCCAAAGTCAGAGGTTGCTTTGGGAACAAAGCTTTTTCGGGAGAGGAAGACTGTGATGACGAGGAACTGTGATGCAATTTTTTACTCTTCTTGTGAGAAGAGGACGACGAGCGTCGAGAACCAGACCTCGATCGTCTCCAATGTTTCAGACATTTTCTCTCGGGGGCAACATCCCTCGAATCTGAGGGCGACTTTCTTTTGGATGGAGTAATGTATGGGGATTTTGGGGAGGGTTTACCTGCATCGAGTTTCCCCTTCCTTTCCTGCAAGGCCTTGACAGTCATAGATTGACATGAGCCACAGTCGTCCACCATGTGGCCTGTCCCCAAACACCGCAAACAGATGCGGTGAGGGTCTGTGATAGACATTTTTGCCCCACAGTCTACACACCGTTTGAAGCTTTCCTTTTGGTGTTCGAGACAATGTCGATAGAGTATCGAATCGATCTTGATAGAACAAACGCAATTAAAATTTCACTGAGGCGAGTAGTTCTAAAGCATGCAGCAATGCAGAAAAAATGGAATGGAGGTAGCGGTCAACGTGCATGCTTCATATACCAGCGTCAACGTCACAAGGAACGCTACAGAGGCCTTTGAAGACCAAGACTCGATGCTACACGACTCTCGACCCTATGAAAAAAACTTTCCAAAGCAAGCTGAAACAGACTTGAATATCAAAGATGAGGAATACGTGGGAAGACACAATCCATTCGAATTATGGTTGGCAGATTATAGAAAATTGACTTGGGCTAAGCACACCAAGTGCACTTAGGACAGAACTTCACACTTGCTTTGTTGGAACCCCATCAGGACACTATCAAATCGATTAATAAACCTTATGTTCTAGTGACATAAGTCCCTGTGGAAGTTCATCCAACCTTCCTGACCCAGAGCACAGCAGGGTGAGCACTAGCGTGTGGAAAAGTATGAATCAGGGTCTGTCCAAAGACTTTGAAAGTTGCTATCCTTAATTATGGTTCTCTCTCTAACTCTGTTAATGGTTTCCAGGCAAGGAGGCAACATAGTTCTTTTACAAACCCCAAACGACCCTTAGGTTTTTATCTAACCATCCTGTGACAAACAATAAAATATGTTGAACTGTATTCCTGTGCACAAGTATTCTGTTGTTTGTCACTGCACTGTGACAATTGTTGACACAAATTCAATTAAACCTTCCTGCCCCAGGGCCCAGCAGGGTGAGCTGATGAGTGTGGTAAATTATGAATATGGGTCCATCCAAAGACTTTGAAAGTTGCTATCCTTACTTATGTTTCTCTCTCTAACTCTGTTAATGGTTTCCAGGCAAGGAGGCCACATAGTTCTTTTACAAAAACCCAAACAATCCTTAGGTTTTTATCTAACCACCCCGTGACAAACAATAAAATATGTTGAACTGTATTCCTGTGCACAAGTGTTCTGTTGTTCTTCACTGTGACAATTGTTGACACAAATTCAATTCACGTTGTGCTCCAATTGTTAGCAAAGTGTCCACATAACAGCTGCCAAAATCCCACAGCCAAATTCGGTAATCATCTCAGCAATCATTAATTCAAGGACTCTACTCCTTACCCAAGACATAACAACTTAAGTCTGCGGCACTAATAATCTCCAGCAAAGGATTTATTATTTTGCTGCAATGTAATGTACGCATTAGCATATAATGTTCTGACTACGTCTACCGATTTCCTACACAACACAGAGCGCTTCAAGGCTTTAAAAATAACATAACACTAAACATGACAACACAATAGAAATTAGACCCTGTAATCAGAAACAAATTACATGATCTTCAGAAAGCTCCTGAAAACTGAAATGTTCTGACAAGACTTTAATTGAGGTTAATTGAAACAGAATGCAGCTTATGCTAGTCATAGACAAGGCCCCCCACAATAATGCTGTGCAACGGTGCATATCAGATTCATTGCCTCACATCTTAATAGAAAACCAAATTGCATTCTTGTCTCCCTCAAACTACAGTATAGGAGCAACATACAGTTTACTGCGATGAACACAACAAATGATGGAAGTCAGGCAGAGGATCAAAAGATTAATCCCATGCACAAACTAAACTAACTACTTTCTCCCTTGAAGTGATGCCCCTGTTGCAGAATCCAAATGTATAACCCTAACACCCCACCACCCCTATGCTACACTTGTCTTAACCAACATAAGTACACCACACTCAAGAAGTACTAAAGGATAATCTTTTGTCCCAGGAGGATAGCTCAGCGGCATCGTGCTCGCCTTAGAAACAAGAGGACACGAAGCAACACAGGTTCGATCCCCAGGTCTGCGTTTAGAAACCTCTGGGTATTAAGCGTAATAAATACGCACCAAAGACTTATTCCTGTAACAGGCTTCGATGTCCCCGGGCTGTGTGAGCGTTTTAAAAATGAAAAAAAAAATGTGTAGCAGCAAACTTACTTTACATACCATGACAGCACATTGTACATTAAAAAGGTTATTCCCTCTGGAAAACCGATGTTTCATGTGACTATTTTCCTCAGTCGCTGCAATCCATTTGCTGAAGATTGCTTGTCAAAATACTGATACCACCTTAAATATGTAAAGGTAAGTACCATCCAACACCGGTAACATTTTTGGTGGTTTCAAATCAAAGGCATTGTGCCAGTCTTGTGTACCATATTCCCGAGGAAGTATAGAGTGAATAGAGGAGATGTGTGAGTGCTCAAGTGGTAGGCAAGGGAGCACTAGAAATAAACATCACCCTTTATTTATGTATTCCTAAGTATTACTGAGTTTGGATGTTTATTTTCTCTTACCCAACTCACAGTAGAGTCCAGTATATCCTTCTTCACACATACACATGAACTCTGCCACCCGATCCTTGCAGGAGCCTCCATTTAGGCATGGATGTGAGGCACACTCATCAATTTCTATATAGGAATAACGGGAGGAAAAAATGGGAGGAGAGGAAACAATCATAGTATGTAAAAGAAGAACAGAATAAGAAATCAAAGATACAAGGCATGCGTGGTTGTAGAGCGAGACAAAGCAAAGAAACAAATAAAGATGTATGCAGGGATTGAAGGAGAAAATTAGCGGAATTAAGTAATTAAGGGAACATAATGGGACAAGGGAAAAGAAGATGCGTGAACACAGAGGGAGCCCAAATGTTTACTTTATTTTAATATTTGTTTGGTGCTTGCCCCGACCAGAGGAACTTGGAGTGACTCAAAAGGTTCAAAAGTCAAGGGGGGAGGGGACAAACACCAATTACAAAGTTATTGCAGGACCGGATAGGAAGTTTCAAATAGAAAGGTTATGTAGTGAAGGTGGTAAGGCTGGATTTGGTGAGGAGGAATGGGTATTTTTTTGGCTTTTTCATAAAGTGGTGATGGAGGGTGCAGTGCTGATGTGAAGCGGTATGGTGTTCCAGGCTCTGGGTGCCGACTAGGGGAATGCTTGCTTTTGTGTGCATGTTAGTCTGCAGAAAGGAATGGGAAGATGATTTTGGTTAGCTCATCGTGTGTTTGTGTGGGTGATGTTTTTGTTTGTAGTGAAGGTAAGATGGCAGTTTGAAGTGGATGGCTTTGTATACAATGCAAAGCCCTTTGAAGGCAATTCTCTGAGGTATGGGGAGCCAGTGTAGTGGAGCAAGAACTGGGATGATATGTGAGTTTTTGTATAGGTGGCAGATGAGTCTTGCTCCTGCATTCTATATGGCTTGGTACAAAGATGCTGATGCGAAGTCCATTAACGAGGGGATTTCTGTAGTCCAGCATTGACAGACCGTTGCTTGGACTGCGGTGCAGAAGTTATCAGGGGAAAGATGTTTTTATTTTATTTATTTATTTTATTACATTTGTTACTCTCCCAGGCCCTTAGGTATCACAGCGAAGTTACAGACAGCTTGAATATGAATAAATTATAAGGCATCACATTGGCCAATAACAATTGGCAAGATATATACATGAGCAGTACAGAGAATATATATTCATGACATTAGCATATATGCAGGGATCAGTATATTTATATCAGAATAAAATGGCTACGTTATTGCTCTTTGAATCCAGTGAGGGTTGTCTCATTTTTGATGTGGAGCGGCAGAGCGTTCCAGTGTTTGGGGGCTAAATACTGAAAGCTAGCGCCTCCTGCTCTGGTCTTTTCAAAGTGGGGGATTAAGAGTAGTGAGAGGTTATTAGATCTTAAGGTTCTGGTAATTGATTTTTTTGTTATTACATGGTTAAGGTATAACCACGTAATAACGTGATAAGGTGTCTTATCTCTTGGAGGAGGTTTAGTTGCAAGTTGTATATTTAGGTGATGGCTGCTATGTGGTGTGTGAAGGAAAGGTGTGGGTCCATGTTGAAGCCTAGGGAAGACCTGGATCGCAGGAAAAAGAAATGCAGGGGTTTCAGAATACAATGACGATGAGGGCAAAAGGAGATACATAAATAGAGGACAGGGGAATATTACACACATGGAGAGAGGAGGGGCAGAGAGTAAGAAGAAGTGATGGGAGAGCAACGGGAGATGATCAGAAAAGGGGAGGAGACAGGAAGGGGAAATGGAGGTAAGTGTAATTCCTTCTAAGCTTTGCACAACACCTATTAGTCTTGCTTTAGTAACTTTTGTAATAAATCTGTTCTAGCATCAGTTCTAATTTGAATGCTACACAGAAACAGAAAGTAAGGGAAAGGTTTATTGGGTAACTGAGATAAAGGGGCAGTTACTGATACCTTTCCCTTTCTGAAGGCAATAGTTTAGTTCCTCTACTCACCATCACAAACTGGGGTGGTGCTCCAAGCTCCTTGAATGCCACAGACACAGGGGTTGTTCCATAGTCCCATGATGTATCCCAAGTTACAGCTGTAGTTTGCCAGTGAGCCAAATATTGTAGAATTAAACGCCACCTGGGAATGTTTCACCTCTGGGGGAGTTCCGCAGTCTACATCTTTCGGAGGATAAGTAGTATATGAATATCAGATGGAGGCCATCTGCAATCACACACAGAAATTATGGCAGCTTTCAAATGTGAAAGACTACCTTCACCTGCCGACAGGGACAGCTATCAACTATTTTGCCTTGAAACAATGTTATATCGTGCAAGATCACAGTCAGCAACAAGTCAGCAACAAAGAACTCAATTATCTGATTAAATCTTACAAAGTATTAGAGACTGATTTTCAGGCTCATTGTAGATAACTGTCTGACTCTGTTATTTAGAGGATTACCATGATTTCATTGAATGTGAAATGTCAGAGGGAGAAAAAAAACGAACGTTATTTGTCATTTCTTTCAACCTATTGCCCCCCAGCCCCTTATTTACCGCCTGTGCCGCCGTCTCATGCATCTCTCTACAACGCTGGTTCCCTTCACTTACGTGAATGGGGGCCGGTGGAGCAGGGTCCTCTTTTTCTTTTTCAATCTAGCATAATAGTGAACAAGGGTGCAGGGGACACCCCTGCAGGCCCTGTGGCACTTGTTCACTATAATGACACCGAATTGGGGATTTATTCGAAATGTTCAGCTGTAGTAATTTTCGTACAGCGATTTATGAATAAATCTCCCATTCGTTTTTTTTTTCTTCGAACAAGTATACGGATTCCGTACTTAGGGACTAGGCAGGTGAACTGTTTGTTTTATTTCATGGACATAACATATGTTGTGTTATAAATAAATGTGCACACTTTGATCAAAGCTGTACTATGATGACAGGTAGAGACATAGAGATGACAAAAGTGTAAAGAGCGCTGGAAGTAATACTTTAGAGTAGACACTGGAAGTAATACTTTAATTCTTTCGGAAGAAATTTAGACACAAGAGATCTTGGGGCTGATTCATGGAATTATTTGGGCCGAAAAACGGGGATTTGAGCGCCATTCTGCCCGCAAATCCCCATTTGTTAAACAGGGATTTGCGGGCAGAATGGCACACAAATCCCAGTTTTTCGGCGCAAATAATTCCTTGAATCAGCCCCCTTGTGTCTAAATTTCAAGTTTCCTAACCTTACACAGCCCTGGATTATCGCGTCTCCTCTCAGTCTTAGTGTCACATCCCCAGGCTCCTTAAGGTCACTGTACCACAAGCCTACTAGCAAGTTTGTATTACTCCCACGTGCCTTAAGATATACTTTAGTTGCAGCAGGACATTCTTCTACCTATTGGTGTACTTCTTCTCAGACTGGAGATTTTCTAACTGATCAACCAAGGGCTCAGACAGGGTCTTGAGCCGACAAAAGACTGTGGCATTTTCACACTGGCTCCTGGAGGGTCTGGCCCATGAGCCCAAGCTGGCTAGTAACCCTTTCTTCTAGCAGTCACATGATTCTGCCTGGATTTGGGTTAAAGTCACCACAAATATGTTCTCCTCTGCAGTTTTTGTCCCTTGCCAAAGATTGGGCTATAGCCTTTAGTAGGCGCTCTGCAATCACCTTGCTTTCTGAGTCATGTAAGGGATTGGGCATTAGCAGTAGGTATGGAGTGCTGTCTTTTGTTCTTGCTTCCCTGTCCTCTATCAAGTGGTTTTACCTCTTTAAAGTGGCATCACAGGTGAAAAGGAGTTTCCTACCCCTTGTCTTCTATGATCACTATTGCTCTGGAAGCAGACTGTAAGGAAATTACTACTGCTCTACAGGAGTACAAGGGAGGGAAGTGGCTAAACCTTTTACTCAGCTCTCACACTACTACAACCCGACAGTGCTCCAAACCATAAAGTTGAAAAAGACACAATCAAAAGGTGGCAACGTGGTAACAGCAGCAACCCAAACAGCAATAGCACAAGACTCCAAAATACAGGAATGTCCAATCAATATTCTATTCAAATATATACTTTAATTTAACACACCAATATGCAAAATAATTGACTTTAAAAACACTATAAAAACCCACCCGTGTGGAAAGAACACAGAAAATACAGAACATAGATATGAAGGCACTCTGGGTTCTATAGCAGGGGCGAGGAGCAAACAATTACAACAATGTCACTTTGCATAGGTGCTAGTGGTCTGAGATGCTGTTCCAAGACACTGCGGTTTGAAGCCATCCACAGGGGTTCATTTCTTGTTTAAATCAGAGCAGAAATAGACTCTGCTGTGGCCATGCAGCTGTAAACTTGTTTGATGCAGCCAACCAGCATTTGGATGTTGGAAAAGCGTGCCAAAGGCAGCACCTCAGGTTCTGTATGGTTCAAACGTATCGAACGCGATAGATTCAGGCTCCAGGATGACTTGAAGCGGCAGAACATAAGAATCCAGCTGCTTTGACTTTTATGGTGCTGCAAGTCCAAATCAAGGGGCTCAGGGACAAGATAAGAGGAAGCCACTGAAGTAGCAGAGGCCCATACAGCCGCCGAGCCAACATGCCCTTAGGGGGCTGGCCCCCATCAAGCTCTAGAAAGAAATGATTTATTTCTCAAGTCAGAGTGCATCCCAGTACATCCTGTCAGCGTGGTGGAGCACGGGAGTTGGAGGCCTGCATGGATAGCAGTACATCAGAGAAAATGGGTTTGGAAAACAACAAGTAAGGGAAAAACACTTTTTGTAAGGAACAAGTTACTTACCTGTAACTGTTGTTCTCCAGCATGGGTCTGGCATGGATTCACATGCTCATGAATATTCCCCGTCGTCAGGCTGGGAATCCTCGGTAAAAGAAAAAATCAGGTTCATTTTCGTTTCAGAACTGTCTTTCTCCAAATAACCAATTACTGGTCTCTGGGTCATACTGCCACCAGCCAATGACTGCCCTCTACCTAAGCCCCTCTTCAGGCAGCCATCTTCAGATTTGGTAGCACGTAAAGTGGCAGTAGAACCAAGAGAAGAGCCACAGAGGGTTAGGCAGGAGGGTTTGCATGTGGATCCATGCCAGACCCATGCTGGAGAACAACAGTTACAGGTAAGTAACTTGTTCCTTCTCCAACATGGGGTCTGGCATGGATTCACATGCTCATGAATACAAGAATACATAGCAGTACACACATGCACAACCACTGGAGGTAGCAAGGCTCAACATTAAGCATTTCAACAACTCAACATTAAGCATCTCTTACCTCCTCACCAGGCTCACCTTCAAGCGAACAGGTTAAGCAGCACTGCTTGGCCGACTCTGGAATCCTCCCTGGAATCCCGGTCGACGCAGTAGAATCTCGTGAAGGTGTTCGTCGACCTCCACGTAGCCGCCATACTGATGTCTAGCAGGGGCATGCCAGACAGGAACGCCGTAGTTACAGCGGTCGCTCTGGTTGAATGGGCTCTCGGACGGCTGGGCAATGGTCGGTTTGCCAACCGGTGACAGTGCATGATGCAGCCGGAGAGCCATCTGGAAATGGAAGCCTTGGAGATGGCCTTCCCTTGATTCACATGGCCAAAGTTCACAAACAGCTGTGATGTCTTCTGAAAGCTCTTCGTGCGATCCACGTAGAACGTCAGCGCTCTAGCCACATCCAGCGAGTGCAAAGTCCTCTCAGCCGGCGACGAAGGTGACGGGAAGAAAACAGGTAATACCAAGGGCTCCTTGAGTTGGAAGTCCGACGGCACCTTGGGCATGAAGGAGTGGTGCGTCCTCAGCACTACCCTCGTCTGGTGGAATGTCAGGTACGGCGGTTTACAAGAGAGGGCCTAGATCTCTCCCACTCGTCGTGCGGAGGTGATGGCCACAAGAAATGCTGTCTTCCACGATAGTAATTTTAGGGGTGCCGAATGCAACGGCTCGAACGGCGGACCCATGAGCCTGGTCAGCACCACTTGAGCTCCCACGCCAGTGCCGCAGCCTTCATCGCCGGGAACGAGAGGAACATTCCTTTCATGAGCTCCTTCACCAGGTGGTGGAACCACAACGATGACCGCCCCAGAGTTTTGGTGTAGCGGGAGATAGCCGCCAGATGAATTCTGATGGAGGCATGTGCCAGTCCTGCGTTGGCCAGCGACAGCAATTACGGCAGCACTTGAGGGGCCGTAATCAATAGAAGGTTGATCTTCTGTGCACGGCACCAGACAGAGAACCCCTTCCACTTATGACGTAGCACTTAAGAGTCGATGATGCTCTGGCCTTGGCAAGTACCTCCTTGCAGTCTGCCTGGATTTCGTAGCCTCCGAGCTCTAGTGCTGCGGGAGCCAGGCCTGTAAGTTCAGCGATTCTGGGTCGTGATGCAGGATCGCGCCTCCCTCCCTGGCGAGAAGATCCGCGTCCGCCAGAAGCTTGACTGGAGGGGACGTTGACATGTCCAGAAGGTCCGGGAACCATATCTGCCTCGGCCATGCCGTTGTGTTAGGCAGAATCCTGTGCAGTGCCCTTAGGGACCACTACACACAATTAAGACTACAAGTGGTAATACAAGTTCACCTTTTGTACAAGCCTGTACTACACTGTTAAAGTGGTAGCAGTAGCAGAGCAGCCAGACTTATCTCAAGAGCAAATGAGCAGTAGTAGAAATTACACAAAGGACCACAATTACTGTGACTCGAGCAAACACTGACTCAAGGTTTTAAGTTGAAAAGTAAAAGTACATTTATTTCTAAACCATCTGTTGGTAAAACATTTCACTTCTATTAAATTAAAACCACACGAAAAATACACTACACACAACCAATTCTCTTGGCACAGAACAACTCAAGGTAAGTACCACAGGTTTTGACGGACCGGTGTTGTGAAACAAAAGACGTTACCGGGAATACAGATGCGATCACTTTTTGACAGTAATGACAGTTCGCTCTTACGAAAGATAAGCGTATCTGCGGAAAGAAATGTTACCGGGGCAAAAACACACTTAGCACCTGAGTTAACCAAAGAGAGTTGGGGGCAAAAATCCTAGGCAAAACTTTTGTCAAGGCAGACAGAATCAGAGAACACTTGCTGACAGGAAAACAAAAGTCAATAGGCCTGTGCCAGTGTCAAGTGGAACCGGGTTCCTGTTATCAAGTATCACACCGTCAGACAGTTCAAGATTCAAGGGTGCCAGGAGTACTTGGATATTGTCAACAGAGGACGCAAAGTTATAAGAGGGAAGGAAGACAAGGCCAAGCCTTGAATGAGGAGAAAAGGGATTCACCCTAGTTCCTCGAAACTGGACACAGTACCTTATTCAATGAAGAAGCTGATGCCACTGCAGTTGTTCCTGGTAGTTTCCTGCAGACCCACGGTTCCTGGAGCTTCGGTCGTAGAGACAAGGAGGAGGACATCTGGAGGGATCTGCACTACTCAGGGAAGAGGCCAGCAGCAGCGACGGTGAATAAAAGATGCGCTCCTTTAAAACAGGAGAGGCTCTTCAGATGGCTATCCAGACCACTACAGCAGTGTGCAGCGATTTCGACCACGAAGAGGATCCTCTGGCTGTCGAAGATGAGCTGGTTGGCCCCACCAGGCTCAAGGGAAGAAGACTCCGGGCTGGATCTTCTCTGGTCGTTGAAGGGTAGATAGCTCAGGACTGCAGCAGGGCTTCACCAGGACGGGGTAGTTGCAGCAGCCGTCTTCTTCTCTGCTTCTCTTCGGTTCTTTGTAGTTCCAGTGGGGACTCTGACTTCCAGCCCAAGATTCCTGCCTTTTATGCAAAAATCCCCACAGCCTGGCTGTCAATCACGCAGCAGGGGGGGTTGTCCGGCCCGGACAACCACCTCACCCATTCATGTCAAAGTGTGACTTGGGTGGGGGGCGCTGTTGCGCCGAAGCGAGATGGCCACCTAGGTGTTGAGCTCCGGACTAGGGGAGAAAAAAGACTTTGCATTAATCCCTCCAACTACATTGCATCCGCCTGCAATTAACGGTGCATAGTTATAACCCTATCCTCCGCACCCCTGGGAAGTTTTGTGGAAAAACGCACCTTCGGCGCTGAGCTGCGAGCCCTGATCCCTGCTGAGACTTCTGCTGCTTAATCTCCCCGCCTCCCGCTCCGTTGACTACGGCTCTCCCGGCCATTTGGGAGCGCGGCGTTGCGGCCTGCTGTGGGGGAGGGGTGTCAAGCTCCCCGAGCTCGATGTGCTGCTGCGGCCGACGGAGCTGGCCCCTGCCCCCTTCTGCCATCCCGGCGGGTTACCTCAACCTACTGGCCTGCCGCGGCTGCTCCAGCTACAGCCTATGCCTGCTGTGGCGAAGCCTTTGCGGAGAGACCACTGGCGTGGCTGTCCTGCCGGCTGCGGCTTAGCGCCATCCCGCACATCGTCTTCCTCCCCTCTGCCGCCCCCCGCGGGCGCTCTGGATCTGGCCTGCTGTCAGGTAAAGAGTGCGGGGGGTTGAGTGCGTGTCTCCTGCTGCCCGCGGCCCTTCTGCTGATGCGAGGGCGCCCTGAGGCTCACCTCCCTCCTCTCCTGCTCAACTACGGCCCCTCGGCCGTCCATCTGCAGCAGGGGCCGGTGAGTGAACGTGGGCCCATAGCGCTGCTGCTGACCGCCTGTGGTCCTGTGGTCCCTGGGCCCTGGCTGTGACTTTGCCTATAATACGCCCCAACATTACTTCTCACCACGGGCAATTTAATTATCCATGCCTGACTGTGGACTTCAGACCTGGTCTGAGTGGTGCGTCCTCAGCACTACCCTCGTCTGGTGGAATGTCAGGTACGGCGGTTTACAAGAGAGGGCCTAGATCTCTCCCACTCGTCGTGCGGAGGTGATGGCCACAAGAAATGCTGTCTTCCACGATAGTAATTTTAGGGGTGCCGAATGCAACGGCTCGAACGGCGGACCCATGAGCCTGGTCAGCACCACTTGAGCTCCCACGCCAGTGCCGCAGCCTTCACCGCCGGGAACGAGAGGAACAGTCCTTTCATGAGCTCCTTCACCAGGTGGTGGGACCACAACGATGACCGCCCCAGAGTTTTGGTGTAGCGGGAGATAGCCGCCAGATGAATTCTGATGGAGGCATGTGCCAGTCCTGCGTTGGCCAGCGACAGCAATTACGGCAGCACTTGAGGGGCCGTAATCAATAGAAGGTTGATCTTCTGTGCACGGCACCAGACAGAGAACCTCTTCCACTTATGACCGTAGCACTTAAGAGTCGATGATGCTCTGGCCTTGGCAAGTACCTCCTTGCAGTCTGCCTGGATTTCGTAGCCTCCGAGCTCTAGTGCTGCGGGAGCCAGGCCTGTAAGTTCAGCGATTCTGGGTCGTGATGCAGGATCGCGCCTCCCTCCCTGGCGAGAAGATCCGCGTCCGCCAGAAGCTTGACTGGAGGGGACGTTGACATGTCCAGAAGGTCCGGGAACCATATCTGCCTCGGCCATGCCGGTGTGTTAGGCAGAATCCTGTGCAGTGCCCTTAGGGACCACTACACACAATTAAGACTACAAGTGGTAATACAAGTTCACCTTTTGTACAAGCCTGTACTACACTGTTAAAGTGGTAGCAGTAGCAGAGCAGCCAGACTTATCTCAAGAGCAAATGAGCAGTAGTAGAAATTACACAAAGGACCACAATTACTGTGACTCGAGCAAACCCTGACTCAAGGTTTTAAGTTGAAAAGTAAAAGTACATTTATTTCTAAACCATCTGTTGGTAAAACATTTCACTTCTATTAAATTAAAACCACACGAAAAATACACTACACACAACCAATTCTCTTGGCACAGAACAACTCAAGGTAAGTACCACAGGTTTTGACGGACCGGTGTTGTGAAACAAAAGACGTTACCGGGAATACAGATGCGATCACTTTTTGACAGTAATGACAGTTCGCTTTTACGAAAGATAAGCGTATCTGCGGAAAGAAATGTTACCGGGGCAAAAACACACTTAGCACCTGAGTTAACCAAAGAGAGTTGGGGGCAAAAATCCTAGGCAAAACTTTTGTCAAGGCAGACAGAATCAGAGAACACTTGCTGACAGGAAAACAAAAGTCAATAGGCCTGTGCCAGTGTCAAGTGGAACCGGGTTCCTGTTATCGAGTATCACACCGTCAGACAGTTCAAGATTCAAGGGTGCCAGGAGTACTTGGATATTGTCAACAGAGGACGCAAAGTTATAAGAGGGAAGGAAGACAAGGGCAAGCCTTGAATGAGGAGAAAAGGGATTCACCCTAGTTCCTCGAAACTGGACACAGTACCTTATTCAATGAAGAAGCTGATGCCACGGCAGTTGTTCCTGGTAGTTTCCTGCAGACCCACGGTTCCTGGAGCTTCGGTCGTAGAGACAAGGAGGAGGACATCTGGAGGGATCTGCACTACTCAGGGAAGAGGCCAGCAGCAGCGACGGTGAATAAAAGATGCGCTCCTTTAAAACAGGAGAGGCTCTTCAGATGGCTATCCAGACCACTACAGCAGTGTGCAGCGATTTCGACCACGAAGAGGATCCTCTGGCTGTGGAAGATGAGCTGGTTGGCCCCACCAGGCTCAAGGGAAGAAGACTCCAGGCTGGATCTTCTCTGGTCGTTGAAGGGTAGATAGCTCAGGACTGCAGCAGGGCTTCACCAGGACGGGGTAGTTGCAGCAGCCGTCTTCTTCTCTGCTTCTCTTCGGTTCCTTGTGTGACTTCCAGCCCAAGATTCCTGCCTTTTATGCAAAAATCCCCACAGCCTGGCTGTCATTCACGCAGCAGGGGGGGTTGTCCGGCCCGGACAACCACCTCACCCATTCATGTCAAAGTGTGACTTGGGTGGGGGGCGCTGTTGCGCCGAAGCGAGATGGCCACCTAGGTGTTGAGCTCCGGACTGGGGGAGAAAAAAGACGTTGCGTTAATCCCTCCAACTACATTGCATCCGCCTGCAATTAACGGTGCATAGTTATAACCCTATCCTCCGCACCCCTGGGAAGTTTTGTGGAAAAACGCACCTTCGGCGCTGAGCTGCGAGCCCTGATCCCTGCTGGGACTTCTGCTGCTTAATCTCCCCGCCTCCCGCTCCGTTGACTGCGGCTCTCCCGGCCATTTGGGAGCGCGGCGTTGCGGCCTGCTGTGGGGGAGGGGTGTCAAGCTCCCCGAGCTCGTTGTGCTGCTGCGGCCGACGGAGCTGGCCCCTGCCCCCTTCTGCCATCCCGGCGGGTTACCTCAACCTACTGGCCTGCCGCGGCTGCTCCAGCTACAGCCTATGCCTGCTGTGGCGAAGCCTTTGCGGAGAGACACTGGCGTGGCTGTCCTGCCGGCTGCGGCTTGGCGCCATCCCGCACATCATCTTCCTCCCCTCTGCCGCCCCCCGCGGGCGCTCTGGATCTGGCCTGCTGTCAGGTAAAGGGTGCGGGGGGTTGAGTGCGTGTCTCCTGCTGCCCGCGGCCCTTCTGCTGATGCGAGGGCGCCCTGAGGCTCACCTCCCTCCTCTCCTGCTCAACTACGGCCCCTCGGCCGTCCATCTGCAGCAGGGGCCGGTGAGTGAACGTGGGCCCATAGCGCTGCTGCTGACCGCCTGTGGTCCTGTGGTCCCTGGGCCCTGGCTGTGACTTTGCCTATAATACGCCCCAACATTACTTCTCACCACGGGCAATTTAATTATCCATGCCTGACTGTGGACTTCAGACCTGGTCGTGAGACACGTTTTTTTTTTCTCTTCTAAAGGGGGAAAGGCCCCTGCTACACTTCACCACCCCCAGTGCTGTGAAAGTACTACTGCTTCTACCATGTGTTAGCTCAGAACTGAGTCTGAACTCACCTACTGGACCTTACCCCCCACGGAACCGCCTGCAATAGTTCAGTACAGCTGATGAAACTTGTGTGACCTCACCACCTCATACTATCTACCTGATCCTAGTGGCCCAACTGCGCAGCCCGCTGGTTGCACTCCATTGCCTCATAGATCCATACGTCCCTGGTTGGGGTTGGTTATCCCTCACCGCTGGTATTACCCTGCTTGTGTCGGCTTACAGAGACTGTGGAGATCATACCCTGCAACTCCCTAGCCGGCTTCTTGGGGCTCCTGGCACTGTTACTCCAGCCATATCCTATTGCACCATCATAGAGCGCCTGCGGCTCGTTCGCTCCATCACAGCACAGAACCCAAGTAGCAGCACAGGGCACCCGGTGGTCCTCACCCGGCCAGAGGAACTCACCCTTGCGCTGCATCCAGCATCATTTATCATCACTCCCCCCCTTTCTTTTCTCCTTAATTTCTCCAAGCATTTACCAAAAGGAACTTGATACACCCGGCGGGCGGTGCCCTCGGGGCACCTGGGAATTATTCCCCACTTATCATCCTGACCAAGGGAGGGGGAGCCGGAAAGAAGCAAAGCTCACTAAATATGTTTGCTAAGACGCCCTCCAGGCCACCAACTGAGCCCCCAGAGGAATCACCCACTGCCTCGACATCCTCAGCACCAGATGACTCACAAAAAATGCTGGAATACATGCATGAAGGCTTCACCACGCTACATACTAAGTTAGACGATATGAATGGTACCATCTCGTCGATCAAGGCTCATATCGAGAGAACAGACAGCCGGGTCGCTGAAATCAAAACAAGGGTCGGCACTGCTGAGGATGACCTGGGTTCCCTCCGCGCAGCGGTCACTACTCTTTCCAGTCGGGTCCTGGCAGTGGAGAAAATAAATGACGACCTCGAATCCCGCTCCAGACGGAATAACCTCTGCATTGTCGGCATACACGAGGACAACATTAGGGAACCCATGGAGGAATACGTGGAACGAACCCTTCTAACGCTACTGGACCACCCTAAGCTTTCAGCACAATTTGCGGTTGAGAGGGCGCATCGTTCCCTGACCGCGAAACCCAGACCTGGAGCACCCCCTCGCCCCATCATAGCCAGGATCCTGAATTTTCGTGACCAAGATGCTTTATTGCGAGCGTCCAGAGCTAAAGGGGAACTGCTTCTTGGGGCCGCGAGGATACACCTGTACCCGGACTTCTCGGTAGCTGTGCAGCAGGAGTGTAAAACCTTTCTGGCCGTAAAAAGGAGACTCTTTGACTTAGGGGTTAAATACTCTATGCTTTTTCCCGCAAAGCTGAGAATCGAACACTCCAACCAAACATTCTTCTTCACTATCCCGGAAGAGGACTCTAAATTCATAGACGAACACATCCAGGGCTGAACCACTTGCTGTCCGGATTGGATGTATACCTATGCTGCATACTGTTATGTCTAAGGCATGCTGGAGACCCCTGTTGGCGTCTTCCCCCTGTGATAGCTTCCTGTTACTATTGTGTGTTGTTGCTCCAATGATCCTTAGTAAAGTGGCCTTCTATGTCGCGCAGACTCATAGCGCTTAGAGCGGCCTGATGCCTAGCTGCGAAACCTCAATTGACGCTTGCGTCTCAATGGAAATGTTCTGGTTATTAGTTTATGCTGTTGCTCCATTGATCCTCGGCAATGTGGCCTTACATGTCGCGCAGACTCATGGTGCTTAGAGCGGTTTGATACCCAAAACCAGCCCCAGCTGAGAAACTATCCCACAGCCGTCCCCAGTTCCCCCCGGTGTCTGGTTACTGTGCTCTTGGATGGCCCTGTGCCACCCCAGACCGATATCATGCTCTTATATTAAGGCTCTGGGCCCACGGTTAAAGACCCTTATTTCAGCTGCCCTTTTTCTCCTAGACTGGTGCTCTGTGTCTCCCCGTTGCACTGAACACTTTGGCTAAATGTTGCTGTATTGTAAAACCTCCTTACACTCTCCCCGGTCCGGCACGCCATAGCCAGGCTAACTAACAGCCCCCCAGGCGTAGATGCCGATTGAATTGTTGTTGTTATAGGTATGTTGGGGTTTCTTCTCTCCGATTGGGGGAGGGATGTGGGTGGGGAGTGGGAGGGGAAATGTTATGTTAAAAAAACTCTTGACAACCACCAGGGACGCTGCGTGCACCACAGTAGCCCATCATGAATACATTGGCAGGGATCCACTTACACCCGGAATGACCGTTTTCCTTTTGCTTGATAGTCTTTATCCAGATTCCCATATAACACCACCAGACAAATGCCGGATAATGACCTGACGTTCATGAGCTGGAATGTCCGTGGCCTGGGCAACCATAGAAAGATGCGGCAGATACAACTGCACGCAGAACGCCATGGAGTGAACATTTTATGTCTGCAAGAAACCCACGCTCGTTCCGATCAATGTGAACGATTTGCCAAACAATGGGCTCCCCAAAGATATTACACTAACTATTCCACGCAGAGCTGTGGCACGCTCACTTTAATTCACAGAAGCCTGAAATCTGTATGTAACCATTCAATTGCTGACCCCCTAGGTAGATATGTATTGACTATCGGCATACTACAACACCAGGAGGTGGCCATCCTGAACATCTATGGCCCGAATGTTGATGATCCCGATTTCTATCTGCACCTAGCCTCGGTCCTGGAAGGCTACCCCCTAATCCCGATTATATGGGGCGGTGATTTTAATACAATATTGGATGTTACCCTAGACAGGTCGGGATCTCGACCCCGCCAACTCTCCAAAGCAGCCTATACCATACTCACCACACTCCCTCGTTTGGCATTAGTAGACGCCTGGCGACTAATGCACCCCGACTCCCGCACGTACTCATTTTACTCCTCGGTCCGCGATTCCCACTCTAGAATAGACCGGTGGCTCATAACTGACATGCTAGTTAGGTCCATATCTCATCAGGCCATCCTTCCCAGAACGTTATCAGACCACTCACCAATACTTATTTCGCTAAACTGGGACCCGGACACTGAGAGGACGAGACAATGGAGGTTGGGCCCTCATGCTCTTCTGGATCAGGATTTCGCTACCGAACTTGAATCCTCCATTGAGGAATTCTTTGAGGTTAACGTAGACTCTGTAACGACACAAGCCATACTTTGGGAGTCATTTAAAGCGTATACAAGAGGCATCGCCATATCCAAAGGATGTGGCATCCTAAAGAGAATCCGGGCAGACATCTCCGTCAGTGAATCGACCCTGTCGAGTCTCGAGGCCCAATATACTCAAGACCACGCTGTCAGCACTGGGCTCAGAGCTGGACCGGTTTCGCTGCCTGGCTGAGCGGGAGGTCAAATTTCTAGACTCTCCCTGTTCGGTAAGGAAATATGGGGAGGGAGAACACCCTGGCCGTATGCTGGCTAGACTGCTCCGTCGTGAGCTCGGAGCTCCCAATATCCCAGCTATATCAAGATCTGACGGCTCATTGGCCACTTCCCCTCAGGACATCAATTCTGAGTTTCTATCGTTCTACACCTCCTTATACTCGGAGGTTGATGGCCCCCCAATACCAGAAATCGACTCATACTTGGATTATCTGCCCCTCACAGTCCTATCCGAGGAGGCTGAATGCTCTCTGGAATGCCCCATTACCACTGATGAGCTAACTGAGGCCATTGAGTCGTTGGCGTCGGGTAAAGCCCCCGGCCCGGATGGGCTCCCCATGGAATTTTATAAACAATACAAGTCACTCCTGGTCCCCCACCTCTGGCCCTATGGGAGGAGTCATGTGAAAAGGGTATACTTCCTCCTTCTCTCCGCAAGGCATTATTAACAGTCCTCCTCAAACCCGGCAAGCCCCCTACCCAATGTGGCTCATACCGTCCCCTCTCATTGATTAACAGTGATGTTAAAATATACGCTAAACTCCTGGCCAACTGCTTAGCCCCGATCATGCCCCACATTATCCACCCTGACCAGGCAGGATTTGTCCCAGGTAGATCCACATCCCTAAATTTAAGAAGGCTCTTCAACGTGATAAGCAGGGTCAACCCCACCATACAGGCGGTAGCGGCCACCCTAGACCTGCAGAAGGCATTTGACTCGGTGTCTTGGAAATACCTCTGGCGAGTCCTAGAGAAATGCGGGTTTGGCCCCAACTTTCGAGCCTGGGTTAAGCTACTTTACACAGCCCCCTCAGCTAGAGTTCGCACAGAAGATAGGTGCTCCACCCCCTTCCAGATATCCAGAGGGACCCGTGAGGGATGCCCTTTTTCTCCACTAATCTTCGCCATCGCTATTGAGCCCTTTGCCGACATGATTCGCCAGTCACACTCTTACAGGGGATTACGCACAGCGGGTCAGTCCGATATAATCTCCCTCTATGCAGACGACGCTCTCCTGTACATCCACTCTCCTGATACCAACCTGGCCCCTATCCTCGAGGACGTCGTCCGATTTGGTGACATCTCTGGGTTGAAGGTTAACTGCTCCAAATCTGTGTTATTCCCGCTTACGGACTCCACACAACCTCCATCAGACTTAGGAGGATTCACCTGGTCCCACTCTAGCATCACTTACCTGGGGGTGGTGGTCTCCCGACACAAGCCACAGCTGCGTGAGAACAATTATCAGAGCTATCTGAAGAACCTAGCTACGAAAACTTCTAGCTGGACTAGGCTCCCCATTTCGCTTGCAGGCAGGATTGGAATACTTAAAATGGTGGCGTTACCTCAACTTCTCTATCGCTTTACCAATCTGCCCATATGGCCAGGGGACGCATTCTTCAAATCACTGCGCCAAGTCTGCAACACCTTCCTCTGGCACTCGGGCATGGTCTGGCTCAAACTCTCCACACTGACCACCCCTAAGGAATTAGGTGGGTTTAACGCCCCAGTTTTTACCAGATATTGGGTGGTAGCTCAGTCCCAATTTGCATCTCATTGGTTCAATACCACTGCCCCTCCCCCCAAACATCAGATTGGAGAAACTGACAGTCTCTGACTGGGTGATTGGTTCCCTTATCCTTAAACCCTTACATCCCGACCTCGACTCCGCTAACCCTGTAGACAGCACATCCTTAGCGTTGACCAAGCTGTGGGCTATGGTCGATGCATGTCACCCATTTCATGGAGGCCTACCGTTATGGAACTTCTTTCCCGATGTCCCATCCGTTTCACAATCCATCGTCACCCGCTGGTCAGCTGCTGGCTTCCTGACACTCCGTGACGTATACATGCAGTGCAACTTTATTGAGTGGACTGAGCTCCCCCCTTCTCTCAGGCGTCGACCCACGGCTTGGTTACAATATTCCTCCCTCCTTAGGAACCTTAAATCGAGATACCCGGACTTCCCTGCACTACCTCCTGATGAACCCATAGTAGCAGAACTCTGTTCCTATTCCTCCTTCAGGGGCAAGGTTTTGAGGCTTTATTCGCAATTGCAGATTAGGGCGGCTCCACCCTTTCTTAAATTGAGGCGCAGCTGGGAGGGAGACCTGGGGGTTGAGATCACTGACGAGAGATGGTCCCAAATGTGCGCTCGTACCCACAATGTGTCTTACAACTCGAGATTTAAGCTATTACAAATCAAAGTACTAAAGAGGTATCATCACACGCCTCAGAGGCTACATCGTATGTTTAGCGAATCCCCTCCCCACTGTCCCAGGTGCGGCTCGGATCAGGCTACTTATACACATATGCTCCTACACTGCCCGCACCTGACCCAATTTCGGTCTGACGTATGCACCATGCTATCAGATGTATTGGAACACACCATTACCCCCACCCCACTGCATTGTCTTTTCCATGACTTCCCCCAGTTGGGACGGGACTCGAAGAAACTGGCGGGGCTCTGTATGTTACTGGTGGTCCGATGTATATTGCTATGTTGGCTCCGGCCCAGGGCACCCACATACACACAGTGGCTTAGAACAATTACATGGGCACACGACACGGAAGAAGCCTGGGGTGCAATGCAGCACCCACACACAAGGCAAAGAGACATCTGGCGAAGGTTTCGCGATTAAATGTCTGCCATGGCTTCTACTTCAAACTCTGTTCATTCTCCTCCAGGTGGTTCCCCATAATGTGAATGCTCTGTGATTTCGCTTTCCTCTATTTCGAATGCCAAACTTACATGTGTTATTTGAATCTTCTGCTCTCTTCCATAAGATGTTCAAAATGTACTGGTAATAATGTATGTGTATTGTTATCGCTGCTGGAGTCATGTGGCTCCCTGTGTTTCCCTGGTTCCGTGAGTTGTCAAGACAAATAAAAAAAAGGTAAAAATAATTTTAAAAAAAGTGTGACTTGGGTTTCCTAGGATACCCTGTGCAGGGGGTGACTACACCCCTCCCTCACATTCAGCCCACCTAGACACCCAGGTGCCAAGAGGAGAGCTTCTTGGCATAAGCCCGCCAAAAGACGGTGAAGAAAGAAGGCAAACCTGGTTTGCCGTGCAAAGTAAAACACAAGAAGGACCTTAACAAAAAGAAATGGCGAATAACCCCGACCGGAGCCAAAAGAAAGTGTATTTGGTCAAGCGGGGTTATGTTCGAGGCTACTAAAATACCCAAAACAGTACCACGTTTATAAAGTATAATCGCAGTAGGAAAAGTAGGGTAGATACCACTGCCACCAGCCAAGTCTAAATATTAAGAGAGCAAAACAAAGCTCAGAGAGGCACAGACAAAAAAGGGGTAGGAATCAACCTTTTCCAGTACTCCATGTAAGATGGGGTGTACTGGGTCTGTAGTTTAAAGTGACTATGTAAAGTTAATGGCAACTTTACCTATTTCTGGGGGACAGTAGTCAGCCCCAGAAAAATGGAGTCAAAGGGAAGTCTTAAAGACAACCCTGTGTTACTGCACTGAAGGTGCTGTGCAACACACACAAGAAAAGGGGGAGGGCTCCTGGAGTGGTGTGCTCCATAGCCCAAGATCACACAAACAGTAGAAATACACATGGCAAAACACATGTAAGAGAGTGGGAAAAGGTGCACATTCTTACCAAGTGGAAAAAATAAACTCCAGAAATCTAGCAAAGCTGTTGGGGGACTCACTAGGTGAGGGAAATTAGCCATTGAATCAGAATTCTCCCTAACACTGCCCCCCCCCCCCAGACTAAGGGACAGGAGGATTTAATCCACTCCTGGATGGATCTCATAGCCCTAGTAGGTTATAAACATCCTAGAGAGACCATCAACATTTTGGTGGTGACTTCCTGCTCTGTGCTCAATGGAAAAATCAAATCCTTGCAGGCTGATTGACCATCTAAGTAGTTTAGGGTTTTCCCCATTCATTTGCATCAGCCATCTCAAGGGTTGGTGGTCAGTCTGAATAATGAAGGTGGATCCATACAAGTATGGTCTAAACCTCTTCAGTGACCACACAATAGCAAACCATTCACGTTCTATTGTTGCCCACCTTGTCTCAGGACCTTTAACTTCCTGCTGATGAAACAAATGGGGTGTTCCCTACCTTTCTCATCCAGTTGACTAAGGACTGCACCTATACCTACATTAGAAGCATCAGTTTGTACAATGAAGGGTCGGTGGTAGTCAGGAGCTCTTAGGACTGGAGCTTGATAAAGGGCTTTCTTCAGACCTTCAAAGGCTTGATTGCACTCCTCATTCCACTTGACCTTTTTAGGAAATTTGGGAGAGGAGATGACATTCAAGGCAGAAGCTATGGTCCTATAGTTCTCTATGAAGTTCCTGTAATACCCAGTGAGACCTAGGAAGACTCTCACTTGGGTTTGAGTAGTAGGGTTGGCCCAGGTTTGTACAGCTTGCACTATGCTAGGCAATGGCTTTATTTCACCTCCTCCTACCTCATGTCCAAGGTAGACCACTGGGCTCTGACCAATTTGACATTTACTTGCCTTTATGGTCAGATGGGCCTGTTCAAGAGCGTGCAAAACATATCCTAGGTGATCAATATGTTCTTTCCATGTAGGGCTGAACACTGCAATGTCATCCAAGTATGCCAGTAAAACAAGAATTGAGTCAAAGCTACCCTGACCAAGAGCGTGACATAGGGTCACCGAGGTTTGCAGTGGAGCTAGATCGCTGCTAGCTGAAATAGACAAAAAAACACGTGAAGAGGTGATAGTAACAAAAACAGGTTTTTTTTTTATTTTACACTAACAAAGAAAACGAAACCAACATTTTTACAGACTGCGCTGTGGCGCTGAAGGTATGCATATTTGTGGGTTAGTATGCAAGGTGAAACAAACACAGTTTTTTACATATGTTGTTTTAAATGATAAGACATTTAGCCTTGTCGACACACTATTTTGTGTTTCTGGTTCGGTGTGAGTGACTGGTGGCTGTGGCTGAAGAGATGGAACAGCGTGGATACACCAGGTACCGAACGGTCTTCAGGACAGTTTGATCAAGTCAGGTAAGTAGTGAGGTCCGTCGACCTGTTGGGTTACATGGGACTGGTTAGTGCAATGAAAGAGGTGTCTGGAAGATTTAAAAACTGCAAACGAAGGTGACCTACCATGTACAAGTTTAGTGGCGCCTTGGTCAAGTACTTTTGAGTCCAGGAAGTTGGACTGTAAGGCTGTCTGCAGAAGTCAGAGGCCTGGAGCTAAGTGGGTAAAAGAAATACATCTTTAGCATCTTGATATAGATGTGGACTGTGACGTCGAGATCGGACACAGTGCTATTAAGAGGTGAAAACTTGCCAAGGTGAGGGAGTGTCTGTCCGTTTTAAGCCATGACGGTCTGCTGACCAGAGGGTATTTTGACTAGATAAGTTGTGAAACGCTAAATGCTAAGTGAAATGCACAGATCTTTAAGGACGTGCGGGCAGCCCAGTGGATTTTAATGCAAAATACACAGTGAAGCCGTGGGGGCAGCGCAGTGGAATTGGTAGCCGATACCTAGACACGCAAATGATGCAAGTGCTTGATAGCAAGGATAATTAATGGTTTAGAAAAACACTCGGCAGTGGATTTCAAAAAGCAGTGCAATTGGTCAAAACGGCCGATGTGTTTAGATCACTAGGAGGTCAAGGTTTTACCAGTTAAAGCCTCATAATAAGGCTGGGTGCCTGCGGAAGGAGGATCGAGTGGATTACCTGTGTCCAAGTTTTACGATGCGGCGTGCGGCGGCGGAAAGCTCTTCACCAGAATGAGCTGTGTCACTGTGAAAGGCTGGTGCGCATGTGCGGTAGATAAGTGCTTAGCTACTCTTGCATTTCGCGCCTGTAACGGGGCTGTCTGTTCTGCGCATGTCAGAAAAAGGGGGAAAGCGTCTATCGTCAAGGTGTCAAGTCACGTAATTTCAGGAGAAATAAACACGCACTGTTGCTGTAAAACGGAACGGTCTCTAGAATTGTTAGGCATTACGTCCTTGCTGATTAACTAACAGCAATGAATGTGAAATAAAACACAATACATTAGGGTAGTGCTATAGTTTGTATAACTCATATAGCGTGGTTGTGGTAGCAATTACATAGCTTTCAGGAAACCAGAAAAACAGATGGGCACAACATTCTTTTTTAGCACATTAATGGATCGTTATAATTATACTTGCAATAGGTAATGTGCATCAAAAACCGAAACAACATCAGGGAAACACTTATGGTCTGTGTCATTAGTTTAGTGTTACATGCCTGAAACATTCTAGTTACATATGACACATCAAAAACAGAAAAAAAGGGGTAACCATTCTGTTTTGGTGGAACATCATAACATTTGAAAAAGCACTTGAATCAAGAAATAGTGAACATACTACTTGAAAAAAGGACTTCACAAAAAATGACTTCACAAAAAAGCCAAGGAGCAAAAATGGGAGGGAAACTGTCGCTGTGGTTGGGGACAGGTCTAGGCTCGTATGTTATGAGGTAAAGGATGGTGGAAATTCTCTGAGGCAGGCTTTTCTAGCTAGGAACCCGGAAAATATTTTTCCTTTAGTTTGACAGAGCGTTATCTATTGAAGAAAAGGTTCCATTCTACTGAAACGTTTAGGCTTTGTCTTACAGAATCCAGGCAATAGATCCATTTTTGTTAAAGCTTTCGTAGGGCTAGGTCTCTGTCTCCTCCGCGAAAAGGGTTGCTCACTGTTCGTAATATCGCCCAGAAGATGTCTTTGTTGGTGTGGTTTTTGGCTTTGAAATGTGCCACCAGTGGTTTGTCTTCGACTTGGTTCCGCACCCAGGATCGGTGTTCACAAATGCGTTGCCTTATTTCTCGTTTGGACTTGCCCACCTAGATGAGATCACATGGGCATTTGATTATATAGACGGACCATTTGGTTCTGCAATTTGTGAAGGAATTAAGGGTCCATGGATTTCCTTTAAGGTCAATGGTTTTTAGAAACCACTGGTGGCACATTTCAAAGCCAAAATCCACACCCACAAAGACATCTTCTGGGCGATATTACAAACAGTGAGCAACCCTTTTCGCGGAGGAGACACAGACCTAGCCCTACGAAAGCTTGAACAAAAATGGATCTATGGCCTGGATTCTGTTAAACAAGGCCTAAACGTTTCAATAGAATGGAACCTTTTCTTCAATAGATAACGCTCTGTCAAACTAAAGGAAAAATATTTTTCGGGTTCCTAGCTAAAGAAGCCTGCCTCAGAGACTTTCCACCATGCTTTACCTCATAACATCCGAGCCTAGACCTGTCCCCAACCACAGCGACAGTTTCCCTCCCATTTTTGCTCCTTGGCTTTTTTGTGAGGTCATTTTTTGTGAAGTCCTTTTTTCAAGTAGTATGTTCATTATTTCTTGATTCAAGTTCTTTTTCAAATTTTACGATGTTCCACCAAAACAGAATGGTTACCCCTTTTTTCTGTTTTTGATGTGTCATATGTAACTAGAATGTTTCAGGCATGTAACACTAAACTAATGACACAGACCATAAGTGTTTCCCTGATGTTGTTTCGGTTTTTGATGCACATTACCTATCGCAAGTATAATTATAACGATCCATTAATGTGCTAAAAAAGAATGTTGTGCCCATCTGTTTTTCTGGTTTCCTGAAAGCTATGTAATTGCTACCACAACCACGCTATATGAGTTATACAAACTATGGCACTATCATAAAGTATTGTGTTTTCATTTCACATTCATTGCTGTTAGTTAATCAGCAAGGACCTAATGCCTAAAAATTCTAGAGACCGTTCCATTTTACAGCAACAGTGCGTGTTTATTTCTCCTGAAATTGCGTGACTTGACAACCTTGACGATAGACGCTTTCTCTCTTTTTCTGACATGCGCAGAACAGACAGCCCCGTGACAATCGCGAAATGCAAGAGTAGCTAAGCACTTATCTACCGCACATGCGCACCAGCCTTTCACAGTGACACAGCTCATTCTGGTGAAGAGCTTTCCGCTGCCGCACGCCGCATCGTACCCTGGGACGCAGGTAATCCACCCGATCCTCCTTCCACAGGCACCCAGCCTTATTATGAGGCTTTAACTGGTAAAACGTTGACCTCCGAGTGATCTAAACACATCGGCCGTTTTGACCAATTCCACGGCTTTTTGAAATCCACTGCCGAGTGTTTTTCTAAACCATTCATTATCCTTGCTATCAAGCACTTGCATCATTTGCGTGTCTAGTTATCGGCTACCAATTCCACTGCGCTGCCCCCACGGCTTCACTGCGTATTTCGCATTATAATCCACTGAGCTGCCCACACGTCCTTAAAGATCTGTGCATTTCACTTAGCATTTAGCGTTTCACAACTTATCTAGTCAAAATACCCTCTGGTCAGCAGACCGTAACGGCTTAAAACGGACAGACACTCCCTCACCTTAGCAAGTTTTCACCTCTTAATAGCACTGTGTCCAATCTCAACGTCACAGTCCACATCTATATCAAGATGCTAAAGATGTATTTCTTTTACCCACTTAGCTCCAGGCCTCTGACTTCTGCAGTCAGCCTTACAGTCCAACTTCCTGGACTCAAAAAACTTGTACATGGTAGGTCACCTTCCTTGGCAGTTTTTAAATCTTCCAGACACCTCTTTCATTGCACTAACCAGTCCCCTGTAACCCAACAGACCGGTGGACCCCACTACTTACCAGACTTGATCAAACTGTCCTGAAGACAGTTCGGTACCTGGTGTATCCACGCTGTTCCATTTCTTCAGCCACAGCCACCAGTCATTCACACCGAACCAGAAACACAAAATAGTGTGTCGACAAGGCTAAATGTCTTATCATTTAAAACAACATATGTAAAAAACTGTATTTGTTTCACCTTGCATACTAACCCACAAATATGCATACCTTCAGCGCCACGGCGCAGTCTGTAAACATTTTGGTTTCGTTTTCTTTGTTAGTGTAAAATAAAAAAAACCTTGCTTTTGTTACTATCACCTCTTCAGGTGTTTCTTTGTCTATTTGAGCTAGCAGCGATCTAGCTCCACTGCAAACCTCGGTGACCCTATGTCACGCTCTTGGTCAGGGTAGCTTTGACTCAATTCTTGTTTTACTGTACCTATTACCCTCCCGAGTCAAGCCACCACACAAAAAAGAGGGTTCGCCCACCTTTCTCTCATCCAAGTATGCCATGCAGAAGTCCTCCATCCCATTCAGAACTTGATTGACCATCCTCTGAAATGTAGCAGGTGCATTCCTTAGTCCAAAAGGCATTACCTTAAATTGTAGAGGCCAGCTGGGGTGGAGAATTCAGTTTTCTCCTTGGCATGGTCTGTCAGGGCTATTTGCCAATAGCCTGACGTTAGGTCAAATGTGCTGAGGTACTTGGCTGCACCAGGCTTGTCCACCAGCTCATCTGTCCTAGGCAAAGGATGGGCATCAGTCTTTGTGGCTGCATTTAGAGCTCTATAGTCTACACATAATCTCAACTCCTTGGATCCTGCCTTTGGTACAAGCACAACTGGGCTAGACCATGGACTAGTAGAGGGTTCTATAACCCCGAGATCAAGCATCTTGTTGACTTCATTCCTTATATGGGTTTTTACATTGTCTGACATTCTGTACCCCCTGCTTTTCACAGGCTAACAGTCACCAGTGAGGATATCATGCTGGTCCCAAGGGGTCAAGCCTGGTGAAAGTGAGAACAGGGAGGCAAACTGATTTAACAGTAATTTGCACTCATCCTGCTGGTCAGAGGTTAGACTGGAAGAGAGATTAACTCCTTCCACTTGCTCATCTAAAGGTAAGCCTCTGAGGAGGTCAGGCTGAGGTTCACTCTCCTCCTCCTCCTGAGCTGAAGCTAGAAGCAAAGCTCCTATTTCAGGTCTAGAGACGTAAGCCTTCAACCGGTTGCTGTGAAAGACTCTAGGAGCCTCTTTAGGATTGCCTAAGTACACCAGATAGTTCACCCCTCCATGTTTACCCACAACTCTGAAGGTTCCTTTCCATTTGTCCTGTAAGGCCCTCTGCCTTGTAGGTACCATAACAAGAACAATCTGGTCTTGAGTGAACTCAACCATGTTAGCCTTCTGGTCATTCCAATGCTTGACCAGAGCTTGACCAGCTTTCAAGTTATCACTTGCTTTTGCCATCATGTGTGACATTCTCCTCCGGAGACCTATCACATAGTCACTCTGACTGGCTTGGGAGAAGGAGCACTCTCCAACCCCTCCTTGATCAAGGCCAATTGATCTCTTACCAGATGGCCATCGAGAAGTTCAAACGGACTGTAACCTACTCCCTCCTGAGGGACTTCTCTATATGCAAAGAGAAGGCATGGCAGTAGAAGGTCCCACTTTCTTTTAAGGGGTTCTTCTAAAGCACCTATCATGCTCATCATAGTTCTGTTAAACCTCTACACCAACCCATTGGTTTGGGGATGGTAGGCAGTTCAGAACTTGTAGGTGTCTCCACAGGTTTTCCACATGGCTTGCATGTAGTGGGACATAAAATTGGATCCCCTGTCAGATATCACCTCCTTAGGAAAACCTACTCTGGTAAAAATACCAAGTAGGGCCTTAGCCACAGCCTGAGCTGTAACAGTTCTCATAGGTATTGCTTCAGGATACCTAGTAGCATGGTCTACTACAACCAGGATAAACATGTTACCTGAAGATGTGGGAGGATCAAGGGGACCAACAATGTCAATGCCCACCCTCTCAAAAGGAACTCCCACCACTGGGAGAGGCACCAAAGGGGCCACATTATTGGCTCCACTCTTGCCAGAGGTTTGGCAAGTGTGACAGCTCCTGCAGAATTCGCCTACTTCTGAACCTTTCTTAGGCCAGTAGAAGTAAAGGGAGAGCCTTTCCTTGGTCTTCTTAAAACCAAGTTGACCAGCCAAAGGTATCTCGTGGGCTAACTGCAGGAACTGGAGTCGGTTCACTAGAGGTACTACAAATCTTTAACAGTCTCCAGGGGTTGACTCAGTCGGTTCACTGTAGAAGAGGCCATCTTCCCAGTGTAACCTATACTTTCCAGGCTCTTTCCCATCGAGCTGAGAAGCTGCCTGTAGGCGAAGACCTTCAAGAGTAGGACACTCCCTTTGTCCTCTGCGGATGTCTGCACTGTTGGGTCCACCTTCTGCCAGTAAAGACTGCAGGTCAGGATGGTCAACAGGGTCAAGATCTCCAACCAGAGTAAGATCTTCTTCTAGATCTGATTCCTCAGTATCTAGTTGACCCATACAGGGTTGAACCTCACACTCAGCCTCAGCTGGTGGAGGAGTCACAGATGTGACTTTGGACAGTCTTGGAGATGTCCTTCTGGGCACAGGGGTGCTTGCTGGTTTCTTGCTGGCAGACTTGGGTTTCCCCTTAGTCTCTTTCTGTCCTGCAATAGCACTAAGCAAGTCCTGTGGACTTGGGGTGATAGTTTCTTCTATCATGTCCCCAGGAGAGCCACTCAAGGCTCTCTCCCTAGCAGACCTTGTGAGCTCCTGCTTCCTTTTGCTGGGAGGTCTGGGGGTACTAGACACAACTCCAAGAGTTTTAAGGTCATTACCCAACAGGACTCTCCCAGGTACGTCACTTTGCACACTTGCAGGTATTCTGACAGTCATGTCATTGCACTGGATGAGAGCTGGTAACTGGGGAATCATTTGCACAGGGCCTCCAGCTAACTTGGTTAGGTGTTTGGGTGCCTTAGCAACACCCTCTACCTTGAAAAAAAATCATCAACCACAGTTATGCTGGCTCCAGTGTCTCTGATGGCAGGGGTCTCCTGACCATTCACAAGGACACTATCTTTGTAATACTCTTTAGTATTATCTGGGATTGAGTTATATACATCTAAGTTCTGTTGTTCCCAAAGACCCAACTACACTAAAAGAACACTAGCTGAGACTCTCACGGTCTCATCAGCTAGTAACTGTAAGTTTCCACTGGCTATAGGTACTTCATCCACATGGGAGAAGGCTAAGGAGACAGTGTGGACCCCTGAAGGTTTACCCTTAGATCTGGGATCCCCTTTCACATGTTCAGTTGACCCACAAGCAAAACATTTTCCAAATGCTTTCTGGAATGGGGGTTTGTTCTGACCTCCATCTGGTTTGGGACCAGAGGGTACACTAGCCTGATTAGGTTTCCCTTGTGGCTCACCCTGGTTATGATTGGGGCCCTCTATTGGATTGGAATTATTGGAATTCTCTTTGGTGTCTTTCTTTGACTGCTTTCACTCATCCTTTTTCTGAGTTGACCCAGAATCCTTGTGAGTAGCCCTGTTGGCAACCCACAAGTCAGCAACCTTAGCTAACTTCTTGGGATTTATCTCCTTTGAATCAGCCAAGTGCTGTCTAAGCTCAGGAGAGCAGGCATCATATATTGACTCCAACATTACAAGATTCCTCAAACCTTCATAAGTGTTCACTTTGAACCCTAACCCAACCATCTAAGTTCTTCAAACATTCACACACCCAGGTAGCCCAAGGGGTACCATCATGCTTTTTGAGGGTCCTAAACCTCTTAAGGTACTGCGAAGGGGTCTTCCCAAATCTAGCTATCAAAGCTAGCATCACACACTCATACTCCTGCTTATCCTCCTCCCCCAACTCCATTACAGCATCACTTGCAACAGGGGGAAGCCTAGAGAAAAGCCAAGGAATCAACTGATTCCCTTAGATACCTTGAATCCCATGATTGTACTCAAACATTGCTAATCAATCCAAAACATCAAGTTTAGTCTCATACATACCGATCATTTCCTTTGGCATACAGGCTCTCTTAGGGCTGGAAGACCTAGAAGACTCTGGGAGAGAAGCATTTTCTAAGACAATTTCTTCATTTCTAGTTCATGGTTCAGCTCCATTTCTCTGAGCCTTAACTCTTGATGTTTCATGGCAGTTTGTGCATCAATACGTTTCACTTCCAATTCGAGTCTCATTTTCTCAAGTGCAATAAACTCAGGGGTGAGTGTAGGACCTGTGGGGGTCCCTGTGGACAGAGGTTGTGCTTTCTGAGCAGGTCAGGGATTTGTAGGGTTTCCTAACAAGGACTCATCTACTTCTTCTAATCCAACACTCTCAGAATCAGAAACATCAGAATCCACATTTGTTGGGGGGGGGGGGGGTAGGCCCTTCTGACCCACTCTCCAGACTTTGTTTTCCCATTAACTTTGCAACCAGTTCAAATTTATTTCCTTTACCAGAGAGATTCCTTTCTCTACACATGGTTCTCAGAACCTCAGCAGTATAGTTTAAGAGACCCTCTTCACTGTAGTTTTCCATATTTGACATGATTTTTCAGTTAACAGAATTAGTGGTATTTAGCCTTGTGGTTAGTTGACCCAAGGTAATAGCAGCACTCTAAGTGTAATCACTATACTTAAAAATCCTCAGCACTGTACACCAGTGTTAAGCAGAATCCTGTGCAGTGCCCTGAAGGACCACTACACACAATTAAGACTAAAAGTGGTAATAGAGGTTCACCTTTGGTACAAGCCTGTACTACACTGTTAAAGTGGTAGCAGTAGCGGAGCAACCAGACTTATCTCAAGAGCAAATGAGCAGTAGTAGAAATTACACAAAGGACCACAATTACTGTGACTCGAGCAAACACTGACTCAAGGTTTTTGGTTGAAAAGTAAAAGTACATTTATTTCTAAACCATCTATTGGTAAAACACTTCACTTCTATTAAATTAAAACCACATGAAAAATACACTACACACAACCAATTCTCTTGGCACAGAACAACTCAAGGTAAGTACCCTAGGTTTTGACGGACCGGTGTTGTGAAACAAAAGACGTTACTGGGAATACAGATGCGATCACTTTTTGACAGTAATGACAGTTCGGTCTACGAAAGATACGCGTATCCGCGGAAAGAAATGTTACCGGGGCAAAAACACACTTAGCACCTGAGTTAACCAAAGAGAGTTGGGGGCAAACATCCTAGGCAATACTTTTGTCAAGGCAGTCAGAATCAGAGAATACTTGCTGACAGGAAAACAAAAGTCAATAGGCCTGTGCCAGTGTCAAGTGGAACCGGGTTCCTGATGTCGAGGATCACACCGTCAGACAGTTCGAGATTCAAGGATGCCAGGAGTACTTGGATATTGTCAACAGAGGAAGCAAAAGTTATAAGAGGGAAGGAAAACAAGGGCAAGCCTTGGATGAGGAGTAAAGGGATTAACCCTAGTTCCTCGAAGCTGGACACAGTACCTTATTCAATGAAGAAGCTGGTGCCACAGCAGTTGTTCCTGGTAGTTTCCTGCAGACCCACGGTTCCTGGAGCTTCGGTCGTAGAGACAAGAAGGAGGACGTCTGGAGTGGTCTGCACTACTCAGGGATGAGGCCAGCAGCAGCGACGGTGAATAAAAGGTGCACTCCTTTAAAACAGGAGAGGGTCTTCAGATGGCTATCCGGACCACTATAGCAGTATGCAGCGATTTCGACCACGAAGAGGATCCTCTGGCTGTGGAAGATGAGCTGGTTGACCCTACCAGGCTCAAGTGAAGAAGACTCCGGGCTGGATCTTCTCTGGTCGTTGAAGGGTAGATAGCTCAGGACTGCAGCAGGGCTTCATCGGGACGGGGTAGTTGCAGCAGCCGTCTTCTTCTCCGCTTCTCTTCAGTTCCTTGTAGTTCCAGTGGCGACTCTGACTTCCAGCCCAAGAGTCCTGCCTTTTATGCCCCCATTCACACAGCCTGGCTGTCAATCATGCAGCAGAGGGGTTGTCCGGCCCGGACAACCACCTCAGCCATTCATGGCAAAGTGCGACTTGGGTTTCCTAGGATACCCTGTGCAGGGGGTGACTACATCCCTCCCTCACATTCAGCCCACCTAGACACCTAGGTGCCAAGAGGAGGGCTTCTTGACAGAAGCCTGCCAAAAGACGGTGAACAAAGAAGGCAAACCTGGTGTGCCACGCAAAGTAAAACACAAGAAGGACCTTAACAAAAAGAAATGGCGAATAACCCCGACCGGAGCCAAAAGAAAGTGTATTTGGTCAAGCGGGGTTATGTTCGAGGCTACTAAAATAGCCTAAAACAATACCACGTTTATATAGTATAATCGCTGTAGGAAAAGTAGGGTAGATACCACTGCCACCAGCCAAGTCTAAATGTTAAGAGAGCAAAACAAAGCTCAGAGGCACAGACAAAAAAGGGGTAGGAATTAACCCTTTCCAGTACTCCATGTAAGATGGGGTGTACTGGGTCTGTAGTTTAAAGTGACTATGTAAAGTTAATGGCAACTTTACCTATTTCTGCGGGACAGTAGTCAGCCCCAGAAAAATGGAGTCAAAGGGAAGTCTTAAAGACAACCCTGTGTTACTGCACTGAAGGTGCTGTGTAACACACACAAGAACAGGGGGGGCTCCTGGAGTGGTTTGCTCCAGAGCCCAAGATCACACAAACAGTAGAAATACACATGGCAAAACACATGTAAGAGTGGGAAAAGGTGCACACTCTTACCAAGTGGAAAAAATAAACTCCAGAAATACAGCAAAGCTGTTGAGCTCTTGGGGTACTCACTAGGTGAGGGAAAGTAGCCATTGAATGAGAATTCTCCCTAACACGGTGCGATTAGGATCATCCTGCACCGGGACCGTCTGAGTTGACTGATGAGTCGCAGTAGAAGCGGCAAGGGTGGGAATGCATAGAGGAACAGTCCGTCCCAGGGGAAAGAGAATGCATCCCCCATGCTCCCCGGCTGGGGACACCTGCTGACGAACCTCTGGCACTTGGTGTTCGTCGCCGTCACAAACAGATCGACCTGTGGACTGCCCCACCGTCTGAATAGAAGATCCACTTGATACTGCCGAAGCTCTCACTCGTGGCAAGAGCGCAGCTCCCTGCTGAGTGAGTCGGCGACGGTGTTCTTCACTTCTGCCAGGTGAAAGGGTACCAGGAACATCCCCTGGGTGACGGCCCAGCGCCACAGATCCTGCGCGTCCTTGGATAGAGATGGAGATCTGGTGCCCTCCTGCTTCCAGATGTAGAACATCGTGGTGGTGTTGTCGGTGAAGACCCATACCAACTTGCCCTTGAGGGACAGAAGGAAGGACCTGAGTGCCCAGAACACAGCCGGAGCTTCAGGTCGTTGATGTGTAGTGATCTCTCCTCCGGGAACCAAAGGCCTCTTGTGTGGAGATCTCTGCTGTGCGCGCCACTCCAGCAGAGGCGTCCGTCGTCACAGTTTCCTGATGCGCTGGGGTTTGGAAGTCCGTGCCCGCCGCGAGATGCGCACGGGTGCCCCACCACCAGATCGAATGACAGAAAGTCTCGTTGAGGGAGATCTTGTCTTCAAAGCTTCCCGCCACTTGCAACCAACGGGCGTCGAGGAACTCCTGCAGTGGCCGCATCCGAAACCTGCACAGACGCACAAGGTAGATGTATGACAACATCATGCCGGGTAGGGACTCGATGGACCTCACCCTGGCTACTTCCATGGTCAACAGCCGTTGTACCATGCCCAGGATGGCCCTTATCCTCTCCTCCGATGGTGCATCTAGCCGCGCCACCGTGTTGAGCCTGGCCCCTAGGAATAGGGCGTCCTGTGATGGCACCAAACAGGACTTTGCAAAGTTGATCGAGAATCCCAGATCCGTGAGCAGGCGGACGGTCCTCGCTGTGTGATCGACAACAAGCGCCCTTGACTTTGCTTGGATGAGCCAATCATCCAGATAGGGGTAGACGTGGATCCTCTGCAGGCACAGGCGCTCCGCCACGGGCACCAGGCACTTGGTGAAGACCCTTGGCGCGACTTCAAACCATAGGGCAGTGCCTTGAACTGGTAGTGCCGCCCCTGGACCACGAAGCGTAGAACCCTTCAATACCCTTTGTGTATGGGGATGTGGAAGTATGCATCCTCCAGGTCCAGCGACGATAGGAAGTCCCCTTCTTCCAGCTGTCCCAGCACGTTCTGAAGGGTGACCATCCGGAATTTATGTGATTTTATGTACCTGTTGAGGCGGCGGATGTCCAGGATAGGCCACCAGCCGCCGGTCTTCTTTCGGACGAGGAAGTACCGTGAGTATACTCCAGAGCCCCAGAGCCTCTTTGGGACGAGTTCTATCGCACCCTTTGCAGGCATCGCTCGTACCTCCAGAAGTAGTTGTGCGATGTGATTTTCTTTCCTGGCCACCTGTGGAAAGTCTGGGCACTTCCTTTGGAACTCCAGAGTGTGCCTGTGTGCCAGGGCATCCAGCACCCAACGGTCGGTGGAGGTGGATTCCCACACGCGGACAAATTTCGCCAGCCGGCCTCCCACTGGGGTACTCGGGTGGGGGCCTGACGTCACGGCCGGTTCAGTCCACCGGCCTTGTTGCGGCCTCTGTAGGCTTCTTGCGACGAGGAATGTGCCGCCTGGCGGTATGACGAAGAGCTGCTGCCGAATCCTTTGGAGGCACCCTGGGACTTGCCTCCGGGGTACCGAAAGGACGGCCGTCGCTGATGTAACGTGCCCAGGGCACAGGCAGTCTCGGTGTCTGCTTTGTTGGCATGCAGTGATTTGTCCACTGCCTTGCCGTACAGATTGGTCCAGTCAAAGGGCATGTCCAGTACCCTGGTCTGCACGTCCTGATGGAAGTCGGTGGCCCTGAGCCAACCGCGCTGGTGAAGGCAAACGCTGTTGACCATCTGGCAAAGCCTGGTGTCGGCGATGTCTGTGGCTACTGGGATGGCGTGATCCGAAGCCACCTTGCCCTCCTGTAGGATTTTGAGGGCCTCCGCTCTCTTGTCGTCCGGGAGGAATTTCAGGAGGGGGGCGATTTTAAACCACAGCTTCCTATCGTAGCGGGCCACGATAGCGAGAGCGTGGGCCGCCTTTATCGTCGTTGCTGCCGACGAGATTACCCGACATCGCATGGCGTCCAGCTTCTTCCCCTCAGCATCCGGCGGGGAAGTGGAAGACGATGCCGTTGCCCCTGCCGATTTCTTCTTGGCTGCCGCAGAGACTACTGAGTCCGGCGATGGCTGCGCCCTAAGGCACATAGGGGCGGAATCTGGTACCTGGTACTTCTTCTCGTACCGGTCTCTCTTCGCAGGGGCCGTGGACGGGTTCTTCAGAAGGGACAGTCCCTCGCCCCATATGTCGTCCAATAGCGGGACTGAGAGTACGGTCTTTCTCTTGGCCTCCCTTCATTAGTACAGAAATCCCTCGTTCTTCTGCTCTTCGGGACATAGTTGGAAGAGCTCTGAGGCCCTGGCGATCATGGCATGAAACAAGCCAATTTTGTCGGGAGGGGAAGCCTGGGGAGGGGGCGATGGGAGATCAGTTCCGTCGTCTCCGCCATCGTCCGTCCCCGTCGTCGCCGTCTCCGTCTCATCCCTCGAAGGAGGGGATGGGGGTGAAGGATGGAAAGGTGGGGGAGGATGGACTCACCTCTGCTTGCCTGGAGGGCTCCCCGATGGTCCAGGCGCCGCTGGATCGTCCGCCGGTGGTAAGGACAGCATTGTCCTTATCTCCGTGCACAAGGTGCGCAATGCCAGCCAGATGTCTTCCGACATGTCGGGCGGTGTAGGCCTCGGTTGAGACGGGAGTGTCGGTCGAGGCTCCTCCGGTTCCTCTTCCACCTGCCGTTCCTCGTCAGCTCCACACTCGCTCTCCACGTCTGCCTCCTCGGGATCCTTCCCGCAGGCCCTGGCCTCCTCGAACTTCTTGTCCAGGTCAGCCTTGATGAGAGATTGCTCATACTCTGAGGAGGTATCTGAGTCCAAGAACAGAACTGTGTATTGCTACCCAGTAGGGCCAAATGCACTCCTAATGGGACCGGGAGTCCCAATGGTAATTCATTGATGCTTGGAAGAACATTAGCCTTTAAGGGCTTATACTTTGTGCATATACATTCATAGATCCTCTTATTAAAATACGAATGTTATTTTGTGTGCTTTATCGCAAATCATTCAATGAATAATGTATCACATTCAAAAGATCCAGTACTCCAACACAATTGTTAGAGAATCAATTCCTTTTAATTCTCTAGTCTTGAAATATCAAAATGCAAATTTCAACAAGGTTGTCTTCTGTGGCAATGTATCAAAGCATCTATACATCAAACATAAAGTAAATGTGATAATATGAACATAGTTCTTTTTGGTACATAGCCTCTTATAGGCAATTGTCTCTTGGAGGGGTTAACTCCCTCCAGGGAAACCCTTTAAGAATTGAACAAGTAACCAACGCGTTTCGGATCAAGGATCCATCTTCAGGGTAGGGGCTTCTCTGTTTCTTCTCTGTTTCTATACATGGTAGACTACATGAAGTAGTAGATTCCTTAATTCTGAATCTGTGGGGAATTCAAAAGGACATTCATTTCAATAATAGCTTATGATAGAGTGAGGCTAATGGTAAGATAAGGGGGGGCTAATGTTACTAACCTATCCCAGAGGGCTGGTGAGGTCCAGAATTTGACCTATCATGGATAAAAGAGAAAGAGTAACCAAGGTAAGTATATTTAAACTCGTAAATATACCACTCAAATGGAAGTAGCGTAATGTGATCATCAATAACACCAATAACAAAATAACATTTGTATTTTAATAAGAGGATCTATGAATGTATATGCACAAAGTATAAACCCTAAGGCTAATGTTCTTCCAAGCATCAATGAATTAGCATTGGGACTTCCGGTCCCATTAGGAGTGCATTTGGGCCTACTGGGTAGCAATACACAGTTCTGTTCTTGACAATTTCCATGTCCCAAGTGGCCTTGTGACGCTAGCCTGTTTGCACCTGAAACAACAACTAGAGAATGATTAAGTTTGAGGACAGATATCTTGAAGTCAGATACACATGGCCTAAAAATAAAAAATTAGAAATAGCTGTGCACCCCTGCACTTCAAATTCAATGTTGTTCCTTTTCCTGGCCACACAAAAGGGGTTGCACACACTCTTTTGATCTCTACAACTAAAATAGTTGTAGTCCAACAATTTTCTAAAAAAAAAATTTGAATATGTCCTTTTCGAAATAGACCAGACCACAACCAATAGAGCCGAGACACTCGCCTTCAGTGAAGAGGAGGCAGTGAGAATATTGGGGCTAATCAAAACAGCAGGAGCTGAATTTACAACAACTGATAAACCAGAAGCATTGATCCGACAACTCGAATGGAAGATTCAAAGAGAAATTAACCTCAAGCTGCATGCATCCACACTTGCCCAATACTATACAACGAAGCGGATACCAAGGGGATTACGTGTGAACCTAGAACCGACGCTTTGCAAAGAAAACCCTGCTTTCGTGAAGAGATGGCACCTAATACTTAATAAGTGCTCTCTCGATTTAATACTTCTAACGATTGAGGAATTAGCACATTCCTTAACAACAATTAATGAAGACATTGAGGGACTGAAAACCACATTGAGCAAGAGCTACACAGCAGATCAACTTCAACAAATCTTGGAGGAGACGAATCAAAAATTGGCAAACAGGAGCTTGAAGTAAAAAAAATCAGGAAATTCAGATGTGATACACAAGACTATAAGCTTGATATAGTCTACAGTTGGCAGGCATATTACGGCCATTTTCCAAACAAAACTAACTTCAATAACCCACGGAAATTGGGACAATCACCATCAGAGAATACCTCATCCGACGCATCTAGCACGGAGTTGGAAGTCGCACCAGGTCAAAACACTGAGGCAACCCCAGGACCATCGGGCAGTGACCAAGGAACTAACGGTGCCGTGGCTTTTTTAGAGAAAAGCCAATTAGAAGAGGAAAAAAGAAGAAATCCTTAGAGGAAAAAGGGGACGAAGAAAACTTAATTGTGGATATATCATCATACCGTCTCTCTAGGATGGAAATACAAGGCCTGAAGAAAGGTTTATCTTTCGTTCCTAAGAATAACAGTACATTACTCCGTGAAAAAATAGACTTCTTCAATCTGATGCGTAAGCTGAAGCTCAAAGTATTCTTTGACTCTCTGGATGAGGACAATACAGGGAAGGAACCACACAAATTCCTGGAACTTAGTCCCAAAAGCACTTTTAATCATCCGGTGCAGAACCATATTTTATCCACATTCGAGAAAACGGTTTACAGGACTTCAAAAGGATACAATTCAGAACTGACTCCCAAGGTAATTTTTCCAAAAGAGAGCGACAGACGCTCAAAAATCTGTTAGACAACCAGGAAGTGATCTTTAAACCTGCTGACAAGAGAAGTGCCCTCGTCCTGACGAATAAGCAGGACTACCTTGAAGAAATAGAACGACAACTGAGGGATGAAGAAACTTACCTCGAAGTTCTGATTAACGCCACCAAAACAGTACGGTTTTTGATCAAACAAGTCCTAGATGAGGCGGAAGAGAATGAGGTCATCTCAGAAAAAACACGACGGTTCCTTGAGAATAAACACCCAATCATGCCAGTGATATACATATTACAAAAAATCCACAAGAGACTGTCAAAACACCTGGACGTTCGATTATAGCAGCAACAGACAGCATCCTTGAACCCCTTGCCCAATATTTGGACAAAATCCTTCAACCGCTGATTCAAGAAGCATCTACATACGTGAAGGATACGAAGCACTTCCTGCAGAAACTGAACAGCGTACAGTTTGTACAAGAAAGAGATCTGCTATTTACTATGGATGTCACTTCTCTCTATACGAATATAGCCCACAAAGCAGGTTTGGAAGCAATCGAATGGCTCATATTAAGATCAGACAAATGCCAAGGTGACAGACTTTTTGTCCTCACCCTCTTGAAGGTTGTACTTAGAAACAACTTTTTCAAATTTCAGGACCGATTTTATATCCAAACATCTGGAAACAGTATGGGGGCAGCCATGGCCCCTTGCTATGCGAATGCATTCATGTATTACTTAGAACATTAACACGTCCTTATGTCACCAAGATGGATGAGACATCTATCACTATATGTTAGGTATATTGATGACATTTTTGGAATTTGGACAGGCCCACATGATGAATTGGATAACTTTTTTTCGGATGATGAATGAGATGAATCCCCGAATCAAATTTACTACGGAGACAAGCAGTAGGATTATCCACTTTTTGGGTGTGGAAGTATATGCAGCTGAGGCTAAGCTTGAAACCAGGATCTACACTAAGCAGACCGACAGAAACAGTCTCCTATTGGCAACGAGTTTCCACCCTAAAAGAACAGTAGATAGTGTACCACTCAGTCAATTTCTAAGGTACAGAAGAAACAATTCAGAGAACACTGAGTACGAACGCCAATCGTCCACACTGGAAACCAAATTTACAGCAAGAGGCTCCGATCCAACCTTGATCACCAATGTAGCAGAAAAAGTCAGAAATATAAACCGGGAGACCCTGCTGGTACCTAAACCACCGAAGTCTGGGGAACAACTGGCTTATGTGACCACATACTCAGTACAAAGTATGAGAATCAAAAGAGCAATAAAAAAGCATTGGCCAATGTTACAGTTGGATCCACAACTACAATACCTGTTCCCTGATCTTCCAACGTTTGCGTACAGAAACAGCAAATCTTTACATAAGAGCCTAGTAAAAGCCAAGATTCCATCTCCAGGGATATCGACTTAATTCAAAGGCACGATCCCGTGCCACAACTGCCAAAATTGCAGTAATATTATCAAAGGCAATTCCATTTCACATCCCCATTCAGGGAAACCCATACTGTTAAAACACTCATGTACTTGCGATGCCCAGAATGTAATATACGCACTGAAATGCCCATGTGGGCTTTATTACGTTGGAATGACAACCAGGAAGGCCAAAACAAGATGGACTGAGCATAAGTCCAATATCCGCACCAGAAATCAGAAATCACCAGTATCAGTCCATTTCACAGAAGCATGTCACACTGTTTCACAGCTAAAATGTGTCATCTTAGAGCAGGTAACAGCAGGAAGCAGAGGGGGTGATGTACAACATAAACTATCACAGCGAGAGATCCTATGGATCAAACATTTTGGACTCATTAAGCCCTCGAGGCTTGAACATTGAATTTGACCTAATGTGTTTCTTGTGAATCTGTAATGTCTATTCTACATGATGTAAATTTTATTCATGCTGATGACCACACTGATTTTAACTATATCCTCTTGAACCATTGTGCTTTTGATTGGATCATGCTTGATGCCTGTACTAAATTACACTGTCCGGATGATTTTGCCTTTTACCGTCTCAACGTGAAAATTTGCCGCCACCACAAAAGGTTGGGGTTGGATTGATTAGGTTGCATTGGCGTAGCACCATTATGCAATTCGTGCTCTCTGTACCTCATGAGTGAAGTGTATAACACACATGTAGATGGTCAGTGGCGCCATTGTTAAATGGCTCCCCTATAATACATTTGATGTAAGACGTGAGGTTATTCAATAGTAGTAATTATTGCCATGTGTTAATTTCTACAAATGTACCATCTGTTTCGTTTGTTGTTTTTTAAAAAAAATGCCTATATAGTGATGAAGAGACACAACACACAGGTAGATACTGTACTGTTGTGAAATTCAGTAACATGAGCAATGTCTCAGCCAACACATCAGTATACCTGACACCTCTGAATAATGGCCCGTGCACGACCCTCTAGAAACACTGTCCAGGAGAAACTATACGATTGGTGCGACGTGGGGGCACCTCGCGGATTCTCATGAACCGCGGTTGTGCCCCCATGCGCATCAATCATTTTCCATTTTTTATTTTCTACTTTCTTTCTTTTTACAACTGATATACATCCGGGGATCCTGGTTCACCACGAGGATCTTCTAGCTTTGAGTTTGGCCGAGAGCATAAGTGCGAACGATAATATCAATTAATTGCGTGTTAACACGCAGACACTATCCCCATGACAACCGATGCTTCGGCCGGAAAATAGTGCCCACACCAAGATGGCCTCCGCCCGGCAACCGAGCGCACATGCGCTGGGTTGCCGGGACAACGTTAAACGCTATCCGTGGCCGTGCTGCTCGCAGTATAGCAGTTGGCACGGAGGGAGAAGCTCTGGAACCTGGTGAGTGAAGATAACGACCCGAGTTGAAAGTAGGATCGATTATGTCATGGACATGTTGAATTTCCTGTGCGCGCCTCACTTTGAGCTGAATATGGTGGAGACATTACACTCTCGACTCCCTACTGACGATCGGGCACAGATCGGACTACTGTCTGCTGCCCGATTGTGACTGTATATTATTGAACTGAGATGAAGCTAATTTTATCCTCATGCGGGTGCCTCTAGGCTTAAATTACTTATCCATTTTAGAGGTTCTGCCGCACTGTGCTTGGCCGCCTCCCAGTCTCCAGTGACTGCCACCAGAAGACTGGGTGAGTTCATGGGTGTTATTGGTGTTATTGATGATCACATTACGCTACTTCCATTTGAGTGGTATATTTACGAGTTTAAATATACTTACCTTGGTTACTCTTTGTCTTTTATCCATGATAGGTCAAATTCTGGACCTCACCAGCCCTCTGGGATAGGTTAGTAACATTAGCCTCCCCTTATCTTACCATTAGCCTCACTCTATCATAAGCTATTATTGAAATGAATGTCCTTTTGAATTCCCCACAGATTCAGAATTAAGGAATCTACTACTTCATGTAGTCTACCATGTATAGAAACAGAGAAGCCCCTACCCTGAAGATGGATCCTTGATCCGAAACACGTTGGTTACTTGTTCAATTCTTAAAGGGTTTCCCTGGAGGGAGTTAACCGCTCCAAGAGACAATTGCCTATAAGAGGCTATGTACCAAAAAGAACTATGTTCATATTATCACATTTACTTTATGTTTGATGTATAGATGCTTTGATACATTGCCACAGAAGACAACCATGTTGAAATTTGCATTTTGATATTTGAAGACTAGAGAATTAAAAGGAATTGATTCTCTAACAATTGTGTTGGAGTACTGGATCTTTTGAATGTGATACATTATTCATTGAATGATTTGCGATAAAGCACACAAAATAACATTCGTATTTTAATAAGAGGATCTATGAATGTATATGCACAAAGTATAAGCCCTTAAAGGCTAATGTTCTTCCAAGCATCAATGAATTAACACTGGGACTCCCGGTCCCATTAGGAGTGCATTTGGGCCTACTGGGTAGCAATACACAGTTCTGTTCTTGACAATTTCCATGTCCCAAGTGGCCTTGTGACGCTAGCCCGTTTGCACCTGAAACAACAACTAGAGACTGATTAAGTTTGAGGACAGATATCTTGAAGTCAGATACACATTGCCTAAAAATTAAAAATTAGAAATAGCTGTGCACCCCTGCACTTCATATTTGAGGTATCTGAGTCCGCTAGGTCTTTTTGATCATTTGGAAAGACGATTCCCTCCGGGATAGCAGGGAAACTCTAGGCCTGGAGGCCGTCTCCACTGAGGTCCCCTCTGCGGGCTTCGCCAGGGATGCCACGACTCCCTCAATCGAGGCCTTAGCCGGGTGAATCTGGGCCTTCACGACCTTAGGAGCATCGGAGGCCTTCACTGTGGGGGGAGGGTCACTGCCTCGCTCCCGCTTGGCTTTCTCCGCTGGGATCGACCGGGGCTTCTCCCGAAGCTTACCTGGGTTCTTCGACTTCCTTTTCACCGACCCAGAAGCGTTGGCTCATGGTTGACGAAATGGGTGACATTGCGACCGGCCTGGGAGCCGAGGAGCCCGAACCAACGGTGCTTCCGGTGCCCGCAGTCTCGCAGTGCTTTGCCTTGTGTTGGGCCCCCGTCGCCAGAGCGCCCTCAAAGGTCTAGAAGACCGCTCAGACTTCTTCTTCTCACCTGCTACTAGGCTCTTCGCCTCCAGCCAGTCAGCGAGTCGTTTTCAACGGTCCTTCATGGTCCGGACAGACATGTTCTTACAGAACGCACAGTTCTCCTCTACGTGAGACTTGTCGGAGTGCAGGCAGTAGAGACATCCTCCTTGAAGATGTTCTGTAGTCCACATCCCGGGCAGTTCCTGAACAGCTTTGATCCAACGGGCGTCGAGTCTCCTTTGTCCTGAGCCATGATCACGCGGGGTAGGCCTCAAAGATCTTCTGGAATCCTCCAAAAAGTGAGATTCGATGAAAAATCGCCCCTTGAGGGGCGTAGAAAATTCCAAAACGGGTCCCCGTTAATCGGAAGATAAATCGGTGGAGCTTGAGGCTCGAACTTGACCGAAAAATGAGAGTAAACTCTTTGAAAAAATGCAACACGCAGTAAAAGCTTGAGAGCAATAGCACGAGGACTCCCAAAACTTAAACTTGCGGTAAAAATCTGAAGATGGTTGCCTGAGGAGGGGCTTAGGTAGAGGGAAGTCATTGGCTGGGGGCAGTATGACCCAGAGACCAGTGATTGGTTATTAGGAGAAAGACAGTTCAGGAACGAAACTGAAACTGATTTTTTCTTTTAGTGAGGATTCCCAGCCTGACGACGGGGAATATTCATGAGCATGTGAATCCATGCCAGACCCCATGCTGGAGAAGTGTGTGTTTGTGCGAGGGTGTTGCATGTTTATGATGTAAGTTTGTATGTATGCGTGAGTGCATGCAAGCGTGTGATGTATATTGTGCAATGTGTGTGTAAGTGTATGATGTACGATTGGCATGGTGTGCATGAAAATGAGCAAACGTATAGTATATTGGTGTGTGTTTGAATGAGCGAGTGAATGGTGTGAGTAAATGTTATGTTAATGGGTGTAAGCGTGTGTTTGCAGTGAGCCGGCCACCGAGCAGCATATTTTGGCAGAAGGGGGTGATGTGGGTGCACTACACCAGCATTTTTAATGGGCACCCAGCCATGATAAAGCAAGCATGATGTGAGTTATTACGTGGCTAGACTGGAATTTTGGTGCAACCAGTTTGGACTTGCTTTCATATTGTGGCATGGCATATTGAATGGCCAAGCCAACAGGAGTGTGTCCTTACTGGGGATACTGCTATACATTGGCCGAGCTAGCCTGCACATATTTTCTTATGATTTCATCGCTGGGCTTATGCGCAATGCAAACATGAGTATGTTCTTATTTGGGAATATTGGCATATATTGTAGGCAAAGACATCATGAAAATGTCTTGGGAAATGATCCTGTGCATTGTTGGTGAATTGCATCTGTTGGATTTTTGGATTAGAGTTACTAAGGGCATCATCACGAGTTGTGTGGTATCCCGCCTGTAATACCGCCCAATTGTAATAGCGTTAGCGCCCATAGGTCCAGCGGTATCACCGCCGGATCACGGTTGGGCGTTAACTGTAAATCCCCATTCCCAATGGGAATCTTCAGCGCTAGTACAGCGCACTAATACAGTCGGCGGTAATACTGGTGCAAATTAGATTTTCACCTCCAGAAAAAAAGCTGCAGCTAAAACAGCTCATTTAGTGCCCAACTCGTGATAGGGCTGGCCATTAAATGCGGCGGTAAACTGTTACTGCTGCATTTAAGAGCTACAGCCCAACTCGTGATGAGGCCCAAAATGTTTTAGCCCACACCCGCAGTTAAAAGATTCACCTCTGTCACTGGGTGAGTGGCAGGTGGTTCAATGGGTTTGAACGTGTGTGTATGTGCAAGGATGGGTCCGAGGCAGGGGGGTTGGAGCAAGGACATTTTCTAACATGTTTTACAGGTATCTTTGGGCAAAGCCATTGTGATTAATGTTATTATATGGAGGAGGGTTTGTGGTGGAGGTCTTATAGAACAATGGGGCAGCCAGACTGGACATTTTCTTTCTGTGGCATGGCATATTTTACTCACATAAGGGGCATGGCCAATATGATGCATTCTCTCACATGGGGAAGGTGGGGGCACTTATGCAGTCAGCAGGTAAATATATCCAACTGTGATCACCGAAGAGGTCGAGAAAATGCTAAAACTTGGGGCAATAGAACCATCGGAAAGTCCTTGGCCTTAACCGATCATTCTAGTGGCCAAATCAGACAGCTCACAGCGATTCTGCATAGATTTTCAAAGACTGGATTACATCACTGTTTTCGATAATGGTCCTATGCCAAGAACTGATGAGTTGATGGAGCATATCGGGAATGCCCAATTCATCTCCACCTTTGACTTAAAGGATTCTGGCAAGTTCACTTGAACCCAGTAGATGGGGAATAAACAGCATGTAGCACCCCACTTTGGTCTATACAAATGTACTGTTCTCCCGTTTGGGCTATTGGCGCCCAAGCCACCTTCCAATCGCTAATTAACAGAGCTTTTAAAACCTTACTCTTCCTTTGCAGGGGCCTGCTTAGATAATCTAGTAGTCCATTGTTTCAGTTGGCGGGAACATCTATGCCACTTGTATAAAATAACTAGGGTCATCAAATATCTAAGATACTTTACTGGTAATAGGTTGATACAGTCCCAATGTGAGAAAGAAAGAGCAGTGGCGCTGATAACATCCCCAAAGACCAACAGAAAACTTAGAGCCTTCCTTAGGCCAGCTGACTATTACCAGTGGTTTATCCAAACCTTTCCACTCTTGCTGCCAGTCTTACAAACTGCAAAAATTCTCAGCCAAACAAACTTGCTTGGATTCTGGGAAACCAGAATAGCATAGAAGCTCTCAAGAAGACCCTTTGTGATGAACCTGTTCTCAAAATGACAGATTTCTGAAAGGACTTCATCCTCCAGACAGACCCTTCCAAGGTAGAGTTAGGGGCTGTTCTATCCCAGTTGCATGACAATCAAGAACACCCCATACATATTATACACATGTTGGAAACTGTTTCCCACGGAATAAAATTATACAAGTGTGGAGTCAGAGGCACTGGCTATGAAATGGGCCCTAACCAGTTTACACTACTACAATGATTTCGGCATGGAGCCCAGACTGGCCACTGCAACGAACCCCAGAGAAGGAATCGCCTGGAGCAGCATTCCCGCTGTGAAGATAAGCTCAGCAGGGCTTTCAATGGACGATCCGGAGCACTCGCTCCTCTGCAAAATGGCCGCTGGAACTGCCGTCCCGACCCCACACACCATGAGCTGAAGCAGACTAGCATTGCAGCTACCCCCAACATGGAGCTCCTTGATTGGCATGTGTGAGCTGAAAACCTGTGCCACGACTCAAACCAGCTGTTGAAGCCGGCCGCCAGCAAAGGCCAACATTTAAGTTAAGGCCTTCAATGCCTGCCTTGGCCTGTCTGGCTATCGTAGGCCCACACTCCAATCCATCCTCTTCCAAACATCCAGTGCACACGTACAATAGTATCAGCCTACCCCTCTGTCATCCTGACACAGGTAAGCATGCTATCAATCTCTCCTGTGCCATAATTATCCCAACACCTTGACCTACTCAGTTCCTCCTCCTCCTCTCCTCCCTATTACCTACTTCCCTTCAACCCAAAGAACCGTACTCAACCCCTCCACCCACGTACACACTGTGCACACTGACTACCACTAACACCCCCCTTTAGAGGAAGCTCCTCACATGACCGCTATTTCCACAACACCCAGACTACCACCCCACCCTTATAGCTCGGCCAGCCCCTAACCATCCTACCCACGCACAAAGATGCACCACTTTGTGCACACTTACACCCACTCCCCATTCCAACAGATACTGGGCCACCACACTTCCTCACCATGGCCTCAACCGGCCCAGCCATCTTGCCTCCCGCACCCGACCTCCCACGCCACCTAACTCCCTTCCTCTTCCCCTTCCTTCATAAACATGCACCTCTGCACACTCACCATGGCTCCCAACCTAACTAACATTGAGACCACCCCTTTCATTGACCACCCATGCACCCTACTTAACCACATTCCAAAACACACCACTCATGCCTCAAAAAACCTTGCTATCACCCCTTCAACTCATCTTAACTGTATATTGATCAATGCCAGATCTATTTCAGCACATGTCCCAGGCAACTATGACCTCATTACCTCCAACAATGTAGACATCCTCGCAATCACCAAAACCTGGCTCCACGCAGCTGCTGGTCCTGCAATATCCATTGCCATCCTGCCAGGATACTCTAACCTCTGCAGCGATAGATAAGCATGCAGAGGTGGCAGCGTTGTGCTCATACACAGTGAATCCATCCCTATCAGGGCCATTGCCACGAGCCCCCTCCACTGCGACCTACTGTCTGGAATTCTCTCACTATACCCTACCTCCACCATTTCCCTTCAAGTTCGCTACCGTCCCCCAAGACCAACAACCTCCTCTGAAGAGAAGCTTGTGCAGCTTCTTATCACCAACCTCAAGCCTAACTCCAAATTCCTATTCCTCTGTGACATCAAGCTAGGCTTCAATGATTCCACTGACAAAGATGCACCGCACTAGCCAATGCTACCAATGCCCTGGGTTGCTCTCAGGCCATTTTAGCCCCCACCCACATGTTAGGGTGAACACTTGTCTGGCTTGTAGACCTTACCTGCAACACCTCGATCCTCTCCAATATACCCTGCCCATGGTCAGACAACCACATCATCGCCTTCGGCATCCCCACCACCAAACATCTTGCAATTACTCCCTTACCCCCTACTATATCACGATGCACTCACAACCTTACAAAAGACTGCCTCCTCCCCCTGCTAGCTGACCACCATTTAGCCCCACTTCCAACGGCCAACCCCACTATTTTTGTTAACCACATAATAACCTGGTCGCCCGAGATGTCAAGTCAAAAACACACTTACTCCCCTATAACAGCATATGGCTAAACCCACCACATAAAAACTCTTGGTAGACCCCTGACCTTCAATCCATGCGAACAAGAAAATGAGCCATTGGAGCAAAATGGCGTCAAGCTTCTTCTGAGACCAACAAATCACAATTTGCCACCATCGCCAAGGAATACAAACAAGTGTAAGGAAGGCATGGTATCAACAGTAAGACAGACACAAGTCAAAAAGGGTTTGAAAAACGCCTATCTAATCCTAAATCTAAAGGTGGGAGCAAACTACGACTAAACAATAATAACGCAGTCCTTGTGGTGTCTTATCAAAATAAAAGGGCCTATACTAATAAACCTATTGCCAATCCTTACCTCTAAATACAATTAGTGTGGGAAACAGTGTTACGAAAAAGAAAGAAGTGTTCGCAAAAATGAAATGTCAGAATGTTCCGGCCGTTTGCCTCCCTTCCCCATGTTTTCAGCACAGGACAAGGCAGTACATTCGAGCCTAGCACAGTCTCTGGCTTCTCTAACACGAGGATACAGTTCAATCATTAGCATCATGGCCATCCTGACCCAAGTCTCTTTGCCTTTCAAAGTCTCTTCTTTGAGAGGGCCTGATGCAACAAACAATAAGTTATTTTCCTCTTAGGATTTCACAAGTTCTCAATTTCTCATGCGATTCACAATTCACCTCGGACCCCCCCTCAGCCGGGCTCAGATCCTCTCAACACAATGCCCATAGGATATTCGTGCATCCAATTTCTCGTAGGATATTCTGTCTAGGATGATTCACGGTTAACCCCAGATCCCCCTCAGTCAGGCACAAATCCTTTCAACACAATGGGGGTCATTCCGAGTATGGAGGTAGCCATGCCGCTTTTAGCAGCATGGCTACCCCCATACCGGGTACCGGGTCCGGGTTCCCTGAATGGGGAAATACCGGGCTATTCCGACCTTGGAGGGCCCGGTATTTCCCCATTCAGGGAACCCAGACCCTGTGCATCCCCATTCCCATTCGACTCCCCATAGGGCTCAATGGGAATGGGGAGCATGCTAACAACGGGCCTGTTAATGACGGGCCTGTTGTTAGCATGCTTGACCGCTCGCGGGATCCAGTAAGGATGCCTAGTTTTACCCGGCGTCCTTAGCGGGTCCCGCGAGCGGACCTCGTAATGAGGCGGTAGGGGTTTAACGGCGCCGCCAGCTCTACAGGTGCCGTTAACCCCCTACCGCCAGGGTCGGAATGACCCCCAATGTTCAATTAGTCTCCCTCTGCCGGGCTCAGACCAATTTCAATTTAACTTTTCAACATAAACATGCTTTAACCAAAAAGCTCTCAGCTGATCTACGTCTGCTGTGCTCGGACCAACTTCATCCACTTTCTTTACACTATTAACATCGAAGACTTTCGATTGCGCACATGATTTTTGCTTGATCCGTTGCAGGACCACTTCAATTCACAATTCCTTGCCACTCTTTTGCTTTTGCCACCTTTCAGTTAGATACCTTACAGAGATTTTTGAATAAGCACGCACACAGTGCCAGACCACTCTGTCTAAGGTATTGTATCTTGGCTTCAAAGTTCAATCACTCATCTGTTGGTTAATTTTACTTGTGTTGATTATCACATATGGTTGATACACTGTTTGCTTCAGCGTTCACTATACAATGTTGCCGCTTGTAACCTTGGCTTCAACACAGACCAGTCTGGTATCAGTCTCCCCAAATCACTGTCTAGGGTGACTTCACTGGCGCTGCTTTGTTGTAGGAGCCAAGGACAGTACCAAGGCGGCAAGCCATTCTCCCCACCTTGAACATCAATGCAAGAGAGCCCCGGGTACCTCCGACACACAATGCAGGACTCTTCAGCCTTGTCTCCTGGTCTTACATTTTCTATTCTCGAAGGTTCATGAAAGTAACGGTTCCTTGTTGAAAAGATCAAGGGCACGTCCATCCTTGCAATCTCCTTCTGTCTTTCACCTTATATTAAACTGCCATCTTGGTACTTCTCCTTCCTCGTGTGTTTTGACTCGGTTAGAGTATGCTCTCGTGCTTTGCCTTTTATCCGTGTGTGGAAGTTTAATGGAAGTCAGGTGTGTGTAATGGTCAGTAGTTGCCTGACCCTGCCTGATCCAGACATGTCATGCTTGGGTGTTAGTCCGTCTTCTCTCAGAGCGAGCTTTCCGTGAGAAAGTGTTCATGCTGGGAAAAGAGGGGGGTTTAGTTCTTAAGTATCCTATCTGATTGGATGGGGTAAAGGTGTTACAGGGAAGGGGATCCTGCATTTCACCATCTGGTGTCCCACTCCCCGAAGACCCCTCACCCAGGTGATCCTCCCGCACTGGTCCACCCCCAGAAACTGGATCTAAAAGCAATGGCCATGTCCTGGCCATCGGGATGACAGATCCCCGGGGACTAGTGGGTGAGACACCTTTAGGTTTCTAATACAAGCCATATATGATGAAAGTTTCCTACAATGACAGAATTGCTAATGCAAAATCAGACTCACGCGAACTCTTCACCAACCTGCATGAACTCGAAACTCCAACCACACCACCCTCCAACCTCACCTAAGATGACTTCTGGTATGGTACTGAGCAAGATGCACTCTTGGGAAAAGTTACCAAACTACAAAACAAGATCCTTATAAAACAAACTGCCATCTGCGGCAAGTCCCAGCAATAATCCCCCCACAACCTCCCCTTCTTACATCTTCCTTCTGGTCCTTCAACTTTCGACCCATCACTGAATGGGAAGTTGCCCTCCTCATCAAATGTCCCAAACTGTCACATTGGAAAGGCGGCGTCTGCTCAGCCCCTCTCATCAAAGATTGCGCAGAAGCGCTGATTCTACTTATCACTGCCATCAACAATACATCCTTTGCATCCGACTCTGGCCCTACCACCCTCAAGGAAGCTTAAATCTTACCCCTTCTAAAAAAATCCTTGTTCGATCCCTCTATTCCTACCAACTACCGCCCCATCACCACTGTCCACTTCCCACTAAAAATCCTTGAACGAGCAGCCTATCTCCTAATCCAAATTATCTGGAATAACACATTCTTAGCCCCTGCCAATCTAGCTTTCCCCCCAGGATACAGAACTGAATCCACCTTGCTGGATCTAAAGAACCAACTTGATGACCTCAAAGACTCAGGCAAAGTTGCCCTCCTCCTCCTTCTAGAACTTTATGCCACCTTTGACCTCGTCGACCATCAAACCCTCTGCCACCATCTCATCTCCTCAGAAGCTAACAAATGGATCACTTCCTTTCTGCAGGTAGAGCATCCTGTGTTTTCTCTGACGACTCCCGTTCCCTGTGCGACACCAGTCACCTTGGCCTGAAATCTTGCTCGTAAGCACTCAAGCTCTTCTCGCCAAACTTGACTTAGCCTATCCAGCTTTTGCGATAGATGGCATCACAATTGCGGGCTTGCCAGCAGTAAAAACACTGGGTGTTCACCTCGATGCCACACTTAGTATGACGCGACATGCCAACGCTATTGCCTCGTCCGCAACCCACACCACGAAACACAAATGCCAGTAACCATTTCTCTCCATTAATAACCACCTCACTATCATATGAACGGTTACTGGATCAAAAATAGACTACTGCAATATTCTCCTGGCTGGCACCAGAGAAAGGAACATCAACGAGCTGCAAGTCATTCAGAACAATGCCCTCCAGACTGCCCTTGGCCTCTCTAAACATGATCACATCACAGCATCCAGAAAAGAGGTCCACAGGGTCTCAGTCCGGGAACAGGTACAATTAAAAGTTCTCCCCATCACTCACTGATGCCTAACCAACACAACCATGTACCTATCACACAGATTCACAAAATTCTCTTCCTTAAGACCTACCCCCTTTGCTAACAGCCACCGCCACATCGTTCACAGATTCAAGCAGAGCAGGAAGTTCCAGCTTTCCTGTTACCGCCCCCCTGCTTTGGAAATCTTTACCGCTCTACCTGTGCTCGGACCATCCGACTGGGCTTTTAGAAAACACTTAAAAATGTGGCTCTTCAATTAATCAAACAAAGCTTCTGTATTGAATTTTTTCTCTTGCCACTGACCCTGTTCCACTGTAACTAGCGACTAGATGCATTAAATAAATAAATAATACCTGAAGTTTAGACTCATCACAGATCACTCTTCCCCTTAGATGTCCCTATATAATGACACCAACATCTGGGTAATGAGGTGGTTTCTAGATCTCCATCCTTTTTGTTTTACGGCCAAACACAGGAAGGGCAAAGACCAACAAAATATAAAATATCTCAGCTGCTACCCTTTAAACCATTATAGGAGAGTTTAAATCCAACAGTGGGGGGTTGTGACTGACCATGGGGGAGCCACCCACTTTGAGCCAGAGTGGGTAGTGCGCAAGCTTGGAGTCCCAGAATGTGGAGAGATAGCGAATACCCCAGTGTGGGGAGTGAGGATGAGGAGCCCCAGAGTGAGGGAGGGGCTAAGAGAACCGCAGAAAGGGGGAGAGACTAAAAGAACCACAGAGTGGGAGAAGATAAGAAGAGCACAGAATGGAAAAGCAGTTGAGAGAACCCCATAGGGGATAACCAAAATAGACTGAAAGCACCAGAGGGTGAGAAAAGACAGAGCGAGATCTCGGCTAGAACACTTAGAGAATCTACTGGCAGCCCAGGAACTGTCTTTCCTGGAATAGAGCTATAGGTAAAAGCCTTTATTGATAGAGAGAAGGTTGGGTCCAGGAGCCAATTGCCGTCCCCTTGACTTGATAGTTCCACAAAGGCTTTTTGCCGTTGCTTATTTTGTTTGATGTTGTTTTTCTTTTGGGAAAAAGGGACAGTAATAGATTAGAGCAAAAGTCTGGACAAAGGACCACAGTTAATTTACAAGTCATCCAGATAAGCATCTTTTAACTTTTTTTCGTAGGATAGGGTTTGAGTGTATAATCTTAGGGAGAGATTGTTTGGAACCTGACAGAGAAATTAAAAAACCTGTGAACCATGTCTTGTTGTGGGAATCCTGATTCTGGCCTACCACAGTCTTCACAAGATGTGATCCGCCACATAGACAAAGGTGTAGAACCTTGGCGTGCCATCTTAGGGTCAGTCAGAAGTTTTCAGTGTGGCACTGCACTGTGTGCCTTTTTTGCTCCTGCTTGGAGACTGCTTTGGCTTGTTCTCTTAATGAATGAGGATTTGTGCGGACACCCATGTAGCCTGCTCGTGGATGTCTGCTTAGCTCTTCTTTGATTCCTTGAATATCGCAGTACAAATGGTGTGCTACCCATTATCATCCTGTACAATAAGGTCTGTGCCTACCTGAGGAAAGTGCTGCTGTCTGTGCGTCACTTAGATGAAGGAGTGATTCTAACTCCCATTCAGTAGCCATGACCCAGGAAGAAAGGTGCCAGAGTTTTCACCCAAATAACAGGTGCAATGATTGCTCACTGGAAAATTACCATTGTTAAGGGGGCCACATGTGTCAGTACTGCTCTGCATCTGATTTCTTTTTTTGGTATTCCCTTGGGCATCCCCCATGTAATACTTTCCAAGGGTTTCATCTTGTAGCAGGAGGCTTTCCCTGAACCCCTGGCTCTCTCCAACAGTCAAACCAAATTTGACTGTCACAGGATGGAGGGATGGAAGGCATAAAAAGCAAAGAACTCTGGTGTAGAAATCATGGGGGGAGTGTGAAGGCGATGAGAGCAGGCGATGACAGCGGGTGATGGTGAACAGTGGTGCAGTGAAAACAGTACAAAGAGTGCTGGCTTTCAAATTTGAGTGTGCTGTGGTGAAAGGCATGAGAGGCTGGGTAGAAGTCATGGGTTCTTCCTCAACTCGGGACCCCTGTGTTTCTCCTCACTGCTTGACCTATGGAGCCAACTCAATATGCTTTTTTTGGAAATGTTCTCGTAACAGCCCCACGTTCTTTCTCAGGATGTGAAAAAGCCACTTTTGTTTGCACACTTCATTGACATCCTCTACACCCAGCAGTGTGGTGGTGAAGCAATCCCTCTAGGTGGCAGTTTATTTAACTTTATTTTTTTAATGTGTTTATTTTAAACCAATTCACAGGTGACAGTAGTAACTAGTGCAATGAACATTTCGTATACAACCCCCTTTCGGGAGTCCACCAGTAATGTGCCAAAGTTTCACATGGCCATGGCCTCGCTTCGGCCTCGGCCCTCGCCCCCGACCCTGCCCCCTTCCCTTCATGGCCCCGGAGATCCCGCCCCCGGGGGGGTCTCCCTCTGAGCCAAGGACCCTTCTGACCTCAGGGGGTTTATTAGTTAGAGCAGGAAAGTTCTTAGCGTAGTCCAGGAATGGCACCCAAATAGTCAAGAAATGGGAGGCCCCCTTTGGCTGCCGAGACTTTTTCCACAATCAGTATGTCCCACATTTTTTGCCACCAAAGAGACATAAATGGGCCCCTTGTTGTCTTCCGGGTGTGGGCCACTGTAATTCTTCCGGCCATTAGAAATGGGGTCAGTAGCTTGGCTCGCTTTCCAGATCTTGGTTAAATTCCCGGGACCGGGGCCCCCAGAAGGACAGGTTCTGTTTCTAACGGGATGGCCACCTGGGTGATGTTTTCAATAATGGCCAAACATTGACTCCAGAAGGATTTTACCTTAGGGCATGACCACCACATGTGAAAGTAGGAGCCTGACTATCCGCAGAGACGCCAACAGCAGGGATCCAGGGCCCGATTTACAAGGTGGAGCCTGAGGGGAAGGTAGTACCAACGCAGGAGCACTTTATGTGGGCATTCTCTGTTGGTGATGCAGAAGGACGAAGAGTGTGTCCATGCCCAAATGTCTACCCAAGCCTGATCCTCCAGGGGTTGTCCCAAGTCTGCCTCCCATTGCACCATATGCGGGTCCTTGTGGAAAGAAAGTCACCCTGTAGGAGTTTATAAATGGCAGAGATTTTCCCCCGTGGTGGGAGATCTTGTAGAGCGAGCTCGAGGGAATTGGGGGTGCGTGTTGCTGCTTGAAGAGTTTGAGGGTGGGAGCACCAATGCTGCAGTTGAATATAGGGGAATCTGTCCGCTTCAGTGAGTTGGAAGGCCGTCTTACATTGCTCAAATGAGCGAGGCTGTCCCCCCTCGAAAAGTTGTCCCAGGGATTCCAGACCACCCGCAATCCAATTCTTAAAATTCAGGGATGGAACCCAGGGGAAAAGGCTGGATTATGGAAAACTGGGGAGGAGGTGCTCAGCCCCCTTGGAACGCCCCTGCACCTCAAGGCCCAGTCCCATGTGCTCAGGGTATGTTTGGTGGAGGATAACAGTTTTTTGCGAAGTGGGGACGAGATATGTGGGAGGAAGCGCTGGGGAAGTGACTAGCGGGATTGTTCTGCCTCCAACCACCTTGGACACTCAGAAGCTATGAGCCAGGTCTGAGTGTGAGCCAACTGAGCTGCTACCTGGTATCCATGCAGGTCAGGGACCCCTAGCCCACCTAATTTGGCGTTGCTTTTGGGAGATTCTTGGCTTTTTCCCCCTCCAAATGAACCGAAGCATTTTCCTTTCCAAGTGGCGCAGAGGGGCGAGCGGGATTGTGATGGGCAGGGAGGAGCAGGCGTATAGGAACCTCGGAAGGAGGTTCATTTTACAGGCTTAGATACGCCCCATAACTGAGATCTCCTGTGCTTGCCAGCGGTCTAGGTCCTTCTCAAGCTCTTTAAAGAGTGGGGGGAAATTGACCCGATACACCTGCTTCGGGAGCACAGGAATATGGACCCCCACGTAGGGAATCACTTTTTGACTCCATTGAAGTGGGCAGAGGGACTTGAGGCATTCCCGCTCTCCCAGCTCTAAGCTTCTCCCAAGAGCTGTGGATTTGTCGAAATTAATGGTTAAGCCTGTTACCCTCCCAAAGCTCTCAATTTCAGACAGAGCAGGCCCCAGCGAGGCGTCAATCTCTATGATGGATAGGAGGACATCGTCGGCGTAGAGGGCTATTTTATACTGGGAAGAGCCAATCTGTAAGCCCTTAATTTTAGAATGTAATCTGATTCTCTGGGCAAAAGGCTCCATAACCATGGCGAACAGGAGCGGGGATAGGGGTATTGGGACCGAGAGGGAGCCTTTGAACCTAAGAAGAGTTTTCAGGGATTTATAGTTAGCCAAGACCATTTTTTGAAAGGTCGGCCCGAAGCGGAATGCTTCTAGGGTGAGATGCATAAAGGCCCAATCAACTTTATCAAACGCTTTAGTGGCGTCCAGGGCCAGGAGCGCTAATTTCCGCAAGTCTTGGGAGGCAATGTCGATTAAGTTCAGGACCCTGCGGATGTTATCCCCTGTGGACCCGTTTTTGATGAAGCCCGTTTGGTCTGGGTTGATTATGTCGGGCAATACGCTTGACAGGTGGTTCGCAAGGATTTTAGAGTAGATATTAACGTCTATGTTCAAGAGGGAAATGGGTCTGTAGGAGCTATTGTCCCTGGGGTCTTTGCCTGGCTTGAGCAGTAGTATAGTGATTGATTCCTGCATCAATGGGGTAACGGAGCCTGATTCTCTGACAGAGTTGAAGAGGGTGACTAGGGCGAGAGTCAATTGGGGGCGGGAAAATCGTATAAAACCTGGTTGAGTATCCATCAGGGCCGGGAGCGCTAGGTTTGAGGGATTTAATAGCAGCGTCAACCTCCTCACCTGAGATCGGGGCTTCAAGATTCTCCCGGATCGAGTCTTTCAGTTGGGGAAGTGCCTCCCTGCGCAAATATTCCAATTGTTCATCTCGGTCCCGCGGTGATGTGGTCATCACCTCGGACAGGTGGGACGCTGCTAGTCACAGTTTCTCCTGCTCTGCATATTGGACCATGCCATGTTGATCGCAGAGCCCAATGATCGTGTTTTTCCTCTTCGTCTTGGCCTGCTTCGCCACAACAGTTTGTTTGCTTTATTATTTCTGGCGTAATAGCCTTGCTTGGTTTTGGCTAATTGATGTGCTGTATTTTCCACGTAATGGGCTTCCAGTTTTTTCCGAGCGGCTTGCATGGCTCGCTGAGTTTTTGGGGACCAGCCTTTGCGTTTGTGGTTTGCTTCAGACTGTTGAACTTCCTCCTTGAGGATTAGACAAGCTTGTTGTTTATGCCTGTGGTATGCTGCTCCTTGTGCAATCAGTTCCCCCCGCACCACAGCCTTCATGGTGTCCTAGGTGTTCGCGGGGGAGGTCTCTTCGTTTGGATTTTCTTTGAAAAAGTTTATGATCGTTTTGGTAATCACGTCCCTCAATGGCATTTCATTAAGCATGAGGTCGTACAGATTCCATTTGCGTAGCGGCACTGGATCTGGGTCATGCGCCCGAAGGGCCAGCGTTATAGGGGTCTGGTCAGATAATATCCTAGATCCGATGGATACCTCATCCACATAAGCCAAGATCTGTGCGGACAAGGCGTCTTATCCCTCGTTGGGGGCATATACAGAGATTAATGAGTATAGTTGCCAAAGCAGCAGTCATTTAACCGCCACATAGTGACCCTCAAGAATTGGAGCGGGAAGTGTCTATTGCGCAGCTGCACTAAATATGCTGGAAGAAGGTGCGTCTCCTGTAGAAAGGCCACTGCGGTCTCTCCATCCTGCATTCTCTGCAGAATGGATTTACACTTGGTGGGGGAATTCAGCCCCCTAATGTTAAATGAGACAAACTTCAACATTAGATGGGACGGGGGAGACCGCAGCTTCTGGGGGATGCGGATTGAGATGGACGTGGATCAGCCATCTACAGGGGGCATTGTTATCTTGACATCACCCTGAGATTGGGATTTTAACAGCGACCTCCAATGGGAGGCCAAACCTTAAACAGTTCGGGGGGGCCGATATTTTTAGACCGGCACATCCGCTGGCCAACGGGCCAAATTTATCTGAATTTCACTACCAGGGAATATAGGTGGCATACACCTAGGAATTGGGCATGGGCCGTGCGAAGCCTGCAGCATTATGTGTTCCTTTGTTCCAAAGCCGTGTACGTCTGTTAGGGCTGTAGGTAGTCATTTTCCTTTCCCGTTCCTCTGTACTTTAGACCATGATGAGCGCCTGCATTTAGGAAGAGAGTTGTCCGCTTTGCCGCTCATGTGATCCGCTGGGGGGCCCTCATCTCCCCCAGGGGAGTCAGTGCGTAGGATTGTCCCCGCGTCTTCCAGGTGGCTGATCCTGTGTTGGGTTCCGTTATATGTAAATTGTAAGGCCGTTAGGAACAGCCATCAGTAACAGACTTGATGGTCTTGCAGGAAGAGCGTGAGAGGCCAGAGGGCCCTTCTCTTCTGTATTGTTAAAAGGGAGAGATCTTGGTAGATCTTGAGCGGGGAGCCTTGGAATGTCAGTTCATCCTAAAATCGCCCTATTGCTGAGATGGCTTCTTTGGTAGTGTAAAAGTGTACCCTTGTTATCATGTCTGGGGGAGAGTCTGATTCTACTCCTCGTCGAGGGCGCAGCCTGTGGGTGCGATCCAGAATAAGTTGTGATTTGTCCAGGTGTGGTAGCAGTGATTGGAAGAAGTCACCCAAATATTCCGCCAGGTCTTAGTCCGGGACCGAGGAGGGAACCCCACGTATCCTTAGGTTGTTTTGACAGGCCATATTTTCAAGATCCTCTTGTTTGAATTTGAGAATTTTACTTCTATCTAGAAGCGTCTGGATCGAGCGTCGAACTTCCACAAGAGTGGATGAATGTTCCTGGGTTAAGTCCTCCATTTCACCTAGTCTCTGCTCTGCGTACGTAACTCTCTGGTCCGTCCTCTTTATTGTGTTGGAGAGCTCCAGCATCAATGATCGGAATTCTGCCTTGATGTCGGACATAAAGGCCTGAATGTCCTCTTTCACTGCCAGCAGGCCCTTGTCTTCTGGGGTTTTTTGGGGCGTGAGTTTCAGGGCTCAGATTTCCTCCCGTTGTCTGCCGAGAGCAACATGGCAGCAATGTCAGAGTTCTTGTTGGGTTTCAGTTGCCTGGACATTGCCTCAGTCTCTTGTTGGGAGCTTCCCGTGAGAGTTCCAGAGGGGGAAGCCGAGGAGGAGGCAGGGGCAGGGGATCCAGTGACCGTAGTTGCTGTGGCTAGTGGGAAGAGGGCTGCTTGATTGATATGGTACGAATGGAGGATGGCGCAGTACGAGGTGCGAAATTTGATCCTTGGGTAAGAAGGAATGAAGTGGGGCAAATACTTGAGTGCGTAGCAGAGACACTCAGAGGGACCCCACCTAGCTGGGCTTCAAGTGGATGAGAAAGTCTTATAGTGATAGAGGGTTGAAGCCCTTAGAGTCTTGTTGGGGAAGTAAGGATTGGCAGATGTCCACAGCAAAGCAGGAGTCAGGCCTCTCACCTTTTGCAGGCTTCTGTGATGTCGGGATACTAGGTGAAAGACCAAGGTGATGGGACGTTCCAGCGGTCACTTCCAGAGGGGCCAGCCAGCTATTACTCGCTGGATGGGGGGGGCAAGGTCTCCCCAAGCGCACTGGATGCGAAGTCCAATTGGGGATGGTGTCGTGGGCCGGGGCGCCCCAGGTAGTAGATGTGGAGTTGGGGTTCTCAGAGCTCCTCTTTTAAAGGGAATAAGTGAGAGGCAGCGTGGCTGGTGGACCAGTTATGGGGGCTCTCTTACGGTAAGTGAACTGGTATCTCCCTGAACCTGTCCAGCAGTGCCCGGGAGTGTCTTCTCCTGTGTAGCGTTGGGTTGGATGACAGTAGTTTAACAGAGCCAGGACCACCTATTAAGTCCCATGTCACTCAGTCACAAGGATTGGTGGGGCTGCTTGGGAAGCATGCAGATATGCCGGGGGCCCCAGCTGCTCTGAGGTACGATGATGCAGTGCCTCCATGATGGCCGCCCTTCATCAGACCCGGATTGATTTCCGAGGGCAGAAGAGTGAGGAACCAGGCCATGCAGCAAGAGGCAGGCTGTCAAGCGGGCCGGGGGGTTGGTGAGGATGAGGACAACGGTTCTCTCCTAGCGGAACGTAGTGGGCCTGGTAACTGTGTCCGGCAGCGGGGCAGTGCTGTATTCCTTCCCCACAGATAAGGTGCGTGGATGCTTTACCCGTCGGGGTGAATAGAAGGATGGGTGGGCCGAGCGGGGGAGGTGCCGTGGAACTCACCGGGGAGTGAGGAGCCGCCCAACGGCATTTGCCTGCTAGATGTAAAGCCTGATTACCAGGCGAGGCCGGCCATCTGCAAATTGTTTCCCCGCCACCACTTGGCAGCCGTAGAGTCCTCTCCGATGAGGGCTGTAATCCAAACCGGTCCGCAGGTCTGCTCCCCCACCCAGAACTGGAGCTCAGAGAGCCGGCGTGGAGGGAGTCCTTCACTCGAGGTGCCTGGGTGTTCGTGGGGATGGAGTGACGTCCGCTGTGATGGGCTGGTGGAGCAGAAAGCGCCCAGCTGGCAGCGACCCCCCCCGCTACAGTGGATCTCTGCGATAACCCTCGGACGAGGGGCTGTACTGGAGCTTCGTCCAACCGGTCCCCATTTTGGAAACTTTGGGCGCCGGCGCTGCAAACTTCACACGCTCCTTTCCGGGGCCCTGTCAGGCGTTATGGGCTTATTTCACCACCCCAAGTAGCTCTAGCATTCCGCAAGTAGGTACCACTCATTTTTCACTTGTAGGACGGCGGGAACATCTCACGATTAGTGCGAGCTGCGGGGCTTCACACGGAGGCCATCAAGGGAGCAGCCACATCGATGGCGCTCCAGGCGACGACCCTCGTGCCAGTCACTTTTGCAGTCAACCAAAAGTCTTTGTAGCTGAGGTGTTGTCACTATAGAAAACAAACATACATCATGCCCAATGGGAAGGACACAAGAACACAACACACAATACTGTTCTGGCATAACATTCTTCCTAAGAAAAATAATGCCACTCTCAAAAACAATAAGAAGACAAAACAAACACATCACATCATTTGCTTTATAACAGGGGAGGGGACAGGAATGAGACACCCTGTGCGGAACAGTAACATACCCTTGGCGAGGAAAAATAACTTAAATTTTTCCTTTGGCATTAGGGGTGCCGCTCTCCCTCTCCTTCTGTCCCAACACTGGTCTATCAATTAAATCAAGCAGTTTGTGTGCCAAAGTCTGCAAATTGTCGAATATGTTGGTCTCCATTCAGAGATTGTTAAAAGATCAGGCCCTGGTAAATACGTTTTCTGGATTTGAACCGGCAGTTATGGTTGCAATTGCAATCTCTCCTTCGGTTTTATGTGCATTGTTTCTTCAGAACAAGTTTAACCATGCAAATTCCTTTTGTCTACGTTATTAATGTCAGGATGCAATTGGAGGGGACCACCTTTCGAGCATCGCGTCTTACTTTGTAGAGAAAGTATTATAGGTTTCCTTGGGATGCAATGCAGCACAAAGTACCTTTGATCGTATGAATACATGCGCCCTGGGCAGTCAGTGTGATGTAAACAAATTAGGTTTTACAGATGCTTCTGCTGCCACCCATCCATAGACAGCTGTGGAGGAGGACAGTCCCAAGAAAGGTAGCCTCCTACGGGAAATGTCTTCTCTATGGCAGATACATATACTATTTATGTTATTATTATTATTATTAATTACAAAAAGGCACTGGTTGTGTACAGGATGTGACAGGGCCAGGAATGTGACCCTGTCAAGGGAGAATGGGGACCCCTCTCAACCTGGGGCAGAAGGCCTACCAGGTTATTTGTCAGACCCAGTCCTGCCCCAGAGACAGTGTTAAGGAGTTGGGAGAGCCTCAGTTTCTGTCCCATCTAGTTGTGCCTGGCTAACCTTACAGAGTACCACTTTTGGTCATCCTATATCTGCCGTACAACAACCTGGACAGTGATTTCTCTCTTGTCTTTCAGGACTGCTAAAAACAGAATTCCTTGCAGATGTGAATGGAACACAGCCCACCAGTGAGAGACCTAGCAGGGAACATCAAGCCAGTGGAAGGTCACTCAAGACAGACAAGCAATTGAGACGCTCATCCAACACCAGATAAGTACTTTGAAAGTGATTAACTGTAGGCGGCTACCATTGCGGGACACTGGCAGATCCGCGTTCAAAAACGGGTCAGGGCATAAGGAGTGCTTTATTGGTTATCATTGCTGAAACCTTGCCCCTGGCGAGAGCAAGCCAGAGATTGGCCAGGAAAACCAACTGAGGCAAAGAGCCAATGGAAAAGGGAGGAGGAGAATAAAATGGGACAAGAAGAACAGGGGTGTGTGGGTTGTTCTGTTGAAATCAAGGGAGTAGAAGATGATCTAAGAGACCAAGAGGAGGAAGGGCGTTGGAGCAGAACATGGAAAAGAATTACAGAGTGCATGTGTAAGGTCAGATGTTTGTTGGTGAGAGAAGGTAGTACTTGGGTATGAGAGTGCGTGTATGAAGACAGACTGAGGTTAACTACCCCTCCCCCCAATTATAGGGGGAGTAAGTGCGGTGAGAAAGGAGGGTAAATGTAAGAGAAGGAAGGATGGAGTCCAGTGTAGAATGGGAAGAGAGTGGAGAATACCAGGGTGCAGAGGAAGGGAAGAGTAGTAGAGAGGAGAGTTGAGAGTATTGGGAGGAGAGAGTAGTGGGAGAGGAGAGTAATGGAGAGTTCAGATGAGGGTAGAAGAAAGAGAGAAGAACACTGGAGGGACAGAGGTAAGGAGAGAAGGAGACTTGTGGGAGTAAGAGAAGGAAAGGAAATGCAGGAAATAACAACAGGGCCAGTAGGTGGAGAGCGTCAGAGATAAGGATCAAGTGTGGCCTGGGTCATTGGAAGGCACCACTTCTTGACATCATTCTTATTGTGGGACTGCAAGTTAGGATCCACCTAAACGAGTGTGCAGTAGGAAAGATAAGGTGGCTGCCTTTAGCCCCTCACAATTAGCCAGCTAGATTCTAGATAGTAGGGGTTATCGATCTCTAGTGACCCCCTTGGGAATTAGAGAAGTCTGGGGTAGGGTGGAGGGAGGCCCTGTGAAGACGAGAGGGAGAGAGAGAGAAAGAGAGACAGAAAGGCGCCATCTGTGACAAGGGGGAACATTTTTGATATGCAGAGAGATTACATTGATGGGCTGTGATGAATCCACAGTTAGCACTGGCCGAATAAGACTGATGAAACTTGGTATTGCTAAATAATTAGTTTGTGCAGACCCACAAGTTCCACTTCACTACCGACGCGGGCATGACTCAATGGTTCACATTTTTTATACCTGCTGTATAAGCATTCATTGGAATGGAGCCCTCTGTTTTAAATTCTGTCAAGTTGCAGGAGTTGAGTGAACCATAAAATAATGTGTATTAAAAAACATGTAGTATAAAAATGACTTACCTGAACATGTGAAATAATGTGCGACATTACTTTATGTGTGCAGAACCTGTAATGCACCTGATAAGAAAACCAGGCCTAAATAAAACGTGGTGGAAATAGAATCGAATCCTGGTTCCTTGCTGAGTGAGGAGCTAGTCCACCAAGAAAATATTGCCACCTCTATTACACCAATGCTATTCCAGCAATGCTACAGGAAATGGCATTCGCCTGAACTCTTATCTGCTCTGCATGAGAACAAGGTACTTGTGTGTGTTGTTGAAAGGGTACACAGGTGCCGGAGCTTCAACTCCTAACTTGCAAGGAGACACCTAATGGTGAAAAAATAGACAGGGTCTTGCACAGCTGTACCAGCTACGTATCTGAAATTAATTGGGACCAAAATAGTGATAAAATGTGTTGGTAATATTGCCGTTTCATGCCATAAAAAACGAGCAATATATACAAATGTAGCTCTCAAGAACAGAATGATTTTGAATTTGATCCTCCTGATTAAATGTGTAGTGGCAATAGCTCTTAATTTGGCCAAGGGCAAATTGTAAGCTTTAGGGATTGTTTCCAAGAATGTCTGCTGAAATCGTAAGAGTGCCTTTTAAGCTTTTTATGGGCTAGAATGGTTACATTAAAAAAACAATCTTTTATTACACACCCAATACCGGAAATCTGTCTGTAAGTATGGACTGGGAGTCGAACCTGTGTTGCTCTGCATTGTCTTGCTTCCAAGAAACATGTGTTGGCCCTGAGCTGTTCTCACGGGTTAATTGAACCCTTATGGCTTTGAGCCTCTATAATGAGGCTAGTAAGCCATCTGCTACACGAGTTGACTCATGCTCCCTTATTTCAGCTTTCAGTTACTATTCTCTGAAGCAATGACACTTTTCTTGAGCCTCCACTAGGGAAATTACCTGTCTCCTTATCACGGTCTTAAAGACAGCCTGTGTGTGATCCTTACACGATTTCTGAAGAGAGGTATTGCAAAAGAAATAACCAATGTGGTTAGCCAGGGTTACTATCAGAACTAGGGCCTTCATAAGGGTGTGCCTGAAGGTTCAGGTCCCCATGGGATCCGTGCGAGGTGAGGCAGAGGTGCAATGCTAGGATCCAGCAGTGCATGGTCCAAGAGCATAACAGAGATTTCTTCAACATGGCCCTTCGGTGGAGAAGTGTAAGAGTATGTGTGTGATATTTGACACTTTGGATTTGTAGATGCTGCTAGGTAATGTAGTAACATAACTGTGATCAATCCAAGTGCGTATCTCACATTAAATGAAATGCCTCGATAAGTTTTACGTCCTTCCCTGAAAAATCTTTTATATTCAGTAAGAACTGTAGATTACTGCTCAGCCATTGGGTGATCCGGGCTTACAATGCTACAAGAATAATTTCTCTGCCATATATAACATACGCCAGATTAGGTAAAGTGATTAACGGCATGTGGTCGGAGGTAGAACTAACCCGACAGCCAGATGCCGCTATAGAGACTTTTTGTGATGTGTCAGATAGGGGTCATGAGGTCTCCCGGATATATGAACTAATGACGTCCAAGGTTGGGAAGGAGGTAATTCGGATGAGGCGCGGATGGGAAGAGGAGGCAGGGGCACCTATTGAGGATGCACTGTGGACCAGAGTACAGAGATATCATAAGAAAGTGTCTAGAAATGTGAGGTTGCAGCAAATCCAGTTATATGTTACCCATAGAGCGTATATGACACCAGAGAAGATAGCCAAGTTTAAAAACGCCAGTATACAGAAATGTCCAAAATGTGGGGAGGTAAATGCAGGAATGATGCATATGTTTTGGGCATGCCCGGAAATAAGGAGATTCTGGAGGGAGGTAGCCCACCTCCTGGCTGAGAAAGAGATTAATTTAGAGGTGGACTCACTGTGGGCATGTGTGGTTGGGGGGTTTCCCAGACCGCGTAAACTTAAACATGTGAGTAAACTCAAGGACTTAGCATACATATTGGCTAAACGCAGGATTGCGATGAGCTGGAAAGAAAGTAATAGACCGAAAGTGGAGGCCTGGTGGCGGGACCTGCAGAAATGGGCAGACGCTGAGACAGTGGTATGGAGTGAAGCAGTGGGCAATGGCGGGAAGGAGGAAGTAGTGATGCTAATGGCCTGGAGAGACTTGGTGACCACACTGTCAGGATCCACACGAGCCGGGGTGATAGATGGCCCCACAGAAACAGAAGTAGGAGAGTCCACCGAAGAGGAGGTGTAGGAGGCAGATGTGTGTGATAGGCTGAGGGAAAGGGAGAGTTGGGAGGGGGAAAGAAACGAGACATGTCACGAGGCTGAGTGTATTGGTATGGTTTTCTGTTGATATACTGTATGATGTACATGTTGATAATTATAATAAGAACATTTTCTTAAATAAGAATAATTTCACTGCCTACTGTGAGAAACCTAAAGGTGTCTCACCTGCTAGTCCCCATGGATCTGTCATCCAGGTGGCCAAGACACGGCCATCGCTATTGGATTCAGTTCCTGGGGGTGGACCAGTGCAGGAGGATCAGCTGGATGGGGGGTCTTCGGGGAGTGGGACACAGAAGGGTGAGGTGTGGAACCCCCTTCCTTATAACACCTTTTCCCCATTCTACCAGGTAGGATACCTAGAAACTCAAACCCCCCACCCCGCCTTCCCGACACAAACACTTTCTCACAGGCAGTTCATCATGAGCAAGAACGGACTAACACCAGAGCCGTATATCTGGCATGTCCCAACACAAGGGTCAGGCAGACTCAGGCAATTACTGATAATTACACACACCTGACTTTCATCACACTTCCCCACACACATAAAAGGTGGAGCACGAAAGCACACTGTGAGCAAGGCAAAACACACGACTCATTCTTACAAGTGTAAACACATTTTAAGAAATCTTTCCCCTCTCATGTTCCTTTCCCTGTGGTTTTCTTATTCCAAACTGAAAACAAATTTTAAGAAATCTTTCACCTCCCATGTTTCTTTCCCTGCGGTTTTCTTATTCCAAACCGAAAGTACCTTATTTCAACTTTGTTACTTTAGGTATTGGTATTGTTTCACCGGTTGTCATTATTAGAAGATACATATTCTTGTAAGGTATCAAAGTTAGTTTTCCGGTGTCATTGTGCGGTTTTCCTAAGTGGTTGCGTCCTTAATGTTGACTGTGGTTTTAATTAATCTATTTAGGCCAAGATTCCGCCGGTCCGATAGCACAGCGAGTAGAACGCCCGCTTTGACATCTGGGAAGAGCCTACTTCCCGGCAGGGCCAAACTCAGCCTTTCATCCTTCCGAGGTCAATAAATGAGCACCACACACCATGGGTAATAATAAGAAGCGCTCAGATACCTGAGGGTTCGTAGCGCTATATAAATGCTAAATTATTATTGTTATTATTTTCAAAAAAGCCCACTACAGCTATTACCCACTGCGTTTTCTCTCCACTCATCAACTTGTGCCACCATTCCTCTTCATCATAATAATTCAAGTTTAAAATAAAATGGCCCAAATAAATTGTGCGAGCTAATTACGTCCCTGGACATACCAATGGGAGATGTCTAATAGTTTCTTTCTCCTCCAGTTGTGCACAAAAGTGGCATATGTTTGTTTCTGATTGTTTTCTTCTTGCCAGGGTTTCTTTTCTATAAAGCCAGTTTAAACGAATCCAAAGGAAATTTTCACATAGTTTTTTATCCAGGCATTTTGCCAAGTAAGCTCTAGTTTGGTTAGCTTTCATTGTGTTCGTTGGCAAATGTACAGTCAATTTTGAGGTTCCCGCTTCTTCCAGCGTTCTGGTCCAGTCTCTTTTTAAAATGTGTTTTTTTACTTTGGTGGGATTGCGTTTTAATTCATCTTCTGAGCTACCCGTCCAGTCAAAGAGGAGTTTGTTTTTAGTTGACCATTTCTGCAAGATCTTGCGCGTTCCAGCTTCTATTTCCTTATTGATGGCCTTAAGGATCAGTGGCTGACAAGGAAGAATTATTTTTCTGTATAGTATGACTTCATTCCTTGCTACAATGGATCTTAATGATTGAAGACTCAGCTCCCTTTTAATTAAGGATACTGGTAGTGACTGTGGAAGGTTTAGTACCTTCTGCCAGAAGATCCCCTCTAGTTTCTGCCAGAGGGTATCAGAAAATATGGCATTGCTTCCGTGCCATAGGTGAGGCTGGGGATGACCTTTGTTCTATAGAATGTTATGGTCGGAGTGAATGAGAAGCGTCTGTATTTTCTATTGATTGCTTTTGTCTGGCTTATTAATGATTTTGCTTTCGATAGTAGACTTTCTTGCATTGGTGTTTCTGCGAGGTTGCAATTTAAGGTATTCCCAAATTTCTAAAGCTCTTCACCCTTTCCAGAGGCGTCCCATTGATACTCCAGTTCAGCTATTCCAATTTTCTGGTGGTTTTCTCGAACAGCATTATTTTGGTTTTGTCCCTGTTCATCTGAAGATGGTTTTCTTTCAGATAGACTGACAAGTTGTTCAGTTGTCTTTGTAGGCCAATGGCCGTTTGGTCCATTAGAATAATAATATCGTCCGCGTATAGCAATCTGGATAATTTCTCTTTACCGAGGGTCGGCGGAAAGGATCGTATTCTATTTTCGGAGTCCTTACAGTCTGCTATGTAGGTGTTGTATAGCGCAGGGGCCAAAGGGCATCCCTGTTTTATGCCACGCTCTGTACTTAGTGGCTTGGATAAGAGGACCGCTCGGTTAAGACGTATGCACATCGAAGTGCCGATGTACAGGGCCTCTATTGGGTCTAAAGTCTGTGCAGGGCATGCCAAGTTTTCTAATTTTCTCCACAGTGTGGATCGATCGACCTGGTCGAATGCCTGCACCAGGTCGATAAATGCCATAAAGATACGAGGTCGCACTTCCATGACCTTTGCTTTCAATGAGCTCAGGGCCAGTATATTTGCGGTCGTTCCCAGATTTTTTACGAAGTCTGCTTGTAGGGGATCTGCATTTGCTGATGAGGAAATCCAATTCTGTGAGTTGTCCAATGCCAATGAGCCAAAAATCTTCCCCATAGTATCCAACAGGGCCATGGGGCGATAATGGTTGGGATTCTCTCTGGCACCTTTTTTAAAGATCGGGACCACTATGGCCTTATTCCATGAAGATGGTATTGTAGATGTTCTCATGCAGTTCCCAAACACTTCTTTTATAAAGAGTGACCATGCCTCTGAGTGTTTCTTTAGGTCAAAGTTTGTGATTCCATCCGGACCGGGGGCTCGGGAACCATTATGTTTTTTTATTTTGGCTAATATGTTGGCTTGGTCAGTTGGTATTGACCATACATTTTTTCTTTGCATGATGTTGAATTTCTCCGTACCTTGAGATTTTCTATATAATGCAGTGAAGTGTTCGACCCACTTTTGTCCTCCTACTGTGTTTTATAAGATTAGATTTTCTCCATTGGCACTCCCCTTTATTAGTGACCAATAGTCTTGTGTCTTTTTCCCACTTATTGCTCAGAGCATTGCATCTGTGTCATGGACACTTGCCCAGGATCACAGGAGCTGCACCATCAGGTTGTGGGAGAAAGGGGTAGCATGGTTCACGCACGTCCCTTTGGGATGTTTATACACAGGGGGCCAGGTTGGACTCAGTCCTGACGCCTTTGGCGCTAGGCTCATGGAGAAACATAAGCAAGACTCTTTATTATGGGCAGGAGTGCTTTTCAGGAACTTTCCACGTGTGTACAGTCAGTCCGGATGTGGCTTTCCATCTTGAGCTGCACGTGCAACTTTTCCATCTATAAGCTGTTTGTGCCACACCCTGCCACTTCAAGGAGTGGCAGGGTGTGCCAAGCAGAACAGAACTAGCGGGTGTGGCCTTAAGAGCTCAGCTATAAAAGCCAACCCAACCCCAAGGCGCACGCTTCGCGTTAATCTGCATTCGAATGCAGCGTAATGCTCACCGCCACCTGGGATACAGCAGCACTTACCTTTGGGAATCCAATGTCCTGCTGATACGCTTACCTCCTGGAGTCAGCATTCACCTGCATTCTTCACCGCTGAGCCTGGCGTCCATTCTTCATCCACCGGAACGCAGGACTGCAGCTCTGGGCACTGCAGCACGACATCTTCTTCGTCCTCATGTACGCCGGACTTCAGCCCTGGGCACCGCAGCACAACATCTTCTTCATCCTGCGGCACGCAGGACTTCAGCTCTGGGCACCGCAGCACGACATCTTCTTCATCCACGAAGGTGGACCCTGTAAAAGGACAAAAGGCAAGGTTAGACATTACAAACTTTCAGTTTGAAGTTGCGCTTGCTAAATTCCTCGCGCTTATCCTTTAAAACTCACTTACCTGCTGCCAGACCGCCGCAGGATCCACCGCTCCTCATCTGGAGCCACCTCGTGCACTGTAGCTCTGCTGGGCCGCAATCACACCTTTTTGGGAGAAAGATAGACATTATTACAGAGCTGACAACAGGCTGTGAGAAAGAGAATACAAATACTTCAAGACAAATGGAAAACTGAAAGACACTTACCAGAAAGGCGTGGAATAGTCGCAGCTGGACTGGACACCATGTATGAAGGACCAGTGAAGGAACTCGGTCCTCATCCTAAATGTGCCCCTGCCAGAAGTAGCTGGAGGGAGAGCTCACCATTAATAATTTACAGGTGAGCCTTAATGGGTCGATGCATGCTCACGAAAACCATGCTATGGGAAGAAGGGTTTGAGAGGGAATTCACTCAGAGGCCAGAAAACGTACGTCCTCTCATATCTACGCAGGAGCAGTGTTCCAATTCATTGCAGCTGCCTACAGCCTATTTGCAGTGGGAGAAAGCAGACAGGGGGGTTCTACTTTCTGGGAGGTCTGCAACCGTGCCCCAACGCCCCCGCAGAGACCAGGTGAGCATAACAGAACGCAAAGCCACTATGAATCTCTCCCTGGGTGTTATGGATACCTCAGAGACTGACCAATTGGCCCAACTTTTGGTTGAATTAAGGGCTGAAGTTCATGCTTCTAGGCAGGAAACCAATGTCTTAAGAAGGGACCTTAATGTGAACCGAGAGCGTACTGATGGTTTGGAAAGACATTTACTTCAGGCACAAGCTGGCCAGGTCCCATTGCCAGGGCCAACTCCCAGACCGCACCAGTCACCACCAGTTCAGGTGGTTCTTCCAGGAGCAGTTCCTCTGGCCCCGCCCGAATGTTTCACAGGCGACCCTAACAAGTATGCCATATTTATGAATCAATGCCGCTTACATATTTTGTGCAGACCTGGGGCTTTTCCCAATGACCAAGCCAGAGTGGTGTTCATACTCTCGTATTTGGGAGGCAGTGCAGCGGACAGGTCAATACCTTAGGTAAATCAAGATGATCCTTTGCTTCGGGCCCTTAGGGGTTTTCAGCACAAAATGGAGAAATTGTTTGCACGACACACTCAAGGACAGGCCCTGGACAACAAATTACTGTCACTCAGACAGGGAAATCAGGATTTGTTAACCTACATCGCATCCTTCAATCGTCTTATAGCTCAAACAAATTGGGCAGAAGGAAAAAGGACTACGCTCTTTTACTGTAGATTGCATGGAGAACTCAAGGACGTTTTAGCTCAAATGGTAAATCCCCCAGAGGGCTGTGCGGAATACATCAACCTAACTGTACAGCTCGATCACAGGCTGCAGGATCGAACAAGGGCTGAAGGACGACCGGTCTATGTGCGGCCTCGTGATAATCAACCCAAGTCACATGAACAGACCGAACCCATACAAATTGGGAGACTACGGAGTCCACTCACCAAGGCAGAACAAGAAAAAAGGAGACAACAACAACTCTGCTTGTACTGTGGAAAAGTAGGTCACTTTCTTCGAGAATGCCCGGTGAAGCCACCCAGGAAAATAGTCGGAGCAACCGACAAAGACGAAGAAGGAGAACAAGACTCAGAAAACTCCAACGCCCGGCATGCGTAGTGATCCACTTGTTGAGCGGTGAAAAGGAACCTGTACAGACCTCACATCTAGTCATCCCGGTGATATTGGTAGACCACAAACAACCATCAAAAATACATGGTTTGGAAGCATACATTGACAGCGGAGCTGTGGGAAACTACATTGACCAAGATCTGGCTATCCGAATAGGCCTTCCTCTCCGACAAAAGCAGAAATCGGAAAATGTCACAGCGGTAGAGGGAACTCAACCTTCATCCGGCCCAGTAACACATTATACTGAAAAAATCAAGCTGTTGTGTTAGGACGGCCACCAAGAGGACATTACCTGCGATCTCATCAGTGCTCCTCAGTTCTAGATGATATTAGGAATGCCTTGGTTGGAGACCCACAACCCTAAGGTTGACTGGCGAAAACAAATTCTGACCTTTCCCCAAGACTGTTTTGACACCTGTTACACTCAAAGGCCCACCATCCCGAAGACTAAGAAAGGAATCGTACTGGGTCTCACTGGCTCCTTGCCACTCAAATACCTAGATTACCAGGATGTCTTTCAAAAGGAACAAGCAAACGTCTTTCCTCCGCATAGGTCCTACGACTGCCAAATTGATCTCGTACCCAGAGCCCAGATACCCTGCAGTCGGATTTATGCTCTAACTGAGCAGGAAAACCAACACCTAAAATCTTACCTAGACCAGTACCTAGCAAATGGCTTCATATGTCCATCCAGATCCCCTGCCTCCTCTGCGCTCTTTTTCGTGCCTAAAAAGGAGGGCGACTTAAGAACTTGCATTGATTATAGAGCACTAAACCAGATCACAGTGAAGAATAGATACCCGTTACCACTTATCCCAAAACTCTTGGATCAGGTAAAAAAACGCTCAGATTTATACCAAACTGGACCTACGAGGGGCCTACCACCTTGTAAGGGTCAAAGAAGGAGACGAGTGGAAGACGGCATTCCATAGTAAATATGGCATCTATGAATACCAGGTGATGCCCTTTGGGCTACGTAATGCCCCTGCGGCGTTCCAGTTTTTTATGAACGACGTGCTCCGTGAATTACTGGACGTTTGCGCACTTGTCTATATTGATGACATTCTCATTTATTCAACTTCCAAAGAAGAGCATATTGGTCATGTCCGGGCAGTTCTAGAAAAGATTTGGCAACATTGACTGTTTGCCAAGTTGGAGAAGTGTTCTTTCCATGTAACAGAGGTTGAATTTCTTGGCTTTATTCTCACACCACGAGGCGTTCGCATGGATAGACACAAAGTGGACGCTATCCTTCAATGGCCCTCACCGACGTCTAGAAAGGGAGTACAAAGTGTTCTCGGATTTGCCAACTTTTATCGTCGGTTCATACCCGGTTTCTCTCAGATCGTCCTTCCTATTACCTCTCTGCTACAAAAAAAAAAACAATTCTGCTGGTCCCCAGAAGCCGAGAAAGCCTTTCAGAAACTAAAACGAGCGTTTACCACAGCACCAATTCTACAACACCTGCAACCAGACTTACCGTATGTGGTTCAAACTGATGCCTCCAACATAGCAATGGGGGCTGTATTGTCACAACAGAACCCTGAAACCGGACAGTTACACCCCGAGGCATTCTGGTCCCGTAAGTTTTCTGCTCCCGAATTGAACTATGCAATCACTGACAAAAAATTTCTAGCAATCAAGGCAGCGTTTAAAGCATGGAGACATTATCTTCTCAGAGCCAGACAGTCACTGTCATCAAGGATCACTGCAACCTACAATACTTAAAGTCTGCTAAGGAACATACTTCACACCAACTTTGTTGGGCCCTCTTCTTTGCAGAATACGTCTTTATCATTAACTATAAACCAGGAGTTTGTAACGGGAAAGCGGACGCCCTCTCCCGCATGAGCGAGGAAAAAGAAGCTTTCACTACACCGGACCCTGTGGCTATCATTCCTGAAGAGCGGATCCAAAATATGATTGTCGCTGCTACCTGTCTGGACGATCTACATTCCGACTTGCAATGCCAGATGAGTCAATCTGCCCAACAGGAATGGCTTCAAAAGGGAGACCGATACACCATTAAAGATGATTTACCCTACTTCCAAGGGCGACTGTACATTCCGGATAAGAAACTGCAAAACCAAATCATCGCCAACTATCATGATTCCTTGGTGGAAGGACATCCAGGAATAGCAAAAACTCAGGCTAAAATAAAGAAACACTATTGGTGGTCCACTTGGAGAAAGGACATTACCCACTTCATTGCGACCTGTGGTGTCTGCGCTCAACACAAATCCCAAAAGCAAAATCCTGCTCGTCTACTACGTCCATTGATGGTACCACCAGCTGTCCATGGATTTTATTACAGATCTCCCTTCCTGCAACGGTTACAACACCATCTTGGTTATTGTGGATTTGTTCTCCAAAATGGCCCACTTCATTCCTTTGAAAGGACTCCCCACCGCTTCTGCTCTTGCGACAGTGTTTCTGGAACAGATTGTGCAGCTGCATGTGTTCCCATTGGTATTAATATCAGATTGTGGAACTCAATTCGTTTCGTTTCAGCATTCTGGAGAAGGCGTAAAATTACCAAAATCGACCTTCGGCTGTCTACAAGTCATCACCCTCAAACCGATGGCCAGACTGGTTGGCAGAGTACGCATATAACAATTCCATTCACACCAGTACAGGGCAAAGCCTGTTTTATACTGTGTACGGACGGCATCCACGAACATCTGTTTGCGAACCACTCAACACTTTACAAATGCCAGCAATAGCAAACCTGCACAAAACCATCACCCAGGTTTTTAAAGAAGCAGCCGAGCATCTGGCCAGAGCCAAGGAGAGACAGAAAAGGTTTGCAGATCAACATCGAAGAGAAGCTCCCAGTTACCAAATTGGAGACACGATCTGGTTGGCATCAAAAAACATCCCGCTGAAAGGACCAAGAGCTTTCCGCCCCAGATACTTGGGACCCTACACAATCAAAGTCATAATCCTGCCGCAAAGAAATTGGAGTTGCCATCCAACATGCAGATTCATCCGGTGTTTCACGTTTCACTTCTAAAACCAATGAAACCTGGTACACGTGTCGGCATTCCACCAGATCCTGAGATCATTGAGGGGGAGCCGGAGTACAAAGTCAAAACTATCCTAGACTCTAAGGTGGTCCAATCCAAATTATACTACTTCATAGACTGGAAAGGATATGGACCTCAAGACCGAACCTGGGAACCCAGCGAACATGTCCATGCTCCCCGATTGGTTAGGCAGTTCCATCGCGACAACCCCACCAAACCAGGACCAGGAGGAGGACCACCCTTGAGAGGGGGCTTGAGAGGGAGTTCTGTCATGGCCACTTGCCCAGGATCACAGGAGCTGCACTAGCAGGTTGTGGGAGCAAGGGGTAGCATGGTACACGCACGTCCCTTTGGGACGTTTATACACAGGGGGCCCGGTTGGCTCAGTCCTGGCGCCTTTGGCACCAGGCTCATGGAGAAACATAAGCAAGACTCTATATTATGGGCAGGAGTGCTTTTCAGGAACTTTCCACGTGTGTACAGTCAGTCCGGGTGTGGCTTTCCATCTTGAGCTGCACAGGCAACTTTCTATCTATAAGCTGCACATGCAACTTCAACGAGTAGCAGGGTGTGGTAAGCAGAACAGAACTAGCGGGCATGGCCTTAAGAGCTCAGCTATAAAAGCCAACCCAACCCCAAGGCGCATGCTTCGCGTTAATCTGCATTTGCCTGCAGCGTAACGCTCACCGCCGCCTGGGATAAAGCAGCACTTACCTTTGGGAATCCAGTCTCCTGCCCATACGCTTACCTCCTGGAGTCAGCAATCACCTGCATTCTTCACCGCAGAGCCTGGCATTCATTCTTCTTCCTCCGGAACGCAGGACTTCAGCTCTGGGCACCGCAACACCACATCTTCTTCATCCTCCGGAACGCAGGACTTCAGCTCTGAGCACTGCAGCACCACATCATCTTCATCCTCCGGCACGCAGGACTTCAGCTCTGGGCACCGCAGCACAACATGTTCTTCATCCTCCGGCACGCAGGGCTTCAGCTCTGGGCACCACAGCACGACCTCTTCTTCATCCACGAAGGCAGACCCTGTAAAAGGACAAACGGCAAGGTTAGGCATTACAAACTTTCCGTTTGAGGTGTGCTTGCTAAATTCTTCACGCTTATCCTTAAAAGCTCACTTACCTGCTGCCGGACCACCGCGGGATCCTCCGCTCCTCACCTGGAGCCGCCTCGTGCTCTGTAGCTCTGCTGGGCCGCAATCACACCTATTTGGGAGAAAGATATATATTATCACAGAGCTGACAACAAGCTGCGAGAAAGAGAATACAAATACTTCTTCAAGACAAAGAGAAAACTGAAAGACACTTACCAGAAAGGCGTGGAATAGTCGCAGCTGGACTGCACACCACGTATGAAGGACCAGTGAACGAATTCGGTTCTCATCCTAAATGCGCGACTGCCAGAAGTAGCAGGACGGAGAGCTCACCATTAATAATCTACAGGCGAGCCTTAATGGGTTGATGAGGGGGCGTGGCCTGAACGCGCGATGTGAGGACGTGCAGGGACCGTGCTCCCGTCCTGATCCTTCATAGATCCTTGGTAATCACGGCGTACCTGCACCATAAAGAAAATGAAGAAACGTTCCTGTGGGGGAACTGATTTTACACACCTGCTGTCAAGAACGGGTGGAATCGCTGCCCCCAGATCCCCTTGATGAGCTCCAGAAGTTGTGCCCCTCGGACATCCAAAATGGCGGACGGCGCCGAGGTCCATGATCTCCAGTGACGTGTGGCCCGCGCACACCATCTGGATGCTGGGCGGAGTAGCAAAGACACCCACCATCACAGCAAAGCTGCAACCGAGGAGAAGTCTGCATTGCCGAGGGTGTGCTGCCACTTAGAGGACCGGGACAGATGGAGGAGGACCAGGGGAGCTGTGGGGATGCGGCGGAGACAGCGTGCGGCTGTACCCGACAGAGGCGCCTCCACGGAGACAATCAGGAGCGGCCACCCAGCCGGTATCCAGAGACCGAACGAAGCGAAGAGCAGACTGCGCTGAGGCCGGGAATGAGCCATCTGCTCAGAGGCGAGCAGCCGCCAAAGCAAGGTGAGCTGGGGAAAACATGGGGCAAGCCTTGGGGGCACGTCTGAGTATAGCTCCCTGGTAACGGGCTGAAGCTCTCCAGGAGGAGATGGAGAGTGACCGGACCGACCCCAAATTTGATCTCCCGCCCCCCCTACCCACATAATACCTACCGAGGGGAAGCACGCAACAAGGGGGAAACAGCAGGAGAGATCCCACTGGGGACACGATGCTCCCAAACAAACCCCTCGGCACAACAAACAATAAAAATCAGCATATAGTAGCGGAGCTGCAACGTGACATCTAACCATAAAGTGAGGGCTAGCAACCCTGAGCGCAATCCCCACCACGAGGTGAGGGAGCCAGACTGCACAACGCAGTACACAGGCTTTGAATTTGAAGAAGCATACATTAATTGGCTTGAGATACGCTCGAGCCGCCCACTCCCAGCGCAGCGCGGACTGCACCAGTGGCAGTGGATCACACAGTCCCCGCCAATTATAAACAAGCACTTGGCAAACCCACTCGGAAAGCTAACTAGGACAGAAGCTGAAGGACCATCTGAGGGTCACCAATGTACAAGTGCATAACCTCATGAATTGCACACGCCACTGACCACCGGAGCAAACATTGGCTGCTGCACCACGCAGCGACAAAAGTTTGCCTGGACAAATTACCCCCTGGAAGACACTGGCTAATTGAGGAACCTGCTATAATCCAGGAAAGCAAGAAAGGCTCAAACCATACATACTCCGAGCAGCAATCACAGAAGCATACATACACGCAGGCCTGAGCCACAGGTGAACTGGTGCAGACTCGTGACCCCTTGCAACCCCGGCTCACAGGACAAGCAATGTCCCCTCCTAAAGGGAAGTGCAAAACTAACATCATGGAATCCTTCGCAGCTGTCCGCCCAAAAGAACAGAGACAAGAAGCCAAATTGACTGAACCAGCCCATGATGCCTCTGATGGGCACACCAAAGAAGAGCAAATACTGGAAGCTATATCGGGACTCTGCACATTCATCGACACCAAGATAGAGGAGATGAAGACGGACGTACAACTAATGCATCAAGACATGCGCAACCTTGCAGAACGTGTGACAACCACAGAATCGGAACAAGAGATGTCTGCAGTGCTGAAAGAGGTCCCAAAGTGGAGGAGCTCGAAAAATGCAACAGAATACTGGAAGAAAGGGCCGAGGACGCTAAGGGAAGATCCAGGCGCAACAACGTTCACCTACTTGGTGTTCCCGGGGATTGGAGGGACGCAACCCTATGAACTTTGTAGAGACCCTACTATAACAGGAAGAGGGTGCCGGCAGACTCTCCCAAGGGTTTGCTGTTTAAAGGGCACACAGAGCACTCCAGAAAAAGCCGCCACCCGGCTCATATCCGCGTCCGATTATAGCTAGGATCCTGAACTTCCAGGACAGGGAGGTTATACTACGGTACTCACGCGAGGAGGGTGCAATAAACAGGGACAACGCAAAAGTCACAATATATCCGGACTACACCCCAACTGTCCAAAAGGCGAGAAATTCATTCGTCCCAATCAAGGCCACATTGCGACAGCTGAATCTAAAATATATGCTACTCTACCCCTCTAGGCTTAAGGTCATATATAAAGGGCGAGCCATTTTTCTGGAGACCCCAGCAGCGGCAAACATGTGGCTCGAACACAACAACATGGCTGATGGCGAGGAGACGGCGGCAGGATCACAACACTGACATAAAGAAACCCCACAGAGATGTTTCACCTACGATAAGTAACCATCTCTGCCGAAACTCGAGCCATTAGAGACGGGGGCCCACGCGCTGCCTGACCCATGCAGAATGACACAAACCCATGAAAAGACTGATGCAGGCCCGTTGCCACCGCATCACAACCTACCAAGGATGGCTTGGAATGGCCGAGAGAAGGCGGGGTCATCCGACAACGCCCGCGAGGCGCGACTGCTGGGTGCAGTTGGTTGAGTTCATCATGTTATTGTTTACAAAGTTTGTTAGTCGTTGCCACAACACATACGCAGAAACAATGGACATCGGGGGAGCTGGTCAAGAAAGCGCAACACGATGATGGCGGCTAATGTAAGGGTGATGACATGGAATGTCACAGGGATGGGCTCCTACATGCGAAGGAACAGGATTAAGTCATACTTGCACAGAAAACGCATCTCCATAGCCTTGTTGCAAGAAACGCACCTAACAGTTGAAGACATTGCCAAATTGACGGATTGGTGGGAGGACAAGGATTTGGGGCTCCCTACTCCAAATACGCATGTGGAGTCTACACCTGGATCAATAGCACAGTGCCCTTCAAACGGCAGTCGAAAGAAGTGGACAAGGAAGGTAGATATCTGATACTGAAAGGCAGCATCTAACAGCAAGAAATATGCATAGTCAACTCTTACCTCCCCAACAACGGCATCCCAGCATACCTATCCAAGATAAGTGGCAAATTGACTCATTACAGCGAGGGCCTCTTGATATGGGGGGTGATTTTAACTGCACACGTGACCACACATTAGATAGATCCAAACCCCTAACACTGCCAACTGCTCCTGACCAGTCCCCACTGAACAAAGTGCTCGAAAACCTGGACTTAGCTGAGGTATGGAGAGAATGTCACCCGAATGACAGGGCATACTCATATTTCTCCTCTCCCCACACGTTCTACACTAGGATTGATTACTTGCTCGTAGACAGACAGCACCTACCCCAAATGGAATCAATATCATACCTGGGAAGATCCATATCAGATCACTCCCCGCTCCTTATGAAGTGGCACGAGGGCCTAGGCCACCCACGCCAACGTGGCGCATGCCGATAGAAGCCCTTACAGACAGGGCCTTCAAGGAACATCTCCTAGAGAAATTACAGGACTACCTAGACAACAATATAGGCTCAGTTAAAGGATGGGATACAATATGGGAAGCGCTAAAAGTAGTTGCTAGGGGGGAGGTCATCGCCAGTGCCGGGGGGAATAAGGAAAACCCTGCAGAAGGAACTAGAAGCCTGGGAAGAGAGAATCACCTAGCTCGAAACTGCTGAGCCTAAAACGAGAGCAGCAGAAGACGAACTTGTCACAATCAGGAATGACTGTCAGGAGGCGTGGGCAAGGTTAGCCAAGTTTGATTATATAACCAGAACCACTAGAGCACACGCAGAAGGCGACACACCAGGCAAACTCCTATTGTGGTTATGCAAAAAAGAACACCCGAAACACCCGATCACTGAAATAAGAGCCCACACGGGCGAGATTTACAAAAAACAGTCACAAATTAACGAGGCATTTAGTACATTTTACTCCCAGCTATATAGCCACACAGCAGTGATACCACAAAGGGAAATCTTAGACACCCTGGAAGAAATAGGCCTTCCAAGACTAAACGAAGCACAGAAAGCCACTCTAAACGAGGACTTGTCTATAGAAGACATAACTGAGGATTAAATCACTGTCATTGGGTAAGCAATGGCTTGCCCCCCGAGTTTTATAAAGCATACAACATGACACTGGCCCCCATCCTCCTGGAAGTCTTTAGAGAATCCTATGGGAAAGGGACATTGACCAAAATTATGAGGGAGATGCTAATAGTGCCCATCCCCAAACCTGGGAAACCAAGAGAAGAATGTGGGTTGTACAGACCATTAGCTATGCTCAACTGTGACATAAAAATACTAACCACTATCCTAGCCCAACGACTCTCAAAGGTGATAGGCACATTAATACATGAAGACCAAAATGGGTTCATACCAGGCAGGAACACGGCAGTGAACCTACGACGCCTACAACACATAGTAGCACAAACTAGAGACCTATGTGAACCATATGCAGTGGTCTCTCTGGACGCCACAAAAGCTTTCGATTCCATATATTGGGAGTGGTTGCTGGAGGTCCTGAAACAATATGGGTTGGGGACATCCTTCATCAGATGGGTTAAAATATTGAATCAAGCACCAGTAGCTAGAGTCAAGACTGGGAGGATGGTGTCAGGACTGTGGGACATTCAGAGGGGCACCAGACAGGGCTGTCCACTGTCACCTATGTTATACATCCTTGGACTGGAACCGCTAGCTATATTCATGAGGAAACAATTCTTCGATGCCGGTATTATAATAGGGGGCGAATACCACATCGTCTTGCTATACACAGACAACGTTGTTATACCTGAGAGATCCCCATCTTAACCTGCCAACAATCCTAGAGGTCCTAAATAATTTTGCCCGGGTGTCCGGGATCTCCTTCAACAAGGAAAAGTCCAGCATATTCCCCTTAGCCGGACTAGCTGCACAAACAGAAACAGATCTCCCAATGGTGGGAATCCAATCGCAACTCCACACCTTCAGATATTTGAGAATCAATATATGGCATACGCCCGAACAAACACATGGGGGTAACACCCAGGTTGCGATACATGGGCTCAGAAAATCAATGAAATTCTGGTCAAAACTACCGCTACCACTGATGGGCAGAGCAGCAATAGCCAAAATGATAGTCCTTCCAATACTTTTATATTTCTTTCACAACATACACTACCTCATCCCCGTCTCCTTTTTCCGGATATTAGAAAAACTACTAAAGGAACTACTGTGGAATAACACCAGACACAAAATATCCCTAGACATATTGACATTACCATACACAACAGGGGGAATCCAACTCCTAGACTTAAGCAAATACTACTTGGCAGCTCAAACTAAGCCACATGGCCAAATGGTTGGCTGATGACTACACCTCGGAAACCAGGCAACTCAGGCAACACGTAACCCCAGCAAACTTGAAAGAAATATTATGGGTCCCACCGGGGCGTCTGGGAGAAACTCAGATGTTAGTGGTGCTGGGTAAGAAGATTTGGAACAGAGCTCAGAAATACACAAAAGGGACACACCCCTATTCCGCAGACATACCAATTGCAGCAGGGGTATGCAAGGGAAAGGCGGACTTAAACCGAATGAGACAATGCGAGAGATACAGCATTTATACCTGGGGTGACACATACGCAGAGGGAAGTTTCAGAGACTTTGAGACTATGATGGCCAATGAAGGCCTACCTAGTGGCCAATTTCTATGGTACCGGAGAGTCAGGGAGGGGCCAAGTTACAATGGAAGGAGTGGCCGGGCGAGCCAGAACCAGACCCACTGATTACACTACTATACAACCTGGGGGATGGCTGGAAACCAACGTCCAGGCTCTACGCCCGCCTGGCGGACAGACCCAACCCCAAAAGTGTGGCCTTGAAAATGAGATAGGAGGTGGACCGGGGAGAAGAAATTACCAAAAAAGATTGGGAAAGAATCCTGGAGCACCCTAGAGAAGTGTCGAGAAACACTTGGTTCAGGCTAATCCAATTACAGGTCCTGCAGAGAACCTACATGACGCCAGGAAGGATAGCCAAGATCAACAAGACCAATACCCCGCTATGCCCCCGATGCAACTCAGAGGCAGGAATGATGCATATGTTCTGGGTATGCCCAAAAATCCAAAACTTCTGGTCCAGAATAGAGCAAGCCTGCAGAAGAGCAGGAGTAACAGGATACAAATGGTCCCCGAAAGAATGCATACTCGGCGCATACCCAAGAATAAGCAAACTACGCCATGTAGTGAAATGTATGGACATGGTATGTGTGCTGGCCAAAAGAACCATTGCCATGACATGGAAGTCTCCCAAGGGCCCGCACTTTGAGAAATGGAGTAGAGACCTGGAACACTTCCTGGGAGGGCTGCAACCATGCCCCAACGTCCCTGCAGAGACCAGGTGAGCGTAACACTCTGAGTCCATCTGATAGAGACGGTGTTGGTTGGTTCTTAGCCATGTTCGATAGCTTCTCACCGCTTCTTGCTCTTCCGCTAGCTTTATTTTAGACTGAGATCTTTTGGCTATTCATTGGAGTTTCCTAATAGACTTTCTTCTCTCTACCACTTGTTGGTTGTACACATGTGTGGTAGGTTTTGAGAGATTTGAATTTTTCGCCTTTTTTCACTTTCAAGACTGAAAGAAGTGTCAAGTATTCCACTTCATTTGTGTTCATAATAGGCTGTGCCATGTTCTGGGCCACATAGTACTTCGTTATGCAGTCTATTGCCTTTGCTGATAGTCTTAGCCTATTTCCGCTTTCGCAGGTTTCTATCGCGAAGTTCCTGTGGCGTGAGAAGGCCTTCTGAGTCCTTCAAGTTGAAATGAAGATGTTGTGGTCGCTGTGGGCTGTTCTTCTAACTAGGAAAGACTCTATTTGGGCAAAAAGGCGCCGTGAGACATACGTGTGGTCTATAGTTGCCTCCATTCCCTCTTTTTCTCATGTCGGGACTTTTAGTTTTTTAGCCTCCGATAACCAGTGCAGGTTATGTAGATCCCTAGCGTCCATACGGTTGGACCATAGACGACTTCTCTCTCTTGATTTATCCGAGCCTATGACGCTGTTGTTTGTATCATCCATATCCATACATACAGCATTAAGGTCTCCGTTTATGATGACATGCTTAACCTCTTAATTCTCTTGAGTCTTGTCAATAAGGGTTTCCATCTGCCCAAGGAAGTTCTCGTTACTTACGAGTCTATGGTTCCAATATGTGTTAATCATAAGAATGTCTTCTTGTTGAAGGGAGCCTTTACCACTTTTTGGACAGTTCCATATTACTATGGTGGCGAGGATGAATTCAGTTGCTTTTAGGACTTTTCTCAGGTGCAATCCACTGCTGATTCTGATAGCAGTGAGAAGACCTGACCATAGCCTCCCCTTGGGGCCCTTCGCCGCTGGTGAGAGGGCTAGTTCAAAGCCATTCATGACTGGTTTCGACCTTAGCCATGTTTCTTGTAAACATAAAGCGTTGAAGGAAGCCAAATTAACGTCACTCTGGGCAGTTAAGTGCCCGAAGCCCCTGGTATTCCAGGAGCCCATTATCATCTGGGACCTCTGCAGGGGGGATGTCTCTTCGGCCCCGTGCGCTCTCTGCTCTTCTTGATTTGTGATGGCTAGTCTTTCCGTTCGGGGGCCAGAGCCGACGAAATCTATTCCCATTTCCTTGAAATTGCATTTGAGTTCCCGGACTCGCCGCTACAACGGCTGTTCGTCCTTTGTTGTCTTGTGATGAGGTTATTTTCAGGAGCTGGAGCGAACCCTTTGGTATTCTATCTGGGTCAAGTGTCTTCGGAGAGGGTAAACCCTTGTGGGTTGTCTCCACTCCCCTTTTTTTGATTTCCATTTCCTTCTCTCAATTTCCCAACAATCTCACGGCTCGTGAATTGTTGAGCTATGTGGGGCTGGAGTACTGTTGGGATGGAGGAGATCGGTAGTTACCCTCCCCTCTCATTCTACTTGACAATCGTTGCCTGGGACTTTTAGGACCTCTTCTAAGAAAAGGTTTTCTTAAAAAAGAGGTTGTTTGACCTTTCTGGTTGCCATTTGTCCCTCGAATGTAGTTAAGTCATATCGTATAGATCAAATCCCAGACTTCAGAGTTTCTCTCTTGCGCCCCATGAAAGTATTTGGACCTGCCAAGAATCAATGTGGAGATAGGAACTATCTGCATATATCAAGAAAGGCTAAAAAGAACCCCTAGTGAAACAAAGCCTGTCTCCAAGGTCAGGTGCAGACCACATATCTATACACAAAGAAGAAAGGTATTTTTAACACACAAATACTCTCATCTATAGTACTAGGGTGCTGGGTTGTCCTGGCACTATAGGCCCTGAAAGAATGGACTCAGTGCACATATTGTACATATAATTCAAATAAGTTTAATTAATTCAAAAGTACGGCGTAGGCACACAGAGCAAGACTTTCAAGGTCGTTAGAGCCATCACCAGTACTGGGAGATTTATTTCCGAACATAAAACGCGAGGAGTGTAATGCTGATTGTTAATTCGACCCGCATTATTAATGGAGTACTATTAACTACGCCCCAGTCGGATTTCAAAATTGGACGTCATAGAGACATCTCTGAACCAGTTGGCTATATGATAGCATTGTGGATCTACAAACTTGTTCTACTATTGAGACTTGAGGCGATAGATTGTGGAGAAACCATGCCGCAGACAAAGTACCATTGGAAGGTCGCTACCTTCATAGCTACTGTTTTGCATATTGACCCTAACCACATGGTTTTAAAAGAAAATAAGTATTTTTTTGCCCTGAAGAATGTTCACGCATCTACAGCAAAGAAGAACTGAAACATGTTGGGAAACAGTTTTTATAGACACTTTTAGAGTGCCTAGTTGTGTATGTTTATGTCATTAGTGTCAGTGAATTGTTAAATGTTTGTTGCACAATTGTGATTAATGTGTTGATTATATATCCACCATGTGGGTAAAAGAAAGGGGTCTCTATCTTTTTATGAACATTTCAACTTTTGAATTTATTAAACCTATTTGAATTGTATGTACAATATTTGCAATGAGTCAATGCTTTCAGGACCTACAGTGACAGGACAACCCAGCACCCTAGTACTATAGATAGGAACTATCTGTTCTTCCGTTTGGGTTAGGTTCCACAATTTTAATGTCTCTCGATGAGCATCTTTTCAGGGATTGCACTTGCTCAAATAATCTTGTTATTGCTCTTTGCTTTAAAGTTAATTTATCGCCCTGGTCCTGAGTTCTTTCCAGCCTAAATGTTCTGGTCGACCTCGGGTTAGATGGTGTTTGTGGAGAGAGATGTCAATCTTCTCTGAAGTTAGACTCTTTGGCATCACCGTGGGCTTCTTCGTGCACTCGTGACTTAAAATGGGTTCTTTCCTGCAGACATTTTTTGTCCTGGTTCCTCTTTTTTAAGGGTACATTATCAGGTGCACTTTCATGCCTACCCCGCCGTTGTCCCCCTGTTGCTTGCTTTCTCTTCTCAGGTTCCATTCTAAGCCAATCCCTATGTATCATTGTAGGGCTTACAGAACTGTGAGCTGTATTTCGTTGTATGTCCGATCCTAAATTAAACTTTTTCTGTATTAGTTTTCGTTTATCCGCATAGTTAAGAATTTCGGAGAGGGAGTATCAATGATCATAATTTTCTTCTTCGGTTCCTTGGCCTCAGGCTCTCCTTGGAGATCAGGTCTTTTTCTTTTTTGATGGGGGATAGCTATTAATTCAGATTCTGAGTCCTTGATGGTATATAGACATTTATGTACATTTGATCTATTGAGTTGTCAGAGTGTTCTTCCTCTTCATACTCATTTTCATTAGGCAGTAACTTTGTTGGTTTGAGGCAGGTCGTCTTAGTGATGTTTCCAGATTGTTTCTGACTCCCATACTTGGGGAGAGTTCATGCAGCAGGCCTCTTGTCGTTGTCGTGCGGATGCTTCTGGTCCCAAAGGTGATTTTCTAAACTCAAGCTCTTTTCCGGTTTTTCCTCTTACTTTCTTTAAGCTCAGTTGAGTTTGATGTGAAAATTTCAAAGGTTGGAGGATTGATCCCCACGATCTTGTACCACATAGAGGTGAGGTTATTTTTGTTATTTCCTCCGATAAGTTCATGGCTATTGAGCCATTACCAGTTCTTAGCTTCCGGCTCCGTTGTGAGGTTAGTACCTGGGCCGTTCGTGGCCCTGATGGTTGTGGGGCACTGACTGTCGGTCGGGGAGGAGCTTTAGTAATTACTTTTAAGGCTCCTCTCCGGTCGTTGTCTGAAGCCTTTTGCCTTGGTTCCTCTTCCCGTGAATTGTCGTTAAGGTCCTCTGTCTGGGTGCTTAACGGTCTTGAATTTCCTTTTGGGGTATCAGGTCAATATCCTCTGGTCTCGAGGGTGGAAAATCTCCCACCGGAACTTCAGTAGCTTGTGATATCCTTCTTGGCTTGTCACTGACTTTTGCGACCATATACCCCTCTAGATAAGATAGTTTTGTGTGCATATAAGCAATCATGGTGGTTTGGTCCTTTAAGGTTTCATTAAGGGATTCATACAACTTCCCAAATGGAGCCAGCGCAATTGTCACTGTCGACAGAATGGTCATGGAGTCCAGTTTTATAGATGGGGACTCTTTTGCTGTCTGGGATGCAATTTTGCTGAGGCGCCTGTTCAAGGATGGTGTTCTTGGTTGAGCATCTGGTTTTGGCATATGTTCTGGCATTGAGATAATTCTGGACAGTCCCGTCACTGAATTGTTTAGGGGGACCTTTTCCGCCCTTGCTGGCCCTGGCCCCTGTGCCTGTGGATTCTGGAGCTCCTCTGGGCCTCCAATGGGGGCGGACCGATTAAGTTCTTGGTGCTGTGGTGTTAGGCAGAAACCTGTGCAGTTCCCTTGGGGAACACTGCAAAAGATTTAAGACTACAGGTATAGCAGTAAACCCACTTGGTAGCAGTCTGTACCACCCAGATTTACCTGGTAGCTGTGGCTGAGCAGTCAGACTTCCCTCAAGAAGAGTTAGGCAGTATGCAAAGTATACACAATATGTACTCAGGCACAATAGCACAAGCAAACACTGACCAGAGCTTGGTTTCAAAAGTATATAGTTATTTATTTTTAAGAACACACAAATTGAAAACACTCTAGCAAAATATAATAAAACACTCCAAACACAGTTATATGGAAAGCAGTCCCAATCCTTATTCCTATCTAGACAACTCTAGGTTAACACCACATAATTAAAACAGAGGTGAGCGCTTAACGTTAGATGACACTCTAGTAGGTTAAAGAAGGGAGGGAAAAAGAGCAGAATTAGGATAAACACACCACTCTAAGGTCAAGAACACTTTTGTTAAGCTCAAAGAAGCACAAAGTCACAGGTGAGCAAAAGTCACTAAGCAGGGCCCACTCTTAGAGCAGACAGAGCGAAAACGTGCCCAAGATCACACAGTTGGTAGGGATTCAGAATCTTGCAAAAGAGTTCGGAAAAGAGTTAGAGAGGCTCAGAAAGTTTAGCCAAAGTGTCCCAGGCAATCCCAGGATCGAAAGCCGAGGGCTAAAACTACCTCGTACAGTCGGTGGCAAGGGAAGCCAGGCGGAACACGGTACCTTAACGGAAAGGATCCTCCAGCGGGGGCAGTTGTTCCAGGCAGTGGCAGCAAGGCTCGACGTCGGTCAGGGGAGAAGAAGATCTCGCTGAAGAGCAGAAGAAGAAGGTCGTTGCACTGCCCGGGAAGAAACCAGCCGCGGAGTCCTCCGGTTAAAGGGTTGTACCGACTTTCGCGGTTGGGGTAAAAGTGGTGGGGTTCCGGTTGCCGGGGTGCTTGGCACTGGCAAGGCGGCCACGGGATACCTCGAAGAACGGAAAGAAGGTGAAAACTGGTTGTCCCCACCAGTCAAGGGAAGGAGCCACTCCGTTAAGAGTTCTCCTCGGTCGTCGGGAAAAGTGGTGAGATGGTTCAGCAGGGCTCCACCGGCGGTGTCGTCGTAGCAGATCAGCTCAGCTCGTCCCTCGTTGGATTCTTAGGTCCTGTGGCGACTTCTGAAGTTCCAGTCCCCAAAGCCCTGCTTTTATGCAGCAAACCCCCATTCACCCAGCCTAGCTGTCACTCAACCATGCTAAGTGGTGAGCCGGCCGGCTCACCACTTGGGCCAATCAGGACGGAGTGCGACTTGAGTTACCTAGGTAACTCAGTCCAGGGTGCCTAAATCCCCCTCCACCCCTCCTAAGTACCCCAGACAGAGTGGCACCACTTTGGAGGGCTTCTGTGGAGAAGCCCGCCAAAAGTGGGACAAAGGGCTCCACTTTGGGTCAGAGTTACAGAGGCGAACGCCAACGCCATTTTAGTATCAAGTTTTGGCAAAAAATCCCAACCGGAGTTATAATAATAAATATATAAACCGGCGGTATGTTTAAGGCTACCGTAAATAAATAATTAAATGTGTTAGCCTAAAACAATGGGAAATCCCATAGGAAAATATTCGCGGTCGAATATAAAAAGTAGTTTCCACTGCCACCAGCCAAAACTCGATCAGGGGGGACGGAGACGTGCCCACTCGACTAACAGACCCTGGGGCAATCGAATTGCCCCAGCCAGTACGTCCACAATATGATGGTTTGTACTGGTTCTGTTCAGGATTTAAGACTAGTAAAGTCTTTGGTGACTTTACATGTCCTGGGAGACAGTAGTCAGTCCCAGGGTATGGAGTCTATGTTGGGGAGTCCCTAGGACACCCCTGGGTTACGGCACAGAGGGTGCTGTGTAACCCACATCCAAAAAATACATGAGGCCCTATGGAGTAAAAGACCCCATAGCCCATTCAACACAAGGTTTAACCAAGAAAACACACTTCAACATGCCCAAAAGTGAGGGTAAAAGAGTCTCACTCTTGGCAGGAGAAAAAAATAAACCCCAGAAATCCAGCAAAGCTGCTGGGGGACTCACTAGGTAGGGAAATTCAGCCTAAACAGAGAATTCTCCCTAACATGTGGCCTCACTTCTTTCCCTATAGGGCCTGGTGGCTCGCCGTTCGATTAATCATCCTGATCAATATTGAATGTCAGCAGCGTCATTGTTTCCCTGCCAAGGGACCCACGTGGCGTCCCCTGATGTGATTCCTTTTGGTTCGCCTCTGTCTGGGTTAATCCCTTGCCCAAACACTGTCCGGCTGGGGGCTTTCCAAAGTGCCACCTGCGGCGTCGGGCTGGTTTTTAATGATTTTCGATTCTGTGGTGCATCTTTCTGATCTACGCTCTCAGGGGCCAGTGAGTTTCCCAAATGGGGTCAGGCACAAGCTCTTCGACCACGGCCAACAGTTCTGCATCAGATGGATCCTGCGTTGTTGGTCCTATAGGCAGAATTTATATCTCAAAAAATTCCTCCAGTGCATTCACAGAGAGAGGTAAGTTTTGAGCTTGATGACGCACTTGAGGCGTTATCCCTCTCCTGTAAGGACCTTTTGTTCTTGACATTCTCTGTGTTACCATTTTGTGATTTGTTTGCTGATGTTCGTGTTTGGCTCTGTAGTTTTTTCCAGAGTTGACGCCTGCTTTCACTTTGTAAAGATCATCGGCAGGTAAGGAATTTTAATTGTCCTCTTTAGTCCGGTTTGGGCTCTGTGTTGGTTGAGGGAAAGCTGGGTCCCTTCTTGCAGGAGAGAAAGGAGAATTAATGTTTGCAGGGCTTTTCGGAGCATGATTGGAGGCTCCCTCCTCCGATAAGGACCCACTTTCCACTTCACTCACACAATGAGGAGCTATTGCGTCTATAGATGGGCTCAACAGGTCCTCCCTGTCTAGGTAGGGATGAATAGTGATTATTGCCATAACAGAGTTTTTTTCTCGTGGCTCGACTGTGCTGTACTGGAGTGGCACTGGTTCTTGCCCCTTGTTGTCTCTGGGGGTTTCCAGGACTTTCACTATCCATATGGGGTTTGTGAGGTCACCAGCGGTCGAGGCTGAAGCTGGCAATTCCGCCCCTATAACTGAGTCCATCTGTGATGTTCGATCCCCCTCCCTTCGTTCTGTTCCGGCTATAGGGCCATTTTCGGGCAACGTGCAATCATTGTATCAGCTGAATGTTCTGGTACGGATAACCTTAAGTCCGCTAACTTCTCTGTGCTGAAGCCTTCGGTGATGCCGGGAGGAGAATATGATGAGGATGGGGGAAGGGCTGGAGCTGGGTGGAATTTTTTACTTAATAAGGTCTTACCGAAGGGAGTGGCCGGGCGCTGGGGACCACTTTGCAAGGATTCCGCCTCCGATGACCTGACCTTTGGCTCCCGGTCCTTTTCCTGCAGGTTTCTGTCCTTTTCTTGGAGATGGTTTCTGGCGCTACGCAGCTGTATTCCTTCCTCTTCCTCGCCCGCCGAGCACACTCTCGCTGCCGGCGCTGCCATAGACTGCAGAGACTGCAATCGACTCTGCTACGGCACCGCGACCGCTCTGCAGTATGCTGGTGCTTATGGGTCCTCCCACAAGCAGTAAACAGAGCTGAAAGACTGGATGCTGAGTGCAATTCAAAAATAGCATGGACTGCAGAGACTGCAATCGACACTGTTCTTATAAGGTAGCCCAACCGGATAAAAAACACAGAAGGTCCAGCTATATCATGTAAATCTCTTAAAAGAGTGGAAGGAGAACCCATCAGCCACCCATGCCACAATACTATCCTGTTTGGTTCCTGAAGAAATAGACCACTTTGAATTAATTCCTCCAGGGCTATCTATTCAACAACAAGAAGATCTGAAAGATGTAGTCACATTGTTTCCTGATGTATTCTCAGAAAAAGCAGGAAGAGTAAAATGCACCTATCACTATATTAGAACATATAAGGGAAAAGTGATTCATCTAAAATCATACAGACTCCCGGAATCCCGTAAACAGATTGTGGTTGAGGAAGTGAATAAGATGTTAAGAGCAAATATTATCAAGCCTTCTTCAAGCCCATGGTCCTCCCCTATTGTATTGGTCACCAGACCTGACCATTCCTGGAGGTTTTGCATAGATTTCCGCCAAGTTAATGCCATTTCCGACTGATGCCTATCCCATGCCACGCATCGATGATCTAATTGATAAACTCAGAAACGCCATTTTTCTATCCACTCTAGACTTAACAAAAGCATCTTTCTGATCTACGCTCTCAGGGGCCAGTGAGTTTCCCAAATGGGGTCAGGCACAAGCTCTTCGACCACGGCCAACAGTTCTGCATCAGATGGATCCTGCGTTGTTGGTCCTATAGGCAGAATTTATATCTCAAAAAATTCCTCCAGTGCATTCACAGAGAGAGGTAAGTTTTGAGCTTGATGACGCACTTGAGGCGTTATCCCTCTCCTGTAAGGACCTTTTGTTCTTGACATTCTCTGTGTTACCATTTTGTGATTTGTTTGCTGATGTTCGTGTTTGGCTCTGTAGTTTTTTCCAGAGTTGACGCCTGCTTTCACTTTGTAAAGATCATCGGCAGGTAAGGAATTTTAATTGTCCTCTTTAGTCCGGTTTGGGCTCTGTGTTGGTTGAGGGAAAGCTGGGTCCCTTCTTGCAGGAGAGAAAGGAGAATTAATGTTTGCAGGGCTTTTCGGAGCATGATTGGAGGCTCCCTCCTCCGATAAGGACCCACTTTCCACTTCACTCACACAATGAGGAGCTATTGCGTCTATAGATGGGCTCAACAGGTCCTCCCTGTCTAGGTAGGGATGAATAGTGATTATTGCCATAACAGAGTTTTTTTCTCGTGGCTCGACTGTGCTGTACTGGAGTGGCACTGGTTCTTGCCCCTTGTTGTCTCTGGGGGTTTCCAGGACTTTCACTATCCATATGGGGTTTGTGAGGTCACCAGCGGTCGAGGCTGAAGCTGGCAATTCCGCCCCTATAACTGAGTCCATCTGTGATGTTCGATCCCCCTCCCTTCGTTCTGTTCCGGCTATAGGGCCATTTTCGGGCAACGTGCAACAGTTGAGTCAATCATTGTATCAGCTGAATGTTCTGGTACGGATAACCTTAAGTCCGCTAACTTCTCTGTGCTGAAGCCTTCGGTGATGCCGGGAGGAGAATATGATGAGGATGGGGGAAGGGCTGGAGCTGGGTGGAATTTTTTACTTAATAAGGTCTTACCGAGGGGAGTGGCCGGGCGCTGGGGACCACTTTGCAAGGATTCCGCCTCCGATGACCTGACCTTTGGCTCCCGGTCCTTTTCCTGCAGGTTTCTGTCCTTTTCTTGGAGATGGTTTCTGGCGCTACGCAGCTGTATTCCTTCCTCTTCCTCGCCCGCCGAGCACACTCTCGCTGCCGGCGCTGCCATAGACTGCAGAGACTGCAATCGACTCTGCTACGGCACCGCGACCGCTCTGCAGTATGCTGGTGCTTATGGGTCCTCCCACAAGCAGTAAACAGAGCTGAAAGACTGGATGCTGAGTGCAATTCCAAAATAGCATGGACTGCAGAGACTGCAATCGACACTGTTCTTATAAGGTAGCCCAACCGGATAAAAAACACAGAAGGTCCAGCTATATCATGTAAATCTCTTAAAAGAGTGGAAGGAGAACCCATCAGCCACCCATGCCACAATACTATCCTGTTTGGTTCCTGAAGAAATAGACCACTTTGAATTAATTCCTCCAGGGCTATCTATTCAACAACAAGAAGATCTGAAAGATGTAGTCACATTGTTTCCTGATGTATTCTCAGAAAAAGCAGGAAGAGTAAAATGCACCTATCACTATATTAGAACATATAAGGGAAAAGTGATTCATCTAAAATCATACAGACTCCCGGAATCCCGTAAACAGATTGTGGTTGAGGAAGTGAATAAGATGTTAAGAGCAAATATTATCAAGCCTTCTTCAAGCCCATGGTCCTCCCCTATTGTATTGGTCACCAGACCTGACCATTCCTGGAGGTTTTGCATAGATTTCCGCCAAGTTAATGCCATTTCCGACTGATGCCTATCCCATGCCACGCATCGATGATCTAATTGATAAACTCAGAAACGCCATTTTTCTATCCACTCTAGACTTAACAAAAGGGTACTGGCAGGTCCCAGTATATGGGCCTGATAAGGAAAAGATGCTTTCTCAACACACCTAGGACTATTTCAATTCAAAGTCCTCTCTTTTGGGTTACACAGCGCACCAGCCACTTTCCAATGACTCATGGACAAAATATTACAGCCCTACTCCGATTTCTGTGGAGATTATATTGACGACATCGTCATTTATAGTAAAACCTGGGAGGACCACTTTTTCCATGTTTTTACTATTATGAGAGCCCTCAGAGAGGCCGAGCTAACTGCCAATCCACCCAAATGCAGACTGGCCCAGTCAGCCGTGAAATACCTCGGCTTGTTTCTAGGAAATGGTAATGTACAACCTCAACATGAGAAAGTGAAATCCATCTTAGATACCCCTACACCTAAAACTAAAAGAGATCTCAGAGCCTTCGTAGGGTAAATCGGTATTACTGTAGGTTTATCCTAAATGTTTCTGACTGAACAGATAGGCTGACAGAACTTAAGAAAGCCAAACCCCAGAAACTTCATTGGACTGACAAGGATGATGTTACAACAACTTAAAACAAACCCTGTGCCAGAACCCATTTCAAAAGGTAGTAGATTTCTCAAAAGAATTTGTATTGCAAACAGACACCTTCCTTACAAGTTTAGGAGCAGTCCTATCACACGACTGCGATGGAATAGAACACCCCATCTTGTTTATGAGTCGCAAACCATTCCCACGTAAAATGCTGGAATTAAAGGTCCTTGCCATCAAGTGGGCCATTATCCACCTTAGATACTACCTCTTAGAAAGAAAGTTCATACGCGTCACAGACCAATCTTCTCCTACCCTCGTGTCATGCGATGATTCTTAGACCTGTAGCCCTACCGTTTCACTGTGGAATACTGAGATGGTAAAGACCAAAGGAATGTAGATTTCCTTTCCCGGTTTCCCTGTCAAATAGATGTGGCTACATCACATAGAGGAAGGGTATGTGAGAAACCTGAAGGTGTTTCACCCGCTAGTCCCCAGGGATCTGTCATCCATGTGGCCAGGACACAGCCATCTCTATTGGATCCATTTCCTGGGGTGGACCAGTGCGGGAGGATTACCTGGATGGTAAGGGGGGTCTTTCGGGAGTGGAACACCGAAGGGTGAGTCGCAGTGTCCCCGTCCCTATAACACTTTTTCCCTATCCTACCAGGTAGGATACATAGAAACTCAATTGCCCCGCTTTTCTGACATAAACTCTTTCTCATGGGCAGTTAATCGTGAGCAACAACGGACTAACATTAGAGCCGTATACCTGACATGTCTCAACACAAGGGTCAGGCAATTACTGATAATTACACACACCTGACTTCCATCATACTTCCCCACACGGATAAAAGGCGGAGCGCGAAAGCATACTCTGAGCAAGGCAAAATGCATGATGAAGCAGCAATTCCGAGATGGCAGTTTAAACCGAGCAGAAAGGCGACGAGACCAGAGAGGACGACAAGGAGGGAATTACCCTTGCCCTTTTCGAGAAAGGACCACACATTTCAAGAAGCCTCAAGGAAAAGAAACATAAGACCAGGAATTGCAGTTGATGAACAGTGTAGTCTGTCAAAAGGTATACAGGGCCCTCCCGCATTGATAGCTAAGGTGGGGTGAAGCGATTGCCACCGTGGTACTGCCCTTGACTCTGAAAGGAACAAGTTACTTACCTGTAAATGTTGTTCTCCAGCATGGGTCTGGCATGGATTCACATGCTCATGAATATTCCCCGTCGTCAGGCTGGGAATCCTTGGTAAAGAAAAAATCAGTATCAGTTTCGTTTCTGATCTGTCTATCTTAGTAGCAACCAATCACTGATCTCTGGGTCATACTGCCCCCAGCCAATGACTGCCCTCTCCCTAAGCCCCGCCTCTGGCAGCCATCCTCAGATTTGGTAGCACGCCAAGTGGCAGTATGACCAAGTGAAGAGCCGCAGAGGGGTAGGCGGGAGGGTTCGCATGTGAATCCATGCCAGACCCATGCTGGTGAACAACAGTTACAGGTAAGTAACTTGTTCCTTCTCCAGCATGGGGTCTGGCATGGATTCACATGCTCATGAATAAAAGAATACATAGCAGTATACACATGCACAACCACGGGAGGTGGCAACAGGCTCAACATTAAGCAATACAACAACTCAACATTAAGCATCTCTTACCTCCTCACCAGGCTCACCTTAAGCAAACAGGTTGCGCAGCACTGCTTGGCCGACCCTGGACTCCTCCCTGGAGTCCCGATCAACGCAGTAGAATCTTGTGAAGGTGTGCGTCGACCTCCATGTAGCAGCCCTGCAGATGTCCAGCAGGGGCACACCAGACAGGAACGCCGTGGTAGCAGCGATCGCTCTGGTCGAATGGGCTCTCGGACGGCCGGGCAGCGGTCGGTTTGCCAACCGGTGACAATGCATGATGCAGCCGGAGAGCCATCTGGAAATGGAACTCTTCGATAGAGCCTTCCCTTGATTCACAGACCCAAAGTTCACAAACAGTTGTGACGTCTTCCGAAAACTCTTTGTGCGGTCCATGTAGAACTTCAGCGCTCTAGCTACATCCAGCGAGTGCAAAGTTCCTCTCAGCCGGCGTCGAAGGCGATGGGAAGAAAACTGGTAACACCAAGGGCTCGTTGAGGTGGAAGTCCGACGGCACCTTGGGCATGAAGGAGGGGTGCGTCCTAAGCACCACTCTCGTGTCATGAAAAGTCAAGTATGGAGGCTTGCAAGATAGGGCCTGAATCTCTCCCACTCGTCGTGCAGAGGTGATGGCCACGAGGAAGGCTGTCTTCCATGACAGGAACTTCAAAGGCGCCGAATGCATAGGCTCGAATGGGGCTCCCATGAGCCTGGTCAGCACCACATTAAGCTCCCACGCCGGGGCAGGAGCCTTCACCGGCGGGAATGAACGGAATAGTCCCTTCATAAATTCCTTCACCAGGCCATGAGACCACAAGGACGCCTGTCCCGTAGTCCTGGTATATCGGGAGATGGCAGCCAGATGTATTTTTATGGAGGCGTGAGCCAGACCAGCTTTGGCCAGCGACAGTAGGTACGGCAGCACTTGAGGGGCCGTAATCCGCAGAGGGTTAATCTTCTGTGCACGGCACCAGACAGAGAACCTCTTCCAATTATGACTGTAACACTTGAGAGTTGAGGACGCCCTGGCCTTTGCAAGAACCTCTCTGCAATCAGCCGGGATATCGTACCCTCCAAACTCTAGTGCTGCAGGAGCCAGGCCTGCAAGTTCAGCGACTGTGGGTCATGATGGAGGATGGCGCCTCCTTCTCTGGAGAGAAGATCCGCGTCCGCCGGCAGCCTGATTGGCGGGGACGTTGACAAGTCCACAAGGTCCGGGAACCAAATCTGCCTCGGCCACGCCGGTGCGACGAGGATCATCCTGCACCTGGACTTCTTGAGCTGGTTGATGAGGCGGAGCAGCAACGGCAATGGAGGGAATGCGTACAGAAACAGGCCGTCCCAAGGGAACGAGAAAGCATCGCCCATGCTCCTCGGCTGTGGGAACCTGCTGGCGAACCTCTGGCACTTGGTGTTCGTCGCTGTCGCGAACAGGTCGATCTTGGGTTTGCCCCATCGTTGCAAGAGTCGATCCACTTGATCCTGGCGCAGTTCCCACTCGTGGCACGAGCGCAGCTCGCTGCTGAGTGAGTCGGCGATGGTGTTTTTTATTCCTGCCAGGTGGAAGGGAACCAGAAACATCCCCTGGGTGACGTCCCAGTGCCACAGATCCTGGGCCTCCTTGGATAGGGCTGGGGATCTGGTGCCCCCCTGCTTCGTATGTAGAACATCGTGGTGGTGTTGTCGGTGAAGATCCTCACCACTTTGTCCTTGAGGGACGGGAAGAACGACTTGAGTGCCCAGAAAACTGCTCGGAGCTCCAAGATGTTGATGTGAAGAGACCTCTCCTCCGGGAGCCAAAGGCCTCTTGCGTGGAGATCTCCGGTGTGGGCCCCCCAACACTCCAGAGAGGCGTCCGTAGTCACCGTCTCTTGAAACGCCAGAGTTTGAAAGTCCGTGCCCATTGTGAGGTGAGCCCGGGTGCCCCACCATAGGATCGCCCGACGGAACTCCTCGTCGAGGGGGATCCTGTCCTCGAAGCAACCCCTCGCCTGAAACCAGCGGGCGTCGAGGAACTCATGTAGCGGACGCATCCGAAGTCTGCACAGGGGCACAAGGTAGATGCATGAGGACATCATCCCGAGAAGGGACTTGATAGACCTCACCCTGGCCACGTCCGTGGCTAACAGGCGCCGCACCTTGCCCAGGATGGTCTTGGTCCTCTCCTTTGAAGGGGAGGCCAATTGCTCCACAGTATCGAGCTTCGCCCCCAAAAACAGAGCTACTTGCGATGGAACCAGGTGGGATTTGGGGTAGTTGATGGCGAACCCCAGCTCAGTGAGCAACCGGACGGTCCTCGCCGTATGATCTACGGCGAGTTCCCTTGACCTTGCCCGGATTAGCCAGTCGTCCAAGTAGAGGTAGACGTGGATCCCCTGCAGGCGCAGCCGCGCCGCCACTGGTGCCAGCCACTTGGTGAAAACCCTGGGTGCCGACTTTAATCCGAACAGTAGGGCTCTGAATTGGTAGTGGCGTCCCTGAATCACGAACCTGAGGAACTTCCTGTGCCTTTTTTGAATGGGGATGTGGAAGTAAGCATCCTCCAGGTCCAACGACGATAGGAAGTCGCCTTCCTCCAGCTGTCCCAGCACGTGCTGGAGGGTGACCATCCTGAATTTCTGCGCCTTGATGTATTTGTTTAACCGACGCAGGTCCAGGATGGGGCGCCAACCGCCGGTCTTCTTTCTGACGAGAAAGTACCTTGAGTACACTCCGGAGCCCCGGAGCCTCCTGGGGACGAGCTTGATGGCACCTTTTTTGAGCATCGCCTTTACTTCCAACAGCAGTTGAGGGATGTGATTCTCCTTCCTGGCCACGGGAGGAATGCGAGGGCACTTCTTTTGGAATTCCAGCAAGTGCCCGTTGGCCAGGGTGTCCAGCACCCAACGGTCGGTGGAGATGGACTCCCACACGCTGACAAACTTCGTCAGCCGGCCTCCCACCGGGGTGCTTTGGTGGGGGCCTGATGACACGGCCGGGTCAGTCTTGTTTGGAGGAGGCCTTGCCGCCTTGGCCTCCTTGACGACGACGGCGGGATCCTCCTTGCTTGCCGCGACCTCTGTAGGCCTCCTGGGAAGAGGAGCGGCCCGCCTGGGGGTAAGCGGAGGAGCCACCGCTGGATCCTTTGGAGGCACCCTGTCTGCCTCCGGGGTTCCGAAAGGGCCGTCGCTGCTGAAGCACCCCAAGGGCCCGGGCCGTCTCCGAGTCGGTCTTGATGGCCTGTAGAGACTCATCCACCACCTTACCAAAGAGGTTGTTGCCGTCGAACGGCATGTCCAACACCCTGGTCTCGACATCCTGGCGAAAGTCTGTCGCCTTGAGCCATCCCCGTCGTCGGAGGCAAACTCCGTTGCCCAGTTGGCGAAATCCGGTATCGGCGATGTCCGTCACCACCGTTATGGCGTGATCTGATGCCACCTCGCCCTCCTGCAGAATTTCTAGGGCCTCCGCCCTTTTGGCAGGAAATCTAGCAGGGGAGCTATTTTGAACCAGAGCTCCCTGTCGTAGCAGGCCACGATTGCTAAGGCATTGGCCGCCTTAATCGTCGTCGCCGCCGACGAGATGACTCATCGTCCCATAGAGTCCAACTTCTTGCCCTCGCTGTCCGGCGGGGAAGTGGAAGTTGAAGCCGCCGTGCCCGCTGCCTTCTTCTTAGCCGCTGCCGAGTCGACTGAGTCCGGCGTGGGCTGGACCCTGAGGCACAGGGGGGAGGCATTGGGGACTCGGTACTTCTTCTCGTACCTGTCCCTCTTGGCGGGTGTCGTGGCAGGGTTCTTGAGGACCGCAAGCCCCTCGTCCCAGATGTCCTCGAGTAAAGGCACCGCGAGGGCCGTCTTCCTCTTAGCCTCTCGTCGTTGGTACAGAAACCCCTCCTTTTTCTGTTCTTCAGGGCAGAGCTGGAAGAGCTCGGATGCCCTGGTTATCATGGCGTGGAAAGAGCCAACCTCATCGGCTGGGGACGCCCGCGGGGGGTGGCGATGGGATGTCTGCTGTGTCATCACCGCCGTCATCGTCCGTCCCAGTCGCCGTATCCATCGCCGTATCCTCTCCCGGCGAGGGGGATGAGGGGTCCACCGGTCTCGCAGGCATGAAGGGCGGAGCAGGGTGGACTCTCCTCCGCTTGTTTGGAGGGCTTCCTGAATGGCCTGGTTCTGGCTCCTCTGTCGGGGTGTGTGGTAATCTCGTCCTTATCTCGGTACATAAGGATTGGATTGCCAACAAAATGGCCGCCGAGCTATCCTGGGGCTCGGGCAATGGCTGCGACGGATGGGATGGCCACTCCATTGGGCCCTGTTCGTCGTCGCTATCTTCGATCACGTCAGCAGGGACCGTCCCCTGGGATCGAACCTTCTCGAACCTCTCATTGAGGTTTCTGAACCTCTTGTTGAGGCCTATGGACCTTTCGTTGAGGCCCTCCTCGGTCTCCACCAGTTCCTCCTCAGAGGCTGATTCCGAGTCTGTAATGGCCACCGCCCCCCCCCCCTCTTTTTCAGCCAGAGGCTTCACCGGGGTCTTAGCGATGGGCTGGAAAGAGGATTCCCTCCGAGGCGGCAGGGATACTCTGGGCCCAGAGGCCGTTTCCATTGGCGTAGTCTCAGCCGGCTCTGCCATGGTCGCAGCGACCACTTCGGTAGAGGCCTTAGCCGGGTGGATCAAAGCCCTCACCACCTTAGGTGCGTCCTGGGCCTTCGCCTTGGGGGGAGGGTCAGCGCCTCGCTCCCCCTTCGAGATCGACCGGGTCCGCTCCAGCGGCCTACCCGGGTTCTCAGACTTCCTCTTCCCCGAACCAGAGTACTGGCTCGTGGTCGAACGTGCCGGGGGAAGTAGCGCCCTGCTTGGCAACCGAAGAGCCTGACCTTTCGGCGCTCCTGGAGCCCGCGGACTTGCGGTGCTTGGCCTTCTGTTGGGCCCCCGTCGCCGGGGCGCCCTGAAAGGACTTAGAAGCCCGCTCAGACTTCTTCTTCGCCTTCTCACTTGCTGTGCCCTTCTCCAGCCAGGTGGCGAGGCGGGAACGACGATCTTGTTTGGTCCGTTCCGAAAGGTTCTTGCAGAATGCACAGTCCTTCTCCACGTGCGTCTTGTCCCCATAGTGGCAGTAGAGGCATCGCAAATGCTCGTCCTCCTTGAAAACGTTATATAATCTGCATCCAGGGCAGTTCCTGAACAGCTTGAATCCGGGCGTCAAGCTCCCCTTGTCCTGGGCCATGTCCGTTGAGTTAGGCCGCAGATCTTCCGGAATCCTCCAAGAAGTGTAAACTCGATGAAAACTTCACCCTTGAGGGGCGTAGAAGAATTCCGAAACGGGTCCCCGTTATCGGAAGTAGAAGCGGTGGAGCTTGAGGCTCGATTAAATCGAAAAAATGAGAAATCTCCTGAAAAAAACATGAAAACGCAGCAAATAAACTCGAGAGCTAAACACGAGGACTCCCAACACTTGAGCGTGCGGTAAAAATCTGAGGCTGGCTGCCAGAGGCGGGGCTTAGGGAGAGGGCATTCATTGGCTGGGGGCAGTATGACCCAGAGATCAGTGATTGGTTACTACTAAGAAAGACAGATCAGAAACGAAACTGATACTGATTTTTTCTTTACCGAGGATTCCCAGCCTGACGACGGGGAATATTCATGAGAATGTGAATCCATGCCAGACCCCATGCTGGAGAAGTAAAGCAACGCCAGTGAGTTCAGCACAGCCATGAGTTGGAGAAACTGATAGCAGACCAGACTGTGTTATGCTCGAGGTTGCAAGCGGCAATACTGTATGAAGAAAGAGAACTTGTATAAGATTGAACTTTATGAAGCCGAAATAGGTACCAGATACAGAGTGGCCCGGTGCCACGTGGGTGCTCACTCGAAGGTCTCTGTTTGGTACCCCCCTGAGCATATAACAATTATTGAACTGTGAAATCGAAGTGGTCCTGCATCGGGTTAAGTTGAATCCCGTGCACATTTGAAAATCTTTGATTGCCTGTGAACTAAAATTGGTCTGAGCCCGGCTGAGCAGGACTTATGGCATAAAGGGGATCTGAGCCCGGAATAGGGGGATCCTGGGTGAACAGTAACTAATCTGAAAAGACATTACTGTGGCAAAGGTGACCCTGACTGATGGATGCATGCAAATTAAACTTGGTCTGAACATGACTGAGGGAGGCTAATTGTGAAAGAAGGATCTGAGCCGGGCTGAGGGGGGATCCAGGGTGAAGAGTGAATCGCCTGGCTTGAATATCTGGAAAGGACGTTTTTTTCATTGTTTCTGGTACTACATCAGACCATCTGAAGCAAGAGACTTTGAACAAAGGAGACTTGGGCACAGACGGCCCTGATGTTGGTAAAAGGAATTGTGGGCTTGTGACAAAGAAGCCCAAGAGTATGCTATGCTCGAGTTACCCGTCTTGTCCCATGCTAAAAACGTGGAGAAGGGAGGCCAACGGCCTAAACATCCTGGCTCATCATTTTGTGAACACTTCTTTCTTTTTGTGAACATTATCCCACACTATTTGTAGCTTAGAGGTAAGGATTGGCAATAGGTTTTTCTTAATGTAGGCCCTTTTTTATTTGACTAGACTCCACTAGGACTGTATCATTATTATGATTTGATGGTCTTAGCTTGCTCCCATCTTAGATTTAGGTTTAGATAGGCATTTTTCAACCCCCTGATAAAGTTCAATAAACACCCGTGAACTGTAATCACTTGTGTCTGTTTTACTTTGATACCATGCCTCCACTACCAACAACCCTCCAATGAAAAGATATCTTCATCCACTGTCACATTTAATATCAATAGGCTCAAAAGGGTTTACTTTGGAAAGCACTCTGCTAATTGTACTTTTAGCAGAAGAATGAACAATCTGTGTGGTATGTTTTAATACTGAAGCTGGCTTGGTCACACTTCACTAGGTGTGTCTATTGCCAGATATAAACAGTCTTTCTTGGTTGTAAAAATGTCATCCTCCAGAGTCAGTGCAAGGCAGGTCCAGCCCTACAGTATTCAGCAAATGTAATTTAGCCATCAGTTCAAATCATCATCATGCTCCTCACTTTGAGTAACTTCTCCCCCATTACAATTACATGACATATGGATGACTTGAGGGCTTGAACCTGGTCCGCTGAAGACACGTGAGTCCAGATCACAGAACTAAGGACAAAAAAAGACATAGATGGACAACCATTCCAAAAAATATTTCCCACCCATTGCTCTCCGACTCTCCAGTTTCCTACTGAGCTGGGAAAATTCTAATCACAAGAGTGGATACAGTTATGAAACACATCAATTCTCCTAACTTTGTACGACAACCCTACACAAATGAAGAACAAAATAACAGTCACATGTAGAACAATGATCAAAAATACATTAATTATATCATCATGGATAAAGATCACCATCAGCTCAACACACTTTCTGAACTTTTCTCCTATACCACAAGGCACCAGGCACAATGGAACCCATAGTATCTTGAGAAAGACAGACCAACTAGTCTATGTTTGTTATATTCAATAAGTGAGATCCTTCCCCCAGTCACCCCCATTTCTCTCTATAGTGTGTATAAAATTGTCCAAGGTATACAGTGCCCCCTTTAATTACTGTTACTTCTTGTAGTATGCAGTGGAACAGCACTTGTTAATCGCAATGTGAAAGAGCACTGCCTTAGTTCTTGGATAGTATTTCTTTTTAAGAATCTCCCTTATTTGGAATGTGCATTTTTCCGCCATCAGTCTTGAGGCTATAGACTGATGGCAGACTCCCATTCCTCTATTGAGTGCAGCCTTTTCAAGTTGAGTACAAGGCAACCTCCTCTTTTCGATTAGATAGTATGACTATGGCCATCTATGCTGTCGTTCAATCCTCTGTTTTGTCATGATCGTTCATCCTCTTTGACAAGGTGGAGAGGGCCATGCCCTAGTATAGTTGCTCTTCAGATATTGCATAGCATGAATGGGAATATTTACACACGTCAATAAGCCAGACACATTCTGATTGCCTTTGTGAACACAAGGACAAAGGAAAAACTAATGAAAGCAGCCAGAATTAAAGGAAATAGCAGTTATAAAGGTAATCCAATATTCCTTTATCCGTATTTTCCTAAGGAGATTTTATTAAAAAAGGGCTTTTAAGGGAGCTAAAGACATGGCCAAGCTTTTGGGCATTAATGTATACCTCAATAAAGCCAATGTTTTGACTTTATGTTTACCAGAAGGGGAGAAAACTACCTCTGAGAAGCTATGTAGTGGCTGGAAATATTAAGAAATGACTCTGCCTGTGTGTTATGAGTGGTTTTGTGACTCCCTCCTACTGGTTGGTGTTTTTTACATTTTTAAAGTGCTTTGTTTTTTCTTCCTTTTTTCAAACATTTCACAGCTTTTTGACCAAAATTAGGCTAAATATGCCTATAAAATGGCATCTGTATGGATTTGGTGGTTTAACGTTTACAATTCGAATCATCATTGCCACCTGCAGCTTTGTTTTCTTTCATATGTTATCTCGAGTCGAGTGAAAGCTGGAGAAAAAAGGACCTTTGGCGTGATATTTGGGTGCTATGTGATCAGCTGACCCCCTCTATGAACGATCGGAACTACGGTGCTGCGCTGCTGACATTTTGAGCTTGAACGCTCAGAGCCACAGAGCTGTGGTGATGTGAACAATACTTTCCAGGAAATTCAACTTGATCGGATGAAAGATTACTGTTGCATCGAACGGGGACTTGGATGCCCCTCAGGAGCCAATCGAAAGGTCAGTTTCTAGGAAGTGGTTGCTTATCGAAACTTTAAACCCGATACAGAAAGTTTGTGTTAAGAAATCACACACAAGGCAGATGGGAAGTGTATGACTGAGTTTAATTGTAGAGCCCCCGGAGAGCTGCCTCCAAGAACAAAAACAGCATACATCAAGATTCTAAACTATTTGTTCCAGAACCATAACACTTGGATTCCACACGTTACGCAGCGCTGCTGCATAACATGTGGAACCCATACATTATATAACATCCCCCTTACTTATACCAAACATTGTTCGACTAACAATGAATTACCTAAAAATGTCCATGCTAGGATTTGAAAAGCTCTATAACTATAATACAGGACATTAATTTAATGAAAGAGGAATTCTTAGTAATATATATAATCATTTTTAAAATTTCAAATAATTCTACAATTCCTTTTTGACAACCCACTACACATGGGTACATTGCTATCCCCAGTCTCCTCAATGTGAATACCTTGACCAATGTCCTGCGCATCATGATCTATAGCATCACGTGTCACACACTTAGCAAAGTTACTGCTGCTGGGACATTCATCATCATTGGGCACACCAACAATATCATCAATGGACCACCTCTTGCCATCCTCCAACACCACAGATTTTCCAGAACAGCTCTGTACCTTCTGTGGTGGTCTAAATCTGGATTCACCTTTCATTGTCTTTATGGGTTCCATGACACATACCCAATCACCCTCCTTGAATGACTTCCCAATAACACCCTTTTGTGATCATAGTAGTCTTTGTACTTCCTTTGTTTCTCGCTTACTCTTTTTATGATTTGTTCTAGATCCAAGCGTTCATTCCCTGCCTTTAAAAACATCCAAGCAGGTCTCAGGCGATTGAATGCTTGTCTGCCCCTCATCATGGTAAAGGGTTCAACTTCAGTGAGTGAGTGCGATGTGGTTCTGTACGTGCAAAGGGCTTCCTTCAATGGAAGCGAGTTTGAAACAGCCAACTGTATCACTCCCTTCACAAACTTGTTCATCCTCTCAACAAGCCCATTCGAAATAGGATGGTACAAAGATGTTTTTATATGGTTGATAGCTCTTTCTTTAAGAAACTGTTGAAACTCCAAGGAAGTGAACTGAGGCCCATTATCCGACACAATTTCCTTCGGATCTCCTTCTCTGTTAAAATTTTCACTTAGGAAATTCAGGACTTTTCCAGTGAAGACATTCTCCTCAACAACTCCCCACTCCACCCACTTGGAGGTGTAATCTACTAAAACCACTATGTAGATTTTAACCACCTCCAAGTTTTCATATGGTCCCATAATGTCTATGGCAACTTTGGACCACACTTTATCTGGGATTTCCACAGGCTGAAGTGGTGTCTTTCGCACTATCTTGGTTTTTTGTCACTCGTGGCACACATGACAATTCCTCACACTCTCTTCCACCTCTCTTCATAGACCAGGCCACCAGTATGAACTCCTCACCCTTCTCTTAGTCAAGTTCCTGCCCATATGCCCTTCATGGGCTAAAGTGATTATTCTACTTCTCAGACCCACTGGGGGAATTACTCGATCACCTCTGTATACATAATCAGGATCCAACCAAATCTCATCTCTGAACAAAGCATAATTGGTAATGGTTTGGTCATATTCTCGCCAGTCATTCTTGATTGCCTCTCTAATGTACTTCAGTTCCTGATCATCCTCAGCCATGTTCCTCCAATCCTCTTTGGTTACACCTGGATTAATGGTGGCAATGATGTCCTCATCTACTAACTGCAAATCCCTCACGGCATCTTCTGTTCCCTCATCGGTCTTGATACCTTCTTCCGGTAATCTGGACAGACAATCAGCCACATAATTTAATTTGCCCGGTGTGTAACAAATGCAAATGTTGTACTGCATCACGTCCAGAATCCACCGTCTGATTCTAGGTGAGATTAGATATGGAGTTTTAGATTGGAACACATGTACAAGAGGCTTGTGTTCAGTCTTGAGCACGATGGGTAAACCCCATATTAGGTTTCTAAAATGTTCCATTATCCATTACACTCCTAGCGCCTCTCTCTCAATCGTTGAATAGTTCAGTTCAGCATCCCTTAAAACTCTTGATGCGAATGCTATTGTTACCAATCCTTTGTCCTGTAGTTGTTCTAACACCCCTCCCAAACCGATTTTGATGGCATTGACGGAAATTATGGTCTTGACTTTACAATCAAACATGCTTAGCGTTGGCGCTTCATTAATCATAAATTTGCTCAAATTCAGATTTATATTCCTCTGACCACAGGTAGTTAGCAGATTTCTTTAACAGTTCTCTTAAATTTTTGGTTCTGCTGGTGTAATCTTACACAAACTTGGAATCGTATTCAGTCATACCCATAAAACTCCTTAACTGATCTTTGTTCTTGGGTTCACTTTTATTCAGAATGGTATCTTTCAACTCTTTCTTTGGACTAATTCCTTCAGCATCAATTGAATGCCCTAAGTATGACACTCTGTTACATTTTATCTTGCATTTTTCAAGTTTTAAAGTGAAACCACTTTTCTGGATTACCTGCAGCACCCTCATTAACTTCGCATCATGCTCTTCCTCTGTTTCAGCAGAAACCAAAATGTCATCCTGAAAACAGTATATGCCTTCCAGACAACCAAACCATGATGTGATGACATCAGTCTCTGAAACACTGCTGCAGCGGAGGCAAGGCCAAACAGCATCCCCTTAAACATAAATGCACCTAATGGGGTAACAAATGAGGTTAGACTTTTAGACTCTGCTTCCAAAGCTATCTGGTGATAGGCTGAAGACAAGTCGAGAGTGCTGAAAAACTTAGCAGGTTTCATGGTTGTTAGTAACTCCCCTATGTTGGGAAGGGGGTGTCTGTCTATCCATATATTTTTGTTGAGGTCTCTGAGATCCACGCACATTCTTATGGATCCATCATTTGTTTTTTACTAGCACTATAGGGGCCAACCACTTCGAACTTTCACTAGGTTCAATTATGTTTTGTTCTCACAAACTGCCTAGTTCCCTCTGGAGTGCTTCCTTTGTGCAAATGGGAATACCCCTTACCTTATGTGCAACAGGCCTTGCCCCTTTCTTAAGGATTATTCTGTGCTGGAACCCCTCTAAAAGTCCAATTTTGTCAGAGAAAACTCTGGGAAACTGCTTGGCCAACGTGACTTTGGTATCATTGTTGTCTTTGAAAATGCAGAGAATGGGAACTTCTTCTCCTGGATGTATTCTCACCCGTAGAGGAGCCTGCTCCTCCCATCCTATAACAGACAAACCATCTTTTGCCACATACAGTTTGCAATATGTCTCTCTTTCATGGAATTGTTATATCACCCAGGTGCAACCAATGATGTCAATAGGGGTTTTGCCATAACCTGTTTCTCTAATTAATTCTTATATCTTGTAATCTCTTCATGTCACCAGACAATACCTTGACAAAAGTCTCAACACCAACCATGGTATAGGGAGAACCCCTATCTACCATTATGGGCAAGGATATGCCATTGATTTTCATATCAACCCACAGTCCACTTTTCCTTCCTACTGCAGTGACAGTTAGTATTTGCACATGTTGTGTATCTTCCTCTACGATGGTCATCATGTTGTCAGAACTATTACTCTCTTCAACTACATTCACAGCACCTCTATGTGGTCTGCTGGTTTGGAATCTGTTAAGTCTTCCCCCGCTTACTCTGACATTTCTGCACACTTTAGCAAAATGTCTAACATGGCCACATTTGTAACACTCTACGGCCGCAGCAGGGCATTCTTGTTCAGTGTCATTGTGTTTGTACCAACCACATTTCATACATCGATTCTGAGACAAGCTTTTGTATCCGCCATTGTCTCTGCCCCTTCTTGAGCTATTCCTGGAGTTGTTGAATGACATCCTCCTTACCATTGCTACTAGAGACCCTTCAGAGTCTCCCCTAGCATCTTCCTGGACCATCTTGATATCTTTTTCCTCAGATTTGTTAAACCTCTCCCTCATACAGTGATCACCCAATTCCATAGTTTTGGCAGTTCTCTACTCTTGTTCTAAGGATAGGTCTTTCATTTGCCATAGTCTCTGCTGAATGCGAGAATCTGCAACATTCAGTACCAATTGGTCTCTCAGATATTCATCATACACTCCGGTAAATTTGCACGTAGACATGAGACCTCTTAGAGCCGCCATATACGCATCTATAGATTCTCCTTGAGCTGGCGTCTTGAAAAAAACTTGTATCTCTCTAACACAATATTGGTTTTGTTACCAAAATGCTTTGCTAACTTTCCCAATGCACTCTCAAATTTGCAATTAACATAACCAGCACCACTCTCAGATTCATCCAAGTCAGGGAGTGCCCTGAAAATCCTCAATCTCTCAGCTCTAATACAATTCAGTAGGGTGGCCTCTTTGAGATCATCATTGTATTTGCTGCCTCCCACAGCCCGTACATAAACCTGGAATCCATCTACCCACTGTTCCCATGGGCAAATGGGATTCCCTGGCAAGGGGAGGAACTGTGCCGGTGCTGTGACATGTTGCATTTTCGCTACAGTTGTAATTGTACAGGCCTTGGGCTGGTATTACCAATTATGTTTCTGTTCAACTTTGATGTTGGTTCTGACTAAGTCGGGCTGAATATGCACAACACTCTACTTTTCCTGTTTTGACATAACTTTCATATATATATATATCCGGCCCAGCAGGTGGCACTGATTCTTTACTGTGCATTGAGGTAAATACAATAAATATCCAGTGGTGCTTTTACAACATCACACGTAAGTGTTGGATTGAATCTAATGATGAACATTAGCTTGACTTTCCTTCTCCATCAACTGGCTGTCAATGATTTCCTTTTTTTTTTATTGCTGCAATTCTCCCTTTATATCTCATGTATACACTCGGCGCTGTTCCGTAACATGGTTGCCATGGCAACCAGCATAAATCTTCATACGATCCACAAAATGGCCGCCACGCTGAGGCACGTCTTTGGGTCCTTTCCTTTAGTGCGTGCGTATATGCCGTTACAACAGTGTTCAGAAGACGCACTGTTTAAAAGACGCACTTGCTTATTCCCAAGTTCTTGACTGGGGATTAATTTCTATATCGTCCCCTCACTCACCGACACCGTGGTCAATTCGTAGCGCTCTCTTTCCTCACTTCGATGTGCAGCGACACCTGCGCAGCGCACCCCCACACAGTGCTGCTGCTTGGAATTCTTCCGATTAATGGCGCAGCTGATAAGGCAAGCTGGGTCCCAGGGGCTCCTATGGCTGTATAACTCTCGTCGCCAATTTGTTAAGAAGTCACACACAAGGCAGATGGGAAGTGTATGACTGAGTTTAATTGTAGAGCCCCTGGAGAGCTGCCTCCAAGAACAAAAACAGCATACATCAAGATTCTAAACTATGTGTTCCAGAACCATAACACTTGGATTCCACACGTTACGCAGCGCTGCTGCATAACGTGTGGAACCCATACATTATATAACAGTTTGCTGTAACTCTCCCTTTCCCCAGGGCTACAGCGATGACTTCTCCTTGGTGAAGATTCACACACTGGTTTAAACAATGCACAGAAAGCAATACCGCCAGCATCAAGAGCGGCCCAACTTGCACCCGCGATGCGGCGGCAGGCGAGGTTTACAGCGTGCAGTGATGAGCTTCACACGTAGACCATTAGGAAATGTGACCACTTATCCGGCTGTCCAACAATGTAGATGTAGGGCCAGGGTCTTATTGTCACGAAGGGCGGTCGTGACATTTCTTATGGGTGTCTCTGCAGTGGCATGAGTAGGTAACCTGAGGAATGAACCTGGGTTCAGAACGCTGCAGCTGCCTACTGGATTTATGTAACAGAATCATTGCGATAAGGTAACTGACATGTCACAACTCCTAAAAGGCGATGTTCTCGGTCCGCACCTTGATCATTCTGTCATCCGCCGGGCTGCCACAACGCGTTCTGGACACCGCCCCCAACGCCTACTCTGTGCAGATATCTGCAGTATGTAGCCCAAAGCGAGACCTTATCATGTGACCCTACTGTTTTTCGTGTGGTGACCAGGAAGTTCAACATAGTCTCTTGGATCCCCTTGAAACTTTCTTTCTGGGTGACAGAACCTCTTCCTGTACATCATCTTCAGTATGGGGAGTTACTGCTATGAACTGCACCCGAGGGCAAGCTTTCTTCTTCTTTATTGGGCTCAGTAACTGTGTGATTTGAATTTTGGCATTAGAGCTTCTTCTCTAATGAGGGAAAGCTTGCTTACTTTTTACCCTTTTTCTGTTTGAGATGCCACTGGTTATTGCCGGCACATGCACTAGGCTCCAGAAAAATGCACTCTGTGGATAACTTTTAATTTGTCTATGCTCACGCCTGATACTTGTTGAGTCTAACTACTGGCATCATTGATATCGAATGTCTGTTGAGTTATTACTGTATACGCGCTTCTCCTGCATGAAGAGCTGGAAGATGTCTCCTTGAACAAAAATTCACCCATTTGCAAATTGCCCCAATGTGTATACGAGGCAACTGATGCTTGAAATTAAACATTCTTCAGTTGCTGATCTACCACTATTTGAATCTGAAATTGTACCTAATGAATTTAATGTTGGTGATACTTGAACCTGGCGGCTCGGATATATTATCTGTAACGATGTACTTTCCTCCTTACATTCCTTAGCTGGTGCTCCAAAATGTAGCAGGCTCAGTAATATATATGAAACAGTCTGTAAAACACACATACAGGATGTTTCAGAATGTAGTTTATCTTAGAAAATATTCATGAAATTTGAATACACTTACAATCATACAGTCTCAGGAAAACACACTTTCACATACAAATACATGTATGCGCACACACAAACCCACAGACACATATTTATACACACACACACATACCGAATTATGGAAGAAAACTGTAGGGAAATTGAATTTGGTATTAAGAATACTAAAACAGTGCAAGGTTAAATCACAAAGGCCTTAAACATAACATGTACATTACTATACATTCTATTCCGTTCTATTTATTCAATTGATAAATATTACAAGCTGCGTCGAGAAATTCAAGAATTCCACTTGAATCGACATTCTATACAAATGTATTGTAATACTGAAATGCATATTATCTGTTGCTAAATTCTTTCCCGCTAATTCTAATTCCTTTACATATATTAACTTTTTGTCTTTGCTATGCTTTTGAAATTTTGAGAATGCCAATGATCTATTTCTTCTGATCTTTTAGTGCTCTAAATACATAATCACCAGCAATGTGAGTAGATCTGACATCTCCATAGAATACCATTTTGAGATCAATAATGCTATTCTACACAAAATGTATGCTTTACTTGAGAGGTTTAATATTCTCACTAAGATTCCTTTGGAGGGATTTTTGTGTTATTAACATCACCTTCAACGTTATATGTTTGGTTTACAGATATCGTATCTAAATTTAGTACATTTTGATGCACTAATACGATCATATGTGACTCCAGTGAGGTTTTGGAATTTTTCATAGGTATGTTGTTGCTTGATTATGAAGGGTTTTATGTATCTGAGATGGGTAATTCACATCTTTATGCTGTCTTCGGATTGTATTGACAGTGATTGAATGTAGTTTCTTGTTGGAGTCTATACATGTTACATGGAGCAAGTTTGTTCTTCATATATTTTTAAATATTGTTTGTACGGAAATAAGTATATAAATAAACCTTTAGATCTTTATATTACAGGGAGATCTGAACTTGCCACCAACCTCAGTCTTCTTTCGCATTGAATTTCGAAACCCTGTTTCTGAATGTTTTACTGAATCCCAGATTAGTTAGTCTGCATATGTTTAATAGGCGGAACCATAGGATGCATGTTTAATTAATTACCTCGGTAGTCTCCAGAATTAGAGTCATTGTTGTCATAGACCTTTTGGGATAAATTTCAGTCAGATTCATGGTTTTAGTTCGTTGTGGCGACGTCCCGTTTTGGACTATAGTGGTTAGGAATTGTGGTTTGAAAATGCTGCCTGTTGTTAAAACTTAGGATTTCTACATACTAATATAGATCTGATTACCTCAAAGGCTTTTAATAGAGGGTTGGTTATTATACGCCTTCAGTGTCTATACTTGCACTGAGTTATATATTTAAAGTTGTAGGGATTGAATACATTTGCATCTTCACAAGAACCAGTTTTGACTGGAAATGCCAATGCAGTGTTAGGCCAAGTTATTAATAGTAGTCTTTATGACATTTCGATAGTATGATAGTTAAATTGTTAAACTTAGCCGCCAGCTAGAAGTGTATAGGGAGGACACTTATGGGAATTTTACCTTTTAGAGTTTGATAATGAGTTCAGTAATAGTTAGGAGAGGTGCCTGGAGTATAGGATCTTTTAGCATGTTTAGTTCATATTTTAACTTGAAGTTGGTGCTGGTGTCTAGCATTTTCGTAAAAGGGTAGGGGATAGAGTTTTTCAATTTTTGTTTAAGACTGAGACTGGTGCCAATCCATGAATGTGAGGGGGTGAATGAAAATATGATGGGAAAACCTGGTGATGAAATGTGTATAGCTAGCTGGAATGTGAATGGGATCAATAATCAAGTTAAGAAAAAAGATTTTTAATTATTTAGATGATATGAACACTGACATTTGTTACCTGCAAGAGATTCATTTATTGCAGGATGAACTTACCAAACTGAAAAAGGAATGGGTTGGGGAGGTTTATGGCTCTTCGTTTAATTCTAGATCTAGGGGCGTTGCAGTTTTAATTCGCAAAAATGCACCTTTACAGATTCTAAAAGAATGTTCTGACAAAAAGGGTAGGATTATTGGTTTGTTGGTGAACATTCAAGGTGAATTTATGACCCTCTGTAACATTCATGCTCCGTCAGTAGATGATGGAACTTTCTTAAGGCAGGTGGCACAGATGATACAAGAACTTAATTCTCTGAATGTTCTATTGGGTGGAGATTTTAACATAGTCATTGACCCGAAAATTGATGAAAGTAAATACAGATTACATAGGAACACTGATAATCAATATTTGGCATGTCAGGCTCTACTTATAGAACATAGTCTGACAGACAATTGGAGATTGGAACATCCATCCGTGGGAGAATACAGTTTCTATTTGAGTGCTCATGATACCTTTTCTAGATTAGATATGTTCTAACTGTGGGTAAAATGGCACAGAATTATAGGTCATGTAGAATTGGAAATATTTTGCTATTAGACCATGCCCCATTGGTCATGTATCTGAAGTTGGATTTCGAGATCCGAAGATCATTTACTTGGAGAATATATACATCAATTCTGAGTGACGGTAAGATTGTGAAAAGAACTGTCTCTAAGGCAGAAGATTTTGTGGAAGAAAATCACATTGGGGAACTTGATGCAAAGTCGGTATGGGAAGCCTCTAAATGCACTATGTGGGGTACATTGACCAGCCCAGCAGAACTCTGCTACCTCACCAAACTACATCTCAGCAGTCACCAGCAGAATGGCTGCACTGGCTCTGTTGAGCACTACCGCCTTGCATTAAAACTGTGCTTTGCAGTCTCCAAAATGATGGCTGCGCCGTCTTACCAGCCACATATCGGGCAAGATGAAACACAGAACACCCCGAGAATTTCTGCCAGAATTTTCTTCAATTGCACAAAAGAAAGGAATTCAAAGGCAGCAGTGCTATGCTGCATGCTCAAAACTGTTTCACTGAGAAAGAAAATATTCTGCCCTTTAAAATGACTGCGCCTTGATGCTCTTTTTCATCTGTTCAACAGCACACAGTTCTGGTCCAGTGAGACCCAGCTATGTCCCTCCATATTCAGGTTGTGCTCCAGCAAAAAGGGGGCATGTGTCATTGAATGACAGGCTGTGTCAGGCAAGATCTGTGAAATAACAAAGAAACTTCACTTCAAGCCATACGCAAAACACTTTCCTTTTTGCAACAAAATGACACAGATAAACCCTTCATAAGAAGATTTCTCTCTCTTTGCTCATGTCAGTTTCATTGAAGCCTTGCTTTGAACAAATTCCTGTGTAGTAGAAATTGACTATGGCCATGGAAATGCTCAGAATAAAGATACCAGAAAAAACACATTTGAAAGTGACAGCAGAGGAAAAATGAACCACATGTAAATTGTTGATTTTTACAAACAAGAAAAGATCTGTTTAAAAGTGAAATGTTGAATGAAGGCCATGTCCTTGCATGGAAATGTGATGGAGGTTTGTGTTAAAACATATATAGGATGTTTAATGCCAACAGTCTTGCTTTCTGGTTCTGGCACAGTGTGTCTGGTGGAGTCTGGAGGCTGACCGCTGTGCTTTTTCTCCCGTTTTCAGCAAAAAGTCTGAGTCCGCTTTCTACTGCTACTGCTACGAGTGGAATTTTGAACTTAATCACCGCGCAGGCGCGGAGCGCGGCGCGGTGTGTGGCACAGTGTGTCTGGTGGAGTCTGGAGGCTGACCGCTGTGCTTTTTCTCCCGTTTTCAGCAAAAAGTCTGAGTCCGCTTTCTACTGCTACTGCTACGAGTGGAATTTTGAACTTAATCACCGCGCAGGCGCGGAGCGCGGCGCGGTGTGTGGCACAGTGTGTCTGGTGGAGTCTGGAGGCTGACCGCTGTGCTTTTTCTCCCGTTTTCAGCAAAAAGTCTGAGTCCGCTTTCTACTGCTACTGCTATGAGTGGAATTTTGAACTTAATCACCGCGCAGGCGCGGAGCGCGGCGCGGTGTGTGGCGCAGTGTGTCTGGTGGAGTCTGGAGGCTGACCGCTGTGCTTTTTCTCCCGTTTTCAGCAAAAAGTCTGAGTCCGCTTTCTACTGCTACTGCTACGAGTGGAATTTTGAACTTAATCACCGCGCAGGCGCGGAGCGCGGCGCGGTGTGTGGCACAGTGTGTCTGGTGTCCGGTGCACCGTGCACTGAACCCGAAGTGCTGACTGAAGATCAGAGGTGAGAATCACTAAGAACTAGCAAGAGCGTCCAAGAGTCCAAGAGCGTCCAAGAGTGAACCCAGTTTTCCTTGCCTGCCCCCTTTCCCCATCCGCGGTTATCTTTCTGTCACTCCCTCCCTCCCTCCCTCCCTATCCCCCATCCTACCCTTCCCTACACATTTCGAGGTCTGGCCCCCGGTACACCCCCCTTTTTTTTTTTTTTTTTTCTTGATAATCTAATCCACCCCCCTTAGTCACCACCCCTCCCCCCCTCACTCGACGGTGCTCATCTCTCACCTCCTGTGAGCCCTCCGACTGCCCTTTGACTGTCTGGCATCAATCAAACACTGAGTGGCATCGGACTTCCAGTGGCTGCTACTTATACCATCTCCTGGGTCGCGCTAGAACTCTTTCTGCTGCCCAAGCTCCCAGTAGAAGGCGACAAACCCCTGGAAGCCGTCTCGGGCTTTCGTAACCCGTGCTTCTCAAGTGCTTCTCAAGTATAGTCCGCAGCATGGTATCGCTACCCCCTGAAGGGGGTCAAGGGCGCTGGACCCGCAGCATGAAAACCCAACAAAAGATTGCTCACAGAAGTCTGAGCTCTCTCGGACCTGATGCAGAAGGAAACGACCCCGCAGTCGAGACTGTGGTGGAGCATGGGAGTCCTCGTACTCCTCCGCCTTCCGACAGGGTCTCCCAGGTGACTAGGGCGGAGGAGGGGGGGCCAGGCTACCTTCGGGGTCAGATTGAGCTACCGCTCGTAAGTACTCAGCAGCCATCATTACTCCTAGACCAGGAAAGAAGAAAAACTGTATTCACCTTCAATAGTTCGATTGATGAAATGCTTCGTTCCCCCTCCTCCTCAACCCCTGGCCAGCCAACCGTGCAAACGAGAGGTCCCGGGCCCGAGGCTGTCGGAGGACAGCCCCGGCAGGGATCTGTCTGGCTGGGGGAGCTGGGGGTGGAGGCAATCAGTGAACAGAGAAACCAAAATCGAAAATCCAACTACCTGGGACCGGAGAAGTCTAGAATGACACAAGGAGGAAAACAAATAGTCTCGGATAGCCCACAAATGCTCGGGCCTGCACCGAGCCTGGTGACTTCAGTGGTCATGCATAACAATAAAGACACAGGAGTTTGCATGAGCAGAGAGGAAGAGGTCTGCACGGATGTACCCAGGTTCAACCGAATAGAAGAAAGCGTCACGACGCCAGAAATTGTACTGGACTTGTGTGGAAGGGGTCACAAGGCAAACATAGATGACTTAGTGTTTGAAGCTCGGGAAGGTTCAAACGCCCCGTGTCTCAAAGCCCCCGAGAAAACACTAACTGCAACGGGCCCCTTAATGGTGCCCCTCCCTAAAATAAGTCTGGAGTGTGACGATAACTCCGGAAGTACGACCGCCAAGGATCAGGTCTTGGAACCTACGGGGTTCGTATCAACTCACACATTAAGTGCATCAAATGATTCGCTCTCCGCTCTGGAGGAAGAAGAACAAACAACAAAATTAACAAGTCTCAAAAGAACCTGTAAAGGAACGGCAAGAAGACCCAGATCAAATAAAAAATACAGGAAAGATCACAGCTGGAAGAGGACCTGCTAAAAAGAATTCACAAACAGGTCTAAAAGGGCATGGCGGAGTAAAGGGGCTATCAACTCCTCTACTGTCGACCTCCCTGAAAGACTTTTTCATAAGATCTAGCAAGCGTAAACTAACCCCGGACCATGAAATGTCCGACGCAGAAATACTTGAGGCTATAGAAGACCCTCCCCCACTGAATAAATCTCGGAAAATTAATCTAATACAGGGGAACTCGGCGCCCAGAATTAAATGGCATGCTCACACCACACCTATTGAGGTGGGGGTCACCGAGGCAGTAAAAACTGTCTCCAACGTCACTCAAAGTGCCGGTAACCAGCCATCACCGGCCAAGTGTATAAACAGTCCATCAGTGACGGAACCATCGATAGGCCTGATTGTAGAACAAGGTTATCCGAGGCCTCGGGCGGGTGGAGAAGCAGGTCCGACCCCTTCACTCGACCCCCCTAATCTCACACAACTGGGATCTATATCTATACATCCCCCGGAGAAAGAACCAGAAGTAAGCATGCAGTCTGTGGTTAAGCCCCTCGAACTCCCCCCAAGCCTCGACAAACAAGAGAGACCTTCAGCTAGAGTGAGGCATTCATTGGGGGACGATCCGTATGGTTGGACTTGTGCGCATATACAAACTAATGCTAACAGAAGGTGGACAGATTCATTAAGCGCCACCCAACCTCTAAAATCATTTATAGATAAAAACGCAACGGAAAGATTACCCCTTCATCAAAGTGAAAGGGGCATACACACGCCCCACAGATCGAGGAGGCAAAGCGAAATATCAGCTACCTCCGATAAAGAGACGCCGGCTTCGAAAAAAAAGACCGACCTGCTGTCCATTATGTCGGCCTTCACCATAGCACTTAACCCCTTCAGTAAATTGTACGAATCTATACACGAGGCTTTAAATGACAATACAGCAATAATCAGCACTTTAAAGGATAAACTAACCTTCATTGAAGGCTACGTAACGGCAGTAGAACAGAGCTCGGCTGTCATGCATCATAAAATCGAAGAAAAAATAGAAAACCTGGGGAGGGAGCTAGCCAACACTGCACTAAGAGTGAAGTCTACCAACTTATCTACCGCCAGAGGCACACAAACGGACGAAGCTGGCCTTATTAAAAAAAAGGACGTAGCATCCATCTTTTTAACAGGCCCACCTAAGTTACCATCATGCCCCACAAAGCAAAAACTAGCCCCAAAAAGTCAAACTAACGACAACGCCAAGACGAAGGGACCAGTGCTGTGTCTTAACACAAAAGAATCCTTAGATGGACCAGAGAGGGCGAAACCCCAGCTGCTTAAGGGCCAAACAACAAAAAAGGATTCAAGTAGCCCTCCAGAAGACTTACCACGGCAAAGCGCTGCTGTGGAGAGGGGAGGGCCTCACCACAGTCAAAGCCAACTGAGACCCGTTGTAGTGCCGTCTACACAAATGGATGGAACAGATTCATCAATCCTGGATCTGGATTCCTCAAATGGCTCCCGGCCCTTTGGAGTGCGTAGAAATAACGACATCATCACCTGAGAGACAGATAGTTGAAACAAGACAATCCCTCCCAGATGAGAAGGAGGGACAAAAAGAAAGGGAAAAAGAAAAAACAAAAAAAGAGGCTCAACAGCTACCCCAAAAAAAATCTAATACGGATGAAGACCGGAAGCACAGTCCCCAAAGACAACGCTCAAGCACCCCAAGCGCAGGCCTAGAGGCCATTGAAGCCCTAAAAAATAAAGAAAGAAATAGAACTCAGACCAAAGAAATGACTAAACCTACATGGAAATCACGAACACAAGATCAAAGAATTGATCGGAAGTATTCCTTCCAAGAAGATCCGAGCAGGTCTAAACAAACAGGAAAAAAAGATCAAAAATCAAATGAGATAATAATCCTCAAGTTAGAACAATCCTCTTCAGGACATAAGCACATTGTCCTGAACAGAAGAACTGTCTTAAAAATAACAGGGCAAGTGGAAACACTAAGGCACTTATCGACATCGGATCTGGTTCTGGTGGAACCGTATCACAGGGACAACACAGCGAAGGCCTACTTACACGTGAAATCAAAAGTCCTAAAGGATTGCTCTCTAGAAACATCAAAAGAGCTGCAGCATTTGGGACTAAAATTAACACAAGTACAGATTACCAAAACAGCGAATGAAAATGGGACCAAAGAATATCAGACTAGCTCACAAGAACACTCGGTCAAATGGAAAAGAGAAACTCCTAGGAAAAAAGGCAGATACCGAAAATACACCCCAGAACGGTTTAGAGAAGAGAGGAACAAACAGGATGAGTACCACCATAAATATCGAAAACCGATACTCTCAACAACTACTATGAACGTACGACAAGAAATAAACACGATTCCGGATCAAACAACAAGAGTCCAAGGTGCTCCGTCTAACATGTCCTCTAAAGCCCAAGCGCCCTCAAAACCATGGAAATGGTTAACAGACACCTTCGGGCGCCAAAAGAAGGATTAGCAGTTAGCCCATGACGCCACCCAGCAGAAGGATACTAACTTCAATGTGTCCAATAGCCTGAACAAAACCACACTACAGAGGGCGTCATGGAACACCAGAGGCTACCTTCACCTGACTAAATCTAATACTACAAACTGGAACGAATTCGATGTAATCTGTTTCCAAGAGACCTGGCTTGCGGATAAACCTTCCCTGGAGGGATTCACCTTGGAAATCTCCCCTGCCAAGAGAGCAGCCGTGGGGAGACCATCATCGGGACTACTCACGGCAGTCCGAATGGGTTCCGGAATTGAAATAAAGAAAAAAATCAGCGAAGATTACGGCATGTTAGCCATTCTAGCGAACTGGAATCACGAAGCTGTGGGAGAACCCGGAAAGTCCACTACCGAGCTGGTTGTGATAAATCTCTACTGGAACCCGGAAAAAACATCTACAAAAGAATTCTGTAACATGGTTGCAAATACCATTGATGACGTGAGAATTCACTATGGCAGCCCCGATATCATCATCTGCGGGGACCTGAATGCGAAATGTGGAACGCACTCAAGAAACGAACTGGTCCACCCCGCATTAAGGAAAGTAGATGAAAGAGGACGGGCATGGCAGTCCCTGATGAAATCAAGACACCTTTATAACATTGCAACCTTGCAGGAGGGTGTGACCAAAATCCCTACCTGGGAAAGAGATACCGCAATTGCTAATATAGACTACATCTTCATATCAGACGGGATTACACCCTTCTTCCAGGAATTTAAAGTAATAAGAACTGTAGAAAGCGACCACAATCTGCTCCAGTTCACTTGGAGGGGAGTAGTGAAAGTTCATCTTATGTATCAATTCGATATTGAAACCAACAAGCAGCAAAACAGGATCCGTATCACGTCAGAAAACCTAAAAATAATGAGGAAGGCCCTCGTTAAAAACCAAGCAGCCGGGCAGAATGAACCGGGTAAACAACGTCCAGAATATGTGTCCTTATTGATTCCACATAAAGTGGCCTTTGGAGGGAAGCCTTGTATTCAACCATCGCATACTCATACGTTCAATGCAACTTTAGTTGCAAAACGCAAAGTAATGAGAAAATTAAAAAGATTAGCGGCCAAAGAGGCTACTGAGGACGCGTGGTCTGCATATCGCTGTGGAAAAATAACATACAAAGCATGGCTGAGAGAAGAGCGACAAAAGCTCTACCAAAATGACGCTGAGGCCATGTTAAAAACCTGGGCCTCGAAAAGTAGTCGAGACTTCTGGTCATTATTAAAGGTCGTAAAGAAACAGCGACCAGCACAGATTCTTAGCTGTGTTTCTGAACAGCAATGGGTAACCTACTTCTTAAATCTCTATGCACTCCCAGAAAACGGCACATTGAAGAAGGGACAGCAACAACATTCAGTATGCCAGACTGAACCTTGGAAAAACGTAGCCGTCTGGGGGGATATTAGGGAGACCATCACCCGCCTTAAAACCTCTAGGGCACCAGGCCCGGATGGCTTGACCAATAATGACTTGAAGCTCCATCCAGAAGCGTGGTCCGACGTGTTGTGTGAGCTGTTTGATCAATGTGCAAAGACCAAACAAATCCCCATCTCGTGGACGGAGGCGGTCCTAATACCGATTTATAAAAAGGGTCCCAGATCAGAACCGGCTAATTACAGACCAATTGTCTTACTGGACATAATCGGTAAAATATTCGCCACCTTGATACTAACCCACTTTAAAGAGTGGGTTAAGAACTCGCCAGCACAAGATATATTCCAGACTGGCTTCCAAAAAGGAGCAGGTACTGCGATCAATATCTTAATACTAAACACCATCAAGGCCAGAGCAAAAGGTGGTGGTCCCGGAGTACATATGGCAATGATCGATCTTACCCAGGCTTTTGACACCGTGGATCGTAACAAACTATGGGCAAAGCTGGAAAAGTGGAATTGTTCACCAGCCATCCTAGAACCGATCAAGGCTTTGCACACAAAAACCTCTCTTTGTGTTCGACTTTGCCAACAAGGAACTCTTTCAGACAAGATACTTACAGAAAGGGGTGTCAAACAGGGCTGCCCTCTGGCTCCGGCACTCTTTGTCGCCTTCATCGGAGACTTCCAGAACACCGAAGATCGGGTGCGATCGTTTCCTCCGAAGTTAGGTGAATTATCAATATCAAGATTATGCTACGCAGATGACCTGATCTTGTTAGACCACACTCCTATTGGTCTACAAAGACAGATTGACAATCTCTATAATTACATGGAACAGAACAACCTTAAGATAAATACGAAAAAAACTAAAATCATCTCGTTCACCAAAACAACCCAAAAAACAAAGTCTCCCCACGCATGGTATTTGAATAAGACCAAGATTGAATCAGTAAAAGACTTCAAATACTTAGGTGTCATGCTCGACAATACTCTGAAGGATAAATCGCTCCAGCATTCGCTGTGGGAAAAAATCCACAACCTAACTGCCCAAACCAGAGCTGTGGACACCAAATTTGGGAAATTCTCCTGGGCACCGGCACTTCACTTTTATAAATCAAAGGTTCTACCAGCCTTAACTTATGGTATGGCTGCAAATCTATCACTCCCGGCAGAAATCTGGATCAAATTGGAAGGTTACTTTTGGAAGTCAGTTTTGGCTCTTCCCAAATCAGCCCCTATGCCAGCCATTCGTAGGGATTTGGGTCTGCAATCGATAAACGCAGTAATAATTCAAAGCGCAGTCCAGTTATATACAAAAATTTTGAGCCCTAGTTCGCTTCCCATCTTTCAACTTATGAGCTCTGAAATTGCCAAAGGCACCAGCAAACCCCTACGTGATTGGGTTGCAAAAATTTCTGAAAAATTGACTGAAGTGGCCTGCCCTCCAGAAATGCTGCTAATCAATCCAGGGAAGGTGAAAAGAAAATTGGAAGATCAAGATTGGATCAATACCTGTGAAAGAGTTCACCAATACAAATCCTTAAAACATCTTCCGCCGACCCATAATGGCCTGAAATCACCCTTAAAATACTGCGTAAAATTTCCAGACAAGAAGCTCAGAAAGACTTTTATGAGAGCACGTCTGAACCTTCTTATCACAAAAGAAATATTGGCAAAAAGAGCTCCCACGCAGGTGAACCATTGCAGACTATGCAAAGATCCAGACCAAGTCGAAACACCATACCATTTCATCATGAAATGTCCGGCTATGGCAAATGAAAGACACTCTTACCTGACACCACTGGCTTCTAATGAAATCATCTTAGACGACGAAACGCGCTGGTTCCGGCTAATTGCGGGAGACTCGGCAAGATGGTCTAGGATGACGGCGAAATTATTTCTTACTGAAGCCCTAAGAAGGGCGTCTGCTATTCCATCACATATTGGGGACTCTAGCATCCTAGAAATTGCCGAAGCCTAAGCCGAGACTCAATTATTGCTTGACAGATTCAGTGGTGTCCTAAGTAGGAAGCAGGAAGACGAAAGATAAAAGACTGAATGTCTTAATGTGTGAAGTTTTCTTTTTTTGTAAATAGTGTTTCAGACACGCCTTGTCGACGTCCCCTTTTCGACTACGAAAAACAAAATGCAATACTCCGCAGTGACCACTGGATGTCGGACCTATGCACAGCATGTGATTCTAAGCAGATTAACAAACATCAGAAATAAAGTTACTGTGAAACCAGCAGGACAGGTTTTTAGGCCCTGTCTTCAAAGGACTGACTACAGGATATACCTTCCACTAAGTGTACCAGCATCTGGGGCATATGAATAGGCAGGGGTGAAGCATTTCACCCCCTCATAACACTCTGTGGCACTGCTCCGGCCGGGTACAATGGATTTGTGGGACACATAGGTGTGACTTTTTAAACAGCACCTCCCCTCAACTTAAACTGGAGAGCTTCAAAGACAAATCCATGGCACACAGGGCTTGTGCCTGACAGTTGGCTGTCGGTTGAAAAAAGAATCCCTTATTTGGAAGACATTGCTGGCCATTTGGGGCAAAAAGACTAGTCTGAATTAATAAACTTTACGACTTTTATTTCTGCAACCGGGATACGCAGGAATGCAAACGTCTAACAGTTTAAATGTAATTTTTGTGGCATTAAAACAAGATATTGTGGCTTTCCCTAGCATGTACGAGATGCAAACGGCAAAATAAATGTAAATCGTGGTTAAAGGTATACTTCGTACAACTTTAAAATTTAATGCAAACATGCTCTGTGATAATAGGTACACATATATAGAATTGTAGATGAAAGATTTCCCACTGAAAAGTGTGAAAGATTATTAGGAGGGCGAAATGACAAAGTACAGACTTGAGAGTCAGAATGCCATGCTCTGTATGAAATGTGTCATTTGCCTATGTGATTTTCAAAAATGCCACAACTGTAAAAATAAATAACTGATTTTTGGCAAAAATGACTGTGGGAGGGCATGGGCAATTTAAGCTCACACCATAAAACTGTTGTCATGTTCATGAAGCCCAACCGGTTGACAGGAAGGCAGTAACAGTAAACCCTGACCATTCCAGTTGTTAGAGGCATGTCAAGCCAAAGGCGTGCCTCCATGGTAAATCCTGTGATGTCACCCGCCTTATAAAAGGGAGAGGCTCAGAGAGACAAAGGACACTCTCTTCTGAATTTTCCAGCTCCTGCGTATCCAGACATTCCATCTTCATTCTGCAAGATTCCAGACTCCACTGCCAGGCCAGAGCATAGCTGACCCTATCCAGCCAGGACCACTGATCCAGAAAAACACCACTAAAAATCCCAAGAGATTCAGGGAATATGGTGGCTGAATCCTCAGTGGGATTATCCCGTGCTGCCTGCTTGCCCTGCTATCCGCTCTATCCAGCTGAGGTGCCGCTGTGCCCTGACCAGACCTTTGCCCAGCTGTTTTTTTCTGGGAGAGCTCGTCGCTGTGACCAGATATTGCCTTGCTGTCCAGAATCCTGGTGCGCTGTCCAAAATACCCCATTCAAGTGCTTGTTGTGAGTATTTCCCTTCCCCAACAACCACCACAAACTGCATCCCTTGCTCTGTTACCTTGTATTGGGTCCAATCCCATAGAAATCCCATAACTGCCTTAGTGGAAATACTTAAAACTGTCAGAGTTCTCTATGCATCCTGTCCTTGATCTCCAAGTGTTAGCGCCATTCTTCCACTCATTTCTGTCTTGTGTAAGTCCTCAGTACTATTTTGATTAAACTAATTAATTCCCACATAAAGAGTCACACAGCGCGAAGATGTTACACTTGCAAAGTAACCTGTGTCGCGGGCGCCGTCTCTCTTTTATAGCCACTAAAATATAGTTTCTGTAAGACTTGTCCTTTCTTTTTTAAACTGATTTACTCTGCCAACTGCTTTTATTTTGAAAACTGATTTCCTTTCCCATTGAAAATCTCATCCAGTCATCCATTTAGAGTCACTCTTTCACTTGCATATTATCCCTGTGATGTGCATCTGTCTTCAGCATAAAAACCGCATTCCGATTCTGTCTATTTTGCCCGTTTTTCAAACCGTTTTAACATTTAAACCCGTGTAAATTAGCAAATGCAATATCTATGCTGGCGATTTGGCTGCACTGTGTTGTCCCTTCAAAGTTGATTTTTGAACTGTATGCCCATTGTTGGTACCGTCCCTTGTAGTTGCTAGCGTTCTTACATCCCTGATACTGTTATAACTCATATTTACCTCATTCATTTAACTGCACATTTAAATTAAATATTTAGTCATTCCGAGTGCTATTTTATGCAATTGCAAAGGTTTTAAAATCTGTTTCGTGGGGGAAGGTCAGATTTTAATTCTGTTTGCTGCATAGTATACCTGTCTCCTTGCTGCTCCTTTCTATCCACTCAAACTTCGATTAATAAGGGTTTGAGGGAGCATTGCCGGGGGAAATATTAACTTGGGTGCTATTTACCCAAACAGTAAAATTGCTCCCATTCATTTGTGATTTGGATATATTATAGTAGAAGGTCAAACTAAGTGAATTTCATCAAATATTGTGTTACCTCCCACCGTCCTGGTTCATGGTCCATTGTGACCCGTTGTATTTGTAAAAGGGGATGTGAGACGGGTTAGGTGTCATCTCAAGATAAATCATTAGTAAGATAAAGTAAGAGTGTTTTAATTGTGCACTGCATCCTAGGCTAGTGGCAAGTGTCCTGGTCTGGTGTGTGATGCCCAATTATAATCCAGGCTAACCTTCAAGGTGGTGATACTTTGTGGGGTAGAAAGCTGTTACCCTGTAGAATGTGCCTCCCCAAAACATAGATCCTAAGTACCAGGCTTGTGTGTAAAACTAAAGCAAAATCAACCCCAAACTAGACAAAAAGAACAGAATACAGGTTATCCTTATATAAATAAATTAATAAAGAAAGAACACTTTCCAAAATGACCATAATAGAGATCAACATGGCTAGGCAGCACCTTCTGCACAAGTTATTTGGCAGAGGGGAATGGGCACAGCAAGATGAGGCGGTCTGGCAAGAATAAATGATGCAACAGGTCACCGCCATGGACATGGATATGTGGCAGGATGGTGGCCTATTACACCAAGCTTTGAGCGAGTTGTACATGACTCTGAAAATTAAAGAGGAGCAGGATCAGAGATTGATGGACGGGCCTCCCTGCATAAATACAAAAATATTATGGCTGATGTCTCTGACCAGGAAGCCTTCTATGAGGAGAAAGTCAGGGAATTAGATCTGCAGAAGCGCTATCTCCAAAGGGACCATTTGGTTCGATTTGCAGAAAAACAGCATAAATGAGGCCCCAAAAGAGCATTCTGAAAACCTCCACGCAATCAGGGCAGTGGGGGGGGGGATTTGCGGCCAATCCTGGAAGTCAGACTACTCTCCTGTGCGCCACAGGGGAGAAAAAACTAGGCACCACCATTCTGTGAGCCCCTCACAAGTTCACAGAATCAGGGGACCTCAAATAATAGCAGCTCTGAGTCTGAGGGTGAGTGGACACAGGTGCCATTTCGAGACGCTGGTCCCACTGTTGCTCGCCTCGACTCTGTGCAGGGCGAACAAGACGGAAATTTCATCCGAGCCACTCAGCCCTGATGACTTCGCTCCTGGCTCACTTGTGACTCGGCCCTCCTCCTGTTTTGGGCTGATTTCACCAATTAGCTCCAGGTTCGACTTTCTCGGTCCTCCACCGGACCTCGCACCCAGCTCCAGGGGTCCCTTAACTGCCGCCCATGGGCCGCCCGCCCACATTCCAGCTGCCCTCTCTACCAACGCCCACACAGGCTATTCCTGTTTCTCCATCTGTCCTATGATGAAACCCTCTGAGTTTATCTGCTCCAACTGGACGCACGACCAGTGAGTCTCCTTACTTTTTTGGCCCCAGAAGAAGGCTACCATCCATTCTGCCGAAACATCAGCAGCACATTTACCCAGATTCCCAATGGGCTTTTACTTTGTGCTGCATTTCCATTTCTAACATCATACCCAGACGTAGACCAAATATGAGGTCAGACTTTAGCCGGGCATAGGAGACCTACTATCAACGTCTCCTGCATTTGCACTTTCATCTTGTGTTCTCTAGACCCAATGGCATGGAACATTCCACTTAAAAACAAGTTGTCTGTTAAATGTATAAGTGATTGATTCACACCACATACCATTTGTAATTATGTCATAGTGAATCTCTAACTATGTGTTTGTTTTCCACAATGGACATCATGTAATGTCATGTATATAAAAAACAACCTAAATATTTTGCATAAAGAAAAAAGCATCAGCTAACTAATAATAAAAAGTTGAAATTTTTATATGAGTTTGAGATATGTGTTTGGCAGCAGCAAGCATGTTGTTTCTAACAACGGTTGCCCAAATTGTACGGGCACCCAAAAGGGTCTAAAAACCAGTGTGTACTGTATTCATCTTGCGCACCCCTTAGATTCATAGAGGGTAGGACAACCCCCTTGTTATAACCATGGACTCAGGTGAGGCAGCAAAGAAAGGCAAAGAAACAGAGGAGAGTTCTGGTGAAAGACCCCATTAGGCAGATCAAGGCCATTAGGAATTTCATGACACTGTACCACAAAAACGCAAAATATTCTGTCTGGGAGCACCTGGAATTATATGAACAAATGATGGACACTTTTCACATTAAAGATAGCCAGAACTGCATAGATTATGACAAATGGACATTCTCTCCGGAGCACTCCAGCTTCTTTGCTGGACTGGAAGACCAAAACCATTCAAGATGGTCCAACTACAAGGCGGCCATCTTAAAGCACTTTTGCACCCACAGAAACGCCCAGGAGGCTCGCAAAGCAGCCGACAATTTGCAATGCGGAGACGATCAGGCCGGCCCCAAGGGAATTAGTGCAGGAGCTAAAACGCGCCGTTGCACAAACTACCAGGAGGGTACGCACAGATAGTAGAGAGTTTATAACTACCTATTTTCATGCGCTCCCAAAATACATAATGACCCAGTTGGTGAGGCATTTTCATGATAAAAGGGCCCTGGACCGGGTAATAGAGCATGTTACCCGGATCTATGAGGTCCAAAAACCTGCAGAAAATAAAAACCAGATAAAAAAACCCAAACCAACCAACACCCCTGCTGCTGCTAAAGTGGGGGAGGTGAAAGTTGCCCCCATTTTAGACCTAGAAATGTGGGGGGGGCCTAAAAACCAGCCGTCCCAAAATCAGCCAAACCAGAGGCAAAGAAGGCCATCTGATCAATCAGCAACAGGTGGCAGTCAGGGAAGTAACACCACCAATGGGACCCCTAACTCTTCTGATTACATAAATCCCAGATACAAGGGCAACCGACTTATCTTGGGGTATGTATGGACTCCCCCAGCCCAAGGGGGGGGAATCCAACCTGGAGAGTACTGCCCAAGGAAACTTCCCTCCTAACTTCTCTCAGGAGGGCAGTAATCCCCCAAATCTAGGGTTAAGTTTCTTTCTCCGGTACCTATCGAACCCCAACCTGCAGAACAACCCTCCTTTCTTTCCCCAGTTTCAGCAGTCCAGACCACCCAATCTGGGAGAGAGGAGGCCAAGGGTGGAGGGTTACCAAAATCCCCAATACCAAGGGTACTCCGAGAGAAGGGATAGTTACCTTTCCTGAGAACCACCTAGGTATGAACAAAGACCCCCGTACCAGGCGGAACGGGTGTCCCAACTGGAGCGCCAGGTCCAGAACCTCACGAAGGATCTGAGTCGCATGTTGAGGGCTCAGCAGACCCCTCAGATGAACATGGCGGCTCAGAACCCCTCAAACCAAGGGTCTGGCACCCCAGAACAATTACTGGGAGAGAACCCCGACAAATCACTACTTCCAGAGGAGGAGACACGGGAGGAAGGGGGGTGTAAAGCCATAGAGGAAGCTTCCTTCCTCACCCGTGAAAAGCCCCTGGGCACCCCGGAACCAGAACTAAAGTCTCCTGCCCCCGAAAATCTGCCCCCCGGGCAACAGAGGGTGGGTAGGAGAAATAAAGAAATTAAAAAGGCACATTTTGTGGAGGAAGTTAGTGTCCTCCAGTTTTAAGGGGAAAAATCCTTAGAGGATTCTGGGAAGAACATCTTCTCCTTCAGGGACGGGGGAATTCCTCCCAAAGAAAAATGGGTCCCAAGAGATCTGAATGAAGACTGGGTAGGTCTGGGGACTGATTCAGAGTCACCCATCCTTGAACCCCAGAATTGTCATCCTGAGAAAAAAATATGAATGGAGGGATCCTCCCCACAAATTGGTTCTAGTGACTGCCACCAGGTACGAGGGGACAGCACAGGGCTAAGGGAAAAAGGGGATTCCAAAATCCCATCTATTTCAGGATGCCAAATTTTGATTCCAGATTCCCAGAAAATTGTCCAAAACTCCACTGTGTCCGAGTCCAAAATAAAGAAATTGACCACCCAGCTTGCCCAAAATGCCCATTACCTTAGCCCGCTTGAGGAGAAAGAGGGGAGATTCTATGGCCCTGTTCAAGTGCAAGGGCAATGCGCATTTTCAGCACTGGTGGACACTGGATCCCAAGCCACTATTCTGTCTAAAAGGGCCTTTGAGCAGCTAAATTCAGGAACAGGGGAGAGACACCAGATCCCTCACATCCCACTTCCTGGACAACTCCAGAACTTCGACAGGAATGAAATTCCTGTCGAGGGGACTGCGGATCTGGAGATAAAGATTGGGCGACATAAGGTGAAACACCCGGTCATAGTCGTGTCTCCAGCTGGAACCCCCTGTCTGTTAGGCAATGACATCCTTCGCAGGTTGTCTCCCCTCATAGACTGTGTGAACAAGGTCCTCTGGACTCAGACTAACAGGCCAATAAAATTAAAACAGAGTGTAAACCATGTTAGTTTAATAAATGGCACATACCACATCTGATCATATTGAGTTTCATTTCCAAAATAATCAAATACCTGATGTTACAGTAATTGCTGTAACACAACAAACAGGTGATGGGAACTCCTCTCCATTCCTGAAAATCAACCTTCCTTCCAGTTTTAAGTGGCATTCCACACTGTAAGGAAATACTTTGAAATTTTATACCAATTCACAATCTGAAAGTCCCAATTCTATCGTCAAAAACGATGAAAAACCAGCTCAAAGTTTAGCTGACATTCAGAAAATTAGAGAACAATTGTTCCTCCATATTCAGTTAAATGAGGGGAAGGAGTCTGTTCTCACCCGAGTGTGCTTGAACAACGGAAAGAGCTTCATCAGCAAAGCCATGTTCAAAAAGCTCTCAAAAGATCCAACCATTCCTGCATTTAAATTGATTGATAAGTGGGAAATGGGACTGGAAACTCCCAATTCCAAACATCTCCTGCCTAGCAGAAGTATGCTCAAAATGTATATGGGTGACAAATGCGGCGTGCAGTCAACATATCGAAAAAAAAGTCGAAAGACAAAAAAGTCGGGAAAAAAAGTCGAAAAAAAAGTCGAATACTTTTTTTTTTATTTATATTTATTTTTTGGCTCTCGTATGTAAAAAAAAAGGTAAAAACAAAAAAAAAACATTTCGAATTAAAAACGTTATAAAAAAAATCGACCTTTTTTTTCTCGATATTTTGACTTTCGACCTTTTGTTTTTCGATGTTTTGACTATGAACCGACAAAAGCATAGAACATAATTGTTGGGTCGTGTGAGATGTCCCTGCTGCATTCTATTTAGGCAGTGACATTCTCAATCGGTTTGCAATTAATTTGGACCTTATAAATTACAAGGCCTGGTCCCGTCTAGGGGGCAATCCAATGGGCTTTGATGATTCTGAAAAAGCATTTCGGTCAGCCCAATTACTGCTGTATGCAGTTGAAGTTCAAATTGGAGACGAGGTCACCATCTCAGGATGGACCTGACAATTCCCACTTGAATTAAAAATTAAAAGAGGACGGCAACTGCAAAATTTTGATGCCTAAATCCATCTCAATGCCCATCTCCAACAGCAGGGGTTGGGGTTAAACCCAACACCATTAGTCAATGTAGAACACAACACCATTCCAATATTGATGGATAACAGCGACCCTAGGAGTATCACTCTGGGCGCAGGCACCATTATTGGAATGGCGGTTGATGACTGACATTTTTCCATGGATCTAGGAAATGAGCTGATAGGACCAATCCCCAATGACTCTTATGATAATGACAATGACGATGACATACCACCAGAAAGGATCTTCACCTGGCAAGGGGGGAATTTCCCGGTGTACTCTTCCTGCCCGAAGTGACATGTGACATCAGGCACGATGAGGTGATTTTCCAGGTCCACAATGACTGCCTCTCCTACCTGAAACCCTCTGTCCAGGTCAACACTTTAACCAGAGACCTCTCCACACAATTGGAAGAGGCCGCTGAGGTAGCAAAACCTGAAGTCTTCCCAGGCTTCAGGAAAATGGTTGAAGAGTGGGTCAACCTAGCAGATAATAATAATAATAATAATAATAATAATTTAGCATTTATATAGCGCTATGAACCCTCGGGTATCTCAGCGCTGCTTATTATTACCCACAGTGTGTGGTGCTCTTTTATCGACCTCGGAAGAATGAAATGCTAAGTTTGGCCCTGCCGGGATTCGAACCTGCATCAGCAGGCCCTGCACAGATGTCAAAGCGAGCGCTCTATTCGCTGTGCTATCAGACCGGTTTATGCCTGTGAGACTGAGTAGCAAAAGCAAAAGTTGAAACAGGTGTTCTTAGATTTTTAAGATCTCTTTGCTGTGGACTCGTACATCTCTGGTTGCACCGAGATCCATACTACCACCATTCCCACGGACCTTGGAATGACTCCTGTATTTGTGAAGCAATATCGCTTGCCTCTCGCCTTCTATGGAGTACCTGACTGAAATCATCAAAAACTTTGAGTCCCGTGGGATAATTCTTCCAGTCCACAGCACCTTTAATAATCCGGTGCTGGGGATTTTAAAACCAAATGGCCAATGGAGGCTTTGCACAGACCATAGGGAGCTAAATAAATGGGTCCACATGTCCCGATGGCACTCTTCCCTACATTGACCAAGGGCTGGCCCAGATCCAGGGGTCCAAGGTATACACTGCTATTGACCTGACAAATGGATACTATACCGTGCCCGTCAGTGGGGAGGACCAATACAAGCTGGCCTTTACGTTTGGGGGGCAGCAGTACATGTGGACCCAGACTCCCTTCGGATACATAAACTCCGGTAATGAATTCAACATCTTCTTACATAAGGCCATGACCGACTTTGGTGAAATGGGTAACGTGGCCTATGTGGATGATGTCCTGATTAAAAGCTCGACTGTGGAGGAACACATAGCGGAAATCCGTTATGTTCTGACCCAGTTGAGGGTTGCCGAAGTAAAACTGTCCTTCCAGAAGGCACAGTGGTGCAAGACCCGTGTCAACTTCTTGGGACATGAAATAACTCCCGAGGGTCCTTGTCCCCAGGAGAAGAAATCGGAAGCACTACTAAAACTAAAAGACCCCACAACTCTGCCTGAGCTAACAAGCCTCCTTGGACTGACTAATTACAGTAGGAAGTTCACTGAGGATTATGCAGAGGTCACAAGACACCTGATCCATCTGTTGAAGGGGGGGTCAAGTGGGAGTGGGGTCCAGAACAAGCCGAAACAGTAAAGCAACTCAAAATAAGTCTCTCACAAGTGCCTTGTCTAGCTTATCCTGTCAAAAACAAGGAATTCTTCTTGGAGACAGGGTTCTCAAATACATGCTTGAAAGCAGGATTATACCAAAGGCATGACAAGGTCAATAAAAGTCATCTCCTATGCAAGCAAGACTTTATCCTCTGTGGAGGAAAAATTCAACGATTGTGAGAAGACACTCCTGGCGACGGTGTGGGCATTGAAAAATTACCACCAGTTCATCCACGGGGAACACATCATAGTGGAGACTCCACACCAGCCTTTGCAATACCTCCAAAGTGACAGAATCAGGGCCGGAAATTCCAGAATTACTTCCTGGATTCTGTCAATGCAAGGCTTTCCTGTGGAGGTCAGACATGGCCAAAACAAGAAGAGTCCCCTCGCGCAAGGTCTGGCTGACTTGCATGATTGTGCCAGAGAAAACTGTCTCGAGGACGAAAGTCTCAAAACCCAGGACAACATGGGGGCGTACCTGAATTGCCCGCACAAAGTCTATAAAGAAAAAAAGTGCGAGGGAATGCCCACAGTTTATGTGGACGGGTGCTCCTACCATGTTGACAACAACAGGGAAAAGGAACCGGTGGCCGGCATTGGGAATGCCTGGGTGAATGATGCCCCGGAACCCTCCGCTGGGTACAAAATCGGTCCCCGCAGTAGTCAGGAGGCGGAGTTGACGGCAGTTCATCAGGCCATCCTCACTGCCGTCCAACACCAACTCCACGAACTGGTCATAATCACTGATTCAGATTATGGACCTCATCACAAGTTCGGCGGTAACGCCAGCACTAATAGCGCTGGTGCTATCTGCCCTACCGCCAAACACACCAGCGCTATTAGCGCCGGATCACGGGTTTGGCGGATTTGGAAATCCCCATTCCCCATTGAGCCCATTCGGGAATGCCCCATTCCCCATTGAGCTCAATGGGGAAATTTCGCGCTCATACCGTGGGCGGATTTCCCGCCGGCGGTATGAGCGCGAATTTTCAGCGGATTTCCCCCCAGCTCAGAGCTGGGGAGAAATCCGCCAAAGCCCTGATTTGGCAGACCCTTAAATCCGGCGGTAACAGCGCTACCGCCGGATTTAAGGGTTACCACCAAACTCGTGATGTGGCCCTATGTCTGGAACCGGTTCGTGGAGCACCTGATAAATTGGAAAACCAGAGGCATGCTGTGTGCTAATAACAAACCACTCGTACATGGCAAGCTAATACAAAATATTGATGATCTGGTCACCTTTAATGGGATGACCATCTATTGTAAAATGATTAAGGGTCATTCCAGAATAGAGGGGCCAGACAAAACTGGAAACGGCCTGGCTGATCAGCTGGCCAAAACCAGAGCCATCCAAGGGGATCTCCTTGAGATCTGTTGGGGGAAATCCAGGTCACTGCTGTCACTAGGTCCCAGACAAATGCTCACAATGAACTCTCAACTGCCAAGTGGAGTAAGGAGACCCCAGATACTGATTTAATCATGGCACAAAAAGGGGATCCGGTTATTGGGAAATGTTATCAACACATTGAGGACCCTGAGAACTTTCCTCTGATGGATACCGATTACATTGGGACAGAGGACCTCAGGGTGTTGATGAAGTGTCCCAAAATGTTCCTAATCAAAGATGGCTTGTTGGAAAGGAGATCCATCTCTGGTTGTGACCAGTGGGTGGTACCTACCTCATTCCAGAGCCTGATGCTAAGTCACGCCCATGACGAGGCCACAAGCCGGTCATCGGGGGTTTCACACTACTCTAGAAATCTTGCGGGAGCTTGCATACAGGCCACACCTGGGGCAGGACCTCGACCAATATTTGAATGGGTGTCTTGTGTGTGCACAACTTCAGCCAAGTTCACTCACCCACCAAGCTCCCTTCCAGAAGAGGGGGATGACACTGCCTTGGTCAGATTTACAAGTAGATTTAATCGGGCCCGTGATTCACTCCTCTAGGGGGAACAAGTACATGTTAACAGTGCTTGTTTACCAAATGGGTGGAATGTCTCCCGGCCCCAAACTGCAAGACAGAAACAGCAGCCGCAATGATGATCAACCACTTCTTCTCGCGTTTTGGCCTACCCCAAAGGATTGAGTCAGACCGAAGTAGTCACTTCACCAGCGAAGTGATGACAAAGATGTGGGAGATACTTGGGGTAAAAAGGAAACTTCATGATGCATACCGCTGTCCTCTAGTGGGGGAGGTGAGAAGTACAATAAAAAAATTGTGAGAATCCTAAAAAAAGTTTGTGGCAGAGTCTGGGCCAAGTTGGGACAGCCGATTGCTGCTTGTCCTGATGGCCATCACATCTACCCCATCTTCTGCAACCAAAATGTCTCCATTTGAGCCAATGGCTGGGCGAATGATGGTGCTACCTCAGCATCTGCTCTATAGAACACAAGAGCAGACACTGATAAACGCCTCCAGTACACATGAATATGTTGAGAATCCAAGAAAACACCTTCAGCATGCGTTTGCGTACACTTCGCGGAATCTGGAAAGATCAGCAGAGGGGATGAAGACTCAACATGACTTCAAAACAACCAAAAAGGAATACCAAGTAGGAGACAGGCTCTACTTGCACAATTTCCAAAGGAATCAGACCAAGGAGCGGAAATGTCTCTCGTCCTGGCATGGTCAGTTTGAAATTGTAGATAAAATTTCACCTTTCGTCTACAGAATCTGCATCCCCAAAGGAGAGCTGACAGGAGAGAAATGGGTCCACATTAATCAGTTAAAGAATTGTCACTCCAGGCACCCTTTGTAGCTGATTGAGGAGCCCAAGGAATGCCAAATAGAGGAGACCTCTGGAGAATAAGAAGCCAGAGAAAGAAAAAGCAGAAGTTGATAGGTAGGTACATAGGTATATCTATCTAACAGGGAGTACTTTTCTTCACTACCATTGCAAAAAAAAGGGATCACAAAACATGGTGTAAATGTGGATAGTTATCTTTGTCTTGTTAAGGAATTATTTGTTGATGTGTTGATGTGTGTACTTTAATGAATGTAATGTCTGTTTGTCCCACTGATGGGAAAGTGTTCTAATCTGTCTTTATCTATCCACTAGTTAGTACCAATTCCGTCCTTGGTAGACAAAGGAGGACTTCCCCGGGACCCAGAAAGGGGGTATCGCTCCAAACTCCAATGAAAGACAAAGGGACCCAAAAAGGGGGTGTTGCTCCACATTCCAACGAAAGACAAAGGGACCCGAAAAGGGGTTGTCGCTTCACACTCAAATGAAAGACAGAGGGAGGATTGTACGTACCGTTCCCTGATGGAAAAAAAGAACTCCGTCTGATGAACCCCACTTTGCCCTACTTTCCCTCAACAAGAAGTCTCGGGGAAGAAGGGGGGATATGTGGGGTACATTGACCAGCCCAGCAGAACTCCCCTAACTTACCAAACTACATCTCAGCAGTCACCAGCAGAATGGCTGCGCTGGCTCTGTTGAGCACTATCGCCTTGCATTAAAACTGCACTTTGCAGTCTCCAAAATGATGGCTGTGCCGTCTTACCAGCCACACATGGGGCAAGATGAAACACAGAACACCCAGAGAATTGCTGCCAGAATTGTCTTCAATTGCACAAAAGAAAATAATTCAAAGGCAGCACTGCTATGCTGCCAGCTCAACTCTGTTTTACTGAGAAAAAAAATATTCTGCCTTTTAAAATGACTGCGCCCTGATGCTCTTTTTCATCTGTTCAACAGTAGACAGTTATGGTGCAGTGAGACCCAGCTAGGTCCCTCCATATTCAGGTTGTGCTCCAGCAAAAAGGGGGCATGTCTCATTGAATGACAGGCTGTGTAAGGCAAAATATGCGAAATAACAAAGAAACTTCACTTCAAGCCATACGCAAAACGCTTTCCTTTTTGCAACAAAATGACACAGATAAACCCTTCATAAGAAGCTTTCTCTCTTTTTGCTCATGTCAGTTTCATTGGACCCTTGCTATGAACAGATTCCTGTGTAGTAGAAATTGACTATGGCAATGGAAATGCTCAGAATAAAGATAGCAGGAAAAACGGAATTTGAAAGTGACAGCAAAGGAAAAATTAACCACATGTAAATTGGTGCGTTTTACAAACAAGAAAAGATCTGTTTAAAAGTTACATTTGAATTAAGGCCGTCCTTGCATAGAAATGTGATGGGGGTTTGTGTTAAAACATATATAGGATGTTTAATGCCAATAGTCTTTCTTTCTGGTTCAGGAAAGAAAAATAAATAAATAAATAAAGTTACTGTGAAACCAACAGGACAGGTTTTTAGGCCCTAGCTTCAAAGGACTGACTACAGGATCTACCTTCCCCCAAGTGTACCAGCATCTGGGGCATATGAATAGGCAGGGCTGAAGCCTTTTATGCCCTCATCCGACTCTGTGGCAGTGCTCCAGCCAGGTACAATGGATTTCTGGGACACGTAGGTGTGACTTTTTAAGCAGAACCTCCCCTCAATTTAAACTGGGGAGCTTCAAAGACAAATCCTTGGCACACAGGGCTAGTGCCAGACAGTTGGCTGTGGATTGAAAAAATAAAATTCCCTTATTTGGAAGATAATGCTGGCCATTTGGGGCAAAAGACTGTTCTGAATTAATAAACTTTAAGACTTTTATTTATGCAACCGGGAAACGCAGGAATGCAAAATAACAGTTTAAATGTAATTTTTGTGGCATTAAAACAAGATATTGTGGCTTTCCCTAGCATGTAGGAGACGCAAACGACAGAAAAATGTAAATCGTGGTAAAAGTATACTTGGTCCAACTTTAAAATTTAATGAAAACATGCTCTGTGATAATAGGTACACATATATAAATTTGTAGAATTTTAGGTGAAATATTTCCCACTGAAAAGTGCGAAAGATTATTAGGAGGGCGAAATGACAAAGTACAGACTTGGGATTCGGAATTCCATGCTCTGTATGAAATGTGTCATTTCGCTATGTGATTTTCAAAAATGCCACAACAGTAAAAATGTGCAATTTATGTCATAACTAATTTTTGGCAAAAATTACTGTGGGAGGGCATGGACAATTTAAGCTCACACCATAAAACGGATGTCATGCCCTTGAAGCCCAACCGGTTGACAGGAAGGCGGTAACAGCAAACCCTGACCAATCCAGCTGTTAGAGGCATGTCAAGCCAAAGGCCTGCACCCATGGTAATTCCTGTGATGTCACTGGCCTTATAAAAGGGGGAGACTCAGAGAGACAAAGGACACTCTCTTCTGACTTTTCCAGCTCCGCCATATCCAGACATTCCATCTTTACTCTGCAAGATTCCAAACTCCACTGCCAGACCAGAGCATAGCTGACCCTATCCAGCCAGGACCATTGATCCAGAAAAACCCCACTAAAAATTCCAAGAGATTCAGGGAGAATGGTAGCTGAATCCTCAGTGGGATTATCCCGTGCTGCCTGCTTGCCCTGCTATCCGCTCTATCCAGCTGAGGTGCCACTGTGCCGTGACCAAACAATTGCCCAGCTGTTTTTTTCTGGGATAGCTCACTGCTGTGACCAGTGACCAGATATTGCCTTGCTGTCCAGAATCCTGGTGCGCTGTCCAAAATACCCCATTCAAGTGCTTGTTGTGAGTATTTCCCTTCCCCAACAACCACAACAAACTACATCCCTTGCTCTGTTACCTTGTATTGGGTCCAATCCCATCGAAATCCCATAACTGCCTTAGTGGAAATCCTTAAAACTGTCAGAGTTCTCTGTGCATCCTGTCCTTGATCTCCAAGTGTTAGCGCCATTCTTCCACTCAATTCTGTCTTGTGTAAGTCCTTAGTACTATTTTGATTACACTAATTAATTCCCACATAAAGAGCCACATGGCGCAAAGGGGTTACACTAGCAAAGTAACCTGTGTCGTGGGAAGCGTCTCTTTTCTAGCCACTAAAATATAGTTACTGTCCTTTCCTTTATAAACTGATTTTCTCTGTCAACTGCTTTTATTTTTAAAACCAAATTTTCTTTCCCATTGAAAATCTCATTAAGTCATCCATTTAGAGTCACTCTTTCACTTGCATATTAACCCTGTGATAATTCAGCATAAAAAGCGCATTCCGATTCTGTCTATTTGACCCGTTTTCAAACCATTTTGACATTTAAGCCTGTGTAAATTAGCACATGCAATTTCTATGTGAGTGATTTGGCTGCACTGTGTTATCACTTTAAAGTAGATTTTTGAACTGTATGCCCATTGTTGGTACCTTGCCTTGTAGTTGCTAGCGTTCTTACATCCCTGATACTGTTATAACTCATATTTACCTAATTCATTTAACTGCACATTTAAATTAAATATTTAGTAATTCCGAGTGCTATGTTATGCGATTGCAAAGGTTTTAAAATATGATTTTACCTCCCAATTCATGGGGGAAATTCGGATTTTAATTGTTTGCTGCAAGGTATTGCTGCTTCTTTCTATCCACTCAAAGCATTCGATTAATAGAGGTTTGAGGGAGCATTGCAGGGGGAAATCTTAACTCGGGTGCTATCTACCCAAACAGTAAAATTGTTCCCATTAATTTGTGCTTTGGATATGTAATAGTAAAAGAGCAAACTAAGTATATTTCATCAATGTACCTTGTAATTATCACCCCATTGGCGATTGCTGCCCAATATTAAATTATTACATTTGTGTGATTTTCTTTGAATTTAAATTAAATAAATATTGTATTAACACCCACCGGCCTGGTTCATGGTCCAATTGTGACCCAGTGTATTTGTAAAAGGGGGTGTGAGACGGGTTGGGTGCCATCTCAATCTGAATCATTAGTAAAGTAAAGTAAGAGTGTTTTAATTGTGCGCTGCATCCAAGGCTAGTGGCAAGAGTCCTGGTCTGGTGTGTGACGCCCAATTAGAATCCTTAACAACTATGAGGGGCATATTACTTAGTCTATCAAGCAGCAAGAAGAACAGACTTGAAAAGGAAAGACAAGATCTGGATTTACGAATCCAGGGACCCTCGCGCGAAATGATGAAAGAGCATAGACAACCTGAAAAAGCTGAGGAATTGCAGAAATTGAAGGTGAAAATGAATTCCCGGCTAGCAGAGAGAGCTGAACTCGCCTTCACCTCCTCCCTCAGGTGTTCCCCATACCCTGCATCTCTGAATGCCTCGACCCTCAGTCTCCATGTTGGAATCCTGGCACGAGGGGGGAGGATCTGCCATGTGCCTACCAGAGAGGCATGGTCTGAGAGGGCCCGTGCTTTATATTCCGCCCTAGTGAATTCACCCATTATTTCTTCTCCCTCAAACATGTAATCTAACCTTGTGTAGAGATTCGTAGGAGAATTATAATGGGAGTATATTCTATTCTGTGGGTATAGTGTCCTCCACACATCTGCCAATTTAAATGCAAGCAGCAACGTGTTTAGAGCTTTCGCTGGGGGGTTTAGATGCGCAAATTTGTCGTCTGATCTAACCTTCGCCAGGCCCAGCATACAGATCAAATCTCCCCTACCCCATATCAATGCACAATTCCTGTATGGGCTTATCTTGGAGTATAAGGATCTAAAGTAGGTTGCTGTATCTTAATTCGGGGCGTAGGTATTAATGACACATATCTCCCTGTTCTCTACCATTCCACGTACTGCTACCATCCTCCCATCTGTGTCTGCGAAGGTCTGTAGCACCTTGAATGGGACCGTTGGTGCCACCCATATCAGGACCCCCCTAGCATCCTAGCATATGCTGAATACATGGTGCCTAAGTATTATGTGCAAGGGGGATGTATAATCTCATTTCTTTGGGGTTCCGTTATTATATATTGTTTATATAATCTCTACCATTTTTTGTTGGCTAGAATTCAACATTTTGTCCTGGCCACGTTCCCCCTGCCACGTTGGCACCTACAAGATTAGATGCTTTCCGTATACAAGCTACTTTAGGAACATGATGATTACAGGTCCACAAGAGCGCCAAGTTACTGGCGCTTATGTTCTCCACATGTTTCCCTCATGGGTTATGCTTTGCACTTCAAGTTAATCATGTACCTTTCCCTCACGGGTTATGTTTTGTACTCCAAATTAATCATGTACTGAAGACGATTTTAAATTTTGACTTCACCATTTGTCTGTGTTTAGAATATTGAATTCCTTTATATGTATGTTTTCCCAATTGCTTTTTGATGTTTTTTGTCTCAATACAAATCATGAATATCCACAGTCTTTGATGTGTGTGAGTTTCTTTTTCCCTTCTGGACAATCTCATGGGTTATGAACTTAGGGATTCAATCCATTAGTACTAGCATACCAGGTTCCCCAATTCAAATTACATGTTTTGTTTCATTTATTGACAAAAATTGGTGGTGAACCTTGGCAGTAGCAGTTCTACCTCCTTTTTGGTTTTGGATTTCTTATGCCCGAGTCTGCTACTTGTCACCATGGGCATACTGAAGTCCTTAGTATATACATGGAGCCTAAGGCCAACCCTCCCCACTTCCGTGCCAAGGTATCTTGTCTTGCTCTAGTCAGGTGGGTTTCCTGCAATAGGGCTATATCTATTTTTTGGCGTCTTAGATATGTCATAACTCTGGTCCTTTTGATATAGTTGTTTAAGCCTCTAACATTCTATGTCCCTATTTCAAAATCCCCCATCCGTCTCTTTATTTCCCCCGTCTACTGCCACCTTGTCACAGACACTATTACACCTCTGTGCATATTTGTAGGCCAACTTCCCGCTAACTACCACAACACCCTTCCCTCCCCAGTTCCCAACAGTCCCCAACTTTTGCCCAGTTTCCATCTTGAAGCTCAGGCATCCATGCATCCCACTCTTATCCCTGTTAAACGCTGGTATTCAGAGTGCACCAGGAGGCTACTGGACTACTGGTATCCTATCCTAACTAAACTAACGTGGGTCGTAGTGTGATCTTTGGCACTTCTCCTATCTGAAAGCTACTGGTGGTTCCTGCATTTAGTATACGTACTGTCAACCTTGTGTCTCCCCCCATATGATTTTCTCGTTTCATTCAAATCTAGCTGCTATACATCTTCAGACATTGTCTCGGTGATACAGGTTACTTATCACTCCTGCCTCCCGCTTGGTCATCCTTCTCCGTGGGCACGTTCACTGCATCCATCCATTTGGTCACTTCTTCCCGGGGTCTCGAAGAAGACGGCTCAATCTTAGCATATAACTTTGAGTCTCCTCTTAACTGCCACATAGTTCATTGGTTTATTTTGGACCAGGAAAGTGTAATCAGGGTATGCTGTGACGGTAGCTGATGCTCAGCTGATTGTACCTCCGTTGTTAAAGTGTTCCAGGATCTTTTCTCGGTCTTTATAATTAAGGATCTTGGCTATTATTGGCCGAGGCGGTGCATCAGGTGGCGGCTTCCTCGTCAGAGCCCTGTGCGCTCGCTCCACTGTGAAACCTTGGGTCAGTGTTCCCACCCCTATCTCTTGCAGCAAAATGTTTTTGATTAATTCTGTCGGGTTCGGCCCCTCTTTCCCTTCAGGAAGCCCAACAATTCTCACATTGTTCCTTCTTGCCTGTCCTTCCGCTTCCTTCACCCTGCTTTCCAGGTTCCTCACTTGTTGCAGTATGGAGACTTCCTGGGAGTTTTCCTTGCAGCTGCTGGCGTTCACTTGCACCTCTTTCTTAAGGATCCCTGTGCGTTCTGCCAACGCCCTAACATTCTGCCTCAACAGGTTCACGTCGATGCTGTTCGCGTCTATCTTGAATTTCAGCATCGCTTTTAGTTCCGCAATGGCTTCCAATATCTGTTGATCGCTTCTTCCCGGTGCTGCATCGCCTTGTTTCTCCTGTGTTGTCGTCATCACATTGCCTGGTGTTTGTGCCTGTTTGGTGAATATGTCTATTGAGGACTGCTTTCCTTTGTTCTTGCCCGGCTTGGATGCCATCTTCACCCTAGCCTGTATTCCAGCGATGTCTTTTTTTTAATCTGACGCAGTGCTCACACCAGTCTCTGTTAGTGGTGCCATTGTTTGGCTCTTCTGCATTGCCCTCTTCAGTATGGGTTGTCCTCTCTCTCATGGGGGCTTCTGTCCGTCACGACTCTCTCTGTACTCTGCGGCCTACTGTTTGAGATCTATCTGTGCTTGGGGCTTATCTTCCTGCTTGTATAGCTTTAGCGCCACCAGTGCGTCCTCTGTGACTGCAAGCCCTACTGTAGGTGTATCCTAGCAAACAGTAGTAGTGACCTGTCCTGGCAAGCTGTCGTTTTCCACCCTGTCCTGTATTCCTCTAGGACGCCTTTCTATCTTGTTCAGGGTTTTGCTCTCGGTATTACAGTCTCGGGGGATGCCTCTTAACCCTGCTCGTTGCTTTCACCTAGTATGGTCCTGTGGCCCTGTCCTATCTGGGGTGTTTATGCACCCCATCTGGTTTGGGGTTGTTTTTTCCAGGGAAGCAGATCTTCTGTCCCCTTAGGTTACCTCTCCTCTCACCACCAGAACCCACTGCTTTCCTGTGATTGACTGCAACATCCGGGCCCCCGCAGTTGACTTTCTTCTCTTATCCTGCTCACCTTCCAAACTGGTGCTGCAGGCCTCCTCTCGGTGCTGTGAACTCTCTGCGCCTCCCAGTTCCACCTACGGTGCTGCTTTTAGGACTCTATGCTTCCGCTGCATTGTGGACGAAAAAAAAAACAAACAAACAAAAACCAGGCTGCTACTTTGCTTGTCGCTGCTTCATGAGTGTCTAAGTGTCCGGTATCCGCCATGTGCTAGCCTGTTCTGTCCTTAGGCTTCTGTACCGCTTCCACTTATACTGCAAGTCTGGTCCTTCCAATGTCCTGCCTGTTCCTTTGCAGGTTTTATCGGGCCCGTATAAGGGATCTCTGTGCAGCTGTTGATGAAATGCATAAATGCTTTCGTGTAATTTGTATTACCTTTATTCAATTGCTTGTAAATTTAACTTGTGAATAAAATGAAAATAAATAATAATAAAAATAAAAAAGAAGAAGACACACCACCGCTATGCGTTAGTGAGCTGCATGACTTCAAGGCAACCTGCCTCACAAGGTCTGTGTTGAGGATTATGATGGTGCTTATGCAGGAACTTCGCACAACAGTTCACCCTTGCAATCCAAGTAATGAGTAAGTGTACTCTAGATGTGAAGTCATTTTGATCACTGAGACGACTAACTTCATGTTTGTCTACTATATTGTCGTAACTTTGATCTATCACTAACAAATGAATGTAGTCTGCAAATTTTATATAATTCTCGCGCTTTTGGGAAATCAGAGTGTTCATCTTACGTGTCTTTCACATTGAACTAAGAAACAATATTTCCCTGTGCCCCCAAACGTTATGGATTGAATGGGTGTTCACTTTTGTAACGTGCCATAGAATACAGGGTGCATTTTCAAGTAAGGTTTGTACACTTATCAGGTTAATTTAATTACAGTATGTATGTTTCTCTTCCACAGGTGGTCCACGGTGGTGGCCTACCGTTCATTTATTTCGCGTTCAACAAGTAATACCCGCCTGTGTCATTGGAGCCATTCGCGCTAAATTCCCCAGTGACAGCGGACAGTACAGAGGATTTTCACACATTGTGATGCAACCTCAAGTATACAATTTGTAGTTTTTTTTATCCATCAACATCACCAAAATAAATAAAATACAAATGAGCACTTCATTTACACAGTGGCTTTATGGGAGGCTTGGATTTCGCGTTCAACAAGTAATACCCGCCTGTGTCATTGGAGCCATTCGCGCTAAATTCCCCAGTGACAGCGGACAGTACAGAGGATTTTCACACATTGTGATGCAACCTCAAGTATACAATTTGTAGTTTTTTTTATCCATCAACATCACCAAAATAAATAAAATACAAATGAGCATTTATGAATAGTTGTTTCAATTTTTCAGTGAATCAAGAACACGCTCACTTGTTTATGAGGGACATAAAAGAATGGTTGGTGCCCTTTTAAAGGGATGGTCTAGTAAAAAATGTTATTTAAAAAATAGATAGGCCACATAAAAAAAATATACTAGCATCCTCCGTTTTAAAACTTCCTATGTAAAATTTTGAGCTATTCAAGCTCAAAATTCGAAAAAGCAAGCACAGGGGCGCAGCCATTTTGTGAAATGGAGGCCCTCCTGTGCTGGCTTTTGCTTTTGCGGCACTAATGAAGGCATGTAAACATAACCGCGTGTGTTTCTGCCTGCTGTGGCTTTCACTTTGGGTCTCCGGTGCTCCTGGGAGCACCGGAGACCCAAAGTGATAGCCACAGCAGGCAGAAACACACGCGGTTGTGTTGGAAAACGCTGCGGTTTTTCTTTCCAAGTTTCTCAGGCTCCTCCGAGCCGGAGGAGCCTGAGAAACTTGGAACGAAAAACCGCAGCGTTTTCCAACACAATAACGTTGTATTTATGTTTGCGGTCGCTTCAAAAGCGACCGCAAACATAAATACAATGTTTTTAAAGCTGCGGTTTTATTTCTAAGTTTTCCGGGCTCCTCCAGCCCGGAAAACTTAGAAAAAAAACCGCAGCTAGTGCTTATTTTTTGTAAAAAAAAAAATAGCACTTACCGAGATTCAGCTGCAGCTTTCCTGCTCTGGTCTCCGGTCCGCGTCCGCCGAGTCCCGGCACTAATGAAGGGAAAGCCACCCAGCGGTAGACTTTGTTTACTACAGCTGGCTGGCTTTTCCTTCATTAGTGCCGCAAAAGCAAAAGCCAGCACAGGAGGGCCTCCATTTCACAAAATGGCTGCGCCCCTGTGCTTGCTTTTTCGAATTTTGAGCTTGAATAGCTCAAAACTTTACATAGGAAGTTTTAAAACGGAGGATGCTAGTATTTTTTTTTTATGTGGCCTATCTATTTTTTAAATAAAAATTTTTACTAGACCATCCCTTTAAGCTCACCTCGTCCACATAAATCCATCTCCACTCCATTATACCACACTGTGGTACTAGGTGGGTGTGAACGGCCAAGTTGCCAAACACCATGTACACTTCAAAAGGGTTCTTCTGCACGGTGACCATTGTTCTCATGGCCTCCCCAGACCCAGTGTCTCCAGACTCCCCTCTGCAAGACCCTGCCACAAACACGCCATACATTCACATACACACCCACTTTTCTAATCCTTTATAAACACCTTGACATTTAACCAGAGAACATCTCTGAGTTCTGCAAGGTATCTCTTTATCGTGCTACCTGTTCCCTGGCTACTTGCTCCCCTGCTTGCTGAATCAGCTTGTTTGTTCGTCCAGGTAAGGGCAGGTCACCTATTTACTTCTCTATATTCATTGATTGCTGATCTCAAATTTTCTATCTATTTCCACCGAATGTACCCAGTATTGTAATGTTCATTTATCTCAATGACTTCACCATTGTCCAATGTTTCAATTGTTTTGATCTCGATGAATACCACATTGCATCAATGTCCATTGTAATAATAGAATAGTATAAAACAAAGGGGGGTTTTATCCTACCACATACATTTTGTGACAATACATTATTAATAGTATGTCTGATATAGTTTTCAAAAAAGTTACAATATTGCTTCAAAAAGTAGGCTAGACGTCCCTAGACGTGGTTGCTAGTGTGAGGACTCAATCCATACATATAACATCGAGCAACAGTTTAGCTCATTGTACAGCTTTATTGATTTAGCTGATCTCTTTGTCTGTTTAGTAGACAAACATATTTGATAGTCTCAGTGCATTTTTTGTGGGAACAGTAATATACAACATAGTCCAAACACAGATAAAGTGTCAAACAAAGCACACATTATTCCAAAAGCATGTGTGTTACTGCGAATAAACAGGCAAATATTACAGCAAATTTGTCATTCACATATAAATTCAAGCAGAAGTTCAATTCTGAAAGAGAAACTAGGACTCTAGTATTTTCTTTGCATTTAGAGTAAATCAGTGCATTGGTCCTACGTGCAGTAACAAAAACCAGCTACGAATAGATAGTCTACCACTAACTAGGTCAATCCTGATAGTTGTTTTCTGGCTAAGAGGACCAAACTGTAGGTCAGCTAGACGCTGAGTAAGAGGACCAAACTGGCATCTTTCGTGGTCCATGTCTGTAAGCATGTTTCCTTTTATGAAAGTACATTCAACGGACGAGTAACAAGTTACGATTGTCGGTATATTAATCAATTCTGTTAGAAAGTTATCGCTGTGTTCATTCTACTAGGTTACACAGGTTTTCCTTCTTTGACTGAAACAAATATTGCATAGAAAGCTGTGATATAATTCCATCAATCACATGCATAGAGTACAATCTTTTTCAATATTTTTTTTTTATGGAGATCTTATAGACTTTTCAAGAATGCATGCTTTTATGGTTTTCGGTTGCCCTTCTAGGAGCCATGCCAAAAGACTGAGCACAGTCCTGCATACATTCCCGAAGGTTATTGATTTAATAAGAAGATGGGTTGAATATTGTGGTTTTCCGATGGATGAGATTGAAAGTAGAGCACAGAAAATCTTGAAGGACGTGAGGGCCAATCGATTCCGCATCTGCAGCTGTGGTTTACCGACGATATGTACGAACAATCAAAGTACCCAAAAAAGCGTTGACCCAGAATTTTTCCTAAATTGCTTCCAAATGCAATTCCAACTAAGGGGGTAATTCATAGAATTCAGCGCACAAGTGGCGCACGCGGCTGGCGCACAGTGTGCGCGTGCGAATCTCTGCGCCAGCCGCGTGCGCCAAAACCCATTTCCGCGCACAGCGTATTCATGGATTCCAGCCACCAAAACCAGCCGTGGCGCATAGTGGCGCAGCGACCTTGCAGCAGCGCCAGTTACGCCCCCAAGAACGCCTTCCGCGCAGGGAAAAGCCATCAAAATCCCCAATCCAGCGCAAAGGGCTGCGCTAACCCTGTACCAGCACGGCAAGCGGGCTACGTGTATTTCAGGGGTTCACGTGAAGTTACTCACGCGATCTGGCCTGGGGGAGCGTGCTACGTGTATTTCAGGGGTTCGCGTGAACTTTTTCACGCGATCGGGCCTGGGGGAGCGGGCTACGTGTATTTCAGGGGTTCGCGTGAACTTTTTCACGCGATCGGGCCTGGGGGGCGAATAGCCTGGGCGCGTGTATTTCAGGGGTGCGCGGGAAGTATTACACGCGATTTCAGCAGGGTTTGTGTATTTCAGGGGTGCGCGGGAAGTTTTACACGCGAATAGCCTGGGCGTGTGTATTTCAGGGGTGCGCGGGAAGTTCCACACGCGAATAGCCTGGGCGCGTGTATTTCAGGGGTGCGCGGGAAGTTCCACACGCGAATAGCCTGGGCGCGTGTATTTCAGGGGTGCGCGGGAAGTTTTACACGCGATTTCAGCAGGGTACGTGTATTTCAGGGGTGCGCGAGAAATTCTACACGCGATTGGCCTGGGTACGTGGATTTCAGGGGTGCGCGAGAAATTCTACACGCGAGTGGGGCCTGTGCGAGTGGGGCAGTGTATTACGTGGGTGTGCGGGAAGTTGAAGAGGTGAATTGCCAGTGTGAGTCCTCCCAGGTCTCCCCTCTACCCCCTCCACGACCTCTGCAGGCAGCCCACACCACAGGGGACTACCCTGCACCCCTGGTCATGTCCCGCAGGCAGCCCATCCACCATGGGCATGCCCCCCAGCAAAGCCACATGTCCCCTTGCACCCCCACCCCTCAGCACTGTGGGGCACCTGCCAGCAGGCCCCCAACCATGTCCCCTTGTACCCCCACCCCCCAGCAGGCCCCCACTCATGTCCCCTTGCACCCCCACCCCCCAGCACTGTGGGGCACCTGCCAGCAGGCCCCCAACCATGTCCCACTCATGTCCCCTTGCACCCCCACCCCCCAGCAGGCCCCCACTCATGTCCCCTTGCACCCCCACCCCCCAGCACCGTGGGGCACCTGCCAGCAGGCCCCCAACCATGTCCCACTCATGTCCCCTTGCACCCCCACCCCCCAGCAGGCCCCCACTCATGTCCCCTTGCACCCCCACCCCCCAGCACCGTGGCGCACCTGCCAGCAGGCCCCCAACCATGTCCCACTCATGTCCCCTTGCACCCCCACCCCCCAGCAGGCCCCCACTCATGTCCCCCTGCCCCCAGGTCCTGACGAAACGCAATCATGGCAGTAATGGGCAGCATACCCAGCACAAACACCCAGCCAAGGATTGCATACACCCACATAGTAGATGCAATTACATGATACAACCCCAATGGCAAGTATGTAAATGAACACATGTCCGTCACCCACACATACACAATGGGTGCAAGTGAATGTCAAAACCCATATCATGACATGCATGAAACCAATGAGAAAATACCACAAATGTAAGTAATAAATATATGTATTAAAGATGAAAATGAAGTAAAGAAATAAAACACACAACAATGGGGATGACAAAACAAATGGTCCATGTCCGAGAACTAATAGAAAAAATCAAAAAACAAAGGAATCCAAAAACTAATGTAGTCCAAAGAAAAATAATGGGGGGAAAAAATAAGGAAAAACCATTGCCTCATGGTGAACACAAATATAAATCCAACAAATGTTTTCCAAACATCAAACTATGTACAAGAATATCCCAGGGTCCATGAGCCCAACACCATAAATGAAACCTACTACTACTAACTAATAAAAATAATATATACAGAAAAGTGGCCATTGTGCGAGCGGTCCAAAAAAAACTTAAAAAATAAAGGAAACCTAACACTAACTAACTAAAGAACTATATACAATGGCAGCGGGCAAGTCCTGCGGCTCACTCTGTGATGTTGCCGGCCAGGGCATCATCGAACTCCATGTTAATGTCCCGGGGGCGGGACTCTGTCCTGGCCCCGAGGTCTCGCAGGGACAACCCCGTGTCCACCTCAAACTCCCTGCGAGCTTCCTCGAGGCACTCAGCCCGCCTCAACGCCCGACGCATGGAGAACTCCGCCCTGACCATGGTGAGCCGCTCCTCTTCCGCCCGCTGCCGCTCCGCACCTATCCGCTGGACCAACTGCTCCCACACGGAAGACACTGCCATCCCAGGGTTCTCCTGCCCTCCGGCCAATGCCTGCCCCTCTGATCTTGATGGCCCCGAGCCATGATGCCTCCCACGTCGAGCCTGCTGCTGCCTCCGACGCCACTGCCTCTGCCAGCACGACGACATCCAGGCTGATGGAATCCACCGATGCCGTCGTGCACGTGCCCTGCCAGATGATGCCGGCACATCCTCCATCTGCAGGGGGACAGTTGCTGGTGTGTCCACCCCTGCTGGACCTTCGACTCCCGACTGTGGCAGGGATGGGGTCCCCACCGAGCTGGCTGCGTTGGTCGGGGCAGGTCCACAGGGGGCCCTGGTGGCATCTGGGCCGGAAGACGGCATGGAGCACGACTGGCGCATAGCCTCCACAGAGGAGGAGAGGGTCGCCAGAAGGCCACACACATGTAGGAAACCCCCGACCATGGCGGCTCCCAAATGGTTCACGTACGCACGGTGCTCTTCGTGATGATGTGCATGCTCCTCCCAGGAAGCATGCACCTCATCACGAATGCCAGCCGTGCGCAACGCGACACCAATCAGGACCCTCTCCACACGGCCAGGGGTCCCCTCGTCCGCAGGTAGAGGAGTGTCAGATGACATGGACATCTCCCCTACCTGCGGACGGGCCTGGGATGGGGCATCCCTGCTGGTGCATGGTGGTGCAGTCACAGTGTCAGGGACAGTGACATGCACAGGCACCTCCACGGCGACCTGTGCTGCCTCCTGCCCCTGGCCCTGGACTGCACCACTTGCACCAGCGGGGATGCCCCCACCAGGCCCCATGTGTGGCTCAGTAGCGGCCTCCTCCCCCTCTGTGGAAACCACCAACCTGGATGTCTCCACGCCGTCTTCCGCCGGTGCAAGCCCCTGTGGGGGCTCACCCACCCCTTCCGCTGCAGCCGTGGCGGCATCCCCGCCGCTCTGCTCCACAGCGCCTTCTCCGCCCTCTTCTTCACTTGCCACTGTGTAGAGGGAGACATAGAACACAAGCATCAGGGTTATGTACAATGGTCCCCTAGACAGGAAGCAACAGCAGATGAGTGGCACTGTCATACATCACTTCCATCATGTCCCTCCACAACACATGGGTCAGTGCAGGCAAAACACATACAGTAACAGCCATGGCGCATGCCATGGACATTGGCATACATGACCAAGGGACTCATGATTCATACAATGTTGGTTTTAAACTCACATGCATCATGGGTCTTGCCATCACATGCACACACCTCACCGTAGTTCCATCCATCTGGCCTCGTACACCACAGACGCAGTGGATACAAGGATGACTAGGCTGCATCAGTGAATCTGAACATTGTCACAGACATGTGTCATGCATCCATGGCAGTTACAAGTCACAGACACGCAGGTCAGACACACACACATGGACACCATACGTGTACATGGGACCAGCACCCATCCCTCACCCCCACCCATGTCCAGGAACAGAGACTGCCATGCTTCCATGTGTCCATTCCGCACAGAGCCCCCCATGTTGCAATAGAACACATGCACCAACCATGTGGTTCACACATCACTGTACTCACATGCCTGACCATGATGTCCCTGCACACACACATACGTACATGGCCTATGTCACACATACAGGCAGGTATCAGACAACCAGCACACTGCAACATGCCCTGTCTCACACAGTAATGCTTGGCCACTTACCGGCCAACTCCAGATGGGTCTGCCTCCGAAGGATCTGGGCGTGGAGCGCTGGGTCTACGCTTTCCAGGACCCTCATCTGGATGTCACTCAGGCGTGCCCGGCCCCCCTCCGCGAGGCGCCGGGCCTTATTGAGGGTCCTGGACCTCAAGTCCTCCCAGCGCTTCTTGATGTGCTTGATGTCGCGGGTTGCCACCCCCTCCGCGTTGATGGCAACCACTACATCGTCCCAGATCCTCTCCCGTCCTTCCTTGTTGGCGCGTGGTCTTCCAAAGAGGGCATCATAATGCCCCAGGACATGCTCCACCAGGACACCAACTTCCTTCTCACTGAAGCTGGTGGCCCTCTGCCTCTCTGGCTGGGGGTCGCCACTGGTCTCAGATGGTGCTTGCCCCGACATGGCGACCCCCGAGGCAGGCGTGGGTGGGCAACTGGGTCCTGGGGCTGGGCTGTGGAGCGATGGTATCCCAGTCGGGAGTCTACTGTTCCAGCAGGGGTGGACACAGCAACTGGACCCCTGCAGATGGCTGATGTGCAGGCACCAAATGGCAGGGCACGGTGGCAGCAGGCAGGCAGGCAGGCAGCAGCAGATGGCACGTGGGAGGCTGCTCGGGGCACTGGGGGGCAGTAATTCGGCCTTCTGGGCAGGAGCGTGGTCTTCCGTGTGTTTTCGCGTGGCCAGCTTGATACGGAGTGATTTGGCACGTGAAAAATCTGCACGTCAGCGTGTAATTCGAGGAAAGGCCCTTAGCGCGTAAGCGCGTCAGCACGCGTACGCGATTTCATTGGACCAAAGGCCCTTACAGCGTAAGCGCGTCTGTGACGTTTTGCGCACGGGCGTTGCCCTGGCAGGGCTTGGAGATCCCGCGTGCCTTTATGTTCTGTACGTGCTTTTCGTGCGGTGCGTGTGTTTTCCATCCGTTGGGGTTCACACGCTATTACTTCACAGCGGGTGTTGGCTACGCGTTCTACTACATGCAAGGCAGACAGTGAGTGGTACCCCGTTCCCCCAGGCCCGATCGCGTGAGAAAATTTCCGCGCACCCCTGAAATACACGCGCCCAGGCTATTCGCGTGTAAAAATTCCCGCGCACCCCTGAAATACACGCGCCCAGGCTATTCGCGTGTAAAACTTCCCGCGCACCCCTGAAATACACGTACCCTGCTGAAATCGCGTGTAATACTTCCCGCGCACCCCTGAAATACACGCGCCCAGGCTATTTGCGTGTAAAAATTCCCGCGCACCCCTGAAATACACGCGCCCAGGCTATTCGCGTGTGGAACTTCCCGCGCACCCCTGAAATACACGTAGCACGCTCCCCCAGGCCCTATCGCGTGAAAAAGTTCACGCGAACCCCTGTAATACACGTAGCCCGCTCCCCCAGGCCAGGTCGCGTGTGTGACTTCACGCGAACCCCTGTAATACACGTAGCCCGCTCCCCCAGGCCAGGTCGCGTGTGTGACTTCACGCGAACCCCTGTAATACACGTAGCCCGCTCCCCCAGGCCGGATCGCGTGAGAAAGTTCACGCGAACCCCTGAAATACACGTAGCCCGCTCCCACAGGCCCGATCGCGTGAAGAACTTCACGCGAACCCCTGTAATACACGTAGCCCGCTCCCCCAGGCCCGATCGCGTGAGAAAGTTCACGCGAACCCCTGAAATACACGTAGCCCGCTCAATCGCGTGTGTAACTTCCCGCGCTACCCCGAAATACACGTGCCCCGCTCGCACAATTGCTGTATGTTGCCACTTTTGTAATGCGCAGGGACGCTACCGCCTGCCTTCGTGTGGCGGACGTGTATCGGCTTGTGTGTGTCTTTCGCTGTGCGTGGCTTTGCCCTATTCGGTTCCATGAATACGTGTGGTTCGGGTGCGTGTGGGCGTTCCCTCTGCTTCCCTGCAGTACATCCCCAGTTACGCCCTTGTTTTCGCAAGTTGTTCCCCATTCCGCGCGTTACGCCTCATGTTCCGCCCACTTTCTAGTGTATGCGCAGAGGTTGTGCGCTTTCACTGTGCGCGTCGCGCACGTCTTTCGGGATGTTGCAGTGACGTGTGCGCCATGCACGGGTTTGGCGCACATCCCGAGGAAGACACGCGCAGGGACTTCCATGAATCGCACACGTGCGCGTGCGCCTCTTTTTTTCCGCTTGCGCCTGCTTGCGCCTGCTTGCGCGTAGATTTTCGGCGCACGTTTGTTCCATGAATCGGCCCCTTAATGTATGCACACTCTGCCTCAGGTGAGTCCTGGATGATGCATTAGCTGTGTTTGCTGTTATGTAGGATGCATAAATAAGTATTATCTATCATCTCCCAATCTAAGTAGGGTATGGTATTGAAATGGTAACTTCTTGAACGGATTGGTGCTTTCAGTGCATATTTACTTAAAATGTGTCTTGCTAAAGTTTGGATAGTTACCAGATTTTAAAGAATGTTTACTATACTACATTTTACTATACTACATCTGTCCCCGCTTTCTTGAGCCTCTAATAAATCAAGGAATTATGACCATTAGAAAACAATGCCATGGTGCTCTTTAAAAGAAGCATAATGTTTTCGTAATCAGTTGCTTGACATGTCCCTTTTTTCCATAGAGCACACGGATGGAAGCACAGACCCTCATAAGTGACATAACCACTGACACATCCAGTATCGCAATGGTGAGCCCTACCGACATGCACTAAGAGATATTCTCGAGCATTGGATCTGCCCACATATCTAAAACAACTTTAATTTTCCCTTGTACCACTTTATGACAATGCACTGAAAATGAAGGAGCAAGATTCTGTATCAATTTCTTTTCCGAAGTCAACATCAAGTTCACTCGCCTATGAAGTAATTTTATTTTACTTGTCCTTTAAGAGAATGTGTTATGCATGGAATTTCTAATAATATGAAAAGGTTTATGTACGCTATCCGTTATTTACACTAAGTGGCATATATGCGTGTCTCTCGATATGTACCATTGTCTGCATCTCATTGTCTCAGTTCCATTTCGCTGTTTTCATCCGTATTAAAACAAGTACTCTTTTACAGGGGGATACTGGAACTTTCGACTACAATAACTTCTTCCTTTGCAACTGGTGCTGAGTATGAGGTATGCGTAGTTACAGTTCCCTTGCAAGAATTAAAGTAAATCCTACAAAGGATATTATTAGAGTGTGAAGTGCACTGTTTCAAACTTTTCTGATTTCAGTTCTAACGTAACACTTAATGCAGAATACATTACAAAAAGTTTTAGGGCAACATAACAATCAGTGGGCCTCATTATGACTGAGGCGATAGCCGTGCCGGTAAATACCGGCACGGCTGCCGCCGGAGTCATGAAATTACCGGCACCCGGCAATGGGGATCTACCAGGGCATTCCAGCCCCGGCGGACCGGTAATTCCCGTTTGCTGGGTGGCAGTAATAATTACTCCCCATTCCAATTTGAGCCCAATAGGGCTCAATGGGAATGGGGAGGACGGATGCACTAGCACCATTCATGAATGGTACCGGTGCATCCGTCAAGGTCTGCTCACGGGTGCCGGCACGCTCGCAAGGTCAGACCTGGCGGGCGGGATGGCACCCTGTTAGGCAGAATTATATGCCGTACCCTTTGGGAACACCACACACAATTAAGACTACAAGTGACAGTACAATTTCACCTTTGGTACAAGCCTGTACTACACAGTTAAAGTGGTAGCAGTAGCAGAGCAGCCAGACTCATCTCAAGAGTAAGTGAGCAGTACAAGATAGTTACACAAAGGACAGCAATTACTATGATTCAGGCAAACACTAACTCAAGGTTTTCAAGTAAAAGAATATACATTTATTTCACTCTTCAGTTGTATAACATTATAATATTATAAGCAGTCTAAAAATCACAATCTTAATACACCACACCACTTCCCTTAAATTCCAGACAAGTTAAGCTCACAAAATGAAGTGGGAGCAAAATGACACTCCAGCAATTTAAAAAGGAGGGAAAGTCAAAAGTTAACAGAAATGGATCCACACCAACAGGTAAGTACTCAGAGCAAGTGAACAACAGAGACGACAATGGTAAAATCAGATAGAAAAGTATTAGGGCCAAAGTCAATGGTTCAAAAGTCTTTTGCTCAAGATAATACAGTTCAGGGTAGTTCGCGGAAAAGTTTGTGGCACGGTTTCCGGACGAGGTTGGTTGGTAGAAAAGTTAGTTCAAAGAGAAGAGAAGGACAAGCCCTCGGATTGGAGAAAGATTTCAAACACTTTAACCACGGCTGAACGAAATGCACAACCGGATTTGCACAGTACCTTAAAATGGGGAGGGGGCTGTAGCTGAGGCAGACGTTCCTGGTAGTTCCTGCAGGCTCCCGGTTCCTGAAGCGACTGTTGGACTGATCAGAAGTAGGAAGACTGGAGGGTCCTGCACTACCCAGGGCAGAAACCAGCAGCAGCGCCAAACAACGAATAAAAAGTGCGCTCCTTAAAACCCAAGCAGGGTCCAACCTTCCTCGCTATCCGGCCCACTGTAGCGCTATACAGCGAATTCGACCGGAGGAGAGGTTCTGGCTTGCAGTTTGGGTGAACTGGTTGGTCCCACCAGCTCAAGGGAAGAAGTTTCCTGGAGGATCTTCTCTGTCGTCGTATTCTGGAGATTCGGAGCTGCAGCAGGGCTTCACCGGGTGGTTCAGTCATTGTAGGGTTCCTCTTCTTCCAGTTCCTCGTTGGTTCTTTCGTTCCAGTGGCGACTCTGCTCTTCCAGTCCCAGAGACCTGCTTTTCATGCAGTTTTCCCCCATTCATACAGCCTGGCTGTCAATCACACAGCAGGGTGGCTGGCCTGGCAAGGCCAGTCCCCTTAGCCAATCAGATAGGACTGCGACTTGGGTTACCAAGGGAACCCATGGCAGGGGTCCTAAAACCCCTCCCTCACATCCTGCCTACCCAGACTCTCAGGCGCCTAAAGGAGGGCTTCTGTGTGGAAGCCCGCAAAAAAGCGATGAACAAAGAGACCAAACCTGGTTTGGCGCGCAGAGTAAAACACAAGAAAGACTTTAACAAAAAGAAATGGCGAATAAACCCGGCCGGAGCAAAATAAAATGTATTTGGTCAAGCAGGTTTATGTTTGAGGCTAATATAATAGCCTAAAACATTACCACGTTTATATAAGATAATCGCGGTAGAAAAGTTAGGGTAGATACCACTGCCACTAGCCAAGTCTTGATGTAAAGGGTGCGAAACAAGGCTCCAAGAGAGACAGACAAAAAGGGATAAGAATTAACCCTTTCCAACACTCCATGGAAGATGGGGTGTACTGGGTCTGTGGTTTAAAGTGACTAGGTAAAGTTAATGGCAAATGTACCCTTTCTGGGGGACTGTAGTCAGCCCCAGAAAATGGAGTCAGTGGGAAGTCTAAAAGACAACCCTGTGTCACTGCACTGAAGGTGCTGTGTAACACACATGAAAAATGTGGTGCCCTGGAGTAGGTGAGGCTCCAGTGCCCAAGATCACACAAAAAGTAGAAATACACCTAGCAAAACACATGTAAGAGTGGGAAAAAAGGCTCACACTCTTACCAGGTGAAAAAAATAAATCCTAGAAATCCAGCAAAGCGGCTGAGGGACTCAGTAGGTAAGGGAAATCAACCATTTAAGACAATTTTCCCTAACACTCGCCCCCCCCCAGACTAAGAGACAGGAGGATTTAATCCACTCCTGGATGATTCTCTACCTCTAGTCGGTTATAAACATCCTAGAGAGACCATCATCATTTTGGTGGTGACATCCTGCTCTGTGCTCAATGGTAAAATCAAACCCTTGCAGGCAGATTGACCATCTTAGTAGTTTTGCGTTCTCCCTTTTCATTTGCATTAACTATCTCAAGGGTTGGTGGTCACTTTGAATAACAAAACTAGATCCATACAAGTATGGTCTAAACTTCTTCAAACTCCACACAATGGCAAAGCATTCACGCTCTATGGTTGCCCACCTTGTTTCTGGTTCCTTCAGTTTCCTACTGATGAAGCAAATGGGGTGCTCCCTACCTTTATCATCCAGTTGACTAAGGACTGCACCTATACCTATATCGGAGGCATCTGTCTGAACAATGAAGGGTTGGTGATAATCAGGAGCTCTTAGGACTGGAGCTTGACAAAGGGCTTTCTTCAGGCTTTCAAAGGCTTGAGTGCACTCCTCATTCCATCTAACCTTTTTAGGGAATTTTGGAGAGGAGACTAAATTCAAGGGAGAAGCTATGGCCCCATAGTTCTCTATGAAATTTCTGTAGTACCCATTCAGACCTAGGAAAGCTCTCACTTGGGTTTGAGTAGTTGGGGTGGCCCAGTTTTGCACAGCTTGTACTTTGCTGGGCAATGGCCTTATCGCACCTCCTCCTACCTCATGACCTAGGTAGACCACTTTACTCTGACCAATTTGACATTTCCTTGCCTTTATGGTCAGATGGGCCTGCTCAAGAGCCTGCAAAACATATCCTAGGTGGTCAATATGTTCTTTCCATGTAGGGCTGAACACTGCAATGTCATCCAAGTATGCCATTCAGAAGTCCTCCATCACATTCAGAACTTGATTAACCATCCTTTGAAATGTAGCAGGTGCATTCCTTAGTCCAAAAGGCATAACCTTAAACTGGTAGAGGCCTGCTGGGGTAGAAAATGAAGTTTTCTCCTTGGAATGGTCTGTCAGTGCTATTTGCCAATAGCCTGAGGTTAGGTCAAATGTACTGAGGTACGGTGTCCAGTCAAAGTATCGAAATAAAAGGATTGAATTACCTTTTTTTCGTATCCAAAAGGATCGGAAAAAAAAGGGTTGAATGCTTTTTTATTTCATTATTTATATATTTTTTTAGTTTTGTATGTAAAAAAAGTTTTTTTAAAAGAGAAAACAGGCGGTTATCCTTTTGGTGTAAAAAAAAAGGCAATCGATCCTTTTGTTTTCGAATATTTGACCTAGAACCTTGAGGTACTTGGCTGAACCAAGTCTATCCACCAGTTCATCTGTCCTTGGCAAAGGATGGACATCAGTCTTAGTGACTGCATTTAGAGCTCTATAATCCACACAAAATCTCAACTCATTGGATCCTGCCTTTGGTACTAGAACAACTGGACTAGACCATGGACTTATAACCCGAGATCAAGCATCTTGTTGACCTCTCCTTTGATGTGGGATCTCACATGTTCTGACATTCTGTAACCCCTGCTTTTTACAGGTAAACAGTCACCAGTGAGAATATCATGCTGGCCCCAAGGGGTCAAGCCTGGCGATAGTGAAAACAGGGAGACAAACTGATTCAACAGAACTTTGCACTCCTCCTGTTGTTCATAAGTCAGCTGAGAAGAGTGATTAACTCCTTCTATCTGCTCATCTAAAGGTTGACCTCCGAGGAGGTCAGGTAGATGTTCACTCTCCTCTTCCTCTTGAGCTGAAGCTAGAAGCAAAGCTCCTACTTCTGGTCTCGAGACATAAGCCTTTAAACGGTTGGTGTGAAATACTCTGGGAGCCTCCTTAGGTCTGTCTAAGTCCACCAGATATTCACCTCTCCAAGTTTGCCCACAACCTTGAAGGGTCCTATCCATTTGTCCTGCAAGGACCTCTGCCTTGTTGGCACCATAACTAATACAAGCTGGTCTTGAGAAAACTCAACCATGCTGGCCTTCTGGTCATGCCAATGTTTGAGCAGAGCCTGACCTGCTTTTAAGTTATCACATGCTTCTGCCATCATGTGTGACATTCTCCTCCGGAGACCTATCACATAGGCAGTCAATCTGACTGGCTTGGGTGAAGGACTGGATGGCCATACAGAAGTTCAAAGGGACTGTAACCTACTCCCTCCTGAGGGACTTCTCTATATGCAAAGAGAAGGCATGGCAGTAGAAGGTCCAACTTTTTCTGAAGGGGTTCTTCTAAAGCACCTATCCTGCTCTTCAGAGTATGATTAAACCTCCCTACCAGTCCATTTGTCTGTGAATGGTAGGCTGTAGAGAACGTGTAAGTGACACCACAGTTTTTCCACATGGCTTGCATGTAGTGGGACATAAAATTGGATCCCCTGTCAGATATCACTTCCTTAGGAAACCCTACTCTGGTAAAAATACCAAGTAGAGCCTTAGCCACAGCCTGAGCCATAACAGTTCTCATAGGTATGGCTTCTGGGTATCTTGTAGCATGGTCTACTACAACCAGGATAAACCTGTTCCCTGAAGATGTGGGAGGTCAAGGGGACCGACAATGTCAATGCCCACCCTCTCAAAAGGAACTCCCACCACTGGGAGAGCCACCAGGGGTGCCACGTTCTTGGCTCCACTCTTGCCAGAGGTTTGGCAAGTGTGACAGCTCATACAGAATTTGTCAACTTCTGAACCCATTTTAGGCCAGTAGAAGTAAAGAGAGAGCCTTTCCTTGGTCTTTTTGAAACTCAAGTGACCAGCCAAAGGTATCTTGTGGGCTAACTGTAGGAACTGGAGTCAGTTGGCAAGGGGCACTACAAGTCTTTTGCAGCCCCCAGGGGTAGACTCAGTTGGTTCACTGTAGAAGAGACCATCTTCCCAGCTTAACCTGTGCTTCCCAACTTCTTGGCCATCAAGTTGGTTAGCAGCCTGTTGTCGCAGACTTTCAAGAGTAGGACACTCTCTCTGTCCTTTGCTAAAGTCTGCCCTGTTGGGTTCACCTTCTGCCAGTAAAGACTGCAGCTCAGGATGGTCAACAGGATCAAGGTCTCCAACTAAGACAGTGTCCTCTTCCAGATCGGACTCTTCAGATACTGGTTCAACCACACAAGGTTGCACCTCACACCCTGCCTCAGCAGGTGGAGGGATCACAGGTGTGATCTTGGACAATCTTGGGGATGTCCTTGTTGGTAGCACAGGGGTGCTGTCTGAATGCTGTTTTTACCCCCTATCCTCCTCCCCGCTACCCAAGCCTACCACACACCTCTACCGTCTTCAATTCCTTTCTGCAGGCGTTTCACCATCTTCCCCGCCTGACGGGCTATCCTCCTCCGGGTTTACCCGGGCAGACCCAGTCAGAGTCGCTACAATTTGTTTCCAGTCAGTCAGCATATCCGCTTCTTCCCCGCCCCCCTAATTGCTGCCTCTTTCCACACCATAGTTTCGGCATTTGCCCATTTCTGTAGGTAGTGCCACCAGGCCCAGACTTGTGGTCTCCTGCTTGCCTTCCAACCCATTGCTATCCTACGTTTGCCCAGTATGTATGCCAGGTCTTTGAGTTTGCTTACATGCTTAAGTGTGCGCGGTCTGGGGATCCCACCCAACATGCAAGCCCATGGGGAGTTCACGTCCAAGTTTATCCCTTTTCTCGCCATGAAGTGGGCCACCTCCCTCCAGAATCCCCTTATTTAGGGGAATGCCCAGAACATGTGTACCATTCCCGCCTCCACTTCACCGCATTTTGGACATGCCTGCACTCCAGCGTTTTTAAACTTGGCTATCCTTTTAGGGGTCAGGTATGCTCTATGAGTGACATACAACTGGATCTGTTGCAATCTCACGTTCCTTGATACTTTTTAATGGTATCCCTGTGCCCTGATCCACAGCCCATCTCCCATTAATTCCCCTACCTCCTCTTCCCAGTCTAGTCTCGTCTGGCTCACCTCCTTTCCCACCTTGGACCGCAATAGTTCATATATTCGGGAGGCCTCATGGCCCCCCTCTGAAATGTTGTAAAATGTTTCTATGGCAGCGTCGGGCTGTTGGGCCAACACTGCCTTGGGCCACGTGCCTTTTATAATCTTCACCAGCCTAGTATATGTGATATATTGGCCACGGTGTATCACTGTGTCATCGTCCCATGTATCAAACTCTATTGCCTTCCCATCCTGCCATACGCCCCAAAGGGTTGCCACCCCTATTGGCTCCCATTGCTTCCTGATGGTCCTCCTCATTTGCTCATCGATCCCATCCAGTGCCACCAGTGGTATCTGTGGGGAGCACAGAAACGGGATCTCCATTACCTGGCAAGCTCTCCGCCACATTTCCCTGCCCAGGTCTAACAATTGTGACCCACCCTTCCGTTGCGATTTTGGCAACCACATCCATTCATTCAGGAAGTAAGGGGTGCATTCGGCCCTCAATAATTTGGACTCAGAAGTAGGATTTTCCGATAACCACCTTACCACATATTGGAGTTGGCTAGCCAAGTAATTTACTTCAAAGTTCGGCAATCTGACGCCCCTAGTTCATATGGGTTCTGTAGTTTCCATAACGCTATTCTATTCCTGGAGTTCTGCCATATGAACCCCCTGCATATGCTCTGTACTTTGGCAAAGAATAGCTTGGGTATCATATACGGGATGTTTGCAAAGTAATGTAGTAACCTGGGTAAAAACAAAGAGGTGATGGCTGGAAGGTTTAGACTGAATCTTAACCACTGGCATTGCTCGGGGCAACCCTCCAGACCATCGTTCTTCACCTGCCAAGCCATTACAGAAGGGGAAAGACCATATGCAAATCAGGCTTGGCCCCACCCCAAAAGGGGAAGTCCAGCCTGAACTGCTAGGTCACATCCCTTCTGCACGAGACCACAAGCATCCCCAAACATGTTTCACCCTTGTTGGGGCTCATCAGTGAGGAGTAGCTTGGGTCTCTAGGCCCAGCAGGCACGGGACCCACGTCTGGGCATACCCGTCCCACTCGGGGTGACAAAGCAAAAACAAAGAGGTGATGGCTGGAAGGTTTAGACTGAATCTTAACCACTGGCATTGCTCGGGGCAACCCTCCAGACCATCGTTCTTCACCTGCCAAGCCATTACAGAAGGGGAAAGACCATATGCAAATCAGGCTTGGCCCCACCCCAAAAGGGGAAGTCCAGCCTGAACTGCTAGGTCACATCCCTTCTGCACGAGACCACAAGCATCCCCAAACATGTTTCACCCTTGTTGGGGCTCATCAGTGAGGAGTAGCTTGGGTCTGCTGGGCCTAGAGACCCAAGCTACTCCTCACTGATGAGCCCCAACAAGGGCGAAACATGTTTGGGGATGCTTGTGGTCTCGTGCAGAGGGGATGTGGCCTAGCAGTTCGGGCTGGACTGCCCCTTTTGGGGTGGGGCCAAGCCTGATTTGCATATGGTCTTTCCCTTCTGTAATGGCTTGGCAGGTGAAGAACGGTGGTCTGGAGGGTTGCCCAGAGCATTGCCAGTGGTTAAGATTAAGTCTAAACCTTCCAGCCATCACCTCTTTGTTTTTGCTTTGTCACCCCGAGTGGGACGGGTATGCCCAGACGTGGGTCCCGTGCCTGCTGGGCCTAGAGACCCAAGCTACTCCTCACTGATGAGCCCCAACAAGGGCGAAACATGTTTGGGGATGCTTGTGGTCTCGTGCAGAGGGGATGTGGCCTAGCAGTTCGGGCTGGACTGCCCCTTTTGGGGTGGGGCCAAGCCTGATTTGCATATGGTCTTTCCCTTCTGTAATGGCTTGGCAGGTGAAGAACGGTGGTCTGGAGGGTTGCCCAGAGCATTGCCAGTGGTTAAGATTAAGTCTAAACCTTCCAGCCATCACCTCTTTGTTTTTGCTATGTCACCCCGAGTGGGACGGGTATGCCCAGACGTGGGTCCCGTGCCTGCTGGGCCTAGAGACCCAAGCTACTCCTCACTGATGAGCCCCAACAAGGGCGAAACATGTTTGGGGATGCTTGTGGTCTCGTGCAGAGGGGATGTGGCCTAGCAGTTCGGGCTGGACTGCCCCTTTTGGGGTGGGGCCAAGCCTGATTTGCATATGGTCTTTCCCTTCTGTAATGGCTTGGCAGGTGAAGAACGGTGGTCTGGAGGGTTGCCCAGAGCATTGCCAGTGGTTAAGATTAAGTCTAAACCTTCCAGCCATCACCTCTTTGTTTTTGCTATGTCACCCCGAGTGGGACGGGTATGCCCAGACGTGGGTCCCGTGCCTGCTGGGCCTAGAGACCCAAGCTACTCCTCACTGATGAGCCCCAACAAGGGCGAAACATGTTTGGGGATGCTTGTGGTCTCGTGCAGAGGGGATGTGGCCTAGCAGTTCGGGCTGGACTGCCCCTTTTGGGGTGGGGCCAAGCCTGATTTGCATATGGTCTTTCCCTTCTGTAATGGCTTGGCAGGTGAAGAACGGTGGTCTGGAGGGTTGCCCAGAGCATTGCCAGTGGTTAAGATTAAGTCTAAACCTTCCAGCCATCACCTCTTTGTTTTTGCTATGTCACCCCGAGTGGGACGGGTATGCCCAGACGTGGGTCCCGTGCCTGCTGGGCCTAGAGACCCAAGCTACTCCTCACTGATGAGCCCCAACAAGGGCGAAACATGTTTGGGGATGCTTGTGGTCTCGTGCAGAGGGGATGTGGCCTAGCAGTTCGGGCTGGACTGCCCCTTTTGGGGTGGGGCCAAGCCTGATTTGCATATGGTCTTTCCCTTCTGTAATGGCTTGGCAGGTGAAGAACGGTGGTCTGGAGGGTTGCCCAGAGCATTGCCAGTGGTTAAGATTAAGTCTAAACCTTCCAGCCATCACCTCTTTGTTTTTGCTATGTCACCCCGAGTGGGACGGGTATGCCCAGACGTGGGTCCCGTGCCTGCTGGGCCTAGAGACCCAAGCTACTCCTCACTGATGAGCCCCAACAAGGGCGAAACATGTTTGGGGATGCTTGTGGTCTCGTGCAGAGGGGATGTGGCCTAGCAGTTCGGGCTGGACTGCCCCTTTTGGGGTGGGGCCAAGCCTGATTTGCATATGGTCTTTCCCTTCTGTAATGGCTTGGCAGGTGAAGAACGGTGGTCTGGAGGGTTGCCCAGAGCATTGCCAGTGGTTAAGATTAAGTCTAAACCTTCCAGCCATCACCTCTTTGTTTTTGCTATGTCACCCCGAGTGGGACGGGTATGCCCAGACGTGGGTCCCGTGCCTGCTGGGCCTAGAGACCCAAGCTACTCCTCACTGATGAGCCCCAACAAGGGCGAAACATGTTTGGGGATGCTTGTGGTCTCGTGCAGAGGGGATGTGGCCTAGCAGTTCGGGCTGGACTGCCCCTTTTGGGGTGGGGCCAAGCCTGATTTGCATATGGTCTTTCCCTTCTGTAATGGCTTGGCAGGTGAAGAACGGTGGTCTGGAGGGTTGCCCAGAGCATTGCCAGTGGTTAAGATTAAGTCTAAACCTTCCAGCCATCACCTCTTTGTTTTTGCGTAACCTGGGTAACACCACCATCTTTAATAGTGCCACTCCCCACAGCATAGTCAACGGCAGCTTGGCCCAAAATGCCATGCTGTTGGCTATTGTAGCCACTGCCTTCTCCGTGTTCTGCTTGTGTTCGACCTTGACCTTGTGATATGCATCTATTCCCAGGTATCTAAACTTCTCGTTTCCACTTGAACACTAACACCAGCAGTTTGTGCCTTGGTATTCCTACATATCTACCCAGGGGGGAAATGCTAGATTTTTTGGGGTTAACTGTTATACCAGACAGCATCGCGTATCGCTCCATGACCTCCAAAATATACTGTAGATTCTCCTCGGGGTACCGAAGGTACAGCAACATGTCATCCGCATATAACAATATTAAATGTTGTCCTCCCTTAGTGCTAATCCCCACTTCTCCATATTGCTGCCTCAAGTACGCCGCTAGGGGTTCTAGAGCCAAAATAAACAGCATCGGGGACCACGGGCATCCTTATCTGGTGCCTCTACTCAATTGCCACTGCTCTGATATGGTTGCCCCTGTTCTGACTGGTTTGTTGTATAACACCTGGACCCACTTCAAATATACAGACCCAATACCATATTCTTCTAAAACGGCCAGTAGCCAGGGCCACTTGACTGAGTCAAAGGCTTTCACCGCATCCAAAGAGATTATCGCCACCTCATGGGGGCTTCCCTCCGTCTGCTCTATGACGTGATGGAGTCTTCTAAGGTTGTTGGATATGTTCCTGCGCGGGATGTACCCTGTTTGCTCAGGGCGTATGTGTTTATTTATGACTGGTCTCAACCTGTTTGCCATCACCACTGTGAGTATTTTGCTGTCTTGATTGAGCATCGAAAGCGGCCTATAGGACCCGCAATCCACGTCCGGTTTGTGAGGTTTAAGGAGCGGAATAATAATTGTTTCCCGGAGAGACTCCGGCAGAGTGCCGTGTTAAACGTTTCATTAAACATTGCCAGCATCGGGGGGGAGCAATTTGGTCCTATATGTCTTATAAAACTCACTCGGGAGTCCGTCTGCCCACAGGGCCTTATTGGTAGGTAGCATCTTGATCACTTGTTTAAGTTCCTCTAACGTTATTGGGGTCTATAGGTTATCTCTTTCCGCCGTCCCAAGCTTGGGTAAGGCGATCTCTGTTAATGCCTCATGCACATCCATGTCCTCTCCCTCGCTGGTATCTGAGTACAGTTTCTTGTAGTATTCACGGAAACACTCATTTACTCCCTCCTGGGTATCACGCATCTGCCCGTCTGTCCCTTGCATTTCCCTAATTGCTTGTCGGGGGTCTCACTTATGTATAGCCAGGCCAATAACCTGCCTGGCTTGTCTCCTTCTGCGTGCTGTTTCTCCACATATTTTGTATAGTTCAAGTTACTAAGTCTCTCCCAGTGGTCCCTGCATTCCTGCTGCAAGTGGTTTATAGTCTCAGCCACCTTAGGGGATCCTATTATGCTGCATTGTAACCCTTGTGATTTAGATATCGCTGCACCCCTCGCCACTACCTTAAATGCCTCCCACGATATCCCAGCTGAATCCACACTGCCACTATTATGTTCGAAGTACTCCTTTATGTCTTTTCTCAGGTTTTCCCTGAACGCTGTATTTTTTAGTGCCTCAGCTCGGTTCCATGTAATAATGTGCCCGCAAAAATATCGCCATGCAAAAACATTACCAAAAAATTGCCATTTTTTGTGGGGACATTATTACATGGAACATTCGGGGAACACCCCTGCAACCCGCAAACCTTTGTATTTTCTTCATGGGGAGCGGGGGAGACCCCGGCAACCCCCGCTGCCCCTGTCCCCATATATATGGTCACCCAAATAATATCGCCACGACTTTTTCCCGGCGATATTATTTACGGCGACCATATATATGGGGATAGGGGCGTGGCTAAGGGAGCCATGTAAGAGGACGTGTTTTTACTGGAGCTCCTATTGATCCTTCAATCATCCTGCTGTAACCGCATGAAAAATGGTGCATTTGTCTCATAAATTGAAGTTTGTGTGTGCGATGCTTCTGGGCATGCTTTGATACAAGCTGGAGCCGATTTGCCAAGAAACCGCGAAGGTAGAAGCTGCAGAAGATCCCGGAGCTCGGATGCAATGATGGAAAAGATGGCCGCCGCCAGTAGAACAAAGGCAGGACGATAGACATGCCGGGATCGAGCGCCTGGTTGTAGCCTTGCGACACACTGCACTGGTTTATGATGAATACTCCGATCAGAGTTTAACAGCTGCACGGATTGTGTGCATTCAACGCTGAGAAACCCTCGGATCAACCCAGGCGCAGCACGGCTAGCGCGCTGAGGTGGCTTGGATTGCACTGTGCTACATTGTTGCACGCGTTCTGAGGCCGGTGCGGATGGACTGACTCTTCGGTACTGCTGCCGACAAGAGGATCGCAACAATATTTCTATTAAGTGTCTGGAGTTGGGGCGAGGCTTGAAGAGCCATGTTAAGAGAGGTGTTCTCTGGGGGGCTCCCGTTCGTCCAACAGGGATCCGAAGGATGAGTGGACTTCCTAGCAACAATGATGGTCGGAAAAGCAGGATCGGAACTATGAATATCCGAAGCACGACTGGAGGCGGCCGGGCGCCCGTAAAATAAGGGTTAACAATAAAACGGGACACAATCGGGTCTGCACTGTCCGGAACAATCAGTTTCAAGATGGCAGATGTCTGAAGAACAAAGAGGCTCGTCGGACAAACTCGCCACCGGCCCGCAACGCCAGGTATTGAAGCACGGAGGCCATCGGGTAGAAGAGGTACGGCGGGGAGCCCCACACGCACAAGTGACAGACACGATCGTGATAATGGAACGCTCAGTGCAAAGCGGACTGGGGAAGCGTATTGCACTATACGCGCAAATGTAAGCCATGATCAGCCTGCCTCACAAACACTGGTTAATAACAGCACGGAGAAGACACAATAACGAACACTGCACACACGGATTGAGGCACTGCCCAGGTCGTAACTGTTGCAGCCTAAGCTCGGAAGGCTGTATAGTGGATACATTGTTGTTCCAGCACAACCAATATGGAACCCGGCGAACAGCGTGACTGCAGTGCATCCCCTGCCCCTTAAAGGATACAGCTTGGACGCGGCGCGGCACAGTGTAACTGACAAGGATGAGAATCCATGAAGAGGGCTGGCTGGAAGGCTGTGAAGCACTCGCTTGTAACAGCCCGTGAGATACCCCACACAATGGCGGCCAGGAGGGGGAACAAAGGGCACAGTGATTAAAGTCACCCACAGTGAACGGCGTGGAGAAGCTAAGTAAGCAACAGGTGCCCAAGGCGGCATACAACTGGAGCCTGGGGGCACACTGTGGAAGGTCGGGACCAGTGACACGGTCACCTGCAGCAAGCCAAACCTGAAATCCCTGACCCTGGGGCATGTCTCGTGAAACAAAGGGCTGAAGCACTCCACGTCTAAACACCCACACTCATCTGAGCTGGACAACATTTAGGGGGGAATACACACAAGGATTGAGAGCACAGTGAAAGGACGTGTTCCCGAGAGAGCCCTCATCCATCCGACATGGATCCGTAGAATTAAGTGCATTTACATGTACCTGTGGTGGGGGTCTGGGGGAGGACACTGCGTGAGCGCAGGTACAAGGGAGGACACAGCCCATTCTAGGTGTGGGGCGAGCGATAAGGACACACCTGAACACAGCTGAAACGGCCCCGGACACACCAAGAGTGGCCTGGCGCCACACAGACTTTTTCACGAGGGGAGGAGCTGCTGGCCCACGTCTGAACAGCATTGCATGATGTCTAACAAAACTGTCAGACCCAAAAGCAAACGGCCCACGTTGGAGGCCTATGCCAAGACGCCTACAGGTGCAGAAGGCGGTAAAAGCAAGGATGCTACCGCTGCAGTGGCGGAGACACCGGGCACGATCCAGGAAGTGCTGGCAGCGATTGCAGACTTGAAAATTGTCTGGGAGACCAAACTGGGCCTGGCAATGAACGAATTGAAAGTGGGTCTGGACCTCAAAATCGGAGCGGTCCAGGAGGAAGTCAATCTGTTGAGACAGGATGTGCGCACCCTCGTGGAGCGCACCGGAAACCTGGAAAAGGAGATGGCCCTGTATACGGCGGCATGCGCCGCCCACGGATCGGAACTTCATGCCCTTGTGCAGCGTGTGGGCAACCTGGAGAACAGGGCGGAGGAGGCGGAAGGGCGCGCCAGACGCAACAACATTCGTATTGTTGGCCTGCCGGAAGGAATGGAGGGGCCTAACCCAACAGAACTAACCTGGTGATACCAACAGTTGGAGGACACTCCTACAATTACCCTACAGGAATAATCTGGTGAAACCAACACATTACTTTTGTAAAGAGGCACAACCTAATCACAGGAGAGTAAAATACCTTTACATCTACTTTCTTTTAGACTGGCAAAACAGTGGCTAAGGAAGAAAAGATGTTAACCATACTTTTAAGAATAGTGCATCACACATTCAAGATCAGTAAGAACTTTTGTAACTGTTCACTCTGAGAATTACAGTTACCCACCAACTCTTTATAAGTAAGTAAAACCCTTGATTTCTTTTCTAGGCAGAAGTCCCAATCCTTTCAAAGTATTTCCCTTAGAGCATGAGTGTTCTCAGTGGCAGAAGGGGGTCACTAGGACTAGTGACCAACAGGCAGTGTTAGAATAAGTTCTTTAGTAGCAAAAGTCAGAGTTTCCTTAGGAAAACTGGCAAACAAGTGAGTACTTTACTTCTAGGGTTAGAAGAGGGTCCAGGGGCTTCACAGAAGACACCCCAGCAGGATTCTAGCAGTGGGACTGGGTGTACTGGACGAGGGACCTCCCAATCACAGAAAACACTACAAGACTACACAGAAATCCCAACAGGCTTAAGGTAAGTGTATACCCAAGCCAAGACAGTACCTCAGCAATGAAGAAGAGATTGCAGCAGGCGAACTTCAGGGACTGCAGCCAAATACACGGTCACTGGATTCTTTGTCCTGGAGACGGAACACAAGACCTCAGAAGGGACTTTGCAGCAGGGATCGATGAAGAAGGCTCTAGGCAAGATTTCTCTAAAGGCTGAATGCGGTTCTGCGGGTTTGGCGCCTTTTCAGGGAGCACTTTTCAAGGAGTATTTATCAGGAACTGCAACACAACCTCTGCATTCTCTCCCCGCATTTTACAAGAAAGGGGCGTCTGGCTGTCCAATCAGTACAGCCAACCCCCCACTGGGATTTGGCCCAGTTGAAGGAAGGCCTAAGACAAAGGAGGGGGACGTTTTGGACTCCTCCCCCACTCCCTGTGCTTACAGACTGACTGGAGCCTGGGCGGGGTGTCCAGGGGACTCCTGCCAAAGACAAAACTCAAACAAAGGAATTATCCACCCTGGATGTCAGGGGAAGGAACAATAAACGACAAGAAACACTAAAATGGCAGAAAAAGAAGACAGGAGCCATTTTGGTAAAATGAGCACCCTTAGGTGCCTTTACTGCAGCCGTGATTACAGCCCGTGGTAAAGGTGCACCAAATTAGTAAAAGGTATCACTGCCATCAGCCATTAAAGGTAAGCTTGTCACTGTAACAGAATTGTTACACTAGGCGTCTATCTTCAGGCATCCTTGGGAGCAGAAGCCCACACTGCCTACCTCAAAAGGAACTGTCGTTATTATCTGAAACTATTGAAAAAAATCAGACCCTTGCTGAGCCCACAAAACAGTGCGACAATAGCAAGAGCCACAATTCTCTCCCGGTTGGATTACGGAAACTCCTTACTCCTTGGCGCAAGCAGTAAATGCTTAAAACAATGCCAAGTGGTGCAAAATAACGCAGTCAGAACAATCATCAATACACCCAAGAGAGATCACATCACAAAAGACAGAAAGGACTTACATTGGCTGGTGATCGAGGATCGTATCACATTCAAAGCCATTACCCTAGTACACCGATGCTTATATGGAAAAGCACCGACTTACCTAAAAAAGCAATTTCTGTGGTACGAATCACATTGCAACTTGAGGTCCAATAAATCTGGCCTCCTGCGAGTTATTCCTACCAAAAAAGCTAAAGGATTAGGTAGGGCATTCACGACCAAGGCAGTCCTCATATGGAATAAACTCCCTCCTGGGCTGAGATTGGAAACTAACCATCTAGTCTTCAAGAAGCAACTCAAGACACTTCTCTTTAAATAAGATCCCTACTCCCGACAGCCAGCTAGCCCAACTCTGTTCCAAATGTCTGTTACATGTGACTTTTGGCCTGTCCCGTTTCTATACTCCAGTCTGTCTTTTTGTGAAGCACTCTGATGCCTGCGGGCTGCAGCGCTATACAAATATTAAAAAAAAAAAATAAAAAAAAATGTTACACATTAAATGTGAAAGGGGATACATTGTATCTCCTCAGTACTCCACATAAGGTGGGGTGTGCTGGTTTCACAGAATAAAATGTAATAGGGATCCAAAGATCCTTTCTACCCTTGGGAACTGTAGTTCACTCAAGGTTAGCACAAGAAAGTTAAATGGGGAGCCCCTAGGGCAACCCAGCAACAACAGGCACTTATTGCCAATAAGTGTTTGACATGATAACTTTAAAAAGACACTATGGAGAGTCTTAAAAATGACACCCATAAAAAGAGTTAAATATTAGGTGAGTGTGGAAAAAGGTACCCACTCACTGAGGTATTAATGAAAAATATCCCACTAGAAAAGCAAAAAGTTCTGGAGTTGAACCAGGAAAGGAAGATTTGACAGCTCTGTGGAAATCTTACCTAACAAAAGGGGGCCGGCGAAGATCACGGCGTACCCGGACTACACTCTGCACGTACGGTGCAGCAGGATGAAATCCGGGCAGTGAAAAGGAGGTTGAGAGGGGCCGGTCACCGATATATGTTGCTCTACCCGGCCAAACTGAAAGTGTTCTACAAGAACAAAACTCTGTTCTTCGAGACGCCAGAGGATGCTATGGACTGGCTGGACACGCAGGGTCGCCCTCAAGAACCGGACATCCAGACGGGAGCCGTAGAAGATAAGCAGCAAACAGCTGGGTCACCCCTGGTGATTTGACACAGGACATTGGGACTAGAATTTAGTATTAAATAAAGCATGCGGGGAGTGTGTTGCAGCAAATACGTGCTGGCAGGACACTTGAATATAGTGTTAAATAAAGCTTGTGGGGAATATGTCGCAGTAAATACGCGCTGGCAGGATCCGTTGGATGCAATTATCCTGTTCGGACAAGTGGGAGCTCCTGGGAGACAATCCTCGAACCCCTTAGAAGTACACTTAGTTAGGTCACTGTTAGACCAGTGACGCCCCGCGGGGTCCTTGTCCTCGGCTTCGAGATAGGACCAGACGCGGGTGGGCCTGAGATCCAGGGATGGAGCTGGGAATTTGTTGGGGCTGGGCGAGGTGGGGGGAGGGGAAGGGTTGTGAGCAGTGGGGTAGGGTTTTGGGAAGGGGGGGAGTTGTTGAGGGTCATCAGGGAGAGACATCGGAGGGGAGGGTGGAGGGGGAGTACATCGAGTAGATGGCGTCGGGTAATCTCAGAGTGGCGACCTGGAATGTGCGGGGCCTCAATAGTTATCTAAAATGCAACAAAGTGATGATGTATTTAAAGAGGATGCGCATTTGGAGGTGGTCAGAAGAAAATGGAAACGTAATGTTATAGGTGCCACATACTCGGCATATGCAAGAGGGGTGATCACTTGGGTGGCACCGCACATGCCGTTTCAGTTGCTCAGCTCGACAATAGACCCAGAGGGCAGAATGGTGGTGGTGGCGGGGATCCTGGAAAATAGGGAGGTGAACATTATAAATCTGTATGCCCCTAACCATGATAAAGCTGTATATTTTAGGTCCCTATACAGTAAAATTAGCCCCCTGGTGGGTGGCGCGATGGTGTGGGGAGGGATTTCAATTGCACCCTGAACCCCAGGATTGATAGGTCAGATGACAATTCAGGAAAGCCAGCGCCAGCAGCTAAAGCATTGAGGGCACTATTGACAGACCTCGGTCTGGAGGATGTGTGGAGAAGGCTACACCCAACGGATAGGCAGTATTCGCACTATGCAGCGCCACATGACCTGCACACAAGGTTGGATTACGTGTTTGCTGCGGCAGAGATAGCAGGAGAAATGGTGGTGGCCAAATACAAGGCCAGGGTATTACCCGACCATTCGCCTTTGGTTGTAGAATGGCAACATCAACCCCCCAGAGCGCGTATCCCGACATGGAGGCTCAGAACTGAGGCTCTACAGGATGCAGAATTTTGAGAGGATCTGAGGGTGGCTATCGAGGAATACTTTGAAATTAACACTGGCATTGTAAGCGCTGTGGGAACAGTGTGGGAGGCAATCAAGGTGGTGGTGCAGGGGGTAGCCATATCAAAATCTGAGGGACTCCAAGGGGGTATTGAACGGGAACTGCTGGAAACAGAAAGAAAGCTGGAGGGTCTTACTCGAAGTGAGGGGACCGCCCGAGTGAATAGTGCTAAAATAAAAGACTTACAGTTAGCTTGTAGTGAACTCTGGGATAGATTATGCAAATTAAATTATAAGAAATATACAGAGAGGTTACATGCAGGGGGGGATAAGCCAGGTTGATTACTGGCCTGGCTATACAAAAATGAGACCCCCCGTTCGGTAATCAGAGAGGTCAGGGATGCGGAAGGCCGAATTTATAACATCCAGGAGGGGGTAAACGGGGAGTTCTTCAAGTACTACAGACGATTATATGAGGATACAAGAGAGGATATGAGCCAAGAAATACTGGAAACAATAGAGGAAGTGGGGCTGCCCACCTTGGATGACCTAGAACGCGCAGACTTAGACGCTCCCATTACCGCGGATGAACTGGAGGTGGTGATCCAACACCTCCCTACATGTAAAGTGCCTGGGTCGGATGAGTTACCCAGTGAATTTTACAAAACATACAAGCAGGAGCTACTCCAGCCGCTGCTGGCCATGTTTAATGAAGCCTATGAGCGGTGGGAACTGCCGGCGTCCCTCCGCGAGGCAGTGATCGTCCCGCTCCTGAAACCAGGTAAGCCGGACACGGAATGCGAGTCCTACAGGCCCTTGTCCATGCTTAATCAAGATAGCAAAATACTCACGGTAGTGCTAGCCAACAGGCTAAAGAGGGTAGTTGGCAACTTGATACACCCAGACCAAACGGGTTATGTCCGCGGCAGAAATATCACAGATAACCACAGGAGGCTGCACCATATCATTGATCAAACTAAGGAAGACTTGGGCGAGATGGCTATCGTGTCGCTGGACACGGTGAAAGCCTTTGATTCAGTGCGGTGGCCGTGGTTGAAAGCGACCCTGAAAGGATACGGAATGGGACCAGGATACACTAGATGGGTCCAGTTGCTATATAGTTCTCCGATTTAGAGAGTTAAAACCGGACCCGCAATCTCAGACAAATGGCAACGCAGCAGGGGGACCAGACAGGGTTGCCCCTGGTCACCCATGTTATACATCCTGGCATTAGAGCCGCTAGCAATATGCCTGCGGCAACAATACGGATAGGTGGGGATTCGCACAACAGGGGGCACACACCTGATATCACTGTATGCAGATGATATGCTTCTCTCCTTGCGCTACCCGGAAGAAAACCTGCAATATGTGCTGGAGGTGATGGATCGTTATGCCACCCTCTCAGGCATATCAGTGAACCCCGGGAAGTCTAGCTTGTTCCCCTTGGCAAGGTATAGGAGCACCCCATCGGCGAGGCTACCCGTCCTGCAGATACCCTGGCAGACCGTGACATTCAAGTATCTGGGTGTGAATATTTACCATAAAATAGAGATAGAGCACAAACATAATACAGAGAAAGCGATTGAGGGTATTAGGAATAGCATGGCGTTCTGGTCTAGGTTACCCCTGGCCATGATGGGGAGAGCGGCTCTGCTCAAAATGGTCGTTTTACCCAGACTCTTGGGCTTCTTTGTGAATGTCCAATACTTGATCCCCAGACGCTTCTTTGTGAGACTCCATGGCATGTGCAGGGGCTTCTTATGGGGCAACTCCAGGAATAGGGTGGCCCTGTGGAAGCTACAGACCACTTGTGATAAGAGGGGCATAAACCTGCCAAACTTTGAATTGTATTACTTGGCGGGACAGCTGTTGTATGTGGCCAGGTGGTTGTCTGCAGAGGACTCGGCGAAAGCCAGGCTTTTGCGGGGTGACTCAGCCCCATACTTTCTAAAAGAGACAGTGTGGATGCATAAAACTAAGATGGCGGGGAGGGGGAGGTTATTGGAGTTGGGCTGGGAAGTTCGGCGCAGAGCACGGAAAACGGTGGGCGACCCAGACCCGCTCTCTCAGCAAGTCCCGCTAGTGGCTCTATGCAGGGATGACCCCCAATTGTTTGAAGCGGTTCGCAGATACTGGGAACCGGTGGGTCTAGCCACCCTCGGAGATATATGGCAGGAAGGGGAGGTATTGGAATTTCAGAGGTTGCAGGAGGAGACAGGGGTGCATAGTGGCCAATACATTACATATATCAGGCTCTTGAAATGGGTAACGGGGAGGTGGCCTGGGACGGCGCTGGCGGAGGTACCTGATGCCACCCTGGAAATAATGTATGATGTCTCAGAGGGTGGACATGAAACATCTAGGATATGTGAGCTCTTAAGAGTGAAGGCAGAGAGGGAGCTACTCCAGCTGAGGCATGATTGGGAGGAGGAGATAGGAGAATCCGTGACAGACGGACAATGGGATAGAGCTCAGAGGTACCACAAAAAGGTGTCCCGGAATACGAGACTCCAGCAGATCCAGCTGTATGTCACCCACAGGGCCTATCTGACCCCTGGAAGAATAGCCAGGTTTGGAGGCTCAGCCATACAGAAATGCCCCAGGTGTGGAGAGGAGGAGGCAGGGTTGCTGTGTTAGGGAGAATTCTCTGTTTAGGCTGAATTTCCCTACCTAGTGAGTCCCCCAGCAGCTTTGCTGGATTTCTGGGGTTTCTTTTTTTCTCCTGCCAAGAGTGAGACTCTTTTACCCTCACTCTTGGACATGTTGAAGTGTGTTTTCTTGGTTAAACCTTGTGTTGAATGGGCTATGGGGTCTTTTACTCCATAGGGCCTCATGTATTTTTGTGATGTGGGTTACACAGCACCCTCTGTGCCGTGACCCAGGGGGGTCCTAGGGACTCCCCAACATAGACTCCATACCCTGGGACTGACTACTGTCTCCCAGGGCATGTAAAGTCACCAAAGACTTTGCTAGTCTTGAATCCTGAACAGAACCAGTACAAACCATCATATTGTGGACGTACTGGCTGGGGCAATTCGATTGCCCCAGGGTCTGTTAGTCGAGGGGGCACGTCTCCGTCCCCCCTGATCGAGTTTTGGCTGGTGGCAGTGGAAACTACTTTTTATATTCGACCGCGAATATTTCCCTATGGGATTTCCCATTGTTTTAGGCTAACACATTTAATTATTTATTTACGGTAGCCTTAAACATACCGCCGGTTTATATATTTATTATTATAACTCCGGTTGGGACTTTTTGCCAAAACTTGATTCTAAAATGGCGTTGGCGTTCGCCTCTGTAACTCTGACCCAAAGTGGAGCCCTTTGTTCCACTTTTGGCGGGCTTCTCCACAGAAGCCCTCCAAAGTGGTGCCACTCTGTCTGGGGTACTTAGGAGGGGTGGAGGGGGATTTAGGCACCCTGGACTGAGTTACCTTGGTAACTCAAGTCGCACTCCGTCCTGATTGGCCCAAGTGGTGAGCCGGCCGGCTCACCACTTAGCATGTTTGAGTGACAGCTAGGCTGGGTGAATGGGGGTTTGCTGCATAAAAGCAGGGCTTTGGGGACTGGAACTTCAGAAGTCGCCACAGGACCAAGAATCCGACGAGGGAAGAGCTGAGCCGACCTGCTTCGACGACACCACCCGGTGGAGCCCTGCTGAACCGTCTCACCACTTTTCCCGACGACCGAGGAGAACTCTTAACGGAGTGGCTCCTTCCCTTGACTGGTGGGGACAACCAGTTTTCGCCTTCTTTTCGCTTCTCGAGGTATCTCGTGGCCGCCTTGCCAGTGCCAAGCACCCCGGCAACCGGAACCCCACCACTTTTACCCCATCCACGAAAGTCGGTACAACCCTTTAACCGGAGGACTCCGCGGCTGGTTTCTTCCCGGGCAGTGCAACGACCTTCTTCTTCTGCTCTTCAGCGAGAACTTCTTCTCCCCTGACCGACGTCGAGTCTTGCTGCCACTGCCTGGAACAACTGCCACCGCTGGAGGATCCTTTCCGCTTAAGGTACCGTGTTCCGCCTGGCTTCCCTTGCTACCGACTGTACGGGGTAGATTTAGCCCCCGGCTTTCGACCCTGGGAGTGCCTGGGACACCCTGGCTAAACTTTCTAAACCACTCTAAACTCTTTCTAACCCTTTGCAAGACTTTGAATCCCTAATAACAGTGTGATCTTGGGCACATTTTCGCTCCGGCTACTCTAAGAGTGGGCCCTGCCTAGTGACTTTTGCTCACCTGTGACTTTGTGCTTCTTTGGGCCTATTGCAAGTGTTCTGGACCTTAGAGTGGTGTGTTTAACCCATTTCTGTTTCTTTTTTTATCCCTTCCTTGAACCTACTAGAGTGTCATCTAACGTTAAGCACTCACCTCTGTTTTAATTATGTGGTGATAACTTAGAGTTGGCTAGATAGGAGTAAGGGTTGAAACTGCTTTCATTATAACTGTGTTTGAAGTGTTTTTACTATACTTTGCTAGAGTGTTTTCAACTTGTGTGTTCTTAAAAAATAAATAACTATATACTTTTGAAACCAAGCTCTGGTCAGTGTTTGCTTGTGCTATTGTGTCGGAGTACATATTGTGTATACTTTGCATACTGCCTAACTCTTCTTGAGGGAAGTCTGACTGCTCAGCCACAGCTACCAGGTAAACCTGGGTGGTGCAGACTGCTACCAAGTGGGTTTACTGCTATACCTGTAGTCTTAAATCTTTTGCAGTGTTCCCCAAGGGAACTGCACAGGTTTCTGCCTAACACTGGTGTACAGCGGTGGGATTTGTATTGAGTATACATTTTATTGTGCTTTAGATACCTTAGTGCAACTAACCACAAAGCTTAGCACTGTAAAAGTAATCCTCTAACATGTCAGTTATAGAAAGCTATAGTCAAGAGTCCCTTGCAGCCAAAACTGCTGATTGTTTAAGAGTGCTCTGTAAACATAAGGATCTCCTGACTAAGGGCAAGAAAATGGAGCTGATTGAAAGATTGTTGGCTAACCAAAGTCTGGGTGAAGGTTCAGAGGAACCTACCACTCCAGCAACTGTAGGTGACAGTATTGAAGTTAACATGGAGCAAAATGTTGATGATTCTGAGGAAGAGTCAGAAGAGGAGGGTGAGGCTGTTGTAACTGTCCCCCCTAGGCCTCTGCCTGCTCTACCTGCTGTACCTACTGGACCTTTACCAGGTCCCACATTTAGTCCTCAGTACTTTGAACTGGAGAAAATGAAGCTAGAATTGGAGTATAAGAAACTTAATGCTCAAACTGACAAAGAACTAAGGCTAAGGGAAATGGAGCTCAAGTATGACTTAGAAATGAAGAAATTATCTGTTGAGAATGTTTCTCTCTCTGGCTCCTCTAGAAGTTCCAGTCCTAAAAGACCCCGGATGCCTAAAGAATTGATTGGTATGTATGAGCCTAAGTTGGATGTGTTGGATTGGTTGTCTCTGTTTGAATATAATCATGGGCTCCAGAACATCACAGGAAATGACTTACTCACCTGGTTGTTCTCTAGGCTTCCCCCTGTTGCAACTGATGTGGTAATGGAGATGGGGGAGGAGGATAGGAAGGACTATGAATGTGTGAAACTAGCTTTGATAGCTAGGTTTGGGAAGACCCCTTCCCAGTATCTTAAGAGGTTTAGGAGCCTCAAAAAGCATGATGGTACCCCTTGGGCTACCTGGGTGAGTGAATGTTTGAAAAACTTAGAGGGATGGATTAAGGGTTACAAGGTGAACACTTATGACGGTATGAAGAATTTGTTTATGTTGGAGACTATTTATGATGCCTGCTCTCCTGAGCTCAGACAACACTTGGCTGATTCCAGGGAATTGGATTCCCGGAAACTAGCTAAGGCTGCTGACTTATGGGTTGCCAACAGGGCCACTCACAAGGATTCTGGGGTAACTCAGAAGAAGGATGGGGAGAAACAGTCTAAAAAGGACTCCAAAGAGAATTCTAATACTACAAATTCCAAAGAGGGCCCCAAACAACACTATAAGGGTAAGCCACAAGGGAAACCAAATCAGGCTAGTGTACCTCCTGGTCCCAGACCAGAAGGAGGTCAGAACAAGCCTCCATTCCAGCGAGCCTTTGGCTCATGCTTTGTTTGTAAGGCTACTGACCATGTGAAAGGAGATCCCAGATGTAAGGGTAAACCTTCAGGGGTCCAGCTTGCCTCCTTAGCCTTCGCTCCAGAAGAGGAAGTACATATGGCAAGTGGAAACTTTCTATTACTAGCTGATGAACCCACTGGAGTCTCAGCTAGTGTTTCTTTAGTCTCTCTGGGGTTGTGGGAACAACAGAATTTAGATGTCTATAACTCTATCCCAGATAATACTAAAGAGTATTATAAGGACAGTGTCCAGGTGAATGGTCAGGAGACTCCTGCCATTAGGGACACTGGAGCCAGCATAACTGTGGTGGATGAATCATTTTTCAAGGCAGAGGATGTTGCTAAGGCACCCAAATGCCTCACCAAGTTAGCTGGTGGGCCTGTGCAGATGTGTCCCCAGTTACCAGTTCTCATCCAATGTAATGATATGGCTGTAAAAATACCTGTCAGTGTACAATGTGAAGTGCCAGGTAGGGTTCTGTTGGGTAATGATCTCAAAGCTCTTGGAGTTGTATCTCATACCCCCAGACCTCCTAGCAAAAGGTTACAGGAACTCACAAAACCTGCAAGAGAGAAAACCCTGAGAGGGTTATCTCAGGAGATGATGACAGAAATCACTCCTCTCCCACTGGAGCAACTTACTGCAGTAACTACCAGATCAGGAGCAAAGGGGCAACCCAAGACTCCTAGGAAAAAGCCAGCAGCAAGCACTCCAGTGCTTCCAACAAGGACTTCCCCTAGGTTGTCCAAAGTTACACCTGTAACTCCACCTCCAGCTGAGGCTGAGAGGGAGGTACAACCCTGTGTGGTTGAGCTAGACTCTGAGGAAGAGCTAGAAGGAGGCCCCAACCTTATTGGAGATTTGGACCCTGAGGACCATCCTGAGCTGCAGTCTTTACTGGCAGAAGGTGGGCCTAGCAGGGCAGCTTTTCGTAAGGGGCAAAGAGAATGTCCAACTCTGGAAGGTCTCCGCCACCAGGCAGCTTCTCAAGCTGATGGGCAAGAGCCTGGGAAGTATAGGTTGCACTGGGAAGATGGCCTCTTCTACAGTGAACCCACTGAGTCTGAACCTGGAGACTACAAACGCCTTGTAGTCCCACAAGAGAACAGACAACAGTTCTTACAACTAGCCCATGAGATACCTTTGGCTGGTCACTTGAGTTTCAAGAAGACCAAGGAAAGGCTCTCACTCTACTTTTATTGGCCAAAGATGGGGGCTGAAGTAGATAGATATTGTAAGAGCTGCCATACCTGCCAGACTTCTGGTAAGGTTGGTTCCAAGAATGTGGCACCTTTAGTGCCTCTCCCAGTTGTGGGAGTCCCATTTGAGAGGGTAGGGATTGACATTGTTGGTCCCCTTGATCCTCCAACCTCCTCAGGCAACAGGTTTATACTTGTTGTAGTAGACCATGCTACTAGGTACCCTGAGGCAATTCCTATGAGGACTGTTACAGCTCCGGCTGTGGCTAAGGCCCTCCTTGGTATTTTTACCAGGGTTGGGTTTCCTAAGGAGGTAATCTCTGACAGGGGGTCAAACTTTATGTCCCACTACATGAAAGCCATGTGGAAAACCTGTGGAGTTACCTACAAGTTCTCAACCGCATACCACCCTCAGACAAATGGGTTGGTTGAAAGGTTTAACAGAACCATGAAGAGCATGATAGGTGCTTTAGAAGAACCCCTTAAGAAAAAGTGGGACCTTCTACTGCCATGCCTTCTCTTTGCTTATAGAGAAGTCCCTCAGGAGGGAGTAGGTTATTCTCCCTTTGAGCTTCTCTATGGCCATCCAGTCAGAGGTCCATTGGCCCTGATTAAGGAGGGATTGGAAGGTGCTCCTCCCCTCAAGCCAGTCAGAGTGACTGACTATGTGATAGGTCTCCGGAGGAGAATGTCACACATGATGGCAGAAGCAAGTGACAACTTGAAAGCTGGTCAAGCCCTGGTCAAACATTGGCACGACCAGAAGGCTAACATGGTTGAGTTTACTCAAGACCAGCTAGTTCTAGTTATGCTCCCAACAAGGCAGAGGGCCTTGCAAGACAAATGGATGGGACCCTTCAAGGTTGTGGGAAAACTTGGAGAGGTCAACTATCTGGTGGATCTGGGCAGACCCAGGGAAGCTCCTAGAGTCTTCCACACCAACCGACTAAAAGCATACATCTCCAGACCTGATGTAGGAGCCTTGCTTCTAGCCTCAGCTGCAGAGGAAGAAGAGAGTGAATCTCTCCCTGATCTCCTCAGAGGTGTGCCTTTAGATGAAAAAGTTGAAGGAGTCAACCTCTCTTCAGACCTGACACCTGAGCAACGAGAGGAGTGCAAATCTATGTTAAATCAGTTTGCCTCCCTGTTCTCACTGTCACCAGGCTTGACCCCTTGGGGCCAGCATGAGATACTCACTGGTGACTGTCTGCCAGTCAAAAGCAGAGGATACAGAATGTCAGAACATATCAGAGCCCACATCAAAGGAGAGGTCAAGAAGATGCTTGATCTCGGGGTAATAGAGCCCTCTACTAGTCCATGGTCTAGCCCAGTTGTGTTAGTACCAAAGGCAGGATCCAAAGACTTGAGATTCTGTGTGGACTATAGAGCTCTAAATGCAGTCACCAAGACTGATGCCCACCCTTTGCCCAGGACAGATGAGTTGGTGGATAAACTTGGTGCAGCCAAGTACCTCAGCACATTTGACCTGACGTCAGGCTATTGGCAAATAGCCCTGACAGACCATGCCAAGGAGAAAACTGCATTTTCAACCCCAGTTGGCTTGTACCAGTTTAAGGTCATGCCTTTTGGACTAAAAAATGCACCTGCCACATTCCAAAGGATGGTGAACCAAGTTCTGGCTGGGATGGAAGATTTCTGCATGGCATACTTGGATGACATTGCAGTCTTCAGCCACTCCTGGGAAGAACATGTGAACCACCTAGGACATGTGTTGCAGGCTCTGGAACAGGCCCATTTGACAATCAAAGCCAGTAAGTGCCAGATTGGTCAAAGTAAAGTGGTCTACCTTGGACATGAGGTAGGAGGTGGAGAAATAAGGCCTTTGCCCAGCAAGATTGAAGCTGTGCAAAATTGGACAACACCAACTACTCAAACCCAAGTGAGAGCTTTTCTAGGCCTCACTGGATATTACAGGAATTTCATTGAGAACTATGGGACCATAGCTTCTCCACTGAATGTAATCTCCTCTCCCAAATTCCCTAAAAAGGTAAAATGGAATGAGGAGTGCAATCAGGCCTTTGAAAAACTGAAGAGAGCTCTTTGCCAAGCTCCAGTATTGAGAGCTCCTGACTACCACCAACCTTTCATTGTACAAACTGATGCTTCCAATGTAGGTATAGGTGCAGTTCTAAGCCAACTGGATGAGAAGGGTAGGGAGCACCCCATTTGCTTCATCAGTAGGAAACTGAAGGATCCTGAGACAAGGTGGGCAACTATCGAAAGAGAATGCTTTGCTATTGTGTGGGCACTGAAGAAGTTTAGGCCATACTTGTATGGTTCTACTTTTGTTATTCAGACTGACCACCAACCCTTGAGATGGTTAATGCAAATGAAAGGGGAAAATCCAAAACTATTGAGATGGTCAATCTGCCTGCAAGGGTTTGATTTCACCATTGAGCACAGGTCAGGGTGTCACCATCAAAATGCTGATGGACTCTCTAGGATGTATATCATCGACTAGAGGTATGAGGTTCATCCAGGAGTGGATTAAATCCTCCTGTCCCTTAGTCTGGGGGGGGCGAGTGTTAGGGAGAATTCTCTGTTTAGGCTGAATTTCCCTACCTAGTGAGTCCCCCAGCAGCTTTGCTGGATTTCTGGGGTTTCTTTTTTTCTCCTGCCAAGAGTGAGACTCTTTTACCCTCACTCTTGGACATGTTGAAGTGTGTTTTCTTGGTTAAACCTTGTGTTGAATGGGCTATGGGGTCTTTTACTCCATAGGGCCTCATGTATTTTTGTGATGTGGGTTACACAGCACCCTCTGTGCCGTGACCCAGGGGGGTCCTAGGGACTCCCCAACATAGACTCCATACCCTGGGACTGACTACTGTCTCCCAGGGCATGTAAAGTCACCAAAGACTTTGCTAGTCTTGAATCCTGAACAGAACCAGTACAAACCATCATATTGTGGACGTACTGGCTGGGGCAATTCGATTGCCCCAGGGTCTGTTAGTCGAGGGGGCACGTCTCCGTCCCCCCTGATCGAGTTTTGGCTGGTGGCAGTGGAAACTACTTTTTATATTCGACCGCGAATATTTCCCTATGGGATTTCCCATTGTTTTAGGCTAACACATTTAATTATTTATTTACGGTAGCCTTAAACATACCGCCGGTTTATATATTTATTATTATAACTCCGGTTGGGACTTTTTGCCAAAACTTGATTCTAAAATGGCGTTGGCGTTCGCCTCTGTAACTCTGACCCAAAGTGGAGCCCTTTGTTCCACTTTTGGCGGGCTTCTCCACAGAAGCCCTCCAAAGTGGTGCCACTCTGTCTGGGGTACTTAGGAGGGGTGGAGGGGGATTTAGGCACCCTGGACTGAGTTACCTTGGTAACTCAAGTCGCACTCCGTCCTGATTGGCCCAAGTGGTGAGCCGGCCGGCTCACCACTTAGCATGTTTGAGTGACAGCTAGGCTGGGTGAATGGGGGTTTGCTGCATAAAAGCAGGGCTTTGGGGACTGGAACTTCAGAAGTCGCCACAGGACCAAGAATCCGACGAGGGAAGAGCTGAGCCGACCTGCTTCGACGACACCACCCGGTGGAGCCCTGCTGAACCGTCTCACCACTTTTCCCGACGACCGAGGAGAACTCTTAACGGAGTGGCTCCTTCCCTTGACTGGTGGGGACAACCAGTTTTCGCCTTCTTTTCGCTTCTCGAGGTATCTCGTGGCCGCCTTGCCAGTGCCAAGCACCCCGGCAACCGGAACCCCACCACTTTTACCCCATCCACGAAAGTCGGTACAACCCTTTAACCGGAGGACTCCGCGGCTGGTTTCTTCCCGGGCAGTGCAACGACCTTCTTCTTCTGCTCTTCAGCGAGAACTTCTTCTCCCCTGACCGACGTCGAGTCTTGCTGCCACTGCCTGGAACAACTGCCACCGCTGGAGGATCCTTTCCGCTTAAGGTACCGTGTTCCGCCTGGCTTCCCTTGCTACCGACTGTACGGGGTAGATTTAGCCCCCGGCTTTCGACCCTGGGAGTGCGTGGGACACCCTGGCTAAACTTTCTAAACCACTCTAAACTCTTTCTAACCCTTTGCAAGACTTTGAATCCCTAATAACAGTGTGATCTTGGGCACATTTTCGCTCCGGCTACTCTAAGAGTGGGCCCTGCCTAGTGACTTTTGCTCACCTGTGACTTTGTGCTTCTTTGGGCCTATTGCAAGTGTTCTGGACCTTAGAGTGGTGTGTTTAACCCATTTCTGTTTCTTTTTTTATCCCTTCCTTGAACCTACTAGAGTGTCATCTAACGTTAAGCACTCACCTCTGTTTTAATTATGTGGTGATAACTTAGAGTTGGCTAGATAGGAGTAAGGGTTGAAACTGCTTTCATTATAACTGTGTTTGAAGTGTTTTTACTATACTTTGCTAGAGTGTTTTCAACTTGTGTGTTCTTAAAAAATAAATAACTATATACTTTTGAAACCAAGCTCTGGTCAGTGTTTGCTTGTGCTATTGTGTCGGAGTACATATTGTGTATACTTTGCATACTGCCTAACTCTTCTTGAGGGAAGTCTGACTGCTCAGCCACAGCTACCAGGTAAACCTAGGTGGTGCAGACTGCTACCAAGTGGGTTTACTGCTATACCTGTAGTCTTAAATCTTTTGCAGTGTTCCCCAAGGGAACTGCACAGGTTTCTGCCTAACATGCTGCACATGTTCTGGGCTTGCAGAGAGGTGCATAGATTCTGGGAAGAAATAAAGATGAAAATGGCCGGTGGGGGTGTGGTGTTGGATGTGGGATCTGCTGGGGCATGCATGCTTGGGAATTTCTCCAGGCCACGTAATTTAAAGCAAATCAGCAAAATGAAGGACCTAGCATATGTCCTGGCCAAGCGCAGGATTGCAATGTGTTGGAAGGCGGCCCATAGGCCTAGAGTGGAGACATGGTGGGCGGACCCCTAGGATGGGCAGAAGCGGAAACTGCGGTTTGGTTTGAAGCTGCCACCAGGGGGGGAGAAGAGGAAGTGGGTCCCCTGATGGCCTGGAGGCAAGTGGTGACCACAATGGCTACCCCTCACCAGATCAGTCATGAAACAGAATACTCAGATGAGTCAACAAGCGCTGAGATTCCCGTAAATACTCATGTAGATGACAATGATGAAACGGCTCGAGTTTGTGGGGAGGACGGGAAATGTATAATGTGTTGGTTTGACATTGATTATGAAAGTCCTAAAAGTTGTAATGTTTGGCGTGTTGTTTAAAATAAAAATTGTTTTAAAAAAAATATATGGGGATAATATTACCTGATACCCTCAGCTCTGAGTATCAATGTCGGGATTCTCGCCCTGGGGGTAAGTACTGCCATGTTACTATCAGTGGTGCTTGGTCTGAGTGGACTATAGCCTTGTATTCTGCTTGTGTCACTTCCTTCACTAACTCCGGTCCAATGAATATATAATCTAATCTGGTATACAGGATTTGAGGGGTGGAATAGTGTGAGTATCCTCTATCCTGTGGGTGGTGCATTCTCCATGCATCCTCCAACCGAAAGTCATTTAAGGTACAGTTAAAGTCCCCCCCCATGTAACTGTGCCATCCATATATGGGCTCATCTTGGTATATACATTCTTAAAATAGACCGTGGTATCTTGGTTCGGAGCATAGACATTGATGATATTCACTTCCTTATTTTCTACCATCCCTTTTATTAGTACCATCCTCCCATCTTTATCTACAGTAGACTGCACTAGCTTGAACGGGACATGTGGCGCTATCCACGTAATAACTCCTCCGGCATACGCCAAGTACGTTGCTCCCAGGGTTGTGCCTTTCCATTTCCTCGCTACCACCGCTTGCTTCTCTGTATTCAGGTGAGTTTCCTGTAGTAGCGCAATATCTATTTTCTGCCTCTTTCGGTACATCATGACCTTATTCCGTTTTATATAATTATTCAGTCCCCTCACATTCCAGGTTGCTATCCTCAGGTCTCCTATCTTATCCGTTTCCCACTCCTCCCGTCTCCGCCCCCACTCTCCTCATTTTCCTTTGTGGCATGTGATTGTAGACTCGCCTTCTTTTAACACCCCGGCCTCCCTCCCCAGCTCTCCCTTGTAACTCCCCAACTGCCCCCCTCCCTATCCCTCCAAACTGTTGCCCATCTCCAACTGTGGATCTCAGGCTACCCCGCATCTAGACCTTTTCTTGGACCTAGCCTATACTCCGGGCTCCACAAGGGGACACCGCTCTACTGGTGTCCCGACTAAACTAACTACTAGGGGTAGTAACATGTTCCATCTGTGTCTCCCGCATTAAACTTACAGTTAACTATACTCTTTTATAACTTAAGGCCTATTTGTGCACAATTCACTCCAAACTCTCCATAATGCTTCTCATATTCTAGTCCAAAGTCAATGTCATTGCTGAGTATAACCCCCTCCCCCATACTCAGTTTACAGTGTTTCCCAGAGATACCCAAAGTTCACTTATCCGGTCTGCTCTCCGTCTGGTCATCTGCTCCTGTGGGGCAGTTCTGTGCGTCCAGCCATGCTGTCGCCTCCTCCGGGGTTTCGAAGAAATGTGCCATGTTGTTTTGCATCCCTTTCAGCTTCGCTGGATATAGCAACATATATTTGTATCCCACCTCGCATAGCCTCCTTTTGACGGATACAAAGCTCATTTGCTGTCTCAGCACCAAAAAGGTGTAGTCCGGGTACGCCGTGATGGTCGCGGATCCTTTGCTTATTGTCCCTCCTTTGTAGAAGTGTTCCAGTATCTTCTCCCTGTCTTTATAGTTCAATGTCTCGCCAATGAGTGGTCGGCGGGGTGCCCCCGGTTGTGGCCGTCTGGCCAAGGCCCTATGTGCTCTTTCCAAGGTGAATGCGCCCCCATCTATCTCCTGTAGCAGCATAGTCTCGACATAATCTGTCAGGTCCGAGCCCTCTTCCCCTTCTGGGAGTTCTATGATGCAAATGTTATTTCTGCGTGCCCGCCCTTCTGCCTCCTCGGCTCTGTTTTCCAGGTTGCGCACCTGTTGTTGTAGCGCCAAGACCTCCTTGGCATTGACGAAGAACACCAGGGGGCGCTGAAGCACGGACGCCTGATCCGGTGTCTCCTCTCTCAGGCTGACTCAAGTCATCAAAGGCCAGCATTTAAAACAATTTTATTGAACTTTACCAGAAAGATTTTCTTCTACACCCCGCCTGGCACCACTGGATCAATCTTCCTCCTAAAACGCTATCTCCTTCCTTACACACAAACTCATCTGGAGTTTGCCCTGGCGCCATTACAGCCTCCTGCCATCTCCAGGCCATCTCCTGGCCATCACGGCCTCCCGCCTTCACTGCGCTCTCGCCCCGGACCTGATTCCTCCTGGCTCGAGTTCCTCCTGCAGCCCGATTCACACTGCCGGTGAGTAATTCGCCTACATCGGGAGCACTCCTCTGTCCCATCTTGGATCTCTGTTGGCAGAAGTATCTGCGCCCCAGACGGCCACCTCTCTGTGTCCCGGACAGCCACCGCGCAGAGCCTGACAGCCTTGACACACTGCCTCCAGGCGGCTCTCTGAGTGTATTCATCTCCAGCCTCGACAGCGCTCTCTGCTCGGGACCTGGACTCCTGCCTGCTTGAGTTCCTCCCACAGCCTGACTCCAACTCTCTTGAACCACGCTGCTTGTCTCCTGCCTCCAGCACTGTGCTCTTCGTGGCTTTGCCCCCTCCACCGGAACACCTGCACCGCCGGTGAGTCATTCGCCCACATCAGGAGCTCTCCTCTGTCCCACCTTGGATCTCCCTTTCCACCTGCACCTGTCTCCACTGCGCCGCCGCAATCTGACCATAGTCCGCCCGCCTCTTCCTCCTGCGAGGTCCTGGTTGGCCCGGCCATCTACCTATTCCGGGCACGCAGCTTGGCTGCTCTACCCTCACAGAACCACCATTTGGGTTTTGCCTGCTCTGAGCCGCCATCTGGGCTCCAATCGCCCGCCTGCCGGGCTGCCTCACCCTCCCCAGGTTTGTGCAGCCTCGCAAGAACCACCAGTGCCTGGGAGTTATTGCGCCTTTGTGCTCTGCCTCCGGGCCACCACCTGTGCTTCATTCAGACCACCATTTGGGACTGGGCTGCCTCACCCCTCGAGGCCTACTTCCAGGCCACCTTCTAATTTCCTTTGCACGCCTGCTGGGCCACCTTACCACTGCCCCTGGCGCTCTCCAGAGCTCACCACCTGCAGGACTGTGCACTTTTCTAGTCCCTCACCGGATTCACCAGTGTCTGGTGCCTTCTGCGCCCCTCTGCCTCCGAGCCACCTTCTGGACTTTCTTCGCCCGTCTGCTGGGCCGCTTCACCATTGCCCCTGACACTCTCCTGAGATCACCACCAGCAGGTGCCATTGCCTTACGACCACCTTACTTACACTGCTGGGCCACTGCTTAAGAGACTTTCCTCCTCCTCCTCCTCCAGAGGACACCAGACCTACTTCTTCGACAGTATTCTCCAGGCCAGCACTCCAGAACCGGACCTGACCACCTTCGCCTCCACCCCAGTCCTCCCGAGGACAGCGACCTGGCTTTCTTGTTCCTCCTCCTGCCCTCTGCTACTCACCTCTCCACTAAGGACGCTCTGCTGCTCTCTACCCTGGACACTCTGCTGCCCTGCTGTACCCCTCTTCTGCCCTTGATCACACCCTACTGCAACCCCTATCCTCTACCCCTGCTGTTGTCGTTCCTGGCCCCTGCCCTTTGTGCCTCCTCCTGGCCTCTGCTACCCACCTCTCTATCCTGTGCGCTCTGTTGCCTACTGCCCTAGACGCTCTGCTGCTCTGCTGATCTCCCCAACTGCCACTGAGTGCATCTTGCTGCAACCCCTATCCTAGGCCCCTGTTGCCCTCACCTCTCCTACATCCACCAGCATGTACCCCTTTCCCCTCCCTGTCATGCACATTATCTCTCTCTCCCTCCGTTGGCTTCCCTCCATCTCCCTCCCCCTTACCCTCCTCTTCCTTCCCCTCATCCTAATGACCACCCCCTCCTCTCACCTCCCTCCCTGTCCTCCCCGCACAATCCCTTCTCTCCCCAATCTTATCCATCTCCCCAAAGCAAACCCCTCCAGCGTCATCAACATTGCCCTCTGGAACGCCTGTTCCATCTGCAATAAAGCCACTGCGACCCTTGACCTGTTCTTCCGACTAAATCTTCACTTCCTCTGTATCACCTAAACCTGGATCCCCCTCTTCAATTCCACTGTCCCTGCGTCTCTCTCCATACCCTCTTCCTCCTTCTCTCATGTACCACGCCCCTCTGGTCGCGTAGGTGGGTTCGGCCTGATTTGTCACCCTAAATGTCTTTCCTCTTCCCCTACTCTTACCCTCCCCACCTTCTCTTCCTTTGAATTTCTCTTCAAATCTTTCGCTCATCCTCCTGAGATCTCCTTCTTAATTATCTACAGACCTCCTGGCCCCCTCTCCTCCTTCTATGAAAACCTGGACCATCTTCTTTCTCTCATCTCTCCCTCCCCTATGCCTCTCTCAGTCCTCGGTGACTTCAACCTCCCTCTCTCATCTACATTTCATTCCTCTCCTCTCCTATCACTACTTGACTCCTACCTCCTCTCTCCCCTTATCCACCCCCCACCCACTCCTCAGGCTCCACACTAGACCTCATCTTTCTCTCTTCTTACTCTTCCTACCATGCATCGTCTCTCCCCAACTATCTCTCCGACCACGCCTTGCTCTCCATCTCCCTCACTCCTCCCCCCTTATCTCCCACCTCCTCCGCCTCCTCTCCCTCCTTCTCTCGTTGTGACCTCCGCAATTTCAACCCTACTCTCTTCCTCGACTCCTGTTCTCCCTCCTTTCCCCCCCTCTGACTTCGCCTCCCTCTCAGCAGACGACGCCCTCTTCTCACTGTCCTCTAATATTACCTCCAGTCTGGACCAACTCTATCCTCTTACTTCCTTTTCCCCCTCACACAAACCTTCCCAACCCTGGCTCTCTTCCCACCTTCTGTCCATGCGCCGCCTCCTCCGATGCCCCGAATGACGCTGGATCAAATTCCCTTCTCTGACCAATCAATCCTCTTATTTCTCATATCACTCTCTCTATGACTCTTGCCTCTCATCTGCCAAGCGTTCCTACTACTCTTCCCTCCTTCATTCACAAGCCTCTCATTCCCACTGTATCTTCCAGACCCTTTCCTGCCTTCTTTCCCCTCCTACTTCTGACCCTTCCACTAACTCTCTCCCCTCTCTCCCTCTGACTTTGCTAACTTCTTCTGATCCAAAATTCCATCTCTTCGCCAGAACATCCTCTCCTCTCCTTCCTCCTCCCCCCTTCTCCCTCTCCCACTCCCAGCTCCGCCAACTTGTCCACCTTCTCTCCTATCACCCCTGCATGTGTCACCCATCGCCTATCCAAAACTCACCCCACCGCCGCCCCCTCTTATCTCATCCCAACTTCTCTCCTCCCCAACATGTACCCTCTTATACCCTACCTAACCGCTTTCATCAACACCTGTCTCTCCTCCTCCACCTTTCCTTCTGCTTTCAAACACGCCACCATAATCCCTATCCTGAAGAAACCTTCTGCTAGCCCTCTACTTGCCTCCAACTTCAGACCAATCTCCCTTCTCCCCTTTATCTCAAACTCCTTGAGCGTCTAGCCTACTCTCAACTTTCTGCATTCGTCTCATCCCACTCCCTTCTCTCCACCTCACAATCTGGTTTCTGCCCTAAACACTCCACTGAGACTGACCTCACCTACGTCCTCAACTCTATTCTCAATGCTCGATATGCTAAGCAATCATCAATTCTCATCCTCCTTGATCTTTCAGCAGCTTTTGACACCGTAGATCACCCCTTACTTCTCAGCACTCTGTCCTCCTTTGGCTTCAAAGGCTCTGTTCTCTCCTGGCTCTTGTCATACCACTCCAATCGATCCTTCACTGTCTCCTGGGGCAGCCGTACCTCCTCCAGCCTCCCCCTGAACTATGGTGTCCCTCAGGGATCCGTGCTAGGACCCTTTCTTTTCTCTCTCTACACCTCCCTTCTCTAACCAGTAATCTCTTTCGGCATTTCCCACCACTTCTACGCTGATGACACCCAACTCTTTCTTTCCTTCTCTTTCACACCTGACCTCCACCACACTCTTTCCTCCTGCCTTACAGCCATAAAAAACTGGATGTTATCCCACTTTCTTTCCCTCAAAACTGACAAGACTGAGGTGCTATTCTTCCCTCCCAACACTCTCTCCCCTTCCCCCCTCCCTTCATCCACTTTCCACCTTCTAACCTCCCCATATCTACCCTTGCCCGCAATCTTGGCCTCCATCTTGACTCCTCTCTCTCCTTCTCCACCCACATCTCTCTAACCTCCCGAACCTGTCGTCACCACCTCTTCAACATCCGCAAGATATGCTCCTCTCTCACATTCCATGCCTCCAAACTCCTAATCTCCCACCTTATTTTCTCCCGCCTCTTCTATTGCTCCTCACTCCTCTTTGGACTCCCTGTCTCTCACCTAACTCCCCTAAAATCCATCTACCACTCCTCTATTCGTACTCTATGTCTCCTTGGCCCTCGAGACTCCATTTCTTCCTCTCGCTCTCAACTCAACTGGCTTCCCTTCCTCTCACAACTGAAATTTCAATTCCTCTGCCTTGTCTACAAAACTCTCCATGACCTGCCCCCCTACCTTTCTTCCCTCCTCTCTTTTCATTCGACCTCCCACTCTCTCCGCTCAGCAGACCTCTACCTCCTCTCTGTACCCCCAGCACCATGTGCCTCCTCACGCTTCCGCTCCTTCCAACTCTTGGCCCCCCTACACTGGAACTCCCTCCCCCTCCCCATCCGCTCCTCCCCCACCCATTCATCCTTCCGCTCCTCGCTAAAAGCCTTTCTTCTTCACTCCCCCTGACTCCCCTTCCCTACCCCTCTCCACTTCTAACCCTCCCCCCCTCCTTCCTCTCCCACAGGGCTTCAAATTCGCCACTGATACCACTTGGCAGCACCCACCTTCAAATGCTTAAACAATGCAGCCTCCCCCCTATCTCGCAACCAGAATAGTAAAAAAAAACTTCCACCCGTCCCACCAGAATGATTACCTCTTACTGCCTGCAAGTACCCAAATTCAGACTAAAGAAAACGGGCGGCAGTAGCTTCCCGGTCATGGCAGCCCAACACTGGAACGCCCTCCCACTCAACATCAGAACAGACCAATCCTACTACAGCTTTAGGCGAAACACCCTCACCTGGTTACGATCCAATGATCCACATGACTGACCTGTGCCCTCTCACATTTACAAACCATAGCCAACCTGACTGTATATATGTACATCCCTTAGATGACCTACCGAAATGTAATTAAATGTATGTATATATATATATGTGTATATATGGAGATATGTCCTTCCTTTCACCAGAAAGGACATATAATGTTTTATTTTATACTCACATGTGCCTTACCATGCAACTAGGTTTTTATGTAATCTTATCTTCCTGTTCTCTGCTGTGCCCTGTTACCTCTGGGTTTTGCGTGCCATACCAAATAAACAAAGAAACAAACAAACTTGAACTTTAAGGTCACCAGACCACTCCTCCTTCTCTTCCCCTCCCCCTCCCCCCTTCCTCCCACTCCCAGACCACAATACAAACTCTGGAGCCCCCTTCACCTTCCCCCACTCTCCCCCTCCTCCTTGTAAATTGTTCTACATGTTGTTCTAATGACTTGACTCATGTTTGTAATATGCTTCTCTTACTCTTGTTCCAGTTGTTATATTGTTAAGCGCTTTGGCTTAAAGGGCTATATATATTCAATAAACATAAACATTGCAGTGCAGGTGTTTGTGTTGACTTTCACATGATTGTCCAGCGCGCCGGTGCGCTCTGCCAGCTTCCTAACATCTTGCCTTAGGAGATTTACATCCACACTAACCGTATCTATTTTTTGTTCCCACAAGGTTTTTAATTCCACAATAGCTGTGTCCATTTTGCATGCCCATGATGTCTTCAGCTCTGCTGTAGCATCCAGAATCTGTTGGTCATTTTGTGTCGGGGTCACTTCACCTTGCGTATCTTGCTTCTTGGGTCTCACCACGTCCATGGTCGGAGATGATTTGGCGAAGTCCTCCAACGAAGGTTGTTTCCCCTTAGATTTACCCACTTTGGACGCCATTTCTGCCCTTGTATTCATGCTGTCCTGGCCACTAGTGTTGGGTCACTTAGTCACCTCCATCCCCCTTCTTCTGAATTACAATTCCGAGGCAGTGCCCTAACACTGTGGCTACTCCACCCGTGGTTGGGGTAGCTGCCAGAGGATCCTCCCGGTGATGTGTGTCCTACTGCTGTATAGTGGGTCTGTATTGCTCAAACAGTCCTTCAGCAAGCAGCTATGTGTAACGTGAGCAGTGCGCCCACAAGCGCAAACCTCGGTAGCTTCCTGATGTGGGTTTATTCCAGGAGCCCAGTGGACCCTAGTATCCTATGCCCAAAGTGGGCGCAAGGCCGAGGGCTAGATGTAGCCTGTTAGTCCCGGTGCACAGAGGGATATCATTATTCTTCTCGATCATCCGCCTCGTCCACGCCTGGGATGCACACTCCATTGCCGTCAGTCCCAGCTTAGTGCCCCTTTGTGCTTCTGGTTCGCTCTTTGCTGCTTTTTCCGTCAGTCCATTCCACAGTTCAGGTTCAAAGTCACCTTATGTGCTCACTTGACCCCTAAGATTCCCTTCGTCCAATCCCCACTTAAGCAGCAAGGCACTCCACTCTACTAGAAACTCACTCATCCCATTGTTCACTGCTGCTGTCGGCCTCTCCATGACTATCATATTGTGTACCTTACCTTCCCATAGGTCTTTTGACGGTAGCGTGTCACTCTTCCAGCACTGGGCTACATCCACCGCCCTGCTCTCAACAATGCTTCCCACATGTTGGGGAGCCTAAATTCGTTTCTGTCCTTCTGTGGAATCCCCAAAAGAATCTGTAGCAGTTCTAGGCCCAATTGAATTCCTGTGATCTTTTCCAGCCAACTCATCACCTCCTGCCAAAACACTTACACCTTGGGACACCACCAGCACATGTTGGCCATGGACCCACTCTGTCCACATCCCCTCCTGGACAGCTTCAGGGCATCTCTGTGCCAACCCATCAGCATTTTAAAGTTATGTTTTATTGTGGAGGTGAACAGCACTCCCTGGAATGTGATCTTATAAATTTGAGCCCAGTCCTCCCCTGAGATCTCTTCCCCCACAGTCTGCCCAATACCTGTGGAATGCTTGTCTCCCTCATAAACTCGTCTCATTCTAGTTTTATACAACTTGGACAGTATACCCTTTCTCGTGATGAAGAGGTCGATTACCTATTCCATTGCCATTAGTTCTCTCCCTACCAATCTACCCCACCGAGGATCCATTATTATACCTTTTATAAAGAGATATTCAAACACTGATATCGAATCCCTCCCGGGCCGTTGCTAAGTCTAGGCAAACCCCTTCTTTAAATAGCTATCCTACCCATTCCAGGCCATAACCAACCATTTCTGTGAGGAGGACAGGACCTGGTGTCGAAATCAAACTGGGGTCCCCACAGAGAGGACATAGGGCCATGTTGCAAGGACCTCTGTGCCCTTGGATTCATGCCAAATTGACCAAAAAACCTCAAGGTTGGGGTGAGATCTCAGCCATTCCAGAATGGATCTAATTGGGGACCATATGTAGTCTCGCACCTTCAGCGGGTGTGCTTCAAGGTCTTCCAGGTAGGACCAGTTGGTCCTCAGGTCGTCCCTCATATGTTCAAGCATCACCCTGAGTTGGGCAGCCCTATAATACAGACGGATATCTGGGAACCCAAAACTCCCCTTGTCCCTTGGAAGGGTCAGGGTGGCCATTGTAACCCTCAGTGTATTATTTTTCCATATAAATCTTCGGAGTTCCCCTGTAACTTCCTGAAATAACTTCTCCGGGAGCTGCCTCAGGATTGCTGCAAACAGATACAGCAATCGGGGGAGCATGTTCATCTTTAATGTGGTCATTCTACCATACCAAGTCAGTATGAGGGGGTCCCATCTCTTTGTTTTCACATTTCTAGCAGTGGCAATGGGGGCTGGAAAGCGACAAACTGCACCAACCTGGGGCTCGGCCAGGGAGATGAGCCTAGACAGGTGGTCTAATGAGGTGGGTAACTACAAATTGGAGTCAATGGGTTATCACCTCATGTCTGTACCCTAGTCTTTGCAACACGTTATAGACAGAAGAATATTTATTAAAAAGTTATTCCTACAGCTAAGTCCCTAGCAATACTTGTTTAGCCCTATGTGTTCGGTACCTTCTACAAAGTCAGAAACAACCCTAGTGTACGCTGGTGTGACGCCTGCAAATGAGGTGAAGAGGTCCTGACCCTTTCCTCTCTCACTACTTTCCTAAACTCTTTAAAAAAATCAATCAAGTGCGCACTTATTGAAGGTTGGTGTTTATCTTTATTAGTACCGCCTTCATGTCATGACCCTTGCCCCTGGCCCTCACTGGCAAGTCAGCCTTCCAGTTAGGGCCAGGTCAAAGGCCTTAAAACCTCATCCAAGACTCTCTTGGAGTCAGTCCTGGCGCCTTTGGCGCCAGGCTCATAACCATCATGAAGACCAACATTTGAATGGGACTATTTACTTGAGACTATTTAACTTGGGGGGGGTTCAGCCAACATGGAGGCACACACATTGCTCCGTTACAAGGAACTGAGCTATGCGGTCTAGTCTTTTGGTTGTGGCAGGCCTGGGACTACTTTACCTGGACTACTTTGGGTGTGGCAGGCCTGGGACTATTTTACCTGGACTACTTTACCTGAGACTATTTAAACCACACCCAAACAGCAGAACATGCTTTGCGTTATTCTGCTGTGGGCAGCATAACACTCACTGTGTCCAGTTCTTTGATGCCAGCTTACCTGAAACCAATGACCTACAGAGAGAAAGAACACTACGAAACTTACCTGGAACAGTATCCTGTCTTCAATCCATCGCTGACTTCAGTTCCACTCACCTGAAGGTACGTACGCCATCATCCGGCACTGCATGCATCCTGGAATACCATAACCTGAAAAGAGGAGAAAGAAAGACAGCATTTGTAAGCGTTTACTCACGTTTCCTCCCGAATGAAGAAAGCCACACAATGCTTACCTGGGTAGTCATCTCCTGGTCAATATCATTGCTGGAACATTACGGCGCTCGGCGAGGAACATTGCAACCTGCAAGGAGAGAAAAGATACAGGTTAGCAATATAAAAGGCGAAACAGCGAGCGCATTGCGCATTACTCATCGGACAGCATCGTGCACACCACGCTTTCGTCTACCGGCCTATGCTAATCTTCAAACTGCATGACAACACCAAAATACTTTTCCATACCTAAAAGGAAAGAAGCAAGACATTATTATTCAAACTAAGAGGAACATAAGAACTGCATATAAAGACTGTAAAGCAGCAAACCGACAGAGTCGCAGCAGGCCTGGATTCCCACAGGGGGGCTTTCACCAGTGAAGTAACTAGGTCGCTGCTCACCCCCCACATCTACGCGCCCCTGCCACGAGGAGCAGGACGGAGAATCCACCTCTTACATTATTAAGGTGAATAGAAGGCCCTAAGGGGGAGGGAGGAGTTGAGGCCAAGGAAGGTGGGAAAACATAAAGACAATCTGGTAATTAATCCAGCTCTCCTACATTGCAGACCTATCTTTAACCAGAGGCCTTACCAAGGAGCCGGGAGAGGGTTTGAGAGTGCAAATCATCCAACCAGGGCTGGGTGTCGTCCCTGTGGATACCAGGTGAGCGTAACAGAACGCAAAGCCTCAATAATATTATCCACCTGGGCGTCATGGAGACTTCAGAGACTGACCAGTTAGTTCAGTTTTTGGGACAATTACGTGCTGAAGTAAATTCAGCCAGGCAAGAAACCAAAGCTCTTAGGAGGGATTTGATTGTTACCAAGGATCGTACCGACAAAATATGTAGACAATTGCTCCAATCACAGGCAGGACAGACCCCATTGCCTGGTAACATTCCGCCAGAACCTGTACCAACTGCTTCCACCAATCCAGTACAAATAACCCTTCCTGGGGCAGTTCCTTTAGCTCCACCTGAACGATTTACAGGGGACCCCAAGAAGTACGCAACGTTCATGAACCAGTGTCGTCTTCATTTCCTTTGCAGACCTGGGGCTTTTCCTAACGACCAAGCGCGGGTTGCTTTTGTCTTGTGATATCTGAGTGGCAGTGCTGTGGATTGGTCGGTACCATTGGTAAATCAGGATAACCCATTGTTACATGAATTTGGGGGTTTCCAGATGGAAATGGAAAAACTCTTTGCTCCTCATACCCAAGGCCAAGCATTAGACAACAAACTCTTGTCACTCCGTCAAGGAAGTCAAGACTTGCTTACATATATAGCAACATTTAACAGACTAGTCGTTGAAGCTGGGTGGCCTGAGGAAAAAAGGACCACACTATTTCATCGGGGTCTACGAGCGGAACTAAAGAATGTCCTTGCTCAAGTGGTTAACCCACCTAAAGTCTGTGGAGAATTCATCAACCTTGTGGTGCAATTAGATCACAGATTACAAGACCGAAAAGCGGACCGGATGAGGTTAGACACTCGAGCTGGGTATGTCCGGTCAAAGGATAATGTTCCACGTACATTGGAAAACACGGTAGAACCCATGCAAATCGGAGGTGTACGGCCCCCTTTAACTAAAACTGAAAGAGACAAGAGAAGACATCAGCAATTATGCTTATATTGCGGAAAATCAAGCCACTTCCTCAAAGAATGTCCAGTGAAACCACCAAGGAGAACTGTTGGAGCCACAGAGAAGGAAGATAATAACAAGAAGTCGGAAAACTACCAAGCCCGGCAAGCGTAGAGGTCCAATTGTCGAGCGAGAAGGATGAGCCACAGATCTCACACTTTGCATTACCAGTAATTTTGATCAATCTCCAACAACCATCTTGAATGCATGCTGTTGAAGCATACATAGACAGCGGAGCAGTTGGGAATTATGTAGACCAAGATCTGGCAGCAGAGATGGGGCTTCTCTTATGCTCCAAGTCGACTACTGAAAAAGTTACTACTGTTGATGGGACAGAAATAGCTTCCGGACCAGTAACCCAATGTACAGCAGCACTAACCCTACTGTGCCAGGATGTACACCGAGAATCTATTGCATTCGATCTCATCAAAGCTCCTCAGTTTCGACTAATCTTAGGGATGCCATGGTTGGTAGCTCACAACCCTCTAATAGATTGGCGTGCCATGAAGTTGGCCTTTTCCGATGATTGTGCTTGCACCTGTTATTACCAAGAAAAGGGGAAAACAGACTCATGTACATCTGCTACTCCCAGTAGGGGGGCAATTGTACTAGGTGTGACTCGTACTCTACCAAATGAATACCAAGATTTTCAATACGTGTTCCAGAAAGAACAAGCCAATACTCTACCACCGCACAGGCCCTACGATTGTCAGATCGACCTCATACCTGGTGCGCAAATTCCTTGTGGTCGAATCTATGTACTTACTGAACCAGAAAACCTCCATTTGAAATCTTATCTTGATCAGTACCTCGCAAATGGATTTATCCGCCCTTCTAAATCACTGGCAGCCAGTCCCTTATTCTTTGTACCAAAAAAGGAAGGAGATTTGTGGACTTGCATCGACTATCGCGCATTAAACCAGATCACAGTAAAAAACCGTTATCCACTGCCCCTTATTCCCAAATTATTGGATCAAGTCAAAGACGCCCAAATCTATACCAAACTGGACCTTAGGGGGGCGTACCATCTTGTTCGAGTGAAGAAAGGAGACAAATGGAAAACCGCCTGTCGTACTAAATACGGCTTGTATGAAAACCAGGTAATGCCTTTTGGACTTTGCAACGCTCCTGCTGCATTCCAGTACTTTATGAATGATGTTTTGCGGGAGCGGGAATTAATCAACGTTTGCGCCCTGGTTTACATTGAGGACATCTTAGTGTATTCTGGTACAAAAGAAGACCGTGTCAGGCATGTCCGCTCCGTCCTTACTAAACTCTGCCAACATAAACTGTATGCTAAATTCGAAAAATGCTCTTTTCATGTCACCGAAGGGGAGTTCCTCGGTTTTATCCTCACACCAAAAGGTATCAGAATAGACAAGCACAAGGTAGATGCCATTCTTAACTGGCCGTCACCAACTTCATTTAAAGGAATCCAGAGTATGTTGGGCTTTGCAAACTTTTACCGCCAATTCATCCCAGATTTTTCCCAAATAGTGCATCTAATTACATCACTATTGAGAAAAAACAATAAAAAGTTCCACTGGACCGAAGAAGCAGAGAAGGCCTTTCAAGAACTTAAGAAAACATTCACTTCTGCTCCAGTTCTATGGCATCCTCGCCCAGACCTCCCTTATATAGTTGAAACAGATGCCTCTAGCATGGCTATGGGAGCTGTTCCCTCAGAAAGGGACCCAGGAACTGGGCAGTTACACCCTATGGCTTTCTGGTCATGAAAATTCTCACCTCCCGAACTCAACTATGCTATCACAGACAAAGAACTCTTGGCTATAAAATCAGCTTTCAAGGCATGGCGACACTATCTCCTTGGTGCTAGACATACTGTCACGGTCATAATTGATCATCGAAACCTGCAACACCTAAAAATAGCAAAGGCTCAATCATACCGTTAAATGCGGTGGGCTCTTTTCTTCGCTGAATATGACTATGTGATCACCTACCGGCCAGGAGTCCGAAACGGAAAGGCTGACGCCTTGTCTCGCATGGGTCTTGATGAAAAGGTATGACATGCATTACTTACCGTAAAAGCATTTCTGATGGTTGTATCGGCTTAGATTCACATGCTATGCATATGGTCCAACATCCAGTGGTAACCGTGGAGTATTGCATCTTGTCTTTAGGGGACCGAAAGGGGACGTCGGCATAGGCGTTTCTGAAACACTATCCCTATCGTGACGTGTGTGTTACCCAAAATCCCTCACGTGCCGAGGTCCCTCCAATTGTATTTTTTCTGCCATGAGGGAGCCCAAGGCTATAGTGAGTGAGTACATGAAGAGAGAAAGTAGTAAGAAGTCTATGTTCCTTCCTACTCCGAGCGGGGAGGGAGGGCGCATGTGAATCTAAGCAGATACAATCATCAGAAATGCTTTTACGGTAAGTAATGCATGTCTTCTGATGCTTGTTAATCTGCTTAGAATCACATGCTGTTCACAGACTAGCGAGTAGTACCCGGAGTTGGAGGTGGGTTGTGAGAAGGAACAGTAGAAAAAAGATGTCTTAGTACTGCTTGTCCCACCTGAGAATCAGACCTAGAATGAGTGTCTAGGCAATAGTGTTTTGTAAAGGTGTGTACAGAACTCCAGGTTGCCGCTTTGCAAATGGACTCTAGGGGAACATTTGCAATGAATGCTATGGATGCCCCAGTGCCTCGAGTAGAATGTGCTCTAGGCTTGAAGGGCAGTTCTCTCTCTGCAAGAGTGTAACATAGTGTGATGCATTTGACAATCCACCTTGATATTGCTGATTTAGAGACAGGGTCCCCTTCTCTACCAGCTGCCACTGAAACAAAGAATTGTTTAGTTTTCCTCAGTGGTTTAGTTCTATCCATGTAGAACATGACTGCCCTGCATACATCTAGTGTGTGAAGGCTTCTTTCGGCTATGTTAGTAGGTCTCTGGAAGAACGTGGGTAGTTCGATTGACTGGTTCACATGGAACTTCGAAATACATTTCCTTATCTTTGTGGACTGTAACAAAGGGGTCCAAAACCGAGAGGGCCTGTAGTTCGCTAACTCTTCTGATAGAAGTGATAGCTACTAGAAAGGCTGTCTTGTAAGTCAATTCTTTCAGACTAGCTTTATGCATAGGCTCAAAAGGGGGACCCATGAGCCTAGTTAAAACCACATTTAGATCCCACCCAGGGGCTGGGTGAGTGATGGGGGGATAAATTATTTTAACCCCTTCCATAAAGGCTTTTCCACCACAACACCTTCTGCTGTGACGTGGTGTAGGCTGACAACGCCGCTAGGTGAACCTTTAAGAAATTGAAGACTAACCCAGAGTCCAACAGATGGGTTAGATATAACACAATGTGTGAAGGCGAGCAATCGTGGGATTGACGCCTTTGGAACTGCACCAGATGACAAAACATTTCCATTTGCTGGCATAGCAATAACGTGTGTTAGGCTTTCTTGCCTCCCTCGGTATGTCCATTCATCTTTGAGGGAATTGCAGATGTCCAAACTCTATGACCTCAGGAGCCAGGCTGCTAAATTCAGAGTTTGTGGGCATGGGTGCAGAGTCTCCCCCCTGTCCTGAGACAACATGTTATACGGGCAGGGCAGCTTGACTGGTGGGGAGAGGGACATTTCCATCAGGTGCACGAACCAAGGTTGGCGGGCCCACATGGGAGCCACCAGAATCATGGTGACTGGTTCCTGGTGCATCTTGTGTACTATCATGTTCAGAAGGGGAGTCGGGGGAAAAGCGTAGACAAATTTCCCCGACCAAGTTATCCAGAGACCGTTCCCCTTGGATTGGTTCTGGGGGTACCTGGAGGCTTAATCTTGGCCTTGGGCGTTCTCCTGAGTAGCGAACAGGTCGATCTCTGGAAACCCCCATTCTGCGAAGACGTTGGATACAATGTCTTCGTGCAGTCGCCATTCGTACTCTTCTGGCAGAGGAAAATCTCTGCTGAGTACGTCTGCCATAAGATTGAGTTCCCCTGGAACATGTTGGGATATCAGGAAAATCTTGTGTTTGAGAGCTCATATCCAGATGTTTTGGGACAGCTTGGATAGCCCTGGAGAGTGAGTGCCCCCCTGTTTGTTCAGGTAATACATTGCTGTTGTGCTGTCGGTTAGGACCAGCACTGTCTTCCCTTGCAGTTGCTCCTGAAAGGCTTTCAATGCTTTGAACACTGCTAGTAGATCCAGTAGGTTTATATGGTTGGACGCTACCTGAGGGGACCACACTCCGTGCGCTGTCTGTTGAAGCAGGTGAGCCCCCCACCCCGTGAGAGATGCGTCTGTCGTGAGACTGGCTTCCACTGCAGGGGTGGTGAAGGTTTTCCCCTTCAAGAGGTTCTCCCTCGACCACCACTGCAGAGAGAGAACGAGGGCTGGCGAGACAACTAACAGATCTTCCCATTGTCCGCTGGCCTGACACCACTGGCTGTTGAGCCACTCTTGCATGGGACGCATGCGCAGCCGTGCGTGGGGAACCAAGTATATGCATGACGCCATCATCCCTAGCAAACGCATAGCTTTGCATACCGTCACCTCTCGACTGGCTACATACTGAGGAACCTGAGAGAGCATGTTCTGAACCCTCTTGCTGGAAGGGAAGACTAGACCGTCTTCCGTATGAATTAGAGCCCCCAGGAACTGTTTTACTATGCTGGGGACTAAGCTGGATTTCTTTTCGTTGATAGAAAATCCCAGGCTGAACAGTAGGTCTACTGTTTTTTGGGTGTTCGAAAAACAAACGTCGAACGAATCCCCCGTGATGAGTCAATCGTCGAGGTAAGGGTAAACTGGAACTGAAAGTCTGCACAGGTGTGCCGCTGCCACTGCCAGGACCTTGGTAAACACCCTTGGCGCAGAGGCTATGCCGAAGGGGAGTACCTTGAAGTGGTAGTGTTTGTCCTGAATCACGAACCATAGGAATTTTCTGTGCGCTGGCAGCATTGAAATTTGAAAGTATGCATCTTTCATATCCAATGTTGTCATGAAGTCCCCCTGTTTTAGCAATGGGATTACCTCTTGCAGTGTTACCATGCAAAACTTCTGGGGCTTTGTGAACTTGTTCGCTGGGCGCAGGTCTAGAACAGGATGGATGGTGAGATCCTTTTTGGGTACAAGGAAGTACACTGAATAGATACCCTCGTTTACCTGAAGAATCGGGGCGGCTTCTATGGCGTCCTTTCGCAGCAGCGCTTCCACCTCTTGGATCAGGATCTACAGATGTTCCGGTGAAAGGCGTCGATTTTTCGGCGGTCTGAACTGTGGAGGTCGGGCGAATTCCACGCAGTAACCGTGGGCGACCGTCTTTAAGATCCACTGGTCTGAAGTTATCCCCTCCCATGCCTTGAGGAAAGATGTTAATCGCCCCCAACCGGGGAGACATGGGAGGGGACCTGGACTTGGTGGTCATTTCTGACCCGAAGTTGATGCCCCTCTGGAATTGGAACCTCTACCTCTATTCTTTCTGTGCTTCTGACCCCAATGGGGGTAGTAAGTGGGGCTTGCAGCCGGTTGACTTGAGTTGAAGTTGCCCGTGCCGAAATTGTTTTGAGTGGCGCGGGCTTGTCCTCGAAAGGACTGCCGAGAATTACTGCCCCTCTGTGAAGAGGGTTTCTGGGAAATTTGGTGCAGCGACTTCATAGTCTCGTGCTCCTTCTTGGCTGTCTCCAATGCATCGTCTACCGCCTTCCCGAAGAGGTTGGCCTCTTCGATGGGTTTGTTGATAATAGATGCCTGGGTCTCAGGCCTGAAGCCCGACGTGCGCAGCCATGCGGGCCTCTTTAGGAGAGTACCCTGTGCAAGAGACCTGCCTGCTGTCTCTGCGGTGTCCAGGGTATTCTTTACCACATTCTGATTGGCAAGTTTGCCCTCCGAGACAATGGCGAGAAGCTTGGCTCTGGTTGGTTCCGGAACCTCTTGAAGGCCTTCATGGAGTAGGTTCCATTGGGCGTCAACGTAGCTTGCTAGTAATGTCGTGTTATTGGCAATCCGAACGGTATAGGCTGCCGACGACGTAACCCGTTTGCCTAAGGCATACAACCTTTTGGACTCCTTGTCCGGGGGTGACTCTCCCGTGGCAAGGGGAACCCCTGCTCTCTTGTGAGTGTTGGTCTCCACCAGCGAGTCTGGGATTGCGTGTCCTTTGATATAAAGCGGGTCGGTGGGGGAGGGTCGGAAACGTTTTTCGACCCTTGGGTTCACAGCCCTAGTCTGAGCAGGTGTGAGTAAGGAAGGGGCCAGCCGTCTCTTTACAGAGCTCAAGAGAGGGATAGATTAGCTTGCCAGAGGCTTTCATTAATAATGTCCTCCGCGAAATCTTGTTCGGGCAAGGCTTCAAGCGTGGCAATTTTAAAGAATTCTGCTGCTTTTTTCAACATATTGTTGAAAGCCATTTGATCATCCACCAGGGAAGCTTGTTGAATCAGGGTGGATGGGGAAGTGTCGAGGCAAACGATATCAGAATTGTGATCGTCCTGCTGGGTGTCCTCCCAGTTGTCCGTTGCTCCTTGATCTTCCCCATAGTTGTCCAGAAAAGAGAGCTCCTCTCCTTCTGTATAGATGTCTCTATACGTGTCCATCTGGACATCTTCTTGGTAGTCAACTTGGTGTTGGACATGTAGGTGTTGGACATCTTGTGTTTGAGGGTTAGGGTCTACGCGAGCTTTTTTCGGCGGAGGTTGATCAGAAGCCCTGAAAAACTGCTCCAGCCGATCCATACACCCCTCGAATTGCTCTGTGGTCCACTTGGATGACCCAAATGGACCTAGCTGAGTAGGAACCGTGTTCTCTGCCCTAAGGCGTTGAGAGGATCTCCTCAGGGTGCTTGAGACTTCGTAAGAGTCTTTGGGATCGTCTTCCAAATCCGTGGAAAACTTTTCAGCGGATTGGCCCATAACTGTGGCCGGAACCGGAACTAGGCCCACCGCCCTAGCAACCCTATTGATGCTCTTACGGATAGTCACCGAATCTTCGGGAGACAATGCCTCTGATGATGTGTCAGCAGTGAAAATGTCTTCCGCGGCTCCAGAAGGGCCAGCGGATGGCTTCTCGGGTAGAGGCCTACTCGTAGTTTTCGGGCCTGTACAGGCCTTGGAACCCTCGGAATCCATCGAAGTTTCTTGTTCTGAAACTTCGGCGCATGTAGTTTGGGGAGTAGCGCCCTTGTTATGTTTGTTATGCCCAGTCGTCATGCGCTGCTGCGGATGCGGGGAAGGCTTCGGACCTGACCGATCCGTGGGCACCGCCGAAATTTCCAGCGGGCCCGTTGGTGCTTTCGCCTTCTTCGACGATGTCGTTGAGGACAGCGTTTGGGTTGTGTGCTTGGTGTGGTGCGATTGTACGCCCCTGTCGCTGGGTGTGTTCCCTGTAGCAAGACTGGAGTCGAGCCTGGAAGGGTCGGGGACGGGCGTGGCGGCCCTAGAAGTGTCCGCCTCAAGGTCTATAACGTCTGCATTGGACGTTTGGTCATCCGACGTGCCCCCGTCACTCTCGGCTGGTGTTGCAGCAGGGGAAGGAGGCTCCACGCGTGACATGCCATACGCGGCCCACCGCTTTAACCGACGCTCCCTAAGGGTCTTAGGTTTAAGGAGTTTACACGCCGAACACCGCCTCTCGTCGTGCTCTAGGGGGAGACAAGCGTTACACGAGGTGTGCTCGTCTTTCCACGGATATCTAACCCTGCACACAGGGCAGAATCTAAATGGAATCCTTTCCATAGCAGAAGGGATGGTGACCAGACCAAAAGGGAAAGCAGTGGAAAAGAGGAAAGGCATAATAACAGTATGGCAAACCCTGAGCCCACTCTCCCTACTGTGTAGGCCGGCCAGAAGGCCCGACCACGTGGAAGTCCGAACGCCGGATCTTAGGCGCCGAAACCCACAGCCGTAGACGATTCCCCCGTAGTCTTCGTCTGTCATGATTACGGGGTTCCCTCGCAAAAGAATTTCCAAGAGTTCCTGGTTGGCCGCTTACAGTTGCTGGTCTAAGAATAGGCAGGTTGACTCTTCCTCATCACTCAACATGGCTGCCTGTAGTTACAACCTCTAGGTGGGCCAGCAGTCTAGTTTTCTGTCACTCGGGAGTATTTAAGCCCCGCCCCTTTGCTCAACGGCGCTTCGCGTCTTCAGCTGTCTCAGCGAACGCTTACCGCGGTTCAGCCCTCTGACAGGAATTCCTCAGCTTCCCTAGTATTCCATGGAAACCCTTTTCTGTAGTGCCCTGGAATAGCTTTTCCCGTCCAGTCCGCTGTCCCAAGTTGTGAATTCTGTGTAAAGTTGGCTTTCTTCAGTGCGGTGTTGGCGGTTACGCTTTTCCAGTTGGCGTTTATTGTGAGGAGAGTTTTCGAGGCGCACCTCCCAGTTCTGTCGCCCCTGTTGTTTTCACAGCAAGTATCTTTCCCTTTTAGTTCTCGCTATAGATTAATGGTTCCTATAGTAGCAACTGCTTTTCACACATTAGTTCTTTCGCGCAAGTGAATGTTCAAACCATATTCACCTCACAGAAGTTAAGAGGGTTGTGTGGAGAATTGTTTCTAGGAACATTAGTGTTCGTTTTTTCTGTCGTCATCAGGTACACTAAGTTTACGCATTTTGGAACCAAAAATGTTGCGGGTTGTGCACTTCAGTTTTTAGACACATTAGGGTGTTTCTGCATTTAGAGGGTTAGTGACACCATTCCTGTCTGACACTGTTAGGAAGTGTACCCCTTTAGACTTTTCTGGAAGTTTAAGGATAATTCCATTCTCCTCACGTCCCTTCTTCAGAACACGCACCCCTGCGCAGAAGCAGGATGGAGAGCTAACCAAATCACCAACTAAGGTAACCGAAGAATACAGTTTATTTTGAAGGTGATTCTTTTTTCCCTATTTTAGGAATCACTTAGTTATTGAGTGTGGTAATTGTTTTCATGTATAGATAGAGAGTCCAATTGGGATAAGATAACAGCGCACCCTGAGAAGTTTCCGAATATCAAGTGGTGTCCCCGAGGAGTCTAAGGTAAGCGTTACAGAACGCGAAGCCAGTCATAAAAAATACTCCGCCTGGGCATCATGGGAACTTCTGAGGTAGATCAGTTAGCTCAACTACTGGGAGAACTTAGAGCTGAAGTCCATGCAGCCCGGTCCGAAACCGGCGCTCTTAGAAGGGAACTGGGAATCAATAGGGAACGAACTGAAGAGTTGGCTCGCCAGTTATTACAGAATCAGGCGGGACAGGTTCCCCTTCCCCAAGGTAATGCCCAAGCTTCCTCTTCTACATCGCCCTCAGTTCCGTTCCAAGTGGTAATTCCAGGAAATATTCCCTTAGCCCCTCCTGAGAGATTCACGGGGGACCCGAAAAGGTTTGCCGTGTTTTTAAATCAGTGTAGACTACATTTTTTGTGCAGACCTGGGGTTTTCTCCACTGACCAATCAAAGGTTGCTTTCGTGTTGTCTTATTTGGGTGGTCATGCAGCAGATTGGTCCATTCCTTTGGTTAATCGGGATGATCCCGTGTTGCAGAACTTTTCAGAATTCCAGAGAGAGTTAGAGAAATTGTTTGCTCGCCATTCACAAGGTCAGGCATTGGACAATGAGTTACTGTCACTCAAGCAGGGCAATCAGGAGCTGCTTGCTTACGTGGCTACTTTCAATCGATTAGTGGCAGAAACTAATTGGCCTACAGAAAAGAGAGTGACACTGTTTTATCGTGGTCTGCGCAGTGAGCTGAAGGATGTTCTCGCTCAAGTTGTCAATCCGCCCGAATGTCTCACAGAATTCATAGACCTGACAATCCAGTTGGATCATCGTCTTCAGGATAGGAGAACGGATCGAGCTCGTCAGGACAGTCGACCCTTTGTAGTCCGCTCCCGAGAACCAACGTCGAAGTCAGGATTAGATGTTCCCAATGAACCCATGCAGTTGGGCGGAATTCGAGGCCCAATTTCCCAAGCAGAGAGAGAGAAGAGACGACAGTTGCAGTTGTGTTTGTATTGTGGCAAGGCCGGTCATTTTTTAAAGGATTGTCCAGTAAAACCTTCACGGAGGCCTTTAGGAGGAATCAATCCGGATAAAAAAGAACAGACGGCGGAAAACTCCAGTGCCCGACAAGTTTAGAGGTCCGCTTGTCGAGCATGGAAAAGGTTGCAGCGACCTCACACTTCGTGTGTCCTATTGTCCTTTCTTGCCACAATAACCCCACACAGAGGCATGCATTGGTTGCGTACATAGACTGTGGGGCCATTGGCAACTACATGGATCAACATCTGGCTAGTAAATTGGGATTCCCCTTGAGGAATAAGTTGGAAGCTGAAAACGTCTCCGGAGTGGATGGTACACCTTTGGTGTCAGGTCCCGTGACCCAGTGCACTGACCCCCTCTTAATGCTTTGCCAGGAAGGACACAGGGAGAGGATCTCTTTTGACCTGATTCAAGCTCCTCAATTCCAGATCATCTTGGGAATACCTTGGTTGGAGAAGCATAACCCTGTGATCGATTGGTGTTCCCGGACATTGAAGTTTGACTCCAAGTGCCAAAGTATGTGTTTTTCTGCAGAAGGTCCAAAGGACGCCAGGCAGTCTGAGATGACTATCTACACCACCTTGGGTCTCATAGGTTCATTACCAGTAGAATACAAAAAATTCCAGGATATTTTCCAAAAAGAAAAACAGGCAGAAATTTTGCCCCCTCACAGACCCTATGACTGTCAAATTGATCTCATTCCAGGGGCTCAGCTTCCTTGTAGCAGAATGTATGCCCTCACTGAAAAAGAAAATGCTCATCTAAAGGCTTATCTGGATCAATACCTGGCCAATGGGTTTATTAGACCGTCCAAGTCACCGGTGGCATCTCCTCTCTTTTTTGTGCCCAAAAAGGAAGGGGATTTGCGAACCTGCATAGATTACAGAGCACTGAATCAAATCACGGTGAAGAACCGCTATCCTCTTCCCCTTATTTCGACCTTGCTGGATCAGGTGAAGCAGGCACAAATATTCACCAAGCTTGATCTAAGAGGTGCCTATCATCTCATTCGAATTAAGAAAGGTGAGGAGTGGAAAACCGCCTTTCGGACACGATTCGGGCTCTTCGAATATCAAGTCATGCCCTTCGGGCTTTGCAATGCTCCTGCTGCCTTCCAGGCCTTTATGAATGATATCTTCAGAGATCTACTGGACATCTGTGTGGTGGTCTATGTGGACGACATTTTAATTTTCTCTGCAAACCTGGCGGATCATGTAAGGCACGTGACATCGGTGCTTCAAAGGCTCCAAGACAATTCTCTGTATGTGAAATTGGAAAAGTGTCATTTTCACGTCCCTGAGATTGAATTCTTGGGGTTCATTCTATCTTCTAGTGGAGTCAAAATGGATAACAGAAAGGTTGATGCCATCCTGTCTTGGCCTGCTCCAACTTCTGTCAAAGGAGTTCAGAGTTTTCTGGGATTCGCGAATTTCTATCGGCGTTTTGTTTCTGATTTCTCTGGCCTAGTTCATCCTATCACCTCACTACTTCGAAAAAACAGGAAATTTGAATGGACTAATGAAGCTGATGAGGCATTTAAGAAATTAAAAGAGCAATTTACTGCTGCACCTGTTCTACAACATCCAAGACCTGATCTTCCGTTTGTAGTCGAGACTGATGCCTCTAACGTGGCTATGGGAGCCGTATTGTCTCAGCGTGATCCTGACACCCAAGAATTGCACCCCGTAGCTTTCTGGTCAAGGAAGTTCGCTGCTGCAGAATTAAATTACACCATTACCGATAAGGAGTTTTTGGCTATAATTTGTGCCTTGAAGGAATGGAGGCATCACTTGCTGGGCGCACGACACACGGTGACCATCTTCACCGATCATCGGAACTTGCAATACTTACGCTCTGCAAAGGCACAATCTTCAAGACAGCTACGATGGGCCCTCTTTCTAGCGGAATATGACTTTGTTATTACTTTCAGACCAGGAGTGCGAAATGGTAAGGCTGATGCCTTGTCTCGAATGGGTAATGGAGAAGAAGCCTATGTGCCAGTGAATCCAGTGGAGATCATTTCTGGAGAAAAGATCCTGGGAGTAATGAACACAACGGACTCTGCCTTTGAAGAGTTAAAAAGGGAAATTCAAAACCATCTTACGCAGGATGAATTGTTGAACTGGGAGTCCAGAGGAGTAGGCTTTACAGTGCAGGAGGGTCTTCCCTTTTATCAAGAACGGTTATACTTGCCCACGCCTCAACTACAAGAAAGAGTGGTTACCAACTATCATGACGCTCTTTTGGAAGGTCACCCCGGAATCAAAAAGACCATGGAGAAAGTTAAAAGATCTTATTGGTGGCCTACCTGGAGAAAAGATGTCATTCAGCATTTGAAAACTTGTGGTAACTGCGCTCAAAATAAGAATCAAAAGAGAAAACCTGCAGGCTTGCTTCTTCCATTGAGTGTGCCACCAACCCCCTGGCACACCATCTCCATGGACTTCATCACCGATTTACCTCCTTGTGAAGGGTTTGACACGATCATGGTGGTGGTGGACTTGTTCTCCAAAATGGCACATTTTATCGCATTGAAAGGATTGCCGTCAGCCTCAGTTCTGGCAAAAACCTTTTTGGAGAATATTGTGAAGCTGCATGGCTTTCCTGCGGTGATAATCTCTGATCGAGGTAGCCAATTCGTCGCCAAGTTTTGGAGAAGATGTTGTGAATTGGCCAAAGTTGATGTACGTTTGTCCACCAGTCATCATCCCCAAACTGACGGTCAAACTGAGCGAACCAATCAAACTCTAGAGCAGTACCTCAGATGTATGTTGCATCAATTGGAGAACACCTGGCTAAATGTTTTGTGGATAACCGAATATGCATATAACAATTCTGTTCATTCCTCCACTGGTTTGAGTCCTTTTTACACCTTACATGGCCGACATCCACGCACCTCAGCTTACGATCCACCTGAACCGTTAGAAATGCCAGCAGTAAAATCCCTGCATGAGAAAATCACCTCAGCCATCGCTCAAGCTCGAGAACAATTATCCATGGCCAAAAAATCCCAGAAAAAATTTGCAGATGACAAAAGAAGTGTTGCACCAGAGTATGAGGTGGGGAATTTGGTTTGGTTGGCCACCCGAAACCTGACCTTGAAGGGAGCTAGAAAGTTCCTTCCCCGCTTCCTGGGACCTTTTGCAATTGAAAAAATCATCAATCCCGTGGCCATCAAGTTAACCCTTCCAAAGAACATGAAAATCCATCCAGTATTTCACGTCTCTCTTTTAAAGCCTGTTAATCCAAACACACGAATCTCCGAAGCACCAGCCCCTGTGGTCATTGATGATGACCAACTAGAATACGAGGTCAAGGCCATTTTAGATTCCAAAATTGTGCGTAATAGGCTATTCTACTTAGTGGATTGGAAAGGTTATGGCCCTCAAGACAGAACTTGGGAACCCTGCGAGAATGTTCATGCCCCTAGGCTACTCAGAATGTTTCACCGCAACCACCCATCCAAACCAGGGAGAGGGAATTTCAGTTTTGGAGGGGCCTTGGGGGGGAATACTGTCATGATTACGGGGTTCCCTCGCAAAAGAATTTCCAAGAGTTCCTGGTTGGCCGCTTACAGTTGCTGGTCTAAGAATAGGCAGGTTGACTCTTCCTCATCACTCAACATGGCTGCCTGTAGTTACAACCTCTAGGTGGGCCAGCAGTCTAGTTTTCTGTCACTCGGGAGTATTTAAGCCCCGCCCCTTTGCTCAACGGCGCTTCGCGTCTTCAGCTGTCTCAGCGAACGCTTACCGCGGTTCAGCCCTCTGACAGGAATTCCTCAGCTTCCCTAGTATTCCATGGAAACCCTTTTCTGTAGTGCCCTGGAATAGCTTTTCCCGTCCAGTCCGCTGTCCCAAGTTGTGAATTCTGTGTAAAGTTGGCTTTCTTCAGTGCGGTGTTGGCGGTTACGCTTTTCCAGTTGGCGTTTATTGTGAGGAGAGTTTTCGAGGCGCACCTCCCAGTTCTGTCGCCCCTGTTGTTTTCACAGCAAGTATCTTTCCCTTTTAGTTCTCGCTATAGATTAATGGTTCCTATAGTAGCAACTGCTTTTCACACATTAGTTCTTTCGCGCAAGTGAATGTTCAAACCATATTCACCTCACAGAAGTTAAGAGGGTTGTGTGGAGAATTGTTTCTAGGAACATTAGTGTTCGTTTTTTCTGTCGTCATCAGGTACACTAAGTTTACGCATTTTGGAACCAAAAATGTTGCGGGTTGTGCACTTCAGTTTTTAGACACATTAGGGTGTTTCTGCATTTAGAGGGTTAGTGACACCATTCCTGTCTGACACTGTTAGGAAGTGTACCCCTTTAGACTTTTCTGGAAGTTTAAGGATAATTCCATTCTCCTCACGTCCCTTCTTCAGAACACGCACCCCTGCGCAGAAGCAGGATGGAGAGCTAACCAAATCACCAACTAAGGTAACCGAAGAATACAGTTTATTTTGAAGGTGATTCTTTTTTCCCTATTTTAGGAATCACTTAGTTATTGAGTGTGGTAATTGTTTTCATGTATAGATAGAGAGTCCAATTGGGATAAGATAACAGCGCACCCTGAGAAGTTTCCGAATATCAAGTGGTGTCCCCGAGGAGTCTAAGGTAAGCGTTACATCGTCGAAGATGTTCTTGATGGGTGAAGTGACTTAACGGGGAATAAAACCGACAATTCGGTAAGATAAACAATGTCTCATGAAGAGCTCCGCTATAGGGCGACCAGTTCTCTGGGCGGAAAAAAACAATCTGAGGGACCTCAGCGCGTGAGGGATTTTGGGTACTACACACGTCACGATAGGGATAGTGTTTCAGACACGCCTATGCCGACGTCCCCTTTCGGTCCCCGAAAGACAAGATGCAATACTCTGCGGTTACCACTGGATGTCGGACCATATGCACAGCATGTGATTCTAAGCAGATTAACAAGCATAAGAAACATAACTCCAGATCCAGTAGCCATCATCCCAGAAGGCAAACTCCTGGGTCTTACGACAACATTGACACAGGGTGAACTCCAAAACAAGATCCAACTTTTAATGGATCCCACTTTCTCACAAGAGTGGTGTACTCAAGGAGAACATTACACCATTAAAGACCAGTTACCATATTTTAGGAACCTTCTATACATGCCAAATAAAGATTTACAAGAGCAGGTTATTTCGGGTTATCACGACTCCCTGATTGAAGGTCATCCTGGAATTGCTAAAGTAAAACGAAACTATTGGTGGCCCACATGGCGTAAAGACATCATACAATTTATCCAATCTTGCGATGTGTGTGCACAAAACAAGTCCCAAAAGCAGAAACCAGCTGGTCTTCTCCACCCATTGGAAATTCCTCCCGCACCATGGCACACACTGTCCCTTGATTTCATTACAGATCTACCTCCCAGTCAAGGATTCAACACCATCTTAGTAGTTGTAGACTTGTTCTCTAAAATGGCACACTTTATTCCTTTTAAGGGTCTTCCAAATGCATCCAATTTAGCAAAAGTATTCCTGGAGGAAATCGTACGGCTACACGGCTTTCCATCGGTCTTGATCTCAGATCGAGGTAGTCAGTTCGTATCCAACTTCTGGAGGAAATGCTGTTCAATAGCCCAAATTGACATTCGACTATCCACAAGTCACCATCCTCAGATGGCCAAACAGAAAGAACAAACCAAACCAAACCCTCGAGCAATACTTTCATTGCATGTTACATCAAGTGGAAAGAAACTGAGAAGGACTTGTTATGGATAGCTGAATATGCCTATAATAATTCATTACACACCAGCACTGGGCAAACCCCTTTCTACACTATATATGGTAGACATCCACATACTTCAGAATTGGATCTCCCAACCCCTTTGGAAATGCCAGCAGTTAAAACCTATTTCTCAGGCCTTCAAAGAAGCAGCAGAACATTTACTCCAAGCCAAGAACAGACAAAAGAAATTCGCTGACCAACATCGTAGTAAAGCCCCCGACTATCAAATTGGAGACACGGTCTGGTTAGCATCAAAATATGTGCCCATAAAAGGGACTCAGACCTTTTGTCCCCGATATCTGGGACCTTATTCTATTGAATCCATAATAAATCCAGTGGCAGTTAAATTAGCCGTACCACCAACTGAGCAGATTCATCCTGTGTTTCACGTATCACTCCTGAAAACGGTACAACCCGGTACTCGGGCTACAACACCACCAAAACCAGTATTAGTTGACGGAGTACCAGAGTTTGAAGTAAAGGATATCCTAGACTCAAAATACACCAGATGCAATTTATACTACTTAGTTGATTGGAAGGGATACAACCCTCAAGACAGATCATGGCAACCTAGTGAATACAACCATGCACCTCGCTTAATTAAAAAGTTCCATCAGAATTACCCAACCAAACCAGGACCAGGCAGAAGTGCCACAGTGAGAGGGGCCTTGGGGGGGTGGGGGGGGGTGCTGTCATGACCCTTGCCCCTGGCCCTCACTGGCAAGTCAGCCTTCCAGTTAGGGCCAGGTCAAAGCCCTTAAAACCTCATCCAAGACTATCTTGGAGTCAGTCCTGGCGCCTTTCGCGCCAGGCTCATAACCATCATGAAGACCAACATTAGAATGGGACTATTTACTTGGGACTATTTAACTTGGGGGGGTTCAGCCAACATGGAGGCACACACATAGCTCAGTTACAAGGAACTGAGCTATGCGGTCTAGACTTTTGGGTGTGGCAGGCCTGGGACTACTTTACCTGGACTACTTTGGGTGTGGCAGGCCTGGACTACTTTACCTAAGACTATTTAAACCACACCCAAACAGCAGAACATGCTTTGCGTTATTCTGCTGTGGGCAGCATAACGCTCACTGTGTCCAGTTCTTTGATGCCAGGTTACCTGAAACCAATGACCTGCAGAGAGAGAAAGAACACTACAAAACTTACCTGGAACAGTATCCTGTCTTCAATCCATCGCTGACTTCAGTTCCACTCACCTGAAGGTACAAACTCCATCATCCGGCACTGCATGCATCCTGGAATACCATAACCTGCAAAGAGGAGAACGAAAGACAGCATTAGTAAGCGTTTACTCACGTTTCCTCCTGAATGAAGAAAGCCACACAATTCTTACCTGGGTAGTCATCTCCTGGTCAGTATCACTGCTGGAACATTACGGCGTTCGGCGAGGAACATCGCAACCTGCAAGGAGAGAAAAGACACAGGTTAGCAATATAAAAGTCGAAACAGCGCCGCGCATTACTCACCGGACAGCATCGCGCACACCGCGCTTTCGCCTACCGGCCCATGCTCATGTTCAAACTGCATGACAACACCAAAATACTTTTCCATACCTAAAAGGAAAGAAGCAAGACATTATTATTCAAACTAAGAGGAACATAAGAACTGCATATAAAGACTGTAAAGCAGCAAACCTACGGAGTCGCAGCAGGCCTGGATTCCCACAGGGGGGCTTGCACCAGTGAAGTAACTAGGTCGCTGCTCACCCCCCACATCTACGCGCCCCTGCCACGAGGAGCAGGACGGAGAATTCACCTCTTACAATATTAAGGTGAGGAGTAGACCGAAGGGGGAGGAAGGAGTTGAGGCCAAGCGAGGTGGGAAAACATAAAGACAATCTGGTATTGAATCCAGCTCTCCTATATTGCAGACCCATCTTTAACCAGAGGCCTTACCAAGGGACCGGGAGAGGGTTTGAGAGTGCAAATCATCCAACCAGGGCTGGGTGGCATCCCCGTGGATACCAGATGAGCGTAACACTCCAATATGTGTGTCTTATCAACATTAGTTTTATGACCAATGAGGTCAAAGAATGATTAAAAATCTACATATCCATTCAACAGGCAGTTGATTTTATGTTAAATGTAGATAGCTATGATACATTTCTTAAACAAGCCCTTTCATCAATGTATGAGGGGTATCAGCGTTTGAGGTTATCAATCCAATACTACTTTAGTAATAGTCAACCGGTTTCAGCGGATCTAGTTAATGGCCACTTTCTTCAGGACAAATGCTTTTTAGTACTGCATTCTGCGTGCAATATCTGATTTCTTTTTCAAGTCTCCATTTCATGGATGCTTAGAGGATGTCTTCAGGTTTCCAATGGGTTTGTTGGGTCAATCCCCGTACTCTATGGGGTTAAGAAAAAAGAAGAAAGACAGATGGAACAATCTCAGTCTTTGAGTGCTTCATTTGAGGTAAGTAAATGGTGTCATTATGTGGGAATTGAATCCACATATTATGGAGGTAGTATCTTCTTACCTGTGTTGGTCTGTAACTCCCTATATAATCTTATGTCAAGATTGTCTTGGGGAGATCTGTGCTTGTACTTGACCAGTCTCGTATTTCAGATGTCCTCTCAGGTATCTGGGAATAGATAGGTATATTATACTAATATCCCTTTCCATGCTACATTTTGTATTTCCAGCAATGACCAAAAACACAATCAGAGCAAGAGGCAGCCCTCTTTACCTGTCTTCTGTGAGTGTTCTTTAATCTTGATTCACAGTTGGTAAACAGGATAATTCTACTGTGTTTTTTTATCCTGGTAATCCTACAAAGACAAAGCCCCATTGCGTCAGAGCTTGTGTTTCCTTTCAGGTATCCACAATCCTCTGACTGTAGTGCGTTAAAAAGGCACACTTTAGCGCCTTTTCCAGCATGTTGTTAACTCATATGGGCTGAAAAAATACCCCAACTCCCATGGGTGCATGTATTAATGTTATCTATCCCCCTGCTTACCTTTTTACCTTCGCTCTAGCTCGCCGCGTCTCAAATGTTATGGATATGATTACGTGCGCCATCCTGTGTATCAGCTTATTTCTTGCGGGGCATTGCGATCAAGTGACCGGTTTCCGTTCGTGTCAGAAACTCTGACACATTAATTCTAATACTGTAAGAACATTTATTATGGCCTACCGGTATTCTAAACACCCTTTCTCCTACGCTGGTTCTATTTGCAAGTATTAGTTCTGATATGCCGCATTTTGTACTTGGCATGTGATCGGAGTACATCGACTTCCGATGCTATTCGAAGGTAAATTTTATGCAGGCTAAACTACAAGAGACTCCCTGTTGGTCATGGGAGTTGTAGTAGTGCTCTCAATTCGATCCAAATATCGAGGTGTTACTCCGTGTGTCTTACATATTAATAAACACAGAATAATCTCTTTAACGAGGAAGGAGGCGGGAGGGCGCGGGAAGGTGTTCTCCATAGGATTATGGGTCCTGTAGCTCCGTGCCATAAAGGTGGAACGTGGTGTGTCAGCATATTTATAAGCCCCCCTGTGTATCTGCAGAGTTCTCCAGGGTTGCTGTAGTAATTCTGATCACAACATTACTCTGTGTTCTCCAGAGGGATTATGGGTCATGTAGTTTTTACCACATGGTGGAACATGAATTGTGCCAGCATGTGTTAATGGGACCCTAGGTCCGGAGGCCTGTTGGTGACCAGACATGTTGAGGGGAGGTCTGCACAGGTCCTATCATGTATAGGAATTCCCCATTTTTATTGTACCGCCAGTGTTTGCCAGCACATTTCCTCGTTCAGGCCGGTCTTATGGCTCTGAAGTCTAAAGATCCATTTCTGTTCTCTCCTCAGTAGGAGTGCCGCTATGTTGCCATCTCTTTTTGGTATCTTGACTTTTTCCAGTACTGTCCATGTAAGTTCGTTTTCTGTGTGTCCCATCTCGATGTAATGTTCTACTAGAGGGGCTGTGCGTCTTTTGGTCCTAATGTTGGACCGATGTTCTCCGATACGTATTTTTATGGCCCTCGTAGTCATACCAATGTATTGTTTTCTACATGGGCACTGGATTAAATACACCACATTAGTGGTGTTGCAGTTCGTGAGGTTCCTCTGTTCCCAGGGGTACTTCCAGCCAATGTCTATAGAGGTTGTCGCTTTGTAAACTTATATACTGAGCAGTTCCCACAAGGTGTGTGTCCAAGTGGCCTTGGTGTGTTCCAGAGTGTGGGTGTATCAGTGGTACTTTTAGCCTCTTTGTACTTGTGCACCAAAATGTCCCTTGGGTTTTTTCGTCTTTTAATCGCAAAGAGGGGCTCTGGTAGATTATTATCTTCTACATTCAATATATGCCAGGCTTTTCGAATTTCTCTTTTCAAACGGTTTGTGACTGCCGAATGGCTAAAGACAGCTGTAAACACGTTGTCTCCTCTCTCTTTCTTCCCGTGTTGGTTGAGGGTTATTTCTCTTGGTATATTCCTTGCCCTCTTTCTGGCTTCATTATTCTGTGAGGATAATTCCAGTCCTTAAGGTTGGTTGAAAGTCTCTTTGATTGTTTGTCGTATTCAATTCTGTTCGTGCAGTTCTTTCTAAATCGGAGGAACTGTCCGAACGGTAGATTTTCTTTAAGAGGTCTTTGGTGGAAACTGGTGTAATCAAGGATGGATTTTCTATCTGTCATTTTTTGAAACACTGTGGTCTCAAAAGTAGGTCCTGTCCTAATAATTTTTAGGCCCAGGAAGGTGGCTTCTGTTTTACTTGCTTCATGTGTGAACTTCAGGAATAGGTTCAGTTCGTTAATCCATCTGATGAAATTGTCCAGTGTTATTCTGTCTCTCTCAAACAGCATTAGAATTTCTTCGATGTATCGACGCCAGCTCAAGATATTATTAGCAAATGGGTTGGTCTCAGGGTAGATGTGTTTTTCCTCAAAATCTGCAACGTATAGGTTTGCTAGAGTTGGAACGAAAGTCACGCCCATGGCTGTCCCGGATGTTTGTTCATAATAGCTCTCCTCATTGAGGAAATAGTTCTTCATGAGTGCAATCTCTGCCAATTGCATAATTAGAGAGATGGGCATATCAAGGGATCCTGTTTGTAATACCTTTTCTATGACTTTTAAGGTTTCTCGTCGAGGGATTTTGAAGTACAGAGATTATATATCCATGGTCACAATGAAGAAATCAGGATTAACCAAGGTGAGGTTTTCCAAGTGTACAAGGACTGCCGTGGTATCTTTGGTGTACGAGCGCATTTTGCTGACCTCTTTGCGTAGAAAGAAGTCTGTGAATTGTGATAATGGTTCTAATATGGATCCGATGCCTGACACTATAGGTCGTCCTGGTGGCGGGGAGACCCCTTTGTGGATTTTGGGAAGTGCGTAGAAGGCAGGTCGTCTCAGGTTTTGTGGGCTCAGGAAGCATGCTTCTTTTGCACTAATGTGGCCTTCGGCTTCTGCTTCTTCTATGATAGGGTTTATCATGTTCCTTAGTTTTTCTGTAGGATCACTTCCTAATTTTTGATATGTGGTGTGATCCTCAATGAGGGTATTCACCATGCCTTCATGATCCTGTTTATTCATGATGATGATTGCTCCCCTTTGTCAGCAGGTTTTATGACTATTTCGTCATTGGTCTGCAGTTCTTTTAGAGCAGTGTTTTCCATTCTTGTCATCTTGTGGAAACAACTTTTTGTACCCTAGGGTTGGTTCTGACTTTGTAGAAGGTACCTAACACATAGGGCTAAACAAGTATTGCTAGGGACTTAGCTGTAGGAATAACTGTTTAATAAATATTCTTCGGTCTACTGAGGTGGACAGGTGTGTGTCCTTAGAGAGACATATTTACAAGGTCAGAGGATGCCCTAAGACATTTCAGAAAGTCTGGGGAAAATGGGGGGACTCTTGATGTTTTAAGTTCATGAATGCCTGGACTCCCATGGTCTTTACTGGAGCTTTCACCTCCCTCGCCTGAAAGGACTGGCTCTCCCCTCTGGTCTTCAAACGACACTCTCACGTAGCTCAGGCCCTGAATATGTGTATATGCTGATGGTATGTCATGTGACTGTGTTGGTCGTTTAATGATGTAATGTGTTTACAAGAAATCAAATAAAAAGTTATAAAAAAATCTGTTTTCAGTTGAGCCCTGAGGGGGGTCATAAGTAGCTGCAACCATCTTGTTTAGATCCCTAGTCACCAGAATGTCCAGGTAGTTTATACTTTTTCGTCCACCCTCATATCCTGGTATCTCCTTCTCAAGTCGAGGAGGGGACTCTGCTTGAGTATGGGTAATATGCAGGATTTCCCTACGTTAATCTTGAGCCCCGAGAGGCAGCCATACTCTATGATCTGAGTCATAAGTGCCGGGTTGGAGTGCTATATATCAGTGAGGTAAGCCAATATGTCGTCTGCAAAGAGCGAGAGTTTGCACTCTATTTCTCCCCCTACTATACCCTTAATTTGTCCATTTGCCCGAATCACAATTGCCAATCGCTCCATCGCTAAGACATAAAGTAATGCAGAGAGGGGGCAGCTGTGTTTTGTACCTCATGTTTGCACGAAAGTCTCTGTGAGACCCCTGTTGACTCATACCAAGGCCCTGGGTTTATTGTCTAGTTCTGTCACCCATCGCAAGAAGTTTGTCCCCAGCCCCATTTTTGTTAGAACCTTCATCATGAAGAGCCATTTGACCCTACCGAAGGCCTTCTATGAGTCTAGCAACAACAAACAGGTGTCTAGGCCATTCATATAGGCATTGTGGATCAGGTTAATTGTTTTTCGGATGGTGTCTGACCCCTGCCTCCCTTTTATAAAGCCCACCTGGTCTCCATGCACTAATAATGCAAATCCCCCTTCCAGTCTTGTTCCCAAGACCTTTTCAAGGATTTTTGCATCCCCGTTTAGGAGAGAGATAGGTCGCAGGAAGAGCACCTTGAGGGGTACTTCCCCTCCCTAGGTACTGTGATGATCATTGCGAGCAATGTGGGTGGCATGGCCTCCCCTTGCAAGTATGCATTAAATACTTTCAGCAGGTGTGGTGCCAGCAGGGACCTAAATAGTTTGTAGAACTTCATTGAGAAGCCGTCTTCCCCCAGAGTGGACCCTGATTTCTTCCCCCTGATGGCCAGTAAGACCTCCTCTACAGTTATGGGATGCTCAAGTTACTCCACCATAGAGGCAGACCCCTGAGGAATTCCTCTATCTTTGCATCATCCCCACCCCACTCCGAGGCATATAGGGTGCTATAGTACTTTGCATATTTGTTACCAATACTTCTAGAGTAATAGACAGATTCTCCCTCCTCAGTTTGTATTACTCCTATAGTTCTCTGCTCCCTCTGCTCCCACAGTCTTCATGCTAAGTATGAAGTAAGTAAGTATGCCTATATTGGGCTTTTCTGTTTGCAAATGTGCCCTAAAAAATGTCCCCCTTGTGTCTCCTTTCCTCCCCGCACCCGCTTCCTGGTCTCCCGCCCTCCTCCCGCCTCCCGACCCACCTCCCCTGCTCTTATGGGCCCGCGGCCCATGCTCGAAGGGTCTAGTGACCCAGTGTGCACCGGCTTCCCTCCGTCCATCGAGGGAGCCGGTGCGGTAAGTATGCCCATATTGGGCTTTTCTGTTCGCAAATTTGCTCTAAAAAATGCCCCCCAGGTCCCCGAAGCACCCCTTGTGTCTCCTTTCCTCCCTGCACCCTCTTCCTGGTCTCCCGCCTCCCGACCCGCCTCCCCTGCTATGATTGGGCCTGCGGCCCGTGCTCAAAGGGTGTAGTGACCCAGTGTGCACTGGCTTCCCTCCGTCCATCGAGGGAGCCGGTGCAGTAAGTATGCCCATATTGGGCTTTTCTGTTCGCAAATTTGCCCTAAAAAATGTCCCCTAGTCCCTCGAAGCACCCCTTGTGATTCCTTTCCTCCATGCACCCTCTTCCTGGTCTCCCGCCCTCCTCCCGCCTCGCCTCCCCTGCTCTGATTGGGCCCGTGGCTTGTGCTCGAAGGGTCTAGTGACCCAGTGTGCAACGGCTTCCCTCCGTCCATCGTGGAGCCGGTGCGGTAAGTATGCCCATAATGGGCTTTTCTGTTCGCAAATTTGCCCTAAAAAATGTCTCCCAGCCCCCCAAAGCACCACTTGTGTCTCCTTTCCTCCCTGCACCCTCTTCCTGTTCTGGCGCCCTCCTCCCGCCTCCCGACCCGCCTCCCCTGCTCTGATTGGGCCCGCAGCCCATGCTCGAAGGGTCTAGTGACCCAGTGTGCACCGGCTTCCCTCCGTCCATCGAGGGAGCTGGTGCGGTAAGTATGCCCATATTGGGGTTTTCTGTTAGCAAATTTGCCCTAAAAACTGTCCCCCAGGCCACCAAAGCACCCCTTGTGTCTCCTTTCCTCCCCGTACCCTCTTCCTGGTCTCCCGCCCTCCTCCCGACCCGCCTCTCCTGCTCTGATTGGGCCCGCAGCCTGTGCTCGAAGGGTCTAGTGACCCAGTGTGCACCGGCTTCCCTCTGTCCATCAAGGGAGCCTGTGCAGTAAGCATGCCCATATTGGGCTTTTCTGTTCGCAAATTTGCCCTAAAAATGCCCCCCAGCCCCTCGAAGCACCCCTTGTATCTCCTTTCCTCCCTGCACCCTCTTCCTGGACTCCCGCCCTCCTCCCGCCTCCCGACCCGCCTCCCCTGCTCTTATTGGGCCTGCGGCCCATGCTCGAAGGGTCTAGTGAACCAGTGTGCACCGGCATCCCTCCGTCCATCGAGGGAGCCAGTGCGGTAAGTATGCCCATATTGGGTTTTTCTGTTCGCAAATTTGCCCTAAAAAATGTCCCCCAGGCCACTGAAGCACCCCTTATGTCTCCTTTCCTCCCCGTAACCTCTTCCTGGTCTCCCGCCCTCCTCCCGCCTCCCGACCCGCCTCTCCTGCTCTGATTGGGCCCCCGGTCCGTGCTCGAAGGGTCTAGTGACCCAGTGTGCACCGGCTTCCCTCCGTCCATCGCGGGAGCCGGTGCAGTAAGTATGCCCATATTGGGCTTTTCTGTTCGCAAAAATTTGCCCTAAAAAATGTCCCCCAGCCCCCCGAAGCACCCCTTGTGTCTCCTTTCCTCCCTGCACCCTCTTCCTGGTCTCCCGCCCTCCTCCCGCCTCCCGACCCGCCTCCCCTGCTCTGATTGGGCCTGCGGCCCATGCTCGAAGGGTCTAGTGACCCACTGTGTGCACCGGCTTCCTTCCGTCCATCGAGGGAGCCGGTGCGATAAGTATGCCCATTTTGGGCTTGTCTGTTCGCAAATTTGCCCTAAAAAATGTCCCCCAGCCCCCTGAAGCACCCCTTGTGTCTCTTTTCCTCCCTGCACCCTCTTCCTGGTCTCCCGCCCCGCCTCCCCTGCTATGATTGGGCCAGCGGCCCGTGCTCGAAGGGTCTAGTGACCCAGTGTGCACCGGCTTCCCTCCGTCCATCGAGGGAGCCGGTGCGGTAAGTATGCCCATATTGGACTTTTCTGTTCGCAAATTTGCCCTAAAAAATTTCCCCTAATCCCTCGAAGCACCCCTTGTGATTCCTTTCCACCACGCATCCTCTTCCTGGTCTCCCGCCCTCTTCCCGCCTCGCCTCCCCTGCTCTGATTGGGCCCGTGGCTTGTGCTTGAAGGGTCTAGTGACCCAGTGTGCAACGGCTTCCCTCCGTCCATCGTGGAGCCGGTGCGGTAAGTATGCCCATAATGGGCTTTTCTGTTCGCAAATTTGCCCTATAAAATGTCCCCCAGGCTCCCGAATAACCCCCTGTGTCTCCTTTCCTCCCCACACCCTCTTCCTGGTCTCCCACCCTCCTCCCGACCCACCTCCCCTGCTCTGATTGGGCCCGTGCTCGAAGGGTCTAGTGAGCCAGTGTGCACCGGCTTCCCTCCGTCCATCAAGGGAGCCGGTGCGGTAAGCATGCCCATATTGGGCTTTTCTGTTCGCAAATTTGCCCTAAAAAATGTCCCCCAGCCCACTGAAGCACCCCTTATGTCTCCTTTCCTCCCCGTAACCTCTTCCTGGTATCCCGCCCTCCTCCCGCCTCCCGACCTGCCTCTCCTGCTCTGATTGGGCCCCCGGCCCGTGCTCGAAGGGTCTAGTGACCCAGTGTGCACCGGCTTCCCTCCGTCCATCGCGGGAGCCGGTGCAGTAGGTATGCCCATATTGGGCTTTTCTGTTCGCAAATTTCCCCTAAAAAATGTCCCCCAGCCCCCCGAAGCACCCCGTGTGTCTCCTTTCCTCCCTGCACCCTCTTCCTGGTCTCCCGCCCTCCTCCCGCCTCGCCTCGCCTGCTCTGATTGGGCCTGCAGCCCATGCTCGAAGGGTCTAGTGACCCAGTGTGTGCACCGGCTTCCCTCCGTCCATCGAGGGAGCCAGTGCGATAAGTATGCCCATATTGGGCTTGTCTGTTTGCAAATTTGCCCTAAAAAATGTCCTCCAGCCCCCTGAAGCACCCCTTGTGTCTCCTTTCCTCCCTGCACCCTCTTCCTGGTCTCCCGCCCCGCCTCCCCTGCTATGATTGGGCCCGCGGCCCGTGCTCGAAGGGTCTAGTGACCCAGTGTGCACCGGCTTCCCTCCGTCCATCGAGGGAGCCGGTGCGGTAAGTATGCCCATATTGGACTTTTCTGTTCACAAATTTGCCCTAAAAAATGTCCCCTAGTCCCTCGAAGCACCCCTTGTGATTCCTTTCAGCCACGCATCCTCTTCCTGGTCTCCCGCCCTCCTCCCGCCTCGCCTCCCCTGCTCTGATTGGGCCCGTGGCTTGTGCTCGAAGGGTCTAGTGACCCAGTGTGCAACGGCTTCCCTCCGTCCATCGTGGAGCCGGTGCGGTAAATATGCCCATAATGGGCTTTTCTGTTCGCAAATTTGCCCTAAAAAATGTCTCCCAGCCCCCCAAAGCACCACTTGTGTCTCCTTTCTTCCCCGCACCCTCTTCCTGTTCTGGCGCCCTCCTCCCGCCTCCCCTGCTCTGATTGGGCCCGCAGCCCATGCTCGAAGGGTCTAGTGACCCAGTGTGACCGGCTTCCCTCCGTCCATCGAGGGTGCCGGTGCGATAAGTATGCCCATATTGGGTTTTTCTGTTAGCAAATTTGCCCTACAAACTGTCCCCCAGGCCACCGAAGCACCCCTTGTGTCTCCTTTCCTCCTCGCACCCTCTTCCTGGTCTCCCGCCCTCCTCCCGACCTGCCTCTCCTGCTCTGATTGGGCCCGCAGCCTGTGCTCGAAGGGTCTAGTGACCCAGTGTGCACCGGCTTCCCTCCGTCCATCGAGGGAGCCTGTGCAGTAAGCATGCCCATATTGGGCTTTTCTGTTTGAAAATTTGCCCTAAAAATGCCCCGCAGCCCCTCGAAGCACCCCTTGTGTCTCCTTTCCTCCCTGCACCCTCTTCCTGGACTCTCGCCCTCCTCCCGCCTCCCGACCCGCCTCCCCTGCTCTGATTGGGCCCGCAGCCCATGCTCGAAGGGTCTAGTGACCCAATGTGCACCGGCTTCCCTCCGTCCATCGAGGGAGCCGGTGTGGTAAGTATGCCCATATTGGGCTTTTCTGTTAGCAAATTTGCCCTACAAACTGTCCCCCAGGCCACCAAAGCACCCCTTGTGTCTCCTTTCCTCCCCGCACCCTCTTCCTGTTCTGGCGCCCTCCTCCCACCTCCCGACCCGCCTCCCCTGCTCTGATTGGGCCCGCAGCCCATGCTCGAAGGGTCTAGTGACCCAGTGTGCACCGGCTTCCCTCCGTCCCTCAAGGGAGCCGGTGCGGTAAGTATGCCCATATTGGGTTTTTCTGTTAGCAAATTTGCCCTAAAAACTGTCCCCCGGGCCACCGAAGCACCCCTTGTGTCTCCTTTCCTCCCTGCACCCTCTTCCTGGTCTCCCGCCCTCCTCCCGCCTCCCGACCCGCCTCCCCTGCTCTGATTGGGCCTGCGGCCCGTGCTCGAAGGGTCTAGTGACCCAGTGTGTGCACCGGCTTCCCTCCGTCCATCGAGGGAGCCGGTGCGATAAGTATGCCCATATTGGGCTTGTCTGTTCGCAAATTTGCCCTAAAAAATGTCCCCCAGCCCCCGAAGCACCCCTTGCATCTCCTTTCCTCCCTGCACCCTCTTCCTGGTCTCCTGCCCTCCTCCCACCTCACGGCCCGGCCACGGTGTCCCGATTGGCCGTGCTACCAGGCTTTTACAGACCTATCCAGGGCAGCCCTCTGCCCGGCAGCCCCATCAGCTAAGGACCTTGAGGCAAAGGACGGCTCCAGATCGTATCTGCAGGTATCCGCAAGAGAGGCAAGAAGCCAGTAGCCTGCCGTCAACCAGCACCAACAAAAACGCAAGTATGACAAGGGTGGGGACTGAACAAATCACTTCACGCTTGAAAGCCCTACCACTCTTACCCAAAATCCTACTGCGTTACATCACACAGTCACATATTAAGGTCCAACGATTATCCGCTCCCTAATAGCGTCACTCTGTTAGAGCTGAACTTAGAAAGTGTGCCCTAATAGCGTAATTGTAGAAGGTATTCCAACATCATTGTGTGCCCTAATAACGTCACTGTGTAAGAGTTGAACTTAGAAAGTGTGCCCTAATAGGGTAATTGTAGAAGGTATTCCAAAATCATTGTGTGCCCTAATAGCGTCACTGTGTTAAAGTTGAACTTAGAAAGTGTACCCTATAGCGTCACTGTGTTAGAGTTGAACTTAGAAAGTGTGCCTAATAGCGTCACTGTGTTAAAGTTGAACTTAGAAAGTGTGCCCTAGTAGCGTAATTGTAGAAGGTATTCCAACATCATTGAGTGTACCCTAATAGCGTCACTGTGTTAAAGTTAAACTTTGAAAGTGTGCCCTAATAGCATCACTGTGTTAGTGTTGAACTTAGAAAGTGCACCCTCATAGCGTCACTGTGTTAAAGTTTAACTTAGAAAGTGTGCCCAAATAGCGTCACTGTGTTAAAGTTGAACTTAGAAAGTGTGACCTAACAGCGTAATTGTAGAAGGTATTCCAACATCATTGAGTGTGCCTTAATAGCATCACTGTGTTAAAGTTGAACTTAGAAAGTGTGCCCTAATAGCGTCACTGTGTTAGTGTTGAACTTAGAAAGTGCACCCTCACAGCGTAATTGTAGAAGGTATTCTAACATCATTGAGTGTGCCCTAATAGCGTCACTGTGTTAAAGTTGAACTTAGAAAGTGTGCCCTAATAGCGTCGCTGTGTTAAAGTTGAACTTAGAAAGTGTGCCCTAATAGCGTAATTGTAGAATGTATTCCAACATCATTGTATGCCCTAATAGCGCCACTGTGTTAAAGTTGAACTTGGAAAGTGTGCCCTAATAGCGTCACTGTGCTAAAGTTGAACTTAGAAAGTGTGCCCTAATAGCGTCACTGTGTTAGTGTTGAACTTAGAAAGTGCACCCTCACAGCGTTGCTGTGTTAAAGTTTAACTTAGAAAGTGTGCCCTAATAGCGTCACTGTGTTAAAGTTGAACTTAGAAAGTGTGCCCTAATAGCGTAATTGTAGAAAGTATTCCAACATCATTGAGTGTGCCCTAATAGCGTCACTGTGTTAAAATTGAACTTAGAAAGTGTGCCCTAATAGCGTCACTGTGTTAAAGTTGAACTTAGAAAGTGTGCCCTAATGGCATAACTGTAGAAGGTATTCCAACTTCATTGAGTGTGCCCTAAAAGGTTCACTGTGTTAAAGTTGAACTTAGAAAGTGTGCCCTAATATCGTCACTGTGTTAGAGTTGAACTTAGAAATATGCCCTAATAACGTCACTGTATTAGAGTTGAATTACGATGGTATTCTTAACGTCATTGAATATGCCCTAATAGCGTCACTGTATTAGAGTTGAATTAAGATGGTATTCCCAACGTCATTCCATGTGCCCTAATAGAGTCACTGTGTTAGATTTGAACTTAGAAAGTGCCCTAATAGCGTCACTGTGTTAAAGTTGAACTTAGAAAGTGTGCCCTAATAGCGTCACTGTGTTAGAGTTGAACTTAGAAAGTGTTTCCTAATAGCGTCACAGTGTCAAAGTTGAACTTAGAAAGCGTGCCCTAATAGCGTAATTGTAGAAGGTATTCCAACACCATTGAGTGTGCCCTAATAGCGTCACTGTGTTAAAGTTGAACTTAGAAAGTGTGCCCTAATAGCGTCACTGTGTTAGAGTTGAACTTAGAAAGTGTGCCTAATAGCATCAATGTGTTAAAGTTGAACTTAGAAAGTGTGCCCTAATAGCGTCACTGTATTAGAGTTGAATTAAGATGGTATTCCCAACGTCATTGAATGTGCCCTAATAGCGTCACTGTCTTAAAAGTTGAATTTAGAAGGTATTCCCAACATCATTGGGTGTGCCTGGTCGCATACACTTTACTGATTACCACAATATCACACTACTATGCTTACTCTATCCTATACACCACCATTCATCTAGAACAAAGCAGTACTATGACGCATTCGGTAAAGCTGTTCTCATACTAACTTGACTCATCAAAACACCCATCATCCTAATAAAACACAGCTAGCTAGCACATACCGGCTAGCTTAGGCGTCTCCTCAGGCCTAACGCAGCCAGAACTCAGTCTGGATGTCCACCCTCCAGACTGAACACATTCAACTGATCTCCTCAGCACCACACCTACCGCTAAGAAGCAGCTATCATGCAACAACCACACCAGCTGCACACATACCTAGTGCGCCCATGCACTTTATGACTCTCTCTCTCTCTCAACTGACTTGAACTGCGGTTCCCGAGGGCGTTCAACCTACCAGCGCCTTGAGATCATACCATTGATACATAAGGCGCTATACAATGCAAAATAACATAACTAAAATTCTATTTGCCCTGTCCCCTTTCTCATGGTACTTCTGTTTTAGAAAAAGGAGTTTTTTTTCTGTGCCCTGTGACATGATGGCCTTCAATTGTGTTTTATATTGCTGGAGCTCCTTCGCCTCTGCAGGAGATATGTATTTCCTCTGGGAACCCCCCGGCTGAATCTATGCCATTTTCCGACAGAGCACATCCTCCTTCTCTCCTTTCTCCATTGCGATCCTATCGTTATCAGAACGCCCCGAATGGTAGCCTAGAAACCCTCCGAGACTGATTGGATCCCCACCTCCTCCGTGTCATTACGAGGAAGTATTCCTTGATTCCCTCCAGCAGCTGCTGCTGCACTTCCTTGTCATTTAGTAGAAAATCAATACTTCTCCACCCCCCCAGGGCCCACTGTCCTCCATCCCTCCATTATTACTCTCACCATATCGTGGTCTGACCATGGTATTGGGGTGACCTGGGATCCCATGACTTGCACCTCCAGGGCCGAGTCCACCAGTGTCAGGTCTATACGTGAGAAGGAGTCATGTACTGCCGAGAAGAAGGTATATGGCCTATCACCCTCCAGTTGGGGTGTTAGGGAGTCACACAAGCCTAAGGCCTCATTCACTCATTTAAATCGCTCCGATTCACCCACCTTCATCTTTGTTGTCGGCTGTTCTCCCATTTTCTTGCGGTCCCTTAGTGGGTCTAATACCATGTTAAAGCCCCCTGACCACCAATCTCCCTTCTGTATATTCAATCAACTTGTCCCTGACCATCATTTAGGGGTAGCCAGGGGGTCACAACTGCGACCTCTGAGCTCAGAGGTCTCCCTTGCTACCCCTAATCATTATATATATTTTTTAAATGCAAGCTCCTGGGCTGTGACTAGCACCATATGGCTCTTTGGTTCTGGAGTGCCCTGTTTTCTTGTTCATGCCTCTTAATCAGTGACCCTAAATAAGAAAGAATAGGAATACCAAATAATGTCTCTTCCTGGAATTCTATACAATAATTGCTAGACTCATTAAAGGTTTATTTCAGGCACAATTCAGGGGGTGAGTCACTGATTTAGTCTGTTCTTAAACACCTCAACTCAGCCTTTCATCCTTCGGAGGTCGATAAATGAGTACCAACACAGGTTGGGTGATATTGTATGCATATGTTTTCTATATAAAGCACTTACGCGTAAGTTCTATATAATAACACATCATTATCATTTGGCCATGGACGTATGCTTGCATTCACAGTAATTTGGTAATATAGGCCTATACACACTGATCTTAACGATACATATGGCAATACATTCTTGTATGAAATGTATATTACAATATAGTGATATTGCATCCATATTTTTAGTAGTGTACTTAGGCACAGTGCTATGTGATGCCACTTCCTGTTTTGTCAAGGGGCGAAAGGTTTCCATTCTATCGTTTCCAGCGATATCACTTCGGGTGGGGTCAAATGACATCACTTCCTGTGATGCCATCAGAGGTCAAGGGTTGTGTGATGTCACTTCCGCTACCCCTGGCATTTTGGTGAAACGACGTCCTTGCCCTGACCCCCTTCCAGAATTCGCATTAGCCCACGTTTGCAGCATCCACAGAGCCCATTGTAAGTTTGGAAACATTTAGCTGTCCTTTGACAAACACATACCTCCCATTTGTGTCGGTTAGTACCGATTCCACCCGAAAGTCCAACCGGGATGAGATCAGGATTGCAACTCCTTGCCTTTTTTTCCACATCAGAAGCCACTACCACTTCCCCCACCTCCCGGGATCATAGCAGGGCTCTCTACCCTTCGGCCAGTGGGTCTCCTGAATACACATCCCGTCGTGTCTTGCCCTCTTAAATTCTCGGAGGACCATTGAGCATTTGCTTGGTGAGTTGAGGCCCTGCACTACCATTTCACCTAGTCCAGACATAGCACTGCCGCCGCGGCATCCCATACTGTCCCCCTCCCCCGAGACAGACCGATTGTCGTACCCTTGTTACCGTGGTCCCTGTTACATACACACCACCCTGAAACTGAGCATTTTGAACATCACGTAAAATAATTCCCCTCAACTCCCTCCCCCCCAGGCATCCAACCACGTCCTACGTCATGACCGCAGATGAGATTAAATCACCAGAGGTCCTCGCGGATGCTGTAACTGCTTAACAAAGACTTTTTCCTTGGCCACACTTCCTTTCTCCTCTTTTTTGATATACAAACTTTTCCAAACTATTCCAAACTGTACCCGCTCCTCCTCCAGTTGTGTCACTTCCCTTAGCCGATCCGCTGGTCCTTTCCCTCACTAGCTCAGGTAGGTTCAGCCGGGGGTGGGGGTTGGGGGTGATGAATTTCATGAACTTCCTTGAACCCTGGATTTTGCGCCTGTTCGGCCCCTTTATGCGCCATCTCCTTTCTTCTGGGCTTTTCTCCTCTCCTTCCATCATTGGTGCGCTTCCTCCTACCAGTTTGCTCATGACCCTCTGAATGTCGTCCTCTGTCACCAATTTTTAGTTATAGCCATCGACTTCGAACGACATAAAGAAGGGCCCATCGGTATCTCACCCCCTTCTCGTTAAGCCATTTTGTGAGGGGGGAACATAGACGCCTCTTTGCCAGCTATGCGAAGACAGGTCCTGATGAATCACAATTTTCACATTACCCATGGCCACTGAGCCATGACCCTTTGCTTTATCCAGAATTTTTTTGTCTATATGGATAATTGTGAATGCGCACAAGGACCGATCATGGCCCTCTCCCCACTGCTCCTGCTCTGTGCACCCTGTCAATTTTGGGCTCATCCATGTTCACGTCTTCAAACAGGACCTTAACCGTCTCACGGATTATCTTCCTTTTGTCCCACTGTGATCCTCCCTCGTTCTCCGGTATTACAAAAAATCTCAAGTTATTCCTTCTCTCACGGTTTTCAAAGTCATACATCTTTAGGGTCACCTCCCCCTCCCTTCTTTCCAGTTCCGCCAGCCTCATGTCTATTTTAGTTTCCAGTGTTTCGAGGGAGGACTGGTTGTTGTCAACTGCCTGGAGCCGTTCGTCCATCTTGTCAATTCGGACGTTTATTCTATCCACCTTTCCTCCTATTTCGGCCCTCATCCCGCTTATCTCCTCTAGGAGTGAGGCGATGTCCTTCTTGGTGGACACAGTGTCATCTCCCTTTTCAGCCATGTTGAGGTCTACACTGATGTACTCCGTTTCCGGCCTCTGAAATTCAAAACGACCCAATTTAGCCCTACAGTCCATGGGTTGCGGGGGTGCCCTGAACTTGGTTCTGGACCTGCCCCTACCAGGCTTGCTGGGGGCCTTCTTAGACGCTGCTGGTGAGTGCCACCATGATCTGTGTCCCACCTCTCTATGTTCCTCAGAGTTTCCTCTCTCTGAACTTTCACAAGTCAGTCGTGGGTCGGTGGCACAGGCTTCCTCACCCCTGCAGCTTCCTTGGGTTTTTCTGTCCTCTTGGGGAGTCTATGGCTTCCCTCTAACTGTGGCTCCTCAACACCCTTTCTCTCCTCTTCCTAGGCGGGCACACGTCTGGGGGAGGAGGTGGGGTCCATGCAGGAGCTCAACCTGCTTTTTTGGTCCCGGCAGTGCTTTCTTCACTATTCTTCTGCTGCCAGAGCAGACAGTCTCTGCTACTCTGGGTAAGAAATGAGACACGCTCCTAAAGAACTCTTTTTACTCAGGACTGATTTGAGTATTACAAGCAGTTTCCTTGCACGGCCTTCAAAATGTAGTCTGCATTGCCACATCATTTTTCAGCTTGAACTAACAAGATGGTTGATAATGCATACAATGCATTAGAGTCCTGACATTTCTACAGATGATATTTATTTGATTGATCTGTTCTTTTTGGATGGTACAGGCCAAGTACCGTACTTGTACTTATCAGAGAGAGTGTTTTGTTTCAAGCCATTTATTTATAGATTGGTCATGAGATTGTGTATTCTTATATATTTTTTTTTATTTTTCTGCGCTTTCTTCTTTGACATTATGCAGATTTCGCCATGAGAAAGGAACATTTTGGTCCGAAATGCATTGGCATCTGTTATCTGCCTATGCTTACAATACATGTTTTTCATCCAAAACTTAAAGAATGAAAGATTGGTACACACTTAGACTGCGCCACCTTCTTGAATAAATGAAGTTTAGTCACACTTGATTCGGTATTACCGGAGCAATTTTTTATTTTTTATTTGTTGACTCCATTGCCCGTTTTTTTGTTAACACGTGTTTCAGCCTCTCAAGGGCCTTTTTCAAAACAGTAACTTGTTTATGGGCAAAAATCCTTTGTAGTACTTTCTTCAATATATTAGTAATTAATATGAATACAGTGAATTCAATAAGTTTAACCATGCCTTCGAAGGAAAAGAAAAAAGTTTGATTGCATTCATCATTCATCATAATAATACGTAAAAGAACACAATTAGATGAGCATGTAACCAAATAAGTATACACATTTACACATACATTAAAATCAGGGAAGATAACCAATGGAAATAAAAGTGAAAAATAGGGAATAAAATTAAAGAAAAAAGAGAAGAAAAGAAAAACATGTGTATATGATTATTTCTCATGAATAATCTACCCCTAAGTTCTAGAATGACCCCTACATTTGTCCATTTCTGTTTAGTAGTACCTATAATTCATGCACTGTAAATGAATGCGTGCAATTTACCTAGAATAACTTACACTAAAGTATTGTGTCAATGTATCTCCGTGCTCTTAGACCTTAAAATTCATTTCAAATGCATAACTCGTTAAATTGCCACCACATCTGGTATATTCACTTTAAACACCATTGTTGAGAAGAAAAGATAATTTCTGCTTACCAAGATTCAAAAACTTGAAATCACGGGTTAATCCCTGTAACAGATAATAAATATCAATGTGCACCTGTTGGCTTCGTGTTCATTATTAGTGCCATATATTATGGCTCTCCCTGTTATTCCCATTTATTCCTTTCATTGTCATAACTCTAAATACATTTTATATTTCATATATGCTCATGATACCTTTAACAAATGTCCACATAGTTTGTGTTATGTTTCCCGTTCCAATATTCCCCCCCCCCCATGGCACTTAAAAGCCAGTCTGTCCCGTTTCTCGGCTGGCCCATCCGCGAGTGCAAACCGTATTTACAGCTAAAATCCCCCACGGTGCAGGGCGATGTATGCGGACAGATAAATCCGTCCTCCAGTCCTCGCTTACCTGTATCAGCGTTGTTACACAGTCCCTCGCGTCGGCTCCAGTCAACTGGAAGTGCTGGCCGCGTGCACAGCATTGTATAACTGTTACCATGACAACCTGGTTGTCCCTCATCGCCGTCTCCATCTGCCGTTTTGGCGGCGGCCATCTTAAGAAGGTGATTCCGCAATATAAATCTACCTAGATGCTTCACTTAACTAAGTTTTTCTGAGAATCTCATATTTTATATATTTGCTAATTAATTCGATTTGATATTAGAACTAATTTACATCCATTTTTACCCAAATTAAAGGCCTTCATTAAAGATACTACCGACACAATAAAGATTATCAGCCAAGTGGTTTGGAACGCAACCTATCTATTGGCAACCTGGGATGAACGCTCTCTTTGTACCATCAGTGAACATGCAGAAGCGATTAATACCACAAGAAAGAAATATTATTAGCCAAACAAGAAACCTACAATACTCGAATATATAATTCAAAATCAAGTGTCAAAGAACTGTTCAGCATTCTGAAAGAACTGGAAACTCCCGTTGTACCTCAAGAAAACTGCACCAAGGATAAAAAATGGTGCTCCAGTACACAACTAGTCTTAACAAATAAAGTAGATAATCTACAAACTAAAATTGCTCTCAAGAAGGCATCCCTAACGCCTCACATCCCTCAGAGCTCAGCGCCACCACCACAGCCTAATCTTGAAGCCCGATTCTGCTTTTCTAAGGTATCGACCATAGAGGTAGAAAAGGTCATCCTGGGACTTAAACCGTCTAACTGCAAAGGCGACCAATGCCCAGCACAACTTATCAAGGATGCTGCGAGAGAACTATCGCCTTTTATAACCAAACTTATCAACTCCTCCTTTACCACAGGCTCAGTACCAAACAACCTAAAAGAGTCTTGGGTACTGCCACTATTAAAGAAACAAACCCTCGACCCTGCCATTCCCACTAATTTCAGGCCCATCACGACTGTGCCCTTTCTTCTAAAAATCCTAGATAAAGTGGCTTACATGCAAATACAAAACTTCCTAGAGTCTAACCACCTACTTGGAACCCGTCAATCAGGATTCCGCCCGCAACATGGGACTGAGTTAGCTTTAATAGATCTAAAGGCCCAAATAGACGAATGCAGAGATAATGGCCAAGCAGCCCTAATCCTCCTTCTGGACCTATCAGCGGCATTCGACTTAGTGGACCACACAGTCCTATGTAGTCACCTCGACTCTGCAGCCCACTTCTCAAAAGAGGCTATAACTTGGATCAAGTCATTTCTGAGTAACCGGACTATGAGAGTCTTCACTCGATCAGCCTCAGCAGATCCAATCCCCATAACATGCGGTGTACCACAAGGATCTTGTGTGTCACCCACCCTCTACAATGTTTTCACGAAGCACCTCTTTGATGAAATGGATCATCTGGGTATCGCCTACACCAACTACGCAGACGATACCCAGATCCTCCTCCCACTCTCAGGAGTTTACGCCAAGGACCTGGCCCTAGTGAACAGAATCTGTAGCATCGTTCAGGCATGGATGGCCACACATGGCTTATGCCTGAACGATGATAAAACCGAGTTTATCATCCTAGGCACCCCTACCTATATATCCAAACTCAGCCCTGATTATGACAACTTCATTATCGATGGGAACAACATAAAAGTAGCTAACGAAGTGAAAACCCTAGGATTCTACCTAGACGCCACCATGAACTTTACCAAACAAGTTAACTCTCTAGCCTCTGCCACAGCATATACATGCAAACTTATCAGAGCGAGCAAACAATTCCTCTCTACAGATAGCTGCATTACACTTGCCAGAGCCCTGATACTATCCAAATTGGATTATTGTAATGGACTATACATTGGGGCAAATAAACAGACTATCCACAAAATTCAAGTCCTCCAGAACAATGCCTTGAGAGCAGCAGTCAAGATTAACAGAAATTAGCATATATCCTCTATAAGAAGAGAATATAAATGGCTCGCCACCGCTGATAAAATTCAACTCAAGATCGCCTCCCTCACCCACAAATGCCTCAATAATAAAGCTCCACCCTACCTCATGGACAGGTTATGCAAAAGACCCTCTTCCAGACCAACTAGAACAGCAAACGCATACTGCCTCCAAGTTCCGCGCTTCAAACTCTCCACTATAGGAGGAAATAGCTTCCCTGTCAAGGCTGCGCAGTTATGGAACTCCCTCCCCCATGACATCAGAGAACCTCAGCCTTTCGCCAATTTTAGACAGAACCTAACTAGGTGGCTGAGAGCCAATGACAGCTAACTACTCTAACCTGCTCGACCTGATATGTCACACTGTACACAACTGTATATTACGTTCCTATGACTTTGCAGGAGCATGTACCTTGCTCCCCCTGTTCCTTGATCTCTCCTTGTACATACCTGCCTACTGTAACATTGTTGATGTCTGCATTTTTTTTTTGCTTCTTTCATGTACTTGCAACTAGCTGAGCATATCTGTAACTAAGCTCAGCATATCTCTGTACCTTCTTCCTACTTTCATGTACTTGTAACTAAGTTGAGCATATCCTTGTCTGCTTGCGCCCTGATGCCCCAGGGTATGGCGCGCCATATAAATAATAAACTAAACTAAACTAAACTAAAACCAGGTTGTCGTGGTAACAGTTATACAATGCTGTGCGCACGGCCAGCACTTCCAGTTGACTGGAGCCAACGCGAGGGACTGTGTAAAACGCTGATACAGGTAAGCGAGGACTGGAGGATGGATTTATCTGTCCGCATACATCGCCCTGTACCGTGGGGGATTTTAGCTGTAAATATGGTTTGGACTCACGGGCGGGCCGGCCGAGAAACGAGACAGGCTGGCTTCTAAGTGCCATTGAGGGGAGGAATATTGGAACAGGAAACGTAACACAAACTATGTGGACATTTGTTAAAGGTATCATGAGCATATATGAAATATAAAATGTATTTAGAGTTATGACAATGAAAGGAATAAATGGGAATAACAGGGAGAGCCATAATATATGGCACTAATAATGAACACAAAGCCAACAGGTGCACATTGATATTTATTATCTCTTACAGGGATTAACCCGTGATTTCACGTTTTTGAATCTTGGTAAGCAGAAATTATCTTTTCTTCTCAACAATGGTGTTTAAAGTGAATATACCAGATGCGGTGGCACTTTAACGAGTTATGCATTTGAAACGAATTTTAAGGTGTAAGAGCACGGATATACATTGACACAATACTTTAGTGTAAGTTATTCTAGGTAAATTGCACGCATTCATTTACAGTGCATGAATTATAGGTACTACTAAACAGAAATGGACAAATGTAGGGGTCATTCTAGAACTTAGGGGTAGATTATTCATGAGAACTAATCATATACACATGTTTTTCTTTTCTTCTCTTTTTTCTTTAATTTTATTCCCTATTTTTCTCTTTTATTTCCATTGGTTATCTTCCCGACTTTAATGTATGTGTAAATGTGTATACTTATTTGGTTACATGCTCATCTAATTTTGTTCTTTTACGTATTATAATGATGAATGATGAATGCAATCAAACTTTTTTCTTTTCGTTCAAACGCATGGTTAAACTTATCCAATTCATTGTATTCATATTAATTGATATGATATGATATGATATGGCATTTGTAACACGCCTATACACAAGTGTTTCAAGGCGCGACGAGGCGGGGGGGGGACAAGGGGAAGACAGACAACGATCCTACTAGGCCAGGTATCATTCAGACCGCGCAAGTGCAGGGGTAGGGGAAGGGAAAAGTGCAAGGGGAAGGGGAGGGGGAAGTGCAGTACAAGTAAGAAGAATAAAAATAAATAAATAAATAGGGCCAGCTGGTGGCAAGTGCAAGGTAAGTGCAGGCAAGTGCTGGGAAGGCGGGGCTGTAGGGATACAGAGACAGTCCCGCAGTGCAGGGGATGCGATGCCAGGGAGGCAGTGCAAGTGGAGAGTGGCTGGGCCCAGGACCGAGGTCGGTGAGAGTGGCCCAGTTGCAGATTCAGTGCAATTTTAGTGTAGAATTTAGCAGGGGAGAGGGACAGAGAAGGCAGAGGCAAAGAGGAAGGTTTTGAGGTGCTTCCGGAACCGGAGATGGTTCTCCTCAAGTTTCAGGGAGGCAGGAAGGCTGTTCCAGAGGGAGGCCCCTGCCGCGGAGAGAGATCTACCCCCAGCTCGTTGCTTTGAGAAGCGGCTGACCCTGAGGGTGTTGGAGACGGATGAGCGAAGGGCTCTGGAAGGAAGATATTTAGGGAGAGAGAGTTGAAGGTATTTTGGCCCCAGGCCCCAGAAGGCCTTGTGGATAATGCAGAGGGTTTTGAACTTAATCCTCGCAGCCACTGGGAGCCAGTGTAGAGATGTCAGTCCTGGAGAGAAACGGTCCCTGGGCTTGAAGCCAAGGACAAGTCTCGCAGTTCTGTTCTGGATGAGTTGCAGAGGGCGGAGAGTGGAGGCACGCAGATTAAGATAGAGGCTGTTACAGTAGTCCAGCTTCGAGAGAACCAGGGCTCGGGAGACAGTGAGCTTCTGGGGGAAGGAGAGGAAGGGAAGAATACCTCTGAGGAGGTGCAGCTGGTAGTGTGACTTCTTAGAGACGTCAGATATGTGATTATATTGCTAATATTTTGAAGAAAGTACTACAAAGGATTTTTGCCCATAAACAAGTTACTGTTTTGAAAAAGGCCCTTGAGAGGCTGAAACACGTGTTAACAAAAAAACGGGCAATGGAGTCAACAAATAAAAAATAAAAAATTGCTCCGGTAATACCGAATCAAGTGTGACTAAACTTAATTTATTCAAGAAGGTGGCGCAGTTTAAGTGTGTACCAATCTTTCATTACTTAAAACAAGGGAAGGAGGGGATTGGTCCTTCCCTAAACCAACGCACCAACGCGACACCAGACCAACAGGATTTATGCTAAGGTCGCTGGCATAATTAGCTGCACCCAGAGCAAATCCCCAATTCATACACAAAACTTAAAGAACATTTGGCTTGACCGAGTAAATGCAATACTGTTTTGAATAACCTCTGGACATGAGTTTTCAACACTGCTGTATATAAGTGTGCAGTAAATACTGTGTGTTTATATATCCCGTCTTTCCAGTGAGGTTTATTGGTCTACCCGTTGGGTACGTTGCTGGCTAGCACCTTGACTCAATTGTAATTTGAAAACCTATCATCTACTCACTAGTAATTTGAAGCAGTGCCCAGCGCTCTTTTTTTTTTTTAAATATGTTTATTTTAAACCAAGGCAAGGTACCAAAGCTTATGATAATTGCAACATGCAACTTGGCACATACTCATTCCCCTCAATATCCTCACACCCCTCACCCTCCGCTGCCCTTGATACGGGTGTGCTTCAAGTTTGTGTTTCACTGTGTCCACCTTGATTGTGCTTTCTCTTCCAGGTGGCGTTCTGGTCCCCCAAGGCTCACCGGGCATTAATGGGTTTGAAGGTCAGAGCAGGGAATCTCTGGTCATATTCCAGCACGGGAGCCCAGATGTTCTGGAATCGGTGGAGGATTCTGGCTTTTGCAGCTGTCACTTTTTCGGCGATCAAGATGTCACATAGTTTCCCCCACCATTGGATCATCGAGGGGCCTTCCGGAGCTTTCCAGAAGCGAGCGGTCACTATTTTCCCCGCCAGGAGGCATTGGGTTAGTAGTTTGGCTTTGTTTCCAGTGCGTGGGTAGAGCCCGGGGATCGGGGTTCCCAAGAGAACGGGCTCGGGCTCAAGGGGGAGTGGAGTTCGGGTAATCTGTTAGATGGCCGCTAGGCATAGTTTCCAAAACTGTTGGACCTTCGGGCACGCCCACCACATGTGGAAGAAGGAGCCCAGTCGGCCACATCCTCTCCAGCAAAGGGGGTCGAGAGAATGGTTCATGTGATGGAGCCTGAGGGGGGAGTAGTACCAATGCAGTAGAACTTTATACGCGCATTCTCTGTTGGTGACGCAAGCGGACGCTGCGTGAGTTTGTGTCCAAATGTCCACCCAGGCCTGGTCTTCCAGCGGGTGTCCCATGTCCGGCACTTTGTGGCCCGAAAGTCCCCCAAAAATAGTCTATATAGAGTGTATATTCTGCCTCCTGCTGGGAGGTCCTTGAGGGCTAGTTTGAGGGCTGTAAGGGGGCACGTAGCTGCTTGGAGGGTTTGCGGGTGTGAACACCAGTGGCGTAGCTGAAAGTATGTGAACCTGTCTCTCTCCTGAAGTTGGAATCGCTCCTTACATTGCTCAAATGTGCAGGGGAGGGCACCCTCATAAAGTTGGTCCAAAGTTTCAAGGCCTCCCGCTATCCAATTCTGGAAGTTTCCCGGATGTGTTACGGGTGAAAAAGTTGGGTTATGGAAGATAGGAGATAGGGGGTTCAGTCCCCTCAGGATTCCCTTATGCCTCAGTGCCCAGTCCCGGGAGGCCAGAGTGTGTTTAGTTGCCAGAAGGACGCCCTCCCAGTGTTCTCTAAGGGCGGGCGGGATGTGCGGAAGGAATCTGAGGGGGAGCGGGAGCCGTCATTGCTCAAGTTCCACCCATCTTGGGCAGTCGGAGACTATTTGCCAGGCGCGGATGTGTGCTAGTTGTGCTGCCACACTGTAGGCCTGTAGGTCGGGGACCCCCAGTCCCCTGAGTCTTGCGTCCCCTAGTAGTGTCTTCCAGGGGATTCTAGCTTTTTTGACCTTCGAGATAAACTGGAGCATCTTCTTCTGTAACTCGTTGAGGTTGGGCGCTGGGATTGCTACCGGGAGGGATGAGCAGGCGTAGAGGAATCTTGGTAGAAGATTCATTTTACAGGCCGTTATGCGACCCATCAGGGAAATTTCCTGAGATGTCCAGCGTTTCAAGTCGTCCTCCAATTCCCTGAAGAGCTTGGGGAAATTAGCTTGAGATGTGTCCCTCGGGTTTGCAGGAATCTGGACCCCCACGTAGGGGATGGACTTTCTCTTCCATACAATTGAGCACATTAGGATCAGGGCCGTCCGCTCCTCCGGGGAGAGACCTATGCTCAGAGCCACCGATTTGGTAAAGTTAATGGTGAAGCCGGTGACCTTGCCATAGCTGGCTATTTCGGATAGGGCATGCTGTAATGAGGTGCGGGGTTCCGAGATTGTGCGCAGCACATCACCACCCCTCTTTTTTAATATTGTATAAGTCTGCCAGGTGAGATTAAATCAGTTCTTTTAGGGGAAAGTATCCGACACACACTGGCTAATGTATGTCGGTAAACAAATAATGCGCTCTTAAGAAAAGACAGCATTAGGTCTGGGAAATGCCGATATCTGTTCTAGAGAAAATGTTCATCAAGTAAGTATAAACATGGTAACAGCTTCACTTTCAGTCACAGACTCACCAGCTTACCCAAAGCTGTGAATTTTATTGTCTCAGCCAATCAGAGCAGCTCTTGGCCGTCATCTAACCTTGCTGGGAGCATTAAAGACCACAGTATGCATGCAATACAATCACTGGAAATCGAGAGAAAGTCAGGAAAAGGGCTGAAAAGAGAGCAATATATGGGCTGCAGGGATTGTGTGCCGCCAATGAAAAAAAATCGAACACTGCATCAGCGTCTGCAAAGACAGCATCTCCAGAGATCAGAAGCTGAAAATTTGACAAGTCGGTGTGTTATCACAGGCCTACTGCTGCAGACATAAGTTGTATGCCACGTGTTGTGGGCTTCATTTTCACATGGAACCAAATCAGTGAGAGCTTAGTTGATTGTGTGCGTTGAGCTCCACTAAGACCACATTTGAGCGTTGAGCTGCACTAAGACCACAAACCAGTGAAAGAGACTGAATAGTTGATATGAGCTTTGAACTAAATGGACAGTACGAGTCAGTGAGAAACGGCGAGGTGTTATTACATTGAGCATCACACAGTGAAAACATGTGGGAGACAGCCATGTGAGTTTAAAGTTCACTGGTTACCATGAGCCAATAAGAGAGTGGGATAGTTTGACATGTGGTCCGAATCCCAAAAAATCATTAAGCAAAGAGAGATTATGGGAATTATGTGTTGTAAACTCTAAATCAGTTTGTATTTCCAGCCAGCAAGAGGCCATAAAACTGCAATCTGAGAATACAGAGCATCTGAGCATCACCAAGAGTCTGACCTACAACCACATAAGTGGGTTGAGCCAATTGGCACCCCCAGTTGGGGGGCAGGGCTGTACGTATACGTTTAATATGGACTGACCTTTTCTAGACAAAAAGGCAACCTATCGGTCACCTTGCATACAAATTCACCGACTCCATGTGCAAGTCACTGAACTATGGCCTATGAATTCATCCCAACCCACTAATTACTATCCCAAGGGCTTTATGAGGCAATATACATGGCAGAAGTGTACCTTGTAAGTCCAATGTAATATAACATAACATATTGATGTAAGGTCATTGGTTAATGCCCAAAGGCCTTGTCAGGTATTAACCTGGGCAAAGCTCTTTGTCCTCAATTGAGTCATCATCTTGAGGCTTCAAAACAAGTTCCAGATGTTATCATTCATGAAGTGCTAACTCTAGATTCTTAGCAATTATGGAGCATTAATGTTGATCGTTTTAGTGTATACGATATTTCACCAAGGACAATGACGGCCTTTAGCATGTTCAGACTGAGCATTTATGATGTCATACCTATCTCGCAGTGCTTTCCAGAAAATCCTTGAGGGCAGTCACATCTGTACTTGCCGATGTAGTGGAAACAAGTCCCTCCATTGTGACATGGTAGAGAGGTGCAGGGGTCAGGCTTTCCTGCAATAAAAAAAGAGACATGACTGAATGAAAGGAAATGGTTTAAGAAGAATGGGATGCGAGTGCCAATGCCAGACACTATTTATTTTTTATTTATTGGTTATTTGTAATGTGCACTATACAGCAATGTGGTTCAAGGCGCATCAAGACAAGGGATGAAGAAAAAAGGTATAAAACAAAAACAAAAATGTTCTTAAAAGGTATTGAAACATTTGGAAAGTGCAAGTGTTATGGCATGAGAGCAATTGAGAGGGGGTGCAGGGGAAGTACAGGAAGGGGGTAGAAGGGAGGAAGACAAAGAACAACATTCTGTCTAGGTCTTGAGATGATTTGGAATGTGCAAGTGCTGAACATGAAAAAGGGGGAGGGGAGGAAGGGCAGTGCAGGATGGGAAGAACGTGAGCGATACATTACATGCAGAACAAGTTAAAAATGTACAGGAACAAGTAGGTAAACTGCATTAAGAAAAACCAGAAATGTAATTATGACAAGCAGGTATGAGTGACTGCAGACTGGAAAAGCTTCGCCTCATGTAATAAAGAGCAACCTCATGCATGCAGATATGCAATTATGACAAGCCGGTATGAGTGACTGCAGACTGAAAAAGCCTCACCTCATGGAATGAGGAGCTACGTCAGGCACGCAGAAGGCAGTACAAACAGGAAGGTGAGGTATTACAGTAAAATTAAAGAGGGCTACATGTGGAGTGAAGAATGGAAGCTGCAAGTACATGAGAAATAGAGCAGCAAGGCTGAGAGATGGTCAGAATCAGGAGATTGCAGTAGGTAGGAGTGCAAGAGCCACCAGGCACAATATAAGGGCTGCATACCGTGGCAGGCCTCACCACATAAAAGGATGGCCACATTAAATATATAAGGCGACAAGGCAAGATCAAACAGTATGCTAGGTGCACACTTGGGAGAGCAAAACCACATGGGATTGAGGCAGCAACAAACAGATTGGTATACATATCAAGAAGGACAGAAAAAAGGTAGTAAAACAGTTTAGTAGCCATGCCTCACGGGGCATAATGCAGTAAGTGGCTCAGAAGAGAAATCTGGCCGGGGTCCAGGTGTAGAGGCAATCTGAAGTTATCAAAGTTAAAGTTAGTGGCATATGCAGAAGACAGCTCTGAGATCAGGATAAGGTGCGTTCAAAAGCAGTCAACGCTGCAGAAATGTCGCAGGTGAGGAGTAGTGTAAATTAATCAGAGAATGAGGAAGCACCAGTAGCAGCCAAGGGAGCGAACCTGTGGGAAGGATATCCAGCCTTCCTTAACTTATGTGTAGCGTGGCACAGCAACGAAGTGACACATCAGGTGGCATGCCAAGGATGAAGCGGGTTGCAGTGGGATCATCAGGGTAGAGAGGAAGAGAGTAACGCACCAACCAGCCGAAAGCCCCGGACAGGCCCAAACAGGCAATGGGCTTTATAAGGGGGCTTTGGAAGGGGATGCCGGCTTACAACAAAGCAGCAATTTTATGCAGGCATCCTCCAATCGAAGGCAAGGACAGGGTGCCATAGATGCAGCTGAAGATAGACGAGAGTCGCAGGTCGCATCCAGCCGGGGACTCGTTGGTTGGCGGCAGGAGCTGGTGGCATCTTAAAGGGAGCAAGTGCTCCATGGTTTTAAAGTAATTTTGATGTACTTTTCAGCATCCTTCTGTCATGCAGTGAGCTGCAGGAGGAGGTCGATGCCTCACTGCTTGATGTTGCTGGAGGAATGAGGGCCCAGACAGGCAATAGGCCTTACAAGGGGATGCCGGCAAGCCTGCCGGCTTACAAAAAAGCAGCAATTTTAAGCAGGCATACTCCAATCGGAGGCAAGGACAGGCTGCCATAGATGCAGCTGAAGATAGACAAGGGTCGCGGGCTGCCTCTACCCAGGGACACATCATTAGGAGGCAGGAGCTGGCGGCCATCTTAAAGGGAGCAAGTGCTCCATGGTTGTAAAGTAATTTCAATGTAATTTCGGCATCGGCCTCCTTCTGTCGTGCGGTGAGCTGCATGAGGAGGCTGATGCCTCACTCTTTGATGTTGGTGGAGGAATGATCCCCCCTAGTAGGAAGCACACTGTGCCACGAAGAAAAAGAGCATACAACATGTGGTCAAGAGAAAAAAAGGCTGATGGAGTTGAAGTTGGCCTAATAGACCAAAAGAAGAAAAAAAACAAGAAAGGAGTTAGGAACCAGGAGACACATTGCATGATGCTACAACTGAGAGTCCAGCATAATATGCATCAAGGGACTAAGTGAAGGTAAAAGGTGTTATATTAATAGAGAAGGAAAGTAAAGATAGAGCTAGATGAACCAGCAGTTGCACTGTAACAGCAGAAGTAGAAGCCACAACTTGCGACAGGGTGAAGGAAAACAAAAACATGCATAGGGACAACATAGAACCAAGAATGTAAGCTTTAAATGTACTGAGGAGGAACACCAGAAAACCAATAACAAGAAGGAATAGATGTTCATAGTGACCACTGAACAGGTCTATGGGAAACATATATAGGTGTAGCTGGGGCACATAGTATTGGGCAATGAGGAGTAAGGTATAGGTGTTGCTTGGTTTCACCCATGGGCACATGAGACGGGAGGGGGGTAAAGATGTATTTGGGAGATAAAAGGATCTTAATAACATAGGTATGTGTATAGCTGGGGAATACAATAAAGGAGAACATGCCAAGGGAGTTATATGTGCAGCTAACAGCAAATGCATGTGCTAAGTTATAGGAAGAGATAGCTATGCCCTGGGGGCACACCATGTAGCCCATAGATATAAGGTATGAAAGAAAAGGCTCAATCTATGTGTAGCTAGAGGACAAAGTGGTGGAGCAGGAGTAACCAGGGAATGGTACTGTTAGGAGGTTGCTGTATTAAACCAGAGTAAATAAGATAAAAAGGCACAGCTAAGCAGAACACCAGGGGACTAGGAGGAGAAGAAAGGTAAACTCAGCCTTTCATCCTTCTGAGGTTGATTAATGAGCACCACACACCGTGGGTCATAATAAGCAGCGCTCAGATGCCTGAGGGTTCGCAGTACTATATAAATGCTAAATTATTATTATTATTATTAAAGGTACCCTTTAGGTGTACAATAGATGGCTTGGAGAAGGAAGGTATGTGTACAGATATTGAATATGCTATTTGAGGTGGCCAATTAACACAAAAAAAACAATATATATATATATACATTAATGAACTAAAGGATGTATGTGTTTTCAACAAGATCACTTCCCTCATTTGCACATTACTTGCACATTTTTCCCGTGGTCATTTTGGTAAGAAATTATCATTTTTAAATTGGGGGGGTTCCCCTACCCCCAACTAACCCATCCCCCACCACCTCACCCTGTCATTGACCATCCACAATCCCCCAACATAGTGTATATAGTGTATATATACATGCATATATACACTAGGGCCCCTCTGGCGCCTTTGACACCCAACCCCCTCAGGTGCTCACATTGTTTACCCCCCTCCCCTGCGACTGCTACGCGTTGGACTCAGCGACTTGGGCGCTTGTAGGGATACCCACCAAGGAACCGCTTTGTTCAAACCCCACACACCCTTTGGGGAATCCAAAAGTTGGACAGTATACCAGCACAGTTGGAGTAATGTGGGACAGAATGACAGCAGACCCATCTCTTAGAGCATACAACGACCCAAAGTCGAAGCATTATGGTATCGTCACTTACACAAGTTCATCACATAACTTAATCAGTTTATATCAGTTAAGACACTTCCAACGCCCTTAGGAATTGTAGATGTGGACCGGGTACCATCAAAGTTGGGTTCATGTGGGATGGAGTGACATCAGACTCATATGAAATGTTACACAAAATCGTCCCTTATACACTTCATACACAACTTCATCAGTGTATGAACTCCAGTGAATGGACTTCAAATGCCTCAGGAATTGCAGTTTGGACAGTATACCATCAAAGTGGGGGAAGGAACAAGTTACTTACCTGTAACTGTTGTTCTCCAGCATGGGTCTGGCATGGATTTGCATGCTCATGAATATTCCCTGTTGTCAGGCCGGGAATCCTCGGTATAGAAAAAAATCAGTATCAGTTTCGTTTCTGATCTGTCTTTCTTAGTAGTAACCAATCACTGGTCTCTGGGTCATACTGCCCCCAGCCAATGACTGCCCTCTCCCTAAGCCCCGCCTTCGGCAGCAATCCTCAGATTTGGTAGCACGTAAAGTGGCAGTATGAGCAAGTGAAGAGCCGCAGAGGGGTAGGCGGGAGGGTTCGCATGTGAATCCATGCCAGACCCATGCTGGAGAACAACAGTTACAGGTAAGTAACTTGTTCCTTCTCCAGCATGGGGTTTGGCATGGATTCACATGCTCCTGAATAAGAGAATACATAGCAGTACACACATGCAACCATGGGAGGTGGCAACAGGCTCAACATTAAGCAATACAACAACTCAACATTAAGCAACTCTTACCGCCTCACCAGGCTCACCTTAGGCAAACAGGTTGCGCAGCACTGCTTGGCCGACCCTGGACTCCTCCCTGGAGTCCCGATCGACGCAGTAGAATCTTGTGAAGGTGTGCGTAGACCTCCACGTCGCAGCCCTGCAGATGTCCAGCAGGGGCACACCAGACAGGAACGCTGTGGTAGCAGCGATCGCTCTGGTCGAGTGGGCTCTCGGACGGCCGGGCAGCTGTCCGAGAGCTGTCGGTTTGGCAACCGGTGACAGTGCATGATGCAGCCGGAGAGCCATCTGGAAATGGAAGTCTCCGAGAGAGCCTTCCCTTGATTCACAGTCCCAAAGTTCACAAACAGCTGTGACGGCTTCCGAAAACTCTTTGTGAGGTCCACGTAGAACTTCAGCTCTCTAGCTACATCCAGCGAGTGCAAAGTCCTCTCGGCCGGCGACGAAGGCGACGGGAAGAAAACTGGCAACACCAAGGGCTTGTTGAGGTGTAAGTCCGATGGCACCTTGGGCATAAAGGATGGGGGTGTCCTCAGCACCACCCTCGTGTCATGAAAAGTCAAGTATGGAGGCTTGCAAGATAGGGCCTGGATCTCTCCCACTCGTCGTGCGGAGGTGATGGCCACGAGGAAAGCTGTCTTCCATGACAGGAACTTCAAAGGCGCCAAATGCATAGGCTCGAATGGGGCCCCCATGAGCTTGGTCAGCACCACATTAAGTTCCCACGCCGGGGCAGAAGCCTTCACCGGCGGGAATGATCGGAATAGTCCCTTCATGAATTCTTTCACCAGGCGATGAGACGACAAGGACGCCCGACCCGTCGTCCTGGTATATCGGGAGATTGCAGCCAGATGTATTTTGATGGAGGCGTGAGCCAGTCCAGCTTTGGCCAGCGACAGTAGGTACGGCAGTACTTGAGGGGCTGTAATCCGCAGAGGGTTAATCTTCTGTGCATGGCACCAGACAGAGAACCTCTTCCATTTATGTCCGTAGCACTTGAGAGTTGAGGACGCCCTGGCCTTTGCAAGAACCTCTCTGCAGTCGGCCGGGATGTCGTACCCTCCAAACTCTAGTGCTGCAGGAGCCAGGCCTGCAAGTTCAGCGACTCTGGGTTGTGATGAAGAATGGCGCCTCCTTCTCTGCAGAGAAGGTCTGCGTCCGTCGGCAGCTTGACTGGTGGGGACGTTGACAAGTCCAGAAGGTCCGGGAACCAGATCTGTCTCGGCCACGCCGGTGCGACGAGGATCATCCTGCACCGGGACCTCTTGAGCTGGTTGATGAGCCGGAGCATTAACGGCAGCGGAGGGAACGCATAAAGAAATAGGCCGTCCCAGGGGAACGAGAAAGCATCGCCCATGCTCCTCGGCTGGGGGAACCTGCTGGCGAACCTCCGCCACTTGGAATTCGTCGTGGTCGTGAAGAGATCGATTTGGGGTTCGCCCCATCGTCGGAAGAGTCGATCCACTTGATCCTGGCATAGTTCCCACTCGTGGCACGAGCGCAGCTCCCTGCTGAGTGAGTCGGCGATCGTGTTTTTTATTCCTGCCAGATGAAGAGGCACCAGAAACATCCCTTGGGCGACGGCCCAATGCCACAGATCCTGGGCTTCCTTGGATAGGGCCGGGGACCTGGTTCTGCCCTGCTTCCGGATGTAGAACATCGTGGTGGTGTTGTCGGTGAAGATCCTCACCACCTTGCCCTTGAGGGATGGAAGAAAGGACCTGAGGGCTCAGAACACCGCGCAGAGCTCCAAGATGTTGATGTGGAGAGACTTCTCCTCCGGGAGCCAAAGGCCTCTCGCGTGAAGATCTCCGGAGTGTGCTCCCCAACCTTCCAGGGAGGCGTCCGTCGTCACCGTCACCTGGTGAGCTGGGGTCTGAAAGTCCGTGCCGGCCGACAGATGAGAGCGGGTACCCCACCACCGGATCACCTGACGGAACGTCTCATTGAGAGGGATCCTGTCCTCGAAGCTACCCGTCGACTGGATCCAGCGGGCGTCGAGGAACTCCTGTAAGGGTCTCATCCGAAGCCTGCAAAGGCGCACCAGATAAATGCATTAGGACATCATACCGAGGAGGGACTTGATAGATCTTACCCTGGCCATGTCCGTGGCCAGCAGACGCTGCACCTTGCCCAGAATGGTCCTGGTCCTTTCCTCCTACGGCGAGGCCAGCCGTGCCACTGTGTCGAGCTTGGCTCCCAGGAACAGGGCGACTTGCGACGGAACCAGGTGGGATTTTGGAAAGTTGATGGAGAATCCCAGGTCCGTGAGCAGCTGGACGGTCTTCGCACTGTGCTCAACGGCGAGCTCCCTTGTCCTTGCCCGGATGAGGCAGTCGTCCAGGTAGGGGTAGACGTGGATCCCCTGTAGGCGCAGCCGTGCCGCCACCGGTGCGAGGCACTTGGTGAACACCCTGGGTGCCGACTTCAATCCGAAAGGGAGGGCCTTGAACTGGTAGTGCCGCCCTTGGACCATGAACCTGAGGAACATTTGGTGTCTTCTTAGAATGGGGATGTGGAAGTACGCATCCTCCAAATCCAACGACGACAGGAAATCGCCCGCCTCCAGCTGTCCCAGCACATGCTGGAGGGTGACCATACGGAACTTCTGTGCCTTGATGTACTTGTTCAGTCGTCGTAGGTCCAGGATGGGGCGCTATCCTCCTGTCTTCTTTTTTACAAAGAAGTACCTTGAGTAAACTCCGGAGCCCCGAAGCCTCTTTGGGACGAGCTCGATGGCACCCTTCTTGGGCATCGCCCTTACTTCCAACAGTAGTTGAGGGACGTGATTTTCCTTCCGGGCCACGGGTGGAACGCGAGGGTACTTCTTCTGAAACTCGAGGGTGTGCCCTTGGGCCAGGGCGTCCAGCACCCAACGGTCGGTGGAGATGGACTCCCACACGCTGACGAACCTCGCTAGCCGGCCTCCCACCGGGGTGCTTCGGCGGGGGCCCGACCCCATGGTCAGTTCAATCTTGTTTGGAGGCTGCCTTGCCCCCTTGACCTCCTTGTCGACGACGACGGGCACCACCTGACTTGCCGCGTCCCCTGTAGGCTTCCTGGGATGAAGATCTTGCCGCTTGGCGGTAAGTGGAGGAGCCACTGCCGGATCCGTTGGAGGCACCTTGTCTGCCTCCGGAGCTCCGAAAGGACGGCCGTCGTTGTTGGAGCACTCCCAGTGCCCGGGCAGTCTCTGTGTCTGTCTTGATGGCCTGAAGGGACTCATCAACCGCCTTCCCAAACAGGTTGTTCCCGTCGAAGGGCATGTCCAAGACCTTGGTTTGTACGTCCTCGCGGAAATCCGTGGTCTTGAGCCATTCCGTGATGGCGTGGTCCGAAGCGATCTCCCCCTCCTGTAGGATTTCAAGGGCCTCAGCCCTTTTGGCGTCCGGAAGGAAGTCTAACAGAGGGGTGATTTTGAACCACAACTCCCTGTCGTAGCGGGCTACGATAGCCAGGGCGTTGGCCGCCTTGATAGTCGTCGCTGCGGATGAGATGATCCGTCGCCCCATCGTGTCCAACTTCCTGCCCTCGCCATCTGGCGGGGAAGTTGATGTCGAGGCCGATGACCCCCCAGCTTTCTTCTTTGCTGCCGCCGAGACGACCGAATCCGGGGTAGGTTGTGCCCGAAGGCACAAGGGGGCAGCGTCGGGGACCCGATACTTCTTCTCGTACCGGTCCCTCTTTGCCGGCGCCGTGGCAGGGTTCTTGAGGCGGGCGAGCCCCTCATCCCAGATGTCATCAAGAAGCGGTACAGCAAGGACCGTCTTCCCTTTAGCCTCGCGCCGTTGGTAAAGGAACCCTTCTTTCTTCTTTTCTTCTGGGCAGAGCTGAAAAAGCTTGGATGCCCTGGAAATCATGGCATGAAAGGATCCAATCTTGTCGGGCGGGGATGCCCGAGCAGCGGGCGACGGGGGACACGTCCCGTCGTCGCCTCCGTCGTCATCTGTACCTGTCATAGCCGTGTCCGTGCCTGTATCATCCCTGTGGGTAGTAGACCGGGGGAAAGGCAGAGCAGGCCGCAGAGGTGGGAGAGGTGGCGTAGGATGCGTCCTCCTCCTCTTATCGGTGGACTCTCCGAAGGTCCTGGCTCCGGCTCCCCCGTCGGGTCTGGCTCAGGTACCTCCGTCAGGGGAAGGGGCAACCTTCTCCTTATCTCCGAGCATAAGGACTGAATCGCTGACAAAATGGCCGCCGAGGTGTCTTGCGGCGCCGGAAACGGGCGCGAGGGCTCTTGAGGAGCGTTGTCGGCGACACCCTCGCTCTCGTCGTCGCCCTCGTCGGGATCCCTCCCGATGGGCTGGGCCTCTTCCACGACTTCGATGAGCTCTTCTTCTCCAACGAGGACTTCGTGGGGGTCTTCTCAATGGGCCTGAAAGACGACTCCCTCCGCGGTGGCAGGGAAACTCTGGGTCCTGAGGGCGCCTCCACTGGTGTAGCCTCCACAGGCTGAGCCAGGGCCGCGGCGAAATCCTCAATCGAGGTCTTAGCAGGGTGAATTAAGGCCATCGCCACCTTCTGGACGCCTGGGGCCTTCACCTTGGGGGGAGGGTCCGAGCCTCGCTCCCCCTCTGCCGGAATCTTCGAGATCGACCGGGGCCTCTCCAGAAGCTTCGCCTGGTTCTCGGACTTCCTCTTACCCGAGCCAGAGCGTTGGCTCGTGGTTGATGGCGCCGGGGAGGATGCGCCCTGCCTGGCAGCCAAGGAGCCCGACCGTTCGGCGCTCCCGGTGCCCGCGGACTCGCAGTGCTTAGCCTTTTGTTGGGCCCCCGTCGCCGGGGCACCCTCACAGGACTTAGAAGACAGCTCGGACTTCTTTTTCTTCTTCTCGCCTCATGAGCTCTTCCCTTCCAGCCAGTTGGCGAGACGGAGGTGGCCATCCTTCATGGTCCGCTCCGACATGTTCCCACAAAACGCACAGTCCTTCTCCTTGTGCGTCTTGTCCTCATGGAGACAGTAGAGGCATAACGAATGCTCGTCCTCCTTGAAAACATTCTGAAGCTGGCATCCAGGGCAGGTCCTGAACAGCTTCCCGGGCGTCGAGCTTCCTTTCTCCTGGGCCATGTCCGGGGTCGCCTCGGAACTTCTGGAATCCTCCAAAAGCGTAACTTGACGAAATCTTCACCTTTGAGGGGCGTAGAAAACTCTGAAACGGATCCCCGTTGATCGGATGTAGAAACGGTGGAGCTTGAGGCTCTATTTAACCAAAAAATGAGAAAAATCTCCTGAAAAAGCGCGAAAACGCAGCAAAAGCTCGAGAGCTAAAGCACGAGGACTCCCAACACTTGAACGTGCGGTAAAAATCTGAGGATGGCTGCCGGAGGCGGGGCTTAGGGAGAGGGCAGTCATTGGCTGGGGGCAGTATGACCCAGAGACCAGTGATTGGTTACTACTAAGAAAGACAGATCAGAAACGAAACTGATACTGATTTTTTTCTATACCGAGGATTCCCGGCCTGACGACGGGGAATATTCATGAGCATGTGAATCCATGCCAGACCCCATGCTGGAGAATTGTGGAATAGAAGGGCACCAGACCCATGTCTGTAGGATGTACAATGACCCAAAAGAAAAAAGAAAATTTAAAAAAAGAAAGCGTTACAAAAAAAGTTACACAAAATTGTCACTCATACACAACTATAGCAGTGAGTACACTCCAAACACCTTAAGAATTGCGGATTTTGGACAGCATATCATTGAAGTCGACTAAATGTGGAACAGAATGACACAAGACCCATGTCTGTAGGACAAACGTTAACCACAATTTCAAGCATTATAAAAAACATTACAAAAAATGTTACATATAAATGTTGCATGAAACCGTCACTTATGATTTTATATAAATAGGATACATGACTCACCGTAATCGTATTTCTGATTCTTGTATCTGCTTAGATTCACATGCTATGCATAGGCCGACATCTAGTGGTAGCTGCAGCGTATTACAGTTTTTGTTTTTGAAACTCAAAGGGACGTCGACCGGGTGTGCCAGTAATATTATCCCTACTGTACCCATGGTGCTTCAAGCATCGAGGTCCCTCAGATTGTTTTGTTTCTGACATGAGGTTGCATGAAGTGTAGCGTGAGTACAGGTGTAGTAAAGCAGATTTATAACAGGTGAAGCCCAGAAACATCTATGTACCTTCTACTCCACAGGGGAGGAAGGGTGGGCGCATGTGAATCTAAGCAGATACAAGCATCAGAAATACGATTACAGTGAGTAATGTATCCCTTCTGAGGCTTGTGGAATCTGCTTAGATCACATACTGTGCATAGATTAGCAAGCAGGGCTTGGAGAAGTTGGTGGGTTGTGAGAAGGTACGGCGGCGAATAGATGTTTTAGCATTGCTTTTCCCACCTGGGAATCTGATTTAGAATGTGTGTCAATGCAGTAGTGCTGAGTGAAAGTATGGATAGAGCTCGATATAGCTGCTTTGCAAATGGCATCTAGCGGGACATTTGCGATAAAGGCCAAGGTAGCTCCTGTACCCCTGGTAGAGTGAGCTCTTGGCATGAAAGGCAGAGTTTTATTTGACAGAAAGTAGCAGAGCTGTATGCATCGGACTATCCATCTGGAGATGGCGTTTTTGGAAACGTGGTCTCCTTCCCTGCCAGGAGCTATGGAGACAAACAAATGGTCTATTTTCCTAAGCGGTCTTGCCTTGTTTATATAGTAAAAGACCGCCCTCCTTACATCGAGTGTATTGAGTTTTTTCTCAGCTGGGCTTGACGGATTTTGAAAGAAAGCTGGTAGTTCGATGGACTGATTGACATGGAACTTCAAAAGGAACTTAGGGGAAAACCTAGGGTGTGTTCTTAATACCAGTTTGTCTTTGTGGATGACAAAGAAAGGGTTTTGCACTGGCAAAGCTTGTGGTTCACTGACTCTTCTTATGGAGGTGATAGCCATTCGAAAAGCCGTTTTGTATGTGAGGTGTTTAAGACTGCATTTATGCATAGGCTCGAAGGGGGGTCCTATGAGGTTAGCAAGTACTACATTGTCAGACTCTGGTGCTTCCACCCTCCCTTCCTCCTCACCTTGATCTTCTGCTGAACTATCGAGCATCTCCGTCTTCTTTTCTTCTCCTTTCTTTCTTCTTTACTTCTCCCTTTTTGTCTTTCTTTTCGTGCAAGTAAGGGTGCTCTCCTGTGGAGGCCACGTTGCCGAGGTCTTGGAAACACCTGGCAGCGAGGATTCCGTGGGAGCATGCCCCTCAAGGAACAGGGAAAAAGCCTCCTGGCTGAATAAACCCTGTGAGGATCCTGGAAGTCGACAGAAGTGAGCTCCTGCTAAATGTTGAAGGTTTATGCTGATTGGAATAACAAGTGTCCCGTTCCGGTGATAAACAGGATCCGTGATAAGTAGTCAGCTGTGATGGTATCCAAAGGACTACACAAGCCAGAATGGTCCGTGAAAGATCCATTGCGGCAGTTCAGAGTGTAATTGAGAAGGTTGGATGAAGGAAACTGAGAGGACCAACCCCCGAGAGAGAGAGAGAGGGGTGCACTGACTCAATGACCGGTATGAGATCTGGAATGAAAGAAACGAGAGATAGGAAAAGGAGATACGAGCAAGTACGCCAGGGAGAGACCCAAAAAAAATTGTCCTCCAAGGGATGCAGGAGACAGGAGAGAGCTACGAGCGAGTTCCCCCGGGGCGAGACCCAGGAAAGAATGCCCAGCCAAGGGAAGCGGGAGACAGGAGAGAGAGAGAGAGAGACCCCAACTAGCGGGTAACCTAGTGGAAGACAGGAAAGGGTGAAAATATGTAGCATGGCAAAAAAGCCGTGAGCAGAAAACAAGGATAAACACAGAGCGGAGACAAAGGAGGGAACGTTGGCTCCAAGGTAGAAATCACACGAGCGGCAAACCGACTAAGTCGTAGGTTGCAACGCGCCGGCTGCAACACACTGCCACAGGATATAGCAGCAGCGGCCATCTTGGAATAAACTAGACTGCTCACTAGAAAATGTGAGGAAAACATGTCGGCCCGCTAGGCATGACAATATGTCCACTCTTTCTCGAGGGTCCCCCAAGTTTGTCTGGATGCTGTCGATGAAACCTTCGGATGAGCAAGGGTGTGTGCAAATGTCTCTCAGGTTCCCAGGTGCGCTCTGCATCGGAATATCCCTTCCAGTGTACAAGATATTGTAATACCCCTCTTTTGTACCTGGAATCAATGAGGCGAGACACTCGTATTCAGCTGGTTTCGATGGAGGAGAGAAATTGGCCTTGGGGATCCGTCGGTTGTAGGGATCTGGCTGGTACACCTTGAGAAGCGAAGTATGGAACACCAGGTAAACCCTCTTAAGGTAGGCTGGTAGAAGGAGACGAAAAGCTACGGGACTGATGTTGGCGGTAAAAGGGAAAGGTCCTAAATACAGAGGAGAGAACTTCCCCCTATGCACGCAATGGGGCGGGTACTTAGTCGATCCCCGGACACGTGTTCCTTCTTTCCAAGGAGGATCAGGGAGTCTTCCCTTGTCAGCCCATTTCTTGTATCTTCTCCTACTGTTTTCCAATGTCTATTGGGCTTGTTTGTGAGTTTCTTTGAGGGTGTCCAGCAGATGGTCTAAAGAAGGCATCCTGGTAGAGACTGCGGTGTTGAGCAGAATGTGTCAGGGGTGATAGCCATAAGAGCAAAGAAAAGGACTCATTTTAGTGGCTGTATGGATCGCGTTGTTATAGGCAATCTCTGCTAAGGAGAGGAAGTCATACCAATTATCTTGTCTCTAACTACAGAAACACCAGAGGTATAGATCTAGTGTATAATTCAACCTTTCGGTCTGCCCATTAATTTGGGGGTGATACCCCGAAGAAAGAGCTCACTGTATTCCGATCTGACGGCAAAGAGAAGCCCAGAACATTGACATAAATTGCGAGCCTCTGTCTGATACTATGGTAGCAGGAAGCCCATGTAGGTGAACAATGTCTCTCAAGAGTACAGTCGCCGTCTCCGGTGCGGTAGGGAGTCCTCATAGTGAAGAGAAGTGGGCCAATTTGCTGAGGGTGTCCACTGTCACCATTATAGCTTTGTAACCACTAGACAAAGGAAGGTCCACAACAAAATCGGTGGAAATGTGCATCCAAGATTGTGAAGGCACTTCACCCTGTTGCAATAATCCAAGAGGTTTGGTGGACTAGTTTGTATTGGTTGCACAAACAGGAAATGAGAATACATAGGATCGAACATCCTTATCCATGGTAGGCCACCAGAAGAGATGAGATAGAAGCTCGTTGGTCGCTTTCTGGCCCTTATGGCCTGCTGTGGGTAGATCGTGACACCATGTGTTACGCTCACCTGGCTCCCACAGGGGTGTCGAGCGGAACTGGACAGCCACGGTCTCCACCAACGTGATGCGTAGTGCAGAGATGACTGACTGGACTGGCCCACCTAGCTTCGTCTGCTTGACCCGTAGAAGTATTCTCCTAAAGACGGGGAAAGGGAATTAGCCACCCGTGGATTTGAGTATTAACACCTCACTGCGTCCCCACTTATCACTTCTGACATTCCCTTTCACAAAGCTCACCTTATAGTTTTGTATGATGAGCTCTCCATCCTGCGAAGAATGCAGGGGCGTGTTGATGGCCAGTTACTTCACTGGCTTCAGGATATTGGAAGAGTTCTGGACAAATCTTGGCTCCAAACCTCCGGGCGAAAGGCCGTAAGTATATAGTTCTAATGAGTTCAAAATGTCCGATTAATCACTCTTGTCCTATTCCTTGTTTCTTTTGCAGCTTAGACCCAAAAGATGATCGTCTTGTGGCAGCTGAAAGCGTTCAGGTAAGAGTCTGTGTTTTGTAACACTGTCCGGTAAATGATGCCAAGGTTTAACTTGCTGCTTTCTCTTTTCTTGCAGGTGCAGCGTAGGAAGATTTGGTGTGCTGGTGGATAATACCTCCTGCGGTAAAATCAGGTAAGCATATGGTGGCAAGAGATTGTCCTTGTTTGTTCCCTTGGCTCACCTTGTTGTTTTCTTGTCCCCCTTAGGCGCTGGAATGCGGCAACCAGGTGATGGAGACAGCATCGGATCATAGAGATGCTGCGAGGAACGGTGAGTATGGCGCAGCGCTGCTGCTGGCGATGCGACGCGTTTTAAATGAAGACTGTTTCTGGTTCGAAGATGCGCTGAATCCAAAATCAGGTAAGAAATCCAGTAAAGTTCTTGTTCTAACCTTTCTTCTTCTTTCCCTTCTTTCTAGGCGCTCTGGACTCGAGGCGGGCGTGGCAGGATGCTGAATGCTGACTGCAGACACGGTGAGCGTTACGCTGCTGGATGCAGAATAACGCGAAGCATGTGCTGCTCTTCGGGCGTGGTTTAAATAGCCTTCAAAGTAGTCCCAGGTAAGTATACATCCACAGCCACACCCGAGTAACAAAATAGTCCCTAAAATAAAATAGTCCCTTCAAGCCTCACATGGGCTTGGATGCTTGGATCCCTTGCAGCATGGTCTGCATCAGGTAAGTTTTAACATATGAGCCTGGCGCCTATGGCGCCAGGACTGATGTCCCATATGAGCCTGGCGCCATAGGCGCCAGGACTGTACCCAGATAGCCCCTAACAGGGGTTGCTGAGTTTGCTCCAGGTAACATGATGCCTGCTTTCGGGGTTGATGGACTTGGTCTGGATGCCTGGGGGTAGGCATCATGACAGCACTCCCCCCCAAGGCGCCTCCTAAAGTCGTTCCTCCCCTTGGCTTTGGTTTGTCTGGGAAATTAGGTGCATGAACATGGTCACTAGGTTCCCATGACGGTTCTTGTGGTCCGTAACCTTTACAGTCGATTAAATAAAAAAGTCTTGACTTAACCATTTTGGAATCCAGGATACTTTTCACTTCAAATTCGGGTTCCCCGTCTATAAGGACGGGGTCAGGTGGCTTGGTTAGTCTTGTCCCAGGTTGTACTGGCTTCAGAAGTGACACATGGAAGACGGGGTGAATTTGCATACTAGCAGGTAATTCAATTTGACGGCCACTGGGTTGATAATGGCCTTAATAAGGTAAGGTCCCAAATATATAGGGTTAAAGGTCCGCTTTCCTTTTAGAGGTATGTGTTTTGTGGCCAACCAAACTTGATCCCCAATTTGGTATTGTGGAGCATCACTTCGATGCTGATCAGCGTTTTTCTTGTACTTTTCTTTCGCATGTTTCAAATGTTCAGTTGCTTCCTTAAAAGCTTGTGTAATAGTAGCGTGCAGATGGTTCACTGCGGGCATTTCTAAGTGTTGAGGCGAGTCAAGTTCTGAGGTTCGAGGGTGGTGCCTGTATATAGTATAAAAGGGGCTTTGTCCAGTTCCAGAATGTACAGAGTTATTGTATGCATATTCGGAGATCCATAGAATGTCCTTCCAATTACTTTCAGTCTGGTGTAACATACAACGCAGTTACTGTTCAAGAGTCTGGTTGGTCCTCTCCGTTTGACCATCGGTCTGGGGATGGTGACTGGTCGATAACCTCACGTCGATTTGCGCCAATTGACAACATTTCTTCCAAAAATGTGAAATGAATTGACTACCTCGGTCAGAGACCAATACGGAGGGAAATCCGTGTATTCGAACAATGGTTTCGAGAAACTCCTTGGCCAGAATTGAAGCAGAAGGTAATCCCTTTAAAGGAATAAAGTGGGCCATTTTGGAAAAAAGATCCACAATAACGAGAATGGTGTTAAATCCATTACATGGAGGTAGGTCTGTAATAAAGTCTAACGATAAGGTGTGCCATGGTGTAGGTGGAATATCCAAGGGTTGTAAAAGGCCTGCCGGTTTTTTCTTCTGACTTTCGTTTTGGGCGCAAATGCCACAGGACATTACAAATGACTTTACGTCTTTTCTCCAGGTGGGCCACCAGAATTGTCTCTTTATTTTAGCTTCAGTGTTTGCGATACCTGGGTGCCCTTCCATCAGGGTGTCATGATAATTGGAGATGACCAGTTCTTGTAATTCCTTATGTGGTAGAAATAGACGCCCTTGATAATAAGGTAGGTCATTGATGACAGAGTAGTCTGAGCCTTTCTTTACCCAGTCCTGCAGGGCTGTTGGATCGAAGAGTTGTTGGATCTTTACCTGAATATCTTCTAGGGTTTGTAAAGTAGTTATGCCAAGAATTCTTTGTTCTGAAATTATAGGCACCAGCTCTGGGTTCGCATATGCTTCTTCCATTCCTATTCGGGATAAGGTATCTGCGTTGCCATTTTTACAGCCTGGTCGATAAGTGATCACGAAATCGAACTCGGCAAAGAACAATGCCCATCGAAGTTGGCGTGATGATTGGGCTTTGGCTGTCTTTAAATACTGCACGTTCCGGTGATCAGTAATTACAGTAATGGTATGCCTGGCACCGAGAAGATAATGCCGCCAAGCCTTGAAGGCGGATTTGATAGCTAATAGCTCCTTATCGTTAACCGCATAGTTTAACTCGGGTGCCGAGAACTTTCTGGACCAAAATGCTACTGGGTGAAGTTGACCGGTTTCAGGATCCTTCTGGGACAGGACAGCTCCCATGGCTAAACTGGATGCGTCGGTTTCAACTATGTATGGGAGTTCAGGACGAGGATGCTTTAATACAGGTGCAGACGTGAATTTCGCTTTCAGTTCTTGGAAGGCATTCTCAGCTTCTTCAGTCCACAGGAAGCGTTTGTTTTTTTGCAAGAGCGCTGTGATAGGGTGTACAACATGCGAGAAATCCGGAATTAATCTGCGATAGACATTAGCAAATTCAAGCATGCTTTGTACTCCTTTAACTGAACTGGGTGATGGCCATTTGAGAATTGCGTCCACCTTTCGAGAGTCCATTCGAACTCCTTTTGGACTCAGGATAAATCCAAGAAATTCAACTTCTGTAGTATGGAAAACGCATTTTTCCAATTTTGTATATAACTTGTGCTGGCGTAGTTTCTCAAGGACTGCACGAACGTGCTTCACATGGTCAGATTCTGATTCTGAAGAGGAGTACACTAGAATATCGTCTATGTATACGACAACACAGACGTCAATGAGTTCACGCAGGACATCGTTCATAAAATACTGGAAGGCTGCTGGTGCATTGCACAACCCGAAGGGCATCACCTGGTATTCGAATAACCCGTACTTAGTGCGAAAAGCAGTCTTCCATTCGTCGCCTTTCTTTACACGTACCAGATGGTATGCCCCTCGGAGATCTAATTTAGTGCAGATGCAAGCGTCCTTTACTTTGTCTAGTAATTCTGGGATCAGAGGCAATGGGTATCCGTTCTTAACCGTGATCTGATTTAAGGCGCGGCAGTCTATGCACGTTCTGAGGTCACCTTCCTTTTTTGGCACGAAGAACAAAGCTGAAGATGCAGGGGACTTGGATGGACGAATGAAGCCATTGGCAAGGTATTGGTCCAAGTATTGTCATAGGTGAAGGTTTTCGGGTTCCGTAAGTGCGTAGATCCTACTACATGGAGGTTGTGCACCAGGTATGAGATCAATTTGACAATCGTTATTCTCTTCTCTCGCCAATCAATACAAGGATTATGTGTTTCCAACCAAGGTATCCCCAGTATTATTTGGAACTGCGGGGCTTTGATTAAATCAAACACAATAGCCTCTTGATGCCCATCCTGACCCAATAATGTCATCTCTGCGGTGGAATGAGTTACAGGCCCAGAGCCAATTTCAGTTCCATCGACTGTGGTGATCACATCTGAAGTGGTCTTTCTGCAGAGAGGTATATTCATCCTAGAAGCCAATTCGTGGTCCACATAGTTTCCTATGGCCCCACTATCAATGTATGCCCTAACTGCGTGCAAACGTGATGGCTGCCTTGGATCTATAAGGACCATTGGTATGATGAAATGCTAGGTCTGAGTATCCTTCTTCAAGCTCGGCAAGCGGACCTCTACGCTTGTTGGGCGTGGTCGTTTCCCAAGTCAGGCTCCATATGGCTTTTATCAGCATCTCCTACCACCTTCTTGGGTGGTTTTACAGGGCAATCCCATAGAAAATGTCCCGAAGTTCCACATTATAGACATAATTGCATTTGCCGCCTTTTTTCTCTTTCCTTCTGTGTCAAGGGTCCTTTAACTCCTCCGATTTGCATGGGTTCTGAGGCATCTGTTCCTTTGGGGGTAGCGTTGGGTTTAACCAACACCCGGTTCTCGAAATTGGCTCGATCAGCCTTTTCGATTCTGAAGTCTGTGATCTAACTGGACCACTAAGTCTATATATTCAGCATAGTCTTGAGGTGGGTTCACAACTTGAGCCAAAACATCTTTGAGTTCTCCTCGAAGTCCCCGATGAAACAACGTAATCCGTTTTTCCTCAGGCCATCCAGTTTCCACCACCAACCTATTAAAGCTTGCTATGTAGGTTTGAAGGTCTTGATTACCCTGTCGTAGGGACAAAAGTTCGTTATCCAGGGCCTGTCCTTGAGAGTGCCGGGCAAATAGTCTTTCCATGCTCATTTGAAAACCCTGAAAATCCCGAAGAATAGGGTCATCCTGATTGACTAGTGGGACTGCCACTGAGATATGATAATACGAAGGCTACTTTGGCTTGATCGTTTGGAAAGGCTCCAGGTCTGCATAAAAAGTGCAAACGGCATTGGTTCATGAACACGGCGAATCTTTTCGGGTCCCCCGCAAAGCTTTCTGGCGGGGCTGAAGGGATATTGCCTGGTAAAATCACTTGCACAGGGTTGCTTGGTGAAACAGGGTTTGGAATCCCCCCGAGTCCCGGTAGGGGTGTTTGCCCCGCTTGGTTTTGCAGTAATTGTCTAGCAAGATCATCAGTGCGTTCCTTCGAAACAATCAACTCTCTCCTGAGTGTACTAGTTTCTTGTTGAGTGGCATGTACTTCAGCCCTAAATTCCCCTAACAATTGGGCCAGTTGGTCAGTTTCTGAGGTCTCCATGACACCCGGGTGAGAATTTGTAGGAAGGCTTCGTGTTCTGTTACGCTCACCTGGCTCCCACAGGGGTGTCGAGCGGAACTGGACAGCCACGGTCTCCACCAATGTGATGCGTAGTGCAGAGATGACTGACTGGACTGGCCCACCTAGCTTCGTCTGCTTGACCCGTAGAAGTAGTCTCCTAAAGACGGGGTGAGGGAATTAGCCACCTGTGGATTTGAGTATTAACACCTCACTGCGTCCCCACTTATCACTTCTGACATTCCCTTTCACAAAGCTCACCTTATAGTTTTGTATGATGAGCTCTCCATCCTGCGAAGAATGCAGGGGCTCTAACGCTCACCTGGTTCCCACGGGGGCGCTGGTCTAGTCTGGATTGCTGTGGCCTCTTCTAGCGTGATGCGCAGGACCCGGAACACCGATTGGACAGGACCTCCAAATCGTGCTTGCCTGGCCCGTAGGAATATCCTTCTGCAGATGAGAAAGGGGATTAACAGTCTACAGAATAGTGTGCTAGCTCCCCCCTTTCCCCCTTCGTTCATCTCTAACTTCCTCCAAACCCCGGTTTAAGCTCACCTTATGGTTTGGAAGGATGAACTCTCCATCCTGCTTCTGGTGCAGGGGCGCGCGTTCGTCCTGTTACTTCACTGGTTTTCAGAATGGCGCTGGCAAAATCCACTTGACTTTCCTGAGCGATGCGCCGTAAGTATGAAAGTTCAAAGTTCAAGTGAGGCCCCCTTTATGTTGTCTTTCTAACCTGTGATCTGTCCTTTATTTCAGGTGCAGAATGAAGGCGATGCGTCGAGGGGTTAAACTGCCGAGGTGAGTAGTGATGAGGGCGATCCCTCTAAATGTCCTTCTCATTCCCCAGAAATGTCTCTTGTCCTTTCCCCATAGGGGCCGGGGTACGGTACCTGCCAACGGGGCGGCGCCGACCCGAAATGTGGAAGAAAAGCCGGTAAGTATTATGGCTGTTAATCAGGCTTTCCTTCTGTGTTCCTTCTGCTCACCTTTTGTTTCTTCCTCTCTCTCCTAGGTGCAGAGATGTGGCGTCCGATGCTGACAGCCGCGATGGAGCCGGGAGATGTCGCGAGGACAGGTGACTGAAGCGTGGCGCTGCAGCGAGCAACGCGATGCTTTTAAATGGAAGTCTTTCTTCAGGGATGCTGGCGAGAAGATTCCGGATGCAGGTAAGAAGTTTGAAATAGTCCTTGGTTTTCACCTTTCTCTTCTCTTCCTTCCTTGCAGGTCTGCCAGGTTCGAGGCGGGCGTGGCTGGAGTCCAGGAGCAGGAGCAGACACGGTGAGCGTTAAGCTGCAGGAAGCAGAACAACGCGAAGCATGAGCTGCTGTCTGGGCGTGGCTTAAATAGCCTCCAAAGAAGTCCCAGGTATGTATCCTTCCCCAACTAGGTATGTATCCTTCCCTGGCCACGCCCGGGTGAAAAAATAGTCCCTATGAAAAAATAGTCCCTTTCAGGTCTCAGGGAGGCCTGAAGCGTGCAGCATGGTCTGCATCAGGTAAGTGCACAAAACACCTCCCTTTATGAGCCTGGCGCCTATGGCGCCAGGACTGATTTCCAACATGAGCCTGGCGCCAAAGGCGCCAGGACTGAGTCCAAAGAGCCCCTATAAGGGGCCGCTGGGCTTTTACCCGAGGGCATGATGCCTGCTTCCGGGGGTGCTGGGCCTGGCCTGGTGCTCCGGGGGTAGGCATCATGACAGCACTCCCCCCCAAGGCCCCTCCCAAGGTCGTTCCTTCTGGAGGTTTCGGTTTGTTTGGGAAATTCCGATGGAACCTTTTTACCAGCCGAGGTGCATGTACGTGATCACTGGGTTCCCAAGACCTTTCCTGAGGCCCGTACCCTTTCCAATCAATTAGATAGAAAAGTTTTGATTTTGAGATCTTAGAATCCAAAATGTTCTTCACCTCGAATTCAGGCTCCCCATCTATCTGAATCGGTTCTGGTGGCTTTGTTAATCTGGTTCCTGGGTGTACTGGTTTCAAAAGTGACACATGAAAAACGGGGTGAATCCGCATTTTAGCTGGTAGATCGAGCTTGACTGCCACTGGGTTGATTATAGCTTTGATCGAGTAAGGGCCTAAATACCTTGGATTAAAAGTTCGAGGCCCCTTGAGTGATAGGTGTTTGGTAGCCAACCATACTTGATCCCCTATTTGGTATGGAGGCGCCTCTCTTCGATGCAGATCCGCATTCTTTTTGTATTTCCCTTTCGCATGTTGCAAATGTGCAGTTGCATCCTTGAAGGCTTGAGTAATCGTAGAATGCAAATGGTCCACTGCGGGCATTTCAAGGCTCAGAGGTGAGTCCAAGTCTGAAGTACGAGGGTGATGTCCATATAGGGTATAAAAGGGGCTCTGACCAGTTCCAGAGTGTATCGAGTTATTGTATGCATATTCAGCCACCCATAAAATGTCCTTCCAATTACCCTCCGATTGGTGCAACATACATCGTAGATATTGTTCAAGGGTCTGGTTCGTTCTCTCCGTCTGACCATCGGTCTGTGGGTGGTGGCTGGTCGAGAGTCTTACGTCGATTTGTGCCAGTTGACAACACTTTTTCCAAAAATGAGAAATAAACTGGCTTCCCCGATCGGAGACTAGTATGGACGGGAATCCATGCAAACGGATGATATTTTCGAGGAATTCCTTGGCAAGAACAAAGGCTGAAGATAATCCTTTCAACGGAATAAAGTGGGCCATTTTGGAAAATAAATCCACCACGACCAGAATAGTATTGTAACCATTACAAGAGGGCAGGTCCGTGATAAAATCTAGTGACAGGGTGTGCCAAGGTGCTGGTGGAATGTCTAAGGGCTGAAGAAGACCGGCGGGTCTTGTCTTTTGACCTTTGTTTTGGGCACAAACTCCACAGGACATCACAAAAGATTTAATATCCTTTCGCCAGGAAGGCCACCAGAATTGTCGTTTAACCTTTTCCTCTGTTTTGGCAATGCCAGGATGTCCTTCCATCAGGGTATCATGATGACGGGAAATAACCAGTTCTTGCAATTCCTTTTCTGGCAAAAATAAGCATCCTTGGAAGTAAGGTAAGCCATCCTTGACTGAAAAGTTAGACCCCCTTTTGATCCAATCCTGCAAGGCTGAAGAGTCCAGGAATTGTTTCACTCGTGCTTGAATGTCTTCAAGGGTTTGTAAAGTGGTTATCCCCAAAATTCTTTGTTCGGGAATTATCGGCAGAGGTTCTGAGTTTGTGTCTATTTCTTCCATTCCAATTCGGGATAGAGCGTCCGCCTTACCATTCTTATAGCCGGGGCGGTAGGTGATTACAAAATCGAACTCAGCAAAGAACAAAGCCCATCGGAGCTGTCGAGACGATTGAGCCTTGGCAGTTTTTAAATATTGTAAATTTCGGTGATCAGTGATCACGGTGATGGTATGCCGGGCGCCGAGGAGATAATGCCGCCAAGCCTTAAAGGCGGACTTAATGGCTAATAGTTCCTTATCGGTGATCGCATAATTTATCTCCGGCGGCGAGAACTTTCTGGACCAAAATGCTACGGGGTGCAGTTGGTTGGTTTCAGGGTCTCTCTGAGACAGGACAGCTCCCATGGCTAAGCTGGACGCGTCGGTTTCGACTATATATGGGAGATCGGGACGCGGGTGCTTCAAAATAGGTGCGGACGTGAACTTAGCTTTCAACTCCTGAAAGGCCTGTTCGGCTTCCTCGGTCCATTCAAAACGTTTATTTTTTCGCAAGAGTGCAGTGATGGGTTGCACCACACGTGAAAACTCCGGGATAAACCTGCGATAAAAGTTGGCAAAACCAAGCATGCTTTGGACACCTTTCACCGAACTAGGTGATGGCCATTTGAGGATGGCATCCACTTTCCGTGAATCCATTCGGACCCCTTTAGGTGTCAGGATGAATCCGAGAAACTCAACCTCGGTGGTATGGAAAACACATTTTTCCAGCTTGGCAAACAGTTTGTGCTGGCGCAGTTTCTCTAGGACGGCCCTGACATGCTTTCTGTGATCAGATTCCGAAGAGGAGTACACAAGAATGTCATCGATATACACGACAACACAGACATCGATGAGTTCCCGAAGGACATCGTTCATGAAGAATTGGAAGGCTGCAGGCGCGTTGCACAACCCGAAAGGCATCACCTGGTATTCGAATAGTCCATATTTTGTACGGAAGGCCGCTTTCCATTCGTCACCTTCTTTTAATCGTACCAGATGATAAGCCCCCCGGAGATCTAATTTGGTGTATACGCAAGCGTCCTTCACCTGGTCAAGGAGTTCAGGGATCAGAGGCAGAGGGTAACGATTTTTAACAGTTATCTGGTTCAATGCGCGGTAATCGATACAAGTTCTAAGGTCGCCTTCTTTTTTAGGCACGAAGAACAAAGCTGAGGATGCCAGGGACTTTGACGGGCGAATGAAACCATTGGCGAGGTATTGATCTAAATATTGTCTCAAATGCAGATTCTCTGGTTCAGTAAGGGCGTAAATCCTGCTACAAGGGGGTTGTGCACCGGGCACCAGATCGATTTGGCAATGGTACGATCTGTGGGGAGGTAACGTGTTGGCCTGTTCCTTTTGGAAGACGTCCTGAAAGTCTTGGTACTCTGGAGGTAGTTGCACGGGGACAGAGGTTACTGATGCTAGATTAATCTTTGGATTTTCTGGGTAGCAGGTTTGTGCACAATCCGGGAAGGTTATTCTCTTCGCTCGCCAATCAATTCGAGGATTATGTGTCTCTAACCAAGGGATTCCGAGAATAAGCTGAAACTGTGGAGCCTTGATTACATCAAACACAACTGCCTCCCGATGGCCATCCGGACCTACAAGTGTCACCTCAGCTGTGGAATGTGTTACCGGTCCAGAGGCAATTTCGGTTCCATCTACTGTGGTGATGACATCTTTGTTGGTTTTAGGACGCAGAGGGAGGTTTATCCTAGAGACCAATTCTCGATCCACATAGTTTCCTATAGCCCCGCTATCGATGTATGCCTTTATAGCATGCAACCGTTTAGGCTGTTCCGGATCTACGAGGACCATTGGCACAATGAAATGCGAGGTCTGAGAGTTAGTTTTCAAGCTCGGCAAGCGGACCCCTACGCTTGCCGGGCGTGGTCGTTTCCCGATACAGAGTTTCCATGGATTTTATCAGCGGCTCCTACCACCTTCTTGGGCGGCTTAACCGGGCAATCTCGTAGAAAGTGTCCAGAGGACCCACAATAAAGGCATAATTGCATCTGTCGTCTTCTTTCCCGTTCTTTTTGAGTTAGGGGTCCTTTAACCACTCCGATTTGCATAGGCTCCGAGGCATCAGCCCCCTTGGGGTTAGCGTGGGTCTTGGCCAACACCCGGGTTTCAAACTTGGACCGATCTGCTTTTCTGTTTTGCAGCCTGTGATCCAATTGGACCACTAAGTCTATATATTCAGTGCATTCTTGGGGCGGATTTACAACTTGTGCCAGGACATCTTTAAGTTCTCCGCGTAGACCTCGATAGAATAACGTGATTCTTTTATCCTCTGGCCAACCAGTTTCCACAATTAGTCTATTGAAGGTTGCAATGTAGGATAGAAGGTCTTGATTGCCCTGTCGCAGAGATAGAAGTTCGTCATCCAGAGCCTGTCCCTGGGAGTGTCGAGCAAATAACCTTTCCATGCTTGTTTGAAATCCTTGAAAATCACGAAGAATCGGGTCATCTTGAGTTACCAGTGGGACTGACCAATCGGCAGCACAGCCGCTGAGATATGACAACACAAAGGCTACCTTGGTCTGATCACTAGGGAAGGCCCCAGGTCTGCATAGGAAGTGCAAACGACACTGATTCATGAATACGGCGAATCGTTTGGGGTCCCCAGCAAAGCGTTCAGGTGGGGCCAGTGGCATGTTTCCAGGTAGATTAATCTGCACCGGGTTACTGGAAACCACAGGAGCGGGGTTCCCCCCGGAACCGGGTAAAGGAGTTTGTCCAGCTTGACCTTGCAAAAGCTGTCTAGCCAGGTCATCAGCTCTATCCTTTATTACAATCACTTCCCTCCTGAGGGCACTAGTCTCTTGACGAGCGGCGTGTACTTCGGCCCGTATTTCCCCCAGTAATTGGGCCAACTGGTCAGTTTCGGAAGTTTCCATAGCGCCTGGGTGGGAATTTGTAGGAAGGCTTCGCGTTCTGTAACGCTCACCTGGTTTCCACGGGGGCGCTGGTCTAGTCTGGATTGCTGTGGCCTCTTCTAGCGTGATGCGCAGGACCCGGAACACCGATTGGACAGGACCTCCAAATCGTGCTTGCCTGGCCCGTAGGAATATCCTTCTGCAGATGAGAAAGGGGATTAACAGTCTGCAGAATAGTGTGCTAGCTCCCCCCTTTCCCCCGTCGTTCCTCTTTAACTTCCTCCAAACCCCGGTTTAAGCTCACCTTATGGTTTGGAAGGATGAACTCTCCATCCTGCTTCTGGTGCAGGGGCGCGCGTTCGTCCTGTTACTTCACTGGTTTTCAGAATGGCGCTGGCAAAATCCACTTGACTTTCCTGAGCGATGCGCCGTAAGTATGAAAGTTCAAAGTTCAAGTGAGGCCCCCTTTATGTTGTCTTTCTAACCTGTGATCTGTCCTTTATTTCAGGTGCAGAATGAAGGCGATGCGTCGAGGGGTTAAACTGCCGAGGTGAGTAGTGATGAGGGCGATCCCTCTAAATGTCCTTCTCATTCCCCAGAAATGTCTCTTGTCCTTTCCCCATAGGGGCCGGGGTACGGTACCTGCCAACGGGGCGGCGACCCGAAATGTGGAAGAAAAGCCGGTAAGTATTATGGCTGTTAATCAGGCTTTCCTTCTGTGTTCCTTCTGCTCACCTTTTGTTTCTTCCTCTCTCCCCTAGGTGCAGAGATGTGGCGTCCGATGCTGACAGCCGCGATGGAGCCGGGAGATGTCTCGAGGACAGGTGAGTAAAGCGTGGCGCTGCAGCGAGCAACGCGATGCTTTTAAATGGAAGTCTTTCTTCAGGGATGCTGGCGAGAAGATTCCGGATGCAGGTAAGAAGTTTGAAATAGTCCTTGGTTTTCACCTTTCTCTTCTCTTCCTTCCTTGCAGGTCTTCCAGGTTCGAGGTGGGCGTGGCTGGAGTCCAGGAGCAGGAGCAGACACGGTGAGCGTTAAGCTGCAGGAAGCAGAACAACGCGAAGCATGAGCTGCTGTCTGGGGGTGGCTTAAATAGCCTCCAAAGAAGTCCCAGTTATGTATCCTTCCCCAACTAGGTATGTATCCTTCCCTGGCCACATCCGAGTGAAAAAATAGTCCCTATGAAAACATAGTCCCTTTCAGGTCTCAGGGAGGCCTGAAGCGTGCAGCATGGTCTGCATCAGGTAAGTGCACAAAACACCTCCCTTTATGAGCGTGGCGCCTATGGCGCCAGGACTGATTTCCAACATGAGCCTGGCGCCAAAGGCGCCAGGACTGAGTCCAAAGAGCCCCTATAAGGGGCCGCTGGGCTTTTACCCGAGGGCATGATGCCTGCTTCCGGGGGTGCTGGGCCTGGCCTGGTGCTCCGGGGGTAGGCATCATGACAGGGGCGCGTTGATGGCCAGTTACTTCACTGGCTTAAGGATATTGGAAGAGTTCTGGACAAATCTTGGCTCCAAACCTCCGGGCGAAAGGCCGTAAGTATATAGTTCTAATGAGTTCAAAATGTCTGATTAATCACTCTTGTCCTATTCCTTGTTTCTTTTGCAGCTTAGACCCAAAAGATGATCGTCTTGTGGCAGCTGAAAGCGTTCAGGTAAGAGTCTGTGTTTTGTAACACTGTCTGGTAAATGATGCCAAGGTTTAACTCGCTGCTTTCTCTTTTCTTGCAGGTGCAGCGTAGGAAGATTTGGTGTGCTGGTGGATAATACCTCCTGCGGTAAAATCAGGTAAGCATATGGTGGCAAGAGATTGTCCTTGTTTGTTCCCTTGGCTCATCTTGTTGTTTTCTTGTCCCCCTTAGGCGCTGGAATGCGGCAACCAGGTGATGGATACAGCACCGGATCGTAGAGATGCTGCGAGGAACGGTGAGTATGGCACGGCGCTGCTGCTGGCGATGCGACGCGATTAAAATGAAGTCTGTTTCTGGTTCGAAGATGCGCTGAATCTGAAATCAGGTAAGAAATCCAGTAAAGTTCTTGTTCTAACCTTTCTTCTTCTTTCCCTTCTTTCTAGGCGCTCTGGACTCGAGGCGGGTGTGGCAGGATGCTGGATGCTGACTGCAGACACGGTGAGCATTACGCTGCTGGATGCAGAATAACGCGAAGCATGTGCTGCTCTTCGGGCGTGGTTTAAATAGCCTTCAAAGTAGTCCCAGGTAAGTATACATCCACAGCCACACCCGAGTAACAAAATAGTCCCTAAGAAAAAATAGTCCCTTCAAGCCTCACATGGGCTTGGATGCTTGGATCCCTTGCAGCATGGTCTGCATCAGGTAAGTTTTAACATATGAGCCTGGCGCCTATGGCTCCAGGACTGATGTCCCATATGAGCCTGGCGCCATAGGCGCCAGGACTGTACCCAGATAGCCCCTAACAGGGGTTGCTGGGTTTGCTCCAGGTAACATGATGCCTGCTTCCGGGGTTGATGGACTTGGTCTGGATGCCCGGGGGTAGGCATCATGACACCATGATATGGTTAAAGCTTCAAGTTTTGTAGTCGGTAGAAAAAGGGCGTGTTTCTTGAAGTACAGACCCTTCCGTTCTTTCAAGGGATCCCCTGGTGAGCGTGGTATTGATTCCTGTGATTGCTCCTCTTGAACATCTTGTAAGAAGGTATTGGCTACCGCTAGGATCTCTTTACCGGCAAGCAGTAATTCCTAATTGTGATAGGCGCCGGAATAATCGCAGAGGCTGCGCGAAAGAGCATCCGCTAGTATATTATCCTTTAACAGGATGTAAGTGATGCCAAAGTCAAATTGGGAAAAGAAATACGCCCAGCGGGTGTGTCGAGCAGTTCTACACTCCATCTGTTGGAGAATGCGTAAGTTGCTGTGATCAGTGCGTACTGTAAAACGGTGTAATGCTCCTTGAAGAAGGTGACACCACTCCTCACACGCCTGTCGGATAGCCAGTAATTCCTTCTCAATAACAGAATAATTCCGTTCACTGGGTGTAAGAGTCCGAGAATGGTAGGCAATGGGATGTTTGAGTCTGTCCAATCCCTTCTGCAGAAGTGCGGCTCCTATGGCTCCTGCTGAAGCATCTGCTTCAACGATGAAGGGCTGAGTCTGGTCAGGCTGGCTTAGTATTGGAGCTGTCGTGAAGGCTTGTTTAAGGGACTGGAAGGCCTGCTCGGCTTCTGGATTCCAATGGAAAGTCACACCTTTCTTCAGAAGAGCGGTAATGTGAAGCACTCTCTCGGAGAAACCAGCAATAAAGCACCTATAGAAATGTGATAACCCCAAGAAACGTATATCTTTCACGCTCTTTAGGGACGGCCATTCGAGTATAGCCTTAATCTTTCCAGGATCCATCTTAATGCCATCCTTGGACAGGATGAATCCCAGATATGAAACAGAGGAAACCTCAAATAACCACTTTTCTGACTTGGCAAACAGGTGGTTCTGTTGAAGTCTTGCAAGCACTTCATGCATGTGACGATGGTGTTCACAGAGAGAACGAGAGAATATCAGTATGTCGTCCAGGTATTTACCACAGTAGAAAACAGCAGATCTGAGATTGCCTTCTCCAAAAAACACTGGAATACAGCGGGGGCATTGATTAGCCCAAAAGGCATCACCCTGTATTCAAAGTGCCCCAGAGGTGTACGAAATGCCGTTTTCCACTCATCACCGGTTCTTATGCATAACAATGGTATGCTCCACGCAGGTCGAGTTTCGTAAAGATGGTAGAACCCTGTACTGCCTCTAAGACCTCGTTGATCAAGGGCATAGGGTATCTGTCCTTTATCGTCAGCTGGTTTAGGCCCCTGTAATCTATACAAGGCCTGAGTTTGAGGGATGAAAAATAATGAAGCCCCTACTGGGGATTTGGACTCCTGGATTAGTCCATTTTGTAGGTTGCTGTCTAAGTATTCATTGAGGGCCTTTCACTCGGGTATCGACAATGGGTACATCCTCCCAAATGGCATGGCGGCATCTGGTACGATTTTAATAGAGCAGTCTTCTTCTCGGTGAGGAGGGAGGAGATGGGGTTGATTGTCCTCGAAGACTCCTAAATACTCCTTGTATTGTGTTGGTATGGGAAGGATTTCAGACACAGCCAGAGTGCCAACCTGATTCCTGAGCGGACTGGAGTCTTGACGCACTAGACAATCCCACAGACAATGTACAGAATTAAACTGTATGGTGTATGCGGACCAATCGATTGCCGGATTATGGCGCCGAAGTCACGGAATCCCCAGGTTGACAGGAAAGTGCGCCGCCTTTATCAGATGAAAAACGATGACCTCCTGGTTTTGATACAATGACACCTGAAGGGGTTTAGTCTCTTGTAAAATGGGTCCAGAAGACAGAGGTGTTCCATCGACCCCTTCCACGGGTTCGGATTATTCCTTTGCTCTCACAGGTAGTCTGTGTTCTGTGGCCCATGTTATATCCATGAAATGTCCTGCATCACCGCAGTCTAGCATAGCCAGTACTTCCTAGAACGATGAGGAACCGTAGGATAACACCACCTTAAATACCATCAAACGGTTGTCTTCTGGAGCGTCCATACACAAGGTCTTGTTGCAGGGACTTAACACTCTTACCCCAGACCTGTCCCTGTTCAGGTACGGGGTATAGCATTTCCCTGGCTACGAGGTGGGACTTCCGAGCAGTTCCTTAACAGATGTTTCGACAAGCTGCAGTACATGCAAAGAACCTGATCTTTGTGCCGCTTGCGTTTCTCGGCAGTGAGCGGTCCCCCTTGTTGCGCCTATCTGCATCGGGTCTTCTGCGGATGTACTAGTTGGTTTTTCGCTCCCTTGAGAAGGGTTTGACAAGAGCAACAGGACTGGTTGGTTCCTTCTCCTTTCTTCCCGCCTTTCTCCCAGATGATCTGGAGAGAAAGTGTAACCAGGTCCTGGAAGGATTGGGGTCGGGCGGTCCTTGCAAGCTCGTCTTTTATCTCATCATGGAGTCCCCGAAGAAAGAGGGTCTGCTGTGCCGAATCAGGTCACTCGGCATTTGTTGCCAACCTCATAAAGGCAGTAACGTAAGGCAGCCCATCCTATGTACCTTGCTGGAGATCCAACATGGCTTCATATGATGAAAAAAGCATCTCTGGTCTTTAAAAGCGGGTTCGAAACATTGTGTGAACTGAGCATAGTTGTTGATAGAAGGGTCTGACAGTGTAATTAATGGAGTAGCCCAGGCAAGTGTGTTTCCTACTAAGTTGGACACTAAGAACCCTACTCGAGCCCGGACAGATTCATAGGCCCTTGGGCGAAATGCAAAGTACATGGAACAGGCATCGAGGAACTCTTTTAGTGTCTTTGGGCATCCATCATACTTCACAAAGGGCAAAGTTAGTGGGGGCAGATCATCTCTTCCACCATCATCCCTGACGGCAATCTGTTGTCTCAGGGCCACGTTTTCAGATCTCAGTGTCTGGACTTCAATTGTTAGCCCCTGGATAGCTGCTACCAGCTCATGGTATTGTTGGCGTGATGCCATGGGGGACGTTGGGCGTTGCAAGCTGTCAGACTCTGGCACTTCCACCCTCCCTTCCTCCTCACCTTGATCTTCTGCTGAACTATCAAGCGTCTCTGTCTTCTCTCTTCCTCTCTTTCTTCTTTTCTTCTCCCTTTTTGCCTTTCTTCTTTTTGTGCAAGTAAGGGCGCTCTCCTCTGGAGGCCCGTTGCAGAGGTCTTGGAAACACCTGGCAGCGAGAATTCCCTGGGAGCGTGCCCCTCAACGAACAGGGAAAAAGCCTCCTGGCTGAATAAACCCTGTGAGGATCTTGGAAGTCGACGGAAGTGAACTCCTGCTAACTGTGAAGGTGTATGCTGATTAGAATAACAAGTGTCCCGTTCCGGTGATAAACAGGATCCGTGGTACGTAGTCAGCTGGGAGTTGTGATGGTATCCAAAGGACTAGACAAGCCAGAATGGTCCGTGGAAGATCCACTGCGGCAGTTCAGAGTGTAATTGAGAAGGTTGGATGAAGGAAACTGAGAGGATCAACCCCCAAGAGAGAGAGGAGTGCACTGACTCGATGACCGGTATGAGACCTGGAATATAAGAAACGAGAGATAGGAAAAGGTGATATGAGCCAGTACGCCGGGGCGAGACACGGGAAAGATTGTCCGCCAAGGGATGCGGGAGACAGGAGAGAGTTACGAGCGAGTAGGCCGGGCGAGACCTGGGAAAGAATGCCGAGCCAAGGGAAACGGGAGACAGGAGAGAGAGAGAGAGAGAGAGAGAGAGAGAGACCCGAACTAGCGGGTAACCCAACGGAAGACAGGAAAGGACGAAAATATGTAGCACGGCAAGAAAGCCGTTAGCAGAAAACAAGGATAAACACAGAGTGAAGACAAAGGAGGGAGCATTGGCTCCAAGGTAGAAATCACACTAGCGTCTAACCGACAAAGTCGTAGGTTGCAACGTGCCGGCTGCAACACACTGCCACAGGATAAAGCGGCAGCGACCATCTTGGAATAAACTAGACTGCTCACTAGAAAACGTGAGGAAAACATGCCGGCCCGCTAATGGAATCTACATCGGTTCCATACTTTCCATCGGGAAGGCATGACATACATTTTGGTCCCACCCTGGAGGCCGGTTGGAAATGGCAGGGTGGAGTCTTTTTACTCCCTCCGTGAATGCCTTAATGGCTGGGATTTTCCACCAGGACACCTTATTTTGAGAAGTGGTGTACGTGGATAGAGCCGCCAGGTGAACTCTGATTGAGTTAAAAACTAGCCCTGAGTCTAGTAGGTGCAGCATGTAATGCAGAATGTGTGATTAAGTACATTCTATAGGATTTATTTAGTTTGACTGGCACCATATTACAAATCTTTTCCCCTTGCTAAAGTAACAATATCTAGTGCTTGGTTTACGTGCCTCTTTGAGACTGTCCGTACATCTTTGGGGTAGTTTTAAATGTCCAAATTCTATGACTTCAGGAGCCAAGCTGACAAATTCATAGACTGAGGTGGAGGGTGTAACATTGTCTCCCCGTGCTGCATGTTGTAGGGGCACAGGTGTTTGATTGGATCACACATCGCCAGTTTGCACAGATGCGGAAACCAAGGTGGTCTCGCCCACATAGGAGCAACTAGGATTATTGTTACTTGTTCCTTGTGCATTTTGTTGACTACTTTGCTCATTAGTGGAGTTGGGGGAAAAGCATAGGCAAATTTCTCTGACCACTTCTTACATAGGGCGTTCCCCTTGGAATTGTGTTGGGGAAACCTGGATGCAAAGTTTGGGCATTGCGTGTTTTGTCTTGTGGCGAACAATTCTAGAGGGGGGGTACCCCCATAGTGTGAAGATCTTGCCTACGATATTTTTGACGAGCTGCCACTCATGCTCTTCTGGTAGAGGATCGCTGCTAAGTGAGCCTGCCAGAGAATTGAGTTCCCCTGGAACATATTGCGATGTTAGAAACATGCCTTGGTTGAGTGACCACTTCCAAGTTTTTGGCGCTAACCTGGACAGATTTCGAGAGTGTGTGCCCCCCTGCTTGTTTATGTAAAACATGACAGTGGTGCTGTGCGTGTCGACTTGAACTGTTTGGCCTGACAGGTGCACTTGGTAAACTTGTAGGGCTCTGTGCACTGTAAGTAGTTCTAGAAGATTTATGCCATTCTAAGATGTGATCTGCGTCCACAGGCCATGCGCTGTGTGGTGAAGGGAATGAGCTCTGCACCCGGTGAGCGATGCGTCTGTAGTGACAACTGCCTGCACTGAAGGATTGTGAAAAGGTTTTCCCTTTAACATGTTCTCCTTTGTCCACCAGTATAGAGCTTGCACTAGGGTTAGCGAAACTACCACTAGATTGTCCCACTGACCATTTGCCTGAGACCACTGTTTCGCTAACCATTCTTGCATTGGATGCATGCACAGTTGTGCATGTGGGAACAGGTAAATGCATGATGTAATCATCCGGAGCAGGCGTATTGCTTTATGTATGGTTATTTGGCGACTAGCTAGACACTGAGGTATTTGCAGCAGTATGTTTTGCACTCTTTCATTTGATGGAACGACTAGACCCTCTTCTGTTTTTATGACAGCTCCTAAGAACTGTTTGGTCTTGTTTGGAAGAAGACTTGATTTCTTCTCGTTGATTGAGAACCCATAACTTGAACAAGAGATTGATTGTTCCCTGGGTATTTTGCTTATACAGATAGGGGTACACTGGGATTGATTCCCTGCGTAGGAGCGATGCCACTACCGTTAGTACCTTGGTAAATATCCTTGGAGCAGAGGCTATGCCAAAGGGCAATAACTGAACTGGTATTGTCGATTCGCTATTTTAAAACGCAAGAAACCATCTGTGCGCTGGGAACATTGAAATATTAAAAGTATGCATCTTCCATAGCCAAGGTTGCTATGTAGTCCCCCTGCTTCAGCAAGGGAATATCTCCTGTAGCATTGTCATGCAGAATTCTTGTGGCTTGACATAGGTGTTCGCCGGGCATAGGTCTAGGATAAGGTGCATTGTTAGGTCTTTCTTTGGCACTAGGAAGTACATTGAATTAATACCCTTATTTACCTGGTTTTCCGGGACGATTTCTATGGCGTCCTTTAGAAGCAGCGCCTTCACCTCTTCCAACAGGATACGTTGTTCTTCCTGGGAGGTGTGCCTGTGTCTTGGCAGGTGGTTGGTGGTTGTTGGATCAGCTCTATACAATAACCGCACGCCACAGTGAAAAGTACCCACTTGTCCGAAGTGATCCCCTACCATGCGTGGGTAAAGTGTGAAATACGGCCTCCTAATGGAGTGACATGGGAGGGAACCTGTAGCGGTTGGTCACTGTTTGGGGGTGGGGGGATCTGCCCCTACTTCGAGACCGTCTTTGGCCTCTTTTAAACCCCTGTTGTGAGGATTGTCCCTGTGACAAACCCCAGAACAAGCTTTGGCCAACTTGATTATAATTTGATGCTCATTGAGAGTTTTGACCTCTAAAACAATGACAGTTATAACCTCCTCTTTGTCCAAATGGTTTGTTGGTGAGCTGCCCTAATGATTTGAGGGTGCCATATTCCTTTTTGGACTTTTAAGAGCATTCTCCACCACTTTGCCAAACAAAGCGTTGGGTTCAATGGGGATGTTAAGAAGGGTTGCCTGTGTTTCAAGCTTGAAGCCGGATTGTCGTAGCCACGCGTGGCGTTTAATCAGTGTGCCTTCTGCCACGATTCTTCCTGCATTGTCCATAAGTGGCTTCGACACCCTAGGCCCAAATCTGTATGGTGTGCGCATGAGCCCAATTCCTGAAATTCTGCTGTGCCAAAAGACTTGGGGTTACCCGTGTTTTCGGCTTTTCCCTTTGCACCCTGGTTGGTGCACCCACACATGTGAGGTACCGTGTTTCCGTAGGTTATTATTGCTCTGTCATTTGAGAGAAGGTATTGTTCCCATTCAGATCCATATAGTAAGTCATGGAAAATTGAGATTCCAAAATGGCCGCTTAGTGGTGTAACCAGGAACTAATCTGTAGGTCTAGTCTTTTGCGACCTCTGTTATAAGTACTCAATTTCTGAGGAGACTCGCGCTTCGCGTTGCTGACTGCCTTGCAGTACGGACGCTCACCGCGGTCTCTGTAGAATTCCAGTCAGAGTTTCCCCGCCCTTCATATTTCCAGTCAGAATTTCTTCGTCCTGTCCCATAGTCTCCTTCACTGCTCACAGTCAGTAGTTTTCTTATTTATTTGATGTCCCCTAGTTACCGCGTCCTCAGTTCCAGTCCGAAGTTTTCCTGTCAGAGTTTCGTGAGGAATACATCTTACACACACGCAAGTACCAGTTTTAAGGTTTCCCGTGGGTTACCAGTGCCTAGTTGTTCTCTGTTGCGAGTGTTTTAGCAACGGATTAGTCACTGTGCATTTTCGCATTTTTGGTTTATACTATACGTAGTTGTTCCGTGTGCCAATGTTTGAAACTCATTTTCTGTGCCAGGTTGTTGTCACACTGCCCAAAAATTTGCCAAGTTGTGTAGCTGTTGTAGCTAGTTCAACATTCTTTTTGCAAGAAGGGGTTCCATATCATTCCGCATTACACTCTGCTGATAGTTGTTTAGTCAGTTCCCGATAGGACAGCGCTACACCTGTCATACGGAATAGAGTGTCATCTATATTTCCACTATTGCCCTCCAGTTTGATTGTACTAAGGCCTTCTCACAGCTACACTCATATGACTAAAATAGGCATTATCTTCCCCTTGTCACCAGTCTCCTTTATTCCTTTATATAAGAATACTATTGACATCTAGACTACACCGTTTTCTTCAGGACATGCGCCCCTGTATGAATGCAGGATGGAGGGCTCACTAAAAAAGAACCTTAGGTGAGTTTTCCTGATGTTGGTTATCATTCTATTTTCAGTACTGGAGAGTTTTCTCAGAATAGGGTAGGAACATTATTAAGGAGGGTTGTTATCTTGTCATCCTTTCTACAGGGATTGTGATTTACTGAAGTTCCAGGGAGTTCTTCTGGCGTTCCCGCAGATTGACAGGTGAGCGTTACAGATGATCACCCACCTGCCCCCAGGGGTCTCCATAGCTGTGGCCCCATGCTTTGCGTGTTGGGGAGGGGGCTGCTTACATAGTAAGCAGCCCCCTGTCCCCCCACGTCACAAACGGATCCCGGGTGGTCCAGTGGCATTGCTGGCCACGGATCAAGCGTTCTGCGCCCGATCCACGCCCAGCAATGCCTTCATAAAAGTTGTCGTTGGAAAGGGGAGAATCTCCCCTTTCCAAGGACACCTCCATCGATCTTCGGCTTGAAATACAGCTGGAGATCGAGGGAGAGGGAGAAGGGTGCTTACCTTCTCTCTTCAATGAGGCAGCCGAAAATGGCTGCCACAGTGAAAATACTTTCACTTTCATGTCGGCGTGTGTTACGCACACCAACATGAAACTGAAGGTAATCCAACCCCAGGCCCGTGAGGGGGGACCTCCCTATCACATAGCCTGGTGGTTGGTTTACAGTTTTGTGTGATCCCTGATTTGCAGGGATCACACAAAACACAGTGCCTAAAAGGACGAGCTATCTCGTTCTTGGCAACCTGGAGGGAATGCCAAGGACGAGATACCTCACCCATGGCACTTAAGAGGTTAAAGGAACTTTTTTATTTGTTTTGGCACTTCAGGTCCTCTGAGACAAGAGACTTTGGGCCTGATTCATGGAATCGGGCGCAGACAATTGCGAAAGGGCAGCACGCCGAGAAGGACTCTGTGCGTGCCGTGGCGCAGAGAAATACTTGCGCGGCACGCATATTCATGGATTCCCAGAGGCATCACTAGCCGTCACGCAAGTAACAGCAAGCTGCGTGCGGAACACCCCAACACACCTCCACACACATATAAAAGCAAGTGAAATGTCTAACATGGCACAAGCCTCTGCACCATCCCTGGCCCAGCATACAGCCCCCCCGGCTAAATTGCGTGGAAACACCCTGCTATGCCCGGGCGCACCCCATAGAAAACGTGTGCCCTCCCGCGCAAGGCCTGCCCCTCCACCAGCCAAATCGCGCGCCAACACCTCACAATCCCAGCTCTCACCCCAGCATAATCGTGTGAAAACACCCTGCGATCCCCGGGCGTACCCCAGAGAAAACATGTGCCTTCCCACGGAAGGCCTGCCACTCCACCAGCCAAACCGCACCCCAACACCTCGCAATCCCCAGCCGCGCACCAGCGTAATCGCGTGAAAACACCCTGCTATCCCCGGGCGAACCCCATAGAAAACACGTGCCCTCCCACGCAAGGCCAACCCCTACACCAGCCAAATTGCACCCCAATACATCAAAATCCCTGCTCGCACCCCAGCGTAATCACGCAAAAACACACCGCTATCAACGGGTGCACCCCAGAGAAAATGAGTGCCCTCCCATGCAAGGCCTGCCCCTCCATCAGCCAAATCGTGTGCCAACACTTCTCAATCCCCGGCCGCACCCCAGCCAAATTGTGCGTCTGCACCTCGCAATCCACGACATGCAGCCCTATCCAGACCGGACACCCACACCCTAACCCCCATCACCTGTGACCCCACCCCGCAGGCAGCCCCCTCCACATGGGATACCCCAGTGCCCCTCACCCATGACCCCACCCTGCAGGCAGCCCCCTCCAGACAGGACACCCCAGCCCCCATCAACCGTGAGCCCACCCTGCAAGCAAACCTTCCATCTGGGATACCCCAGCCCCCTTCACCTGTGACCCCACCCAGCAGGCAGCCCCCTCCACATGGGATACCCCAGCCCCCTTCACCCGTGACCCCACCCTGCAGGCAGCCCCCTCCACATGGGATACCCACCCCCCTTCACCTGTGACCCCACCCTGCAGGCAGCCCCCTCCAGACGGGATACCCCAGCCCCATCAACCCATGAGCCCACACTGCAGGCAGCCCCCTCCACATGGGATACCCCAGGCCCCTTCACCCGTGACCGCACCCTGCAGGCAGCACCCTCAAGAGGGGACACCCCAGCCCCCATCACACGTGATCGCACCCTGCAGGCAGCCCACTCCAGATGGGACACCCCAGCCCCCATCACCCATGACCCAGCCCTGCAGGCAGCCCCTTCCACATAGGATACCCCAGGCTCCTTCACCTGTGACCCCATCCTGCAGGCAGCCCCCTCCACATGGAATACCCCAGCAGGCCCCCTTCACCCATGACCCCACTCTGCAAGCAGCCCCCTTCAGATGGGACAGCCCAGCACCCTTCAACTGTGACCCCAGCCTGCAGGTAGCCCCTTCCACATGAGATACCCCAGCCCCCTCCATACCTCAGGCCCCTTCACCCATGACCCCACCCTGCAGGTAGCATTCTCCAGACGGGACACCCCAGCCCCATCACCCCGGCAGGCAGCCCCCTCCAGATGGGACACCCTAGCCCCCATCACCAATACATCCACTGTATATTCTGCTAGTACTCATTCAAAGTACCTTTTATATGCATTCACAGCACATATGTATGGCAGATATACATGACTGCCTGAACTGACTAGTGAAAGGGTCTTCAAACACTACCCTCCACCCTGCTGCAACACCTAACACCATCTTCAATATTTATTCTCCTCAGTCACTCATGTCTCACCTGAAGTAGGCAACACAGTTCAGAAGGCCATGAGGCTGTAATCCCTATTGTGTACCGCTGCTCATACAGAACCATCATTGTCGATATCTCCTATCTGTCAAATGGTGTTAGTGATCTTTCCTGGTGTTTAGTTTTCATCCTCCATCAGCCACTCACTTGTGCGCAACACCCTTACTATGACATATGCACTGCCTCTATGAGCAACAACATACTGTGAAATTGCTTAGTATACTTTATGGGAGGGGCTTCTAGCCAAGTTAGGCCACACACAAAGTTACGGCCATGAGGGCATTCTTGGGGATGTACTTGGACACTGGTGTGGATTGAATGTGTTCAGAGCAACACACACTGCTCTACAAGGCTCACATGAATGAATGGTAGCATCCCTGAATTCATAATGCCCTGCAGTCCTCATTGTCATTGATGTCTCATATGCTTTTGACAGTGATGCATTCCATCCTGATTGTGATGCTCCATGAAAGGACAGTGGACTTGCTTAGGTCATTCCAACTAGATTAATTCCATGGATAACCCATTATATGAGTCCTTTCTTCGAACCTACTTCATCCGCCACCTGTGGGATCATGCATGTGCCCATTCCTTACCCATACATATTTGACATATATTTTTCCTTGCTGCAACGCATACTTGAACTATTGGCAAACTGATTCATGTGGTACGATGAGGACATACTACTCTTCAGCACTGTTCGTAGTGACACACTTGCACCCTTATTCACCATGTCTGTCTCACAGCCATCCAGGACTGGAGCACTACAAATGACCTTGGCTTGTGCTGCATTAACAAAATTGTGGGGCTCAATTGCCTCCACTGCAGCCTACATCTTGCATTGACTCAGTACTTCCTATATGAGCTCAACCCCTGCACACTCATCCCAAGTAGGAATCTTTGATTAATCTCGACTACCCACTCCCCTTACTGCCACACATTTGTGACATTGTGAAGGAGTCAGAGTTGCAGCTCTTGATGCACTCATTTAATGTACACTTACACACTATCACGCAGAGGTCCAATGTCACACATGCTGTGTTACTCTGCATGCTACAGTACAGCTACATTCGACACCTGAGTGTTCCTTGTTCTGCACTGCCACCCATCGATGTTAGCCAGATTGTGTACGCGTGAGTGGTCATTTGACTTTTGGTCAGGGCCTTGGCCTCTGCTGCAATATGAATGCTTCCTAGGATCACAGACTAAGCATGTGTTACTTTGTTATTGCGCCACAGGGAGGTCTGTGTCCCAGTACTGTCTTCAACGCTTCCTGGTGATATACTGCCCGCCTGTACTCATGCATTCCTCAGGCTACTTATCCCCGTGTGTGAAGCACTTAGGTATTGTAAGGGATGGTGGTCAGTACGTTTGCTATGCGTGATGCCTTCTGTGTAGTCAACTCACTCTCATCTGCACATTGGGCAAGTACTCCTTAGTGTCACAATGATAACGTAGTCCTTTCTCCTCTACACTTCGTTCTACCACTGTATTCCCTGCTATTGATGCAGTAGCATGCATCATGTCCATGTGCATTCTGTGTTTCGGTGCCCTGACCATACACATGTATCATGTGAAGTAGTGTGTATATGGTGTACTTGTCACAATCTGCATCGACATGTGACTACTGACTTCCATTAGTCTGTTCTTTTCCTTCCTTTCTTGGTCATGATGTTGTACATGCACTAATTGCATGCTTTTGCCTTAACTACATCACCTGTGCACTTGCACATTGTATACACTCACATGGCATTGTGGCCTTGTCTCCCCTTCCAGTGATTTTCATCATCTAATTGTAGTTTACATTGTCTGAATGATCTGTGTTAGTGAATGATTGTGTACAATAACCTCTTCCCAACCTGTTGTCCTGTGTGCCATTGCAAGTGTTTTCGGATATTGTATGTATGCTTGTGAGATGCACAAGGAACAAGTTACCTACTTGTAACTGTTGTTCTCCAGCATGTGTCATGCATGGATTCACATGCTCATGAATATTCCCCGTCGTCAGGCTGGGAATCCTCGGTAAAGAAAAAATCAGTATCAGTTTCGTTTCTGATCTGTCTTTCGTAGAAGTAACCAATCACTGATCTCTGCGTCATACTGACCACAGCCAATGACTGCCCTCTACCTAAGCCCCGCCTCTGGCAGCCATCTTCAGATTTGGTAGCACGTGAAGTGGCAGTATGACCAAGTGAAGAGCCGCAGAGGGGTAGGCGGGAGGGTTCGCATGTGAATCCATGCCAGACCCATGCTGGAGAACAACAGTTACAGGTAAGTAACTTGTTCCTTCTCCAGCATGGGGTCTGGCATGGATTCACATGCTCATGAATAAAGAATACATAGCAGTACACACATGCACAACCACGGGAGGTGGCAAAGGCTCAACATTAAGCATTACATCAAACTCAACATTAAGCAATTCTTACCTCCTCACCAGGCTCACCTTAGGCGAACAGGTTGTGCAGCACTGCTTGGCCGACCATGGACTCCTCCCTGGAATCCCGATCGACACAGTAGAATTTCGTGAAGGTGTGCGTCTACCTCCACGTAGCAGCCCTGCAGATGTCCAGCAAGGGCACACCAGATAGGAACGCCGTGGTAGCAGCGATCGCTCTGGTGGAATGGGCTCTCGGACGGCCAGGCAGCGGTCGGTTTGCCAACCGATGACAGTACATGATACAGCCGGAGAGCCATCTGGAAATGGAAGCCTTCGAGAGAGCCTTCCCCTGAGTGACAGGTCCAAAGTTCACAAAGAGTTGTGACGTCTTCCGAAAACACTTCGTGCGGTCCACGTAGAACTTCAGCGCTCTAGCCACATCCAGCGAGTGCAAAGTCCTTTCAGCCGGCGACGAAGGCGACGGGAAGAAAACAGGCAACACCAAGGGTTCGTTGAGGTGGAAGTCCGACGGCACCTTGGGCATGAAGGAGGGGTGCGTCCTAAGCACTACCCTCGTGTCGTGAAAAGTCAAGTACGGGTCGTTGCAGGAAAGGGCCTGGATCTCTCCCACCCGTCGTCCGGAGGTGATGGCCACAAGAAACGCTGTTTTCCACGACAAGAACTTCAACGGAGCCGAGTTCAGAGGCTCGAACGGAGGTCCCATGAGCTTGGTCAGCACCACGTTGAGCTCCCACGCCGGGGCCGGAGCCTTCACCGGCGGGAACGATCTGAACAGTCCCTTCATGAACTCTTTCACCAGACGATGAGACCACAAAGACGTCCACCCCGTGGTTCTGGTGTATCGGGAGATCGCAGCAAGATGAATCTTGATGGACGCGTGTTCCAGTCCAGCCTTGGCCAGGGTCAGTAGGTACGGCAGTATTTGGGGAGCCGTAATCCGTAGAGGGTTAATCTTCTGTGCGTGGCACCAGACAGAGAACCTCTTCCATTTGTGTCCGTAGCATTTAAGAGTTGAGGACGCCCTGGCCTTTGCAAGAACCTCTCTGCAGTCGGCCGGTATGTCGTATCCTCCAAACTCTAACGCTGCAGGAGCCAGGCCTGCAAGTTCAGCGACTTCGGGTCGTGATGGAGGATGGCACCTCCTTCCCTGAAGAGAAGATCCGCGTCTACTGGCAGCTTGATTGACGGGGACGCTGACAGGTCCAGAAGGTCCGGGAACCATATCTGCCTCGGCCACGCAGGTGCGACGAGGATCATCCTGCACCGTGACCTCTTGAGCTGGTTGATGAGCCTGATCAGCAGCGGCAATGGAGGGAACGCGTATAGAAACAGGCCCTCCCAGGGGAACGAGAAAGCATCGCCCATGCTCCTCGGCTGGGGAAACCTGCTGGCGAACCTCTGGCACTTGGAGGCGTCGCCGTCGTGAACAGATCGATCTGGAGTGTGCCCCACCGTCGGAAGAGGCGGTCCACTAGATCCTGTCATAGTTCCCACTCGTGGCACGAGCGCAGCTCTCTGCTGAGCGAGACGGCAATGGTGTTTTTTATCCCTGCCAGATGAAACGGCACCAGAAACATTCCTTGGGCGACGGCCCAATGCCACAGATCCTGCGCCTCCTTGGACAGGGCTGGGGATCTGGTACCGACCTGCTTCCTGATGTAGAACATGGTGGTGGTTGTCGGTGAAGATCCTCACCACCTTGCCCTTGAGGGACGGAAGAAAGGACCTGAGGGCCCAAAACACTGCACGGAGCTCCAGGACGTTGATATGAAGGGACTTCTCCGTCGGGAGCCAAAGGCCTCTCGCGTGCAGATTTACGGTGTGCACTCCCCACCCTTCCAGGGAGGCATCCGTGGTCACTGTCTCCTGGTGGCCGGGGGTCTGGAAGTCCATGCCCGCCGTCAGATGCGCGCGGGTGCCCCACCACCGGATCGCTCGTCGGAAACTCTCGTCGAGTGTGATCCTCTCCTCGAAGCTGCCCATCATCTGGATCCAGCGCGCGTCCAGGAACTCCTGCAACGGGCGCATCCGGAGCCTGCACAGGCGGATGAGATAAATGCAAGAAGACATCATTCCGAGGAGGGACTTGATGGACCTCACCCTGGCCGCGTCCGCAACCAGCATCCGCTGCACCTTGCCCAAGATGGCCCTCGTCCTTTCCTCCGACGGAGAGGCCAGAAGCGACACTGTGTCGAGCTTCGCTCCCAGAAACAGTGCGTCTTGCGCGGGCACCAGGTGGGACTTGGCGTAGTTTATGGAGAATCCCAGGTCCATGAGTAGCTGGACGGTCCTTGCCGTGTGCTCCACGGCGAGCTCCTTCGTCTTCGCTCGGATGAGCCAGTCGTCCAGGTAGGGGTAGACGTGGATCCCCTCTCGGCACAGCTGCGCCGCCACCGGTGCGAGGCACTTGGTGAACACCCTGGGTGCCGACCTCAATCCGAAGGGAAGGGCTCTGAACTGGTAGTGACGCCCTTGGACCACGAACCTGAGAAACTTTCGGTGTCCCTTTAGGATGAGAATATGGAAGTAGGCATCCTCCAAATCCAACGACGACAGGAAATCGCCCTCCTCCAGTTGACCCAGGACGTGTTGGAGGGTGACCATCCGGAACTTCTGTGCCTTGATGAATTTGTTCAGTCGTCGTAGGTCCAGTATGGGACGCCATCCTCCCGTCTTCTTCTTCACGAGGAAGTATCTTGAGTAAACTCCGGAGCCCCGAAGCCTCTTTGGGACGAGCTCGATGGCGCCCTTCTTGAGCATCGCCTTTAACTCCAAGAGAAGTTGAGGGACGTGATGTTCCTTCCTGGCCACAGGGGGGACGCGCGGGCCCCTCGTTAGAAACTTGAGCATGTGACCCTGAGCTAGGGCGTCCAACACCCAACGGTCGGTGGAGATGGACTCCCACACGCTGACAAAGCTCACCAGCCGGCCTCCCACTGGGGTGCTTCGGTGGGGGCCCGACCCCACGGCCGGTTCAGTCCTGCTTCGACAAGGCTTTGCCGCCTTGTCCTCCTTGGCGACGACGGCGGGGTCCGCCTGACTTGCCTCGTCCCCTGTAAGCTTCCTGTGACGACGAACGGGCCGCTTGACGGTAGGTGGAAAATCCGCCGCTGGAACCTTTGGAGGCACCCTGTTTGCCTCCGCCGCTCCGAAAGGGCGGCCGCCGTTGCTGGAGAACCCCAAGAGCCCGGGCCGTCTCCGTGTCCGCCTTGATGGCTTGAAGGGAATCGTCCACTGTTTTCCCAAACAGGTTGTTTCTGTCGAACGGCATGTCCAAGACCCTGGTCTGCACGTCCTGACGGAAGTCAGTAGCCTTGAGCCATCCACGCCGCCTAAGGCACACGCCGTTGCCCAACTGGCGAAATCCAGTGTCAGCGATGTCCGTCGCAATCGTGATGGCGTGGTCCGACACCACCTCTCCTTCCTGCAAGATCTCTAGGGCTTCCGCCCGCTGGTCGTCTGGTAGGAAGTCCAGCAGGGGGGCCAGTTTGTACCACAACTCCCTGTCGTAGCGGGCTACGATAGCCAAGGCGTTGGCCGCCTTAATTGTCGTCGCTGCCGACGAGATGACTCTGCGTCCCATCGTGTCTAATTTCTTTCCCTCGCCGTCCGGCGGGGAGGTTGATGTAGAGGCCGCGCCCCCCCCGCTTTCTTCCTGGCCGCTGCGGAGACGACCGAGTCCGGGGTCGGCTGTGCCCGAAGGCACAAGGGGGCCGCGTCCGGGACCCGGTACTTCTTCTCGTACCGATCCCTTCTAGCCGGCGTCGTGGATGGGTTCTTGAGGAGGGCGAGGCCCTCATCCTAAATATCGTCTAGTAGAGGTACAGCGAGGACCGTCTTCCTCTTGGTCTTGCACCGTTGATAAAGGAAACCTTCCTTCTTCTTCTCTTCCGGGCAGAGCTGGGAAAGCTCGGATGCCCTGGCGATCATGGAGTGAAACGATCCAATCTCGTCGGGCGGGGAAGCCCGGGTGGGAGGTGACGACGGGAGATCCTCGTCGTAAACCTCGTCGTCTGTACCCGTCGCGGCCGTGTCAGTCCCTGTATCATCCCCACGTGTCGTGAACGGGGAGGAGGGCTGAACAGGGCGCGATGGCTGAAAAGGAGGTGGAGGATGAATCCTTCTTCTCTTAGGGGGAGGGCTCCTAGAAGGGCCTGGCTCCGGGTCCCCCGTCGGGAGCGGTTCCTCCGTTGGTGCTAACGGCAGTGTCGTCCTTATCTCCGAGCATAAGGACTGTATAGCCAACAAAATGGCCGCCGAGTTGTCTTGCGGCACTGGTTGAGGGAGATCCGACTGGCGATCAGGAGCCCCGTCGGCATCCTCGACGCCCTCGTCGTCTTCCACGTCGGGGTCCCTCCCGACAGGATGGCCTTCTTCCACGCCAGAGCCTTGGCCTAAGACTTCGATCAGCTCTTCCTCAGAGGTTGAAGCCGAGTCCACGATGACCTCCTGCCCCCCCTTTTTCTTCTCCGTCGGAGGTTTCACGGGGGTCCTGTCGATGGGCATGAAAGAGGACTCCCTCCGCGGTGGCAGGGAGATTCTGGGCCCCGGGGTCGCCACCACTGGTGTAGCCTCCACAGGCTGAACCAGGGCCGCCGCGACTGCCTCGATAGAGGCCTTGGCCGGATGGATCAAGGCTTTCACCACCTTAGGTGCGCTCACTGCCTTCTCCTTGGGGGGAGGGTCACCAACTCGCTCCCCTCCGATGGGGCCTTAGCTCCAGGAGTCTCGCCGGGTGCTCGGCCTTCCTCTTACCCGAGCCAGAGCGTTGGCTCGTGGTTGATGGCGCCGGGGAGGATGCGCCCTGCCTGGCGCCCGTAGAGCCCGACCGTTCGGCGCTCCCGGTGCCAGCGGACTCGCGGTGCTTGGCCTTCTGTTGGACCCCCATCGCCGGGGCGCCCTCAAAGGTCTTAGAAGACCGCTCGGACTTCTTCTTCTTCTTCTCGCCTGACGGCTCTTTCCTTCCAGCCAGTTGGCGAGGCGTTGATGGCGGTCCTTCATGGTCCGCTCCGACATATTGCCGCAAAACGCACAGTCCTTCTCCATGTGCGTCTTGTCCTCATGTAGGCAGTAAAGGCGAAGGGAGTGTTCGTCCTCCTTAAAGACATTCTGAAGCTGGCATCCAGGGCAGACCCTGAACAGCTTTCCGGGCGTCGAGCTTCCCTTCTCCTGGGCCATGTCCGAGATGGGCCTGAGAAACTTCTGGAGTCCTCCAAAAGCGTGGCTCGATGAAATCTTCACCCTTGAGGGGCGTAGACGAATCCGACACGGGTCCCCGTTGATCGGATGAAGAAACGGTGGAGATTGAGGCTCTTTTGACCGAAAAAGAGAAATTTTTCTGAGAAAAAACGTGAAAAAATAGCACTAACGCTCGAGAGCAATAGCACGAGGATCCCAACACTTGAACGTGCGGTAAAAATCTGAAGATGGCTGCCAGAGGTGGGGCTTAGGTAGAGGGCAGTCATTGGCTGTGGTCAGTATGACGCAGAGATCAGTGATTGGTTACTACTACGAAAGACAGATCAGAAACGAAACTGATACTGATTTTTTCTTTACCGAGGATTCCCAGCCTGACGACGGGGAATATTCATGAGCATGTGAATCCATGCCAGACCCCATGCTGGAGAACACATGTATTAATTGGTCATGTGCTTCCATGACTCTGTGTAGTGCAATGTCCTGATAATAAGTTTGTGAAGTTCTACCTTATCCAGACATTGGTATTGTTTGGAGGTTGAACCGTGTTTTGGTTTGTGTCCCTTTTTGGCTTATGTGCTGTCCTTACAGTTTCATGCAGCATGTGGAGTACAGTGTGCATTGTGTATGTGACAACGTGTAATGATTGTGGGTGTGTTTGTGCATTTGCTGCATGTGAATGATGGGTTCAGGCAGTGTGTGAGGAATTCTCGGGGTTGAGTGTGTGCGTGTAGGGTTTCAATTGCATGCAGCATACTGATTTGACTGTATGTGTGCAGAAACACATGTTACTGGCTGAATCGGGACTTGTGGTTTGCATGTGTTCGAGTTTAATGAAGGGTGTCCGTGTGTATTGCATTATTTGGATGCATGTCTGCGTGACATGTCAATTTATCTTTTATTCATTTCTTGTCAGATCCTTACGTCTGGTGATGACGGATATGTTATGTCCCAACATTGAAGGCTACACTGCATGACAAGGGTACAGGTTAGATGTTCATTTACATTGATCGTTATGTAAGCTTAAACTTGTAGACAGCAGATTACTTGTTGTTGTGCTCCTTCAATGCAGCATGTGCACACTACTGTGTGTATGGTGAACATGTTTCAAGGGTCAGGCAATGTTGTTCACCTCATTATTTTCTGACCACCCATCCCACGTGGACATCTAAAGCATTCACTCTTCTATGGCTAGTGGAAACTGTGTCGATGGACAGGGATGTGAGGTGTCCAGCTGGTGATTCGACGTGTACATGGCTGCCTTGGCATGTGTGATTAGCACTTTCACCTCTATCTTACAGTGTAATGTGGTTGACACCGGACTTTCTTTCAGGCTACCCTCATCCACATCCACTTCATCACTCATATCTGACTGTCAGTCCACAATTCAGTCATGGTGTGCTGCAGACACCCTCTGCCTTTATGCCAGCAGGACAGAGATAGTTTGCACTGGGAACCCTGCTCCAGCTTTGACACTTTCACTGTGGCCAGACTCCCTTGGCACTGCAGCGACACCCACATACAGGGAAGGTGATCTTTGTGGTCATCTTCAACTCCACTGTCTCCTTCTCATGTCAGTTTGCGGATATCACTCGACATTACGACTATCAGCTAGACCTCCTCAGTGGTCCAGTGCATTTTCTCACTTTGAACCAGCAGGTCACAGTCTCCAAGGCCCTGGTTATCTCCATGCGGGAATAATGCAACCAGCTCCTTATCAAATGCCCAGCTTACAATCCACCCAAACACTCCCCTCATGAAGCTCCAACATTATTCGAGTGAGCAAGTTCTCGGAGAAGATATTGGGTGGAAGATCTTTCTCCTCAGCAGGGGCCTCCCTCTTGGATGGCATCCCTGCCGCACTCCGTATGTAGTATGATCCACTTAAATTCATGCAAGTCCTCTAGGGTTTACTCTTATACTGTTCCTTCTCTCTCCCTCTTCCCTACTAACGTATCCCTCAGCTGTATCCCTCTCTCCCTCATTTTCTCCATTGAGCTCGATGACTGGCTGCCTGATGTAGCTCAGGGTCTCACAGGTCCATTGCACACACGGCAGTGTTTGGCATACTTGCCCCACAAACTTGTTCACACATTCCACCAGCCACTCCCCTGTAAACGTCTGTGCACTTGCTGGTTCTGATTGCACCATGACTGTGGACCATCTGTCTGTTCCACCGTGTCCTCGCTACCTGCATGATGGCACATTGAGGCACTTGTGAGAATATTATGAATCACTGTCCAACAGATTCACTGTTATATCCACTGTTAATAGTATAGTATAGTATGCAATTACTGTTCCTGTCCAGAATATTATTCATCTCTATGAATGGGTGTTATTTTTGGACTTGTTCCATGCATCGTTGAGCACTTTAAAACACTTGTATTATGTATTGGCCATTTATCTATCTCCTTTGACATTACATACCATAGCACAGTCTGGTGATCATTTTACATGACATATGGGATGGTTTATGTGACACACAGGCGATTTGATGTCTCGTTTGGCATGGTGGTAGTGGCATACTCCCTCTTCTATGTGTTTTTTTTGGAAACACAAAATGAAATTAGTTTTAGTTATAAGGGTTGCACACACTGTTGCACTTCCAAGGTCACATTCTCAGGGTGGTTTGGTGGGCACAGATGATTGGCCCTTTGTCATCATTGAATGGAACCTGGAATGTGCCAGGGCTGTGTGTACTCCACAGGGGTTGGATATTAGGTGAAAAATGTAGCCACAAGCTGGGTACAGGCAGCCTTGCCACGTGCTCTTTGACCTGCCATGCGCAAGCTGCGTGCATGTGGTTGGGGATGTGGGGGCACCACCATGTCCACAGGAACGCCACGCTGTGTTGCAACATTGATCCTGCACACTACTGGTGGTACATATAGCAACTCACCACCGGAGTGGTCAAGGTAGAGGAAATGTGACTTGAGCACTCCGAATGCGCACTCCACTATGGCCCGTGTTGAAACATGGGCTGTGTTGTATCTTACCTGGGGCAGTGTGGCAGGTTTCCGTATTGGCGTCATAATGTAGGTGCTCAGAGGGTAGGCACTGTCCCCTGTAGAGGTGAAAATGTTGTGTGCATTTATCTGTGTGTGACATGCATGCATGTGCAGGGGCATTTATATTCACCAATGAGCCATGTGTTGCCATGCCTCCCAGCTTCCAGGGCCCGGTGTAGGGGTGACATCTGAATATGAAACTATCATGGGTGGACCCTGGATGTTCGCATATAAAGAAGTATGGATGCCCTTGGCATCACATACAGCTTGCACGTTGATGGAATGCCAGTGCTTGCGATTGTGATATATGTGCTCTGTAGCTCTAGTTGGACGTAGAGCCACATGGGTGCAATCGATGGCACCAAGCACTTTAGGGAAGTGCGCCACACATAAAAGTCCTGGAGCACGGCCTGCCTTTCTGCAGGTGTTCTGGGCATGTAGATGTGCCTGCGGACTGAGGGGCGTGCAGTCATTTTCAGCAACACCTGGTGTAGGCAGCGTGACTGCGTGGGTTGTGAAATGGACTCAACTATGGCAGTTGTCCACTGAAATGACCCAGTGGCCAAAAAATGCAGTACATTGAGCCCCTTTTCCAAGGGGCTCAGTGCTTGGGAGCATAGGGTGGGTGATGTAAGGTCATCTTCCCACTCTGCGACCAGGTCTAATATGATATGAGGTGGAAACCTATACCTGCCATAGACCTGGTCATCAGGCATCCCAAGAAGGCTAGTCCTAGGTAGAAAAATCCAGGCCCTGGCCATCCTTCTCCTCCTGCGGTGTCCCACGATCACCGCAGCGAAAAATGGTACATTCTTTGTAGCTGTATACGCGCGTTTGTTGATCGCGCAGGCTTTCTATGCATTTGTTTGTGTGAGCGTTGACATGTACGCCAGCTATTGCGTGGCACACGTGTTTCAGGATTTGAACGTATTTTTACTTGCACCGCTGTAGCCTGTTGAATTCCATGAATACGGTTATTTAGCATGAGTATGGGTGTTACAATTATTTGACGGCAGGACTTCACTTGTAACGGCAACATTTTCGCTTGTTGTTCACCATTCCACGTGTTCCGCCCCCTTTTTGGGTGACAGCGTAGACCCGTATGCCCCTTTGCCAGCAGGTTCGCGCAGGGCGTTCGTGGTGTCGCATTTACGTGTTGGATCGGTGCAGATTCCTTGCAAGTCCCTGGTAAACCCTGTGCATTGTGTTCCATGAATCGACTAATGGGCACTTGCGCAAGATTTCACGCACAAGTTCTCTATTTGTTGCGCAAATAATTCCATGATTCGGGCCCTTTCTGTAACAGAGACTTGGCCACAGAAGGTCCTGATGTTTTGGAAGTGAACTGTAACTTCATGCTAGTGAGCCCCATCAGTGTGCTGTTCTCAGAAGTCCCACCTTGTCCTGTGCTTAAAACGTGGGAAACGGAGACCCCAACCATACCATCCTAACTCACCATTTTGTGAACACTTGTTTCTTTTCTGGTGAACATTACCCCAGACTATTTTGTAACTTAGCGGTAAGAATTGGCAATAGTTATTTTTAGTACAGGCTCTTTTTATTTGACAAGACTCCACTAGGACTGCCTTATTATTATTTGATGGTGGTACCTTGCTCCCATCTTAGATTTAGGTTTAGATTAGGCGTTTTTCTCACCCATTCATCAAGTTTAATAAACACCCTTGAACTGTGATCACTTGTGTCTGTCTTTACTGTTGCCACCATGAGTTCCTTACAACACCATGTATAAGGCAGCAGTGTGTTGTATAACTCGTACCACCCTGCCATAATTTTTTTTAAACTTTTTTTTTACTATAATAAAAGACATGTTTTGTATGACTGGAATGTCTTGTTTAGAATGATTCAGATGCGATTGGTGTGTGAGTGAAGTAAAGCTGAATTGTTCATGCAGATACAATTGCTGCGAATGCACCTTATCATCACTGGAGACATGGTTAGCATGTTAGTGGATGTGTATTTAGTGTTTATATGTTTGCAGATATGGTTGGTCTGACATGACTATTGAATGAAGGCATAGTTAATATGCGAGTACATGAAGTTGGTGTAAAAGACATTGCCTGGAGACAATGTTGCTATGAGTGTGCTGATATGGTTGCTGTGCAGCTGGTGATTTGGTAGTGGTGCCACTGCAAAAATGTATGGCTAATGACAGCAGACACAAAAGGTGTATGAATGGCCAGAAAATCGGTTGGTGCCTTGACAAGGCTTTAATGCTCACAAGTGCTTTTATTCCTGTGCTAAAAACAGCGATAGGTGTCCTGTTGCATTATGTACTGTACGCATAAGGAGAGTGAGCAAAGGTGCCTGTGAGAGGGATGTATACAATTTGTTTGTATCAATTTGCCCATGGCCGATATGGCTGAAATTTCTGCGGCCGTTTTGAACACAAATATATGCAGGGGAAACCCCCTGCACCTCCCCACAATCCCCCTATATTATTTATTACCCCAAAACCACCCCCCACATATATCTGCGGTCAATCCGGCCACAAAGAATTCGACCAAATCGGTTTCAGGAAAATCGGCCCCAGTCAACTAGAGTAACACCTTTGAGAGGGCTTAAAGAGGAAAAACTGGCGGGGTTATTCTTGTCTTCCCAGAGCAGTTGGCATACCAATGATTTACCCTTTTTTCCGCCCAGGTGAGCACACCCATGCATGTGAGTGCTGGTTTCCATTCGGACATATATGGGGGAACCTGGGAAGGTAGCCTAAAGATGGGCATCATCTAGTTTGAAGGCAGGACCTGCATTGTTGTCCACGTGTTTCATGGTTTCCCAGTGGCAAATGTGCGAAAATAGTGTATTTCTGATCATATTTGCAACTTTGCAGTGATGCCTCTTTGGATTCCACGAGGTGTCTTCTTGTCAGAAATGCAGGGGGTTACCTCTTATCTTCTTTGGGTTGTCCACAGATCCAAATAGATTACGGATTTGGTCTTCCCAGGGTATTTGGTGTACCAGTGTTTTAGCCTTTCCCCGTTGCACCCACGTCAGCGCACCCACACATGTGAGGTACCCTTTTTCACTGGGACAGCAGTGGGAATCTGTGATGGAAGGACATGGGATGTTGCCCACTGAGAGAAACCTGAGGGTATTCTCACTCCTGGATCCTCTTCTCAGGTGGCCAGGAGACGGCCGCTGCTGTTGGATCCAAACCTAGGTGGCACAAGCGGGGGAAGATCACCAGGGTGGAGGGTCCTTGGGGGTTGGGAGTGAGGTATACACGGGCAATACGCGGTATCCCCACGAGACGATAGGGGAAGGAGAAGAAGTCCCAGAAGCCTTTGTGGGATTTGCAAGTCCCGTGGGCCCTAAGCCAAGAGAGAGGCAAACATGTCACCCCGGAACAAAATCCGAAAAGGGGGAGGACAAGATAAGACCAAGACATAACGCCAGTCCCAACACTTCTTTATCTTCCCCTATTTTAGGTCATAGGAAGTACTATGAAGTACCCTCCTGTCATGGTGTTTGGGGTAGAGAGTAATCTGATGCAAAGGGAATCCCATGTATTATATAAAAACAGGACCAGGGGATCCTCCTCCCTCGTTTGCCAATTGCCTTATAACAATGTCAGCTATAGACAAAAGTCCCCATCTGGTCTTGTATCCCTTGCCCCATTTCCAATATGTATTGGGACGAAGAAGAGGTGATCAGGAGCAATGACGATTGCCCATAGAAAAACATATAAATACAAAGTGAGGCCTACAATGTAACACCTTTGAATTGTCCCACTAATACAGTCAGTCAAGATCAGGCACTTTACTCCAACTGTGCACACCTGACTCCAATTGACTGTCAACTGCATTATAAAAAGGGTGGTTCTGCCAGAAGAATTGAACAAGCTGGGGATGCTGACTGGATCAGAGAAGCCAAAGAGCAGGTAGCTGCAGGAAGAGAAGCCTGCAGGACCCGTAGGAGAACGGCATGCAGAGACGCGAGCCCAGTGTTCGCGAGGGGCTGCAGCTTGGCTAGGGAGCCGGGTCTCCAGGGAGCCGGAGCGAGGCAGCCTGTATCCTGCCGGCAGTGTTCAGGAAAATGCTTGTTCCCTTGGGACGTGTGCCAGTCCCAAGTGTGTCTGAGGGGCAGCTGGTGAGACCCAGACCTCGACCCAAACCCATTTGACCTGCTCGCCGATGCCACACTAATGTTGGTGAGTTTCATGAGACAGAGAGAAACTCAGTAGCGTGCAGGTGGCTGGAGCAGGAGCGTTGTTGAAAGAAGAGCCAGGTGAGCGAAAGCAGTGAAAGAAAACAAAGTGAAGCAAGAGAAAGGTAAAAGCAAAGTGAAGCAAGCTGGAAAGCGGTGGAAGAAAGCAAAGCAGGATGACAGAAATGGTGCGCTAAAGGCACAGAAGTAATGAAATACAACAAAATACACTGGCAGCGCGGAAACAGCCAAGAGTGGGTGCGAGAGAGACCCGAAAGGAGAGGGGTGCAAGCGGCCCAAAACCGAGAAAGACAGCAAAGAGAAAGTGAGAAGGAAAACTGACAGTCAAGAGAGGGTGCAAGCAACCTGAAAGTGAGAAAGAGGGTGCAAGCGACCCGAAAGAAATACAGCGTGTGCAAGAGGCATGTTAAAGGGCAAATGAAGGTGTGACAGAGCACAGTGAGAAACTTAAGTTGCAAGAGAGCATAGTGAAAAGTAAGGAGAAGTGTGCAAGAGGCACAGGAAGGTGGAAAGAAGGAGCAAGACAGAAAAAGAAGGTGTGCAGGAAGCACAGTAAAGTGAAAAAGGGCAGAGTGTAAGAGGCAAAGAAGAGGAAAAGGTGCCAGAGAATAAGGAGAGGGGTTAGAGGTCAGAGTTGTCGCGTCTGAAAGGAGCAAAGAACCCAGCGTTCTCGAAAGTCTCTGATGCTACCCCCATGAAAGAACTGTACACTGAAAAGGTACATACTGACAAGAACTTTGTTTAAAGACAAAAGGGCCTCCGCTTGGGGAAGGGAACCCTGGGAGGCCCAAATGGAACTGTGAATCCTCAGTTAAGTTGTAAAGTAAGAAAGTGTAAAGTGTATCTTTTGACCCAGAGGGGCCTAGGCTTGGGGAAGGGAAACCTAAGAGGCCCACAAGAGACATTGTTGAACTTCGTGAAGAGAGGCCTAGTCTTGGGGATGGGAACCCTGAGTGGCTTAACAGGAACATTTTGTTTGTTTGGAACTGGAAGGACCGAAGTTTGTGGAAGGGAACCTCAAGAAACCCAGAGACATTGTGAACTCTATTGAATTTCTGCAAGAGCCATACGTGGAAGGTTCCAAGGGCAACCCTTTTGAGTTGAACTATTTTGAACTGTCAGAACTAATCCTACTGGTAGGACTATCTTACACCAGCTATAGTTTACATTTCCTTATGAATCACCATTTTTCCTTTAAGAAGACCCCCTATCACATTTGGTTTAAGAGTGAGGGCTTCAACGGCCCTTAGAAACGTCAGTTGAGGGAACAACCCCCTTAGAGTTAGGCCAGATAGCCATTACACCAACCCCACAAAGTTCAATAAAGGTTTTCAAACTATTACTTTTGAGTCTGTGTCTCTCTCACACCACGTGTTCGGTGGTTTCCCAGTGGCAAATGTGTGAAAATAGTGTATTTATGGTTATATATGCAACCTTGCAGTGCATCCTGGGTGAGAAATTCTAGCCCAATTCATGCAAGTGATGCACCTTTGGATTCCCACGGGTGTCTTCTTTTCAGAAATACATGGGGTTCTCCTGTTTTACTTGGTAGCTGACACATCCCAGGGCCAAATCTGTGGGGTGTCCATAAGGCCAAAAGTGAATCTTTCATTTTCCAAACAGTTGACATACCAATGGTTTCTACTTTTTCTTTTTCCAACCAGGTGAGTGCACCTACGCATGTGAGGTATCCTTTTTGTCAGCAAATGTGTGTGAACATGGGAAGGTAGGACATGTGGTGTTTTGCAAGCTTTTTGGTCATTTCCAAGTGGAAAACGTGTGAACACAGTGTATTTTTGGCACCTTTGAAACTTTGCAGTGTGTTCTGGGTAAGAAATTTGAGCAAGTGATGCCTCTTTGGATTTCCATGTGTGTCTTTTCAGAAATGCAGTGGGTTCCCTGGTTCCTTGGTGGCTGTAACACCCCAGGCCCAAATCTGTGGAGTACCAACAATGCAAAAGGCAAGAAGAATCTTGCACTTTCAGAACAGTTGACATACCAATAGTTTTCCCTTTTTCTTTTCTGCTCAGGTGAGCGCACCCATGCATGTGAGGTCTGGTTTTCGTCGGGGCATCTGTGTGAATGTGGGAGGGTATGACATGTGGTGTTTTGCGAGCATTTCGGGCATTTCCCAGTGGGAAATGTATGACGATCGTGTATATCTTGTGACATTTAAAACTTTGCAGTGCGTTGTGGGTAATACATTCTACTGCGATTCACGCAAGTGATGCCTCTTTGGATTCCCACGGGTGTCTTCTTTCTAGAAATGCAGCGGGTTCCCCGTTTTCCTTGGTGGCTGTGACAACCCAGTCCTAAATGTCTGCCCTGCCTGCAAGACTAAATACAGTGTCAATCTGGTTTTCCCAAAACACCAGACATGCCTGTACTTTAGCCCTTTCCCTTTTGGACTCAGCCAGTGCATCTATACATGTGAGGTACAGTTTTCAATGGAATACCTGTGGGAATGTGGCCAGGTAAACATTATTTTGTTCACCGTCCATTTCTGTGGTTTCCCAATGGTTCATGCATCAAAATACCATATTTTTCCAACATTTCCTATTTGCTGTGCATTCTGGGTAAAACATTATTTTGTGTTCAACAAAAGCAATATATTTTTGCATTCCCCTGGCTTTCTCCTTTTCAAAACTGCATGGGATTCCCACCTTTCTTGGTGGTTGTGATGGCAGAGCCCTCAAAGCATGTCTTTGCCGCAAGCCCAAATATGCTCTTCACTGAGCGTTTCCATGCTGGCTGTTTAGCCCATTCCCTTCGGCCCAGGCCAGTGAACCCACACATGTGAGGTACCATTTTTATTTGGACACCTGTGGCAACGTGAGAAGGTAGGTCACCAAACCTACCAAAAGTGTATAAAAATATGCAATAAAACCTCATCCTTGGTTTGAAGAGGATTGTAGGATAGCAAAGTCTGACATACTGAATTGCCAAAAAAGAAGCCATGACCCAGATAAGATCAGGTTGAGATCCTTCAGGGCATCCTACAAATCCCTGATAAAAGCTAAAAAAGAAGGCCGTGTATGGAAAGAATGGGACAAAATGCAGGAAGCCTCACAATCCAGAGATTCCTGCACGTTTTGGAGGAGAAATAAAGAATCGCATGATAGGGGCGTGGGGGCCGATATAAGCCCAAACACCTGGAAAAAACACTTCCAGGACCAATATGGAATGGGAGATTCGATAGCTGAACAGTGTTGCGACCAACAAAACCAGGACGGAGGGAATGTCATTGACACAATCCACCTAGAGTTATGGGAGGTTTGCAATGCAATATCAACCAAGAAGTGGGGGAAGGCACCTTGCCCAGATTGAATCCCCATTTACCTAATCAAAGATGAACCAGTGGTATGGATGCCCACACTATGGGCCTCATTACGAGTTTAGAGGCAGCCATGCCGCTATTTGCGGCATGGCTGCCTCCAAACTCGGGTCCGGGTTCCTTGAATGAGGAATTACCCGGCCATTCCAACCTTGGAGGACCCGGTAATTCCTCATTCAAAATACCCATCCCCATTCGAGCCCCCCATAGGGCTCAATGGGAATGGGGAGGGAGCTAATAACAGGCCCGTTAATAACGGGCCCGTTATTAGCTCCCTGGACCTTTAGCGGCTCCCGTTATGGGACCTCATGATGCGGCGGTAAGGGGTTAACGGCACCGGCATCCTTACCAGCACCGTTAACCCCTTACCGCCGACCTCGTAATGAGGCCCTATAGCTTCTTTTCAACACAAGCCTCAAGCAGTGCAGGGACCTCCCCTCCTGGCAAAATGCAATAATAATTCTTATTTATAAGAAGGGAGGAAGGGAGGACCCAGTTAACTTTAGGCCACATTTTTTACTATATGGAGTGGGGAAAGTATTTGCTAGAGCCATCTACGAGCACTTACAAGAGTAGGTGATACAGGTGAATGTGATTGATCACCTGCAAGTTGGGTCCCTCCCAAAGATAAGCACAATGGACCAGGCCTTTCGCCGCCACATGATCGCAGAAATACGCGGCCCTGAAAAATAAATATGAAAGTATTCTCTGCCTTCGTCGACCTTAGGACCGCGCTTGACTGCGTGTCACGGGAGACACTGTGGTCAATATTAACAAAAGGGGGGGGGTACCCGATGTGTGTTTGTGGTAAATGACTATACTGTCGAATAGAAGCCAATTGAATTGGTAGGTCATGCACTGTTTGATGAGCATTTTAGTGTTTTCCCAGTAGGAAATATCTCTAAATACAGTTTTTCCAATTTTTCACATTTGCTGTGCACTCTGGGTAGGACATTCTTGCACCAACAAAGCTCGCTGGGTGTATTTGAATTCTCACATGTGTCTTCTTTTTCGAAAATGTATGTGGTTATGTGTTGTCCTTTTTAATGCCCCAGCGCTAAATCTCTGGGCTGCCCACAAGGCACAATATACTCTTCCCAGTGCGTTTGCCATACCCGGGGTTTATACATTTCCTTTTAGGCCAGGGATAGTGCAACCCACACGTGAGGTGCTATTTTTATCGGGACATCAATGGGAATATGGGAAGGTAGGACACTCATTGTTTTCTGTTGATTGTTATAATGTTTTCATACATTTCCTACTGCGCTTTGTTACACAACCCTTTCTTTTCCCAAATGTGTCCTACATGCAGTCACTGCTTTAGGCACTGCACGCTTTTGTGACCTGCGCAAGTCACCTATCCATCGTCAGCCTTTGTTCTTTCAAAAAATGTATGCTTGGCATGCTTCACCACATTGTTTTTTGTTATTTTCAAATGCTAAGTAGGTCACTTTAGACCATCAGCATAACAATACTGTGCACCATGGCTTGGTTTTTAGCTCGTGGTATTGCTTTTTTTGTGAAACATTATCAGAAATGTGCAATTTCCAAACTAGAAGGATCGGGGGACTCTAGCGTTACAACTGTAAACATGTCCAGCACACAGTTTTTTCCCAGTCATTTTTGCAATTGTTTGGCAAATTACGGGAACTATGGGTAAATAGCTTTTGCCTCATCTGCGCAAAGGACCCTTTCCTGAACTTGGAATTGTATCCAATTTTTAGAAATGTATGCCTTTCTGTGTTCCCATTCAGCTTTCCTACACTCCTCTTACATTCCGTGCAAGCATGTCCTATTAAAAAAAAGAGAAAAATCGACTGTCACAAAAGTGAAGGTACACTTATGAAAAATATATTTTTTGTTTCCACTCAACCTGTTCTTGAAAGCTTGGAAAATGGCGTGAATTTAGAACTGCAAACCTTTAGTTCATAGCTTTTACAAGAAAAGAAAAGGCTTCATTATACATCATTTTATTGGGATTTTCTGAAAAAACACAAGTTGTCACTTTATTGTTATTTTCACATACCCCCAGTACAGCAAACCATGAATCCTTGGTGGGGTTACGACCTCCTACACGTGGAAAGAAAAGGGTGCACATTTGGCCAGGATATCACTTGTAACAAAAAAGTTACAAGAGATTTGCAGGCCGATTCATGGAATAATTAGCGCGGCGCAAGTGGGCAAAAACGTGCGAATCGCAGTGGAATAGCGAAAATCGCAGTGCAATTGCGAAAATCGCACGAAAAGCAGCGCACGTCGATTCATGGAAGGCCGTGCGCGAGAAAACCAGCGGATGTGCGATAAAAAAGTGCGCGGCGCACGTTGGCGCACAGGCCATCTAACAGCGTGCGCCAGGTCACAGCGAAAATCGCACAGGCCACAGCGAAATTCGCACATAGCGCGGCGCACGCAACAAAAGTAGGCGGAACACGGGCGTAACACTCGGAATGGGGAACAACTTGCCAAAACGTGGGCGTCACGGGGGAAGTACAGGGCACAAGTGCGCGGAACGCCCACACGCTCGCCTACAACACGTATTCATGGAATAGAATAGGGGAAAAAAGCGCACGCTCAAACCAGCGCACAGGCACAAACACGACCGCCACAAGAAAGCAGGCGGTAGCGTCTCTGCGGCTGTAAGAAATGTGCGCCAAAAGGTGCGCCAACAAATAGCACCTATATACTGCCATGATGAATGTCCCATACTGTGGCCCTCCAGGAAAAATGACGTGCAAAGGGGTACCCACAAACACGGACACCCGCTGACAAAAAATACGTGTGCGTGTATACCGGGGTGCGCGGGAAGTCTAACACGCGATTTCAGCAGGGTACGTGCATCACCGCGGGGGTTCGCGTGAAGTTATTCACGCGATCGGGCCTGGGGGAGCGGGCTACGTGTATTACAGGGGTTCGCGTGAAGTTCCTCACGCGATCGGGTCTGGGGGAGCGGGCTACGTGTATTACAGGGGTTCGCGTGAAGTTCCTCACGCGATCGGGCCTGGGGGAGCGTGCTATGTGTATTACAGGGGTTCGCGTGAAGTTCCTCACGCGATCGGGCCTGGGGGAGCGTGCTACGTGTATTTCAGGGGTTCGCGTGAGGTTTCACACGCGATCGGGCCTGGGGGAGCGGGCTACGTGTATTACAGGGCTTCGCGTGAAGTTCCTCACGCGATCGGGCCTGGGGTAGCGGGCTACGTGTATTACAGGGGTTCGCGTGAAGTTCCTCACGCGATCAGGCCTGGGGGAGCGGGCTACGTGTATTCCAGGGGTGCGCGGGAAGTTCCACACGCGAATAGCCTGGGCGCGTGTATTTGAGGGGTGCGCGGGAAGTTCCACACGCGAATAGCCTGGGCGCGTGTATTTCAGGGGTGCGTGGGAAGTTCCACACGCGAATAGCCTGGGCGCGTGTATTTCAGGGGTGCGCGGGAAGTTCCACACGCGAATAGCCTGGGGGCGCGTGTATTTCAGGGGTGCGCGGGGAGTTCCACACGCGAATAGTCTGGGTGCGTGTATTTCAGGGGTGCGCGGGAAGTTCCACACGCGAATAGCCTAGGCGCGTGTATTTCAGGGGTGCGCGGGGAGTTCCACACGCGAATAGCCTGGGTGCGTGTATTTCAGGGGTGCGCGGGAAGTTCCACACGCGAATAGGCTGGGCGCGTGTATTTCAGGGGTGCGCGGGAAGTTCCACACGCGAATAGCCTGGGCGCGTGTATTTCAGGGGTGCGCGGGAAGTTCCACACGCGAATAGCCTGAGGGCGCGTGTATTTCAGGGGTGCGCGGGGAGTTCCACACGCGAATAGCCTGGGTGCGTGTATTTCAGGGGTGCGCGGGAAGTTCCACACGCGAATAGCCTGGGCGCGTGTATTTCAGGGGTGCACGGGAAGTTCCACACGCGAATAGCCTGGGCGCGTGTATTTCAGGGGTGCGCGGGAAGTTCCACACGCGAATAGGCTGGGCGCGTGTATTTCAGGGGTGCGCGGGAAGTTCCACACGCGAATAGCCTGGGCGCGTGTATTTCAGGGGTGCGCGGGAAGTTCCACACGCGAATAGCCTGGAGGCGCGTGTATTTCAGGGGTGCGCGGGGAGTTCCACACGCGAATAGCCTGGGTGCGTGTATTTCAGGGGTGCGCGGGAAGTTCCACACGCGAATAGCCTGGGCGCGTGTATTTCAGGGGTGCGCGGGAAGTTCCACGCGCGAATAGCCTGGGCGCGTGTATTTCAGGGGTGCGCGGGAAGTTCCACATGTGATTTGACAGTGTGGGTCCTCCCAGGTGTACCCTGTACACCCTCCACGGCCCCTGCAGGCAGCCCACACCACAGGGGACTACCCTGCATCCCTGGTCATGTCCCGCAGGCAGCCCACCCAACATGGGCATGCCCCCCAGCAAAGGCACATGTCTCCTTGAACTAATGAACACCAACTCATGTCCCCTTGCACCCCCACCCCCCAGCACTGTGGGGCACCTGCCAGCAGGCCCCCACCCATGTCCAACTCATGTCCCCCACCACCCCCACCCCCCAGCACTGTGGGGCACCTGCCAGCAGGCCCCCACCCATGTCCAACTCATGTCCCCCACCACCCCCACCCCCCAGCACTGTGGGGCACCTGCCAGCAGGCCCCCACCCATGTCCAACTCATGTCTCCCACCACCCCCACACCCCAGCAGTGCAGGGGCACCCTCCACCAGGCCCCCACTCATGTCTCCCACCACCCCCAAACCCCAGCAGTGCAGGGTCACCCTCCACCAGGCCCCCACTCATGTCTCCCACCACCCCCACACCCCAGCAGTGCAGGGGCAGCCTCCACCAGGCCCCCACTCATGTCACCCACCACCCCCACCCCCCAGCCACCAGGGGCACCCTCCACCAGGCCCCCACTCATGTCTCCCACCACCCCCACACCCCAGCAGTGCAGGGTCACCCTCCACCAGGCCCCCACTCATGTCTCCCACCACCCCCACACCCCAGCAGTGCAGGGGCAGCCTCCACCAGGCCCCCACTCATGTCACCCACCACCCCCACCCCGCAGCCACCAGGGGAACCCTCCACCAGGCCCCCACTCATGTCTCCCACCACCCCCAAACCCCAGCAGTGCAGGGTCACCCTCCACCAGGCCCCCACTCATGTCTCCCACCACCCCCACACCCCAGCCACCAGGGGCACCCTCCACCAGGCCCCCACTCATGTCTCCCACCACCCCCACACCCCAGCAGTGCAGGGTCACCCTCCACCAGGCCCCCACTCATGTCTCCCACCACCCCCACCCCCCAGCAGTGCAGGGGCACCCTCCACCAGGCCCCCACCCATGTCCCCCTGCCCCCAGGTCCTGACGATACACAATCATGGCAGTAATGGGCAGCATACCCAGCACAAACACCCAGGCAAGGATTGCATCCACCCACATAGTGAATGCAATTACATGACACAACCCCAATGGCAAGTATGTAAATGAACACATGTCCGTCACACACACATACACAATGGCTGCAAGTGAATGTCAAAACCCATATCATGACATGTATGAAACCAAAGACAAAATAAGACAAGTGGAAGTAAAAATAAAAAATGTATTAAAGATTAAAAATAAGTAAACAAATCAAACATACAACTATGTGGATAATAAAATAAATGGTCCATGTTGGAGAACAAAAGTAAAAATCAAAAAACGAAAAAGGAATACAAAAACAAATGTTGACCAAAGCAATATCAAGTAGAAGCAAAAGAATGAAAAACCATTTCCACATGGTGAACACAATAATGAAAAAAAGAAAATGTTCCTTCAAAAAACAAACTAAATACAGGAATGTACCAGGGTCCATGAGCCCAACACCATAAAGGAAATCTACTACTACCTAATGAAAAAAATATATACAAAAAAGTGGCCATTGTCCGAGCGGTCCAAAATAATAAAAACAAATAAAGGAAACCTAACACTAACTAACTATATAACTATATACAAAGGCAGCGGGCAAGTCCTGCGGCTCACTTGTTGATGTTGCTGGCCAGGGCATCATCGAACTCCATGTCGATGTCCTGGAGGCGGGACTCTGTCCTGGCCCCGAGGTCTCGCAGGGATAACCCCATGTTCAGCTCAAACTCCCTGCGAGCTTCCTCGAGGCACTCAGCCCGCCTCAACGCCCGACGCATGGAGAACTCCGCCCTGACCATGGCGAGCCGCTCCTCTTCCGCCCGCTGCCGCTCCGCAACTATCCGCTGGACCAACTGCTCCCACACGGAAGACACCACCATCCCAGGGTTGCCCTGCCCTCCGGCCGATGCCTGCCCTTCTGATCTTGATGGCCCCGAGCCATGATGCCTCCCACGTCGAGCCCGCTGCTGCCTCCGACGCCACTGCCTCTGCCAGCACGACGGCATTAAGGCTGATGGAAACCACCGACGCCGTCGTGCACGTGCCCTGCCTGATGACGCTGTCACATCTTCCATCTGCTGGGGTCCAGTTGCTGTGTTGTCCACCCCTGCTGGACCTCCGACTCCCAACTGTGGCAGGGATGGGATCCCCACCGAGCTGGCTGCATTGGTCGGGGCAGGTCCACAGGGGGCCCTGGTGGCATCTGGGCTGGAAGACGGCAAGGAGAACGACTGGTGGATAGCCTGCACAGAGGAGGAGAGGGCCGCCACATTGGCCAACACATGCAGGAAACCCCCGAACATGGCCGATCCCAATTGGGCCACGTCGGCACGGTGCACTTCGTGATGACGTGCGTGCTCCTCCCGGGAAGCACGCACGGCATCACGAATCACAGCCGTGCGCATCGCGACCCCAATCAGGACCTTCTCCGCACGGCCAGGGGTTCCCACGTCCGCAGGTGGAGGGGAGTCAGGTGACATGGACATCCCCTCTACCTGCGGACAGGCCTGGGACTGGGCATCCCTGCTGGTGCATGGTGGTGCACTCACAGGGTCAGGGACAGCGACATGCACAGGCCCCTCCACGGTGACCTGTGGTGCCTCCTGCCCCTGGCCCTGGACTGCACCACTTGCACCAGCAGGGATGCCCCCACCAGGCCCCATGTGTGCCCCAGTGGCGGCCTCCTCCTCCTCTGTGCAAACCACCAACCTGGATGGCTCCTCACCGTCTCCCACCGTAGCAGGCCCCTGTGGGGGCTCACCCACCCCTTCCGCTGCAGCCGTGGGGGCATCCCCGCCGCCTTGCTCCACAGCGCCGTCTCCGCCCTCTTCTTCACTAGCCGCTGCGTAGAGGGAGACAAAGAACACAAGCATCAGGGCACTGTACAATGGTCCCCTAGACAGGAAGCAATAGCAGATGAGCACCACTGTCAAAGTACACTTCCATCATGTCCCTCCACAACACATGGGTCAGTCCAGGCAAAACACACACAGTAACAGGCATGGTGCATGCCATGGACATTTCCATGCATGTCCAATGGACTCTTGAAACATTCAATGATATGTAACTCACATGCATCATGGCTCATGCCTATCACATGCACACACTTCACCTCAGTCACATCCATCTGGCCCCAAACACACCAAACACAGCGGATACAAGGGTAATTTGGCTGCTTCACTGAATCTGTGCATTGTCACACACATGTGTCATGCATCCATGGCATGCACAAGTCACAGACACGCAGGTCAGGCACACAGACATGGCTACCATATATGTACCTGGCATCAGCACCCATCCCTCACCCCCACCCATGTCCAGGTACAGAGACTGGCATGCTCTCATGTTCAAAATCTGCAATGGGCTCCCCATGCGGCATTTCAACACATGCAACAACCATGTGGATCACACATCACTGGTCGCACATGCATTACCATGATGTCCCTGCACACATACATGCATACATGGCCTATGGCACACATACAGGCAAGTATCATAGAACCAGCACACCGCAACATGCCCTGTCTCACACAGTAATGCTTGGACACTTACCGCTCAACTCCAGACGGGCCTCCCTCTCAAGGATCTGGGCGTGGAGCGCTGGGCGTACGCGTTCCAGGACCCTCATCTGGATGGAACTCATGCGGCCCCGGCCCCCCTCCACGAGGCGCCGGGCCTTCACAAGGGTCCTGGACCTCAAGTCCTCCCAGCGCTTCTTGATCTTCAGGACGTCGCGGGTTGCCACCCCCTCCGCGTTGATGGCAACCACACAGTCGGCCCAGATCCTCTGCCGTCATTCCTTGCTGGCGCGGGACGATCCAAAGAGGGCATCATACTGCCCCAGGACATGCTCCACCAGGACACCAACTTCGGTGACAGTGAAGCTGGTGCCCCTCTGCCCCTCTGGCCTGGGGTTGCCACTGGTGCCAGATGTGGAAGTGCCCGACATGGCAACCCCAGAGGCAGGTGTGGGTGGGCAACTGGGTCCTGGGGCTGGGCTGAGGAGCGATGTAATCCCAGTCGGGAGTCTTCAGTTCCAGCAGGGGTGGACACAGCAACTGGACCCCTGCAGATGGCTGATGTGCAGGCACCAAATGGCAGGGCACGGTGGCAGCAGGCAGGCAGGCAGGCAGGCAGCAGCAGATGGCACGTGGGAGGCTGCTCGGGGCACTGGGGGGCAGTAACTCGGCCTTCTGGGCAGGAGCGTGGTCTTCCGTGTGTTTTCGCGTGGCCAGCTTGATACGGAGTGATTTGGCACGTGAAAATCCTGCACGTCAGCGTGAAATCCGAGGAAAGGCCCTTAGCGCGTAAGCGCGTCAGCACGCATACGCGATTCTATTGGACCAGAGTCCCTCAGCGTGTAAGCGCGTCTGTGACGTGACCCGCACGGGTGTTCCCCACTCAGCACGTGATGACGGGGCACACGTGGAAATACTGCACGTCAGAGTGTCATCGCGTGTAATTGGACAAAAGTGCGCGTACACGCGATTGGCCTATGTACGTGTATTTAATGGGTGCGCGGGCACTTACACACGCAAGTACGTCAGCGAACCTGTATCCCGTGGTGCGTGTGAATTTCCACACGCTATTGGACTGGGAACTGGATTCCAGGGGTGCGCGGGTCACACGCTGTATCCCGTGGTGCGTGTGAATTTCCACACGCTATTGGACTGGGAACTGGATTCCAGGGGTGCGCGGGTCACACGCTGTATCCCGTGGTGCGTGTGAATTTCCACACGCTATTGGACTGGGAACTGGATTCCAGGGGTGCGCGGGTCACACGCTCGCCTAGAACACGCGCAAAGCATAAATTTGCGGACTTTAACAATAACAAGCTCAGACGCCAGGATGAACATACCGTTCCTAGCAGCAGTGGCAGTGGGCTACCAAAGGAGGAGGAGGAGGATAGTCAGGGCCAGAATATTCACACCCAGAACCAGCCTTTTCGGGATGCCTGATGACCAGGTGTATGGGAGGTACAGGTTTCCACCACACATTATACTGGACCTGGTGAGTGAGTGGGAGGATGACCTCACATCACCCACCCTGTGCTCCCAAGCACTCAGCCCCCTGGAGAAGGTCCTCAATGTACTGCACTTCTTAGCCACTGGATCATTTCAGCGGACAAGTGCCATAGTGGGTGGGGTGTCACAGGCCACCCAGTCACGCTGCCTACACCAGGTCTTGAACATCATCACTGCACGCCCATCAGTCCGCAGGCACATATACCTGCCCAGAACACCTGCAGAAAGGCATGCTGCCGCCCTGGATTTTTACGCTGTGGCACGATTGCCCAAAGTGCTAGGTGCCATCGACTGCACCCATGTGGCTCTACGTCCCCCCAGGGCATCTGAGCACACCTATAGGAACCGCAAGCACTGGCATTCTATCAACGTGCAGGTAGCATGTAATGCCAAGGGAATCATCACCTCAGTATATGCCAACTATCCTGGCTCCACCCACGACAGCTTCATTTACCGAATGTCCACCCTAAGCCGGGATCTAGAAGCTGGGCGGCATGGCGATACATGGCTGCTTGGTGAGTATGTATGCCACTGCACATGCATGCATGTTGGATACTGAGCAAGGTCACAACCCCACCAATGATACCAATCACCACCTCCACAGGGGACAGTGCCTACCCTCTCAGCCCCCACATGATGACGCCAATTCGGAACCCCACCACGCCACCCCAGGTAAGATATAACACAGCCCACATTACAACCAGGGGCATAGTGGAGCGCACATTCGGAGTGCTAAAGTCACGCTTTCGCTCCCTTGACCGTTCTGGCGGGCAGCTGTTATACGCTCCCCCAGTAGTGTGCAGGATCATAGTGGCAGCATGTGTCCTGCACAACGTTGCAACACGCCGGGGCCTGGCCGTGGACATGGTGGTGGCCCCACATCCCCAACCACATGCACAGCCGCTGCGCATGGGAGGGGAAAGGGCACGGGGGGAGGCAGCCCGTACACAGCTAGTGGCTAATTACTTCACATAGAAATCACACCCCTGTGGAGTGCACACTGCCCTGGCACATTCCATCTGACAATCAATGATGACTCAACCTGACACTGATCCTGAATGTCTGGAGAATGAACCGGGAATACCATGTCAGCCTGAGATTGTTCACCTGGAAGTGTCACAATGTGTGCATCCCTACCCACACAGACACCACCAATGCAGTTTTGTGAAGTTACACATTGAAGCAGCTAAAATGAATACCCACTTGCAAAATGCAACAAGAGGACAGTGCCATGTCAGCCAACCCAACCCCAGCACCGCCACACGACACACCGTGCCATGTCATGCTAATTGCAGGTAAACAAAGTAATCCCCACAACATGACATCAGTCTCACTATGTACAGTGGCACTATTAGAAACCTGCAACACCTGAAATGCTCACAGCAATGCCGGACCAACAACATACTTGAGCACGTACTACCATTAACATGACATCACAAATGTTACATATTAGTAGTCTCACCACCTGGAAATGCCTGCACTCCCACCACTACCAACTGTGCAGTGTTGTCGCCATGTAGAGTTGTAGGTGCACTGCTGCCAACATGGACCCCATCTCCAGACTAGAGGTCATTGTGTGGACATGAGGAAGGGACCTGCAAATTGGGAGGTAGACACAGAAGAAGAGTTACACATCAATGCAACATGCAGTGTACAACACAACAGCAATATGCACTAGGAATGTATACACAGTATTGACTACAGACTGCCCACACAGCTCATGGGAGTCCAACGTCACTGTGTAATTCACTGTCACTTGGGCACACCCTTTGCAAGCCCATGGAAACGGGAAGCAGGAGGGGTGTGTGTGACTCAAACCCAAGCATCTGAACCAAATACATTACAAGCCTGCATGTGCCCAGCCACAATGCAGCGTATGCCCACAGGAACCACGGAAGCCAACAGATCGTCCCAAAAAAATTGGGAATAAAAGAAATCAAAATAAAAATAAAAATAAGAAACAATCAAAAATGGCCATTGATGGGCCCGGGGGGGTTGGGGAGGCCACCCAGGAGGTCCGAGGACAGGATGCACACCAGAACCCACCTGCGTGGATCCTGGGAAGATAAAACACCTCCATGGGCTCATGGCCCACACAGCTACCCTATTGTGGGAGTATCACTGCTGTCGCTATTATCACCCTGTGCAGCTGCATCCGGAGGTGGTTGCACTATGGGAGGCAGCCCACGCAAGGCCCTAGTCTGCTCCTCCATGGCTGCAAGCATGCGGGTGTGGTAGGTCTGGTTCTGGAGGATGAGTGTGCGGAGGTCCCCATGCAACAACTCACGGGATGCCCGGACCTCCGCCCTCGTTGCCTGCATCTCAGCTGAGAGCGTACGGGTGAGACGCTCCAGCTGCTGTTCTGTCCTTTGGTGTGTTGAAGCCTCAAGCTCAACAAGAGTCGTCCTGAGGTGAAGGAGCTCCTGCCTCAGGGCTTCCCTGTGGCCCTGGGACTCAATGGAGATGGCCTCCTGCAGAGTCGCCAGCGCCGCCCGCCTGTCCCTGTTGGACCCCAAGATGTCCTCCCTGTGTGACTGGCAGATGGAGTCGGTTGCCTGCTCTAGTCGCTCCATCAGCCTTTCTGGGGGGACAATGGAAGTGGCCACCCTATCCATGGCCTGAGCCATCATCTCGGATGATGCAGCCTGTTGGGTTGCCATACCGTAAATGGATTGCTCCCATGCGGTATTGCCGGGTGGCGTACGGCCACCACGTCGGCGGGCACCACACCTGTCTGGGGCAAGGCGAACTGCGCCTTGCTGTGCCGGCACTGCCTGAGGCTGCAGGACTGCATTCCCCCTCTGATCTGCTGGCCCAGGAACAGGATCAGATGTCGCGGAGTGTGACCCTGCATCCGTAACCACCGAAGGCGTAGCTGCCAACACTGACATCCCCATGGAGGGTTCTGACCCTGGTGCAGGTGGGTGAGACAGAACAGAATCCCTCCCTGGAACACTCACCTGCGACGGCACGTAGGTCTCATCCGAATCAACACCTGAGTACAGCTCGGGGGAGGTGCAGCCAGAGACACCCCTTGAGAGCACGACCTGCAGCACTTGTGGGTTCTCCCCCACCACCACACCACGTCCCTCACTGGTGGTTGGTCGGCCCTCGGACCCCTCCTGGGTCTGCACCATCTCCACAACCCCAGCAGTATCAGGTGCGTCTTCCCCTGCAAAGACATGAAAACAAAGAAATGGAAACAGGCATTAGCACCATGGCACACAATGAGGGCTGAGAAGCAAGAGAACCAGTACTTGATTGACACATGTCCCACATGACTAAAACCCTCCCATGCATGCACCCTCACTGCGTATGAAGTGCAGGCAAATGGCACACACTGATGACACCAAGATGGAAGATGAACACATTTTCTGCATGCTGCCTGGCAGTGGCATCACACATTGGCCTGTGATTGCCAGGTGAAACACACATGCCATCACACAGATGGCATGTACCATTGCTATTGAGTGAAGATGGAGAGGAGGGCAGCACCTATTCATTCAGTCCAGTTCCCGCATGTAATTGCTTTTCTAATTCTAACAGGTCAGATTTTTCACCTGGAGCTGCCAGTCTGAAATGGTCCAATTGCACAGGGACATGTGTGTACAAATGATATCCAGGTAACAAAGTCACTCCACTTTACCATACCCATGTCAGACATGTGACTAGTGGACAGCGACATGCCTAGTGAAAGTGGTGGAATGCAAACAAACTGACTGAATGAACAGTGAAAAATAAGCAAATATGTTGTGGAAAGGTGACACTTCAAGGGCAACTGGCGTGCAGTTGGGCTAGATGTCTACTGTTGGCAGAAGGGATACTGCTATGGCCAAATGCAGCTGCGCAGGAAGGATTGCATGAAGCACATGGCTGACCCATACGACTCAGGCACACAAACAGAAGCCCTCACACACATACCATGCACATGGATGACACACACATGCATGTGCACTCACCGGACAATGCCTCGTAATCAGCCTGATCTCCCACGCCTTGGATCTGTTCCTCCGTGACGTAGGTCCCAGCGACTGACTCATGTGGAGTGAGTTCCATGTCTACTACTGGAGACCCACCTCCAGTCACTAGAGTTGCGGCATGACTTGAGGCCAGCTTACTCTTTGCCCTGCGCTTTAGGTCATTCCAGCGCTTATAGCAATCATTGGCTGTGCGCCTCACGATTCCAAGGGCACTTACGATGTCCGCAACGGTCTGCCAGTGTGCCTGGCGTTGTGCAGGTGTGGTCTTGGATCCTGCAACAATGACCATCTCGTTGTCATGTCCGGACACATACTCGACAAGTGCATTCAGTTCGTCATCCGTGAAGCTGGGCTTCCTGGACGGGCCGGACTGTGTAGCCGTGTCTGGGGCATCAGCCTGTGCCGGACAAGCACTCTTCCTCTTCCGCTTGGAAGGTGGTGGTGATCCTGAGTGTCCTGCGCCGCTCTGGACACTAGGGGCAGGAGCCCTGGTGGACTCTGTATCAGGAGTGTGGGATTGCACACTCAGCATGGGAGTTGGTGCAGGCATTGGCTCTAGTGTGATGGTGTCAGGGGGAATGTCAGCAGCATGGACTAGGACCGACACTGTCCTGGCTGGGTGTGTGAGGGCTGGGGTGGATGGAGCCGCAGCTGCCCCTGCAGCCTCTCCGCCCTGCCTCCTTGGTGCAGCAGATGACCTTGCTGCCCCAGATCCACGTGGCATGATGGCATCAACGTGCACCAGCGCACTTGTCGTAGCCCTGCTGACCTGGAAGTCAGCCATGGAGTCAGCCAGGTCTGGTGCCACAATGGGCTGGTCCAACAAGGGCTGAGCATGGATGGTGTCAGCCACATCAGCCTCAATGGGAGGGGGGAGGGGGGTGGGATTATGGGTGCCCGTGACTGGTCCTCCACACATCGGGGGACAGGCTCACCCTGCAAGTTACGACCACGTCCCCTACCGGATCCACCACGGCCACCACTTGTGGCTCTTCCACCTTTGCCACCCTTACGGAATCCTCGCCTCCCAGCCATGGCACTGATGTTAATGTGCGTATGGGAGTGGATGTAGACTATTGTCCTGGGCAATTGGGGGTCAAAGGGGTTGGGTACCAGATGGTAATTGTACCCTAGTGCTCTAGCAAGGCTGAATGTAACCCCTGGGGAAAGATGACGGGTCACGCAACGCACAGGAGGCCCAAAAAAGGGAGATGACGTGCACGCAACCCCTCCTAGACCACGTGTGCAGAAAGAAAAACCTGCACTACGCTGTGACACCCAGTAACACAAGAATGAACGTATGCGTGTCACACGCAGCCTAGAATGACCTCTGAAGGGGTAGGCTACACACGGGGCAAGCACAGATGTTAGATACGTGCGTGACTCACCGTCTGCCTGGTAAACGAGCGTGTAAAAGGAGCACGTTTGGTTGGCAACACCCCCGCCAAAAGAAGATTTGTACGCTGTCTGAGGAGACAGGACAACAGTAGAAGGGAACACTGTTTGAGGGAACAGGCCCAGGTAAACCAGTAAAAGAGAAAAAAGAGAAAAAGCTGTCAGAGGTAACAGGGAATACGAACTTGAAACGGCGTGAAGTAAATCGCGTGTGAAACGACAAGAAGTACAGAATTCACCCACTCGCTCTCCACGAAAAGCACGTACAAGGAAAACGTGTTCTACACGTACCTTTTATACAGGCCCACACGTCCAGCGTCACTTACGCGGCGTGTACGCGCTAGGGCCATTTCCACCTATTACATGCTTTGTCACTTCTGCGTGTAGGGCCATTTCCACCAATTACACGCTTTGTCACTTCTGCGTGTAGGGCCATTTCCACCAATCACACGCTTTGTCACTTCTGCGTGTAGGGCCATTTCCACCAATCACACGCGATTACACTCTGACGTGCAGTCTTTCCACGTGTGCTCTGTCATCACGTGCTGTGTGGGAAACACCTGTGCGGGTCACGTCACAGACGCGCTTACGCGCTGAGGGCCTTTCCTCAGTTTTCACGCTGACGTGCAGGATTTTCACGTGCAAAATCACTCCGTACCAAGCTGGCCACGCGTACGCACACGGAATACCACGCTCCTGCCCGGAAGGCCGAACTACTGCCCCCCAGAGCCCGAGCACGCTCCCACCTGCTGCTGCCTGACTGCCTGCTGCCCCTGCACTGCTGGGGGGTGGGGGTGATAGGGGACATGAGTGGGGGCCTGGTGGGGGCTGCCCCTGGTGACTGGGGGGTGGGGGTGATAGGGGACATGAGTGGGGGCCTGGTGGGGGCTGCCCCTGGTGACTGGGGGGGTGGGGGTGATAGGGGACATGAGTGGGGGCCTGGTGGGGGCTGCCCCTGCACTGCTGGGGGGTGGGGGTGGTGGGAGACATGGGTGGGGGCCTGGTGGAGGCTGCCCCTGCACTGCTGGGGGGTGGGGGTGGTGGGAGACATGAGTGGGGGCCTGGTGGAGGGTGCCCCTAGTGGCTGGGGGGTGGGGGTGGTGGGTGACATGAGTGGGGGCCTGGTGGAGGCTGCCCCTGCACTGCTGGGGTGTGGGGGTGGTGCGAGACATGAGTGGGGGCCTGGTGGAGGCTGCCCCTGGTGACTGGGGGGGTGGGGGTGATAGGGGACATGAGTGGGGGCCTGGTGGAGGCTGCCCCTGGTGACTGGGGGGGTGGGGGTGGTGGGAGACATGAGTGGGGGCCTGGTGGAGGCTGCCCCTGCACTGCTGGGGGGTGGGGGTGGTGGGAGACATGAGTGGGGGCCTGGTGGAGGGTGCCCCTGGTGACTGGGGGGGTGGGGGTGATAGGGGACATGAGTGGGGGCCTGGTGGGGGCTGCCCCTGGTGACTGGGGGGGTGGGGGTGGTGGGAGACATGAGTGGGGGCCTGGTGGAGGCTGCCCCTGGTGACTGGGGGGGTGGGGGTGATAGGGGACATGAGTGGGGGCCTGGTGGAGGCTGCCCCTGGTGACTGGGGGGGTGGGGGTGGTGGGAGACATGAGTGGGGGCCTGGTGGAGGCTGCCCCTGGTGACTGGGGGGGTGGGGGTGGTGGGAGACATGAGTGGGGGCCTGGTGGAGGGTGCCCCTGGATGGTGGGGGGTGGGGGTGATGGGTGACATGAGCAGGTGTGCAGGGTAGTCCCCTGTTTTGTGGGCTGCCTGCAGGGGCCGTGGAGGGTGTACAGGGAACACCTGTGAGGACCCACCCAGCCTAATCGCGTGTGTAACTTCCCACGCACCCCTGTAATACACGTACCAAGCCAAATCGCGTGTGAGAATTCCGCTGCACCCCTGAAATACACGTACCCTGCTGAAGTCGCGTGTAAAACTTTCCGCGCACCCCTGAAATGCATGCGCCCAGGCTGCTTCGCGTGTGGAACTTCCCGCGCACCCCTGAAATACACGCGCCCAGGCTATTCGCGAGTGGAACTTCCCGCGCACCCCTGAAATACACGCGCCCAGGCTATTCGCGAGTGGGACTTCCCGCGCACCCCTGAAATACACGTAGCACGCTGGGAGACATGAGTGGGGGCCTGGTGGTGGGTGCCCCTGGTGGCGGGGGGGGTGTGGGGGTGATAGGGGACATGAGTGGGGGCCTGGTGGAGGCTGCCCCTGGTGACTGGGGGGGTGGGGGTGATAGGGGACATGAGTGGGGGCCTGGTGTGGGCTGCCCCTGGTGACTGGGGGGGTGGGGGTGATAGGGGACATGAGTGGGGGCCTGGTGGGGGCTGCCCCTGGTGACTGGGGGGGTGGGGGTGATAGGGGACATGAGTGGGGGCCTGGTGGGAGCTGCCCCTGCACTGCTGGGGGGTGGGGGTGGTGGGAGACATGGGTGGGGGCCTGGTGGAGGCTGCCCCTGCACTGCTGGGGGGTGGGGGTGGTGGGAGACATGGGTGGAGGCCTGGTGGAGGCTGCCCCTGCACTGCTGGGGGGTGGGGGTGGTGGGAGACATGAGTGGGGGCCTGGTGGAGGGTGCCCCTGGATGGTGGGGGGTGGGGGTGGTGGGTGACATGAGCAGGTGTGCAGGGTAGTCCCCTGTTTTGTGGGCTGCCTGCAGGGGCCGTGGAGGGTGTACAGGGAACACCTGTGAGGACCCACCCAGCCTAATCGCGTGTGTAACTTCCCACGCACCCCTGTAATACACGTACCAAGCCAAATCGCGTGTGAGAATTCCCGCGCACCCCTGAAATACACGTACCCTGCTGAAGTCGCGTGTAAAACTTCCTGCGCACCCCTGAAATGCATGCGCCCAGGCTATTCGCGTGTGGAACTTCCCGCGCACCCCTGAAATACACGCGCCCAGGCTATTCGCGAGTGGGACTTCCCGCGCACCCCTGAAATACACGTAGCACGCTGGGAGACATGAGTGGGGGCCTGGTGGAGGGTGCCCCTGGTGGCGGGGGGGGGGTGGGGGTGATAGGGGACATGAGTGTGGGCCTGGTGGAGGATGCCCCTGCACTGCTGGGGGGTGGGGGTGGTGGGTGACATGGGTTGGGGCCTGCTGGCAGGTGCCCCACAGTGCTGGGGGGTGGGGGTGGTGGGAGACATGAGTCGGGCATGAGTGGGGGCCTGGTGGAGGCTGCCCCTGCACTGCTGGGGGGTGGGGGTGGTAGGAGACATGGGTGGGGGCCTGGTGGTGGGTGCCCCTGGTGGCTGGGGGGTGGGGGTGCAGGGGGACATGAGCAGGTGTGCAGGGTAGTCCCCTGTTTTGTGGGCTGCCTGCAGGGGCCATGGAGGGTGTACAGGGAACACCTGTGAGGACCCACCCAGCCTAATCGCGTGTGATAATTCCCACGCACCCCTGTAATACACGTACCCAGCAAAATGGCGTGTGATAATTCCCACGCACCCCTGTAATTCACGTACCCTGCCAAATCGCGTGTGATAATTCCCGCGTACCCCTGTATTACACGTGCCCTGGCTAATCGCATGTAAGACTTCCCGCGTACCCCTGTAATACACGTTCCCTGGACAATCGCGTGTTGAACTTCCCGCGTACCCCTGTAATACACGTTCCCTGGACAATCGCGTGTTGAACTTCCCGCGTACCCCTGTAATTCACGTTCCCTGGACTATCGCGTGTTGAACTTCCCGCGTACCCCTGTAATACACGTTCCCTGGACAATCGCGTGTTGAACTTCCCGCGTACCCCTGTAATTCACGTTCCCTGGACTATCGCGTGTTGAACTTCCCGCGTACCCCTGTAATACACGTTCCCTGGACTATCGCGTGTTGAACTTCCCGCGCACCCCTGAAATACACGTACCCTGGCACCCTGGCTAATCGCGTGTATAACTTCATGCGTACCCCTGATATGCACGTTACCCGCTTTGCGTTCCTTGTTTGGCAGCCCTGTAAACTGGTCCAGGGTTAGCGCAGCCCTTTGCGATGATTTAGCGATTTTGATGGCTTTTCCTTGCGCGAGGGCGTTCTTGGGGGCGTTACTGGCGCTGCTGCAGGGTCGCTGCGATACTCTGCGGCACGGCTGGTTTGGGAGCCTAAAATCCATGAATACGCTGTGCGCGGAAATCGGTTTTAGCGCACGTGCCTGGCGCAGACAATCGCACGCGGACACTCTGCGCCAGCCGCTTGCGACACTTTTCTGCGAAATTCTATGAATTACCCTGTGAATGTCAACATAGCAAAACGTCAAAAAAAGGGCTCAGCATTGGGAGAAAAACCCTTTGCAGTTAAGGAGTTAATACATGGTTTCCAGGTTGGGTGTCTAGGAAAAAGTTGTTTTCTTTTTTGGATTTACATCGCGCAGCCTGCTCATTTGTGTGTGGTTCAATGGGAGACAGGGTGGAAGCTATGGTTCTCTGGCTCTGGTTTTCTATGTTTGTAAGATTGAAACAAAGCATTTTCACTTATCTCAACGTGGCTGACCTTAATATAGTGAACATGAATGGAGAAGGTATATATTTGATAAAACAAGTGTTAAATGGGCACCCAGATTCACTTGTTTCTGTTCACACACCAAATGGCAAACACAATGTATTCTTTTCAGAATTCCTCCAACTTCCTAGGCCCATTTGTAAAGGATAACTTGTTATTGGGGGAGATTATATTTGCTTTACAGATCTAAGTTTGGATAAATCCATTGCTCCAACTAGAGCAGACAGATAAAACCAGCTGGCATTGTTGTAGCTGAGAGTTGGAGAATTTTACACAAAGAGAAAGATTACACACATTACTCTTATGTTCATAGGGGATTCTGTTGAATCAACATGATCTTTGCCTCTGCTACTTTGATCCTTAGAGTGGATATCAGGCATAGATACTTGTCGGATCACGTTCCGGTCTTCTTGACTCTACATGCTTTAGCAAGACCTTCCCCTCAAAGAAAACACTGGATCCTTAACGATATAGTCCTGAGTGATCCCACATTTCCGAAGTGTTAATTCAATATTATCAGGTGAAGGTTTCACATAACGTGGAATGGAGTGTTATTTGGAATGCCAGTGAAGCAGTTATTAATCAGGGAACTCATTAGCAGAACTGCTGAGTTTATGAAGGAGAGAAAAGTAACATGCATAGCCTTGGAGGACTAGGTCAAAAACCAAGAGGAAAAGAACCGACAGGGAATCCTGAGAGCTTTGAGAGAGCTTACAATTGCCAGGAACCAAGTGGAAGTACATCTAGCTGATTGGTCAGCTCAATCAATCCTCCACACTAAACAATTATTTTTCAACGGGGGAGTGTGACGAATCCCTAGGTGTTATTACTTTTCCCCTAAGACAGAGCCCCTTCACATGAGGCCATGGAGGTGAGCCCACTGCCTGATAGTCACCTGGGGGTGGTACACAGCGGGAGTATCTCATGGGGCGAGACTCTGCCTCTTGGCACAGGGACAGACATCTAGGGAGAACATGGTATGACACCCTCCCAATCACCCCTCCAAAACCTACACCTTTGGTGCACCCCAGTATTATAACCAATCACCCCATAAAACTGTGTAAGGCTAGTTACATAGAATACACTGATACGAGAAAGAGCACAGGAAGATTAAAGATCACTAACTGCCAAAGTACTGGGACGAAGAAGAGGCGCAGAAGCATAGAGAAGTTTCTATGGAACCAAGAGCCACGCTCTCCTGTTCCATGAGGGAATGGAACTTACTGTGAAATAAAAACAAAAGAAGGATGTTTTTAAGGCAAGCCGTCCCTGGAGTTGCTGCGAGCGGGTGACCCGTTTGATGCGGAAGATCCAAGAGGCTGGTGGCCGGGGCGCTGCCAAGAAGGTAGAAAACTAGCAGAGGTATAGGCATGCATGGAAGATGGGCCGTGCGATCGAGTGTAGATGCACCTCCCGCAAGGAGCCACAGGCTGCGGAGCCGTCGCAGCACGCCGAAAAGTGAAGCAAAAGAAGAGAGGGACAGAGACCAAACGGAGGACGCCGGTGAGAACCCAAAAAGTACCTGGGTGGCCGGGACGGTTGGGGGGAGTGCAAAGAGAGTCGAGGAAGACTCAGAAGAAGAGAGCAGACAAAAAACCCACATAGCTGGGGCAAGAAGGGGAAGTGAATACCTACGAGAGAGAAGAAGTACAAATCATGTTCTTCGTGGCAGTAACTGGAAGGAGAGTAAACCAGGTCTGCCAAACCAGAGCATAATAGAGACACGGGTCTGGGACCCACAAAAGAAGAGCACTACAAAACATCTTCTTCGTGACAGTACTTGGCAGAATGGTGAACCAGGTCTGTCCAGCAAGCTGTATAGAGAAATATTTGTCTGGAACCCATGATCTGAAAAGGAAAGAGACTTACTCTTTTCCTTGTGGCTGTACTTGGCAGGCCAGAAGACCAAGTGGGATATACTGGGGAAACCTGAGTCAGCAATCATGTTTGTACATGAATTGTTGAAAACAGAGTAAAGCAGTGAAGCAAGGATCACCAGGGGGAGGGAGTCCATCTGCATGGGTACCGCTGAGTGTGAAGTGACTGTGAAAAGAAGATATCATGAGAAGGTAGTCAGTCTCCTGGTAGTGCTCCATCTACAGGAAAAGGAGAATCTAATCAAGAGGCCAGGAGAAGGGAGTCATTCCTGTGGTTTTGTGTAAGAAACAGTGAAAGCCAGAGACCAGGAGAAGGGAGTAATTCTCCTGGTAGTTGAATCTGAAAAACGGATTACACCACAGAATATTGTGACCCAGGGGAAGGGAGTCATTCCCACTGGGCTGAGAACTTTTCTGATACATAGTGTTACAAGACTAACACTACTTTGGCTGAGAAGACCCATTAGTATTTTAGTTGAGGCAGGGAAACCCCTCATAGAAGTAGGGAAAGTTAGGTTTTCTCTTTATTTTCTTCGTAAATAAAAGTCTATAGCAACCACCAGGTCAACTGTGTGTCCGTCTCCTCCGTCCATGCCCTTACAGGAGACAAAGCAAACTGTTTATTTGTTGCAAAACTTGATAGCCTTAGGTTGTAAAATCATATTCTGGCCCTTAGAGGTGCCTTTGGAAGCAATAGATGGGAAGAAGACAAAGTCTAAAATCATAGAATCAACATTTGTTAAACTCATGAAGGCAGAATCTTTTGACCAGTCTCTCCAGCAGCGATCTCTTTCCTCTTGCACTCACTCCAAGCTTCCTAACACAGAGATGGAAGGCTTTAAATGTCCAATTAGCTTGGAAGAAGTGGATCTGGGGAGCAAGTTGCTACATGGAAACAAGGCCCCATGCGTGGTTATTTTTTTCTATCTATATAATAAAACTTTTAGAACCATCTTAAGAAATGGTTTACTTTCTCCAGACTGCCAGAGTTATCTCTGCATCAATGACTGAATCAACAACTACTTCACTATTAAAACCACATAAAGATATGCTCATATTATTGCCCTATCACCTTTCTCAATTATGATACAAAAACATTTCCAAAAATCCTAGCCACAAGATTAATAAGGGTCTTCCAGAGTATGGCCTTGCCAGACTAATCTGTATTAATAGTGAATCAAGACACACATGATAATATAGGAAGAGCAATTAATATCTTTGAATGGGGTAGGCATTCAAATAAAACATTTAGGGTACTAGCACTGGACGCCCATTAGGTGTTTGTAAGCATAAACTTGACCTTCATTAAGTTGATATTGATCTCTTGTTTTTGCTACTCAGTTTCACACTTAATCATGGCTAATTTTCAATTCCACAACACTAGCACTCAACTAAATGATTCCTTTACTAAAGGAACCAAAATAACTGGAGGCAATCGACAGAGATATCAGATTTCATTATTAATATTTGTACTGCCAATGAAGCCATTGGCCCTAACTTTCCACGAGGATCCCAATTCTGGGAACCGATGGGCCTCGTGACCCTGGGAGACATATGGCAAGAAGGGGAGGTATTAGAGTTCCAAAAGATCATGGAGGAAACCAGGGTACACAAGGGACAACACATTACATATACCAGGATGACCAAACGAGTGGGAGAAAGGTGGCCCGAGATAGTACTAGCAGAACAACCCGATATGGTCATTGAAACTATATACGATATCTCGGAGGGCGGGCATGAAATATCTCGAATTTATGAATTATTGATGTCCACAGTGGGCCAGGAGTTGTTCCAATTGAGGAGGGTCTGAGAGGAGGAGGTGGGAGAACCTATGCAGGATGGGCAATGGGAAAGAGCCCATAAGGAGGTGTCCCGGAATGCGAGGCTGCAACAGATCCAGTTATATATTATCCACAGGGCATACATGACCCCTAGTAAAATTGCTAGGTTTGGAAGCACTGTGACACAGAAATGCCCCAAGTGCGGAGAGGTGGATGCCGGGATGATCCACATGTTCTGGGCCTGCATGTGGGAGGTGGGAAGATTCTGGGAGGAAGTCAAACAACGCCTGTCCCAAAAGGGGATCAAGTTAAGGGTGGATTCAGTATGGGCATGCACGCTGGGGGGATTCACTAGACCACATAACCTAAAGCATATCAGTAAACTGAAAGACCTGGCCTACATCTTGGCCAAACGGAGAATTGCTATGAGCTGAAAAGCAGCCCATAGACCTAGATTGGAGGTGTGGTGGAATGACCTGTTGAAGTTGGCAGAGGCAGAGACGGCAGCATGGTACAAAGCAGTTAGCAGCGGGTGGGGGAAGCGGGACCCCTGAAACTACATAAATTCAGTTATGTGTTATGTCTGTGCTTAACACAAGTGAACTTCAGTTGCGCTACACAAATGCCCATCTTTTGTTGAATGTCTACTGCATTATGTTATGCTCACAAAGAAAATAAAGCTTTTTGTTTAAAAAAACATGGTCACCACTGTAAAATCTAGCTATCTGGTAACCATGAAAAGGAAACTTAAGATGAGGTGGCACAGATTTGTTTGAGACATCACAGGAAGAATTCAGTCTTAAAAAGAAGCAGTTTACAAAAGTATATTCTACAGACCATTGCAGGCATAGGGGAAACATTTTAATGGGGCCTGAACAGTGGCAACTAATAGTGCTTCTTGAATGAATTCCCTCTTGCTGATGAGTAACATCATCCATGTTGGTTTCTATATCCATTATTATTGCCATCACACACACAATCTTTAGGATATTTTCAGTACCTATTTCGCAGTGCTGTCCAGTAAAGCGATAGGGACAGGAGCAGTTGTACTCCCCATGCGATTCCTTACACGAACCTCCATTGCGACATGGTCTGGAGCTGCATGGACCCGGCCTTACTAGTGAAAAAAAAGACATGACAGTAAAGGGATACACTTACTCTGTTGTATATACTATCTTGCCTCACTAGGCTCCTGATTGTACTTCCCCTTTTTCCCGCTTCTTTACCCTTTTGTTCCCATTTCTTCACTTCCACTAATGCCTTTTCCCAATTTTTCAGCTTCAGGTATTTCGTCTGACCGAAAGTCAGATAAACAATCCTGTTTGCTTCTTTCTCTCATCTGCTGTCTCCCCCCTCTCACTTAGCTGTGGATCCATCATAATTCCACTTTCTTTAGCAAGGACACCTACAACAATGTCCATTCTATCCATCTTCTGTACTCTCAGCCTCCTTTGCAGCTTAATAAGCATGCCGACTAACTCTTGTTCCTTTATGAAATGCTGTTTTTGAAGTATCAGGATGATTATCAGTGCACACTCAATGCTTCAAGTGTTCAGGGGAGATTATGTTCAGAGTACTGTACTGTTATCTGTGCAACTGGTTTGCAATGGGACTGGAGTGCATGTAATGAAATGAAGTCAACACTTAAGTGAAGGTGCCGGTAAACTCACTGCCATCCTTGTTTCCGGACTGGTAAAGTACGGGTTTGCCTGCCGGAGCCACTGTGCCCAACAGGTCTGACCCTGCCGGGCACATCGGACACAGTAGACAAAGCCATCACGGAAGCACCGGCGCCGTTAACAACGTTGCCGGTGCTTCAGTGTCCCCACTCCCAAAGAGTCCTATGGTACTCTATGGGAATGGGGATTAACGAAAATACTGGCGCCTGACTTCCTGGCTGCTAGACTGGTAATAGCTCGGTGGCACCACGAAGTAAGGCGCCGGTAACTTTTTACGGGTCTGGCGGCAACCCTCCGGTAGCACCAGCAGGGTTACCGTCGGACCCGTAATGAGGCACAAAGATGAATCACTTTAAGTGGTTGGAACATAGCGAATGGGGACATGATTGGAGGGAAGATTTTGAAACACAGAGGGAGAGGATTGTCAATCACTTGGTGGCCTCTCTAAAGCTATATCAGAGTATGCTTAAATGTAGAAGACTGGTCAGTCAGAATTGCAGATAATTTTCTCTACTTGAAGACTGCCTAGATTGGACAGCCTGCGGACCACATATTATGGTAGGTCACTATGGCCCTCATTACGACCCTGGCGGAAAGTGACTGACCGGACCGCCACAGCGTAAATAGCGTTTCCGCCATTGCACGAAGGAGCAAAGTGCGGCCCATTCCGACCCATCGGGCACGAGCACCACGGCATGGCGGAAGTGCAAAGTCCGCGATGGCGGAAATGACCCCAAAACGGCCCACACCGCCGCCGTACGGCGCCCTAGGTGCAATACCGCCACCCATCACAGCGGACACCGCAGTGTGCGCCTCCCGGAAAGTACGGTGACCGTAAATATACGGAAACGGAAGTAAAAACATGGGCCCGGAACGGGAAACATCCCGCCGTACACCTATAAAACCACTAAAACCACACAACCACCAAAAACACTACCCTGAGACACACCCCAACCCGTCATCCACCCTAGCGAAACCAAGAAAAATGGGAAAAGTAGCGAAGAAAGCGTGCGACCGCAAGCGGCAGGTCCACTTCTCCCGTGAGGAACTCACCGTGCTAACAGAGACCCTCCAGGAGAATGCAGCCGTCGTCTTCTCCACGCAAATGACCAGGACGGCACTTGCAAACAAGAAGGCCATATGGGCTCTGGTGGCACAGCGGGTAAGTGCGGTGGGGACCGCACCCCGCAGCAATGCCGAAAGCGATGGGACGACCTGCGGATACGCGTCCGCAGCATACTCTCTGCCAACCGCAACATTGCCACAGCCACCGGGGGAGGTCCTGAATCACCCATCAAGTTGACCCCCTGGGAAGAAATCTGTGCCTCCACCATCGGAATGGAGAGCATAGAGGGAGTCGGAGGGATGGAGAAAGGAGTGCAGACATCCGAAGATTCAGGTAGGTGGGCCAGATAAAACAATGCCAAATCCACAAAGTCCATCCATGTGAAGTACCATGTGTCCACATAGTGCAACAGAAACACATGTCCAGGAGAACGTCCACACACATCGGCCTGATAGCGCACGTTAAAACCCACAATAAATACATAATTAATTAAAAACCCCTAAAACACGCACTACACGTGCAGCAGGCACACCCTAACTGCAGGCTGCCAAACAACTGCACCCTCACTCCACACACAAATGAAAGCACCTCCAAGGCCCCGACCCAAATCACCCTCAGGTACCACCCCAATGCATGTGATACAATGCCATTCCAATTCCCACAGACCCATCAATAACCCTCGCCCTCCTTTACTCCACCACAGGGTCCGATCCAAACGACGAGCATCAGGACACCCCTACCAGCACACCTGCAAAGAGGGCCAAGACCAACGGCCAAAGACCCTCCACCTCAGCTGCACGCATCAAGACACGGCAGCAGCACAAATCAGGTGGCAGCACAGAGGAGGGAACATCAACAGGCACCCCAGCAGCCAGCATGCCCACAACACCACCACCACAGGTCCCCCCAACGGATGCCACAGAAGGCACTGCCTCTGGTGGCAGCAGCACCATAGGTGACACCCCATTGATGGCAGCATGCTCCGACACAGAAGACGGGGATGTCGAAGTCAGATCCATCCATGACCTGTCCCAATCCCCCTGTCTGTCCCATCCCGTACAACATGAGGATACCACGCAGGGGCACCCACAAGACGACGACTGGCCATCCCCCACAAGCCCTGTGGCAAGGCAACATGAGGTCAACAGCCCCTCTGTGACACCCCCGCAAATGGCCATGGCCCAGCAGAGGCAACAGTCCCTCGACCAGTTAATCGTGCAACAGCAGCAACTGGCCACGCTCCTCAAGGACCATGCCGATGAATGTGGGGGCACTAAGGCAGACATAGAAACATCAACTGAGACACTTAGGGCAAAAATGGAGAGAGGTACAGAGACACTAAGGGCACAAATGGAGAGAAGCACCGAGAGCCTGAGGGGGGAACTGCATGCGACGTCCAAAGACGTATGTGCCGAACTTGCCGCAGTGCGCCGTGTGCTCACTGAGCTCTCGCAAACCCTTAGGGACATGCATGGACGTGAGCAGGCAGAGACATCATCCGTTGCAAGTTCCGTACAGGGCAGCCCCCAACGTAGATCTGGGAGGAACCTGCGCTCCACAGGCAGGGGTGCCCCTGATACCCCCAGAGGGGGCTTGCAATAGCGACAGCCCACTGACAATGAGCATCTTTGGACACTGGTGTTCGGGGGGGAGGTAGGAGGGTGGAGGGGGTGTGTTGGGCTCACTTGGGTGGCGGGTCGATAGGGTGTTCAACATGATATCACATATGCCATAAACAGTGCACGATCAACCAATGAGATGTGTGGACATTGATCTTTGTGTACTAGGCCATCATAGGCGTACAGTCCATATTGTGCATGTCCCAGACACACACAGTGCCACGAGTCCCGTGTCCATGTATCAGCCACCAGGCGTGAGTGCTAGAAGCATGCATCAATGAGATGCTGACGAATGTCACGGCCCTCCGGTGCCTCGCAGACTCCTTGAGGTGCTGCCACATCCCCACCCTCATCATGACCATCATCAGGTGCTTGCAGTTCTGCGTCAGGGGGCATGGGCACATTTCTACGTACGCACATGTTGTGGAGCATGACACATGCCATCACCATCTTTGCAACCTTCTCATGGCGGTACAGGAGTGCCCCGCCAGACCTGCTGAGGCAGCGGAAACGACCCTTCAGTAGGCCGAATGCCTGTTCTATGACTACACGGGTACGTGAGTGGGCATGGTTGTAGTCCTCCTCATGCTGGTCCCGTGGGTTCCGGACTGGTGTGAGGAGCCATCTCTTCAGTGGATACCCAGCATCACCTGTATGTGGACGAGAAACGTATGATGTGGAATGCCATTGCTACGTACGCACACCCCCCCCCCCTTCCTGCCAGGTCATTGCCGCATCACATACCCCACATCATCATGCATGAAATGAGACTCACCGAGTAGCCAGGATCTGTTCCCTGCGTGTCGCTCCATGTAGCGTGGTATAGTAGAGTTCCTCAAGACCATAGAATCATGGGTTGATCCAGGGAATCTGGCACAACAATGTGTAAAGATCCTGTTGGAGTCACACACCATTTGTACATTCAGGGAATGAAATTGTTTACGGTTGCGGTACTGGGCCTCCATGGCATGTGGGACGACCAATTCCACATGGGTGCAGTCGATGGCACCAATGCAACCCGGTATGCCGGCAAGTGCATGGAATCCCACTTTTGTGTTTGTAATTTCCTGCTCCGAGCGTGGTAGAGAGATGTAGTCGTCTGCGTGCTGCAGGAGGGTATCGAGCACTTGCAATAGTGTCCGTGAGAACAGTGGCTGAGAAATGCCATGCAACTGTCCGACTGTGTGCTGGTAGGTGCCTGTGGCCAGGAAGTGGAGTACAGACACCACCTTCAGTAGGGGTGGGATGGCGGTTGGGCTATCTATCATGCTGACAAGGTCAGCCTGTGTCATGTCCACAATGGCGGCTATGGTGTCCCGGTCCAGACGGTAGAGGGTGTGGATCTGCTCATCAGTGAGGTTGAACGGATGTGCTCGGAGGCGTGGGATTGCGGGCTGCCTGCGTGGTGGTAGTGGCTGTGCTGGCGGCCCTTGCTGGCCCTGCCTTGCCCTCCTCCTCCTCCTGTGTCTCCACCGTGCGGCCGGTTGTAGTTGGTGTTCGTCTTCTTCTTGGAGTTGGAGTACTTGCAGTGCTATCAGGTCCCCCAGGGCCAACATCGCGAGTCCTGCCGGTAGCATTTCGGAGTGGGTGTGGTTGTGGGAGGAGACTGGGTGTGCAATTTATGTGTTTTCAGGCTGTATGGCCTCCACCTGTGGTGATTCATTCCACCTGTGCAAACTGCTCTCCCCTTTGGCCGAGCACGTCCCGCACACAACGCTGCAATTCGAGGAATGGCATCTTGCTATTGCAATCATGTATTTGTACCCGATGGCCGTGTAACATTGGTTGATATGTTCATTCTGCTGTGGTCCCATTGTTTCACATACTATCTGTGCAGTCGCGAACAGACTTGTGAAGGGTCAGTGGAACGTAGTACTCGAGTAACGGTGGGCCCTCATGCATCACTGTACCGAGTTGCAACGACGGGCGGGGCGTCCCATTTGTGGGTGAAGGCAGTTGCCATTTTCACACACAGCCGCACTAGATGGATTAATTAGTGATTTCAAACGGCCACAGATGCCTCTTCGACGTGATGTTGCAAATGAGGAATTCGAAGGGCGGCGCTTTCGGTTTTCAGCTAGCGGCGAGGAAATGCCCACAGGTCTGACTGCAAATGTAACGTTCTATTGTTCAATGTCCTTGAGACAGGGGCCATGGCGAGGATGCAATGATTGATATGAATGGTTTGGGATGCGCAATAGCGACGTGGGCGATGAGGCCGGACGTTCCCAAATACATGTTACTTCACTACACTGGAATTACGGGCTGGGGCACTGTGGATTTTGCAGGCTGCATAACGCACAGACTCAATGGATATTTCTAATGTTATGTGAGTAAATATTCAGGCGTTTTAATCCCGGGATGAGGGAATGATGAATGGATGCATGGGCAGGTGATTTGATACAGAGTTTGCCATGTACAGGGCTTCTTGGAATCTATCCGCCTCCCCTGCGCTATGTGATGCAGGGCTGCCATAGTGGGACCATCGTCTATCTGGCCTTGTTGAGCCCTCCCTGTCTCGACGCGCCCTCAGACACTTGTGTCCATGCACGTTACCAATCCCATCTGATGGATTCTGTTTTGACAGACGCATGCACAGGTACACTCGTTTGTGATGGTGTTTACACCTCGATATAGATGGTTATGAGTCGCAAGTGGTTTTGGGGTGGTGATGATCCTTTGGAGTGGGCTAGCATGCATATGGCTGTGGATTTAGTGTGATCATTGAAGTGAGTTGTTCGGATGTAGTTCTGATTGCCATTCTGTTCTTTTTCTTTTCTTTTGGTTGACAGGTATCTCCTCCCCTTTTGCCACTGCCATCTGTATGCCACTCCTGCAGATGGCTTTTACTCCCGACACCTGCTGCTTCGTGTTAATCAGTGGAGCAGCATTACGATCTTATGGGACGATCGCCAGTGGGCCACATGCCCTTACGCAGTACTAGTGGCTCGGAGCAACATTTCGGCCTTTCAGCTGGACTAGTGCCTCCCCATTGGGACGGCCCTGCGGTTCTGTGCGCTTCCATGTTGCCTTTTCGTACGTGAATGTGGCTCTGTGTACCATGATGGAACAGGGCGTCACACAAGTAGTGGCTGGTCATTTCTTGCGGATGCAGCCCACAATGGTGAAATGTGTTTTGGAGTTCATGGCCTAATGGCTGTATGGGCTTGGTGATTTTGTTGTGCATTAAATTTCTATTCTGATTTGGCCCGTGTAGCGTTCTTCTTTGCAAGTGATGTGGCATATTCCTATTTGGGGAGCGATGTATTGGGAGGAGATCTGCATTGGGTTCCAGCTTCGGAGTTTAGTTGCGTGGTACTGTACTGGGCGCGTTTGCCTACAAAGCCCAGTGAGGTCAGGGATGGGGGCTGCCAATATGACTGTTTGAATGTTGTCATGCTCAGGGGCGGGGGATTGGGTTTTGTGTAACAGATGCCGGTCAGCCAGGTGGACTGGTGGAATGATGTGATTTTCGGAATATTGCTGGTCACAGGTGCCTGTGTTTGCGTGCGTTTCGGGGGGGGGGGGGGCTGTGGTCATGTCCATTGGATTGGCTTCTGTATTCGTGCCATCTGTGCCCTGCAGCTCCCATTGGCCCCTCTTGTGTTTCTTTTGTTCGTTGGCATGCATGGGTGACTTGTACATTTCACTGGTTGCATTGTGACTTCATTGCACCTACGGGGAGTTGTACTTTGTGGGCAGGGAGCGGTGTACAGGCACTCAGTGGGGCCGTTTACGGTTGATTCGCGATGCCGTACTTCTCACCATGGCGGAATGGTACATTCCGCCATGCCTGATGGCGTTAGGTACATGTCCGCTAGGGTCGGAATTAGCGTACCCTTGCGCCATGGTGGTGTTTACGGTTTGGCATGGCGCGCGCGCGCGTGCTTGGTGCAGTTAGCGTTGGCGTTCACTACGGTGTCGCTAATGGCTTCGTACTTTGCGGTGACGGGTCATAGTCGCACCGAGCGCTATTCGATGGCGGTATTGCATTTCCGCCATCGTTTTCCGAATTCCGCCAGGGTCGTAATGAGGGCCTATATCTTTAATATGTCATGCCTTGGAGGAACATGATGGTTACACCTGAGGGTCTACATTTCACAATGCCAGGAAGCTGCATGTTAATCACACAGTATGATGGACAACAATATCTGCATCAATTAAGACCAATTAAATACCACAATGGATAAACTTTTAGCTGTATGGGTGGAAGTCAGTGGGAATGACTATTAACTAAGATACAGCTTTATTTAAATATTTACTGTTGATTTCTACGGCACCTTCCTCACTTGGAGATTGCTTTGTGGTGCATCTGAAGCATATATATGTATTGTAGGAAAATGGCAGGCATGAACAGGAAAGTCACAACCACTTGCGTAAAAAATTGATAGTACCAGAGCGAGAGAAAAGCTGCTCACATATTAAAACAGGACAGCTGTCTGGAACATGTTTGGCAGGACTAATTATCTACATACAGTTTACTTTCCAACAAAATCTATAGGCTAACACCCCAGTGAGGCACCTATTGCTCATGCGTTCATCTGCTAGTGTAGTTCACTTATCTCTATCTCCGATAGAAACATGGAACGAAAACCGTTACATCCTTTGAATGCCACTGTTTTATCTTCCTTGCCTACTTATAACTCTCACTAGAGGTTGGCTCAATACATGTGACTCCAAATTCTTCTAACTGCTTGATCTTACAATCTTCTTAGTTTACCCATCTACACCTATTACTGTACTGAAATTGTTGATTGGCTCCAAACTGACTTTTCATTACAACAAAGGTAGTGGACAATTTCTGGTGGCGAGTACCCATACCTTTCTCACAGTGCCTGCCGTTGAAACCACGTGGACATTCACAAGCGTACGAGTCATTCTGGGCTTCACAGGATCCACCGTTCAAACATGGCTCTGAGTCACACGGGGATGGCAGGGCTGAAAGACAACAAAGGAAGGAAGCAGGAAATACAAAAACTCCAAAATGGTAATATTGTGAGAGAAAGAAGAGCTTTGAAAGTCACAGGATGGTGACTATAAACTAGAGGCAAGTGTGGGACCTGTGAAGGCATAGGACTATAACACTTCATCTTGTGCGGTTGGTTAAGAGGGGGACCTATTACATGTTTCACTGCAGTATTACACAATATGCAAACATTGAGATAAAGTGGTTCAATTTTTTTGTTAATAAGTGTATGACCCCAAGATTTGTAGAGTATGGAGCTCCTGGCAGGACGGCCATAACTATGGCACTCGCAGGACTGTACAACTGGGAATTTCTAAGCTTCTTGTAGAGGAGGTGGAGGCACATGAGGCTTTATCAGTAGGAATAATTCAAATGTTTGCCAATGAGCATGGTGTTTTTAGGGTTTTCATAATGGGAAGCACTGAATTTTGTGTCACTGAGTAAGCATGGAGCCTGTGAAGGTGTGCTAGTGGGGGAGTTCACAGCTTGGTGCAGTGAGATATTAAAGTTACTCACCATAGTGACTAGAGTACACCTAGTCCATAGCTCCCTTTCCTCCTTCCTCGTAGGGCATCACCCAATATGGGGATTGTACCGGAACCTTTGGCAGCAAAAAATTGAACGTCCTCTTTAAATTTAGTATTACGTGCATGGGCTTGGGAACACCCAGCTGAGGTCCCACGCTCCGGCGCCTCATCTCAGTCCCCTTTGAACACATCGGATTCTTTGTTACTGGCTAGACTTATCGCATATTATCCCCTGGGATACAAGCGGGGGAAGCTGGGTCAGACGTATGGAGGAAAGGGGACTATGGACTATGAGTACTCTAGTCCCTACAGTGATTAATTTTCATTACTCATACGTCCCATCGCCTGTCCTTCATCCTTGTGGGTGATTCCACCAAACAAGACCATAGGGTGGAGCCATGACAACCTGCCTCATATCTAGGAAGAAGCAAACAAGTTCCGCAGAACCGCCTGATCAAATTCAGCATTGCGCTTGGAGAAGGTGTCCAGGGAATAGTGCTTGCAGAAAGCCGATGGAGTGGTCCAGGTAGCCGCCCTGCCGATGACATCCCAAGAAGCATGCCTCTGAAATGCGACAGCCGTGGCCTTAGCCCTCACTGCATGTGCATGAATCCCCTCTGGGACCAGTTGGCCCCTGGCTGTATACGGCTCTGAAATGGCCTGAACCATCCAACGGGCGATAGAAGCCTTTGAAGCCTGAGAGCTGGGGGAGGAGCCCCCGAACGTGACGAACAGTCCCTCGGACGTCCTAAAGAATTTCGTCTGAGAGAGTAAAACTTGAGGACCCTCTTGAGGTCCAAGGAATGTAAGGTACTCTCTGCCTCTGACTGCGGTTTGGGAAGAACACTGGCAGAACGATCCCTTGATTCAGATGAAATGGAGAGACCAACTTAGTTTGGGTGAGTGCGCAAGATGACCTTGTCGTTGTGAAACATGGTGAAGGGCTTGCATGAAGATTTGCCTGCAGCTTTCTGACCCCGCACGTATAGATGAGAGCCACCAGCAAAACTGTCTTCAGTATCACCAGCCGGATGTCCACAGAGGGCATTGGCTCGAAACTTTGGTGCTGCAAAGCTGCAAGAACTACATTGAGGTCTCAGACCGGGTGCGACCTATGCGCCGGAGGAAAAAGGCAACCCCTTGAGGTGGGCCTTAACCACTGGGTTAGCTGCAGAAAACACATGTTCTGGGGAGTTTTTATAAGCCCCAATGGCTGCCAAATAGTTGCAGAATGTATCCACCTGCACTCCTGATTGTGCCAGGTGTGTAGAAGAAGCCAGTACATCGTCTAGAGGACAGGTGACCGGATCCAGACCCTTATCATGAGCCCAATGGCAGAACTGGGTCCATTTGCTCTTATATTGGTACCGAGTAGAGGGCCTTCTGGCCTGTTGAATGTTGTCCCAGTTATCAAATGAAAATTGAGCATGCTGTAGCCTTAGCTGGTCAGGAACCAGGCCACCAGGGCCAGCCTGGACGGGTCCAGATGTTACACTGCCCTGCTCTGCTGCATTGCAAGAGCCACTATTTTATCGTGCCTTGATTATGGCAATGCACTCATACTCGGATCCAATAAACAATGCCTCCACAGCTATCAGGTTGTTCAGAAAAACGCAGTGAGGATCATTAAACAAAAAACGTGAACCCAGCACATCAGCGAATCCAGAAAGGAGCTTCACTGGTAAAAAATCGAAGACAGGGTACACTTCAAGGCTCTGACGTTGGTGGATAGATGCATCTACGGAAAAGCTCCAGCCTATCTAAAAGCTAAACTATTCCTACACGTGCCGAACAGAAAGCTAGGATCTGCTGATCAAGGCAAGATCACAGTGGCCGCACACAAGCGCAAAAATGGTGCAGGAAAATCCTTCCCCTTCATAGTTGCTGGCCTATGGAACAAACTCCCTGCACATATAAGAATGGAAGCAAACTATATGCGTTTTCGCAAATTGGTGAAAACCCACATCTTCAACTAATGTCCCTCAGCGACTATCTGTTTGTCTGACCCTGTCAACTGTATCGTGCTATATATGCCCTTACATGTTTGTCCATTTGGCCTCATTACACGGTAGGCGGAGAACCATGGCGCTACTAGCGCCATGGTTCATGCCGGTAAAATACCGGCACCGCCTTGGTGGAAAGGGGAATTACCGCCCCATTCCAAGGTTGGCGGGGCGGTAATTCCCCCTTCCACCATTGCCCTTCCCCATTCCCATTTTTGCCCCATAGGGCATAATGGGAATGGGGAAGGTGCTAATTAGGGCACCGCAAATTGCGATACTGTAATTAGCTCCCTGGTCCCTTTGCGGGTTGGTTTTTAACGCCTGCAAAAAGCAGGCGTTAAATTCTCCAACCCGCAAAGGGACCTTGTAGTAAGGCGGCAAGGATTTACCAGTACCGGTAAAATACCGGTACCGGTAAATCCTTACCGCCTACCGTGTAATGAGGCCCCATGTCTCTGCGCCCGAAACTTGCGAGCTACGGGTGCAATATAAATGAATAAATAAAAAGAATAATAAAACAAAATAATCAGGACGCCCCTGCTGGGGATCAGAAGGTGGACAGGTTGCTGTGAGCACAACTGTAGCAGATCTGAGAACCGGGCTCTCTGAGGTCAGTGGGGGGCAATAAGGATGAGGCTGCCATCCACGAATCCCGGAACTTGCAGAGGGTCCGTTTGAGCAGAGAGGGAAGGGGGGTGAAAACGCGTAACACCTGCGGCCATGCCAACAGATCTGGAAGTCGCCTCCCAGAGACCCCAACCCTATCCTGCCCCTGAAGCAAACCGGGAGCACTTAGAATTCCGAGGAGATGCTTATGCATTGCTGTCGCCCGGGAGCAAATCCAAATCCCCTCTGTCAGGGCCCATTTGCAAATCGATACCGCCTCCATTCAGAGGAGGGCGGAACGGGTGCTACCCTGCTAGTTCAGGTAAAACATTTTAGTGGAGTTGTCCATCCTGACCAGAACAGACTTGTCCCTGATGAGGAGCAGAAAAGCGTTGAGGGCCAGGCCCACTGCCCTCAGCTCGAGTAGATTTATATGGAGGAGGGCTTCCGTCCTGGACCATGTGGCATGAATCGATTAGCACTCCAGAGTAGCCCCCAGCCCGAGAAAGGAGTCAGTTGTCGCCACCAGGGTAGGCTCTAGTTGGGTAAAGGGGGCCACCCATGCACTCATTGCAGTCCATCAACCAACAGCAAAGATCGGGGAGGAGGGGCAGGGGTATGGGATCCTGTCCGACTGAGACATGTCTCCTGATCCCAACTGACCGCCAGGTGGAGCTGGAGGCAGGATGCTGCACCATGAGCACACAGGACGCCATCAGCCCCAGAAGGTGCATGAACCACCATGCCGGCCAAGGTTGTCGAGATGGCTAGAAAGTGTCCTATCGCCTTGAAAGGGGAGAGGAGCCTCTTGGGCATGGGGAACACCCGCTGAACGGCCGTGCTCCAACGCACACCTAGGAAGACCAGATCCTGGGTGGGGCACAACTGTGACTTCCTCTGGTTGAAGGAGAACCCCAGCTGGTGAAGAATATCTGCCAATCTCTGGCAGGAGTGTACCATCCCTTCCGGTGAACCGGCCTTCACCAGCCAGTCATCCAGATAAGGGTCCAGATAAGGGTATAGGTGATAGCCCTCCAGGCGGAGGAGACCCACCACTGTGTTCATCAACTTTGCGAAGACGCGAGGGGCAGAGTTCAGGCAGAAAGGAAACACCTTGTACTGAAAGTGGCACAACATAATCGTGAACCACAGAAATCTCTGATGTGGATGGTAGATGTGGATATTCAGGTATGCATCCTTTGGGTCTAAGGAACATATCCAGTCCCCTGCACACAGAGACTCTGTTATGTGCGTGGGAGTAATCATCTTGCAGCGTCCAAGCATTAAAAACAGATTAAGAAATGACAGGTCCAGGACTACCCTCAGGTCATCCTGGTTGTTTTTGGGTACTGCAAAAATCCTGCATTAGTAACCGGAGCCTCTGTCTGACTGAGGAACTGGTTCCACCACCTGCATCTCCAAGAGTGAAAAGAACTCCTGTAAAAGAGCCAGGAACCCAATCTGACAAAGAGGAGGAGAGGATGGTAGAGGAAAAGGAAGACTGAAGCCATGGAGACTATAGATAGGATCCACAGGTTCTTGAAAAGACGCTTCCAGCGGTCCTGGAAAAGAGCCAGATGGCCCACTATTGGGGAACTGTGCTCCCTGACCGTGATGTCACTGCTTCTTGGCATCAGAGGCAGGAGCAGAGGAGGGGGAGTGGAACAACCTGTGCCAAGTCCTCTGCTGTTTCCTCTTGTTGTAGCTGGACGACCTGTCAGGCTTCCTCGTACCAAGGCCCCAAAACCCCTTGAATCCGGTGAAAGTGCAAGGTTTGAATTTAGCCCTGCCCTGAGCCTGAGGAAAGGACTTCTGCCCTGGCTTAGTCAGGATGGCCAAGGACTTCTTCTTTGTCAACTTGTCATCTTTGACAAATGGAAGAGGTCCATGCCCTCGAAGAGAAGATCTATGATCCACTCCTGCACGTCAGAAGAAATTTTAGTGGCATACATCCGCACCGTCCTTCTCATATCGACCCCCAAGCACAGCCCTTTGCTGGCTGTATCGATGTGGGTGACAGAGGACTCCATGAGGTCTTGCGCAATGGCTTGGGCGTCCGCTAGACCGGCCTTGAAGGAGGCCTACCTTTCCAGAGGAAGGTCAGGCAGAAACTCCCCAAGCTCTCACCGGAGATTCTGGTTAGCTGCAGTCAATATGGCGTTGGCTTGCTGAAAAATGCATCCCTGATGTGGCACTGGAGGCAACTCCCGAGGAGGAAGACGACAATGGTTTAGAATACAGTGTGGCTGCTGCCACCACCGAGGAGTGCGGCTGAGGGTGGGAGGTCAGGAGGATTGGATCCCCATCCGTGAGCCTGAACCTGCTGTCCAGTTTCTTGTTCATCTGGTTGTTGGCCCTGGGTTTCTCCAAGACCTTCCTCGCTACCTGCAAGACATCCTTCTGGAGAACGGATCGTGGTGCGCTTGCCCAAAACCTCTGCTAGCACTCCCGACTACTGGTTCCTCAGGAAGGGGCACTCCCAAGAACTTTGCAAGGCCCTGAAGGTGGTCAAGAAAGGTCTTTACAAATGCTGAGGGTTCGTCGTCCGAGTGTCATCGTCATCATCGCCGTCATCGTCCCCCAACCTTTTTCTCCAGACTGAGGGGAGTCCGGGCCCTGGGACACAGGTGCCAGTGGTGTCCCCCTTGATACAGGACCGAAGAAAGATCCTGCTGAGGGGGAGGGGCTGGTGGTACAGGAGGGGGCAAAGGGGTCTGGACGACCGGCAAGGAATCGCACCAGGGGAGGGGCTGGCAGTAGCACTGGAGGAACTTGCAAAGGGTGCAGAGGGCCCAGGGGGTGGCCGGGGTGGCACAACCTGTGGGATTGCCTCCTTGACAATGTCCTTGAGTTAGGAAACATTTCATAATTGTATGTAATTTTCCCTCCATGTGTCAACCCCCTAACTTTTTGCTGCTGTTTTACATCCTGATCTAGATTTTGCCAGGGAAGCAGAGCCCTCAGCTGCACTCCTCTGGGCTTTCGCTCACTTTTATGGGGAAACTGACATGCCCTTAAAACAGTCAGTACAGGGAGACTTTCGTTTCCCTTAGTCCTTTTCTCGTGTTGCAGCTTTTGTGCAACATAGAACAAGTGTGCCATGTAACTTACTTTACCGCACACTTGGGTCTCTAGTCTTTCTAAAGGCCCTAGAAACTCTCGCTGGACGTTTATATGAACTGTGCGGATGTGTCCTGGGCAGGACTGGTGGCAGCTATCATTTTCATATATTTTAAACCCTTTCTTGCCATATAGTCCGCGCTTACCGCGATTGGCACGAATAGGTGGCCTGGCTCCAAAATGGCCATGCCACGAGGTTCTTTGTCCTGCCCTGTGGCCATCTTGCCCCTTCACCCTCCCCCGGTCGAGCCGACCTGGGGTAGTCCTTATTTGGTCATGCACTTTCCCGCGAAACACAATGCTTTCGCGGGCTTCTGCATGCCTGGTGTGTGTGCCTCCAGGATGTCGGCTGTGATGTCTGGTCCCAATACACATCCTGGGTGCCAGAGAGTCTAGAGTGTCCTGAATGCCTGGGACCACTGTGGTCCGTGATTGGTCCACGTATGGCGTGTGTGTTTGTGAGCAGATCTCCCATTGGGTCCTCTCTGTTTTGGCGCAAAGGGAACTTTGGATAAGAGGAGGCTGGAAACACCACTACCATGTCGATTTCCTGAGTTCACACGAACGAAGGATAAGGATTCAAGTGTCCTGCAACAAGAAGTCGAGTCAAGGAACCACTGGTGACCCGCTGGAAGGTTTGGCACCCTGAGCCCGCTGTCGCCCTGCAAGACCCCTCTGCATCTGATCGTCCTAGAAGGTCTGCGAAGGCACTTCGACCCATTGGAATAGTGGGACCAACTATTCTCGGCACCTTCATCAAACCCTGCAAGTAAGCCTCTTCGGAAGTGTCCCTGGGCCATCCAGTGGGCTGACCAGCTTACACGGGACGTTTGCTCTGTCACCACCGCCGTTTCGGGGAAGCCCTCGAAACTTGGCCTACTGCTAGCTCCGTGTCCACGACAACCTCACACCAATTCGTACACTTGGCATTCCCAGGTCTGAAGTGAGACGAGTGCATCTGGACCAGAGTAAACGCGGTTGCCATGTTGCCCATGCTGTGGCAACGACAAGTGCACGTTCGCTGCATCTGTGACCCCCTTGACCCGGAATACTGCTACCGCGGAATCTACACGGTGTCGAGACGTCTTGGCTTGTCGCATCCGAGCCTGCCAGCACATTGAACTGAACTGGCGAAGTCTGGGTCTGCATGCGTCGGGGACCGGTGAGTAGTCCATACCCCAACCGGTGGCCCCTAGCGCAGGAACCCATTTCTTTTCTACCGCTGTTGAGAAATAGCGACTCCATCCCGCACTCTCACCCTGCCTCTGCCCGCAAGTGGAGGACTAGCGCGAGTAGTGGGGACTTGTTCTTCATCACCCTTCCTGAACTATGACCAACCCCGAAGAGACCCTCTCTTGCCCACCGGCACCAGCGCCTGCAGGTACTTTAGAGCACAAGGCTCCTCTCTTCGTAGGGCTTGGACTGCCTCTCAGTTAGGGGTGCTATTGATGTTGAACTGGGGCTAAAGATTATCTGCACTGCCTGTTTTCCTCCCCATCTAGGTGGTCTACATATTTTGTGCTGCTAATTCCTTAGACCCCTATGGTCTTGTATATATATTGTATTGGTTGTGAAGTATTGGTTTACTTGAATATTGTTGTGATTTTTTGCTATGGTCGATGTTACAAAGGCCTTGTAATAAATGTGTCTATATTTTTAATATAGCACCTGTCTAGAGTAATTTGTAAGTGTCCTTGCTCTGTGTGCTCATCGAGGTCTTTCAGTCACCCTCACCCCTCTTGAGACTTAGTCTTGACCGCCGCCATCGCTACCCTGATTGGTCTGGCTTGTCCAGAGAGGTTATCCTGTTCCAAGAAATTAGGTTGGCCTTCTGAACCTCTGCCCCTCCTCGTCGGAATTCAGAAATCCGTCTTAACAAATTGGTGTACAGCGGTGGGATAGGAATGGAGGTATCCGGTGTTGCGCACTAGTGAAGGCATTTCGAGTTATTTCTACCAGGGCACATAGTGAATTGTTGCGGCATAACTCTTAAAAGGCCATAGTTCTATCTAACAGTATGGAAACAAGTACCTTGTTAACTTTAAATGCTTCGAAATCCGACACATTGAGAAAGATGTGTGCCGAGAGAGGTGTTTCCTCTCAAGGTACGAAAGTAGAAATGATCGAAAGAATCATGGACTGACAAGAAGCTCAGTTTAGAGCTATAGCTTCTGAGGACAGTGCAGAAGGAGGTGGGGCTGCTCTCACTGATGGAACTGATGGTTCTATCGCTGCAATGATCCACGGTAACCATGAGGACATGGAGGGTGTAATGTATAATGTTTCCTCTGCCAGCACTGATGGGGAGGCCATGCTTGAATTCAAGAAGCAAGAGCTGCTGTTTAGGCAGAAGGAGCTTGAGTACAATATGGCCAAACTAAAGGAAGAGCTTGAGTTCAATATGGCCAAACTAAAAATCGAGCTGGCAGAAAAACAAAAAGACAGGGATCATCAGTTGGAACTGGCCAAGCTTCAAGTTGCCAATGGATCCAAGGGTCCTGGACATGGGTCTGGGGCCTCCTCTCATCCAAGGTTTCCAAAAGATCTGCTCAGTGTGTATGAGGAAAATAATGACATTATGGACTGGCTGAATACATTTGAGTATGCACGTGAAGTTCAACAAGTTGACAATGCTGATAAAATTGCCTGGTTACTTAGCAGACTGCCCCATTCTGGCTGCAGTGCCATTATGGAAATGTCGAAAGCTGAGAGAGCAGATTTTGCAATGCTGAAGCAGACTCTCATCTTAAAGTTTGGAAAGACTCCACCCAATACTTAAAGAGGTTCTGAGAGTATAAAAAGAAAGAAGGTGGTACTTGGGTATCTTATGTAACCGAATCCTTAAAGAACTTGAATGGCTGGGTCGAAGGTTATAAGGTTTCTACCTTTGAAGGTATGATAAGTCTTGTCATGCTGCAACATATTTTTGCATCTTCTTCCCCTGAGATTAAGCAGCATTTGGCAGATTCAAAGGAGATAGATCCTAAGAAACTAGCCATTGCAGCAGATTTATGGGTGTCACATAGAGTATCCCATAAGGACAAGGCTCATCCTGGTAAGCAGGAGGAAGGGAAAAAGTCCAAAGATAAGGAGGGTGGGGAAACCGAAAAATCTTCCTCCCATAAGGGCCACAAAAAGAAAAATAAGGGTAAGACACAAGAGAACTCACAGGGTAGTGGAGGTCAGCCTCCAAAACCGAACTCTGGTTATAGTAAGCATCCCTATGTAAACAGACCCAATGGATCTTGTTTTGCTTGTGGAGCAACTGACCACGTGAAGGGGACCCCCGGTGTAAGGTTAAACCTTTGGGGGTCCACTCTGCTAATCTGGCCTTCTCCTCCTATGAGGAAGAAGAGATTACAGGGGCATCCTTCTCCTCAGACTCCTTCCCCAGTAGGATAGAAGCTGAGGTAGTATAAGTTTCCCTGGGTTCCTGGGAGCCTAAAGTCTCAGAGGCTTATGCTAGGATTCCAGATAATACCACTCACTACTTTAAGAACAGTGTGCTGATCAATGGAGTCGACACTCCAGCTCTTAGGGACAGTGGGTGCAGTCGAACTGTTGTGGATTCTACCTTGGTAGACCCAGAGGAAGTTGCCAGAGCTACTGTGATGCCCACGAAGTTGGCTGATGGCCCACCTCTCATGTTTCCGGTAATACCTGTAACTCTTACTATCAATGGTACAGCAGTCAGGATTCCAGTGAGCATTCAGAGGAGCGTCCCAGGAAAGGTCTTGTTGGGCAATGATCTCCGAGCTTTAGGGCTTGTGGGAGACACTGCTGACAAACCCTGCACAAGGTCTCAAACAACGGCAGCACTGGCCAAGACCACTGCCCAGCCAAAGGGGAAACCCAAGGCTAAAAGAGTCAGAAAATCAAACAGAGGGAAAGAAAATATTCCCCCTAACTCACCTACCACTGTGGTGGAGGTAGTTGGTCAATCGCCCGGACCTGACGAAAGGTGGTGATACCTGAAGTGTTGGACCCCAATGACCACCTTGCACTAAATGATTTATTAGTAGAAGGAGATCCTTACCGGGAAGAATTCAGTAAAGGCCAACGTGAGTGCCCATCTCTGGAAGGCCTGCTCCCAGCTTGAGGGTGAACCTCCTGGGAAGCATCGGATTTATTGGGAAGGTGGGCTCCTGTATAGTGAGCCTACAGAGTCTACAGAAGGAGACCATAAGAGGTTGGTGGTTCCCCTGGCTGTAAGACCCTTCCTCCTGCAGCTGGCGCATGAAGTGCTCCTTGCTGGTCACCTTGGGATTAAGAGGACCAAGCAAAGGTTATCCATGCACTTCTACTGGCCCAAGATGGGGGTGCAAGTGGAAAGTCACTGCAGGAGTTGTGCCTCCTGCCAGTTAGCTGGTAAGAGTGGCTCAACAATCCAAGCTCCATTGGTCCCACTCCCAGTTATGGGGGTACCATTTGAGAGGGTACGGATCGACATTGTTGATCCCCTTAACCCCCAAACATCCTCAGGCAATAGGTTTATCCTGGTGCTGGTCGACCATGCCACCAGGCATCCTGAGGCCATCCCATTGAAAACTGTAACTGCCAGGTCAGTTGCGAAAGCTTTACTTGGCATCCGTACTAGGGTTGGCTTCCCTAAAGAAGTTGTGTCTGACAGAGGCAGCAACTTTATGTCCAAGTATATGCATCTTATGTGGAAGGAATGTGGGGTTACCTATAAGTTTTCTTCCGCATACTACCCCCAGACCAATGGTCTGGTAGAACGGTTTAACAGGACCTTGAAAAGTATGATTGGGGCCCTGGAAGAACCTCAAAGAAGAAAATTGAATCTTCTTTTACCATGCTTACTGTTTGCCTACCGAGAGGTACCACAGGAGGGTGTTGGCTTCAGCCCCTTCGAACTTCTTTTCGGTCACCCAGTACGGGGACCCTTAGCCATTGCAAAGGAGGGATGGGAGATGCCAAATCCCCCCATTACTACCAAAGTAGTAGACTATGGCCCTCATTACAACCCCGGCGTTAAGGGTTAACAACGGCGTTAACCCTTAACGCCGGATTCCCACTTTAACGCCTGCTTTTGGCAGGCGTTAAAGTCCATAGCGCTAACCCGCCATGGTGCTAATTACGCCGCCGTAATTTACGGCGGCGTAATTAGCGCCTTCCCCACTCCCATTATGCCCTATGGGGCAAAAATGGGAATGGGAAGGGAAAATGGGAAATGGGGATTTACCGCCCCACTCACCTTGGAATGGGGCGGTAAATCCGCCATTCACCATGGTGTAAACGTAGTTTACACCATGGCGGTAAAGTTGGTGCACTTAGCACCAAGGTTGTAATGACCTCCTATGTGTTAGGGCTCAGAAAAAGGATGGTACTCCTGATGGGTCTGGCTAGTCACAAGTTGAAGGCAGGACAAGCTCTGGTGAAACATTGGTATGACCAGAAGGCTTCCCTCATCAACTTCACTCCTGGTCAGAAAGTCCTGATCATGAATCCCATAAGGCCAGAGCTTTACAGGATAAATGGTCAGGCCCTTACACAGTGGTGGAGTAACTGGGTGAGGTTAACTATTTAGTGGACCTTGGAAGGCCGGGACAGACTCCAAAAGTGTTCCATGTGAATAGACTGAAGGCTTTCATCCCAAGAGTTGAAATTGCAGCACTGCTATTGGCTTCCGATGTTGAGGAAGAGGAGTCTGAACCTCTCCCTGATCTATTCCAAAGCAGTCCTTCAGATAGCTCCATTGAGGGTGTCCAAGTGGCCCCTCACCTGACTTCTGATCAGCAGGCCGAGGTGAAAAGTTTGCTTAGGCAGTTTTCCCCCCTGTTTTCACAGTCCCCTGGTTTGACACCTTGGTGCAAACATAACATAGACACAGGAGACAGTGTACCTAACAAAAGTAGGGGATACAGAATGTCGGACAAAGTACGGTCTTACATTAAAACAGAGGTCAACAAAATGTTGGATCTTGGGGTGATTGAACCCTCTAGTAGTCCTTGGTCCAGCCCTGTGGTTGTGGTTCCAAAAGGAGGTACTTCTGAGTTGAGGTTCTGTGTGGATTACAGGGCTCTGAATGCTGTCACCAAGACAGATGCACCCCCCTTGCCTAGAACAGATGAGCTGGTGGATACCTTGGGTGCCTCTAAGTACCTCAGCATGTTTGACCTCACTACAGGCTATTGGCAAATAGCCCTTGCAGAACATGCCAAGGAGAAGACCGCGTTATCAACTCCCGAGGGCCTTTAACAGTTCAGGGTAATACCTTTTGGGTTGAAGAATGCACCTGCCACATTCCAGAGGCTTGTGAATCATGTGTTGAATGGGTTGGATGAATTCTGTCTTGCATATCTGGATAATATAGCAGTTTTCAGTGCCACCTGGGAAGACCATGTGAAACACCTTGGGATTGTGTTACAGGCTCTTCAGAAAGCCCACTTGACCATAAAGGCCAGTAAGTGCCAGATTGGACAAGGATCCGTGGTTTACCTTGGACATGAAGTAGGTGGAGGGAGGATACAGCCTCTACCCAGTAAAGTACAAGCAGTACAAGACTGACCTACCCCCACTACACAGACCCAAGTGAGAGCCTTCTTAGGACTCACTGGGTACTACCGTAACTTTATGGCAGACTATGGCACCACAGCTGCCCCTCTGACTGCTCTCACTACTCCGAAGAAACCCAAGAAGGTAACTTGGTCTGAAGAGTGTGAGAAGGCCTTCAATGGCTTAAAATACTCCTTGTGCCAGGCCCCTGTGCTCAGGGCCCCTGATTATCAAAGACATTTTATTGTGCAGACAGATGCCTCTGACACTGGGATAGGAGCTGTACTATCACAAGTAGATGAGAAGGGTAAGGAACACCCGATTGGTTTCATTAGTCGCCAGCTTAAGGACAGAGAGCTCAGATGGTCCACAGTAGAGAAAGACTGTTTCTCTGTTGTGTGGGCCCTACGGAAGCTGAGGCTCTACCTCTATGGGACCCACTTCACTGTGCAAACTGACCATAAGCCCTTAAAGTGGCTAATGAACATGAAGGGAGAGAATCCAAAGTTGCCTAGGTGGTCCATAAGTCTGCAAGGCTTTGACTTCACTATTGAGCATAGGCCAGGTGTCCAACATAGCAATGCTGATGGGTTGTCCAGAATGTTTAACCGACCTGAACATGAAACTCATTCAGGGGTTGATTAGTTCCCCCTGTCCTTACTCTGGGAGGGGCGAGTGTTAGGAGAGATTCCATAATTGTATGTAATTTTCCCTCCATGTGTCAACCCCCAAACTTTTTTCTGCTGTTTTACACCCTTATCTAGACTTTGCCAGAGAAGCACAGCCCTCAGCTGCACTCCTCTGGGCTTTTGCTCACTTTTATGGGGAAACTGACATACCCTTAAGACAGTCAGTACGGGGAGACTTTCATTTCCCTTAGTCCTTCTCTCGTGTTGCAGCTTTTGTGCAACATAGAACAAGTGTGCCATGTAACTTACTTTACCATACACTTGGGTCTCTAGTCTTTCTAAAGGCCCTAGAAACTCTCGCTGGACATTTTTATGAATTGTGCGGATGTGTCCTGGGCAGGACTGGTGGCAGCTATCGTTTTCTTATATTTTAAACCCTTTCTTGCCATATAGTCCGCACTTACCGCGATTGGCACGGATAGGTGGCCTGGCTCCAAAATGGCCATGCCACAAGGTTCTTTGTCCTGCCCTGTGGCCATCTTGCCCCTTCACCCTCCCCCGGTCGAGCCGACCTGGGGTAGTCCTTATTTGGTCATGCACTTTCCCGTGAAACACAACGCTTTCGCGGGCTTCTGCATGCCTGGTGTGTGTGCCTCCAGGATGTGGGCTGGAATGTCTGGTCCCAATACACATCCTGGGTGCCAGAGATTCTAGAGTGTCCTGAATGCCTGGGACCACCGTGGTCCGTGATTGGTCCACGTATGGCGTGTGTGTTTGTGAGCAGATCTCTCATTGGGTCCTCTCCATTTTGGCGCTAAGGGAACTTTGGATAAGAGGAGGCTGGAAACACCACTACCATGTCGATCTCCTGAGTTCACACGAACGAAGGATAAGGAGCCAAGTGTCCTGCAACAAGAAGTCGAGTCGAGGACCCGCTGGAAGGTTTGGCACCCTGAGCCCGCTGTCGCCCTGCGAGACCCCTCTGCATCTGATCGTCCTAGAAGGTCTGTGAAGGCACTTCGACCCATTAGAATAGTGGGGCCAACTATTCTCGGCACCTTCATCAAACCCTGCAAGTAAGCCTCTTCGGAAGTGTCCCTGGGCCATTCAGTGGGCTGACCAGCTTACATGGGACGTTTGCTCTGTCACCGCTGCCGTTTCGGGGAAGCCCTCGAAACTTGGCCTACTGCTAGCTCCGTGTCCACGACACCCTCACACCGATTCATACACTTGGCATTCCCAGGTTTGAAGTTAGATGAGTGCATCTGGACCAGAGTAAACGCGGTTGCCGTGTTGCCCTGCTGTGGCAAGGACCGGTGCACGCTCGCTCCATCAGTGACCCCCTTGACCCGGAATCCTGCTACCGCGGAATCTACACGGTGTTGAGATGTCTTGCTTGTCGCATCCGAACCTGCCAGCACATTGAACTGAACTGGCGAAGTCTGGGTCCGCCTGCGTCGGGGACCGGTGGGTAGTCCATACCCCAACCGGTGGCCCCTAGCGCAGGAACCCATTTCTTTTCTAGCGCTGTTGAGAGATAGCGACTCCATCCCGCACTCTCACCCTGCCTCTGCCCGCAAGTGGAGGACTAGTGCGAGTAGTGGGGACTTGTTCTTCATCACGCTTCCTGAACTACGACCAACCCCCGAAGAGACCCTCTCTTGCCCATCCGCACCAGCGCGTGCAGGTACTTTTGAGCACAAGGCTCCTCTCTTCGTAGCGCTTGGACTGCCTCTCAGATAGGGGTGCTATTGATGTTGAACTGAGGTTTAAGATTATCTGCACTGCCTGTTTTCCTCCCCATCTAGGTGGTCTACATATTTCGTGCTGCTAATTCCTTAGACCCCTATGGTCTTGTAAATATATTGTATTGGTTGTGACGTATTGGTTTACTTGAGTATTGTTGTGATTCTTTGCCATGGTCGATGTTACAAAGGCCTTGTAATAAATGTGTCTATATTTTTAATATAACACCTGTCTAGAGTAATTTGTAAGTGTCCTTGCTCTGTGTGCTCATCGAGGTCTTTCAGTCACCCTCACCCCTCTTGAGACTTAGTCTTGACCGCCGCCATCGCTACCGTGATTGGTCTGGCTTGTCCAGAGGTTACCCTGTTCCAAGAAATTAGGTTGGCCTTCTGAACCTCTGCCCCTCCTGGTCGGAGTTCAGAAATCCGTCTTAACACAGGAGATGAAGAAAGATCCTGCTGAGGGGGAGGGGCTGGTGGTACAGGAGGGAGCAAAGGGGTCTGGACGACTGGCAAGGAATCACACCAGGGGAGGGGCAGGTAGTAGCACTGGAGGAACCGGCAAAGGGTGCAGAGGGCCCAGGGGGTGGCCGGGGCGGCACAACCTGTGGGATCGACTCCTTGACAATGTCCTTGAGGAGCCCCGTCATCTGTGGGGAACGCATGAGGAGGAGGAAGCGCTCAAAGAAGCGGTCCTCACAAGCCGCTGGGTCCCAAGAGGCCCGGCCCTCCGAAGTGCTAGGCCTCCGTTCCTGATTGAAACGCAGAGGTGCGTGAGGCATGTAGCCGTAAGGCTGCAAAGGGTAGATGTACCACCCGCTTGTACCATACAGTCCACCGCCGCTTCCACAGGGAAGGGAACTGGGACCTTCTTGCAGGGCCCATTCCATGGGCGAGAGCACAGGCGGACCCACACTCGAATCCAAGATGGCCGCCGGCCTAGCAGGCTCCTCCACGTGCCTATCTGCCATCTTGGGGCCTTGCGCCACGCCCTGGGCGGGAAGGCGAGAAGGCCCTGCCAGCTTAGACATAAGACACACCTTTTGGTCTTACATCTGAAAATGAACCGTCGACCTCAGAGCATGCTCTGGTAGAGACTGTGCCCTCAGCATGCGGGCCGGTAGTCGATACAGCCTGACTCACGACCTCAGAGAAAGCTTCAGTAAGATGTTCGCCCTCGGCCTCTGCGCCAGTAGTCGGGATGGATCATACCGAGGACTGACTCTTTTGAAGGTAGAACACGACGATCCCTTGCCCCTTGGGGCCATAGAGGACAAACTTAATCGCCCCTCTGTGGACCCCCCGGGTAGAGCCCCTGGGCCCCTCGGCCTGGGGGCTTGTAGCCTTGATGGCCTCAGGTCTGCCCACAGCCTAGCTGCTAGGTCTGACACGGTCCATGTGGAAAAAGGGACTGAGGTGAGGCACCAGAGGGTGGGGCCTCAGAGGGGCGTTCCTATGCCTGAGGCCGCGCCCCCACCTGCTATAATAAATTTAAAGGGGAAGCTCAATTTTTCACTTCCAAAGTTTCCAGTAACGCCCCCATGTTGGGGGACGCCCCACAAGGAAGGAGTAAAGGGGACGTAGGAGTATGGGACTTATCATGGTGTCACATTGGAGAGAGTGTTGCTGGAAGTCTTGTTAGGTGTCAGTACACATTGGGCATGCTTTAGGGAGACTGCCAAACTAAAGGTAGACCAGGTCGAAGGGAGGACTTACATTTATTTTTGTAGAAGTATTTTTCTCCCAAATGAAATTATTTCATTCTGATGAAAAGTCTAAAATTATACTCAATTCTGTAATTGAAAGATCTGACAACTGACTATCACAGAAGCCTAATACACCCACCTGCCATTGATGTTGAAACCATGTGAGTTTTACAGATTTTCAAAGGACAGTATGTTGACTCGCCTAAATCAGCAGTCTGAATTTAGATGCAGAGAAACAATGCAAAACCCAGATTCTAAAACTTCTACACAGATTAACAACATGTAAGACTTTGTAAGGACATGGCAAACTGGCAAAAGTGAATGGCAAAAGCTAAATGTATGAGTACTCATGCTAAACTCTGGGGCTCTGGCAAATACATTATTGCAACTTGCACGATGGGAAAACAAAGAGGCCAGTTTTTACTTTTTGACTTATACCTCTTTAGATCAAGGGACTTTTCTAATTGTAATTTGTAACTGGTTATTTGTAAAGCGCTTATACACAAGTAAAGTGCTTCAAAGCGCTTCAAGGCCGGAATGGAACAAGGGAATATCCTCGTCATTCTTAGACCTTGAAGATTCCAAATGATCTAACAGCAATAACTAGCATACTAGGCCACTACATTTCTACTAGTATAAGTGCGTGACAAAGAGTGAGTGGTGAAGTGGGGGGAAGGGGGCACGAGGGGAGAGGAAGAAACAAGACAAAAGGTTGGTCATCAATGCGCCTATGCATGCAGGCACAGCAAGCTAGGGGGGATACAGAGGAAGACAGGACAGACAAGCATGCTAAGCCTAGTACATTCAAGGTTGTGCAGTGCGCAGACAGAAGTGCGAGGGAGGGGGCGGGGGACAAGTGCGCCCAGTCCAGCAGGGGCCATGGTTAAGTGCAGAGTGGGTGCCATTCTCATGGAATGTATTCCAAGTACAGTGATGCAAGGCAGAGTGTGGAGGGCCGGAGGCAAGTGCAGGAGTGGTGGAGGAGCCTGAGACTTGTGAGGCTCTGGATGTGCACAAGGCAACCAGTCAGCTGACTGAACAGGTTGGTGATGAGAACGAAGGAGGGAAGCAGGACAGAAGAGAAAGGATGTTAGCAAGGGAGAGGGAGAGAAAAAGAGGAAGAGAAGAGTAATGTCTTGAGGAGTTTCCTGAACTTAAGGAGGTCTGGCTCATGACTGCTGTGGGTTAATAGGGGTACTGCAAGGACATATGTTGCCACAAGGGAGAAAGAAAAGAAATCGGAAATGCTTTTTTCCCTTTATTTTTAATCTTCTATTTACAAATAGAAGCACAGTTCAAGCTTGCTACAATGAAAATGATATCTATTGCAACTCAAAGATAACTAGGTCGCAGAAAGTTTGTGGGCTGCATTTGCTAGATTAGGGAAAAAGAGAGATAAAAGAAGAGTTGGAAAAGACAGAAGGGGAGGGGTGCATCTGGGAAGTGGAAGCAGGTTGAAGAAAGGGTCAACTTCTGATACAAACATGCAATGCTATACTAGTTCATAAATCAACAGCTCAGTCAGTATACAGCTCCATTAAACTTGATCACATGTATCATGCCTATTCTGGATCTCCTGTTGAGCTGTCAATCTCCTCTCCAGGTCTACCAGCCATGTCTCCACCTCTGGATGCTCTATCCTTAGAATCACTATTTTTGCACACCTAATCAAACATAGCTGCCACAGGAGGAGTTCCTTTCTCGTATCCTTCGGTTTAGCTGTTGAACCTATGGCCACCAATTCAAGGCCTGGCCACAAGCACTGCCTAACTACAAGTCCAATCCCCTTTCCAACATTAGTGCACAAATTCAGCACCCTTCAAAGGACAAGCACATGTGCATCTGATCCGCATCTCTAGTTCCAAAATATTACCACTGGTCACTTTCTTTAAGGCTAAACAAATTTGTTTCCAGAGGTCCAGTATTTCCTGAGAATTGCCTCTTGTTTCATAAGGTGTACTTTTGGGTCCCTTGAATGCTGTCTAATGTTGCGCAAGGCACTGCACTGTTCTTTTTCCAATAGTTATCTAACCAGCTCATTACCCCATTTTCTCCTTAGGGGGAGAAATCAACTTCCACTTTGCTCATCGAACTTTCTGTAGACATGTGACAGTCTCAGTATTGTCGCCACTGTCATAATCCTTATTTCTTTGGCAGCACTAACACACATCATTGTATTGACTCCAGGCCAGAGATTTTCAAAACCACTTGTCACAGTCCCTTGTTGCTCCACAAACCCCCATTAGGTTGCCTCAATTTCTCATGCCATCATCATGACAAAGAACTCCAAATCGTCTTACGCTCCATTGGACAGGCAATGACTATTGAGTCGCACTGCTACACAGCCTTAACTCAGGACTTTTCAGGAGCAGGTCTTCGCTGTGCACAGAGTGATCCTCTCCCAAGAGTGTACTCATTTGTTTCTAGATAAGCTTTGTGTAGCATGCGCTCAGATGTCTCTCAAATCAAGACTACCTACAATTTATATATCTACTGCGAGCCAGTGGAGGTTCTCAGAACCAGCATCACTTTCACAGTGACTTGCCTGTAGCATGAACTAAGCGTTGTGATAGAGTTGCGCACTGGCAGGATAAAGACACTCTTGTCTAGTGGCAGATAGTCAAAGCCTATCTCACGCTTTTGTTTCTCAACCTTCAGGACACTTTTTTGCAGGGCTAAAAGCGTCCTACAATATGAGAAAGAGACTTGGATTATGTGAGTAGGTAGCATATACATAAACATGAGAAAGAGCATCATTGGTCAGACTTTGTAAATAATAAACCGATTGAAAAACGAATGAGCCAAATTACGTGGCATAGGTCATTTATTGTCCAATCCACAATATGGAAGATTGTGTAGCTTCTAATGTAGCAATGTTGAAATATGGTATAGAAGTGCGAGTAAGTACAGTTCTGTTGTTCTGGCAATTCGTGAAGGTGTGTGGAAGGTCAGACTCAGGCAGGCTTGGCTTTGTCATCTCGCCTAAGCTTGGTAAGCATCTTGTTTCTTTGTCAGTGGAATGTGTTTGGGAAGTACAAGATCGATTTAACAGTTGGGAGACTGACCCAAGAATGAAGACTTGTGTCTAAGCCTGGAGCAAGAAATTTAACATCTAGAAAAAGCTTCAGAGGGGATAGCTGCAGACAATGAAAATGTAAAAAATAAATATGGCTAGATATAATAATGGACAAAAATCAAGCAAACTCATTCTCATCAACCTGGATAAGGGAACCCATGACATTCTACAAATGGAGGTTGAAAAAGAGAATGGGGGTCATTATGACCTTGGCAGTAGACGTGCCGGTAAATACCGGCATGGCTGCCGCCGGAGTCATGAATTTTCCGGCACCCGGAAATGGGCAATTATCGGGGCATTACAGCCCCGGCAGACCCAGTAATTGCCCATTCCCGGGCACCGTAAAATATTACTCGACATTCCCATTTGAGTCCCATTGGGCTCAAAGGGAATGGGGAGGTTGGATGCACCAGGACCATTCAAGAATGGTGCTGGTGCATCCGACATGGACTGCGAGGGGTTGCCGTTCCGCTCGCCACGTCCGACCTGGCAGGCTGAAAGGCACCCGCTCGCAGAACTCGTAGTTTGCCGGTCCGGAAACAACGGTACCAGCAAGCTTACCAGTCCCATAGTTTCCAGACCGGCAATATAATGAGCCCCAATGTTATTGGAAATTCTCAGCGATAAAGTGGGGAAATGGAGCTGCTGCCAAATGTAAGAAGGGAAGAGAACTTCATAGACAATAATTTAGGTTTTTTTACCAGGAGTAATAACACCAACCTAATGGGTTCAGAAGGTATCTGTAGAATTGTTCGAATGAAAAAAACAGAATGGGACATTTGTTTGAATTTCGGCTGAACGAAAATTTCACACAGCCGAAAATGTTAAACAAATATCCAATTCGGTGCATTAAAGTGAACAAGGGGAGCGGGGGCTACAGCGGTGTCCCCCGCACCCTTGTTAACCATAATTTCATGAGGGGTTGCAGGGGAGTCCCCCACTCCTGAGAAAATAAAGTTAGATTAAAAAAAAGACAACAAAAAAAGAGGACCATGCGGCGCCGGTTCCCATTGACGTAGGTGAAGGGAACCTGCATTGCAGAGGGATGGAGGAGTTGGTGGCACACAACTAGGTGTGCTGCCAACAGGCAAGTAGGGGGTGGCTAGGGGGTCATGATTTGGCCGAGGGGTGCATATCGAATTCGACATTGCTGTATTCGGCATTTCAAATTTGAAATGTTACCTCTTGGTCAAATCATGGCCATCCGGTTCAGAAGACAACAAGGCCTCCAAATGTACTTCAATGCCTGCAACCTCCTCTCTGCATGCTCTGCATCATGGCTTGCAGTCATGGTTTAGACTTTATGACAAGACAGCAAAGATGCATACTACTCACATAAAAAAATGAAATCTGTATGCGCGTGAGTGAAGTTTAAAAGTCAAGTCATATTCCGTATATGTCAAGAGCTGTCAATCTGGTCCAGGGAGCTAGAGTAAACTAGAAGGTTCAAATTAACAATCCATCTTGAAAGTAATGTGGAGAACAGGCTAATTAGATGGATCTGGTGTACTACAGTCTTCGAAGCATGAGCCCTGTATGAACATTATGCTACAATCAGTAGGTAGTCCATTTTTAGAGCAAAGACAAGTTAAAAATGACACACACATGATAAACTAATACCCAAGAGAAACAACATTAAAAAGAATGGCATGGGCATTGAGTAAATAATAAAGACAAAAAGATTAGGCAACCAGATTATTGTATGTGGTATGGCAGACCAGAAGAAGGAGTCGGATGCACAGTGGATATTTTCAAGATTGTTATTAAAATAATAAGAAAAATGCCTAACTCGCCCTATTGCTACAGGGATATTTTCTACCTACCCAAACTAAAGGTGCTTGTCCGTTGTCAAAATACCCAAAGAAAATATACTCTGTCAAAAAAACTACTCTTACCTGGCCCTACCACTAGAACTAATAACTAAACACTGCCAGAATCTACCACTTCAGGCACCTTCAATTTAGCCGTATTTGTTGGGCTTTGTCTCGGGTTTTCCAGCCATACAAAGTTCTGCTAGCTCCAATAAATGGAAAAAGTCGTACAGGATATTTATCTGGGTTTTCTTGTTCTCGCTTATGAGCTTCTGTAGCTCGTGAAATAGAGTTAGAGTTTTGGTCTCCAATGGCTTGTGAAACATGCCAACATCCTCCTTATACTCCTTTTGGCTGTGAATTTTTAATCTTCATCCTGTGAATTTTAATCTTTCAGACTCTTTAAATCTTACTCTCTCTTTGCTGGGGCATTCTATACCCTTTTCAATGGTTTGATACCCCGACTCCTGGGGATCTCCACAGGTTTCCCCTTCAAGTTTCTTAGATTTCTGCAACTGGCACTGGGGCTTATTTAAATAGTTTCTCAAAGTCTCTAACAAAGGAAGGCAGGTGCTCGTCTTGATAATCCCCTTGGTGTTTCCCAAGACACATTTCGTGCTTTTTTAATGTCCTAAAATCAATATTGCAGTTTCTTTAACACAGTTGACATAGTCCTTGTTGCCATCTCCTTTCCTCATCCACCATGGTACCATCCCTTAAAGTGGGTGAATTGACCAGGCTTGGCATCAGGACGTGCCTGCTTCATTGGTTCTCTGTCTCCACTTTCTCGACTCTGCTGATGAGTCGCTCTCAGCATCTCTTTATTCCTGTGCGCTCTGCATAGGTCTGCCGGCATGAGGTTTTGTTCCTCCCTGTACTTCTGGTTTCTGCACTGCTGATGGGGCCCCAGGCCCACCGCAGCTTTCTCGTGGCTACGCCACCAAGCTGGACGATTTCGGGGACTCTGTCCTTACATCGGCTTCCCCACTATTCACTACGCCGGGCCTCCGACGTCCTCGTCTGGTGTTTGCTCTCTCACTGAGTTGTCGTGGACTCTGTGGCTCCACACTGCTCTGCCACTCAAAGACATACCTATGTCAGAGGGCTTCCACTGGGTATGGCTCTCTCTCCCCTTACACAATCTGTTTGTCCCTTTTACAGACTGGTTTATGTTCAAAGGGCGTTTCGTTTCTCTTCAGGTGTCGTGTTCTTTTCAGCATTACCTGAAGTCAATTGGAGGAAAAGGATTGGACTGGTTCTGGAAGGCAACCCCATATGATATGATATGATATGATATGATATGATATGATATGGCATTCATAGCGCGCCTATACAGAAGTGTTTCAAAGCGCAATGAGAGTCAAAGGAATCAAGAGGAAGCACCCATGAGAAGGAAACAGGTGGTGACGCTTCTCCGATTGACGGCAGGACGGACGACGCCAACAAGAGCCAGTTGGCCTCATTACGAGAATGGAGGTAACCATGCCGCTTTTTGCAGCATGGCTAACCCCATTCCGGGTAACGGGTCTGGGTTCCCTGAATGGGGAAATACCGGGCCATTCTGACCTTGGAGGGCCCGGTATTTCCCCATTCAGGGAACCCGGACCCGGTACATCCCCATTCCCATTTGAGCCCCCATAGGGCTCAATGGGAATGGGGAGGATGCAAACAACGGGCCCGTTAATGACGGGCCCGTTGTTTGCATCCTGGTCTGCTCACAGGACCCGCTAAGGACGCCTGCTTTTACCAGGTGTCCTTAGCGGGTCCCGCGAGGAGACCTCGTAATGAGGCGGTAGAGGGGGTGAACGAGGCAGGCAGTTCTACCGGCCCCGTTAACCCCCTACCGCCTTCCTTGTAATGAGGCCCAGTGAGTCCACCCAGAGGCATTGGGGACCCCGGGCGTGATGAAACTTAAGTACCCGAGAGAGAAAGAATGAATGAACTTGATGTGACAAGGGGGTTTAGATAATAAATAAACCTGTTTCAAGTAAAAGGATATATGTTATGCACATATAGGGAAAAACAAACTGGATGGTATATTAAGAGGACAGTTTGACAAACAATGTGTATATGCAACTTTGGAGAAGGGCAGAAGCCCCAAGGGAATATAAGAAGACCTGGCAGGAAAGTATACCAGGCAATCACAAGTGTGTGAACAGCAGGAGTCCTGGCAGGAGAGTATACCAGCCAATTACAAGTGAGTGAACAAGATGCTCTGGCAGGAGAGTATACCAGGCAACCACAAGTGTGTGACAGCAAGAAGCCCTGGCAGGGGAGTATGCCAGGCAACAATACATGTATGAAATAAAGAGGTCCTGAGAAGAAACATTAGGACTAGAATTTGCATGTCAATTGTTGTGGGCATAAAAAGGAACAAAGAACTGTTGTATGGGAGACTTTGGAGAGCAAAGAGAAATGCAGGGGAAGGGAACCACCCTCTGGAACAAGGATCTCTATCCAAGAAGAATATTTGTGTTACAGCCATTTATTCTTCTTTTGTGAACAATTTTGTGAACACTTTTCAAACCTCTCATGGTTAAAGACATTTCCCACTTCACCTAAGAGTTTAGTTTTAGTGTGAAGGTCAGGAGAGGACATTTGACACAGGACAGTATTGATTTTGATATCCTGACAAAGACAGATCCCTAGTTTTGGTTTAGGTAGGGAAATTCCTCTTGCAGCAGGGTCAAAGAGGCCTTTCCCAACCCCTCTTATTTTCGATAAAGGTTTTTAACCACAAATATGGCTTGTGTCCGAGTTTTATTTCTGACTCCTCACACCACTAATAACAGTCATAATAATGTACCCCTTCAGGGAGACTAAGGGTTAAATACCCTTTACATGTAAACAAAGTAGAATCAACCCTGGACCCCTAGTGAATTTCCAATCAATTGACCAAGAGTACTGGGGATGTCTGTAGACTAAAACTTGCAGCACACAGTGTCAGGTGGTCTGAAATTACCTTGGCAGCCAAATAAAATCAGGAGCACTGTCCCGAGTTGGGCACGCATGTGATCCCCTCTGGTAAGGTCCAGCATGCATAGCCTAAGCCTGGATGAGCCATTCCTATTTTTCTACCTCCCCTTCACCTCAGGTTCCCATAAAATGTGAGAGATTACCCTTTAGGTCTGCCTACAAAAGGAAAGCTCAAAGCTGTCATCATTGGGAAAGGGATGGTGCCCAGCCTCCTACACTCTACCTGGAGAAAGTGAAGTCAAGTGTTCACAATCAGTGTCATAGCGACTTATAACGTTGCCTATGGATGACCAAGAGTCACAGAATCAGAAATCAGAAGATGAGGACTAGCAGCATCTGAAACACAGGAAGATTAGGACCAAACCAAGCATGCTAGGCGTGTGGGTCAAGGAGGGTGGAGGCATGTGCACAAATATGTTTCATCCTGAAAGTATTGGGACAACGCTGCTCTTCAGAATGGATACCCTCACTGCAAGTGGCAGAGTATATGGGTAAAAGATTTGTGAAAGCAAAAGATAAAGTAGTACAGGTGAAACTTGGGGAAGAGCATCCTAGATCATGGATCTTGCACCCTATTCTACGAGGAATTTTCCCTACCTCAAACCCAAACTACGGAGTCTGTCCAGCATCAAGATGTCCAAACAAAACAAAAAATTTGTCCTGCGTCCATTCTATTATTCTGGCCCTCACACTCTAAATAAACTCTAAAGGTGTAAAAGGGGTTATTTCTCGACTTTTCCAAGTGCTAAAATGTTCAAGTTGAACACGAGTTCAAATCCAACAAAAAGGCTCTTCTCATGAGCAATCGGTTCTTGACTTTTCCAAGTGATCAAGGGTAAAAGTTCAACACAATAGTTCCAATTCAACAGAAATGCTTTTCCCATGAAACATTCTATTTTTCCCAGGGATTAGCTTCATTCCCTAGGCTCCTTAAATTAACTTGCAGTCGTTCAACACTTGTGGGGAATTGGCTCCCTTCTCCAAGCTTTCTCTTCCTTTAATACTTTACAGTTCTTTTAGGAATATGTCTTCTCCTAAGGACTTCCCTCTTTTTATAGTTTTCCAATTGTTAATTCAACCAAGGGCCTTTCCTTGGAAGTCTTTACAATATTCTTAATATCAATCTCCACTAGGGCATACTTCTACCCGGTCACATTGCACACTAGTTTGCCTTCACCCGGTGTACTTTCCTACCAGGACTTCATTACTTAAATAATAACCTTCACCTGGTATACTCTCCTGCCAGGACTTTGCTATTGCACAAATACTTGACTTCACCTGGTAACGTCTCCTGCCAGGACTTTATTGTATAATGTTTGTTGTACAAATCCTTAACTTCATCTGGCCTACTCTCTTGCAGGACTCTGTTACTTCACCTGGTATTCTCTTTGTCCGGGGCTTTATTATACAACATATGTTTTGCACAAATCTATAGCTTTACCTGGTATATTCTTGTGCCAGGACTTTATTACATAAACACGTTCTTAACTTTACCCGGCCTACTCTTTTGCCAGGACTCTGTTACTTTAACACTTATGGTTACTTTCCAGGACTTTGGCCCTCATTACGAGCATGGTGGTCTGGGAAGTACGGTACCAGTAAGCTTGCCGGTACCGTACTTCCCGGACCGCCATACTACGGGCTCTGCTCGCGGGAACCGTTTCACCTGCCAGGTTTTTCCCGGCGGGTGTAACGGCACCCGCGAGCAGAGCACGTCGGATGCACCGGCACATGCAGAGTTGTGCCGGTGCATCCGACGTCCCCATCCTCATTCAGCCCAATGGGGCAGAATGGGGATGAGGAGGCCCTTGATTCCAGCACCCGAAAATGGGCAAGTAGCAGGTCCGCCTAACTTGGCATGACCCGGTTCTTGCCCATTCACGGGTGCCGGAAAAAATGCAACTCCGGCAGCAGCCGTGCCGTTTTTAACAGCACCGCTACCGCCAGAGTTGTAATGAGGGCCTTTGTCTTACAGAACACTTTTCTATCACAACCTTCAGTTAGTATAGATGCTTGCCATGTCTTTGTCATATGGGTTATTCTTTCCTCCCCAATTAGGATTTAATAATTAATTACCAACTTGCATACTAAATCGTCTGGCTTCTTTAATGATTTCATTGCTTTCTGCTTGTAGCATTTTTAAGAAGAGTTTCCCTTTATTTAACCACTCAGTAACCCATCCGTCTCTTCTAGGTTCACTGGCTATTTCTGCCATAGCTACACAGCAACTTTCATTCATTGACAACGCGGTAACCCTACTATCTTCCCAGGGTTTACCGGCTGTCTGCTATGCCTCCTTGTTCCTCTCTGCCTTGCTGTATTGCTCTCACTTGTGCCTCCTCCAGCCCTGTGGTGTCAGTTTTCACGATGCGCGGTTTCCACAGCTTTTGCTCCCTAAGCGATGGACCATGAGCACCTTTGCTTCTCTGTTCCTTCATCGGGTCTGCCTCTCCAACCTCTGCCATGGTGCTCCTGCCTTCAACGCGGTGCTCAGCAAGCTTACAGTACACAAGGTGATTCGGCATCTGTAGCCTTTTTCCCTCCTGCCTGCTGTCAGCTGCAACTAGCACGTATTTCGACTTCCCAGTCTGCTTACTCGTGTCCCAACAACTAGACTGCAGCATTTGCTGCCCAGTCCTTGTAATCATCATTACTCGGTCACTCTTCTTCGAATCAGTTGTTTTGTTATTGGTTTCTAAATGGCTTGGGGGAAGTGGATGCTGAGCTTCCCAGGGAGTGATCTTCACTACTCCCTGCCTCTTCCTTGTCCCAGTCAGAAGTATGTTTTCACTAATGGGAGTTTAGGATCTAAACACCCTAGCTTTACACAGAGATGGGGGATAAGCGTAGCAGCTTGCTATTAAGGCACGAGGGACTTAAGAGACATCCCAGAAAGGGAAAGGAGTACATGTGGTTTCCTCCAAGGACATCATTGAGTCTCCCTGAGAGTCACCTCCACCCAGGTAATCCTCCCTCATATAGCCACCTCCAGGGTCAGGATAAGGTAGCAGCTGCTATCCCCTGGCCACATAGGGGAAGGCTAAGCCAGGGAAAGGAGTGATGATATCCTCTGATTAATCGCAGTATCCTATGTTTAATGTCCCTAGCATACTACCAGGCTGTAAAAAGCCAAAATGAAAGATCGTCAAGAGAACTCTGGTTAGTTCAAAATGTCAGTAAGTAATATCATATGTCAATGGGCCTCATTACGAGCTTGCCGGTCCGGATACAACAGTACCGGTAAGCTTGCCGGTACTGTTGTATCCGGACCGGCAAACTCCGAGTTGTGCTCGCGAGTGCCTTTCATTCCACCAGGTCTGACCTGGTGGAATGAAAAGCACCCGCGAGCACAGCTTGTCGGATGCACAGGCACCATTACAAACGGTGCCTGTGCATCCGGCTTCCCCATTCCCATTAAGCCCTGTGGGGCTCAAATGGGAATGGGGAAGAATTTTTTCCAGTGCCCAGGAATGGGCAAATACCAGTTCTGGGAAGGCCGTAATGACTGGGCGCCTGAAAAAAATGAATACCGGCGGCAGCCATGCCTGTATTACAGGCACAGCTACCGCCAGCCTTGTGATGAGGCCCAATGTAATTTTTTCTGAAATAAGATTTGCACAATTCATAGGTGAAAACATGGATTGATAAATCATAATATTTAACATTATAGATTTTGGTACAGAAAAAAACATTCTGGTATTCCAAAGTGAAGATATTCAGATCTTTTGTTCAAAGAAATTCATAACTAACTGCATTGCTGAACGCATTTCGGGACAGATAAATGCCTTCTTAATTTTCATAATCTGTTGAATGTCAAGTGTAAAGAATTGTCAATATATCTTAAAATTAGAGATTCTCAAAATTACCAGGCACCAGAAGTGTGCCTTCAGCAGGCCAAAGGTCTGCTTGATGCAGAGTCGGTCCAGATGTGTGCCTCATTGAAGGCCACCTCCTGTGGCGTACATGACATCAGCCGTGGGAGCTGGGGGTAACCACAGTCAGATGCAAGAGCATAGCACACAGATATCAGTCACAGTGCATTGAGGATGCGTAGCATGTTACGTCTTGTTGATGGACACTCTTGATGCAGTATTGTTGCATTTGTACTACATGGTTTTCATGCCCAGTAATTCAATGATGTGTGATATACTAAGGGGGTACATGTGCATTGTTGCTTAGAGATAAACTGTGCACACAGCTCACAAACAAGTTGTGCCAAAGATGGCCTGTAATATGATTTCTTATGACTGCTGTCTGTGTTGGGTCTGTGCTGTGCTGTTAAGTAGTGCCCTGCTGGGTCATTTGATGTTCTTATGCATGTTTGTGCTGTGTGCGTTCCTACCAAAATGGATTCACAAACAGGGTTTGCATTGTGCATGCCATCAGTGTCTGGCTGTGTTGCATTGTCATTGTGCAGTGTTGAACTATTGCATTGGCTGTGTAGGTATGAGTACTCTATGCATTGTGGTTCATGTAGTCTTCTGTTTGAGTTACTTGTTGGGGTAATACGCATTGCTGTCATACTACTACATAGTCCTGTGGGTTAATGGGTGTTGTGTGGTGTGAGGGCAGGTGCTGCATGTACAGGGCCTTGACAGGACATGCATTGATCAGTAATAGTAGTAACTTTCCACCACCCCTTCACATGGCATCCAATTGGTGCTGCGAGATTGTATTGTGTGATGGTACTTTTACTCACCCAGCATCCATGTCCGTTACCCTCTGTGGCTCTCCATGTATGCAGGCGGAGTGCTATTGCGCGGGACTATGGCTTTGTGGATGGATCCCGGAAAGCGGGCACAGCAGTGTATTATTGTCAGGCCAGCATTGTACAGACCCTGCACATTCATGCAGTGTAACCGCTTCCTGTTGCAGTATTCCTCTTCGGATGCCTAGGGGACAACAACTGCCACATGAGTGCAGTCAAGCACCACAATTACGTTTAGTGTGTGGGCTGCTGTGTAGAAATATGCATTTGTGGTATTTATCTGTGGCAGGTAGATGTGCCGTGATGCATGGCACAGGAATGCCTCCAGCACCTGTCCGAACACAACTGAAAAAGTGGGATGGGCCATTCCATGCTGTGAAGGCATCATGATGCAAGACACAGACAACAGATTCAAAGTTCAAACAAAAGTAATTTATTAACTTAAATGTCAGGATGGTTGAATGCCTACCTTGCCCTATGCTAAGGTGGGATGTTCCTACATAAAGAAACTAAGGAAAGTCAGAGGGCCTCATTACACAGATGGCGCTAAGGGATTACCGGCACCGGTAAGGGCACCGGTGCCGGTAATCCCTTAGCGCCATACTACCAGGTCCCTCAGCGGGTCCCATCCTCAACGTGTGGCCAGACCAGGGGCTAATAGCGGTACTGTTATTTGCTCCTTCCCCATTCCCATTGAGCCCTATGGGAGCTCAAATGGGAATGGGGAAGGGCCTTGGTGAATGGGGAATTACCGCCCCGCCAACCTTGGAATGGGGCGGTAATTCCCCCATTCACCAAGGCGGAATCGGTAAAATACAGGCGGCAACCATGCCGCTAATAGCGCCATGGTTACCGCTGTCTGTGTAATGAGGCCCAGAGCCAGCAAGTTCAATTTTTGTCTGTCTGTGTCCAAAACCTATACTTGCCCTCACAATTAAAGCTAAACAATGTGTAGGGATGCCAGTAATAAAAGGAACAATTACCAAAATAAATTTCAGAGCTTCTTCTAGCTTTAGGCTTGCTTTTCAGCTCCCCTTCCCCAAATTCACGACAGTTCCACAAAGTCTTGGGGTTTCCTTCCCCACGAAAACTGCACAGTTCTAAAATGGCCTCCGGATTCTCTTCTCCCAAAGGCCTCACCAAAATGTATAAGGTCTCAGGTTTTCCTTCCCCAAGACATCAGCTTGCTCAGCTTGCCAACTTATACTTAAATTCAGTCTCTCAATATTCAAAACCAGATACAGGTCCACTTAAAGAATTGGAGTATTAAGAAAGTCCCTCAGCGCTTTGGACACTTGAAGTTATTGAAGTCCGTCGCACTTGATGAATACCGGGAAGTATTAGCCCCTCCTTCATACATAAATGTGATGGACCTTGGGACTCTTCAAGTTGCGCCAGGACAAACCTTACGAAATTATATTAGCAAGGAATAATTTTTGGTTTTACTTGCACATTTATTAGTATATGCATTTATTGTTCTGCATATATGTGGATACAATAGGAGAAATGTGTCCTTAGGTTAACACGTGTTTCAGCCTTGAACCTTTTTGCGCACCTATTTATGGGCTTATTTGAAGATACTGTAGTTTACACAAATCAGAACTACAGAGAATATGTATTGATGTGAACTAGATATATAGATGACATTTTACTCATCTGGAAGGGAAATCAGTGACAATTGGAGGCATTTATAATGGAACTCAATACTAATGCTTTTTGAATAGATTTTACTTGATTTCACGATGAGGGGGAGATAAACTACTTGGGCTTGATGATGTATGTATCGGGGAACAAATCATTTACCCGTACTTACGGGAAACCAACTAAAGTTAATTCAACTTTATATGCGACAAGCTGTCACCATAACTCAGTTATACACAACAAGGCACAGGTTTTGGACAACAAGGAATGGTTCCATTAGTCGGTATCCAGTAATTTATCGTATTAATTGAGGGGGTACACCACAAAATAAACACAAGGCACCCAAGAATCCACCAGATACATGAAATGAGGCACGTGAATAGAAGGTATTCAAGAACAGATTGGTTAAATCAAACAACACATATTATGAAGTGATTTGCTATTGCTGGAGTGTACTTATGCTTCACCATTGGCTAAGGGAATAGAGGGCGGTGAGATTGACTTAACTAAAGAGTTGGTCTTGGAATAATAATGATTGGTAGGCGAGTATCCATTTTTAATGATTTCCATAGACACAATTATATTATCCTTTCCGGATAATTCTTTACAAAGCAAACAACGAAAAACAAAAAACAGAAAATAAAAAATAAAATAAACAAACTAAAATGAGAACATATGTAGGCTTGTAAGTTATATTTATGCCAGGAGAAACATAGGTACTTGGCCGTGACATTGAGGAAGGTGCATCCTACAGGTAAACAATTTAAGAGCCCATCACAAGTGATGCATCGCACAATGCGGTGGGTATGGCAACATCTATGTGCGTGTATTTAAAGATGATCAAAATGGTGACCACGTCTTAAGGCACGGGATGCGATCGTGAGGAGATCCAACTCCGAGATTCAAGGCAAGTGCATATAACCTTACCAATGTCCAGTAAGGGCTTCACCTACCTTCTGACCAATTAACTTACTTAAACTATGCATATGTGTAAGGAGCCATGATCTATATAACACAAAGGTTTTTTAAAGCAGGAAGCGGCAGAGCTTAAGACCCTTGAATGTGACTGAATGTAGGATTATAAAATGTAGAATTGACTTATCCAAGGCTGGATCACCGTTGATGCACAATTATTTGGCCAAAAATGTGGTCATACTGATGGGCTATAATGGCTGTAACCAGTAGAAACAGGTGAGGCCATGATACATGAACGCAAAGAGGAGTTTGGGTTAAATTACCTCAACGGCTGATATAATATTCATACAGTTATTAAATGTACACAGAGGGTTTTGAACTTAACTCATGGGAGATTAAGCTATCTAATTCGAAATAAATATTATGATTAGTTGGTAGGAAACTACATTGAAATCATAATCAAAACTGTTTTCATTGTAACACTAGGGAATTAACCATGGAACGGAAATGTTCTAAAAAGCTATGTTATTCGTGTGATATGCAAGTAAAGTGAATTGGGTAAGATATAAGATAAACAATGTAAATGATAGATTGACAACACTGATGAGTAATTATTTAAGGAAGTTTCAAACAAGACTAAGCAAATCTGTGATTTGTTCCATTTCGTTTTGACTACCCTCGAATCCTACCTTTTGTCAACCCCTCATTTTCTGTCCAACAATTACACATGATCCACACTATCAACATACGTAAATGATCTAACTACTGTACAGTTTTGAAAAAGGCTCAAGGCCGAAACACGTGTTAACCTAAGGACACATTTCTACTACTGTATCCGCATATATGCAGAACAATAAATGCATATACTAATAAATTTGCAAGTAAAACCAAAGATTATTCCTTGCTAATCTAATTTTGTGAGGTTTGTCCTGGCTCTGCTTGAAGAGTACCAAGGTCCTTAACAGTTACAGGTCAACTTTATAATCCTTTTGGTTCTTGACAGTTCATTCAGATTTCTTTCTTCTGCTTCACTTCAGCAATCTCTTTCATGCACTTGTATTTCTTTGGCTTCCACAGATAGGATATCCCCGGCCTAGACGCAGTTGTCTGACCACAAGGTCCACCCGCTACAGGTCACGCATCCGGTCACCTTAGGCTTGGTTGCCCACACAGGTTTTCCGTAACTGCCCCAGTGCTCTGGTTCACACTTACTTTGTTTCTCATTACTAACCTTTTGGCTTTGGCACTCTTTGCCAGTCTCTGGACCTTGCCCAAATGAGTTATTTCATACAGTTTACTTTGTGGTGCTCGCTTCACTTTACCACAGGGCTCTCACACTCCTCGGCATTGTTCCATACTTGTGAAAGATTTGTTGGATAATGGTGACCCGCACACTGCCTCCCTATAAATTCACAATTAGACTTAAGATTGTATTGAAATGAGGTATTCCAGATATATGATCTCAAATTTTCAATGTATTCCTGGTACGGTCAGCCGACACATGTTCCGACCAAAAGGTTGTCCTCAAGGCCCTTCTCCTATGGACTTGGTAAATCGACCGTAATTAAATGCCGTCACTCGAATGGTGGTCACGCACTGAAATTAGTGGTTGGAATCCTGATTGAAAAGGATACACCTTGTGTCTAACACATCTTATTGGAAAGTATAAAGCTGCATCTGAATTGTTGGACCCCTCTTAGGTAATAAGATGTGTTGGACATATATCTGGAATACCTCATTTCAATACAATCTTAAGTCTAATTGTGAACTTATAGGGAGGCAGTGCGCGAGTCACCATTATCCAACCCAATCTTTCATTATAACCATTTCAAGGCCCTGGTTTGGGTGGGCTTTGTGGAAGGGTGAACGCTGCATGCCAATCATTAAATTACTAAAGTGTGGTCATTAAGCGCACAGGTATAATATCGGACCAATTCCCAACGTTGTTCCATATTTGTTTGACATTGCGTTTCATCAGATTCGTTCTTTACTTTCAATATATTGCATTCGTTCTTAACACCAACTTGTTTTCTGTGCATTGGTTTATCAAAAGCTTTCATATGTTTGACAAAATTAGTATTCATCACAACCATTTATTTTGGTTCACTGTAACTTGTGCACCATCTTACGTTCATTCGGCATTCCCGTTTGCCACTTAATAGCCCCTAAGAGCTCCCCGGTTATAATGTTCCCTTCTACTCACTCACTGGTCCATGGCTTCTCCTCCGGGCGGGTGTCTTCTCTTGCACGGCTCTGCATAAACATTCCAGATGGATTGCGAGCCGTGCCCGCAAGTCCGCTCTTCTATCTCTGTGGGTTGCCGGCAGCTCTGCTCTTGACCTGTGGACACTGCCGGTAGCTTACAGCTAGCAGATTTCTTCCTCGGCCCGCAGCTCTTGCTGCAGGCACTAACCAGTGAGGTTCCCACAACGATTACCCTCGCACAGCCTCTCCCGGCCCCAGCGCCACATTTCCTTTTGGTTTCTTTTTTTTTTTAAGTCCTTTTTATTGATTTTCACATGAACAACAGGTCAATGAAACAAGAAATTAAAGACAACATTAACACCCCTATAATTCCCCCCCCAAAGGGGAGTAGTTGTGAGGATACCTGCAGGTTTCTCACAATGCCCAGTGTGCTGGATGGTGCCACTGGCAAGAATATGTAGCATCAACACAAGCTTTAGCAGCGGAGGTAGAGCTGTCCTGATATGTATCTGAAGTAACGGGGCATACTGTGAGAGGAATTCAATTATATTTATTTTATCATGACTTGTAAAGATAATAATAACTGATTCACAAAGTTGTTATGCTCAAATAAGGGGACATGAACAATGAGCTTCTTCTCTCTCCTTCTTCCCTTCAACCGTCTCCTCTCTCTCGTGTTCCAAACTGGATCCCTTCTTCCTCCAGTCTTGCTCCTTCATCTTGTGCATGTGCTCGCTGTCTTCTCACGTGCTGTGTACTTTGGTGTGAAGACACTACAGTATCCTGCTCTGGATGTTGTTGTGTATCTGGGCCAGTACCTCTGCAATTGTCTCCCTTTTTTCCGCCGCACAGGGTAATCAGCTGGGCGTCAGTGATGCCCAGGGTGAGGGCCTGACCCAGGGAATGGGCCTCTCTGTGCCACGTGCCCTGTGCTGCTTTTCCTGCCTCTGCTGCTCAATGTTGAGAAGGAGGTGCTGCATGTCCCAATTAGATGCAGCTAGTGCCACCATATATTTGGAAAGTGTGTTTCGGTCAGGTAGGCCCTTATGTACTCTTTTGAGTGGATTGGGTGCACCTGTGACTTGATTTCCACCAACTGTGTGCATTTACCGCCACCTTTTAGGTGGAGTTAACTACACTGTGTTTCTGGTGGAATTCCTCCCCCCCCACCCCCTGTTTTCAGGGGTATTTAAGCTTGTCATGCAGCAGAAATACCATTTTACTTCTTGGAGCAGAATTAGCATCCATTTCCGTCTATCTCTGATTCAGCGCTGCAGTAAAAGTGGTAGTACTGGAATTACCACCACTTTGACTGCATACCGTCCACCTCATAATGAGGCCATACATTTCTTGTCTGTTTAGCCTTTTTCATGATTTTGTAACTTTCTTCATTGTTTTATTAATTAAACAGAAACAAGCATGACAGAAGTACTTACAAGAGGTCTGTATCAGTTTAGCACAGGAAATCAAGAGACAAAACATATCACACTTAGCCTTTTTCATGATGTTTTAGACTTACTCTGCTTTTAAATCTGTAAATTACCCTTTAGTTCTCAATTCACTGCAGTGCGTCTCACAGTCTGCATCTTGTACTACCTCACTTCCTTTCAGCTTTTGCTCTCAGTAAGTCCTTGTTATTTGCCCTTAGACTAATCCAGACTTCAGACGCCATGGCCTAACACAAGTCAGTATGCGCCCGTCCGTGCCAGTACTGTGTCCCCGAGATTGCTGATGCCAATGGTAAGCTTTATGGCAATCAAACAAACTTATTACTCATGCTCTTCGACACGTTTTCTCCACATTACTCGCTAACTGGTGATAGCATTGGTGGGCTCAGATATTGTAACCTATTTCATACCGTCCCACTCTAAAAAAGATTTTGTTTTCGGAATCTACATGCTCACATCTTCAGAATGTCACAAACACCCATACAAAAGATAGATACGGACAATATTAAATGCGTGCTATTGAATGCTACATCAGCTATGAGCAGCAGATTTGTATCCACGACTTAATTATCGATCATAATATCGACATTCTCTTCCTGACTGAAAACTGGATTTAGGACAATGACTGCATAGCCCCAGTAATTATAAATATTTATCTAAATCCTGCTGTTAGAAACAAGGCAGTGGATTGGCAATCATTTTTAAGTAAGAGCTACAAATAGCTGATACCTGTCCTCTGAGCCAGAGGACATAATGTCTTGCTCTTCAACTTAAAATCGGACAGTCAGATGCCATCAACTTTCTACTAGTATACAGACAACCTGGTCCCAGTGGTAACTTTTTCAATGAACTTTCAGAGACATAACAGACCTTTTTATGAAAAACCCCGGATTAATTGTACTAGGAGATTTAAATGTGTGGACAGAATCTAAACTAGATAAGAATGTAACAGAACTAACCAACTGCTTACAAGACTTCAATTTAGCCATTTCCCACCCATAAGGCAGGACACAACTTAGACCTTGCTTGTACACCTGATATCTCGGTGGCCACACCAGTCCATTTTCGTGGTCTGATCATCTCAGTATCGCTTTCCTAACCCCTTTCCTTCAGCTACAAGCCACTAATACTATTAAAAACCACAAGCCCATTCCCGTCCTTGGAACAGAGTGACAAAACAAACTGTCTCTAGCTTTTCTCTTGATTTTTCAGATTTATTTGATAAAACAGAGAGAAAGGATCCTAACTCCGAACTCCGTTCTCAGCAATCTGGACTCTCTCATAATAGAGACGATTGATAAACTAGCTCCCCTCGCCCCTTTCAGTCCCTGCCATTGGTGTCACTGTGATGCCGGAAATGCATCTGAGGGACAGGGCCTCTGAATCCTTGTCCTTTTTCTGTTTTTACCGTGTGTTCTGTCATGTTTTCTGCCCAGGAGTCCATGAGGGACTCCTGGCAGTGCAGCTCTCTTTTGGTTTGGTGAACAGACCCATGGGATACCCTTATGGCACCCATGGGTAGGGGTACAACCCTGTGCCCCTAGTGTATGTTTTTGGGCACCTGTGGGTGGCCCACAGAGCAGGGTATGGGCTGGTGGCAGCTCCATGCTAAACTTGACAGGTGCTCTGGGTGTCCTCCATTTTGGGATACCCAGGCCCTGCCATTGGGATCAGTTGATTCCTGATAGGAAACAAGATGGCCCCTGTGGCCTCTTGCTTTCTATTGCCTGTTGTCTTGTTTTTCCCAAAGTCCTGGGAAGCCCTGGCTCTGTCCCTTCCCCCTGGCTGGCTGTTGGGTGGAAGTTCCATATATGGTGTTGTTGTGAAGGCCCAGCTAGACTGACTGGAGCCTTCCCAGTGACTGTATGTTATGGGTACCTCCTGTGGGTGGGACCTGGGTGAATGGAGTGTGTGACCAATATGCACTTCTTGTTGTGGTTGTCTGGTTTCTGGCATGAGAGACAAAGACTGAGACAGCCCTACCCGAAACTGGCCTGAATGCAGTGTGTAGTGTTGAATGGCTGGGTACTTGTCCCAATCCACATTCCTTGTTGTGAGTGTCTGAAAGGGAGGAGTGTGGCCTGAATGCACTGTGTGCCTGATTGGCTGACTGACTGCATGAATGCCCTTCTGTGTGATTGGCTGCTGTGTGTGTGCCAGCAGTGTGGATGAGAGACAGAATAGTATATCTGGGGACCTCTCACCACTGGAAATTGTTCAGAAGCATTCAGAAGCTGAGTCTCCACTCAAGAGTAACTGGATTTGCTGATCCTCGACGTCCAGCTGGAAGAAGAAGACTTGCTGTGGCATTTGCTTCGAGAGAAACTGAAGGTTGTCGAAATCGTCGAGGACTGACCCGAGAGAGGACCTGGCTAGGCGCCCTCTTCCCGTGCTCCGAGGGACCATCGAGCACCGCTGAATCTTCGCCGAAGCGCCCTGGAAGTCAGACCCTCGAAAGGCTGCCGACCCGAGACGGGACCGCCGAGGAGATCGAAGTGAAGCACCCGGACATCGACGCTGTCGAAGTCCATTGCCGTCGACCAGGGTTCGCAGGTCTGTGTAACCGCTGGAGGCCCGTCGAAGTTGTGTTGCCCAGCCGTGGGAACCACTTGACGCCGTGCCGCCGACGACCGGAGCCGTCCGCTCCTTGCCTAAGAACATTTGAATCGAAGGACTCTCTCGACCGCATCGTCGACCGCTTTTGTCCTGCCGGAGAAAGTCGAGGACGACCAACGCGCCGAGGAGAATCCGCCGGTGGGTTTCCCGCCACCTCACGACCCCAAAGACTCGAGCGACTCGACGCCCTTGCTGGGCTCCCGTCTCTACAATCTTTGCGGTCCAGAACTATTGTCATCGAGGTGCCCCGCACACCTCCGCCTTGCAGGACGCCGACGCCCCGACGCCGACGAGCACCGCTCGGACGAAGCTGCCGCCTCTTCGACATCGTTCTACCTCGTTTGTCGACGGACGTTCGACGCCCCGTGCCTCCCGCTTGAAAGGGAAGGCATTCAAGAAGGGCCGTCGATTCCCCGTCGCCGAACCCCGAGGTCTTCGACGTTTCTCGACGCCTCTCGACGATCCGTGACTCCTGCTTTAAAGGGGGTCATTCAAGAAGGATCTGTCGACGCCTCTTCGAAGAACTCGACTCCACCAGGTACATTGGGGGGGTAAAAACATTGTAGGAGAGAATAAGACTGTTGAACAATATATGGACTGGGCTTGTGTTATATCTCTTTATTTTACAGGTTGCCCAGGTGGGGGGATCTCCACACAGAACTGTGTCCAGTGGTAGGGGCCAGTATTCTGCCTATTGTTTCAACCCTCTGTTATCTCTCCTCTCTCTCTTGCTGGTTTCCTTCCTATTGATCTGTGTGCTATTTTAACAGTATTGTGAATGCACTGTTATGAGGTCTAATATTAGTGGTACCACTTTAGAATTGTAGATATTTATCATTATTGGTTTTCCTGAGCACAAAGTGCGTTGTTGTGATAAGTGTACATAACCCTTGAATATTAATTATATAAAGACTGTGTTTTCAGTAATACAGTGTGTGGACATTCCTTTGTGGGGGCTTGGGGATACACTGTACTTAAGAACCAGCCTGCATCACCTCCTGAGAAGCTAGGCCTTGATTGCTCGTCCATAGCTACCGTAATCGAGAATCTTGGCTGGGGTCTTCTGTGCCTCTCCTCTACCATATAGAGAGCGGAAGTACAGACCCCCCCACCGGTCTTGACAAGCTGGTGGCCAGCGGTGGGATGCTTATGGTTTTAAGACTCAGTGTATAACCGTGCCACTTACAAAATATCCACACTTTATTAGATTAAGGTTTGGGTGTGTACCAAATAACTGCATTACAGGCAATGGAGCCCATTGCAAATGGTAAATTGACTCGGATGAGCTTAGAGGCTCTCCAGAGTGCTTGTGAAGCCAGGGAGTTAGACTTTGTGGATAAGTCTAGGGCTGAGCTGATAGCTGCCCTGGTGGACTACCAGACTGATGGTGAAACCCTTGATGAAGGGGGGGATGCAACCAGTGAGGACTCTGCCCCTGGGGTTGTCGCTGAATCTGTTTCTGGGAATGCCACCATTCCTGCTGCCTCTGTTCCAAACCCCAGCAATTCCATGGAACTTGAGTTATTAAGGATGAAGTTAGCCTTTGAATATCGCAAGTTGGAAATAGAAGCTGAGCTTAAGAAAGAGGAGCTGGCACAGCAAGTGGAACTCAAGAATAGGGATCTTGAACTCCGAAATAAGGACCTTGAACTCAAAAGCCAGGACACTGAATGTCAGAGAATCCAGCTAGAGAAAGCTAGAGTGGAGACTTCAGCTAGATCCAGTGAGAGTGTCAGGTCCCCAGCCACCAAGTTTATGAAAGATTTGGTTGGTGTGTTTGTGGAGGGTTCAGATATCCTCCAATGGATTGAAGCGTTTGAAATGGCTTGTGCAATTCATGATGTAGATAAAAGAGATTGGGCTAAGTGTTTGTTAAGCAGAGTGCCTCAAACTGGATATGACTGTATTCTGAAGCTGAGTGTGGAAGAAAGGGGTCAGTATGAGTGTATGAAGTCTGCTTTGATTGCCAAGTTTGGCAAGACACCTGCCCAATACCTTAAAAGGTTCAGGGAATTTAAGAAAAGAGAGAATGTGTCTTGGGTTGACTGGGTGAGTACTGCGCACATGAACATGATGGGGTGGATTGATGGATACAAGGTGAAAACTTTTGTTGAGTTGTCCCACCTCTTGTTTTTTGAGCATTTTTCTGAAGCCTGTTCACCAGAGCTGCGTCAGTATGTGGCTGACCAGAACATTTTGGACCCCTTTAAGCTGGCTAGGTTGGCTGACAAGTGGGTCTCCCACCGGGTGTCCCCTAAGGACTCCAGTGGGAAGGACAAGGACAAAGAAAAGGGGGCCTCTCAGAAAGCTGAGGAGTCCCAAAAGCAGTCACAGTCGGGTAAACCAAAACCTTCCTCTCCTAAGACCCAAAAATCTAGTGGGGATAAGTCCTCTGTGGGTGGGAATAAGAGTAGTGGTCCACCTGCTGCAAAGCAGGTTCCCAGTGGTTCCAGTACCGTACCCCGCACTCCTGGCACTTGTTGGGATTGTGGGGCTCTGGATCACAAAAGGGGTGACCCCAAGTGTAAAGGTAAGGCACTTGGAGTACAGGCTGTCAGCCTGACCTACCCTTACCCCGTGGCTGAGGTGGAGGCCACTGTCCTCCCCTCCTCTACAGGAATCACATTTGGTGCTCCGGTAGAGAGTTCCTTAGTGTCCCTTGGGGCCTGGGACCAGTACGCAGAAGTACTGGCGACTATCCCACAGAACACCCGTAGGTTTTTGAGAAGTGTCCTCTTGAATGGCCAGCCTTCTACTGGTTTGAGAGACACTGGGGCAAGCATGACAGTGGTGGACAGGACCCTGCTCAAGCCAGAGGACTATGAAGGTGCTCCTCTGCAAACCACCAGATTAGCTGGTGGGCCTCCCAAATTATCGCCTGTAGCCCTAGTCACACTCATGATTGGAGACAAGACAGCAAAGCTTCCTGTCCTGGTTCAGGACAATGTCCCTGCTAACATTCTGTTAGGAAATGATCTAGTAGAGTTGGGGTTGATCTCGGATGGTCTTCCCATGACTGCTGCTGCAGTCACTAGGTCACAGGTGACACCGGGTCTGGCTGTGAGTCAGGTACCCGAGCCAAAGGCGAGGCCTAAGGCAAGAAGAAGGAAGACCAAGAAGGCCACCTCTGTGGAGGGAACACCTTCTCTTCCTGCTGTTCCGACAGCACCCATTGGGATCCATGCTCCGGACGGGCTGGGTCCAGTGGAAAACCCAAACTCAACTCCTGTGGGAGAAGAGACAGAAGACTCTCCTGTGGGAGAGGTTCTCAACCCGGAGGATCATCCCGACCTTCAATGCTTGTTAGCTGAAGGGGGACCCTCCCGGGCAGACTTCTGTAAGGGACAGAGAGAGTGCCACTCTCTCGAGGGCCTGAGGAAACAGGCCCTGTCCCAGGCACAAGGTGAAGTGCCTAGGACATTCAAGATTTATTGGGAGGGTGAGCTCCTTGTTAGTGAGCCCACTAAGCCTGAACCTGGTGCCCGCAAGAGGTTGGTGGTACCCCAGGTTTACAGGCCCTTCCTACTGCAGTTGGCGCATGAGGTGCCCTTGGCTGGTCATCTTGGGACCAAGAAGACTAAGCAGAGGCTCTCTGCCCATTTCTACTGGCCACGGATGGGAGTAGAGGTGGAGTCCCACTGCAGGACCTGCCCAACTTGTCAGTTGTCTGGCAAGACTGGAGGCAGTGTCATTGCCCCACTACAGCTGTTGCCAGTGGTTGGCACACCATCTGAGAGGGTGGGCATCGACATTGTCGGTCCCCTTGACCCTCCCTCATGTCTCTTGCTAGCTTCCGGGCAAGAAGAGGATGAGAGTGAGCCCCTTCCTGATTTGCTGCATAGCAACCCTCAGGATGGCTCAGTGGAGGGAGTACAACTCTCTCCAGATTTGACAACAGAGCAGCAGAGGGCCTGCAGGGCTTTGCTCCAGCAGTATGCCTCTCTGTTTTCACTGACACCGGGCCTTACACCGTGGTGTAAGCACGAAATTGACACTGGTGACAGCGTGCCTGTCAAGAGCAGGAGCTATCGTATGTCAGATACCGTCAAAAACCACATCCAGGCTGAGGTCGCCAAGATGTTGGATCTGGGTGTTATTGAACCCTCCACCAGTCCCTGGTCCAGTCCAGTGGTCCTTGTCCCCAAGGCAAGTTCCCCGGCGGGTACCAAGGATTGGAGGTTCTGTGTGGACTACCGAGGAGTCAATGCCGTCACCAAAACTGACGCGCACCCATTGCCCAGGGCTGATGAGCTCGTGGACACTATAGGTGCTGCCAAATTTGTGAGCACCTTTGACCTTACCTCAGGCTATTGGCAAATAGCTCTGACGGACCATGCCAAGGAAAAGACGGCATTCTCCACACCTGAGGGACTCTACCAGTTTAGGGTCATGCCCTTTGGGTTGAAGAATGCCCCTGCCACCTTCCAGAGATTGGTCAACCATGCGCTCAGTGGGCTGGAAGCCTTTTGTGTGGCTTACTTAGACGACATTGCCGTCTACAGTTCCACCTGGGAAGAGCATTTGACACATCTGGATAAGGTGTTGCAGGCCTTGAAAAGGGCTAACCTCACTATCAAGGCCACCAAGTGCCAGATAGCTCAGGGGAAAGTTACCTATCTTGGTCATGAGGTAGGAGGGGGTCAAATCCAACCTCTCTCCAGTAAAGTACAGGACGTACAGAACTGGGAGACTCCCACTACTCAAACCCAGGTGAGAGCCTTTTTGGGCCTCACTGGGTACTATCGCAATTTCATGGCAGACTATGGAACCATAGCTGCACCCCTGACAGCTCTAACTTCACCCAAACAGCCTAGGAAGGTTAATTGGACTGAAGACTGTCAGAGGGCCTTTGATGGCTTGAAAGAAAGTCTGTGTAGGGCACCTGTGTTGAGTGCGCCTGACTACAGCCGACCCTTTATCGTCCAGACGGATGCCTGCGACACCGGAATTGGAGCTGTCTTGTCCCAGTTAGATGACAAAGGGAGAGAACATCCTATCATATTCATCAGTAGACAACTCAAGGGTAGAGAACTTAGGTGGGCTACTGTTGAAAAGGAATGTTTTAGTATAGTTTGGAGCCTTAGGCGTTTTAGGCCCTACCTTACGGGGTCCACCTTCAAGGTCCAAACAGATCATAAGCCCCTGAAGTGGCTTATGCAGATGAAGGGTGAGAATCCGAAATTGCTCAGGTGGTCGATTAGCCTACAAGGGCTAGACTTCACCATAGAGCACAGACCAGGGAAGAGTCACGATAATGCAGATGGCCTTTCCAGAAGGTATGTTGACCGTCTGGATGAGGGTGTCTATCCCGTGGGAGATTAGGCACCCTCCACCTCAGTCTGGGGGGGGCGACTGTGATGCCGGAAATGCATCTGAGGGACAGGGCCTCTGAATCCTTGTCCTTTTTCTGTTTTTACCGTGTGTTCTGTCATGTTTTCTGCCCAGGAGTCCATGAGGGACTCCTGGCAGTGCAGCTCTCTTTTGGTTTGGTGAACAGACCCATGGGATACCCTTATGGCACCCATGGGTAGGGGTACAACCCTGTGCCCCTAGTGTATGTTTTTGGGCACCTGTGGGTGGCCCACAGAGCAGGGTATGGGCTGGTGGCAGCTCCATGCTAAACTTGACAGGTGCTCTGGGTGTCCTCCATTTTGGGATACCCCGGCCCTGCCATTGGGATCAGTTGATTCCTGATAGGAAACAAGATGGCCCCTGTGGCCTCTTGCTTTCTATTGCCTGTTGTCTTGTTTTTCCCAAAGTCCTGGGAAGCCCTGGCTCTGTCCCTTCCCCCTGGCTGGCTGTTGGGTGGAAGTTCCATATATGGTGTTGTTGTGAAGGCCCAGCTAGACTGACTGGAGCCTTCCCAGTGACTGTATGTTATGGGTACCTCCTGTGGGTGGGACCTGGGTGAATGGAGTGTGTGACCAATATGCACTTCTTGTTGTGGTTGTCTGGTTTCTGGCATGAGAGACAAAGACTGAGACAGCCCTACCCGAAACTGGCCTGAATGCAGTGTGTAGTGTTGAATGGCTGGGTACTTGTCCCAATCCACATTCCTTGTTGTGAGTGTCTGAAAGGGAGGAGTGTGGCCTGAATGCACTGTGTGCCTGATTGGCTGACTGACTGCATGAATGCCCTTCTGTGTGATTGGCTGCTGTGTGTGTGCCAGCAGTGTGGATGAGAGACAGAATAGTATATCTGGGGACCTCTCACCACTGGAAATTGTTCAGAAGCATTCAGAAGCTGAGTCTCCACTCAAGAGTAACTGGATTTGCTGATCCTCGACGTCCAGCTGGAAGAAGAAGACTTGCTGTGGCATTTGCTTCGAGAGAAACTGAAGGTTGTCGAAATCGTCGAGGACTGACCCGAGAGAGGACCTGGCTAGGCGCCCTCTTCCCGTGCTCCGAGGGACCATCGAGCACCGCTGAATCTTCGCCGAAGCGCCCTGGAAGTCAGACCCTCGAAAGGCTGCCGACCCGAGACGGGACCGCCGAGGAGATCGAAGTGAAGCACCCGGACATCGACGCTGTCGAAGTCCATTGCCGTCGACCAGGGTTCGCAGGTCTGTGTAACCGCTGGAGGCCCGTCGAAGTTGTGTTGCCCAGCCGTGGGAACCACTTGACGCCGTGCCGCCGACGACCGGAGCCGTCCGCTCCTTGCCTAAGAACATTTGAATCGAAGGACTCTCTCGACCGCATCGTCGACCGCTTTTGTCCTGCCGGAGAAAGTCGAGGACGACCAACGCGCCGAGGAGAATCCGCCGGTGGGTTTCCCGCCACCTCACGACCCCAAAGACTCGAGCGACTCGACGCCCTTGCTGGGCTCCCGTCTCTACAATCTTTGCGGTCCAGAACTATTGTCATCGAGGTGCCCCGCACACCTCCGCCTTGCAGGACCCCGACGCCGACGAGCACCGCTCGGACGAAGCTGCCGCCTCTTCGACATCGTTCTACCTCGTTTGTCGACGGACGTTCGACGCCCCGTGCCTCCCGCTTGAAAGGGAAGGCATTCAAGAAGGGCCGTCGATTCCCCGTCGCCGAACCCCGAGGTCTTCGACGTTTCTCGACGCCTCTCGACGATCCGTGACTCCTGCTTTAAAGGGGGTCATTCAAGAAGGATCTGTCGACGCCTCTTCGAAGAACTCGACTCCACCAGGTACATTGGGGGGGTAAAAACATTGTAGGAGAGAATAAGACTGTTGAACAATATATGGACTGGGCTTGTGTTATATCTCTTTATTTTACAGGTTGCCCAGGTGGGGGGATCTCCACACAGAACTGTGTCCAGTGGTAGGGGCCAGTATTCTGCCTATTGTTTCAACCCTCTGTTATCTCTCCTCTCTCTCTTGCTGGTTTCCTTCCTATTGATCTGTGTGCTATTTTAACAGTATTGTGAATGCACTGTTATGAGGTCTAATATTAGTGGTACCACTTTAGAATTGTAGATATTTATCATTATTGGTTTTCCTGAGCACAAAGTGCGTTGTTGTGATAAGTGTACATAACCCTTGAATATTAATTATATAAAGACTGTGTTTTCAGTAATACAGTGTGTGGACATTCCTTTGTGGGGGCTTGGGGATACACTGTACTTAAGAACCAGCCTGCATCACCTCCTGAGAAGCTAGGCCTTGATTGCTCGTCCATAGCTACCGTAATCGAGAATCTTGGCTGGGGTCTTCTGTGCCTCTCCTCTACCATATAGAGAGCGGAAGTACAGACCCCCCCACCGGTCTTGACAGTCACACACAATAAAAAGTGGTTCACCAGGGCACTCCACTCTCTTTGCTGGAAAATCAGAAACCTTGAGAGGAAATGGAGTCAATCCAATTAATGTGATGACTTAATGACTCTTATAAAGCACCAGGCCTTTTATAAGAAATTGTAAAAGCAAAAAAAGCCTTCTATAGCCGTGAAATCTCCTCAGCTGCTAATCTAACCAAGAAGGTATTCTCTGTAGTCAATAAGCTTTGTAACAAGCCCAATTCGACTTCTATTACCATGTCCCAATATCTGACAGATCAATTGGCTCATCATTTTATTTGTAAGATTGAGAAGATTCGAACCAAACTAAAACGTACTAATACCAGAACATTCCAATCTTATGCTGGATTAATACATCAGGCACCCTCACCCAAGACTACTATGGATTCTTTTACCATGTTTGGCAGAGATGATATTCAACACCTACTGATTTCCTCAAAGGGTTCTGGCTCCCCTCTAGCCATCTTACCTCCTACAATTGCCCATGTTATTAGCCGAGTTTTTGCAAACAAAATTGTATCAATCTTCAATGCCTCACTGGAAAAGCTCAGTGATTAAACACCTTTTTTTTTTTTAAACGTCCTTCGATAGAGACAACCTATCCAACTATCGTCCCATTACATCACATCCATATCTGTTGAAACAGTTCAAAAGGTTTGTTGTTTCAGAGGTACAGGGTTTTGCTGAAATGGCAAATTTGCTGGATAATGTACAATCCGATTGTAGCGGTTCTACATGTATCTGGTGTCACTTTTTTTTAACTACACTGATGACACTCAGATTTTGGTTGATCTGAAGGTGGGTGATGGCTCACTTTCAGACAAGACCAATAATTGGGCCTCATTACAAGTCCGGTGGTGCGTTTCCACCGGACTGAAACACTGTTTCCGCTGCCTGATATTCCAATGCAACCGGGACATTACGTCCCAGCGGCCCGGGATATCAGGCGGTGGAAAATGTTAGTCCCCATTCCCATGGAGCCCTAACGGTGCTGGTGCTTCCGTGACAACTCTGTATTCCAGGGCCATTGCGCCCAGCAGGTCAAACCTGCTCGGTGCACAGGCCCAGGAAAGCAGAGTTGTATTCTGCCAGTCCGGAAAGGGTGCTGGTACATTGCTACCAGCACCCTTATTTCCAGACCGACAGACTTGTAATCAGGCCTATTGTCTCCTTGTTAAATCCTGAATAGGCTTACATTTTTTTAAGATAAATTCTGACAAAACGGAAATACTTGTCATCAATGGCAAACCAAATATTTGGAATCCACTATGCTGGCCAAACCGTTTTGAGCAATCCCCTACCCATGCCCTGAGTTCAAGAATCTAGGTATAATCCTGGACAATAAACTAACTTTTTATGACCAAAAAATAGTGATAGGTGCCCCTCTGCGAGAACAAGCACGGCTAAATGACCTGTTCTTTGGGTAGGTACCCCTCGAGAGTCCGCAGCCACACTTTAGCTCACTGTACCTTTAACTGAAGAGAAATTCCATTTGCATATCAGTCTTTGTCCCGCCCACACGGGCAGTCCAGCAGTGAAATGCTATGGCAATTCTCTTCTGAACAAGAGTACCAACAGCAACCCCAGACACGTGTTTCAGCCTTTATGAGACGTAAAATAAAAAGATGTTTACCTTACCTGGCCTTCCGCCACCAGGTGATGGTAATGAACTCCGTGTTGTCCTCCTGCCTTGATTTATATACATATATCACGGCTACCCTGACTACCAGATTGCAATGTTGCAGAGAGTCTGCACTGGCTCTTACAGGTTATGTGCTTAGTTTTGAAAAGTCTCACACATCCCACCGCGAACCCTCTGTTCCACACGTTGAGCTCATATACTTCTTTGCGCTCAATAAGACTGAGACATGACAGGAAACTGAAAATGCTGTCTTACAAGAAGGAGAGACTAGGAGGTTGTTTTTTCCTAGTTAACACGATCAGGATCTGGCAAACCCTACCCCAAGATCTTTGTGGGGAATCCAACCTGTTCTCCTTCTGAAAAAAATGGAAGACATTTTTATTTAATCTCCATTGTTGCTTGTAGGTTCTTAAACATCCATATCATGAAATTACACTCTTCCTCTATAGCGCTGAGATACCTACATTGGTGAATGCGGCCCCCCATTAAAAAAAACGCATAACATAATATACAGATTATGAAAATTAAGCACCCGATGAAGGGATTTACCTGTCCCAAAACGAGTTGAGCAATGGGTTTCAGTTATGGATGTCGTTGAACAAAAACTCTGAATATCTTTAATTTAGAGTAAAAGAATGTTTTATCTATACACAAATGTATAATTTTGAATATTATGATTTCTCAGTACAAGTTCTCATCTATGAATTGTGCAAACATTTTTTTAGGATTGTTAGGCAGAAACCTGTGCAGTTCCCTTAGGGACCACTGCAAAATATTTAAGACTACAGGTGTTTGGCAGTAAACCCACTTGGTAGCAGTCTGTACCACACAGATTCACTTGGTAGCTGTGGCTGAGCAGTCAGACTTCCCTCAAGAAGAGTTAGGCAGTATATAGAGTATACACAATAGGTACAGAGATACAGTAGCACAAGCAAACACTGACCAGAGCTTTGGTGTAAAAGTATATAGTTATTATTTAAAGACACACTTGTAGATTACACTAGCACAAAGAGAAAAGTAAATTCAGCACACAGTCACTATTATATATATACAACCCTAATTACTTATTAGACAAGTCTTATTGAGAAACACCACTTATTTTCAGACAGAGGCGAGCGCTTAACATAAAATGGCACTCTAATAAGTTATTAAAAAGGGAGGGGAAAAGGCAGAGTTATGGAAGCACACACATTTCAATACTTTTAAAAGAACCACAGTAAGGCAGGATAGGCAGAGTTCTACTGGAGAGCAAGGAAGTCCATTGCCAGGCCTTCCACCTCTTGGAGAGAGCAATCAGAAGGGGTCCAGGTTCACACAGTGGGGTTATGCCCAAAGAGTCTTGTAGATAGTTCGCACACAAAGGATGAAATTAAAATCAGGAAAAGTTAGCTAGGTTGTCCCAGGCCAGCCCAGGTTAGAAAGTCGAGGCTTTACTGTCACCTCGAACGATCTGTCGCAAGGGAAGCCAGGCGGGACACAGTACCTTAAGTGTGAAGGAAGCTCCAGTGGGGGTAGTGCAAGTCAGTGTTTCATCCAGAGGAAGAGGCGGTCTCGCCGTGGAGGAAAGATGAAGGTCGTTGCACTGCCAGGGAAGAAACAAGCCGCGGAGTTCTTCGGTTAAAAGGTACTACCCTTCTCTTCGCGGTAGTGGTAAGCCGTGGTATTCCGGTTGCCGGGGTGCTTGGCACGGGCAAGGCGGCCACGAGATGCTCCAGGAAGGTGAAAAGAAGGCAAAACTGGTTATCCCCACCAGTCAAAGGAAGAAGACTCTCCGGATTGGAGATCTCCTCTGTCGTCGGGAAAAGTGGTGAGACGGTTCAGCAGGGCTCCACCGGTGGTGTCATTGTTGCAGGTTGGCTCAGCTTCTCCCCCCTCGGATTCTTAGGTCCTGTGGCGACTTCTGAAGTTCCAGTCCCCAAAGCCCTGCTTTTATGCGGCAAACCCCCATTCATTCAGCCTAGCTGTCAATCAAACATGCTAAGTGGTGAGCCAGCCGGCTCACCACTTGGGCCAATCACACAAGAGTGCGACTTGAGTTGCCAAGGCAACTCAGTCCAGGGTGCCTAAACCCCCTCCTACACCCCCTGTGGTACCCAGACAGAGTGGCACCACTTTTAGAGGCTTCTGTGGAGAAGCCCGCCAAAAAGCGGAACAAAGGGCTCGACTTGGGTTGGAGTCACAGAAGAGAACACAAACGCCATTTTAGAATCGAGTTCTGGCAAAAAATACCAACCGGTGAATTAATATTAAATAAATAAACCAGCGGTATGTTCGAGGCTATAGGAATTAAATAATTAAAGTTGGTAGCCTTGAACAATGGGAAAATCCCGTAGAGATATATTCGCAGTCGAATATAAAAAGTAGTATCCACTGCCACCAGCCAAAACTCGATCAGGGGGGACGGAGACGTGCCCCCTCGAACAACAGACCCCGGGGCAATCGAATTGCCCCGACCAGTAAGTCCACAATATGATGGTTTGTACTGGTATCTGTTCATAATTTGGGACTAGTAAAGCCAATGGTGACTTTACATGCCCTGGGAGACAGTAGTCAGTCCCAGGGTATGGAGTCTATGTTTGGGGGTCACTACGACACACCTGGGTTACGGCACGGAGGGTGCTGTGTAACCCACATCAAAAACACATGAGACCCTATGGAGTAAAAGACCCCATAGCCCATAAAACACATGGAAAGACAAATGAACACCTGAAATCATGTTTAAGAGTGGGAGTAAAAGAGTCTCACTCTTAGGAGAAAGAAATAAACCCCAAAAATCCAGCAAAGCTGCTGGGGGACTCACTAGGTTTGGGAAATTAGCCTTTACAGAGAATTCTCCCTAACACTCACCCCCCAGACTAAGGGACAGGAGGATTTAATCCACTCCTGTATGAACCTCATACCTCTAGTCGATGACATACATCCTAGAGAGTCCATCAGCAGTTTGATGGTGACACCCTGACCTGTGCTCAATTGTGAAATTAAACCCTTTCAGGCAGATTGACCATCTCAATAGTTTTTGATTTTCTCCCTTCATTTGCATTAACCATCTCAAGGGTTGGTGGTCAGTCTGAATGACAAAAGTGTAACCATACAAGTATGGCCTAAACGTCTTCAGTGCCCACACAATAGCAAAGCATTCTCTTTCAATTGTTGCCCACCTTGTCTCAGGATCCTTCAGTTTTCTACTGATGAAGCAAATGGGGTGCTCACTACCCTTCTCATCCAGTTGGCTAAGGACTGCACCTATACCTACATTAGAAGCATCTGTCTGCACAATGAAAGTTTGGTGATAGTCAGGAGCTCTCAATACTGGTGCTTGGCAAAGAGCTTTCTTCAGGTTTTCAAAGGCCTGATTGCATTCCTCATTCCATTTGACCTTCTTGGGGAATTCTGGAGAGGAGATCACATTAAGTGGAGAAGCTATGGTCCCATAGTTCTCAATGAAATTCCTGTAATACCCAGTGAGGCCTAGGAAGGCTCTCACCTGGGTTTGAGTAGTAGGTGTTGTCCAATTTTGCACAGCTTCAATCTTACTGAGCAAAGGCCTTATTTCTCCACCTCCTACCTCATGCCCAAGGTAGACCACCATACTCTGACCAATTTGGCATTTACTTGCTTTTATGGTCAGATTGGCCTGTCCAAGAGCCTGCAAAACATACCCTAAGTGGTTCACATGTTCTTCCCAGGTTTGGCTGAATACTGCAATGTCATCCAAGTATGCCATGCAGAAGTCCTCCATCCCATTCAGAACCTGATTCACCATTCTTTGGAATGTAGCAGATGCATTCTTCAATCCAAAAGGCATAACCTTAAATTGGTATAAGCCAACTGGGGTAGAAAATGCAGTCTTCTCCGTGGCATGGTCTGTCATGGCTATTTGCCAATAGCCTGACGTAAGGTCAAATGTGCTGAGGAACTTGGCTGAACCATGTCTATCCACCAACTCATCTGTCCTTGGCAAAGGGTGGGCATCAGTCTTGGTGACTGCATTAAGAGCTCTATAATCCACACGGAATCTCAATTCTTTGGATCCTGCCTTTGGTACTAACACAACTGGGCTAGACCGTGGGCTAGTAGAGGGCTCTATTACCCCGAGATCAAGCATCTTCTTGACCTCCACTTTGATGTGGGTCCTTACATTTTCTGACATTCTATATCCTCTGCTTTTGACTGGCAGACAGTCACCAGTGAGTATATCATGCTGTCCCCAAGGGGTCAAGCCTGGTGAAAGTGAGAACAGAGAGGCAAACTGATTTAACATGGCTTTGCACTCTTCTTGTTGCTCAGGTGTTAGATTTGAAGAGAGATTTACTCCTTCAATCTTTTCGTCCAAGGCTAAGCCTCTAAGGAGATCATGTAGAGCTTCACTCTCTTCTTCCTCTTCTGTTGAAGTTAGAAGCAAGGCTCCTACTTCAGGTCTGGAGACATACGCCTTTAGTCGGTTGGTGTGGAAGACTCGAGGAGCCTCCTTGGGATTGCCCAAGTCCACCAGATAGTTAATCTCTCCAAGTTTACCCACAACCTTGAAGGGTCCCATCCATTTATCTTGCAAGGCCCTCTGCCTTGTTGGGATCATAACTAGAACTAGCTGGTCTTGAGTGAACTCAACCATGTTAGCCTTCTGGTCATGCCAATGCTTGACCAGAGCTTGTCCAGCTTTCAGGTTATCACTAGCTTCTGCCATCATTTGTGACATTCTCCTTCGGGGACCTATCACATAGTCAGTCACTCTGACTGGCTTGGGGGAAGGAGCACTCTCCAACCCCTCCTTGATCAGGGTCAATGGACCTCTGACTGGATGGCCATAGAGAAGTTCAAAGGGAGAATAACCTTCTCCCTCCTGAGGGACTTCCCTATAAGCAAAGAGTATAAGCAAAGAGAAGGCATGGCAATAGAAGGTCCCACTTTCTTTTAAGGAGATCTTCTAAAGCACCTATCATGCTCTTCATGGTTTTGTTGAACTTTTCTACCAACCCATTTGTCTGAGGGTGGTAGGCGGTAGAGAACTTGTAAGTAACTCCACAGGTTTTCCACATGGCTTTCATGTAGTGAGACATAAAATGTGACCCCCTGTCAGAGATTACTTCCTTAGGAAACACAACCCTGGTAAAAATACCAAGGAGGGCCTTAGCCACAGCCTGAGCTGTAACAGTCCTCATAGGAATTGCCTCAGGGTACCTAGTAGCATGGTCTACTACAACAAGGATAAACCTGTTGCCTGAGGAGGTTGGGGGATCAAGGGGACCAACAATGTCAATCCCTACCCTCTCAAATGGGACTCCCACAACTGGGAGAGGCACTAAAGGTGCCACATTCCTGGACCCAACCTTACCAGAAGTCTGGCAGGTATGGCAGCTCTTGCAAAACTTATCTACCTCACCCCCCATCTTTGGCCAATAAAAGTAGAGTGAGAGCCTTTCCTTGGTCTTCTTGAAACTCAAGTGACCAGCCAAAGGAATCTCATGGGCCAGTTGCAAGAACTGTTGTCTGTTTTCTTGAGGTACTACAAGCCGCTTGTAGTCTCCAGGTGCAGACTCAGTTGGTTCACTGTAGAAGAGGCCATCTTCCCAGTGCAACCTATGCTTCCCAGGCTCTTGCCCATCAGCCTGAGAAGCTGCCTGTTGGCGAAGACCTTCCAGCGTTAGACATTCTCTCTGTCCCTTACTGAAGTCTGCCCTGTTGGGTCCACCTTCTGCCAGTAAAGACTGCAGCTCAGGATGGTCAACAGGATCCAGATCTCCAATGAGTTCTTGGCCTTCCACTAGCTCTTCTTCAGAGTCTAGTTCTACCGTACAGGGTTGTACCTCCCTCTCAGTCTCAGCTGGAGGTGGAGTTACAGGTGTAACTTTGGACAACCTAGGGGAAGTCCTGGTTGGAAGCACTGGAGTGCTTGCTGTTGGCTGTTTCTTGGAAGTCTTGGGTTTCCCCTTTGCTTCTTTTTGTTCAATGATAGCAAGTTGTAACTCCAGTGGAGTAGGAGTGATATCTTTCTTCATCATCTCCTTGGGAGTACCTCTCATGGTTCTCTCACTTGCAGGTCTGGTGAGCTCCTGTAACCTTTTACTAGGAGGTCTGGGGGTATGTAACACTACTACAAGAGTTTTCAGGTCATTTCCCAACAGAAACCTTCCTGGTACCTCACTTTGTATGCTGACAGGTATCTTCACAGTCATGTCATTACACTGGATGAGAACTGGTAATTGGGGAAGCATCTGCACAGGCCCTCCAGCTAACTTGGTGAGGCAATTGGGTGCCTTAGCAACATCCTTTGCCTGAAAAAAAGATTTATCCACCACAGTTATGCTGGCCCCAGTGTCCCTAATGGCAGGAGTCTCCTGACCATTCACCTGGACACTGTCCTTATAATACTCTTTAGTATTATCTGGGATAGAGTTATCAACATCTAAATTCTGTTGTTCCCACAGACCCAGAGACACTAAAGAAACACTGGCTGAGACTCCAATGGGTTCATCAGCCAGCAGTAGAAAGTTTCCACTTGCCATTTGTACTTCCTCCTCTGGAGCGAAGGCTAAGGAGACAAGGTGGACCCCTGAAGGTTTACCCTTACATCTGGGATCTCCTTTCACATAGTCAGGCGAGCCACAAACAAAGCATTTACCAAATGCTTTCTGGAATGGTGGCTTGCTCTGACCTCCTTCTGGTTTACCACCAGAGGGTACACTACTCTGATTTGATTTACCTTGTGGTTTACCCTTATTGTTCTGTTTGGGGCCCTCTTTGGGATTGGAATTATTAGAATTCTCCTTGGAGTCCTTTTTTGGCTGTTTCCCCTCATCCTTTTTCTGAGTTACCCCGGAGTCCTTGTGAGTAGCCCTGTTGGCAACCCACAAGTCAGCAGCCTTAGCTAGTTTTCTGTAATCTAATTCCTTTGAATCAGCCAAATGCTGTCTGAGCTCAGGAGAGCAGGCATCATAAATTGACTCCAACATCACAAGATTCTTCATTCCCTCATAAGTGTTCACCTTGTAACCCTTAATCCATCCCTCTAAGTTCTTCAAACTTTCACTCACCCAGGTAGCCCAAGGGGTACCATCATGCTTTTTGAGGGTCCTAAACCTCTTAAGGTACTGGGAAGGGGTCTTCCCAAATCTAGCTATCAAAGCTAGTTTCACACATTCATAATCCTTCTTATCCTCCTCCCCCAACTCCATTACCACATCAGTTGCAACAGGGGGGAGCCTAGAGAACAACCAGGAAAGTAGCTCATTTCCTGTAATGTTCTGGAGCCCATGATTATATTCAAACAAACTCAACCAATCCAACACATCCAATTTAGGCTCATACATACCCACCAACTCCTAAGGCATCTGGGGTCTTTTAGGACTGGAACTCCTAGAGGATTTGGAGAGAGAAGCACTTTCCACAGAGAATTTTTTCATTTCTAGCTCATGGTTGAGCTCCATTTCTCTGAGCCTTAGTTCTTGGTGCCGTTGTTCTGTTTGAGCATTAATTCTTTTGAATTCTAATTCAAGCTTTATTTTTTCTAGTTCCATATATTGAGGATTAAGTGTGGGACCTGGTAAGGGTCCAGTAGGTACAGCTGGCAGGGCAGGTAGAGGGCCAGGGGAGACAACTCTATCATCTTCCACCTCCTCTTCTGTTTCTGACTCAAAGTTATCAATACTAACATTCATATCAATATCATTGCTGTTATCTACAGTTGCTGGAGTGGTAGGCTCCTCTGAACCACCATCCAGACTTTGGTTTGCTAACAACCTTTCTATTAGCTCCATTTTCTTGCCTTTAGTCAGGAGATTCTTATGCTTACAGAGAGCTCTTAAACAATCAGCAGTTTTTGTAGCAAGGGACTCTTGACTATAACTTTCCATAGTTGACATGTTTTAGAAGGAACATGTTACTTACCTGTAACTGTTGTTCTCCAGCATGGGTCTGGCATGGATTCACATGCTCATGAATATTCCCCGTCGTCAGGCTGGGAATCCTCGGTAAAGAAAAAACCAGTATCAGTTTCGTTTCTGATCTGTCTTTCGTAGTAATAACCAATCACTGGTCTCTGCGTCATACTGACCACAGCCAATGACTGCCCTCTACCTAAGCACCGCCTCTGGCAGCCATCTTCAGATTTGGAAGCACGTGAAGTGGCAGTATGACCAAGTGAAGAGCCGCAGAGGGGTAGGCGGGAGGGTTCGCATGTGAATCCATGCCAGACCCATGCTGGAGAACAACAGTTACAGGTAAGTAACTTGTTCCTTCTCCAGCATGGGGTCTGGCATGGATTCACATGCTCATGAATAAAGAATACATAGCAGTACACACATGCACAACCACGGGAGGTGGCAAAGGCTCAACATTAAGCATTACATCAAACTCAACATTAAGCATCTTACCTCCTCACCAGGCTCACCTCAGGCGAACAGGTTGCGCAGCACTGCTTGGCCGACCCTGGACTCCTCCCTGGAATCCCGGTCGACGCAGTAGAATTTCGTGAAGGTGTGCGTCGACCTCCACGTAGCAGCCCTGCATATGTCCAGCAGGGGCACACCAGAAAGGAACGCCGTGGTAGCTGCGATCGCTCTGGTGGAATGGGCTCTCGGACGGCCAGGCAGCGGTCGGTTTGCCAACCGATGACAGTACATGATACAGCCGGAGAGCCATCTGGAAATGGAAGCCTTCGAGAGAGCCTTCCCCTGATTGACAGGTCCAAAGTTCACAAAGAGTTGTGACGTCTTCCGAAAACACTTCGTGCGGTCCACGTAGAACTTCAGCGCTCTAGCCACAACCAGCGAGTGCAAAGTCCTCTCAGGCGGCGACGAAGGCGACGGGAAGAACACAGGCAACACCAAGGGTTCGTTGAGATGGAAGTCCGACGGTACCTTGGGCATGAAGGAGGGGTGCGTCCTGAGCACTACCCTCGTGTCGTGAAAAGTCAAGTACGGGGCCTTGCAGGAAAGGGCCTGGATCTCTCCCACCCGTCGTGCGGAGGTGATGGCCACAAGAAACGCTGTTTTCCACGACAGAAACTTCAATGGGGCCGAGTGCAGAGGCTCGAAAGGAGGTCCCATGAGCTTGGTCAGCACCACGTTGAGCTCCCACGCCGGGGCCGGAGCCTTCACCGGCGGGAACGATCTGAACAGTCCCTTCATGAACTCTTTCACCAGACGATGAGACCACAAGGACGTCCGGCCCGTGGTTCTGGTGTATCGGGAGATCGCAGCAAGATGAATCTTGATGGACGCGTGTGCCAGTCCAGCTTTGGCCAGCGTCAGCAGGTACGGCAGTACCTGGGGAGCCGTAATCCGTAGAGGGTTAATCTTCTGTGCGTGGCACCAGACAGAGAACCTCTTCCATTTGTGTCCGTAGCATTTAAGAGTCGAGGACGTCCTGGCCTTTGCAAGAACCTCTCTGCAGTCGGCCGGTATGTCGTATCCTCCAAACTCTAGCGCTGCAGGAGCCAGGCCTGCAAGTTCAGCGATTTCGGGTCGTGGTGGAGGATGGCGCCTCCTTCCCTGGAGAGTAGATCCGCGTCCACCGGCAGCTTGATTGGCGGGGACGCTGACAAGTCCAGAAGGTCCGGGAACCATATCTGCCTCGGCCACGCAGGTGCGACGAGGATCATCCTGCACCGTGACCTCTTGAGCTGGTTGACGAGCCGGATTAGCAGTGGCAAAGGAGGGAACGCGTAGAGGAACAGGCCCTCCCAGGGGAACGAGAACGCATCGCCCATGCTCCTCGCCTGGGGAAACCTGCTGGCGAACCTCCGGCACTTGGAGTTCGTCGCCGTCGCGAACAGGTCGATCTGGGGTGTGCCCCACCGTCGGAAGAGGCGATCCACTAGATCCTGCCGTAGTTCCCACTCGTGGCACGAGCGCAGCTCCCTGCTGAGTGAGTCGGCGATGGTGTTTTTTATCCCTGCCAGATGAAACGGCACCAGAAACATCCTTTGGGCGACGGCCCAATGCCACAGGTCCTGCGCCTCCTTGGACAGTGCTGGGGACCTGGTTCCGCCCTGTTTCCTGATGTAAAACATGGTGGTGGTGTTGTCGGTGAAGATCCTCACCACCTTGCCCTTGAGGGACGGAAGGAAGGACCTGAGGGCCCAGAACACTGCACAGAGCTCCAGGACGTTGATATGGAGGGACTTCTCCGTCGGGAGCCAAAGGCCTCTCGCGTGCAGATTTTCGGTGTGCGCTCCCCACCCTTCCAGGGAGGCATCCGTGGTCACTGTCTCCTGGTGGTCTGGGGTCTGGAAGTCCATGCCCGCCGTCAGATGCGGGCGGATGCCCCACCACCGGACCGCTCGGCGGAAACTCTCGTCGAGTGTGATCCTCTCCTCGAAGCCGCCCATCGTTTGGATACAGCGCGCGTCCAGGAACTCCTGCAACGGGCGCATCCGGAGCCTGCACAAGGGAATGAGGTAGATGCAAGAAGACATCATTCCGAGGAGGGACTTGATGGACCTCACCTTGGCCGCGTCGGAAACCAACATCCGCTGTACCTTGCCCAGGATGGACCTGGTCCTTTCCTCCGACGGGGAGGCCAGAAGGGACACTGTGTCGAGCTTCACTCCCAGAAACAGTGCGTTTTGCGCGGGTACCAGGTGGGACTTGGCGTAGTTCACGGAGAATCCCAGGTCCGTGAGAAGTTGGACGGTCCTTGCTGTGTGATCCACGGCGAGCTCCCTCGTCTTGGCTCGGATGAGCCAGTCGTCCAGGTAGGGGTAGACGTGGATCCCCTCGCGGCGCAGCTGCGCCGCCACCGGTGCAAGGCACTTGGTGAATACCCTGGGTGCCGACCGTAGTCCGAAGGGGAGGGCTTTGAACTGATAGTGACGCCCTTGGACCACAAACCTGAGGAATTTTCGGTGCCCCTTTAGGATGGGAATATGGAAGTAGGCATCCTCCAAATCCAACGACGACAGGAAGTCTCCTTCCTCCAGCTGACCCAGGACGTGCTGGAGGGTGACCATCCGGAACTTTTGCGCCTTGATGAACTTGTTCAGACGTCGCAGGTCCAGGATGGGGCGCCATCCCCCCGTCTTCTTCTTCACGAGGAAGTATCTCGAGTAAACTCCGGAGCCCCGAAGCCTCTTTGGGACGAGTTCGAGGGCGCCCTTCCTGAGCATCGCTTTTACCTCCAGGAGAAGTTGAGGGACGTGAAGTTCTTTCCTGGCCACGGGGGGGACGCGCGGGCACCTTCTCTGGAACTCGAGCGCGTGGCCCCGGGCCAAGGCGTCCAGCACCCAACGGTCGGTGGAGATGGACTCCCACACGCTGACGAAGCTCGCCAGCCGGCCTCCCACCGGGGTGCTTCGGTGGGGGCCCGACCCCACGGCCGGTTCAATCCTGATTGGACGAGGCTTTGCCGCCTTGACCTCCTTGGCGACGACGGCGGGGTCCGCCAGACTTGCCTCGTCCTCTGTAGGCCTCCTGAGCCGACGAGCGGGCCGCTTGACGGTAGGTGGAGAAACCGCCGCCGGAACCTTTGGAGGCGCCCTTGCCTCCGCTGCTCCGAAAGGGCGTCCGTCGTTGTTGCAGAACTCCCAGGGCCCGGGCCGTCTCAGTGTCCGCTTTAATGGCCTGAAGGGAATCGTCCACTGTTTTGCCAAACAGGTTGTTCCCATCGAAGGGCATGTCCAGGACTCTGGTCTGAACGTCTTGACGGAAGTCCGTAGCCTTGAGCCATCCACGCCGCCTAAGGCAAACGCCGTTGCCCAACTGGCGGAACCCAGTGTCGGCGATGTCCGTCGCAACGGTAATGGCGTGGTCCGAAGCCACCTCACCTTCCTGCAGGATCTCCAGGGCCTCTGTCCTCTTGTCGTCCGGCAGGAAGTCCAGCAGGGGAGCCAGTTTGTACCAGAGCTCCCGGTCGTAGCGGGCCACGATAGCCAAGGCGTTGGCCGCTTTAATCGTCGTCGCTGCCGACGAGATGACTCTGCGTCCCATAGCGTCCAATTTCTTTCCCTCACCGTCCGGTGGGGAAGTCGATGTGGAGGCCGCACCCCCCCCCGCTTTCTTCCTGGCCGCCGCGGAGACGACGGAGTCCGGGGTAGGCTGCGCCCGGAGGCACAGGGGGGCCGTGTCCGGGACCCGGTACTTCTTCTCGTACCGGTCTCTTCTAGCTGGCGTCGTGGAAGGGTTCTTGAGGAGGGTGAGGCTCTCATCCCAAATGTCGTCCAATAGAGGCACTGAGAGGACCGTCTTCCTCTTGGCCTCGCGCCGCTGATAAAGGAAACCTTCCTTCTTCTTCTCCTCAGGGCAGAGTTGAAAAAGCTCGGATGCCCTGGTGATCATGGAGTGGAACGATCCAATCTCGTCGGGCGGAGAAGCCCTGGTGGGAGGCGACGACGGTACATCCTCGTCGTATACCTCGTCGTCCGTACCCGTCGCTGCCGTGTCAGTCCCCGTATCATCCCCTCGGGTGGACGGGGAGGAGGGCTGGAAGGGGCGCGACGGCTGAAAAGGAGGCGGAGGGTGGATCCTTCTTTTCTTGGTAGGGGGAACACCAGAAGGTCCCGGTTCTGGGTCCCCCGACGGGAGAGGTTCCGTCGGCAACGGTAGTCTCGTCCTTATCTCTGAGCATAAGGACTGTATAGCCAACAAAATGGCCGCCGAGTTGTCTCGCGGCGCTGGCAGAGGGGAATCCGACGGGTCGGTCTTCTTCCACGCCGAGGCCGTGGCTTATGACTTCGACCAGCTCCTCCTCCGAGGTTGAGGCCGAATCTACGACGACGCCCTGCCCCCCCTTTTTCTTCCCCACGGGGGATTTCACGGGGGTCCTATCGATGGGCACAAAAGATGACTCCCTCCGAGGTGGCAGGGAGACTCTGAGCCCCGAGGTCGCCACCACTGGTGTAGCCTGCACAGGCTGAGCCAGGGCCGCCGCGACAGTTTCGATAGAGGGCTTGGCCGGATGGATTAAGGCCTTCACCACCTTAGGTGCGCTCACCGCCTTATCCTTGAGGGGCGGGACACCGCCTCGCTCCCCCTCCGATGGGGCCTTCGAGCTCGACCGGGGCCTCTTCAGGAGCTTCGCCGGGTGCTCGGCCTTCCTCTTACCCGACCCAGAGCGTTGGCTCGTGGTTGATGGTGCCGGGGAGGGTGCGCCCTGCCTGGCGCCCGTAGAGCCCGACCGTACGGCGCTCCCGGTGCCAGCGGACTCGCGGTGCTTGGCCTTATGTTGGACCCCCGTCGCCGGGGCGTCCTCAAAGGTCTTAGAAGACCGCTCAGATTTCTTCTTCTTCTTCTCGCCGGACGGGCTCTTCCCTTCTAGCCAGTTGGCGAGACGTTGATGGCGGTCCTTCATGGTCCGCTCCGACATGTTGCCGCAAAACGCACAGTCCTTCTCCACGTGCGTCTTGTCCTCATGTAGGCAGTAGAGACAAAAAGAGTGTTCGTCCTCCTTGAAGACGTTCTGCAGCTGGCATCCAGGGCAGACCCTGAACAGCTTTCCGGGCGTCGAGCTTCCCTTCTCCTGGGCCATGACCGGGCCTGACAAACTTTTGGAGTCCTCCAAAAGCGTAGCTCGACGAATCTTCACCCTTGAGGGGCGCAGACGAATCCGACACGGGTCCCCGTTGATCGGATAGAGAGTCGGTGGAGCTTGAGGCTCTTTTGACCGAAAAAACGAAGTTTTTGAGAAAAAACGTGAAAAAAATAGCACTAACGCTCGAGAGCAATAGCACGAGGATCCCAACACATGAACGTGCGGTAAAAATCTGAAGATGGCTGCCAGAGGCGGTGCTTAGGTAGAGGGCAGTCATTGGCTGTGGTCAGTATGACGCAGAGACCAGTGATTGGTTATTACTACGAAAGACAGATCAGAAACGAAACTGATACTGGTTTTTTCTTTACCGAGGATTCCCAGCCTGACGACGGGGAATATTCATGAGCATGTGAATCCATGCCAGACCCCATGCTGGAGAAAATAACTTATTTAGTGCTAAGCTTTGTGGTTAGTTGCACTAAGGTATCTATAAGCACACTAAAATGTATACTCAATACAAATCCCACCGCTGTACACCAGTGTTAGGCAGAAACCTGTGAAGTTCCCTTAGGGACCACTGCAAAAGATTTAAGACTACAGGTGTTTGGCAGTAAACCCACTTGGTAGCAGTCTGTACCACACAGATTCACTTGGTAGCTGTGGTTGAGCAGTCAGACTTCCCTCAAGAGTTAGGCAGTATATAGAGTATACACAATAGGTACAGAGATACAGTAGCACAAGCAAACACTGACCAGAGCTTTGGTGTAAAAGTATATAGTTATTATTTAAAGACACATGTGTAGATTACACTAGCACAAAGAGAAAAGTAAATTCAGCACACAGTCACTATTATATATATACAACCCTAATTACTTATTAGACAAGTCTTAATGAGAAACACCACTTATTTTCAGACAGAGGTGAGCGCTTAACATAAGATGGCACTCTAATAAGTTATTAAAAAGGGAGGGAAAAAGGCAGAGTTATGGAAGCACACAAATTTCAATACTTTTAAAAGAACCACAGTAAGGCAGGATAGGCAAAGTTCTACTGGAGAGCAAGGAAGTCCATTGCCAGGCCCACTCTTGGAGAGAGCAAGCAGAAGGGGTCCAGGTTCACACAGTGGGGTTATGCCCAAAGAGTCTTGTAGATAGTTCGCACACAAAGGATGAAAATAAAGTCAGGAAAAGTTAACTAGGTTGTCCCAGGCCAGCCCAGGTTAGAAAGTCGAGGCTTTACTGTCACCCCGAACGATCTGTCGCAAGGGAAGCCAGGTGGGACACAGTACCTTAAGTGTGAAGGAAGCTCCAGTGGGGGCAGTTGTTCCTGGCAGCGGGTGCAAGTCGTTGTTTCGTCCAGAGGAAGAGGAGGTCTCGCCGTGGAGGAAAGATGAAGGTCGTTGCACTGCCAGGGAAGAAACCAGCCGCGGAGTTCTTCGGTTAAAAGGTACTACCCTTCTCGTCGCGGTAGTGGTAAGCCGTGGTATTCTGGTTGCCGGGGTGCTTGGCACGGGCAAGGCGGCCACGAGATGCTCCAGGAAGGTGATAAGAAGGCAAAACTGGTTATCCCCACCAGTCAAAGGAAGAAGACTCTCCTGACTGGAGATCTCCTCTGTAGTCGGGAAAAGTGGTGAGACGGTTCAGCAGGGCTCCACCGGTGGTGTCGTCGTTGCAGGTCGGCCCAGCTGCTCCCTCCTCGGATTCTTAGGTCCTGTGGGGACTTCTGAAGTTCCAGTCCCCAAAGCCCTGCTTTTATGCAGCACACCCCTGTTAGGGAGAATTCTCTCGTTAGGCTGAATTTCCTAACCTAGTGAGTCCCCCAGCAGCTTTGCTGGATTTCTGGAGTTTGTTTTTTTCTCCTGCCAAGAGTGAGACTCTTTTTCTCCCACTCTTGGACATGATTTATGGTGTTCCTTTGACTGTTAATGTGTTTTATGGGCTATGGGGTCCTTTACTCCATAGGGTCTCAGGTGTTTTTACTATGTGTGTTACACAGCACCCTCCGTGCAGTGACACAGGGGTGTCATAGTGACACCCCACCATAGACTCCATACCCTGGGACTGACTACTGTCTCCCAGGGCATGTAAAGTCACCATTGGCTTTACTAGTCCCAAATTATTAACAGAAACCGGTACAAACCATCATATTGTGGACGTATTGGTCGGGGCAATTCGATTGCCCCGGGGTTTGTTAGTCGAGGGGGCACGTCTCCGTCCCCCCTGATCGGGTTTTGGCTGGTGGCAGTGGATACTACTTTTAATATTCGACCGCGAATATATCCCTATGGGATTTTCCCATTGTTCGAGGCTACCAACTTTAATTATTTAATTCTCATAGCCTCGAACATACCGCCGGTTTATTTAATTAATATTAATTCGCCGGTTGGTATTTTTTTGCCAGGACTCGATCCTAAAATGGCGTTTGTGTTCTCTTCTGTGACTCCAACCCAAGTCGAGCCCTTTGTTCCACTTTTTGGCGGGCTTCTCCACAGAAGCTTCCAAAAGTGGTGCCACTCTGTCTGGGTACCACAGGGGGTGTGGGAGGGGGTTTAGGCACCCTGGACTGAGTTACCTTGGTAACTCAAGTCGCACTCTTGTGTGATTGGCCCAAGTGGTGAGCCGGCCGGCTCACCACTTAGCATGTTTGATTGACAGCTAGGCTGAGTGAATGGGGGTGTGCTGCATAAAAGCAGAGCTTTGGGGACTGGAACTTCAGAAGTCGCCACAGGACCTGAGAATCCGACGAGGGAGAAGCTGAGCCGACCTACCACGACGACACCACCGGTGGAGCCCTGCGGAACCGACTCACCACTTCCCGACGACAGCGAAGATCTCCCGACTGGAGAGGCTTCTTCCCCTGACTGGTGGGTACAACCAGTTTACCTTCTTCTCTTCGCATCCCAGGCCGTCTTGTGGTCGAATTGCCTGTGCCAAGCACCTCGGCAACCGGATAGCCACTTAACACTGGACTGCGAATAAAAGGACCGCTCCTTTTACCTGAGGACTCCGCGGCTGGTTTCTTCTCTGGCAGTGCAACGGACTCCTGTCTTCCTCCCCGACGAGATCCTCTATTCCCCCGGACGAAGCACCGACTTGCATCCGCTGCCAGGAACAACTGCCCCCGCTGGAGTATTCTCACCACTTTAAGGTACCGTGTCCGCCAGGTCTCCCTTTCTAAAGATTGCTACAAGGTAATAATAATCCCTTAACCTTCTGGACTGGGTTGGCCGCCTTGACCTTCTAACGGTTCCCTTTCTTTTGGTCCAACTCTTTTTTGAACCTTTGCAAGACTCTTGTGCACTTCAACCGTGCGACCTTGGACACATTTCGTTCTGATCCTCTTAAAGTGGATCCGGCCTTCTGAACTCTAACTTGACGGTTTTACTTGCCTCCCTCTCTTGTTTTGTTCTTATGAAAAGGGTTGGGATCTGTTTCATATTTTACTCTGCTTTTCTCTCCCTTTTAAAACGAATTATTAGAGTGCCATCTGCGTTAAGCGCTCACCGCTGTCTGAAAATAAGTGGGGCTTTACTTAAGACTTGTCTAAAATTCTTCTAAGGGAGTGTATATCTTTTAGTGACCGTGTTTTTGAATTGCTTACTATTAGTGAGGTGTGTTTTTCTAGATGTGGTTTTAAATAAATAATTATATCTCTTTTACACCAAGCTCTGGTCAGTGTTTACTTGTTCTACTGTGCTCTTCTGACCTATTGTGAATACTCTGTATACTGCCTAACACTTCTTGAGGGAAGTCTGACTGCTCAGCCACAGCTACCAAGTGAATCTGTGTGGTACAGACTGCTACCAAGTGGGTTTACTGCCAAACACCTGTAGTCTTAAATCTTTTGCAGTGGTCCCAGAGGGAACTGCACAGGTTTCTGCCTAACAACCCCCATTCATTCAGCCTAGCTGTCAATCAAACATGCTAAGTGGTGAGCCGGCCGGCTCACCACTTGGGCCAATCACACAAGAGTGCGACTTGAGTTGCCAGGGCAACTCAGTCCAGGGTGCCTAAACCCCCTCCCACACCCCCTGTGGTACCCAGACAGAGTGGCACCACTTTTGGAGGCTTCTGTGGAGAAGCCCGCCAAAAAGTGGAACAAAGGGCTCGACTTGGGTTGGAGTCACAGAAGAGAACACAAACGCCATTTTAGAATCGAGTTCTGGCAAAAAATACCAACCGGTGAATTAATATTAAATAAATAAACCGGCGGTATGTTCGAGGCTATTGGAATTAAATAATTAAAGTTGGTAGCCTCGAACAATGGGAAAATCCCATAGAGATATATTCGCGGTCGAATATAAAAAGTAGTATCCACTGCCACCAGCTAAAACTCGATCAGGGGGGACGGAGACGTGCCCTCTCGAACAACAGACCCTGGGGCAATCGAATTGCCCCGACCAGTACGTCCACAATATGATGGTTTATACTGGTTTCTGTTCATAATTTGGGACTAGTAAAGCCAATGGTGACTTTACATGCCCTGGGAGACAGTAGTCAGTCCCAGGGTATGGAGTCTATGTTTGGGGGTCGCTACAACACCCCTGGGTTACGGCACGGAGGGTGCTGTGTAACCCACATCAAAAACACATGAGACCCTATGGAGTAAAAGACCCCATAGCCCATAAAACACATGGAAAGACAAAGGAACACCTCAAATCATGTTTAAGAGTGGGAGTAAAAGAGTCTCACTCTTAGCAGGAGAAAGAAATAAACCCCAAAAATCCAGCAAAGCTACTGGGGGACTCACTAGGTTTGGGAAATTAGCCTTTACAGAGAATTCTCCCTAACAAGGACAAAATTACATAGGATATTACTGAAATGTTGAACGGACCAGAGTTCTCCGGAGTACCTTTAATGTTGGCTGTTTATAGCTTGATGGTGTGCAGGGGTGGGAGTATCCTTTACCATAGGATACTTATTTGTTTGTGCTTGGATTAATGTGCCTTCATTTTATATATTAAAGAAAAATAATTAAAGGATGTGAGATTCTCTTGGATCTTGATTATTAAAAAGAAGTAGACCAAAAGCATAACTACGACTGTTTGATTGCATTTAATTGTTGATTGAGACTCTAACTCAGACACAGTCATTGACCTGTTTAAATTTGATTTCACCTTGACAACTTGATGAACAAGATACCTGGATGTATCACATCTGTATAATCATTTAAAAATAGATATATCTCAGTGGATTTTAAATGAAAAATAACAAATAGGAAAAAATAAAGTAATCCCCTTCAAAAAGTTAACATTTCTGCATAACTTAGGTTTCCTTATTAACTGGGAATCATAGCTAGTTCCTACACATTAGCTGCAATTTCTAGGTTTCTGGGTCTTCTCAATGGCAGCTGTCTTGCAACTAGCAAGTACAATATATCAAAATGCAGGGATTTAATATCACCAAAATGCCAGGAGTAGCGGAAAGGAGATCACACACCCAATGACATTAAAGGAAGTTATGTCACATGAGCTTGATGAAATCTCAGAAAGTTACACCATGTGACCTTTGATCTTGATGACATCACAGAGATAACAGCAACACTGATTAGAAGCGCATGATTACTTACACTTGTGCTTGTTTTATTCCCCAACCATAAAAAAACATACTGCTAACTTGACATGTCAAGGGGTGTGAGGAGTAAGGATATGGCAGGGTCAGAACCAACAAATGCCAGGGGGAATTCCACCTTATGCCTGATGAAGTCATACTATGCTAAACACAGCACCACCTTCATAGATGCTGCCATAACATGCCAAGTACAGTTATAATGGGTATGGAACAGCCTTGCATGTCTTGTTTCTGGCATTACATTCCAAGCCAAGCCTTCAGTCCACCAGTAATATGGCTCAGCCCCAGTTAATGACCCACATTTAGGTTAGAGCTACCACTTGCAATTGGCATCCTCACACCTCTAGTTGCTATCATCACATACCAATCTCAGTCTCAAATGCTCCAGAAATGCCATCCATTACTAGTTAATGATTCATATGCATGCTATAGGCACCATATGTAATGTGCAGTGACACATGTCGTGTCGCTACTTTCATATGCCAAATGCATCATCAGATGACCCAGAAATACCATTGAATCCATTATGTACATGGTACAATTGCCATTTGTGATGTGCAACATTAAATATGCAGTTGCTGCCACCATACAACCTCAAATAGCACATGTATTACAGTTATTGCCTTACAAGTATGGTATAGTCATCATATGTAATGTACATCTCCATGCCCAGGCAAGTGCAACCTGAAATATCCTACCAAGGCCATTCTTATGATGTCTCATTATTACTATTTAGTTGCCAGATGAAATATGCGGGCCATATACCTACCTCGCCAACGTCCCGCTCTTACATTCCAACTCCAATCTGAGCTCTATCTCCAGCTCTGACTCAACTTCCTGTTCCTTCCCTTGGCCTTCACTGCTTCCCTTCAATTCTGCTTCCACAAATGGTGATCTTGCTTTCCTCGCACTATTCCAACCTGGCTGAGCATTCACTGGATTTCTTCAATGGCTGCCCCTGGGAACCCCATCAGTTGGGCGTGATGTGCGCTATTACAGGAATTCTCATCTCCTAAGAGGCAGGTGTTGGTACTAAAGAGCAAGAAGGGATCCTCCTGTGCCCTTTAACTAATCTAATTTGTGGGCTGGCACATCAGGATATGAAAGTGAATGCACCCACTTTCCGCTGTAAAAATCGGCTGAATTACCACCGGCTGAATTACTGCTGCAGTAATTCTGCCAAAATCCCCAATGGCATCCAAAGGACTTCAAATAAATGGGGACTAACATAGCCACCACCAATTGTAATCCGGTGGTAAATACGCCAGACCAAGTGGCAGTAACAGTAATTCCACTGGGCGGTATTCCAGCAGACTTTCCACCGGAATACTGCCCAACTCATAATGAGGCCTTGGGCCTCATTACGAGTTTGGAGGTAGCCATGGCGCCATTAGCGCCATGGCTGCCTCCAAACCGGCCTCCATTACCGGGTTCCTGCAATGGGGACTTACCAGGTTACTCCGATATAGGAGGACCCGGTAAATCCTCCTTGCAGGAACCATTCCCCATTCCCATTTGAGCCCCCATAGGGCTCGATGGGAATGGGCAGGGAGGTAACAACGGGCACATTATCAGTGTCCCGTTGTTACCTCCCTCTTCCCCTCGCTGGACCCGGAAAGGACACCTGGTTTTACCAGGCGTCCGATCCGGGTCCCGCGAAGGGAACCTCATGATCAGCCCTGACGGAACGAAGGGGGCCAGTCCCGTACCGGCCCCCTTCATTCCGTGAGCGCAAGCATCATAATGAGGCCCCTTAAGTCTTTACCAGTGCTTCTGTAAAATGGTGAAGGTCACCATAAGCACACTTCATAATTGGTGCAGTTCTGCCACCCATAGTCCAGCTATGCACAGTGAAACATTTAATTGCTATTTACTGAAAACAAACTCTTTTTGCAGAACATTTTAAATAAAAGTTTCAAACATCCCTATGTTCGCCAGCAATGTCAACTACGATGAAAACGGTACTCGACTTTATGAAATCTCCTCGCCAACGTCAGTGTACTAGTCGATTTTACAAGCCCTGTGATAGGAATAGTGTCACTGTTGGGAATCATCTTTCACATCCCAGAAAGTCACATGCCTCCATACGCGTCAATGCAATCACCCTCTTAGCAAACCATCTCCCTTCCAAAAACTGTTTACCTACATCGGCTTACAGGAACTGGATTTCACCATCATGAGAAAGTCACTCTGTTGATAGGTGTGTGCTTGGATCCTCATGGTTGCATGTTGGAATTCCAAAAAGCTAAAACAGCCTTCCTTCATCCAAGAGTAGTGCTGTGTTTATAATAAGGAAGTGCATAACTTTATGTATCACAACCCAAACACTAACGCAAGTCCAGGTTGGGCTGAAAACATCAGATAGTGGGCCACCCGAGAGCTTGACTTTCATCGTGCAACCTCTCTGAAGTCTGAAACTTTGAACAATATGAGCTGTGATTTTCCATTTCAGATGTTTGCCTTTTAGTTGCTTCAGTTACATAAATGGCAGTATCTGTGAACAAGGAGATTAGTATAGAGTTCTTTGTAACAGGTGCACTGAACCATAGAACTTTCATCATGCTGCACTGTCTATTTAAACCACACACACATTCTTAACCAGATTTAAATTAATCATTAAAAATACCGAAGCAACTTTTAACATAAACAGTATAAAAACACGGTGTGTCTGCCTGCCTGCTTTGTTGTTCCCTCTGTAGCGTGCTGGCGTTAAAGTGCTGTTGCTGGGATTGAGGCAGGATTAATCACTTGGGACTGCAGGAACTCTGTGGCATCATTCTTAAAAGCCAGGCTGTGCCTTGGGAATATGCATGTTGGGAAGACTGAGCACTGAAAGCCTTATTATTCCCTTACTCTTTGTAGGGTCCTAAATCTGGAGTTGTCAGAACAAACTGCTGATGCCTGGGGAAGCTTTTTTTTTAAAAAAAATACTGGCAACTGGTCAAATCTGTCCGTTTTACGGTTATGTAAGTGATGAAGCCCATCCACTTTTGCCCAAAAAACACAAGACTCTTGGGAGGGGCCTACTGGCATTGTCATATTGCTCTTTACATCCGACCGCGCTTCATAAATCCAAAGGTCTCTTATTGGCCTAGAATATGGTATAGCCTAATATTAGTATTGACGTGGTCTTATTAGAAGTAACAAAAGCCCATTGAACTTAGTAATAGCTTCAAAATAAAAATGAATGATGATACACATTGTAAGAAGAATGGTGTTACTACCCATATGAATTATATTACTACTACTGCCTATTGTAACGATAACTTAAAATTAGCATTCTGATTCATTTTTTTGTCGTTAATAACGATAGCAGAAATAAATAGCAGTATTACTATCACCTCAATGAAATAAAGGCAATTGAATCAATTGTCTGAAAAGAAAAGTTAAAAGCACCAGATAGTAATTTGCAGCCGATATGAACACCAATAACGAAAAGATAAGCTTCAAATGCACTAAGTGAATGAATGAGTACACATTTAAAGCCTGGATTAGTAGATTTGTGCTTGGTATTTATGCTGGTTTTTATTTTACTTCGGAAACCAATCACACTTATGATCACATTATAGAAAAACGTGGAGTTTTTCACCCCCAACTTTGTGAACGGTGCCCTTCAGCTCGCACGTGAACTTTGATGTCACTGGATGAGTCAGTGCAAACCTAAAATAATGCCATCATGGGCAACCAATACTGGTAGACACCAAGGCCTAGTTCCACCTGGTGTGCAGCTGTACATAAAGTTAAGAAGCATCTAAAGTAAAGTACAGAAACAGTCTATAAACAGTGCTGCTGCATCATAACCACTGCTGTTTCACCCATTCACGCATAAACCCGCATTTATTGTGGGTGGGTGTGTGTATAAATGAGCACAGTGTCACTGTTGTCAGGCATTTGTTTTCCGTTGCCCTATAATATTTCTTCCTGTCATTTGTTTCGCGCTCTCAGTGCCAGGCGTATGTTTATGGCTGACATGGCATGATCCACCAGCAGGGGGAGCGGGCCGAGCCGTGAGAAGATTGCACCTCAGCGGCAGCGGGAGCTCCCCTGCCGGCGAACTTTAGTGGAAGGCCCCCAGGGAGCATAAGAGCCCTGAGGGAAGCGCGGGGGAAGAGAGCACCTGGAGAACACGAGAGGGAGAGACGAGGGGATTGAGAAGGTGGCATCGCTTTCCCAGAAGAAATCAGAACAGGGTCGTCCTCATCGGCGACCCTTTCTCCGGACCAGCAGCTCGCTCTCCCTTTCATCAGGTCGAGTGCTCTAGCTGTGCCAGTGCTGGGGACCGTAGAAGGCGTAATGAAATTAAATTAAATTAAATTATATTTTATTTATATCGCGCTCGTACACAAAAGTTTCAGAGCTAAAAAGTAGCAGGAGTTTTGTCCCGGCGCAGCTGTGAGTGACCGGTCCAGGCCTCTATCTCCCCCGTGACAGGGTGCCCGCTGAGGTAGGAGTGGGAAATACCCTAAAACTGGGAAGGAGCCCGCAAGGCAGTGCACACTGTTTACTGAGCCCACGTGTTTGTTGGTGTCTCTCTCTGCCTCATTCAGTCATGACAGCGGTGGGGGCATATATTGGCCTGAGAGACACAGAGGCCTGGATCAACGGGGTCTAGCTGGGGATATGTTGCTGAGGTGATTACCACCCAGTCAGACCGTGGGTACCCCTCCAGGGACTCTAGTTTGTTTTCTTCTGTGACCTGAGAGTTTTGGTGGTTTCCTCCATAGTGCAGGACCGCACATGACTCATTCTGCACAGTGGGACGTGTTCCCATCCCTGCCTGGGATAGTGCAACCTTAGAGAAGGGAAAAGGAGTGGTAGAGGAGGAAAGCCAAGGCGATAAGAGGGATTTGTCCGGTGGCAGTGCTAATTTTAAACCCGGTGGGTTTGTAGTTACGCACCAGTCTAGTGCCAGTTTGATCAACCCATACTTTCCCCATTATATATTAGTCAGTGGTCCTAAGATAAGGATTGCTCAGTTGGGTACAGATCCCTAGCTCTGTTTAAGAGAAGGGGTAGTGGATCAGGTATCTCCAGGGTTACGAAAACGGTGTTGGTGTGTCTGTGACCGAATCACAGGGAGATTGTGTGGTAGTGTGCAGCTCCCGGAATTAAGGTAGACTGGCATGGTTAATAATTATTTATTTATCAAATGTGATTCAACTTGCGCCCGGTGACCCATTAAAGGTTATTTATGCATTTATCTATCAAATGTGATTCAACTTGCCCCCAGGTGACCCATTGAAGGTTATTTATGTATTTATCTATCAAATGTGATTCAACATGCGCCCAGGTGACTCATTAAAGGTTATTTATGTAATTATCTATCAAATGTGATTCAACTTGCACCCAGGTGACCCACTGAAGGTTATTTATGTATTTATCTATCATATGTGAGTCAACTTGTGCCCAGGTGACCCACTGAAGGTTATTTATGTATTTATCTATCATATGTGAGTCAACTTGCTCCCAGGTGACCCACTGAAGGTTATATATTTATTTATTATCAAAATGTGATTTAACTTGCTCCCAGGTGGTCCAGAGATGTTATTTAATTTGTCAGTACCCGAGGAAAAGGAAGAAAGACCCTTACGTACCCCTTTAGCTCAATAACTAAACGATAGTGCCTCACATGGGGTCCCTTGATGTACTATTGCTCGGGCATACCAAGGACCTGGTTTACATTGTTTGTTTACATAAAGAAGGCTGATAACTTGCGCCAAATGAAACAAGGCTCTGACTGGTTATTTCCACCGGGGCACACTAGTTAAAGGGCAGCCACCAGGGCATCAATTGGGAGAGGGTCCATTCACCTCACATGGCCGCCAGCGCCTTCAGAGGCCTGACCTAGGCCCTCACAGGAGGGTCTGTCATTCAGTCTCCTGGGATTTGCATTCGTGCATGGGCGCGGTAAGGTGTAAGTATCCCCTACCCAGGACTCCTACAGGTTGCTGCTTGCTCATATAAGAGCCACATATAGGGAGAAACACCTTACACTTTTGGAGGCACCGCTGAGATCCCAGGGGTCCATTTACCCATAGAGAGAGAACTCTGGGATAGATCTCCTGTTTACCATACAGGAGAAGCTGGTTAATACATTAGCGGTTATCCACTTACAACAAGAAAAAAAAAAGAGAGAAGAAAACAAAAAAAGAACCATGGTGCATGAATATGTGTTACACTGGGTATAAGCTGAAGGGCTTAGTCCAGAGGCCTGTTTGGTAGTAGGTGAGGTCCCCCTTCACATTACAACCGATGAAGTATTACCCATGACTGGTCCCTTGGAGCCCATCATGGGTAAAGTGAAAAGTATGGGCCGTATCCCTGGTCAAGGTACCAAATGTTATATGCTATGTTATGGTGGAGTTTCACAGGCTAAACTTTGCCCACTGAGATCCAAGGCGGGGAACTGTTGATCACCTGCCCTGTCTGGAAATAAGACGTTTGGCCCGGAATACCTCTGTGCCCTGAAGCCATAGTCATTGCTGCCGCAGTGGCTGAAGCTGTTAGAGTAATGTTCGAGTGACAGTCCCCGACACCCTTGATAAGTGAACATGGAGCCTACACCCACGTACGCCCCTTTTCAGGCGAAAAACCTGTGCCCAAAGGAGAAGAGGGATATGAATTGTGGGCTGACCTCAAGCAGCTGATGCTACAAGACTGGAAAGTGGCAGACCAAGAAAAGAGGAGACGAGTGATAGAGGCATTGCGAGGAGCTGCACTACAGACGGTACAGTCCCTTCGCACATTAAGTCCTGATCCAACTTCCTCGCAAGTGATGGCCGCCCTGCAAAGAGCCTTTGGCTCAACCGAACCGGGGGAAAACTTAATGATGAGGTTCCATGCCACCTCCCTGAAGCTGGGAGAGACATTATCGGATTGCCTAGTGAGAATTGAGCAAATTCTGTGCCTGGCCCACCACAAAGGCGGTGTAGAGACTTCCCAGCTGAACCGGTGTTGTTTGAAGCAGCTACTTAGAGGGGCCAAGGAAGCCACCATCCCCATTTTGCAACTGAGACTGTGAGAGAAACTGGACACCCCTCCGTACTATGAAGACCTACTAAGGTCAATAACAGCACTGGAGGAAGAAACAGGTGGGGTCAATGTTCAGAGCCACCCTGTCCAAGGCAATATTCCAGCACCCAGCAATGCCATTTGGCAGCAGAAGCAGATTTAGGATCTGCAATAACTGGTAAGGAAGCTACAGACTTAGCTGCTAATCAGGGAGAGTCCTAATGAAATCAGCAGCGAGGCAGAGATGTGTGTCCTCCATCACGTGAAAGAGAACACCAGGTATTTCGACAAGCTCAAGAGCCTCGAGACTATTTGTCCCAATCCTCTGCACCGGGAGGATAGTGTAGTGATTTGGTTTCCTTGTTGCTTTTGTAAGTATGAGTGGAATGTTGGGTGAGTGACATGTAATGCAGCCTGTGAGAATGTTAATGTATGGTTGAGAGTTCTGAGTGAGTCTGTTGGAGTTATGTAGCCTATCTGAGAGGATGCCAGTGCATGTTGCCTGGAGCTCAGATTAACTTGACAAGATAAACCTATAAGATGTACAGGAACTTCAATAAAGGAACAACTGGAACATCATCTGATGTCAGAGTCATCACTGGGATCCCAGAGCTTTACAATGGCGACAAGGAAGCTGGCTGTGCTGGGGAGACAGCACACAAGATGGCACATGCAGCACCCTCAACAGAAGAAGATCCTCTCAGGTAGGGCGAGCGTTTTATGTCAGTAGGCGCAGGAGGGCCCAGTGCATAGGGCACTGGTGCAGGAGTTAGTGAGCAGCGCCAGGGACAAGAACTTTGGCAGGGCTGAGGGCTCATTGACTGTATTGAAGGGGTTTGGGAACCCAAAGCTGCGGCATGGAAGGGCCCATGGCAGCAGCATTTGAAGAGGCTTGGCGCCTGAGTTGCGCCTTGGAAATTTTGAAGCCATGCTCTGAAGCTGAGGGGCTTGGAGGCATTGAGTGAAACATGGAGGGGGTTGGAGCCCAGGGCAGTAGCATTTGAAGAGGCTTGGAGCCTGACCTGTGCCCTATAGACCTTGGAGCCATGCTGTGCAGCGGAGGGGCTTGAAGCTTTTGAGTGAGCCCTGGGGGGTTGGAGCCCATTGCAAATGAGAAGAGGCTTGGAGCCTACAGAAATAGTGAAGGGGCAAGGAGCTGTTTGGAGCCTGTAGCAGCATCAGGAGGGGCTTGGAGCCCATTACAGCATTCGGAGAGGCTATCGAGCCCAGGGTTTGGGGCCCTTTTAGGGAGACTTGAGGGGTGCCAAGAGCTTTGCAGAGTTGTGGCATCTGCAGAGTTTTGTGGCGTTTGGTGGAAGCGCTTGCCATCAGCAAAGCAGAGGAGGGCAGCGCAAGGCTGTAACATCTCTGGTGGGCAAAATAATTCAGTCAAGCAGATGCAGCATTCCAGGGAATTATAAAGGAGCACTACTAGGGTGTTTAGACTGTTGGTGTGGAGCCGTGTCCCCTAAAAGGTACTTTTATTTTTAAAGGGGTGTTGGCAGGAGGAGCAGTACATGAGGACACATGGGATGTGTTCCCTTAAGGTACTTTTGTTCAAGTGGGAGCAGCAATGGGAGCAGCAAATGACGCATGGGATGTGTTCCCTTAAGGTACTTTTGTTCAAGTGGGAGCAGCAATGGGAGCAGCAAATGGAAAAAATGTGTTTTGTTGTTCAGATTTTGAGTATTTGTCATACCAATGTTACTGTAGGGATGTTATTTATATAAGAGGTTTCTGTGATGTGAGGCCTGGTGCAACTTATGCGTGCGTGGCAGGAGGTGAGCGTGTTGTGGTTTAGCGTGTCGTGGCCTCTGTTTAGAATGCCGAGCAGCTGCATGCCACATGGACCAGAATTCTGAGCGGCCGCGCGTCGTTATTATTATTTGTAACACACGCCGAGACGCCGCGAGTACTAGTGAACAGACCGCGGAGGAGCGCGTACAGTATTCTTTGATGAACAAGCTGAGGAAAATACTGACCTCGTGATATTGTTACCTGTGACTGACCAGCAACTCTTCCCTAAGGGAATTAATACAGGGAACTAAATAAGTTCACAGTCTATTCCATTCTATGGAGCTGGCACCTACAACAATCCCTTAAACTCGCTTGAACTCACAGCTCGTTTACTTTCTCAAGCCCATTCATTCTAATCGAGACATACAACGTGAAGCTCATTATTTGAGATTTTTCATGCCAGGATTTATTCCAACAAACCGACACGCCAGCCACTGAAAAAATCAGAGGAGACCCAAGGCCTCTTTGCCTTACACACCCCCACTTTTCTGTGAGACTACGCGGAGTTGGCGAACGTCTCTTGTCCTGAAGAAGGTTGAATATAATACACAAAGGGAATCAATTGCCCATGTTAAGAACTCAACCGAAACATGTTGACAAACAGTTTTTCTATCCTCTGAATGTTTTCAGATGGACACATTGTAAATTAATCAAGTGTTGAATTAAGAAATGCTTTAATTGCCATTGTCATTGTGATATGAACAAAATATCATTTTCTATCGTTTGTGAATATGCATGAAGAATTTGTGAATGAAGTTTGTATGGAGGGATGTGTTTGTTCTGGTGCAAAGAGCCACATTTTTACATGAATATAATTGTCATTGTGTAATTTGATATACGGTTTTTGTAAAATAAATAGCTAACGATTACAATTGAAAGAGTAATCGGATGTTATCTCTGGTCTGGATGGTCTAATTTTCTTCAGTTCTATTATATTGCCTGATAGACCACAGACAATAAAAGCAGGCGTCCCTTATATTTTCTCTACTCTGTTTAGAAGTGACAGGACAGTGAGTACGAGAAAAACGTGTTGGATTTGGAGCAATTTTAATTTTAATCGATATGGAACAGTTTTGTTTAACGCATGTTTTTTGCCACACATGGACTCTTTTTAAACAAAAGTAATGTGGACTGGTCAAGGTTATGCTAATAGGAGTCAGAAATGCATTTGATTTTTGCCACACTAATATTTTATTTTGCAGGTGGGACTTTTGTTCCTATTTTGAATATGAAGAAGCTTAGTTAGAGTTTTCTAGAAATGGTAAGTGTTTTACAGTAGTGACGTTGTTGCAAGGTGGGGATCTATATGCGAGGGTCCTTGTTTGTGTGCTGGAGCTTTTTAGTTATGTGGTGATTGTCGTGCTAGTGTGCTTGAAGCGTTTAGTGAGTCATGTGTTAATTGGTGATGTTTCTTAACTGCAGTTGTGTTAGCTAGTGTGGTTTCAGGGAACACAGGTGATAGATAGGGGGTGGCAACACTGCACCATGGGTGGTCTTGTTGTTGTGTGTTGTTCGCTCAGGCGTTTGGAACGTTTAGCCTGGTTCTTCGGAAAGTTGGGTTCACAGCATGGTGTTATGTGTTTATTGTGGCTGTGAGGAGAGAGTAGTGTATGTGTAGTGCAAGTAGTGTGCGGTTCTTGTGGTGAATGTGAAGCCTTTGGCAATGTGGTATGTGATGTGTTGATGTTTCCTCATAGTAGTGGTTGGCCTGTATGGTGGTTAATAAGGATACAGGTGACGGATGGGGGTGGCGGCATTGCACTTTAGGTGTTCATGTTCTTTTGTGTTGTTTCACTCGTGTGTTTGGAACACCCAGCCTGGTTCTTTGGATTGTGTGTGTCCACAGCTCGGAGTTGTGTGTGTGTGTGGTGTGGCTGTGATGAGAGTAATTGTATCGTTAGTTGGCTAGTTGGTGCAAGCTGTGTTTAAGTGGGGAAAAGTGAGATGCCTGAGGTCGTTGGGATTTGTAGTGGTGCAATTTTCAGTGTTGGTGTCCTTTCTCCCATTAAAGGTTATTCATGTATTTATCTATCAAATGCAAATCAACTCGCGCCTAGGTGACCCATTGAAGGTTATTTATGTATTTATCTATCAAATGCGAATCATCTCGCGCCCTGGTGCCCCATTGAAGGTTATTTATGTATTTATCTCTCAAATGCGAATCAACTCATGCCCAAGTGACCCATTGAAGGTTATTTAAGTATGTATCTATCAAATGTGATTCAACTTGCTCCCAGGTTACCCATTGTAGGTTATTTATGTATTTATCTGTCAAATGTGATTCAAATTGCTCCCAGGGGACCCATTGAAGATTATTTATTTATTTATCCATCAAATGTGATTTAGCTTGCTCCCAGGTGGTCCAGTGATGTTATTTAATGTTTCAGTACCGGGGGAAAAGGAAGACAGACCCTTATGTACCCCTTCAGCTCAATAACTAAAAGATAGCGCCTCACATAGGGGTCCCTTGATGTACTATTGCTCGGGCATACTGAGGTCCTGGTTTTACATTGTTTGTTTACATAAAGAAGGTCGATGACTTGCGCCAAATGAAATAAGGCTCTGACTGGTTTTTCCACCGGGGCACACGAGTTAAAGGGCAGCCACCCGGCTGACCATCCATTGCGAGAGGGCCCATTCACCTCACACGGCGGCCTGACCGAGGCCCTCACAGGAGGGTCCATCATTCAGTCCCCTGGGTTTTGCATTTGCGCATGGGAGTGATAAGGTGTAAGTATCCCCTACTCAGGACTCCAACAGGTTGCTGCTTGCTCATATATGAGCCACATATAGGGAGAAACACCTTAGACACGCATAGGTTCCAGGATCAGTGCAACCACAAGTGCAGTCAGCAAAAATTGACACTTTGCGGTTCACAGCCATGACGTTTTCAGCATAATTTTGTAAAAGTGAGTCTTCCTCAGACAATCAAATTCACAGAGGAAGACTTGTTCTAACAAAATATCACAAAAAATGAATGTTTCGGTCTAAGTTAGTGGTGTTCTTCTACCACGTCTCCTGCAAAAGAGGGCCAGAACTTAGACCGTTGGATTGCTTTCCTTTTTCACAGGTTGAGGTTGAAGGGGGGCATGTTTGCAATTTCCCGCCATTGTAAGGTGGACATCTAATCTTATGATACGCAGCTTTTCTGGACAACACCCATCTCTGCATAGTTTGCGGTCTAAAGTAGTACAGACAGTTGCACACTCTCATAGGGCAGAAGGGTCGACTGTGTTGCTTCTGGCTCTGTGGAATACTTTAAAACTGGTACCTGCTTCCACTCTGAGGAGATGTATTAAATAGGGAATGAAGCATGCTTTCACTGACAGCTTCATTTTGGTGTTTACTCAACGTTGGTGCTAGAATGGAGTGCATACTGAGAACGGCTGACTGGTCACGGGACTCCGTGTTCAAGCAGACACATTTTAAGTCAAATGAGGTTGTGGATATGTTAGTGGTAAGCTTTGAGTAAGTATAATACTCCCCTCTATGCCATGTGACAGAATATACATTCCCATTGCTTGTTAGAAAACAGAGCTCTAATTTAATGAAAGACATGAAGGAGAGTATTAGCAATTCTTCGGTAATCAAAAAAGAGCACATATAACTGTACTGTCCATTACTATTGCTCTTCCGTATTTGACTATTTGCTCTTGGTCTGGTCTCATGGTGCTTTTTCCAGGTTTTGAGGAGGAGCTTCTGGTTGAGCCATCCATGAAGGGCAGTTAATCTATCCTTGCTGGAGAGTTTGGTACAGTTTCAAAGCAGTTTACAAATGCATGAACAAAAACCTTTTCACTTTAGAGCTTTAACAATTTATTTCAGGTCTTCTAGAACTTGGCCAATGAGGTGCTATTGCTTTTCACTCATCTCCTATGGGCAACCTTCAGAGTCTGTGAGTGCAGATTGTGCTTAATGAAGATACTCATGGGGGGCGTGGCTTGGGTCCATGGACTAAAGATGTGTCCTTCCCAAGCTCCTGCCTAGATCCTGTCATCGATCCTTACAAACACGGCCAATCCGACTCTACAACATATATAATTATATGCCCACCCGGAGCAACCGATCCTGCACCCCCGACTGCAACTTTGGGAGAAAACCGGTGCCGGCTTCTCAAGAACGCGACCTCCGAAATTCGTCCCCTCCAAGACCAAAGATGGCAGCCGTGATCCGGCGCTGAGCCGCGGAAGGAGGAGGGGCCGCAAGGAGAGCACAGCAGCACCCCGCGTCCCAGAGCGGCAGGCCTTTGCGGGGACCGTGTCCCGGCCCCGGAATACCTGCACCGGCACCCCCCTGCCCTCTTGGGTCTCCGTGGGCATTACCCACCGAGAGCTTGCTGCCGGCACCCGGCGTGTTGGAGCCAGAGGGGCCGAAGGCCCAGACCGCATAGACTCTTGGCACGGGCCGAGTGCACCATGTGGGGTAGCGCATCGGCACCCCTGGAAGACCAGTGCACACTGTCGGGGTCGGGCTCCTCATCCATCCGGAGCGCCCCGGCAGCAACACCGGCTCCCTCCCCTCCTCACGCGCACTGGACCTGCTCACCGGACAGCCGAACGAAGCAGCCCCTCGCTTCTGGGACCGCGGGAAATCTGCAGTAAACCTGCCCCCACAAACTTATCTTGATTGCTGCCTCGCTCACCTGACATCTGGCTCGAGCGCTCCTATAGCAGCTGTTCGTCCGCCGCTCCAGAGCCACCAGAACTTTCACTGGCTCCACGCTGCTGCCCGCGCTCGTTACCACTCCCCATACCGGCAAAGGGAGTCACCGCATCAGAGAAGTCTGCAAACATGAAGCGCGCTTGGCACAATTTAAGGTGGGCACCCTGTAAACCTCATAAACAACAGCACGTCTTGCCTCTGTATGCGGACTATTCCTGTATATTAACAGACACTAAGGAACTCTGCATTGCCGTGCAGCACTATCTGGGACCTAGCGGTCTGCTACCCTCACCGCCGGCATCTGCTTGGTGCCTCCCTCAGTGGCACACCCGATCCGAGGTGCCTTATTCTTAAGCTGCAACCACCTGGGACACGGCGGTCCTCGGGCCGCTTGGACCCCCGCCACCAAGCCTCTACAGCAGCCGGCAGGCCCCTGCGACCACATAAAGAACACAGCCCAGACCCACAGAACGGTACGCAGCTCAGACCAATACACTGGCTGGTGAGCTCAGCCCATGCTAACGATCCTCCGCTATACCAGGTGGGGACACACGAACCCCCTGAGGGCTACCTCCCCTTCCCTTGGGGCACACACTAAAGTGGGAAGTTCAGAAATGCTGCAACGAGTTCCCTGCACAAGGATCGAATCACTACGCCATATTGCGGAAGCGAAGCTAACCTGCAGTCACCCCCCGTCCACCAACCACCTCCTGCCTCAGCCTCCAAGAGAACCCAGTGTCAACCCGCCACCGCACACAAGAGCTCTCTCCATAGCAACCACCTGTGAACCACGATCGGAGACTGGACCCTCAACTGGACCCCAGGTGTCAAGGAGATTGCCCCACCCTGTAGACGAGCCATTGCACCTCAAGTAACTATGCCGAACACCAAGGGCAAAACTAAGAACACCGTTATGGAGTCCTTCACGGCGGGCAAACCCAAAGACCTGGACCAACAGGCTAAGGAACCCGACCCGGGTCCTACAGCATCTGTAGAGAAAGATAATGACAACCAAATCTTGGAGGCCATCAGCAGGCTACTCTCCTTCATAGACACCAAAATCGGGGAGGTGAAAGAAGACGTGATGTTGCTGCGACAAGACCTACGCAACCTCACAGACCGCGTGTCCACCACGGAGGCAGCACAGAAGGGGTCAGCTGAGTCCCTCAAAGACATACTAGGGAGAGTCCAAGAACTTGAGAAGCGCAACAAATTCTTGGAAGAAAGGGCTGAAGATGCCGAGGGGCGCTCTAGACGCAACAACATGCGCCTACTTGGAATTACCGAGGGAATGGAAGGTCCCAACCCCACCAACTTCATAGAAACTCTCCTACAGCAAGAAATAGGCGCTGTCCACCTTTTGCAAGGTTTCGCGGTCGAGCAAGCGCACCGGACGCTGCAGAGGAAGCCACCACCTGGATCCTACCCACACCCCATGATAGCAAGAATTCTGAATTTCCAAGACAGGGAAATTAACTTGCGCTTCTCCCGAGAAGGCAGGGAAATCAAAAGAGGCAACGCCAAGATCGCCATCTAACCTGACTACACACCCTTAGTACAAAGGGCAAGGAATTCTTTCGTCCCAATTAAGGCCAGACTGCGCCAGTTAAACATCAAATACATGCTAATGTATCCTTTGAGGCTCAAGATAATATTCAAAGGCAGAGCAATCTTTCTGGAATCACTGGCGGCGGACACTATGTGGCTAGAGCACAATAACCTGATGGACGGCGAGGAGAAGACACCGTGACTCGCCTGCCAAGTCTATATGACAGGATCACCCAACAACAAACGGACGGCACAGAGCAAGCCATGGTTTGCATAACACAGGCAGGAGAGTGTCAGCCCACCAATCCGACCTAAAACATCCCCCAGTGAACAGACTCGCGACAGCACGTTGCTGATGCATTACACCCGCTCAAGATGACCTGGAAAGGCCTTGGCGGAGCGGGGGCACCCGAGCAAAGCAGTAAACTGCACGACTGCTGGGTGCAGTTGGTCCACTTGGACAAGTTTGGTTTTTTTATTTGTTCTTAAAGGTCAAAGGGTCCAACAGTCCTCAACACCATTATTTTACGGAGCCAAAGGGCACATCACAATGGGCCAAGGGGCCAACTCTGCAAACATGGCAGCCGACATCAAGATATCAAGATATTGACGTGGAACGTGAGGGGAATGGGGTCCTACATGCGCAGAAACAGGATAAAATCCTTCTTGAGAAGAAAACATGTTTCCATCGCAATGCTTCAGGAAACACACCTCACTGCGGAGGTCGACTCTCGTATCCCAGACTGGTGGGTGAACAGGGCTTTGGAACAACGTACTCCAAATACGCCAGAGAAGTCCACACATGGATAAGCGGCAATGTGCCTTTCAAACTCTGGTCAAAGGAGGCAGACACTGAGGGCAGGTACCTCATACTCCTTGGATGTATTGTACAGAAGGAAGTGTGCTTGGTCAACACATACCTCCCCAATTGTGGAACTGCAGCGTACCTTACCAAACTTCAATCGAAGCTAGCCCCCTACAGAGACTGCTTCTTCATATGGGGAGGCGACTTCAACTGCGTCAGTGATCCCACTCTCGACACATCCGCTCCTCCAACGCTACCAAACAACTTTCCTCCACCCTACGGAAAACTATACAAGAACTGGACCTGTCGGAGGTGTGGAGGGACCTGCACCCTGAAGGTAGGGAATTCTCGTACTACTCATCCCCGCACAAGGTTTATACTCATATAGACTACCTGCTGATAGATAGAGCACAACTCCCTCAAATAGAATCTGCCTCCTACCTAGGCAGAACCATATCTGACCACTCCCGCTCCTTATGGTATGGAAACCAAAAGGCCCTAGGCCTCCCATACCGATGTGGCGGATGCCAACGGACGGGGCGTTTAAAGAGGAGCTCCGCGACAAAATAGTGGAATACATGGACAACAACATAGGAAGTGTGAACAGATGGAGTACCATCTGGGAAGCCCTGAAAGTTGTAGTAAGGGGGGGAAGTCATAGCCAGCGCCGGCGGGATCCGGAGGATGCTCAAGGAAGAACTAGAGAGTGGTGAGGAGAGGATCAGATGACTGGAAGCCACCCCCGATAAATCCATAGAACTTGAAAGAGAAATGGCCACAATAAGGAAAGACTGCCAAGAAGCCTGGGTCAGACTAGCTAAATTTGACTATGTCACAAAAAAACACCAGGACCCACTCAGAAGGAGACAAACCAGGCAGGCTACTCTCATGGCTGTGCAAAAAAGAGAACCCGAAAACCCCAATCCTCGAAATCGAAGACCAGACAGGTACTACACACACTAAGCAAACGGGGATTAACGGTGCATTCAAAGACTTCTACGCATACTTATATAGCCACGATACCATTGTACCCCAAGACGACATTTACGACACGCTGGACGAGATAGGCCTCCCCACACTAGAGGATACCCAAAGGGAAACACTGAATCAAGAGCTCACAATCGAAGACATACAGGAGGCGATTAAAGCGCTGTCCACCAGTAAACCCCTGGGAGCGACGGGCTACCTCCAGAGTTCTACAAAACGTTTCCAGCTGAGCTAACCCCAATTCTACACAAAGTTACAAAGAAGCCTTCGAAATTGAGGTGTTACCAGGCAATATGAATGAGACCCTAGTGATCCCCATACCCAATCCCGGGAAACCAACCACCCGAGTGTGACTCATATAGATCTGTAGCCACCCTAATTACGACATAAAAATCCTCCCTACCATACTCGCCAACAGATTATCCAAGGTTATTGGGGCACTAGTACATGAGGATCAAAATGGGTTTGTTCCGGGCCATAGCACAAAAGCAAACCTACGCAGGCTACAACATATCATAGCACACACAACAGGCTCGCAGAAACCCTACACAGTAATCTCCCAAGATGCCATTAAAACGTTTGACTCCATATACTGGGAGTAGCTCCTAGCCACCCTAAAACAATTCGGCCTGGGCGGCTACTTCATCCACTGGGTCGAGATTCTATACAATACACCGAGGGCGAAGGTAAAAACCGGAAGGACAGTGTCCGCACAATGGGATATACAGAGAGGCACCAGGCAGGGTTGTCCCCTCTCTCCAATGTTATACATACTTGGGCTGGAACTGCTGGCAATATTTTTTAGGAAGCAATTTTTTGGCATAAACATTGGGGGCCGATACCACGTGATCTCGCTGTATGCCGATGACTTCTTACTTTACTTAAGGGACCGACAACTTAATATGCCCACAATCCTGGAGGTACTAAGAAATGCTGCTAGAGTATCAGGGATAGCATTCAACCCAGAGAAGTCTTGCATATTGCCACTGGCAGGACTGGTAGGGATCCAAACTTCGGCACCCCAGAAGTTGGGATATGTTGGGAACAGCATAGATTTAGATATCTGGGCATCAATATTTGGCAGACCCCCAAACAGATACATGGGGGCAATACTCTGGTGGCAATACAGAGGCTCAAAAAATCAACGCGGTTCTGGACCAGGCTTCCACTATCAATGATGGGCTGAGTGGCCATCGCTAAAATGATAGTACTACCATGTTTCCTGTACTTTTTCCAAAACATCCACTATTACATACCAGCCACCTTCTTTCGGCAGCTGGGCACACTACTGAAGGACCTGGTGTGGGGGAGCTCCAGACACAAACTCGCCCTTGGCACATTAATGCTTCCATATAAGGCAGGCAGAGTTCAGCTCCCGGATCTAGAGAGATACTTCCTGGCTGCCCAACTCACCTTTGTGGCCAAATGACTTGCGGATGATACCACCGACGAGATGACCTCTTGAGCCACTTAATTGCACCCTTGCGATTGAAAGAAATTCTCTGGATCCGTTGGAAAAACACAGCGAAAGTTCCTCTGCTCATCCAGCTGGGCCGCAAAGTATGGGACAGAGTACTGAAACTGCAGAAGATAGAGAAACCATACTCCCCGGAGACACCACTCATTGCTGACACCTGCTCTAACAGAGATGAACTGGCACTGATAAGACTATGGGAAAGGCATAGCGTCTATACCTGGGGGGATATGCATGAAGGAAATTCCTTTCGAGAACTTGACTCCCTAGTAATTGAGGATGGACTCCCCAAAGGCCAGCACCTTCGCTACCGGAGAATCATGGAGGTGGCTAAACAAAAATGGAGAGAATGGCCAGAGGAACCAGAACCGGACACGACCCTCACAAGCTGGGTGACGGCTTGAAACCAACCTCCAGGATATACGCCCAGCTAACCGACAGGCCTAATCCCAAGAGCGAAGCACTAAAGAGCTTATGGGAAACAGACCTGGGAATAAGCATTACCGAACAGGAATGGGAGAGAACCCTACAGTTTCCCAGAGAAGTGTCATGAAATGCGAGATTCAGACTAATTCAGCTGAATGTGCTTCACAGAACTTACATGACCCCCAGCAGAATTGCAAAATGTAGCAAAACCCGGCTCCGCTATGCCCCAGATGGAATGAAGAAGATGCAGGAATGGCACATATGTTCTGGAGCTGCACAAATATACAGAATTTCCGGACCAACCTTGAACAAGCGTGCAGGAAAATGGGTCTGACCCTATACGAGTGGACACCTAAGGAATGCTTGCTAGGATCCTACCCCCGGATAAGCAAGATTAGACACATCGTCAAACTCATGGACATGGCCTGCATACTATGCAAAAGGGCAATTGCCATGACATGGAAATCCCCAACGGGTCCTCGCTACACCAAGTGGCTTAAGGAACTAGAACACTGGTCCGAAGCGGAAACTAGGCTATGGGGAGAAGGAATAATCAAAACCGGAGAAGGCCCAGTCATAACATATGAAGCCTGGAAATCACTGCTACGGGACATGTTCCCCCCGTCGGACGACAAACCCCCATGAACAATACCATGCTGCCCGGAAAATATGGACATATAAATGGAAAAGAGGATTAACAAATCTACCCCACCCAGCAAACACAGCTCCCCCGAGAGACAGATTATATGCTTACTCCGCTCTGCTGCCGGAGCAGCTCCAGAGGCAGATCCGAACCCTTATGACCTCAGTTGTTTGTTTTAAGTTACGTTGTTCGTTAGGCATTCTTCCCTTCCCTCCCCCCATATCCCCTCTACTCCTTCACCCCTTCCCATTCCACTATTTCAATAAGCATTTGTAATTTGACCATGCTTGCAGTAAATTTGAAATGCCAATAAAAACATTTTAAAATTAAAATTAATGAAGATACTCATACATTGTATGGAGGGTGGGTCAGATGTGAATCTATGAAAGATAAAAATGCTGAGAGCTGCACATACAAGTACATTTTTCTTCTCCAGGAATGGAAATCTCACACATTTCCATAAATTGAATAGATTCCAAATTAAACAAAGTCAATTCACAAAGGGAAGAGAAGCAAGAATAAGGACTCACCTTATGGAAACGGATTTCGAAGGACTATCCAATTTACGGAAACAGTTTTAGTAGGACAATCCATTGTTGGACTCCTCTCTCGCCATCATGGACATGATGCTTTGGACAAATATATTCGACCGTTTGAGGTCAGGATGGGTCTCCAATCTGCAAATAAAGGAATTCAGTAGAAACGGATCCTCATCTACTTTCTCTGGGGCCAAGCAGTTGGAACACTTAGGTGCAGGACCTTTACCACAGCCTTCAAATCCCCGGTCTTTGTGGGATCCCTGGTAATGCAGGTTATACAAATCCCAGACATGGAAGGAGGCCTTATAAACTAAAATATTATATCACTGATTAACAATTTCATGGATGCACAAGTCCAAAATGGGGGCCTCCCAGACTGCACCACAAGCCAGAAACCTTCTGCACACTAGAATCTCCAACAGGGAGATAGCAGGATTAAAATGGATCAGACAGTCAGGATTCTTATGTTACTGTTTTGTGGGTACAGCTGTTGCCTGTCAATGGGTAACGGAAGAAGCTCTTGGACCCCTATTCATCACCTAGGCAAGGTCCCTTGGAGCAATGAACAGAGGGCAGCATTTCTGAAGAACAACAGGGGAAGGCTCCTTTAAACCTGGACACGGAAGGGCGGGTCTGAATTGAACACATCATTTAACATTCTCAGATGCCAGTTTTATCATTTCCCTAAACTTAGTTCCAAACAAGCATGGCCCCAAGAAAGCTTCAAAAAAGAAGCTTTCTTCACAGCTGACATCTAAACTTCCTGTATCCAAAACTGATGCTGAGAAAGCACACTAGTTGGGCAGTTAAGAGCCTATGATTGATGGGTATCATTTTAGAACATTCAAAAAAGAGTATGGGAGCCCCTCTACTGAGAACGAACATGGCCAAATAACCTGTACTCTTACATCCCATCTCCTTTCCTCCATACTGTATGGGGGAGTCCCTTGCGAGGGACAGGAGACAGAACCTTTTTCACCAGAAAAATCTTCTTCCCCTTTAAATTTAGCATCGGACAGGGGTGCGGCCCGGGAGCATGTGCTCGCCTGACTCCACCCACCGGTCCCACTCCTCAGTCCCCAGTCCCCTTTTCCGCGTCAACGGGAACGGACCGATTTCACCAGCGATCCTGGGTTTTGCTACGGCCATTAATACCACGCACTCTTCCCCGGATATTCTTCTATCTTTGTCTTTTTCTTTTCAATTAGGTACTTGATCCTCCGATGCCACGCTCCTCCCCGGCGTATGTCGACTTCAGCAGGCTTCAGCAGGTGACCAGCCTGCGAGGGGCTCTTCCCTACATCAGACCCCCATGCCCTTTGCCTCCGCTGCCTTGGCCCCAACAACGGCTGGGAAGATTGTTCTGCGTGCAACGCTCTGACCGCATGGGCACTGAAGAACAGTCTAATTAGGTGGAAGGAGCTCTTCCAGAAGTCACCTCTGGAGGATCTAAAGGACTTTATCAAACATCACTTTAGGCCTAAGCTAAGGCCTCTATTTACCATTGCACCCCGTAAAGGTGACTCCTTCCCAAAGAAGCGCCCGACCGGGAAGAACCTGTCCGGTTTTAGCACCAGCACACTGTAACGCTCACCTGATTCCCGTAGAGGCGCCGGTCTTGACTGGGCGTATACCGTATCTTCAAAGGTGATGTGTAACACACGGCAGGCTCTTTGGGCTGGACCTCTGTGCACTGTATGTCTGACTCGAAGGGTAAGATGTCTGCAGATAGAAAATATGGGATTAATGAACTGGGTTATTGAATGTCTCTCTCTTCTTCCCTTTCTCTTCTCCTGTAGAACCCCAAAGGTTAACGCTCTCACCTTAGGTAAGTGAACGCCGTGCTCTCCATCTGCCTCGGGGCAGGGTGCTGTAACCAGTTTCTTCATTGGATAAGGGGAGCAGGCCTCTTGACTTCAGAGGACTGCTGTCCGTCGTTTACTGCACGAACGGTAAGTTTCGAGTAATTCTAATGTCTTTAAAAGTCTTTAGTAATGATGTCTCTTGTTTTGCAGGGTTCCGGCGATGGCGGATGACGGGCTGAAGTGAGTTGAAGATGGAGCCCGTGTGATGAATAGAAGCGCCTGGAAGCACGTAAGTAAGCGCTTGTTGCCTGCTTCACGATGCGCTCTAACTGTCTTTTTATTTTGCAGGTACAAGTTCGGAGCGGCTGCAGGGTGCCGGAATACCCACTGGGTTAGATGTGGAAAGGAGTAATGGCACAATGAGTATTAAAGTTCCCCAATGTCATTAAACGCACCTTGTTTTGTCTTTCAGATGAGGGATGCAGCGCCGAAGGCCTCCGGAACGTGCGAAGAGTTGGTAAGCTTTTGTCTTTCAGATGCCGGAATGCAGTGCGAAGACCTCCGGAGCGCACGAAGAGTAGGTAAGCCTTTGTCTTTCAGATGCCGGAATGCAGCGCGAGGCGTTGGTGACAGCCGATGGACCAGGTAAGTGAAGCGCTGTCACTGAAGACCGTAATGCTAACCTGTTCTTTCTTGTCTTTATAGGTGTTGCTGAAGACTGGATTCAGGATGGTAAGCCTTTTTCCTTAGGCCCAGGATCAGATGCAGAAGACACGATGAGCGTTCTGCTGCAGAGGATGCAGAATAACGCAAAGCAAGATTCATCCATCGGGTGTGGTTTAAATAGCCTCCTGTAGTGCTTAGGTGTCTCCTTCCACAGCCACGCCTAGGTAAGAAAAGAGTTCCTGCTTTCCAGAAGAGTTCCAGTGTTCTGAACCTAGGGAGTGGCTCCTGCCCCACCCAACAGGAAAAGTAGTTCCAAACAGAAGAGGATCAGAGGCTCAACTGGCAGGCAAGTAAGCAGCATGGTCTGCTGCAGGTAAGTCCACCCAAGCATTATGAGCCCGGCGCTTCCAGCGCTGGGACTGGGCATATTTATGAGCCTGGTGCCACTGGCGCCAGGACTGGGTCCAAAAGGTCCCAATTGGGACTGGTTGGCACTCAGAACCTGGGTTATGGATCTGCTTCCAAGGGAGTTGGGAAAACCCTGACCTTTTGGAAGCAGAGATCATGACAGTACCCCCCCTCAAGGCCCCTCCCAAACCGGGCTTCTCCGGGGGTTTTGGCTTGTCAGGAAATGTTCGGTGAAATCTTTTGATTAGGCGAGGAGCGTGGACATATTCAGCAGGTTCCCAGGATCTCTCTTGGGGGCCGTAGCCTTTCCAGTCAATTAGGTAAAATAGTTTAGATTTGGAGATCTTGGAGTCCAGAATGCTTTTGACTTCAAACTCGAGTTCTCCATCAACTAGGATGGGTTTTGGAGATTTAGTTAGTCGGGTTTGAGGTTGCACAGGTTTTAATAGAGAGACGTGGAAGACCGGATGTATCTTCATGTGCGGGGGCAAGTCCAACTTGACCGCTACTGGGTTTACTATGGTAGTGATGGAATAGGGACCAAGGTATCTTGGGTTGAATGTGCGTGGCCCTTTTAGAGGTAGATATTTGGTGGATAACCAGACTTGATCCCCTACTTGATATTGAGGGGCTTCCTTCCGATGTTGATCTGCTCCTTTCTTGTATTGTTCTTTAGCCCTTTGAAGGTGAGAAACAGCTTCCTTAAAGGCTTGGGTGATTGTAGAATGCAGGTAGTCTACTGCTGGTGTTTCAAGATCTTGGAGGGGATCCAACTCCGAGGTTCGAGGGTGACTGCCGTATAAAAGAAAAAACAGGGTTTTCCCAGTTCCCGAATGGACAGAGTTATTGTAGGCATATTCGGCTATCCAAAGGATGTCTTTCCAAGTTTTTTCAGTTTGTTGCAGCATGCAGCGTAAATACTGTTCCAGAGTTTGATTGGTCCTCTCGGTTTGTCCGTCGGTCTGAGGGTGGTGACTGGTCGATAGTCTCACATCAATTTGAGCCGACCGACAGCAACTTCGCCAAAAATGAGAAATAAATTGACTACCTCGATCCGAAATTAGAACCGAAGGAAAACCGTGCAGTCGGACGATGTTCTCGAGAAATTCTCGGGCCAGAGTTGCTGCTGTTGGCAAGCCTTTGAGCGGAATGAAATGCGCCATCTTGGAGAATAAGTCCACGATTACTAGAATCGTATTGTATCCGGAGCATGGAGGTAGATCGGTGATGAAGTCCATAGAAAGCGTATGCCAAGGGCGAGGTGGGATGTCAATAGGGCGTAAGAGGCCTGCTGGTCTTTCCTTTTGACTCTTGTTTTGGGCGCATACTCCACAGGACATTATAAAGTCTCTGATATCTTTTTTCCAAGACGGCCACCAGAAGTAGCGCTTGATCTTTTCTGAGGTCTTGGCCATACCGGGATGTCCTTCCATTAAAGAATCGTGATAACAAGAGATTACTTTTTTCTGTAAATCTGTGCTGGGCAGGTATAATCGTTCTTGGAAATACAATAAGTTGTCCTTTACTGCAAAGTCCTTTCCCTGCAGATGCCAATTCTGTATGTCTGCTGGAGTTACAAGTTGCCTGGCTTTATCCTTAACTTCCTCTATGGATTGTGTGGCGATTACACCCAGAATTCCTTGTTCGGGAATGATTGGTATAGGTTTAGGGTTGATCAAGTGTTCTTCCACTCCCATCCGAGAAAGGGCATCAGCTTTACCGTTTTTTGTACCAGGTCGATAGGTAATTATGAAGTCAAACTCGGCAAAGAATAATGCCCAACGGAGTTGTCTAGAGGATTGGGCTTTTGCGGTTTTCAAATATTGCAGGTTTCGGTGATCCGTAATCACAGTAACGGTGTGTCGGGCCCCACAGCAGATAATGCCGCCAAGCCTTAAAGGCAGACTTGATAGCCAGAAGTTCCTTGTCAGTAATCGTGTAATTGATTTCAGGAGGCGAGAATTTGCGGGACCAAAATGCCACGGGATGCAACTGATTGGTTACCGGGTCCTTTTGTGATAGAACTGCCCCCATGGCAAGGCTTGAAGCATCAGTTTCCACGATGTAGGGGAGTTCGGGGCGAGGGTGTTTTAAGATTGGTGCAGAGATGAATTTAGTCTTCAAATCCTGGAAAGCTTGTTCCGCCTCGGTAGACCATTCAAAACGTTTGTTTTTCTTTAACAAGGCAGTGATGGGCTGGACTATTCGAGAAAATTCGGGGATAAACCTGCGGTAAAAGTTAGCGAAGCCTAACATGCTTTGCACACCTTTTACGGAGGATGGTGATGGCCATTTGAGAACTGCATCGACCTTCTTTGAATCCATACGCACTCCGCTAGGTGATAATATGAATCCCAAGAATTCAACTTCAGTCACGTTGAAAACACATTTTTCCAACTTAGCGAAAAGTTTGTGTTGACGCAATCTTTCGAGGACCATTTTCACGTGTTTCCGATGTTCAGATTCCGATGAAGAATAAACGAGGATGTCGTCAATGTAAACAACAACACACACATCTATGAGCTCTCTGAGGACATCGGTCATAAAATATTGAAAGGCGGCCGGGGCATTGCAAAGTCCGAAGGGCATGACCTGATATTCAAATAGCCCATATTTGGTGCGGAAGGCCGTCTTCCATTCATCGCCCTCTTTTACTCGTACCAAGTGGTAGGCTCCTCTAAGATCCAGCTTTGTATATATGCATGCTTTTCTGACTTGGTCCAGGAGTTCAGGGATCAAAGGTAACGGATATCTATTCTTGACGGTGATCTGGTTCAGGGAGCGATAATCTATACAAGTTCTAAGGTCTCCTTCCTTTTTTGGAACGAAGATTAAAGCTGAAGAAGCAGGGGACTTGGAAGGACGAATAAACCCATTTGCCAGGTATTGATCCAGGTATTGTCGAAGGTGAAGGTTCTCAGGCTCGGTGAGGGCATAAATTCTACTACAAGGAGGAGTAGATCCAGGTATCAGGTCTATCTGGCAGTCATAAGACCTATGAGGAGGTAGAGAGTTAGCCTGATCCTTCCGGAAAACATCTTGGTATTCTAGGTATTCGGGAGGTAACTGGGGAGTCTCTGAAGAAATTGCTGCCAGTGCAACACCAGGTGGAGGGTGACAAGTAGAGACACATTCTGGAAACTGGACCGTTCTTGCTCGCCAATCGATCAGAGGATTGTGTTTCTCTAACCAAGGTATTCCTAGAATAATCTGAAACTGAGGAGCCTTGATCACATCGAACACGATCTTCTCATGGTGTCCATCTTGACTTACTAGCGTCACTTCTTGAGTGGTATGCGTTACTGGTCCGGAGGCTATCTCCGTTCCATCCACCGTAGTAATGACGTCCTTTACAGCCTTGGGACAAAGAGTTAGATTCATCCTCAAAACCATTTCATGATCCACATAATTGCCGATGGCACCGCTGTCGACGTAAGCTTCAATTGCATGTAATCGATCCGGATTATCAGGGCTAATGAGGACCATAGGTATCACAAAATGCGAGGTCACGGAACTGGTTTTCACGCTCGGCAAGAGGACCTCTATTCTTGTCGGGCGAGGTCGTTTCCCTGCTCAGAGTTTGTAACTTTGGTAACTGCAGCTCCTACTGCCTTCTTGGCAGGTTTCACCGGACAGTCTCGAAGAAAGTGCCCTGAGTTTCCGCAATAGAGGCATAATTGCAACTGTTTTCTCCTTTCCCGCTCCTTTTGTGTTAGAGGACCTTTCAGGCCCCCTATTTGCATGGGTTCCCTGGAGTCTACTCCTTTGGAAGGAGTCGGCGGTTTGGAAAATACTCGAGCATCAAACTTGGAACGATCGGCCTTCCTGTTCTGCAGTCTGTGATCTATTTGAACGACTAAGTCTATATAGTCCGAACAATCTTGTGGGGGATTCACTACTTGGGCTAACACATCTTTGAGCTCTCCATGTAGACCTCTATAAAACAGCGTAATCCTTTTGTCCTCAGGCCATTGAGTTTCCACTATCAGTCTGTTGAAAGACGCAATATAAGCCAAAAGGTCTTGATTACCTTGTCGCAACGAAAGAAGCTCATTGTCCAAGGCCTGCCCCTGTGAATGTCTTGCGAATAGTTTTTCCATACTGAGCTGAAAAGCTTGAAAATCATGGAGGACCGGATCATCTTGATTTACTAGAGGGATCGACCAGTCTGCCGCATTGCCACTAAGGTACGAAAGCACGAAAGCTACTTTAGCTTGATCAGTTGGAAAGGCTGCTGGCCGGCATAAGAAATGCAACCGGCACTGATTGATAAATACTGCAAACCTCTTAGGGTCACCAGAAAATCGTTCGGGCGGAGCCAGAGGTACATTCCCAGGTAGGTTGATCTGCACTGGATTCATAGAGGATGTAGAAGGAAGATTTCCCCCAGATGCGGGTAACGGGGTCTGTCCGGCTTGCGACTGTAGCAATTGTCTAGCGAGATCATCTGTTCGCTCCTTGGAAATAATCAGTTCCCTTCTTAGAGCGTTCGTTTCCTGACGGGCTGCATGCACTTCTGCCCTTAGTTCCCCAAGTAACTGGGCTAGCTGGTCGGTATCCGAGGTTTCCATAGCGCCTGGATGGGAGTTTTGCGGTAGGCTTTGCGTTCTGTAACGCTCACCTGATTCCCGTAGAGGCGCCGGTCTTGACTGGGCGTATACCGTATCTTCAAAGGTGATGTGTAACACACGGCTGGCTCTTTGGGCTGGACCTCTGTGCACTGTATGTCTGACTCGAAGGGTAAGATGTCTGCAGATAGAAAATATGGGATTAATGAACTGGGTTATTGAATGTCTCTCTCTTCTTCCCTTTCTCTTCTCCTGTAGAACCCCAAAGGTTAACGCTCTCACCTTAGGTAAGTGAACGCCGTGCTCTCCATCTGCCTCGGGGCAGGGTGCTGTAACCAGTTTCTTCACTGGATAAGGGGAGCAGGCCTCTTGACTTCAGAGGACTGCTGTCCGTCGTTTACTGCACGAACGGTAAGTTTCGAGTAATTCTAATGTCTTTAAAAGTCTTTAGTAATGATGTCTCTTGTTTTGCAGGGTTCCGGCGATGGCGGATGACGGGCTGAAGTGAGTTGAAGATGGAGCCCGTGTGATGAATAGAAGCGCCTGGAAGCACGTAAGTAAGCGCTTGTTGCCTGCTTCACGATGCGCTCTAACTGTCTTTTTATTTTGCAGGTACAAGTTCGGAGCGGCTGCAGGGTGCCGGAATACCCACTGGGTTAGATGTGGAAAGGAGTAATGGCACGTGAGTATTAAAGTTCCCCAATGTCTTTAAACGCACCTTGTTTTGTCTTTCAGATGCGGGATGCAGCGCCGAAGGCCTCCGGAGCGTGCGAAGAGTTGGTAAGCTTTTGTCTTTCAGATGCCGGAATGCAGTGCGAAGACCTCCGGAGCGCACGAAGAGTAGGTAAGCCTTTGTCTTTCAGATGCCGGAATGCAGCGCGAGGCGTTGGTGACAGCCGATGGACCAGGTAAGTGAAGCGCTGTCACTGAAGACCGTAATGCTAACCTGTTCTTTCTTGTCTTTATAGGTGTTGCTGAAGACTGGATTCAGGATGGTAAGCCTTTTTCCTTAGGTCCAGGATCAGATGCAGAAGACACGATGAGCGTTCTGCTGCAGAGGATGCAGAATAACGCAAAGCAAGATTCATCCATCGGGTGTGGTTTAAATAGCCTCCTGTAGTGCTTAGGTGTCTCCTTCCACAGCCACGCCTAGGTAAGAAAAGAGTTCCTGCTTTCCAGAAGAGTTCCAGTGTTCTGAACCTAGGGAGTGGCTCCTGCCCCACCCAACAGGAAAAGTAGTTCCAAACAGAAGAGGATCAGAGGCTCAACTGGCAGGCAAGTAAGCAGCATGGTCTGCTGCAGGTAAGTCCACCCAAGCATTATGAGCCCGGCGCTTCCAGCGCTGGGACTGGGCATATTTATGAGCCTGGTGCCACTGGCGCCAGGACTGGGTCCAAAAGGTCCCAATTGGGACTGGTTGGCACTCGGAACCTGGGTTATGGATCTGCTTCCAAGGGAGTTGGGAAAACCCTGACCTTTTGGAAGCAGAGATCATGACACACACGTACCGAGGCTAGTCCAGCTACAGGCCTCACGGCTGAGGGGTATCCGGATGCTTCCAGTGTCAGTGCTGAGGGACCGCAAGGTTCTTTTACCGGGCTTGCGCCCGAGGGGCTACGCCCTAGTACCGGCATCATGTCCGAGGGGGCGCCTTCAGGCAGCACTACCGGCAGTCCTGCCAAGGGCAATACGCCTTCCAGGTCACGACCTGAGGTGCGGTATAGGCCTTATGTTCCAACACTAAGCGTCTTGACGGGGCTGGTTCCAGCGAGCCAGGCACCACAACTTCAGCACGTGGCATGCAGCTCGACCGCGCCAGACAAAATGGCCGCTCGCCCAATACCCCCTCTGGTAGAGGGAGTGGAGGAACAAGTCACAAGGTGGGACTGGTGTCAACCAGGTAAGTGTCCTACTGTTTATCCATCAGCACCACAGGCAGGTTCCCCCTGCACCCTAGGCAGAGTGCGCCCCGGCCCCAGCAGCCTTCGGCCACTCCGTCAATACCTCCTGCCACCTCTACGGCCTCTGAGGACAGGTTCTTTGAAAAGTTCCTAGGGCTGATGTGAACTCCCCAGATGGGGGTAATCCTCCGGGATGCCATCAGGGACATGCTCCCCCAGGTCACCCCACCGGTGCCCATAGTCATTCCTCCTATGGCTCTGGCACCACAGGCCCCAGTGCAGCCACCGCTGCCCCAGCCGGCTCCTCCGATTCTGGCTTCCCTGCCTCCCACAGCACAGGCGGTTCCACACCAGCCTCCGCAGCAGCCATCGGCTCTGGTCTCCACTCCACAGCCCACGGCGCCCAGCCCTCCTCCACCAGTTCCTGACCATCCGAGCACGCTGGTGGACACAGATGAGGAGGAGGACCCTGACACGCCATCTTCAGCCATGGCCTTCCACGAACACCTTGCAGGTTTGGCAGAGTATTTGGCCCTTCCTCAACCCCAGATAGAGCAGCTCAAGGAGGGGGTCTTAGTAGAAGTCCTCACCCTAAGACCCCCCCTCCAAAACGGGGATCCCGATGCAGAAGGACGTAGTCGCCCTGGCCAAGAACGGGTGGCTCAAGACACACTCGACCCAGCCTATTAATCGGCGCCTTGATGCCAAGTACAGGCAGATGGAGGGGGATACTCTCTTGCTTTCGGCGCATCCTCAACCGCACTCTTCCATGATCGCTGCAGCGTCACTCTATTCTAAGCCTCAGTCGTCCTCAGCCACCTCGTCCTGGACGTTGCTTGGCAAGGAGGAGAAAGTCTTGGAGGCGTACGGGAAAAAGCGTTACTCGAAGGCCCCATTGCACCTGCGTCAGGCCAACCCGGATGCCATGCTGGCAGCTGTTAACCAAAGGCTCTGGCGGGAAATTACGGATTTCCTCACAGAACTTCTGCCACAGAGCCAAGCGCGCTTCAAGGCGGGCCTATGAGAAGCCAAGCTGTTAGCGCAGGATATCATGGAGACCACAGTGGCCCACATCAATACCTCTTGCCGGGCCATCTGCATTGCCACGGACATGAGAAGAACGGCCTGGCTCTGGGTTACTAATTTTAATCCCGATGTCCAGGAACGCATATTGGACAAAGCGTTAAATAAGAAGAACATCTCGCAGACCACAAAGTCTTTACCTATTCTTACAAAGACCACGCCCAAGGCCTACACCCAGTCGTAGCAACGCTCCAACAAGGGGCAGGCGTTTGGCGGGTTCTGGGGCTTCCAAGAGCGGAGGTCCAGGCAACCTGACCATTCTCCGAATCGGCATTGGAGGAAACAACAATAGGGGGGTGGGTTTCTTTCAATCCCCCTCCTCCGCAACAGCCTCAGAGGGAAAAAAGGCATGACACGCCCCTTGGGGTCTACTCGTCTCCGGTGGGGGGCAGGCTTACCTTTCACGTTCAATTTTGGTGCCAGAATATTGTGGACCCCTGGATCCTCTCCGTAGTCTCCATGGGGTATCGCCTACCGGTACCTTCCTCTCCTCCCTCCTCCCTCCCTCTCCCACAGATTTGGACAACAACTCTGCTGGCAGATATCCGGTCGCTCGCCGAGAGCCAGGCAGTGGAAGAAGTCCCATCCTCCCAGCAAGGATCAGGCTTCTATTCTAGGATTTTCGCCATACAGAAGAAGAACCAGGCTGGCCTGAGAGTTGTGTTAGACCTTTCCACCCTGAATCTCTCCCTCCCTCTGCAAAAATTCAAGATGTTTATGCCAGCTCTGATTGCGGATACACTGGACAGGGGAGCCTGGATGTGCTCCCTGGATCTGAAGGATGCTTACCTACACGTCTCGAATTGGCAGCCGCATCATTCCTTACTGCACTTCAGGATCCTGGGCTGCCATTTCCAATACAAGGTGCTGCCTTTTGGGCTCAACTCGGCCCCCATGGTATTTTCCAGATTGATGAATGCAGTGGCAGCCCTCCTCAGGGCCCAAGGCCACCACGTCTACCAATACCTGGACGACTGACTCATCCGGGCCACCTCTCTAGAAGCGGACAACATACCGCCTCAGCACCGATGAACACGCTTCACGACCTGGGGTTCACTATCAATTTCAAGAAGTCTCAGCTGCAGCCTACGCAAAGCCTGACCTTCTTGAACCTCATATGGGACACAAGCTCTGTGAGAGTTTTGGCCTTGGAGGACAAGCTTGCGGCCATCGAGAGAGCCACAGCTCACTTCATCCCCAGGCCAGTCACCTCGGCCTGGTGGTACCAACACCTATTGGGTCTTATGGTAGCGGTCCTGTTGGCCGTAGCCCACATGAGGCTCAGGATGAGGAGATTACAGCTGCACTTCGCAGCCTCATGGAATCCAAAGAAGGGCTCCAAAGCGGAGCCAGTCAACATTCCTCTTCTTCTCCACTCGGACCTCCAGTGGTGGTCCGTGGACTACAACCTGCGGCAGGGCACGCTCTTCTGACAGCCGGCCCCTCAGTTCACGGTTACTACAGACTCTTCCCTAGAGGGCTGGGGAGCCACTCTGAACAACCACAGCGTCCATGGAGTCTGGACTCGGCAGGAGCAGGAGTCCCACATCAATTGGCTAGAATTGAAGGCCATATGGCTGGCCCTCAGGGTCTTTCTCACCCTTATCAAGGGCAAGACAGTTCTGATCCAGACAGACAACTCCACCAGCATGTACTATGTCAATAAGCAGGGGGTACCAGATTCCCTCTGCTGTGCAACCTAGCAGTCAGCATGTGGGAGTGGGCTCTGGAGAACAACATCTACCTAAGGGCGGTTCACCTTCCGGGGGAATCCAACCTGGAAGCGGACAGGCTCAGCAGACTACGGGCGGACAATTACGAGTGGCAATTGAAGGATCTGGTACTAAAGGAGAACTTACTCAGGTGGGGGCATCCACAGGTGGATCAGTTTGCCTCCCGGGACAACAGGAAATGCCGGCAGTTCGCTTCCTGGCAGGTGCAGGACCCCGGCTCCCTAGGCAACGCATTCGAGATACAATGGAACGAGATATCAGCATTCGCCTTCCCGCCCACACCCCTGGTCCACATGGTGATCTGCAGGATAAAGGAATCCCGGCTCCTCAGCATCATCTTGATAGATCCTTGGTGGCCGGCAAGGCCGTGGTTCTCCGAGCTACTCAGTTTATCGGACAGACCACCTATTCACCTACCGCTGGGCCCAGCTCCTCTCCTGACCCAGCAGGGGGGCAGGGCACTTCATCCTGCTCCTAACAAACTAGCTCTCGCAGCGTGGTTCCTGAGTAGGTCACTCTGAAGCACTTAAGCCTATCTCAGGCTAACCTAGAGATCATCCAGGGCGCTAGAAGCAAGGCCACTAGGAGCCAGTATAAGAGTAAATGGTTTAGATTCTGTCATTGGGCCCACTCTAGGGAGACTGATCCCCTTAGGTGCACCTTGGATGAAGTGCTCTCTCTTTCGGCACACCCCGCCCATTCCGACGTACAGATGGATACATGCTGCACCTATCTGGCAGCGATAGGGGCTTACAGGAATTTGGAGGAGGGCCTCTTCTCCTCTGCCAACCCGGTTCTCAAACAGCATTTGGCGGGCCTCCACAGACTTTACCCGCCTATAAAGAAACCACACCCTGTGTGGGACCTTAACGTTGTGTTGGGCGCCTTTGGCGCACAAACCTTTTGAGCCAATGGCGTCCGCGGACATCAGGCTGGGCGCCATAAGGACAGCTCTACTCGTGGGCCGCATCTCAGCTCGCAGAGTTAGCGAGATCCAGGCTCTGATGGCATCAGAACCCTACACTATCTTTCATAAGGTCGGCCTGCGAACGCACCCTGCATTCCTACCCAAGGTGACTTCCTCCTTCCATCTCAACGTGGAAATGGTCTTACCCACCTTCTTCGCCGACCCCAAGGACGAGCCTCAGAGGGCCTTGCACCGTCTGGATGTCAGTGGCGCGCTGAAATACTACCTGGACAGGACCAAGAACTTCTGCAAGTCGGATGCCCTCTTTATCACTGTTGGTGGTTCAAGGCCCGGCTATCAGGCCTCCAAGGCCTTCAGCAAGGTGGATGGTCGTGGCCATCAAGGAGGTCTATGAGGGGCAGCACAAACCAGTTCCGGCCAATTTGTATGCCCATGCGGTCAGAACCAAAGCCACGGCAATTGTGTTCCAACGGCATATGCCATGGCAGGTCATCAGCAGGGCGGCTACCTGGGCCACCCCTTCGGCTTTCAGTAAGCACTACTGTTTGGACGCCACCGCTAGATCAGACACAGCTTTTGGGCAGGCTGTTCTAAGAAACCTTGCTTAAGGAGGTTCTCCTCTCCACCCTGGGGCTACATTCAGTTGTAATCGCCCATATAGTATGGAGGAAAGGGGACGGGACGTAAGAGTATTTAATAGTTACTCACCGTAGTGACTAATGAACTCTTAGTCCATAGTCCCCTTTCCTCCATACGTCCATGGGCGTAATTATAGGGGGGCAGGGGGTTTTGTCCCCCCTAACTTCTGTGGCATGCCTTTTTGTCCCCCCCATCTTTTGGAGGGAGGGCAGGGGGGCTGCAATCATCAATTATGTAATTGGACAGCGCGAGCCCGGCTGGGGTGCTCAGCAAGGCTTGCGCTGTTTAATTACATAATGCAGAGATGCCTGGCAGCCGTGCTGCAACACATTCAGGGCTGGAATGCCTTGCATCGCTCAGTCCCTCACCCTGGCTGGCATGACTCAAAGTCAGCAGCCAGGGGGCTGAACTGGGTGCTGCAGGGCCTGGCGCCTGTGCTATCATGCTAGCAGCAGCACTACCGTGGGACAGCAGCACAGAGCATCTCTTTCCGGCTTCGTGTGACACACAGACAGGAACTAGGAAGCTCATTCAGCTTCCTGATTTCTGTCTGGAGGCGCATGAGTGCGAAGAGGTTAGGTCAGTGTAAAATGAGACGTGGCCCGGGTGGCATTTGAAAGCAGAGCAGAGGTACTTTTTAAAAAACAAAATCATTTTTAGTTGTGTTTGTGTATGTTTGTTGGGGAGCTCTGTCCAAGCCCTCTGAGGCAAAATACATGCAAACTTCAAAATTAGCATATGGATTGCACCAACAGAAGTGACTTCACAGAAAAGGACATTGCAAGACGCATCATCAGTCTTTGATACTTGGAGGCATCATGGAAGTGACTGTAGAATAATTTGCTATAAGTAAGCCAAGTGGCAAATAACTGTGGTTCACAATACCTAAATTGCAATATATGGAGCAACTCTATAGTCATTAGGCTTTTCCATTAAAATAGCATGATACATTAACATAAGCTTTGAAGTGAATCGGAATCACTTACAGAGCTGCAGATAAAGCACAATGTGATTAAATAATTTGCTCAGGATCACACACTTGGTTAAATGGTGAAACTGGGATGTGGACAATTTAAGCAACCGTGCACATCTTTCCAGGCTTAGTTGATATATATTTATTAAGGTTTTGCTTAACATTTCATGTGATTGTCATTTATATAATACATATAACATATCATTATTTATAGCAATGCATTGGAAGCAAACCACATTACATAATGAACTAGCCTTTCATAGTAAACTAACCATACACTATATACATTCTCATAGAAATATGTTGAGCAATGCGAGTATGGCTTTAGTTTCATTCTCCCCATTCTGCATGCAAAGTCACAATAGCATCATCCAGATGAATGTGAGCCTAACAACATTTCATGTGCTTGTCATTTATATAATACATATAACATATAATTATTTATAGCAATGTATTAGAAGCAAACCACATTACATAATGAACTAGCCTTTCATAGAAACTAACCATACACTATATGCATGGTCATAGAAATATGTTGAGCAATGGGAGTATGGCTTTAGTTTCATGCTCCCCGTTCTGCATGCAAAGTCACAATAGCATCATGCAGATTAATGTGAGCCTAACAAATCCTCCTTGGGATTTAAAGCCATATTCATTATTTCATAAAACATGCAACATTATGCACCCTTCTCTCTTCTGATCACTCCCTCCCATTCACATTTCTAAAGGGACAAACGTCCCTGCTAATAGTAACCCCCTCTCTCCCATCAGTGCCTAATGGCTCACATTGTAATGCTCTGTTGATACAGAGCAACGTGAGGACCCTCTGCTGGCCGGAGCTCCTTGGGACATTCTCCTGGCAGAGGGACACCTCTACCATTCGGAACGGGTAAGGTGCCCTGCTGCCAGGAGGTATAATGAGCGTACTGAGCAGAAATTGCTCAGCACACATTGTCCTGCCAGCGGGACACTTTTGCCATTGGGCACCCTCTCTGAAGTGCTGAATGGGAGAGGTTTCCCAATGACAAATGTCCTGGTCTGGCTCTTAAAAGAGCTAAGGGGGGCAGCTTGACCACCCCCTTGTGACTCTCCCGCTCGGTACTCCACTGCTTGGAGCCATTTGCACACAGGAAAACATACCTTAATTTTAATCAGTCAGAATCTTGTAGATACAATCTATCAGCACATAGACATAGAAGGTGCTGTGCAGAACCCAAGTTTGGAGATATATGGCATTTCAAAATCTATACCAACTATTCTTGGTCACCCACTGCACTGCATTAACCAATGGTTTCTGCCTTTGAATCAAAGGAAAAATCAGGCAAATTGCTGACATTCCAGTGAATCTGGTCCTTTCGGCCATGGCTTTATAGTTCAGCTAGGTCAAGTCAACGTAGCCCAACATTTCAGGTACCAGGGGGTGATAAAGTCTGGTCTGCCCAATGGTTGTGCCACTGTTTTCATGTGTTATTGTAAATGTACATATAAATATCGTGTGCACACAGTGTATGACAGTGGAGGTGCTGGGTGCATTTGTGTCTGAGTGAGAGTGTGTCCAAGCATATGTGTATTGACTATTGTGTCTGAATGAATGATAAATAATGCATTGTTTGTATGTTCTAGTGGAATTAAGTTTGTGAATGTTATGTTGTGTTACTGGGTGCATGGCATGTCGGCTGAAGATGTGTGGGGGCCCAATTGAATTTTAAAGATACGCCACCAGTCTTATGAAAGTTATAACAGAGCGTCAGCAATGGACTCTTGTGGTGTAGTAGTTCTGTGTTATCCCTCAGGGATTTAAGTTGTTTGACTGACGTACAAAATCACGGCGGAATTAACTGTAGTCATTTTCGCTGCAAATACATTTTTACCTCGGTACAAAAAACCAAACCCATGTCCCCTCAAACCGCCAGTACACCCATAAATCCCCCACTTACCTTTTCTCCATCCGCTGCCTCTCCTGTACTCCACTGCATACGTCCCACCATCCTCCCCCCTAATAATACTGGTGTCTATAGGCAATGTAAAATATTGTCGACGTGTCATTGGGGACTGAGGAGTGGCACCGGTGGGCAGAGGCTGGCGAGTGCTTGCTCCCAGGGCCACGCGCCTCTACATTTAAAGGGGAAGAAGATTTTTCTGGTGAAAAAGGTTCTGTCTCCCGTCCCTCGCGAGAGACACCCCCATACAGTACGGAGGAAAGGGGACATATTTCTATGGGAAGGTGCCCACTCGGGAGGGTCTACAATCACGCTTTAGCTCACTGCACTTTTCACAGAGGAGAAGTACCCATTTGCATATCAGTCTGGTCCCAGCCACTTAGGCAGTCCAGCACCAAAATGCTTGGAAATTCTCCTCTGAACAAGAGAACCAACAGCAACCCCAGACATGAGTCACGGCCTATTCGGGCCTCACAAGTGAGGTGAAGCTGTGCCTCTCTTAGCAGAGTGAGTAAGGGGTATATAATATAATTGTATGATCATATTAAGGAGTCCCTCTGGAATTCGACAATTTTTAAGCTAGGGCCAGAGAAACGGACGGTTAACAGAAGCAAAAGCAGCGGAATAATCGATAAAAGAAACGTTTAGGGAAACACAGGCCCTCATTACGACCCTGGCGGATTTTTCCCGCCATCGACGGACTTTTCCGCCATGGCGTAAAGTCCGTTTACGCCATGGCGGATGGCGGACTTACCGCCCCATTCCGAGGTTGGCGGGGCGGTAAGTCCCCATTGACCCATTTACCCTTCCCCATTCCCATTTCGGCCCCATAGGGCTCAATGGGAGTGGGGAAGGCGTTAATTACGCCACCGTACATTACGGTGGCGTAATTAACACCAAGGTCCCATAGCGCCATGGATTTTTACGCCCGCAAAAAGCGGGCGTAGAAGTGACCATGGCGCTTTGGGAACTCGTAGTTGGCGGTAAGGGGTCGGCGCAGCTAACGCTGGCGTAAACCCCTTACCGCCAGGGTCCTAATGAGGGCCACAGTCTTTTAAAGCTTGTTTAGTCAGAAGCTTGAGAAGGAAGATGTTCTGAAAGGTATTGTGACCTTTTCTAAAGCAAGCCTGAAAGGTATGGAGTAGATAACGTTGCTAAGCCCAAGTCGTAAGTTCCCTCAGCAAGATGTTGGCAAAATTCTTGCCAGGAACACCGAGTCGGGCTAAAGTCGGTAATTAGAGGGATTAGTGTGTTCCTTTTTTTTGGTACCAGTTCTAATATAGATTCTTTTCACGAAGCAGGTATCACATTCAGTTCTACTACCTAATTAAAGTAGCAATAAAGTAGTTCAGCCCACACCTCAATGTTTTCCTTAAGACCTACATTGCCCAGGCCATTCGGGCCCAGGTGCACAAGACTTTTTGAGATTTGTAATACGTACGACAATGCCCTCCTTCGCATACCAATCTACGGCTAGTTTGACATTAGAATCCACATGCATATCACCAACATCCTTATCATTAAGAAAACATTTTCAATGTACTTTCACCAAGTTGCCTCATCAACACTGTTGGAAAAATTATTCTCTGCAAAAACTTGATTAAGTTTTAACATTTGTTGTACAGTTACTTACTGATGCATAAACTGCCACTGGCCCCTTTTCATCGAATATCGATATTGTTTAGTCTAATTGATAGATCTACACTCAAGACGAGAGGGTAGAATTAAGATAGATCAAACGAATGTCACGCCTTAATTGTCTCTTTTTCTGGCCAATATCTGCATCATAATGGGCACACCTCGCACTGCAGTCTAGATCATTGTGAATACCAATAGGACCAATAGGTCCAGAAATACTGGTGAGGTCATATATCCAGGCTGTAATTTCCCTATATCTGTACTGAGACAAATAGCTGACCGTATCTATCAGCCATATATCTATTCTGGAATGCATGTCGTGGACCGAGGAGTAGTACGTGTATGCTCTCATGCCCGGATGAAATGTTCTCCATGCATCCCTCAGATTTAGGTTTGCCATATGTGTAAGTATAGCCTTCGCCGCTTTTGTTAATGTTCTGGGTTGAACCGATGTGCGATCAAGTTGTACATCAAGAATAGTGTTAAGGTCCCCCCCCACCGCAAATCACTTGAGCTGTTGGAAAGCTTGCTAACTTTTCAAAGATCAAAGAGTAGAAATCTGGTTATCAGTATTTGGGCCATATATATTAAGGAAGATTATTTCTTTATCATGGAGATTACCATGAAGCAACACATATCTCCCCTCAGGATCACAATCTACTTTCATAAATTGGAACGGTAACGTTTTATGGAGCAATATTGCAACCCCTCTAGCTTGTCTGGAGTATGTTGTGAAATATTGAAAAGCCCCCCAGTTGGGTATCAATCGTTCGGACTGTCTGGGTCCCACATGCGTCTCTTGCAGGAAGATAATTTTAGCTGATTGCCTGTTAAGGTATGCCATGATCTTCCTTTTCTTTATCATGGAGCCAAGGCCCCTCACATTCCAGCTGAACAAATTGATGTCATTCCTGTCTTTTTTACCCATTATCTATGAGGTAGTTGCATAGGTTTGTGGATCGAAGCCAACCATTGCATGCTTTAGTGCCTTTGTGTTTACCACCTGTGTGCTTTTTTCTTTTTTTCAACCTTCGGTGCATAACAAACCCCTAACAACCCCCATGTCCCCCCTCCCTCCTCCCTCACAGTTCCCCAAACTTCAACTGTGTAGTTAAGTGCCCATCCCTCCCCTCCCATCAATGTCTTAAGCTCCTGCTACAGGGGGGCTGTAGCGTTTCCAGTGCACGTGCCGATGTCAAGTCGAAGTGGCATTTCCGGTTCTATCTCTTTCCTCTCACTCATTGTGTTGTCTGGGGTTATTGGTGTCTTTGCATTTAAAGGATTGCAATCCGTCGCTCCCAGTCGTGGGGTTCTTTAAGAAGCCTTTCACGTTGCTATTCATCTTGTTTCAGTAGTATTTTAGGAATGTTGTGGCCCACATCCCACTCAATAGCCCTCCTTCTAGGATTGTCCATTGTTCGGGGGAATATGTGTCTACAAAGCTTGCAGCCTCCTCCGGGAATGTGAAGAAATATGACTTATTCTGGTGTTGAATTTAAAGCCTAGCAGGATAGAGCATTGCATACTGCACTTGCCGATCGCGCAGTATCTTCTTGACCCCAGTAAATAGCTTTCTTTCCTGGTGGACCGCCAGTGTGAAGTCAGGGTAGATGCGTATGACATTAGCCTCCCATCTTAACTCCTGTTTCTCTCTGGAGGTTCGTAAGATCAAATCCCTGTCCCTATAGTTTAATATGCGTGCAATGATCGGTCTAGGGTAAGCCCCTGGTTTTGGTTTCGGGGCCAGTGATCTGTGCGCCCTCTCCACCAGGAGCATTGGGGACCAACCAAGATCACCCAGTAGCGTGCGCAAAAGGTCTTCGACCGCTTTCTCCATCGTCCCCTTGATTGCGTCTTCCGGGACCCCAATAATGCGAATATTGTTCCTGCGAGACCTCGCTTCTAAATCTTCACATTTGGATTTCACAGTTCCTAGCTCTATTGCCATAGTGGAGACCGTACTTTTCAGTGTTTCCAAAGTGTCTTCTGTTCCTGATATCCTCGTTTCCGCCTCAGTAATGCGTGAGGTAGTCTTGTCGAGTTGTGTCTTTATGGTGGCCACACTCGCTGTGATTCCATCTAGTTTGTCCGTGAGCGCTGCAAAACCCTGCTGCATGGCCACGAAGACCGCCTGGGGGTCCATCATTGTGGCCGGTGGGTTTTGTTGTTCCAATGTGGACATTTCCCCCTCAGCCTCGGGTGCCGTATCTTTCTGCATTGTGGTCGTAAATTTGTCTATCGTGCCTCTGCTCTTTTTGTGGCCAAAGTTCTTGGGCATCGTACTGATCAAGTAGGATCTATGTAAAGGTTGCCACGAGGGAGTCCCCCACTGGCTGGCTTGTAAGTTGGATATCAGGGCCGTCGTGGTAATGAGCACTTGACTCTCCTGCCCCTTTAGTGGTCGAGTGAAGTGTATCCTGCGCTGACACCATACTAGTTAAGTATCTACACCAAAGTACTGGGATGCCGTATAGAAGCGATAGGCGGCGATGTGTAGCCCCCTCCCGTCTTGTTAGTACAGCTGCTCAGGAGATGGACTGCAGTCACTGGCGACCGGAGCCTGCTGATACTCAGTATTGTGGTTCTGGGCTCAGTACTCTTTGTGGAGGGGAGGACCCCTGTCCCCCCTAGTATGTTGTCTTCCGTGTTGCACCCACTCCAGTGGCTGTAGTGCTGCACCCCCCTTCACTGTTGGGAAGCGGGGGGACTACGTGGTGGGGTAGCAGCTCCCAGGCTCCCCCCTGATGCGTGGCGTATATACGGGGGATTTAGCTGTGGCTTTGATCGCCACTGGGGGTCACTTCTGTGTGCCAGCGTCGCTTCTTCAAATCTATGCCCCTTTCCAGCATGCGTAGTCACCACGAAGTGGCAGGGGTGAGGGGAGATCGTAAGATTTAATTGGTGCCGATCATGCAAAAAAAAAATATATATATATCTTTCTTTTTCCCCCTTTCTTCCTTCGGTATGTCTAGGAGGGCCCGGACCGGGCGACAAGGGTATGCTGCCTCCCAGGTCCGGGGGGGCGCTTATAAGACAATGGGGCCGTGGCCCAGACCAGCCGTGTTCAAGTGTGTATGCTCCGAAGCTCAGAAGCCTCGGATTGTGTTCACACCGCGGCTTTAGGTTGCCGCGTAGGCTACCTGCTATGCGGCGGGGGAGGGTGCATGTGTCGGCAGGGTGGGAGGGCCTGCCTTACCTTCCCTGCACCGGATCGGCGCAGCGACTGGAGTCCGCTCCTCTCCCACCGCCCTAAGAATGTCCACGGGAGGGTCCGCAGGCGCCCAGCGATGTTCGGCGCAGCCCCCCTCCCTGCGACTCCGGATCTGTTGTTATACCTCCTGCGCCGCTTGTGCCGGCCAGTGCCGGGCTCCTCCCCACTGATCTCGGCGGCCGTGCCTCAGTCGGCCTCGGATTACAGCTCGGCTCATAACTCAGGAAGCCTTTTACCGACACACGTCAGACTTCTTGTGGGTCTTCTATGGTCCCTGCTGTACCACCCACTCGATTTTCATGTGGAACCGGATCGAAAAGAAGTATTAATCACGGCATACGGCCCTGGAAACTGCCGGTGCTCAAACCGGAGCTGCCATCTTCTCCTGTGCGCAACAGCGCCCCCCATTATGTTCAATCTTGAGACTTTTCGCTAGATCGAAATCTTTCCAACTAATGAAGAAATAGTCCAAAGTGGACTTTTTACTGCCCAGATGCCAGGTAGAGTGACCTGGAGTATCTCCTGAGATACGACCATTAAGCATTCAAAGAGCATTGTTGGTCATAAGGTTCAACCATTTCTGAGCTATTATTATCTTTAGCATGGCTCGAAGTATCAGAGCAAAGGTCCGAATCCGAATAACAGTCATATCAAATTTCCCTGCATTGTAACAATGAGCATTAAGATCACCACCAATAATAATGATAATATAATTTGTTTTTTTTGAGGCAGCTATCAATACCCTCTTCTCAGATATGATGAATTTGATCAGCATGTCCACCACCCAGGGAAGTCATATATATATATATTACACAGCCCGCGGTAGCGGCCGTGTAGTTATGGTTAAGTTGCTAAACCCGTAGGAAGACCACCTTTTCAGCAGTTTATAACTTTGCTCCCCCTGGAGGAATCTGTGCCAAACTTTGATAATAAAGAAGTATATGGCCTGCTATGAATTCTTTCGACAAGTTTGGTGAGGTTTTGTGCAGGGGGGGAAAGTTTATAGGGGAGGGGGCCCAATTTCTTTTTTTTCCATAGACTGAATGGGCAAAAACTTTGTGCATCGCTACAGCCCGAACAGCTGGATGGATTTGCACCAAATTTGCAGCAGGAGCGGGGGCTTGGGTCAGAAGGCATGCTTTTGTGTGTTCGGTGGGAATCCGACAAGTACTTTTGTTGCAAACAACTGAAATGTACGTCTCTAAAATTTTGTGATATATGGGTCCGCTCTGTGAGAAGGGGTTCATGTGACATATGAAAATAGGTGGAAGAAGATGGAGGAGTACCTGCAGTCTTCGTGCATATTATGCCAATTTGCGGTACCTAGACAGGCGACTACTTTGGGTGGTGATTGGAGGCAGCTGTCGTAACGGCCAGATAGCTTCTGCCGCGACCTGTCTCTGGCGACCTCTTTCCGTGGTGAGTGGAGGCAGGTGTTTCAGAAGGAGAGTGAATTGCATATGACATAGGTTGGGTGGGAGCGTGTGTGGCTGTGCTCTGCGGATGGATTGCGGTAGTTGGGCACATGGTGGCATGCATGGGTGCATGAAGTTGCGGTGGGTCTGTTGAAGGATTAGACTATTGGGTGCATGGCTGAAGGCCGTAGGCCGTACGGCATGCACTCAAGATCCTAGGGCTTCAGCACACCCACCGCAGCAATGCATGTCTGACTCTGCATCCGGTAGAGGGTGGTGCTTGCATAGTGTGGTGTGTGCAGATTGATTGGAGTAGGGCCAATGTTGCGAACAGTATGTGGGTAGATTGGCAGTGACACAATACTTTGTGAAAGGAAGTGGGTACGCCCATAGTATTTGAATGAAAGTGCACAGGGGTGCAGGAGACAGTGGGGGTCATTACGAGTATGGCAGTAAGGGGTTAACGGCACCGGTAAGGATGCTGGCGCCGTTAACCACCTACCGCCGCATTCCGAGGTCCCTTAGCGGGTCCCATTAAGGCCGGCTGGTTTTACCAGCCGCCCTTAGCGGGAGCCGCTAAGGTACCATGGAGCTAATAACGGGCCCGCTATTTGCGGGCCCGTTATTAGCTCCTTTCCCATTCCCATTGAGCCCTATGGGGGCTCAAATGGGAATGGGGAATGGTTTTCAGAATGGGGACTTACCAGGTCCTCCAAGGTTGGAATGACCCGATAAGTCCCCATTCCGACTACCCGTACCTGGAGCACACCCACCGCATCAATGCAGGTCTGACCTGACAGTGCATCAGGCACAGGGTGGTGATCTTTGGAGAATGGGTGTGGAGCACATTGTAGATGTGCTACAGCAGCAAAAGGGAGTTGAAAAGTGTGTGTTGTGTGTTCCATGGTTGTGGTGATAGTTGCAACATGCTACAGGGTATGGTGTATGGCAGGAGATGGTGCAGTGAGAAGTTGTGCAGTGTCGCCACAGGGTGCACTGTTTCTGTACTGTGAGTATAGAAGAGGGTATGGTTGAAGTGTAGCTTATATGTGCTTGGTTACTCTGCTGTGTGCAGATTTATTGAAGTAGGCCCAATGCTGTGAAGATGTTGTGCTTAGGTTGCCAGTGACACAATACTTTGGTGAATGGCAGTGGGTAGGGGTAGTGCAGGCTGTGGTATGTTTGTGGAGTCTGCTAATTGTGACACGTAATCGTGAATGGGTGTTTTATGGTGTGGGGGAGTTGGGTAGAAGTGCTGCTACGTATGATACATTTGTGCATAATGTTAGCTGCCCATATGGTCGCACGCATGGATCCATAGTGTTGTGGTGGGTGTGGGCAAGGGCTGCACTGTTGTGTGCATGGCCAAAGGTGTGCTGGGTGCGCCTCAGGATCTTTGTGGATGCTGCAATCATGCATTCTTTAGCAGACGTTTCTGGCGGAGGGGCTTTGGAATCAACCGAAACGTGCACTGAGAGTGTTTAACGGTAAAAATGGAGTGGTGTACAGAAATGATAGTTTGCAATGTCGAGGTTTTGTATGTGATTGCTGCATCAGTGTTTGAAAATTTCACAGTGTTAGGGAGAATTCTCTGTTAAGGCTAATTTCCCGAACCTAGTGAGTCCCCCAGCAGCTTTGCTGGATTTTTGGGGTTTATTTTTTTCTCCTGCTAAGAGTGAGACTCTTTTTCTCCCACTCTTAGACATGATTTGAGATATCCTTTGACTTTGGAATGTGTTTTATGGGCTAGTGGGTCTTTTACTCCATAGGGTTTCATGTGGTTTTTGGTAAGTGTGTTACACAGCACCCTCAGTGCAGTAACACAGGGGTGTCATAGTGACCCCAAACATAGACTCCATACCCTGGGACTGACTACTGTCTCCCAGGGCATGTAAAGTCACCATTGACTTTGCTAGTCTTAAATTGTGAACAGAATCAGTACCAACCATCATATGGTGGAAGTACTGGTAGGGGTAATTAGATTGCCCCTGGGTCTGTTTTTCGAGGGGGCACTGTGCAGTCCCCCCTCGTCGAGTTTCTGGCTGGTGGCAGTGGTTACCACGTGAAATATTCCACCAGAATATTTCCTATGGGATTTTCCCATTCATTTTAAACGCACCACTTTTTGGTGCAATGTTAAAGATATCGCCGGGTTATTTATTTAATATTTATTCCCCAGTTGGGTCTTTTTGCCAGGACTCGGTTTTAAAAGGGGGTTTGTGTTCGCCTCTGTAACTCCAACCCAAGTCGAGCCCTTTGTTCCACTTTTTGGCAGGCTTCTCCACAGAAGCCTCCAAAAGTGGTGCCACTCTGTCTGGGTCTACAGGATGTGTGGGAGGGGGGTTTAGGCACCCTGGACTGAGTTGCCTCGGCAACTCAAGTCGCACTCTTGTATGATTGGCCCAGTGGTGAGCCGCCCGGCTCACCATTTAGCATGTTTGAGTGACAGCTAGGACTGATGAATGGGGGTTTTCTGCATAAAAGCAGGGCTTTGGGGACTGGAACTTCAGAAGTCGCCACAGGACCAAAGAATCCGAAGAGGGAGAAGCTGAGCCGACCTGCAATGATGACACCACCGGTGGGGCCCTGCTGAACCGTCTCACTACTTCCCAACGACAGAGAAGATCTTCATCCCGGAGAGTCTTCTTCCTCTGAGCTGGTGGGGATAACCAGTTCGCCCTCTTTTTTGCCTTCCTGGATCGTCCCGTCGTCGAATCGCCCGTGCCAAGCACCCCGGCGGCCGGATAACCACGCTTCACCACTACCGCGAATAAAAGGGTAGTACCTTTTAACCGGGAAACTCCGCGGCTGGTTTCTTCCCTGGCAGTGCAACGACCTTCAGCTTTCCTCCATGTTGAGATCTCCTCTTCCCCTGGACGAAGCACCGACTTGCACCCGCAACCAGGAACAACTGCCCCCGCTGGAGCTTTCTCACCATTTCAGGGACTGAGTCCCGTCTGGTCTCCCTTGCAACAGACTGTTCAAGGTGTCCCGTAAATCCTTGACTTTCTATCCTGGGGTGACCTGGGACCTACTAACTAACTTTTCCTAACTTGAGCCAACCCTTTTTGAACTCTTTGCAATGACTCTTTAAAAGTACTAATCAACTGTGTGATCTTGGACACATTCCGCCTTGCTCTCTTCAAGAGTGGGCCTGGCCTATGACTTTCTTTCTCCTCAGTAGACTCTGCCTTTTCTGACTTGCTCTGGTTCTCCTGAAGTGTTGGTATTGTGAATGTTCCTAATTCTGCCTTTTTTCCCTCCCTTTTTAATTAACTTATTGGAGTGCCATCTTAGGTTAAGCGCTCACTTCTGTCTGAAAATAAGTGGCGTTTTAACTAAGACTTCAGGGATGTATATACATTAATAGTGACTGTGTTTTGAACTTACTTACCATATTAGTGTTAGTGTATATTACAAGGTGTGTTTTTAAATAAATAATTATATACTTTTATACCCAAGCTCTGGTCAGTGTTTGCTTGTGCTACTGTATTTTGGTACCTATCTTGTATACTCTATATACTGCCTAACACTTCTTGAGAGAAGTCTGGCTGCTCAGCCACAGCTACCAGGTAAATCTGGGCGGTATAGACTGCTACCAATTGGGTTTACTGCCAACACCTGTAGTCTTAAGCCTTTTGCAGTGGTCCCTAAGGGAACTGCACAGGTTTCTGCCTAACACACAGCACCCGATGAGAGAGTGCTGCAAAAATGCCAGTGCAGAGGGAAGAAGTATTGTGTTTGCTTTACTGGGCCATGGCCCTCACTGTAGATGGGAAAGGGTCCGTGCCACAATCTGCCATTATAAGCATGGTGGTACACAGGATGAGAACTGACCTACCCACATGGGTTATTTTGCACATTTCTAATTGTAGTATGATTATATTAACTGAAGGTGAGGCTCATATTAAGTTCGCCTACAAGAGCAGTAAATGTTGAACCCTAACGTAGCTCTGGATATATCAATAAATCTATACCCTTGGCTGACCTAATTGGAGACAGAGGCACCAATAGAGAGAGCGAGCAACAACTCTTACAGACTACTGTTTTGACTTAGTAGCCACTATTTAATTCAAAAAGTTAAAAAATCAGATTTTTTTACCAACAAATGGTGTACATACATATAAATTCATACAATCATTAGTGAAAACAAAACAAATGGCAAAAACAATACCCCAAACATGAGTAAAGAAAGCATTTGTGAACAGAATTTGTTTCAATTTTATAAAAACCACAAATCTAGAACAGCATTTTTTGTTCTGTGAACATGATCAGCAGGACAACCGAATTCTGCCACAGTCATGTGTGGTGTATAGAGAAAAGTGAATTAACCACACACAAGAGTCCAACCTATTGATATCTGGTATGGGAAAGTTCTCAATCTTGTTGTCTAAGAGTGAGCTGTTTCTAATTCTGAACCAGTTTAAAGGGAATTAGTTTCCTGGTGGACTGGGAAATCAGTCAATGGATGCTGTGGGTGTGTAGAGACCAATCCTAGGTCAGACTGTAGATGGGAAAGTGCACGTGCCACAACCTGCCATTATGAGCATGGTGGCGAGGGAAATGGAATTCTGGGAAATTGTCAATTAGGTGTTTTGGGTGTGGTTGACAGGAAGGGGAGGTACCATTTTTTCCCAATACTGTGTCGTAAGGATTGGTAGAGATGGAGAGATGCACAGTGCTTACTGTCGGTGATACCTTTCTGTACCATCTGCACAGGTGTTGTGTGCAAAGAGGCGTTGCTGGTAATTTTGGGTTGGAAGGAGTGGACGCTTTCTGGGGCTGTCAGTATGACTGCAGTTTCGGTGGGATGGTTCGCCTTTGCAGATATGTGGCCTCTGTTACAAACGTTGAATTTGTTGTGGTGCATTATGGAAGTCTACATTTGGGTTACATGGCGTGTGGACGTTTAATCCGTCACCTGAAGAGGTTGCTGAACGCAGTGATGCAGATTTTTCCTATTGCCAAGGTTGTATTCTCATGCATAACACCAAGAGGAATATGGGCCCATGCCGGTGTTATTTGTCCCCAGCCAGAGGTCGGAAGGTGTGTTATAAACAGAAGCAATCAGTGAATGTATGCAGACTGCTGGCATGTTCTCCACCCACTATGAGATCATGAGGTTGCAAAATATGCAGTGGTTCTGTAGAAATGACATTTATTTGAGCGACATTGGCCAGAGCTTTTGAGTTCCTGGAAGAAAGCCGGTAGCTCAATAGACTGGTTTACATGGAATTTGGAGATGAATTTAGGTGAGAACACAGGGTGAGTGCGTAAAACCAGTTTGTCCTGTTTGTCCTTATGTATAGTAACGAAAGGATCCTGCACTGACAGAGCTTGGATTTCACTGACCCTTCTTATGGAAGTGATGGCTACTAAGAAGGCAGTTTTATAAGTCAGGTGTTTGAGACCAGACTTGTGTATAGGCTCGAAAGGGGGTCCCATGAGCTTAGCGAGTACCACATTAAGGTCCCAACCTGGCGATGGGTTAGAGATTGGAGGGTGGAGTCTCTTTACCCCTTCCATAAATTCTTTGATGACTGGTACCTTTCACCACGAGACCTTGTTATGTGAAGTGGTATAGGCTGACAAAGCCGCCAGGTGGACTTTTAGGGAGTTGAACACTAACCCTGCATCTATTAAGTGGTTGATTTTCTTATTCTGGCACCAAATTACGAATCGTTTCCATTTATCATAGTAACAGTGCCCAGTGTTTGGTTTTCTTGATTCCTTCAAGATATCCATGCATCTCTTTGGTAGATTGAGATGTCCGAACTCTATGAGTTCATTGAGTGTGGGTGTACTGTTAGTCCTCCGTGCTGGGTGAGTAGGTTGTACTGGCACAGGAGTTTGATGGGATTGCACAACGCCAGTCTGCGCAGATGTGGATACCAAGGTTGTCTTGCCCACATAGGAGCAACAAGGATCAGCATCATCGGTTCGTGTAACTTGTTGACCACTTTCCTCAAGAGAGGAGTCGGGGGGAAAGCGTAAGCAAACTTCTCTGACCAGTTCATCCATAGGGCGTTCCCCTTAGAGCCTGGCTGGGGGAACCTGGACGAGAAGTCTGGGCATTGACGATTTTCGCTTGTGGCGAATAAGCCTATAGTTGGGAACCCCCATAGAGCGAAGAGGTGTTCAACGACTTCTTCATGTAGACGCCACTCGTGTTCTTCTTGTAGGGGATCTCTGCTAAATGAGTCAGCTAGAGCGTTGAGTTCCCCTGGAACATGTTGTGGTGACAGGAACATCTTCCATTTGAGTGCCCATTTCCAGATTTTCTGAGCAAGTCTGGATAGATTTGGAGAGCGTGTACCCCCGTGTTTGTTGATATAAAACATTGCTGTGGTGCTGTCGGTTAGGATCTGCACCGACAGGTTTGTTAAATGGGGTTCGAATGCCTGAAGAGCTTTCAATACTGCCAGAAGTTCAAGCACATTGATGTGGTTCTGAGCTGCAGTGTGAGACCACAGACCCTGAGCTGTGTGGTGAAGGTAGTGAGCCCCCCACCCTGCCAGTGAGGCATCCATTGTGACCATTGCCTGTGTCTGTAGGTCATAGAAGGGTTTCCCCTTCGTTAGATTTTCTCTTGTCCACCAGCAAATATTTTGTGCCAGTGTTGGCGAAACAACCACTAGATCGCCCCACTGACCACTTGCCTGAGACCATTGCTTCGCCAACCACTCCTGTATGGGATGCATGCGCAGGCGCGCGTGAGGCACCAGGTATATGCAGGAGGCCATCATGCCAATTAAACGCATTGTTTTGCGCACCCTTATCTGGCGGCCGGCCTGATAATGTGGTATTTGCAGTAACACATTTTTTACTCTTTCCTCTGAGGGAAAGACCAATCCTTCCTCTGTGTTTAGGATAGCTCCTAGGAACTGTTTGGAAGTGCTTGGCACTAGGCTTGATTTCTTCTCGTTGATTGAGAAGCCCAATTGAAAGAGGAGGTTGATTGTTGTTTGGATGTTTTGTCTGCAGATCAGAGGTGATTCCCCTGTTATGAGCCAGTCGTCCAAGTAAGGGTACAGTGGGATTGCCCCCCTGCGCAGGTGCGCTGCCGCTACCGCCAGTACCTTTGTGAATACCCTTGGAGCCGAGGCTATTCCAAAGAGCAGCACCTTGAATTGGTAGTGCTTGTTCGCTATCTTGAAATGCAAGAATCTTCTGTGTGCAGGGAACATTGGAATATGAAAATAGGCATCTTTCATATCCAGTGTTGCCATGTAACCCCCCTTTTTTAGTAGAGGGATTACCTCTTGTAGCGTAGTCATGCAGAATCTTTGTGGCTTGACATACTTGTTTGCAGGGCGTAAATCTAATACAGGGCGCATTGTTAAATCTTTTTTTGGCACAAGGAAATAAGTTGAATAAATACCCCTGTTTACCTGGGTGATTGGGCCACCTCTATGGCGTCCTTTGATTGAAGCGCTATTATTTCTTCTAGAAGGATCTGCTGATGTTCCTCCGAGTGGGCCTTATGTCGTGGGGGGTGGTTGTGAGGACGTTGAATTTGTTCTATGCAATAGCCCCCTGCTACAGTGGACAGCACTGTGGCCTAGTGCCTGACTGGCGAAGCCACGCATGTCTTTTTATAATAGTCCCCTCTGCAATGAGCCTCACGGCATTGTCAGCTGCATCGAAATTTGACTTGAGGAGACAAGTAGACACGGCCCTTCCGTATGCAGCCACTTGAGCTAATTGTGATTTAAGTGGCTCCGGGCGGACAAAAGTAATGCAGAAACCTCCTCCCACTTATGGCAGTTATAACTTGCCAAAAGGGTAGCGTTGTTTGCTATTCTCATCTTGTAGGCTGCTAAAGAGGCAACCTTTCTACCCATTGCATATATTTTCTTGCTTTGCTTATCCGGTGGTGCCTCGGAGGAAGCAAGGGGCGTGCCTGCTCTTTTCCTTGTGGTGGTAACCACCAGATAGTCTGGTTTCAACTGGCCTCTTATATATAAGGGGTCTGAAGGTGCAAGCCTAAACAGTTTTTCCACACGCGGGTTAACGGCCCGTGTGAGATTGGGAGCCTCTAAGGAAGGTTGTATTCTGCGTTGTACCGACTGTAGCAGTGGGATAAACTGGCCTACTGTCTTTTTGTCCCCCACTAATTGTTCAGCGAAGTCTCTATCTTCCTGTACTTCCTGTGTATCAATACGGAAGTGTTCCACCGCTTTGGCTAAGACTTCGTTGAGATGGGGTAAATTGTCGACAGGGGAATCTACCACTGGGGGGGTCTTGATTAATAGGAGAATCTATGGAATACATGTTCGCCTCTTGGTCTTCCTCTTGCTCGTCATCATCCCCATAATAAAGCTCATCTGCCTCCTCTTCAATAAGTTGAGGGTCAGATGTTTCCACAAATGAAAGGTCATCTTGGTCTTCTAGATCTATTTCACGGTCATATAGATCTATAACCCTACTTTGTACGGGGACATTACGGCGAGACCTCTTAGTGGGCAGTTGAGAGGGTAATGCAGAGGCTTGAAAGCCAGAAGGAGCTGAGGTGGGAGGAGTGGAGTGAAAACTCTGAAATTAATCTGGGTTATTTTCATAAAAATTAGCCATAAAGGTCATTCTTCGCATAACCCTATCGATATCTTGCGAAGACCATTCCTTCGAATGTTGGGATTACTATGGGTTGAGTGAGAATACCCATATCCTCATTAGTGGGAGGTATAACCTTTGGCCTAGAGTCTTTAGGTTTCACTATGGGCTTGGACAGTATACCCTTTTGTGAAGACTTGTCCCCAGTAGGACTGTTGTCCCTATGATGGGTCTTAGATAACTTTGTATGATGTGTTTCCCCACCCTGGGGCCCAGATGAGAGTTTAACAGACTTTTTGAGACCTGCCGTTTTATCAAACGATGAACGTTGAACTTCGGGTGTGGAGCCAAGGTTTCGTCTGCTGACGATCGGCCTTCGGAAGAAGTTTTCCGTGCGACCCCCTTGCCGTCTTTCGACGGTTGAACCCTGTTGTGTGGTGATCTCGAACGAGATTGCCCAGAGAACCGGGACTCGGTGGACTTTTCACGGGGTGTCGAACGTTGTCGAGTATTCGACTCATCTGCCGAATGTCGACTAGGGCTTATGTGCTTTGTGGTGAGTGCTTTTGTAGCACTGCCACCACTTGGTGTAGTCCCCACAACATGGCTGCCAGCCTGTCCTACGAGGTCAGGGGTCTGCGCTTGGGTAGCCGAAGCTGCTCCGATGCCCTTGCCATCGGAAAGTGAGGCATCGCTGCCATTGCTAAAGGCTCCCTCTACTTCCATGGCCTCGAGTTGCCTGGCGTAGTGGGCCCAGCTTTTGCTGGAGCAGTCCTTCAATATCTTAGGCTTGAAGAGCCTGCACGCTCAACAAGACGTTTCGACGTGGTCTCTCGGGAGACACAAATTGCAAATTAGGTATTTGTCGACCCAGGGGAATTTGCGATTACACATAGGGCAAAACTTAAATGGTGTATTTTCCATAATTATGGGTTATGGAAATGGCAGCTGGGCGAACAAAGTGTAGGAAGGGGAGAATATACATTCTAAAATGGCTTCCTAATATGGCCTCCCCCTCTCTCGCTACTGTCTGGGCCGAGGCCCGAGGCAGCCTTCCAAGGCCGTACGGTCCATCGGGATGGTCTGCGACGGGCAGTTTTCTTCTCTTTCCTCGGCGTGGTGTTACGGCAGTTGATGAAAGGATAGGAAGAAAAACTATCGTAATTATATAAAGTCAATGGCTTATCGCCAAAAGGAACTCCGCTATACGCGTCCGTCTAGCATGGCGGAAAAAAACAATCTGAGGGACCTCGACGCGTGAGGGATCATGGGTACAGTGGATGTCACACTAGGGATAGTACAACAACTGTAATACTCTGCAGCTTCCACTAGATGTCGGCCTATGCACAGCATGTGATCTAAGCAGATTCCACAAGCCTCAGAAATGTATATATATATATATATTCACTAACAAAAAACATTGCTACAGGGACGTTATGGTTACAGGTAAAACCGAAAACCCCCAGAAATTCACCAGTTATGGTAAGGTACGCAACCATAACTCGCGCTGCCACTGTGCATGGCAAGGATTTACACCCATGACCTCAAAGATGACGACATCACAAATGTCATTGATGACATCACTGATGCCATCACATATCTGGCTCCCTCTTTTTATGTTCACTGACATATGTAGGGCAGGTGGTTTTCTTCACTGACAGGCAGGGAATGAACATGCAAAAGGTACTATATTGGTTGACCTCACCCTTCTCATATGTCCTTACACTGGTTTCCTAACGGTGCATTCAGATCATGTGATACATGTATATAGGGGAAGAAGCAGGCCTGAAACACAGCAATCATTTCTGTGCATGAAGATAATCAGGTAGGGTATGAAAGTTTTCTGGTAATACTGCTGCTTTTTTGCTTACTTTACTTTCCCTGTATATGGACATATTTGTGTGTGTTGTGGTCTCTTTATGGTTTGTGTGTAGTAGTACAAATATTTAGTCAGTGAGGGGGTATTTGGTAGTTATTACATGCTTCACAGTACGCGAAACTCTGAAAATAAAGCATTGATCATTATACTATATAGCATGGCAAACATTTTTATGTTGGACCTCTATAGTGCATGCTGCAGACAATGCCTATGTTTCTGCATGAGGTGGTTGCTATACTGGAAAGAGGTCTGTAGTGCAATGATGTTTATAGCAATGGATTGTGTGCTGATATAGCATGGCAAACATTTTAATGTTGGACCTCTATGGTGCATGCTGCAGACAATACCTACGTTTCTGCATGAGGTGGTTGCTATACTGGAAACAGGTCTGTATTGCAATGGTGTTTATAGCAATGGATTGTGTGCTGAATTATGTATTTCATGATAGTTCTCCCAATGACCTTGGATAGTTTTGTGGCAACATTATATTGACAATCCCTTGTGGATCCTTGTTAATTAAACTAAAGGCACATGTGAGAGCATCAGTGATGTCATCAATGACATTTGCTTTGTCATCTTTGAGGTCATAGGTGTCCTTGCAGTGCACAGTGGCAGGGCGAGCTATGGTTGCGTACCTTACCATAACTGGCGAATTTCTGGGGGTTTTTCGGTTTAACCTGTAACCATAACGTCCCTGTAGCAATGTTTTTCTACTGAATTTCATAGGTTTTTTAGTAGTGCAACGTAAGCATAAAGTCCCTTTAACAAGGTTTTTTGTTAGTGAATTTCATAGGTTTTTAGAAGGGCACTCTAACCATAACATTGCTTTAGGCTAGTTTTTTCAATAAAGGGGAAATGTTTTTAGTAGCGCAACTTAACCACAATGTCCCTTTAACAATGTTTTTTGTTAGTGAATTTTATAGGTTTTTAGTAGGGCGCTTTAACCATAACGTTGTTTTATCATCGTTTTTTAGGAAAGGTGATAGGGTTTTCAGTAGCGCAACTGAACCATAGCGTAATATATTAATAATATTTCTTTCACTAAATTCCATTTTTAACAAGATACGCTTAGTTTGTATAGATTTACTGTACAGCATACTGAAGCCGGTGGATCTATACTAATAGCCACAGTGGTTGGGAACACTGCATCTGTTTGCGGACATTGGGTGGAGTCCAACTTGCAGAGAAAGGGAGGGTGGTCATAAAAAGTGGTAACATGCAGCAAATACAAAACACATATAGAAGCAGCAGCAAGTGTGTGAATGCGAAGGGAAAATGCAGTAGCTGTGCAAAGGCATAGGGTATGTAGCATAATGGAAAGCACCAACAACAGAAGTGACGGTTGCCTTCATCAATATTACTGCACACCCTAAAGTGGCTGCAAGAGAGTAACCCCATAGGTAGGGGACGTGGTGGCAAGAGTAAGACAATTACAATGTAGTGCTTCATGTAATATAACCAGATTTGTTGTCCTTTAACGGAACATACGGGAATATAAAGGAGTACACCAGAAGCAGCACCTTTTCCACAGCAAAATACGGCCACCAAAACTGAAGTAAACGCTGGACATATAAAAGTACACCGCCTGGGCGCCAAAATGGATGAATTGCTCCTCCAATTTGCCACCTTGAAAAATGTTGTAGAAGAACATATTATGGGGATATCACTATCCAACTTGCACATGCCTGCCTTCCCCATTTCCCAGCCCCACATCCCCGCAAATTGCATGTTATGAGAAACTCTTCGATGAGACCTCAATCCCATCTTCCCCTCACCAGCAGCTTGTTGAAATGGCAAATTCCCCAGTATATGTATCTGTTTCTGGTCCTCCTTCCCTTTCCGAATGGTGGCTATGAATGTCTGCTAATAAACATTGATATGTTAATGTGTACTGATTGTATATGTGCCTTTTCCTTTGTTTTAAGAAGGCCATTGTAAGTGTGAAGGACACAGCACTATGGGGGATGATTGCAAGTGAGAGAAATTGAGGAGTCGTACGACTGCCGCACCTGGCTGCCCTATGCGCAATCACAATGAAAGCATCCGTAGGACGCCAGTACGGGCCGCATATTTGCATGCACTGAACCACCTGTAAATAGTTGGAGGACTGTACATTTCTTGGTCGCACAAATGCGCACATGCGTATCTCATCCTGTGACCCCTGGTAACGCCGTCCCTGGTCATGATATGCAAAGAAACGTGTGATGTAGTAGTAGTAGGTGGAAGCGCGCACCAACGTCCTGCGAGTGCCTTTGCATGTAAACATTCCACCTACTGTATCGTGCTCACACCAAGCTTATGTAGAAATGTTCAATGCACGTGTGCCGTACATTTAAGTTGTCCGGGGATGGCAAGAGTATCTGTAGGAGAGCTATGCACGAGGTCACAAAGTATTACAGTCAATATACGTCCTGCATACAGGCGTCCAAATGGAGAACAATGGCGACGTCACCATGGTAACGGAACAATGCTGCGCGTAGTCCCTTATTTGGTGGACACGAGCCGGATCCGTGCACATCGAAAGAGGACCATTTTCTAAAATGTATGGAGTGTTACAGTGAGAGTGCACCCTTACAGAGATCCTACACTAGTCCTTCTGCATGTAGGTATTGTAGGGAAACACTTAGGCCCACTTTGCGGTGGCACATGCTCCACAACACTCCTATAAAAGGACACATCCCACAAGTGGGCTGCAATCCCTGTTTGGCTTTTCAGAGAAGAGCAGCGGTGCACATTGGTACATGCAGAAATTGCTTTCTCACCAATTCTGTGCCTGCAAAGTACCTCTCCAAGTAATGGCCACCAGAGCTTCTGCTACTACCTCTGACTCAGGAGCACCCAAACCCTCACCACCAACAGCTCCTTCTGGAGGTCCAGAGCAAGGGAACAGGTGTCATAATGTGGAGGGCCATCGAAAAGGAAACGAGAATAAAGTAGAAGGAATCCCCATTGCCTGCAGCCAGCATGAGTCGTGGGTGTGGAAACTATTTAGGACCATTGGAGATGTGCCAAAATCTCGTGCAAACCAGGTACAATGCATTAATAGTACTCAGTGGCGGAAAACCTGGCTTACACAACTACGGCACCACCTCCATGCGGCGGCACCTGAAAGCGAACCACAGGCAGCTGTTGGGAGGGTTGTCCCTTCCCAAGCAGGCAGTAGGTTATTTTCCTCTACAGCATCTTCCGCATCTGCTCCTGCCACCACTAGGGACACTCCAGTGGGCCACTGTGTCCCGCAAGAAGCCTTGGAGGACATATGCACCGCAACAGACCCGTACCTTTCAAAGGTCACTGTATTGTGCATATACTGCGACGCGGTACTGTGTAGGGGGGAACATTTTTGAAGTGCTTTTGAGGTTTTGGTCCGGGAGCATGAAAAAGAGTACCCCCTACCCAAGTGAGGTGCAACCCACATCTTCTACTCTCCACGTACAACTTTTTACCTCTGTGATTGGTACCCTTTGCCAAATCTCCCTTGCATTGCTGGCTTTTGTGGCGTGTCTTATAACAACAGGAAAAATGCTACAGAACCAGAGGGAGTGGGGAACAAAAAGGCTCTTATCAGAGCCACCTTGCACCGTTGAAAAATCGAAGTTGAAAGAAAGCATGCAGGCGCTGGCAAAGCCTATGAGTGCTGCGTACAGAGAAGGCAACAATGGGCGGCAGGACTCCGGCAAAAGCATTGTACGCCTTTGCAAAACGAAGTGGTGGCTCTGAAAAGAGCCTTTTTGTGCTGTTTGTGTTTGCAATGTTGGAAGTGGTGAACAACCATAGGGAAAATGCTTGCAAGACTTGCAGCAAGGGCTGCACTGCATTTTGGATATTACACAGAAACAGCTCATTGCCAGCATCAGTCAGAGGAACTCCATCGGAATGAAAAATGTTGGTACTACGATACGAAATGTTTTCATTGTGGAAGGAGAACATGCCAACATCGCGCAAAAAGGCACAAACAGCCTTGTTCACATTGTGCCGCGCTTTCTCCATTTGTGGCCCACACGAGGAAGAACGCAGCCACATCGGTCTCTGGGCAATGCGAGATAAAATGATGTGTGAATTTGGAAACATTTCCATGAGTTGCCGAAATATCTACTTCATTGCAAACTGCAGTGAAATGCTGCTAACATTCCCTAAACTATTCCCTCCACAATGTACAATAATAATGTCTGGATGAGCAAGCATCACCAAAATGGCACAAAGAGGACCCACATGGAACCACTTCATCCCACAGATTCCGTGCCAGTGCACATCGAAATTATGGAACCCAAGGTGTGCAACCAGTGCACAGCGTTCTGCGTAAACTTGTACCCAATGTATCCAGGAGTCGCCCAAAAGCCATATAGTCCGCTTACTGAATGGCACAATGTTAGGCAGAAACCTGTGCAGTTCCCTCTGGGACCACTGCACAAGATTTAGGATAACACTGGTCTACAGGGGTGGGATTTGTATTGAGTATACATTTTAGTGTGCTTTTTGAACACTTTAGGACAACCACAGAGCTTAGCACTAAAAAGCTGATTTTCTAACTATGTCTGCTATGGAGAGTTATACCCTAGAATCATTGTCTGCCAAAACTGCTGATTGCTTAAAAGTATTGTGTAGACATAAGAATCTCTCTGAGAAGGGCAAGAAAATGGAACTTATAGAAAGATTGTTAGAAAACCAAAGTCTGGGTGGTACAGAGGAATCTACCCCCTCCCCCCAGCAAATATAGAAAACAGTGATGGTATTGATCTGAATCAAAGTCTTGATGATGAGTCAGAAGAGGAATGTGAACCTAATGAAGTTAGTCACTCTGAGCCTCTATCTGCCTTACCTACTGGGCCTATACCAGGTCCTACATGTAACCCTGCTTATTTTGAACTTGAAAAAATGAAGCTTGAATTAGAGTACAAACGTTTTATTGCTCAATCTGAAAGAAACCAAGAGCTAGAGTTCAGAAGAATGAATGCCCAGGCTGAGCAGAAGCAAGCTGAGTTAAGACTCAGAGAAATAGAGCTTAATCATGAACTAGAAATGAAAAAGTTGTCTGTAGAAAATGCTTCTCTCCTCTGGTTCTTCTAGGAGTTCCAGTCCCAAAAGACCCCGGATGCCTAAGGAATTAGTGGGTATGTATGAACCTAGGTTGAATGTGTTGGATTGGTTAAAAATGTTTGAGTATAATCATGGGCTCCAGGACATCACAGGGAATGAGTTACTTCCCTGGTTGTTCTCTAGGCTTCCCCCTGTTGCAACTGATGTGGTAATGGAGTTGGGGGAGGTGGATAAGAAGGATTATGAATGTGTGAAACTAGCTTTGATAGCTAGATTTGGGAAGACCCCTTCCCAGTACCTTAAGAGGTTAAGGACCCTCAAAAAGAATTATGGTACCCCTTGGGCTACCTGGGTGAGTGAGTGTTTGAAAAATTTAGAGGGATGGATTAAGGGTTACAAGGTGAACAAGGTGAACACTTATGAGGGAATGAGAAATCTTGTTATGTTGGAGTCAATTTATGATGCCTGCTCTCCTGAGCTCAGACAGCACTTGGTTGATTCAAAGGAATTAGATTCCAGGAAGCTAGCTAAGGCTGCTGACTTGTGGGTTGCCAACAGGGCCACTCACAAGGATTCACAAGGATTCAGGGGTCACTCAGAAAAAGGATGAGGGAAAGCAGCCACAAAAGGGGAACCAAGGGATTTCTAATACCTCCCAAACCAAAGAGGGCCCCAAACAACAAAATAACCAGGGTAAGCCCCAGGGTAAACCACAACAGGCTAGTGTACCTTCTGGTCACAAACCAGAAGGAGATCAGGCCAAGCCACCCTTTCAGAGAGCATTTGGAACATGCTATCTCTTTGGGGCAACTTACCACATCAAAGGAGGTCCCAGATGTAAGGGTAAAGCTGCAGGGATCAGCACCGTCTCCTTAGTCTTCACTCCTGAGGAGGAAGTCCAAATGGCTAGTGCTCACTTTGAAGTCTTTGCTGAAGAACCTTTGGGTCTTCAAGCAAGTGTAACAGTAGAGTCCATGGGTCTGGTTAGTGATCAGAATAGGAGTGTGTAGTTTATTATATGGACAGTGTTCTTGTCAATGGCCAGGATACTCCTGCCAGGCGAGACTCTGGGGCCAGCAGAACAGTAGTGGATTAAAGCTTTTTCAGGCCTGAGGATGTTGCTAAGGCACCCAAAGGTCCCACTAAGATGTCTGGAGGCCCTGTCCAAATGGTTCCAATTCTACCAGCCCTCATTCAGTGTAATGACATGACAGTGTTGATTCCTGTCAGTGTTCAGACTGAGGTGCCTGGGAGAGTCCTGTTGGGGAATGATCTAAGAACTCTAGGAGTAGTATCCAGTACCCCCAGGTCTCCCGGTATGGAGACCCAGAACCAAACCAAATTGGCTAGAGAGGCCACCTTAAGGAGCCACTCTAAGCCTGTGGGAACCTCTACTGAGAGCCCCACTACAAGCCCTGGTGTTGGTAAGTTAACCTCTGACCCAGGAAAATTTCAGGCTAACATGTTAGGGAAATGGGAGCCCCAACCAAGCTCCATCATTGTTCCCCCAGTTATAGAGTCTGTGACTCCCCCTACTTCTGAGGAAGAGGTGGATAGACCTACTGGAACCCTAACTAGGCCTAAGAGAACTGGTAATTCTCAGTGCTGGTGGAAAACCATAAAAGAAAAGTCTAAGGCCAAAAACCTTCAGACTGTTGGACCTTCCACAGAAGACTCCAACCCCATTCCTAGACTTAAGGGGGAAACTCCTAAAGTAGGTAAAGGTAGATCTAAGAGGAAGGAGAAGCACGTACCTCGCTTATCTCCCTCCCCTCCAACCAAGAGGCCTAAAACCCAACCTTCTCCCAACAGAGAGGTGGTGAGGACCTGTGGAGGGCCCTCTAGATCTAAGGGAATCCTTTATAAGGACCCCTTGAAAAGCCTAACACAGGTTCAGAAGTTGTAACAACTTCTGAGGGATTGGTCAACCAGATTCCCTATAACTTTAAAAAGACTGATGTTCCTCAAAGGTTTTGTAGGTCATGTAGCTTACAAAGGAAAACCTTTGATTTGCCCATAGGACATAGGTCAAGGTGTCACCACCAAAATGCTGATGGTCTCTCTAGGATGTATGTCATCGACTAGAGGTATGAGATTCATCCAGGAGTGGATTAAATCCTCCTGTCCCTTAGTCTGGGGGGGGGGGCGAGTGTTAGGGAGAATTCTCTCTTTAGGCTGAATTTCCTAACCTAGTGAGTCCCCCAGCAGCTTTGCTGGATTTCTGTAGTTTGTTTTTTTCTCCTGCCAAGAGTGAGACTCTTTTTCTCCCACTCTTGGACATGATTTATGGTGTTCCTTTGACTGTTAATGTGTTTTATGGGCTATGGGGTCCTTTATTCCATAGGGTCTCATGTGTTTTTACTATGTGTGTTACACAGCACCTTCCGTGCAGTGACACAGGGGTGTCGTAGTGACACCCCACCATAGACTCCATACCCTGGGACTGACTACTGTCTCCCAGGGCATGTAAAGTCACCATTGGCTTTACTAGTCCCAAATTATTAACAGAAACCGGTACAAACCATCATATTGTGGACGTACTGGTCGGGGCAATTCGATTGCCCCGAGGTCTGTTAGTCGAGGGGGCACGTCTCCGTCCCCTCTGATCAAGTTTTGGCTGGTGGCAGTGGATACTACTTTTTATATTTGACTGCGAATATATCCCTATGGGATTTTCCCATTGTTCGAGGCTACCAATTTTAATTATTTAATTCTCATAGCCTCGAACATATCGCTGGTTTATTTAATTAATATGAATTTGCCGGTTGGTATTTTTTGCCAGGACTCGATTCTAAAATGGCGTTTGTGTTCTCTTCTGTGACTCCAACCCAAGTCGAGCCCTTTGTTCCACTTTTTGGCGGGCTTCTCCACAGAAGCCTCCAAAAGTGGTGCCACTCTGTCTGGGTGCCACAGGGGGTTTAGGCACCCTGGACTGAGTTACCTTGGTAACTCAAGTCGCATTCTTGTGTGATTGGCCCAAGTGGTGAGCCGGCCGGCTCACCACTTAGCATGTTTGATTGACAGCTAGGCTGAGTGAATGGGGGTATGCTGCATAAAAGCAGGGCTTTGGGGACTGGAACTTCAGAAGTCGCCACAGGACCTGAGAATCCGACAAGGGAGAAGCTGAGCCGACCTACCACGACGACACCACCGGTGGAGCCCTGCGGAACCGACTCACCACTTTCCGACGACAGAGAAGATCTCCCGGCTGGAGAGGCTTTTTCCCCTGACTGGTGGGCACAACCAGTTTACCTTCTTCTCTTCGCACCCCAGACTGGCTTGTGGTCGAATTGCCCGTGCCAAGCACCCCGGCAACCGGATAGCCACTTAACACTGGACCGCGAATCACAGTACCGCTCCTTTTACCTGAGAAACTCCGCGGCTGGTTTCTTCCCTGGCAGTGCAACGGACTCCTGTCTTCCTCCCCGACAAGATATTCTCTTCCCCCGGACGAAGCACCGACTTGCATCCGCTGCCAGGAACAACTGCCACCGCTGGAGTATTCTCACCACTTTAAGGTACCATGTCCGCCAGGCCTCCCTTTCTAAAGATTGCTACAAGGTAATAATAATCCCTTAACCTTCTGGACTGGGCTGGCTGCCTTGACCCTCTAACTGGTCTCTTTCTTTGGTCCAACTCTTTTTGAACCTTTTCAAGACTTTTGTGCACTGCAACCGTGTGACCTTGGACGCATTTCGTTTTGATCCTCTTAAAGCGGATCCAGCCTACTGACTCTAAACTCACGGTGTTACTTTGCCTTTCTCTCTTGTTGTGTTCGTGAAAAAGTTTTGGGATCTGTTTCAATTTATTCTCTGCTTTTCTCTCCCTTTTTAAAACGAATTATTAGAGTGCCATCTACGTTAAGCGCTCACCGCTGTCTGAAAATAAGTGGGGCTTTACTTAAGACTTGTCTAGTATTCTTTTAAGGGAGTGTATATCTTTTAGTGACCGTGTTTTTGGATTGCTTACTATTAGTGCCTGTGTGTCTTTCTAGATGTGGTTTTAAATAAATAATTATATCTCTTTTCCACCAAGCTCTGGTCAGTGTTTACTTGTTCTATTGTGTTCTTTTGACCTATTGTGAATACTCTGTATACTGCCTAACTCTTCTTGAGGGAAGTCTGACTGCTCAGCCACAGCTACCAAGTGAATCTGTGTGGTGCAGACTGCTACCAAGTGGGTTTACTGCCAAACACCTGTAGTCCTAAATCTTTTGCAGTGGTCCCAGAGGGAACTGCACAGGTTTCTGCCTAGCACACAACCATACCCGTAGCCATCTCCACTCCAATTTGCAAATACACGCTCTGGTACAATCTGTTGCTATACACCACACCCAAGAAATCAAATTGACCAATCCCAACTCCTGCACAGTCCCATTTCCATTGCAGCCACCCTGAAAAGACCATGGGGTAATTACGACCTGGGCGGTCGCCATGGAGCTATTAGCTCCATGGCTGCCTCCCATACCGTGCCCGTGTCTGGTGTGGTGCAATGGGGACTTACCGGTCTAGTCCGACCCTGGCGGGACCGGTAAATCCCCATTGCACCAACCATTCCCCATTCCCATTTGAGCCCCCATTGGCCTCAATGTGAATGGGGAAGTCGCTATTTACGAGCCTGCTAATGGCAGGCCCGTAATTAGCGGCCTGGTCCCCTAACGGGACCCTTAAGGGACATGTGGTCCGACCACATGTCCCTTGCGGTTCCCGTTTGGGGACCTCGGAATCAGGCGGTAGGAGATTACCGGCACTGGTCTCCTTACCGGTGCCCGTATCCCCTACCGCCCGACTTGTAATGACCCCCCATGATGTAGAACGTGCGCACCTCCAAATGGTGCTGCTTCCGTGAACATATTGCCCTGTGTGGGGGGCTGCACAAACACATTTTAAGCGTCATAGAAAATGGGCGTCTTGGTGGAAATTGTGAAAAGTGTTTTGTTATAATTTTGCTAAAGCGATGTGTAAAGAAACACCTTTTTGTGTGCTCCTTGTTAGGGATTGCTCTCTGCTTTTCCTCCTTACATTACTACACAAGTGTCTGCAGCATACATTGTACATAGTGCAACAGATGACTAATTTCAATAGGGGGAGAAAAAAAAATCAACGCCACTGACAAACATCACACCAGAAGCACTACGGTTCTCATGGGCACAGAAGAACATCCTATTATGAAACAGAAAAGCATACATACACCGGAATCGATAATCCGTAGTAGCATTTCCATGACAAGCACATTAAGAAGGACAGAATGCAGCACGTGCGCTTTGCCCAACTACCGTGAGGGCCGCACCCCAGGAAAGCAGGGTCAGTCCTTCTTCCCTTTCCAGTGCTCTTTTACCAGCACTCCCTAATTGGCTACTGTTAAACGATTACTCACGCATCCACCAATTACATCCAAGAATTGTGCATGTAACGCTAGCACATCGATTGAACAGTCCATACCAACCATTAAACACGCAGAGGTCAAATGTCCTGTAAATCAAAAGCACCTGCACAGGAAAGTACTGTAAAACGATCTACGAGTTCTGCACCCATATACATCTGGATCACTACCCATCACCACGTCTAGTAGGTATTACTATTTTTTGTACAGTACAGTGGTAACTGTATTGTAAGTTCGTAGCAACAGGGTACCCAGCAGTGAATCTCCATAACATACTCAAAATTCATACTGTTATTTTTCCCATCACCTACCATTAAATGGCTCCTACAGTGGTAGGTGGTGGCAAAGTTGCTATTTGCTCTTAACAGCCATTGGTATTTGGAAAAGGTTACTCTGTTCTTTTGTCCCGTCAATTTTACAATGCCTTCCCCGATGAACGCACCTCCTATCAAATTTGTAAAAATCACACACAAAATGATCACAAAGCCTTTCCCAGCAAACTAAGCCAAGTGCATACATTGCAAGCATAACAACAGTTTCCTGCCGCACGTCATAGATAACAGTAGTTAAGCAATAAAAAAATGTATGTGTGCATACACCACAGTAACATTCATAAATAGGCATAAGGAAATTAAAGCCCAAAAGCAATGCCTGCACTCATGTAGCAAGTATACATATGCAGAGAAGTACATGCAAATGCACACACAAACACATTCTACTTTGCACTCTGTACACCTTTCCACACCTTTTTGTCATCCTTCCACAATACGAAGTACTGCATTTTCAAAGTAAATAGGCCTACACTAATACACACACGTGTTTCATAACAAGTCATACAATACACTCCCAAATAACCTATCTAGCCCCTTAACAAGCATGCTTATGCTCCAAAGTGCCCATTCATATCGGAAGCCTTCCATTTATACACACACACTTCCTCTTCCTGCCAAGACATCCCCCTATAGTTTTGAAGAATGTATTGCACAAATGTAAGCACTATGCCATTAGCCAACATATTTTGTTATTGTCTTCTTATACAGGTGCAGTACCCACCTCTCTCCGGAAAGCCACTGGACTGGGCACTTCAAAATATAGCCTGCAATAAATCTACCCTCAGCAAGCAACAAAGTAAGTACAATACCATCATACTGTTGTATGTCTTGCTAGAAGAGTACACTATTGTTGTATTGTAGCACATAGATGTGCGGCCATCCACCAGTATGTACTTCATTGTTACTAATGACACCTCTACAGGTGCCCAGTGTTTGTTATGTCGCCACCATTAGACTAATCCCCATATAGTAATATACTGTCTCCAACCGAAAGTTAGACACCACTGCACAGTGACACACTTCCAGTTAAATGCCTACCCTCCTATTACCCCACTCATGCACATTGCACACATATACATTTCAATGTTTGCACACCCACACTTCCCTTTCTTCGCCAACAGCTACTACACAATGCCTACCAAAGTGCAACGCTGTAGAAAAGCAACACAGAAAGAGAGCCACGCAACCTAAAAACACAGAAAGTAGCCATGCACTGCAAGATGAATGTGAACAGAAAGTTGAAGGAGAAGAGGTAATCCAGTCATTAAGGAAAACGGATGCATCTACCAGTAAAGACAGTGGCCCTCATTACGACCCTGGCGGAAAGTGGTTTACGCCGGCGTAAACCATGGCGCCCCTTTCCGCCTGAGTACGAGTTCCCTTAGCGCCATGGTGATTTTAACGCCTGCTTTTAGCAGGCGTTAAAATCCATGGCGCTAAGGGACCTTGTTGTTAATTACGCCACCGTAATTTACGGTGGCGTAATTAACGCCTTCCCCACTCCCATTATACCCTATGGGGCAAAAATGGGAATGGGGAAGGGTAAATGGGGATTGGGGACTTACCGCCCCGTCAAGGTCGGAATGGGGCGGTAAGTCCGCCAACCACCATGGCGGAGTTGGCAGCTTAGCGCCATGGACCATGGTGCAAATAGCACCATGGTTCTCCGCCAAGGTCGTAATGAGGGCCAGTGTAGTTGATCTGTCAAAATGTGAGAATGAAAAGAAAACCACTAAGTAAAGTGCAACGCACACTACTGCTAAGAGAGCATGTACAAATGGTAATGTAACCACAAGCAAGCATTCTAAGAAAGTAATTTTACAAAAAATGTTTCACCACAGAGTCCTTCAGTACCTTATAAATGGAGGGCAGAAATCACACCCAACCCTCAAAACCTACAGCAGAAAAGTCATCCTAGAAGCCCTTCTAGACAGTGCAATGAGCGTGAAATGGAAATTGTTTATAGTAATTTTGAACAGAATGAAACCACCAATAAGATTAATTGGTAAATTGCAAGCACTACTTCCAAACAAACACAATGGGCCTCATTACGAGTCCGCCGGTAACCGAGGCGGTAAAACCGCCTGGTTACCGCCAGACTCGTATTACCATTCCGCCTCCGTGATTCCCAGAATTACTGGGGTATTACAACCCCGGTGACCCGGGAATTCCGGAGGCAGAATGGTGTTAATCCCCATTCCCATTGAGTCCCATAGGACTCAATGGGAACGGGGATCATGGAAACACCGGCACCATCTCGTGATGGTGCCGGTGTTTCCTCATCCGCCTGCAGACGGGCGGTGTTAAACCCGCCAGGTCAAACCTGGCGGGTTTGACGCCTCCACCTGCAGAAGTTGTGTTCACCCGGCATGGAAACAACAGTGGCGGCGGGTTTACCGCCACCGTTGTTTCCATACCGGGTTGGTTGTAATGAGGCCCAATGTCAGCATTGATACCTTTGGCCACGTCTGTACAGGTGAGTGAAGTCACACCATCAACACAGAGCCATACTTCAATGAAGAATCATACAAACAAGAACAAATAAACCAAATTGCCTTACATCGGAGTGGACGATGGAAGAGAAAACACCGCTTTCAGAAATATCCCCATCAAACTTAGATGGCACTCTCCATTTCACCAAAGAAACACGCTTCAACTACAAATGGCCTTGCACATCAATGAGTGACGTTCGCCAATGCTTAATCAAATCTTTGCAGCAATTCCTCAATCAGCATGTCAAAGGCACCGACAAAAGAAAAAGAAAAATACTGCAAACTATGGACTCCAATCCAGTGCGCAACTACACTGGAATACGAGGACATTCCTTAGCCTGTATTTCTGGACCTGCTTGCAAAAGCACCTTCCACTGTATCAAAATGTTAGGAACCCACCAGTCAACAGTCTGAAATCTAGTCTACAAACTGTACTATACAAAAAGTCCAGCTTAAGCACTCCAACATTTAAATGATATTCTCCTACACGGTACAGCCAAACAAGTGCTCGATTAAATAGAGCACATCCAAAGGAAATATTGTGGAACTGAAGAGCACTTACAAACTCCAGCATTTTCATACAACAGTACTGACAACAGTGCAGCTATCAACATTTATATCACACATACAGAAAAGAAATACAAAAGTTCAAAAGCACATCTGCTGAAATGCCAAACCAAGTATGTGTGTGTTGTCGTAGAACTTTCTATGGAAAGAGCACCAAAACTATAGATATAATGCAGAAAATAGAAGGCAATGAGGAATCCCAATGGTTTCAATTAGCTCTGTACCTTATAGCTGAAAACAAATACGAAATTACTAACGCCTCCATACTGTGCACATACTGCACTGCAAAACTTGACAATAACCAAAGGCCTTCACGGGTAATTAGTAATAATTTGGAACTATTTCCACTGCCAAACGCACTGCAGCAGCTTAATTTGTATGAGACCATTATAATCCAAACAGTGCACCCATTTCAAGCAATAATACGACTTCAACCAAAAACTGCAAAATTACCTCCCACCAAATTACTGAGAGGCATTTGTGGTAAATTAGTTTATTTACCATTAGATCTCAAAGTAAATGTAGACCCTCTACGAGTGGAAATGCCAATACAAGAATCTTTGATTATCCTGGTAAATGGTGTACCTACAAAAGACCAAGGGCCTCATTACGACCCAGGCGCTAATGGGTTAATGGCGCCATAAAAGGCTGCGGCGCCGTTAACCTATTAGCGCCTAATTACGAAGTCCCTTTGCGGGACCTGACCTTAACGGCTGGTGTAGACCAGCCGTTAAAGTAGGGACCCGCAAAGGGACCTTGGTGCTAATTACGGTGCCGCTATTTGCGGCACCATACTTAGCGCCTTCCCCATTCCCATTGAGCCCTATGGCGCAAAAATGGGAATGGGGAAGGGCCATGGAGGAAGGGGGAAATACCGCCCCGCCAACCTTGTAATGGGGTGGTAATTCCCCCTTTCTCCATGACGGAGTCGGTAACTTACCGGCATGGACCATGGTGCTAATAGCGCCATGGTCTTCCGCCAGGGTCGTAATGAGGCCCCAAGACATTTAGCAGCAACTAGGGGACTTACCCAAATTTAGGGAAACGTTTCAATACCTTAAAGAAAACAATGAATACTACAAGGAAATAAATGTTCAAGAAAACCTGAGAGAAACAACCAAAATAATTCAGGACTCCTCAACAACTGGCCAATGTGAACATCTAGATCTTAGTGCAGCCTCCAATATTTTAGACCCCTATAGAATTCACCCACTGCACTCCTAAGACACCATACAATGCACTAGAAACATATCAAATGCAGCAAAGGAGCACCAATCAGTATATGGGAAAAAAGTGCGGCAGCACAAGCCTTTCCTCTATTCCTCCCGACTGGAAAAGGTGGAAGATATAATTAAAGAGGCACACAAATAACAGCATCAGAATACTGCTGTTTACGAATGTATTCTGAAGACCTGAGATTTAGACAGAACGTGGAGTACATATTCCACCTGCTCTTTGAAAGTGAACTGGCAACGCTATGTTATGGAGTTAACCCTAAAAGTAAAAACAGGTTCCCATTTTCAAAACATGTCTGCTACACACCTACTTCAAAAGGTGCACGTGAAGTACAAAGTTTTACAGTCAAGTATTACAAATCTCTTGGCAAACATGCGTGGTACGAAAGAGTACTGGTTCCGACGCCACACAGATGTACGGTGTATGCTATGCAACCTTGGCCCACCCACATGGTTTGTGACTTTAAGTTGTGCAGAGTATGCATGGGAAGACTTGCACACTTTCCTACGCATAGCAAACAAAAACAAAACAGTTGTAGACATGAAAACACCAGGATAGCTTTGCTCTCTCGATCCAGTAAATGTTTCACACTACTTTCATCATTGCTTCCTTGCCATGCTGCACTTCATTTGCATTAAAGCACTTCCTCCCCTTGGAGAAGTGGAACACTTCTTTTGGAGAAAAGAATATCAAGCCAGAGGAGCACCACACATCCACATGCTTTTGTGGATTAAAAATGCTCCTAAATTTGGTGAGGAGAGTGATGAAAGTGTTTTGCAGTTCATTCACAAATATGTGACTTACAAAATCCCTTCGGAAAGTACACATAGTGACCTACAAGCACACATTTTACAATTCCAAAGACACAAGTGTGGCAAGTATTGTCGACGCAAATATAAGAACAGAGGCAAATAGTACACCAAATGCTGCTTTGGTTTCCATAGACCAGTTTCAACAACAGGCCAAGTAAACAGCTTCATGTCTTCGGTTCAACACAGTGTGAAAGGAAAATCTTCTAAGAAAACATACTGCATAAAAAGGAGAGAAGCATCAAAGCACATCAATAATTGCATTGCAATAATTTCCCTCCTATGGAATGCTAATGTTGATGTACAGTACATTGCAGACAATTCCACTGCAGTTGCACGATATGTCAACACCTACCTAACCAAAGCAGAGAAAACAGAGCTCAAAGACCTCTGGGATGGCATATCCTCTGACAAAACAGTGGCATTGAAATTGTACAGCTTTGGCATTAAAATGCTATCCCATAGAGGAGGTGGCCGCTACGAAGCCGCTGACCATTTAACAGCACCGCCTTATATGGGAAATCTGACATAGTGTGGCAAAGCCTTGGCACTGCTGTATCCAGAAAAGCAGTATTTAAATTGTGCGAAGACATACAAACAATAGCCAAAAGCGATTCCAACAGCCAGGACATTTTGAAGAACAACTTATTGGACACATACCACCCGAACAGGAGTATTACTTTAGAAGCCTTGTGCCTGTACCAGATAGCCCAAAACTTTGCATACAAAAACAACATTAAACCAAATGAGGAAAAAGGTAGATACAGAGTGGAAAGTTGTGAAGGCAGCCTGGTGAAACTTACCAAATGCAGCCTAATAAATCATATGAAGTTGTCATTAAAAACTCCTCAACACAAAGAACTGTACTATGGCTCTACTGCAACTTTTCAAACCATGGAGAAAAGAAGAAGATTTATTAGCCACCTACACCTCCTATGAAGATGCTTTCAATGTCAGTGAAAGTACAATTACAGATGAAAACTTTACACGGTACAAAACCATATTGGACAATGAACACCAATAAGAAGAAGAACTTCAATTGCAGCCCAACTGGCCCATTTTCAAGCATGGGGACGCGCCACTGGGCGCCCGAAATGGGTAGAGATCGAACAATCCCGCCTCCCTCTCCCCCTCTGCTTTCTCCCGTTCATCCCCACAGCACTACGCCAAACTTGGCCCGGAGTGTTGACTGCCACGAAGCAGTCGATAAAGGCATGGGAGTGGGCCAGCAGGCATGGAGGCATCCAAGGAGGCTTTTGCGCTATCCCCAATCTTCCTCAACCCTGCCTTTTCCCCGGGAGCTCACCCTAAGAACTTTAGGAACTGGGTGGCAGGGGGCCTTGAAACCTTGGGGCAGCTCTTCGAAGGGGACGCCCCCCCTCACCTTCGAGCGATGTAAAACGAGTTTCCAGCTGACAGAGACAGATAGATTTACTTAAGGCCCAACTGAGGCACTGGTGCTCCCACCCCCAGACCCGGGAGGCTGCAACACGGCCCCTTGCTCCGCTGGAGCTCACAGTGAATGACCTGCCAGACCGGGGAAAGATTTCGGCCCTCTACAAACTATTGCAGGAAGACCCCCTCCAGACTAGGCCCTCCTATATGTTCCGATGGGAGGCGGACTTGGGTCATGAGATTGAGGACCACACATGGGTGGATGTTTGGACAAGAACGCGCAGAGCATCTCGGTGTATTACTAACCGGGAATACGCTGGTACTACCCCCCCTTGCGCCTCCACCACTTCCAGCCGTCCCTGGACCCCCAATGCTGGCGCCTCTGTGGCCACCCGGGTTCCTATTTCCACATGTGGTGGACATGCCCTAAGGTGAGGGTGTTCTGGAGCCAATGCCTGGCCACAATAAAGGACATCACCCAAGTTGAAATTCCGCCAACGCCTGAGCAAGTCCTCCTGGGGATACCGCTCCCGGACTTGTATCCAAGAACTGGGAGGAGGGCTAAGCTGATGTCCCAACTCCTCCTGGCGACCAAAATCACAGTGGCCCACACCTGGAAGTCCGTGGAAGGACCCCTCATGACCCTCTGGTGGCTTAAACTGTGGGACATCCTGATAGAGGAAAAGGTCACGGCAGCCAAAGCGAAACTGCTCCACCGATTCACCGACATTTAGGCACCAGTCCTGGACTATGACCAGAACTACCCGGCCCTGACCTTCAAGACACGCTTGGTCGCGAGAGCCCTCAACTCTATGGGCGACAGCTCGCCGCCGGATCAGGCCGAATGAGGCTCGGGACAAGGCCTACTCGGGAACTTGGGGGTGGGGGGAACGGGGCATTATGTTTCATATGTTCTGTGAGGCTATAAGCACTGCAATTGTGTCTGTACTCCTGCTCGCTGTTTATAAATAAACAAATTAAAAAAATAAAATTACAAAAAAAAGAAGAACTTCAAGCACAACTAAATGTAGACACTTCTGAGAGCAGTGAACCTTCTCAAACAGGCAGCCAAGAACCACTTGAACAGCCACTCATTGCAAATGAAGCACAATTAGCCATGACAGAAATAACCACCACTATGCTTCAGTATGAGCACAGTGCAGAAGTGTTGGTAGTACTAAAATCCAAACTAAACAATTTTTATTTTTTTATTTATTTGATTTAATTACATTGCAATTTTTACAAAACAGTATACACAATCGCCAACTCTCATTGTCAGTTTCCTTAGTCAACAGTTTCCTTAATCAACATTTCCATCATCACATTCAAGGGTCCCTGTGGTTTCAATTTCAGCCCCAGGTTTATGGTGCTTAATTAAGTTGGTGGATACACCTTTCTTATAAATCTAACCATTGCGATGACCCAAGGCGTCTTTAAACCACTCATCCGGGTTGATCATCTCTGTTCGTCATCCAAGGTCTGTAGAGAGTGGAAAAGAGGTGTTAATAGCTGTTGATGCAGGTCAGTCAGGCCAGGGCATCTTGTCACCACATGTTTGATGGATTGCACCACAATTAGGTTCATACAGAATCTGCAGCTGTTCGACTGACTAAGCCCTCTTATTGCCAGTATTTAATTGGTTTGAATTAAGATGAGGCAAATTCTCATGAAGGCAGCCCTGTATGAACGGTCAGGGAATTTTAAAAGGTAGGGTTGAACCTCGTTAAGGTTTAAAGGGATCTGTGGGACGTCTTTAACCATTTTTGAGGCATTAGCCTTCTCCAAAGTTCAGATCCAGTCAAAGCGACAAAGTTTTTTCTTCACGTTCATTGGGTTAGTGATTAAGTCCTCTACTACGCAACCCAATTCGTCCATGATGGCCTTGAGGTTATTTATCGATTTACCAAGCCTTGGAGATGGTTTGTTCTTTATTTCACAGCTGATTATACTCAGGGGTATCAAGTCCTTTGATGTGATTATTTTCCGAAGCAGGGCAAGCCTTTTCCAATAGACAATTGCCTAAATTGTTTTCAAAGTTAATTCTCTGCGAATCACTTCAATTTGCCTTGAATTCTGCAGTTTTAGGATCTTTTTCCAGGTAATAGATTCCAATTATCCCCAAATTTCAGCAGGAATGTCCAAAATACCTTCTACTCTATATGTTAGAGAAGGGAGAACTTTTACTTCATAGTAGTTTAGAGCTGCCATTAATGAGAACTGACCATATTTAGCTTCCATGATTTTTGCTTGGCTCGCTTACTGCTTGGCTTTCGTCAGAAGGTCTTCAAGAAGTGGGGTCTCAACTGATCTATTACTAGTAATAATTCCCAAGTATTTAAAAGACTCAACTTTTCCAATTGGATTTGAGTCTACAGTCCATACAAAAGGATCTTTCCTTTGATTTCCTCGATGGAAACTCATTATTTTATGTTTTTGATCGATTTATTTCCAAGTGGTTCACGGTGGTGTATCTCTGTAGGCTGTCAAGTTGTCTTTGCAGGCCTATTATTGTTTGGTCTATCAATATAAGATCATCCACATATACCAAACGAATCACCTTTACCCCTCCAATTGTTGGCAGAAATGATCTCAAAGTGCTGGATATCTGAGGTTAATAATGGTAGATTGCTGGGGCCAAAGGGCACCCCTGCTTGACCCCTCGGTCAGTTGGAATAGAAGAAGATAGGAGCCCTGCTTGATTCAGCAGAACTTTGATCTGGGTTCCTGTGAGAAGCGCTTTCAGAGGACCCAATACTTCTGCAGGGCAGCCACGATCTTCCAACTTCGACCAACGCATTTGACGATCAACTCTGTCAAAAACTTGGATGAGGTCCACAAATGCTATGAAAATCTGGCCTCTGCCAGAGTGTGACTTGTCTTTCAATATGATTAAAAGCATTATGTTTACAGAAGTTTTGATAAAGCCGGACTGGAACGGATCAATTGTGTTAGCGCGCAGTGTCCAAGCTGTACATTTCTCCAATAGGAAAGACCCGAAGATTTTGCCTATAACGTCTAATAACGCTATAGGTCTATTGTTCTTTGGGACTGTTTTTTCTCCTTTCTTGTGTATAGGGCCAATTGTAGCTAATTTCCAGGACTCCGGAATTCTCCTATCTTTGGAGATATCTCCAAACACTGCGTGTATGAACAAAGACCATTCGTATGGGTGTTCCATCAGCATGACATTGGTCAAACTGTCGGGCTAGGGGCCCTGGATCTATTACGTTTTTTTAAAATCTTTACCAGGATCTCAGTTGCCTCGTAGTCACAAGCCCATAGTTGGTCCAGTTCATTCTTAGTCTCAGGCGATGGAGTCTGCAACAAGTCTTTGCAAAGAGTGGTGAAGTGGGAAATCCAAGCTTGTTCATTCACACCATTGAGTTGTGCCTCGTTGCTGGAGTTGAGAGATGGTTTTATCAAAGACCAGAATGCTTTAGATTTTTTTCCACTAAGAACTCTCAACATTTGTTCTGCATCCTGTTGTAATAGATTGTGGCTATAGGTGATTATACAGGATTTATATTCCTTAAGAGCTTTGGCCGCTTTATCTATTAGGGCCAGGTTGTTTGATCTTGCCGCCTGCCTCTTTAGGCGTCTCATTGATTTTCTTTTCGCTACCACAATAGGATCATATGTGTGGTGTTTCAGTTTTTTTTTTGTAAGAACCAGAAAATCTACTGCTGAAAGGGGCTAATAATGTTCTATAGTCGATCAATTTTATAGATCCTTTTCCCATCTCTCTTGTGGAGACATTAGGCTTTGGTGGCAGATATTATATCTTCAGATTTCAAACGCAACCTATTCCCAGCGTAATTTGTTTCAAACTCTGTTGTCATTACGGTTGCCTAGCCAGTAGTTACAAGATCAAAGGTTGATTCCCGGAGGTTATGATCGCTGTTTACAGTCCTTACAACAGCGTAGGATTGAGTTAGTTGGAATAACTCAGAGGACACGAAAAATGTAGTCCAAGTCAGCAGCTTAGGTTTCTTGTTCCCATGTTGGGAATATTGTTGGAATCCGTACCCCCCTCATTTTTCAATTGGTGGAAGTCTCTGCCTTCATCAATCTTGACCATTTTTTGCCTCTTCGTCTCGCCGGAGAGTTTAAATGTTAAGCCTTAGTGGTCCGTTTTGCGGGTCCGCCGGATGCATTCAAATAGCCACAGATCAGTATGTGGTTAATCTCGTTGTCCAATATGGCGTTATCTAAGATCGAAGTAACTAGCTCAATGAATGACTCATCCGAGATTGCTTGCGGGTTCCAGTAACACGTTAATATCATCACGTTGTCTTGGGTTCCAGCCTCACTGGTTTCTTGGTTTGCCGACCAATCTACGAGGATTGCCAGGCAGAAAAGATCTGCGTACAAGGTTTTAATTACATTTATCCCGGCTCCGGATCTAACTGCTATCAATAGGCCAGAGTAAGGGTGGCCTTTTATTCCCTTAGCAGCCGGAGCAGCGATAATTTCATAGCTGTCCATACACGGGCAACTCATGAGCCATGTTTCCTGTAGGCATATTAAGTCATAGACGCCCAGGTTAACATCAGTTCGAACCATTAAGTGGTGAAATCCTCTGGTATTCCAACATGCAAACTTCAAAGGTTGTCCTTTACGAGTATCTACAGCACCGGGTGTAACCAGGTTAAAGGTTTTCTTTGGGGAAGGGTTCCTGGACATCTTTAACAGTGAACTGGGTGGCTATGTTTTACGCTTGCAAAGGGCTTCTTGGATCCATGACCAATCCTCATCAGTTTGGTCGTTTGATTCCTTCCTTATCATCACATCGTGCGTTGGTAAAGCTGTACTCAGGTTCTCAGGTATAGGAGTGATTTTGATCACCTGTCGAGGACTGATTGGTTTCCTTCCTATGCCCAACGGGTCAAAGTATACTGGGGCCTCAAGAGGTTTTTGAGTATCATTTTCACTAGAGGATGGTTGTCTCAGTTCCTTGGTTAGTTTGAGTGGCATTCCGGCTTCAAGAGTTGAAACTCCTGACCCCTTTGGTACAGTGAAATCCTCCTGTTCCACCAGCGTTAAGTCAAAGCCTAGAACTCGTAGGCTGTCAGCCGCTTCAACCAGTATGCTTTTAACCACTCGGGAGGGTATATGGAGGTATACACAATCAGTCCGATGTTTTATACCAAATTCGACAATTTTAAGGTCATCCGAAGTTACTTGACGTACGTTAGGAATACTATGTAAGATCTGTATAACTGTTTTTCTGTTCAAAATGATCTTATTAATTTTGTCCAGTAAACCTTCTAGCTTAAATGACCTATTTCTTCTTTGGTCATTCCTCTGGTGTGAGGTGCTTTGCTTGTGCTTGCGAGTATCTGACTGGTTTCTAGACGTCTGGAAGCTTCTAATCCCAACGTGCAGAGTGCTGTATCTACGATCTTTATGAGGACCACCTCTCTATCGAGGCGAAGCTCTGTTTTCCTGAGCCAAGTTTGACTTGTCAGGGTTATTTTGATCATTTTTCTGCCCCTTAAAATCAGGGTTTTTAGGATTACTCGCTGTCTCTTGGGTGTTAACAGTTCTGATGTTGATGTTGATTTGTGTCAGATTGAGAGGTTCTGGCCTTATCAACAATGTTTTTTCTCTTTTCTGACAGTGTTAAAAAGAGGGGCGATCCAGGAGCGTTTACATTTTTCTCGTGTCTTTTGCCATTGAGGTCGAGCTTTTCGACTGACCCCATTTATCGGGTTCCAATAAGGCAGAGTCTGAAGGTTCTATCTCTGAGTCCTCGGTTGGATAATGTGAGAGATTTATCAGGTCGCTGGAGGACCTTGTAGTTGCGTTGTGTGAGTGAGTGTTTTCTCGAGAAAATCACCTGCGTTCGCTCACCAGGACATTGTCGTTTGCTGTTTGAGTTTGGAGATCTTGACTGGGGGTCTTAATGGTAGCCCCTCTAGTTTCTTGTCCTGATGCGAGTGTCTCACCTTTTTGATTATTCATAGGCCTGTATGTTCGCTCTGTCGACCTGGGATTTCTTTTCTCAAAGATCGTCAATGGTAACCTTCCGAGTTTGTTGGCGGGGGGGGGACGGAGGGGCAGATCCTGGACCTGACCCACCGATCTCAGGAGGACACATTCGTTAGTTGGTCTTTTCCCTTGGGCACTGACTGATTTTATAGGGTTTGCTCCATGGGTCACAGCTATTTGCTTATCTAGGCACTGTGGAGGATCTAGAGATATAGATGTTTGCGTGGATCTTTGAAAGGTATCTCTGGTAAGGTCGATTTGACATGACGCAGATGTTTTTGGATTTCCACTTTTAACGTCCAGGTTCGATGTAATTTCGCATGTGGTTTGACAGCCCTTTTCTGATGAGGCATTTTTAGGTTTATTTACTTGTACTTGTGTTTTCTCCATAGCCATGATGAAGCCCTCCAAAAGAATCAACTTTGCATGCATCATGGCTATGAGCGTTGTATGATCCTGCATAGTATCATTTATTGCCTCATATAATTTTGCAAAAAGGCGTTAGTGCTATGGTGACGGTGGACATAATGGAAAGTAGATCTGTTTTTCTGGGTGTATCGTTACATTTTGAGTCACGGAGGTCCTCAGGTCTTCTGTCACCCGTGCACGTAGAGTTTAAGGCGGGGTCCTGATTCTCCAAATGCAAAGAGGTGCGGGGCAATAGGTTAGAAACACTGCTGCTCCTTCTCGGGGTAGCTGTTAGGAAAGATTTCTTAATTGTGGGTAATTTTCCTTCCATGTGGCAAACCCTAAACTTTTTGCTGTTGTTTTCACCAGGATCTAGACTTTGCCAGAGAAGTGCAGCCTTCTGCCGCACTCCTCTGGGCTTTTGCTCCATTCTTACGGGGAAACTGACATGCCCTTAAGACAGTCAGTACCGGGAAACGTTGTTTTCCGTAGTTTCTTTATCATGTTGCAGCTTTCGCGCAACATGGCACAAGAGGGCACTGTAAGCTAAGTTACTGCTCTCTTGGGTCTCTAGTCTTGTACAGGCCCTAGATACTCTCTTTGGATTGTAAATGAACGGTGAAAGTGAATCACGGACGGGATTGGTGGCAGCGATCGTTTCTTGCGTTTTTGAGCTCCTTTTGGCGTTTAAGCGCGTTTCTCGCGCTTAGACCAAAATGGTGGCCTGGCTTCCCAAATGGCCAGACCACCAGGCTCTTTGTCCTGTCCGCTTACCGTCTTGCCCCCTTCACCTCCCCCAGGTCGAGCCGACCCTGGGCCTTCCTTATTTGGGCATGTACTTTCCCGCGAAACACAGATGCTTTTGCGGGCTTCTACAGGCCTTGTGTGTGCCTCCAGGATGGGGGCTGGGATGTCTGGTCCCAATACCCATCCTGGGCGCCAGAGAGTCTAGGGTGGTGTGAATGCCTGGGACCCCCTTGGTCTGTGATAGGTCCACATATGGTGTGAGTGTTTTATGAGCGGATCTCCCATTGGGTCCCCTCCATTTTGGTGCAAAGGGAACCGTGGATAAGAGGGGGCTGGAAACGCCACTACCATGTCGATCTCCTGAGTTGTCACGAACAAAGGAATACAGGAGCCAAGTATCCTGCAACCACGAGGCAGAACTGAGGAATCGCTGGTGACCCGCTGAAGGACTGCTCCTCTGCACTGCTGTTGCTTTGTGAAACCCTTTCTACCTCGGATCGAACGAGAAGGCCTGTACTGGTACTTCGACCTTTGGAATAGTGGGAACAACTATTCTCGGCATCTTCACCATCTCCTGCACGTAAGCCTTCGGAAGTGTCTCTGGGCCATCCAGCAGACTGACCAGCCTACTCCGGAGTCTTGCTCTGTAACCGCCGTCAGGTTGTGTTGTATTACGAGTCCTTGTCACTCTCACACGATTCGTACACTTGGCATTCCCAGGTCTGAAGTGAGTAGTGTACATTTGGCTGAAATACACCCGGCCGCTCTGTTGCCCTGCTGTGGTAACAAACTGTGTGGGTTCACTGCGTTTGGGACATCCTCAACTCAACTTCTGCTGCTGCGGAATCTACACGACGCCGAAACGTCCCCTGCTCGTATCTGAATCTGCCAGCGCTGAAACTGACGCGGAGAAGCCTGGGTCTGCTTGCATCGGGGACCGGTGAGTAGCATCGCTAGGAACTGGTCGCCCTCCTGCAGGAGCCCATAGCTTTTCCCCGCTGTGTCTAACAGCACGCCTTTCCGTACTCGCGCTCTGCTTCTGCCCACAGTGGAGGCTGCGCTTGAGTCGCAGAGCTCTGTTCATCTTCATTTGTTCACCGAACTAAACTGCCTGATTCCCTCGAAGAGACTCCCCTTTTTGCCTGTTGGCACCAGCGTGTGCAGGTACTATTGAGCACAAGGCTCCACTCTTCATAGGGCTTGGACTTCCTTTTAGTTAGGTGCCTCTGAAGGCGGACTGGGTCTAATTATTATTTGCACTGCCTGTTTTCCTCCCCATCTAGGTGGTCTACACATTTCGTGCGTCTAACTCGTTAGACTCGTTTGTATTTGTATATATATTGTATTGGTTTGGTATGTGTTGGTTTACTTGAGTTTTATTGTGATTTCTCGCTACGGTCAATGTTACAAAGGCCTTGTAATAAATGTGTATATATTTTTAATATAACACCTGCTTGGAGTAATTTGTAAGTGTCCTTGCTTTGTGTGCTCATTGCTGGCTTTCAGTCACCCTCACCCCTCTTGAGATCTAGGGCCTCATTACACGGTAGGCGGTAAGGGTTTACCGGTACCGGTATTTTACTGGTACCGGTTAACCCTTACCGCCTTAAGTAAGGGTTAGGGTTTACCGGTACCGGTATTTTACTGGTACCGGTAAACCCTTACCGCCTTACTACGAGGTCCCTTTGTGGGTTGGAGAATTTAACGCCTGCTTTTTGCAGGCATTAAAAACCAACCCGCAAAGGGACCAGAGAGCTAATTATGGTACCGCAATTTGCGGTGCCGTAATTAGCACCTTCCCCATTCCCATTATGCCCTAAGGGGCAAAAATGGGAATGGGGAAGAGCAATGGGGGAAGGGGGAATTACCGCCCCACCAACCTTTGAATAGGGCGGTAATTCCCCTTTCCACCAAGGCGGTGCCGGTATTTTACCGGCATGGACCAAGGTGCTAATAGCACCTTGGTCCACCGCCGTCTGTGTAATGAGGCCCTTAGTCTTGACCGCCGCGATCGCTACCCTGATTGGTCTGGCTTGTCCAGAGGTTACCCTGTTCCAAGAAACTAGGCTGGCCTTCTGAACCTCTGCCCCTCCAGGACAGAGTTCAGAAATCCATCTTAACAGTAGCTTGGGGCCAGGCTTGAGAAGGAGTCGAAGGCCGAAGGGGCAAGTCCCCCGAGCCTTCAAAAATGGGAAGTCCCGCTTCGGATGGCCTCCTCGCAAAATCAGAAGGCTGGGAGGTGTCATTCTGGGGTTTCATTGTTCCCGGCCCTCTTTCAACTACTGGTTGGAATGGAGTAGTAACTTCTGGATCATTTAGCATTTGCCCTTCTAATTTTTTTTTGTGTGATTTTATATCCTCAGCCCTGGGAGAGTTTACTTTAGGATCAAACGGGCCGCTGTTTATCGAGCTAGAGGATTGTGATAAAGGAGATGTTGCAGGGCGGTTGTTTTCCATGGGTTGATCATACACAGAGAGTTCTAATTTATCCTCCAGAGCGACACCTGTGCCCTCCAAAAGTTCCACGTCTGAGTGTTTGTGAGGTGGAACTGCCAATACTTCCTCCCCGGACAGCTTCTGTTTTAACAAGATATTTTTCAGGCTTTCTGACATCAGCATGCCCTTTCCTTTAATTTTCCTGTAAACGCGTTTCTGCGGCTTTGAAATGTTTGCGTTATTAGTTGTACAGCTCAAGGTTGTACAGGCAGTTCTTTTGTCTGGATCTTTGAAATGGATTTCTGGCAGCTTCAGAATCCTTGTTGTTGGAATGTTTTTATTATTTTTTAACTGGGTGCCCTTGTTTTGTGTTTTCCACGTGGATTTCTTGTCACCTTTTCGGGTTGATTGTCGTTTTGCTTGATTGAAAGGCTTTGTTGCATAGTAACAGCTGGAGGACTCTTGGGCAGGGAGGGGGCTTGTTGGTCCAAATCAACCAAGCCTGCATCAAGGCAGCAGTCCCGATCCCTGACCTCCAACAAACTACCCACAGCATCTAGGGAGTCTGTTTTAGTGGACGGACCAGGATTCTCCAACCCATTTAGAAAGAGAATGCCGGCCACATGCTGTCCTGAATGATGGGGCGGCTCGCAGCTGGGAAGGTCTGCTTCCCCGGGTCTGCCAGCAATATCTTCGGTTCCGCACTTCACTGGTGAAAGAAGAGTGTTTCCTAAATTCGGCGTAGCGTGAATTTGGACTGCAACAACTATAGGTTCGTGCAGGGTTGCAATAGAAGTCACCGGGTGAGTTAACAGGCATTTGCAGGTTTTTTCTTGCTCACTTGGCGTTTGAAAAGGAACATCCGAGTTCAAAGGCCGACAATCAGGGTAGCCGGGCGAACGACCACCACAAAAGACAGTTTTTTCAGGTGCATGAGATGCATCACCTCCGACCCTGTTTGCGGCCGGGCTCATGGGTTCAAAGTTTGGACCAAGTACAGGTAGGCTAGGTATGTTTAGCGCGCTACCCGGCGGGTGCTTACCTAATTCTGGCAGCTGTACCTCTAGCCGTGCCTCGTCGCTGTTTCACTCGCTTTGATCGGTTAGGGCGACAGCCGGATCTACAGCCAGGTCCGTGGCCGTCCGGCTCCCGCCCTAATGCATTTGCTGAAGTAGAGGGTGAGGTGGGAGCCACGCACCCCCTGCGGGTGCTAAGTCACAATGTGGACCCCTCTCTGAGCATTCCAAAGTCTGGGGGGAAGGCGGCGTAGCCACCCGCTCTCTCTCATCTCCACGTCTGCGGGAGCTATGCAAAAGCCTGCCCTCTTCTGACATCGTTTTCGTACCAGCTGTAAAGTTCTCGTTTAAATCAGCGGGCGAGCAGGCAGGAGGAAAGTGGCAATTAGAGCAATCCCAACAGTCCAGCAGTCCTGACAGGACTGTAGCTGTACGTAACTCCAAGAGACCACAAATCACTGCCTCCTTGCCACCCACCAAACACAGAACACTCTTCCTCACTTTTGTAATCTAATTCTCCATCAGATATTCCTGAAATAGCATATCCCTTACTTTCACACGAAACACAACCAATGAACAGCGTACCATTTTTGTCGATGTAAGTGAAACCATTGAACATGGTATACAGCACGAAAGTAAAACTTGCACCTGTGACAATTACAAACCTGTACTGCTGTATGTAAGTGGAGAAGCTGGGTCAGGTAAAACATTCTTAATAAAAAATGAACAGTAAATACCTCCAACAATTAACAAACAACAATCTTTCTGCTGTTGTAACCGCCCCTACAGGTTTGGCTGCCTACAACATAGGTGGAGTCACTCTACACCGATTGCTACTCCTTCCAGTAGAACATCAAAACAAATACTATAATACTATAAACTTTCACCAGAATCTGCTATGGAGCTATGCAGAGTACTGAAACAAATACAAATGCTCCTAATTGATGAGGTGAGCATGGTCTCCAACCTAATGTTGGCTTTGATTCACCTCAGATTGCAAGAGGTTCTCAAAACAGACTACGAAGAACTCTTTGGAGGAAAACATGATTGTTTCAGAGATCTCCTTCAATTAACACCGGTTAAAGGTGAACCTATCTTCAAAACATTAGGACACAAAGAGTGCAGTAAAAGCATTGGAAGCATCGGGAATGTAAATCTCTGGCAACATTTCCAATACAGAGAACTAACTCAAAACATGCATCAGTCTGCAGACCTCACCTACGCCAACATTTAAAAAAACATACGGATTGGTGTACTATCAAAGGAGGCGCAGTCTACCCTCAATACTAGATGTATCCATGAGTTTATGGGCGTAAAAAAACATGTGCTACTGATGTCATGGAACAATTAGCTCAGAAAAATATTAGATTTGTCCTTAATGCCAAATCTAGCAAGCTATGCACAATTTAATGCAACAATACTGCAAAAACAAAAACAACCACTAGTGGAAATTCATGCCACAGACAAACTGCACATACAGGGTATGACAATACCTATGTGTCAACAAGGCATAGCACGACTACAAACCTTAGAGAACTCTATCTCCAACATAGCTGGTTTGGAGAACATTTTAACATTATAGGGCCTCATCACGTGTTGGCCGGTAACGCTGGCGTTATTAGCGCCGGCGCTAATAGCCCTACCGCCAAACCTCCCAGCGCTATTAGCACCGTATCACGGGTTTGGCAGAACGGTTATTGCCCATTCCCCTCTGGGCCCATTTGGGAATTCCTCATTCCCCATTGGGCCAATGGGTAAAATTTGCGCTATTACCGCCAGCGGATTTCCCGCTGGCGGTAAACGCACCGAAAATCGGCAAATTAGCAGCGGATTTCCGCCAAGGTCATGATCTGGCGGACCCTTAAATGCGGCAGTAATAGCGCTACTGCCGCATTTAAGGGTTCCCGCCAGATTCATGATGAGGCCCTATGTGTCAACTGTAGAGTTATGTTAAAGCGTAACATTGATGTAGAGCAAGGTTTAGTTAATGGAGCACTTGGTACAGTTGTTGGTTTCCAGACATACTCGGGACAACAGCATTCAGTTTATAAAGATCAAGTTTGACAAACTTTCAGAAGTAAAAAATATAGGATTTGTCAAAGGTGCAATTTCTTCTTTTCAAAGACAGGCATGTATGCAGAGAACAGTTTTCTCTGTTGCTAGCTTATCCTTAACTATTCATAAATCGCAAGGTCTAACCTTAGATGAAGCATTCATTGATATTGGCAGCACAGTCTTTAAAGAAGGCATGAGTTACGTAGCACTGTCACGGCTATGTACACTGGAAGGATTGTATCTAGTTAATTTTGATGCAACTGCAGTCAGTGCAGACATTTCATAGAGTACAATATGCTACGTGCACTGTACAGACCCCATCTGAAAATGTACCCTATTCCTCAGAAAAGAAGGCTCATTCAATCAGAAGTTGTAAATGATTTGGCAACAGTACCATCAAAGAAATTGAAAGCAACTCATACTACATCAACTACCAAAAGCACATACAAAAGGAGTCAAAAAGACAAACCATACCCAACTCCACCCACAAAAAAAATGCCTCTGCAAAGAAACCACATACCCTGCTATCAAAGTGCTCAGACACAGAAGTACCTGGCCCATTCAAATTTTCGAATACAACAGGTGCTAATTGCTATGCAAACGTATTAATGTTCTATTCAAAATACCAACAATTGTGGAAAACATTTATTTAAATGGCACAGACCTTCACAGAAATGCAGCATGTAATCCTGACACCATTTACAGTGTCTCAGGAATAAGGCAAGAATTGGACTACAGTGCTGGAATGGTGAAATTCACTTTAAACCGACAAGAAGATCCACATGAATTTCTAATGTACATACTACAAATAATGGAAAGGAAAAACATACTCATAAATGAAATCTTTCACATTTTCTACATGTGGAAACATACATGCACTCTGTGCAACCATGTCATTCAGGAACACGCCCCTAACAAATGCTTCGTGTATGTATCAATAACTAATTGTGACTAATTGTGACTCCATTCCATTTCAACAAATGGTGCAAAATGCAAACCATAGCATGTTGTGTACGTCGTGCAATTCTGATATTCGTTCGACGCTACATATACACTCACATAGTGAATATGTAATATTAATGCTCCTAACATGCAATGCGATGGAACCAAAAACAGGTATCACTTGGCAAGAAAACCTTCACAACAGTAGCCATAATCTACCACATAGGCGACTCAACCAATGGAGGCCACTATACTCCATACATTAGAAAGCAATGCTCATGGTGGGAATGCAATGATACTTACATCAGTCCAAAGCAGAGATTACCTGCAAATATTGCAAATGCCTACTTAATATTCTTGAAGCCAAAATGTACTCATTGATGTACAAACCTACTATACCTTACTCCCCAGCACCAACCAGTACCTTCATAAGTGGACAAAAAAAAGTTTCCTTCCACACTGTCAACCTAAAGCAACTTGGCATACTGCAAGCATTGACGAAATGCTCTAAAGTGTCTGTTGGACATTTCTATCCCCAATGAACCCAATGAATACACTCACACAAACAATATGTGTACACAAATCACAGTAGCAGTATTTTCCACAGGATACGTGGAAAGGAAAGTGCTAACTATGAGGGTTCAAAACTATCCTCAGTAACCTCTGAAACCACCACGTACGCAAATCAGTCACCAGCTCTCCAAGAATAGTCATACAACTTCAAGACATATGGACCTATCATCACGTAACTCCATAATGGTACACTACCACTACAGAATGTACACAGATGTCCAAGTAGCAACAGGAATGCACAACCTTCTAAATGTACCCTTTATGAATGAGACACTGTAAACAGTTAGAATACGCCACCTGGTATCTAACTGCAACCAGAATATGACAATATTATTTGCAGCATTCAAACAACCCAACTCAACCTTCAAAAACAGCTGTGCTACAAACATATTGTAAAACACTCCCAAAGTATGAGCAGTTACAGTAGTCTACAGTGCAATGTGTGCCCTTATTTCTGCTATACACATAGCAATGCCATTTGCAATGCACACTTATAGCTACACAGATTGCGCCTCTGCCCTACACGCTTCACTACACCGTGTACAGTGTAGGGCCTCCAACCACGCACTCAACATTCTACACCCTGCCCACAATTGCCACTGCACTGTACAACTATGCATACAAACATCTATCCATTTAGCACTAAGCTCACGCATAACACACCCACCTACGCCTTAGCCACTGCAGTTGACATTGGCTGCCATTTCTTCCACACAATACATAACCTGTTTCCTACGTACACTGGCCACCTAAGCCTATAATAAGTGGACACAATGAATGCACAACACTATAGTAACCTACCCGACAATCTGCACAATCACAACCATACAACTTGATGTATGCACCCATACATCTTACGTAACTGTCGTAACTGCTGCAACATTTGCCTCCTTGCTTTCCACTGTGTAGGCCATTAGGTCATTTTCATTGTTATGTACACCATTTCAAAAAAGTAATCTAACACATATTTCAGTGGCCCGCATGGGTCATAGCTCAGCAGCCAGTTTGCAACCACTGCCTTACTGCTTAAGGTTTCAAACTCCTGTTTCCCTTTCTTATTGTGTAAAGGAAACACCATTTGAACACTATAACCCCCTTACACTGTTTGACGACCGTACACACTAACTCCTTTTCTTTGTTGAACGGCAGCCCCAAAAAGGTTCATGCTGCACAACACCAAACTGCGTATGATGGGCCACCCACCCACGTATTCTGAGGCAGCGAACACACAGTCTGCCATTGTCCACCATTGCCTCGTAACACACTGCACACATAACTGGTCCTTAGGCACTGTAAAAGCACATTTAATGTATGTTGCCATCTGTACATTCACAGCACCATGTGTACGGCACCATCATCTATACTTGTACGTCGTACTACCTTCACCGTAATGACACTGCCAACATTCGTAAATGCATGCTACAATCGAAACACGTTGCCGGATGATTCCTTTATTTTCCCCAGCATCATCTCTAGAAAGCGAAACCTAACATACCTCTCCTTGAACAGGACACATGCTCATTGTAAAACAGCCTTGAGGGGAAAGCATGTTCAGCTCCAAGGTCAGACATTGTATGAAAGTATAGCAAAAAAGGATACATAACTTACACTGCAGTTGCTCTGCCCATGTGCAGTCTGCAACAATCCCATACGCCGTACACTGCCATTTTTCACCCACCCAATACAAGCATGGAATTTGCCGAAGTTATGTAAGTACAACTTTACATCCCATGTGTATTAAGAATAAAAAGTATTAAGCTGCTCTTCTGTATGCATATTTATACATTTACTCTACCGCACACTTTCTCTCTGTACATTGTACGGAGCTTTGTGACGGCAGTAAGGACGCGCCATTACAGTGCCATGTGTCCACCATTCCCCGTAAATTGCAACTGTGATTGTACTTCCTTTTGCTACCCTTCTTCCCCACCCCCTGCAAATGGAGACAAAAAGGGCAAGACAAAAAGGGAATGCAAGTCGTACACTAAAACAACACACCTTCTGCTCACTCGTGCAGTGCTACATTCCCTATTTTGCCCTTTCTATGCTCTTTGACACAATTACTAGGTCTACGCACCCTCAGTGTACTGAACGTTATAACGGCCACAGGTGCACGCAGCGGACGACCGGCACACAAACATCAACAGCTCACATTTCATTCATGCACGTCTCAGCAAAGCAGCTCCTCCATTCTCCAGCAAGCTGAGGTGACCCCCACGAGAGTTCTTGTTTTCTTACTTTCTTTGCAGACAGACAGACACATTGGGCCTCATTACGACCCTGGCGGAGTGGGTTTACGCCAGCGGTATTCGCGGCGGACCCGTCCGCCCTACTACGAGTTCCCGTAGCGCCATGGAGCGGTTTCCGCCTGGTTTTTCCGGGCGGAGAAATCCATGGCGCTACGGGACCTTGTTGTTAATTACGCCACCGTATTTTACGGTGGCGTAATTAACGCCTTCCCCACTCCCATTATACCCTATGGGGCAAAAATGGGAATGGGGAAGGGTAAAATGGTGAATGGGGATTTACCGCCCCGCCAAGGTCGGAATGGGGCGGTAAATCCGCCAACCCCCATGGCGCTATCGGCAGCTTTCCGCCGTGCTCCATGGTGCATATTGCACCGCGATTTCCGCCAGGGTCGTAATGAGGCCCATTGTGCCATGGGTCGAACAACACTCGCTACCACTGTATGTTTTGTAAAAATCAAACACAGCAAAGGAGCGTCTGGTGGCACCATTTCCAAGACATTTTGCTTGTGTGGAGCCGTATAATCACAGTATCATCTACAAAACATAAAGCAAGGCAGTGGGGTAACATATGACGCTACTCACTAACACACAGTACATGGTCCATGAGGCAGCCAGCTATCACGACATCCTTCCCACAAAGTCTTGTCCTGTACGCTACCACTAATACCGGCTACTTACATCTAATCTTATTTCTCTTTCTTCTCAGATATCTTGCACCTTACTGTGCGTGCCACCCCTTCCACAGTCCAAGAGAGGTTGGTGGACCAAGCACTGGAAGATTACCATAAGCGATTTCTTTTCTGTCTTTATTATCTGGGCCGACCGATATTGGCCGGTATGTCCATTTGCGGTTCCGGCAATACGAACCAACCTGCAAACCTTTATGCTGTAAGGCATCCCAGAGGCACCAGCTGCTACCTTGTCTACCTTTCAAATAAAATGTGTTGTTCTACACCCCATTAAGTACTCCTTTTCCCACTTTGCTAGATGAGAACAGAAGTATAGAAGTGCACAGAAAGCATTGGTCACTCAATTTTGTTTGCGAAATAAAAGAGGGGTGAATGCAGCCAACTTTGTTAACATTCTGTAGCAAAAAAATGCACTTCCAACAATTCACTGTGGTGTTACCAAACTATGGGAATGTTCTGGAACCATATGCTCTGTGTGCGTATGTCTGCTTTTGCTTTTGTTTATGGTGTTCTTTTCCGGAGCTATGTGTTCACATGACAGAGTGTGCTACGCTTGGCACGCACATAAAGAAAATACCTGGAGTGCACGCTGTGAGGAACGACTGTCCACAAGTAAAGTCAGTGACGCCAGTGACTGCTGCGATGCTGTATGCCGCACACACATATAGGTAATGGAAGCGATGCACACATTAAAATTTCACAGAGTAGAAACGCCAACCGCGTTCGTTGGCCATCTCAACAAGTACGAAAAACAAAGCTAACAGTCAGATGGCCTGCCGTCCTGTATTTGGCTGCACTTAACGGCGTTCATAATGTTTTCGGCTGCAAAGTTATGTGGGTTAGTCTATAAATAATCCTACTTTACATGTGTAATGCTTATTAACTCGTGTCATGCCGCAATATCTTCCTTCACTCTCAAAGCACAGGGTATTATAAGAGGCACAGCATACGAAACATAAATGGTGGCATCTCAGTCCCTGAATGGCAACAAGGCCTATGGCGCACACCATATGCAAGTGCAGGCACTTCAAGCGACCTCTACTGGCGTACCAACTGCAAAATGTCCTCCACAACCATTCTGTAATAGTGAGCACCCACAGGAGACATACATATTTCCAAGAGTGTACGCTGGAGTTACATATCAGTATAAGAACGGACCCAAATAAGACAATCTTCTGAAACCTACTTCCAACCAGTGGACAGCCTGTTAGGTTCAAGAGCCCCAGCCATGCACACAAGCCAGTAGGGTTTTTGGAGGCACAACACAACACAGCATACTGATTGGAAATATCCTCATATTGTCTGCAATGCACTCCCCATCCCCAATGGAGTCTGTCTGCACTCACCAAAAAAGGATAGTCGCCTCTACAGCTGTCCACCAATGAAGTATATGTGAGCACCTGCGTAAAAAGTCCATATCGCAAAACTGTGATGGTAAAAAAATCCTTCCATGTGCCAATGTCTGCCTGCCCTCCCTGAAGCACGATGTGGCCAAGCCCTAGGCTCCTGGGTACATGCGGAGGCCTACGGCCTCTGCCCATGCACCCAAGGGCCTACTCCTTCAACACACCCACTGCACACAAGCCAGTAGGGGTTTTGCAGGCACAACACAACATAGCACACAGACTGGAAATATCCTCATATTGTCTGCAATGCACTCCCCATCCCCAATGGAGTCTGCCTGCACTCACCAAAAAAGGATAGTCGCCTCTACAGCTGCCCGCCAATGAAGTATATGTGAGTACCTGTGTAAAAAGTCCATATCGCAAAACTGTGATGGTATAAAAATTCCTTCCATGTGCCCATGTCTGCCTGGCCTTCCTGAAGCAAAGCTGTGGCCAAGCCCTAGGCTCCGGGGTACATGCGGAGGCCTACGGCCTCCGCCCATGCACCCAACAGCATACTCCTTCAACACCCAGTAGAAGGCAATAGAGGCGTGCATGCTACCATGTGGCCATGTAGCTATGCTTATTAACTTGTGTCATGTCGCAATATCTTCCTTCACTCTCCAAGCACATGGTATTATGAGAGGCACACCATACGAAACATAAATGGTGTCATCTCAGTCGCTGAATGGCAACAAGGCCAATGACGCACACCATATGCAAGTGTAGGCACTTCATTCCACCTCTACTGGTGTATCTACTGCAAAATGTCCTCGACAAACATTCTGTAACAGTGCGCACCCACAGGACACATACATATTTCCAAGAGTGTATGCTGGAATTACATATTAGCATAAGAACGGAGCCAAAAAAGGCAACATTCTGAAACCTACTTCCAACCAGTGGCCAGCCTGTTGGGTCCAAGGGCCCCAGCCATGTACACAAGCCAGTAGAGGTTTTGCAGGCACAACACAACATAGCACACTGACTGGAAATATCCTTATATTGTCTGCAATGCACTCCCCATCCACAATGCAGTCTGCCTGCACTCACCAAAAAAGGATAGTCGCCACTACAGCTGCCCGCCAATGAAGTACATGTAAGTACCTTCGTAAAAAGTCCATATCGCAAAACTGTGATGGTATAAAATTCCTTCCATGTGGCAATGTATGCCTGGCCTCCCTGAAGCAAGGCTGTGTCCAAGCCCTAGGCTCCTGGGTACATGCGGAGGCCTAAGGCCTCCGCCCATGCACCCAAGAGCCTACTCCTTCAACACACCCACTGCACTGAAGCCAGTAGGAGTTTTGCAGGCACAACACAACATAGCACACCGACTGGAAATATCCTCATATTGTCTTCAATCCACTCCCCATTCCCAATGGAGTCTGCCTGCACTCACCAAAAAGGATAGTTGCCTCTACAGCTGCCTGCTAATGAAGTATATGTCAGTACCTGCGTAAAAAGTCCAAATCGCAAAACTGTGATGGTAAAAAATTCCTTCCATGTGCCAATGTCTGCCTGCCAGCAATGAAGTACGGCTTTGGCCAAGCCCTACGCTCCTGGGTACATGCGGAGGCCTATGGCCTCCGCCATGCACCCAAGAGCCTACTCCTTCAACACACCCACTGCACACAAGCCAGTAGGGGTTTTACAGGCACAACACAACATAGCACACTGACTGGAAATATCCTCATATTGGGCCTCATTACGACCCTGGCGGTAAGGGGTTAACGCCAGCGTTAGCTGCGCCGACCCCTTACCGCCAATTACGAGTTCCCCTAGCGCCATGGTGCTTTTAACACCTGCTTTTAGCGGGTGTTAAAATCCATGGCGCTAAGGGACCATGGAGTTAATTACGCCACCGTAATTTACGGTGGCGTAATTAACGCCTTCCCCACTCCCATTATGCCCTATGGGGCAAAAATGGGAATGGGGAAGGGTAAATGGGGATTGGGGACTTACCGCCCCGCCAAGGTCGGAATGGGGCGGTAAGTCCGCCAACCACCATGGCGTAAACGTAGTTTACGCCATGGTGGTAAAGTCACGGCCCAGGCGGTAACTTACCGCCTGGGTCGTAATGAGGCCCATTGTCTGCAATGCACTCCCCATCCCCAATGGAGTCTGCCCGCACTCACCAAAAAAGGATAGTCACCTCTACAGCTGCCCGCCAATGAAGTATATGGGAGTACCTGTGTAAAATGTCCATATCGCAAAACTGTGATGGTATAAAATTCCTTCCATGTGCCAATGTCTGCCTGGCCTCCCTGAAGCAAGGCTGTGGCCAAGCCCTAGGCTCCTGGGTACATGGTGAGGCCTACTGCCTTCGCCCATGCCTCCAAGAGCCTAGTCCTAGTACACACCCACTGCAAGGAATAGAGGCATTCATGGGAACATGTGGCCACAGAGCTTTCCTGCCTACAGGTACGTATGGCTACACTGACGGACCCAAACAAGACACATTCTCACACCTACTTCCAACCAGTGCCCACACTGTTAGGGCCAAGGGCTGCATCCATGAACACAAGGCAGTAGGGGCTTTGCAGTCACAACACAACATAGTACACCGGCGGCAAATATCCTCATATTACCTCCAATGCACTCCCAAACCCCAAAGCAGTCTCCCTGCACTGACCAAAATATGATAGTCCCCTGTGCACCTAACCACCAATGCAGTATATATCATTAGCTACGTGAATGGTCCTTATGGCAAAAGTGTGCTGGTAAAACATCTTTCCATGTCTCAATGACGTAATGGCCTTCCTTGAAGCAAGGGTGTGAGCAAGCCCTAGCCTCTTGGGTACATGTGGAGGCCTATGGCCTCTGCCGATGTACTCAAAAGCCTAGTCCTTGCACATCCACTAGAAGGCAATAGTGCGTACACTAACGGACCCACACATGCCAACTTCCTCACACCTACTTCCATATGAGTACATTAATTGACCCACACATGACAACTTCCTCACACCTACTTCCAAACACTGCCCGCACTATTAGGTGCAAGGCCCCTAACCATGCACACAAGCCAGTAGGGACTTTGTAAGCACAACACAACAGAGTACACCGACTGGAAATATCCTCATAGTATATCCAATGCACTGCCCATCCCCATTGCAGCCTGCCTGCACTGACCAAAATATGATAGTCGCTTGTGCAGCTACCCACCAATAAAGTATATGCGATTAGCTGCGTGCATGGAAGCATTCAATTTGTGGGGGTGGCGCCCAAGCCCTAGGCTCTTGGGTAAGAGGGGAGGCCTGCCGCCTCTGCCCATGCACTGAAAAGCCTAGGCCTTACCCACAACCACTACAAGGCAAGGCAGCCAAGCATAGGAACATTTTGCCACAAACCCACCGCCATAAAACAATGCAAATGCACAAAGTCAACATAACCACCGGCAGCCCTAGGCTACAGCACAACACATGGGCAATTTCTTCGCTTTGCCCTCTTTCGCCCACCCGAGCCTGCAAACCATGTTTTGCAACCCCTTATGCCGCGGCACTATCCTCCAATACACCATGGTGGCGTTTCCCAAAACCTTTGATGCACAGCACGCTTCCCTCCAGCCAACCACCGGCCACGTCCACTGTTTGCTGACAGCATGTCATACCGCAGACCAATGAGACTCCGGTTTGCGGAGCGAACAGGGAAACGGGTCTGTGGAGCGGACCCAGATATCACACATTTTTTGGGGCATACATTTCAGTCCTTTGCAACAAAAGTACTGGTCTGATTTCTACCCAACACACAAAAGTACGCTTTCTGACCCAAGGCCCCGCTCCTGCTGCAAATTTGGTGCAAATCCGTCCAGCCGTTCAGGCTGTAGCTGTGCGCAAAGTTTTTGCCCATTCAGTCTATGGGGAAAAAAAATGTGAGACCCCTCTAGAACTTTGCCCCCCCTGTACGAAACCTCACCCAACTTGGCGGAATAATTCTGAGCCGGCCAATGTACCATTTTCTCAAAGTTTAGTGAGGATTCCTCCAGGGGGAGCCAAGTTAAAAGCCGCTGAAAAAGTGCTCTTCCTATGAGTTTAGCAACTTAACCAGAACTACACCCCCGCTACCGCGGGCCGTGTCATATATATAGATGTATATATATTCACAAGAAGTAGAGCTGTATTGGTATTTAACTTAATCACAACAGGCAGAATATACAGGGAAAGATTATTAGTGGATATTTCACTAGCAGAAGAATTGTTAAAAACACATGTAAGCAAGCCTCCTATCAGTCTACCTGCTATACCCTTGCCGGCATTACAAGAAAAAACAGTATAGCCACCAACTGAGACCTTCTCCCTAAGCCAAATCTCCTGTACTGAAAAAAGCGCTGATCCAACAGTAACCTTCCCCATTTCCATTATTAATAAAATGTCTAAAACCCTGGTTGTTCCAAGTGCAACTAGTTATATAGTTGGCATCAGTATCACCGACGATTTAGCGAATGGGGTTGCAATAAAACAGGGATCCAACCCCAATCGTTAGAATGAGGATCCCCCCACTCCCCTGTCTTCCTGGACCTGAGCGTTCATAAAGAATACACCTACCTGACGAATTACAAGTAATCTTAATCAGGTCATCCGGAATTCTAGTAGACAAAGGTGTATTTAAAATGGACAAATCATAACCCAGTTTTAAAAAATCATAAGCAAATGTCATCATAAATGCTACTAAATAGGCAGAGCCGTGGTGTATGATGGAACTATGAAGCAGGCTAGGCACCAACAGTTCTATCCCAGTGATATCTGAGGAAGTCACAACCCTAAGAGATGGTATCATATGCAGCAATGAAAGCACAAACGCTCTTAAGTAGCGCTTTTCTTTCGATTCAAATAATTCTATTAAAATGCAAGTAGATGTAGCTGAATATGAGTGGGAATCTTTTAACACCCTAGATTCCCTGTCTAATGATTGATAATCGCTTGGCAGTATGGGAATGGTATCGGAGGGGTTGGAAGTAACAGAAGGGATAGAAATAGGTGCAGCCGATTTTTGCTGCATTATCACACTCAATGGCCCTCATTACGACCCTGGCGGAAAGTAACCGACCTGACCGCCATAGCGTAAATAGCGTTTCCGCCATTGCACGACGGAGTAAAGTGCGGCTAATTCCGACCCATCGGGCACAAGCACTACGCCATGGCGGAAGTGCAAAGTCCGCGATGGCGGAAATGTCCCCAAAACGCCCCTCACCGCCGTCGTACGGCGCCCTAGGTGCAATTCCGCCACCCATCATAGCGGTCACCGTAATGAGCGGCAATCGGAAAATACGGTGACCGTAAATATACGGAAACGGAAGTAAAAACATGGTCCCGGAACGGGAAACAGCACGCCGTACACCTATAAAATCAGAATTCCCACACAACCATTAAAAACACCACCCTGAGACACATCCCAACCCGTCATCTAGCCTAGTGAAAACAATAAAAATGGCAAAAGTAGCGAAAAAAGCGTGCGACCGCAAGCGGCAGGTCCACTTCTCCCGTGAGGAACTCACCGTGCTCACAGAGACCCTCCAGGAGAATGCTGCCGTCGTCTTCTCGACGCAAATGACCAGGACGGCACTTGCGAACAAGAAGGCCATATGGGCCCTGGTGGCACAGCGGGTAAGTGCGGTGGGGACCGCACCCCGCAACCCACAGCAATGCAGAAAGCGATGGGACGACTTGCGGATACGCGTACGGAGCATACTATCCGCCAACCGTAACATTGCCACAGCTACCGGGGGAGGATCGGAATCACCCATCAAGTTGACCCCCTGGGAAGAAATCTGTGCCTCCACCATTGGAATGGAGAGTATAGAGGGAGTCGGAGGGATGGAGAAAGGAGTGCAGACATCCGAAGAATCAGGTAGGTGGGCCAAAGAAGACAATGCTAAATCCACAATGTCCAATCATGTGAAGTACCATGTGTCCACATAGTGCAACAGAAACACATGTCCAGGAGAACGTCCACATACATTGGCCTGATAGCGCACTTTAAAAGTCACATTAAATACATAAATAATTAAAAATCCTAAAAACACCCTCTACACGTGCAGCAGGCACACCCTAACTGCAGGCTGCAAAACAACTGCATCCTCAATCCACACAATAATGAAACCACCTCCAAGGCCCTGACCCAAATCACCCTCAGGTACCACCCCAATGCATGTGATACATTGCCATTCCAATTTCCACAGACCCATCAATAACGCTCGCCCTCCTTTACTCCACCACAGGGTCCGATCCAAACGACGAGCTCCAGGACACCCCTACCAGCACACCTGCAAAGAGGGCCAAGACCAACGGCCAAACACCCTCCACCTCAGCTGCACGGATCAAGACACGGCAGCTGCACAAATCAAGTGGCAGCACACAGGAGGGGACTTCAACAGGCACCCCAGCAGCCAGCATGCCCACAACAGCACCACCACAGGTCCCCCCAATGGATGCCACAGAAGGCACTGCTTCTGGTGGCAGCAGCACCATAGGTGACACTGCATTAATGGCAGCATGCCCCGACACAGAAAACGGTGATGTCGATGTAGGATCCATCCATGACCTGTCTCAATCCCCCTGTTCGTTTCATCCCATACACTATGAGGATACCACGCAGGGGCACCCACAAGACGACGACTGGCCATCCCCCACAAGCCCTGTGGCAAGGCAACATGAGGTGATCAGCCCCTCTGTGACACCACCGCAAATGGCCATGGCACAGCAGAGGCAACAGTCCCTCGACCAGGTGATCGTGCAACAGCAGCAACTGGCCACGCTCCTCAAGGACCATGCTGATGAATGTGGGGGTACTAAGTCAGCCATAGAAACATCTACTGAGACACTTAGGGCAGAAATGGAAAGAAGTACAGAGACACTAAGGGCACAAATGGAGAGAAGCACCGAGAGCCTGAGAGTACAAATGGAGAGAAGCACCGAGAGCCTGAGGGGGGAACTGCATGCGACGTCCAAAGACGTATGTGCTGAACTTGCCGCTGTGCGCCGTGTGCTCACTGAGCTCTCACAAACCCTTAGGGACATGCATGGACGTGAGCAGGCAGAGACATCATCCGTTGCAAGTTCCGTCCAGGGCAGCCCCCAACGTAGATCTGGGAGGAACCTGCGCTCCACAGGCAGGGGTGCCCCTGATGCCCGGAGAGGGGGCTTGCAATAGCGTCTGCCCACTGACAATGAGCATCTTCGGACACTGGTGTTCGGGGGGGAGGTAGGAGGGTGGAGGGGGTGTGTTGGGCTTACTTGGGTGGCGGGTCGATGGGGTGTGTAACATAATTTCACATATGCTATAAACATTTCACAATCATCCAATGAGATGTGTGGACATTGATCTTTGTGTACGAGGCCTTTATAGGCGTACAGTCCATATTGTGCATGTTCCAGACACACACAGTGCCACAAGTCCCGTGTCCATGTATCAGCCACCAGGCGTGAGTGCTAGAAGCATGAATCTATGAGAATCTGACGAATTTCACGGCCCTCCTGTGCCTCGCGGACTCCTTGAGGTGCTGCCACATCCCCACCCTCATCATGACCATCTTCAGGTGCTTGCAGTTCTGCGTCAGGGGGCATGGGCACATTTCTACGTACGTACATGTTGTGTAGCATGACACATGCCATGACCATCTTTGCAACCTTCTCATGGCGGTACAGGAGTGCCCCGCCAGACCTGCTGAGGCAGCGGAAACGACCCTTCAGTAGGCCGAATGCCTGTTCTATGACTACACGGGTACGTGAGTGGGCATGGTTGTAGTCCTCCTCATGCTGGTTCTGTGGGTTCCGGAGTGGTGTAAGGAGCCATCTCTTCAGTGGATACCCGGCATCACCTGTATGTGGACAATAAAGGATGTTTGTGGAATGACATTGCTACGTACGCATCCCCCCCCCTTCCTGCCAGGTCATTGCTGCATCACATACCCCACATTATCATGCATGAAATGAGACTCACCGAGTAGCCAGGATCTGTTCCCTGCGTGTCGCTCCATGTAGCGTGGTATTGTAGAGTTCCTCAAGACCATAGAATCATGGGTTGATCCAGGAAATCGGGCACAACAATGTGTAATGATCCTGTTGGAGTCACACACCATTTGTACATTAAGAGAATGATATTGTTTTCGGTTGCGGTACTGGGCCTCCATGGCATGTGGGACAACCAATTCCACCTGGGTGCAGTCGATGGCACCAATGCAACCCGGTATGCCGGCAAGTGCATGGAATCCCACTTTTGTGTTCGTAATTTCCTGCTCCGAGCGTGGTAGAGAGATGTAGTCGTCTGCGTGCTTCAGGAGGGCATCGAGCACTTGCAATAGTGTCCGTGACAACAGTGGCTGTGAAATGCCATGCAACTGTCCGACTGTGTGCTGGTAGGTGCCTGTGGCCAGGAAGTGGAGTACAGACACCACCTTCAGTAGGGGTGGGATGGCGGTTGGGCTATCTATCATGCTGACAAGGTCAGCCTGTGTCATGTCCACAATGGCGGTTATGGTGTCCCGGTCCAAACGGTAGAGGGTGTGGATCTGCTCATCAGTGAGGTTGAACGGATGTGCTCGGAGGCGTGGGATTGCGGGCTGCCTGCGTGGTGGTAGTGGCTGTGCTGGCGGGCCTTGCTGGCCCTGCCTTGCCCTCCTCCTCCTCCTGCGTCTCCTCTGTGCGGCCGGTTGTTGTGGTAGTTGGTGTTCGTCTTCTTCTTGAAGTTGGAGTACTTGCAGTGCTATCAGGTCCCCCAGGGCCAACATCGCTAGTCCTGCCGGTAGCATTTTGGAGTGGATGTGGTTGTGGGAGGGGGTTGGGTGTGCAATTTATGTGTTTTCAGGCTGTATAGCCTCCACCTGTGGTGATTCATTCCACCTGTGCAAGCTGCAATCCCCTTTGGGCGAGCACGTCCCGCACACAACGCTGCAATTTGACGCATGGCATCTTGCTATTACAATCATGTATTTAATCCCGATGGCTGTGAAATATTGGTTAATATGTTCATTCTGCTATGGTCCCATTGTTTCACATACTATCTTTGCAGTCGCGAACAAACTTGTGAAGGGTCAGTGGAATGTAGTACTCGATTAACGGTGGACCCTCATGCAGCACTGTACCGAGGTTCACCGACGGGCGGGCCGTCCCATTTGTGAGTGAAGCCAGTTGCCATTTTCACACACTGCCGCACTACATGGATGAATTTGTGATTTCAAGCGGTCACAGATGCCTTTTCGACGTGATGTTGCAAATGAGGAATTCGAAGGACAGCGCTTTCGGTTTTCAGCTAGCGGCGAGGAGATGCCCACAGGTCTGACTGCAAATATAACGTTCTATTGTTTAATGTCCTTCGGACAGGGGCCATGGCGAGAATGCAATGATTGATATGAATAGTATGGGATGCGCAATAGCGTAGTGGACGATAAGGCAGGACGTTCCCAAATACATGTTACTTCACAATACTAGAATTCCGGGCTGGAGCACAGTGGATTTTGCAGACTGCATTACGCACAGACTCAATGGAAATTTCAAATGTTATGTGAGTAAATAATCAGGCGTTTTTATACCGGGATGAGGGAATGATGTATGGATGCATGGACATATGATTTAATTGAGAGTTTGCCATGTACATGGCTTTTTGGAATCTATCCCCTTCCCCTGCGCTATGTGATGCAGAGCTGCCATAGTGGGACCATCGTCTATCTGCCCTTGTTGAACCCTCCCTGTCTCGACGCGCCTTCAAAACACTTGTGTCTATGCACGTTACTAATCCCATCTAATGGATTCTGTTTTAACAGACGCATGCACACAAAGACTCGTTTGTAATAGTGTTTCCAACTCGATTTATCTAGTTATGATTCGCAAGTGATTTTTGGGTGGGAATAATCCTTTTGAGTGGGCTAGCATGCATATGGCTGTGGATTTAGTGTGATCATTGAAGTGAGTAATTCAAATGAAGTTCTGATGCCCATACTATTCTTTTTCATTTCATTTGGGTGACAGGTATCTCCTCCCCTTTTGCCGCTGCCATCTGTATGCCACTCCTGCAGATGGCTTTTACTCCCGACACCTGCTGCTTCGTGTTAATCAGTGGAGCACCATTACGATCTTATGGGACGATCGCCAATGGGCCACATGCCCTTACGCAGTACTAGTGGCTAGGAGCAACATATCGACCTTTCAGCTGGACTAGTGCCTACCTAATGGGACGGCCCTGCGGTTCTAGGCGCTTCCATGTTGCCTTTTTGAACGTGAATGTAGCCCCTGTGTACCATGAAGTAACAGGGCGTCACACAAGAAGAAGCTGGTCATTTATTGCGGATGCAGCCCACAATGATGAAATATATTTTGGAGTTCATGACCTTATGGCTGTATGGACTTGGTGATTTTGTTGTGCATTAAATTTCTATTCTGATATTGACCGTGTAGCGTTATTCTTTGCAAGTAATGTAGCATATTCCTATTTGTGGAGCAATGTATTGTGAGAAGATCTGCATTGGGTTCCGGCTTCTGAGTATAGTTGCGTGGTACTGTACTGGGCGCGTTTGCCTACGAAGCCCAGTGAGGTCAGGGATAGGGGCTGCCATTATGACTGTTTTAATGATGTCATGCTCAGGGGCGGGGTATTAGCTTTTGTGTAACAGATGCCGGTCAGCCAGGTGGATTGGTGGAATGATGTGATTATCAGAATATGGCTGGTCACAGGTGCCTGTGTTTGCGTGCGTTTCTTGGAGGGAGACTGAGGTCATGTCCATTGGAATAGCTTCTGTATTCGTGCCATCTGTGCCCTGCAGCTCCCATTGGCCCCTCTTGAGATGGGCCTGGCTGCTCAGTCACTCTGCCAACTTGTGTGGTACATGCTTATGCTGATGGTTGGTTTGTTAACTGACAGGAGTACAGGGCTGGTGCAGTCTCCCTCAGGATGCTGCTTTGTATGTTGCCTTACACTGGTGTCAAGCGATGGGGGGCCTGTTTTTGTTTGTCTCATATTTCAGTTCATGTTGCTGTACTTGAACCTTCACATGCCTGTGCTGCATCAGTACGGCAATGGTGCCATGGCAAATATGGATGGCCACTCACAAGGCACTTGGAGCCCCTACATTCATTTGTTCGTTGGCATGCATGGGTGACTTGTACATTTCACTGGTTGCATTGTGTGACTTCATTGCACCTACGAGGAGTTGTGCAATGTGGCCAGGGAGTGGTGTACAGGCACTCAGTAGGGCCATTTACGGTTGGTTCGCGATGCCGTACTTCTCACCATGGCGGAATGGTACTTTCCGCCATGCTTGATGGCGTTAGGTAAATGTCCGCTAGGGTCAGAATTCGCGTACCGTTGCGCCATGGTGGTAATTACGGTTTGGCATGGCGCGCGTGCGCGTACTTGGTGCAGTTAGCGTTGGCGTTCACTACGGTGTCGCTAATGGCATCGTACTTTACGGTGACGGGTCATAATCGCACCGAGCGCTATTCGATGGCGGTATTGCATTTCCGCCATCGTTTTTCGATTTCCGCCAGGGTCGTAATGAGGCCCAATGTCATAGTGCCATCCATAATAACTTGCAGTGATTCATCAGGAGCAGTTACCTGTTCTTGGTTATCGTGATGATCTCATACTTAATCATCCATTTATCAAGGTTGTTATCCATGGCAGATTGTTTCCTTTTTCTCCTTTTACTGTGAATGTTAGCTCTTCTCAGAGCTTGATGTCCGTTTTCTTCAAGTGTAGAACATGAGGCGGTTTCCTTAAGTGCCAATTTGTATACCGGGTTGCTACGTGTTTGCTTATTCTCTTTTTTTCTTATGGTCTTTTGTTCTTTCATTTGGGGGAATTCAATTGTGCTAAATGGTCTTCCTGACAGATGGGTAACCTGAATTTAAATGTATACATAAGAACTACAGGGTAGCGACTCTCAGGACATGGCCAACTGAGGTAGGGAAAGTCACATTGTGCAAACTAATAGAGTGATTGAACTCAGTAGCTGCACGAAAGTTACAATTCAAAGGTGAAGAGGCTCATTTCTTTCACATTACAGAGCCAGACGCCATAGGCAAAACTGACGGGACAAGAAAGAGAGTTCCCAATTCAGGAACTTACATCGCCTGCACGCTATCCTTTGTCAGGCTAACCAGACCAGTAGCTTAGGGTATAGTTGTGAACATAATTATATAGTATGCAATAAATATTTGTACATCAACATTTGATATATCATGAATTGAAAAATGACAATATAATCGTTATTTTTTCACACAAGAATCTTTTTTATTCATTCACAGTAATAGTGCAGAGAGAGTCCAACGCGTTTCGAGTGAACTTCACTCTTCATCAGGGGAATATTTAGATTGTATAAAGAAATACATATAACATCGCTATTAGTAGGCTCTAAATGGAATATTACTGTAGTTAGAAACATTCATTACATGTGCATAATAATGATATCACGAAAAAACCTTGTTGATTCATAATTCTAATGTATATCACTCGTATATAAAATATACATATATATTGAGCCATTTTTTCAAATCAACACAGTTATTGTCTATGTCAAAGATCTGGTCCACAAAGTCTAATCACAAAATAACAATTTGAGTGTATTAACACTGGCTAATGCTTTATTGTTATGCGAAAATAAAATAGCTAACCTTGTGTCTTTATGAGAAAAAAGCCCTCAATGGGGCTATGTCTAGGTTTCCTTTCGCTGAGTATTGCCCAATTCCTCTGGGTCTGCACAAGTGGCTAAGTAGGTAAATGAAAAGCAGAAAAATGTATGCGCACAGTCCTGTGCTTGGTCACAGTCCAGGATGGTACTGGCTATCTAAAAAGATATTGAGAGGGTAGAACCTCTGAGTGGGAGATCATAGAACTTAATGTAAAAGCGGGATAAATATAATATGTAAAACAGACTTACTGTGGCTGACATGCCAATGCTTGACCAGCCCTCAAGTTATCACTTGCCTCTCTTGCCATCATGTGTGACATTCTCCTCCGGAGACCTATCACATAGTCAGTCACTCTGACTGGCTTGGGGGATGGAGCACTCTCCAACCCCTCCTTAATCAGGGCTAATGGACCTCTGACTGGATGGCCATAGAGAAGTTAAAAGGGACTGTAACCTACTCCCTCCTGAGGGACTTCTCTATATGCAAAGAGAAGGCAGGGCAGTAGACGGTCCCACATTCTTTTAAGGGGTTCTTCTAAAGCACCTATCATGCTCTTCATAGTTCTGTTAAACCTCTCCACCAATCCATTGGTTTGTGGATGGTAGGCAGTAGAGAACTTGTAGGTGACTCCACAGGTTTTCCACATGGCTTGCATGTAGTGGGGCATAAAATTGGATCCCCTGTCAGATATCACCTCCTTAGGCAAACCTACTCTGGTAAAAATACCAAGTAGGGCTTTAGCCACAGCCTGAGCCGTAACAGTTCTCATAGGTATTGCTTCAGGATACCTAGTAGCATGGTCTACTACAACCAGGATAAACCTGTTACCTGAAAATGTGGGAGGATCAAGAGGATCAACAATGTCAATCCCTACCCTCTCAAAAGGAACTCCCACCACTGGGAGAGGCTCCAAGGGTGCCACATTCTTGGCTCCACTCTTGCCAGAGGTTTGGCAAGTGTGACAGCTCCTACAGAATTTGTCTACTTCTGAACCCATTTCAGGCCAGTAGAAGTAGAGAGAGAGCCTTTCCTTGGTCTTCTTAAAACTTAAGTGACCAGACAAAGGTATCTCGTGGGCTAACTGTAGGAACTGGAGTCGGTTCACTAGAGGTACTACAAGTCTTTTGCAGTCTCCAGGGGTTGACTCAGTTGGTTCACTGTAGAAGAGGCCATCTTCCCAGTGCAACCTATACTTTACAGGTTCTGTCCCATTGAGCGGAGAAGCTGAATGTACGCAAAGACCTTCAAGAGTAGGACACTCCCTCTGTACTCTGCTGAAGTCTGCCCTGTTGGGTCCCCCTTCTGCCAGTAAAGACTGCAGCTCAGGATGTTCAACAGGGTCAAGATCTCCGACCAGAGTAAGGTCTTCTTCTAGATCTGATTCCTCAGTATCTAGTTGAACCATCCAAGGTTGAACCTCACACTCAGCCTCAGCTGGTGGATGAGTCACAGGTGTGACTTTGGACAGTCTTGGTGATGTCCTTCTGGGCACAGGGGTGCTTGCTGGTTTCGTGCTGGCAGACTTGGGTTTCCCTTTGTCTCTTTCAGCCCTGCAATAGCAGTAAGTAAGTCCTGTGGACTTGGGGTGATAGCTTCTTCTATCAAGTGCCCAGGAGAGCCTCTCAAGGTTCTCTCCCTAGCAGACCTTGTGAGCTCCTGCTTCCTTTTGCTGGGAGGCCTGGGGGTACTAGACACAACTCCAAGAGTTTTAAGGTCATTTCCCAACAGGACTCTCCCAGCTCGGTCACTTTGCACACTTACAGGTATTCTGACAGTCATGTCATTGCGCTGGCTGAGAGCTGGTAACTGGGGAACCGTTTGCACAGGGCCTCCCCAGCTAACCTGGTTAGGTGTTTGGGTGCCTTGGCAACATCCTCTACCTTGAAAAAACATTCATTAACCACAGTTATGCTGGCTCCAGTGTCTCTGATGGCAGGGGTCCCCTGACCATTCACAAGAACACTATCTTTATAATACTCTTTAGTATTATCTGGGATTGAGTTATATACATCTAGGTTCTGTTGTTCCCAAAGACCCAAGGACACTAAAGAAACACTAGCTGAGACTCTCATGGGCTCATCAGCTAGTAACTGAAAGTTTCCACTGGCTATAGGTACTTCATCCACCTGGAAGAAGGCTAAGGAGACAGTGTGGACCCCTGAAGGTTTACTCTTACATCTGGGATCCCCTTTCACATGGTCAGTTGACCCACAAGCAAAACATTTTCCAAATGCTTTAATGACTGGGGGTTTGTTCTGACCTCCATCTGGTTAAGGACGAGATGGTACACTAGCCTGATTCAGTTTCGCTTGTGGCTTACCCTGGTTATGTTTGGGGCCCTCTTTTGGATTGGAATTATTGGAATTCTCTTTGGGGTCTTTCTTTGACTGCTTTCCCTCATCCTTTTTCTGAGTTGCCCCAGAATCCTTGTGAGTAGCCCTGTTGGCAACCCACAAGTCAGCAGCCTTAGCTAACTTCTTAGGATTTATGTCCTTTGAATCAGCCAAGTGCTGTCTAAGCTCAGGAGAGCAGGCATCATAGACTGACTCCAACATCACAAGATTCCTCAAACCTTCATAAGTGTTTACTTTGTAACCCTTAACCCAACCATCTAAGTTCTTCAAACATTCACACACCCAGGTAGCCCAAGGGGTACCACCATGCTTTTTGAGGGTACTAAACCTCTTAAGGTACTGGGAAGGGGTATTCCCAAACCTAGCTTCACACACTCCTAATCCTGCTTATCCTCCTCCCTCAACTCCATTACAGCATCACTTGCAACAGGGGGAAGCCTAGAGAAAAGCCAAGGAATCGACTGATTCCCTGTGATACCTTGAATCCCATGAGTATACTCAAACACTGCTAACCAATCCAAAACATCAAGTTTAGTCTCATACATACCAATCATTTCCTTTGGCATACAGGGTCTCTTAGGACTGGAAGACCTAGTAGATTCTGGGAGAGAAGCAATTTACAAAGACAATTTCTTCATCTCTAAAGCATGAGCCATCTCCATTTCCCTGAGCCTTAACTCTTGATGTTTCATGGCAGTCTGTGCCTCAATACGTTTCACTTCCAATTCAAGTCTCATTTTCGCAAGAGGAATAAATTCAGGAGTGAGTGTAGGACCTGTGGGGGTCCCTGTGGACAGAGGTAGTGCTTACTGAGCAGGTAAGGGAGTTGTAGGGTTACCTAACAAGGACTCATCTACTTCCTCTAGTCTAACACTGTCAGAATCATACACATCATTATCCACATTTGCTGGAGGGGTAGGCCCTTCCGACCCACCCTCCAGACTTTGTTTTCCCAATAATTTAGCAACCAGTTCAGATTTCTTTCCTTTACCAGATAGGTTCTTGTCTCTACACATGGTTCTCACAACCTCAGCAGTGTACTTTAAGAGACTCTCTTCACTGCAGTTTTCCATACTTGACATGATTTTTCAGTTAACAGAATTAGTGGTGTTTAGCCTTGTGGTTAGTTGACCCAAGGTAATAGCAGCACTCTAAGTGTAATCACTATACTTAAAAATCCCACCGCTGTACACCAGTGTTAGGCAGAACCCTATGCAGTGCCCTTAGGGACCACTGCACAGAGTTAAGACTACAAGTGGAAATACAAGTTCACCTTTGGTACAAGCCTGTGCTACACTGTTAAAGTGGTAGCAGTAGCAGAGCAGCCAGACGTATCTCGAGAGCAAATGAGCAGTAGTAGAGATTACACAAAGGACTACAATTACTGTGACTCAAGCAAACACTGACTCAAGGTTTTTGGTTCAAAAGTAAAAGTACATTTATTTTAAACCATCTGTTCACAAAACACTTCACTTCTATTAAATCAAAACCACACTTCAAATACACTACACACAACCAATTCTCCTTGTGCAGAACAACTCAAGGTAAGTACCTTAGGATTTGACAGACCGGTGTTATGAAACAAAAGATGTTACCGGGAATACATATGCGATCACTTTTTGACAGTAATGACAGTTCGGTCTTACTAAAGATACGCGTACCCGTGGGAAGAAATGTTACCGGAGTTAAAACACACTTAGCACCTGAGTTAACACAAGAGAGTTGGGGGTAAAAATCATAGGCAATACTTTTGTCAAGGCAGACAGAATCAGAGAACACTTTCTAACAAGAAGATAAAAGTCAATAGGCCTGCGCCAGTGTCAAATGGAACAGGGTTCCTGTTGTCGAGGATCACACAGTCAGACAGTTCACGATTGAAGGTTGCCTTTAACAAAAAGAAATGGCAACTAAACCCGACCGGAGCCAAAATAAAAAGTATTTGGGCAAGCGGCTTTAAGTTCGAGGCTACCACAATAGCATGGAACAATACCACATTTATATAGTATAATCGTGGTAGAAAAGTAAGGGTAGATACCACTACCACCAGCCAAGTCTAAATGTTAAAAGAGCAAAACAAAGCTCATAGAGGCACAGACAAAAAGGGGTAGGAACGAACCCTTTCCAATACCCCATGTAAGATGGGGTGCACTGGGTCTGTAGTTTTTTTTTAAGTTACTATATAAAGTTAATGGCAACTTTACATGTTTCTGGGGGACAGTAGTCAGCCCCAGAAAAATGGAGTCAGTGGGAAGTCTAAAAGACAACCCTGTGTTACTGCACTGAAGGTGCAAGGTAACTCACACAAATAGTGGGTCTCATGGAGTGGTGTGCTCCAGAGCCCAAGATCACACACACATAAAATATACATGGCAAAACACAAGTAACAGTGGGACAAAGGCTCATACTCTTACCAAGTGGAAAAAATAAACTCCAGAAATCCAGGAGCCATAGAAAGAGAATTCTCCCTGCCCTGTGAACAGATTTCACTAACAGTTTTTTTAAGTCATTGAGGCGGGGACAAACCACAAACACGTCTCTATACCACTGGAAGTGGAGCACAAACGACAATCACTGCGGCTTCTTTCTATTTGCAAGCTTCCAGAATGTTCAGGGTTTTCAACTGGTTTAGCCTAAACTTCATAAGGGAAGGAGGAGGTGAAGAGGAAAGTCTGAGCACCTTCCGGAATTTGAGGCAGTCCTGCTCAAGATGAAGAGGAAGGGGGAGACTGTTCCATAAGAGGGAGCCAGCGGAAGAAAGTGATCGGTCACTGGCCCTCTGTTTAGCAAAAGGTTTTACACACAGAGAGGTAGTGCCAGAGGACTGCAGAGGTCTAAAGAGAGAGCATTTAGTTAAAGAAAGTTGCAGAGAGTGCAGTCTCAGGTCCCAGACAGCCTTGTGGATGATGCAGAGGGATTTGAATTTAATCTGTGCCGCAACCGGGAGCCAGTGAAGTGTTCTTAGGGCAGGAGAGATGCGGTCCCTGGGCTTAAGGCCAAGAATTAAGTCTTGCTGCCCTTTTCTGGAGGGGTCGCAAAGTGGAAGAAGGTAGAATCAGGAGAAGGCTGTTGCAGTAGTCAAGCCTAGAGAGAACCAGGGCTCGGTAACATTGAGATTCTGGGGGAAAGTGAGAAAAGGGAGAATACCTTTGAGAAGGAAGAGTTGAAAGTGGGACTTCTTGGCAATGTCCTGAGTGTGAGGGAGGAAGGAGAGAGAGGAGTCGAAGATGACTCCAAGGTTTCTGGCTTCAGAGAGGGGGAGAGCCCATAGAGGATGGCCAGAGTGAGGGGGAAAAAAGAGGGATTTTTAATACTACAATACAAAAACATACATTACACAAACATGTAACTTTGCATACAGACGCTGAGGTAGCACAATCGGACCAGGTATATGTATATTGGATGCTTCCAAGCTGGTCATATTCAACGAATGTCAGGTCAGGGTACTTCTCCCTGAGGTGGTGGCAGGCTTGTACATCAGTTTCTGTTAGAACAGTCTATACGTGCATTACGCGATTTGTTCCCACCTTTCCCATATCTTATCTGCTTTGCCCGGGCAGCCTCTTGCTTGATAGGCACGGCGCTCCCTTAGAATGCAAGCATCCACGTCTGATGTCCATTGGTTATATTGGGGAGTGGATTCTGAACCCCATAACTGCGCAATGTTTCTTTTGGCAATGCCTGTGGACATTGAGAACAGAAGCTTTTCAAAGTGAGACATTTCCCCTTCCTCTGCAATTCCCAGGAGAAGGAGTTTAGGATCATTTGGAATTGGTCGGCAGATGACTCTCGAGAGTCTCTCACTGCATCTTCGCCTTTGAGCATTGCCATAGGATGTGGTAGAAGGTTCCTTCTTCGTGTTTGCAGCGTAGACATTTGGGATCGGTTGTCTTACCCCAGTTGTATAGTGCTACTCAGGGATAGTATATTCTATGAAGTATTTTCAGCTGTATAAGCCGAATTCTAGGAGAGATTGCAGTTTCTCTAGGATACATCAGGGTCGAGATCCAGTCCTCAGGTAGTATCGGGCCCACATCGCTTTCCCATTTCAGCTTTAGGCACAACAGTTCCTTCGTAGCAAAAGTGGAGATTACATTGTACATGGTGGATGTAACCTTGTATTTCACACTATCTATGACTATATTTCTTTCTATGGGCGTGCATTCTGGCATATCTAACAGTTGGGCCCTTTGTTTGGTGAGTGCATGATATAGTTGACCATAGTGGTAACTCTCAGTGACAGGAAGATTGTATGTGGCCGAGATCTCGGCAAATGGAATTATTTGGTTATCTGCATATATTTGCTGAATGGTTTGTATTTCGGCTTCCTCCCAGTTTGGCCATTTGGGGAGTTTACTAAGTCCCACAAGGCCGGCATTGTTCCAAATGGGCTGGACTGGGGTGATTTCATTGTCCCAACCGATATGTTTATGTGCTTCTCTCCAAATTTGGGCTGTGTGCGCTGCTATCGTGCCTTCGAGGGAGTGACTCTTTATGTTGTAGAGGCTTTCTATCGGGGACAGGTCGTGTTTCGCTTCTATTTCGGCCCGTATGTGTGGGAATTTTGGGTTACCGTGTAATATGTCGTTTACCGTCGCCATCTGGGTAGCCCAGTAATAGTTTTGGATATTCGGGAGTTCTATACCCCCCTCCCACACTGAGCGCTGAAAGGTCTTGAGAGCTATCCGTGGGTGTTTCCCAGCCCATAGTAGTTTGCGTGTGATTCTGTCTATTGTACGGAATTCTTCTGCTGGGATGTGGAGGGGGGCATTTTGTAGGATATACAAGTATCGGGGTAGGCCAAGCATTTTGAAGAGTGCTGCTCTGCCCAGTAGTGTTAATGGCAGTGCTTCCCAGTGGGTCACGTCCTGTACGAATCTTTTAACTAGTGGATATAGGTTTTGGGTCATATAGCTATCTAGCCTGTTTGTGATATGGATGCCTAAGTATCGAAACTGTTTGATTTCAATTTGGTATGGGGAACCCTGTGGTGGTATGCAGTCTATCCCTTTCACTGGAAAGAGCACTGATTTGGACCAGTTCACTCTCAGACCACTGAAGGCTCCGTAGTCTGTCAGAATTTGCGTGACTATGGGACAGGAGATCCCCGGGTCGCCTAGGTACACTAGGACATCGTCTGCATAGAGAGATATCTTATCTTCCCAATCTGAATTCCAGCGGAATCCAGTCCATGTCGTTGTGTCTCTCAGGATGACTGCTAATTGTTCCATAATCAATGCGAATAGCATTGCTGACAGCTGGCATCCCTGCCTAGTTCCCTTCCCCAATTGGATGTTACGAGAGGACCACCCGTTCACCCACTTCATTCCACTTCTACTGGTGTACCTACTGCAAAACGTCCTCCACAACCATTCTGTAACAGTGCGCACCCACAGGACACATACATATTTCCAAGAGTGTATGCTGGAAGTACATATTAGCATAAGAACAGACCCAAAAAAGGCAACATTCTGAAACCTACTTCCAACCAGTGGCCAGCCTGTTAGGTCCAAGGGCCCCAGCCATGCACACAAGCCAGTAGAGGTTTTGCAGGCACAACACAACATAGCACACTGACTGGAAATATCCTTATATTGTCTGCAATGCACTCCCCATCCACAATGCAGTCTGCCTGCACTCACCAAAAAAGGATAGTCGCCACTACAGCTGCCCGCCAATGAAGTACATGTAAGTACCTGCGTAAAAAGTCCATATCGCAAAACTGTGATGGTATAAAATTCCTTCCATGTGGCAATGTATGCCTGGCCTCCATGAAGCAAGGCTGTGTCCAAGCCCTAGGCTCCTGGGTACATGCGGAGGCCTAAGGCCCCCGCCTATGCACCCAAGAGCCCACTCCTTCTACACACCCACTGCACTGAAGCCAGTAGGAGTTTTGCAGGCACAACACAACATAGCACACCGACTGGAAATATCCTCATATTGTCTTCAATGCACTCCCCATTCCAGATGGAGTCTGCCTGCACTCACCAAAAAGGATAGTTGCCTCTACAGCTGCCTGCCAATGAAGTATATGTGAGTACCTGCGTAAAAAGTCCAAATCGCAAAACTGTGATGGTAAAAAATTCCTTCCATGTGCCAATGTCTGCCTGCCAGCCCTGAAGCACGGCTGTGGCCAAGCCCTACGCTCCTGGGTACATGCGGAGGCCTATGGTCTCCGCCATGCACCCAAGAGCCTACTCCTTCAACACACCCACTGCACACAAGCCAGTAGGGGTTTTACAGGCACAACACAACATAGCACACTGACTGGAAATATCCTCATATTGTCTGCAATGCACTCCCCATCCCCAATGGAGTCTGCCCGCACTCACCAAAAAAGGATAGTCACCTCTACAGCTGCCCGCCAATGAAGTATATGGGAGTACCTGCGTAAAATGTCCATATCGCAAAACTGTGATGGTATAAAATTCCTTCCATGTGCCAATGTCTGCCTGGCCTCCCTGAAGCAAGGCTGTGGCCAAGCCCTAGGCTCCTGGGTACATGTGGAGGCCTACTGCCTTCGCCCATGCCTCCAAGAGCCTAGTCCTAGTACACACCCACTGCAAGGAATAGAGGCATGCATGGGAACATATGGCCACAGAGCTTTCCTGCCTACAGGTACGTATGGCTACACTGACGGACCCAAACAAGACACATTCTCACACCTAGTTCCAACCAGTGCCCACACTGTTAGGGCCAAGGGCCGTAGCCATGAACACAAGGCAGTAGGGGCTTTGCAGTCACAACACAACATAGTACACCGGCGGCAAATATCCTCATATTACCTCCAATGCACTCCCAAACCCCAGAGCAGTCTCCCTGCACTGACCAAAATATGATAGTCCCCTGTGCACCTAACCACCAATGCAGTATATGTCAGTAGCTACGTGAATGGTCCATATGGCAAAAGTATGGTAAAACATCTTTCCATGTCTCAATGACGTAATGGCCTTCCTTGAAGCAAGGGTGTGAGCAAGCCCTAGCCTCTTGGGTACATGCGGAGGCCTATGGCCTCTGCCGATGTACTCAAAAGTCTAGTCCTTGCACATCCACTAGAAGGCAATAGTGCGTACACTAACGGACCCGCACATGCCAACTTCCTCACACCTACTTCCATATGAGTACATTAATTGACCCACACATGACAACTTCCTCACACCTACTTCCAACCACTGCCCGCACTGTTAGGTGCAAGGCCCCTAACCATGCACACAAGCCAGTAGGGACTTTGCAAGCACAACACAACAGAGTACACCAACTGGAAATATCCTCATAGTATATCCAATGCACTGCCAATCCCCATTGCAGCATGCCCGCACTGACCAAAATATGATATTCCCTTTGACAGCTACCCACCAATAAAGTATATGCGATTAGCTGCGTGCATGGAAGCATTCAATTTGCGGGGGTGGCGCCCAGGCCCTAGGCTCTTGGGTACAAGGGGAGGCCTGCCACCTCTGCCCATGCACTGAAAAGCCTAGGCCTTACCCACAACTACTACAAGGCAAGGCAGCCAAGCATAGGAACATTTTGCCACAAACCCACCGCCATAAAACAATGCAAATGCACAAAGTCAACATAACCACCGGCTGCCCTAGGCTACAGCACAATACATGGGCAATTTCTTCGCTTCGCCCTCTTTCACCCACCCGAGCCTGCAAACCATGTTTTGCAACCCCTTATGCCGCGGCACTATCCTCCAATACACCATGGTGGCGTTTCCCAAAACATTTGACGCACAGCACGCTTCCCTCCAGCCAACCACCGGCCACGTCCACTGTTTGCCGACAGCACATCGTACCGCAGACCAATGAGACTCCGGTTTGCGGAGCGAACAGGGAAACGGGTCTGTGGAGCGGACCCAGATATCACACATTTTTTGGGGCGTACATTTCAGTCCTTTGCAACAAAAGTACTGGTCTGATTTCTACCCAACACACAAAAGTACGCTTTCTGACCCAAGGCCCCGCTCCTGCTGTAAATTTGGTGCAAATCCGTCCAGCCGTTCAGGCTGTAGCTGTGCGCAAAGTTTTTGCCCATTCAGTCTATGGGAAAAAAAAATGTGAGACCCCTCTAGAACTTTGCCCCCCCCCTGTACGAAACCTCACCCCACTTGGTAGAATAATTCTGAGCCGGCCATATACCATTTTCTCAAAGTTTAGTGAGGATTCCTCCAGGGGGAGCTAAGTTAAAAGCCGCTGAAAAAGTGCTCTTCCTATGAGTTTAGCAACTTAACCATAACTATACGCCCGCTACCGTGAGCCGTGTCATATAGATATATTCATACATATTCACAAGAAGTAGAGCTGTATTGGTATTTAACTTAATCACAACGGGCAGAATATACAGGGACAGATTATTAGTGGATATTTCACTAGCAGAAGAATTGTTAAAAACACATGTAGGCAAGCCTCCTATCAGTCTACCTGCTATACCCTTGCCGGCATTACAAGAAAAAACAGTATAGCCACCAACTGAGACCTTTTCCCTAAGCCAAATCTCCTGTACTGAAAAAAGCGCTGATCCAACAGTAACCTTCCCCCATTTCCATTATTAATAAAATGTCTAAAACCCTGATTGTTCCAAGTGCAACTAGTTATATAGTTGGCATCAGTATCACCGACGATTTAGCGAATGGGGTTGCAATAAAACAGGGATCCAACCCCAATCGTTAGACTGAGGATTCCCCCGCTCCCCCCGTCTTCCTGGACCTGAGCGTTCATAAAGAATACACCTACCTGACGAATTACAAGTAATCTTAATCAGGTCATCCGGAATTCCAGTAGACAAAGGTGTATTTAAAATGGACAAATCATAACCCAGTTTTAAAAAATCATAAGTAAATGTCATCATAAATGCTACTAAATAGGCAGAGCCGTGGTGTATGATGGAACTATGAAGCAGGCTAGGCACCAACAGTTCTATCCAAGTGATATATGAGGAAGTCACAACCCTAAGAGATGGTATCATATGCAGCAATGAAAGCACAAACGCTCTTAAGTAGCGCTTTTCTTTCGATTCAAATAATTCTATTAAAATGCAAGTAGATGTAGCTGAATATGACTGGGAATCTTTTAACACCCTAGATTCCCTGTCTAATGATTGATAATCGCTTGGCGGTATGGGAATGGTATCAGAGGGGTTGGAAGTAACAGAAGGGATAGAAATAGGTGCAGCCGATTTTTGCCGCATTATCACACTCAATGTCATAGTGCCATCCATAATAACTTGCAGTGATTCATCAGGAGCAGTTACCTGTTCTTGGTTATCGTGATGATCTCATACTTAATCATCCATTTATCAAGGTTGTTATCCATGGCAGATTGTTGCCTTTTTCTCCTTTTACTGTGAATATTAGCTCTTCTCAGAGCTTGATGTCCGTTTTCTTCAAGTGTAGAACATGAGGCGGTTTCCTTAAGTGCCAATTTGTATACCGGGTTGCTATGTATTTGCTTATTCTCTTTTTTTCTGATGGTCTTTTGTTCTTTCGTTTGGGGGAATTCAATTGTGCTAAATGGTCTTCCTGACAGATGGGTAACCTGAATTTAAATGTATCTATAAGAACTACAGGGTAGCGACTCTCAGGACATGGCCAACTGAGGTAGGGAAAGTCACATTGTGCAAACTAATAGAGTAATTGAACTCAGTAGCTAAACGAAAGTTACAATTCAAAGGTGAAGAAGAGGTTCATTTTTTTCACATTACAGAGCCAGCCGCCATAGGCAAAACTGACGGGACAAGAAAGAGAGTTCTCAATTCAGGAACTTACATCGCCTGCACGCTATCCTTTGTCAGGCTAACCAGACCAGTAGCTTAGGGTATAGTTGTGAACATAATTATATAGTATTCAATAAATATTTGTACATCAACATTTGATATATCATGAATTGAAGAATGACAATATAATCGTTATTTTTTCACACAAGAATCTTTTTTATTCATTCACAGTGATAGTGCACTCTTCATCAGGGGAATATTTAGATTCTATAAAGAAATACATATAACATCGCTATTAGTAGGCTCTACATGGAATATTACTGTAGTTAGAAACATTCATTACATGTGCATAATAATGATATCACGAAAAAACCTTGTTGATTCATAAGCAGAATCCTTGTGAGTAGCCCTGTTGGCAACCCACAAGCCAGCAGCCTTAGCTAACTTCTTAGGATGTATCTCCTTTGAATCAGCCAAGTGCTGTCTAAGCTCAGGAGAGCAGACATCATAGACTGACTCCAACATCACAAGATTCCTCAAACCTTCATAAGTGTTTACTTTGTAACCCTTAACCCAACCATCTAAGTTCTTCAAACATTCACACACCCAGGTAGCCCAAGGGGTACCACCATGCTTTTTCAGGGTACTAAACCTCTTAAGGTACTGGGAAGGGGTCTTCCCAAATCTAGCTATCAAAGCTAGCTTCACACACTCATAATCCTGCTTATCCTCCTCCCTCAACTCCATTACAGCATCACTTGCAACAGGGGGAAGCCTAGAGAAAAGCCAAGGAATCGACTGATTCTCTGTGATACCTTGAATCCCATGATTATACTCAAACACTGCTAACCAATCCAAAACATCAAGTTTAGTCTCATACATACCAATCATTTCCATTGGCATACAGGGTCTCTTAGGGCTGGAAGACCTAGTAGATTCTGGGAGAGAAGCAATTTCCAAAGACATTTTCTTCATCTCTAAAGCATGAGCCATCTCCATTTCCCTGAGCCTTAACTCTTGAGGTTTCATGGCAGTTTGTGCCTCAATACGTTTCACTTCCAATTCAAGTCTCATTTTCTCAAGGGCAATACATTCAGGAGTGAGTGTAGGACCTGTGGGGGTCCATGTGGACAGAGGTAGTGCTTTCTGAGCAGGTAAGGGAGTTGTAGGGTTTCCTAACAAGGACTCATCTACTTCCTCTAGTCCAACACTCTCAGAATCATACACATCATTATCCACATTTGCAGGAGGGGTAGGCCCTTCTGATCCACTCTCCAGACTTTGTTTTCCCAATAACTTAGCAACCAGTTCGGATTTATTTCTTTTACCAAAGAGGTTCTTGTCTCTACACATGGTTCTCACAACCTCAGCAGTGTAGTTTAAGAGACTCTCTTCACTGTAGTTTTCCATACTTGACATGATTTTTCAGTTAACAGAATTAGTGGTATTTAGACTTGTGGTTAGTTGACCCAAGGTAATAGCAGCACTCTAAGTGTAATCACTATACTTAAAAATCCCACCGCTGTACACCAGTGTTAGGCAGAACCCTATGCAGTGCCCTTAGAGACCACTGCACAGAGTTAAGACTACAAGTGGTAATACAAGTTCACCTTTAGTACAAGCCTGTACTACACTGTTAAAGTGGTAGCAGTAGCAGAGCAGCCAGACATATCTCAAGAGCAAATGAGCAGTAGTAGAGATTACACAAAGGACTACAATTACTGTGACTCAAGCAAACACTGACTCAAGGTTTTTGGTTAAAAAGTAAAAGTATATTTATTTTAAACCATCTGTTCACAAAACACTTCACTTCTATTAAATCAAAACCACACTTCAAATACACTACACACAACCAATTCCCCTTGTGCAGAACAACTCAAGGTAAGTACCTTAGGATTTGACAGACCGGTGTTATGAAACAAAAGACGTTACCGGGAATACCTATGCGATCACTTTTTGACAGTAATGACAGTTCGGTCTTACTAAAGATACGCGTACCCGCGGGAAGAAATGTTACCGGAGTTAAAACACACTTAGCACCTGAGTTAACACAAGAGAGTTGGGGGTAAAAATTATAGGCAATACTTTTGTCAAGGCAGACAGAATCAGAGAATACTTTCTAACAAGAAGATAAAAGTCAATAGGCCTGCGCCAGTGTCAAGTGGAACAGGGTTCCTGTTGTCGAGGATCAAACAGTCAGACAGTTCACGATTCAAGGTTGCCAGGAATACTTAGATATTGTCAAAAGAGGAAGCAAAAGTTATAAGAGGGAAGGAAGAAAAGGACAAGCCTTTAATGAGGAGAAAAGAGGTTCACCGTAGTTCCTCGAAGTAGGACACAGTACCTTATTCTTGGAAGAAGCTGGTGCCACGACGGTTGTTCCTGGTAGTTTCATGTACACCCATGGTTCCTGGAGCTTCAGTCGTGGGGACAAGAAGGAGGATGTCTGGAGGGATCTGCACTACCCAGGAATGAGGCCAGCAGCAGCGACAGTGAATAAAAGGTGCGCTCCTTTAAAACAGAAGAGGCTCTTCAGATGGCTATCCGGACCACTACTGCAGTGTGCAGTGATTTCGACCACAAAGAGGATCATCTGGCTGTGGAAGATGAGCTGGTTGACCCCACCAGGCTCAAGGGAAGAAGACTCCGGACTGAATCTTCTCTGGTCTTTGAAGGGTAGATAGCTCAGGACTGCAGCAGGGCTTCACCAGGACTTGGGGTTGCAGCAGCCGTCTTCTTCTCCGCTTCTCTTCGGTTCCTTGCAGTTCCAGTGGCAACTCTGACTTCCAGCCCAAGAGTCCTGCCTTTTATGCGAAAATCCCCCATTCACACAGCCTGGCTGTCAATCACACAGCAGGGGGGTTGTCTAGCCCGGACAACCACCTCAGCCAATCAACACAAAGTGCTACCTTGGTGAACAAGATGGTGAAAAAAGAAGGCAAACCTGGTTTGCCGCGCAAAGTAAAACACAAGAAGGACTTTAACAAAAAGAAATGGCGACTAAACCCGACCGGAGCCAAAATAAAAAGTATTTGGGCAAGCGGGTTCAAGTTCGAGGCTATCACAATAGCCTGGAACAATACCACATTTATATAGTATAATCGCGGTAGAAAAGTAAGGGTAGATACCACTACCACCAGCCAAGTCTAAATGTTAAAAGAGCAAAACAAAGCTCATAGAGGCACAGACAAAAAGGGGTAGGAACTAACCCTTTGCAATACTCCATGTAAGATGGGGTGTACTGGGTTTGTATTTTTTTTTAAGTGACTATATAAAGGTAATGGCAAATTTACTTGTTTCTGGGGGACAGTAGTCAGCCCCAGAAAAATGAAGTCAGTGGGAAGTCTAAAAGACAACCCTGTGTTACTGCACTGAAGGTGCTGGGTAACACACACAAATAGTGGGTCTCATGGAGTGGTGTGCTCCAGAGCCCAAGATCACACACACAGTAAAAATACACATCGCAAAACACAGGTAAGAGTGGGACAAAGGCTCATACTCTTACCAAGTGGAAAAAATAAACTCCAGAAATCCAGCAAAACTGCTGGGGGGCTCACTAGGTGAGGGAAATTAGCCATAGAATGAGAATTCTCCCTGCCCTGTGAACAGATTTCACTAACAGTTTTTTTAAGTCATTGAGGCGGGGACAAACCACGAACATGTCTCTATACCACTGGAAGTGGAGCACAAACGACAATCACTGCGGCTTCTTTCTATTTGCAAGCTTCCAGAATGTTCAGGGTTTCCAACTGGTTTAGCCTAAACTTTATAAGGGAAGGAGGAGGTGAAGAGGAAAGTCATGAGGCGCTTCCGGAATTTGAGGCAGTCCTGCTCAAGATGAAGAGGAAGGGGGAGACTGTTCCATAAGAGGGAGCCAGCGGAAATAAGTGATCGGTCACTGGCCCTCTGTTTAGCAAAAGGCTTTACACACAGAGAGTTAGTGGCAGAGGACTGCAGAGGTCTAAAGAGAAGCATTTAGTTAGAGGAAGTTGCAGATAGTGCAGTCCCAGGTCCCAGACAGCCTTGTGGATGATGCAGAGGGATTTGAATTTAATCTGTGCCGCAACCGGGAGCCAGTGAAGTGTTCTTAGGGCAGGAGAGATGCGGTCCCTGGGCTTAAGGCCAAGACTTAAGTCTTGCTGCCCTTTTCTGGAGGGGTCACAAAGTGGAAGAAGGTAGAATCAGGAGAAGGCTGTTGCAGTAGTGAAGCCTAGAGAGAACCAGGGCTCGGTAACATTGAGCTTCTGGGGGAAAGTGAGAAAAGGGAGAATACCTTTGAGAAGGAAGAGTTGAAAGTGGGACTTCTTGGCAATGTCCTGAGTGTGAGGGAGGAAGGAGAGAGAGGAGTCGAAGATGACTCCAAGATATCTGGCTTCAGAGAGGGGGAGAGCCCATAGAGGATGGTCAGATTGAGGGGGAAAAAGAGGGATTTTTAATACTACAATACAAAAACATACATTACACAAACATGTAACTTTGCATACAGACGCTGAGGTAGCACAATCGGACCAGGTATATGTATATTGGACGCTTCCAAGCTGGTCATATTCAACAAATGTCAGGTCATGGTACTTCTCCCTGAGGTGGTGGCAGGCTTGTACATCAGTTTCTGTTAGTACAGTCTATAAGTGCATTACGCGATTTGTTCCCACATTTCCCATATCTTATCTGCTCTGCAGCCTCTTGCTTGATAGGCACGGCGCTCCCTTAGAATGCAAGCGTCCATGTCTGATGTCCATTGGTTATATTGGCAAGTGGATTCTGAACCCCATAGCTGCGCAATGTTTCTTTTGACAATGCCTGTGGACATTGAGAACAGAAGCTTTTCAAAGCGAGACATTTCCCCTTCCTCTGCAATTCCCAGGAGAAGGAGTTTAGGATCATTTGGAATTGGTCGGCACATGACTCTCGAGAGTCTCTCACTGCATCTTCGCCTTTGAGCATTGCCATAGGATGTGGTAGAAGGTTCCTTCTTCGTGTTTGCAGCGTAGACATTTGGGATCGGTTGTCTAACCCCAGTTGTATAGTGCTACTCAGGGATAGTATATTCTATGAAGTATTTTCAGCTGTATAAGCCGAATTCTAGGAGAGATTGCAGTTTCTCTAGGATACATCAGGGTCGAGATCCAGCCTCAGGTAGTATTGGGCCCACATCTCTTTCCCATTTCAGCTTTAGGCACGACAGTTCCTTCGTAGCAAAAGTGGAGATAACATTGTACATGGTGGATGTAACCTTGTATTTCACACTATCTATGACTATATTTCTTTCTATGGGCGTGCATTCTGGCATATCTAACAGTTGGGCCCTTTGCTTGGTGAGTGCATGATATAGTTGACCATAGTGGTAACTCTCAGTGACAGGAAGATTGTATGTGGCCGAGATCTCGGCAAACGGAATTATTTGGTTATCTGCATATATTTGCTGAATGGTTTGCATTTCGGCTTCCTCCCAGTTTGGCCATTTGGGGAGTTTACTAAGTCCCACAAGGCCGGCATTGTTCCAAATGGGCTGGACTGGGGTGATTTCATTGTCCCAACCGATATGTTTATGTGCTTCTCTCCAAATTTGGGCTGTGTGCGCTGCTATCATGCCTTCGGGGGAGTGACTCTTTATGTTGTAGAGGCTTTCTATCGGGGACAGCTCGTGTTTCGCTTCTATTTCGGCCCGTATGTGTGGGAATTTTGGGTTAGCGTGTAATATGTCGTTTACCGTCGCCATCTGGGTCGCCCAGTAATAGTTTTGGATATTCGGGAGTCCTATACCCCCCTCCCACACTGAGGGCTGAAGGGTCATGAGGGCTATCCGTGGGTATTTCCCAGCCCGTAGTAGTTTGCGTGTGATTCTGTCTATTGTACGGAATTCTGCTGCTGGGATGTGGAGGGGGCGTTTTGTAGGATATACAAGAATCGGGTAGGGCAAGCATTTTGAAGAGTGCTGCTCTGCCCAGTAGTGTTAATGGCAGTTCTTCCCAGTGGGTCACGTCCTGTACGAATCTTTTAACTAGTGGATATAGGTTTTGGGTCATATAGCTATCTAGCCTGTTTGTGATCTGGATGCCTAAGTATCAAAACTGTTTGATTTCGATTTGGTATGGGGAACCCTGTGGTGGTATGCAGTCTATCCCTTTCACCGGAAAGAGCACTGATTTGGACCAGTTCACTCTGAGGCCACTGAAGGCTCCGTAGTCTGTCAGAATTTGCGTGACTATGGGACAGGAGAACGCCGGGTCGCCTAGGTGCACAGAGAGATATCTTATCTTCCCAATCTGAATTCCAGCGGAATCCAGTCCATGTCGTTGTGTCTCTCAGGATGACTGCTAGTTGTTCCATAATCAATGCGAATAGCATTGCTGAGAGCTGGCAGCCCTGCCTAGTTCCCTTCCCCAATTGGATGTTATGAGAGGACCACCCGTTCACCCTCACTTCTGCCAACAGGGTGTTGTATAGAAGATAGACCCATTTTACGAATGACTCGCCAAATTTCATTTTCCTCATAATTGCCCACAGAGCCTCCCAGTAGACCGAGTCAAAGGCTTTTTTGAAGTCTATGGCCAACAGCGCCAGTGAATGTTGTATGGCGGGTGCTCTCTCCAATGCTAGATGCAGCCTGCGGATGTTCATCCTCGTGGATCTTTGAGGCATAAAGACGCATTGGTCCAGATGGACCAGTGTTGTGATAACCGTTTCGAGTCTGTTAGCTAGTATTTTCACTAAATGATCTCATTCTTGCTGGCATTGAGGAAGAGATTGTTGGAAAGTACACCAGGACTGGATGGCAGATAGGCAGTCGGGGATGATGGAAGATGCAAGCAGGAAGTCTGAAAAAGAGTTCTGTGTCATCTGCGTAGCACTAGAAGCTGGCGGAGAAGGAGGAAATGAGTAGTGCTAGCTGAGCAAGGTAAGTGTTGAAGAGCCAGGGGGAGAGATTTGACCCCTGTGGGACACCACAGGTGGACAAGGAAGTAGGTGAGAAGGTGCCCAAAATGACTTGGGACTGTCAGTTAGGAAGGAGGTAAGTCAGTCCAGTGATACTCTGAGATGCAAAGGGTGTCATGGTGCTGTTTTATGAGGATATAATAGTTAACAATATCAAAGGCAGAGGAGAGATCGAGTAAGATGAGGACAGCTGGAGAGTTAGAGTGCAGAGATGCGAGCAGTTCTTCACAGGTGTTCAGAAGACCAGTTTCTGTGCCTCTGGATGCTCGGAATCCAGATTGATGGTCGTGGAGACCACCAATTTCAGTGTGTGAGGTAAGTTGTGGAAAGGCCAGCTTCTCCAGCAGTTTCTCAAGCAAGGGGGTGATAGAAATGGGGCGGTATTTGACTGGACTGGTAGGGTCTGCTGAAGGTTTTTTCATGAGGGGGCGCACAAGGGAGTGCTTGAGGGAGGATGGGAAAGATCAAGTGGCAAAAGAGTGGCTGCAGAGATCAGCGAGTACAGGGGCAAGAGAGTCAATGTTGTCCTTGGTGGTTCTGGAGGAGCAAGGGAAACCTGTTTGGAAGAGACCTTCATGGAGTGGACAACTCTGGTGACTTCTTCAGGTTTGACAGGGGAGAAGGAGGAGAGAGAGGGTGAGAAGGAGGAGGGTGAGAAGCCGTAGAAGGCAAGGGAGTGAGGGAGGGTTTGGGCGGGAGGGTAGCCAAGGTATCAGGATGTCCAAAGTTTGAGTGGTAAAGTGTGTGGCCAGTGCGTATTGACACATGGGAGTCCAATTGGATGTTGAAATCACCCATGAGGAAAATAAGAGGTGGTTGAGAGTAGGGAGGAACAGAAATCAGCCCATTCATAGAGGAACAGGTCTCACCGAATGCAACAGGTCTCACCTAGAGATAAAGTTCAAGGTTGAAGTTACATACTCGTAACTTGCTAGTTCAAACGCAGTCAAATGCATTTATAATGCAACCTTTCGATATCATGCTGGCAATAAAAGCCAGCCAGATGGTCTGCTTAATGCGAGCGGAACAAAGAAGGCATGTCAATTCACTCACATCATTGGCTGAAGCAATTATCTAGGCTTCTTTATATGAGTCATGGTGCTGAAGTACAACATCTATTCTCCATGCTTAATGTCATCCATTATGTGCCATTACATTTTACACATAGAAACACATTTTACTCATAGTTCTGTAACCCTATGACTTATAGAAAAAACAGAGCATTGTTAGCGTGAGGCTCTCCTTCATTTATTCAATTCTAGTTTTCTACGTTGAGTAAAAATTCATGAAATGGAACAAGTTACTTACCTGCAACTGTTGTTCTGAAACATGGGTCTAGCATGGATTCACATGCTCATGAATATTCCCTGTCGTCAGGCTGGGAATCCTCGGTAAAATCAGTTTCAGTTTAGTTTCTGAATGGTCTTTCTCCTAACAACCAATCACTGGTCTCTGGGTCATACTGCCCCCAGCCAATGACTGCCATCTACCTAAGCCCCTCCTCTGACAGCCATCTTCAGATTTGGTAGCACGTAAAGTGGCAGTAGGACCAAGAGAAGAGCCGGAGAGGGGTAGGCAGGAAGGTTTGCATGTGAATCCATGCCAGACCCATGCTGGAGAACAACAGTTACAGGTAAGTAACTTGTTCCTTCTCCAGCATGGGGTCTGGTATGGATTCACATGCTCATGAATAAAGAATACATAGCACAGGAGGTGGGAAGGCTCATCATTAAGCATTCCAACATCTCAACATTAAGCATCTCTTACCTCTTCACCAGGCTCACCTTCAAGCGAACAAGTTGCGCAGCACTGCCTGGCCGACTCTGGACTCCTCCCTGGAATCCCAGTCGATGCAGTAGAGTCTCGGAAGGTGTGCGTCGACCTCCACGTAGCAGCCCTGCAAATGTCCAGCAGGGGCACACCAGACAGGAACGCCGTAGTTGCAGCGATCGCTCTGGTCGAATGGGCTCTCGGACGGCCGGGCAACGGCGGTTTGCCAACCGATGACAATGGGTGATGCAGCCGGAGAGCCGTCTGGAAATGGAAACCTTGGAGAGGGCCTTCCCTTGGTTCACAGGGCCAAAGTTCACAAACAGCTGTGATGTCTTCCAAAAACTCTTTGTGCGGCCCACGTAGAACTTCAGCGCTCTAGCTACCTCCAGTGAGTGCAAAGTCCTCTCAGCCGGCAACGAAGGCGACGGGAAGAAAACAGGCAATACCAAGAGCTCGTTGAGGTGGAAGTCCGACGGCACCTTGGGCATGAAGGAGTGGTACGTCCTCAGCACGACCCTCGTCTCGTGGAATGTCAAGTACGGAGGCTTACATGTGAGGGCCTTGATCTCTCCCACTCGCCGTGCGGTGGTGATGGCCACACGATAGGAATTTCAGAGGTGCCGAATGCAGAGGCTTGAACGGAGGACCCATGAGGCAAGCCAGCACCACATTGAGGTCCCACGCCAGGGCCAGAGCCTTAACCGGCGAGAACGAGCAGAAAAGTCCTTTCATGAACTCCTTAACCAGGCGATGAGACCACAGCGATGACCGCCCCGGAGTTCTGGTATAGCGGGAGATAGCCACCAGATGAATTTTGATGGAGGCGTGCGCCAGCCCCGCCTTGGCCAGCGACAGCAAGTACGGCAGCCCTTGAGGGGCCATAATCCGTCGAGGGTTTATCTTCTGTGCACAGCACCAGACAGTGAATCTCTTCCATTTATGTCCATAGCACTTAAGAGTCAAAGAAGCACTGGCCTTGGCAAGCACCTCCTTGCAATCTGCCGGGATCTCGTACCCTCTGAACTCTAGTGCTGCAGGAGCCAGGCCTGCAGGTTCAGCGACCCTGGGTCGTGGTGTAGGATCACGCCTCCTTACCTGGTGAGAAGATCTGCGTCTGCCGGAAGCTTGACTGGAGGGGATGCTGACATGTCCAGAAGGTCCTGGTACCATATCTGCCTCGGCCACGCTGGTGCGACATGGATCATCCTGCACTGGGACCGTCTGAGTTGACTGATGAGTTGCAGAAGCAACGGCAATGGCGGTAACGCATAGAGGAACAGGCCGTCCCAGGGGAAGGAGAATGCATCCCCATGCTCCCTGGCTTGGGAAACCTGCTGGTGAACCTCCGGCACTTGTTGTTCGTCGCTGTAGCAAACAGATCAATCTGGGGATTGCCCCATCGTCGGAATAGAAGATCCACTTGATCCTGCCGAAGCTCCCACTCGTGGCAAGAGCGCAGCTCCCTGCTGAGTGAGTCAGCGACAGTGTTCTTCACTCCTGCTAGATGAAAGGGTACAGGAACATCCCTTGGGTGACGGCCCAGTGCCATAGATCCTGTGCTTCTTTGGAGAGAGCTCGGGATCTGGTGTCCCCCTGATTGAGGGACGGAAGGAAGGACCTGAGGGCCCAAAACACAACCTGGAGCTCCAGGACGTTGATGTGCAACGACCTCTGCTCCGGGAGCCAAAGGCCTCTTGCGTGGAGATTTCCAGTGTGCGCGCTCCATCCCTCCAGGGAGGCGTCCGTCTTCACCGTCTCCTGATGCGCTGTGGTCTGAAAGTCCATGCCCGCCTCTAGATGCGCGCGGGTGCCCCACTACCGGATCGCTCGACGGAATGTCTCGTTGAGGGCGATCTTGTCCTCGAAGCTTCCCGAAACTTGTATCCAGCGGGCATTGAGGAACTCCTGTAGCGCCCGCATCCACAACCTGCACAGCCAAACGTGGTAGATGCATGACGGCATCATGCCGAACAGGGACTTGATGGACCGCACCCTGGCAAATCCCAAGGTCAACAGCCGTTGCACCTTGCACAGAATGGCTTTTATCCTCTCCTCCGATAGTGAAGCCAGTCGCGCCACCGTGTTGAGCCTGGCTCCCAGGAACTGAGCGTCCTGCGATGGCACTAAGCAGGACTTTGCATAGTTTATATAGAACCCCAGTTCCGTGAGTAGGCGGACGGTCATTGCTGTGTGTTTGACGGCGAGTTCCCTTGACTTTGCTCGGATGAGCCAATCGTCCAGATAGGGGTAGACGTGGACCCCCTACAGGCGCAGCCGCACCGCCACCGTTGCCAGGCCCTTGGTGAAGACCTTTGGCACCAACTTCAGACCGAAGGGCAGGACCTTGAACTGATAGTGCTGTCCTTGGACCACGAAGCACAGGAACATTCGATTCCCCTTGTGTATGGGGATGTGGAAGTATGTGTCCTCCAAGTCCAGTGACGACAGAAAGTCTCCTTCCTCCAGCTGTCCCAGCACATGCTGGAGGGTGACCATCTGGAACTTTTATGACTTGATGTATCTGTTGAGACGGCAGAGATCTAGAATGGGTCACAAACCACTGGTCTTCTTTCGGACAAGGAAATACCACGAGTATAATGGTATTCTTGCCTGGCCTCAGCTGGATACCGGGGACACTTCCCTTGGAACTCTAGGGTGTGCCCGTGGGCCAGGGCATTCAGCACCCAACAGTCGGTGGAGATGGACTTCCACACGCCGATGAAGTTTGCCAGCCGGCCTCACACTGGGGTGCTCAGGTGGGGGCCCAACGTCTTAGCCAGTTCAGTCCTGCTTTGCCGAGGCCACCCCACCTTGGGCCCCCTGGCGACGACGACAGTTACCTCCGGCCTTACTGAGTCCTCTGTAGGCCTCCTGGGATGAAGATCGGGCCCCCTGGCGACGACGACAGTTACCTCCGGCCTTACTGAGTCCTCTGTAGGCCTCCTGGGACGAAGATCGGGCCACTTGACGGTATGTGGAGGAGCTGCTGCCGAATCCTTTGGAGGCACCTGACTTGCCTCCGGAGGTCCGAAAGGACAGCCGTCGTTGCTGCTGTTGGAATGTGCCCAAGGCACGTGCCGTCTCAGAGTCTGCCTTGATGGCCTGCAGAGACTCGTCCACCGCCTTGCCAAACAAGTTGTCCCTGTCGAAGGGCATGTCCAATACCCTCGTTTGGACATCCTGACGGAAGTTGGTGGCCTTGAACCAACCACACCGGCGAAGGCAAACGCTGTTGCCCATCTGGCAGAAACCGGTGTCAGCGATGTCGGTGGCCACCGTGATGGCATGGTCCGAAGCCACCTCGTCTTCTTTTTTTGAACGTGTTTATTTTAAGAAGGCAGGTTATCACAATACATAACTTAAACATTTGCGACATGATGCACAGTACAATACAATACGATATCTCTCCCATTCCCTCCCCCAGTCTCAAGTTTCTTCCCCCCGCTCCCGCTGGGGCTCCCCAGCTTGTATTGTTCTCCTGGCCAATTGGGGCTTAAATGTCAAAGCCGGGAAATTTTGGTCATAGTCGAGGACCGGACCCCAGATGTTATAAAACCGATGTAGAAGGCCTGCCCCGGCGGCCGTCACCCTCTCAGCTATCAAGATGTCCCAGACCTTCACCCACCAGAACGGCATGAGGGGACCTTCCGCCGTCTTCCAGGTGCGGGCTATCACGTTCCTGCCCGCCAATAAGCATTGGGATAATAGTCTGGCCTTGGGCCCTGACCTTGGGTAGATTGCAGGAATTGGGGCTCCAAGGAGAATAGGTTCAGGCTCTAGGGGCAGTTCCACCTGAGTAATGTCCGCAATCGTCGCCAGGCAATGTTTCCAGAAGGCTTGGGCCTCGGGGCAGGACCACCACATATGGAAGAAGGAGCCTACTTGGCCACATTGTCTCCAGCAGTGTGGATCGAGAGTGGGATGCATGTGATGGAGTCGTAAGGGCGGGAAATACCACCGGAGGAGGATCTTATAGGCGCATTCCCTATTCGTGATACATGATGAAGAGGTGTGGGCCCGGGACCAGATATCAACCCAGAGTTGGTCCTCAATAGGGTGGCCTAGGTCCGCTTCCCATTGGGCCATATATCGGGGCTTGGAAAATAGGAAGTCCGGTTGGAGGCGTTTATACAGGGTAGAGATTCTCCCTCGGGGTGGCAGCTCGGTAAGGGTCAGTTCAATGGCCGTTGGGGGGCGGGTGGCTGCCTGGCAAGTCTGTGGATGAGTGCACCAGTGGCGTAACTGGATGTACGTGAACCTATCCTGTTCCTGAATCTTGAAGAGTTCTTTGCATCGCTCGAAGGTGCAGGGTTGACCCCCCTCGAAGAGTTGCCTCCTGCGATCCAGGGCCCAAAGTTTAGAATGGACAGGCCAGGAGATAAAGTCAGGTTCATGAACACTGGGGCGAGGGGGCTAAGTCCCACTGGAATCTTCTTTAGTCTCAGCGCTTTGTCCCAGACCGAGATGGTATGTTTAGTGGACGCCAAGAGTTCCCGCCATCGCCGCCGCTCCGGAGGAGGGACGTGTGGGAGAAAGCGTAGAGGCAGGGATAGCTGCGCCTGTTCGAGATCCACCCATCTAGGGCGGTAAGTAAGTATTTGCCATGATTGAATACAGGCCAGCTGGGCCGCCATCTGGTACTTTTGTAGATGTGGATCTCTGAGACCGCCGAGCCTTGCGTTGCCCAACATCGTAGATTTAGGGATCCTGGCTTTTTTCCCCCTCCAAATTAACTGCAGCATTTTCTTCTGTAGGTTTTGGGGGGCTGGGGCCGGAATCAGGACCGGGAGAGAGGAGCAAGCGTAAAGGAACCTTGGGAGCAAGTTCATTTTGCACGCCGTGATACGGCCCATCAGCGAGATCTCCTGTGCTGCCCACTGCTTGAGGTCTGCCTAATAATCCGTAAATAATGGGGGGAAATTAGCCCGGTAAACCTCGCTTGGGTTAGCTGGAATCTGGACTCCCAGGTAACTGATTTCGCTGGTCGTCCATTGTACTGGCCACAGTGAGATTAGGGCTTCTCGGTCTGACGAGGATAGGCCCACCGCCAGGGCCGCTGACTTCCGGAAATTGATGACAAAGCCTGTGACCCTTTCATAGCTTGCTATCTCTGCCAGGGCCTGAGGGAGGGAAGAGCGGGGCTCTGTAATGGTCAGAAGGACATCATCCGCGTAGAGGGCCAGTTTATGATGCGCTGAGCACGATTGGAAGCCTTTGATTGCAGGGTTCAGCCTGATTCTCTGGGCGAACGGCTCCATGATTAGTGCGAAAAGGAGCGGCGACAGCAGACATCCCTGTCTGGTTCCACAGGTTAAGACGATAGGGGAGGAGAGGGTGCCATTGACTCTGAGAAGGGTTTTGGGTGCTTTATAGTTAGCCAGAGTCATAGTGCAGAATTCTGGGCCAAAACCAAACGCTTCGAGGGTGAGCCTCATGAAGGTCCAGTCTACTTTATCAAATGCCTTAATTGCGTCCAGGACCAGCAGCACCAACTCCCGGGAGTCTCGGGAGGCCAGCTCCACCAGGTCTAAAGTCCTGTGGATGTTGTCGGCGGTGGAACGATGTTTGAGGAAGCCAGTTTGGTCGGCGCTGATTATCTCCGGCACGACCTTGGAGAGGCGTGTTGCTAGAATTTTGGAATATATGTTAGCGTCAATATTAAGTACAGCGATAGGTCTATATGACACAGGATTCCTCGGATCGCCTCCCGGCTTTGGCAGTAAGACAGTGATTGACTCCTGCATGGATGGGGTTATCGTGCCTGTGGTTCTGAATGAGTTAAACAGCTGCACCAGAGGCGCTAACAATTGAGGTTTGAAAATCTTGTAGAACCTATCCATAAATCCATCCGGGCCGGGGGCTCGGGATTTAAGGGCTTTTATCACCACGTCCACTTCCTCGTCGGTGATCGGCGCCTCCAAGGAGTCATAAGCTGTCTTCTTTAGTCAGGGCAGTGCTGCTTCCCGGAGATATTCCTTTTGTTCTCCCATGTTTCGCACAGGAGCGGTCATCACCTGGGTAAGGTGGGCTGTTGCAAGCCGAAGTTTGTCCTGGTCGGCCTATTGAATTTTGCCATGTTGATCCCGTAGGCCCACAATCGTGTTGTTCCTTCTTGTTTTGGCTAGTTTGGCCACCAGTAGTCTGTTTACCTTGTTGTTCTTGGCATAGTAAAACTGCTTAGCCTTCGCCATTTGGTGGGCAGTATGTTAAGCATAGTGGGCCTCAATCTTCTTCTGCGCTATCCGGATAGCACGCAGTGTTTTAGCGGTCCAGCCCTTCTCCTTATGGAGCCTTTCAGCTTTATCCAGTTCTTCCTCGAGGCTCTGACGAGTTTGTTGTCGATGTCTGTGGTAGGCCACTCCTTGCGCAATCAGTTCCCCCTCACCACTGCCTTCATTGCGTCCCAGTTGTTGGCGGGGGAGGTGTCTTCGCTGGGGTTCTCCTTGAAGAAATTGGTGATCGTGGTTGTGATTGTTTCTCTGAGAGGCATTTAGTTCAGAATCGGGTCATATAACATCCCTCTACGCTGTTGGGGATTAAGTGGTTCCTGCACTCAAATCGTCAGGGCCACCGGGGCGTGATCAGACAGGATTCTGGCACCTATTGTCACATCGTCGGTGAATGTAAAGATTTTCGGGGATACCAAGAGAAGGTCTATCCTGGAGAACGTTCTGTGGGCATACGAGTAAAAAGAGAAGTCTGTTTCAGACGGATGGAGTACCCTGCACGAGTCCACCACCCCTCAAGTTCTGAACAATTGCAGGAGAGCCAAAGCTGTAGCGAAGTCCCCGGAAGAGGGCGGGTGCGACTTGTCCTTGATGGGGTCCGGGACCCCATTGAAATCACCCACAATCACAATCTGGCCTTCCAGGAAGGGAGAGAGAGCTGTACTTAGCGACTCGTAGAAAAGCGCCTGGCCTGAGTTGGGCGCATACACTGGAACTATGGAGTACAATTGTTCCCGCATCATACATTTTACCGCTATGTATCGCCCCTCCGGGCAGCTCATGGAATCTAGAATCTGAGGGTTCAACCCCTTCCCAAACAGGATTGCTGTGCCGCTTCTCTTAGAATTACCAGATGCGAAGAGTTGCTTTGGAAAGTTCCGTGAGCGTAAGCGACCATGATCTGCCGGCAGTAGGTGAGTCTCCTGTAGCATCGCCACTGCCGCGTTGTCATTCTGGAGTTTCTGCAGGATGGACTTGCGTTTTGGAGGTGAGTTCAATCCCCTGACATTCAGGGAGACAAAGCGCAGGGTCTGGTGTTCCGGGACCAGCTAGCTCCGAGGGCTCCGACAAGCACTGAGGGGGGGGGGGGAGATGTAGAGGAATTAGCCATCATGTCGCGGAGTGTGGAGCCATAGGTACCCTTGCCTTCGGGGTATTTTGCTCGGAGCGCCAACGGGAGGACCGAGATTTAACTAGGGGAGGCAGACCAGTTGTGGTTCGGAAGCCCCCCCCTGGCCAACAGGGCCAACGAATACTGGAAGGCCAACGTGGCCAAGATCATCAATAGTCTTAGTGGATCGCTCCAAAGACACATTGGTGGAAAGTACCTTGGAGCTGGGCATGAGCCGTGGAGTGGTGCCCGCTGTGTTAGGAATTGCGCTCATCTGTGTTCCTGTGGGTGCTGCTCGGGTCCAGAATGTAAGGGCTGGCGTCATCATCACGGGACCCCCGCTAGGCTATTTCCTCTTCCGGAATCTCGGGACCTTCGACCAGGAGTTTTGTGTGGGAATAGGAGCCGCCACAGGGTCCGAGCCGGCTGACGCCTCTATGGGCGGTGAAGATGAGGGACTGGAAGCGTCCGGGTTCAAGATGTTTTTAGCATCTTCCAAGTGGCTGATTCTCCTTACAGAGCCTTTGTAGGAGAATTACAAGGCAGTGGGATGAAGCCACCTGTAGCAGACTTTTTGGGCTTGAAGAAAGGTAGTTAACAGGCAGAGGACTCGCCTCCTCTGGAGCGTGAGAGGGGATAGATCTTTAAAAATCTGGAGGGGGGTCCCCTGGAAGGTGATGTCATCCTTGGAACGGCTGATCGCCGAGATGGCTTCCTTCGTGGTGAAGAAGTGCACCCTGGTGATAACGTCAGGTGGGCCATCTGATTCCACTCCGCGACGAGGGTTCAGCCTGTGAGTGCGGTCTAGGAGCAGCTGCGAGTCATCAAGGTCTGGGAGGAGGGTTTGAAAGAAGAGGCCCACATATTCCGCCAGCCCCATATCAGGGATTGAGGCAGGAACCCCTCGGATACGGAGGTTGTTGCGCCGGGCCCTATTTTCCAGGTCCTCCTGTTTGTATTCCAGAATGTCGCATTTGTCCTGCAGGAATCTGATTGAACGCTGGACCTCCGCTAAGGCGGAGGAATGATCCCGGGAGCGATCCTCAACCTCCCCCAATCTCTGTTCTGCCTCCGAGACCCTTTTGTCTGTACTCTCGAGCTTGGCAGAAAGATCTGTCGTGCAGGACCTGAATTCTGCTTTGATATCAGCCATAAATTCCTGGATATCTTCTCTGGTCGCCAGTGGTCCCTTGTTATCCAGAGATTCCCGCGAGGCAGAGGGGCAGGAGTCCAGTTTCTTCGTTTTTTCAGATGACATCAACATAGCTGCTATGTCTGAGGACTTGGAGGATTTCTGTGGTCTAGACATTGTGTTGCTTGTCGGCTGCGACTTAATGGCCGCCAAGAGCTCTGCAGCCTCGCAGGAAGCCAAGGTGTGTCACTTCACTCGTGCAAATTATAGCCCTGTCCGCAAGGAACAAGGCCGTGGGCAGGGGCGCCCCAGGAAGGGTTTAGAAGGTTAGAGAGGGAGAAGAAGCCTACCACCAGCATGGGTTGGGATCTCTTGAGGGGGGGTGCAGAGTGTCCAGGCGGGCGCCGGGCTGCCCACCCACAGAGGCCGCGGGGCACGATGAGGAATCCACCAGGGGCGGGCCACCGCAAAAGCTCTCCGGCGTCTCCCCGGATCCCTTATCAGGGAGTTGTGGCCCCTACCTCTTTCTGGCTGCAGAAGGGCTACCAGGCTTCGCTCCGGTGCGGGATCCTTCCGGGGTTGATGCAGAGGCGGGGGGACCTCTCTGCACGCCGACCGCCTCTATTGCCTCTGCCGCGGCCTCCAGTGCCAGGGATCCTTCACTCAGAATCAGGCTCCGGCGCTTCGGGGGGACAGCCGGGCCGCTCCCCGCAGATTGATTGCGCCAGTCCACTCGCCACGCTCGGGCGCTCAACTCCCCCAGCTTGTATGCTGCGACCGGGTTCGCCTCCATATCCCCGTGCCGTGTGCGCACAGCCGTGCGTCCGCCATCTTGGTTTTCTCGGGCGGGGAGGGAGCCGGGATCTGGACTGCGGTTTGGAGCGTAAAGCTCCGATATCAGCCCCTCATCTCAGGACAGCTTGTTCTCCAGCGGCTCCTACGTCTGCGGCCGAAGTCGTTGGATCGATTAGGGCCCAGGAACTGCATAAATTCAGGCACGGCAGCGGGCAATCCACAGGCGGCTTCAGAGGAGCGACCTCATCGAGTCGGCTCCAGGCCACGCCCCCCCGTTATGCCACCTCGCCTTCTTGAAGGATCTCAAGGTCCTCTGCCCTTTTGTCATCTGGGAGGAAATCCAGGAGAGGGGCGATTTTAAACCACAGCTACCTGTCGTAGCGAGCCACGATAGCGAGAGCCCTGTGGCCGCCTCAATGGTCGTCGCCGCCGACGAGATGACGCGTCGTCCCATGGCGTCCAGCTTCTTCCCCTCACCGTCCGGTGGACAAGTGGAAGTAGATGCCGCCGATCCAGCAGATTTCTTCCTGGCTGCCGCAGAGACCATTGAGTCCGGGGATGGCTGTGCTCTGAGGCACATCGGTGCAGAGTCTGGAACCCAATATTACTTCTCGTACTGGTCTCTCTTTGCCGGGGTCGGGGCTGGGTTCTTCAGGAGGGACAGCCCTTCATCCCAGATGTCGTCCAACAGTGGGACCGCGAGTACGGTCTTCCTCTTGGCCTCTTGTCGCTGATAAAGGAAGCCCTCCTTCTTCTTCTCCTCGGGTTTGAGCTGGAACAGCTCCGAAGCCCTGGAGATCATGGCGTGGAAGGATCCAATCTCATCGGGGGGAGAATCACTGGGTACCGGCGACGGGAGATCTGTTCTGTCGTCATCACCCGTACCCGTCGTTGCCGTATCCGGCTCCGTCTCGTCCCTCGGTGGAGGGGATGTAGGGGAGGGGTGGTACGGTGGAGGAGGATGGACTTGTCTCCTATTAGCTGGAGGCTCCCCCGACGTTCCAGGCGCCGGATCGCCGTCAGCGTGGGCATTCTCGTCCTTATCTCTGTGCACAGGATGTGCAGTGCTTGCAGGATGTCTTCCGACCTGTCTGTCGGTGGTGGAAGCGGTTGCGACGGGAGTGGTCTGGGGTCTGGCTCCCCTTGCCGTTACTCGTCGGTTTCCTTGTCGCTCTCCTTATCCGCCTTGTCGGGATCCTTCTTGTAGGGCCCAGCCTCGAAGGCCCTCTTCTCAGGCACTGTCAGATTCGAAAGCTCTTCCTCAGAAGAGATCTCCGAGTCCAGATGGACCACTGCGCCCCCCTCCTTCTTCTCGGCCAAGGGCGACGGTCTCGGGGAGATGATCAGCATCTTCACAGGAGTCTTTTCAATTGGCATGAATGAAGATTCCCTCCGACGGGCAGGGAAACTCTCGTTTTGGTGGCTATCTCCTGGGAACCCGCATCCGCGGCCTTCACCAGGGATGCCACCACTCCCTCAATGGACGGTTTGCCCTGGTGAACCTGGGCCTTCACAACCTTAGGGGCGCATCTGAGGCCTTCACTGTGGGTGGAGGGTCAGCAACTCGCTCTCCCTTGGCTTTCTCCGTCGGAGATGACCGGGCCTTCTCCCGAAGCTTACACAGCTGTTCCGACTTCCTTTTCTTCGCTGAGCCGGAGCGTTGCCTTGTGGTTGACGGCATCGGCAAAGCTGCGCCCAGCCTGGCTGCTGAGGAGCCCATACCCACGGCGCTCGCAGCACCCGCGGACTCGAAGTGCTTTGCCTTTTGTTGGGCCCCTGTCGCCGGATTGCCCTCAAAGGTCTTAGAAGATCTCTCAGATTTCTTGGGAGAAGAACATTGCCGGGGCTCACCTGCCGCTGGGTTCTTTGTCTCCAGACACTCAGCGAGCCGTTTTTGACGTTCCTTCATAGTGCGGGAGGACATGTCCTTGCAGAACGCACAGGCCGCCTCCACATTTGATTTGTCTGAGTGCAGGCAGTAAAGGCATCAGGAGTACCCATTCTCCTTGAAGACGTTCTGTAGTCCACATCCTGGGCAGATCCTAAACAGAGGCGTTGAGTCTCCTTTGTCTTGGGCCATCTCCACGCGGGGTAGGCCTCAAGTATCTTCTGGAATCCTCCAAGAAGTGAAGTTGAATGAAAATTTGCCCTTGAGGGGCGTAAAGCTTCCGAAAACAAGTCCCCATTAATTGGATGATAAATCGGTGAAGCTTGAGGCTCAATTGATGGAAAGAAAAATAAAGAATATTCTCTGAAAAAACACAATACACAGTAAAAGCTCAAGAGCTAAAGCACGAGACTCCCAACACTTGAACATGCGGTAAAAATCTGAAGATGGCTGCCAGAGGCGGGGCTTAGATAGAGGGCAGTCAATGGCTGGGGGCAGTATGACCCAGAGACCAGTGATTGGTTGATAGAAGAAAGACAGTTCAGAAACGAAACTGAAACTGATTTGTTTTTCTTTACCGAGGACTCCCAACCTGACGACAGGGAATATTCATGAGCATGTGAATCCATGCCAGACCCCATGCTGGAGAAGATTAATATTCTTCACTTTATAAATAAATATTGTCACACATCAATTCTGCATGTCCAGAAATGCATGTTGACCTGAGGATTACAGAGATCCATATTTTATTGAGGTGCCATTTTGTATATAACATAAATTAGCCCCACTTTATTTCCTGGCCACATGTCTAGAAATGTGAATATCAAATGTAGAAGGGGTGCATTCTTTGGTAGTGCCTGACTATTGGACCAGCTAATGGAAGGAATTGACCAATTATATGTGCAGCATCATTGACGACAAAGTGTAAGAATATTTTATAAATGGGGAGCATACAAAATATTAGAAAAGACTGGCTGGATTAATGAGACAAACCAAATCAAGTGCTGAAATTTGATAAGGGCTGTGGGAAGGGGAGGGTGGGGTGAGTCCTATCCATAAGGGAAGCTACAAAGGAGGGAAACTGATGAAGCCCTAACTTCATGGAAGCAGATCAGAAAGGACCTTGCTTACTGAGTGATTTTCAATCCGAGAGGGTTCATGTTGAACCCAAAAATTGAAAGCCTCATTTAAAAGGGAATATGAGAATTCCACAAAAAAAATTATATGTGCTCTCTAGAATGATTTATCTGCTAAGTAAGTCCAGAGGGAAGGGGGAATGGTTGAACTGAAGATATAAAACATATTTATTTTGTAATGGGAAAGGAACAGTACATTCTGTCAGGCTCTATGAACTCTTCTGATGATTCCCAAAAACCAGATATCTCCTTCCGCCCGCGAGCACCACCACTGAGAAATAAAAGGTTGAGGGCTCGATCAGAAAGGCAGAAGAAATAAAAACAGGCTATCTCCAAGGCTGCAAAGGAAACACAAATGGTGGTTACAGAAATGCTACAATGAGTAGTAACCTTCCGCCTCCCCACCAAATCCTCTTCTCTGACCTGAGAACCGAGTTATAAAGCACCTAAATACTGGGTCCACTTACCAGTGAAAAAGGTTAATGGAAAAAGGAATAGCCAAAAGTAAAATGCTCTGTGCCGGAGCAGGGATGGACGCGATTGGCACAGGGTGTGACAGACACACAGTAAATCTAGGTAAATCCTATAGTCCAACAGAGTCCAAGTGACAAGAAGGATACCTGATCCTAGACCCTTGGGGGCATGAGGGTGCAGTGCTATCTAAGTAAATATCAGGGATCGGAATTCAGAGGCGCTGAGTGCTATTTAGCTCCTGCTAAAGATAAAAGTGCTCCTGGTAATCACTTTGAAAGTCCAAGTCAGGAGCTGGTTTCAGCTCCTGCGAAATTAGCCTCTGAGGAACATGCATAAATCACCCGTCAGCCTCACCCGTGATCTAAGACAAAAGTTGATTCTAAATAAAACTGAGCAAGTGTGCCTCCAGAACCCATTCTTTTAAAGATTCACACACCAAGAAAATATATAAATTATAGAAACTGCTTGTGCGCAAGTGGCACTTACTTTTCTGGCATTTAAAACGTGTGTTCAATTTCCAACTTAAAGTTAAGTCAATTTCACTCCTTTTCTTACAGTAAAGCAGTGACAGTACTGATATTTATTGCAAAGCCTTCTTTTAGAAGGCCTAATAACATATTTTCTTGCAACAATTAAAGGCTGTATAATTATATTATAAATTGCTACACAAGACCATCCAATTACTTACTACAGTAAACCCCACTGTTTTTCTTCGTTAAAGTTAGAGCAGACTATAGCTCTAACTAGAGAATACAGATTTTAAAACGCAGGTGTAGGTTTTGCTTGCAAATCTGTCCACTTACAGATTGACTTTTACATTATTGTAAAGCGCTCAGTTACAAAATAGTTACAAACTATGCCTGCCACTACTGGACAGTTGATTTAATGAGACCTTTCACTGTATCATTACACAGAGATTACTGAGAAGTTGTCTAACCTTTGTCATTTTGTTAAAAAAAGGGTTCTATTCTGGAAAACATTGCTGCTGCTCTAAAACACACACTTTTCCAAAAACCTCCTGTTTCCCTCTAATGTCTCCAAAATATGCATTAAGTCTCATATGTCTCATAAATGTCAATAGAAATCTCAAGTCGGACCAGGATCTTAATGTTAGGGCAACCCTGTGAAACAGGTTGTCGGCTATAAAATAATTCTCCCATGCAAGTACTGTATATGGCTCCTAAGAGAAACCACATAATACACATTGGGCCAGTTGTCTTTTCTAAATTATGGTTTACTAATGTTTTGGTGTCGTTTGATATTCTTAGTGGTTTAATGCACCCGATGCAGAGGTCTTAAATCTGTAAAATCTATTTATCTCAGGTTGGAACCACAGCAGGTATAACAACCATTCATCCACCTGAAGTCCTTAAAATATGGTCGAATAACCCTTGCGATACACTGCGGCTTGGGTCAAGTAACGCCTGTAGCAAACATCTTGGGATCTAGTATATTCGACACCTTTAGCATAAACCTATTTTTTTAGTCTTAACCAATAGCACAACCAGAGTTACTTTTAAACCCTTACCTTATTTCTTCACCTAAAAAGTGAAGGCAAAGGGTGGGGTAGACAGAGGGTGCAGTAGCAGGAGAGAGAACAAGGTGTTAGCAGAGAAAGAGACAGTAGCAGAAAGGAACGTGTCAGTGAGGGGATAGAAAAAGCAATAGATGTAGCAACAAAACCGTGTTCCAGTGACAGTCATGGGTGTAGCGGCAGACATGAATAATAACCGTGTGAGGAAGCAACAGAGATATAATTAGGGAGGCTAGCATAAGAGTAAACAAAAGGGATATAAATATGAAGCTGCATTGCACAAGATCTTAATAAAAAGACAGCCAGTAACAGAGTGAAAGACAGAGCATTTTCAGGTGCTTATCACAGATTGGAAATAAAAGCAAGTTCAACCATTTTCAGGCATTCCAGAGTGAATAAAAAGTGGCATCCTATATCTATAAAGCTTTTTTCTGAGAATATTTTGATCTCCTGCAGAACTTTTTTTCAACTAACATTTTATGCGTTCACTATCCAAAGAAAACAGTTGAGAATTTAACAGCTCCTAGGTCAGATGAATAACTCCTGGTCACATGGAAATCCTTGACAACCAGGAACTACCTTCAGCTCCTGCTTCTTGAATCTGAATTTCAACCCCTGAATATGTCCTTGGAAATCCACAAATGCACCAGAGTCCAGGCAGCCGTTGTGGAACTCCACTCATGATGACTCGAATCCAACAGAAAAAAACAGAAGCACCAAAGTCCATGAAATTCCCAAAACAGTCAGAAGGATGTAGAAGCATGGTCCGAAACTGGGGAAAAAAACAATACCAGAAAAATACAGCTCACTTAGCGAAAACACACATTGAGCTGAACCAGTCTGTTCTCTTTCTGGTATTTAATATAATGGATTGTTGGCTTCTGTGTTGCCTGTGCCGTGATTGGGTGGGCGTCGTGACGAACTGGCATCACTGCCACACATTCTGATGCGAAGTGTAGTTCTCTGGCAGCGTTGGTGTGCCAGGCACCATGGCTGTTGCCAAAGGCTAAAATGTTGTAGCTTGTGTCTTCCGCAATGCAATGCGCAAGTACTAACACATTCTCGCTCCATTTAAAATCAAGTGAGATGACCTTTTAACCAAAACCAAAAATACATTTCTGAGCTGTATGCGCAGTGTGATGCAAATTGCATTTCTATGAAGCCTGTGAACAACCCTTCGTAAATTAAAAGGTAATTAAACTGGCCCGAAGCATTTACTTAGAAATAGTTAACATTAAGCTTTAATGTGAAGACATCTGTCCCAAAGCATAATGAAGATTGGCTTGAGTATATGTGTGCTGTGAAGAAATGAGAGCAAGTTTAATTGTGTCATTTCTACTCCCATGTACAATGATAAGGTAAATACCATATACCCTTCATTACTGAAGCTGCACAGTGGGACTCTGTGAGTTGAAAGGGGAGGGCCACTTCTACATGCTTAATAAACAGCTAAAAACCATTCTCCCAGGGTGGGTGAACTGAAATTCTGTGCATTCCGGATCAATAACACTACATCAAAATATAAAACCTACCGAATTCTAATGCAACACAGCAAACATACTTTGAAATTACACACACATACTAGCACCCCTCAGCACCATATCTACATGGGATATGTGATGTATGCAAATGTCCTCGGATTACAGCACTTGTTGATGTTCTTGGGGAAACAAAAGTTCTTCAATAATTTGTGTAACCTATGGGTAATTTAGAATATTTTGAAGTAAAGAGAGTTTTGATACTGTGACCAGGAAGGGCAAGAATTAGGACTAGAATGCATTTTGCTAATAAAAATTAACCCTATGCAGATTTGATTATGCAAATGTGGTAAGTGTGTGTGGTAAGTGTGTAAGAAATAGCAAGGTTATTTTCGTTTTTATAGACAAGCTGCTGTCGGGGGAGAGGTGTCATTTCGCATCCTCCTCACCCTTCCTATAATGAATAGATAACGTGTAAAGCTAAGGGGGAAAATGCCCTGACATCCCCCTAGTGAAATAATATCAGCAATGAAATAACTAATTGAGTGTTCACTGATGCCAAACGACTCCATTTTGTGTCACCACAAGCGCCATCTTTTACTAGGCCCCAAGATATGATTTCTAAGCACGGCTCTCCCATCCCTAGTGCCTCACACAAACAGCCCAGGCCACCACCACCTCCCACCAGCTCCATACCAGCCTTGTTCTCACAGAAGTCCAGCCATTCATTGTTGCAACATTTAGTATCTCTTCATGTCCGATGAGCTCATTGCACTGTGTGAGACTGAAGCAGGCCCCAGCTTAAGTGCCCATCGGTCTCCACTAACCTGCCCATGCACTCTCGACCCCCACACAGCCAGACCATGATCCACTGGCCCCTCACCCCAGGCTCTCTTAGAAGAAGATACACATCTGACCCCCTAGCAGTGACCATTCCAGTACACCCGCCATATCCCTAATCATATATGCGCCAATATGTCCTCTCCAAGAATAACACATGTCCATCCGTACCATGAGGCATCAAGTAGACCTAAATACCCGAGAATGACATCTGGGTCTGGGGTACCGTGTTTTATGAACACCCAAATACAAGGGTTGGAATACCAGTATATCTGCCACTGATTTCTGAAAGCACACCCATTCATGTAAGGACTTTTATGTTTGCCATTTATCTCACGCAACCAGTTCCTGTTATTTTAGCTTCGATAGATAGAATTGTAACGCCTCTCGGCCCTGACCTTCACACCGAGGAGATGAGCACAGCAGACCCACGTGTGCCAGGAGCGACTGGGAGCAACGTCCAATTAGCATCAAACCTCTCATATAGCAACAACTATGCCCTAGGCCTCCCCCCAATCGAATACTAAGATTTGTAACGTATAGCAAATGTCACAACTGATGCTGTGTGTCTTTTAAATGTGCTGCCCGTGTATTGTTTGACAGAGCACTCTCAGGCAGCAGAGTTCTTTGCTTGAATTTATCTTATATAAAGTTGTTTTACTTGCAATTCATCTCCTGGTCTCATTTCCTAGCGGGTGTGTTCATTATTTGGTCTATTGGATATTGCGTATTTGTGAGGAGTGTACCTTCATTTAGTGACCCCCACTTGCGTGATATTCCTCGAGGACCCCCATACTTGCGGCAAGATCCAGGGCTTCCTGGGAACGGCCGCCCCCACCTACAGGTGACCGGTCCCAAAAACACATAAACAGAAGGAAACGGTTATCGTGGGTTCCAGCTTTGCGAATACCCCGCTGCTTGCCTGTGCCAGGTGCGGTCACGAGGGGGAGGCCCAGGCTTTTGTGGATAGACCGCAAACGGAGGCTCTTGGAAGAACACGGGCACGTGAGTATTGACTGCAAGACAAAACAAGCGAGGGAAAGTGGGAGGATTTTGAGCAGATTGAGTAAGGGGAACACACATGATATGGGTATGGATAAATAGAATGAGTGTAGGAACCTAAGCACTTTCTCTTTTATGGCCATTAGGTTTTTATATATATAAAACCAAGAACAAGGTGAAATAAATAGAGGAGGAAACAGGAACCTAGCTCCGATACGGGGTAGAAGGCAGCGCCGCATTGCACTGTCCCGACCAGTGCAGGAAATAAGTCAAAAGGAAGAAAAAGTAGGAGCCTTGTATAAGTAGTGGGCTCGGGAACAAGTAGTGGTTGTTAATTTATTATTTTAGCAATTACAAACATGTAGAGGTACGCCCAGTAGGGGCAGAAGTGATGTGGGTATAGTGCAAGTGAGGAAAGGGTATTGCTCTAGATGAGGGGAGAGGGACCATAGAAAAAGGGGAATGTGTTAAGGTTCATGTTTTTCGTTCAATGTTGTCAGCATCTTTGTTGGTTTAATCGTAAAGCGTTCAGTTGTTCATGTTTTATGTCTATGTTATGAACAATATATATCAGTAGCGTTTGAAGTGACACTAAAAACGGGATTGTTATTGTGTATATAAGAGATTAAGAGTAGAAGGGGGACATAAAAAGGGCAGGGAGGAAAGAGGGTCCTTTCAGAGAGTGGGGATGAATACCCCACTGCTGCATATTTGCAAGCACCTCCCCTTGTACAGTGAACAAATAAAAAGGTACCATGGTCAGTGGGTAACATAAACGAAAAAAAGGGAGGAATCACCTCATGCATGGCCAGGAGGGGGGTTGTTTGATAAGGCAATATTAGATCATGTAGCGACCTACTTGATGGCAAAATACAAGGGGCAACAGCTCCAAAACAGAAGAGAGGTGCTAGATTTGTGGAAGATGTTTGAGGAGACGCCCACCACAAACAATAAGGGAAAAGAGGGTGAGTCGCCCAAGGACATGAAAAAAGGGGAAAAAGAAGCAGGAAAGGAGAAGGAGGAGACCAAAAAGATATACCCGTTGCTCACAAGACCAGCAGAGGGATACTCAGACCCGACCTATGTGCCGGGGGCAGCACACCAGCAACTCCTAGCACAGCCCCACCACCTCCACCGTATGTCCCAGCTACAATCGCGCCTGCCCCCATAGGGCCATCCACACAAGATCTTGAGGTAGCATTAACAGCCACGCAAACAGAACTGACCCGATTGAGGGCAACATGTGAAAGAACTCAACCATTGGGGGAAAGGCCAGTGCCACAACCCTTAAAAAGCTTCTCTCTCCTGCCAGAAGATGAATGGAAATCTGGGGACTTCCTCTTTAGAATAGACAGTGCGTCGATAAAGACAGTACGAGTAGAAAGGGAGGGAGAGATAGAAAGTGTAGGATATGATACAGTAGCTTCGGAAATAGAGGAGGAATGTTGGAGCGATTTTGAAGAAGATGAGGAGGGGGTTGTGGGAGGAATACAGCAAGTGCAGTGGATCTCCCCAAGAGTGACTGAGGAAGTAGAGGGATGGGAAAACAAACCCCAGAACAGAATGGGAAGAATAGCATTAGTGAAAAAGAGGGAACAAAGACAGGTCATGGGAGGATAAGATCAAATTACAAATGCCTCTCATTCATAAAGGTGCAGGGCGGCCCCATTATGTGCACCTGGCCCTGATGGATGAAAAAAAACCTCCTCAAATCCCTCCCCCTGCTCACGGTGGGTGCAGGAAAATGGATTTACACATTTGAAAAGAACACTGCAGGGGTGCCTCTGGCTATAGGGGATATAAAAAGCCTTTTAGTGTCCGCAGTAGGAGATCAGGCAGACTCTGTGTGCGTGAAAGCAGGATTACCGGGGATCACCACAGGAAATGATACACATGACGAGGAATTGTTCAATAATGTTCGTGCACTAGTGTGGGATGCCCTGCGGAGAACCTTCCCACATACCCCTGATTTACACTCTATAATGCAATGCACTATGCGGGATAAGGAAGATGCTGCGCAGTTCATTCTTCGGGTTTAGGAGATGTGGCGCGCGGAGATGGGCACAGCCTGGGACCATTCCACCTCCCTATTTTATTTCATCATTAAGCAAGGCCTCCCGAAGGAAGTACAGAAGGCCCTTGATAAAATAGCTTGGATAGAAGCCAAAGGATGGCCAGAAATTCAAAGCATTATAGTACATCATTGCAGGGCGATCAAAGAGAGAGAGAAAGAAACAATGCAGAGGAGATTAGCCGAAGAAGCAAAATGTGTACAGAGTAAGTTAGTGAAGGTTGCAGCAGTAACCACAGTGCCACCCTCAGAGCAGCAAGGAGAAGAAGGAGGAGTGTCGGTAGCAATACAGGCAAGGATGGCAGCGGCATGGGCAGACAACGAGCAAGAGCAGTGGGGAGGAGATCAACAATATATGGGACCCCAATGGCAAGGAAGACCCACAAAAGGACGAGATGGGTTCCGGAGGCAGGATATAGAGGGGTGCAAGGGCAAGAGGAGGAATGCAAGGGCAGTGTTGGTCCTGTGGGAGATGGGGCCATTTTTCACGGGAGTGCCGCAGACCAGGGGGGAATGACCAGTACCAACAGCCACAATATAATCGACAACAGTAGGGCCACCCCCACCCAGGTAGCTCACACGGCCTCCCCCAAGGGAATTACAAAGAGGATGAACAACCAGACAGCAGACCGATACCAGAGACCGATACCGGGTTACCATATGCTCAGACACCCCCACATAATATGCAGTCGCGCCCAAACCACAAAAATCAAATAGCGCAGAGGCATGCTAACCCATTTGTTACAAAAGCTCATTAGCCATTGCGCACCAGGCACGTATCATGGAACATGTGTACTAAGAGAAAATACAGATACCCACCCCGACTAGGACAGCCCACAGAGAGCATTTGCGTGTCCAGTTCTATCCACTACCTTACGTCCAGACGAGGAACCACTAGTGGAGGGCAGAGATAGGGAACAAACAGTTCATATTCACGGTGGACTCAGGGGTGGAAAAGTCATGTCTATGTGAAGGTGATTTTCCGTTATCTGGCAAAAATCTCGAGGCGCAAGGATTTTCTGGGGCTGTGGTCACGGTTCCTTACACAAAAGATTTGGATGTTAGGATAGGGGGAGAACTATAGGAGCACCCCTATTGTACCACGAAGAATCCCCTGTAAATTTACTGGGGCGAGACTTACTCAGCAAACTCAACATGACCATAGCATTCACAGACAGGGGAATAGTATGTTCGACCCCAGGAATGTGCACACTCTGAGCAATGCTGCTAATACACACCATAGCCAATGAACTGAAGTTACGGGGGTGCACACGAATGCAGATATGTTTATATATGGAATACAAGTGTTAGCGAGAGCAGTGCCAGAGTTAACATGAAAGGAATGGAGAGTGCCCTCTGATTTTGTGTTTCGTCCAGTGGCAACACCCCGAGGTAGTGCCTGGTACCATTCTGTCTCTTGATCTACAGGGCGTCCAAGTGTCAGCAAAACATATTGTAGCAATATGACTGGACACCCTGGGCTGTGAATGGCGCATAGTGTTGTGTATTGACCCAAATGTACACTTGCGATCATTGACCGATGAGGAGCTGTTCACTGACAACAACACAGATGGGGAGATCATACTGGAAATATGCATGCCCTGTGATATAATGGTGACGAACCCCGTCACAACCGTTGTCAGTGCACGGCCATCATTTTGTGAAGCAGACGCACAATAATTACTGCCATATTTGAGGACCACAAGCTCCCATGATGTGGGATTATTAAGAGAAGTGACTCCAGTAAAATAAAACTCAAGCCGGGTGTGATCCTGCCTAGAGTAAGGTAGTATCCCTTGTCCAGGGAGGCAGAGGAAGGGATAAAAGAAACAAATACACGCACTGCTACAGGGCATCATTGTCTCCTCAAATTCACCATGTAACTCCGGAGTGTACCCCATCAAGAAAGCGAAAGGGGGGTTGTGGCTTATGATCGAGGACCTTCGCCCCTTAAATGATATTGTCCAAAAGGAATTTCCACTTGTTCCAAACCCGGCAACCATTTTGTGTAGCATTCAGAAGAAGGCCACCCATTTCACCGTGGTGGACCTGAAGAATGCCCTTTTCTCAATACCATTCAACCCAGAAATACAATATCTCACAGCCTTCAAACTAGGGGGAAGGAGATATGAGCATCGTCGATTGACCCAGGGGTACTGTGAGAGCCCAAGCATTTTCAACAGAATATTGCACGAAGACCACAGCAATATTGATGTTCAAAGCATCATCATTCAATACGTAGATGATCTCCTGGTGTGTAATGAAGAGGAAGAGAACTGCCGGAGGGATTCTGTCACACTTCTCAAGTTGCTGGCCCAGAAAGGATATAAGGTGGATAAGAACAAATTGCAGTATTGTCTGACTGAAGTCCTGTACTTGGGCCAATTGATTTCAAAAGATGGCAAGAGAATAATCCCTGACAGAGCGGCAACAGTGCGTGCCTCAGCTAGACCACATACTGTCAAAGACACGCAGAAGTTTCTCAGCATCTGCAATTACTGCAGGGCATGGATACTGGACTATGCCGCCTTCACACGACCCCTATTACAAAGGTTAAATGAAGCACCAAAAGGCAAGACTTCCATCACATGGACACCTGAAATGCACACAGCCTTCAAAACAATGAAAGAACTAATAAGTACAGCCCATGTCTTAGACACACCTGATCATGAACGGGAATTCTACCTCTTCTCGCACTCAAGCGGGACACTAATGACCGCAGTATTGCCGCAAAAAACATCCATGGGCCACAAGCAATAAGCTTACTTCAGCGGCACACTATATTCAGTAATGCAAGGCCACTTCGCTTGTGAACAAGCTCTCACAGCAGCCGCTTATGCAATAGAAAAGAGCTCAGTAATAGGAATGGGATATTCCGTCACGTGACACGTGAACACAGCCTGTTTGATATACTTGAAAGATCCAAATCCACCCTGACCACACAAAGAGTATCAGCCACAATGCACACATAGTACGCTGCAAAACAGTAAACCCTGCCACCTTCCTCACAGAGCCATTTACAGTGGAAGATGTGAAAAACCCATGATTGTGCCACCTATGAGGTGGAGCAGGATGATATTCCCAAAGCAAGCGAGAATGCACTGGAGGAAGGTGAAGTATACTTTGTTGATGGAATGGCATCCATCTTTCCAGAAACAGGTGAACAACATGTTGGGGCAGCAGTAGTGAGGATGGAGGAAGAGGAATATGAAATACTGGTACAGAAACACTTACCCATATATTTTTCAGCACAAGCAGCAGAATTAGTAGCACTGATTGAAGCATTACATGCAGCAAAGGGGTGCGCTGTAACTATCTATTCCGATTCAGCATACGTTACCACTACAGTACATTCTTGTCTATCACGATGGAGAAGAAGGGGGTTCAGAAGGGCTGATGGGTCCCCGGTACAACATGCACAATTGCTGAGTAAAGTAATTGAAGTACTTGCAGAACCTTCAATAGTAGCCCTGGGAAAATGCCAAGCCCATACCAATAACAAGGATGAAATACCACTAGGAAACGCGGCAGCGGACGCTGCTGAGAAAGAAGCAGTTTACCTCCTAAAACCAGTCAATATAGAATGTATGTTAAAAGGAAAACAAGAGCCCAAAGAGGAGGGATACAATGCCCTACCCATAGCTCAAATAATAGAGCTCCAAGAGAGAGCGCCGCCTGTAGAACAAGAACTATGGCCAAAAAGAGGATGCACCCAGTCACCTACAGACCTTCTATGGAGACAGGAAGTAACAGGGCATGTAGTGATGCCTGTAGAATTATTACAAGTAGCATTTCAACAGCTGCATTTTCCAGACCACACCTCAAAACAGCACATAGCAGCAGATATCCAGGAGGATTGGTTCATCCTAAACCTCCAGGAGTATCTCAACAATCTAACATTGAGTGTACCACCTGTCAAACATTTAATTCAGGAATGACTCTTAGAACCCAATGCGGAACATTGCCACGCCCCGTGGGACCTTTCCGTGAACTGCACATTGATTATGCAGACATGGAGGAGAGATGCAATGGAGCAAGGTATCTGATCCTGGTGGTCTGTCCCTTTTCATGCTGGGTGGAGGCAGGGCCCTGCGCCCACCCAGACACAAAGTGTGCCTCAAAATTCTTAGTGTTCCGACACTGGGGAATATGCGATGTCATACGCTCCAACAACAGAACACATTTCATAAATGATCTGTTTATGGAAGTAACAGACTTATTGGGAATAAAACATAAAATGTGCTCAATTTATCACCTGTAAGAAAACGGAATGGTCGAGAAAATAAACGGCCTCCTTAAAAGTAGGTTGACAAAACTATGTCACACCATGAAGAAAGAAATTGGTGTATTACTTGCCTTTGGCCCTGTTCCAGTTGCGCATGCAACCTAGCAAAGACCACCACCTGTCTCCTCATGAAATAGTGACTGATAGACGAATGCAAACGCCACTGTCACCAGTGAGAAGAGTGTCAGATGCACACAGGACAGCAGCAGTACTAGGCGAAGAATTCAAAGAGTACCTCACACAACTCACTAATGCATTAAGATGCACTGCCAAAGAAATTGCCCAGCCATTTACAAGAGAGAGTGAAACAGACACAAAGACTGCAGTAGTAGACAGCCTAACAGCACCTTTAATGACCGGCGAACTAGTGTATGTTCGCAGTTTTGTAAGGCAATGGAACTCACCAAGATTCCATGGCCCCTATGAAGTAATATACTGTACCCAGTTAGCAGTGAAAGTAAAGGGCTGAGGTACTGGGTGCCTTTATCAGATTTGAGGAAAGCTCATGATAGTGACACGCCACAAACACCACAAGAAAATGAAAGAGAGACGGCAGCGCCCTAAAAAAATGATATCATGAAATACAGGAGAAATAAAAAAACAGAAAGAGTAAAAGCTCAAAGGTAAATATGCAGAATATAATTATATGGCCCACGGTAGCGGCCATGTAGTTATGGTTAAGTTGCTAAATCCATAGGAAGAACACTTTTTGGGTGGCTTATAACCTCGCTCCCCCTGGACGAATCCTCACCAAACTTTGCCAAGAAAGTATATGGCCCATTCTGAATTGTTTTGCAAAGTTTGGTGAGGTTTGGTCTGGGGGGGCAAAGTTATAGGGGGGTCCCAAAATGTCTTTATTTTCCCATAGACTGAATGGAGAAAAACTTTGCTCACGCCCACAGCCTAAACCGCTCGACGGATTTTCACCAAATTTGCAGCAGAAGCGGCAGCTTGGTCCTAAAAGTGCTCTTTAGTAAATTTGGTGGAAATCTGTCCAGTCATTTTTTTTAAAACGACCAAAAAGTAGGTCCACAAAAATTAGTAATATCTATGTCTGTTCGGCAGACTCATTTCCCTGTTCGCATTACCCGGTTGGTTAATCGCCTTGCATTGTGTTCGTGGACATGTGACGTGCTCGTTGATTGGTTGGGGTGAAGCGTGAGGTGCATCACATCTTGTCGATGCACCCGCCATGTTGGATCCGCGGATGTCCGCGGATGGCGCAGCGTGGAACTGAGCATAAATCCAATTTTGCGGAGTGTGTTGGTGTGTAGGAGTGGCTGGGGGAGTGAGGGATGGGTTAAATGCTGTATTTGTTTAGGTGGGAGAAGGCCGTGATGTGATTGCGGTGTCCGCGGTCACCGCGGTTGTTCACAAACATACTATGCACTGGCGCACTACTGGCTATTGTACTATACTCTGATGTTGGTTTTGGGTAGTTAGTAGAGCATTGGGTGAAGAGGCTATGTATTGAGAAGTTTGTGCATTGGCTGTAATTATTGTTTAGAATGTTAATTGGAGTGGGTAGGTTTTGATGTGGTTGTGTTATGTTTTTGAGTTGTGGTCATTTGGCAGGTGTTTCCTTCCATGGGTGTGTTATGCTGCGGTGGTTATGGCCAGGGTCTAGAGTCTTGGGTGCATGGCTGAGGCATAACACACCTATGGTAGCAAACATTTTGACTGTGGTATGTTGGCTGCTTAGGGGATATGTTTTCAAAAGTTTGTGTACTGATTTGCAGTAGTGTAATAGTGTTTATAGGATAGTGAGATGATGTGTGGTAGTTGGTTTGTTGGATTGTGTTCAGAATGTTGGTAGTGAAGACTCTAGGCATTTTGGGTTGCATTTATTGGTCAGGTGTTCGTTTGCATGGGTGTGTTATGTTGCAGTCTTTGTGAGTCCAATTATTATATATTTACTGTTTCCTTTGTTGAGGCTGTATGTAGAGTTATGGCTAGGCCATGCAGTCAAGACTGTAGGGTTTGGCCACAACCACTGTAGCACAAGATACCCATGGAAAGAAACATTTTGGATAGTGGTCTATGGTCGGGTGTTTGCTTGAATGGGTGTGTTATGCTGTGGTGTTTGTGAGTCCAATCATTATATACTTACTGTTTGACTTGTGGTTGTATGCAGTTTTTTCATGACATGGGTAATTGGAGCACACATTCTTTTTCAATCTCTGCGATAAAAGAAAAGATCACATGTTAGTGTAGGTAGTTTGTAATGAGTTATTGCATTGCATAGTAGACATTTCTGTATGCTGTCGACCCACATAGTCAGTACTTTAGAAGTACTATAGTTCAAACCAGTGTACTATGCAATTTGCTCAGGTCCGGTGTTTGTTCATTAAATCATTGGGTCTGTGGGAAAAAAATCCATGTCGGATTAAAAAAAACTTTCTACGTTATGGTACAATATATTTCTTTGGTTGATTTTAATAGGAGGAATTGAATAGGTGTATGGTTTTTGGTTTGGAAGTGGCGGTAGTATTGTTGCAATTGGATACCAGTTGGTGTATTCTAATTGTTTATTTCTTGTTCCATTTTAGTGGTATTCTGTTTGCTTGTTGAAGAATTCTGGGGCCGTAAGATACCTGTTGGCTTATTCTAACTGTTCATTTCTTGTTTCATTTTAGTAGTCTTCATTTATCTGTTTAGTTGTTGAAGAATTTTGGGGCAGTTAGATACCTGTTGCCGCATTCGAACTGTTGATAGTTTTGAAGTTGTTGAGGGTATTTTTATACGTAATAACTGTTGCAGGGTTTGCTTCGAAAAATCTATTTTGACGTTTTTTGGTTGTACTTGGATCCTAGTTGGCGTATTGTAACTGTTTTTATTTTCTGACTGTTAGATACTTGTTTTATTTTATTAGTTTATAAATGTAAAGGTTATTGAGGAGATTTTGTTGATGTTCATACTCAGATTAGTTATTACATTTTGGTTTTAAGAATATTAAGTAAGCATTTACAAGATTTGCTGGAAATCTCTGCTTTAAAGTAATGGTAGTATCATTACATTCGAACCATCGACAATTCTTTTTTATATATGCAGTGTAGTGACCTGCATTAGTTGTGGCTCCTGCGTGGTAGATTATACCAACTGTTGTGAAGGTTTTCTTACCAAGTGATACTTGTCCATGTGTGAATCCAGTCAGCTTGCAGTTATTTTTGGTACCATCTGCATTGTAACGTAAAAGCATTACTATAACGTATTTACTATGTGACTGTATTTGTAAGGTGGAGCGATTATCTGAATTGCAGGTAGTACATAATCTGCCATGGTTTGCATTTTGTAGAAGTTGCTGAAATGGAATGGATTCACAGTTAGGTATGGATACACACACAAAGCGTTCATTAGGGACTTGTTCTTGTGCCACCCACATGGCTGCAGAGAGTGCATGTATGTTTCCACATGTATGAAATCTGGAAGATTTCATTTATAGGTATGTTTTTTATTTCCAGTACTTGTAGTAAGTACATTAGAAATTCGTGTGGATCTTCTTATGTGTTTATAGTGAATTTGACCATTCCAGCACAATGGTTGAATTCCTGCCTTATTCTAGAAACACTTAGGGCCTCATTACACGGAAGGTGGTGATCCAGGGTGCTATTAGCACCCTGGACCATGCCGGTAAATTACCGGCACCGCCTTGGCGGTAAGGGGATTTACTGCCCCATTCCAAGGTCGGTGGGGCGGTAAATCCCCCTTCCGCCATTGCCCTTCCCCATTCCCATTTCTGCCCCATAGGGCTCTATGGGAATGGGGAAGGCGCTAATTACGGCACCGCAATTTTGCGGTGCCGTAATTAGCTCTGAGGTCCCTTAGCGGGTTGGTTTTTAACGCCTGCAAAAAGCAGGCGTTAGAGCACCAACCCGCTAAGGGACCTCGTAGTACGGCGGTAAGGGTTAACGGTCACCGTTGCCATTAACGGTGACCGTTAACCCTTACCGCCGTCCGTGTAATGAGGCCCTAAGTGTTGTCAGGATTGTTGTTTGCATTTCTGTGAAGGAATAACATTTGCAAACACAATTGGTCTGTCCAGTTTAAGTAAATGGTGGCAATTGGAATAGAATATTGATTGCTACATTTGCATAGCAATTTACACCAGTTGTATTTGAAAATTTGAACGGACTAGACAGTTCTGTGTCCAAGTCATTTCTTTGGAGTGCACGTTTTTCTTTTTTTTAAGAGGTAGTTGATTTTGTTTGTGCACTAGATCCTTCTTTGGTTGTGGTCATTGATGAAGTATAAGCTTCTTTTAATTTCTTTGGAGGAACTGCTGTGAGATCCTGCATAATTTGAGTCTGAAGTAGTTTTCTTTTACAAACTTTTGCTTTTTGAGGAACAGGATAGGTTTTCAGATGGGGCGTAGAGTGAACGCAGTCTATTGCATTCTAGAATGCATGGAATATCAGCGTTTACTTTACTTGCATCACAGTTGATTAGAAATAGTCCCGTAAGCGTGACAGTGCTACATAGCTCATGCCTTCTTTAAACATTGTGCTACCAATATCTATCAATGATTTATCTAGGGTAAGACCTTGTGATTTGTGAATGGTGACTGTGTATGCTAGAGTTAGAGAAAATTGTTCTCTGCGGACATACATGTCTTTGAAAAGAAGGAAGCGGGCTGTTGAGCGTCCTATCCTTTTAACTTCTGATAGTTTGTCAAAGAGAATATTGACAAACTGAATGTTGTTGTCACGTGGGTATGTTTGAAAGCCAACAACTGCACCAAGTGTCCATTAACTAGTCCTTGTTCCACGTCAAGGTTAAATTTAAGCATTACTCTACAGTTTAAAGATAATTTAAATATTTTCTCCAAACCAGCTTTGTTAGAGATAGAGTTTTCTAAGGTATTTAGCCTTGTTGTGGCTTGTTCACACATGGGTAGTGTCATACCATGTCCATCTAGTTTGTCTGTGGAGCTAATTTGAACTATTGGTTGCATTTCTTTTTTCAACATTATTTGATTGAATTGTGCACAGCTTGCAAGAGTTGGCATCAAGGGCATACAGTTTACATTTTTGTGTGCTAATTTTTCCATGACATCAGTAGCACATGACTTATGGCCGTAGAGTGCATGGATGGGCCTGGTTTTTAATATAGATTGTGCTTCTTGAGATAGTACACCAACTCTAATACTTTTTAAAATGTTGGCGTATGTGAGGTCTGCAGATTGACGTATGTTTTCTGTTATAATATAATAATTCTTTATATTGAAAATGTTGGCAAAGGTTGACATTTCATATGCTGCCAAGAGTTTTACGGCATAGTTTGTGCCCTAAGGTTTTAAAAATAGCTTCACCTTTAACTGATGTTAATTGAAGATTTCCTAAAACTATAATGTGTTTTCCTCCAAAGAGTTCTTCATAGTCCGTTTTCAGGACCTCTTGTAAACTGAGGTAAATCAAGGCTAACATTAGATTCAAAACCATGCTTACCTCATCTATTAGCAGCATTTTCATTTGTTTGAAAACTCTGCATAGTTCCATTGCAGCTTCTGGAGAAAGTTTGTAACAGTCTAATTTGTTTTGGTGTTCTACTGGACGGAGTAGTAAAACCTGTGGGGGCAGTGACAACAGCTGACAGTTTGTTGTTTGTAAATTGCTGAAGGAACTTGCTGATGATTTTGATTAAGAAAGTTTTGCCTGAACCAGCTTGACCACTCACGTATAGCAGTATAGGTTTGTAGTCTTGACAGGTACAATTTTTAGTTTCATGCTGCACACCATGTTCAATTTATTTTGTTATTTCTACGAAAATGCTACGCTGCTCACTATTTAGTTGTGATTTCAGTAGAGCAAAGTCTTCTGTAGATTGCTCATAGTGACACATTGTGTTTTCTACTTCAGTCATGGCTAATTCTGCCTCATTTGCTATTAGTGGCTGTCCAATGGTTCTTGGCTTCCTGTTACAGAAGGTTGACTACTGTCAGGAGTGTCCACATCTAGTTGCGCCTGGAGTTCTTCTTGTTGCTGTTCATTGTGCAACATTGTTTTGTACTGTGTAAAGTTTATGTCTGTTATAGTGCTTTCATTTGCTTTGAAAGCATCTTCATAGGAGTCATAGGTATCTAGTAAATCTTCTTCTTTTATCCATGGTTTAAAAAGTTGTTGTAGGGACATGTAATACAGTTCTTTATGTTGAGGAGTTTTTATTGACAATTTCATGTGATTAAATAAGCTTTGTTTGGTAAGTTTCCTAGGCTGCCTTCACAATTTTCACTCTGGATCAACCTTTTTTTCATCTGGTTTAATATTATTTTTGTATGTGAAGTTTTGGGCTATGTGGTTTAGAAACATGGTTTCCAAAGTGGTACTGCTGTTTGGGTAGTGTGTGTCTAGTAAGTTGTTTTTCAAAATGTCTTGGCTGTTGGGATCATTTTTGGCTATTATTTCTATGTCTTGATATGATTTGAGAACTCTTTTTCTAGATTTAGGTGGACCAAGGCTTAGCCATACTTTATTTTCAGATTTTCCATTCAATGCAGTACCGGTTAAATGGTCTGCGGCTTCATAGCAGCCATATTCTCTATGGGAGAGCATTTTTATGCCTAAACTGTACAATTTCTGTGATAGTGTTTTGTCAGATGATATGTCATCCCAGAGGTCTTTGAGCTCTGTTTTTTCTGCTTTGGTTAAGTAGGCTGTGACATATCGTGCAACTGCAGTGGAATTGTGTGCAATGTACTGCACATCTATATTTGCATTCCATAGGAAGGCAATGATTGCATTATAATCATTGATGTATTTTGATCCTTCCGTTCTTTTTATGTAATATGTGTTCTTAGATGATTTACCTTTGACGCTATGTCTAACTGAAGACATGAAGTTGTTAACTTGATCTGTTGTTGAAACTGGTCTAGGGAAACCAAAGCTGCATTTGGTGTAGTATTTCCCTTTGTTTTTATATTTACGACAACAATACTTTACACATTTGTGTTTTTGAAATTGTAAAATTTGTGCATGACGGTCACTATGTGTCGTTTGTGAAGGGATTTCACAAGTGACATATTTTTGGATGAACTGCAAAACAGTGGCATCACTGTACTGACTAAATTTAAGAGTATCTTTAATCCACAAAAGCATGTGGATGTGTGGTGCTCATCTGGCTTGGTATTCTTTTCTCCAAAAGAAGTGCTGCACTTCTCCGAGGGGAGGCAATGTTTTATTACAAATGAAGTGTAGCATAGCAATGAAGCGATGTTGGAAATATCTTGATACATTTACAGGATCTAGAGAGCAGAGTTCTCCTGGTGTTTTTATATCTATATTTGTTTTGTTTTTGTTTGTTATGTGTAGGAAATCGTGTAAATCTTCCCATGCATATTCTGCACAACTTAATGTCACAAACCAAGTGGGTGGGCCAAGGTTTCTTATCATACAGCGTACATCTGCATGATGTCGGAACCAGTATTCTTTTGTACCACGCATGTTTGCTAAAAGATTTGTAATACTTGACTGTAAAACTTCATCTTTTTCTTGCACTTCTTGTAGTAATTGCGTAACTGATTTTAATGTGTGGGCAACTCTGTAGCAAAGAGTTGCTAGTTCATTTTCAAAGAGAAGCTGGAATATGTATTCCACGTTTTGTCTGAATCCGGGGTCTTCAGAATACATTCACAAAGAGCAGTATTCTGATGATGTAATTTGTGTGGGCCTTTCATCATACCTTCATCCTTTTCCAGTAGGAGCGAGTAGAGGAAAGGTTTGTGCATCTATACTTTTTTCCCATATGCTGATTGGAGATCCTTTGGCTTGTCGCATTTGGTAAGTTTCCAGTGCATCATTTATGGTGTCTTTAGAGTGTAATGGGTGAATTGTATAATGGTCTAAAATATTAGATTCTGTAGTAGGATCTAGAAGTTGAAATTGGCCAGTTCCTGATGAGTCTTGAATTATTTCGGTGGTTTCCCTCAGGTTTTCTTCGATATTTATTTCTTTGTAGTATTCACTGTTGTCTTTTAGATATTGCAGGGCTTCTCTAACTTTATGTAAGTCCATGAGTTGTTGCCAATTTTTTTTGTCTTTTCTATGTATGCCATTTACTAAGATAATCGATAAGATTAAGATAAATTGATCTATTGAACAATGCCCTCCCAGAGTGTGTACATTTTCTTTGAGATCTAATGGCAAATAAAATACTTTGCCACAAATGCCTTTCAGTAATTCACAGGGAGGTAGTTTTGCTGTTTTTGGTTGAAGGCGTATTATTGCTTGAAATGGGTGCACTGTTTGAATTATGATGCTCTCATACAAGGTAAGTTGTTGCAGTGGTGTTGGTAGTGGGAAAAGTTATTTGTGATAGCATGTGAAGGTATTTGGTTGTTGTCAAGTTTTGCAGTGCAGTAACTGCAAAGTATTAAGGGGTTAGTCATTTCATATTTGTTTTCTGCTATAAGGTAGATAGCTAATTGGAACCACTTGGAATCTTCATTGTCTTCTATTTTGTACATTATGTCTACAGTTTTTGTGTTATTCTTATAAAAAAGTCCTGTGGCAACACATACACACATGGTTTGGTACTTCAGCAGATGTACTTTTAAACTTTAGTATTTCTTTTTTGTATGTGTGTACTAGAAGGTTGGCATCTGTAAAGTTGTTGCTAGTCTGCTCTAAAGCTATTTGATTTTGTAAGTGGCTTTCACTTCCAAAATATTTTCTCTGGGTGTGCTCTATTTCTTCGAGTAGTTCTTTGAATGTACCATGTGGAAGATCGTTATTTAAATTGGCCAGTGCTAAAGCAGGACTTTTGGCATAGTACAGTTTATGAATGAGATGTCTTACAATTGAATGGTGTGTTGCTATTCTTTTGATATGGTGGAAGGTGCTTTTGCAAATAGGTCCAGAAATGCAGGTTTATGAATGTCCTTGTAGTCCTGTGTATTTTCGCACTGGACAGGAGTCCATAGTTTGTAATAGTTTTATTTTCAATTTGTCTTTGCCTTTCCCATACTGATTGAGGAAGTGGCATAAATATGTGAAAGACTGTTTGCCTATGTTTACACATTGATGTTTATGCCCACTTGTAGACTGCACGCATTGGTTCACTGGAATGGAGAGTTGATTCTAAGTTTGCTGGGGATATTTTTGTGAGCAGTGTTTCTTCTTCCATGATGGTATTATTAACTTTTTCATACCCTCGTCCACTGCTATGTATGGCAATTGGGTTTGTTTGGTTTTGTTTGTATGATTCTTCATTGAAATTGTCACACACTCTGCGCATTCTGCACACTCTGTCAACGACCCCAGATTTCCCTCAGCCCGACCATGTCCCTTACTTACCCCTCACAAGTTCCGGGGCTCGCATTTGCAGCCAGGGCCTCTTTGAGGACGTGTGCGGCATGCCGGCCGTATCCCGCAGTCCCGATTACGTCCATTTCTCCATTGGCATTTGCCGTGGCGACTGGGAAACGGAAAGAGCAGGAGAGCGCTTCTGCGTCGCGTGGCTGCGGGATCCCGCTCACGTGATTCATTCTCGCGTTTCACGTGATGCGGTTCCGCCTCACGTGATCAGGGAGCGGATGGTACAAAAGCTGTGCCTCGCGGTACTAACGTCGCTTCACAGCTGTTTTCCTGAAACTCTGTTGGGCATCGCTTATCCGTTTTTTTGATCTTTGGAACTTTGGACTCGGCTTTCGTTTCACAGACTCCTTTTGGATTGCCCTCTTGACTACTGGTACTCAATCTCTGTACTGCTATTCTGGTATACGACTCTGGATTGTTACACGGACTCCATTGGATTCTCCTTTTACTTTTGGTATCCCGTTATCCTGAACATCATTCAGCTCTGTTTGGAGCACCACAGGATCCCCGTCAGTGGTTCCTCAACAGGTAGGCCATTTACTGCAACAACCAGTGGGCTTTCCACAGTTAAATAACAGCTGGGACTGCTGCCCACATGAGTCCCGGAACTACCCCTTCTCCGCCCCAGATGGTTAGCAGCACTCGACCTGCCATCACGTGGTAAGCCACTTTCTGCTTCTTCACGTATTGAATACCGTGTTTATCTGGCACCTAACCCTTTGCAGCTTCCTTGGGGTTCCAGCGCTCCGTGGTTCGGGACTTCTCCCACCTGTGGCTTCAAGGGTTGCACAGAGAGTGACTTGGGTGTCTTTCTGTGTGGCACTTGGGGACGGAGGTCTCTCATATCTGCACGACAATCAAGTTACGACAGAAATATGGTTCTGTGCTGGTGGTGTGACTCCACTCACCTCCACAGATGTTTGCAGAGCTATCTTTGTTGATATTACGTTTGTTGAGAAGTCCTTGTTGTAGTTTAGTACTTAGTTTTGTTAGTGGTTTCATTCTGTTTAAAACTAAAATAAATAATTTCCTTTTGATAAGGATTGCACTGTCTATGAGAGCTTCCAGGATTAGTTTTCTGCAGTAGTTTTAAGTGTTGAGCATCATTTCTCTCCTGTTTTTATAAGGTTCTGAAGGACTCTTTGGTGGAAAAATAATTTTTGTAAAATAATTTTTTTGGTAGGTTTACTTGTGGCTACATCAATATTTATAGGTGCAGTGTTAGCATGCTGCAGTCTTTTTAATAACTTTCTGTTTAGTTTTATATTTTGAATGAGGAGGCAAAGTTTCTTTACTGGAAGCTGCTTTTGGTTTTGCTTAGTGACTGTATTAGCTGTTTTGTTTGAACTTTTTGTATGAATTCTGGTAGAGTTGGATGCTTATTTTGTACACTTTTATTTTGAATTGCTCTACTTTTGTGTTGTTTTCTACAGAGTTGCTTTTTGGTGGGCATTCTTTGGGGTCTGTTGGTTGGGACGTTGTGGAATGTATGTATGCATTGTGCATGAGTGTCTGAGTATGATGGTAGGCATGTATGTAGAGGTGTGTGATTGGGGAATGGGCTGTTACTTCAGGTTGGGAAGACTATTCTCGTAGTTGTGTGTTACTATACTGGTGTTCAGATGACAATACAAAGTGTGCACCTGCTGAGGTGCAATCAGTAATACTGAACCTAATGCTGCAGGGTTATTGCAATTGTTTGTTTTACAATACTAGAAATTTACAGTGTTTGAGTAACAGTTAGAACAATATTGTACTTACTTTTTTGGATGCAAAGAGTAGTAGGTTTCTTCTGAGTTATGTTTTGTACTTCAGACACTGCTGGTTTTCAGGAGAGTAGTCTTCACTGTAATTGTGAAAGAAAGAAGTTAGTAAATAAGTGTTTTAATAGCACTGTTGTTAATGTAGACATGCATTTGTTTGTTTTTGCAGTAATAGTGCTTTATTTTAATTGTGCATAGTATGGACACGCTGTTTCCTTTGTCTATGTGCATTCAGGATATTTTACTTAGAATCTGTCAGTTGAACTTGCCTTAGAAATTATTACAATAGTAAGCTGGCTTTTTAAGGTAGTGTTATTTGATGTTAGGAGATAGGAGAAATAACAGTATGTTTTTCTTACTACTTATACAGGGTAAATGGCAGGAACTCTGGTGAAAAGCATGCAATGTATGTATTTACAATGCAAGGTACCTGCTGGATAAGTAGTCAAAATGTCATGTTGTTATTTCTCTCATCTGCTATGATCAACTGTTACTTTCATGGTGTGTGTTTTCCAGGTATTCATTTACCCATATCACAACACACAACAGGAAACTGTACATTGTTTGCATTTGAATATGATTCTTGCCATTTACAATCATACTGTTATTTCTCCCATCTTTTGATATGAAATGACACTTTGATAGAAAGCTCTGTCTGCTGTGTTTGATTATTATTGTAATCATTTCTAAAGCAAGTTCAAATGATAGATTATATGTAAAATGGCCAGAATGTACAGAAAGGAAATTGCATGTACAGCCTACGCACTATAATGCATGAAATGCTATTATGCTTGAAATGTGGATAAATAGGTGGCGTGGTTACACAAATTACAGGATGAATGAAGAGAATAACAGTTTGCACATTACAATTTGTAACACGGGTAAATGTAAATTTGGATAGCACATAGCTTTGCAAGTGATACTTGATCATAGCAGATCAGAAAAATGACAGTAAGCATTTTTTGCAGGTAACACAGGGTAAGTAGCAGGTACACTATTTATATGCATTTATAAAAGAGTTGTACATGTAGTGTGCACAAAATATTCACACCTGTAGTTTGTGTTCATGCATGTGGATGTACATGAATCTGCAAGCAGAAATCATGGAGACTTTTACAGTAGTTTTTGCAGTAGGTGCTTTCCAATGACAGGAGACTTGAGTGATCAACAGTGCGTCTAAAGTGCGGAACTGTGATGAACGAGTTAGATGTAGAGTTCTTGGATGTGATTGGTGGATGGTTGTGTGACTGCTTAGCAGTAGCCAATGAGGGAATGGTGCAGAGAGTGAAGTGGAAAGGGAAGAAGGGCTGCCCCAGTGTTACGCACTCCGTGGACACCGCGGCTGTTTGCAGACAGTGCGTGCTACATCCGGGGCTTCTGAGCATGAAATGGGAGTGTATTTTGGGGATTAGCCAATCAGGTGTTGAGGTTCTGCTTTGTATTGAGTGAGGCTTTGTGCAGTGAAGATGGCAGAGGTGGAGAAAGTCAGATGTTGGTGGTTGGAGATATATTTGTGAATGGTTTGGAGATGTATGCTAAATCTAAGAAGATGGCTACACATTTTGATATAAGAGGAGTGGAGGTGGTGTGGTGCACTGTGCCTGGTTTTAATTTGCAGGCAGTGCTGGTAGTTTGTCAGGATTGGGCTAGGTTCAATAGTCCAGATATAGTTGTTCTGCACTGTGGTGCTCTGCATTTGGGTTATGTCAGTGCCCCTACTTTGTTGAAAGATCTGGAAATCTTGGTTCAGGCAGTCATGAATGTCCTTCCAAATGCCAAGGTTACTTTTTCTGCTTTGCTACCTAGGGCACTATGGGACAATAGTTATGTTAGGCGTGCACCTGGGAAGTACTCGAATTACGGCTGTTGGCTGGGGATCTCTATCTTGGATCTTGGATTGTTGCTATGGTGCTGCTCGCCGTGTTTGGAAACCTTTCGTTCTGAAATTGACAGGACGTCTTTAAAGGCAACACGGAAGTTGCCTGTCCTCGCGGAGCACCAAATACTCTGATTGGTTATTTTCTGCTCAAGCCCGCCCCTGTACTGCCCACTGGAAGCGTTCAAATACGCTGTGCACTGTGCACCTGCACGCGCACCTGGGAAGTACCCGAAGTACGGCTGTTGGCTGGGGATCTCTATCTTGGATCTTGGATTGTTGCTTTGGTGCTGCTCGCCGTGTTTGGAAACCTTTCGTGCTGAAATTGACAGGACGTCTTTAAAGGCAACACGGAAGTTGCCTGTCCTCGCGGAGCACCAAATACTCTGATTGGTTATTTTCTGCTCAAGCCCGCCCCTGTTACTGCCCACTGGAAGCGTTCAAATACGCTGTGCACTGCACACCTGCGCGCGCACCTGGGAAGTACCCGAAGTACGGTTGTTGGCTGTTTGCTGCGTTGCGCAGTGTGCAGTCAGCAGCTTTTTGTCCATGTTTGTTAAACCGGAATTTGGATTAAAGTCTTAAGGTACAGTAGCAGGGAAATACAGCCACATGAATGGTGTTTGGTGAAGGAAGTTGGTTTGAGCAAGGTATGTGAAGTGCAAAACTGTGTATACGCGTATACGCGTGTTAGTTGGTACTCCTCTATCTCCTTAGCTGGTTGGTGTAGTAATGAAAAGAAAGCTTGTGAGGGGTAAAAAAGATCCAGCAATGGCAACGAATAATATGAAAACGCGACGTATGAGTATAGCGCATCTGACTCTGATGAGGATCTAATTGAATGTGCCCAAAATGAATCCGCTAGAATGATTAATGAAAAGAGAGATGATGTAATTCCTGCCTCCTCGCAGTCTCTGTTCAATGAGGAGCCGAGACTGGGAGGAAGGGAGGGGATCGATATGGGATGGAATGTGGCGAATCAGTCACATCAAAGGCAAAATACTGTCTCATTTATAGACACACCTCATATATTCGCCTCTGGAGAAATAACTTTACTGGGTTTATCTGAACATTTTGATTTCTCCACACAATGCTCTAATTCAGTGTGTAATATGGTGAACACAGAGGAAGTTTCGAGTGAGTCTAGGAGGACTGGTTGTCCTCGGATTCCTGAGAAAAATGATGGGATTCATGATGATATACTAAAAGAAGTGAAGTCGGCGACTTTTATTCTAAAAGAAATATTGCTTGCCTTGACAGCTTTCCCTGAAATGCTAGCTGAAAATATGGCAAAGTGGAAATTAATGCTAGGGGAAGGGCTGCCTAAGAATCCACCTAATATAGCAAGTAATGATCAACAGGACTCTAGTGAGTCGTATTTGCTTTTGACAAAACCGGCCATGGTAGACAAAGAGCAGAGTGTTATTGAGGTACATAACACATTGAATAACAATAGCTTAGCGGATGATTTGCTAATTCCTGCTGCAGCCAATGAGCCTATCAGGGTGGCAGATATATTTAATGTCAAGATATCAAAAAAAAAATGAAAACAAAATAGACAAAAACTGGTGCGAGATAAAAAGGCTTTGAATGCATCTTCTTTAAAGTTTTTGCGGGACGTTAATATAGGCAACCCTGATTGACAATGACAGAGAAAAAAGGTACTGAACAGTCAAAAGCTGTGATGGAAGTGTGTGTGGATGATGGTGAGCTGGTGAAAGGAGGGACGGTGACAAGAAGCCCCCTATTAAATCCTGCTGCCAAAAAGACAAAGGAGTATACTGCCCAGTTGGGGAATGTTAATGGCAAAAGTACTGAACCTAGAGCGATCCTGGTTTCTGATACAGGGACAGATAAGGATTTAAAGGTAACTGGTTATTCTGATGCGGTAAATAAATTATCGGAGGCTATGAAGAATAAAATCGTCACCAATAGAATTGATACTAATTTGAAAAACCTGGAAATGGGTATGCTTGACATTTTTGATTTATTCAAAAACCCTGATGCACAGATGCGAATAAAGATACCTCTTAGAGATACGAAGATGATTGACAAGTCAAACGATATTACTCAGAATGCCAGTAAGCTAAGGCAAATACATGCAGAGTTAATGGATGAGCAAAGAGAGGGAATAAGGGGAGAGAGATATCCCGAGAGAAGTCCTGAGAGAACTCATAAAGAAGCTACGACTGTAGAGCAGACGCTTATTTCTATGGGGGCTCAAGTCATCTGTAACCCTGTGGTGAGTGTTACGGATGGCATAGTAGGAATGCCTGTATCAGAGATATTGACAAAGAAAGATAATATACCATCCAAAAAAGAGGACAGAGAGGATAAAGAGCGGCCTTTGACTGTGACAAGTGTGCGAGAAATTATACAGGAATTATTGTCAAATAAATCTGGAAGAATGCCGGTGATAGAAAATACAATCACTGAGAATAGTATGTCGAAGGATAATAGATATAGTGAATTAAGTAAAGGTTCCTGCCTAAAACCTATGCAGGAAGCGAGAGTACCGGTGGCTGTAAGTTCTCATTATGATGATGTTCCTAGGGAGCGAGGGGAGAACGCCCATAGAGTGCAAGATATGGCATATGAAAACTATGTGAATGGGAAAAATCAGAGCAGTAACCAATACGATTAAGTGCGACGGACTAATCGACCTACTGAACCAAGTTTAATCCTATACTATGTGTTTGATGATGGTTACTACCCTATCTTAAATAGATCTTATATCTTGAATCTGTTTAGAGAGATACTTGAATTAGCTCTTGTTTCATCTTGTGACATCCCGCTAGTGGATTTTATTGATCCACATAGGTTGGACTTCGTGCACCTAGTGATTGCATCGCCAATGGTGCGAGCCCTTATACTTAAGGAAGCTGGGCTTTTGCAAAAGAGGGGGTTTGACACGTATGGTTATGTGGATTCTGATGAGAATATGCAAGAGAGAAATGAGGAGCATTTACCTCGAAATAATAATATAGTAGAGAAACAAAGGGTGATGAATTAAGTAGGGGGTGAGCACTTAACACTCAGTGAAATGAATGAATGGAGAGTAATGGCGGTTTCACTTAGGGACACTCTGGAACAACTAAAAGGTTTGGGTAAATCCCTTTAGCGATGATAGTTTTTTTAACTTGGTGTCTTGGAATTCAAGAGGACACACACATCTGGTACAAAACAAAAAAGTATGCATGAATCTAGAGAAATTTGATTTTGTCCTGTTACAGGAAACTTGGGCATGTGGACCACTGTTATGGGACGGCTTTGTTATACTCTGCCTATGTGGCATGAAGGGGCAAAGAGGTCGACCTAAGGGTGGCTTAGCGCTTGCGTATCGTAATGATCAAGATATATCATTGATAAAAGAGATACATGTTCAGGAGTCATGCCAAGCAGCAAATTTCAGAATTGTAACCAATGAGGGGAATACTCATCTTATGATCATTAATATCTATTGGAATGATGCGGAAAAGGATGATCTTATGCTTAAAAAGCTGTTGACAGAGTTGAATACATTGTTAGAAGAGTGGACAGTCTCCAATCCGAAGGGTTTGATAATCTTAGCAGGCGATCTGAATGCGGATTGCGATCTAATAAGTGATGAAAGAGCGGTGAGACTAAGTGGGTGTGGTAATCAAGGAAGGGGGACTGATAATAAGCAGAATAGAGGAGCGTTATGGTGTAATTTTGCTAATTCCTGCGGTTTGACACGGTTGTTTAATGATAAACCAACGTGGAATGCGCGTGGAACATTTTCTATTATTGATTTTATCTTTGCTAGTGATCTTCTAATAGGAAATAGGTCAAATATCCATGTGGAAGTCAATTCGGTAAGCGATCATGCAATGTTATCAATAAATATAAATATAAAGAAACAAAATATTCTTACCAAAGCATATTGTGCACAAACAATTGTAAATGTCAGAGGATCGAGAATAAAGTGGAATATGAACAAAACAGCCAAATTTAATAACATGATGAGTCATGATTTTGAGAAATGTGATCTAGAGGTAAAAAAGATTCAATACTCGGTTGATAAATTTGGCGAGTTTTTGGACACAATGATGGACAAGTTAGAGCAACCAACATCTAGAGTAGCGCCAGAAGAAAAAAACCATAGGCACACTTTTGACCTTGAGATCAAGATGCAAAGGGCCAGGTTGAATAAGGACCTCCGTGCCATAAAAAAACAAAAGTTACTCCCGGAAGATTACAGAGAGCAATGTAGACGGAGGCGACAAGCTTATAGGAATTGGAGGTTATATCATCAAGCCTCCTTATTACAGATGGATGGTGAAAAAATGCTGAAAGCCATGAAGGAAAGTAACTCGAGAAATTATTGGGCTCTCATCAATAGTACCGTGATTACACAAACCCAATTCAACACTAATCCGATTAGTGAAAAGGTATGGTGTGAGCATTTCGATAAGTTATATACACGTTCTTGTAATGAGGATTTCGTGTTAGAAAAAACGGCTCTTAATTGGACGCTTGATGTATCTGTGAATAAAATACTATCCATTATAAAGAAAATGAAAGCCTTGTGTACTCCGGGTCCCAATAATTTGTCTATGGTACTAATAAAGCAAAATGTTCTGTTGTGGACGAAAATATTCCATATGATATTTAAAAATGTAATTGAGACGCAAACTATGCCAGTCTCCTGGAAAGTTTCTTATGTAATACTGATCTTTAAAAAAGGTAATCGACAGAGTACGTCAAATTACAGACCAATTTCTTTAATAAACATCGAAACAAAGATATTTTCAGCTATAATTCTAGAAAGTTTACTAGATTGGATGGAGGAAAAGGATATTTTAGATGTCCGCCAGATTGGCTTTCGTAAAGATCTGGGAACGGATGCTGGGGGACTAACAGTGACCATCTTGCAGAATCAAAGATCTAAAATAGGGAATGGCCCCATATATGCTGCATCTATGGACCTCTCTGCAGCATTTGATATGGTGGATAGGCCACTCCTATGGCAGAAACTGGTAATGTTAAACATAGAGGGGGGCCTACTCTCCATGATTATTCACCTATATTCAAATACAACGCTAAAGGTTTGTCTTAATAATGAGGGCCTGATGTCTAGGGAAATTCTATCAAAGAATGGCTTGAAACAGGGCTGTGCCTTGGCAGCAATTTTATTCAATCTATATGTCTCTGGAGCAAATGCTAGATTGGAATCTGCGGGCCTACTAGCTCCCAAGGTCGGTGGAATTGTGATCAAGTGGTTGGCTTATGCGGACGACTTTATGCTCCTCGACAAAACTAAGATCGGCCTACAGAGGCTTATTGATGCCTTCGTCAGCTTTATTAGTGATCTGAAACTGAAAATCAATCCACATAAAACAGTGGTGATTAACCTAGGGGAAAGCAATAAAAAATCTGGAAATTCTGTATGGTATGTAGAGGGAACCGCAGTCCGTCTACAGAAAGCATTCAAGTACTTGGGCTACTCCTTTGTTAGCAATATGTCATATAGCTTTGTGAAACAATGTTTGGAAGTTAAAGCCATTGATGCAGCAAATCAAATGAGAGTAATTAAAAGCAAATATGGGAAATTCTCCATGAATGCTTGTAGGGATTTCTACCTCATGAAGGTGACTCCAAGGTTGGCATACGGTTTGGAATTTTACCCAGAGAAAGAAGTATTACAGTTAAAAAGTATTGAATCTAAAATCTGGAAAAAGTTACTATTCTTTCTGCCAAAATGCATACCGATGGAATTAATAAGATATGAGTTTGGTTTTAATTCCCTAAAATGTTGTATGGATTGTAAAAAAGCGATGCTTTATAGAAAATGTGTGCTTGCTAAGCATAATTCATTATATCAAGTTTGCAGGAATGATACGGGGAGATATATGTCTGATTTGAAAGCTGAGGTGGAAAAGACGCTGAGTAACATTGGTGTGACAGTGGTTTCCCTCTTGGAAAGACCCGCCAAAATCAAAATGATGATTAAAGCCTTTGATTGGGTAGCGAATAATTCTGTAATAATAAACTCAAAACTGTATGCGCAAGTATTATCCATCTAGAAATGGTTTCCCGAACCTGAGCAGTATCTGGTAAAATGTCCATCGTGGAAATTGTGACATAGTATTATGAGATTCAGACTGAATGTTTTGAATACTAATGAAATAGGAGCAGTAAGAAAACTGATCCCAGAGAATATGAAAGTGTGCAGCTTCTGTATGCATGAAGATTTTCCGGAATCACTGTCACACTTGTTACTTGGTTGTCCTATGTTAAAGAAAGAAAGACTTGCTTACTTTGCGGAATTTGTAACTGACACCTCGTGTGTATTCAGAGAGCAAATATGGTTCGAAATGCTACATGGTCGCAACATCATATTGAAAATAAGGGTGATAGGGCTTTTGGCAAATGTATGCAAAGTTGCATAGAAGGACTCAAGTCCGTTTTTTTTAGTTGAAAGAAATGAATTGAATTGAAGACTGGAATGAGTATTTTTTTACGAAAGAAATTGTTTATGCAGTTGGGGACTGAAAAAAAATGTTTATTTTATGTGTAAAATGTTGGCTAAAGATGCTTGTTTTAAATCATAACTGCATTCTTATTATTTTATGTTTTGTTAATGAAAATTTGTAAAGGTTTTTTTAAACCAATATACAATAATGAAGAAAAAAAAATGTTATGTTTTTTATCCTCAGCAAAATGGTGCTAGGTGTTTAGTTAATCAAGGCATGTTTGCTTTCATGATTAGAGCTGGGATGTTCTCATGCAATAATGACAACAATGAATCTGGTAATGTTGTTTACTTTAAAGCAGATGGCCTGTTTTTATCTTTCATGGGAAATGCCATGCTGTGTTGTAATATAAGGAATGCTATGAATATATTTGGAGGAAAATAAGAAAAAAAAACCAAGAGCACAAAATAAAAAGTGTTTCTGAAGCATCATCAAAAAAAACAAAGGCTCTTTTCAGAGCCACCCTCAAAGGGGAAGTGGGGCACACTTTTTAAATTTTCATTCCCCACTCTCAGATTCTACAATTTGTCCATGGACACCGCGGTTGTCCGTGGTCTGCGCGTATTAGATACGGGGAATTTTAGGCTGAGAGGCATGCAAATGAGACTGTGCAGGGCTAGTGATTAGTCAATAAGGTTTACTGGGTGTGATGTGTAAGGAGAGACTTTGGCAGAAAGTCTGTTTCTGAGAGGAGAGCAGATAGCTATGGCTGTATCTTTCAGAAGGCAGATTGTCTGGATGTTGGGTGACTCGTGGATAAATTGGTTGGAGGTGCATGCTGATCGCTGTGGTGTGGTTGCACATCTTGGATTCCCTCATGTGGATGTGCACTGGCATGGAGTGCGTGGAATGAATCAGCTGGATTTGGTTCCTCTTTGTGCTACTTTGGTGACCCAGTGTCATCCATTGTTATTATTCATTGTGGAGGGAACAGTTTAGGACATGTCTCTGGAATCTCCTTGCAATTTGCAATGAAAGAAGGAAAGTTATGGACATGTTTCCAAACTCCCGAGTAATATTTTCTCGTATTGCGCAGAGACAAATGTGGCTGCGTTCTTCATTCGGTCCACAAATGGAGAAAGCGAGGCGCAATGTCAACAAGGCTGTTTGTGCCTTTTTGAAAGATGTTGGCATGTCGTTTTTCCACAAGGAAAATATTATGTTTCGTAGTACACACATTTTTCGCAGAGATGGAGTACATCTTACTTATGCTGGAAATCAGATTTTTCTGTGAAATATACAAAATGCATTGCGACCCTTTTTGGAAATATAGCAATCCTTTTTCCAGTAGATGTTGACCATTTGCAGTTTTTGAAACACAAAAAAACACCACAAAAAGGCTCTTTCAAAGCCACCATTTCTTCCCGGAGAAGAGTGCAATGGTTTGGATAGCGCAGCACCCCAAAAATTTTAAATGTCGTGAACTGTTCGCACACTTCTAAAAATGCACAGGGCCCTGCAGCATTTCATTGGCACTTCCATTTTTAAACTGTGAAAGGAGGCTCTGAAAGAGCTTTTTTTTGTGGGTTTTTAGTTGTTTTGTATTTTCTTTTTTAATAAGAAACACAAGGAAAGGAAGAGACGGGAGGGTAAGGAAGGGGCACCAACCACGGGGATAAGAAAGGGCAGGTGGAGAGAGGAAGATGTAGGGTGGGCCTTAATCAGGTAGTGAGCACTCCTTCTCATGCTCCTAGACTCCAGCCTTGAAAGCACTTCGAAGGGTCTCCCCCCCTGCAGAGTACTGCATCACAGTACATACACAATACTGTGACCCTCGAAAGGTAAGGGTCAACTGTGTCGCGTATGGCCTGTGAGGCAGCTGAAGGGAGTGCCTCTTGTGGTGGCAGGAGCAGAAACGGAGGATGCTGCAGAGGAACTCAGCCTACTACGTTTATCGCAGGGGACAACCCTACGAATAGTGCCAGCGTGGAACGACCTTAACGTAACTGTAAAAACCTGGTTTGCCACGACTGAGCACCAACTGGCACTCAGTGCAGCGCACCTTGTTTGCACGAGCTTTTGTTACTCCTTCAAGAGTGGAAAACAACCTCCACACCCAAGATTCATGGTGGCTGTTAGTAGTAGGGACTTCCACTACCTCATCATCGTCATCCTCTTCATCCCCCACTGCATCCTCACGCCTGTTCCCCTCTCCAGGCCCTTGGGAAGGTGTTGGTGATGGAGGGCGTGGGGGTGTTGCTGAAGCTGAGGCAGTAATAGCAGGAGCAGCTTGGGATGCCATCAGGGAGATTATGGAAATCAGCAACCACGAATCAGGAACAGCAGGAACCTGCACCAATAGACAGCAATGACAGCAAATGGCAATATAACCCAAAGAGGCAGTGCTCTATCTTGGAAATCCAAAAGCAGAGTAAGGAGGACCTCTGGGGTGTGGCCTTCGCAAACACTTCGAACACCAAAAAGGGTTCCAAAAGTTCCAAAAAGTATGCAGATCGCTAGGGACATGGTCTGGGACATGTGCAAGGGTGAAGTTTCACAGGAAAATACCTTGGATTGCTCAAAAAAGCACTTTTTTTGGTGTCTGGGGGCCCAGACTGTGTTTGCTAACAAGGACCCATGCTTAGCATGGGTGTGGTCACATGACGTCGCGGACACGTTCGCAAATGGGACGGGTGTCCGTAGGACACCAAAATCGTGGGGGTCAAATGTATGCATGCGTGCGGGTGTTCTACGGACAGTGTTCGGGTCCCTGAACTAATTAAAAGTGCAACACACGTGCATCGGACAGTTACGGACAGGCGCGATGTTCGTAGGACCCGAGGGTGGGATACGCATGTGTGCGGGTGTTCCACGGACAGTGTTCAGGTCCTTGAACAAATTAAATGTGCGTCACCACTTTGCGGACATGCAGAGGGGCTATATGTTCTACGGACATATTCACTCGAGTGCGGACAATGCAAACAGGGGGAATGTTCTTAGGACACCTTTTTTTGAATAATAGCGGACATGCAGACAGATTGTGTCCTGTGGACACCTCCATTTTCATTGCGGACAGGAATAGTGTCCTTAGGATACCCCCATTTTGGTTACTTGCGGACATGCCGGACACCCGTGCTGTCCGCGGACACCCTAACAACCTTTAAAAAAAAAAACACACAGAGGAATATAGTAACAGCATACATAATATCTTATTATTGTACAAAAATATAGCAATTATGAAAGGGAGGGGGAAGCAGAAATTGACACAAAAACAGGGGAATTAGGGTTTTCTACATGTTGGATAGTAGGGGAGAAAGGGATTGAAGTCTCATCATAACGTTTTTGGTAATGGAGATTTTTTGGGGATGGTTGGCTGGGACATGGAGAAAGGGTACAGGTGCATGTAGGACTGTGATATTTAATTTTTTCCATGATATGGTTTTCTACAAAGTTCTTCAAAATAATGAAATTGGTCATTAATTGATCAATTTTTTGCTCTAAACTGCAGCTGATTTTCCAAAGTGTCGTTTAAGTATTATTCTTATTTTCTGCATGTTCTGTTAAAAAAAATGTGTTAGGTGCACATAAAATAATGTTTATTAATTGGCTTATTTAGAAAAGTGCAGTGTCTACCATTAGCATCACTGTTTTCACTCATTTCGTCCTGTGGAAAATTTCCTTCTAGCCATTCTAAAGTACTAAACATTTCTGTGTAAAAAAAAGATATTTTTTGTGTCTATTGTACTACAGAAAGTTTATAAATATAGGAATTAATATAGTGTACTTACCAGATTGTTTTTAGTGTTCTTCTTACTGCTATGTATGTGTGCTGTTTATATTTGTTGTGTAGTTTCTGAATAAAGCATTAGTGAGGTAATTGAGTATATGAATTTTTGTTGGTATGTCCCATTATGTCTATAAACTATGTAATTGGACGGTTGATGTGTTACATTTATGCAGTTTGCACTTTTTATTTGTTTTAGAATGTAATTTATTTATATGATGGTGTTTGACCCTGTTTAGTGTGTTTATTGCATGATACTCCCTGAGTTTTTTGATAGTGTTGATGTTGGCCGAGTCCGTCCGAATTCTACTAAAAACCTATCAAATTCATGATATCTATATCTATATTCAGTGAAAAAATCTTTGTTAAGAGGATGTTATGGTTAAGTTGCGCTACTAAAAACCTATGAAATTCAGTAAAAAAACATTGTTAAAGGGACTTTATGGTTAAGTTGCGTTACTCAAAACCTATGAAATTCAGTGAAAAAACATTGTTAAAGGGACGTTATGGTTTTAAGTAAAACCGAAAAACCCCAGAAATTCACCAGTTATGGTAAGCTAAGCAACCATAACTCGCGCCACCACCATGCACTGCTAAGACTAATACCCATGACATCAAAGTTGACATCACAAATACCAGGAGCGACTGGGAGCAACGTCCAATTAGCATCCAACCTCCCATATAGCAACAACTATGCCTCCCCCCAATCAAATACGAAGATTTGTAACGTATATGAAACGTCACGACTGACGCTGTGTGTCCTTTTAATGTGCTGCCCATGTATTGTTTGGGAGAGCGCTCTCGGACAGCAGAGTTCTTTGCTTGCATTTATTTTATATAAATTTGTTTTACTTGAAATTCATCTCCTGGTCTCATTCCCTAGCGGGGTGTGTCCATTATTTGGTCTATTGGATAGTGTGTGTTTGTGAGGAGTATACCTTCATTGCCTATGAAGGTATAATGTTGTAGTCACTTCCCCTGTATAAACTTGGGGACCACCTTTGCAAAGATTTTATTTTAATAAAACAACATATTGATTCCTAAATTAGCCTGTTTCTTGTACCCTGAATTGAGGCTGAAATTTTATGTCAGGGGGCATTTTATTGGGGTGCCCTTTTAATGAAACAGACCCATATATAGCAATTGATATATGCACAAACTTTACCTTTATAAAAGACTGAGGTTCTTGTGAAGGAATCATGTAGTAAGACACAGACAACAGATTCAACATGTCAGGATGGAGTAATGCCCTATACTAAGGTGGGATTTCCCTACCTAAAGAAAACTAAGGATAGTCTGCGTTAGTAAGTTCATATAAAAAGTCTGTATGTGTCCAAAACCTATACTTGCCCTCACAACTAACTGTTGCCCCTCCTCAAGGTCCACTTCAAGTCCCGTGTGGCCTGTCCGGCCGTGGCCGCTGCACACCATTATGGATCTCTGACGCACTTTATTTCTGACTGCCTCCAAGACTAATCTGAAGTTCTGCCCTCCCACGCGCACATTAGTATCCACTGGTTCTCACAGATCAATCAACTCTAACAGCTATTTGACCTACTGGCATTCCTCATGTGTGTGATCTGCCTGGACCTGCCACACTCCATATGCATACTGCCTTGCACTGAACTTCATCTATGGCAGACATTCGACTTTAACCTCCCCTGCATTCTATAACTAAAGATGAACTCTTCATTCTTGACAATCTATGTGGCTTTTCAGAATTTGTGCTGCCCTTGCCTAAATATTGAAATGTTTTCCTCTACTCTTAAATTCCATATTGGGTGCTCCCAATCTGCTGCCCGTGCTTAAATGCTGCCATTTTTTCCTAAATTTTGGAATTGCATATCTGTGAGTTTTTAGATCTGCTGCCCATGATGAAACATTGATATTTCCCAGAATTTTGGAATTGCATATCTGGGTGTTTTTATATCTGCTGTCCTTGATGAAATGTTGACATTTTCTCCTGCATGTTTGAACTCCAAATCTGGATGTTTTTAAATCTGCTGCCCTTGTTTAAACTCTGTTCAAAGAACCAAATTCATCTGTGCCTGTTTGGCTGCTAGGCCACCTGGTGAGTTATTGCGTGCACTGTGTAGTACTCTGTCTCTCTCTCTCCTGGGTTATCCTTCTTCCGCCCCACATATGGTGCTCTCCATCCCCCCTAGCTACTCTAATTGCTACTATATAACCTATCCTCCCTCTCTTTTGAAGCCTGGGAGGAAAACGTTTAAGAATGGTCTCCCGGTCTCTAGCCCAGGTCTGCCCATTGCTGACACCTATGTTAACGCTTCCTCCAGGCAGACTATTACTGTCATGATCCCAGCAAAGGAGCACCGTTCCCATTCAGAAATACCAGGGAAGCAAGGAACTTCATATCAGTCAGAGGGTCAACAGTGGTTTCAAGCCTGGCACAAAAGCCATTTGTCTCATCCATAGCATTGCACCCATAGTCTCACATAGCGCTTACATTGGTTTTTCCTACACTCAACATGGCTGGCGCCAAGCCCATTGTAAACTCACAGCACATACTACACCTATTGCAGAGGTAGCTACTTAAGCCCCACCTACGCTGGAGTGCTTGCTTCGCGTCTTCTTCGCTGACAGCGGGTTAAACTATCAGCAATCTCCTGACAGAACCTGTCAAAGGAAAAAAGAAGTTAAGAGATATTAGTTTCCACAGAAAATCAACAGAATTCTAGTTACTGAAAAGACTTCCCGAACCAAAGTATTTCTGAAGTGTTTCTTCAGTCAGCTGCTTATTTCGTAGTCTCTGCATCTTCTGTCAGATGTTCTGTCGCAGCCGCAGCATCTTCCTCACAGCAGTCTTTGTTCGCGGTCGCAGTGCCTTCATTCAGAAGTTTTCCTCAGCAGTCTCTGCATCACCTGAAGGTACTTCATCTACAGTTTTCCGAAAACCTGCAAAAGAAAAGGTATTTTCGTTAATGAGTGAACTTTGTGAATAAGAAAGAAGTTTTACATATGTTGCTTATCTGAAGTCCCAGCAAGTTATTCTTCGCTTAGTTATTACTGCGCTCGTCTCTGAAGGCTGCAATTACTCAGTTACTCACGTTTATTAAACGTTTCCTCAAACCGAGTATAGTTGCAGCCATAGCGCAGCATCCAACCTTTTCTGAGAACCAAGAACCTGCAAAATAAAAGGGGAACATTTACAGGCCGATTCATGGAATTAATGTGCGCTGAAAATCGCTGCGCAAGTGTGCGAAAGTGTGCGAATCGCAGCGCAAGCGCGAAAATCGCAGCGCAAGCGTGCGAAAGCCGTGCACATCGATTCATGGAAGTCCGTGCACGTGTAAATCCTGGGATGTGCGCTAAAATCCTGCATGGCGCACGCGGGCGCACACGTCATCAAACGGCGTGCACTACGCGCACAGAGATAGCACACATAGTGCGGCGCACATAACAAAAGTGGACGGAACATGGGGCATAACACGCGGAATGGGGAACAACGCGTGAAAATGTGGGTGTTACGGGGGAAGTACAGGAGGTAAATGCGCGGAACGCCCACACGCGCGCCTACAACACATATTCATGGAATCGAACAGGGGAAACACGTGCGCCAAAAAAGACACGCTAATCCGGAAACACGTACGCCAGCAGGAAGCAGGCGTACGCAGCCCCGCACAGCATAAAAGTGCGCGCAAACAACAAACTAGCTCAGAAGCTACGATGAATATAGCATTCCTTGCAGCAGTGGTCTTGGGGCACCGCCGGAGGAGGAGGATAGACAGACCCAGAATTTTTACACCCAGGACCAGCCTTTTTGGGATGCCTGATGACCAGGTGTATGGGAGGTACAGGTTCCCACCACACATAATACTCGACCTGGTTAGTGAGTGGGAGGATGACCTCACATCACCCACCCTGTGTTCCCAAGCACTGAGCCCCTTGGAAAAGGTGCTCAATGTACTGCACTTCTTGGCTACTGGTTCATTTCAGCGGACAAGTGTCATAGTGGGGGGGGGTGTCACAGGCCATGCAGTCACGCTGCCTACACCAGGTGTTGGCCATCATGACTGCACGCTCTTCAGTTCGCAGGCACATATACATGCCCGGAACACATGCAGAAAGGCAGGCTGCCGTCCAGGACTTTTACGGGGTGGCACACTTCCACAAAGTGCTAGGTGCCATTGATTGCACCCATGTGGCTCTACGTCCTCCCAGGGCAACTGAGCACATCTATAGAAACCGCAAGCACTGGCATTCCATCAATGTGCAGGTAGTATGTGATGCCAAGGGAATCATCACCTCAGTATATGCTAACTATCCAGGGTCCACCCATGACAGTTTCATTTTCAGAATGTCACCCCTAAACTTGGACCTAGAAGCTGGGCAGCATGCCGATACATGGCTGCTTGGTGAGTATAAATGCCTCTGCACATGCATGCATGTCAGATACTGAGTAATGTCACAACCCCACTAATGATACCCATCATCACCTCTCCAGGGGACAGTGCCTACCCTCTGAGCACCCACATGATGACGCGAATTTCAGGACCCCACCACACCACTCGAGGTAAGATACAACACAGCCCATATTGCAACCAGGGGCATATTGGAGCGCACATTCAGAGTGCTCAAGTCACGCTTTCGCTCCCTTGACCGCTCTGGTGGGCAGCTGCTAAACGCGCCCCCAGTAGTGTGCAGGATCATAGTGGCAGCATGTGTCCTGCACAACATTGCAACCCGCCGGGGCCTGCCGGTGGACATGGTGGTGCCCCCACATCCCCAACCACATGCACGGCCGCTGCGCATGCGAGGGGAAAGGGCACGTGGTGAGGCAGCCCGTACGCAGCTGGTGGCTAATTACTTCACCTAAAATCATACCCCTGTGGAGTGCACACAGCCCTGGCACATACCAGCTAACAATCAATGATGATGACATAAGGGACAGTCAACTGTCAAAACCATACCAGCCTGAGATTGGTCACCTGGAAGTGTAACATTGTGTGCATCCCTACCTACTGAAAGACAACCAATGCTGTGTCACAAAAAGACACACATTTATGCTGCATGAATGACTACCCCCTTGCAAAATACAACATGAAAATAGTGCCATGTCACCAAACCCCTCCCCATCTCAGCTACCCAACACACCATGGCATGCCATGCAATGTTAAAGCAACCAAATTAATGCACAACACATGACACAAGTGTCACAAAGTGCACTGTCCCAAATGGACACAGGCCACAGACAATATGATCCCAGTAATCAATAACAAACAGCACACATGAACAAATACTTACCAGCAACACAATACAGCAACACAGGATGAAACATTGGCAAAATATGACAGTACAAAATCAAAGTAGTGCAAGTCTTACAACCTGAATAAGCCAGCACATCGACCCCTTCCAACTGCAGAGTGTTGCTGTCAGGCAAATGTGTCAGTGTACTGTATACAACATGAACTGCATCTGCAAAGGAGACGGCCTTGTGAAGACATGAAGAAGGTACCTGTGAATAAGGAAGAAGACATGGATGCACAAGCACATATCAATACACCATGCAGTGTTCAATACACAACATTCCCCACTAGGGATGTCCACACAGTTTTGACTACAGACTGCCCACACAGCTCATGGGAGCCCAATGTCACTGTGTAAGTCACTGTCACTTGGTCACACCCTTTGCAAGCCCATGGAAAGGGGAAGCAGGAGGGGTGTGTGTCTCATGAACCCAAGCATCTAACCCAAAGACAGGACAAGCTGCATGTGTGCAGCTAGAATACACAGTGGATGCCCACGGGAGCCACACAAGGCAACACACTGTAAAAAAAAATAATAAAAAAGAAATAATGGCCATGTGTGGACCAGGGGGGGGGCACCCATTCGGTTCAAGGACAGGGTGCACACCAACATCCACCTGCATGGATGTTGCAGAAAAAAAAATACCTCCATGGGCTCATGGCCTGCACGGCTACGCCAATGTGGGAGAACTAATGTCGCTCTCTTCACCCTCTGCTGCTACATCAGGAGGTGGCGGTGCTATGGGAGGCAGCCCACGTAAAGCCGTGGTATGGTCCTCCATGGCAGCAAGCATGCGGGTGTGGAAGGTCTCGTTCTGGAGGATGATAGTACGGAGATCCCCATGCAGCACCTCATGGGTTGCCTGCATTTCTGCACGCATGGCCTCGCGTGATGCCCGGATCTCCTCACGTGTTGCCTGCAGCTCAGCGGAGAGCGAACGTGTGAGCTGCTCCAGCTGTTGTTCTGACCTAAAATTTCGGGAAGCCTCAAGTTCACCCAGAGTCTCCCTGAGGAAATAGAGTTCTAACCTCAGGGCTTCCCTGTGGCCCTGTGACTCTACAGATATGGCTTCGCGCAGAGTCTCCAGTGCCGCCTGTCGGTCCCTGTTGGACGCCAACATGTCTTCCCTGTGTGATTGGCAAATGGAGTCTGATGCCTGCTGTTGTTGCTCCATCTGCCTTTCAGGGGGGAGAATGGAAGTGGCCACCCTCTCCATTGCCTGAGCCATCATTTCAACCGATGCTCCCTGTTGTGCTGCTATACTGTACATGGAGTTTTCCCATACAGTATTGCCTGATGGCGTACGGCCACCGCGTCGGCGGGCACCACACCTGTTTGGGGCAAGGCGATCTGCACCTTGCTGTGCTAGCACTGCCTTAGGCTGCAGGACTGCATTCCCCCTCTGATCTGCTGGCCCAGGAACAGGATCAGATGTTGTGGAGTGTGACCCTGCATCCGTAACAGCCAAAGGCGGAGTTACCAACACTGACATCCCCATAGAGGGGCCTGCCCCCGGTGCAGGTGGGTTGGACAGAACAGCGTCCCTGCCAGAAACACTCACCTGCGACAGCACATAAGTCCCACTGACCGATTCAGCACCTGAATCATAGAGGTCTGGGAGGTGCACCCAGAGAAACCCGTGGACAGTATGGTCTGCAGGAGGATAGGGTTTTCACCCACCACCACACCACGTCCTCCACTGGTGCCCGGTCGTGGCTGAGATTCCTGCTGGGTCTGCACCATCTCCTCCACCTCAACAGCATCAAGTGCGTCATCACCTGCAAAAACATGAAACACAACAAATGGAAACAGGCATGAGCACCATAGCACACACATAGGCCTGACAATGCAGAGATCCAGTTCATGAATAACATATGTCCCACACGACCATAACCCTGGCATGCATGCACTGTCAATGATTTGGAAGGGGAGGCAAAAAGCAGACACTGAGGACTCCAAGATGGAAAATCAACACATGTGCTGCATGCTGGATAGCACTGGCATCACATATTAGCCTATGAGTGGCATGGGCAATCCACATACATGACACATGCCAGCACACAGATGGCACGTAGCATAGCCATGGTACATTTGACAAGTACAGCCATATGTCAGTGAATGAGTACTGTCACCCATCCATGTAAGATGGACATGATGAGATGAAAAATGCAAAATAGTGTGACAAAATATGCATGTGCCACACACTGTAACACATCCAGTGTGCAATAATACAGAGATGGCAGGCAGATGGGTACATCAATGGTTGGTCACTTCAACATGACAGGAAACAACAATCATGTTCCACATTCAAACAGGCCCCAAATATTAATGTGAGCAGGCCCTTACTCAATCAGCCTGAATGGTCAAATCATTCCCATAACAAGGTAATAAATGTGGGCCAATGTGGGTTGTAATCTATGACAGAAGCATGTCACATATGTGGCATTAGAGCAGAAAATGTGTTGCAAAAATGGGAGGATTGAAACAATCAGGCTGAAGGAACACTGAAAAATCAGAACAATGTTGTTGCAAGATGACAGTTCAAGGGCAACTGCAGTAATGTGGCGCTAATTGGCTACTGTGGTCAGAAGGGATACTGTTATACCCAAACCCAAGGCCGGTGAATGGTTTGGAGGAAGCACATGGGTGACCCATACCACTCAGGAGTACACACCCTCACCTGGCACTCAATCATTACACATCACCCAAGAAACATACACATGGATTACACACACTTGCATGGCCACTCACCAGACAATGCCTCATAATCTGGTAGGTCTCCCATGCCTTGGATCTGTTCCTCTATGACGAAGGTTCCAGCGACAGACTCATGTTCAGTGAGTTGGTTGTCCTCTGTTGGAGACCCACCGCCAGTCACCCGAGTAGAGGCATGATTGGAAGCCAGCTAGTTCTTTGCTCTGCGTTTCAGGTCATTCCACCGCTTGTAGCAATCATCAGCTGTGCGTCCCACAAATCCAAGGGCACTAATGTGGTCCGCGATGGTCTGTCAGTGGGCCCTACGTTGAGCAGTTGTAGTCTTACAGCCTGCAGTCACCAACATTTCGCGGCTATGTGCTGACACATAGGCCACAAGTGCATCAAGTTCGGCGTCATTGAATCTAGGCTTCCTTGACGTGCCGGAGTGTGTAGCCGTGTCTGGGGTCTCAGCCTGTAGTGCAAGAGCACCCTTCTTCTTCTTCTTGTAAGGTGGTGCGGCTCCTGAGTGGCTTATGCCGCTCTGGTCAGTAGGGGCAGAAGCGCAGGTGGACTGGGGACTAGAAGTCTGTAAAGGCACAATGACCATAGGTCTTGGTGCAGGCATTGGCTGTAGGGTGATGTCGGCAGGACCAAAGTCGGTGTGATGGACCTGGATCGACACTGTCCCGGCTGGGAGACTCGGAGCTGGGGTGGATTGAGCTGCAGCTGCCCCTGCAGCCTCCCCACCCTGGCTACTTGGTGCAGCAGATGACATTGCTGCCCCAGATCCACGTGGCCTGGTGACAGCAACTTTCACCGCCACACGTGGATTAGACTTGCTGACCTGGAAGTCAGCCTGGGAGTCATCCTGTGCCGGTTCAGGTGACAAAATGGGCCGGTCCAACAAGGGCTGAGCTGGGATGGTGTCAGCTACGTTTTCCACAACCACTGGGGGGGGGGCATAGGTGTCCCCGATTGGTCCTCCACACAAGGGGCTCTAGGGGCACCCTGCAAATCCAGGCCACGTCCCCTCCCGCGCCCACCACGCCCACCTTTTAGAGGTCGGCCACCTTTGCCTCCCTTACTGCTTGGTTGCCTCCCAACCATGGCACTGATGTTGTAGTGCGTATGGGAGTTGCAGTAAACAATTGTCCTGGGCAATTGGAGTGAAAGGGGTAGGGTACTAGATGGAATTCGTACCCTAGTGCTCTAGCAAGGCTGTATGTGACCCCTGGGGGATGATGATGGGTCATCAACGCACAGGAACGCCAAAAACAAAAGTACACGTGCATGCAACCCCTGGTAGACCACGTGCGTGGAAAAATGAACCCGCACTACGCTGTGGCACCCAGAAACACAAAAATAAGCGTACGCGTGTTACACGCAGCCTGGGGTACGCGACACACGGGGGCACCACAGTTGGAAAATACGTGCGCGACTCACCGTCTGCCTTGAAAAAGAATGTGAAAAAGACGCGTGTGTGCGCGTTGGCAACACCCCTGCCAAAAGAAGAAAAGAACGCAGTCTGAGGAAACAGGGAGTACGAACTGGAAACGTTGTGAAGTAATCGCGTGTGAACCGACAAGAAGTACAAGAAACACCCGTTCGCTCTCCACAAAAATCACGTACAAGAAAATAGCTCTGTATCAAGCTGGCCACGTGAAAACACACGGAAAACTACGCTCCTGCCCAAAAGGCCATTTTCCTGCCCCCAAGAGCCCCGAGCACGCTCCCACCAGCCATCTGCTGCTGCCTGCCTGCTGCCCACATGCCCTGCTATTTGATGCCTGCACGTCAGCCATCTGCAGGGGTCCAGTTGCTGTGTCCACCCCTGCTGGAACAGAAGACTCACGACTGGGATACCATCGCTTCACAGCCCAGCCCCAGGACCCAGTTACCCACCCACGCCTGCCTCGGGGGTCGCCATGTCGGGGCAAACACCATCTGAGACCACTGGCGACCCCCAGCCATAGGGGCAGAAGGCCACCAGCTTCAGTGAGAAGGAAGAAATTGGTGTCCTGGTGGAGCATGTCCTGGGGCATCATGATGCCCTTTTCAGAACATCACGCGCCAACAAGGAAGGACGGGAGAGGATCTGGGAGGACGCAGTGGTTGCCATCAACGGAGAGAGGGTGGCAACCCCCGACATCAAGCACGTCCGGAAGCGCTGGGAGGACTTCAGGTCCAGGACCCTCTACAAGGCCCGGCGCCTCGCAAAGGCAGAGGATGCAGAGGGGTGCCAGGTCAGAATGAGCAACATCCAGATGAGGGTCCTGGAATGCGTAGGCCCAGCGCTCCACGCCCAGATCCTTCGGAGGCAGATCCGTCTGGAGTTGAGCGGTAAGTGGCCAAGCATTGCTGTGTGAGACAGGGCATGTTGCAGTGTGCTGGTAGTCTGATACCTGCCTGTATGTGTGACATAGGCCATGTATGGATGTGTGTGTGCAGGGACATCATGGTCATGCATGTGAGACCAGTAATGTGTGAACCACATGGATGGTGCATGTGTTCCAATGCAACATGGGGAGCTGTATGCGGAATGAACACATGAATGCATGCCAGTCTCTGTTCTTGGATATGGATGGGGGGTGAGGGATGGGTGCTGCTCTCATGTACATGTATGGTGCACATGTGTGTGTGTCTGAGAAGTGTGTGTGTGACTTTGAAACGCCATGGATGCATGACAAATGTCCGTGATGATGTGTAGATTCACTCGTGCAGTGCGGTCACCGTTGTATCCACTGTGTCTGTGGTGTACAAGCCATGATGCGTGACCCTCCGGTGATGTGTGTGCATGGGATCAGTGTGAGCCATGATGCATGTGAGTTTGAAGGCAACATTTTGGTTAAAAGAGGCCCTTGTACATGGATGCTGATGTTGATTGCAGGCGCCGTGCCTGTTTCTGCATGTGTGTTGCGTGCATTCACCCATGTATTGTGGAGGGACAAGATGGAAGTGACATTTGACAGAGCCACTCATGTGTTATTGCTTCCTGTCTAGGGGAATAATGTACTGTACCCTGATGCTTGTATTTTATGTCTTCCTCTACGCAGCGTCAAGTGAAGAAGAGGGAGGAGATGGCGCTGTGGAGCCAAGCGGCGGGGATGCCTCCACCGGGCGGAGACGCAAGGCCCAGCCACCCTCCCAGGAATTGCCATCATCCGGGAGCGAGGGGACTGGTCCCGCGTCTGCCACTATGGCTGTAGCAGAAGGGTTGGGTGAGCCCCCACAGGGGCTTGCAATGGCGGAAGACGGTGTGGAGACATCCAGGTTGGTGGTCTCCACAGAGGAGGAGGAGCCCCCTACTGAGCCGCACATGGGGCCTGGTGGGGTAGTACCACTGGTGCAAGTGGTGCAGTCCAGGGCCAGGGTCAGGAGGCAGCACAGGTCACCGCGGAGGGGCCTGTGCATGTCGCTGCCCTTTACCCTGTGACTGCACCACCATGCACCAGCAGGGATGCCCCGTCCCAGGCCCGTCCGCAGGTAGGGGGGAGTACCACGTCATCTGCCTCTCCACTACCTGCGGACGAGGGGTCCCACGACCATATGGGCTCTGTTCTGGTTGGTGTTGTGTTGCGCACGCGTGACATTCGTGATGACGTGCGTGCTTCCTGGGCGGAGCACGCACGCCATCACGAACAGCAGCGTTGCGACGTGGCACTGTTGGGAGGAACCCTGGTCGGTGGGTTCGTACATGTGTCGCGCACTCTGGCGGACCTCTCCTCCTCTGTGGAGACTATGCGCCAGTCGTTCTCCCTGCCGTCTTCCGGCCCAGATTCCACCAGGGCACCCTGTGGACCTGGCCTGACCAACACAGCCAGCTTGGTGGAGATCCAATCCCTGCCACAGTTGGGAGTCGACGGTCCAGCAGGGGTGGACACCACAACAACTGGAGACCAGCTGATGGAGGATGTGCAGGCATCATCGGACAGGGCACATGGACAGCAGCAGCAGCAGGCTCTAGGTTGGAGCAATGATGGCTCAGGGCCATCGACATCAGAGGGGCAGGCATCGGCTAGAGGGCAGGAGAACCCTGGAATGGGTGTGTCTTCCATGTGGCTGCGGTTGGGCCGGCATATAGATGCGGAGCGGCGGCGGGCCGAAGAGGCACGGCTTACAATGGTCAGGGCGGAGAACTCCATGCGGAGGGCACTGAGGCAGGCCGAGTGCCTCGAGGCCATTCGCAGGGAGTTGGAGTCCAACATGGCATCGTCCCTGCGAACCCTCGGGCCATGGAAGAGGACCGCCTCCAGGACATCGAGCAGGAGTTCGATGATGCCCTGGCCCGGGAAATCAGAAAGTGAGCCGTCGGACTAGCCCGCCGCCATTGTATATAGTTTGTAGTTTTAGTTTTCCTTTATCTTTTTCATTAATTTGGGGCGCTTGGATATGCCCCACCATTTTGTATATAGTTCTTTATTAGGTAGTTTTTTTGCTAGGTTTAATTTCATTCGTTGGGCTCATGGACCCTGGATTACTTCTTTGTACATAGTTGAACAGTGGATTTATCTATTCTTATTTTTCTCACCATGGAGCAATGGATTTTAATGTTTCCTTTTCCTTTGGATTTGATTTGGTGGCCGGAGACTTTGGACACATTTTCATTTCGATTTGTTTGGATTCAGACTTCATGTTTTTCTTTTTGTGTTTTGGACATGCTGCATTTCATCTTTTTTTCAAACATTTTTTCATGTTTTCATTTGATTACATTCTTTTTGTGTTCAATACATTTTGGTTTATTACTTTGATGTGTGGTATTCTCTCATTGGTTTCATGCATGTCACGGTGTAGGTTTTCACAATCACCAGCACCCATTGTGTGTGTGTGTGTGACAGACATTTGTTGATGTACATTCTTGCCATTTGGGTTGTATCATGTAATGGGCATTTCATTGTGGGGTGGATGGGATACTTGGTTGGGTCTTTGCACAGGGCTGGCGTGCGGTGGGATTTGGGAGGCCATGAGGCCCATGATTGTGGATCATGATGAAGTGTTGGGGGGACATGAGTCGGGGCCTGCTGGCAGGTGCCCATCAATGCTGGGTGGGTGGGGGTGCTGGGGGACATTAGTCAGGGCCTGAGCCTCACTGCTGGGTGGGTGGGGGTGCTGGGGGACATGAGTCAGGTCCTACTGGCAGGTGCCCCTCACAGCTGGGTGGGTGGGGGTGCTGGGGGACATGAGTCAGGGCCTGAGCCTCACTGCTGGGTGGGTGGGGGTCCTGGGGGACATGAGTCGGGGCCTGCTGGCAGCTGCCCCTCACTGCTGGGTGGGTGGGGGTGCTGGAGGACATGAGTCGGGGCCTACCGGCAGGAGCCCCTCACTGCTGGGTGGGTGGGGGTGCTGGGGGACATGAGTCAGGGCCTGAACCTCACTGCTGGGTGGGTGGGGGTGCTGGGGGACATGAGTCGGAGCCTGCTGGCAGGTGCCCCTTACTGCTGGGTGGGTGGGGGTGCTGGGGGACATGAGTCAGGGCCTGAACCTCACTGCTGGGTGGGTGGGGGTGCTGGGGGACATGAGTCGGGGCCTGTGGCAGGTGCCCCTCACTGCTGGGTGGGTGGGGGTGCTGGGGGACATGAGTCAGGGCTTGAGCCTCACTGCTGGGGGGTGGGGGTGCTGGGGGACATGAGTTGAAGCCTGCTGGCAGGTGCCCCTCACTGCCGGGTGGGTGAGGGTGCTGGGGGACATGAGTCAGGGCCTGAGCCTCACTGCTGGGGGGTAGGGGTGCTGGGGGACATGAGTCGGGGCCTGCTGGCAGGTGCCCGTCAATGCTGGGTGGGTGGGGGTGCTGGGGGACATGAGTCAGGGCCTGAGCCTCACTGCTGGGTGGGTGGGGGTGCTGGGGGACATGAGTTGGTGATCACTAATGCAAGGTGACATGTGGGCTGGCTGGGGGCATGCCCATGGTGGATGGGCTGAGTGCGGGACATGACCAGGGGTGCAGGATAGTCCCCTGTGGTGTGGGCTGCCTGCAGGGGCCGTGGAGGGGGTAGAGGGCACACCTGGAAGGACCCACACTGCCAATCACGTGTGGGACTCCCCGCCCACCCCACTGGATACACGTACCCCGCTCTGACAGCAAAATCGCGTGTGAAATTCCCCCGAACCCCAGTAATACACGTACCCCGCTCGCACAGGACAAATCGCGTGTGAAACTCCCCACGAACCCCAGTAATACACGTACCCCGCTCGCACAGGGCCAATCGCATGTGAAACTCCCCGCAAACCCCAGTGATACACGTACCCCACTCGCACAGGGCCAATCGCGTGTGAAACTCCCCGCGAACCCCAGTGATAAACGTACCCTGCTCGCACAGGGCCAATCGTGTGTGAAACTCCCCGCGAACCCCAGTGATACACGTACCCCGCTCGCACAGGGCCAATCGCGTGTGAAACTCCCTGCAAACCCAGTGAGACATATACCCTCCTCGCACAGGGCCAATCGCGCGTGAAACTCCCCGTGAACCCCAGTGATACACGTACCCTGCCTGCACAGGGCCAATCGCGTGTGAAACTCCCCGCGAACCCCAGTAATACACGTACCCCGCTCGCACAGGGCCAATCACGTGTGAAACTCCCTGCAAACCCCAGTAATACACGTACCCCGCTCGCACAGGGCCAGTCGCGTGTGAAACTCCCCGCGAACCCCAGTAATTACGTACCCCGCTCGCACAGGGCCAATCGCGTGTGATTCTCCCCGCACAGGGGTGTACATGTATTCGGAGGGGTGCGCGGGGAGTTTTACAGGCGTTTTCGTGGTTGGGGGGCTGTATGTTGGTCCACTGGCCTGTGCACCATGTACGGGATTTGTGCGCTGTGCATGGTGCACGGGGAGGGGTTGGGGGCGTAACTGGCGCTGCTGCAGGGTCGCTGCGCCTCTCTGCGCCACGGCTGGTTATGGATGTTAAAATCCATGAATACGCTGTGCGCGGAAATGGATTTTGGCGCACGCGGCTGGCGCAGACTGTCGCATGCGCACACTGTGCGCCAGCCGCGTACGCCACTTGTGCGCTGGATTCTATGAATTACCCCCTTAGAAAGAGAGATCTCTCCAAAGTAAGGACTGCTCAGAATCTGAAGAACTATATATATTTTTTCACCAAAGAAACCACCCAAGATAACTCTAAAAAGAGGCAACGACATTATGCTGATAAGAATCTTTTGAAGACTGCAGCCTCTCAAGTTAAAAGCTTCAAACCAACGCGCTCCTATATAATACAGGAAGGAGAGCTCTACAAAACATAAGCACAGTTGAGGAGGGAGGGATTTATGAAAGGCACACTGCAATACAGTTTTTTCCCGCCAATAGAAATGACAGTAGTTCTATTGTTATTATTGTTGTTTTCACAGAATAAGAGCCCAGATAACAGCTCCTCTAGCTGAGAAGGCATTACGCTCCCGCGGAGTCCCAGGTAAGCGTTACGATTACTGACATCCTCTTTGTCATTCCCTCTCCAGGCTTATGGACTTGCTATATGGTTTCAGTCCTCACCCCTTTCTCTTCTTCGCACATTAAAGGTGGAACCAGATGGGAAGTGCTCTTGACACACTTCCCATCTTCCAGGTGCATCATTAATGTCTACCGGAATGGCACTGTCACGGCCCAGGGCTCTCAGCCCAACCTCCTCTTTCTCAGCAGGCATCTTCATCTCTCATTAAGGTCCTCCCTGCTCCTGCCACTCTTCCACCTGCCACCCCTCTGGCCTCTTTGCCCCTACCAACGAGTGTACCTTGACCCTGTACCCCTCCTCAGAAGACCTTTAAAGGCAGCAACCAACGTCATGCAGCTACCCTCAATTCTCGCTCTGCTGTTCAACACTCCTCTGACATCTGTCAACTCCTTGAAGACTTTGACATTGATGCCCTCGCCCTCACTGAGATGTGGTTCAATGCCAGATCTATCACTGCTTTTTCACCTCTCCTTCCCGAGCGATACGATCTGATCCATGCCCAGGCCTAACTGGTCTGGCAGGGGAGTGGCCCTCATCTTCCCTCAATGCGTCCCTGTTTCCATCATATCCACTCAATCCTACTCCTCCTTTGAACACCTTGTCTGAAAGCTTTGCGTCACTCCTACCTGGGGCAGTCTCCCTCTTCCTCTCAGAGTGGGCCAACCTTGCCTCATCTCTCCTGACTCCCACCACTAAGCTTCTCCTCCTCAGAGACTTCAATATTCATCTTGACTCTCCTAACACTGCCACCTTACTCTTCCGCAACCACTGTGGCTCTCTTTCCCTCACCATTCTTCCCTCTGGTCCAACCCACTCAGTCGGGCATACCCTTGGGCATGCGCTCATCTCAGCGGATATCCCTTCTTCTAACCCTCTCACTACACCTCTCTCCATGTCTGACCATGCTCTCCTCTCCTCTCATCTGCAGCTCTTAGGCTCCCCGGTTAAGCCTCTTCCTGCACTGCGAGTCTCCTTCTCTGTCATTCGACCAATGAAGCAAGTGTCATTAGCTGCTATTGCTGCCTCTTTTATTCCCCCTCCCACCTCTGCTATGGACTCCCCCACCGACTCAGTCTTGCTAACCTTCACCTGTCCAGCACCCTTGACACCCTTGCCCCTGCCATTAGGATATGCATGAAGCCTGCTTCCAAGTGCAATAGTTGGTATGATTCTGAGCTTGTCTCGCTGAAAAGCAATTGCAGAGTTGCGGAATGGAAGTGGTTGGCTTCTAGCACACCTTCTGACAAACTGGCCTGTGGCCTGCTCCAAAGGCAATACAGATTCTCCATCTGCTCCAAGAAGTGGGCCCATGTTAGGAAAGATTTCGTAATTGTAGGTAATTTTCCTTCCATGTGGCAACCCCTAAACTTTTTGCTGTTGTTTTTCACCTTGTTCTTGACTTTGCCAGAGAAGTGCAGCCTTCTGCCGCACTCCTCTGGGCTTTCGCTCCTTTCTTATGGGGAAACTGACATGCCCTTAAGACAGTCAGTACCGGGGAACGCTGTTTCCCGTAGTTTCTTCTATCATGTTGCGGCTTTCGCGCAACATGACACAAGAGGGCACTGTAAGCTAAGTTACAGCTCTCTTGGGTCTCTAGCCTTCTACAGGCCCTAGATACTCTTTTAGGATGGTATTTTGATCGGTGCAAGTCATTCAGGGACTGGAATGGTGGCAGCGATCGTTTTGTTTATTTTGAGCTCCTTTTGGCGTTCTGAGCACGTTTTTCGCACTGAACCCAAAATGGTGGCCTGGCTCCCAAAATGGCCAGACCACGAGGCTCCTTTGTCCTGTCCACTGACCGTCTTGCTCCCTTCACCTTCCCCAGGTCGAGCGACCCGGGGCCTTCCTTATTTGGGCATGTACTTTCCCGCGAAACGTGGTTGCTTTCGCGGGCTTCGACATGTCGTTTGTGTGCCTCCAGGGTGTGGGCTGGGATGTCTGGTCCCAATACACATCCTGGGTGCCAGAGAGTCTAGGGTGGTGTGAATGCCTGGGACCACCGTGGTCCGTGATTGGTCCACGTATGGTATGTGTGTTGATGAGCGGATCTCCCATTGGCTCCCCTCCGTTTTGGCGCGAAGGGAACCGTGGATAAGAGGGGGCTGGAAACACCACTACCATGTCGATCTCCTGAGTTCTCACGAATGAAGGAATACAGGAGCCAAGTATCCTGCAACCACGAGGCTGGACCGAGGAATCGCTGGTGACCCGCTGAAGGAATCCTCCTTTGCACTGCTGTCGTCCTGTGAAACCCTTTCCTCCTTTGATCGAACCAGAAGGCCTGTACTGGTGCTTCGACCTTTGGAATAGCAGGAACAGCTATTCCAGGCGACTTCATCATCTCCTGCCAAGTAAGCCTTCGGAAGTGTCTCTGGGCCATCCAGTTGACTGACCAGCTTACAAGGGAGTCCTGCTCTGTAACCGCCGCCAGGTTGTGTTGTATTCCGAGTCCTTGTCACTCTCCCACGCTTCGTACACTTGGCGTTCCCAAGTCTGAAGGGAGGAGTGTACATTTGGCTCGAATACACACGGCCGCTCCGTTGCCCTGCGGTGGTGACAAAACTGTGCAGGTTTCTTCGATTGGGACGTCTTTTTGCTCTACACGACGACGAGGCATTTCCCGACTCTTCTGAACCTGCCAGCTGCTGAAACTAACGTGGAGAAGCCTGGGTCTGCTTGCTTCGGGGACCGGTGAGTAGTATAGCTAGGATCTGGTCGCCCTCCTGCAGTAGCCCATTGCTTTTCCCCGCTGTGTAAAAACAGCACCCTTTTGTCCGCCCTCGCGCTCTGCTTCTGCTCGCTGTGGAGGCTGCGCTTGAGTCGCGGAACCTGTTCTCCTCCTGTTGTGCACTAACCCGAACTGCCTGACTTCCTCCGAAGAGCTTCTCCTTTTGCCCGTTGGCACCGGCGTGGCAGGTACTTTGAGCACAAGGCTCCACTCTTCGCAGGGCTCGGACTTCCATCTAGTTAGGTGCCTCTGAAGGCGAACTGAGTCTAAAGCGTTATCGCACTGCCTGTTTTCCTTCCCTTTCAGGTGGACTACACATTTCGTGCTTATAACGCTAGCGACTGTTGTATTTGTATATATATTGTGTTGATATGGTATGTGTTGGTTTAGTATTGTGATATTGTGATTTTCTCGCTACGGTCATTGTTTTAAAGGCCTTAAAATAAATGTGTATCTATTTTTGATATAACAACTGTTTGGAGTAGTTTGTAAGCGCTCTTGCTTTGTGTGCTCATTGCGGGCTTTCAGTCACCCTCACCCCTCTTGAGACCTAGTCTTGACCGCCGCGATCGCTACCTTGATTGGTCTGGCTTGTCCAGAGGTTACCCTGTTCCAAGTAATTAGGTTGGCCTTCTGAACTTCTGCGCCACCAGGACAGAGTTCAGAAATCCGTCTTAACAAATTGGTGTACAGCGGTGGGATACGACTGAAGGTATCCAGTGTTGCGCTCGAACTAAGGCATTTCAGGTTATTCCAACCAGTACACGTAGTGAATTGTTGTAGTATAACTTTAAAAAGGCCATAGTCCTATCAAACAGTATGGAAACAAATACCTTGTTAACTTTAAATGCTTCCAAATCAGAAACGCTGAAAAAGATGTGTGCGGAGAGAGGTGTTTCCTCTCAAGGCACAAAATTGGAAATGATCCAGAGAATCGTGGCGTGGCAAGAAGCGCAGCTTGACGCTATAACTTCTGAGGACAGTGCAGAAGGTGGTGGGGCTGCTCTCACTGGTAGAACCGACGGTTCTGCCGCTGCACTGATCCATCGCGACCACGAGGACAGGGAGGATGTGATGTCTAATGTTTCCTCTGCCAGTGCTGATGGGGAGGCTATGCTTGAATTCAAGAAGCAAGAGCTGCGGTTTAGGCAGCAGGAGCTTGAATTCAGCATAGCCAAACTAAAAATCGAACAGGCAGAAAAACAAAAAGACAGGGATCACCAGTTGGAACTGGCCAAGCTTCAGGTTGCAAATAGGTCCAAGGTCCTGGACATGGGTCTGGGGCTTCCTCTCATCCACGGTTTCCGAAAGATCTGCTCAGTGTGTATGAAGAAAGGAATGACATTATGGACTGGCTGAATGCGTTTGAGTATGCATGCGAAGTTCAAGAAGTTGGCAATGCTGATAAGATTGCGTGGTTGCTCAGTAGACTGCCCCATTCAGCTGTAGTGCCATCATGGAAATGTCGAAGGCTGAGCGAGCTGATTTCGCAATGTTAAAGCAAACTCTCATTTTAAAGTTTGGGAAGACTCCGGCCCAATATTTAAAGCGTTTTCGAGAGTATAAGAAAAAGGAAGGTGGTACTTGGGTATCTTATGTCGCTGAATCTTTGAAAAACTTAACTGGCTGGGTCGAAGGTTATAAGGTTTCTACCTTCGAAGGCATGATAAATCTTGTCATGCTGGAACATATTTTTGCTTCTTCTTCCCCGGAGCTTAAGCAGCATTTGGCCGATTCGAAGGAGATAGATCCTAAGAAGCTGGCCATTGCAGCAGACTTATGGGTGTCACATCGAGTGTCCCATAAGGACAAAACTCATCCTGGTAAGCAGGAGGAAGGGAAAAAGTCCAAAGATATGGAGGGTGGGGAATCTGCTAAATCTTCTTCCCATAAGGGCCACAAAAAGAAAAACAAGGGTAAGACACAAGAGAACTCACAGGGCAGTGGAGGTCCGCCTCCGAAACAGAACTCTGGTTACAATAAGCCTCCCTACGTAAACAGACCCACTGGGGCTTGTTTTTCTTGTGGAGCAACTGACCACGTGAAGGGGGATCCCCGTTGTAAGGTTAGACCTTTGGGGGTCCACTCCGCTAATCTGGCCTTCTCCTCCTACGAGGAAGAAGAGATTACAGGAGCATCCTTCTCCTCAGACTCATTTCCCAGCGGAATAGAGGCTGAGGTAGTTTTAGTGTCCCTGGGTTCCTGGGAGCCTAAAGTCGCAGAGGCTTATGCTAGGATTCCGGATAATACCAAGCACTACTTTAAAGACAGTGTGCTGATCAATGGAGTGGATACTCCAGCTCTTAGGGATAGTGGGTGCAGTCGCACTGTAGTGGATTCTACCTTGGTAGACTCAGAGGACGTTGCCAGAGCTACTCTGATGCCCACTAAGTTGGCTGACGGCCCCCTCCGTATGTTTCCAGTAATACCTGTAAATCTTACTTTAAATGGTACAGCAGTCAGGATTCCAGTGAGCATTCAGAGAAACGTCCCGGGAAAGGTCTTGTTGGGTAATGATCTCAGAGCTTTAGGGCTCGTAGGAGACACTGCCGAAAGACCCTACACACGGTCTCAAGCACGGGCAGCATTGGCCAAGTCCAATACGCCGCCCCAGCCAAAGGGGAAACCCAAGGCGAAAGGAGTCTACAAGTCAAAACGAGGGAAAGAGAATATTCCCCCGAGCTCGCCTACCACTGCGGTGGAGGAAGTTGTTCAATCGCCCGGGCCTGACGAGGAGGTGGCGATGCCTGAAGTATTCGACCCCAACGATCATCCTGAACTAAAAGACTTGTTAGTTGAAGGAGGTCCTGATAGGGACGAATTCAGTAAAGGCCAACGTGAGTGCCCATCTCTGGAAGGCCTAAGGAGACAGGCCTGCTCCCAGCTTGAGGGTGAACCTCCTGGGAAGCATAGGATTTATTGGGAAGGTGGACTCCTGTATAGTGAGCCCACAGAGTCTACAGAAGGAGACCGTAGGAGGTTGGTAGTTCCCCTTGCTGTTAGGCCCTTCCTCCTGCAGTTGGCGCATGAAGTTCCCCTTGCTGGTCACCTTGGTATTAAGAGGACCAAGCAAAGGTTATCCATGCACTTCTACTGGCCCAAGATGGGGGTGCAAGTAGAAAGTCACTGCAGGAGTTGTGCCTCCTGCCAGTTGTCTGGTAAGGTTGGCGCCACAATCCAAGCTCCGTTGGTACCGCTCCCAGTTGTGGGGGTACCATTTGAAAGGGTAGGGATCGACATCGTTGGTCCCCTTGACCCGCAAACATCCTCGGGCAATAGGTTTATCCTGGTGCTGGTCGACCACGCAACCAGGTATCCTGAGGCCATCCCATTGAAAACTGTAACTGCCAAGTCAGTTGCAAAAGCTTTACTCGGCATATTTACTAGGGTTGGCTTTCCTAAAGAAGTTGTGTCGGATCGTGGCAGCAACTTTATGTCGAAGTATATGCAGGCTATGTGGAAAGAATGTGGGGTCACCTACAAGTTCTCTTCTGCATACCACCCCCAGACCAATGGTCTGGTGGAACGTTTCAACAGAACGTTAAAGAGCATGATTGGGGCTCTGGAGGAGCCTCAGAGAAGAAAATGGGATCTTCTGTTACCATGCTTACTGTTTGCCTACCGAGAGGTACCACAGGAGGGTGTTGGCTTCAGCCCCTTCGAACTTCTGTTCGGTCATCCCGTACGGGGACCCTTAGCCATCGTCAAAGAGGGATGGGAGATGCCCACTCCCCCTGTTACTACCAATGTAGTTGATTATGTGCTAGGGCTCAGAAAACGGATGGTACTTCTGATGGGCTTGGCTAGTGATAAATTGAAGGCAGGGCAAGCGCTGGTGAAACATTGGTACGACCAGAAAGCTTCCCTCATCAACTTTACACCTGGTCAGCAAGTCCTGATCATGAATCCAATAAGGCCTTGCGCTTTACAGGACAAATGGTCAGGCCCTTACACAGTGGTGGAGCCCCTGGGTGAGGTTAACTATTTAGTGGACCTTGGAAGGCCTGGACAGGCTCCAAAAGTGTTTCACGTGAATAGGCTGAAGGCTTTCGTCCCAAGAGTCGAAATCGCAGCACTGCTACTGGCTTCAGACGTTGAGGAAGAGGAGTCTGAACCTCTTCCCGACCTGTTCCAAAGCGGTCCTTCAGATAGCTCCTTTGAGGGTGTCCGAGTGGCCCCTCACCTGACTTCTGATCAGCAGGCTGAGGTGAAAAGTTTGCTTAGGCAGTTTTCCCCCCTGTTTTCACAGTCCCCTGGTTTGACACCTTGGTGCAAACATAACATTGACACAGGAGACAGTGTACCTACCAAAAGTAGGGGATACAGGATGTCAGACAAAGTACGGTCTTATATTAAGACTGAGGTCAACAAGATGTTAGATCTTGGGGTGATTGAACCCTCTAGTAGTCCTTGGTCCAGCCCAGTGGTGTTGGTTCCAAAAGCAGGCACTTCTGAATTGAGGTTCTGCGTGGATTACAGGGCTCTGAATGCTGTCACCAAGACAGATGCACACCCCTTGCCTCGAACAGATGAGCTGGTGGATACTTTGGGTGCCTCCAAGTACCTCAGCACGTTTGACCTCACTGCTGGCTATTGGCAAATAGCTTCAGCAGAACATGCCAAGGAGAAGACAGCATTTTCTACTCCAGACGGCCTTTACCAATTCCGGGTAATGCCGTTCGGGTTGAAGAATGCACCTGCCACTTTCCAGAGGCTTGTGAATCATGTGTTGAATGGGTTGGACGAATTCTGCCTTGCATATCTGGACGATATAGCAGTTTTCAGTGCCACCTGGGAAGACCATGTGAAACACCTCGGGATTGTGCTCCAGGCTCTTCAGAAAGCCCACTTGACCATAAAGGCTAGTAAATGCCAGATTGGACAAGGCTCAGTGGTTTACCTTGGACATGAAGTAGGTGGAGGGAGGATACAGCCTCTACCCAGTAAAGTACAAGCAGTACGAGACTGGCCTACCCCCACTACGCAAACCCAAGTGAGAGCCTTCTTAGGACTCAGGGGGTATTACCGCAATTTTGTGGCAGACTATGGCACCATAGCTGCTCCTCTGACTGCCCTCACAACTCCGAAGAAACCCAAGAAGGTAACTTGGACCGACGAGTGTGAGAAGGCCTTCAATGGCTTAAAAGACTCCTTGTGCCAGGCCCCTGTCCTCAGGGCCCCGGATTATCAAAGACCTTTTATCGTGCAGACGGACGCCTCTGACACTGGGATAGGAGCTGTACTATCACAAGTAGATGAGAAGGGTAAGGAACACCCTATCGGTTTTATTAGTCGCCAGCTTAAGGACAGAGAGCTCAGATGGTCCACGGTAGAGAAAGAATGTTTCTCCGTTGTGTGGGCCCTAAGGAAGCTGAGGCCCTACCTCTATGGGACCCACTTCACTGTGCAAACTGACCATAAGCCGTTAAAGTGGCTAATGAACATGAAGGGGGAGAATCCAAAGTTGCTTAGGTGGTCCATAAATCTACAAGGCTTCGACTTCACTATTGAGCATAGGCCAGGTGTCCAACATAGCAATGCTGATGGGTTGTCCAGAATGTTTAACCGACCTGAACAAGAGACTCATCCAGGGGTGGATTAGTTCCCCCTGTCCATAGTCTGGGAGGGGCGAGTGTTAGGAAAGATTTCGTAATTGTAGGTAATTCTCCTTCCATGTGGCAACCCCTAAACTTTTTGCTGTTGTTTTTCACCTTGTTCTTGACTTTGCCAGAGAAGTGCAGCCTTCTGCCGCACTCCTCTGGGCTTTCGCTCCTTTCTTACGGGGAAACTGACATGCCCTTAAGACAGTCAGTACCGGGGAACGCTGTTTCCCGTAGTTTCTTCTATCATGTTGCGGCTTTCGCGCAACATGACACAAGAGGGCACTGTAAGCTAAGTTACAGCTCTCTTGGGTCTCTAGCCTTCTACAGGCCCTAGATACTCTTTTAGGATGGTATTTTGATCGGTGCAAGTCATTCAGGGACTGGAATGGTGGCAGCGATCGTTTTGTTTATTTTGAGCTCCTTTTGGCGTTCTGAGCACGTTTTTCGCACTGAACCCAAAATGGTGGCCTGGCTCCCAAAATGGCCAGACCACGAGGCTCCTTTGTCCTGTCCACTGACCGTCTTGCTCCCTTCACCTTCCCCAGGTCGAGCGACCCGGGGCCTTCCTTATTTGGGCATGTACTTTCCCGCGAAACGTGGTTGCTTTCGCGGGCTTCTACATGTCGTTTGTGTGCCTCCAGGGTGTGGGCTGGGATGTCTGGTCCCAATACACATCCTGGGTGCCAGAGAGTCTAGGGTGGTGTGAATGCCTGGGACCACCGTGGTCCGTGATTGGTCCACGTATGGTATGTGTGTTGATGAGCGGATCTCCCATTGGCTCCCCTCCGTTTTGGCGCGAAGGGAACCGTGGATAAGAGGGGGCTGGAAACACCACTACCATGTCGATCTCCTGAGTTCTCACGAACGAAGGAATACAGGAGCCAAGTATCCTGCAACCACGAGGATGGACCGAGGAATCGCTGGTGACCCGCTGAAGGAATCCTCCTTTGCACTGCTGTCGTCCTGTGAAACCCTTTCCTCCTTTGATCGAACCAGAAGGCCTGTACTGGTGCTTCGACCTTTGGAATAGCAGGAACAGCTATTCCTGGCGACTTCATCATCTCCTGCCAAGTAAGCCTTCGGAAGTGTCTCTGGGCCATCCAGTTGACTGACCAGCTTACAAGGGAGTCCTGCTCTGTAACCGCCGCCAGGTTGTGTTGTATTCCGAGTCCTTGTCACTCTCCCACGCTTCGTACACTTGGCGTTCCCAAGTCTGAAGGGAGGAGTGTACATTTGGCTCGAATACACACGGCCGCTCCGTTGCCCTGCGGTGGTGACAAAACTGTGCAGGTTTCTTCGATTGGGACGTCTTTTTGCTCTACACGATGACGAGGCATTTCCCGACTCTTCTGAACCTGCCAGCTGCTGAAACTAACGTGGAGAAGCCTGGGTCTGCTTGCTTCGGGGACCGGTGAGTAGTATAGCTAGGATCTGGTCGCCCTCCTGCAGTAGCCCATTGCTTTTCCCCGCTGTGTAAAAACAGCACCCTTTTGTCCGCCCTCGCGCTCTGCTTCTGCTCGCTGTGGAGGCTGCGCTTGAGTCGCGGAACCTGTTCTCCTCCTGTTGTGCACTAACCCGAACTGCCTGACTTCCTCCGAAGAGCTTCTCCTTTTGCCCGTTGGCACCGGCGTGGCAGGTACTTTGAGCACAAGGCTCCACTCTTCGCAGGGCTCGGACTTCCATCTAGTTAGGTGCCTCTGAAGGCGAACTGAGTCTAAAGCGTTATCGCACTGCCTGTTTTCCTTCCCTTTCAGGTGGACTACACATTGCGTGCTTATAACGCTAGCGACTGTTGTATTTGTATATATATTGTGTTGATATGGTATGTGTTGGTTTAGTATTGTGATATTGTGATTTCCTCGCTACGGTCATTGTTTTAAAGGCCTTAAAATAAATGTGTATCTATTTTTGATATAACAACTGTTTGGAGTAGTTTGTAAGCGCTCTTGCTTTGTGTGCTCATTGCGGGCTTTCAGTCACCCTCACCCCTCTTGAGACCTAGTCTTGACCGCCGCGATCGCTACCTTGATTGGTTTGGCTTGTCCAGAGGTTACCCTGTTCCAAGTAATTAGGTTGGCCTTCTGAACTTCTGCGCCACCAGGACAGAGTTCAGAAATCCGTCTTAACAGCCCATATCCAAGCCTGCACTTCCAGGACCACCAACAACACGGCTGAACTTTTCAAAATCTGTAAGAAACTTGCCAATCCTACTGCAGTCTCCACTTCTCCTCTTCCTTCCCAGATCCTTTGCACAGCCTTGTCCTCCCATTTCACATGCAAAACTCAGGACATCTTGTCCTCACTCTACTCTACTCTACTCCATGCGCCTTCACATGCTCTAAGGTCTCCTTTGGCCCTCTTTCTTTCTTCCCCCCTACTCTCTGCTTTCTCACCAACAGCACCCGAGGGGGTTGCCAAGACAGTTTGCTCTATGAAAGTCTCCTCCAAACAGGTGCTTCGTTGCTCCTCCAGAAGTAGCAAGGACAACATTGCCTCCCTCAAGCCCTCTTTTGCTGAGTTCTGCAACCATTTCGTTTGCCACTGGCTCCTTCTCACTACCCCTCAAGCCCTCTCTTGTGCACCCCCTCCTAAAGAAAGCCCTCTGCGGACCCTTCCTGCCCGGCTAATTATCACCCTATCTCTACTATCCCTTTCCTGGGGAAACTCTGCGAGAAGTTGGTCATCTCCCAACAAATCCATCATACTGAATCTGTTGGCTGTCTCCATGACCACCAGTGTGGCTTTAGAGCAGCCAGAGGCACAGAAACTGCACTCCTGAACACCTGTGAAGACTTACTCTCAAACCTCGACTCAAACTCCCCTTCCATTCTCAGCCTTCTCGATCTTTCCTCTGCCTTCGACACCGTCAATCACGCCATCCTCATAAATTGGCTCTGTGATACACTTGGCATCAAGGATTGGGCACTGGACTGGTTGACCTGTTTCCTTTCTGATCGACCCTCCCAGATTCAACTGGGCCCCTTTCTCTCTTCCACCTCACTCTCTAGATGCGGCGTTCCTCTCCCCCTGGCTCTTTAACATCTACCTTGCCTCTCTCGCCCATTTGATCTCCACATTCTCTCCTCATGTCCAGTGTTATGTTGAGGACACACAACTCTCCTTTAAGTTCCCCTCCTCTACTTCCTATCCTTTTTCTCTTATTACCGACTGTCTGCCTGCTATTTAGGAATGGTGTGCTGCTAATGATCTCTGCCTTAATGCCAGTAAGACAGAGATCCTCCGCATTGGGACTCCAGGCCCCTCCTTCCCTTCTACTCTCTGGCCGCCCTCCCTTCCCCCTCCTTTGAGGAAAATAAACTGGGTGTCATCTTCGACTTCTCTCTCTCCTTCTTACCTCATATCGCTGACCTTCCCAAGAAGGCTCACTATCAGCTTCACTTCTTCACAGGCATTCTCTCTTTCCTCACCCTTCCACCAGAAACTAAATTTCTCCAGAGCTATGGTTCGCTCCAGGCTGGACTATTGCAATAGCCTCTTCCTCAACATGCCTCTTTCCTCCCCCCAACCTCTTCAACTTATCCAGAATAGGACAGCAAGACTTATCCTTGACCTCAAGCCCAGGGCCCTAAAATCTCTCCAGTGGCTCCCGGTGGCTGCAAGGATCAAATTCAAGACCCTCTGCATCTTCCACAAGGCCTTCTGTGGAATGGGACCTCACTACATCCACCTTTCTCTCCCTAAATACCTCCCTGCTAGAGACCTTCAGTCCTATAGCTTAAACTCTGCAGATCAGACGTTTCTCCAAGCAGAGAGTGGGGGGTAGATCTCTTTCATCGGCAGGAGCCACCCTCTGGAATGGCCTCCCGGCCCCTCTCAGACTGGAGTCCTCCCCCCCTGCATTTTCCCCTCCCCCTCTCCCTCATCTATCCTTCCTCCCTGACCTGCTCCCTCCCCTTGCACTTCCTATTCTGCACTTGCACGATCCGAATGTCACAAGGTCTAGTAGGACAGTTTTGTTTTCTCCTCTGTCCCCCCCCCAACCAACCCTGACTTGTGACTTATGGAAACACTTGGACTGTATAGGCACCCTACACATGCTCAATAAAAAATAAAAATAAAGGTATACAATGTGTAGGGATGTCAGCAGTAAAAAAGAATAGTGTTAAAAAATAAAAGTTCTGAGCTTCTTCTAGTTCTTGGCTTAGAGATAGCTTCCCCTTCCCAAGTTCAGAAAAGTTCCAAAAAGGCCTCAGGGTTCCCTTCCCCGAGGGTTCAACACAGTTCACAAAGTCTCAGGGTTCCTTTCTCCAAGAGTTCAACTCTTCCAGCATTCAAAACCAATATCAGTTCAAATCTTCCAGTTTTTAAAACAATACCAGTTCAACTCTTTAGTCATCCAGGTTTTTCAATAATTCACATTGATTGCTCTGCTTCTTCATTTACAATTCACTTCAACAACTGTGGCCAAACACAAGTCTCTTGACATTTGCTTTCCTTGGCTTTTACCAAGCAGTGTAACTCGGTCGAGGCACAGTTGTCAGACCACACAGTCCACCCATTACAGGACACGCAACCAATACCCCATTACACTTATGCTTTCTGTATTCCTCCGACTTTTTCCAGCACAAGTACTCTCTCTCTCTCTTAACCTGTAGTTCCTTGGATTCTTTTATACTTGGCCAGTGCTCAGTTTCACAACTCATATCTTTCATAGCAATCTTTTAACTCGGTCACCACTTGCGGCTTCCACTTTCATTTCCAGCTTTGTCACCACTTGTTTCTCACAATTCTCATTCTGTGATAATTCCCACCAGTATCACCTTGCTTGCATTTCCTTCATAAGCACTCATTACGTAGTTTTGTTTTATATGGTATCCAAATATACTCTCACTGTCCTGCAGTCACTTTGTTATTCAATGATACATGTTTTAACTTTCAAAAGCACTTGTAATAGTTTGCAGCTTATTTGGTATTCAAAAATACTTGCTTTGGCCATAGCTTGTTCAGCATTCATACACGTTTGTTTCCAATCCCCAGAGAAATCCTTGTCACTGACTGGTGTTGTGCAGCGGCTCCTTCGGGTTTCTCAGCTTTGCTTCCCAGCTTTGATTAGCTCCGCCTTCCTTTCGCGGGAGCTACAACGAGCAGCGTTTACCGTCCTGGAATGCTGTAGTGCGTAGCTATTCCCTTCCCCAGTGAAAGCTACTGAGAGCACCACTCACTCTCTCAGAGACTTTTAATGATTGGGAGGCTCCTACTGTGAGCACCGGGCAGGGAAGACAGCAGGGCCTCAGTCTCTCTCAACTCCAGCCTTGGCCCAGGCGTCAATTCTGTACTCCTGTTCTGCACAGCTTCTCTCAAGCCTGTTCCTCTCCACCCTGCTACACTTCTCCCGACCGCATACTTCCCTCCAGGCCATCTCTCCCCTTGTGTTGGGCAGTTACCCTTTTTACACACCTGGGACTTGGAAAATGACTGCAGCCGTGAGTCCTTAACTGATTGCCTGACCATGATGAAACCTATTAGATGGACATGCCTGCCTAAAACTGAACCCCTCCAAGGCCCTATTTCTTGTCTCAATACCAAAGTGGTGTTTAGGGAAGTTTGAATGAATGGAAGTGTGTATAACTCCCGGTTGTATCCTCTGCGTCCCAGTCTTCAGGTGAACTGACTGTGAGACATTTTAAGTAGAAGAAAGGGACAAAGACTGACAGTAGCGCATAAAGGCATGTGGAATAGAGGGTTAACTTCCACAAGGGAAAGGCAGGAGACTTTCATAGAGCATATTGTCTGTGTAAGTTGCAGGTTGTTCAGGTGAGGTCAGAGGAAAAGGCGGCGGCAGACTAAAATACCAGAAGGAGGAAGGAAGGAGCAGACGAGTGTGGAAAAAGTATGGTATTGGTTATTGAGAGTAAGTGGTAATGCATTGTGAGAGGGCAACACCTGTGTATAGGTAAGGGAGTCTATCTGAAGTGCTTTTTGTGAGTGAAAAGAGGATGCCTGAGCAGGGGATGCGGTGGTGTGGTAGTGGGAGTTGTAGTGTGGAGGAGGGAGTTATAGTGTGGAAGAGGGAGTAGCGGTGTTCAGGAGGCAGTAGTAGTAATGAGGAAGACATAGTAGTGCGAAGGAGGAAATTGCATTAGGGGGAGAGGAGCAGTAAGTAGGGTGAAGGGAGGAGTAGCAGCGTGGAGGGCAGGGTTGTTATGTCAAATGATGGAGGTGAGATTTAGAAGGAGTGAGAGACATTGAAAGGACAGATGAGGAAGACAAAAGGAGTTGATGGATTAAGATAAGTGGAGTTGGAGAGAGAAGAGTAGTGAGGAAAAACCATCCGCAATGGAGATGAGTAGGAGGGCTTGAAAGAAAAGAGACCAAATCTGGCAGAGTGTTTGGCAACTCCCTGTAACCCTTTTAGATCACCAACCATTGGATGGTGTAGGGAAAGTTAGGAAGTCCCTGAGTGGGTTCAGCTTGAGAATGCATTCAGCCTTTAGTCCTCCATGCTAAGTAGAACTAAAAACTTAGTAGGGTAGAATCTGCTGAATGTACTAACCTAGGGAGTAGAGATGCCTGGCTTAGGGAGGGCAGTACTTTTCAGACGAGTGAGATAGGGACACCATAGATTCCATTAAGAATTTTATAAAAACCCTTGAACAGTCTCGGAGCGTTCTTTAGTGACATGAAGCAGTTCTTGCTCTGCAAACATTTTTTTTATTACTTTGTGAATCAAAGACATTGGAGGACAGACATAAGGCTTTGAAATATGCTTGATACTATATGGCAATGAAGGTCCCAATCATGGTTCGTGTGGGATATATGGCTCATGGAGACAACTTACATGTTTTTTCTCCTGCCATATATAATCATAGAAGGAATATCCACAGTCGCATCACCCATTCCCATAACTGAATGGTCACGTTGGACAGCTGCTTAGATGTTGTGCCACCTTTATCATCATTCAAAGTTTATTCGGATTAAGCATTCATCAAACACAAACATCAAATACACATAAAAATAGGTTAACAAAAGCCATTACATCACATTTTAAAAAACAGCATTAACATTGTCAAGACCTTTCACAGATATGTTAAAACCAGGTTTCTCGAGACAGTTAAAACATTTATTCCCCTAAAATCCCCTTTCTCAGATAGATAGCTCTTTTCAAATAGGACAAAAGAGCCCAAGCAGTCAACTCAGATTCTGCCGTTAGAAGGAAGAGTAATGCCAGCCTGTGAAGACAGATGTTAGTGAAAATGAAAACCTGCAAAATGGGGGACCTTCTAATATCCCCATACGCCAGAAAGAACAGTAGAAAATGCTTCAGGTAGTACCTCGCCGCCCCACACGCTGGGTAGCTTCGATCATTAGGGAACCCGGGCCACTTTTCTGTGTTACTCATTAACAGTACGCAATCAAAACTTTGTCCGTGTTATGAGCCATCTATCCTTCTTTTACGAGCCCCACAAAAGGTAAGGCTGGTTGTCGGACACCCTGCTTATCAGCACATGTTGACTTTCAGAGTAAGTTGCCCATTCCATGTTCCCCCGCCTTTCATGTACCCCATTTACAGTGATGCTTGTTGACTTTCAGTTGTATGAGTTACAACACTGCATCTGGGGGGAACCGGATCTGGATATTGCTGGAGTACAGGGACTCCTTCACGTATACCAGCCATGAGATTTCACGCCAGCTTTCCTTACCCATAATACTTCTGATGATGAAGTGACATAAGGATGTGTGCTTGTTTGCCCATAGGCGTAGCCAAAAATACTTGGAGCGGCTGCCCATTGTTTCTCCCAAAACTCCCTCCCAATTCCCGGTGGACAGAGGCACAAGGGGTTGTGCCTGTAAGGCCCAGAAGCTGTTTCAAGAACTTGTTTTCTTTCACCTGTAGCTCCACAGCCTTTGTGTGGCCCCACATTGGAGCTCCATATAAAGTGGCCACCTTTGTTTGAGAAGCGTAGACCTTCAAGACTGGTTTCAGGGGCTGGCTCTTGCACATACTTAGAAAACAGGAAATTCCTGCAGTGTGCTGGCTCATTTTCAAAGACTGTTTTTTATTGTGAGTGCTGCTCATAAGAGCCTATGAAACTCTACCCCCCAAGTAGTCAAATTCTTTGACTCTTGGGATGATTTCCCCTTTGCAAACCATGGGGCGCATCTTAGTAGGCCTCGTCCTTCCTACACACCTCATCACCGCTGATTGGGTGGAATTGATTTTTAGCCCCAGACCGTTCATGAAAGTTGCATAGGTATCAATCACAGCCTGTAGGGTCCTTGGGGTTCTGGCCTTAAGAAGCATTTGATCGGCATAGGCCAGAACTGGAAAGGCCCTACCACCCAGACTCAAATAGTCTGTGCTGGTATACAACAGGGCCTTCAAGAGCCCATTAATGTATAGTGTGAACAGTATTGGTGCCAGCACACACCCCTGCAGGACCCGCAGCTCAACATCAAAGCACTCTGTGCACTGCCTCCCCCGGACCAATACGAACACAGGCCTTATTTTCCGTAAGTGTCTAAAAGGGATATGGGACGGTACGACATTGGGCTAGTGGGGTCTCTTTTTTGAAGATTGGGAAAATGATGGCAGATTTCCAGAATGGTGGAAATTGGCCAGACATTAGGCAAGCATTATATGCTAGGGTCAACACCGGTGCCCATAAGTCAATTTGATCCAGAAATAGTTCAGCGGGTAACACATCTGGTCCAGGGGCTCGGTTACGAGCTTGTGCCCTAATCGCTAGTGAGACCTCTTCGAGTTTAAAACCGGGGTTGAACTTCTATTCCCCCTTCTCTGGTGCACCTCTGGCTCCAAACAGAGAAGCAAAAGGTGACACCCAGGCTTCCACTGCTACATGGGTGCCGCTCTGAGCTTCTGGTGGGTTATAGACTGCCCCCCCCCCTTTCAAATTCCCAAAATCTTTTGGAGTCATTGGTCGTGGTGGCCTAAAGTAAACCTTCCCGCACCTCTTCCTCAAGCTCTATTTTTTTTTCTCTATCGCCGAGCGATTATGGGCTCTTGCCTGGATAATCTTCCCTCTTGAGATAGCCAGAGACTTTAGAGCGTTCAAGGGGGTTTGTTTAGTGGTCTTGCAGGCTAGATAAAATCATTCCCTCCTTTTACTAAACATTCTCTTTGAGATTGTGCTCTACCACAAAACCCCTGGTAAAGGCCCCTAGGATGCACTGGTTTGGCCGTATTCTCAAGGATGCCATGGAGTTCCGGAATCATCCCCGCCATAATGCTCAGATGCAGGCCTGAATCCCGAATACTCCTACGTTCTGTCCCCTTTCCTCCATACTTATGGGGACATTCCTCCATCCTGTGGGACGGGACCGGAGCACTTTGTAAAAGCATCAAAATTTTGCAAAAATGTTGGTCCTTCCTCTCTTTTACACGCGGCCGTACACGCGGCCGTACACGCGGCCGTAACCCTGCCCTTCTTAGCTCCGCCCAGCGCATCGCCCATCAGTCCTTTTCTCCGCTCGTTCGGGACTGGACGCACTTGCATGTGTGGAAGGTTTTTTATATCTCCAATTTACTACTCTCTGGCTCTCGCTTGCGATCGCATGATAGTTCGTATATGCCGTTTCAGCTAGACTTCACAAATTGTTCTTCCTGTCAGCGACGCTTCACTAGGGCGGATCCCCATCCTCTTTGTTTAGAGTGTTTGGGTCCTGACCACCGGTGGGACTCGTGTTTTGACTGCGATTCCCTTTCGGTCCGGGCCCTTCAACGTTGGTTAGAGCAGTGGGAGGAGGTGTTTCAGCACACTCCCCCTACGCATTTCCAATCCTTCATCGACGAGAAGAAGAACGCCCAGTAAGCTCCTTACTTTTTAGGGCACCCCGGCCGGGGGACTCCTTCCCAGGGTCTTCCCGGTCTGGGAGGAGCATCAAGGGCTCTGTTACCAGGGCTTGCCCTGAGGTGGCGTCTGGGCCTAAAAAGTGTACCAGAGTTTTCTCCGAGGGTCTCTGTAATGGGCCTGTTGACACCGGATTACATTCTGAAGCCCCTCCAGAGTCGTGGGGTACCGGAGCTCGCTCCGAGGCCTCCTTGATTGGGGCGTCCCTTAAAAGTACCGGGGTGCGCCCCGAGGCATCGGTTGGGGTTGTTGATACCGAACGGAAGTTCGAGGCCCGGCGGGAAGAGGTTTTTACCGAACTTGGGTCTGAGGCTAAGGTGACCAATAGTTCTGAGATGCCTGTTACGGCCTTGCCGGTGAAAGGTGTTCCTCATCGTTCCCGCTCTTGCAGTGACTCCAGAACTGTTGAGGGGGAAAGGAGTGAGGTTTCGAACCTTAATTCCTCCTTTACCGGCAGTGCTGAGGTCCTTCCTGCAAAGGCTAGTTTGGCTATTAGCATGTCACAAAAACATCCTAGGCCACACAGTACCGGCCCGGCCGAGGTTCCTTGTGTTAAGGCTAAAATGAAGACCCCTGACCCACCTGTGGGGACCCCTGCCTCACTTCCACATGTGTCGCAGTTCTCCTCAGGTGCTGACAAAATGGCGGCAACTCCCGCCAAGACCACGGTGGCCATTTTGGATACATCCCTTACAACTACGCCATCGGCTTTAGGTGTGGGGGTTGGTTCTGTAGGTGAACATCGGTTTCCTTGTGCACATCCGTTTTGTCCAGTTTATGACTGGAACGCCCGGATGCCCCTTCCGCACAATGTCTCGCTGCCTGCGGCATCGGCGCCCTTGATTTATGGAAACACCTCTGGGGATGGGCCTTCTTGGCAACCCTCTCCCCTGCGTCCCTTGAATTACTCCCCTCATGAGAGGCCTCCTCCGGCTGCCCCGAAATCGTCGGCGGAGGACGCCTTTTTCGGCAAGTTTCAAAAACGTATGCGTTCCGACCTCATGAAGGAGTACTTTCGAACTTGTTTAGGGAGATATGCCCGCCTGAGCCGTCGGTTCCACCTGCGTCGCTGGTAGTTCCACCGACGCCGCCTTTGCCTTCGGGGCCTCCCCCTACTCTTCCACCCTTGCCTCCGTTGTCCCCAGTGGACAAGGTTGTTGTGGTGCCCGATGTGGTTCAGTCTGATCCGGACTTGTCGGACGACGCTCAGGGCTATCAGGACAGCGAAGACCAGCCCCGCTCCATCAGGGCCTTTCACGACTGGGTGCTGGACATGATGTGTCTGTTGGATGTTCCAGTACCCGAGGCACCCGCTCCACAGGAGGGCGTGCTTTCGGGGGCGTTCACCTTGTCTCCTTCGGAGCGTACTGGCTTGTTCTTGCAGAAGGACGTTTTGGCTGAGGTCCATAGACTGGGAGAAATCACACTCTGGACTATTCGTCAACAAGAAAATTGATGCGCGCTACAAGCTTCATTCTTCGGAAGAGGTGGCATTAGCGTCATGTCTGCCCCACTCCTCCATGGTAGTGGCTGCGGCCACTTTGCAATCCAGGCCTGCAGCATTCTCTTCTATGACGGCTACGCAGGTCCTGGGCAAAGGGGATAAGCTTCTTGACTCCCTTGGGAGGAAGATTTTTGCTAACTCAGCCCTGCAATTGCGTCAATCCAATGCAGAACTGGTGTTAGCGGGGGCGAATATGAAAATGTGTGAAAGGTCTGTCAGAGTTTGAGGAGTTCATCCCCGCTGAAAAACTTGAGGACTTCAAGGCGGGATTGTCGGATGCCAGGGTTCTTGATGAGGATCTGCTGGAGGCTGCGGTGCATCATGTCGACACTTCGGACCGTGACCTTATGCTTGGAGTGGATACTTCTCGCCAGGCTTGGCTGCACGCCACCAAGTTCTCTAAGGAGGTGCAGGACAAGGTTTTGGACCTGCCGTTTGACAGCAAGGAGCTCTTTCATTCCTCAACAGATGTGGAGCTGACCAAAACGAAGGATAGCACCCAGACCGCCAAGTCCTAGTCTGTCCTGGTAAAACTACCTTTTAGGACACAGAGACCGTTGTCACAGCCCCGGCCCTCCTCTGGTTTCAGGGGTTTTCTAGATCGATACCCCTTCCGGAAAATTCACACCAGAGGCTGCAACGGAGTCGGTTTTTCTCTCGCTCCTCAGCCTCCTCCTCAGGTTCAGGTGGTGCTGCCACCAAAAAACCAGCTAAATGAGGGTTCTCTGCGCTCGCACGAGACCCCGGTGGGAGGACGCATTGCGTCTCATTGGGAGGCATGGCAGACTATCACCGAGGACCGGTGGGTCTTGTCAGTCTTGTTGTCGGGCTTCTGCTTACCCCTTCCCCCTACCCCACCCATCAATCCTCCTTTCCAGCAGTTGGGGTCGCCCTCCCTCTGGGCCGAGATTCAGAAGTTACTGGATCTCAGGGCAGTGGAACCCTTTCCCTTAGAGGAGCGAGGGAGGGCTTCTACTCCCAACTGTTTACGGTGCCCAAATCCAACCAGGCTGGCCTGCGAACCATTCTAGACCTTTCCCAGTTCAATCTTTTCCTACCCCAAGAGAAATTCAAGATGATCACGCCTGGTCAGATAAAGTCCTATTTACAGAAAGGCGATTGGCTCAGCGTAGTGGACCTTCAGGATGCGTATATGCATATTCTGATCTGGAATCCACAGCAGAGATACCTGTGTTTCTCTGTCGGAGAGGAGCCTTTCCAGTTCTAAATGCTTCCTTTTGGCCTCAGCTCGGCACTGCGTGTCTTTACCAAGATGATGTCGGTGATTGCAGCTTATCTTCGTCTGTAGGGTATCAATGTGTATCCGTATATGGACGATTGGCTGTTACGCAGCTCTTGCCCGCTGAAAGCCGCCTGCAATCTTCAGTCTCTCCTCCAGCTCCTGTTCCACCTTGGGCTGTCGGTGAACTGGCGGAAATCTTCCATGACGGTCTCTCAGAACTTGATTTTCCTGGGTTTTCACTGGAACACGATCGACTGCAGAGTTTATCTGACCGGGGACAGAATGGCGGATCTGTTGGCCACGTGTCAGATGTTTGCGCAGTTGGAGAGCATGTCGGCCTGGTGGTTCCAGAGGCTTCTGGGCCTCATGGCCTCGTGCGTATTGGCTCTTCCTCTTGCTCGACTCAAGATGAGGCGGACGCAAATGGCTCTTCGGAGTTCTTGGCGTCAGGCTGTCGATCCGGACTCCAAGATGATATTGATTCCGGCTTCCATGAGAGCCGACCTAGTGTGGTGGTCGTTTATCAGCAACCTGTCTGCAGGTATGGGGTTTCAAGACCCTGCTCCGATGGTGACGGTCACGACGGACTCCTCCCTTCTGGGGTGGGGTGCGACATTGGATCTTCTTCAGGTCTCGGACATTTGGTCGCCCCAAGACAAGCTCCTTCACATAAATCATCTGGAGCTTCTGCTGATTTTCCTAGCGCTCAAGGCGTCTAGGCCAGTCATTGCCAACAAAGTGGTCCTTGTCCGCACTGACAATGTGGTGCCAATGTATTACATCAACAAGCAGCGGGGCACCAAGTCTCCACCTCTTGTGGATCTGACCATCAGATTTGGGAGTGGGCGGTTCGTCATGGTGTCTGGCTGGTAGCAGTACACATCCCGGGCCAGCTGAACGTCATGGCAGATGCCCTCAGTCGGCGGACAATGGTCAGCTACGAGTGGGAATTGAAGGCAGAGATCCTCTCACGGATATTCCTGTGTTGGGGCACTCCGGAAGTGGACCTCTTCGCAACATTGGTAAACAAGAAACTTCCTCTGTATGCCTCCAGAAATGGTCTGGGAGCCTCCACTCTGGGGGACGCTCTCGAGATTCCTTGGCACAACATGAGGGCCTATGCTTTCCCGCCTCTGCCTCTCATTCATCGGACGATTTGCAAGCTGAGGAACACAGTGAACTGTTCTCTTCTGCCCATAGCCCCGTGGTGGCCGGCCAGGTTCTCGTTCTCAGAACTTCAACACCTGTCGATGTGTGCAACGATCAGGCTACCAGTGATTCCCAATCTGCTTCACCAGAGGGATCGACAGCTGTGGCACCCCTCCCCACAATCGTTCAGTCATCTTGGCGGCATGGTGCCCGAGTTCAGGTCCTTAGAGCATCTCAATCTGTCTGCTGACAACATGCGCATTATCCAGGCAGCCAGGAAGCCCTCGACAAGGTCCCAGTATAGAAGCAAATGGCTTCGGTTCTGTCATTGGTGCTTAGACAAACAGCTGGACCCCAGGGTGGTTACGATTGACACAGTGCTGTCCTTCCTTTCTCACCTAGCAGAGTCGGGCATTCACGTTCTGTCATGCAGAACTTACCTTTCGGCTGTTGCCGCCTATCTCTCCACAGACCAGTGCTCTTATTCACTGTCAAATCCAGTGAATAAGAGACACTTTGCAGGTTTGACACGTCTTTACCCTCCGGTTCGAAAGCCACACCCAACGAGGGATCTGAATGTGGTCCTTACGGCGTTGTGCCATAAGCCGTTCAAACCAATGACCTCGGTGGACCTTAAGCACCTTTCGTGGAAGGTGTCTTTTTTGGTTGTCTTTACTTCGGCAAGGCGTGTGAGTGAGCTCCAAGATCTGTCGGTGGAGCATCCCTTCTTGGTTTTCCACAAGGATAAGGTGGTCCTACGGACAAATCCTTCTTTCCTGCCAAAGGTGGTATCTGATTTCCATCTGAATCAGTCAATCTCCCTGCCTGTCTTCTTTCCAAACCCAGCTTCAGAAGCGGAAAGGGTTTTGCATTGTTTGGATGTTAGAAGGGCTCTTAAATTCTATCTGGACCGAACATCTGAATTTAGGAGCTCTTCTCAACTATTGGTGACCTTTGGCAATCCACAAGGTAGACAGGCCTCTAAGGCGACTATCTCCAGATGGATCGCTGCCTGCATTATGGAGTCTTACACTGTCCAAGGTCTTCAGCCTCCTAAAGGAATTCACGCACACCTGGTGCGGGGCAAGGCAGCTGTGGTTGCCTTTCAGAAATATGTCCCCTGGGAGAACATGGCAAAAGCGGCTACATGGGCCTCCCCATCGGCTTTTTGTACATACTATTGTCTGGACCTGAGCTCCAGATCCGATGCTCAGTTTGGGCAGGCTGTGCTGAAGAACCTTTTTCAGTAAGGGGTTTTCCATCCACCCGTAGTTCCTGTGAGGAGTGCTTGGGAATCTCCCATAAGTATGGAGGAAAGGGGATGGGACGTAGGAGTATAACCAGGTTATTCACCGTAGTGACCACCTTACTCCTAGTCCATAGTCCCCTTTCCTCCATATGCCCACCCGCCGTCCCCTCTAATAAGGTTCCTCTATTATTGCTTAAAGGTATCTGACCTGGCGATAGAAAAGGACTGATGGGCGATGCGCTGGGCGGAGCTAAGAAAGGCGGGGTTACGGCTGCATGCAGTACCCCGCGTAAAAGAGAGGAAGGAATAAAATGTTTGCAACATTTTGATGCTTTTACAAAGCGCTCCGGTCCCGTCCCACAGGACGGGGGAATGTCCCCATAAGTATGGCGGAAAGGGGACTATGGACTAGGAGTAAGGGGGTCACTACGGTGAGTAACCTGGTTATTCTCCCCCAGGTTACTCCTCTTTTGGAAACGGCTTCTGTTTCAACCCGACAGATTGCTCTGTTGGGCGATCCCCCAGGCCCCAACATCACGCTTTATTTCAAAACTAAGGGGTTGTGGTCGCTATTACTATCTGCCACCACTTCAAACTAACTATGTCACTCCACAGATCTAAGGATATGCAAAAGTTATCGAGTGTAGAGGAGCCCAGATGGTCATGAAAAGTTAGTTTCCCCCAGGATTTAAAAAAAAATGTTTTATTAGAAATTGTTTTAGGTGAAATACAACTTTTTCAATTGTTACAAAATACATATTATTAGCACTTGTATAAATTTTGCATTCGATATTATATTACAACATAGATTAATACATTCTATGAAAGTATACAAACAAGATTATCAGAAATAGAAATGTTGAATTAAAACAGCAGATGGTACAAAATATATGATGATTCGAAAACTAAGAAGCAGACAGGTTGTTTAGTTTTCTAGATGATTATAAAAGATAATATGCAAACGTTATAAAATCAAAAGTTAAAATGTAAATAACACATTTCTTATACCATCCATATTATATTTTGCATATTTTGTAACTATTAAACTGAAGTATAAAATTATTCAATTTGATTATTTAAGCATCTCTATTAGGCATGTATTTATCCAACTTAAAATGAGATAAAGGGACGAAAAGACTTTGGCTGTAGCTTAGACATAACGTTTTGGTCTGTATCTTATAAATAGCTTTTTCAAATAAAATCTCGAGTGATTCATAATTTAGCTAAAAGTGTTAGTTTCAAGTAGATTCAGGGCCAGGAGAACATTTATTGTAGCAATATTCAAGGATATATTACTGGAATTGAAGATATACACCCACAACTGATGTTTAGTTAGTAGCATAAATTCTTTAAGATATTTATGGAAGGCCCTTTTGCGTTGCTCAACTAGTAGCACACGCTCTGGTATAAGATGCTGAAAGGTTTCTTGTTGTTCAGAGATATTCAGTACGAATCGCGACATTTACTAAAATTCAAAACACAGATACTATATGTATCTTTGTTTCGAATTTTAATAAATGTCGCAATTCGTACATTTGTTGGCCATAGATTCAAGTGAAAACGCAAAAATAGTTTAGCAAAAACTCAGCCTGGAAACATTATTATATAAACTGGAGTTTGATGCATTGGTTTTTGTGAAAACGCTCCTGCTTTGAGATTAACATAGTGACTGCAGGAGGTCCATGTGGTTATCCAGTCATAAAGCCAGAGTTTTTTCTTTGCCTCATCTGGTGATTCTAATAATAGTACTAGCGAGATACCTGCTTCAATGAGGATTGCCTGACATTGTTTTTTCGATACATGAATAGTGGAGGGTGAATCTGAAAGCCTAGCTAGTTTTAAAGCTAAGAAAAGATTCTTCTTCTCTTTCTCAGCAAGGTGAAATTTCCTATACTTTGCTATCAATTGCCAATATACAATCGCTTTTAGAGATGTTAAGCCCAGCTCAAATCTAATAAGAGATATAGGCATATTGAGGGGCAGAGCTAAAATTGTCTTTCAGAAGACTGTTAGGCAGAAACCTGTGCAGTTCCCTCTGGGACCACTGCAAAAGATTTAAGACTACAGGTGTTTGGCAGTAAACCCACTTGGTAGCAGTCTGTACTACACAGATTCACTTGGTAGATGTGGCTGAGCAGTCAGACTTCCCTCAACAAGAGTTAGGCAGTATACAGAGTATTCACAATAGGTCAAAAGAACATAGTAGAACAAGTAAACACTGACCAGGGCTTGGTGTAAAAGAGATATAATTATTTATTTAAAACCACACCTAGAAAAACACACAGGCACTAATAGTAAGCAATTCAAAAACACGGTCACTAAAAGATATACACTTACTTAGAAGAATATTAGACAAGTCTTAAGTAAAGCCCCACTTATTTTCAGACAGCGGTGAGCGCTTAACGTAGATGGCACTCTAATAATTCGTTTTAAAAGGGAGAGAAAAGCAGAGAATAAATTGAAACAGATCCCAACACTTTTTCACGAACACAACAAGAAAGGAAGGCAAAGTAACACCGTGAGTTTAGAGTCAGTAGGCCGGATCCACTTTAAGAGGATCAAAAAGAAATGTGTCCAAGGTCACACGGTTGCAGTGCACAAAAGTCTTGTAACGGTTCAAAAAGGAGTTGGACCAAAGAAAGGGACCAGTTAGAAGGTCAAGGCGGCCAGCCTAGTCCAGAAGGTTAAGGGGTTATTATTACCTTGTAGCAATCTTTAGAAAGGGAGGCCTGGCGGACACAGTACCTTAAAGTGGTGAGAATACTCCAGCGGGGGCAGTTGTTCCTGGCAGCGGATGCAAGTCGGTGCTTCGTCCGGGGGAAGAGAGGATCTCGACGGGGAGGAAGACAGGAGTCCGTTGCACTGCCAGGGAAGAAACCAGCCGCGGAGTTCTCAGTTAAAAGGAACGGTCCTTTAGTTCGCGGTCCAGTGGTAAGTGGCTATCCGGTTGCCGGGGTGCTTGGTACGGGCAATTCGACCACAAGCCGGTCTGGGGTGCGAAGAGAAGAAGGTAAACTGGTTGTGCCCATCAGTCAGGGGAAGAAGCCTTTCCAGCCGGGAGATCTTCTCTGTCGTCGGGAAGTGGTGAGTCGGTTCCGCAGGGCTCCACCGGTGGTGTCGTCGGGTAGGTCGGCTCAGCTTCTCCCTCATCGGATTCTCAGGTCGTGTGGCGACTTCTGAAGTTCCAGTCCCCAAAGCCCTGCTTTTATGCAGCACACCCCCATTCACTCAGCCTAGCTGTCAATCAAACATGCTAAGTGGTGAGCCGGCCGGCTCACCACTTGGGCCAATCACACAAGAGTGCGACTTGAGTTACCAAGATAACTCAGTCCAGGGTGCCTAAACCCCCTGCCATACCCCCTGTGGTACCCAGACAGAGTGGCACCACTTTTGGAGGCTTCTGTGGAGAAGCCCGCCAAAAAGTGGAACAAAGGGCTCGACTTGGATTGGAGTCACAGAAGAGAACACAAACGGCATTTTAGAATTGAGTCCTGGCAAAAAATACCAACCGGCGAATTAATATTAAATAAATAAACCGGCGGTATGTTCGAGACTATGAGAATTAAATAATTAAAGTTGGTAGCCTCGAACAATGGGAAAATCCCATAGGAATATATTCGCGGTCGAATATAAAAAGTAGTATCCACTGCCACCAGCCAAAACTCGATCAGGGGGGACAGAGACGTGCCCCCTCGACTAACAGACCCCGGGGCAATCGAATTGCCCCGACCAGAACGTCCACAATATGATGGTTTGTACTGGTTTCTGTTAATAATTTGGAACTAGTAAAGCCAATGGTGACTTTACATGCCCTGGGAGACAGTAGTCAGTCCCAGGGTATGGAGTCTATGGTGGGGTGTCACTATGACACCCCTGTGTTACTGCACGGAGGGTGCTGTGTAACACACATAGAAAAAACACATGAGACCCTATGGAGTAAAGTACCCCATAGCCCATAAAACACATTAGCAGTCAAAGGAACACCATAAATCATGTCCCAGAGTGGGAGAAAAAGAGTCTCACTCTTGGCAGGAGAAAAAAAACAAACTCCAGAAATCCAGCAAAGCTTGAGGGGGACTCACTAGGTTAGGATATTCAGCCTAAAGAGAGAATTCTCCCTAACAAAGACACCTTCTAATAGATCCTATCGTGGAGAGTTAGACAGAGATTTAGTTTGTGCACCATAGGTAATTATGGGAATAACTTTCTGTTCATAAAAAAGTAACACCGGTTTATAGGAGAATTGCCCCATATTTCCACAGTATTGCTTTGCCCTGTGTCGCAAGATATTTCATTCTGTGTTTATGCTCTAGCTTATATGGATAGTCTGAAGGGTGTGTATTCAAATGTACCCCAAGATATTTATATTGGAATATTTGATTCAATGGGATATCACAGAGCAACCATTTTTTGTATCTGTATCCAGATTTCGGCAATCGGTAATGAAATATCAATACATTAGATTTGGTGGTATTTATAGCTAGATTATTATTATTTGCATAAGTGCCTAGAGCAGTTAATTTGCATTGAAGACCTATTGGGGTTCTGTGTAATATGACCAAATCATCCGCACAGAGTAGCCACAGGATTTCTGTTTCACCTATCTTTGGGGAGAATGCACAAAATGATTCAAATGCTGTTTTTATATCTATGATATAAAAGTTAAATAAAATTGAGGCAATTATGCAGCCTTGTTTCAGGCCTGTATTGGTAGAGATAAGTGCTGATAAAATGCCATCAGTTGTTAATTTAACTTTGATGAATGTAGATGAATAAAATTGATATATTATATAAAACAAATGTCACGGGCAGTTAATATCTAAATGCTTTGACCATAAAATATCATGTGTAACAGAGTCAAACGCCTGTCTAAAGTCAATTAGGGCGTTAAATCCTGGTTGTTTCTTGGCAATTGTTTGTTTCTTAATTATAGATAAAATCATTAGGTTTAAAACAGTTCCTAAGCCTTTAATAAAACCTGATTGATGAGGATCTAGTAATTTTTCTTGAATAGGCCCATTGTTTAGATCTTTTAAAATTAATCTGGCAAATACTTTTCCCGGAACATCCAGTAGAGCTATCGGATTTGTAGTTATCTGGATTGTTCCTGTTACATTTTTTAAAGATAGGGGTAATGATAGATTGCTGCCATGAGGAGTGTAAAAGTCCTGTATGAATAATTTCATTAAAAATTATTTCTAAAATGCTTGCCCATTCATACGGATTGGGCCTTAAGGGTTACATTAGCTAGACCGTCAGGTCCAGGAGCTCTTGACGTACTTAGATTCTTAATCAATAAAATAATATCTAGTTTATCAAATTAAATCTTGCTCAGATCAGGCTGAGTTATGTAAATAACTGATGATGTTACTAATGTTTTATTAAGAAGATTACTAAAATGGGCAGACCATCACTGTTCATCAATAGTATTTAGTTTAAATGATTGTGCCGGTGGAGTCGTTGAGGCATTAATACGTTTCCAAATTTCTGATATAGATTTCGTCATAACTGCTTTTAGCATAATTTCATTGTCAGTCTCTATTCTGATTGAATATAATTTGTTTAATTTTATTCCTATATTTCGTTATCAGGGTGAATCTTTGAGTTTCCCTGGGATATTAGGCTCAATGCGACCATTCACCAATCTCATTCCCCACTCAATTAGCCATGCACTTAACTGTAAGCCCTTCACACATGCCCAAGTATCCTCCATTTGTGGTTCCTGAAGGTTAAAAAATGAGTCCTCCAACGGGTCATATAGATCTTTAGTGATCTTTAGTGATTCCACACCCCATTCAAACAAACCCAGTGTGGCTACTCCCCCCTTTGCCTTGGTATTCATCCACAAACACCTTAACCATCCCCAATTGGTTCACCTCTGCCTTATGAGGACTGTTATAGAAGTATAGGAGGTCAAACTTGTAGCCTCTGTGGGGGGTCATCAACAACATCTGTAGGAAGTCCAACTCCGTCTCCACTACCTTGACTCTACAATTCAAAGATGCATTGACCAAAATGACCATTCCCCCATAACACCTACCCCTTTGATTCTTCTTGGCGGGTATGCCATAAGAAACATAACCATCCAATAAGGGGATATCAAGGGCCCAGGTTTCCTGTAAAAGGATTATTCCAAGCCAAAGTTTGTATGTATTTATAAGACAGAGGGCGGATTTAAGGAGGTCACTTGATGCTTGTTTGGCTTCCAAAAGACGTGACCTTAAGAGTGCTTGTTTTTCTACAGTAATCTCTTTCTCAAAATCTGAAGTCTCCTTCCAGAACATCTAGTTACTTGTTGGAACGGGAGCTTCCAAATTTGATTTGTCTGCCTGAGATGTGAAGGTCTAACATCTTATACTTTTTGTTAAGTGTGCTAGATGGAAATGTGGAATACGCAATAGCATTTCCCCACAACATGCCAGCCACCAAAACCAAAGACTGAGCTTGTGGTTGAGGACACCAAGGCAAGTGTATGTACCGTAAATCATTTAATTTTTTGACAGTCTGAATAGAGTTAGGCTTGCCGCATACTTTCTAAGCCTCCTTCAGCAGTTCTTTCTGTACTCAAATGTCTGTCTTCAAACTGACAATTGACAGTAGTGCTAGAACTCTTTCTACTCGGGAAGGAGCCTCTGGAACCATGCAGTCCCTCATCTGCTTGTGAAAGGCACTTATGGAGGATATGACCTCCTTCAGCTGATGATCCTGATCTTTCGAGGTCACTAGATCATGCTCTTTTAAAGTCTTTTCTTGAACCAGGAGACCTGTGTGACTATAGGCTTCAAGAAAGTGGTTTAGGCAGAATAATCGGAGGTGGAATTGTCCACAATGGAGCTGTCCCTGCCATAGAAGGAGTTGGCGTGACTGTCACAGGACATTGGTTCTTGACCATCTGAGGTGTAGTAACAGGACCTGATACTGGCAAGGCAGGTTGAAGAAGTGCTGCCGAAGGAATCACAGTTTGAAACTCTTTTGCCAAGTCAAAGAAATAATTGTTTCCTAGCAGGAGCCATCTACTAGCACTGAAATTCTGCAAACATCTATCTTCATCAGATGACTTAGAAGTAAGATCCTGGCTGAGTTTCATGTGCATGGAAGGTGCAGAACAGGCATTCTGTATCCCCTTTGTCACACCTCAGTGTAGAGCAATGGTATTAGATTAGAAGGAAACGTAAATGCCTTTCTTGTTAATGAAAGATTGCAAGCTGGGTGACAGGAAATATGGTTGGCTTGGCCTATTAGAGTTCAAAAATACTTTTTTCTTTTTGTCCATGTTACCACCCACTTGTTTTTTGGAATGTTGTGGATGGGAGATTTATCCCACTAGTTAATGATGATGGTACTCACTAGTGGCAACTCATTTCAATGTTACTTGTCAGCACATTATGAATTGTATTTTAATGATTACATAACTTTGTACACATATATGTATGTTTGTGAATGTGTTTATTAATAAAATGTATTTTTTGGACCACTACTTGGGACTACACCAGTGTCATTCCATGAGAGAACTAGGACTCATGATAGTTTCTGAAGTATGATATGGTCTGAGTTCATTAACAATGTTTTCATATCTTCCCACTGTTCCCCCTTTTCTCTGCTGCATTACGAACCATTTCCTCCTGTGTGAAGTTTCCATGTGGGATTACCTACACAGTGACTTCTCATGGGAAATATGGTTTAAGCCATCCACTTCTCAGGACTTTGGGGGACAAAGCCAAAAACATTCAGTGAGCTGAGGTTTATCTGTGACAATGACTTTTTAGAAATATCCAGAGACCAAAACGAGAAGTGGCTGTGTACTCCAAAATGGCGCTGGCGAACACTTTAGTTGCCTCAGAGTGATCCTCCATTTTGCAAACTAATCTGATGCATTAAAGGGAATCTCCTCAGTCTCACACAATGCAAACATTTTACACGCTCAGATGATCCCCCCTTCAGTGGGGCTGGATTGTGCTTCAGAAAGCTTTATGGCACAAGGCACTTAGCCTTCACTGGATATATCCAAGGTGGAAGTGTTCTTTGTTGCCTTTGGCTGTGGTGCAGCACTAACCCTGATGAGTCCTTAGCTCTTGAGCCAGTACAAACCTCTGTGAGAGGAGCCTTAGAGTCTACTCTAATGAGACCCAGGCCGGGAGGAGCGGCTGTAGACAAAATATGAGGCTTACATTCTGTCTTTACCCTGTGCAAGCATTCTTAGATTTCTTGGCGAGCAGCTTGATTAAAAATTGCCTCCCAATGTTGAACGTGCCAACCTGAAGATAGCACAGAAATTATGCAACAAAGCAAGCAACATTTCTGTTTAGTCTGGACCCAAGAAGTCAACGGCGGGAACTGCTTTTCACAGGACCTGCATAGAGAAAATTGTTTACAAAATGTGGCCAGAAAACAAACCGCCTAAGGCAGAGACAGCAGGCGGCAAATTAGAAAAGGAAAAGCAAGGAGGATAGCAAGCAAAAATAAGCACTAATGCATGCAATGCACTTATGGGCGAAACCAAACAGCTGAGTGTAGGGGGGAGGGGCACGCTCCGTGCACGTGCACCCCAGATTATCTTGGATTCTGGTGTTTTTTTGCTGTGCAAAGGAACCAATTCAGTCTCCTAAAAGGGATGGGACAAAGGGAATATTCTCCATCAAATTTCTCATGTTAATTGAACAACATCTCTATATCCTATGCCCTAAAAGAGTAACCAGACAGAATTCATATGTATACAACATTGCTTAAGGCAAAAAGGAAGCTTTTTATGACCTAGATGCATATGTCCCTTAAAGAGGAGGTGGATCTATGGCACTTCTTCCCGTTATGCACTATCTATACAAAAATCTTAAGGAAGAAATTCTAGGGCACCATCAAGACATAAGAGATTTGAAAAATGTGTTTGTTGTTCGTCTATTTGATTAGTTCTAGCAGATTGCAATGGCAATGGCTTAATATTTAGTAAACGTTTGGAGAAAGAGACCTGGCTGTCCCACAAGGCTGGTTTAGAAGATTCTATAGCCATCACTGGCAATTAGTCCTGCAAGATTGAAAATAAAAATGGCAGTGGAGACGCAAATGATTTTTGTTTTGCCTCCCCACTCTACTTTTATATTCTTCCTTCAGCTTTTGATAGTTATAAAAGGTAACACATATTTAGGTGGCTTTAAGGTGCTCTGCCTGGGTAAGCTAGTCTTTTTAAAAATGCCTCTCCACCAGTGAGGGTGAGGGTGAGGAATGTCCCTGCACATCCATCTTACATTGGTATCTTCCAATTGTTTCTGTTTTCAATTGAACATAATGCATGTAGGCGTTTGTTTCATTTTGGGGCATTAATACGGTTTCTAATGGTTTTTATCCTATTTGGAGTTTTATTGCACACTAATATCTGGTTTTAACTTTTCTCTCATTTTTGAAACATTTGGGGATGTATAATGTGCACGAAAGGTCAAGGCTGGCTTAACGAGCTAATAAAAATGCATTCATTAATTTAGCAGTAAAAAAATGAATCTTCTCCATCCTCCTGAGGATGTTCTAATTTTCTTCCATCCCCCCTACCAGTCAGCTTTTCGTCTCTGTATTTTGCTAGCAGAGTGTTCACCAGTCACTAACCTTATCTGTGGTTAAAGGTCCTGCCTCTTTCTCCCAGCTGATAGGTAAGAATTTAGAAAAGGACCATGTAAGAGGGAGGCTAGTCTTTTACAGTGGAAAACACACATATGATCAAACATGCCCTCAACAGTCTCCATCGATCTGAGCGCAGTTTTAGCATTTTGAGTTTGGGAAAATTGACAGAGTGCTGCATTAAAATCAAAGTCTGTTCCATTAATGGTGTACTATTTGTACTTCCTCTCTTAGGTCAATTATCAAGTACTCACAGTGATTTTCTCTGTAGTCAGTATGGCACACACACAGGTAGGCACCTCTGTACTCCATGCAGGACCCACCTTCTGGACACTGTGTGTTCATGCTGCAAGGAGTATCTGTCACCTCTGCAAGAAAGCAAGCGGATACATAAATCACATGATGCTAAGGCAATGCATACATTCAATACAGGTAATACTTGTTTATAGTTCTAGTCAGCTTGAACATTTTCCTGCCCCACAACATCAGTGAATTTAACTTAAACCTCTTGATACAGAAATGTGCTCTCTGTTTCTGAAGCCCTCTGTTCTGTAGACTCTCTATATATGAAGCAGAAAATCTGTTAGTTTGTCCGTTATACACCGTTCCACCAATCGGCACCAAACTTGGCATAGTTACCTGTTAGGACCATCTGGATATTATTGATTATTGGCTACATGACGTTTGGACACCCCACCCCTTTCCCTGGATTTCAGACCCTTCACACACGAGATGGTTTCCTGAAATCATCGATACATCAATGTGATCGTAGAAGGATGGGATTTAAGCATCTCAACACAAGACAAAACTCAAAATACCTATGGAACCTTAAAAACCAAGTTTCAAGGCTCTAGGAAGCACTGTTTCTGAGATATTTTCACCGTAACACACTGCACCGCACCAGATGCATTTTAATTTTGTGTAATTTCTATACTTTTCTCTTTCCAGATTCCGTCCAAAAAGCAAAAATCTATTGGACAAATAAATCCAAAATCAAAGAAAGTGAGATTATTAAGGGCATGTCTAAAGAACCCGAGCAGAGCCAGCGGTGACCCATGAGGAAGATCCTCTGATACCCGAGGTCTTAATGGCCTATTGTCATTCTAGTCAGGCGTCCACCTTTCGCCAAAACACACACAACTCACATACTTTTTCTCTTGATGTGCCTTTTTGTAAAAACCGTGAGAAAACCCATCCAGAAGTTAAAAGCCCAAAGGGAGTTATGGACTTCAACTCCCATAACCACTCAGATACTGAAATGTAGAAGAGGACAAGGAAATTTGTGCAGAGTGACAGGAGCTCAAAGTGTAACATGCAGACCAGTTGTTTTTCCAAACCTGCATAGAGCAGGACATTTAAAAATGGCAACTGCACTATGGAGATGGGAGGTGCAGCGAGCAGTGCAGCTGAAGTGGACGTTCGCACTCATGCCGGGCCTCCTGAACACGAAGCACACCGTTGTAGCTGGCAGAGCAGAGGAGGCTGTTGGGAAAGGAAGAGCGATGCTGCATTTGAGCAAAAGGGCTGTGAAGACGCTGGGAGCAGAGCATGAGCTCCTGGAGGTTTGGTTGCTAAGCGAGGCAGCCGACTTCCCCTCGGGCCGAGAAGAAGAGCTGGCGTGTGACCGCAGAGCCACGCAGCATGCTGGGAAAGCATCTGCACACTCCAACCTGGAAGGCAGAGGAAGAAGCCATAACGCAGAGGCACGAGTAACATCAGGAACGCTGGAGAGTCTGCACAAAGCAGCTGGGGGCCCCGGGGCGTTCCGACAACCACGCCAACAATGGATTGAATGGTACAAGATTGCTAATGCAGAAAATATACAAAGGCAAAGTTTGTCTGAATGCGGTCAAGGCAAAGTACAGATTCAACACTCAATAAGAATAATGTTTGATGCAGAAAATATACAAAGGCAAAGTTTGTTTGAATGCAGCCAAGGTAAAGTACAAAGGCAAAGTTTGTTTGAATGCAGCCAAGGCAAAGAACCAAGGCAAGGTGCCACAAGAAGAATGTTTGTATGCAGACAAGACAGAGTATAAAAGCAAACCCCAATCAAATACAGAAGCATGAGATGTCAATGTGGGGGAGAAATGTGAGCAAGTATATTTGAGCAAAATGTTACCACAGACAGATATACCAAGCGGCACATGGTATATGTTTTTGTGGTATATCTCAGAACTGTGAAATGCATAAGCACTCTGGCAGGTGAATACCCTAGACAGCTGAAGTTGAATTTAAGAACTATGAAACACATAGGAAGTCCTGGCACGTGAGTGTACCAGACAATTGAGATTGTGCAAAGATTCCTGCCAGGAGAGTACACCAGGAGAGAATCTTAAGGAGAGGTCCTGGCAGGCGAGTATACCAGACAGTTGAAAGTTGTATTAAGATTCTTGGCAGGGGAGTACACCAGGTAATCTGTAGGGATACAAGAACTTTTAGGGAAAGACTGTTTCTGAACCTTTTGCTTAAACTGAACCTTTTGGTTAAACAAGAACATTGTGAGTCCAGTGAAGAAACCAAGGAACTGTTAGCTAAAGAGACATTTTACCATCCTGTTTAAGAATCATGGGGAAGGGGACCATCCTCTGCATCCAAGGGGCTTTACCTTTGTAAACATTTCTGTTGGAGATATTCTTACACTTTTGGTTTTGAAAATGTTTTCTAACATTAAGTTAAAGACATTTTCTTGCACCTTTTGTTGTTTGTTTATAAGTGTAAGGGTCAGGATAGGTTGTTGGACACACAGGCAGCTTTTCAGTTAGACATCCTGACACAGACAGATCCTTAGTTTTTAGTTTTCAGGTAGGGAAGTTCATCTTTAGAAGAGGGCTAGAGAGGCGTTTTTCCAACTCATTTTTATTTAATAAAAATTTCTACACTTGAGAATACAGCATCCTTGTGTGCGTCTATAATTTCTGATCCCTCACAACACTATAAACACTCTGTCTAAGAAGTAGGGCAATCACACACTATTTGAATCATCTGAACAAGAGCACATTGTCTTCATGGACTTTTAGCAACCAATGGTTTGGTCACTACAAATTCTGCCACCCTTACAAAATGTTTCAGGGACTTTCATTAGCAAGATACATTTCCAGGTGACAGCTAATCATGTGCCACTTGTGGACAGTACAGTCCTAGCCTGGCTATCTACTTGTAGGAGAGCTTAAAATTATTATTTCTTTTTCTTAAATAAACCTATAATAGGGTTTACAATATAATTCCATCATATATCAAGAACACCATGATTTGCTTTACAATATTATAAATTAGTAAAACATATTTGTAGTTCATAAATTACTTCTTATAGTAATTCAATTCATTAGACAAAAAGATAATTTCTCACCTCTTAAACATTGTAACCAGAAATGAAAAGTGTCATATGGTTTGTCATCCAATCGTGTTCACTAAAAAACTCTCTTAATTCCACTTACGCAAGTTTACACAAAGTGTTGTAATTTCTACACCAGCTACTAGTGACTGCCAACATGGCAAGCTCTCAGTATTTATAGAAATGACAGAAACATATGGGACAAAACCCTCTTGATTCACACATTAACAGGGAACACGTTAGAAATTTAGCAGATATATTTCTAATTATATACACAGTCCCTGTGTGAATACAGAGGGGATCATTCCATATCCAAGGGCATGGCTTCATACAGATGTTAACTCATATCATCCTAAAGGAACACATGGGGCCTCATTATAAGTGAGGCGGAACGGGTTAACGGGACCCGCTAAAGGAGACGGACCTGTTAAACCCGTTCCACCTCATTACAAGCTCCCCTCGCGGGAACCAGTAAGTAACGCCTGGTCAAACCAGATGTGCTTACCGGGTCCCGCGAGGGGAAGAGGGAGCAAACAACGGGCCGCTCGTAATCGGCCCTTTGTTTGCTCCCTCCCCCATTCCCATTCAGCCCTATGGGGGCTGAGATGGGAATGGGGAAGGTCCGGGCCCGGGTTCCTGGAGGGAGGAATTACCGGGCCCTCCGAACTCGGAATGGCCCGGTAATTCCCCATTCTGGGAACCCAGACCCGGACCCGATTTTGGCGGCAGCCATGCCGCCAATAGCGGCATGGCTACCGCCAAAATCGTAATGAGGCCCATTGTCAACACCCTGTGTTTGTGTCAACCATTATATACAAGAAAACACCTCTGCGCCAGAACTTAGATCTCACAAACAGGCCTTAATCAGCACTTCAGGAATTCATTCAAATATGTATTCAATGTATCCCCACTGATCCGGTGTGTTGAACGATGCTGTAAAAGGTACATGATAAAAAATCTAGTCACAAAAACCCACTAATTTAAAAAAAGGGGAGAGATGTACCCATGTCCCTTAACTAAATTCCAGTGTCCGTGTATATTAATTAATGATCAGCAAACATGGGTACTTTCCACAAAAGAACATAATTGAGATCTTATTTCTTTTCAAATCAGGGGAAACCTGGAAGATAAACTAATGTGGCCTACCCATCTATTTACATAAATTCTTCTTGTAACATATTACGGTCCAAAATACAACTCACCAGTGGATGTTCAAGTTCTACTCCTAAACTCTATGGCCATTGCAAGAAAGTGAAAATATGTAAAAGGTTGCTATGAAGTTGTTAGGAAAGATTTCATGAATGTATGTAATTTTCCTTCCATGTGTACGCCCCCAAACTTTTTGCTGCTGTTTAGACGCCATAGACTGACTTTGCCGGAGAAGCACAGCCTTCAGCAGCACTCCTCCGGGCCTTCACACACTTTTTATGGGGAAACGGACATGCCCTTAAGACAGTCAGTACTGGGAGACTTTGTTTCCCTTAGTCCTTTTCCAATGTTGCAACTTTTCTGCAACATGTAACAATTACACAATGTACCTTCCAGTACAGTGTACTTTGGTCTGTAGTCATTTTTTTCAAAGGCCCTAGATACTCCCGATGGAGTTTGTTTTGAGATGTGCAGATGTGTCATGGACAGTGCTGGTGGCAGCTATATTTTCGCATTATTTTGACCCTTTCTTGCCATGTTAACCGCGTTAACCGTGTTTGGCACGAATAGGTGGCGTGGCTCCAAAATGGCCATGCCACAAGTTTCTTTGTCCTGTCCTTTAGCCATCTTGCCCCTTCACCTTCCCCAGGTCGAGTCGACCCGGGTCAGTCCTTATTTGGACATGCAGTTTCCCACGAAACGCCAAGCTTTCGCGGGCTTCTGCATGCCTTGTGTGTGTGCCTCCAGGATGTGGGCTGGGGTGTCTGTCCCCAATACACATCATGGATGCCAGAGAGTCTGGAGTGTTGTGAATGACTGGGACCACCGTGGTCCTTGATTGGTCCACGTTTGGAGTGTTTGTTTGTGAGCAGATCTCCCATTGGGCCCTCTCTGTGTTGGCGCGAAGGGAACTTTGGATAAGAGGAGGCTGAAAACACCCATACCATGTCGATCTCTGGAGTTCTGACTGAACGAAGGATAGGATCCAAGTATCCTGAAACTAAGAAGCCGAGTAGAGGAACCGCTGGTGAACCGCTGGAAGGTTTGGCACCCTGAGCCCGCTGTCGTCCCGTGGGACCCCTCTGCATCTGGTCGTCCTAGAAGGTCTACGAAGACGCTTTGGGCAATTAGAAAAGTGGGACCAACCGAAGCATATGCGGTTACCGTGTTGCCCTGCCACGGCAACAACCTTTGCAGGTACGCTGCATTTGTGACCCTCTGGCCCCTGAAGCCTGCTGCAGTGAAACTGGGCCGATTCATCCACCAGGAGTGGAGAAATCGCCACTGTCCCGTTTGGAAATCCTCACTGTATCTTCAGAACTGAAAGTCGCAGAGACGTCCTTTTTGTTGTGTTCAAACCTGCAAGCGAAGTGGACTGAACTGACGAAGTTTGGGTCTCAGTACGCCTGGGACTGGTGAGTACTTACACTAACCAGTGACCCCTAGCGCCAGGGCTCCTTTTTACGCACACGCACGAGGGGCCCCTGAGGGTCCCTCTCTTTTCCACTGCTAGTGTGAACTAGCGACTCCATCCCGCACTCTGGAACTGCCTCTACCTTCAAGTGGAGGTCTTCCCTGAATAGTGGGAACTTATTCTTCATCGCCTCATCCACCTTCCTTAGATGCTAGAGACCCCTGAAGAGACTCCGTTTTGCCCATTGGAACACCCACGTGCGCTTGCATTGCATGTACTATCGAGCACAAGGCCCCTCTCTTCTTAGGGCTTGGACTGCTTCTTAGTTAGGTGTGTTGTCGATGTCGAAGGGGCCAAAGACTATCTGTACAGCCTGTTTTCTTCCCATCTAGGTTGTGGACATATTTTGTGCATTTAACCCTTTGGACCCTATTGGTCTTGTATATACATTGTATTGATACTGTTGTGTTGGTTTACTTAGTTTTACAGTGATTCTTGTACTATGGTCTAAGTTACAAAGGCCTTGTAATAAATGTGTCAATATTTTTGCTATAACACCTGTCTGGGAGTAATTTGTAAGTGTCCTTGCTGTGTGTGCTCATTGAGGTCTTGCAGTCACCCTCACCCCTCCTGAGACTTTGGCCTCATTACGAGTACGGCAGTAGGGGGTTAACGGCACCGGTAAGGATGCCGGTGCTGTTAACCCCCTACTGCTGCAGTCCGAGGTCCCTTAGCGAGAGCCGCTAAAGGGACCAGGGAGCTAATAACGGGCCTGCTATTTGTGGGCCCGTTATTAGCTCCTTCCCAATTCCCATTGAGCCCTATGTCGGCTCGAATGGGAATGGGGAATGGTTTTCAGAATGGAGGCTTACCGGGTCCTCCAAGGTTGGAATGACCCGGTAAATCTCTGTTCCGACCACCCGGACCTGGACACCGGTTTGGAGGCAGCCATTGCGCTAATAGCACCATGGCTACCTCCAAACTCGTAATGCGGCCTTCTTGACCGCCTGCCTTAGCTACCTTGTTTGGTATGACTTGTCCAGAGGTTAACCTGTTCCAAGAAACTAGGCTGTCCTTCTGAACCTCTGCCCACCAGGTCAGAGTTCAGAAATCTGTCTTAACAGAAGTGCTAATAGGTTCTTGTTACTTATACAACTTCTAACAAACAAACTTTGAATGACATTCCACTCCTAGCCGGCACCTCCCAAAAAAACCTATCTAGGCTCCAAACAACTCAAAACAACGCTCTCAGAGCAGCCCTCAGCATACCAAAAAGAGAACACATCACACAAGCCAGAAAGGCAGCTCACTGGCTCCCTGTCAAAGACTGTATCTCCTTCAAAATTCTCACAACCACCCATAAATGCATCAACCTCACAGCTCCCTCTTACTTATCTGACACGATAGGTAGATATCAATCCACAAGACCAAGGAGAGCACAATACACGAACCAACTAGCTATACCTCGCATCAACAGAACCAAAGCAGGAGGCATAGGCTTCCCCTTCCTCGCACCTAAACTTTGGAATTCCCTACCTACTGACCTCAGAGCTGATGCATCTCTCTTCTCCTTCCGAAAAAAGCTCAAAACTGCCCTTTTCAACTAACCCCGTTCTCACGTGGTTTTGCTGCTCATGCATATCTGTAAAAAAGCATATCTCGTCCAATATAACCACACGGACATGAACTGTATGTAACCAAGTATAAGCAACACTGTAACCAGCGCCACGATGCCTTCGGTCTGATGTGCGCTTAACAAATGTGAATAAATAAATAAATAAATAAATATCATATACGGACAAAAGCATAACATTGATTAGCTTAATCAATCAAAAACTGTTGCTATCATATTACATTTCACCAACATAATCTGTATCACTTATGAACCTACTGGGACACTGAGATGTGTCAAATTGTAAGTAAATACTCTTTTGTAACAGAACATCAACAATATCATAGACCCTCACTTACCAAAAAAGTAAACAAGGCTCACTACCTAATAGAAAAGTTCACAGTATCCGTTGGATCAGAAATGAAATTCTTATGTACGCCCCTCCGTACATAACTTGATTATGTAGTGGTTCTGTGACAGCACATGCGGTGCCACCATAGGATGTCTTGTAATCACTTTTAATTAATATGCTGAGAACAGTCAAATATTGCATGTGATTGGCAGGGACTACGTCACGCAAGAATGCTGCTTTCAAATGAAGTCTGATAGGGCACCATATTGGAGATTCTAGTTATAGAGGGTATCATGACAATGACTAACACTAGGTTTGTATAAAATCAGTAATGTATGAAAATATTACTGGATAAATACAACAGATCTTGCAGGTCTATATATTATCAGGAAACTAACATTTTAATGTCTCACTTGCATGTCCATTAGTAATTTTGAAATCAATAAACAGCAAAAACATAGTTGATAATCAAATACTTCCATTCAATATACATGCTTAATCCCCCCTCTACTGTGTTGAAGAGTTTTATCCATTTTTGTTCTAGATTGATATGCAAAACCTTTCCCTGCCAGATTAGAACTGACTTGTTGAAAGACAAAGCAAATGATATCATCTTCAGTATGTTAAAAATTAATTAATGTTCAACAAAGGGTTTCTCTACAACTCTGTTTCTTATACCAATGTACAGATTCTCTTTAGCTGTTTTACGATTGTACAATAATCCACAAGGGCACTTAATATCGTGCAAGACTACCAACGATCAATGCAAGGCACATTTTCTCCCTTGTGACCTTCATGGGTCGTTGGAACGAGTGGCGTTTCCATGGGCCTCCACGAGTGATGTACTCGACTCCGACTGATCTGAAGGTGGACGGCAACAAGAACTGGATATACCTTGGTGATACCCACAGAGATACCGGCAGTGCTCCACTGGCACAGGAGCAGGGACAAAAGTTAAGTACGCCCTAAGGATTCACCATTCATTTCAGTGCAAAGGAGGGTGCAAATAGAGATTTGGAATTTAAATATTTTTTTCTAGGAAAAGAAATGTCTAGATTTGTAAAATGTGTGAAAATGAATATCCTTTTTTTTAAAAAAAAAAAACAGTTTTTATTTGATTTATTTTACATGCATTGTAACAATATATACTTTCAACAACATAACCAGCTTTCTATGAGTATTTGGTGGGAGGATATTTATGAAAGTATAACTTTGTATTCCAACTTCCCCCTCTACCTCTCCCAACAGGTAACGGTTAACCTCTGCACAGTCTCCTCCCGCTTCTTGTACCTCTACACAGTACTTCTTTTTGGTGTACAGCCCTTATTGTTTTACTACTATGGTAGACTTGTTTGTGTCTGTAGCGGGGGATATGCTTCCTGCCGCACCAGTGGTAATAGTAAACAGCTCTTGTGTGAGTAGCCTCCCATTTGTTATGGCGGTCGCTTCATCTGCTTGGCCCCAATGAGTAGCCCTTTGCCAAAGCAAGGTTTCTGCTAGCACCCATTTTTGTAGGTCTTTCCACCATAAATTCACAGCTGCCCCATTTTGGGACTTCCATCCCATGGCTATTCTGTGTTTTGCTAGGACATACGCTGTCTTTCAGTTTGTTGATGTGTTTTGCTCTTTTAGGCCGTGGGAACACTCCTAGCAGACAGGCTGAGGGGGATCCGACGTCAAGCCTCACACCCGCCCTTGCTAGCTCATTCGCTATTGCTTCCCAATACTGCAGAACTTTAGGGCAGGACCAGAGCATGTGCGTCACATCTGCCTTCTCTAGCCCGCACTTTGGATACTGCTGCATCTCTGAGTTCTTACATTTTGCAATTTTCTGAGGTGTTAGGAATGCCCTGTGTGTAATGAACAGTTGTAATAGTTGCAGTTTGGCGTTCCTCAAAACCTGTTTATGATATGAGAGCACTCATATCCATACCGTGTCTGTGAATGGTTCGCCCAGATCCTGTTCCCAGGCCTGTTTAGCGTTACCCCGGGGACCGAGTGTTGGGTGAGGAGCAGGTCGTATATGTGGGACACTGTGTGCCCACCCTCTGCAACATCATGTAAGGTTTCAATTGTTTTGTTTGAGTCAGGCAAGACGTTGGGTGTTGGCCAATTTTGTCTAAGGGTGTGCTGCAGCGTATAATGCGTTATGTATTGGCCTTTGTGTATTCCTGTTTGTTCTGTCAAGGTTGTAAAGTCTATTATTGTATCTTTGTGGAACAGGTCACTGACAGACGCTACTCCCTTTGGTTCCCAGTAGTTACTATGTTCAATCGCCCTTGTTGGTTTTCTGCCATCAGTGCCAGCAGGGGGATTTGTGAGTAGAACGCGGCTGTTATCCGTAGGCATTTACAGGACCTATGCCTTAAATGTTTGCCTAATGTTATTAGGTGTGGATGGTTCTGTAGGTGAGTTTTGTGTATCCATAGTATCTCTTTAACTAAAAGGGTTTGCTGGTGGGTTGCAAAATTGGGGTGTCTTGTGTTGGTTCGTCAGCCAGCCATCCTGTGACAGATTGTAATTGTCTGGCTAGGAAGTATAATTCAAAATTGGTTACTTTGATTCCTCCTTCTGCATGTGGTCTTTGGAGTGTGGATGGGGTGATCTTATTTCTTTTTATTTTGCCAAACGTACCCTCTACAGTTGGTATCTAGTGTTTTAAAGAATTCTTTCAGTATATTATACGGAACATTGGTAAAATAATGCAATATTCTTGGGAGTACCACCATTTTTAGTAATGCTGCTCTCCCCATTAATGAAATGGGTAGTCGCATCCAGAAGTCCATAGACATTGACACTCCTTCCAGTGCCTCCTGTGTGTTGTGCACATGTTCTACTTGGGGGTCATGGTATATGTTTATTCCCAGATATTTGAAGGATGCACTATTCCAGAGTTATGCTAGTGTGGGTAAGGCTTCTGCTTTTTTCCCCTCAACCCTGCTAGCGGGAACACGCATGATTATTCCCTGCTGACTGTTATGCCCGATAGTTCTGCAAACCTGTCCAGTATTTCCAGTACGTACTGTAAATTCTCTTCTGGACGTTGTATCCATAACATGTCATCAGCATACATCGATATCAGGTGACATACTCACTGTATTGTTATACCTGCCTCATTGTATTCTTGTCTAAGGAATAATGCTATCGGTTCTAGGGCTAATATGAAGAGCATAGTGGATAGGGGGCACCCTTGTCTAGTGCTCTTCTCCAGTCGCCATTGTTTTGAGAATTGGCGTCCTGTTTTGACCCTGGTTAGTGGTTCACTATATAGCATCTGTATCCACCTGATGTATTGTGGTCCCAAGCCATAACGTCGCAAAGTAGCAAACAGCCATGGCCATTTAATTGAGTCGAACGCTCTGACTGCGTCCAGGGAAGCCACTACACAATGACTCTCCCAGGTGTTGGTGCAGTCTATGATGTGATGGAGTCGATGTAGGTTCCATGTCGTATTCCTCCTCGGCACTAATCCAGTTTGGTCTGGTGAATGAGGTCAGTTATTACTTTTTAAGGTTGTTAGCTAGTAGTGCAGTGAATATCTTACTGTCTTGATTTAATAATGACAGCGGTCTGTATGAGCTGCATTCCGTGGCGTGATCTGTTTGGCTTGGGGAGAGGGATGATTATGGATTCGCTCAGAGATGTAGGCAGAGTGCCCTGAGCAAAACAAAAAGGTGATGGCTGGAAGGGTTTTAATTCATCAAAACCACAGGCGCAGCTCTGGGCAGCCCTCCAGACCATCGTTTTTCAGCCTGCCAAACCATTACAGAAGAGTAAAAATCGTATGCAAATCAGGCTTGGTCCTACCCCAAAAGGGTCAGTCCAGCCCGAACTGCTAGGCACAGTCCACCTTACTGACAAGGCCCAACCAGGCCAAAACACGTGTCTGGGGTTGCTGTTGGTACTCTTGTTCAGAAGAGAGTTGCCAGGCATTTTGGTGCTGGACTGCCTTTGGGCAGGACAAAGAATGATATGTCGCGGGAATTTCTCTTCTGTGAAAGGATGGTGAGCTAAAGAGTATGGTTGAGACTCTAACCCGGGATATAGGCCGGTAGTAGAGAAACTCCCAGAACCCTGCTTGTTTTTGCAGAGTAAGTAGCTTTGGGTTTTCACCCTAAGTTACTAGGGTAATCCAGACGTGGAACCATTACTCACTGTTCTTAGAGAGGCACAGCTCCGCCTCACTGACAAGGCTCAATCAGGCCGAAACATGTGTCTGGGGTTGCTGTTGGTACTCTTGTTCAGAAGAGAATTTCCAGTCATTTTGGTGCTGGACTGCCCTTGGGCAGGACAAAGACTGATATGTAGTGAAATTTATCTTCTGTGAAAGGATGGTGAGCTAAAGACTCTTGTTGAGACTCTAAGCCGGGATATAGGCCGGTAGTAGAGAAACTCCCAGAACTCCCCTTGTTTTGGCAGAGTGCATACATTTCGTTTAGCATTTCTAATAATGGGGGTGCCATTTCCTCTGGGAATTCTTTGTAAAACTCACTTGGCAATTCGTCTGCACCAGGGTTTTTCCCAATGGCAGGCTTTTGATAGTGGCGATTAGTTCCTCTTTGGTGATAGGGGCCTCTAGCTCTACGGCCGCTGTGTTGTTTAGGCGGGGAAGTTTAATCTGTGCCGGAGCCTCTTCTAGTTACAAGGGTTGTACCTCGGCAGTATTTTTATACAGAGCATTATAGAATGCGAAGAAGGTGCTGTTTATCTCAGGTTGTGTAGTAGGCACCGTTCCAGGTCTACTTGTGATGGCGTGAATCATTTCCTGCTTGACGTCATTCTTTTAAAGCCAGGCCAGTAGCTGTCCATGCTTGTCTCCTTCTGCATGCTGCCTCTCTGTATATTTTGTGTAGCTTAGTTTCCCCAGTCTATCCCAGTGTGTCAAACATTCCTGTCTTAGCCCAAGTGTGTCCAGTAGGCAGGTGTTTACATTCCGTGCTTCTTTTTCTTTGTTTTCAAATTCTCTTTCAGCTTTACTTAATTCCCTAGTGATGTCCCCTAGTATCCCCCCTGATTTGGTTATGGCCTTGCTTCTAATTGCTACTTTGAACGCTTCCCACGATGTGCCTGCTGATGTGACACTACCCGTGTTGTGATGGAAGTAATTGTCGATACTCTCTTCCAGGTGGTCCCTAAACACTTTGTCCTGCAGTGCCTCACCTATCAGTTTCCAAGTCAGGATACACGATCTTGGAGGCACCATTTCTCATGATAGCAACAGGGGGCATGATCTGACAAAATACGGGCCGTGTAAACTGCTTCTGTGGATTTGCACCCATGAAAAAATAGTCTATTCTGGTATTTATCTCGTGTGGGGTGCTGTAATGTGAGTCATTTCTTGAACTTGGGTGGGGTTTCTGCCATATGTCTGATCTGTCTAGCAGTGGGTCACTTACGCAATTAAAGTCACCTCCCCATATTACAGCACTATTCCTGTATGGACCGATTCGAGTATACATGGACCTAAAGAAGGTAGAGGCGTCATGGTTCAGGGCATTTGTATTGATGATGCATATCTCCTTATTTTCTAGGAACCCATGTACCATAATCATTCTGCCTTCCTTGTCTGGGATCATTTGTAGAATTTGTATAGGCCCTGTAGGTGCTATCCAGATCAATACGCCCCTTGCATATGCCGAGTACGTAGAGCCCACTGTTTTACCGCTTCATTTCCTAGCTAGTGTATTTTTTCTATCCTTAGTCACATGTGTCTCTTGCAGTAGTGCTATGTCTACTGAGGTGGTGCAGACAAACATATATAACTTTTCTCTCTCCCCAACTTATTACTAACTACTAACTGTCGCCCATGCTCAGGTGTTGTTCCCTCCTGGATCTACAGGCCGAAATGCTTAATATTATGGACAATAGCAATCAGGGCTGCTGATGCTATTGGACCTATCAGCAGCCTTTGACTTGCCATGCTCAGCTGTTCCTGCGCACTTTCCATGCACCGTTTGAGTCAGTTTGACGGTGTCTGTGGTATGGCAGGTGAATACTTTGAAACTAGTATCCTAAAAGATGTAACTGTATCGGGGCAGAAGGTTCTCTGCCTGCTAGTATGTTTTTGTCGCACTGAGTCTTATTTGGATTTGTTCTTGCTATCTTTTGCATCATTGTGCCGGTCACTTGTTGACAGCTTGTGTGATATCCTTTGGTTTTGCAGGCTTCATTTCAGCAGTGGCGGTAGTCTCTGTGTCCATCCAGTCCTGTGAGTCTTCTGGGGTGTCAAAAAAAAGAGAACTTTGATTTTATGTATGACTTTCACGTGTGCAGGGTACATTAACATATACTTCAAGTTCGCTTTGCTGAGCATCTCTTTATCTGCAGTGAACTGCATTCTTCGTCTCTGTACTAATATGGTGCAGTCTGGATATGCTGTTATTTTGGCTGATGCTCTTTGTATAGTGCCTCCTGTTCAAAAATGCAACAGTATCTTTTCTCTGTCCTTGTAATTCAATATCTTGGCTATTATAGGACGAGGGGTTGCACCCGGTGGCAGTTTTTTGATTAGTGAACTGGGCGCACGTTCATCTATGAATCCTTGGGTAAGGTTGCCGGGTAAAATTTCCTGGAGTAGCATGTTCTCTGCATATGTTGTAGGGTCGGGCCCAATTTCTCCTTCCAGCAGGCCTATGATCCTTATGTTGTTCTTCCAGGCTCTCCCCTCGGCGTTGTCTGCTCTGTCTTCCAGGTGTTTTACTTGTTGTTGTGGGATTCTAGTGTCTGCTGACATTGGTTTTATGCTTGTTTTGTTTTCTGCTAGCTGTTTTTCTACAGTGCCAGTTCTTTCGGCAATGAGCGCACATGTTGCCGTAGGAGCCACACATCAATACTGACAGCATCTTATTTGGCTTCCAATGAAGATTTCAGGGCTGATATGGCCGCTAATATTTGTTGTTCTCCGCCATTTTGGTCTTCCATGGCAGCCTCTGGGGATTTGACTGTGTCCTGCCCCACTGTTGTCATTTTCGTGCATGCTTCTATTGTAAGTTGTTTGAACTTGTTTTTGGTCACCTTGGGGAGCATGTGGAAAGCTGTTTTGCCCGGTTTAGTAGTTGTGCGCTGATGTATCGTGCAATTAGGTCCTCGGTTTTGCTGTTATGGTGTGTTGCTGCTGGATGCTGTTTTTCATGTGTTTGCGTCATCCTGCTTGGCCCACTAAGTTATACAATTGAGGATGCAGTGGAAGTCTGTCATGTGGCTATTGGGTCCGGGTATCTGGCTGTATCTTCCGGGGTTCTTTTGTACAACCGCTTTGCAGGTCGTGAATCCCTTGCTTGTGCTTGCTTTAGCATGTCTGCTTACTGTTCAATTGGTGCGGGCTTGTCTTCTGGCTTCCCACCCCTATTTTGTTTGCTTGTATCTGTCTACATAGTAGTTAGTAGGGCTAGGCTTGCTGCTACTACCATGAGCGCTCTTCCGGGGGTTTGGGGCATTTTGTTGTGTGCAGTGAGGGTGTCGGATTCTAAACTCCTGCAGTATTGCTGCTGTGTGAGAAAGAGCTTTTAAATGTTTACGTTGCTCGGCACTAGTCTTTATACGCTGCATCAGGTAGTTTATGGCTTATTGCAGGAGGGACAGAGTTTCCAATGCACGCCCGTGTCTCGGTTTGTCGTCTCCTACCCTCTGCTTCCTGCACTCCGAATGGGGATCCTTATCAGGTACGTTTCTATCTTCGGGGTTTTGTCTGTTTGAGTTGCCGTGTAATCCACTGCATCCTAGTTTCTGTCCTGTGCTGCACTTTTGCATGGATAATCTGTGTCTCTTGCAGCTCCTATCTTGATGACAGATTGCAATGCCTTGGCGGGTTCACCGCTCTTTGTATGTTTGTGCCGTGCAACAGCGCCATCTTTGTTTCTTAGGGTCCTCTACTTCTGAGACTCACAGGGAGTTTCAACTCTCCTACTGCAAGCAGATTTTATGTTCACCTGCACCGCTAGCATGTTATGATCTTCTGTCAAGGATATGAGCACTCAGCTGGTCGATCCTCTGATAATTCAGGCGCAGATCAGAGCGGATCCGCAGGAGCCGTATGGAGTGCGTCTTTATGTCATCATGTCCGAGGATGACAACCAGTGCATATACAGTATATTAAAAAGTATCTAGTTTTATGAAGTGTGTCCAAAAAGCCCAATTGACACTGGAAGGGGCTATTTTTTCAAAAAAAAACTATTGGTGCAATGGGTGAAAGAGTTGCAGAGCAGGTTGAATGAGGATGTTCCTAGAAGAAGGGGTGGCACGAATGAATCAAGAGTGTGGGGCAGTGTGGAGCCAGAACAACCTGTTAAGATAGAGACACTTACCCACCTTTCTCTGTATTTTAAGGGCATTAGCACAAATGGGAACTGCAGTCGCATGCTTAGCACCGCAGATCTGGCTGGAGGCACGGCTGCTCTTCTAGATTATTTTTGGACCTGTGGAAAGAATATGGATAGGCCTCCAGCCTGACAAGGTGTGTGCAGTTTCTTTACCCTTTATGTGCCGGTCCTTGTAATCCCCTTGTACCCCCTTTGTCCTGTGCCCCTTGTGTCCCTTTCACCGCCTTATATGGACAAATCAAAGACTATGGTTGACGGGAGAATCGAAAACAATTGCAACGTAGGAGAAGATCGAACTACCTTTCAGCAGCATCATCATAGTCTTTAGCAGACATTCCTAATCGATACCAGCTGTTTAGCCACACCAGAGTTTCTTCGCCTTCTTTCTGGCACCTGGTGCCCAAGCAGCGGTCAATGCCAAATGGCTGCAGATGACCAGATATGAACTTTTGCTTTTCATGAATACGTCTTAGTCAGTGTTTAGTGCCATATAGGAAGAATTGAGGGTACTCAGGATTATGACTTTGAAAAACTAGTATATGCTCGACCTCCTGACAGCAATGGAGGGCAGAGTATGCTGGAAAATTGGGAGTACCTGATGCATATTTGTGCCTCCCAATGATACAGAAAATGGTACTCTCACTAGAACCATTGCTGCCTTGAATAAGCTGAAAGTGATCGTGGAGACTGAGGCTGGGATTCCCAAAGAATATTGGATTGACTCCTTGTTCTCTTGGGTGCCTTCTTGGTTGAGCCTTGTTATGAAGATTCTGTTGCCTATTTTTGTCTTTTTTCTCATTCTTTTCCTGTCAAATGATCTTACGATGTTCCTTTGCCCAGGTACCAACAGCAGCTGCCATGATGACTGTAACCTTGTCCAAAGCTAGAGCCACCCATATGGGTACTGAAATTGAAGTTGTCTTGTGTCCTCCACCAAATTGGCATGCTTGTGTGGATCAGCGTATAGATTGCAGAAATGGTGGGTGGACGAGTTGGGGCTGTTCGGGGGAGGAATATGGCCATATTTGGACAGGTATGGGGATGATTGTAGGATAGTTCACCAAGAGGATTAGGATTTGTTAAAGTATTAACTAAAGGGGGAGGATATGGGGTGGTCAGGAAGGGTCCCCATGATTACGAGGGGTTCTTGTTGTGTGCGCTCTATTAATGATTGGGGTTGGCGGCAAATTGGACGCGATGTTTATGTATATTTTCTCTAAATCCTTCCAATTATCCTTACTCTCCTGTGTCAGTAGTTTAACCCAATTTCTTTCCGCTTTCCTTTTTACTTGCTTACATATTACCAAGGCTGGTGTAAACCATTTTTGTCCTTTTGTCCTTTCTCTAATGGACTTGGGCTTCAGGGTGGCCACACTATCCATTAATGCAGTAAGGGCCTTCTCATATGCCTGTGCTAGGGAGTCAGGGGAATCCCCATCTGAAGTAGAAGCCATGAGCTTACTGAGACAGCATTCCTAATTGCCTTGATGCTGTTAAAGTTCCTACTAATGACTTTCTTAAAAATATTTTTCCTTTGAGTGTAAATGGTAGGAAGCTGAAGGTTGATATTAACAAAGAAGTGGTCGGACCAAACACATGGTTTAATATCCAATGTAACATCAGGTAAGTTCCTGACTGCGACCCAGTCCAGTATGTTGCCCTGTTTATGAGTGGGTTCTTTACTTAGGACAGTAAATTGGTTTTTCTTTAATAGTTGTTCCAAGTCCGAGACCTCAGAATCCAGGGGTTTCCCCAGATGTCTGTTAAAACCCCCCAGGACAATTGTGTAACTATTAGGTTTACTCATTGATGCTAAGATGCGTGACATCTCTTCCAACAAAAGCAGAGTTTCATGGGGAGGGCGATACAATAAAATAATATTCATGCAGTTATTTGGTGTAGGTGTAGTTTTTAACAGCATGATTTCACAACCCTCACATGAAATAGGTCTTTGGAAAAACCAAGATCTTGTTTAGCAAAGATCGCCACTCCTCCGTCCCTACCTGCTTCTCTATTTTGTCCAAAAAACGTATAGCCATCTGGAGTGGCTAAGTCAATGCTGGGACAACTTGAGTCACACAGCCAGGACTCAGTGACGCACATAATATCCAACTGGTAATCCGTGAAGCAGATTTCTCTAAGGAACGTGTATTAAGTAAAGATACTTTCATGGTTCGTTCCACTGGTTTCTCTGAGATTTTACTTTCTTTCAGAGGTCCGTGTTTCAGTGTTTCCGGTGTTGAGGAGAGCTGATTTCAGTGTTTGTCCTGGAGACTCCAAGGCCTTAAATGTAGCACACAGAAAGTCTTTTGGTTTAGATGGGTTGTGGGTCGGTTTTCCAGAGTGGGTGTCAGTAGTGGATGCTGACAGTACTTCTTTTCTTTTGGAGCTGGGAGTGTGTATCAGTACTGGGACGCTTAACCCAGAAGTACGTATTTGGGTTGGGAGGGCAGGCTAGGACACGACGGTTGTTATGGGAGGTTGAGGAACACCCGGCACATCTTTCAGTTCCAAGGAGCTTGTCTCCTCAGCAAAACCAGTTGCTGCTAGATGTAGGGTGAAAGGTACATCTAGTTTTGTGTTCTTAAGCTTATTGATGTAAGCCAGCCGGGTCACTCACTGCACTGCCAAGGTGATTGAGCATCCGGAGGGGTAACCCATGATTTTTTGGGACAAAGAGAGTGTGGTGGCGTTACAAAAGTAAATGGGTTACCTGTTTGGTGAAAGAGAGTGCTGCCAAGACGCCAATGCATGTCGATGACCGGCTTGTCCCAGAGGTGCCGGCGCTAAAGCGCCTTATGTTTCTAGGTATGTGGCAGGGAAGATTTGTGGGGAGTGTAGTTCCCACACAGAGCTTACTCCGTTAACTCCTCCGAGCGTGCTTTTCTCTCTACGTTTAACCCAAGAAAACTATTCCCAAAAGCAGATTACACTGCTTGTTGCACACTAGTTCAGTCCGATCTACTTAACAGGCACGCAGCACACACATCGGGATTGACTGCGGGCACACAAGAACTCAGTGAACAGTAAACTGCTATGTATATGGTTCAAACAATAGTGTCTGCATAAGGCAAACCCTACTGTAAGTGAGGCGCAAAGCTGGAATAGAAATATCTACAAATCACTGAATACCTGAAGGGCAGGGTTTAGGGGAGGAAGACGCCGACACATCAATTCCGGCAATGACTGGGCAAGACTGGGCTTGTCTCAGGTGCGCTGGCGCAGGTGTGCCAGATCAACTGATTTGAGGAACTGGGGCTGCTGGGAAATGTACTTTCCCCAGCCAAGTAGCTCAAGCAGAGTGCACAAAGCCAAATGCTGCTTTTAAAGTGAGTAGACTAACCTCTCATGCAGCCAGGCACACAATCCACAGAAAGTGATGGAATCTCACAAGTAATTACAAAAGTACTTCAATTTCAATTAAAGCGCACTAAACACGCATTCAGTTTTGGCAGCAGCAAGACAAACCTGTTTGTTCAGCCTTTCCTCATATTGCTAAAATACTCGAGTGGACCATGTGCAATCACACTTAAGGCTAAAGGCTCTAGGCCAGTTGTTACTAAGTAATGAATTATGTTATATGGGAATGTTTCATTGTACCATGATGTCACAACTACCACAGATCAATCCCCAGCAAAGGCGGAATTCTAACACAAGCTGAAGATGGTTGTTAAGATGGTCGATGACCAATGAAAAAGAATGATTATGGAAAAGATAGAAGTTCTTTGTAAATGTTTTGTCCAAACATATTTAAGGAGTGGGTGGTAATAAAATATCTGGGAGTGTTTTGATTGCTGCATAAATATATACAAATATATCAATTGTTGTAGTTTGTTGAGAGTCGAGTTGGTTTGGTTCCATGGGACTATCCAGCTGTTCCCCAGATTTTTTGTAGAATAAACCTTGCTTTAAGTACAAAGCGTGCACTCGCTCCTCAGGTGGTGACCCGGGTTGGGCTGAGGTAATTAAGGGGTGTGCCCCAACATCATTAAATAATTACATTTATAAATATTTTACGTTTTTAACTGCTGGTTATTTATGTCTGCAGCCAGAGTACTGCAGACATACATGCGGTGTGCAAGTTCACAGGGCTCCCAAAAGTGAAGGCGGGCATTTGAAAACCCTCTTGTTTCCGGACGCGGTGCCTCGCTATGCCACGGACCAGCTCAGATATCTATCAACTGGCACATCCTGTGTCACCAGTCCTCCTCAACCAGCTTACCCCTCAGTGTTTCTGCATGGCGCTCTCCACCCTACTTGCCGCCTTGTGCCTCTTCATGCTGCTCTCGGCTTAACAGCCTTTCAAGGGACCTTTACAAACATTAAAATTATCTGCAGGTATCTGCTGCACGTCAGTCATGGCGACTGCTTCTAGAATACATGGTTGTTGCTGCTGAAATACCCAGCACTCCCTCTGCACCCATCTTTGATCCACTTTCCTTGGCCAGCTGCTCTTGGCATACATGGCCACCATTCTCATGTAGGGCAGGGGTGTGGGCCTTCCTGGTTTACTTATTTTTTCTATTTCTGCAGGCTTGACTTGTGCCTAGACCATACAATTCTGAGACTCAAATATACTACAGTGGCCTTTCCGAGATTATTTCAGTTGTGGCGTTACCAACCAGAACTGCCCAACCTTGTAGGTCTACTGCCCGTATAATCCCTCAACGGTGGGCTGGGTGTAATGGGATTGTATACACCCTTTGACCCATAAAGGCCAAGCTCACGACCCATACCACCATGCCCATAAGAAATATGTCAGACCCACCCATAGAAGGTTCATGCAGGTGGTTCCAGCCCCAAGGTAGACTGCACCTCCTGGTTGGTCAATAGTGGTTCTGCTCAAGGGCTTGAACTGTACTATCATCATCCCCTGGGTGACTTCTGGTGAGTCAATTCATAAATGTTTGCAAGACTGTCTAAACCCACAACTGGGGCAATGGACTGAAATGTCACATGACACTGACCTCAGCCAATCGGGTGGTTTGTTAAAGTTGAGCTTTCAACTGCCAGTCAAGAAAACACAGCTATCATTGCTTCCATGAGTAACTGACAAGCATTGTAAAACTGTTGTCAGTCAGTCCTACTGACCTGATGCCTTAGAAACCAACTCTTGCCACAGAAAAGCTATTCTCGTGCCAGTCGCTCAAGATGTAGCTTTCCCTATGCCATTACCAGACCATTTTCGTGGTAATCCAAACAAATTGAACAAGCTTTCAGACCCTATGCCTTTTACATTTTCAAATGAAACCAGACAATTTTCCAATAGTTAAAGATAATATGTATCGTATCCAAAATGGATGGTGAGGCAATTGCTTGGGGTACTCCTTTATTTAGCTCTGATGCCATGTTGCTTAACAACACCACATTTAGCAATGCACTCAAGAAGATGTTTGACCAACTTTATAGTGTACAAGCTAAAGGGGTTGAGATGTTGGCACTGGAGCAGGCATTCTGGGACTTTACTGCATACATTACTCACATTCCGAGACTGGTAACTGATGTCTAGAGGGTTGAAGAAGTACAGCACATCCTCTTCCAACATGGACTTAAAGAGAAACTACAATATGCGCTGGTTCAAGTGCACCCTCAACCCACCACACTGGAGGAGTTGGTTGATGTTTCCCTTCGGCTAGACCAATGTATGCAGGAGCGTAAAGGGAATCTGTGTACAGTAGAACCACTGCAGGTCTTCACTTCTACCCAACTAAACAATCAGGCACCCAACAAGTGCCTGGAGGCCGGTTGTCCCAAAACCATGGAAGTTTGGGGGACTACAAGCACCTGTGAATGGAGAAGAAAAACAGTGGAGACGTCAAGAAAACCTTTGTAAAGTTTGTGAGACTAGAGGGTCACTTTGTAAGAGATTGTCATTTATATAGTTGGAAAATGCTTCAGATTGAAAATTAGAGTAAGTCCAGGATCAATCGCAGTCCTTGAATGGTGAAACCCCAAATCATCTTTCCCCACGCATGTATTTACTTTCTGGGCACAGGAGAACCTGTGCAAGTTGAGGCCAACAATACTCTATCCCTTTACTCTTAAAGGCCTCTCCAGAATCTGAACAATTGATGGCTGGGTCACTGTTAAATTCTGAAGCAGTGACCCTGCTACGGTGGCCCCAAAAATGATAAGGGCTGCAACTGAAGGTGATACTGGGAATGCCTTGGCATAATCCTGTCATTAACTGGCAATTGCGACTGGTACAACACCCCTCAGTGTATTGCCAGGAGGTATGTCGTAGCAACAGATATAGACAGGAAATATAACCTCTAGGAACCATGTTTTGCCAATCGTAGCAGAACTCGATCACTACCTCCAGACAACCATGACTTTGAAGATGTTATTTCTCCTGTGGAAGAAGAACAGCTACCGCTACATTTCCCACATGATTGTTCTATCAAGCTCATACCAGATCGGCCAATCTTAAATGCCAAGGCGAGGAACGAATGCTTAGGCAGCGCAATAGATAAGGGCTTCGCCCATCATTCCATCTCTCTGGCTACAGCAACAATACTCTTAATTAAAAAGAAGACAAATGAGCTTTGTCCTTCCATCGATTGTAGAAAATTAAACATTATCACATTTAAAACACAGTATCTATAGAGTGTTCCCTTGGAGGTGGTGGAGTCTAATGAAGGCTGCCTATAGGATGTAGATGGGACCGAAGAGAAAGGTTACCAACGCTGGAGCTCGAGAGCAAGAGAAAGATCAGCAGGGGCACACACAAACTACACTCCGATTTGGGAATGAGGAGGTCCGAGGTGAGGACGAGATTGCGTTCACCAAGGAAGATCTCCATGCAGCCCTGGCCAAATTTAAAGGGGATGAGATGAGGGGGGCACCCTGTTCCTAACCTTGGTCCCTCTCGGCCATTTCTGAGCCTCACCTGGCACAAAATGGGTCATGTTCATCTGTTCTCCCAGGATGGCTTACTTGACTACATTGATGGGTTTAGTGTCACCATGCTCCAGGAGACTTGGCTGTCAGATCCCCTTGTGCTGGATGGATCTTTTTAACATGTGAAGTGGAGAAGGGCCCCAGGGACCGCCCTAAGGGGGGCCTTGCAATGGGGGTACGGAACCCCTTGGGGTTGGTCAAGGAATGCACCACCTCTGCTAACATTCTAATGGGTAAAATGTCTCCACACCCTGAATTATTTTTGGGACGTCCCTAGGAGCTTCTCCTCATTGTAATCTAAATCCTCCCATATGAGGGAAGCATATCCACTTCCCTCAAGGAAATGGAGAGAATACTAGATGACTTGATCATTGACGGCCCAATAATTCTCTGTGGAGATTTTAACGCTAGGATTACACCTTACGACCTTACTCTGGAGGATGATCTCGTCAAGACGATTGCTGCAAACAGTGCGCCCAAAGAGAGAGCCCATCATTAGGGGCTGTGGTGGGCATGTTTGTTGTCTACCCACAGTTTCTCAATGATTAATGGTACTCGACCCTCTGATAACCCACCCAACTTCACTCAGGTGGGCATCAGAGGGAGTAGTACGTTGGATTACTTCTTTGTAGCTCACTCGCCTGCCATCATGTTAGACATGTATGTCTATTCCTATCCGGAGAGTGATCATTTTCCAATCTTGACACACCTGGATTTACGGACATCAGTCAAGGCCTCGAGGCCCAATGGAAAATTAACAGTTAACCATGGAATGAACCATATTTCTTGGAATGACCAGAATGTGGCCATAGCCACCCAGGTGGTGCGAGTCACTTTGGGTTCTTTTGAGTATTTTGTGGAGGGCAGAGTCCTCTCGGTGGTTCCTCAGTTTGAAAGGGCTATGGGAATCAAACAGGGGTGTTCCCTGACAACTATGCACGCCATGGGCAGAGCAGGTATTGGCCCTAGGAATTCCCACGTCACGCTTTTGATAAGGAAATACGCGGCTCAAAGAGGAAACTGAGGGGGGAACTGCAGACTATTGCCAAGCTTCAAGTTTCACCAGAGTCACACAGTAATAGAACAAGTGAGGCAAAATACAAATACCGTAAATGGTTGAGAACCCACAGTTATATTAAGGGATGTCTTTCCTGGCGAGAACTAGTTCAGGCATCTCTTTCTAATGACATCAAACAATTCTGGGGTATCATCAATGGTAGGGAACAGCACACTAGAGTTCTAAATGCTGTACCCGAGTAAGGCTGGGTTCAGCATATCCAGCAATTACTTGGTAGTACATCCGTGGCCGCTTCACGTTGGAAGGTCCCATGGGCCATCTGGTCATACGTCTTGGACCCTAAGGACATACTAGGGATCATTGGAACCACTAAATCACCCAGGGCTCCTGGCTCTGATGGGATCTACAGTTCCATAATTAAGTCAGACCCCGACATCTGGACGTGGGCATTGCACCACTTATTATGTAGCATTGAGCTACTGCAGAACATTCCCAAGTTTTGGCGGGACAGCATAATTGTGTGACAATTTTGAAAAAAGGCAAGCATGACGACCCTATGAACTATCATCTGCTCGTCCTGCTGGATGTGTCCTCAACAATCTTTGCCTGGGTTCTTCTAAAGGAACTCGATGAATGGGCAGAAAAATCAAATATTATCCCCTATAACCAGACAGGATTCAGGAAGAACCAGCATCAATGTTCTTGCTCTCTCCACCATAATTCAGCAAGCAGGGCTCTGGAAACTCCCGGCCTATGCAGCATTTATTGATTTTAGTGCCACGTTCGACACAATGGACCGGAACAGGTTATGGGGTAAGCTGACCAAAAATAACATCTCTCCTGGCCATCTAAGAATGAGCATGTTGTTTTACTCCCAGACCAGGGTTAAGATCAGACTGGACCAGCAGGGGGGGAACACCTCTTGGATTACAACTAGCAGAGGCCTCAAAAAAGGCTGTACGCTGGACCAATACTGTTCAATCTTTTACTTTCAGACTTAGGCAAAGCTCTGGGATCATCATCTGCTATCTTGCCTAAATTGGGGTCCACCCCAATTCAATGGCTGGGATACGCAGAAGACCTGGTAATCCTAGACCCCACTCCAGGAGGGTTACAAGCATCACTGAATAAATTAAAAACATATGCTGACGATAACGCCCTAGTGATAAACCTCTCCAAAACTAAAATCATGGTCTTTGACACTCAGAGAAGGAAAAGGAAAACCGGTGTTGAACACTAGATGGGTCAAAGCTAGAGGTGGTGTCCTCATACAAATATATGGGTCTGTACTTGGACCCCGGCCTAAACAGAGTGATCCAGCTTGATCAAGTTAGATTTAGGACCAATGCGACCTGGGGGTCATTCGTTCCTTTGCCCAGAAGGGTGGGGAGTTCTCTATTGGATCCCTTGTTCAACTATACTGAGCTAAACTGGTATCTCTTGTGCTCTATGGCGCTGAAACCTGCTCACTGCCAAGATTAGATGTGGCCAAATTGGAAAGATGCTTACTGAGGAGCGCTTTACGTCTTCCTCAATGTACAGTGATCGGGATGGTCCTATTGGAGTACAATTTGATGCCCATACTTTATAGAATATACTTGTGATGTTTGACTACCTTTTGGAAGCTAACTAATGCCCCAGCGGGCACCTTACTGGCATTGATATTTGAGGCCTATCAGTCTAGAGCCTCCTTGATGCTGTCCAGCAACGTGGCCAAGCTTTGCTTAATAGCCAACAGAGGTTAAGGCCAGCTCTGGAAAAGTTGCTTGGTTGTTCCTACCCTCAATTTAAGAGAATTATGAAGGTGACACTAGCTAATTTCAGACAGGAGCAGGCAATAGTAAATCTCAGTACAAAAAACTTGACACCTGAGTTTACAGCCTACCTCCTGACAAGAAAGGTGACACCTTCATACATCCAACAGTTTGAGGGTAACTATCTGGTATGGGATTACCTCAAATTAAAATTCAACACTAACAGAACGAGGGAAATTGAGGGACCATGGTGTGGGACAGTAAGGGTTGGAAGGGAATGCTGCATTCGTGGGGAAGGGGAAGTAGAGTCCTTGCAGCACCTGTTGTGTGATTGTCTGGCTTTGGCATCCCCAAGGATGAGTGCATTACGGTGCGCAGGGATGACTATAACCTTGCCTGGGCCTGCTACATGGAAGGTGTTCATGAGTGGAAATAACCACGCTTGTTTTATCTACCCCACCCTATTTTGGAGGGAAATTATGAAACTTTTAAAATTATTAGAATGAATGGTTGTAAATAACTGTGCCAGCGAGTAGGAATGTACTGTAATTTTCTTTTTTTTCCTTCTTTTTCGCTCTCTTTTTATCATTTGTTCATGCTAACTTTGAAGGGTAGTGGCCCTCTTTTATGCTGTTGTGAAAAGTCTAATAAACTATATCACAATTAAAAAAGGGAAAATAACGGATATGGTCAAAACAGAGGCAGCCAGCATCAAGGAGGAACTCTTGCAGGCAATTACAACAAATCACAGAGATATTGATGTGCTGGGAAACAGTGGTTGAAGTTGAAGGCCATTTCACAGGGTTGGCCGAAAAGGTACCCGAGCTGGGTACCGAGGGGGCTGAGAGACAGCAGGGAGGATCCTCGACGACAGAGCAAACCAACCGCCAATGGTGGAACTCAAAAACGCAGAAGAAGTTGTGATCTGGACAAACAGATCCAGGAAGGGCCAACTTCAGGTATAACTACAAGCCTCACTGCTGGGGGCAGACAAGGCTTACACAGGGGGTGGGGAAAGGACAAAGGAAAGTGGGGGTGGCGGGCACTGCATGGTGTTCGGACATTGAGGTCACATCGAGAACCTGGATGGCGGATCCAGGGATTGTTGTGAGTTGGGTATATGATGCTAGTCTGGGGGGGCAACTATGCAAAGTATGCTGAAAGGAGTTTGGTCTGGGAAGGGGAGTGGGAGCACATCCAACCAAAGAGCGATGTATTGTCTAGAATCATAGAATGTTAGGGGACTGAACACAGGGCTGTCACATGGTGAGGTGAGGCCCGGGGGCAAAAAATTTGGTGAGGCCCCTTCCATTTTTGCACTTGGTCAGTGGCACCGTAAATAAGTGAAGCGAGAAATCGCTATTTGAGTTTGTATATGGAAGAACTCGAATATGGTTTATTTTTAAGACTGCAAATCAACTAAAGCAAAGCCATGTTTCTAAGCTGAAGAATGAACAATTCGCATCATATTTCATCAAAAAACTCCCTCTTGGGTTCTATTCAATCTGTCACAAAATGAATGAACTGCCGTTTGCGACTATGGCCACTTTTCCATTGGTGCCCAAGACAATTATTTGCCCCAGTCCTTCCCTCGTGACAGCCCTGCCTGGGAGACAGGTGTACCATGTTCCCCTCCTTCAATGTTCCTCCTCCAATCATCTAATGTTGCACAATGCTTTTTTAAAATCCTACATAGGCAGCCACTGCATAGTCTCCACGTTTGCCATAGTGATGTGTATGGCAGGGCACCCAATCCCTATGCTTTCCCCCAGTGCTTCACTGCCTCCATTACAAACATTGCTCCAAAGGACAGCGAAAACCTCTTCAAGCCAATGTAATTTAGTATGAATTTGGTTAATGCAGCCATGTTTATTCAGGCTTGCAATAAGTTCAGCAGGTGAGTTGTAAAAAGGTTGCATTTCGGAGAGACTTGAAAAGGGGAGCCCTAAATACAGAGCATTGTCATAGTCAAGACGCACATGACACAGCAAAGCATTTGCACTGTTGAAAGTAGTGAATGTATGATCTTTGAGCGCTTATTAGAAATAAATATGCATATCAACCAAACCTGTGAAGATGTGCTCAGTTGCTTAAATTGTCCACATCTCGGTTTCACCATTTAACCAAAGTGTGTGATCCTGGGAAGACCATTTAATCAAACTGTGTCTTATCTGCAGCTCTGTGCTTCACTTCAGAGCTAGTTTAATAGTTTACAGCACATGGCAGGCACCAAAGTGTGCAGGCTAGAGTTCTCACGTTTTGTTAAAAGCAAATAAAAACTGTATACAGCTCCTAATATGGTGACTGGAAGCACAATGAAGTCTTATTGTATTATCTATAAACATGCGTAAGGCATTAAAGCAAGTATTATGGCGTGTGTGCGTCTCACAAAACCAAAAGAAATGCCAGCGCTATCAGATATTTGAACAAATTAAAAATATTTAATAGTACCTTAATAATTGCCAAACATAAGGATGTTTTTTAAAAACTTACTTCAAGATAACAAAAAGGTATAAGATGTATCTACTGCTCCTCTGCTGTTGTCCCTCTCATTTCCACTTCCTCCACTCCCGTCTTCTGCTTTCCACCCCTCTGCTCTTTCACTTTCCAACCTCCACCATTCTGGCTTTCACTTCCTTCACGCCTCACCACACCAACTTAGCCCTCTATCTATCCTGCTCCGCATTCAGTTTCCTTGCATCCACACACACCCTATCCTGCTTGCATCTTCCATGGGCCTCCCTGGACAGGTCTGCAGTGTGCCACTGTTTTGATGGGCTTCAGCTACTGGTGCAGTAGCTTGTTAAATTTCAGCACAGGGAATAACATCTAGAAAGGGGAGCGCTATTTGGCCCACTGAGATAATGTGCAAGCCTTAACAGTGGACAGCACCCTGGGACCATCCGAAGTCACTTACTGCACACTGGTGTGACGTCCAATCAGCACTGAGTCTGGACATGCACCGACTAGGCCCCACCGCCTCTTGCAGGACTCAGTCCCTTCACATCAGATTGGACACTGACGCTCCTCAATGACCTCTGGGCAACTGTAACAGCAACCACCCTCGTTAAAATGGGCAGCTGTCACTGTTTTAGGGAAGCAGGCGCTTCAAGTGACAGCAGGTCCACCCTTGATGTCTGTTTGTTTGTGTTGTCACTTGACATAGCTGTCAGAAAAAGTCTGCCTAGCTGATCGCTGCCCATCTACATGCATGCAAACATGACCCATTCCAGCTGGGAGATGGTAGTCCAGTCCTGGCTTTACCTTAGCACTCTTGGATTTGTAGTCGTAAATCCTTGGATTATAATGGGGGAAATCCGGGACTACCAGTCTTAGAATGCAAAGCTAAAACCAGGACTAGACTAGCATCTCCCAACTGGAATAGAGGCTGGAACAGGGCATGTTGGCAGGTATGCATCTACACTGCTGTACAGATCACTGCGAATAAGCACGGCAAGAGCTTTGTTTTGATAAGTTGCCCCTCCCTCAGGGCAGGTATCTCTCCCTGGTAGTACGGACATCACTCTGTAAAAGTTTGCATTCGTATTATTTGTAACTTAGTCATGCATATTTCTTACACGCCTGTAACTAATGTGCATAGAGAGGCACTCAGCAGGCCAGGGCCAGGCACACCACCTTTGTGCCAATTGAGCTATTTGTAGGCCTGCCAACAGTGCCAAATTCCCTGAGGTATGCTTGCACACTTACAAAGGCTCCAGGCCACGAAATGCTTCTCGCTATAGAACACTATAGATATAGATCACTCAGAAAAGCCGTGCATCAGCAGCGCTGCATTTCTTCCGCTGCCACAGTCATCATTGCTCCTGGCCTCCTGCTCCTTCACAACAACAGCCATGCACACTGATTCAACCATAATACATACAAATAATAAACCAACATGCTAGACGCTACATGCACAAATCCTCTGTGATAAACCCCTTTCTGGCCACTGCTACAACGGGGGGAGGGCTTAGTTAGTTCTCCTTAAGTGTCAACTCGCACTCGCGTGGTGTTGTGTAACTGCAGAGTTGAGGGTGACGAAATCCAACACAAGACGCCACTCCTGCTAACCTAAACTCAACATATTTCATAATGGATAAGTAGAATCTAAAGCAGTGACCAGTACTACTTTCTGGTCCCTTACCTTGAGACGACATGTATTTCAGCAGGAATATTTTCCGACTCTGTCATACACAACCTTATAGAGCTTACATGCAATGATGGTGTAGGCAAGGATTCCATAACAAGATACAATTAACTAGAGATGGCTAAATAATATTGCCAAATGCAGGAATTGAACGGAGGTAACTGGAATTAATAACAATAAATTAAGACTTCATTATTATGAAAGAACCTCAGACCCAATAGATTGCTACGTGCAATGGTGCCAAATTGTATTTGCACCTGCAAATGGGCAAATGCAGCCCTTTTTGTCAGTCTCCCGTTCACACATTCGCAGCTATGTCATAGTGGATTTATTGAATGAGTGCTTCACGGCAATACTGGTTAGACAGTAGGAGTACATGCAGTACAGAATGACCACAGCAGAAGTCGTGGAAACATGCATGAAGACAACATTCTGTCTCTTTCTTAAGAGGGTGTACCCCCTCCCCCTTTGGTGGGAGTTTGTGGAACGGTTTGGAATAAGGACTGGGCAATTCATTACGTACACTGGACTATTGTATGAAGCCAGGAACAATTGGCAGAGATACCCAGAGCTTCAGGAAGAAGATGCACGCAAGGACTGATGTATGCAAGACCAGAAGGTGGTCATGTTGTGGCAGGATTGTATCAGGGCTGCTATCAGCATTAACAGTAGACACGCTGAGAGTGAAATCCAAGTGGGAAATTGATTTGGGGAGGGAATTCACTAATCAAGAATGAACCAATGCCCTGTTGTATATGAAAAAGGCATCCAGAAACGCTAGATTTAATCCGGCTATATGTTCTTCACAGGGCTTACATGACGCCACACATGATTTCACAATTTCCCGGTGCAACAGATACGGGATGCCCCATATGTATGATGGAAGGGGTGGATATGATCCATATGTTATGGGAGTGCTTGTGGATTAGGCGGCTTTGCCAGGAGATGCAAGTCAGATTGACGTGTAGGGGTATTATGAAATTTAGCAGGTCACCAGCGACTTGCCTGCTCAGATTGTTTCTGCGGCCTATGATAGTGAAACCTGCCAATAGGATGTTAGACGTTAGGTTGTTTGGCACCATGCATGAGCCAGCCCTGACTGAAACTGGAGTGAATGCAGTGTAGTGTTCGGAAAGGCTGATTGGCTACCTGCACGCATGAATGCACACGTGCATGATTGGCTGACTGAGCCTGGCTCAGCCTGAGTGAATGGGGAACGAATGTGTATAACTAAGGACCCATCACTCACCAATTTGTTATGAAGCTGAAGCTGAAACCTGAAACTTGAAGCTGAAACCTGAAGCTTGAATCCTTGGAATGAGTCTGTAGCTGCATTTCTTCAAGTAATCTGCTTGAAGAAGACTGCTGCGCTGACCAAACGACAGAATCAAGAGAGGACCTGGATAGGCAACCTCTTCCCAAGCTACGAGGGACCATAGCGCACCTAATACTCTTCATTAGAAGTACATGGAAGCCAGTCATGTGTGTCTACCGTCTGGTAAAGGGGCCTTTGTGATTCCAGAAGAGGAGTGCTTGGACATCTAGATCAGAAGAAATCCAGTTGTGTCACCCAGGGTCCGGAAGAGTGTTTGTGACCGCTGGAAGCCAGATTGCTACATATCGGCCAGAAGAGGGAGTACCCTGGCATAGTACTGCTTGAGACCCGAAGCTCTGAAAGTTCCACCTGATCAACAAAACTTTCACAGGACATCCCTGACATGACATCTGACCACTTTTTACTGCCGAATAGGATCCTAGTTCGCTGTGTGCAGCGGACGGTATGCCAGTGGGTTTCCCGCCACCAAAAATCGAAGAAGACGTCCTCAGTGTCCAGCCTTGGTGAGAGGCTGTAGTCCAGTCTAGTGGTCAACTCCAGGTAACCAGAAGCCATCCAGAGGTCGGTGCAGCGACTGCAGCACTGAAGAACCAAAGGTCAGTTAATCGTGACACCTACTTCTGCCACTGCACCCGTCACCACTGACAGGCATCCAAGGTCCCCAATGGCCCTAACCTCTTCAGCCAGGCCTTTTCAGAGTCCACAGCACGTTTCGCCTTCGTAGGACATTCACAGCCGGAGTAACAACCCAGCAACGGAGACTGCTGCGAAGACCGGAAGTGCTGCCTTTCAGACACTGCCTGGTTCCTCCTTTTCTCTTAGCCTCGACAGCCTAGCAACTCCTTCTTGCAAAGGGGTCCAGTCAAGTAAAGCCAAGAACTTCCACCTCTTCGCCTGCCGAGGCACCAAAGGTACTGTGACGAAGAAGAGCAGTTTCTCCTGTGTCATCTCAGGTACTTTGGGAAAGTGGAACCTGTAGATGTAAAGCAGAACATTACTGAACATGTTTGGACTGGGCTATAATAGACAAGATAAGATACACCCTAACATTTCCGTTATAGGTTGCTCAGGTGGGGGTATCCTCACACATTATTACTATTTGAGTTTAAAGAAAGTATACTGCCTATGTTCTGAAACTAACCTGCCTTTCGTCCTTGATCTATGCAGTTACACCTTCCTTAGCCATTCACATGCGTTTTAAAGACTGTCAGCAGTTGGTGCATTTTCAATGAATCAAAGTATTGTTTGGTACCACATAGAATATATATTGTTGCCATTTTTAGAATAGTATTACCAAAGTACAAAGTGTTGTTATTTATATGTATATACTGTATATATTTATCTGAACCTTATCTATATATGGGATACATTACTCACCGTAATCATATTTCTGATGCTTGTATCTGCTTAGATTCACATGCTGTGCACAGGCTGACATCTAGTGGAAGCTGCAGAGTATTACAGTTTGTTTTTCGAAACTCGAAAATGGGCGTCGGCATAGGGCGTGCCAGTAATACTATCCCTAGTGTGACCTCCACTGTACCCATGATCCCTCACGCGTGTAGGACCCTCAGATTGTATTTCTTCTGACATGAGGTAGCATGAGGAGTAGCGTGAGCGCAGTTTATCCAAGCAGATAGATAGATAGATAAGACTACAAGCATCCATGCGCCTTCTCTCAGAGGGGAGGAAGGGCGGGCGCATGTGAATCTAAGCAGATACAAGCATCAGAAATACGATTACGGTGAGTAATGCATCCCTTCTGAGGCTTGATGAATCTGCTTAGATCACATGCTGTGCATAGATTAGCGAGTAGTGTTAGAAGAAGGAGGTGGGATGTGAAAGGGGTCATGAGCGAACAGATGTCTTAGAACCACTTGTCCCACTTGAGTATCTGTCTTGGAATGAGTGTCAATGCAGTAGTGCTCAGTAAAAGTGTGGATAGAGCTCCATGAAGCTGCTTTGCAAATGGTGTCAAGGGGTACATTTGCAATGAAAGCCAGAGTGGCCCCAATGCCTCTTGTAGAGTGGGCTCTAGGCGTAAAAGGCAGAGTTTTTTCAGAAAGGGAGTAACACAGCTGGATACAATTGACTATCCACTTAGAGATGGCACCTTTAGAGATGCGATCTCCCTCTTTGCCTGTAGCTACGGAGACAAACAGTTGGTCTGTTTTTCTTAGCGGCCTGGTCTTGTCTACATAGTAGAGGACCGCTCTTCGCACATCTAGAGTGTGTAGTTTCACCTCAGCAGAGCCTTTGGGTTCTTGGAAGAAGGCCGGAAGCTCAATGGACTGGTTAATGTGGAATTTAGAAATTAATTTAGGTAAGAACCTAGGGTGTGTATGTAGAACCAGTTTATCCTTATGAACAGTAAAGAAAGGATCCTGCACTGACAGAGCCTGAATTTCACTGACCCTTCTTATAGATGTAATGGCTACTAAGAACGCAGTTTTATAGGTCAGGTGTTTGAGACTGGCTTTATGCATGGGTTCAAACGGGGGCCCCCATGAGCTTAGTAAGCACCACATTAAGGTCCCATCCAGGTGGTGTTTGGAATTGAAGGGTGGAGTCTCTTTACCCCTTCCATGAAGGCTTTAACCGCTGGTACTTTCCACCATGAAACCTTGTTATGGGAGGTGGTGTAGGCTGCCAGCGCCGCCAGGTGTACCTTGAGAGAATTAAATACCAACCCTGCATCCAGCAAGTGGAGCATGTAGGTGACAATATTGGAAGGAGTGCAATCAACCGGGTTGATTTGCTTATTCTGGCACCAGATAACAAATCTTTTTCATTTATCAAAGTAACAGTGCCTCATGTTTGGTTTCCTAGATTCCTTTAGGATGTCCATGCATCTCTGTGGTAGGTTGAGATGTCCAAACTCTATGACTTCAGGAGCCATGCTGCTAAATTCATTGAGCTGGGTTGAGGATGCACTGTTTGACCTTGGTGCTGGGATAGTAGGTTGTGCCAGCACGGGAGTCTGATAGGTTCACACACTGCTAGTCTGCATAGGTGTAGAAACCACAGTTGCCTCGCCCACATGGGAGCAACGAGAATGAGCGTAATCGATTCCCTGTGCATCTTGTTGACCACCTTCCTCATGAGAGGAGTTGGTGGAAAAGCGTAGGCAAACATCCCTGACCAGTTCATCACAGGGCGTTCCCCTAGGAGTCTGGCTGGGGGAAACTGGATGCGAATCCTGGGCATTGTCTGTTTTCGCTTGTGGCGAATAGGTCTATAGTGGGGAAACCCCACTGAGAGAAGAGGTCTTCTATGACCTCTTTGTGTAGACACCATTCGTGTTCTTCTGGGAGGGGTTGTCTGCTCAGAGCATCTGCTAGAGAATTGAGATCCCCTGGAACATGTTGAGATGACAGGTAAATGTTCCGTCTGAGTGCCCATATCCAAATTTTCTGGGCAAGCCTGGACAGATTTGGCGAACAAGTCCCTCCATGCTTGTTTATGTAAAACATAGCTGTCGTGCTGTCTGTTAAGATCTGCACTGACAGGTTCAACAGGTGGGGTTCGAACGCTCGAAGGGCTCTGAAGACTGCCAGAAGCTCTAGCAGGTTGATGTGATTCTTGGCTACTGTGTGAGACCAGAGACCCTGTGCTGTGTGGTGAAGGAGGTGTGCTCCCCACCCTGATAGGGACGCGTCTGTAGTGACTACAGCCTGTATCTCCGGATCAAAAAAGGGCTTCCCCTTTGACAGGTTCTCTCTCGTCCACCAGTGAAGACTTTGTACAAGTGTTGGCGAAACGACCACTAGATTGTCCCACTGACCACTTGCCTGAGACCATTGTTCGCCAACCATTCCTGCATGGGTCGCATGCGCAGGCGCGCATGGGGAACCAGGTAAATACATGACGCCATCATGCCTAGCAAAAACATTGCTTTGCGCACCCTTATCTGACGACCAGACTGATATTGAGGAATTTGTAATTGTAAATTCCGAATTCTTTCCTCTGATGGAAAGGCCAACCCCTCTTGAGTGTTTAGGACAGCTCCTAGGAACTGTTTGGAGGTGCTTGGCACCAGGCTTGATTTTTTCTCGTTGATAGAGAAACCCAATTCGAAGAGGAGGTCGATAGTTCTTTGGATGTTGGATCTGCAAATTACTGGGGTTTCCCCTGTGATGAGCCAGTCGTCCAGGTAAGGGTACAGTGGGATTGCCTCCCTGCGTAGGTGTGCTGCCGCCACCGCCAGTACCTTGGTGAATACCCTTGGAGCCGAGGCTATACCGAAGGGCAGCACCTTGAACTGGTAGTGCCAACTGTCCACCTTGAAGCACAAGAATCTTCTGTGCGCTGGGAACATGGACATATGAAAATAGGCATCTTTCATGTCCAATGTTGCCATGTAATCCCCTCTTTTTAGGAGGGGGATTACCTCTTGGAGAGTAGTCATGCGAAATTCTTGGGGCTTGACATACTTGTTTGCAGGGCGTAAATATAATACTGGGCGCATTGTCAAATCTTTTTTTGGCACAAGGAAGTACGTTGAATAAATACCCTTGTTTACCTGGTTGCCCGGTACGAGTTCTATCGCGTCCTTTGCGAGAAGATTGACGATTTCCTCAAGGAGGATCTTTTGGTGGTCCAGGGAATGTATCTTTTATCGTGGAGGGTGGTTGCGGGGCGCTCCAGCAGTTCAATGCAGTATCCTGCGGACACTGTGGACAGCACCCATCTGTCCGATGTGATCCCTTCCGACCCTGAGCGGAACGTCACTGCTTTGCGGGAGGCGTACTGCCTCTGCCTGGGCTGCCTCTTCCTCTACCACAGCTCCTTTTATTACCTCTGCCTTAACTTTGGGTAGTCTGTTGGTTGCCACCCCACGATGTACCCTGTCCCTGTGCGTAATTGGAGCCCCTCTGTGAATTTTGGCCACGTGAGCGACGAAAATTACCATTCCCTCTTTGATTGGTGGGCTTATTTGTCAATTGTCCCAGGGACTTCAGAGTATCGTACTCGTCTTTGGCAGTTTTGAGCGCGTCCTCTACTGCTTTGACATTCGGTTCTACCGGCATGTCAATAAGGGTAGCCTGGGTCTCGGGTTTAAACCCTGACTGTATTAGGCAAGCGTGCCTCTTAATGACAGTGCTCTCTGCTATGAGCCGGCCTGCATTATCAGCGGCATCAAAGGTCGTCTTTAGAATGCAGCCAGACACGGCTCTACCCTCCGACGCGATTTGTGCTAGCTGGCCCTTTAGCGGCTCCTGAGCGGAGTCAATGAGAGCAGCTACCTGCTCCCATTGGTGGCAATTATAGCTTGCCAGCAGAGTGGTGGTACTGGTGATTCTTGCCTGGTAAGCAGAAGTGGAGGCCACGTTCCTACCTAACCCGTAAATTCTCTTGCTCTCCTTGTCTGGGGGAGCATCAGATTAAGATAGAGGTGTCCCCAATCTTTTTCTGGTGTTTGTGATTGCCAATGAGTCGGGCTTAAGTTGACCCCTTATGTAAAGTGGGTCAGAGACTGGGCGGCCCTGAACAACTTCTCAATTACGGGGTTTACAGCCCTAGTGAGATTAGGAGTGCGAAGGGAAGGATCAATTCTTCGCTGGATTAACTTGAGGATCGAGAGGGCGCTAGAGAGCCGTCCAAGATGGCGGCCTCCCTGTGAGCTCGGCGGAGCTCCCACGAATATCCTGAAAAATCGCTGCATCTGTGTGGTGTATTCCGACAGAAGCTGCCTCCCCCTTGTAGAGAAAGCGATTTCTCACAGGGGGATATATTCAGTTCATCGATCCGGTGGACGTGTGTGGCGAATCTCCCACAAGAAGGTGCTGCCCACTCCTCTCCGCGGACACAAGGTGCGGCCTACGTGGGCGATCCAGAAGGAGTCCCGAGCGGCGAGAGGACTGGCGGCCGCTGAGCCAACACGAAACCTGTGGAGCCTGGTCGAACTGACAGGAGAGGGGAAAAAGAAGGCAGGCGCCCGGCCCGGGCGGTCAGGTACGAGCGCTCCGCGTACCCCCCTGGCCCACGTGGCCGCGACGGCTGCTGCACGAATCCCTGGGTCCCCTCGAGTGACAACCATACGATCAGAGGCCGTCGGAGCATTGGACGACTCCCGACCCGGGTCTGCCCGCAAATTGAGGCCGGCGACACTCCAGGGGCGCTGTTGCGCGGCCACAGGAGTCAACGCCAGGTAGCATAGGAGGCCCAGGCAGCTGCAAAACCCGGTCCCGGGGTTCGAGAGGGAGCACACACGAGCGGCAGCGGAGACAGAGCCGCGGTCCGTAAAGGGCAGGCTCCGGCGGCACCCCGCTGAAAAAGACCACCACCGCCTCAAACAACCCAGTCTCTCAGAGGCACGACAAATCCTTAGCACTGCTCACCAAAGGTGGCACAGGAGGTTCCACGACAACAGCAACTATGGGGAAGACAGACTCCAGAAAAAACTCAACTTCGAGAGCAGCTCTTCAAAAAAGGCGCCTGCGGCCGATGGTCGCTCTCAATCCCCTAATCCCAGCGCAATCCAAGATGAGACTGTGGCACAGGATCTTGATATCAGAGAAATCCTGCTCGACCTGAAAGCCGGTATAGGCAACCTTGGGAGCAAGCTCGACGCCCTCTCATCCAAAGTAGACATGCTCCAGCACAGACTTGACAAGCACGCAGACAGGCTGGACACAGTGGAGTAAAGGGTATCGGACCTTGAGGACGGCTCGACCTCCCTAACATCCAGAGTGTCCACATTAGAATCACAAATGAAAGCGGTATGCGCCAAAAATGAGGACTTGGAAGGCCGCTCCAGGCGTAATAACATCAGGATAGTAGGCGTTAGAGAGCACCAATTGGCTACCAGGATGGAAGATCATGTGGAAAAAATCTGCGTTGAGCTGTTCGGTGAAGAGGCCCTTTCCAAGATGTTTGTCGTCGAAAGAGCGCACAGAGTACCCAATTCGAGGCCAATCCCAGGAGCGAACCCTCGTCCGATCATAGCAAAGTTGCTTAATTACAAAGATCGTGACACAATTCTGAGAGCCGCCAGAGACAAAGGTGACCTCCAATTCGAGGGGGACAAAATGCAGTTTTTCCCTGACTTCTCTCAAGCGGTACAGGCGCAAAGACGATCGTTCACAGCAGTGAAACGCAGGCTGCAGGAAAATCAAATTCAATACTCAATGCTGTTCCCAGCCAAGCTCCGCATCCAACACGAGGGCAGAACCCAATTTTTTAATACACCTGAAGAAACAAGTGACTACCTTGACCGCTCCGGATGCAGACCCGTCACGAATAACAGCAGACCACAAAGAGGCAATGGACCCAGAAGAGACCCTCCGTAACTTTCGCCAGACGGTTTCACACTATTAAGGCAAAGCATCACCCAGGCGCAACTACTTTCACCACCACGGAACAAATCTAGTAACAGACGTGGGGAACCAGCCCCTCTTGGAGGGCCACCAGCGCCCCATGCACAGCAACGTTGGCTGTTTTGCCAACCGGAGTTAGTTCTATTTGGGCCAGTTGGGGGTTGCCCACTCAAGGGAGAGATCCCAGTTCCAAGAAGTCACCAAGTGTCTCGTACCCTCATCTCTCGCCAACCTCACCACGGAAATCAAGCAAGCAGAAGCCAAGACCTCAGATTCCCCCCGAATGCCTTGACTCCACGCCTACCGTTGAACCTCGGCCCAGCATGCCCATGAAATTTCCCTCACGAGACAATGACGACATATAGGATTGCCACATGGAATATACGTGGAGGCAACCACCCGGCGAAAACGAGGAAAATCCTCCAATACTTGCGAAGACACGAAATTAATATCGCCTTTCTACAAGAAACACATCTCACAAAGTCCTCGGAATCTCATTGGGCCAGATCATGGGGCTGCCACCGATACTTCTCATCCTATTCGTCATATGCCAGGGGAGTCGCGATACTGATAGAGAAGAGAACGAACTTCAGTCTGATCGACTCAAGAGGAGATACCGAAGGGAGAGCTCTGCTGGTGAGAGGAATTCTAGCCGGAAAAGAGGTGGTCCTGGTTAAATCCTATGCTCCCAACACAGATGGACCAGATAACTTCAACTGGGTGCTGTCCAAACTGGGAGAGACGAACGCAACGACCATTATATGGGGAGCAGACCTCAATACCCCACTCGACCCCAAGCTTGACAAATCACACAACACGTCAGGGCCGCCCTCGAAAGCCAGTGCCCAGGTCCAAGAGATCTGCCATGCATTTGGTCTAACGGACACATGGAGGAACCACAACCAGAACGCCAAAGAATACACATTCTACTCGGCAGTTCACCACTCCAGTTCACGAATCGACTATATCCTAGCCTCAGCCCGCAGCCCGTTTGAATGGGGGAAAAGCCTAATCATGCCAAGGTCCTTTTCAGACCACTCCATGGTCGTACTTGAAACCACCCTAGCAGGCTACACAATCCCTGGTCTTCACTGGAGATTTAAAACAGGCTCGTTAACTGACACTATCTTCGCTGCAGAACTAAGCCAGGAAATAATCTCCTTCCTTGACACGAACAAAAACTCAGTCGACTCAGCTAGTACAGTGTGGGAAACACTCAAATGCTATGTGAGAGGAATATGCCTGGCAAAAGAAAACAGCATGCTAAAGCAAATCCGCAGAGAACTCACGGATAGTGAGCACCGATTGAAAGACCTAGAGCTCAAATCCTCCGTCTCCCCAGACCCACGACTCCAAGCCAAGATGAAAGTGGAACTCAAGAACTTTAGAGAAACGGCCGAAAGAGAACTAAAATTCCTGGGCTGCAGGCATCAGATTAGACAATATGGAGAAGGTCAGAAGCCTGGAGCCCTGCTAGCCCGCCTTCTCTCGATCGACAAAACTCCACCTCGCATCGAACGTATAAAGAATGCACAAGGCCAACTGGTATATACCGAAGAAAACATATGCGAGGCATTCTACGACTTCTACCGCACCCTGTACAGCTCAAAGGGTGCCGCAGATCCAGGAGCAATACAAGAGTTTCTTAATGACACTGAACTTTACTGGGTCAGCACAGAACTACGAGAACCCCTGAACGCTCCGATCTCACTGGAAGAAATCCTGGAAGCAATAAAAGCCCTCCCAAACACGAAAGCTCCGGGTCCAGATGGACTAACCGGAGAATTTTACAAAGCACACGCTTCAATAGTGGCCCCCCTTCTAGGTCAGGTCTTCGAGGAGTCGATAGAACGAGGTTCACTCCCACCCACGATGTGCGAAGCCAACGTGATGGTACTTTATAAGCCCAGCAAACCTGCAGAGGATTGTGCCTCATACAGGCCGATCTCTTTAATAAATCTGGACAATAAAATCCTAGCAAAGATTCTAGCAACGAGGTTGCTCCCTCTGATGCCGGCACTGGTGCTCGGCGACCAGGCCGGCTTCATCCCAGGTCGTAGCACAACCTATGGCATCAGGAGGCTGTTCGGCGTTATTGAGGCCCTTGACCCGTCACAACAGGCAATTGCAGTTCTCTTAGACGCAGAGAAGGCGTTTGATTCTGTCGATTGGCCCTTTATGTTTGCAACGCTCAGGCAGATGGGCCTAGGCAACTTCTTCCTTAAACTAGTGTCACTGTTGTACAACAAACCACGCTCATACATCACAGTTGGTAACACTAGGTCCCCAGGCATCACACTGGAACGCGGAACAAGACAGGGCTGCCCGCTTTCAGCCCTCATCTTCGCCCTGGTGATGGAGCCCTTGGCGTCGAGGCTACGGGCAGAACATCGTCACCGCGGTTTGAAACTAGGGCCCCATAAATTGATAGTTTCTCTCTACGCCGACGATGTCATGCTATTCGTCAGCGATCCCCAAAACAATCTGAACCCTGTAATAAGGGAAGTGATAAAATTCGGGAGAATGTCAGGCCTCAAAACAAATCACTCTAAATCAGTAGTGTTTCCTTTAACCCCTCACACGACAGAATTCAGGGATGATCATGGGTTCAAATTGGAAAAGTCCAAAGTGCGCTACCTGGGCATCTACATGTCCCGCAATCATCACGAGGTATTTAGAGATAACTACCAAACAGTGTTACACTCCATACAAGAACGTGTCCAGAGATGGAAGTCTCTTCCGCTGACGCTCTGGGGCAAGACCTCCCTGACGAAAATGGTTATCCTCCCCAAATTGCTCTACCTCTTTACGAACATCCCACTACTCGTACTCAAATCCTACTTTCAAAAAGTCAAGAGTTTGATTTTAGAACTACTCTGGGCCGGGAAACCGGCACGAGTGGCCTACAACACCCTAACGTTGCCAACAGCGAAGGGAGGCCTGGCTCTCCCGGATGTTGAAAAATACTATTGGGCAGCCCAGGCACAATTTCTGAGTCATTGGTACTCGGCTCACTATATCCGTCCGCATGTGCAAGTGGAAAGAGCCCTAGCGTCTCCGGACCTGCTTAGCGCGGTCGTTATTAGCAATCTCCCCGTCCCACACAAGACACTAAACACAGTTCTATCCACATATGCTATCTGGAAAAAGATGGCCAAAGAATATGGCATAACCATACGGTATTCCCCCTACTTCCCATTAAATTCATCCCCGGAATACCCCTCACAAATGAAAAAGTGTTTGTCATTTGGATTGACAAATTGAACCTTCAATCTCTGGGCGATCTGTTCCCGGAGGGCACCTTTCTGACCCTACAAATGGCCAAAGACAGGAGCTAACTCCTCCCTAGATGTATTCCTCTATTTTAGACTATGCCACACCCTCCAGGGGGTATTCCCCACGTTCCCTCAGCAGCCTCCCACGTGGACCCTGCTACACAGTGTGATCCAAGCTCAGGGAGAGGGACGACTGGTGTCAACCTTGTACAGATCTCTTACACAAGACATACACAAGACACTCGAAAGCCCAACTCCCAAGCCCAAAGGAAGTGGGAAACAGCCATTCTGGAGCCAATACCCACAGAGGACTGGACATACATCCTCAGACAAACCCAAAAAATCGCATTAAATACGAGATATAAATTGATCCACTTTAACTTTATTTACCAAACGTATTATACACCAGCCAAAAAAAAGATTCACCACCCAGAAACTTCGGCCCAATGTGAAAGATGCTCATCCGACAACGCAGATTTCTTCCACCTGGCATGGAGCTGCCCAGGCGTGTACCGCTTCTGGTCCGCCGTCATTCAGAAAACTTCCAAAATTGTAGGAGAGCAGATAACCCCGCTCCCCCTAGGCGCCCTCCTGGGACTTACCAGACACATGCAACCAGCATCACGCAGATTGACAGCACTCCTCATGGTTCTGGCCCGGAGAAGAGTAGCAATGACATGGGGCAAAGGCCCGCTCCCCAAGATCGAAGACTGGGAAAAAGACATCATATATTGTCAAGACTTAGACACAGAATTCATTAGAACGCTTCCACTGCATGCGCGTCCCCCGGATATATGGGGCCCATACGTGTCATATCTGATAAACAGTACAGAATCCTTAGACTCAGAAACCCCAAACTCTCAATTAGGACAGACTGGGATAAATGGTCCTTAAGAGAAGAATACTCAGGAGTGAAAGCATCGAACATAGTGTCAACAAGGCATCTGCACAGTAAACGAGAGACATGAGGGGGGGGGTGACCGGGAAGGGATGGGTATGAGGGATATTGTTTAATATGCACCCTGTTGGTGCATGGTTTGTTCTTTCTTTTTGTTGTATACGGAAAATACTAAAAATAAAGTTTAAAAAAAAAAAAAAAACTTGAGGATAGGAATGGCTTGAGCAATGGGCCTTTTGTCCCCCACTAGCTCCTCTGCAAAGTCCCTCTCTTCCTGGGCCCCCTGAGTGTCTATGTGGAAGTGCTCCGCCGCTTTAGCCAAGACCTCATTTAGAAGGGGCTGGTTATCTATAGGTGAGTCAGTAACTTGTGGTTCCTTGCCAACCGGAGAGTCCGTATTGTAGACCTCTTCCTCGTTCTCCTCCTCCTCATCCTGGTCCTCGTCATCTCCATAATACTTGACCCCTGTTTGGTCGCCCAGCACTTGTATATCTGGGTCATCCTGATACTGTTGGTAAGGCTGGATGTAATAAGGGTCTGAAGTCAGGCCCTGAGCTGGAGTATCAAACCGAGATCTCTTATTAGGAGGCTGAGGGTCCTTGGATCCTGAAGGAGTAGCATTGTCAGGGGTATAGCTAAGAAAATGCTGTGGGTTTTTTCATAAAAATTGGATAAGGAAGACATTCTCCTCATCACCCTGTCTATGTCTTCAGTGCTCCATTCTTTGGAACTGGGGATGACAACCCCCTGTTGGGATTCCTCTTCTAGTCCCATATCCTGAGGAGTGGGAGGCATGAGCCTGGGTGTAGTGACTGGGACAGGGGTCTTAGATTTGTCCTTATCTGATGACCTGTCTTTGTCCTTGTGTGTTTGGGGTGCAGAAGTTGAAAGTGATGACACTTTCTGCTGTTTGTCCCCTTTCCCATGAGTGGAAGAGTGTTTCCCTGATGGTTTGGCCCTTTCCGAATCTTTCGACGCCTGGCGTCGAGATTCGGGGGTACTGTCTCTCTCTTTCGAGTGTGCACGTCGGGACTCGGAGGCAGACGCCGAACGGGCTGCCAGTGCGGACTTCTGGTGTGCGGCTTGGGGGTGGAGGTCGGATTTGTCTTCTGATGAACGTACCTCTGTAACTTTGGGGAGCGAGGCACTCTTGGCAACTGTGGACGGTTGCCGTGTGTCATGCGGCGATCTCGACCTGGAACGCCCAGAGGACACCGATTCCGTGGACCGCTCTCTACATGCCTCTTTTTTCTCGGCTGGGCTTAGTGTGTTTAAGTGTAGAAGTAGTTTGGGTACCGCTCGTGTCGCCGGGTGTGTTCCCCATAACTGCTCCGCCGGACTATCCTCCGGGGTCGGGGACTAGTGCTTCGACACCCCTGTGCCCTCGGCGTCCGAAAAGGCGGCGGCGCTGCCATCACTGAAGGCACCTACCGCTTCCATGGCCTCGAGCTGCCTGGCGTGGTGGGCCCAACGCTTAGTGGAGCGGTCCTTGACTGTTTTTGCTTTAAAAAGCGTGCACGCTCTGCAGTTCGCTTCGGGGTGGTCCCTCGGCAAGCAGAGATTACAGGTGGTGTGTTTGTCAACCCAAAGGTACTTGCGGTTGCACTTGGGGTAAAATTGAAATGGAGTACTCTCCATATGTCACCTTAAGGCAGTGGGCTAGTGTATGTAGGAAATATTAATGAGTGTAGAGTATGTTTCCACACCCCACTCGCCCTACTTGCAGGGCCGAGGCCAGAGGCCTTCTGAGGACCAAAGTCCATCGTGCAGTCTCGACGGTTGGTTGTTCTTCGGACCGGCGTTGATCTTCGGTGTCTCGACGTGGGAGTGAAAGAACGGGAAAATGAATATTGATTTTTTTACAAAATGGCTGAAAGCCAGGGAACTCCGCACAATGCTTCCGACAAGTATGGCGGAAAAGAACAATCTGAGGGTCCTACACGCGTGAGGGGTCATGGGTATAGTGGACGTCACACTAGGGATAGTATTACTGGCACGCCCTATGTCGACGCCCATTTTCGAGTTTCGAAAAACAAACTGTGATACTCTGCAGCTTCTACTAGATGTCGGCGGCCTATGCACAGCATGTGATCTAAGCAGATTCCACAAGCCTCAGGACTATATTTATATATATATTTGGCAATGGTTGTTTGTAAGCTCGGGGTTGTCTCCAGCCCCACAACAGTTGGTGGGCTAAAATGTTGGCCCACGGTCTGCATACCAGTCTGGGGTGTACTAACGATACTGAAATTGACCAATCCCACCCATTCGCCCTGCACAGGGCAGGGTCCGGCCCTTTGCCATCAGTATGGGAGATTTCGGGAGATTGATGATATTGCGATTGTTGGTTGCAGCCCCACAACAGTTGGTGGGCTGAAGTTTTGACCCAAGGTCAGCATACCAGTCTGGGCTGTACTGGCAATAGTGAAATCGGACCAACCTCAACAAATCGGCCTGCACATGGCGGGGTTCGGCCCTGTGCTATCATTATAGGCGCTGGCTCCAGCCCCATAACAGTTGGTGGGTTGAAATGTTGGCCCAAGGTCGACATACCAGTTTGGGGTGTACTGGGGATAGTGAAATATGACCAACCCCAGCTATTTGCCCTGCACAGGATGGGGTCTGGCCCTGTGCTATTAGTATGGGTGATTTCAGGAGATTGCTGATTTTGCGATTGTTGGATCCAGCCCCACAACAGTTGGTGGGCTAAAATTCTGGCCTGAGGTCGGCATACCACTCTGAGGTGTACTGGCATAGTGATATCTGATCAATCCCACCCATTTGCCCTGCACAAGGTGGGAGTCCGGCACTGTCTATCAGTATAGCCGATTTCAGGACATTCACTATTTTGCAACGTGTTCAAAAATAGGAAGTTAGGATACAAGGCCAGCATACGAGTCTGGGGTGTGCTGGCGATGGTGAAATTTAACCAACCCCACCCATGTGCCCTGCACAAGGGTGGAGCGGGGGCCGACCCTGTGCTATCATTATACGGGATTTCAGGAGATTGATGATTTTGCGATATTTGTGAAAGGGTGTTTGTATGTTCAGGGTTGGCTCCAGCCCTACAACAGTTCGTGGGCAGACATTTTGGCCCAAAGTCGGCATACCAGTCTGGGGTGCACTTGCGATACTGTAATCTGACCAACCCTACCCATTTGCCCTGCATAGGGCGGGGTCTGGCCCTGTGCTATCAGTATAAGTGATTTCGGGAGATCGCCGATTTAGCGACTTTTCCAAAAATAGGAAGTTAGGACACAAAGTCGGCAATAGTAAAATTTAACCAATCCCACCCATTTACCCTGCACAGGGGTGGAGCGGGATCCGGCCTTGTGCTATCAGTACAGACGATTCCGGGAGATTTCCAATTTTGCGATTCTTCACTAATAGGGAGCTAGGACACACTATAGCAGACCCCCACATTCAGGCATGCAGTGATAAAATCGCGGGCAAAAATGTCGCCTCTGCAAAAAATTGCGGCTAAAATGCTGTGGTTTGACCCGATAAAGGTGTACCCCATTATACCATTTAAGGAGAGCGGGGTTGCAGGGGTGTTCCCCGCTTCCCTTAAATTGTTTGATGGGTCCGGGAGTTGCGGGAGTGTCCCCCGCATCCTTAATATGGATTGCGGTGGCAAAACCACAGCCCTTTTGGCGCGATATTTTGCGTCCACGGCCATTTTTGCCGCAATTTTAACACATGGAACCCACGTTCATGTCAGCTATGGACACGAGCAACAGCAGGGGCTATGGCTAGTTTTATATAAAGAAGCTGTGCTATCACCTAACATAGTGTGTGGACATTCCTTTGTGGGCGCTTGGGGATTCGCTGTACTGAACCAACCTGCATCACCTCCTAAGATCTTAAGCCGTGGTTGCTTGTCCATTGCTACCATATAGAGAACCTTGGCTGGGGTGCTCTGTGCCTCTGCCCCAACCATATAAGAGGTCAGAAGTACAGATAGCTCGCTCCAGTCTTTACAATGGGGATGATGGATTGTATTTAATCTCTTAGCCGGAATGTGGATTTAAGGAGTGAGAGACATGAAATTGAGCTGTAGCTTTGGAAACAGTACCTAGGGGGTAGTACCCATCTGGAGCTACAGTGGGACATACAAGCTGTTGGTTGTTGGTTAACTTGTTTGTTATTGTTTGAATATAAGAGGTTGATGCTGGAGGCAATTGCACAAATGTCAATGATAATGACAAAATTTGTATGTCATATTATATAACAATAAAACAGATTTAAACACAAAAATTGATGCAGATGCTTCAATACCACACTGGTAAGGTTCTATCCCAAAAAAGGGACAAATGACCATTTACATACGATAGTTTACTATTCAAAATGCTTGAAACAGACAGAATGTAACTACCCAATTCATGGTAAGGATTTACTAGTGTTGAAGGGTGTTTTTGGTCATTGGGGCACATTGTGGGTTTGCTGGTAAAAGCCACCGGTAGGCGGCGGGTTACATGCAACTCCGTAACACCCTTTCCGCCACCGGGGAATCACAAGCGGCGGTGGTAATGGTAAATCCTAATTTCTATGGAAATGCGATCACGGTGCTGGTGCTTCAGTGATAACCATGCCGGTAGGGGCCTGGAAACCTGACAGGTTAGGTCTGCCGTGTGTTAGGAAAGATTTCGTAATTGTAGGTAATTTTCCTTCCATGTGGCAACCCCTAAACTTTTTGCTGTTGTTTTTCACCTTGTTCTTGACTTTGCCAGAGAAGTGCAGCCTTCTGCCGCACTCCTCTGGGCTTTCGCTCCTTTCTTATGGGAAAACTGACATGCCCTTAAGACAGTCAGTACCGGGGAACGCTGTTTTCCGTAGTTTCTTTTATCATGTTGCAGCTTTCGTGCAACATGATACAAGAGGGCACTGTAAGCTAAGTTACAGCTCTCTTGGGTCTCTAGCCTTCTACAGGCCCTAGATACTCGTTTAGGATTGTATCTGATCGGTGCAAGTGATTCAGGGACGGGAATGGTGGCAGCGATCGTTTTCTTGTGTTTTGAGCTCCTTTTGGCGTTCTAAGCGCGTTTTCCGCGCTTAACCCAAAATGGTGGCCTGGCTCCCAAAATGGCCAGACCACGAGGCTCCTTTGTCCTGTCCGCTGACCGTCTTGCTCCCTTCACCTTCCCCAGGTCGAGCCGACCCGGGGCCTTCCTTATTTGGGCATGTACTTTCCCGCGAAACACGGATGCTTTCGCAGGCTTCTACATGTCTTGTGTGTGCCTCCAGGATGTGGGCTGGGATGTCTGGTCCCAATACACATCCTGGGTGCCAGAGAGTCTAGGGTGGTGTGAATGCCTGGGACCACCGTGGTCCGTGATTGGTCCACGAATGGTGCGAGTGTTGATGAGCGGATCTCCCATTGGGTCCCCTCCGTTTTGGCGTGAAGGGAACCATGGATAAGAGGGGGCTGGAAACACCACTACCATGTCGATCTCCTGAGTTCTCACGAACGAAGGAATACAGGAGCCAAGTATCCTGCAACCAAGAGGCTGGACCGAGGAATCGCTGGTGACCCGCTGAAGGACTTCTGCTCTGCACTGCTGTCGCCTTGTGAAACCCTTTTCACCTTTGATCGAACCAGAAGGCCTGTACTGGTGCTTCGTCCCTTGGAATAGCGGGAACAGCTATTCTCGGCATCTTCATCATCTCCTGCCAGTAAGCCTTCGGAAGCGTCTCTGGGCCATCCAGCTGACTGACCATCTTACACGGGAGTCTTGCTCTGTAACCCCCGCCAGGTTGTGTAGTATTTCGAGTCCTGGTCACTCTCACACGCTTCGTACACTTGGCGTTCCCAGGTCGGAAGTGAGTAGTGTACATTTGGCTCAGATACACACGGCCGCTCCGTTGCCCTGCTGTGGTGACAAACTGTGCGGGTTTCTTCGATTGGGACGTCTTTTTACTCGACACGACGACGAGGCGTTCCCTGCTCTTCTGAACCTGCCAGCTACTGAAACGGACGCGGAGAAGCCTGGGTCTGCTTGCATCGGGGACCGGTGAGTAGCATAGCTAGGATCTGGTCGCCCTCCTGCAGGAGCCCATTGCTTTTCCCCGCTGTGTCAAACAGTACCCTTGTCCGTACTCGCGCTCTGCTTCTGCCCACTGTGGAGGCTGCGCTTGAGTTGCGGAACTTGTTCTTCTTCTTTTGTGCACTAAACTGAACTGCCTGATTTCCCTCGAAGAGCTTCTCCTTTTGCCCGTTGGCACCAGCGTGTGCAGGTACTTTTGAGCACAAGGCTCCACTCTTCGCAGGGCTCGGACTTCCATCTAGTTAGGTGCCTCTGAAGGCGAACTGGGTCTAAGCATTATTTCGCACTGCCTGTCTTCCTTCCCTTTTAGGTGGACTACCCATTTCGTGCATCTAATGCTTGAGACTGTCGTATTTGTATATATATCGTGTTGATATGCTATGTGTTGGTTTACTATCGTTATATTGTGATTTTCTCGCTACGGTCATTGTTTTAAAGGCTTTGAAATAAATGTGTATATATTTTTAATATAACAACTGTTTGGAGTAGTTTGTAAGTGATCTTGCTTTGTGTGCTCATTGCGGGCTTTCAGTCACCCTCACCCCTCTTGAGACCTAGTCTTGACCGCCGCGATCGCTACCTTGATTGGTCTGGCTCGTCCAGAGGTTACCCTGTTCCAAGTAATTAGGTTGGCCTTCTGAACTTCTGCGCCACCAGGACAGAGTTCAGAAATCCATCTTAACAAATTGGTGTACAGCGGTGGGATACGACTGAAGGTATCCAGTGTTGCGCACGAACTAAGGCATTTCAGGTTATTCCAACCAGGACACGTAGTGAATTGTTGAGTATAACTTTAAAAAGGCCATAGTCCTATCTAACAGTATGGAAACAAATACCTTGTTAACTTTAAATGCTTCCAAATCAGAAACATTGAAAAAGATGTGTGCGGAGAGAGGTGTTTCCTCTCAAGGCACGAAATTGGAAATGATCCAAAGAATCGTGGCGTGGCAAGAAGCGCAGCTTGACGCTATAACTTCTGAGGACAGTGCGGAAGGTGGTGGGGCTGCTCTCACTGGTAGAACCGACGGTTCTGCCGCTGCACTGATCCATCGCGACCACGAGGACAGGGAGGACGAGATGTCTAATGTTTCCTCTGCCAGTGCTGATGGGGAGGCTATGCTTGAATTCAAGAAGCAAGAGCTGCGGTTTAGGCAGCAGGAGCTTGAATTCAGCAAAGCCAAACTAAAAATCGAACAGGCAGAAAAACAAAAAGACAGGGATCACCAGTTGGAACTGGCCAAGCTTCAGTTTGCAAATGGGTCCAAGGGACCTGGACATGGGTCTGGGGCTTCCTCTCATCCACGGTTTCCGAAAGATCTGCTCAGTGTGTATGAAGAAAGGAATGACATTATGGACTGGCTGAATGCGTTTCAGTATGCATGCGAAGTTCAACAAGTTGACAATGCTGATAAGATTGCCTGGTTACTCAGCAGACTGCCCCATTCTGGCTGTAGTGCCATTATGGAAATGTCGAAGGCTGAGCGAGCTGATTTCGCAATGTTAAAGCAAACTCTCATTTTAAAGTGTGGGAAGACTCCGGCCCAATATTTGAAACGTTTCAGAGAGTATAAGAAAAAGGAAGGTGGTACTTGGGTATCTTATGTCACTGAGTCCTTGAAAAACTTAACTGGCTGGGTCGAAGGTTATAAGGTTTCTACCTTCGAAGGCATGATAAATCTTGTCATGCTGGAACACATTTTTGCATCTTCTTCCCCGGAGCTTAAGCAGCATTTGGCCGATTCGAAGGAGATAGATCCTAAGAAGCTGGCTATTGCAGCAGACTTATGGGTGTCACATCGAGTGTCCCATAAGGACAAAACTCATCCTGGTAAGCAGGAGGAAGGGAAAAAGTCCAAAGATATGGAGGGTGGAGAATCTGATAAATCTTCTTCTCATAAGGGCCACAAAAAGAAAAATAAGGGTAAGACACAAGAGAACTCGCAGGGTAGTGGAGGTTCGCCTCCGAAACAGAACTTTGGTTACAATAAGCCTCCCTATGTAAACAGACCCAATGGATCTTGTTTCGCTTGTGGAGCAACTGACCACGTGAAGGGGGATCCCCGGTGTAAGGTTAGACCTTTGGGGGTCCACTCCGCTAATCTGGCCTTCTCCTCCTACGAGGAAGAAGAGATTACAGGAGCATCCTTCTCCTCAGACTCATTTCCCAGCGGGATAGAGGCTGAGGTAGTTTTAGTTTCCCTGGGTTCCTGGGAGCCTTAAGTCGCAGAGGCTTATGCTAGGATTCCGGATAATACCAAGCACTACTTTAAAGACAGTGTGCTGATCAATGGAGTAGATACTCCAGCTCTTAGGGATAGTGGGTGCAGTCGCACTGCAGTAGATTCTACCTTGGTAGACTCAGAGGAAGTTGCCAGAGCTACTCTGATGCCCACTAAGTTGGCTGACGGCCCACTCCGTATGTTCCCAGTAATACCTGTAAATCTTACTTTAAATGGTACAGCAGTCAGGATTCCAGTGAGCATTCAGAGAAACGTCCCGGGAAAGGTCTTGTTAGGTAATGATCTCAGAGCTTTAGGGCTCGTAGGAGACACTGCCGAAAGACCCTACACACGGTCTAAGCACGGGCAGCATTGGCCAAGACCAAAACGCTGCCCCAGCCGAAGGGGAAACCCAAGGCGAAAGGAGTCGACAAGTCAAGACGAGGGAAAGAGAATATTCCCCCGAGCTCGCCTACCACTGCGGTGGAGGAAGTTGGTCAATCGCCCGGGCCTGACGAGGAGGTGGCGATGCCTGAAGTATTTGACCCCAACGATCATCCTGAACTAAAAGACTTGTTAGTTGAAGGAGGTCCTGATAGGGACGAATTCAGTAAAGGCCAACGTGAGTGCCCATCTCTGGAAGGCCTAAGGAGACAGGCCTGCTCCCAGCTTGAGGGTGAACCTCCTGGGACGCATAGGATTTATTGGGAAGGTGGACTCCTGTATAGTGAGCCCACAGAGTCTACAGAAGGAGACCATAGGAGGTTGGTGGTTCCCCTTGCTGTTAGGCCCTTCCTCCTGCAGTTGGCGCATGAAGTTCCCCTTGCTGGTCACCTTGGTATGAAGAGGACCAAGCAAAGGTTATCCATGCACTTCTACTGGCCCAAGATGGGGGTGCAAGTAGAAAGTCACTGCAGGAGTTGTGCCTCCTGCCAGTTGTCTGGTAAGGTTGGCGCGACAATCCAAGCTCCGTTGGTACCGCTCCCAGTTGTGGGGGTACCATTTGAAAGGGTAGGGATCGACATCGTTGGTCCCCTTGACCCGCAAACATCCTCGGGCAATAGGTTTATCCTGGTGCTGGTCGACCATGCAACCAGATATCCTGAGGCCATCCCATTGAAAACTGTAACTGCCAAGTCAGTTGCAAAAGCTCTACTTGGCATATTTACTAGGGTTGGCTTCCCTAAAGAAGTTGTGTCGGATCGTGGCAGCAACTTTATGTCGAAGTATATGCAGGCTATGTGGAAAGAATGTGGGGTCACCTACAAGTTCTCTTCTGCATACCACCCCCAGACCAATGGTCTGGTGGAACGTTTCAACAGAACGTTAAAGAGCATGATTGGGGCTCTGGAGGAACCTCAGAGAAGAAAATGGGATCTTCTTTTACCATGCTTACTGTTTGCCTACCGAGAGGTACCACAGGAGGGTGTTGGCTTCAGCCCCTTCGAACTTCTGTTCGGTCATCCCGTACGGGGACCCTTAGCCATCGTCAAAGAGGGATGGGAGATGCCCACTCCCCCTGTTACTACCAACGTAGTTGATTATGTGCTAGGGCCCAGAAAACGGATGGTACTTCTGATGGGCTTGGCTAGTGATAAATTGAAGGCAGGACAAGCGCTGGTGAAACATTGGTACGACCAGAAAGCTTCCCTCATCAACTTTACACCTGGTCAGCAAGTCCTGATCATGAATCCCATAAGGTCTCGAGCTTTACAGGACAAATGGTTAGGCCCTTACACAGTGGTGGAGCCCCTGGGTGAGGTTAACTATTTAGTGGACCTTGGAAGGCCTGGACAGGCTCCAAAAGTGTTTCACGTGAATAGGCTGAAGGCTTTCATCCCAAGAGTCGAAATCGCAGCACTGCTACTGGCTTCAGATGTTGAGGAAGAGGAGTCTGAACCTCTCCCCGACCTGTTCCAAAGTGGTCCTTCAGATAGCTCCTTTGAGGGTGTCCGAGTGGCCCCTCACCTGACTTCTGATCAGCAGGCTGAGGTGAAAAGTTTGCTTAGGCAGTTTTCCCCCCTGTTTTCACAGTCGCCTGGTTTGACACCTTGGTGCAAACATAACATTGACACAGGAGACAGTGTACCTACCAAAAGTAGGGGATACAGGATGTCAGACAAAGTACGGTTTTATATTAAGACCGAGGTCAACAAGATGTTAGACCTTGGGGTGATTGAACCCTCTAGTAGTCCTTGGTCCAGCCCTGTGGTTTTGGTTCCAAAGGCAGGCACTTCTGAATTGAGGTTCTGCGTGGATTACAGGGCTCTGAATGCTGTCACCAAGACAGATGCACACCCCTTGCCTCGAACAGATGAGCTGGTGGATACTTTGGGTGCCTCCAAGTACCTCAGCACGTTTGACCTCACTGCTGGCTATTGGCAAATAGCTTTAGCAGAACATGCCAAGGAGAAGACAGCATTTTCTACTCCAGACGGCCTTTACCAATTCCGGGTAATGCCGTTCGGGTTGAAGAATGCACCTGCCACTTTCCAGAGGCTTGTGAATCATGTGTTGAATGGGTTGGACGAATTCTGTCTTGCATATCTGGACGATATAGCAGTTTTCAGTGCCACCTGGGAAGACCATGTGAAACACCTCGGGATTGTGCTCCAGGCTCTTCAGAAAGCACACCTGACCATAAAGGCTAGTAAATGCCAGATTGGACAAGGCTCAGTGGTTTACCTTGAACATGAAGTAGGTGGAGGGAGGATACAGCCTCTTCCCAGTAAAGTACAAGCAGTACAAGGCTGGCCTACCCCCACTACGCAAACCCAAGTGAGAGCCTTCTTAGGACTCACGGGGTATTACCGCAATTTTGTGGCAGACTATGGCACCATAGCTGCCCCTCTGACTGCCCTCACAACTCCGTAGAAACCCAAGACGGTAACTTGGACCGACGAGTGTGAGCAGGCCTTCAATGGCTTAAAAGACTCCTTGTGCCAGGCCCCTGTCCTCAGGGCCCCTGATTATCAAAGACCTTTTATCGTGCAGACGGACGCCTCTGACACTGGGATAGGAGCTGTACTATCACAAGTAGATGAGAAGGGTAAGGAACACCCTATTGGTTTTATTAGCCGCCAGCTTAAGGACAGAGAGCTCAGATGGTCCACGATAGAGAAAGAATGTTTCTCTGTTGTGTGGGCCCTAAGGAAGCTGAGGCCCTACCTCTATGGGACCCACTTCACTGTGCAAACTGACCATAAGCCTTTAAAGTGGCTAATGAACATGAAGGGGGAGAATCCAAAGTTGCTTAGGTGGTCCATAAGTCTACAAGGCTTCCACTTCACTATTGAGCATAGGCCAGGTGTCCAACATAGCAATGCTGATGGGTTGTCCAGAATGTTTAACCGACCTGAACAAGAGACTCATCCAGGGGTGGATTAGTTCCCCCTGTCCATAGTCTGGGAGGGGCGAGTGTTAGGAAAGATTTCGTAATTGTAGGTAATTTTCCTTCCATGTGGCAACCCCTAAACTTTTTGCTGTTGTTTTTCACCTTGTTCTTGACTTTGCCAGAGAAGTGCAGCCTTCTGCCGCACTCCTCTGGGCTTTCGCTCCTTTCTTATGGGGAAACTGACATGCCCTTAAGACAGTCAGTACCGGGGAACGCTGTTTTCCGTAGTTTCTTTTATCATGTTGCAGCTTTCGTGCAACATGACACAAGAGGGCACTGTAAGCTAAGTTACAGCTCTCTTGGGTCTCTAGCCTTCTACAGGCCCTAGATACTCGTTTAGGATTGTATCTGATCGGTGCAAGTGATTCAGGGACGGGAATGGTGGCAGCGATCGTTTTCTTGTGTTTTGAGCTCCTTTTGGCGTTCTAAGCGCGTTTTCCGTGCTTAACCCAAAATGGTGGCCTGGCTCCCAAAATGGCCAGACCATGAGGCTCCTTTGTCCTGTCCGCTGACCGTCTTGCTCCCTTCACCTTCCCCAGGTCGAGCCGACCCGGGGCCTTCTTATTTGGGCATGTACTTTCCCGCGAAACACGGATGCTTTCGCGGGCTTCTACATGTCTTGTGTGTGCCTCCAGGATGTGGGCTGGGATGTCTGGTCCCAATACACATCCTGGGTGCCAGAGAGTCTAGGGTGGTGTGAATGCCTGGGACCACCGTGGTCCGTGATTGGTCCACGAATGGTGTGAGTGTTGATGAGCGGATCTCCCATTGGGTCCCCTCCGTTTTGGCGCGAAGGGAACCGTGGATAAGAGGGGGCTGGAAACACCACTACCATGTCGATCTCCTGAGTTCTCACGAACGAAGGAATACAGGAGCCAAGTATCCTGCAACCAAGAGGCTGGACCGAGGAATCGCTGGTGACCCGCTGAAGGACTTCTGCTCTGCACTGCTGTCGCCTTGTGAAACCCTTTTCACCTTTGATCGAACCAGAAGGCCTGTACTGGTGCTTCGTCCCTTGGAATAGCGGGAACAGCTATTCTCGGCATCTTCATCATCTCCTGCCAGTAAGCCTTCGGAAGCGTCTCTGGGCCATCCAGCTGACTGACCAGCTTACACGGGAGTCTTGCTCTGTAACCGCCGCCAGGTTGTGTAGTATTTCGAGTCCTGGTCACTCTCACACGCTTCGTACACTTGGCGTTCCCAGGTCGGAAGTGAGTAGTGTACATTTGGCTCAGATACACACTGCCGCTCCGTTGCCCTGCTGTGGTGACAAACTGTGCGGGTTTCTTCGATTGGGACGTCTTTTTACTCGACACGACGACGAGGCGTACCCTGCTCTTCTGAACCTGCCAGCTACTGAAACAGACGCGGAGAAGCCTGGGTCTGCTTGCATCGGGGACCGGTGAGTAGCATAGCTAGGATCTGGTCGCCCTCCTGCAGGAGCCCATTGCTTTTCCCCGCTGTGTCAAACAGTACCCTTGTCCGTACTCGCGCTCTGCTTCTGCCCACTGTGGAGGCTGCGCTTGGTTGCGGAACTTGTTCTTCTTCTTTTGTGCACTAAACTGAACTGCCTGATTTCCCTCGAAGAGCTTCTCCTTTTGCCCGTTGGCACCAGCGTGTGCAGGTACTTTTGAGCACAAGGCTCCACTCTTCGCAGGGCTCGGACTTCCATCTAGTTAGGTGCCTCTGAAGGCAAACTGGGTCTAAGCATTATTTCGCACTGCCTGTCTTCCTTCCCTTTTAGGTGGACTACCCATTTCGTGCATCTAATGCTTGAGACTGTCGTATTTGTATATATATCGTGTTGATATGGTATGTGTTGGTTTACTATCGTTATATTGTGATTTTCTCGCTACGGTCATTGTTTTAAAGGCCTTGAAATAAATGTGTATATATTTTTAATATAACAACTGTTTGGAGTAGTTTGTAAGTGATCTTGCTTTGTGTGCTCATTGCGGGCTTTCAGTCACCCTCACCCCTCTTGAGACCTAGTCTTGACCGCCGCGATCGCTACCTTGATTGGTCTGGCTCGTCCAGAGGTTACCCTGTTCCAAGTAATTAGGTTGGCCTTCTGAACTTCTGCGCCACCAGGACAGAGTTCAGAAATCCGTCTTAACAAATTGGTGTACAGCGGTGGGATACGACTGAAGGTATCCAGTGTTGCGCACGAACTAAGGCATTTCAGGTTATTCCAACCAGGACACGTAGTGAATTGTTGAGTATAACTTTAAAAAGGCCATAGTCCTATCTAACAGTATGGAAACAAATACCTTGTTAACTTTAAATGCTTCCAAATCAGAAACATTGAAAAAGATGTGTGCGGAGAGAGGTGTTTCCTCTCAAGGCACGAAATTGGAAATGATCCAAAGAATCGTGGCGTGGCAAGAAGCGCAGCTTGACGCTATAACTTCTGAGGACAGTGCGGAAGGTGGTGGGGCTGCTCTCACTGGTAGAACCGACGGTTCTGCCGCTGCACTGATCCATCGCGACCACGAGGACAGGGAGGACGAGATGTCTAATGTTTCCTCTGCCAGTGCTGATGGGGAGGCTATGCTTGAATTCAAGAAGCAAGAGCTGCGGTTTAGGCAGCAGGGGCTTGAATTCAGCATAGCCAAACTAAAAATCGAACAGGCAGAAAAACAAAAAGACAGGGATCACCAGTTGGAACTGGCCAAGCTTCAGTTTGCAAATGGGTCCAAGGGTCCTGGACATGGGTCTGGGGCTTCCTCTCATCCACGGTTTCCGAAAGATCTGCTCAGTGTGTATGAAGAAAGGAATGACATTATGGACTGGCTGAATGCGTTTGAGTATGCATGCGAAGTTCAACAAGTTGACAATGCTGATAAGATTGCCTGGTTACTCAGCAGACTGCCCCATTCTGGCTGTAGTGCCATTATGGAAATGTCGAAGGCTGAGCGAGCTGATTTCGCAATGTTAAAGCAAACTCTCATTTTAAAGTTTGGGAAGACTGCGGCCCAATATTTGAAACGTTTCAGAGAGTATAAGAAAAAGGAAGGTGGTACTTGGGTATCTTATGTCACTGAGTCCTTGAAAAACTTAACTGGCTGGGTCGAAGGTTATAAGGTTTCTACCTTCGAAGGCATGATAAATCTTGTCATGCTGGAACACATTTTTGCATCTTCTTCCCCGGAGCTTAAGCAGCATTTGGCCGATTCGAAGGAGATAGATCCTAAGAAGCTGGCCATTGCAGCAGACTTATGGGTGTCACATCGAGTGTCCCATAAGGACAAAACTCATCCTGGTAAGCAGGAGGAAGGGAAAAAGTCCAAAGATATGGAGGGTGGAGAATCTGATAAATCTTCTTCTCATAAGGGTCACAAAAAGAAAAATAAGGGTAAGACACAAGAGAACTCGCAGGGTAGTGGAGGTCCGCCTCCGAAACAGAACTTTGGTTACAATAAGCCTCCCTATGTAAACAGACCCAATGGATCTTGTTTCGCTTGTGGAGCAACTGACCACGTGAAGGGGGATCCCCGGTGTAAGGTTAGACCTTTGGGGGTCCACTCCGCTAATCTGGCCTTCTCCTCCTACGAGGAAGAAGAGATTACAGGAGCATCCTTCTCCTCAGACTCATTTCCCAGCGGGATAGAGGCTGAGGTAGTTTTAGTTTCCCTGCGTTCCTGGGAGCCTAAAGTCGCAGAGGCTTATGCTAGGATTCCGGATAATACCAAGCACTACTTTAAAGACAGTGTGCTGATCAATGGAGTAGATACTCCAGCTCTTAGGGATAGTGGGTGCAGTCGCACTGTAGTGGATTCTACCTTGGTAGACTCAGAGGAAGTTGCCAGAGCTACTCTGATGCCCACTAAGTTGGCTGACGGCCCACTCCGTATGTTCCCAGTAATACCTGTAAATCTTACTTTAAATCGTACAGCAGTCAGGATTCCAGTGAGCATTCAGAGAAACGTCCCGGGAAAGGTCTTGTTAGGTAATGATCTCAGAGCTTTAGGGCTCATAGGAGACACTGCCGAAAGACCCTACACACGGTCTCAAGCATGGGCAGCATTGGCCAAGACCAATACGCTGCCCCAGCCGAAGGGGAAACCCAAGGCGAAAGGAGTCGACAAGTCAAGACGAGGGAAAGAGAATATTCCCCCGAGCTCGCCTACCACTGCGGTGGAGGAAGTTGGTCAATCGCCCGGGCCTGACGAGGAGGTGGCGATGCCTGAAGTATTTGACCCCAACGATCATCCTGAACTAAAACACTTGTTAGTTGAAGGAGGTCCTGATAGGGACGAATTCAGTAAAGGCCAACGTGAGTGCCCATCTCTGGAAGGCCTAAGGAGACAGGCCTGCTCCCAGCTTGAGGGTGAACCTCCTGGGACGCATAGGATTTATTGGGAAGGTGGACTCCTGTATAGTGAGCCCACAGAGTCTACAGAAGGAGACCATAGGAGGTTGGTGGTTCCCCTTGCTGTTAGGCCCTTCCTCCTGCAGTTGGCGCATGAAGTTCCCCTTGCTGGTCACCTTGGTATGAAGAGGACCAAGCAAAGGTTATCCATGCACTTCTACTGGCCCAAGATGGGGGTGCAAGTAGAAAGTCACTGCAGGAGTTGTGCCTCCTGCCAGTTGTCTGGTAAGGTAGGCGCGACAATCCAAGCTCCGTTGGTACCGCTCCCAGTTGTGGGGGTACCATTTGAAAGGGTAGGGATCGACATCGTTGGTCCCCTTGACCCGCAAACATCCTCGGGCAATAGGTTTATCCTGGTGCTGGTCGACCATGCAACCAGATATCCTGAGGCCATCCCATTGAAAACTGTAACTGCCAAGTCAGTTGCAAAAGCTCTACTTGGCATATTTACTAGGGTTGGCTTCCCTAAAGAAGTTGTGTCGGATCGTGGCAGCAACTTTATGTCGAAGTATATGCAGGCTATGTGGAAAGAATGTGGGGTCACCTACAAGTTCTCTTCTGCATACCACCCCCAGACCAATGGTCTGGTGGAACGTTTCAACAGAACGTTAAAGAGCATGATTGGGGCTCTGGAGGAACCTCAGAGAAGAAAATGGGATCTTCTTTTACCATGCTTACTGTTTGCCTACCGAGAGGTACCACAGGAGGGTGTTGTCTTCAGCCCCTTCGAACTTCTGTTCGGTCATCCCGTACGGGGAACCTTAGCCATCGTCAAAGAGGGATGGGAGATGCCCACTCCCCCTGTTACTACCAACGTAGTTGATTATGTGCTAGGGCTCAGAAAACGGATGGTACTTCTGATGGGCTTGGCTAGTGATAAATTGAAGGCAGGACAAGCGCTGGTGAAACATTGGTACGACCAGAAAGCTTCCCTCATCAACTTTACACCTGGTCAGCAAGTCCTGATCATGAATCCCATAAGGCCTCGAGCTTTACAGGACAAATGGTCAGGCCCTTACACAGTGGTGGAGCCCCTGGGTGAGGTTAACTATTTAGTGGACCTTGGAAGGCCTGGACAGGCTCCAAAAGTGTTTCACATGAATAGGCTGAAGGCTTTCGTCCCAAGAGTCGAAATCGCAGCACTGCTACTGGCTTCAGATGTTGAGGAAGAGGAGTCTGAACCTCTCCCCGACCTGTTCCAAAGTGGTCCTTCAAATAGCTCCTTTGAGGGTGTCCGAGTGGCCCCTCATCTGACTTCTGATCAGCAGGCTGAGGTGAAATGTTTGCTTAGGCAGTTTTCCCCCCTGTTTTCACAGTCGCCTGGTTTGACACCTTGGTGCAAACATAACATTGACACAGGAGACAGTGTACCTACCAAAAGTAGGGGATACAGGATGTCAGACAAAGTACGGTCTTATATTAAGACCGAGGTCAACAAGATGTTAGACCTTGGGGTGATTGAACCCTCTAGTAGTCCTTGGTCCAGCCCTGTGGTTTTGGTTCCAAAGGCAGGCACTTCTGAATTGAGGTTCTGCGTGGATTACAGGGCTCTGAATGCTGTCACCAAGACAGATGCACACCCCTTGCCTCGAACAGATGAGCTGGTGGATACTTTGGGTGCCTCCAAGTACCTCAGCACGTTTGACCTCACTGCTGGCTATTGGCAAATAGCTTTAGCAGAACATGCCAAGGAGAAGACAGCATTTTCTACTCCAGACGGCCTTTACCAATTCCGGGTAATGCCGTTCGGGTTGAAGAATGCACCTGCCACTTTCCAGAGGCTTGTGAATCATGTGTTGAATGGGTTGGACGAATTCTGTCTTGCATATCTGGACGATATAGCAGTTTTCAGTGCCACCTGGGAAGACCATGTGAAACACCTCGGGATTGTGCTCCAGGCTCTTCAGAAAGCACACCTGACCATAAAGGCTAGTAAATGCCAGATTGGACAAGGCTCAGTGGTTTACCTTGGACATGAAGTAGGTGGAGGGAGGATACAGCCTCTTCCCAGTAAAGTACAAGCAGTACAAGGCTGGCCTACCCCCACTACGCAAACCCAAGTGAGAGCCTTCTTAGGACTCACGGGGTATTACCGCAATTTTGTGGCAGACTATGGCACCATAGCTGCCCCTCTGACTGCCCTCACAACTCCGAAGAAACCCAAGAAGGTAACTTGGACCGACGAGTGTGAGAAGGCCTTCAATGGCTTAAAAGACTCCTTGTGCCAGGCCCCTGTCCTCAGGGCCCCTGATTATCAAAGACCTTTTATCGTGCAGACGGACGCCTCTGACACTGGGATAGGAGCTGTACTATCACAAGTAGATGAGAAGGGTAAGGAACACCCTATTGGTTTTATTAGTCGCCAGCTTAAGGACAGAGAGCTCAGAGGGTCCACGGTAGAGAAAGAATGTTTCTCTGTTGTGTGGGCCCTAAGGAAGCTGAGGCCCTACCTCTATGGGACCCACTTCACTGTGCAAATTGACCATAAGCCTTTAAAGTGGCTAATGAAAATGAAGGGGGAGAATCCAAAGTTGCTTAGGTGGTCCATAAGTCTACAAGGCTTCCACTTCACTATTGAGCATAGGCCAGGTGTCCAACATAGCAATGCTGATGGGTTGTCCAGAATGTTTAACCGACCTGAACAAGAGACTCATCCAGGGGTGGATTAGTTCCCCCTGTCCATAGTCTGGGAGGGGCGAGTGTTAGGAAAGATTTCGTAATTGTAGGTAATTTTCCTTCCATGTGGCAACCCCTAAACTTTTTGCTGTTGTTTTTCACCTTGTTCTTGACTTTGCCAGAGAAGTGCAGCCTTCTGCCGCACTCCTCTGGGCTTTCGCTCCTTTCTTATGGGGAAACTGACATGCCCTTAAGACAGTCAGTACCGGGGAACGCTGTTTTCCGTAGTTTCTTTTATCATGTTGCATCTTTCGTGCAACATGACACAAGAGGGCACTGTAAGCTAAGTTACAGCTCTCTTGGGTCTCTAGCCTTCTACATGCCCTAGATACTCGTTTAGGATTGTATCTGATCGGTGCAAGTGATTCAGGGACGGGAATGGTGGCAGCGATCGTTTTCTTGTGTTTTGAGCTCCTTTTGGCGTTCTAAGCGTGTTTTCCGCGCTTAACCCAAAATGGTGGCCTGGCTCCCAAAATGGCCAGACCACGAGGCTCCTTTGTCCTGTCCGCTGACCGTCTTGCTCCCTTCACCTTCCCCAGGTCGAGCCGACCCGGGGCCTTCCTTATTTGGGCATGTACTTTCCCGCGAAACACGGATGCTTTCGCAGGCTTCTACATGTCTTGTGTGTGCCTCCAGGATGTGGGCTGGGATGTCTGGTCCCAATACACATCCTGGGTGCCAGAGAGTCTAGGGTGGTGTGAATGCCTGGGACCACCGTGGTCCGTGATTGGTCCACGAATGGTGTGAGTGTTGATGAGCGGATCTCCCATTGGGTCCCCTCCGTTTTGGCGCGAAGGGAACCGTGGATAAGAGGGGGCTGGAAACACCACTACCATGTCGATCTCCTGAGTTCTCACGAACGAAGGAATACAGGAGCCAAGTATCCTGCAACCAAGAGGCTGGACCGAGGAATCGCTGGTGACCCGCTGAAGGACTGCTGCTCTGCACTGCTGTCGCCTTGTGAAACCCTTTTCACCTTTGATCGAACCAGAAGGCCTGTACTGGTGCTTCGTCCCTTGGAATAGCGGGAACAGCTATTCTCGGCATCTTCATCATCTCCTGCCAGTAAGCCTTCGGAAGCGTCTCTGGGCCATCCAGCTGACTGACCAGCTTACACGGGAGTCTTGCTCTGTAACCGCCGCCAGGTTGTGTAGTATTTCGAGTCCTGGTCACTCTCACACGCTTCGTACACTTGGCGTTCCCAGGTCGGAAGTGAGTAGTGTACATTTGGCTCAGATACACACGGCCGCTCCGTTGCCCTGCTGTGGTGACAAACTGTGCGGGTTTCTTCGATTGGGACGTCTTTTTACTCGACACGACGACGAGGCGTTCCCTGCTCTTCTGAACCTGCCAGCTACTGAAACGGACGCGGAGAAGCCTGGGTCTGCTTGCATCGGGGACCGGTGAGTAGCATAGCTAGGATCTGGTCGCCCTCCTGCAGGAGCCCATTGCTTTTCCCCGCTGTGTCAAACAGTACCCTTGTCCGTACTCGCGCTCTGCTTCTGCCCACTGTGGAGGCTGCGCTTGAGTTGCGGAACTTGTTCTTCTTCTTTTGTGCACTAAACTGAACTGCCTGATTTCCCTCGAAGAGCTTCTCCTTTTGCCCGTTGGCACCAGCGTGTGCAGGTACTTTTGAGCACAAGGCTCCACTCTTCGCAGGGCTCGGACTTCCATCTAGTTAGGTGCCTCTGAAGGCGAACTGGGTCTAAGCATTATTTCGCACTGCCTGTCTTCCTTCCCTTTTAGGTGGACTACCCATTTCGTGCATCTAATGCTTGAGACTGTCGTATTTGTATATATATCGTGTTGATATGCTATGTGTTGGTTTACTATCGTTATATTGTGATTTTCTCGCTACGGTCATTGTTTTAAAGGCCTTGAAATAAATGTGTATATATTTTTAATATAACAACTGTTTGGAGTAGTTTGTAAGTGATCTTGCTTTGTGTGCTCATTGCGGGCTTTCAGTCACCCTCACCCCTCTTGAGACCTAGTCTTGACCGCCGCGATCGCTACCTTGATTGGTCTGGCTCGTCCAGAGTTTACCCTGTTCCAAGTAATTAGGTTGGCCTTCTGAACTTCTGTGCCACCAGGACAGAGTTCAGAAATCCGTCTTAACACCGGGGGATCCATGGCTACTGACATTGGGGGTCATTCCGAGTCGGGCGGTAAGGGTTAACGGTCACCGGTAACGAGACCGGTGCCGTTAAACCCTTACCGCCCTATTCCGAGTTCCCTTTGCGGGTTGGTACTTAACGCCTGCTTTTTGCAGGCGTTAAAAAACCAACCCGCAAAGGGACCTTGGAGCTAATTACGGCAACGTAATTTGCGGTGCTGTAATTAGCGCCTTCCCCATTCCCATTGAGCCCTATGGGGCAAAAATGGGAATGGCCCATGGTGAATGGGGAATTACCGACCCCGCCAACCTTGGAATGGGGCGGTAATTCCGCCATTCACCATGGCAGAGTCGGAAAGATAATGGCGTCAACCAAGGCGCTAATAGCGCCTTGGTTAACGCCAGGGTCGGAATGAGGCCCATTGTTGTAGTATAGCTGTCCGGAAAGGGTGCCGGTACGTTGCTACCTGCACCCTTATTTCTGGACCGCTATACTTATGACGGCCCTTGGCAGCATTATTTGCAAGGGGCATTATACACCACAGACTTACTGACTGAGCATAAGAAACTGATATTTCTAAAGAAAGCTTTGCGTTTGAAGCCTTTTCATGCTCGCTGGATATTGTTTTTTGCTCGTTTGACATATACTTTGTCAAACTGGCCTGAAACATTGCATACAAAGTGCATGCACTAAACCAACAGGACACCAATATAAACATTCAAATTGAACCATCAATATTCTCCAGCCAAAGTAACACCCTTCATAGCCCGGACGGATACATTACAAGAAAAAATGAAGGTCTGTATGCATGATACTTCAGTGTTACAGCTAGTGTAACAATATCTGGAAACTGAAACCAACACCTGATGGGTTGTTGTCTTATCAGAATGACTTTGCTTTTCAAAAGGAGACGTAATAGCCAACCTTCTGCACTGTGTCATGAGTCCTCTTTAGGCGGCCATCGTGGTGTTTAACCAGTGGGATGATGCAATAATGGTTTTGGCGGCACCACATGAATACGGACATTCTGCAGTATATTACAGGGTGTGCTATCATTGCAGAGCAGAAGCACTCAGTACGAGCCGAAGCACGGCTGGTGCAGCCTATAAAAGAAGCCTCCCTCCCTTGTGGATGCCTCCCTCCCTTCCTTGCCATGGATTTCATAACAGAATTATCACTCTAAAAAAAAGGAAAAAAATACAGTCAGTTGCTCTATCATAGATACTTATACAAAAATGGAGCATTTCATTGCAATGAACATCCTTCGGCAGAAACATTAGCAGTCTAATTTGCTCAGCAAGTGATATGTCAGCATGGCATCTCAGACTAGATAGTTTCGGACCGTGGACCTCAGTTTCCGGAAAATTCTGCCATATTTTAGTTAAACTGCTGACCTCCAAGTATTACACACCACTGCATTCCATCTACAAGAAGTTAACCAAGTTATTGAAACATATATATGTGGTTACTAGCTTAAGTAAACAGCTTCCACCGGGATGTCCATTCTCAAAATTCTTTTCATATTCCACTGAAAAAGATGAAGAAAAATTGTTGTTTGCCACAAAGGAAAAACGCAATGCATGTTAATTTCACTAATTAATTGAACACCAAATGTGTATTTATCTCCGATTTAAATTCTCACATGAATCTCATATTTGTATGTTTACTCTGATTATTTGCACTGTTGTAAGAAGTGGTGGTCAATTTTCGCTGCTAAACAAACACACACTGCAAATAATCAGAATAAGCATAAAAATATGATATTCATGTGAGAATTTACATCAAAGGTAATTAAAAATGTGTTCAATTAGTGAAATGAACATGTATTGAGTTTATTGTAAAAACAAATCAATGAAAAGAAATACACACTCTCTCTTCTACAAAAATAAGAAAAGCAAAACAAATGCAAGACCAGTTCAGCACAGACAGCGCGATGATGAGCACTTTATACAAATGACCTGTTGATGGCGGCGGAACACCACAAAGCATAATACCGAAAAACAAAGAAATGAATTATCTCAGGAACGGAATGGCCGATTGAGCTAGAAATAGTTGCATTAATTTGGCAATGTAATAAGAATATTCCATGCAAAATTCATGATGCCAGATGTCACCGTTCATCCCGAAGATCAACGCCACATACAAACCCACAAACACAACTTTGTTGCATATATATAGAAGATATCAAGCACGCCGAAGATAACTCGATTGACCTACCAGTACTAGTACAATTCGCTTAGAACAACCATTATATGGCCTCCATTGGTATTCTGATGCACTGCCATCTGCGAGAATGTAAAAGCCTTAGCTATTTTGATTTGTATTAATATACAATGACACAGGTATTTCTTTTTCTAAAAGGGAGTTATATGAATCATACTGCCTTTCAAAAATGGTCCATGCAAAATAATAATGCAAGCATTTCCCTTTGCTGAGACAGCCTACATGCACCCTGAGCCGAGCCCAGCAGTGGCACATTGCAGGTTCAAAGGTCAAATGTGCATTCATGACAGCTGCTGGAACACAGGAATGTCCACACACTGTTATGTGCCAACACAGTTCTTTATTTAAAAATAAGGTTCAGTGATATATACACAATTAATAAAACACTTTGTACTCTGGCAATTCTAAAATTGTATTGTATTGGTATTGTATTGTATTTGGTTATTTATATAGCGCTCTTTCCTCATTTGTATGGCCTCAAAGCGCTTTGTGGTTGGAACGTCCTCAGTGACCGTAGTCAATGTGCTGGAGGTTCTCAGAGTTTTAGATTAGGAGATGCATGGTGCATTTTCGCCGGTCTAGGACTTAGGTGGCTAGCTAGGCTTGACTACGCAGCCCAAAAAGGTCAGGCACGTGGGTTGGCGGTGTAGGTGGTTTGCGATAGAGTGCTAATGTTGAAAGAGTTGATGTGTGGGCAGCTATACCACATTTCTTTCTTGGTAGTCGCTGTATGCTAGTGGCAGAGGTATTGAGGTACGTCAGGTGTTTCATTGTGGGTGGCTATATGCGCTGCTAGAACGGATGAGCATAGCCATAGATGCATTCAACGGTGAATGGATGCTTGGCCGTGCCTGTGGCCTATGTCCACAGATGTGGTGTATAGTATACGTTCCGTAGGCTTCGATGTTGTTTGGCTGCAGCAATCTTTGTCCAATGTGGGTGGCATGGTCTCATTATTTGTGTTCTCTCTGGTGCGAGATTCTAAGCTGTGAGGGCAAGTGAATTTATTGCGGTGTACCACAACGAATCAGCTGGCTTCCCTGGTTTAAGTGTCAGGTAGGAAAGTTGTTGTTCATGGGGCGATAGTTTGCCTAGGCTAGGTTTCACATTGTGGTTCACAGAAGGATACTATCCTTAGAGTTATTGGATCCCAGATGGGTTGCCTGTAGGTCTAAGTTCCACTGGGTGGGAGGCAGCAATCAGTCCGTGCCTAGGTGTGCAATTTCTGGTTGTTGAAGAGGACTAGGCTTCACAGAATGGCAGATACAAACTGAATCATATTTGAGATTCCCAAATAACAACGCAATTAAACTACAGATTTCTAGGCAGCGGAGAGGCCTATGTTTCAGAAATTGGCAGATACGAAACAACAGCACCTGAGACTCTTAGACTGTGGGAGAGAGGCCTATGTTTAACAAAGTGGCAGGTCTAATAGGCAGTTATATGGAGGATACACCTAAGTTTGAGAGTCCTGTATAGTGGGAGAGAGGCCGTAGTTTTACTATACACTTTGGGTACGGGAGTAACACACCTAGATTTGGGAGTCCTGTATAGTGGGAAAGAGGCCTAAGACTCACAATACAATTTGGGTATGGGAGAACAGACCTAGATTTGAGGGTCCTGTACAATGGGAGGGAGGCCTAGGTTTCAAAAACAGTTAGTTTCACAGTATAGTACATATATTGCCTAGGTTTTGCAATATAGTGGGTTTCATAATATAATAGGTACATATGGGGATACACCGAGATTTGAGATTCCTGTATAGTGGGAGAGAGGCCGTAGTTTTACTATACACTTTGGGTACGGGAGTAAACCACCTAGATTTGGGAGTCCTGTATAGTGGGAAAGAGGCCTAAGACTCACAATACAATTTGGGTATGGGAGAACAGACCTGGATTTGAGGGTCCTGTACAATGGGAGGGAGGCCTAGGTTTCAAATACAGTTGGTTTCACAGTATAGTACATACATTGCCTAGGTTTTGCAATATAGTGGGTTTCATAGTATAATAGGTACATATGGGGATACACCGAGATTTGAGATTCCTGTATAGTGGGAGAGAGGCCTAGGTTTCACAGAAGGCATATATGAGCACACTTGCAATTGAGAATCCTAGGCAGTGGGAGAGAGGAATCTGACCATGCCAATGATCTATTTTCTTCCCAAAATTCATACAAACTTTGAAACACTACCAGATGTACGCCCTATTATGAGTGGCATTGGAAGGGCCACAGTAGGCGTATCAGAATATATAGATAATGCAATAAGGGAGCAAGTTTATCCGATACCTTCCTATATTCGAGACAGTACTCATGTTCTAACAATCCCACAAATCTTTACATGGGAGAAAGGTTACTTGCTGGCAAACCTAGATGTATCTGCATTATATATCTTAATTGAACATGAACTGGCAAGTAAGGCCATAGAGCATACATTTCGTGAAATTTCTGCCTCATACATAAAGAATGTAGAAATTATCAACGAATTTCTGGAATTTACACTTAGGAACAATATTTTTTGTTCAATGACACCTATTATCTTCAGACTAAAGGAATCGCAATGGGGGCAACATTTGCCCCTTCGCTGGCGAATCTGCTCATGTCATACTATGAGGATAAACCTGCACTTCATAACGAGTTTGAGAACAATATAGTTATCTGGAGACATTTCATTGATGATATTATAATTGTATGGAATGGGACTCAAAGGTTTGGGAACTACATAAAATACCTCAACACAAATTATTCTGGTTTCACCCTTAAAAGGTACTGTGACACTAACAATATTAACCTTTTGGACCTACATATTTAGATCAAAGATAAATGTATTGAAACATTAACATATCGGAAAAGCACTGAGGTTAATTCGACATTACATGCTAACAGTTGTCATAGTAAAATGACAGTATCTAATATACCAATAGGAGAGTTTTATAGGGTACGCAGGAACTGGAGCCAGAATGCAGAATTGGATAAAGAGTATACACTTCTGTCTGAAAAGATTCAGGAAGAGAGGGTACTCTTCTGTAATGATTAGCAAGGCACAGGATAAAATCACAAAGATTAACAGGTCAGCCATGATAGTCAGTGCACCCAAGTCCAGTATACAGAAACCACAAAGTGGTAGTGACCAAATTAGTATTGTCACACAGTTTTCCATGGATTTGCACACACTTAACAAAATTTTGCAAAGAAATTGGCATTTATTGCATATGGACACGGACCTCAAATCCCACATTGCAAGTAGACAACAATTTGTATACACCAGGGCTCCGACTCTGCGGAATAAAGCTTGCCCATAATTTCTGAAAATAAGCACAACAGGGACAGGGCAAATATATACAAAGTCTAGGTGGTGCCACACTTTCCCTTTAGATTCCTTTAGAATGCATCAACTGCTGACAGTAATAATGGCATACAAATCATGCAGCAAGGTGTAACTACATAGATCATAAGGAAGGTAGGCAGGTTAGATTAAAACAATGGAAGAATGCTTCTTTAGCTACTAAGACACATTTCTAAGTGAGGATCCCCCCACCTGGGCAACCTATGATAAAGAGTATTAACAAGCCCAGTCTGTTAATATTTAATCAGTCTTGTTTTCTGGGCAAAAAGTTAAACAACTCCAATGTACCTGGTTTGGAAGAGTTTCTTTGACAGTTCATCAAAGTATCCCTCGAGAGTGGACTTCCTTTAAAGCAGGAGCTACAGTGCATTGAGAGTCCTGGAAGAAAAGTGAACACTGGTGTCGAGACAGCAGCTTTGACCTTCACAGTGCTCTTCGACAATTGTTCGTGGAAGTCCTAGGAAGATGAGGCGTGCGGTTCACATCAATGCAAAGTATTTGGTGCTGCAAAGAAGACTCAGTGATGGATGGAGGCCCAGCAGCGTGCTTCGGGTGTCGGGAAATGCTTTGACGGTCCTCTGGACTGTCGGTGCTGCAGCCACAGCACGTACCTCGGGAAAGCTTTGGCGATCAGGACTCAACCACGGTATGGACTTTGGATATTCACATCATCAGTATCCTCTGGATGTCTTTGTTGGCTTGTGGTGGCGGGAAACCAACCAGCGGACTTTCCTCGGTAGACAGCGACCTCGACTTTCTCTGGCAGGACAAAGTGGTTGACGGTGATGGCAAAGGAGCCCTTTGTTCAAATGTTCTTAGGCAAAGGTGGAGCATTGTGGCTCCAGCCGTGAGAAGCATAGCGCCAAGCTGTCCTCGCTTCTAGGCGACACAACTCAACGGGCTTCCAACGGTCACGGAAATCTTCCGAACCCTGGTCAAGGGCAATGGACTTCGATGGCCTCGATGTCCTGGTGCTTCACTTCAAGATTCTTAGTGGACCCCTTCTCTGGTCGACAGCCTTTCGGGACTGGCTTCCAGGGTACCTCAATGAAGATCAGCTTTTGAACCATGGTCCCTCGTAGCTCGGGGAGAGGTCTCCTAGCCAGGTCCTCTCTCGGATCAGTCCTCGGCAGCTTTTAGGTTTTGTCAAAGGAAAGCAGCAGCAATTCTTCTTCTTCTTCCAGCTGGGCTTCAAGGATAAGCTTCAAGTTTCAACTTCAGGTTCTGAACCAATTGGGAAGTGAGAGGCCCCCAGATATACACATCTGTCCCACATTCACTCTGCTGAGCCAGGCTCAGACAGCCAATCACACAGAAGGGCATTCAGGCAGGCAGCCAATAAGGCTCACATGCATTCAGACAATTCACTTCCACCTAGACACCCATAACAAGGAATGTGGATTGGGGCAAGCACCCAGCCTTTCAGCACACCACACTGCACAATGTCAGTTTCAGGCAGTGCTGTCTCATTCATTGTGTCACACACACAGAAACCAGAAACCCATAACATAGAATGCATATTGGTCACGCTCTATCCACACAGGTCCCGCCCCATGGGTGTACCCACAACATACAGTCACTGGGAAGGTACAAGGTAACCAGCAATAGAAAGCAAGAGGCCTAGGGGCTATCTTGTATCCTATCAGGAATCCACTGATTCATATGGCAGGGACTGGTTATCCCAAAATGGAGGATACTCAGAGCAGCTGTCAAATTCAGCATGGAGTCGCCAACAGCCCATACCCTGCTCTGTCGGCAAAACACACAAGTGCCGAAAAACATACACTAGGGGAAAAGGGTTGTACACCCACCCATGGGTGCCATAAGGGTATCACAAGGGTCTCTGTTCACCACAACCAAAAATAGGAAGAACTGCACTACCAGGAGTCCCAACTGGACTCCTGTGCAAAAAATAACACAGAACCCACATAAGGGAGTACAGGTCACGGACATGGAGGCCCTGTCCCTCCAATGCATTTCCAGCATCACAGTCACCACCCCCCCAGACTGAGGTTAGGGTGGTCTAATCTCCCACCAGATAGACACTCTCATCCAGACAGTCAACACTTCCCTGGTCTATGCTCAATAGTGAAGTCTAGCCTTTGCGGGCTAATAGACCACCAGAGCAGTTTAGGGTTTTCACCCTTCATCTGCTTAAGCCACTTTAAGGGCTGATGGTCAGTTTGAATCTTAAAGGTAAGGTAAGGCCTAAAATTCCCAAAGGCCCAAACTATACTGAAACATTCCTTTTCAACACTAGCCCACCCATGTTCTCTTCCTTTGAGTTGCCTACTGATGAAGACCATAGGATGTTCCCTTACTTTTTCATCTAACTGGGACTAGACAGATACAATTCTGGTGTCACAGGCATCAGTTTGAACAATAACGGGTTTGCTGTAATCAGGCGCACACAACACAGGTGCCCTACACAGACTTTCCTTCAAGCCAACAAAAGCCTTCTGGCAGTCTTCCGACCTATTAACCTTCCTAGGTTGCTTAGGCGAAGTCAGAGCTGTCAGAGGGGCAGCTATGATGCCATAGTCTGCCATGAAGTTTTGATAATACCCAGTGAGGGCCAAAAAAGCTCTCACTTGGGGTTGAGTAGTGGGAGTCTCCCAGTCATATACATCCTGTACCTTACTGGGGAGAGGTTGGATTTGACTGCCTCCTACCCCATGACCAAGGTAAGTGACCTTCCACTGAGCTATCTGGGACTTGGTGGCCTTGATAGTGAGGTTAGCCCTTTTCAAGGACTGCACCACCCGATCCAAATGAGTCAAATGCTCCTCCCAGGTTCAATTGTAGACAGCAATGTCATCTAGAAAGGCCACACAAAAGGCCTCCAACCCTATGATCACATGATTGACCAACCTTTGGAAGGTGGCAAGGACATTCCTCAACCCAAGAGGCATGACTATCAACTGGTAGAGCTTGTCAAGTGTTGAGAATGCAGTTTTCTCCTTGGCCTGGTCCGTCACAGCTATTTTCCAATAGCCGGAGGTGAGGTCAAAGGTGCTTACAAATTTGGCAGAACCTATGGTGTCTACAAACTCATGAGCTCTGGGCAATGGGTGTGCGTCAGTTATGGTGACGGCATTGGCTCCTCTGTAGTCCACAGTGAACAACCTCCAAATCTTGGAACCGGCCTAAGAACTTGCCTTGGGGACAAGGACCACAGGGCTGGACCTGGGAATGGTTGAAGGTTCAATTACACCCAGCCAACATCTGGGCAACCTCAGCCTGGATGTGGTTCTTAACTGTGTCTGACATCCAACAGTATCTGCTTTTAAAATGTCACCAGTGTCAATTTCGTGCCTGCACCACAGAGTGAGGGCTGGTGTCAGTGAGAACAGAGGGGCGTACTGCCAGAGCAAAGCCCTGCATGCCCTCTGCTGCTCTGGTGTCAGATCGGGAGCGAGAAGTACTCCCTCCACTGAGCCATCCTGAGGGCTGCTATGCAGCAACTCAGGAAGGGGCTCACTCTCATCCTCCTCTTGCTCTGAAGCTAGCAGAAGACATGAAACTCCCTCTCCTCTGTGGAAAGGCTTGAGCCTGTTAACATGGAATGCCTGAGGGGCTACACTAGGGAATCCCATGTCAACCAGATAATTGACCTCACCCATCTTGGAGATTATCCTGAAGGGTTCAGTCCAGTTATCTGCCAAAGCTCGAGGCTTGGTAGACTCCATCACAAGGATCTCCTGTCCTGGAGTCAAATCCACATGCGAGGCCTTAAGGTCATTCCAGTACTTTTTTCATTCTTGACTTGTCCTATGATTCACTGATGCCTGGCCCATCATCTGTGAAATCCTCTTTCTAAGGCCTAATACATAGGCCCCCACTTGCTTGACAGGACCTGGAGGTGTGGCTTCCAAACCTTCTCTGATTAAGGCAAGGGGCCTCCTCACGGGATGTCCAAAGAAAAGCTCAAAGGGACTGAAACCAACATCCTCTTGAGGCACTTCTCTATAGGCGAACAGCATGGTAGAAGGAGATCCCATTTCCTCCTTAGGGGCTCTTCCAAAGCACCCAGCATGCCATTGAGCGTTGTTAATATACCTCTCAGCCAGACCATTTATCTGGGGATGGTAGGAGGTAGAGAACTTACGTTACCCCACATTCCTTCCACATTGCATGCATGCAACTAGACATGAAGTAGGATACTTTGTCAGAGATCACCTCTTTAGGGAAACTAACTCTGGTCAAAATGTCCAAGAGAGCCCTGGCAACCACCTTGGCAGTAATGGTCTGAAGGGGTATAGCCTCAGGGTACCTGGTGGCATGATCAACCAGGACCAGGATGAACCTGTGTCAACCTGATGTAGGATGGTCCAAGAGGCCGACAATGTTGATGCCTACCCTCTCAAATTGTGTGCCAACCACTGGCAAAGGCTGCAGTGGGGCGATGACACTGCCTCCAGTCTTGCCAGACAACTGACAAGTGGGACAGGTCCAGCAGTGCGACTCCACTTCTACACCCATCCAGGGCCAGTAGAAATGTGCAGATAGCCTTTGCTTAGTCTTCTCAGTATCAAGATGAACAGCTAAGGGCACCTCATGCACAAACTGCAATAGGATGGGCCTGTAAACTTTGGGTACCACCAACCTCTTGAAGGCACCAGGTTCAGGCTTAGTGGGCCCCCTACAAAGGAACTCACCCTGCCAATATATCTTGAATGACCTGGACACTTCACGTTTTCTTAGACCCTCGAGAGAGTGGCACTCTCTCTAACCCTTGCAGAAGTCTCCCCTAGAGGGCCCCCCTTCAGCCAGCAGGCATTGGAGGTTAGGGTGATCCGCTAGGTTGAGTACCTCTACCGCAGGAGGGTCTTCTGGCTCTTCTCCCCCAGGAGTTGAGTCTCGGGTTACCACTGGATTCGGCCTGTCTGGAGCCTGAAACCCAGTGGGTGCTGCTGAAACAGCAGGAAGAGAAGGAGCCCCCTTCACAGAGGTAGTCCTCTTGCTCTTCCTTCTCGCCTTGGGTTTCACCTTTGGCGTGGGTAACTATCAGTCAGACCCGGTTTGGCCTGAGACCTAGTGACTGCAGCAGCAACCAGGGGTAGTCCATCTGAGATCAACCCCAACTCTACTAGATCATTGCCCAACAGGATGTGGGCCGGAATGTTGTCATGAACAGGACGGGAAGCTTTGCTGTCTTGTCTGCAATCATGACGATGACTAGGGCTACAGGAGATCATTTGGGAGGCCCACCAGCTAACCTGGTAGTTCTCAGAGGAGCACCTACATAGTCCTCTGGCATGAGTAGGGTCCTGTCCACCACTGTCAGACCAGTAAAAGGTTGGCCATTCAGGAGGACACTTCTCAAAAATGTGTGGGTATTCTGTGGGATAGTAGCCAGTACTTCTGCGTACTGGTCCCAGGCTACAAGGGACACTAGGGATATCTCTGCAGGAGCACCAACTGTGATTCCTGTAGAGGACGGGAGGACATTGGCCTTCACCTCAGGCATGAAGCAAGGGTAGATCAGACTGGACTCCCAGTGCCTTACCTTTACACTTGGGGTCACCCTTCTTGTGGTCCAGAGCCCCACAGTTTCAACAAGTGTCAGGAATGCAAGGAACTGTACTGGATCCACTGGGAGCCTGCTTTACAGCAGGACAACTGCTACTCTTGCTCCCCCCGCCCCCCATGAGGCTAATCCCCACTAGATTGTTGGTTCTTAGGAGAGGGAGGTTTAGGTTTACTCAACTGTGATTGCTTATGGGACTCCTCAGCCTTCTGATCGGTCCCTTTCTCTTTGTCCTTCCCACTGGGTTCCTTAAGGGACAACCGGTGGGAGACCCACTTGTCAGCCAGCCTGGCCAGCTTAAAGGGGTAAAAAATATTCTGGTCAGCAAAGTACTGATGCAGCTCTGGTGAACAGGCTTCAGAAAAATGCTCAAAAACCAAAAGGTGGGACAATTCAACAAAAGTTTTCACGTTGTATCCATCAATGAACCCCATCATGTTCATATGTGCAGCAGTCACCAAGTCAACCCACGAAAGATTCTCTATTTTCTTATATTCCTTGAACCTTTTAAGGTATTAGGTAGGTGTCTTGCCAAAGTTGGCAATCAAAGCAGTTTTCATGCACTCAAACGGACACCTTTCTTCCACACTCAGTTTCAGAATACAGTCATAACCAGTATGAGGTACTCTGCTTAACAAACACTTAGCCCAATCCTGTCGGTCAACATCATTGATTTCACAAGCCATCTCAAAGTCTTCCAACCATTGGAGAATTTCTGAACTCTCCACATACACATTCACCAAATCTTTCATAAATTAAGTGGCATGAGACCTGACACCCCCAACTGGTCTATCTGAAGTCTCCACCTTAGCTTTCTCTAGCTGGAGTTGTTGATGTTCAGTGGCTCTATCTTTGAGTGCTACTTGCTGTGCCAGCTCTTCTTTCTTCAACTCTGCTTCTGTTTTCAATTATTTGCATTGAAAGTATAACTGTTCCCTTTGTAGCTCCAATTTTAAAAATTCAATCTTCAGGGCCTCCCCCTGAAGAGCAGTTCAGCTTTTAGATATAGAGGTGGCAGGAGAGGTGACAATTTCAGAAACAATTCAATAATAACCCCAGGGGTAGGGACCTCAGTGGTTTCAACCTGCTCTTCATCAAGAGCATTACAATCAGTCTGGTAGTTCACCCGGGCAGCTATCAGATCAGCCCTAGACTTATCTTCAAAGTCTAACTCCCTGGCTTCACAAGCACTCTGGAGAGCCTCTAAGCTCATATGGGTCAATTTGCCATTTGCAATAGATGCCATTGCTTGTAATGTAGTTATCCTAGTATACACAACTAAAACCTCAAATTGGGGGGCGTGGCTAAGAGGCCATGGAGTAGGACGTCTGTCGCGTCCATGACTCCTGCCGATCAGAAAAAATCCTGAAGAAAATCAGAGCTAAAATAGTGTGTTGGGGCTCACAAACAAAAATACAAATGCATAAAGGTGCCGGGCATATGCTGTAGCGGATTGGCAGCTGAACGAGTGGAACATCCAGGAAACGATCGAACTGCAAGTTTGTATGCAGTTCATCACAGAGATACAAAATGGCCCACGCGAACAAAGGACCGACTAGCTGGTGAAAGTAACTTGACAGATGTGAAGCGAGCGAGCATTTCAGCTGGTGCCTGCGAGGACCATCGGTAGTTTGAATTAATACCAGGGGTACGGATGATCTTGAGGATAGAATAAAGGAACAAACCTGGGGACCCCATAAATCCTCTTGATAAAGGGAAGGCAGTAGGCGTGGGCTATTGTTTCCAGAGCCCACACATCTGAAGTAATGGCTCACCATTCTTCAAGATGCTGAGAAAGCCTTCCCCCAACTGGTGAACTGTGGCTGAAGCCTTCAGAGCGGTTTTGAAGCAACTGTTTTAGATGCCGATGGTGCAGAGGCTGCTGCTGGAGCTGACTTGGCACCTCTACCTCGTCCACCACGAGGGAACTTACGTTGGCCCCTTTGACTGGCCATTCCTCTCGCCTTTCCAAATGAGGAGTAATAACGAAAGGATCTATCCCTCCATGGTTGTCCACTAGCATGAAAAGGCTGAGGTTGCCTAACTGTGGCACCTAAAGATTTTGCTGCCGCCTTAGATGTCTGCAGCTTCTCAAGTCTCTCGTCAGCATTGCTGCCCAAAAGGTGAGACCCGTCAAATGGCATGTTGAGAAGACGAGCCTGAATAGCCAGAAAGCCATCCCTCTATTCCCCTTCTGGAATATGCTCCACTGCCATGGAGATGCACTTGCACAGAGTGTACCAAAATTTAGCAAGCGCACAGGTGAAGTTGGCTGATTTTAACGCCATACTCCCTGCCGAAAATACCTTCTGTCCCCATCCATCTACGCGCTTATTGTCCCTATCAGGAGGGATGTAGGGTACTCGGCCTGCTTCGGGGTAGCTGTAGCTACCTGCACCACCACACTCTCGGGAGTGAGGTGTTGGGAGAGATAGCCAGGGTCGCTACAAGAGGGGTGGTATTTTCTTGTAAAAGATTTGTCCACTGCCAGATTAGTCTCTGGGGTCTCCCAATTCCAGGCCACCCTTTTTTGAAGAGCCACATGGAACGGTAACACAGGATCTGTAGGCGGACCCTGGTCCAAAGTATCAGTAAGATCATCCTGATCATAAGGGGCACGAGGTCTGGACCAACCCCAATACTCCACCACCCCAGACATAAGGTGCCTTTATGAAGAGTCAGCATTTTCCCCAGGTTCAGGCCTGCCGAACTCCAACTCAGGAGATGTATCAATCCCATTTGCGTTATGCAAGGTGTCGCAAAGTTCTGGCATCCTGCTCTCCTCAGAAATGAGGCACTCAGGCACATTAGGAGTCCCATACGGGGCCTGGCTAACCGCCATGTAAGATGGACGCATATCCAGAGAGCTCTGCTGATGAGCCCTTAATACTGCTGAAAATTCATGGTTTTTGTGCTGCCCTAACCAAGGGAAGCTGCCACAATTACTGCCAAGCACGCCGGGCTGCCCTGCCCAAAGTTTTAAGCGACTACGACTGCCCCATTCCACAGGGTGCTGAGTCGCAAGGAGGCGGCGAAGTGTGAGAAAATGGCGCCCGCCGCATGAACGGCTAGCACAGCACTGGGCGTGGAGCCCCAGCTCATCAGGTTGCAGCAGCGGACACTCGGAAGGTCCGGAGAGCGCTGGGGAGACACTGCAGCCGAGCCAGAGCCCAGCGAGACCCCCGCACCAGGGACCAAGTCGGAGGAAGGCAAGCAACTGACGGCTCCGTACGTACTGGGAGCCTGGTGCCCTGGACCCCCTCGCTGGGACTGACCTGTGCAGATTGGTGAGCGGCTGGCGCGCCGCGTTTGTGGAAGTGGCCCGCACCTCCAGCAGGGACACACCGAACCCCGGAGGTGCAGACACGGCAGCGCCCTGAAGGAGACTGCATCCAGCAAGAGCTTAAAGCACACGTGGATCGGACGCAGAGCACCCGGCAAGACGAGACAGGTGAGGCTGGCCACCGCGAGAGCCTGGCGCCAGCGCACGTAAGAGCCCAGCAGACCGAGCGGTGGGCACAAGGTAAGGAGCTGGTGGGAAGGGAGCCCAGCCGATAGCTGCAGCCGCCGCGACTGCGGAGCGGGCTGCCCCCCTTGGGCCCCCACTCGCAACGGACACCCCGAAGCTGGGGCCTCAGACTTGGCAAGGCCCGGACCCACGCTAGATAAGCGTGTACCGCACACGGCGCACCACCACCATAGTGCAGGTGAACAGCGCCGCGTATTAGTAGCCATCATTGCTGTTCTGAAATATTCACCGGCAGCCCCACCAGATGTTGTTGAGGCCAGACTGCACCCTATACCTACCAACAACCCCCCTGAGCCCCATATGAAGCAGAGCCCACAGCAACACAGACAACCAGCTGAACTTGGCCAGAGGGGGGCCCCTCACACCCTGAACGGAGGATCGCGGGCACCAAGCATCATATAGCAGGCCCGGGAACCCATTCACCTTACTCCTAGGGGAATGAGAAAGACCCGCTCAGCTCCCTGAAGACTCTGGAATCACCAAGGGATCCCCTAAAGGGTACATAACAGCACGGCCACCCCTAGGAACAGCTAGCTTAAAAAACGGCAAGCCCGCCCTCCCACAGTGTAATGTCCGCAAAAGGAGGGAGAGGCAAACAGAAACAGACCACCATGGAGACCTACATGGCCGGCGGCACAACTAGATCGGACACCAGCACCACTGACACCGCAACTACGCGGATGGAGCCCCTTGACCCAGCTAACTCACAGCTCCTCGAAGCCATCCACACACTCCAGAAGACAATGGAAAGCAAATTAGACGCAGTGGCAATTGATCTAAACCTACTGCGTCAAGATGTCCGCTCTATAGCGGGCAGAACTGAAGCGCTCGAAACCCAGGTTCGTGAAAACACTGAGACCAAAGCCCAGCTCCTCAAGGACGTCGATGAACTGGCGCAAAAGGTGAAAAACCTGGAAGATAGAGCAGACGAGGCCGAGGGGCGGGCGCGCCAAAACAACATTAGGATTTTAGGCCTGCCGGAAGGCATCGAATGAAACAACTCCACAAACTATATTGAAGACCTCCTACTACAAGAAATTGGTGCCGGGAAACTAACACAAGGCTTCACTATCGATTCCTCACCAAATGGCCGCCCACGGGCACCCCACCCAGGCCAATAATTGCGAAGGTGCTCAACTATAGAGACAGGGAGACAATCCTGGCCTTTTCGAGGTCGGGGGGCAGCATTCAGAGAGACTCCGCGAAGATAAACATATACACAGACTATACCTTCCAAGTCCAAATGAAAAAAGCTTGATTCATTTACACTAAAGCAAGACTGAAAAGCGCGGGAGTACGCTACATGCTCCTATACCCTGCAAGACTAAAAGTGCTGCATAACAACAAAGCACACCTGTTCGACAGACCGGCGGAAGCCAGAGAGCGGATGGATAGAGAGCGGTTCCCTGACCTCGAGGGGAAAGAGCGCAAATCATGGCAACCCGCAAACTAAGTGGCCACTGTTAGCCAGCAAATGGATAGGGCACACACAGAATAATAAGAACCGGCATTCTGAAACAGCAGGACTGATCCAAATAGGAGCCATACTGGACGCGGACTGCTCTCAACTCGACAGCAGTCATAGGGCACCAAGAGACCATTAAGTGGTCAAATGGAGCAGAAACGTGGTAGTCAGAACGGGGTGAAACGCCGCTAGACATGTTATGTTACAAGGGAGTTTAAAGTTTTTGGGAAAGGGTACCCGAGAGTTGTTATCTCAGTTGGGGAGTTATATACAGAAGAACCAAGACCACCCAGAGCACCGAAAGCTGCCGGAACCGAAAGAGGACCTGCCAGGAATGCCACCCTTGAACATTTGGCCACATAAAACCCATGGCTGACAAAATCAGAATCATGACGTGGAACGTCAGAGGAATGAACAGTTAAGTCAAGCAGCGCCGAATCCACACATTCATTAAACGCAACAAGGTCGGAATCGCCCTCCTCCAGGACACTCACCTGGACGCATAAAAGCTGGCAGCGTTGGCCAAAACCTGGAAAGGAACACTGATAGGCACCACATACTCCACGTACACGCAAGGTGTCCTAATCTGGATTGCACCGACCATTCCCATAAAATTGATGCACACGAAAATGGACAATGAAGGCAGGATGGCTTTGGTGCACGGCACCATCGAAGGAAAGGAAGTCTGCCTGATCAACTCTTACGCCCCCAATCACGATGCCACAGTCTTTTTCGGTTCATTATACAAACGGCTCGGTCCGTATAGAGATAGTACCTGGATATGGGGGGGAGACCACAATTGTACCCTCGACCCTCGGATAGACAGGTCTGACAGCAAACACACCTGCCCCTCCCCGCCTGCCAAAATACTGCAAGCACTAACACAACAACTTGCGCAGGGGAGTTCTATAAAACATACGAGGACACCCTGGCAAGCTTCCTTGCCTGAGTATTTAACGAAGCTTTCAAAATAGGCACCCTCCCGGACACCATGAGAGAAGCTGTAATCATCCCACTACTGAAACCGGGCAAGGACGGTGAGGAGTGTGGCTCATATAGGCCCCTTTCAAAGCTAAACACAGACAACAAAATCCTGACAGCGCTGCTTGCTAGAAGGCTGCGGAGGGCGGTCCCGCTATTAATCCACCACGATCAAACGGGCTACGTGCCAGGGCGATCCATCACAGAGAACCTACGCAAGCTATACCACGTGATATACAGCACTAATGGCAAGCCAGGGATATGCGCAGTGGCGTCCTTGGACGCCACCAAGGCATTCGATTCAGTCCGATAGAATTGGCTGCTCGCCACCATGACCAAAATGGGAATTGGACCTGCCTTCTTGAAGTGGACCAAACTCATATACACCAACCCCACAGCAAGAGTACCTACACATACTACCTATTTGGATAAATGGCACCTCCACAGGGGCACCCGGCAGGGATGCCCGCTTTCTCCCATGCTGTACATCATTGCTATTGAACCTGTAGCAGCATACCTAAAACAGGAGTACGGAGATGGGGGCATAGTGGTAGACAAAGTGACCCACCTGATCTCAATGTACGCAGATGACATGCTCCTTTACCTAAACAACCCAGAACACATATTACCATACATACTTGAGACCTTAGATGGGTTCCACAGATACACGGGGATACAAATTAATCATGACAAATCATGCCTCTTCCCCCTGGCTGCCCTGGGCAAGGCCAGGAAAGAATGTCTCCCCGCCATGTCCTTTAAGTGGGAGACTACCTCCTTCAAATACCTAGGCATATCCATCCATCGTGATCCCAAGACAGAACACGCCCTAAGCACAGCGAGAGCCAAAGATAGTCTGGAAAAATCAATGGACTTCTGGGGCAAATTACCGCTCTCAATGGCAGGGAGAGCGGGACCTCTTAAGATGGTGGCATTGCCCCGATTCCTACATTTCTTCACCAACGTTCCATTCAACATCCTCCCACAGTTCTTCAAAGACTTAAACAAGCTCTGCAGAAGATTCTTAAGGCAAGGAGGAAGGCACAGAGTAGCGCTAGAAGTACTACAGAGACCATACGACAAGGAAGTCCTGAAAGTCCCCAACTTCGAATTATATTATCTAGCAGCCCAACTGAAACACGTGATACAATGGTTGGCAGACAAAACCATAACGGACACCCGGCTACTACAGCCGGAGATCCCCACATGCTTCTAAGAGACTTGTTCTGGACTCCACCAATGACAATCCAAAATAACTCATACTTAATTAAACTAGGAATCCAGGTCTGGAAACGAGCTTGCAAAGCCATGAAAACAAACGATCCCTACTCCCCACAGATCCCGATAGCAGCTATCATGACTAGCAGACCAGGAGGCCTGAAAGAGATAAGGAATACATGGGAACCCTGCGGAATTGCCACACTAGGTGACCTGGAAGATGATCAAAGCATCTTGATGTTTGCAGAGCTACATGAGACCTTGGGACTACCAACAGGGCAGTTCCTGCTCCACAGAGCGGTGGTAAAAAATCTCACAAACAGATGGCCAGAGGCAGAGAACCTTGAAACTGGGCACGAAGCCATTGAAAATATGCTGAATGCTGCTGAGGGAGGACATGAAACTTCAAGGCTATACGAGACATTGCTGGACAGCACAACCAAGCAGGACCTTAAGTGCAAAGAGAAATGGGAACAGGAGTTAGCCCAGAAATTTGAGGATAAAGAATGGGAATCCATAACACACTAAAAAGTATCCAGAAATGCCCGGGTGCAACTTATATTTTTACAGCATCAACAGAGCATACTTCACACCTGAAGTCATCTCCAAATTTAAGGGAGCAGGAGTCAAAGAATGCCCAAAATGCCATGAACTCCGAACGGGGATGACCCACATGTTTTGGGGGTGTCGGTCATTGCAATCCTTCTGGTCACTAATTGCTACTAAGGTGGCCAGCGCATGCATCACCCTGGATGTACAGACGCCGAAGGCGTGCATCCTGGGAAGATACAAAAGAAGCTCTGAACAGGCTCAAGGACTTGATATACATTCTGGCGATAAGGCGCATTGCTATGGGGTGGAAAAGCCCCAAAATACCCAGTGTGACATTGTGGTGGGAAGACCTGCGTAAATGGTCGGCAGCGGACACTGGAGCGTGGGAGAACACCCAGCGAGAGCAGCATCTGGACATTAGCGAAGACCTGCAACAATGGGTGGCACTCACAGTGTCTTTGTTCCATCCAAGCGAGGAAGGTTCCTCTAATGACGACACAAGCAGCCCTTGATGGATACCTGGCCAGGCTGAACTGAACACGTGAATAAAGTGGTCTTGGGTGCGTTGGGAGGGGAGGAAGGGGGCTATTAAATTGAGATTCCTGCATTGAAGCATCAACGATAATAACTGTTGTATTGTTAAAATATCCTAATAAAAATATATTTTTTTAAAATAAATAAATTAGGTGTCCCATACTGGAACCCAAAGGGACCTCTTCCTCCTCCTCTGAATGTTCCTCCTCCTCAAAAAGAGAAGTGAGGTTCCTAAAAATCCTTTTTAGGCAGCAGGACAAAGGTTTTCTCTGGCATAGAGCCCGGAGGCTTTGAAAGTGTTGCAGGCGTCAACTTGGATTTAGCCAGATCCTTTCTAGGAGGGTCAACAGTGTCCGGTAAATCAGGCACCACTGGCGTCAACGGCATCAGCATCGACGGCTTCGGCGTCGACAACAGTGCCGACGGCCTGGCAGGGGTTGAAGATGCAACCGGCACTACAAACCGCATTGATGGCTTCGAAGACTTTGAAGGCCTCGATGAAGTCGGAGACCGTGACCTTTCTCTCCGCTCCGAGTGGTTCTTCGATCCCTTGTCCCGAGGCCTCGAGGGCTCTCGATATGGATCACGCCGAGTACCCGGGCTCGAGGGCGCGTGAGTATTGGGTCGAGAATAGACCACTCCTTGCCACCTTCCACAGAAGGCACGGACGGTCGTAATGGTAATCACAAGCAGCAGTGGTAATGGTAAATCCTCATTTCCATGGAAATGGGATCACTGAGGCACCATTGCTAACGGTGCTGTTGCTTCAGTGATAACCATGCCGGTAGGGGCCGGAAAACCTGACAGGTTAGGCCTGCCGGGGGATCCATGGCCCCTACTGACAATGTTATAGTATAGCTGTCCGGAAAGGGTGCGGTACATTGCTACCTGCACCCTTATTTCTGGACCGCCATACTTATGACGGCCCTTGGCAGCATTATTTGGAAGGGGCATTATACACCACAGACTTACTGACTGAGCATAATAATCTGATATTTCTAAAGGAAGCTTTGTGTTTGAAGGCTTTTCATGCTCGCTGGATATTGTTTTTTGCTCGTTTGACATATACTTTGTCAAACTGGCCTGAAACATTGCATACAAAGTGCATGCACTAAACCAACAGGACTCCAATATAAACATTCAAGTTGAACAATCCATATTCTCCAGCCAAAGTTACACCCTTCATAGCCCGAACGGATACATTACAACAAAAAATGAATGTCTGTATGCATGATACTTCAGTGTTACAGCTAGTGTAACAATATCTGGAAACTGAAACCAACACCTGATGGGTTGTTGTCTTATCAGAATGACTTTGCTTTCCAAAAGGAGACGCACGAGCCAACCTTCTGCACTGTGTCACGACTCCTCTTTAGGCGGCCATCGTGGCATTTAACCTGTGTGATGATGCAATAATGGTTTTGGCGGCCCCACATGAATACGGACATTCTGCAGTATATTACAGGGTGTGCTATCATTGCAGAGCAGAAGCACTCAGTAAGAGCCCAAGCACGGTTGGTGCAGCCTATAAAAGAAGCCTCCCTCCCTTGTGGATGCCCCCCTTCCTTCCTTTCATGGATTTCATAACGGAATTATCACCCTAAAAAAAAAGAAAATAAATACAGTCAGTTGCTCTATCATAGATACTTATACAAAAATGGGGCATTTCATTGCAATGAACATCCTTCTGCAGAAACATTAGCAGTCTAATTTGCTCAGCAAGTGATATGTCAGCATGGCATCTCAGACTAGATAGTTTCGGACCGTGGACCTCAGTTTACAGAAAAATGCTGCCATATCTTAGTTAAACTGTTGACCTCCAAATATTACACACCATGGCATTCCATCTACAAGAAGTTAACCAAGTTATTGAAACATATATATGTGGTTACTAGCTTAAGAAAACAGCTTCCACCGGGATGTCCATTCTCAGACTTCTTTTCATATTCCACTGAAAAAGATGAAGAAAAATTGTTGTTTGCCACAAAGGAAAAACGCAATGCATGTTAATTTCACTAATTAATTGAACACCAAATGTGTATTTATCTCCTATTTAAATTCTCACATGAATCTCATATTTGTATGTTTACTCTGATTATTTTCACTGTTGATAGAAGCGGTGGTCAATTTTCGCTGCTAAACACACACTGTCAGAATAAGCTTACAAATATGATATTCATGTGAGAATTTACATCAGAGGTAATTAAAAATGTGGTGTTCAATTAGTGAAATGAACATGTATTGAGTTTATTGTAAAACAAATCAATGAAAAGAAATACACACTCACTCTCTTCTACAAAAATAAGAAAAGCAAAAAAAATGCAGGACCAGTTCAGCACAGAGAGCGCGATGATGAGCACTTTATACAAATGACCTGTACATGGCGGCGGAACACCACAAAGCATAATACCGAAAAACAAAGAAATGAATTATCTCAGGAACGGGATGGCCGATTGAGCTAGAAATAGTTGCATTAATTCGGCAATGTAATAAAGAATATTCCATGCAAAATTCATGACACCAGATGTCACCGTTCATGAGGAGTTACATCCCGAAGATCAACGCCACATACAAACCCACAAACACAACTTTGTTGTATATATATAGAAGATATCAAGCACGCCCAAGATAACTGGGTTGACGTACCACTGCTAGTACAATTCGCTTAGAACAACCATTATCAGGCCTCCATTGGTATTCTGATGCACTGCCATCTGCAAGGATTTAAAAGCCTTAGCTATTTTGATTTGTATTAATATACAATGATACAGGTAATTATTTTCTAAAAGGGAGGTATATGAATCATACTCCCTTTCTAAAATGGTCCATGCAAAATAATAATGCAAGCATTTCCCTTTGCTGAGACAGTCTACATGCACCCTTAGCCGAGCCCTGCAGTGGCACATTGCAGGTTCAAAGGTCAAATGTGCATTCATGACAGCTGGTGGAATACAGGAATGTCCACACACACTATGTTATATGCCAACACAGTTCTTCATTTAAAAATAAGGTTCAGCAATATATACACAATTAATAACACACTTTGTACTCTGGCAATTCTAATATTGTATTGTATTGGTATTGTATTGTATTTGGTTATTTATATAGCGCTCTTTCCCCATTTGTATGGCCTCAAAGCGCTTTGTGGTTGGAATGCCCTCGGTGACCGTAGTCAATGTGCTGGAGGTTCTTAGAGTTTTAGATTAGGAGATGCATGTGTGCGTTTTAGGGCCTCATTACGAGGCGGGCGGAATGGGTCAGCTAGGCATGACTAAGCAGCCCAAAACGGTCAGGCACGTGGGTTGGCGGTGTTGGTGGTTTGCGATAGCGTGCTATTGTTGAAAGAGTCGATGTGTGGGCAGCTATACCACATTTCTTTCTTGGTAGTCGCTGTATGCTAGAATCAGAGGTGTTGAGGTACGTCAGGTGTTTCAGTGTGGGCGGCTATATGCGCTGCTAGACCGGATGAGCATAGCCATAGATGCATTCAACGGTGCATGGATGTTGGCCGTGCCTGCGGCCTATGTCCATAGATGTGGTGTAAAGTATGGCTTCGATGTTGTTCAGATGCAGCAATCTTTGTCCAATGTGGGTGGCATGGTCTCATCATTTGTGTTCTCTCTGGTGCGAGAGTCTGAACAGTGAGGGCAAGTGAATTTATTGCGGTGTACCACAGCAAATCTGCTGGCTTCCCTGGTTTAAGTGTCAGGTAGGAAAGTTGTTGTTCATGGGGCGATAGTTTGCCTAGGCTAGGTTTCACAGAGTGGTTCACAGAGGGATACTATCCTTAGAGTTTTGGGATCCCAGATGGGGTGCCTGTAGGTCTAAGTTCACTGGGTGGGATGCAGCCATCAGTTTGTGCCTAGGTTTGCAATTTCTGGCAGTTGAAGAGGCCTAGGCTTCACAGCATGGTGACGTGAGAACTTTGCAGTTTAAACTAGAGTTTGCTGGACAGAAGCTGAGACCTATGTTTCATAGAATGACAGATACAAAGTGAATCATATTTGAGACTTCTAAATAACAATGCAATTAAACTACAGATTACTAGGCTATCGGAGAGGCCTATGTTTCAGAAACTGGCATATACGAACACAACAGCACCTGAGACTCTTTGGGGGTCATTACAAGGTTGGCGGTAAGGGGTTAACGGCGCCGGTAATGGTGCCGGTGCCATTAACCACTTACCGCCGCATTACGAGGTCCTTTAGCAGGTCCCGCTAGGGGCGGCTGGTTTTACCAGGTGTCCTTAGTGGGAGCCGCTAAAGGACCGGCAGGCTAACAATGGGCCCAATGGGGGCTCAAATGGGAATGGGTTCCCTGAATGGGGAAATACTGGGTCCTCCAAGGTTGGAATGCGGTAAGGCGGTAGCCAACCTCGTAATGACCTCCTTAGACTGCGGTTGAGAGGCCTATGTTTAACAAACTGGCAGGTCTAATAGGCAGTTATGTGGAGGATACACCTAAGTTTGAGAGTCCTGTATAGTAGGAGAGAGGCCTAGATTTCACAGAAGGCATATATGAGCACACTCGCAATTAAGACTCCTAGGCAGTGGGAGAGAGGAATCCGACCATGCCAATGATCTATTTTCTTTCCAAAATTCATAAAAACTTCGAAACACTACCGGAAGTACGCCCCATTATGAGTGGCATTGGAAGGGCCACCGTAGGCCTATCAGAATATATAGATAATGCAATAAGGGAGCAAGTTTATCAGATACCTTCCTATATTCGAGACAGTACTCATGTTCTAACAATCCTACAAATTCTTACATAGGAGAAAGGTTACTTGCTGGCAACTCAAGATGTATCTGCACTATACATCTCAATTGACCATGAACTGGCAAGTAAGGCCATAGAACATACATTTCATGAAATTTCTGCCTCATACATAAAGCATGTAGAAATTATCAAAGAATTTCTAGAATTTACACTTATGAACAATGTTTTTTGTTCAATGACACCTATTATCTTCAGACTAAAGGAATCACAATGGGGGCAACATTTTCCCCTTCACTGGTGAATCTGCTCATGTCATACTGTGAGGATAAACCTGCACTTCATAACAACGAGTTTGAGAACAATATAGTTATATGGAGACATTTCATTGATGACATAATTGTATGGAATGGGACTCAAAGTTTTGGGAACTACATAAAATACATCAACACAAATGATTCTGGTTTGACCCTTAAAAGGTACTGTGACACTAACAATATTAACTTTTGGGGCCTACATATTTACATCAAGGATAAATGTATTGAAACATCAACATATCGGAAAAGCACTGAGGTTAATTCGACATTAAATGCTAACAGTTGCCATACTAAATTGACAGTATCTAATATACCAATAGGAGAGTTTTATAGGGCACACAGGAACTGCAGCCAGGATGCAGAATTGGATAAAGAGTGTACACTTCTGTCTGAAAAGATTCAGGAAGAGAGGGTACTCTTCTGTAATGATTAGTAAGGCACAGGATGAGATCACAAAGGTTAACAGGTCAGACATGATAGTCAGCGCACTGAAGTCCAGTATACAGAAATCACAAAGTGGTAGAGACCAAATTAGTATTGTCACACAGTTTTCCACGGATTCGCACACACTTAAGAAAATTATGCAAAGACATTGGCATTTATTGCATATGGACACGGACCTCAAATCCCACATCGCAAGTAGACCGCAATTTGTATACATCAGGGCTCCGACTCTGAGGAATAAACCTTGCCCGTCATTTCTGAAAATAAGCACAACAGGGACAGGGCAAATATATACAATGTCTATGTGGTACCACACTTTCCCTTTAGATTCCTTTAGAATGCATCAACTGCTGACAGTTATAATGGCATACAAATCACTCAGCAAGGTGTAACTACATAGATCATAAGGAAGGCAGGCAGGTTAGATTAAAGCAATGGCAGAATGCTTCTTTTGCTACTAAGACACATTTCTAAGTGAGGATCCCTCCACCTATTAACAAGCCCAGTCTGTTAATATTTAAATATTTAATCAGTCTTGTTCATCAACGTATCCCTCGAGAGTGGACTTCCTTTAAAGCAGGAGCCACAGTGCATTGAGATTCCTCATAGGAAAAAGTGAACACGGGTGTCGAGACAGCAGCATCGACCTTCACGGTGCTCTTCGACAATCGTTTGTGGAAGTCCTAGGAAGATGAGGCTTGCGGTCCACCTCGATGTAAAGTGTTTGGTGCAGCAAAGAAGACTCTGTGATGGATCCAGGCCTAGCAGCGGGCTTCGGGTGTCGGGAAATGCTTTGACAGTCCTCTGGACTGTCGGTGCTGCAGCCACAGCACGTACCTCGGGATAGCTTTGGCGATCAGGACTCAACCATGTTATGGACTTTGGATATTCACGTCGTCAGTATCCTCTGGACGTCTTTGTCAGCCTCTGGTGGCGGGAAACCAACCAGCGGACTTTCCTCGGTAGACAGCGACCTCGACTTTCTCCGGCAGGACAAAGTGGTCGTCGGTGATGGGAAGGGAGCCCTTTGTTCAAATGTTCTTAGGCAAAGGTGAAGCGTTGCAGCTCCGGCCGTGAGCAGCACAGCGCCAAGCTGTCCCCACTTCTAGGCGACACAACTCAACGGGCTTCCAGCGGTCACAGAAATCTTCCGATCCCTGGTCGATGGCAATGGACTTCGATGGCCTCGATGTCCTGGTGCTTCACTTCAAGATTCTTTGTGGACCCCCTCTCTGGTCGACAGCCTTGCGGGACTGGCATCCAGGGTACCTCAGTGAAGATCAGCTTTTGAACCATGGTCGCTCTTAGCTCGGGGAGAGGTCTCCTAGCCAGGTCCTAGCCAGGTCCTCTCTCGGATCAGCTTTTAGGTTTCGTCGAAGGAAAGCAGCAGCAATTCTTCTTCTTCTTCCAGCTGGGCTTCAAGGATAAGCTTCAAGTTTCAACTTCAGTTTCTGAACCAATTGGGAAGTGAGAGGTCCCCAGATATACACATCTATCCCTCATTCACTCTGCTGAGACAGGCTCAGTCAGCCAATCACACAGAAGGGCATTCAGGCAGGCAGCCAATCAGGTTCACAGGCATTCAGGCAATTCACTTCCACCCAGACACCCATAACAAGGAATGTGGATTGGGGCAAGCACCCAGCCTTTCAGCACACCACATTGCATTCATGTCAGTTTCAGGCAGTGCTGTCTCATTCATTCACACACACAGAAACCAGACACCCATAACATAGAATGCATATTGGTCACACTCTATTCACACAGGTCCCACCCCAAGGGTTTACCCACAACATACAGCCACTGGGAAGGCTCCAGCCAGTCTGGCCTGGATATCCACACAATACCATATATGGTTCTTCCACCCAATAGCCAGTCAGGGGAAGGGACAGAGTCAGGGCTTTTCAAGACTTTGAGAAAACAAGGTAACCGGCAATAGAAAGCAAGAGGCCCAGGGGCCATCTTGTCTCCTATCAGGAATCCACTGATTCCTACGGCAGGGCCTGGGTATACCAAAATGGAGGATACTCCGAGCAGCGGTCAAGTTCAGCATGGAGCCACCAACAGCCCATACCCTGCTCTGTGGGCAACACACAGGTGCTCACAAACATGAACTAGGGGAACAGGGTTGTACACCCACCCATGGGTGCCATAAGGGTATACCAAGGGTCTCTGTTCACCACAACCAAAAAGAGGAAGAACTGCACTGCCAGGAGTCCCAACTTGACTCCTGTGCAGAAAATAAAACAACCCACATAAGGGAGTACAGGTCAGGGACATGGAGGCCCTGTCCCTCCAATGCATTTCCAGCATCTCAGTCACCATCCCCCCAGACTGAGGTTAGGGTGGTCTAATCTCCCACCAGATTGACACCCTCATCCAGACGGTCAACACTTCCCTGGTCTATGCTCAATAGTGAAGTCTAGCCTGTGCGGGCTAATGGACCACCTGAGCAGTTTAGGGTTTTCACCCTTCATCTGCATAAGCCACTTTAAGGGCTGATGGTCAGTTTGAATCTTAAAGGTAGACGCCGTAAAGTAAGGCCTAAAATGCCCAAGGCCCCAAACTATACTGAAACATTTCTTTTCAACAGTAGCCCATCAACGTTCTCTACCTTTGAGTTGCCTACTGATGAAAACGATAGGATGTTCCCTCCCTTTGTCATCTAACTGCGACAAGACCGCTTCAATTCCGGTGTCACAGGTATCAGTTTAAACAATAACGGGTTTGCTGTAAACAGGCCACACAACACAGGTGCCCTACACAGACTTTCCTTCAAGCCAACAAAGGCCTTCTGACAGTCTTCCGTCCTATTAACCTTCCTAGGTTGCTTAGGCGAAGTCAGAGCTGTCAGAGGGGCAGCTATGATGCCATAGGCCGCCATGAACTTTCGGTAATACCCAGTGAGGCCCAAAAAAGCTCTCACTTGGTTTAAGTAGTGGGAATCTCCCAGTCATGTACATCCTGTACCTTACTGGAGAAAGGTTGGATGTGACCTCCTCCTACCCCATGACCAAGGTAAGTGACTTTCCACAGATCTATCTGGCACTTGGTGGCCTTGATAGTGAGGTTAGCCCTTTCCAAGGACTGCACCACCCGATTCAAATGAGTCAAATGCTCCTCCCAGGTTGAATTGTAGACAGCAATGTCATCTAGATAGGCCACACAAAAGGCCTCCAACCCTCTGATCGCATGATCGACCAACATTTGGGAGGTGGCAAGGGCATTCCTCAACCCAAAAGGCATGATTATCAACTGGTAGAGCTTGTCAAGTGTTGAGAATGTAGTTTTCTCCTTGGCGTGGTCCGTCACAACTATTTGCCAATAGCCTGAGGTGAGGTTAAAGGTGCTTACAAATTTGGCAGCACCTATGGTGTCCACAAACTCATGAGCTCTGGACAATAGGTGCACGTCAGTTTTGGTGACAGCATTGACTCCTCTGTAGTCCACAGTGAACAACCTCCAAACCTTGGTACCGGCCTGGGAACTTGCCTTGGGGACAAGGACCACAGGGCTGGACCTGGGAATGGTTGAGGGTTCAATTACACCCAGATCCAACATCTGGGCGACCTCAGCCTGCATGTGGTTCTTAACCGTGTCTGACATTCAACAGTATCTGCTTTTGACATGTACACTGTCACCAGTGTCAATTTCGTGCCTGTACCACAGGGTGAGGGCTGGTGTCTGTGATAACAGAGGGGCGTACTGCCGGAGCAAAGCCCTGCATGCCCTCTGCTGCTCTGGTGTCAGATCGGGAGAGAGATGTACTCCCTCCACTGAGCCATCTTGAGGGCTGCTATGCAGCAACTCAGGAAGGGGCTCACTCTCATCCTCCTCTTGCTCTGAAGCTAGCAGAAGACATGAGATTTCCTCTCCTCCGTGGAAAGGCTTGAGTCTATTAACATGGAATGTCTGAGGGGCTACACTAGGGACTCCCATGTTAACCAGATAATTGGCCTCATCCATCTTGGAGATTATCCTGAAGGGTTCAGTCCAGTTATCTGCCAAAGCTCGAGGCTTTGTAGGCTCCATCACAAGGATCTCCTGTCCTGGAGTCAAATCCACTTGCGAGGCCCTAAGGTCATTCCAGTACTTTTTTCATTCTTGACTTGCCCTATGATTCGCTGATGCCTGGCCCATCATCTGTGCCATCCTCCTTCTAGGGCCTAATACATAGTCGCCCATTTGCTTGGCAGGACCTGGAGGTGTGGCTTCCAAATAAACAACAAAGGGACTGAAACCAACATCCTCTTGAGGCACTTCTCTATAGGCAAACAGCATGGTAGAAGGAGATCCCATTTCCTCCTTAGGGGCTCTACCAAAGTACCCAGCGTGCCATTGAGAGTTCTTAATATACCTCTCAACCAGACCATTTGTCTGGGGATGGTAGGAGGTGGAGAACTTACGTCACCCCACATTCCTTCCACATTGCTTGCATGCAACTAGACATGAAGTTGGATCCTTAGTCAGAGATCACCTCTTTAGGGAAACCAACTCTGGTAAAAATGCCCAAGAGAGCCCTGGCAACCACCTTAGCAGTAATGGTCTGAAGCGGTATAGCTTCAGGGTACACCAGGACCAGGATGAACCTGTGTCAACCTGATGTAGGAGGGTCCAAGAGGCCGATAATGTTGATGCCTACCCTCTCAAATGGTGTGCCAACCACTGGCAAAGGCTGCAGTGGGGCGATGACACTGCCTCCAGTCTTGCCAGACAACTGACAAGTGGGACAGGTCTAGCAGTGCAATTCCACTTCTACACCCATCCGGGGCCAGTAGAAATGTGCAGAGAGCCTTTGTTTAGTCTTCTCAGTATCAAGATGACCAGCTAAGGGCACCTCATACACCAACTTCAATAGGAAGGGCCTGTAAACTTTGGGTACCACCAACCTCTTGAGGGCACCAGGTTCAGGCTTAGTGGGCTCACTACAAAGGAGCTCACCCTCCCAATAGATTTTGAATGACCTTGGCACTTCACGTTTTCTTAGACCCTCGAGAGAGTGGCCCTCTCTCTGACCCTTTCAGAAGTCTCCCCTAGAGGGCCCCCCTTTGTTAGGGAGAATTCCCATTCTATGGCTAATTTCCTTTACCTATAGAGTCCCCCAGCAGCTTTGCTGGATTTGAAGGGTTTGTTTCTTTTTACCTGCTAAGAGTGAGACTCTTTTTCCCACTCTTAGGGATTTTTGCTATGTGTGTTCTAGGCTATTTTTGTGTTGAATGCTTATGGGATTTTCTCAACCCCATAGGAACCATCTTTATTCACATGTGTTACACAGCACCCTCAGTGCAGTGACACAGGGGTGTCATAGCGACCCCCAAACATAGACTCCATACCCTGGGACTGACTACTCTCTCCCAGGGCGTGTAAAGTCCCAATTGACTTTACTAGTCAAATCCTATGAACTAAACCAGTACAACCCATCTTACTATGGAGGTACTGGAAAGGGTTAATAGTTTTTCCCTTATGTTCCTTTTCGAGAGGGTACCGTACAGTCCCTCTCTCAAAGGTTTCTGGCTGGTGGCAGTGGTTACTACCATAAATATTCGACCGCAAATATTTCCCTATGGGAGTTTCCCATTGTTTCTAGCTACAACATTTTCTGACAGCCTCTAACATAATGCCGGTGCATTTTAATATTAACTTTACTCCGGTAAGTTTTATTTGCCAGAACTTTAATATAACTTCTTTCTCGTGTCTTTCTCTAAACTCCTAACCCAGGTCGGGGATCCTTTGTTTGTCCGTTTGGCGGGCTTCTACCAAGAAGCCCTCCTTTCGGCACCACTGAGTCGGGGTGGGTCCATTGTGTGGGAGGGGGAGTAGGACCCTGGACAGGGATGCCTTAGCAACCCATGTCGCACTCTATCCTGATAGGCTGCAAGGTCTCCCGCCAAGATGACCACTCCACTGTGTGAGTGACAGCTAGGCTGTATGAATGGGGATCTTTTTGCATGAAAACAGGGTTCCGAGGACTGGAAGAGCAAGACGTCGCCACTGGAACTAAGAAGCTGAAGAGGAGAGAAGTCAAAGACATCTGCAATGACTGAACCACCGGTGAAGCCCTGCTGCAGCGTCTCACCCCTTTTCTCCACACAACGAGAGAAGATCTTCACCTGCAAGGGCCTTCTTCCCTTGAGCTGGTGGGGCCAACCAGTTTGCCAATCACCTTCCCGGACCTGCCTTGGTCGAATCTCCCGTACCCTGTACTCAGAGGCCGGATAGCCAGGCACCAGTCCACCCGGACCGCGATTTAAAGGAGCCAACCTTTTATTCGTCGGGCAGCACCGCGGCTGGTTTCATCCCTGGGTAGTGCAGTAACTCGAACCTTCCTCCACGACGAGAGCCTCTCTTCCTTTGCTGGATCCACCGAACTGCAGGAACTACCAGGAACAACCGCCACCGCAGGAGCCACTTCTTCATTTAAAGGTACATTGGGCCTCATTACGACCCAGGCGGTAAGTTACCGCCTGGGCCGTGACTTTACCACCATGGCGTAAACTACGTTTACGCCATGGTGGTTGGCGGACTTACCGCCCCATTCCGAGGTCGGCGGGGCGGTAAGTCCCCAATCCCCATTTACCCTTCCCCATTCCCATTTTTGCCCCATAGGGCATAATGGGAGTGGGGAAGGCGTTAATTACGCCACCGTAAATTACGGTGGCGTAATTAACTCCATGGTCCCTTAGCGCCATGGATTTTAACACCTGCTAAAAGCAGGTGTTAAAAGCACCATGGCGCTAGGGGACCTCGTAATTGGCGGTAAGGGGTCGGCGCAGCTAACGCTGGCGTTAACCCCTTACCGCCAGGGTCGTAATGAGGCCCATTGTTCCGCCAGGCCGCCCTTTCTTCGCGGTAGTCTTAAAGGTGTTTTAAATCCTTTACCTACCTGTTGGTTTGGTCGCCCCTCTCTCTTAACATTGTCTTTTCAACTTCTGCATCCACCTTTTCAAATTCGTTAACCAAAGACTTGACTGCAGCTACAAGAACAATTTGCTCCTGGGCCCTTGCCCTTTACCACTGACTCTGGCACAGGCCTACTGACTCTGGCTACAATTGATAGATCTGCCTTCTTGAGATTGATTCTCACTGAGAACTGTGTTGGTGCAACTAATTCTTTTAACTACTCTTTCCTTCCCATTTTTAAACCTTGTGAAATGCCATTTTGCTCAGTTTTCATTTAAGTATTGCTTATATTGATGCACTGCCTTGCTTAAACTGGTTCACAAACTGATGGGAAGTGTTGCTAGGGTGTTTAAGTTACTATTTCTAGATAACTTGTGCTTTCCCTCCCTTGTGAGGAATTGTTAGGGGATCCCTTGTGTGTAGTTGTCACTGTCCCGTTTTGCTCAGTTTTCACTCTGGTTCACTTGGTCTACAATTTAACTTGGGAGTGTGTATAGTTTTCCTTTGACTTAATTTAACTTGCTTGATGACTGTGATACATATGTTTTATTAGAAGTGTATAAAATAAATATATAACTACTTTTTAATACAAAGCTTTGGTCAACCCTGAATACTGCTCATCTCCCTCTTGAGATAAGTCTGACTGCTCAGCCACAGCTACCAACTAAATCTTTGTGGTACAGACTGATACCAAAGGGGATTTATTGCTCTCACCTGTAGTCCTAATCTTGTGTAGTGCTCCCTAAGGGAACTACACAGGATTCTGCCTAACACTGGTGTACAGCGGTAAGGATAAAAGTATTGGATTACATTTTAGAGTTCTGCTAGTGCTTTCGTTCAAATAACCACAAGGCTAACTATCACAACAAGTTTATTTTAAACAGAAGTCAAAATTATGGAAAGATACAGCCAGGAGACCCTCCTTACTGATACTGCTGATTATTTAAGGGATCTATGTAGACAGAAAGGTCTTCCTGTCAAAGGCAAGAAATTAGAAATGATTGATAGACTGTTAGAGAAACAAAGTCTGGATAGTGGTGCTGTAGTGCCCACTACTCCAGCAAATGTAGCAAATCTTGAGGAAAATAATGTTGAAGATGTTATTGTTGAAACAGATGAGGAAGAGGAGGATAATAATGTCACCCCCTCTGGCCCTCTACCTGCTCGAAGGCCTCAACCTATGGCTACTGGACCCTTACCAGGTCCCACATTAAGTCCTGAATTGATCTCACTAGAAAAAATGAGACTTGAACTAGAATTCAAAAGAATTAGTGCCCAAACTGAACAGAGACATCAAGAACTAAGGCTGCTCAAAGAAATGGAGCTCAATCATGAGCTTGAGATGAAGAAATTGGGCCTCATTACACGGATGGCGGTAGGGATTTACCGGTACCGGTAAAATACCGGTACCGGTAAATCCTTACCGCCCTACTACGAGGTCCCTTTGCGGGTTGGGGGATTTAACGCCTGCTTTTTGCAGGCGTTAAAATCCAACCCGCTAAGGGACCTCGGAGCTAATTACGGCACTGCAAAATTGCGGTGCCGTAATTAGTGCCTTCCCCATTCCCATAGAGCCCTATGGGGCAGAAATGGGAATGGGGAAGGGCAATGGTGGAAGGGGGATTTAACGCCCCTCCAACCTCGGAATGGGGCGGTAAATCCCCTTTCCGCCAAGGCGGTGCCGGTATTTTACCGGCATGAGCCATGGCGCTAATAGCGCCATGGCTCACCGCCTACCGTGTAATGAGGCCCATTGTCTTTGTTTTTTTTATTATTAAGTTTATTGAACTTTACATAAAAACATGCAGAACATTATATTCATCAATGTTATAATTATAGAATTCATCACAAATAATCTCCACAACAACCACCACCCCCTACCTCATCACGAAGTAATATAAACCAATCCAAAATGTCATTACAACTCATCCAAAAATCTACCCCACATTTCATCAAGCAATTTCATTTTTTTGTTTCTGCGAAGAACAATCTTCTCAATTCTGGAAACCTGCCTTAAGTCCTCCACCCACTCTGAAAAGGTCGGCCTCTCATCACATTTCCATTTCCTCAAAACGATTTTCTTTGCTGAATTCGCAGCCCTGAAAAACCAGAATTTCTGTGGCTAAGTTATTCCACTTTGTCATCCTCACCCAAGATGATAGTAATGTAGTCAAAATCTTCCTGCAGCAATAGAACCTCATTAATTATCTCTGTGACTCTCCTCCAAAATGTCCGCAATTCATAACAATCCCAGATCATGTGTTCAAAAGAGCCAACTGCATGTTTACACCTCCAGCAAGCCTCTGAATCAATCATTCCTCTCGCATGAAGTCTTTGGGGAGTCCAAAACACTCTGTTAAGAATTTTGATTTGCCGGCTTTGCTCTCCCAGATTAACGGAAGTCACAGCCACATTTTTACAAATACACCCCCATCGGTCCTCAGACATATCTTAATCAAGTACCTCAGACCATTTCAAAAGTAATCCCTCTGCCGGAGCATGACGTTGGCCCAGATTCTTGTATACCTTAGACGCCATACTTCCCCCTGCCTTATACTCAGACAACCAAATCTGCCATCCATTGCCATCAACTGCACTTTCATTCCGCAGGATTCTCCTCAATTTCCTGTATTCCCCCATTGTACAGTCTCTGAGATCTTTAACTCGTGCAAGTCTTTTAAAACTGATCCGTTTGCTATCTTCAAACAAATCACTCAGCCATATTATACCACTTAGACGCCAGTTCAACCACAGTAGCGGACTTCCATTCACGAGTATTGCTGGATTCAACCAGATTGGGATAAAATCATTATCACATACTCTGCGTTTACTTTTCTTCCACAGCTCCTTCCAGCACGTTCTCAGAAATTTTGTTGGCGGAAATGACTGATACCCAGATCCATCAACAGTGGACAGTATAGCCCTAGGTGGTAATGGAGGTGAACGGCTTGAATCCGCCAGCGTCCAGACATCCACTGAATTGTCAACAAATGGAACCAGGTGCCTGGCTCCAAAAGCCAAATGGTAATTTGCAAAGTCTGGAACCCCCAAACCTCCACAGTCCTGTGGCAGCTGCAATTTCCACAGTCTAAGGCGCGGTTGCTTATTCTCCAAGAGAAAAAATTGGATTAAACTCTTAATTTTCTTCAAAAAGCTCTTTTTAACGTACAAGGGGAGCATACTAAGCACATCATTGACACGTGGTGTGGATGTCATTTTGATGGCATTCACCCTCCCCCATAGACTCAATTTAAGTTCACTCCATCTCTTCAAATCAAGCTCCATGGATTGAACCACAATAGCAAGGTTGACATCCATCATTTTTGAGATACCACTAGTCAACCAAATCCCAAGGTATCTCATCTTATGCGGACATCATTTGAAGCCGAAATTCCTCATTTTCAAAATAGTGCATGAGGTTGATGCTGGCAGTGCCTCCGATTTGGCCCAATTGATCTTGTAACCAGAAATTCTTTTGAATACACCAATCAACTCAATCAGCACTGGAATAGAGTTCTCCACATTCTGAACCACCAACAACATGTCATCCGCATACAGCCAAACTTTTTGGCTGGCCGCACCATAATGGACACCCTCAATTCTCTCCTCCTCTCTTATCCTCACAGCCAGAAGTTCCATAGCAATTACAAACAGGATGGGTGACAGAGGACAGCCCTGTCTCGTTCCTCTTTCAAGTTCGAAAATATCAGATCCCATGCCATTAGTCCGAACACATGCAGTAGGGCATGAATACAGCAGTCTTATCCATCCGATCATGTTTTCCCCAAATCCGAATCCTTTCAAGGCACTCAAAAGATATTTCCACTCAATACGATCGAATGCCTTTTCTGCATCCAATGATAATGTCACCACATCATTCCGGTGCTCCTTGCTTTCAAATAGAGTCAGCAACAGCCTTCTCATATTATCTGATACATGTCTTCCTTTCACAAAACCTGACTGACCTTCATCTATAATACCCATCAGAGAAGTTTCAATCCTCAATGCCAATGCTTTGGCTAAAATCTTGTTGTCTATGTTCAGTAAGCTGATCGGCCGATAACTGCCCGTTTTAACTGGTGACTGCCCAGCTTTCAGAAAAACAGAGATCGAAGCATGCCTTGTAGAAGCTGGAAGACACCCATCTCTTAAAGATACGCGCAGCATTTCCAACATAAGTTCAAAAATCTCCCCTGGGTAGATTTTATAAAGTTCCGCTGGTAGTCCATCTGGACCCGGGCATTTCCCAGTGTTCAATGCACAAGCTGCCGTCCTGAGATCCTCCACACTCAACTCTCTTTCCATGCACTCCAATGATTCTGCACTTATTTTCTTCAAATGACAGTCCTCAATGAATTGACAAATCTCACTCTCAGATAAGTTGACTTCTGAAGAATAGAGGGTTTTGTAATATGACTTAAATGTTGCGTTAATCTCCATAGGATCAAAAGTCACCATCCCATCATGTCTCTCTATTGCATTAACAGTTCTTTCATTATCCATGACTCTCAGGCGATGAGCAAGAAGCCGATCACATTTTTCACCTTTTTCAAAGTAGTTGCTCTTGGTTCTAAAGAGTAGCCACTCAGCCTTCATAGAATACAAATCCTCCAATTTTTCCTTTTTCAGTTTCAGTACTCTCAAAGTATCACTTGAAAGGTTTTGCATATTACCCCTTTCAAGGCCCTGAATTTCCTCATTGAGCTTCTTCACTTCCGCAACTCTCATTTTCTTTTTCTTGCTTGACAATCCAATCAGCATACCTCTCATATATGACTTAAAGGCTTCCCATACAAACTCCACCTTGACTTCTCCAGTCCAGTTCTCAGTTACAAAAAATCTCGCCTTTTGAACTATCTTATCCACAATTTCATCGTCCTCTAGAAGCGAGACATTCATTCGCCATGTGTTAGACTTTGGAAAAGGAAAGACCAATTGCAAGTCTATGGAGATCGGAGCATTATCCGAAATCAGCAATGGTTTAATGTCTCCCCCTTTGAATGATTGCGTGCAGAGGCCAGAAGTAAGAAGGAGGTCAATCCTTGAGTAAACATTATGCCTTGCAGAGAAGAATGTATATTGGCCCTCATTACAACCCTGGCGTTAAAGGGTTAACAGCGCCGTAAAAGGTGGCGGTGCCGTTAACCCCTTAACGAATGATTACGAGGTCCCTTTGCGGGTTGGCGATTTTAACGCCTGCTTTTTGCAGGCGTTAAAAACCAACCCGCAAAGGGACCTTGGTGCTAAGTATGGTGCCGCAATTTGCGGCACCTTACTTAGCGCCTTCCCCATTCCCATTGAGCCCTATGGGGCAAAAATGGGAATGGGGAAGGGCCATGGCGGAATGGGGAATTACCGCCCCGCCACCCTTGGAATGGGACGGTAATTCCCCATTTCGCCATGGCGGAGTCGGTAAGTTACCGGCATGGACCATGGTGCTATTAGCACCATGGTCCAACGCCAGGGTCATAATGAGGGCCATTGTGTCATGATGCCCGCTCCCGGGGAGCCGGTTCAAGCCCTGCGTCCCCGAAAGCGGACATCCAGTCCCCAAGGAAGGACCCAGCAACCCCATATAGGGGCCCTTTGGACAGTGTCCTGGCGCCTATGGCGCCAGGCTCATAAAAGACATCAGTCCTGGCGCCATAGGCGCCAGGCTCATTATGGGAGTGCTTGGGTGCACTTACCTGATGCAGACCATGCTGCAGGATCCCGGCCTCCTTGAGGCCTGAAAGGAACTACTTTACCTGTGGGACTAATTTACCATCCGGGCGTGGTCGGGGAAGGATACATACCTGATTGGAGGAAGAATACATACCTGGAACTTCTTCCAAGGCTATTTAAACCCCACCCGAACAGCCACACGTGCTTCGCGTTGTTCTGCATCTAGCAGCTGGACGCTCACCGTGTCTGCTCCTGCATCCTGACTTCTGCCACGCCTGCCAGCATCCTGGATCACCTGCAAAGGAAGAGAAGAAGAGAACAGAAGAAGGAAAAGTCCTTACCTGCTAAAACCGCATCCCGGAGACATCTCGCCGACAATCCTGAAAAGGAAAACTTATTTAAAAGCTCATCTCGTCGATCGCTGCAGCGCCGCATTCCACTCACCTTTACAGGGCGCCTCCATGTTCAGCAGCGATCATCCGGATTCGCAGTCACGCCCCAGAGCCTAGGGAGAAAAAGACCAGAACAAAAGGTGAGAGAGAGAAGGGAATAAGGAAAGCTAAATCTCCATGTTAAGACTTACCTGTTGATTCATTCCCTCTCCATTTCGGGTCCGCGCCGCATCCTGGCATTTCCGGACCCCGGCCCCTAAGGGGAAAAAGAGACAGCGTTAATGAGCGAATAAAAAGACATTACCAAAAAACGCTCATTAAAGACTTACCTGATTTCTACAAGGATTTCACCTCTCATCTCGGGTCGGTGCCTGTTCCCCGGCATTCCGTACCCCAGCCCCTATGGGGAAAAAGACACTAGCATTAGTACATTAATGCATGGACACAAGGGGAACCTCTTATCAAAAAAACTTACCTGGAAGCCAAGCAAGTTTGGTTCTCACCAATCCGAAAATCCAGTGAAGTAACTGGATACCAACGCGCCCCTGCATCAGAAGCAGGATGGAGAGCTCGTCCTTCCAGACCCTAAGGTGAGACGCTACGAGGAATCACAGAAGGGTTTCGAGGAGGGTGAGAGGGGAAAGTGGGAGGCCGATTGCATTACCCCGCAGACAGTTAATCCCCTATTTTCGCCTACAGAAGGATACTTCTGCGAGCCAGACAAGCCAGATTTGGGGGCCCGGTCCAGTCCGTCTTCCGAACCCTGCGCATCACCTTAGAAGAGGTCACAGCAGCGCGAACCAGGCCAGCGCCTTCGTGGGAGTCAGGTGAGCGTTACACATTGTCTCATTGAAGGGTTCTGCAATCTCCATACATCTGAGAGGTTCCATTCAGCCATAAACCTTTTCAATGCTGACCTTTTCAGAGTATTTACGCTATCCATTGCCCCCATACTTTTATCAAGTTCAGGGTCCAGAACAACATTAAAGTCCCCTCCCACAATGACATTACTTACATGCATATTCAGTAAAAACTGTGCTAGAGAGACAAAAAAACTACCATCTCCCCCAATTCGGGGCATATATGTTGCAGAAACAATGCGGAACATCCTGAATATTTGCATTGACACAGACAATCCTCCCATCTGCATCCTTTTCACATATCATCTCAGAAATCGGCAGGTTCCTTCTAAACAGAATACACACGCCCCTAGAGCTAGTAGTGAAAGATGAGCAGTAAGCATCACTGACCCATCCCCTTTTCCATTTATCTATATCTGTATCCAGCAGATGAGTCTCCTGAAGCATTGCAACATCTGCTCCCATTTCCTCCAGTTTAATCAAAATCACTTTCCTCTTTGTAGCACAATTAGCTCCATTCACATTCCAAGATACCACCCTCAAATTCCTCTGATAAGTGTAAGACATGAGTGGGTCCTGCTACCCGATCCTTGTGATGAATTCACATAACACAGTAGAACTTAAACCTACAACCACTATAAAAAACCAAACTGAAAATATAAAAACACTCTTGGGTACGAACCACCCAACCCTCCAGAACTTCCCTTCCACTTACACGCAGAAAGGGACTACCCTACCCCCTCACTTGGGTCAGTACAGCGGATCCCCAAAAAGATGTACATCACAAAATCATCAGTAGTCAAAACAAATTTAAGCTAAATATTCAGTAAAGTCTGATCCGCGGCAAAACCCTAAACCCCCACCACCTCACATCTCTCCAGGGAATGAAAAGATGTATGAAACCATTCCAGAACATGCGCATTATCCCACGACCAAGATATCTCAACAACATTCTTCACCCGAACCACCCTAGGTCATTAACAACAGATTTGCCAATTCCACCATTCTCATTACCTGTCTCCTTACACTAATTGTCAGAGAACACGTCATACCAAGAAACTATGAGCGTAACAAAATGAAACTCCCAACCAAACACTGCCTACATAGATATTAATATTGCTATTAGATATGGCACACCTAGAATAAAACGAAACCACTACAGTCCCGCAAGTACTAACAATGCCTACACAACTATATCCTTATTACAGCATCCCCCTCATCCACCATAAATCATACACCACCTTACCAGTATGCCATTCAGCAAACTTCAGCATTCCATCCACGACAGAGTACAAAGGAACATTGAGAGCCAATCCAATTCTGCAGACTGCATTTATCTAGTATTCTCTTAACTGCAACACCCTAGTGTAACATCCCTCCCAGGCCCACCAATTAGGTGTCTAGCGTCCTCTATATATGTCTGTACATAGCCGCCATGCATTAACAGTAATACCCAATAAAACTCTCCGTGACATCATTCTAAGGGTTGTATTTCACTAACCCCGTTTAAAAGTCAAAACCAAAGTCCACAATGCATCGAACCTATCTGCCCTAGATGTACATTTTATTTCATACAATTCATCACAGTTTACTGCTCAGGTCTTGTTGAAACCGCTACCAAACCCAACTACAGCAGACATGTGGAATCTTGTGACATGTGAGCGCAACTTACATATATATACACATAGGGCCTCATTACACGGATGGCGGTAAGGATTTACCGGTACCGGTAAATCTTTACCGCCTTACTACGAGGTCCCTTTGCGGGTTGGGGGATTTAACGCCTGCTTTTTGCAGGCGTTAAAAACCAACCCGCAAAGGGACCCAGGGAGCTAATTACGGTACAGCAATTTGCGGTACCGTAATTAGCGCCTTCCCCATTCCCATTGAGCCCTATGGGGCAAAAATGGGAACGGGGAAGGGCAATGGTGGAAAGGGGAATTACCGCCCCGCCAACCTTGGAATGGGGCGGTAATTCCCCTTTCTGCCAAGGCGGGGCCGGTATTTTACCGGCGCCATGGTTCTCCGCCATCCGTGTAATGAGGCCCATACACATGCATTTAATGGTGTGTCAATAAGTCCCTGTAGCCCAGCTCACTGCACAATTCAAAAAGAAACGGGAACATGAATTCCTCATCAAATGTTCCAGTCGCAATTTCAATTCTGAGCCATAACGACACCTGGTGGTTCTACTATTTCCGCATTGCACTCCTTCGTATTAACAATCTGCAAATGCCACTGTGTAAAAAACCAATCGGCCACAGAGACTTGACACGAATGCCGTTTATGTGACGTGTTCCTACCTGTTGTCATAACATCGGCACAGCGTAAGCAGATTCAACAAATATCTAGAAAATACGAATCTGCATGAGGCCTTCCCTATGTGTTGCCCCCACATCCTCGAAAGCACCACCAACACCCCGCACAGAGGAGGATCAACACCCCCAAGACAGCACCACGCCCGCACCCCCAGGCTACACACACGCCACGCACTCCAAACTCTAGAGCAAGCGGCGTGCTGCACAACCCCGTAATACAGGCGCACCGCGGCCACGAAGGCACAAGGCCACCAGCAGCATGATATGGGTGTTATATAAGCCACAGCATGTTACACTTACTGGCCGTAAGAACAAAATCAACTACGGCACGCCCGATAATCCATCCGGAAAGCCACGCACAACAAACTCGCCAGATCCATGTCCCGGCCGGCACTCCATCCTCAAAACATGCGCTACCTCCCCCAGAAAATATGCGAAACCGGTAATACGGGCTTCCGTGTTTATATTGTAAGCATAAGAGTAAAGCACCTACCCGAAACACCCGAGCCTAAGAAACGCTCGAGCTAAACTGGAAACCGTTATGTCAAGAGCTCATTTTAAATACGAACAAAACAAGGATTTAGCAAAAACATTTCAAATAACGCATTAGGTTATAAAAAATACACATTAATATTGAAAATATAGCTTCTGCCCTCATTCATAACCACAATCATAACATTACTCGACAACATTATTAAAACACAGATGCCCATCCCTCAGCCATTTTTCTGCTTCAGCCGGATCTTCTGTGGTTTTAATACCAGTTTCAGCTTTTGTTGAATTAGGGTTGTCAGGGACCTCAATCCTCTTCTTTGGTATAGGATTAGGATTCATTTCTGTAATTTTTCCAAATCAATAGGTTGGGAGGGAGCAGGAGCAGTTGGCTTAAGCTGCTGCTCTGTTCGCCAACATTCCAGAATCCAAGAAATTGTCTTTGGAAAATGCTTCTCTCCCCGAATCCTCTAGATCTTCCAGTCCAAAAAGACCCTGGATGCCTAAAGAGATTGTGGGTATGTATGAACCTAAGTTGGATGTATTAGATTGGCTTGCTATGTTGGAATACAATCATGGGCACCAGGATATCACAGGGAATCAGTTGATCCCCTGGTTATTCTCTAGGCTCCCCCCTGTTGCATCTGATGTGGTAATGGAGTTGGGGGAGGTGGATAGGATGGATTATGAATGTGTAAAGCTAGCTTTGATAGCTAGATTTGGGAAGACTCCTTCCCAGTACCTTAAGAGGTTTAGGACCCTCAAAAAGCATGATAGTACCCCTTGGGCTACTTGGGTGAATGAGTGTTTGAAGAACTTAGAGGGATGGATTAAGGGTTACAGAGTTAACACTTATGAGGGAATGAGACATTTTGTAATGATGGAGTCTATCTATGATGACTGCTCTCCTGAGCTCAGACAACACTTGGCTGATTCAAAAGAACTGGATTCTAAGAAACTAGCTAAGGCTGCTGACTTGTGGGTTGACAACAGGGTTACTCACAAGGATTCAGGGGTAACTCAGAAAAAGGATGAGGGAAAGCAGCCAAAGAAAGAGAACAAAGAGAATTCAAATAATTCCAATTCCAAAGAGGGCCCAAACAAAATTCTAAGGGTAAGCCACAAGGGAAACCAAATCAGGCTAGTGCACCTTCTGGTCCCAGACCAGAAGGAGGTCAGAACAAGCCACCATTCATGAAGACATTTGGAAAATGTTATGTTTGTGGCTCTACTGATCATGTGAAAGGGGATCCCAAATGTAAGGGTAAACCTTCAGGGGTCCACACTGTCTCCTTAGCCTTCGCTCCAGAGGAGGAAGTGCATATGGCCAGTGGAAACTTTCAAGTACTAGCTGAACATCCCATTGGAGTCCCAGCTAGTGTATCTTTAGTATCTCTAGGGTTGTGGGAACAACAGAATTTAGATGTGTATAATTCTATCCCTCCTAATACTAAAGAGTATTATAAAGACAGTGTCCTAGTCAATGGTCAGGAGCCCCCTGCCATTAGAGACACTGGGGCCAGCATAACTGTGGTGGACAAATCTTTTTTCAAGGTGGAGGATATTGCTAAGGCACCCAAACGCCTCATCAAGTTAGCTGGAGGGCCTGTGCAGAGGCTTCCCCAATTACCAGCTCTCATCCAGTGGAATGAAATGACTGTAAGGATACCTGTAAGTGTACAACCTGAAGTACCAGGAAGGGTGCTGTTGGGCAATGATCTGAAAGACCTGGGAGTAGTGTCAAGTACTCCCAGACCTCCTAGTAAGAGATTACAGGATCTTACCAGACCCGCAAGGGAGAGGACCTTGAGGGGCTCTCCTGAGGAGATGATAGAAAAAAAAAACACTCCTACTCCACTGGAGCTACTAACTGCTATTTCAAAGCAACCAGAAGCAAAGGGGACACCCAAAACCCCAAAGATGAAACCAGCAGAAAGCACTCCAGTACTGCCAACCAGGAAATCTCCTAGGTTGTCAAAAATCACACCTGTGATTCCTCCTCCAGCTGAGGCTGAGAGTGAGGTACAACCCTGTGTGGTTGAACTAGAGCCTGAAGACTCAGATCTAGTAGGAGGCCAGGAACTCATTGGAGATCTTGACCCTGTGGACCATCCTGAGCTGCAGTCTTTACTGGCAGAAGGTGGACCCCAAAGGGCAGACTTCAGTAAGGGACAAAGAGAATGTCCAACTCTGGAAGGTCTTCGCCACCAGGCAGCTTCTCAGCTTGAAGGGCAAGAGCCTGGGAAGTATAGGATACACTGGGAAGATGGCCTCTTCTATAGTGAACCAAAAGAGTCACTCCCTGGGGACTACAAAAGACTTGTAGTGCCTCAAGCAAAACGACTCCAATTCTTGCAACTAGCCCATGAGATACCTTTGGCTGGTCACTTGAGTTTCAAGAAGACCAAGGAAAGGCTCCCTCTCTACTTTTATTGGCCTAAAATGGGGGCTGAGGTAGATAAGTATTGCAAGAGTTGCCACACTTGCCAAACCTCTGGTAAAAGTGACTCCAAGTACGTGGCGCCTCTAATGCCTCTCCCTGTAGTGGGAGTACCATTTGAGAGGGTAGGAATCAACATTGTTGGTCCCCTTGATCCTCCAACTTCTTCAGGCAACAGGTTTATACTTGTTGTAGTAGACCATGCTACTATGTTCCCTAAAGCAATTCCTATGAGGACTGTTACAGCTCTGGCTGTGGCTAAGGCCCTCCTTGGTATTTTTACCAGGGTTGGGTTTCCCAAGGAGGTAATATCTGACAGGGGGTCAAATTCTATGTCCCACTACATGAAGGCCATGTGGAGAAACTGTGGAGTTACCTACAAGTTCTCAACAGCATACCACCCTCAGACAAATGGGTTGGTAGAAATGTTCAACAGAACCATGAAGAGCATGATAGGAGCTTTAGAGGACCCCCTTAAGAAAAAGTGGGACCTTCTACTGCCATGCCTTCTATTTGCATATAGAGAAGTCCCTCAGGAGGGATTGGGTTACAGTCCCTTTGAACTTCTCTATGGCCATCCAGTCAGAGGTCCATTGGCCCTGATCAAGGAGGAGTTGAAGAGTGTTCCTTCCCTCACCCCAGTCAGAGTCACTGACTATGTGATAGGACTCCGGAGGAGAATGTCACACATGATGGCTGAGGCAAGTGATAACTTGAAAGCAGGTCAGGCTCTGGTCAAACATTGGCATGAACATGGTTGAGTTCGCTCAAGACCAGCTAGTTCTGGTTATGGTCCCAACAAGGCATAGGGCCTTGCAGGCCAAATGGATGGGACCCTTCAAGGTTGTGGAAAAAGTTGGAGAGGTGAACTATCTGGTGGACTTAGGCAATCCTAAGGAGGCTCCTAGAGTCTTTCACATGAACCGTCTAAAAGCTTATGTCTCGAGACCAGAACTGGGAGCTCTGCTTCTAGCTTCAGCTCAAGAGGAGGAGGAGAGTGAGCCTCTACCTGACCTCCTCAGAGGCAAACCTTTGGATGGGAAAATAGATGGAGTTAATCTCTCTTCTAATCTGACACCTGAGCAACAGGAGGAGTGCAAAATTTTGTTAAATCAATTTGCCCCTGTGTTTTCTCTAGCACCAGGCTTGACCCCTTGGGGCCAGCATGATATCCAAACTGGTGACTGTTTACCTGTCAAAAGCAGGGGCTACAGGATGTCAGAAAATGTAAGAACCCACAGCAAAGGAGAGGTCAACAAGATGCTTGATCTCGGGGTAATAGAGCCCTCTACTAGTGCATGGTCTAGCCCAGTTGTGTTAGTACCAAAGGCAGGATCCAAGGAGTTGATATTCTGTGTGGACTATAGAGCTCTAAATGCAGTCACTAAGATGGATGCCCATCCTTTGCCAAGGACAGATGAGCTGATGGATAGACTTGGTTCAGCCAAGTTCGTCAAATAGCCCTGACTGACCATGCCTAGGAGAAAACTGCATTCTCCACCCCCAGTTGGCTTATACCAGTTTAAGGTTATGCCTTTTGGATTAAAGAATGCACCTGCTACATTCCAAAGGATGGTTAATCAGGTTCTGAATGGGATGGAGGACTTCTGCATGGCATACTTGGATGACATTGCAGTGTTCAGCCCTATTTGGAAAGAACATGTTGACCACCTAGGATATGTTTTGCTGGCTCTTGAACAGGTCCATCTGACCATAAATGCAAGTAAATGTCAAATTGGTCAGAGTAAAGTGGTCTACCTTGGGCATGAGGTAGGAGGTGGTGAAATAAGGCCTTTGCTCAGCAAGATTAAAGTTGTGGAAAATTGGACAACCCCTTCTACTCAAACCCAGGTGAGAGCCTTCCTAGGCCTCACTGGGTATTAAAGGGATTTCATTGAGAACTATGGATCCATAGCTTCTCCACTGAATGTAATCTCTTCTCCTAAATTCCCTAAAAAGATCAAATGGAATGAGGAGTGCAATCAGGCCTTTGAAAGCCTGAAGAAAGCCCTTTGTCAAGCTCCAGTTCTCAGAGCTCCCGACTACCACCAACCCTTCATTGTACAAACAGATGCTTCCAATATAGGTATAGGTGCAGTACTCAGTCAACTGGATGAGAAAGGTAGGGAGCACCCCATTTGCTTCATCAGTAGGAAACTGAAGGAACCTGAGACAAGATGGGCAACTATTGAGACAGAATGTTTTGCCATTGTGTGGGCTTTGAAGAAGTTTAGACCATACTTGTATAGATCTACTTTCATCATTCAAACAGACCACCAACCCTTGAGATGGTTGATGCAAATGAAAGGGGAAAACCCAAAACTGCTAAAATGGTCAATCTGCCTCCAAGGGTTTGATTTTACCATTGAGCACAGGTCAGGATGTCACCACCAAAATGCTGATGGTCTCTCTAGGATGTTTATAACCGACTAGACCAGGAGTGGATTAGATCCTCCTCTCCCTTAGTCTGGGGGGGGGGGGGGCGAGTGTTAGGGAGAATTCTCATTCCATGGCTAATTTCCCTTACCTATAGAGTCCCCCAGCAGCTTTGCTGGATTTGAAGGGCTTGTTTCTTTTTACCTGCTAAGAGTGAGACTCTTTTTCCCACTCTTAGGCATTTTTGCTATGTGTGTTCTAGGCTATTTTTGTGTTTAATGCTTATGGGATTTTCCAACACCATAGGAACCATCTTTATTCACATGTGTTACACAGCACCCTCAGTGCAGTGACACAGGGGTGTCGTAGTGACCCCCAAACATAGACTCCATACCCTGGGACTGACTACTGTCTCCTAGAGCATGTAAAGTCCCCATTGACTTTACTAGTCAAATCCTATGAACTAAACCAGTACAACCCATCTTACTATGGAGGTACTGGAAAGGGTTAATAGTTTTTCCCTTATGTTCATATTCGAGAGGGTACCGTACAGTCCCTCTCTCAAAAGTTTCTGGCTGGTGGCAGTGGTTACTACCATAAATATTCAACTGCAAATATTTCCCTATGGGATTTTCCCATTGTTCGAGGCTACCACATTTTCTGACAGTCTCTAACATACCGCTGGTGCATTTTAATATTAACTTTACTCCGGTAGGTTTTATTTGCCAGAACTTTAATATAACTTCTTTCTCGTGTCTTTCTCTAAACTCCTAACCCAGGTCGGGGATCCTTTGTTCGTCCATTTGGCGGGCTTCTACCAAGAAGCCCTCCTTTCGGCGCCACTGAGTCTGGGGTGGGTCCATTGTGTGGGAGGGGGAGTAGGACCCCTGGACAGGGTTGCCTCAGCAACCCATGTTGCACTCTATCCTGATAGGCTGGAAGGTCTCCCGCCAAGATGACCACTCCACTCTGTGAGTGACAGCTAGGCTGTATGAATGGGGATCTTTTTGCATAAACGCAGGGTCCTGAGGACTGGAAGAGCAAGACGTTGCCACTGGAACTAAAAAAACCGAAGAGGAGAGAAGCCAAAGACATCTGCAACGACTGAACCACCGGTGAAGCCCTGCTGCAGCGTCTCACCACTTTTCTCCACACGACGAGAGAAGATCTTCACCTGAAAGAGCCTTATTCCCTTGAGCTGGTGGGGCCAACCAGTTTGCCAATCGCCTTCCTGGACCTGCCTTGGTCGAATCTCCCGTACCCTATACTCGGAGGCCGGATAGCCAGGCACCAGTCCACCCGGACCGCGATTTAAAGGAGTGTACCTTTTATTCGTCGGGCAGCACCGCGGCTGGTTTCATCCATGGGTAGTGCAGTAACTCGAACCTTCCTCCACGACGAGAGCCTCTCTTCCTCTGCTGGATCCACCGAACTGCAGGAACTACCAGGAACAACCACCACCGCTGGAGCCACTTCTTCATTTAAAGGTACATTGTTCCTCCAGGCAGCCCTTTCTTTGCGGTAGTCCTAAAGGTGTTTTAAATCCTTTACCTACCTGTTGGGTTGGCCGCCCCTCTCTCTTAACATTGTCTTTTCAACTTCTGCATCCACCTTTTCAAATTCGTTAACCAAAGACTTGACTGCAGCAACAAGAACAATTTGCTCCTGGGCCCTTGCCCTGTACCACTGACTCTGGCACAGTCCTACTGACTCTGGCTACAATTGTTAGATCTACCTTCTTTAGATTGATTCTTACTGAGAACTGTGTTGGTGCACCTAATTCTTTTAACTACCCTTTACTTCCCATTTTTAAACCTTGTGAAATGCCATTTTGCTCAGTTTTCATTTAAGTATTGCTTATACTGATGCACTGCCTTGCTTAAACTGGTTCACAAACGGATGGGAAGTGTTGCTAGGGTGTTTAAAATACTATTTCTAGATAACTTGTGCTTTCCCTCTCTTGTGAGGAATTGTTAGGGGATCCCTTGTGTTTAGTTGTCACTGTGCCGTTTTGCTCGGTTTTCACTCTGGTTCACTTGGTCTACAATTTAACTTCGGAGTGTGGATAGTTTTCCTTTGACTTAATTTAACTTGCTTGGTGACTGTGATACATATGTTTTATTAGAAGTGTATAAAATAAATATATAACTACTTTTTAATACAAAGCTTTGGTCAGTGTTTCCTTGTGCCATAGTACTGTAGGCCTATTGTGTAAACCCTGAATACTGCTCATCTCCCTCTTGAGATAAGTCTGACTGCTCAGCCCTAGCTACCAACTAAATCTTTGTGGTACAGACTGATACCAAAGGGGATTTATTGCTCTCACCTGTAGTCCTAATCTTGTGTAGTGCTCCCTAAGGGAACTGCAGAGGATTCTGCCTAACACCCTTCAGCCAGCAGGCATTTGAGGTCAGGCTGATCCTCTAGGTTGTGTACCTCTCCCGCAGGAGGGTCTTCTGGCTCTTCTCCCTCAGGAGTTGAGTCTTGGGTTACCACTGGATTCAGCCCATCTGGAGCCTGGTACCCAGTGGGCGCTGCTGAAACAGCAGGAAGAGAAGGAGCCCCCTTCAAAGAGGTAGTCCTCTTGCTCTTCTTTCTCTCCTTGGATTTCCCCTTTGGCGTGGGTAACTATCAGTCAGACCCGGTTTGGCATGAGACCTAGTGACTGCAGCAGCAACCAGGGGTAGTCCATATGCGATCAACCCCAACTCTACTAGATCGTTTCCCAAAAGGATGTGGGCCGGAATGTTGTCATGAACCAGGACGGGAAGCTTTGCTGTCTTGTCTGCTATCATGACGATGACTAGGGCTACAGGAGATCATTTGGAAGGCCCACCAGCTAACCTGGTAGTTCTCAGAGGAACACCTACATAGTCCTCTGGCATGAGTAGGGTCCTGTCCACCACTGTCATACTTGCCCCAGTGTCTCTCAAATCAGTAGAAGGCTGGCCATTCACGAGGACACTTCTCGAAAATCTGTGGGTATTCTGTGGGATAATAGCCAGTACTTCTGCATAGTGGTCCCAGGCTACAAGGGACACTAGGGATATCTCTGCAGGAGCACCAACTGTGATTCCTGTAGAGGAGGGGAGGACAATGGCCTCCACCTCAGGCATGAAGCAAGGGTAGATCAGACTGGACTCCCAGTGCCTTACCTTTACACTTGGGGTCACCCTTCTTGTGGTCCAGAGCCTCACAGTCTCAACAAGGGTCAGGAATGCAAGGTACTGTACTGGATCCACTGGGAGCCTGCTTTACAGCAGGACAACCGCTACTCTTGCTCCTACCCCCTCATGAGACTTATCCCCACTAGATTTTTAGTTCTTAGGAAAGGGAGGTTTAGGTTTACTCAACTGTGATTGCTTATGGGACTCCTCAGCCTTCTGATCGGTCCCTTTCTCTTTGTCCTTCGCACTGGGTTCCTTATGGGACACCCAATGGGAGACCCACTTGTCAGCCAGCCTGGCCAGCTTAAAGGGGTCCAAAATATTCTGGTCAGCAATGTACTGATGCAGCTCTGGTGAACAGGCTTCAGAACAATGCTCAAAAACCAAAAGGTGGGACAATTCAACAAATGTTTTCACGTTGTAGCCATCAATCCACCCCATCATGTTCATATGTGCAGCACTCACCCAGTCAACCCACAATAGATTCTATATTTTCTTATATTCCCTGAACCTTTTAAGGTATTGGGTATGTGCCTTGCCAAACTTGTCAATCAAAGCAGTTTTCATGCACTCAAACGGACACCTTTCTTCCACACTCAGTTTCAGAATACAGTTATGACAAGTATGAGGTATTCTGCTTAACAAACACTTAGCCCAATCCTGTCGGTCAACATCATTGATTTCACAAGCCATCTCAAAGTCTTCCAACCATTGGAGAATATCTGAACTCTCCACATACACATTCACGAAATCTTTCATAAATTAAGTGGCATGAGACCCGACACCCCCAACTGGTTTACCTGAAGTCTCCACCTTAGCTTTCTCTAACTGGAGTCGTTGATGTTCAGTGGCTCTATCTTTGGGTGCTACTTGCTGTGCCAGCTCTTCTCTCTTCAACTCTGCTTCTGTTTTCAATGTTTTGCATTGAAAGGCTAACTGTTCCCGTTGTAGCTCCAATTTTAAAAGTTCAATCTTCGCGAGCCATGGTGGCTGGAGAGGCTCTCAAGGAGCTCCCGGACCGTGCCACGCAGCTGACAATGAAACGCCGGTGAAAACAGCCCGTCACACTTAGCAAAGGCAGAGCCCCTCCCAGGAATTCTTCTGGCCTCCTACACCTACAGAGCCCGCAGTGCTGCCGAAGTCAAACTGCACCGGCCAGCATAGACAAAATGGTGGACCTTTGTGGCAGAGGGCCGGGGCCGAGACCCCAGGGCTAGCATTAGCGTGCTGGGAATAGCAGCGCCGGACCGCTCCTGCCCAGGAGAGGGAGGGGGACCAGCGAACCAGAGCGGAGCCCCAGCAGACCCAAGGTTTGAGGAGTGCTGCTCCTCCAACAAGCAGGGAGGCTCAGGGGCGATGTCGATCCCCCCGATCAGCAGCTGAAGCAGCGGCCCTCAGGGCCTGTGAAGCCGCCCCCACCCGACCCCTGAGGAGAAGGCAGACGCCAGCAGCCATGGCCGCTTCAGCGGGGCTCTCCTGCTCCCTCCCGGCCCGTGGACTTCCCCACGGCCTCGCCAAATCCTGTAACGGGGCACCCTGCGGCTCCGGTCGGGCCCCGCCTGGAGTGCGGCATAGCCTGCAAAGCCCCCAGCAGCACCTGAAGCACTGTGTGCCGGCCGCGACAGCCGGAGCCCTCCCCGGGCAGCCCCCCAACGGTGGGACGGCCACAGACTACAAGAACTATTGCTGGGCCACCCGGAGGGACTCGAGGCACCCCGCGGCAGCTGTCCTGGCCCACATGAGCTACCAGCCAAAGGTGGGTGAAACGCCCAGTGCAATCAGGGGGGCCTGATCCTGGTGGCCCCTCTTAACGAAAAACCAGCAGCTCAACTCCTCATCCAGAGGCCCTACACCACTGCAGAGTCATCCCCAGGGGCAGCTACAGTCACAGCTAAGCCTCTGGAACTGCATAGCTCTGGGGGATCACGGGATTGGCCCCCCGGAACCCTAATCCTGCATCTCTGTGGCTTGCCCTACCAAGCAATGGGTGGACTTCCCTCCTGCAGGGAATTGTGGTCTCCCCACTAGTATTGTGCCTGTTTCGAGCGGGGCCCACAGGAGCACGAGAGACCACTAGGACTTAATCTTCCCCCTGGGGACCCACATCTCCGAAGTGTTTGCCATCGAGCAACTACTACCAAGCCTCAGCTAAAGCCCAGGGACTGCACAACTCCGGGAGACACAAGACCTGCCCCCGGAATGTCAACCCCCGAGCACCCGCAGCCAAGCCCTGGGGGCAGACCCAAGGCGCCCAGGACTACCCCTTCAGGACCCCATCCCTGCATCCTCAGTGCCCGCCCAACCAAACTTCCCAGCAACGAAATAAGGACCCCTCCCTTTGAGAGAGGCCCAGATCAGACAGAACCAAAGGGGCATAAGTGGATCCCCCCACCAAAGGCGCCATAGGAACTCTTGCTTTTGCTCCGCCCAGCATGGCCAAAACACTGAAAGCCACAAAGCAGACGGACATCTCGACCCTGTTAGCTACCCCGAGCACAGACAAACCCAAGAAAGGGGACCGCTCCGAGACACCAACGGTAAGCACACACGCTGAGGCGGACCCGACCCCTATGGCGCAGGCAGTAACCAAATCGGATCTGCAAGAGCTGCTTCAGGCCCTCACAAAGGAATATCAGAAGGGTACAGAGGAGGTCATGAAAAAGATCACAGTCCTGGATAAACGAATGGGGGAAGTAGAGGCAAGAATGGAAGAGGTAGAGACAACCCTATGCAAACACAGCCACAAGATTGGGGAGGGAGTGGACAGGATCACATCACTTTAGGCCAGATGCGAAGCCCTCGAGCTTCAACAGGAAGATGCTGAAAACTGCTCCCGTCTGAAAAATATCCACCTGAGAGGGATTCCAATAGCGGTCAATGACCTGTTCCGATTCATACTGACCCTCCCAGAATACACTTCTACAAAGTCAAGGCGGAAATCATGCGGGAGGCTAGGGACTCACCCCGCATCCTCTTCAGGGACGCCTCCATCTCCCGGTACCAGGACCTGACTACCACCACACTAGCAAAGAGGAAAGCACTGCGACCCATCACAGACTGGCTCAGGGAGAAGAAAATCACCTATCATTGGGCGTTCCCCACGGCCCTGGCTTTCACCTGAGAGGGCACACCCTGCCTCATCCACACTCTACAGGAAGCTGAGAAGCTCTTAAACCCGGAAGGTGAGGACAACAACTCCAACAAGGATGCACCTTCCGGGTTGGCCCGAGCTGGGAACCCGAATCCCGCCTGGACGCGCGTGGAGAGACGACGGAGGCTCAGAGGCCCACCGCCCAAAAGCAACCCAAAGGGCGCGGCCTGAGCGCACTTCACGTCGAAGGGACCAGACGATAAGCTCCGACCAGAGGCCCACAACACGACCCCCACCCCATGCAGAGCACAGAACATGCAAGCAGCAGAAGGTGCAAGGGGGCGCCAGAATATCAGACCCCGCTGTTTCATCACACATCAGTCGAGGCACTGTTGCCTCCGAGTTAGTCGGCTGCGTTGGCCTCGCCGAATACCCCAGTTGGTCGAAGGCTGGTCCTAAAGACCTGGTTTGAGTTGAGGAGTGGGGGGGCAGAGGGGAGGGGAACATGGACAGGGGATCGGGAACAGGAACTTGATAATCTACAGGGGAACCGGTTTTCTGGTGGAGCACCAGAAGAGGCAGTTAAAGGAATTCCTTTGCAGCTTCTCCCCGGACTATGGAGACCACTAAAGAACTTACCATGATAACATGGAACGTACAGGGGCTGAACTCACCCAGGAAACAGAAGTCTGTGGAACACAGAGTGACTCCTCTGGAGGCAGATATAGTGTGCCTCCAGGAAACCCACCTTCTGAAACCGGACGAGAAGAGAGTGAATTTTCGAAAATTCCCTACGAAACTCTTCGCCTCATTGGGCCAGAAGAAAAGGGGGTAGCCATCCTCCTCAGCCGTGCGGTGCCACTAACACGAATCTCGGTCAAGCAGGACCTGGCAGGGATATACCTTTTCCTCAAGGGGCTCCTGATCGAACTCCCAGTAACCATAGCTGTGATATACTCCCCGAACACCGAAAAAGACCGCTTTCTCAGCAACATCCTCCGCGTGCTCACCTCCTTCACAGAAGGGCGCCTACTAGTTGGAGGAGACTTCAACCTCACCCCAAACCCGAATCTTGATAAAACAATGCCACCCTCCAGGGAGGACATTTCCCGGGCGCTGGGAATGGCGGATTATTGAGGGACACAGATACCATCGACGCCTGGAGATTGGCCCATAATGGAGACCGGGATTACACATTCTACTCCCACGTCCACAGAGGCTACTCAAGAATATACCTTCTGCTAGTGTCCAGCGCACTTTTCCCCTGTATTGAGGACATACAAATTAGCCGCAGGGTGATATCCGACCATGCCCCAGTCATAGCCCGCCTGCGAGTTGAAGGCCTCCGGCTCCTTTGCAGAGGTCCTGGAAACTACAGGACTACATTCTGGCAGGTATAGCATCCAGCAGTGAACTCCAGGACTCCCTCATAAACTACTTTAAGGAGAATGCGGCAAGGGGCACCTCCAAAGCCATGGTCTGGGATGCAATGAAGCCAGTCATCAGAGGAGTGGCCATCAACTGCACAGCAGTACATAAGAGGAGGCACCAACTCGAACTCTCCAAGCTGGAGGAGCTAGAATCCCGATTAAAAAAAACACCAATCTGTGAAAATAGGCAGAGAACTCAAGAAAGCAAAATTGAAGCTTGAAATGCACCTGGCAGATCGGACGGCCCGGACGCTAGCCTACACAACACAATACTACTATATAAATAGCAACAAGGCCAACCGACTGCTAGTGCACAAATTGAAGAGGCTACATTCCCGGAACAGGATACTAACCCTACAAGAAACAGGGAAATTGGAAATTATCACTGAGCACCACACGAAAATTATGTCTGGTCCCGCCACGAGTAAAGAAGCACAATCCCAGTACCTGCAAGCAGCCCGACGGGCCCTCCCACAGCTCGACTCCTTAGAACTCCCTATCTCCACGGAAGAGGTATCAGACACAATTCGATCTCTGAAGAACACAGCCCCAGGCCCCGACGGATTAACGGCCCAATTCTACAAAAAGTATGCTCACATCCTGGCCCCACATCTCGCATCGCTGTATAACTCCTTCCTAACCTCCGGCTCCATCTATGCAAGAGTCCCTGACGGTCTTAATTCTGAAGCCGGGAAAGAATCTGGAACTCTGCTCATCATATAGACCGATCAGACAACTGAACAACGATGCCAAAGTCTTCTAAAATATCTTGGCCCGCAGACTGGCAAAATTCCTCCCAGAACTGATCCACCCAGACCAGACAGGGTTTATCCCAGGACGTAGCACCATCGACAACATCAGGCGCACCCTACACATCATCGAATCGGCGGGCAGGACGGGGGGAGCGGATGGCAGTCCTGTCACTCGACACGCACAAGGCATTTGACATGCTGGACTGGGGATATATAGAAGCCACGCTACAACACCTAGGCTTCGGCCCAAAGTTCCGGAAATGGGCCCTGGCCAATTACCAGCACCCAACCACAAAGCTGAGAATGAAAGGCAACAAGTCGCCCAGAATTCGGATCACCAGAGGCACTCGGTAGGGCTGCCCCCTAACCCTGCTCATTTTCGCCCTGTCTATGGAGCCGTTCGTCTGCATAGTCCATGAAAACCACCTAATAAACGGGCTGACGGTGAAGTGAGAAGTTTACAAAATAGCCCTTTATTCCGACGATGTCCTACTAACCCTCACCAAGCCCGAAACATCCCTGGAGGCCGTGTGGAGCAAACTGGTTAACTTTGGGGCAGCCTCGGGGTTCTCGGTCAACCTCGAAAAATCAACGGCCCTCGGGATCAACACTTCAAGAGCACTGGTCGAGTCGCTAGCCGCCAGCCACCCCATCCAATGGATCAGCTCACACTTCAGCTACCTGTGGGTCCAGATTCCAAGCAAAATAGAGAAAGTGTATACGCTAAACCTCCCCCCTCTACTCAAGGAGCTGCAGTCAGACCTGAATAGATGACAAAAGCAAGAGGTGTTGAGGCTGGGAAGAATAACAGCAGTAAAAATGAACCTGGTGCCTAGACTCCTCTACCACTGCCAGGCCCTCCCTATCTCCATCCCCAGGAAAGACTTGCAGAAGCTCAAAGCGAAAATCCCGAAGTTCATCTGGGGGGAAAAGAAGCCGTGAATAGCCAGGAAGGTGATGCTCCGAAGCAGGGAAACGGGAGGTCTGGGGGCCCCAGAGGTGGACAGGTATTGCCTCATGACCCAGCTCACTTCGGCCTTCACCTGGAAACTAAACTCCAACAGACCGTGCTGGATGAAGCTAGAGGAGGACTGGTACAGTGGCCCCTTTGAACCGCTCCCAGACACCTTCAGGCCTATCGACCCCCCAAATGCGGGACTCCTAACTGCGACCAAGAACACTGTGGAAAACTGGAGGAAGGCAGCTAGACGATGGGGCTGCAGGAACACAATTGGCCCACTATCTCTGATCTGGAATAACCCAGACTTCACCCCGGGCAGGGCGCCGAACAATTTCGACTCCTGGAAGGTGGGAGGGCTGAAACATGTGGGGTACTTCTACACTAACTTTCGACACTGGCTCTCACATGAGTCAATGAAGTTGCATGGCAGCAGAGAATTGACAGCATTGTAAAGAACACTCACAGCACTGCCCCCGGCAGGGAAAATATCGACCCTGTATAAACTACTGGACATAGGGGACCCCAACAAAAAGGAGGCCTATATGGAAAGATTGGAAAGGGGCATTGGCAGGCAATTGAGATAGAAGAATGGAGCCAGATCTGGACCAGAGCACAGAAGAGCTCGAAATGCATCACAAATAAGGAGGGGGCGATCAAAACCTGCTACAAGTGGTACCTAATCCCGGAGACCCTAAACAAGAGCAACCGAGCGATCTCCCCATTGTGCTGGAGAGGATGTACAGACTCAGGCACATTGTTCCACTTGCTTTGGTCGTGCTCGATGGCCACGAAATACTGGAAAGAGATTTTGGACCTTATCAAACAGATCACCGGCCTGACGATCCTGTGGGACCCAGGGATAATGTTATTAGGTAGCACAGGAGACGGCCAATTTCCACTGACCGGCAACCTAGCAAACTTGTGCAGCCAACTCCTCACAGCGAAAAAGATCCCCATAGCCAGACTGTGGAAGCGTTCAGAGAGCCCCGCAGTGGCCCTGTGGTGGGCCAAATGCTGGCACATCGCAGTGGCGGAAGAAATAACCGCCGTCCGCCTGGGAAAGAGGAACAAATTCTATGACACCTGCGCCCCCTTTTTGGACTACGCTGAGCAGTTCCCCGGAATGGCAAGGAAACCTCCGTCCTTCTGCTGGCTGCCCAAATATGTCTAGCGGACCCCAAACACGGCCAGAGGCCCTCATGGAATTCACCCCCCTGGGATCTGGCAATGCGTAACTGAAGCACCGAAGCTCAGCAAGCACACCCCGAGACACTCCTTCCTCAGATGTTCACTAGCTAGGTCCTCCTGTGAAAATCAACAGTGACCACCATGACTTGCAGCAACCCTGCCCGATTCTCTCCCCTCCTGCTCCCACTGTCCTCCCCCCTGTCCCCATTTGGCTATGTTCTTAATTTGTTGCATTTCATCTCTGTACTTAGTTTGTGATAACCAAACCTATGCTCACGAGATGTTGGGTTTATTGTTAAAAGCGAGTAAAAAGATTTGTTTAAAAAAAGTAAAAAAAGTTCAATCTTCAGGGCCTCAGGGCCTCCCCCCTGAAGAGCAGTTCAGGGTTTAGAAATAGAGGTGGCAGGAGAGGTGGCAATCCCAGAAACAATTCAGTAATAACCCCAGGGGTAGGGTCCTCAGTGGTTTCAACCTGCCCTTCTGTTAGGCAGAAACCTGTGCAGTTCCCTTAGGGACCACTGCAAAAAGTTTAAGACTACAGGTGTTAGCAATAAACCCAATTGGTAGCAGTCTGCATCACCCAGATTTACCTGGTAGCTGTGGCTGAGCAGTCAGACTTCTCTCAAGAAGAGTTAGGCAGTATATAGAGTATACACAATAGGGCTAAAAATACAGTAGTACAAGCAAACACTGACCAGAGCTTTGGTATAAAAGTATATAATTATTTATTTAAAAACACACTTGTAAAAATACACTGGCACTAATAGGTCAAGCAAGTTCAAACACAGTCACTAGAACCATAGATGGCACTCCAATAATTATTTAAAAAGGGAGAGAAAAGGCAGAAATAGGAAAAACACACAATACCAACAGTTTTAAAGAACCACAGCAAGTCAAGAAAGGCAGGGTCTACTGTAGAGCAAAAAGTTCATAGGCCAGGCCCACTCTTGGAGAGAGCAAGGCGGAATGTGCCCAAGATCACACAGTGGAAATGCACTAAAAGTCTTTGCAGGAAAGTCAAGTAATGTTAACAGGTCCGAGGTCACCCCAGGATAGAGAGTCAAGGATTTACGGGACACCTTGGACAGTCTGTTGCAAGGGAGACCAGGCGGGACACAGTACCTGAAATGGTCAGAAAGCTCCAGTGGGGGCAGTTGTTCCTGGCAGCAGATGCAAGTTGGTGCTTCGTCCAGGGGAAGAGAAGATCTCGATGTGGAGGAAAGCTGGAGATCGTTGCACTGCCAGGAAAGAAACCAGCTGCGGATTTCCCGGTTAAAAGGTACTACCCTTTTATTTGCGGGAGTGGTGAAGCGTGGCTATCCGGCCGCCGGGGTGCTTGGCACGGGCGATTCGACCACAAGACGATCCAGGAAGGCGAAAAAGGCGAACTGGTTGGTCCCACCAGCTCAAAGGGAAGAAGACTCTCCTGGAAGAAGATCTTCTCTGTCGTCGGGAAAGTGGTGAGTTTCATACAGCAGGGCTCCACCGGTGGTGTTGTCGTTGTAGATGGCTCAGCTTCTCCCCTCTTCGGATTCTTTAGGTCCTGTGCCGACTTCTGAAGTTCTAGTCCACAAAGCGCTGCTTTTATGCAGCAAAACCCCCATTCATCAGCCTAGCTGTCAATCAAACATGCTAAGTGGTGAGCCACTGGGCCAATCACACAAGAGTGCGACTTGAGTTGCCAAGGCAACTCAGTCCAGGGTGCCTATTCCCCCCTCCCACACATCCTGACATAGTGACCCCCAAACATAGACTCCATACCCTGGGACTGACTACTGTCTCCCAGGGCATGTAAAGTCACCATTGACTTTACTGGTCTTAAATTGTGAACAGAACCAGTACAAACCCTCATATTGTGGAAGTACTGGTAGGGGTAATTTGATTGCCCCTGGGTCTGCTTTTCAAGGGGACACTGTCTAGTCCCCCCTTGTCGAGTTTCTGGCTGGTGGCAGTGGTTACCACACGAAATATTCCACCGGAATATTTCTTATGGGATTTTCCCATTCATTTTAAACGCACCACTTTTTTGGTGCAATGTTAAAGATACTGTCGGGTTATTTATGTAATATTTATTCCCCGGTTGGGTCTTTTTGCCAGGACTCAGTTTTAAAATGGCGTTTGTGTTCGCCTCTATAACTCCAACCCAAATCGAGCCCTTTGTTCCACTTTTTGGTGCCACTCTGTCTGGGTCAAGATTTATTCTAAACCTTCCAGCCATCAACTCTTTTGTTTTGCTATTGTCACCCCGAGTGGGAAGCGTATGCCCAGACATGGGTCCCTTGTCTGCTGGGCCTAGAGACCCAAGCTACTCCTCACTGATGATGCCCAACAAGGCTGCAACATGTCTGGGGATGCTTGTGGTCTCGTGCAAAAGGGATGTGACCTAGCAGTTCGGGCTGGACTACCCCTTTGGGGGTGGGACCAAGCCTGATTTGCATATGGTCTTTCCCCTTTTTTAATGGCTTGGCAGGCGAAGAACGATGGTCTGGAGGGTTGCCCAGAGCAATGCCAGAGGTCAAGATTTATTCTAAACCTTCCAGCCATCAACTCTTTTGTTTTGATGTTGAGAAGACGAGCCTGCACATCGGGTGCAAAACCTGACTTTCGCAACCACGCAAATCTGCGTATCACGGTTATCGTGGCCATGGATCTGCTGATACTATCCGCAGCATCCAATCCAGACTGGAGGGACTCACACATGGCCTCCTTGCCGTCCTTAACAATAGCCAGGAAGCCATCCCTCTATTCCCCTTCTGGAATATACTCTGCCGCCATGGAGATGCACTTGCACAGAGAGTACCAAAATTTAGCAAGCGCACAGGTGGAGTTGGCTGATTTTAATGCCATAGTCCCTGCCGAAAATACCTTCTGTCCCCATTCATCTACGCGCTTATCGTCCTTATAAGGATGGATGGTAGGGTACTCGGCCTGCTTGGAGGTAGCCGTAGCTACCTGCACCACCAGACTCTCGGGAGTGGGGTGTTGTGACAGATAGCCGGGGTCGCTACAGGAGGGGCAGTATTTTTTTGTAAAAGATTTGTCCACCGCCAGGTTAGTCTCTGGGGTCTCCCAATTCCTGGCCACCCTTTTTTGAAGAGCCACATGGAACGATAACACAGGATCCGTAGGCGGACCCTGGTCCAAAATATCATTAAGATTATCCTGATCATAAGGGGCACGAAGTCTGGACCAACCCCAATACTCCACCACCCAAGACATAAGGTGCCTATATGAAGAGTCAGCATTTTCCCCAGGTTCAGGCCTGCTGAACTCCAACTCAGGAGATGCATCAATCCCATTTGCGTTATGCAAGGTGTCGCAAAGGTCTTGCATTCTGCTCTCCTCAGAAATGAGGCACTCAGGCACATTAGGTGTCCCATACTGGAGCCCAAAGGGGACCTTTCCCTCCTCCTCTGAATGTTCCCCCTCCTCGAAAAAAGAAGGAACAAGTTACTTACCTGTAACTGTTGTTCTCCAGCATGGGTCTGGCATGGATTCACATGCTCATGAATATTCCCCGTCGTCAGTCTGGGAATCCTCGGTAAAGAAAAAATCAGTATCAGTTTCGTTTCTGATCTGTCTTTCGTAGTAGTAACCAACACTGATCTCTGCGTCATACTGACCACAGCCAATGACTGCCCTCTACCTAAGCCCCGCCCCTGGCAGCCATCTTCAGATTTGGTAGCACGTGAAGTGGCAGTATGACCAAGTGAAGAGCCGCAGAGGGGTAGGCGGGAGGGTTCGCATGTGAATCCATGCCAGACCCATGCTGGAGGACAACAGTTACAGGTAAGTAACTTGTTCCTTCTCCAGCATGGGGTCTGGCATGGATTCACATGCTCATCAACATAAGAATAAATAGCAGTACACACATGCACAACCACGGGGGGTGGCAAAAGGCTCAACATTAAGCAATACAAAAAACTGAACATTAAGCATCTCTTACCTCCTCACCAGGCTCACCTTAAGCGAACAGGTAGCGCAGCACTGCCTGGCCGACCCTGGACTCCTCCCTGGAATCCCGATCGACGCAGTAGAATCTCGTGAAGGTGTGCGTCGACCTCCACATAGCAGCCCTGCAGATGCCCAGCAGGGGCACACCAGATAAGAACGCCGTAGTAGCAGCGATCGCTCTGGTCGAATGGGCTCTCGGACGGCCTGGCAGCGGTCGGTTAGCCAACCGGTGACAGTGCATGATGCAGCCGGAGAGCCATCTGGAAATAGAAGACTTCGAGAGAGCCTTCCCTTGATTCACAGGTCCAAAGTTCACGAACAGCTGTGATGTCCTCCGGAAACTCTTCGTGCGGTCCACGTAGAACTTCAGCGCTCTAGCCACATCCAGCGAGTGCAAAGTCCTCTCGGCCGGCGACGAAGGAGACGGGAAGAAAACAGGTAACACCAAGGGCTCGTTAAGATGGAAGTCCGACGGCACCTTGGGCATAAAGGAGGGGTGCGTCCTAAGCACCACCCTCGAGGCATGGAAAGTCAAGTACGGCGCTTTGCAGGATAGGGCCTGGATCTCTCCCACTCGTCGTGCGGAGGTAATGGCCACCAGGAACGCAGTCTTCCACGACACAAACTTCATGGGTGCGGAGTGCATCGGCTCGAATGGGGGCCCCATGAGCCTGGTCAGCACCACGTTAAGTTCCCACGCCGGGGCCAGGGCCTTCACCAGCGGGCACGACCGGAACAGTCCTTTCATAAACTCTTTTACCAGTCGATGGGACCACAGGGACGTCCGTCCTGTGGTTCTGGTATATCTGGAGATCGCCGCCAGATGAATCTTAATGGAGGCATGGGCTAGCCCAGCCTTTGCCAGCGATAGCAGGAACGGCAGCACTTGAGGGGCCGTAATCCGTAGGGGGTTGATCTTCTGTGCTCGGCACCAGATAGAGAACCTCTTCCACTTATGACCGTAGCATTTGAGAGTCGAGGATGCCCTGGCCTTTGCAAGAACCTCTCTGCAATCGGCCGGTATATCGTAGCCTCCAAACTCTAGCGCTGCAGGAGCCCAGCCTGCAGGTTCAGCGACTCCAGGTCGTGGTGGAAGATGGCGCCTCCTTCTCTGGAGAGAAGGTCCGCGTCCGCCGACAGCTTGATGGGAGGGGACGTTGACAAGTCCAGAAGGTCCGGGAAGCAGATCTGCCTCGGCCACGCCAGTGCGACGAGGATCATCCCGCATCGGGACCTCTTGAGCTGGCTGATGAGTCGAAGCAGCAACGGCAACGGAGGGAACGCATACAGGTATAGGCCGTCCCAGGGGAACGAGAACGCATCGCCCATGCTTCTCGGCTGGGGAAACCTGCTGGCGAACCTCTTGCACTTCGAGTTCGTCGCTGTTGCGAACAGGTCGATTTGGGGTTTGCCCCATCATCGGAAGAGTTGATCCACCTGATCCTGGCGCAGTTCCCACTCGTGACACGCGCGCAGCTCCCTGCTGAGCGAGTCGGCGATGGTGTTTCTTTCTCCTGCCAGGTGGAAGGGAACCAGGAACATCCCCTGGGCGACCGCCCAGTGCCACAGATCCTGTGCCTCCTTGGATAGGGCTGGGGATCTGGTGCCTCCCTGCTTCCGTATGTAAAACATTGTCGTGGGGTTGTCCGTGAAGATCCGCACCACCTTGTCCTTGAGCGACAGGAGGAACGATTTGAGAGCCCAGAACACGGCTCGGAGTTCCAGGACATTGATGTGCAGGAGCCTCTCCTCCGGGAGCCAGAGGCCTCTCGCGTGGAGATCTCCGGTGTGGGTGCCCCAACCTTCCAGGGAGGCGTCCGTCGTCACCGTCTCCTGGTACGCCGGCGTCTGAAAGTCCTTGCCCGCCGTGAGGTGCGTTCGAACGCCCCACCACTGAATCGCCCGCCGGAACACCTCGTTGAGGGGGACCCTGTCTTCGAAGGTGCCCGTCGCCTGCATCCAACGGGCGTCGAGAAATCCTTGAAGAGGGCGCATCCGGAGTCTGCAGAGGCGCACCAGGTAGATGCAAGAGGACATCATCCCCAGAAGGGACTTGATGGACCTCACCCTGGCCACGTCCGTGGCTAGCAGGCGCTGCACTTTGCCCAGAATGGTCTTCGTCCGTTCTCCCGACGGGGCCGCCAGGCGCCTCACCGTATCGAGCTTCGCTCCCAGAAACAGGGCCACCTGCGACGGCACCAGGTGGGACTTTGGGTAGTTTATGGCGAATCCCAGGTCTGTGAGTAGCTGGACGGTCCTCGCAGTGTGTTCGACGGCGAGTTCCCTCGTCCTTGAGCGGATGAGCCAGTCGACCAGGTAGGGGTAGACGTGAATCCCCTGCAGGCGCAGCCGCGCCGCCACTGGTGCCAGGCACTTGGTAAAGACCCTGGGGGCCGACTTCAATCCGAACGGCAGTGCTCTGAATTGGTAGTGGCGTCCCTGGACGACGAACCTGAGGAACTTGCGGTGACTTTTGAGAATGGGAACGTGGAAGTATGCATCCTCCAGGTCCAACGACGATAGAAAGTCGCCTTCCTCCAGCTGTCCCAGTACGTGCTGGAGGGTGACCATCCTGAACTTTTGTGATCTGATGTATTTGTTCAAACGACGAAGGTCCAGGATGGGGGGCCAGCCGCCGGTCTTCTTCCTGACGAGGAAGTACCTTTAGTACACCCCGGAGCCTCCTCGGGACAAGCTCGATGGCGCATTTCCTGAGCATCGCCCGTACTTCCAACAGCAGTTGCGGGACGTGATTTTCCTTCCTGGCCACAGGTGGAACGTGAGGGCACTTCTTCAGGAATTCGATAGAGTGTCCTCTTGCCAGGGTATCCAGCACCCAACGGTCGGTGGAGATGGACTTCCACACGCCGATGAACTTCGTCAGCCGGCCTCCCACCACGGTGCTTCGGTGGGGGCCCGAGACCACGGCCGGTTCAGTCCTGTTTGGAGGTGGAGGCCTTGCCGCCCTGGCCACCTTGCCGACTGCGGCGAGGGGCTCCCTGCTTGCCGCGACCCCTGTAGGCCTCCTGAGACGAGGAGCATGCCGCCTGGCGGTAGGACGACGAGCCACCGCTGGATCCCTTGGAGGCACTCTGTCTGCCTCCGGAGCTCCGAAAGGGCCGTCGTTGCTGAAGGGCTCCTAGGGCGCGGGCCGTCTCCGTGTCCGTTTTTATGGCTTGGAGGGACTCGTCCACCGACTTCCCGAACAAGTTGCTGCCGTCGAACGGCATGTCCAACACCCTGGTCTGGACATCCTGACGGAAGTCGGTCGCCCGGAGCCAACCCCGTCGTCGTAGGCAAACACCGTTGCCCAGTTGGCGGAACCCGGTATCAGCAATGTCGGTTGCCACCGTTATGGCATGGTCCGACGCCACCTCGCCCTCTTGCAGTATTTCCAGGGCCTCGGACCTCTTGTCGTCCGGCAGGAAGTCCAATATGGGGGCCAGCTTAAACCAGAGCTCCCTGTCGTAACGGGCCACGATCGCAAGGGCGTTGGCCGCTTTGATCGTCGTCGCCGCCAACGAAATGACCTGCCGCCCCATGGCGTCCAACTTCTTTCCCTCGCCGTCCGGCGGGGAATTCGACGACGAGGCTCCTGACCCCGCCGCTTTCTTCTTTGCCGCCGCCGAGACGACCGAGTCTGGCGTTGGCTGGGCCCTGAGGCACAGGGGAGCGGTTTCGGGGACCCGGTACTTCTTCTCGTACCGGTCCCGTTTGGCTGGTGCCGTGGAGGGGTTTTTGAGAACCGACAGGCCCTCCTCCAAGATGTCATCGATTAGGGGCACCACGATGACCGTCTTCCTCTTGGCCTCCCGGCGCTGATAGAGGAAACCTTCCTTTTTCTGCTCCTCCGGGCAGAGCTGGAACAATTCGGACGCCCTGGCGCTCATGGCGTGGAATGAGCCAATCTCGTCGGGCGGCAAGGCCCGTGCGACGGGAGACCCGTTCCGTCGTCGTCGCCCTCAGAACCCGTCGTCGAGCCCAGCGCACCGTCATCTCCCGACTCGTGGGAGGATGAGGAAGGAACTGTAGGCCTTACGGGGGCAAGCGGAGGAGAGGGTTGGGTCCTCCGTCGTTTGTTCGGAGGACTTCCCGACGGGCCAGGTTGCGGGTCCTCCGGCCTGGGCCGTGGGAATCTCATCCTTATCTCAGAGCATAAGGACTGGATGGCAGACAAAATGGTCGCCGAGCCATCCTGAGGCCTAGGATCCGGCTGCGCCGGAAGGGAAGGCCGCTCTTCCTCACCCTCGTCGTCTTCCTCGGTTATATCCCGAGGATCTTCCTGACGGGATCGAACCTTCTCGAATTGGACTTCGAGGTTCCTCACGGCCTCGGTCAGTTCCTCCTCCGAGGCTGACTCCGAGCTCGAGGAGGGCACCGTGCCCCCCCTCGCTTCTTCCATCATGGCGGCCACGATGATGGGCTGAAAATAGGATTCCCTCCTTGGCGGCAGGGAAACTCTAGTCCCGGAGGCAGTCTCCGCTGGCGGTGTCTCTGCCGGCTTGGCCAGAGTCGCCGCGATAGCCTCGTTAGAGGCCTTCGCCTGCTCGGTAGGGGCCCTCACCACCTTAGGTGCGTCCCGGGCCTTCTCCTTCGGGGGAGGGGCGACACCTCGCTCCCCCTCTTCCGAGATCGGACGGGGCTTCTCCCGAAGCTTACCCGGGGTCTCGGACTTTCTCTTCCCCGAACTGGAGCGTTGGCTCGTGGTTGACGGTGCCGGGGAAGGTGCGCCCTGCCTGGCGACCGAAGAGCCCGACCTTTCGGCGTTCCCGGAGCCAGCGGACTCGCGGCGCTTAGCCTGGTGATGGGCCCCCGTCGCCGGGACGCCCGCACAGGACTTAGAAGCCCGCTCGGACCCTTTCTTCTTCTTCTCATCCGTCGAGCCCTTCTCCAACCAACTTGCGAGACGGGATCGACGGTCCCTCATGGTCCGCTCCGACAAGTTCTTGCAGAACTGGCAGTCCTTCTCTACATGAGTCTTGTCCCCATGAAGACAGTAGAGGCATCGCGAATGTTCGTCTTCCTTAAACACATTCTGCAGCCCGCATCCAGGGCAGCTGCGAAACAGCTTGGGTCCGGGCGACGAACTCGCATCCTGGGCCATCTCAAAGTAGGCCGCAAATCTTCTGGAATCCTCCAAGAAGTTGATTCGACAAAATCTTCACCCTTGAGGGGCGTAGGAAAATCCTGCAACGGGTAGCTGTTAACGGGAGTAGAAACTGTGGAGCTTGAGGCTCGATTAACCGAAAAAAAGTGAAAATTCACCTGAAAAAACGCGAAACACGCAGTAAAAGCTTGAGAGCTAAGCACGAGGACTCCCAATACTTGAACGTGCGGTAAAAATCTGAAGATGGCTGCCAGGGGCGGGGCTTAGGTAGAGGGCAGTCATTGGCTGTGGTCAGTATGACGCAGAGATCAGTGATTGGTTACTACTACGAAAGACAGATCAGAAACGAAACTGATACTGATTTTTTCTTTACCGAGGATTCCCAGCCTGACGACGGGGAATATTCATGAGCATGTGAATCCATGCCAGACCCCATGCTGGAGAAGTGAGGTTCCTAAAAAATCCTTTTTAGGAAGCAGGACAAAGGTTTTCTCTGGCATAGAGCCCAGAGGCTTTGAAAGTGTCGCAGGCGTCGACTTGGATTTAGCCAGAACTCTTCTAGGAGGGTCAACAGGGCCCGGTAAAGCAGGCACCACTGGCATCGACGGCATCTGCATCGACGGCTTCTGCGTTCGACAACCGTGCCGATGGCCTGACAGGGGTCGAAGATGCAACTGGCACCACAAACGGCGTTGATGGCTTTGAAGACTTTGAAAGCCTCGATGAAGTCGGAGACCGTGACCTCTCTCTTCGCTCCGAGTGGTTTTTTTCGATCCCTTGTCCTGAGGCCTCATGGGCCCCTCGCGTCGTCAGTCGAAGCCCCAGCCAGTCGGGATTTACGGGGCTTAGATACCTTGCCTACCTGCAATATCCCATTTTGTTCCCGCAAGGCCTTCCCCGTCATAGCTTGACATTTTGAACAAATATCCGTCTCGTGGCCCTCCCCCAGGCACCACAGACAGACACGATGCAGATCCGTGATCAACATCTTGGAGCTGCACTCCTTACACTTTTTGAACCAAGAACGAGGAGTCGTGCATGCTACATATAACACCGGATGACGTCACCCTGAACTGAGGACTTCGAGGGACATTGACTCGATACCATCGACGCAGGGCACCCTCTGCCGAATTTCTTTTCCGAAGCAGCCGAAGCTGGTCATTACATGTCAAAGATGAGGAATACGTTGGAGGACAAAATCCATTAGAAACGGCCAAACTCGGGAAGAAGGCACTATGCCTGCAGAGCAACAGCCAGGCAATAGAGTTCAGTCCGAAAGGACCTCATGAAGGGAAAAAAACCTTCTCCAAAAAAGTGAATGTTCTTGTAGTTGAGAAGTGGGAATTCCATGGATCCAACCGTACAGATGGCTAAATAAACACAAGGGGAGGAGTCCAACAGCAATGTTTCGGAGTAACAGAGAAAGCCCCCACTTGGTGCAGTAAGCACAGTACAGAGCTACCGAAAATAAGAAGGCAAACGTAGTCAAAGGGTTTCCACCCAGAATGGAAGGGGGTTTTCAGAGGAGGTAATGAGATACACGGAAGCGTAGCGTTAACACAGCGGGAGAGCCCGGGATACGGCAGGGAGCAGAAGGCAAGCTTGGAAGGGAGAACGAGGCAGCAAGAAAACATCAAGAAAACAGAATAGAACGAAGGACACACGGCAAGTAGGCACAGTGTCTTACCCAAAGCCCAAAAAGATGGGTTGATGAATGCTGACACGGCCGCCATGAAGGAAAAGAATCGACGGCAGGTGCACGCACAGCAAGAGAAGTGAAGGGGAATGAATGGGGCTGCATGCACCATCTCCTCCAGAGAGGGGGCTGACGGTGACACTTTGTATGTTTTTATCAGCTTTTACCATATGCTTGACATAGTGTGGATAACAAGTCTCCCAGTACTTAGACCATTCATTAGCCCTCTTCTACTGTTTGCAATGTCGACTATATGGTGCTCGCTTAAGTCTTGGCCCCTCTTCACTTGGGCAATACTTGTTGGTTCTGACTTTAACCAATAGTCTCTTTTGGCTTGGGTGTCACTTGTAAATCTTAGCTTTTGTCAATTTTGCCCCATTGCTCTTCTGGGCTTCCCATCAACTCACACTTTTAGTAGTACAGTCTTTCACATTGGTTACAATGTTTTGTTTTTCACTAGTCAGCAATTCAAAATCACTTTGTGAATCAATTCACATTTGCTTTATTGTGGCATAAGCCATAAAAGCATACAACAGCAACATTAAAAAAATCAAAATAATAAAACAATCAAAATATCCAAAAAGAAAAATAGCAGCATCATTCCCCCAAGAAGGTTACCATGACTTAATTATCACATTGATCACAGTGTATCAAGTACATTCAATACATTTACATCACCAACAATTATAGAATTTTCCAAGGATACATGTTCTTCAAACTGATTAATTAATTAAAAAACTCATGATTAGGAGAGAAAAGTTTCTCTTAACCTATTCCTATGAGATATTCCAATAATTTAACACAGAGAGCAAGCATTAGTGGGAGAGTAAACTCACAGCCCATCTTTTTAAAAATTGTCACCCAAAAGTGACAGCTATAAAGAATCAGTATTACCTTTCAAAGCCCCATGCCTAAGTAGCCAAGCTCTGTGAATTTACTTTGTTAGCTTGTTTAATGCATCTTGGTCTATAGTTGATTTTAAAATACCCATTGCTGAGATTAATGTTTGCACTCCTCCATTCTCAGTATGGGTTTCAAGTAGGCCCCTCTCAATGTTCTCAAGATTGGGCAGAAAAAGAGGAAGTGATTCAATGTAGACTTCTCCCAATTTCAGTTTTTGACCATTTGCCAGCATTTTCTCCTTGCAATGTATTTTCAAAGCCCTCTTGACTTTTTGAATAGCAACTGTGTCTATCCTCACAGAGGGAAATCACATTTGGATCAAAATGCATTATTTTAAAATGCCTTACCCAGGGAAGATTTCTCCCCCCTTGTGATTCCATAAAGTACACCAGTTCCCCACAGTATGCCCCAAGTTCCGGTGTAGACCATAGCCGCATCCAGTAGAGAACTGGTTTGTAGGTGAGTTCAATACGTATACAACACAGAGATCTAGTTCCATATGAATTACAGCATTTGGGGAACCCCAATGCAACATGAGCATTCCCTTCAGGAACTTATTTTCCCCCTTTTCTAGCTCAATCCAATTCAGGTTCCCCAAATTTCTCCCCCATACAAGGCTGAGATTGATGCTTGTTTTTTGTATAAATCTATAACAGGCAAAACCGTACCTCTGCATTGGTGAATAAAAAAGCTCTGTACACCACTAGCATGCTTCTCTAAATTCATACAGGCCTTGACTATTTGGGTGTTCCAGGTCCCATTTTCTTGGAACCTGACTGTTAGGGAGAATTTTTCTTCTAGGGCTAATTTCCCTCACCTAGTGAGTCCCCGAGCAGATTTGCTGGATTTCTGGAGTTAATTTTTTTCACTTGGTAAGAGTGTACCTCTTTTTGTCCACTCTTACATGTGTTTTGCCATGTGTGTTTCTACTATTTGTGTGATCTTGGGCTCTGGAGCACACCACTCCAAGAGCCCCCTTTGTTGTGTGTTACACAGCACCTTCAGTGCAGTAACACAGGGTTGTCTTTGAGACTTCCCCCTGACTCCATTTCCCTGCGGCTGACTACTGTCCCCCAGAGAAAAGTAAAGTTGCCATTTCCTTTACTTAGTCACTTGAACCACAGATCCAGTACACCCCATCTTACATGGAGTACTGGAAAGGGTTAATCCTTAGCTCTTTTTATCTGTACCTCCTAGAGCATTGTTTTGCTCTTTTAACATTTAGACATGGCTGGTTGCAGTGGTATCTACCCTAACTTTTGTACCGCGATTATACTATATAAACGTGGTATTGTTTTAGGCTCTGGTCAGGTTTATTCGCCATTTCTTTTTGTTAAAGTCCTTCTTGTCGGCAAACCAGGTTTGCCTTCTTTGTTCACCGTCTTTTGGCGGGCTTCTGCAGAGAAGCCCACCTCTTTGCGCCTGGGTTTCTAGGTGGACTGAATGTGAGGGAAGGGTGTAGTCATCCCCTGCACAGGGTATCCTAGGAAACCTAAGTCGCACTTTGCCATGATTGGCTGAGGTTGTTGTCCGAGCCGGACAACCCACCTACTGTGTGATTAACAGCCAGGCTGTGTGAATGGGGGTTTTGCGCATAAAAGGCAGGTCTCTTGGGCTAGAAGTCAGAGTTGCCACTGGAAGTACAAGGAACTGAAGAGAAGTGGAGAGAATGACGGCTGCTGCAACTACTCCGTCCCGGTGAAGCCTTGCTGCAGTCCTGAGCTATCTACCCTTCAACGACCAGGGAAGATCCAGTCCGGAGTCTTCTTCCCTTGAGCCTGGTGGGGATAACCAGCTCATCTTCCACAGCCAGAGGAACCTCTTCTTGGTCGAAATCGCTGCACACTGCTGTAGTGGTCCGGATAGCCATCTGAAGAGCCTCTCCTGTTTTTAAGGAGCACACCTTTTATTCATCACTGCTGCTGCCGACTTCATCCCTGTGTGGTGCAGACCCCTCCGGACGTCATCCTTCATACCGAAGCTCCAGGAACCGTGGGTCTGCAGGAAACTACCAGGAACAACTGCTGTGGCACCAGCTCTAGGGTGAATCCCTTTTCTTCACCTCCAAGGCTTGCCCTTGTCTTCCCTCCTTCTATAACTTTTGCCTCCTCTTTCGAACAATATCTAAGTACTCCTGGCTTTGTGAATCTTGAACTGTCTGACTGTGTGATCCTCGGCAACAGGGACCCGGTTCCAATTGACACTGGCTCCGGCCTATTGACTTTTTGTATTTCTGTCAGCGAGTGTTCTCAGATTCTGTCTGCCTTGACAAAAGTATTGTGTGTGATTTTTGCCCCCAACCCTCTCTGGTTAGCCCAGGTGCTAAGTGTGCTTTTGCCCCGGTAACATTTCTTGCCACGGATACGCGTTTCTTTAATACGACCGAACTGTTAAAAATTGATTGCAGATGTATTCACGGTAACACTTTTGTTTCACAACACCGGTCTGCCTAATCACAAGGTACTTACCTTGAGCTATTCTGTGCCAAGAGAATTGGTTGGTTGTAGTATATTTTTCGTGTGGTTTAGAATTTCTAGAAGTGCTGTGTTTTACTGATGGTTTAAAAATAAATGTACTTATATTTTTACCTGAAAACCATGAGTCAGTGTTTGCTTGAGTCACAGTAATTGTGGTCCTTTGTGTAATCTCTGCTACTGCTAATATACTCTTGAGATAAGCCTGGCTGCTCCGCCACTGCTACCACTTTAACATAGTAGTACAGGGGGGCGTGGCTTGAAGCGCCATCGATGTGGTCGCTCCTCTGAGGCTGCCCGTGGGATGCCCGCCGCCGAATTCCGGCGGTTCTAAGCGGGGTTCCGCGTCGCCAATGCCATCTAAAGCGACCGGATCCGACATGGCACAACCTGGCTAAACATAGCCTTCGACCGAGGAGGCGTTCTACCAAAATTTAGCGGCTGAACTTCTCCCCCGTCTTCGACCGAAGAAACCAAGATGGCCGCCAAGCCGGAACCCAGCAGCACACGCCGCACTCGGCGGTAGCGGGACCCTAGAACACCGAGGAGCTGGAGAGGGGGAGCGGTACTTAAAACAGAATCATCCGATTCGTACCAAGGTGACCCGGAATACTCCGGGTTGCGGCCTCGGCGGCTACGGCTTACACACACCCTGAGGGACCAAGAGAGCAGGCTTCCACCCCTCCCCCCGCTACGCAGAACGAGTCGGGACCCCCGCAGCCATCTTGCATCATCCCCGACGGAGACCCTCTCCCCATGCTAACGTTTCCTGGGGCGCCCCTGCCCACTCACCCAGATCTAGTCCAGAGCGGGGGCCGAGGGGGCGAATCTCCCCAACTGCAGTCTCCCGCCGTCCTGGGCCTCGCTGCTACTCTCTTAATTAAGACCGCCTGACACGAGCAGCATGTCGAGGCAGACGAAGGTGAGCAAGGGCACAGATATCTCCGCCATGTTCACGGCTCCAGAGAAACCCAAGAAACTGGATCCTCCTAAACTGACCCCACAGAAGCCACAAGAGGATAGGGGTGCTCTCGCCACCAAAGGAGACCTGATAGCCTTCATGGCGGACATCAAATCGGAGTTCCGCGCCTGCCTCTCGGAACTCACCGCTAAAGTTGACCAAACAGATCAGAGGGTCACAGAACTCGAACAGAGGTTCGGAGAGATCGAGGACCATTCCCAGGATCACGCTACCACACTGGGGGAAATGCAAAAATCTATCGATTCCCTGCATCACAAATACGAGATCCTGGAGTTCAAACATGAAGACCTTGAAAATAGGGCACGTCGCAATAACCTCCGCATTCGGGGCATCCCGTCCTCTATCCCCGACAACAATCTAGCGGACTACGTGGGAAGTTTCTTTGAGGCTTTACTCCCGGATCTGGACAAATCCCAGCTCCTGCTGGACCGGAGCCACAGACTCCGCCCGCGCCGTGGGACAGATTCGGACCCCCCTCCAGATGTGATTACCAGGGTCCACTTCTTTACGACGAAAGAGGCAATATCAGCGATCAGTCGCCAAGGAGATGAGATCACTTTTCAGAGCACTCCACTTCAAATCTACCAGGACTTCTCACCACTCACTCTCCAGAAAAGAAGAGCACTTCGGCCTCTGACATTGTTCCTCCAGGAGCAACAGATCCGTTACAGATGGCTGTTTCCGACAGCTCTCCAGTTCACATATAATGGCACCCTACGCCGAATCAGCCACTTGGAAGACGCTGAGAAAATCTTACATCCGACCTCACCCCGAGATCCTTCCACGCCAATCCCAGAGGGGACCGAAGACTGTGGACTGCTTCCCTCTCCAAAACCCAAACGCACGACTTGGTCGTCGACCCAGCGGAACAACAGAAAGAGATGAACGGGGATGCTTCCACGTCCCAGGCTCCGTCAGCAAGTAAGCCGGGACACAGATACCCCTGCTTGAAGCAGGACCCGCCACCTAGATTGCAACCTTGAACACGGTGGCGGCGGGCCACACCCATGGTTCATACCCACTCCAAGGATACTTTCCATCTCTTGTTCTTTGGAAACCCACAGTACTCGATACGTGATGGGACAGTTGGCCCTGTTGGCCTTAGGTATGACCGTACTGACAATGTCGGTCTACCTCCCTGTTAAAGTTGCGGCCCCCCGTTGGGGCTCCGCGTTAAAACCTCAAGTGCAGGATGATACCAAGAGTTTCCCTAACAGACATGGCAGTTGAACCACCACCCCATGACCCCCCCCTAACCCAAGGAACGGAGAGTGAGCCTCCAGAGGACCTTCAGTCGCTTCGGATCCTCTCCCTGAATGTTAATGGCCTGAACTCCCCCAACAAGCGAAAGGCAATTCTACTGAAACTTCGCGACGAAGATGCAGCGATAGCTATGCTTCAAGAGACCCACCTGCTGCCGGCAGATGTATCCCGCCTTCGATCCCGGCTATTCCCGCTCCAATTCTTCGCCTCTGGCACAAGTAAAAAAGGAGGTACGGCGATTCTCTTCAGGAAAGACTTGAACCCACAGATTCTGGAAACGAAAATATGCCCAGAAGGCCGATTTACTGCGATTAAATGCCTCCTGATGGGAGACTTATATACCCTTATCTCAGTATACGCTCCCAACACTGGACAGTCACACTTCTATGACGCCTTGGGCACCTCTCTCGCTAGCTTTGTGGAGGGCCAAACAATTGTCGGCGGGGATTTCAATGGGGTCCCCGACCCCACCAAAGACCGATCACACCCCCCGACTCCAGGTGACTTCGCCCAAGCACTCAGCCTCCTTCGATTCTTCAGGACTCTGATGATAATAGACTCATGGTGGGTGTTTCACCCTGACGAAAAAGATTTCTCCTTTTACTCTTTTGTCCATCGCACCTTCTCAAGGATCGACCTGTTCCTGATCTCCCCGCATACGTTCCCCTCAGTCAAAAAGGTCACCATCGGCACAAGGGCGTTTTCCAACCATGCCCCAGTGCTCCTGGAACTCCGGGTTCATAACCCTAACCCCAACATCCCGCGTAAATGTATGCTGTACGACCCGATCCTCAACGACATGGCCACCAGAGACAAGATCGCAACAGGAATAAGAAACTTCTTTAATGAAAATCCAGCCTCAGACACCTCATTAGCGAACAACTGGGATGCTATGAAGGCAGTAATCAGGGGCTCCCTGATAGCCCAAGGTGCGGCCTACCATCGAGATAGACGTCAGACCCGGACGGCCCTAGAGAACGAACTAAGAGAGGCCGAGGCACTCCATAAGGAGAAAGGCTGGTCCCCCAAAACACAACGGATCATCCGTACGGCACGGAAAAAACTGGAAGCCCACTATGCAGAACAAACCGCCCAACTAATGGCGAAGGCCAAACAGTCATATTACGCGAAGGGCAACAAGGCGAACAAGTTCCTGGTGGCCAAACTAGCCAAGCAGAGACGCATCAACGCAATCATGGGCCTGCGTGATGCCAACGGGGTCACACTATATTCAGAGCCCGAGAAGCAACGCCTCGCAACAGATTACTTGGCCCAAATCATGAAGGCAACCCCACGAAACCTATCACAACAGAAGGAATACCTGCAGCAGGCAGAAGTGCCCCGGCTCTCCGACACAACGAGAGACGAACTGGAGGAGCCCATCACAGGGGAGGAAATTGAGGAGGCCATCAAATCACTCAAAACACGGGCCCCCGGCCCGGATGGCTTCTCAACCAGGTTCTATAAACTATTCAGAGCACAACTGACCCCCCATCTAGCTACCCTATTCAACTCCTTCAGGGAAATGGGGGCGGTGACCCCATTGATGCAGGAATCAACCACCATCCTCCTGCCCAAACCTGGAAAAGACCCAAGAAGCATAACTTCCTACAGACCAATCGCACTCTTAAATATCGATGCGAACATATACTCAAAAATTCTGGCAACCCGTTTGAATCGCATCTTGCCGAAGATCATCCACCCCGACCAGGCTGGTTTTATCCTACACCGGACAGCAGGTGACAACATCCGGAGAACCCTGAACCTGGTGGACCTCACCTCCCGGAACTCCCAAAAACTAGTCTTGGTGGCTCCCGACGCAGCTAAGGCGTTTGATAGGGTGGATTGGACGTTTATGAGACACACCCTAGGGGCCTTCGGCTTCGGACCAGCTTTCCAAACGATGGTTCTAGCTAACTATGATTGCCCTAAAACAAGCCCGAGGATCAACGGCCACAACTCGGCCCCAATCCCCTTATCATGCGGAACCCGGCAAGGCTGTCCAATGTCGCCCTTGCTCTTTGCACTCACCATGGAGCCCTTCGCACAAAAAATTAGGCGGAATGACCAAATCAAGGGCATACAAAGTGGCCCCACACACCATAAACTTGCCCTATACGCGGATGACATTTTGCTTACGATATCGGAGGCCCACTCATCCCTCGAACACGCGATACGCGAAATCACCAGCTATGGCGAAATCTCAGGCCTCACCATAAACTTCAATAAATCATCCGCCTTGGGTATTGGCCTCACCCCAGCAGAACGAGAACCGTTGACTAAGAAGTGCCCAATAACATGGGAAAAGAGCGCCATCCCCTATTTGGGGGTCTACATCCCGGCTGACCCAAGGGAGACATACAAAGCCAACTTTCCCCAACTCTTCAAAGAACTGGAAGTCGACTTGAAGTGCTGGGAGACCCAAGAGATCTCACTGCTCGGGCGCATCCCTGCATACAAGATGAAACTCCTTCCGAGATTCCCATACACATGCGCCTCACTACCAGTGGCAATCCCCACGCCAACTCTCTGAGGGATCCAGAGGAAAATGCTGAACTTTATCTGGAGAGGTAAGAAAGCGAGAATCCCTCTCAGAACTATGCTGGGGAGTTCCAAATTGGGAGGGCTAGGGGTCCCAGACCTACAGGCCTACAGAGTGGCAGCCCAACTGGCCCGGGTCCAGGCCTGGCAAAATACGACAAACCGCCCCAGATGGGTGGAGCTGGAACAATCACGGGCACCCCTACCCCTGCAATTTCTACCACACATCCCACCCCCCCTCAGGACCCATTGGGGAGAGCTCCTGCTATCAACTAAACACACCCTTAGCACTTGGGACTGGGCGCTAAAACGAAAGGGAGTGCCAAGAGGACTGAGCCCACGTTCCCAGGTCTTTCATAACCCAATGTTCACACCGGGTACGAATCCTCGCAATTTTCGTAACTGGATCAAAGGTGGGCTGGAGACCATAGACCAGCTGTATATGGGGGAGAGACCTCTCACATTCGCCCAATGCAAGGAGAAGTTCCAACTCCAGGAATGGGATAGATTCACGTATATCCAACTACGCCACTGGTGCTCGCATCCCCAAACCTTGCAAGCAGCAACATGCCCTCCTACTGCCCTAGAACTCACCCTGGGAGACCTTCCAACCCGCGGCAGTGTATCCACCCTGTACAGACGCTTTCTAAGCGACTTCCTGACCACAAGAACCCGATGCATGGCCCAATGGGAAGCGGACCTGGGTCACCCGATAGAGGATCAAACCTGGGTTGACATATGGACCAGAACACATACCTCGTCCACCTGCATCACCAATAGGGAATGTGCGTATAAGATCACGCTGCAGTGGTACTATTTGCCCCTCAGACTTCACCATATGAACCCCCAGGTGGACCACTCTTGCTGGAGAGGATGCGGCCACCCAGGCTCTTTCTTCCACATGTGGTGGGACTGCCCGAAGATCCAACCATTCTGGAAAGCTTGCCTAGGGTCCATCTCACAAATTACCGGAACAACGATTCCCTTGGAACCAGAACCAATCTTGCTGGGTGCTCCAATCCCCGGGACCTACCCGCGCTCCGGACCCGGAGCGAAACTACTAACTCACTGCCTACTAGCAGGGAAAACGGTGGTGGCCCGAACCTGGAAAACCCCGGAAGGCCCCCACATAGCCCAATGGTGGACCAAACTTTGGGACATTGTGATAGCGGAGAAGGTGACGGCAGCACAAGCGGGAACTCTACATCGCTTCCAGAACATCTGGGCCCCAGTGCTGGAATTCGACCAGCGCTTCCCCGCCCTGACCTACAAACCCACCAGGGCCCACTGGATCTTAAAAAAACAGGAAAGCCCGGAGGAAGACACATAGTCGCTGAGGCTCAATCCGGACTGCCCGGGAGGGAGGAGCCCGCCTACAGGGCCTATGGGACGGATGGACCAGGGGGAGAGAGGAGGGAGACAACGTAGGGGTGATAAAGGACTGGGGTTCAACATGCCTATATAACCACTGCATATAATGTCTGTACTTATCATTCTGCCTTGATTTAAAATAAACAAAGTTAAAAAAAAAAAAACATAGTAGTACAGGCTTGTACCAAAGGTGAACTTGTATTACCACTTGTAGTCTTAATTGTGCGTAGTGGTCCCTAAGGGCACTGAACAGGATTCTGCCTAACACTGATGCCCAGATAATAATAACACTTCACCTGCTCTAGATCATTGCCAACGAGGTTAATAATGAATTTTCCATGTTTAGCAAACTTTTGCTTAAAACCAGGACCTTGGTCTTGTCAGAACTTAAGGTTAATTTTAATTCCTTACAGAGGGTGTGGCTTGATGGCTACGTGAGAGGACGTTCCTTGGAGGAGCTCCCGATGATCCGATCCTGATCCTGGGAAGAAGTGATGGTTTTTGGCGGACTTTCGAGCCCACGGTGTAACCAAAGGCGTATGAAAGTGGGGGGCACATGGTGAGTGCCCTCCCCACCAGCGAGACTGCATATCCACTCTGGGATAGACTGTGCAGACTCAGCTACAGGAAATATACGGAGAGGATACATACAGGGGGCGACAAGCCGGGCAGACTGCTGGCTTGGCTGTATAAGAGTGAGACCCCCCGCTCGGTGATTAGTGAGATTCAGGGCGAGGGAGGTTGCATATGCAACACCCAGAAAGAGGTTAATGAGGAATTCCTTAAGTTTTACAGACACTTGTATGAGGACACGGGGGAGGATATGGGTCAAGACATACTGGACACATTGGGGGACATTGAGCTGCCCACCTTAGATGATCTAGAACGTTCTGAGTTAGACACACCCGTCACCTCGGACGAGCTGGAGGTAGTGATTCGGAACTTGCCCACTTGCAAGGCGCCGGGTTCGGATGGGCTGCCCAGCGAGTTCTACAAAACATACCAGCAAGAGTTGCTTCTGCCACTGCTTGCTACTTTCAACGAGGCCTATGAGCAGGGAGAACTCCCGTTGTCCCTCCGTGAGGCTGTAATCATCCCACTCCTGAAACCAGGCAAACCGGCCGTGGAGCGCTGGTCTTACAGACCGTTGTCCATGCTTAACCAGGACAGCAAAATACTCACGACGGTGCTGGCTAATAGACTGAAGAGGGTGATTAAGAAACTGACGCACACAGATCAGACGGGATATGTTCCAGGTAGGTACATCACCGATAACCACAGGAGGCTACACCATGTCATAGACCAAACTGAGGAAGACACGGGCGAGCTGGCTATAGTGTCGTTAGACGCGGTCAAGGCCTTCGACTCGGTATGATGGCCCTGGCTGAAAGCAGTCCTGAAGGGCTACGGAATGGGACCTGGATACCTCAGATGGGTCCCGTTGTTTTATAGCACCCCGATGGCGAGGGTCAAGACAGGGTCCATAGTCTCAGATTCTTGGCAACTAGGCAGGGGGACCAGACAGGGATGCCCCTGGTCACCCATGCTATATATACTGGCATTGGAGCCGCTGGCAATATGCCTGCGACAACAATATGGGGAGGTGGGCATAAACACTGCCAGTGGAGAGCATCTGATATCATTATATGCGGATGATATGCTCCTTTATTTGCGCTACCCAGAGGAAAACCTACAGTACGTGCTAGAGGTAATAGAACGGTACACCATCCTCTCAGGAATATCGGTGAACCCTGGAAAGTCCAGTCTGTTCCCCTAGGGCAGATATAGGAATGTCCCCGTGCAGAGGCTGCCTGTCCTGCCAATACCATGGCAGCCCGTGACATTTAGGTATTTGGGAATATTTACCACAAGGTCGAGGCAGAACACAGGCACAACACGGAAACGGCGATTGAGGGGCTCAAGAACAGCATGGTATTCTGGTCCAGATTGCCCCTGACCATGATGGGGAGGGCAGCCTTGCTCAAGATGGTGGTCCTGCCTAGACGTTTGCACTTCTTCGTAAAAGTCCCGTTTCTGATACCCAGGAGCCTATTCGCGAAACTTCACAGCGTGTGTAGGGGTTTCGTGTGGGGCAGCTCTAGGAATGGGGTGGCTCTGTGGAAGCTCCAGAACCCGTGTGACAGGGGGGGATAGGCCTGCCTAATTTCGAACTCTATTACCTGGCGGGGCAGCTGCAGTACGTGGCCAGGTGGCTCTCGGCTGAAGACTCGGCGGAAGCCAGGCTCCTGCGTGGAGATACAGCCCCATACTTTCTGATGGAAGTGGTGTGGTTGGGCAGAGACAAACTGGTGGGCAAGGGGCGGCTACTGAGGCTGGGCTGGGAGATCTGGCACAGGACATGGAAGATTGGGGGGGACTCGGAGCCGTACTCCCAGCAGGCCCCTTTGGCGGCGCTGTGCGGGAGCAACCCCCAACTACTTGAATCGGTCCGCAGATACTGGGAACAGGTAGGCCTAGCCACCCTCGGGGACACATGGCAGGAAGGGGAGGCAGTGGACTTTCAGAGGTTGCAGGAAGAGACGGGGGTACATGGTGGCCAATATATAACCTACACTAGGCTTGTGAAAAAGACTAGAGAAAGATGGCCTGAGACAGTGCTAGCGGAAGACCCAGATGCCTCCCTAGAAACCATGTATGATGTATCGGAGGGAGGGCACGAAATATCAAGGATATATGAGCTCCTGCGAGTAAGGGCAGGGAAGGAGTTGCTCCAATTGAGACAAGATTGGGAGGAGGAGGTGGGAGGACCCATGACGGATGGGCAGTGGGAACAGGCTCAGAGGTACCACAAAAAGGTGTCCCGGAACGCGAGATTCCAACAGCTTCAACTGTATGTTACCCACAGGACTTATTTAACCCCCAGGAAGATTGCAAAGTTTGGGGGATCAGCTATGCAGCAATGCCCCAGGTGTGGGGAGGTGAATGCGGGATTGCTACACATGTTATGGGCTTGCCCGGAGGTGCATAGATTTTGGGACGAGGTCAAGACGAAACTGGCCGGCGGGGAGGTGGTGCTGGATGTGGAATCGGCCTGGTCATGCATGCTTGGGCTTTTCCCTAGACCACGGCATTTGAAACACATAAGCAAGATAAAGGACCTGGCTTATGTCTTGGCCAAACGTAGGATTGCCATGGGCTGGAAGGTGGCCCACAGACCTAGGGTGGAGTTATGGTGGACAGACCTCTTGAGTGGGCGGAAGCTGAATCCGTAGTCTGGTTTGAAGTGGTCACTAGGGGGGGCGAGGAGGAAGTAGGGCCCTTGCTGGCCTGGCAGAAATTGGTGGCCTCGTTGGCAAACCCTCACCAGGGTGACAACGAAACAGAGACCCGGATGATGGCTGCCTAAGTATTGTGCCACCCAATGATGTTCCTGTAAACGACATGTGAGAAATGGCTCTAGTTTAAGGGAGGAGGGGGGAGTTGGGGAGTTTGAAAATGTGTTGGAATATGATGCTTTCTATGTTTTGAAACAGTTGTAGTGTGTTTGTTTGATCTTATAAAATAAAATAAAAATATTTAAATTAAAAAAAAAAAAAAATTATTCCTTACATTCCTTAAGGATGGATCTCCAGGTTGCTTTTAGCCCTTGAGGAGATGTAGCAAGGAGAACCTCGTCATTGGTGAAGAATACTGCTGGGTACCTCCCGAGCCCCAGTGTTGGGAGATCTCGGTACTCCTCCTGCAGAGCACTGATCACTTCCTCAATATAAATATGAAATAACAGGGGCGCTAGGGCATATCCTTGCCTCACGCCCCCTGTGACCCGCATCTGTGATGTCAATTCCCCTGCTAGCCCATAATGAACCACTTCCGCATTGTCACTATATAGCAGTTGTATTTGCCACATGGTGTCCCCCACCAAAAGCCGTTTTGAGATCAACAAATACAGCATATAGTTTCTTTTTTTTAAGATGGTAGATTTCTGGATCAAAACAAAGAGCATTGATCAATCATTCATCTGCCCTTCTGGAAACCTGCCTGTAGGGTGTGGATATTAGCCTGTTCTTCTGCCCAGTCTTGGACATATTTTAGAAGGACTTTGGCAAACATCTTCCCAGTGCTATCAAGCAGGGAGATTGGGCCCAAAATTGCCCGGTAGATTTCTCTAGCCCTTTTTGAATATTGGTCAAATTATGGCCTTGCGCCACGATTTCGGGACAGATCCTATGTTCATACAGGCCATAAACAGCTTCCATAAAAGGGGAGCCCATATTGCTGCTTCGTCCTTAAACATGTCAGCTGGGATTCTTTCCGGTTCCGGCGCCTTACCCCGTTTTTGGGACCTTACAGCCACAGCTGCACGATCAATCCCTAGATCGGGCATACCACAACCCGATGGTACTTTGGGGGCTGGTTCTATAGGGTTGGGTTTGTCTATGCCTCCTCCATATAGGCTTGTGTAGTGCTCAACCCACTCATCTTGTATGATGCTGCACTCTAGTTTCCTAATAGTGTCTATTTCAGCACCAGAGACAAGTTTCCAAAATGTCACACTATCTCTTTCTTCAGATGCACTCACCAATCGCTTCCACTCTCGTTTGAGGTTTTATGCCTTTTTACTTTGGATTAGCCCTTTATATGGCCTGCTGTACATATTGAACAATAACATCTGTTGGCCATCGGGGTACTAACTGCCAGACATTGCAAGTCAGCCATGCCAGTAGCTCTGAGCTTCACCGGCCAGTTGAGATAGGATTGTATAAGAATGGTCAGACCCCCACTAGGCCTTACCTTTTGTCCATTTTGTGACTAAGATTACCTGATAGCTCTGGAATTCCATCCTGCTAGTAGCCCACATTTCCTGGAAACGGACAAGTTGGTATGCACCAGCTAGGATCGGATAGATGCCTGGCTAAACCTTCGATATTCCATGAGATTATTCTACATGTTGGGTTTACTGAGTGTGATGCAGGACAGTCAGCAAGTCATTCCACCTCATCTAGTCCCTCTCTTACAACAGCAGTACCTGGACCAATATAACTACTAAAAAGGGAGAAAATGGCTCGAGAATTCCCTAGGGTCCCTACGGGAGCCAGAGGACCCTTGGGATACCTCTCACTGCATTCAGAGTTGGCAATAAGTGGTCAGGCCTGCATCCACCCGTTCATCTATACAAATAGTGCAGTGCCTAATGGTGCGTAGGTTCTAAAGTCAATTCACATTAGACCATCCACAAGGCTCTTGTTCACAAGGGTAATTTCTAGGCTGTCATGGAGACCATCTGGCGATAACATCCGTCTGCATTCCCCTATATCATCTCTGATTATGGAGTTACATCTCTTGATGACTCTTATCCATTACATACATTTATTGACCAAGGAGTCCTGATTTTCAAAAGTGCCATTGCGCAGTCTAGGGACATTATGCATGATAACTATGGGGGCGTCACCTTTTATTTGGTAAATGGTTGCCCTTGGTCTATATCCTTCTGTTTCGTGCCCCCTGGCGATGTTCTACTCTATTCTTCGGCACAGCAATGTGCCGATTAATGGTGTCTAAAATAGGACATCTAACATGGGGGTGACCTTGTTCCAAATTATTATTATTCCTCCCATGTTCCTCTTGTGATTTGCCTCGCAGATCATTTGGTCTCCCACTTGGATAACCCGTTTGCGCTTTTCTGGAAATGTTCTTATTCTCCATTATGGCAATTCTTGTTCTGAGGGACTGTGTGGAGGTCTTAAGTGTCGCTATGTCACTTAGTGTACTTTGCATCGTAGTAAGAGAAGATCTGAGAGAATGAACATCATCTTTGTGAATATCTTCCTCTCCTAGGTGAGGGTTGCGTCTGCTGCTGTTCAATATTTTGGTATTCAAACGTAAGCTTTGGACTTCTTACACTCCTACGCGAGTGTCTGCCTTTCGCCGAACGCCTGCCTGAGCCAGGCGAGCGGGGATGGAGCGCTCCAGGGTCACTACAAACCTGTGAACTCACTGGGTAAGAGACGCGTCTCCATTCCCCTCGCCACGCACACTTCACTTTTTGGCAGACTGCTTTCTTCAATCTGCCTTTGCCGGCTCCACCTGCATTGGGAGTGTCTCTTTCTCTGGAGGTCTTCTTGTGCACGCCAGCCTCCAGAATCCTCCTTGAGGCCCTCTTGTGCACGCCAGCCACCTGAGTCGGCCTCCCAGGAAGGAAAGCCTCCTTTAGCCTTCCCGCTGCTCAGCTTCTGTAACACGGATCTTCAACGGGCAAGCTTCTTCCCTATACACTGCCTGCTGTGCGACCTCTGCTCTTCAGTTTCCAGGAGGTATAGACCCTCTCAAGACAGGCACCTGCAAACTGCCACACCGTGGTCCCGGCAACCTCTCTCTCGTCCAGCTTCCAAATGGCTGCTTGCACGAGTCACGCTGCTGCTTCTTACTGCTACTACTCTTCTCCTGCTCTCCTTACAACCAGCACCTGAGGGGGCTTTTTAAGCCTCCCAGTCTCTTTCAGATGTGGGTCATTGAGATTAATGAGACTCCTACAACCTTGCACCTCTTTGACCTTCTTCCTCGTCCCAGTACATAAAGAACAACTTGAAGTACCTAATGACAGATTTTTAGGCTTGCTTTTCAGTATCAAACACCCCTTTGTTCTTCCCAATATTCTTTTAAGGCATGTCATAAGAATCACACACACACTTGATTGACAAGGAATAGGCAATTATTTTAAGCTGTTATTTTTCTTAGACTTTTGTTCACTGTACTCTTGGGCGTCAGAGAGGTCGCTAGCTTTCAGAGTTTTAAGATCCTTATAAGGAGCTTTATTCCTTCAAGGCCTGAGAGTTTATTATTGAGCTCATTCTTATTTACAGGATGACCTTGTGGAATGACTAAATAGTTATTGCAACAAGCTATTACATACTTTGGTATTATGGAGTTATCCTCCTTAAAATATGACAAATACTGTGTCTCATCCCATAGATTCCTCCCACTCATCTGGGCCTTTTCTCCTCCGAGGTGATCCTTCCACAGAACACCATCCCCAAGGTCAGGATCAGAAATGGTCTGCCTTTCCATGGCTAACTGGGAGAAGACTTTAGGCAGGGAATTAGTGAGGAATTTGTAGGATTCATCAGATAAGACTATTGTGCCGTTTATTTCATTTTACATTGATAGATGGTGTCGTGACTCTTCGCAATGCTGCAGATCTCCAGTTCCCAACACCTCCATCCGGACACCCCCACGAATGCGCAAGACGATAATGTAGGATGCCTGTTTAGCAAATCTCTGTAAGGGGTTTCCAGACGAGGATATGCGGGGCCGCACAGGGGATCGAGGGACCCGATTGGGATTCTGGAATGGACAACGTGAGATGGGACGTTTTTAAGTGTTACGCAGAAATGGGATGGACATTTAGGGTAGTACATATAGTGTTGCTGGTTGTGTTACTACTGTTATTCTGGTGATTCTGTCACTCTTTTAGCTAGAAATGTATTTGTGCAAAATATCGATGATAGGGTCTAGTTTTGGTGTAGGGTTGGGGTACATGTTGGCGTACCACGCTGGGAGAAGGGTGAAGCCCAGAATTAAATAGGGACAATTGAATGAGAGAAGTGTGAGAGTCCTTATCCCGGTCAGGACCACTCTGCAGTGTCTCTGGTTATTGAATATAAAACCTTCCCTCTCAGGACCACGAAAGAGTGGAGTGAAACTGTGAAAGGAACAGGGGCGACTTGGTAACAGGGCAAGTGATAGGTGAATGTGAAATTAATTAGGGAAAGAAAATGGGCAAACAAAAAATGAAGCAGGGTGCGCAACCCTCAACAGGGTCGCCCCATCATTATATGTTTAGGCAGTTTAACAGTTCGTCTTGTGATTTTTTAGACTTGTGGCATTATTTGACCAAACTTAACAGACAGACTCAGTTTCCCATTGAGGGGACATTTATTTTGGACAATTTTGGAGCTCTTAGGAGGCCTTTAAATTTGACAAAAATATTGCCAGTACATTGGGGAGTGTTTGCCACAAATATGGAAGAATCATCCTCTATAAAGTGTCACAGGAGGATCAGGGGACTAAAGCAAATAAATGGCTGACTGAGGGGACAGATCAAATTCTTGAGGGTTAGAAGCGGAACATATGGGGCCTGATGGTGCTCCTAGATAGTTGAGAAGGAAGGACTGACTGAACCAGATAAAACAGAGGGGATAGTGAGGATCATGACCATGAGGCACTGGGGGATATACTTGAATTCTTCACCAGTATGAGACCATTTATAGGAGCAGTGGTGGCAGAGGCACAGGAAGGGGCGCTCCTGGTGGAGCTACCACCTTCAGAGTCAATGGCCTCACAGGCACAAGGGCCAAGCGAGTTGGGACGAGTAGGGGCACAAGGGCCCAGAGGGCAGCCACCCTTGTGCGATCCCTCAGTGACAAGGGGGGTATGGTATATGGAAGGGATTCACACACCTTTCAGACGCCCCTTAGACAAGTACTGTCATCTGGTCAGAGGGACGGGGAGCAACAACAGGGTTTGGCCATGGTCGATGAGCCGTGGACACCAGTGAACCTTCGGACACTGGCAAAAGATTTCCGCAATATACCCCAACGGTTCTTGGAGGAACTACAGCTAGTAATACAGTTCTATAATCCGACGCAGGCGGGTATGAATTAGCTTATGAAGTTAATGATGCCACCGGAAGTAAGACATAAACTGGTCGAAAGGGTGACTTGGCCAGCCACTGATACATTCACAGGGGACATCCTGGTGCAAGCGAGGGAGAGAATACTCACAGCGGTTGTAGAGGTGCATCCTAGAAAGACTGATTGGACAAACATATTAAATTGCAAACAGAACAAGGGTGAATCTCCTGCCGATTATTCAGACAGAATGAAGGTGGTAGTCACGCAGCATTCTAGCATTATTAAGTCAGAGAAAACAGCCAGAAGGCTATAGTGAATTTACTCGTTTCTGGTTTACTCCCGAAGGTACAAATGCAACAATGTGTGTATAGGCTGGCAGTCCGAGCCGTTAGTGGAGCTAGTGTTGGTGGTGGTGAATCATTGCATCGCTTGCCAAGAGCAGGAGACACAAATGAGAACAAACGTATGTCATGCAAATACAAAGCCTTCAGAGACAAGTACAGGGACAGCTTCAGGAGACAGCACATTATCAAGGGAATCAGGCCCAAAAGGAGGGTGGGGCAGACAAAGAGGAAGAGGCGGAAACCCAGAGGGTCCGCCAGGGTATCAAATTCAGCCAAGGGAGGGGAAATGTGGGACAACCACAACAGTGGGGACATGGGGTTCCACAGCAGACATGGGGATCACAGGGACAACAGATACAGGGATATTGGAGTAACAAGCAGGCTCCTGGGGCCATCATACCAAATTCTTTGATTTTTAACTGCTGTATACAAGAAGATCATTGGAAGAATGAGTGCCCATTTATACCACAGAGGCCACAACTTCAAGACAATAATCCTCCAAACAATATGCAAGTGTAACAGCATGGGGGGGTCAAAGGCAGTTGATGCCAACTGTACCCATGCCTAATCCCAAACCCAAACTCTAATCCTTTCATCCCCAGAGACCTGTTAGGGGAAAGTGGGGGCTAGGCTGGATTCTGACAACCCAAGGGGGAGGAGGCTCTGCAAGCATTAATTATTCCTATAGATCTGGATGGTCCCTCTGTGTACTGCATGGTGCAAAGGATACCAGTATCATGTTTGGTTGATACAGGGGCAAAGAGCTCTGATTTGCGAATGAATACTTTTCCCCATGCCCCGATATGTGGAGCTACAGTGAGAGCAGTGGGTAAATCGAATACTATTATAGTACATCCAGTTACGGTCCCATTGACTGTCACTTTGGGACCCATTAAAAAGCAACATGCATTCCTTGTGAGTCCTGTAAATGTTTTGGGGAGAGATTTGTTGTGTGAGGTGCACTATTTATTGCACGCCGGATGGGGTGTTCTTGATTTTGCCCTCAGATAACGAGGTAGCACTGATGGCTGCATTAAGGGAAGAAACTGGAGAGAGTATGGGGAAAAAGACAGGCAGTGTTCAGATGATATAAAGGAGTTGATGGATTCTATACCCAACTGTCTGTGGGCTACCCACGCCAATGAGGTGGGATATATTCATACAGCTGAGCCATTGAAGACAAAAGTAGACCCGTTTAAGAGATTATCCCGTACACCTCAGCAGCCTTTAAAGCCAGAAGGCAGAAGCAGGTATCACCCCAGTTATTGAATCTTTGCTGAGTCAGGGAATAATTGTGCCGACCAGTAGCGTGTGTTATATCTCGATTTTCCCTGTGAAAAAACCTGGGAAGGGAGTTTATCGATTTGTACAGGATCTGAGAGCTATCAATGCTGTGGTGATACATTATTTTCCTGTGGTGCCTGATACTGCCCTCTATACCACCAGAAGCCACGCATTTCACTGTGGTTGATTTATGCTCAGCATTCTTCTCTGTTCCTATACATAAGGACATTCAGTATATGTTTACATTTTTGAATAGGGGGGTCTAGTACATGTTTACCCGCTTGCCCCAGGGGTATACAGAGTCTCCAAACCTCTTTTCAAAACAATTGAAGTCATATTTGGATGATATAAAATTGCCAGGAAAATCAGTGTTGGTACAATATGTTAATGAGTTATTGATTGCCTCTCCTTTATATGAGGCTTGCACAGAAGATACTAGAGTACTACTGACCGCCTTGCTGGGGAAAGGACATAAAGCTTCAAAGAAGAAGCTGCAGTTGTGTTCCCAGAGGGTACATTTTCTGGCCATGATATCATGAAAGGATGTTTGCTTATATCAATTTTCCAAAAAGGAGGTTGTGTATAATATACCAAAACCTCAGACCAGCACCCAAATGCAAGCATTTATCAGTGCTGTTGGCTATTGCCGGCAGTGGATACCGGGATTTGCAGAAATAATTAAACCACTCCAGAACTATACTCGACTAAACAGGGTCAAGCTGTTGCAATGGACACCTGAAGCCTAAGAGGGTTTTGTTAAGATCAAACAACTGCTGGCTGAAGCCCTTACAGTGGGCCTGCCAGATTATAAGCAAGGATTCACTTTGTACTGCCACAAAAGAAATGGGTTTGCTATGGGAGTTCTTAAACAGAAGCATGGGATACATCATAGACTCATAGCCTTTTACAGTAGAGAATTAGATGCGCCCTGCTCACAATCAGTAGCTACCGCTGCCCTGGTGGCGGAGCAGAGTGAAAATATATGGGGTCATTACATGTTTGCCGGTCTGGGAAAATTGACAGTAATTCTGGCACCGACAATTTTCACAGACCGGCAAAACACAAGTTTTCCAGTGGGGGTGCTGATTTACCTCCAGCCAAGAGCTGGGGGTAAATCAGGCCCCCAATGGCAAATAAATGCTGGAATTACCACGCCAGTAATTCCGGCAATCCCCTCCATGGAGTCATATCGGACTCCATGGATTGGGGTTTTACTGCCGTTGCTGGCACCTGGAATATCCTGGTAATGACGGGATATCAGGTGCTGGTAATAGTAGGTTCGGTTTCCCGATATCCAGCCGGAATTACCAGCGAGATACCGTGAAACTCGCATGACCGCCATAGTTTTAGGATCGTCCTTGGAGGTAGCAGTGCCACATGCAGTGGTGTCACTGTTGCTGAAGACAAAGACTCAGCACATGTCTGTTTCGAGGGCAAGTAAATATGAGATGCTCTAATTGAATTTGTCTAATATCACCTTGACAAGGTGTTCAGTTTTGAATCCATCATCATTGTTGCCAACTCACTTGGTGGGAGAAACACATGAGATATTACCACATGATTGTGTGTCAGTGAGAGATTGTTTAGTGATGCCCCATACAGATCTCTCTGATGTATCACTGACTGATCCTGATCTTGAATACTTTGTGGACGGATCGAGTTTTAGGAATAATAAACGTAGGTAGTTCCAGGGTATGCTGTTTGTGCTCCTGAGAAGGCGGTGGAGATTGGTAAATTACCTCACATCACATCGGCTCAAGTAGCTGAGTTAATGGACCTTACACAAGCTTGCCGGCTGGCAGCTCAGCAGTCAGTTATTATGTGTACAGATTTGAGATACTCATTTGGCGTAGCCCACGATTTTGGTCAGCTCTGGAAACAAAGGGGTTTCATGACATCAACTGGCATACCGATTAAAAACAGTCAATATGTGCTAGCTCTTTTGAATGCTACAATATTAACTGAGCGCATTGCTATTACAAAATGTGCTGCTCACCAGGCATTGGATGATCCAATTAGTGTTGGAAATTATTTTGCTGATTGGACTGCCAAATTGTCAGCTGCCTCAGAGGAAAGTGTGGTGTATATATTGCTGGTTCAAAAAGCACAGGAAGAGAGAGACTCCTTATAAAACACTGGAAGATATTACATATATACAGGAAAATGCACCATCTACCGAGAAGGCCAATTGGATAAGAAAAGGGTGCCGGTTGCATGAAGACTCTCTGTGGCAAGATGAACCGGGCCAGTTAGTGGCTCCAAAAATTCTAGTATCATATTTGGTTAGATTATATCATGGATTGGTGCATCTAGGTAGGGATAGAATGACAATGTTGGTTAGAGAGTCATGATATGCACCAGAATTCATTACAATCGCCCAAGAGTATTGTCAGAGTTGTGTGCTTTGTTTGCAGAATAATGTGGGGGAAAGTGTGCCAGTCAGACAAGGGACACATCCTCCCCCTTACGGCCCTTTTGTGCGACTACAGATTAACTTTCTACAATTGCCCAAGTGCAATCACTGGCAGTATTTGTTAGTGATAGTGGATGTGTTTTCTGGGTGGGTTGAGGCATACTCTTGCAGGAAGGCCGATGCTGTGACGGTTGCTAAAACATTGATGCAAGAATATGTGCATGGATTTGGAATACCTGTGTTTGTACAGTGATCAGGGACTGTATTTTGTAAATCATATTATCAAAACATTGTCTACATTGAGAATTCAGCACAATTTACATTGCCCCCACCATCCCTAGTCAGCTGGGGGTAGTGGAGAGATGGAATGGGGTCCTAAAGAACAAGTTAGCCAGATTACATCAAGGGACTGGAAAGAAGTGGCCAGAGGACCTTCCACTGGTTCTCTTCAGTATGAGAAGTACCCTTGTTAAGAAGACTGGTCTGAGTCTGTATGAAATTCTATATGGAAGACTTGTGAGATTGCCTGTTGACCTACCGGTGAGAACTGTGACCAATGACTTACAACTGTTAGATGACCAACTGTTGTAAAATGTCAAGACATTCATGTCTTCTGTTAGTCTCATTCATAATCAGGTTCAAGATGCTTTGCTATGGGAACCAGACTCTCCAGGTCTTCTCTACAGCCCAGCGATAGTGTGCTGATAAAGGTCCACCAGAGAAAGACAGCACTGGCCCCACGATCGAATAGGCCATTGATCGTTCTTTTCGTCTGAAACTCTGCAGTAAAGGTTATGGGGCATCCAACATGGGTGCATGAGAGTAACTGCAAAAGGGCGGTAAACCCTGCAGTGTAGGTCCAATTGTTCTGCTGATTTGCTTATTTGTTCTGGCTTCTGCTAATACAATTAGTGGAGAATCGGACTCAAATAAGCAGACTATTTTGGCTATGCAAAACCTGACTAGCGTAGTGACTACTAGTGATATTAAGGCCTGGCTGTGGAATAAGAAATTATGTATAGCACACTAACAAAAGGGAACCTGTGATTTAAACGGATCCTGGTATTGTGGGATGGATCTTTGGATGGATTTTATACCACGGCCAGTCGAATGTCCTGTTGGGGTAGTGTTAGGATACAGGAGCGCAATATAGTAGTGGTGGCTTGACACGTCGTGATGCAGTTTAGGCTTTCTGACAATATACCCCTCAAGAGTACATAAGGACAGTTTGAGGTGAGTATTGGCTTAAAATATGGTACACCCTGGTACTCCAACAGCTGGCTGCAAGAAAAATAATCAGACATTAACATGAAGCTAAATGCAATGGGAACTCCAAAGCAAGATACTGAGCTGATACTCACAAACAAGGAAATCAGACTGGGACCGAATGTTCCAAGTTAGATTAGTGAGTACCCTGAAAGCAAGAAAAAGGGACTGTTACCAAGAGTACAAAAATATCAAGGAAGGGATAAACAATAGTCTTGTGCTTACCAAATGAGTGTCCTGGATAGCCGCTGCAGAAATGTGGGAAATGAGTTGGCAGTCCGGAAAATACAATGTCTTTGGTTTTCCTATACCCGCCGGCACGAGGACGCCTAAAAGAATTAATTGATCCTGACGCCGTTGTGCTGATGTCCTTGAAATCCTGCGCAGATGCACCAATGTCCTTTGGTCCTTGCGCCGTTGCGTGGTAATCGTGAATGTCTAAATAGTCTTTAGACAGTTCCAGAAAGAAGATGTATGATATGGCATTGTGATATGATATGATATGATATGGCATTTGTAACGTGCCTATAAACAAGTATTTCAAGGCGCGAAAGACTTGTGGGATGAAGAAGTTGCAATCCGTGGACGTTCCGGGTTTGGTAAGAACAGGTAAGAATTGAATGGTTAGACAAATGCAGTCCGTGGCCGTTCCGGGTCGAGTATGAGCAGGTAAGACTTGAGAGTTTAGACGAATGCAGTCCGTGGCCGTTCCGGGTCTGGTATGAGCAGGTAAGACTTGAGGATTTAGAGGAATGCAGTCCTGGTTGTTCTGGGTCTAGTATGAGCAGGTAAGACTTGAGGATTTAGAGGAATGCAATCCGTTTCCATTCCGGGTCGGGTATGAGCAGGTAAGACTTGATAGCAATGACAAGGAGGAAGTAATGCAGGTAACAAGACGGGCCAGGGATTCAAGAAGCCAAGAAACAAGATACAAGGTAAGGAGCTTCGAAATTAGACAAATTCAGAAGCGCCGCTGTGCGCGGAGGCGCAGCTTAAATACAGGTCACCTGACCTTACGCACAGATCCCAACCTAACCTTAGAGTAGAGAAATAAGTACAATTACTAATGCACCTAAAACTACCAAACCACAAGAAGGAGAAATATGGTAATCTCCAAATTGATCTACTGGTATAGACAGTGTGCCGGGACGACTGTGATGACAGTACGGGGAGAACTTGGTGGTAATGTAGGATTGTCTTCAGATTTAGTAAACTTGCCTATGGCCATGCACAGAGTGGTGGTACCAGGGTCATGTGAATTGTAAGACCTTAGTGTATGGATAGGTAATGGAAAGGAACATCCAGTACATCTCGAATGCAACTTATTAACAATGGTAGATGGACTGAACAATACCAGTACAGTAAAGGTGTGTTCTAATTCCATGGATGTATATTAGACAAATGTGATGCCCTATGGGAAGGAAACAACTCTGCTGTGTTTCACAACAGTATGATCTGGTGAGGAGACTAGAACTGCATTATTAGTAAATCATTCCATTTTATTATTACTTCATAAAAAGCTGATTAAAACATTATACATCACACAATTCTACAATTCAATTCATCAAAACAGTAACCATTTTGTGTGTGCAAACCACACATAATTTGTGTAAAAAAGGCATTATAAATGCAAAAAAAAGAACATATGTCACCTGTTAGTTCATCTTAATTAGCTTAGTACCTTACAGTTGTACTAATACGATCGGTCCTAGAAAGAAAAGTATTGTCAGATGCGTTTTGGACACCTATAGTTGATGTATAATTGTAGATCACCAGTGTGAGATGATCTAGAATATGGAAAATCATGAGCTATTGATGTTTAATCATAGATTATCAATAGGAGCCATATCGATTGTATTAGTACAACTGTAAGGTACTAAGGTAATTAAGATAAAATAACAGGTGACATATGTTCTGTTTTTTGCATTTATAATGCCTTTTTTAAACAAATTATGCGTGGTTTGCATGGGTTGCCACCTAGTTATCTGTATCCAATGTGCATTTGATGCTGTTTGCAGGCCAAGCATTAGAAAGGATGTGAAGAACGTTGTTGTTTTACATAACAACTTATGACTCTGGGATTTAATTGAATGCAGCATTGGCTTCTCTGGAAAAATAGTTAGTTCCTTGTGTGCGTTTTAGACCTCGGGATCTTTTCTTCCTTTTGTGCGCCATTGAAGGAAAAGTCCCAATGTCAACCTCACTTTGTGGTATTACTAATGCTGGTGCATTTAGTAGCACTATTGTACATATGCCACCCCAGTTGGGCGGAAGCTGCATATAAGCTCTTGTACCGTAGGCCCAGAAATGGTCCATTAGTACAGCTGTGCCAACTTTCATACCTGGTAAATCCATAATGCGTTTGCACCCTCCATTGTCACAAAGCTTTACTGAACCATTATTTCTAAAGCATAATGTTGGTGCTTGTAGTTTGGTTATGGGTAGTGGTCCTGCTTCATCATCCACCCATGTTAAAACTATTACAGTTTCTTTCCATTCCTCACGGCACACTTTGTCTGCATTTTTCATCACTTCTATTGGCGCAGTCCATACTGCCTCTGCTTTGCATCCCATTACTCCATTAACCCATCCTCCTGCGGGATATACTTTCCCTTTTATTTTTAATTGTGGTCTGTCGGCATAATGAGGTATCAAATTAAACTGGGCATCTGTACACCTTAATATTTGGTGATCGACTAGTTCGACATCTCTTTTTGGACCTGATGGTATGTACTTGAGCACCTTACTTTTCATTTTTATATTCTCCATCATTTGTGCCTCTTTGACATAGTTGTCTACGTATGGGAATTCTGATCCTGTGAGATACTTCATCATGGCCGATTGTCCCTGAAATTGTATTCTGGTCTGGCATACTGTGAGATGTACCAAGCAGTGTGCTCTGTACTCAGGTATTTCTTGAGGTATAAATACTCGTCATAAATAGGCTGTCATGGCATAGGGGATAAATGAGCAAACAAAGCAGCTTTCCCTTGATCTCTCTCTCCCCACCTTCTCCATTGACCTATACCATGAGTTTCATTCAATATTAATGGAATTATCAAAATACCTTCTCATGTAATAGTCATCATCTGCAATACTTCTCCTAGCCCTTACTGTCTCCACAACTGGGCAGAATACCATTTCCTGCTCCAACTGGAAATCTACTCGTTTTTTTAACTTCTTCACTAACATTATGCCATAGGGACACATTTATCTTATCACAATCAGTTAAATGCAGTGTGAGATAAAATAAGAAATATAAACAACAAAAGAGAAAGTAAAACAGAAGGGCCGAAATAGCCATAAGGTCTGTCGTGTCCTGCGGCGTATTGATCAGGTTATTATGAAGCTATCAGGAACATAAGAATATAAAAACATTTGTACAGTTTACTTAATACCGGGCAATAGTAGGTTATTATTTTTCAATGGTGAGCGAGGCGAGCTGAATATACCTTTTTCAAAACATTTTACAACCACATATAATGACAATAATAAAAGATTTGATTGATGATTTTCAAACCACTTCCACTATTATGTGGTTCATTGAAAAATGAACAAGTTACTTACCAACTGGTAATGTTCTTTCGACTGGATGTTCCTCCAACGCATTCCACATCTTTGACATGTAATGTCCACAGCTGTGCACTTCAGAAACTTTTTCCGCAGAGGGCGTCCTGCGTCGATGGCGTCGGGTCCATGTCCTTCGAAGGCCTCCGTCGAGGGCGACGTCACAGGATGTTATAAATAGGACGCACGGCACCCGTAGCCTTAGTTTAAGTTTTTTCCCCCAGAACGTGTGGCACCAGTCTGATGACTGCTGGGCTGCACTTAGCCTTGCGGAAAACAGAAGCTGCAATCACATAGGAAATTCTCCTGAGGGGCAGGCTGGGAGGGCGATGTGGAATACGTTGGAGGAATATCCAGTTGTAAGAACGTTACCAGTTGGTAAGTAACTTGTTCTTCTAATGGATTGTGTCCTCCAACGCATTCCACATCTTTGACAGACTCCCAAAGCAGTACCAGAAAATGGGGGAGGGAAAAGAATTTAGAGTACCCAATCAGATTGCGGAATAGAGAACCGCCTTCCCAAAGGCCATATCCTGACCATGGATTGTATCCAGGGAATAATGTTTTACAAAGGTGTGGATGGAAGCCCATCTAGCGGCATCACAAATATTCCTAATAGGAACACCCCGCAGGAGCGCGGTGGAAGTAGCCACGCCCCTAGTAGAATGAGCTCTCAACCCATCAGGAAGATCCTTTCCCACCAATCGATAACATTCCATAATGGTGAGGATAATCCACCTGGACAAGGTCTGTTTGGTAACAGCCTGGCCCAATCGGTGTCGAGCATATCCTACAAAGAGTTGATCGTCCACTCTAACCCTGGACATCCTACAAATGTAAAAGCTCAGAGCTCTCCGAGGATCCAACCGATGGAGTCGCTCCTCTTCCTTACCAGGATGAGGAGGAGGGTAGAAAGATGGAAGAATCACCTTTTGACTCAAATGGTATTCAGAAACTACCTTAGGTAGAAAGGAGGGACGTACTCGCAGTACAACCCTGTCCTTGTGAAACACAGTAAAGGGTGGCTTAGATGAAAGTGCCTGCAATTCACTCACTCTGCGAGCGGAAGTAACCGCAACCAAGAACACAGTTTTGAAGGACAGAAATCTCAAAGGACAAGAGTGCAAAGGTTCAAACAGAGCACACATGAGTTATTTCAAAACCAAATTTAAATCCCAAACCGGCACCTGGAAAGGGGACGGCGGGAATACATTAGTCAGTCCTTTAAGAAACTGAGAAATCAAAAAAATCTTAAAATAAGAACATTCTTCAGACGAGCGCTTAAAGATATGCAGTGCTGCCAGGTAACCTTTAATGGTACCTACTTGAAGGCCCCTGTGGGCCAAAGAAAGTAAGAAAGACAAAACCATAGGAATGGAGCACTGAAAAGGATCAACATTGTGATCTCTGCACCAGGGATTTTGCTGCAGGCCGCCTAGCCGAAAGCAACACCTCCATCATGTCATCCGGGAGGTCCCAATCCTTATACCTCAACCTTTCAGATACCAAGCGTGAAGGTTGAGTCTTGACCTCTGGATGGAGAACCTGACCCCCCTTGCGCGAGAGCAGATCCTCTCGGCGGGGAAGAAGGCGTGGAGGGCAGATGGACATTTCCAGAAGGTCTGGGTACCATGGTCTCCTGGCCCAATCCGGAACAATGAGGATCATGTGGGAACCGAACCTTCACAACACTTGAGGAATGACGGGGACTGGAGGAAACGCATACAGCACTGGGAATGACCAATCCACCACGAACGCATCTTCTAAGGCTCCTCTTGGAGGAAATTCCCTTGAGCAGAACCTCTCGCACTTCCGGTTGACACTGGTGGTGAAGAGATCCACTTGCAGGGTTCCCCAAAGGGCAAAGATCTCCTGAAGGACTTCCTGAGCCAACTCCCACTCGTGGGAGACCGCGTTCTACCTGCCCAGAGCGTCCGCCGCCACATTGTCGTCTCCGGCCAGATGAACTGCCGAGATCGAAATTTCCTGCTGGATGGCCCAGAACGAGAGCTGCATTGCCTCTCTGCACAACTGAAGTGACCCTACCCCCCTTTTTGTTGAGGTAATGCATGTCCATTGTGTTGTCCATCATGAGCAGGACACTCTTCCCCCGTACAGAGGGCAGAAACGCCTTCATGGCTAGCCTGATGGCCATCAGCTCTAACAAACTGATGTGGAGTCTCCGACAGCGATCACTGGCGGTCAAGTCGTTGGCATGAGTGCCTCATCCTGTGACGGAAGCATCCATCAATACCGTCACCTACGGCCAAAACTGTTCCCTCCTCATCAGGTTCCCTTTGTTGGCCCACCAGAGAAGATCCTGGGAAACTGAGAGTGGAATTTGAAAGGGATCCGACATCTTGCCGGAGAACTGTGACCACTGCCTCTTGAGAGCACACTGCAGGGATCTCATTCGCAGCCGGGCCTCTGGCACCAGAAAAATGCAGGATGCCATGAGGCCGAGCAACCTTAAGAATTCGAAAGCCGGGAGACTCTGGGCATGTTGAAACTTGTCCACCATCTGCACAATGTGATGAGCCCTTACCTTGGGATGCGAACACTTCCCCAAGGATGTGTCTAGAACAGCCCTGATGTACTGGAGCTGTTGAGAAGGTGTCAGATGCGACTTCTTGAAATTCAGCAAGAAGCCCAGCCTGTGGAGGGTGCGGCAGGTGACACCGATATGATCCAACGCCAACTCGGGAGAGCGCCCCCGGATCAGCCAGTCATCCAGGTAGGGACAGACGTGAATCCCCCCTCGCCTGAGGTACGCTACCACCACCACCATGAGCTTGGTGAAGACCCTCGGGTGGAGGTCAATCCGAACGGCAGGACCCGAAACTGAAAGTGCGAGTCGCCAGCCGCAAACCTCAGGTACTTCATGTGCGCGGGATGGATCGGCACATGGAAGAAAGCATCCTTGAGGTCTGGACACACCAACCAATCCTGAAGTTGAAGGGCCTGGATGACTATCTTGAACTTGTCCTTCCGGGGAAGTTTGTTCAACCAACGCAAGTCCATGATGGGTCTTAATCCCCCGTCTTTCTTTGGGATCAAAAAATAAGTGGAGTACCATCCCTTGTTCCTCTCCGCTACAGGCACCCATTCTATAGCGCCTTTCTCCAGCAGGCTAAAAATTTCCTGCGCAAGGAGCGACTCCGGAAGCTTCAAAGAGTGTTTCCCCGGTGGATTGTCGTGAGGCTGCTGAAGGAAGGGAAGGCAGTAGCCGTGGGCAATGGTATCCAGAACTCACGCATCTGAAGTAATAGCACGCCATTCTTCGAGATGCTGAGACAGCCTGCCCCAACCCGGCGAACCATGGGATATGGCCTCACGACTGTTTGGAAGCGGCTGCGGCAGTGCCTGAAGGCAAAGAGGCCGCTGCCTGAACGGCTTTGGCACCATGATTTCCCCGACCACCACGGGTACTCTTTCGCTGGCCCCTTTGACTGGCGGCCCCTCTCGTTCTACCAGAGGAGTAGTAACGAAAGGAAACTCCAATCCACTGCTGTCCCCTAGGACGAAAAGGCAGAGGTTGACGCACTGCAGCGCTTAAAGATTTTGCTGCAGCTTCAACCTCTCAAGGCTCTCGTCAGCCTTGCTGCCAAACAAATGTGCGCCATCAAAGGGCATGTTGAGAAGATGGGCCTGCACATCCGAAGCAAACCCCGACTTCTGCACCCATGCAAATCTGCGTATAACGGTGCTCGCAGCCATGGATCGGCTAACACTGTCGGCCGTATCCAAACCCGACTGAAGGGATTCACACATGGCATCCTTGCCGTCCTGCATGAGAGTAAGGAACCCATCCCTTTCTTCCCCCTCGGGAATATGCTCAGCCGCCAAAGAAACACAATTCCACAGAGTGTGTGAAAACCTTGCCACACTTAGAGTTGGCCGATTTCACGGGCAGGCTCCCAGCAGAAAATACCTTTCGGGCCCAACCATCGAAGCGCTTGTTGTCCCTATCCGGAGGGATGGTAGGGTACGCCGCCTGCCTTGAGGTGGCCGTAGCCGCCTGAACCACCAAACTCTCGGGAGTGGGTGAGTATATAGATAGCTGGGGTCGCTAACGGAAGGGCTGTATTTTTTGATCAAAGACTTATTAACAGCCAGAAGAGATTCCGGGGACTGCCAAGCAGCTGCCACCCTTTTCTGCAAGGTAAGATGAAATGGCAAAACAGGGTCAGAGGACGGACCTTGATCCAAGATATTTATCAGATCATCCTGCACAAAGTCTTCAGGAGGACTAGACCAGCCCAGATACTCCGAGACTCGCGCCTTGAGTCTTCTATAAGAAGACTCTGCATGCATCATGGAGGGTCTGCCTCAACTCCTCCAACTGACTGTCTCCAGAAAAAATTTAAGCATCATCAAGGTCACCAGGTTTCTCAACCTCAGACCTTTCCTCCTCTTCATAAATATCATCCAGAGGGGGTTGAAACCCAGGTCTGGGGAGAGAAGAGGGCCTGAAGGCCAAAACCGGCCTCACAGACTTTGACAAAGCCTTCCTTGGAGGATCCACGATATCCGGGTACACCAATAGCACATTTCGAGAAAAAATCCCTGAAGGCACCGATAGCGGTGAAGGCTTCGACGTTGAGAGCGTCGACAACCTCGACGTCGTGATGGCCGAAGGCTTCGGCATCGACGGCGACACATGTGCCGATAGCGCCATGGGCGGATACGACGGCAAGGCGTTGATGTCCGATCGAACGGACACAGCACAGAATGAGTCGATGCCGGCCCGAGCCCTCAATATGTTGCTGCGGTCTCGCTGGGGATGAGGACCGAGACCTAGAGACACGTCTCTTGAGACTTTTCGATTCCTTGTCCGTATGGGACCTCGACGGCTCCCGATGTGCTTCGCGTCGTGAACCTGAGCCCGAAGGCGTACGAGCCACGGAACGAGACCGATCCTGACCGGCTTTGTCAGAAGGCGCAACCGGACCCGTGTCCTGCGATTGAAAAATCGCCATCATGGATTTCCTAAACGCTGCCCATTCCTCCGCAGTCGAAGACTTTGTAGGGCACGAAACCTTCCTCGAGGTACCATCCTCCGAGGAGGACGGGGAAGGCGACCGATAACGGCGCTTCGAGTGCCGGGACAAGGAAGACGAAGAACCACTCCGGGACCGAGATCCCCGGGAATCCTTCCAACACAGAGGGTCATCCCTCGAGTCGTCAGTGGAAACCCACTTGGACTTGGAAGTCCGGGACTTAACAGGCTTAGAGCCCCTACCTACCTGGAGCTTCCCCTTCACTCCTGCAAGGTCTTGGCAGTCAGTGACAGGCATTTCGAGCAGTCGTCGGTGTTGTGCGACTCGCCCTGGCACCACAAACAAATGCAGTGGGGGTCGGTGAGCAACATCTTCGCCTTACAGTCCCGGCAGGTCTTAAAGCCAGAGCACGGAGTCGGAGGGGTCGAAGAGAAAGACATTGGGCCTCATCACGAGTCTGGTGGTAACCCTTAAATGCGGCAGTAGCGCTATTACCGCCGCATTTAAGGGTCCGCCAGATCATGGCCTTGATGGATTTCCCCCCAGCTCTAAGCTGGGGGGAAATCCGTTGCAAATTTGCCCATTTTCAGTGCTATTACCGCAGGCGGGAAATCCGCCGGTGGTAATAGCGCAAATTTTCCCCATTGGGCCTAATGGGGGATGAGGAATTCCAGAATGGGCCCAATGGGGTATAGGCAATAACCGTACTGCCAAACCTGTGATCCGGCACTAATAGCACTGGAGGGTTTGGCGGTACGGATAATAGCGCCGGCGGTAATAGCGCCAGCGTTACCGCCCAACTCATTACCGCCTAACTCGTTACCGCCCAACTCGTGATGAGGCCTTATGTTGGGCTGTAGCCGTTAAATGCGTTGGTAGCGGTATTACCGTCACTTTTAAGGGCTGGCCCTATCACAAGTTGGGTGCTAAATGTGCTGTTGTACCTCCAGCATTTCCCTGGAGGTGAAAATCCCCTGGTTTTGGCTGTATTACCGCTGGCTGTATTAGCACGCATAATTAGCGCTGAAAATGCCCCATTGAATCCAATGGACCGAATGGGGAATGGGGATTTACTGTTAACACCAACCTGTGATCCGGCGGTAATACTGCCGGACCGGACGGTGCTAGGGCTATTACAGTCAGACGGGATTACACTAGGGATACAGCCCAACTCGTGATGAGGCCTATGTGTGCACAAATAAAGTCCCATACATCAGAAGGCTGACATGGATTGCAACAATGAAGAAGCCAGAGCGAATACACAGAGACATGGGGCCTCATTACAAGGTTGGCGGTCCAGTGTTAATGATAATCAAATCAAATCAAATACCAGTAAGGCAATACTGGCATAATTTACCAGACCGGGACATCACGACCTGCAATGCCGGTCTTACCGGCATCGACACAGACCAGCTGTGATTGTGCACCACCATACCGGACTGTGCGCTGACACGCGGATGCTGTGCCAGTAACACCGGCATGCCGCAAGGAAGAGGACATTACCAGTCGCACGGACATGAACTTACCGACATCCAGATGCCGGTAAGAAGGGTCACCATGATGCCGTTAACACCGGCATCGCGGGACAGGCGTTAATGGCAATCTGTTGTGCTTGGACCTGCCACAGGCGCACACAATCAGCACAGGTGGAAGCAATGGAGTCTGGCCCAGGACAAAAGGTGCACACCCACACACCACACCCCTTCCAAGACCAAAATGATTCCACTAGCTGTTGCGATACAGGGGCTGGAGGACATGCCTGCACTGCTACTCTTTGAGCAGGCAGTACACCAGCGATTACAGAGGAGATGCAGGAGGAGGAGGAGGGTGAGACTGGCCCAGAAAATGCCACCAGTGCAGACAGTGGTTTCCCGCAGGCAGCCACCAATCCCTTGCATAACGGCCCGTCCATTCGACTTAACCCCTGCACAGATCCACACCCTGTACCGCCTGGACAGGGACACCATCACCACCATTGTGGATCTCCTTCATGATGACCTGGTGTAAAGACTGGAGGGGGGTGTCTGTAATTCCACTCTCTATATGGTAGAAGAGAGGCACAGAGGACCCTAGCCAAGATTCTCTATTATTGGTAACGTAGTCGAGCAATCAAGGCCTAAATTCTCAGGAGGTGATGCAGGCTGGTTCTTAAGTACAGTGTAATCCCCGAACCCCCACAAAGGAATGTCCACACACCGTATTACTGAAAACACGGTCTTTATATAATTAATATTCAAAGGTATGTACACGATCACAATAACGCACTTTGTATTCGGAAATCAACAATGATAAATATATACAATTCTAAAGTGGTACCACCAATGTTATCAAATCTCATTAAAGTGCATCAACTGTATGGTTAAAATGTCACACAGATCAATAACGAGGAAGCCAGCAATAGAGATAGGAAGGAACGTAAGATGGTTGAAAATATAGGCAGAATACTGGCCCCTACGATCGACACAGTTCTGTGTGGAGATCCCCCCGCCTGGGCAACCTGTAAAATAAAGATATATATCACAAGCCCAGTCCATATATTGTTCAACAGCCTTATTTCCTCCTATTAAGGTTTTACCCCCCCAATGTACCTGGTGGAGTAGAGTTCTTCGAAGACGCGTCGAAGGATCCTTCTTGAGTGACTCCCTTTAAAGCAGGAGCCACGGATCGTCGAGAGGCGTCGAAGATGGTGAACTTGTCATCGACGGCGGCGATGAGAAGTTCAAGGGTGCCGAGACCCCGATGTCGATCCAGGCGGTACTCGTCAGCGACGTCCTGCGAGGGTGAGGTGTGCGGGTCACCTCGGCGATGGATTGTTCAGGACCGCAAAGAGTTTCAGAAGAACTGTGACCCAACAAGGGCATCGAGTCGTCGTCTTTGTGGCCTTCAGGTGGCGGGAAACCCACCGGCGGATTCTCCTCGGCGCGTGGGTCGTCCTCGACTTTCTCCGACGGGACAAAGCGGTTGAGGTTGCGGACAAGGGAGTCCTTGGATTCAAATGTTCTTAGGCAAAGGAACGGGCGGCTCCGGTCGTCGGCGGCACAGCGTCAAGTGGTCCCCACGGCTGGGCAACACAACTTCGACGGGCCTCCAGCGGTTACACAAACCTGCGAACCCTGGTCGACGGCAATAGACTTCGACAGCGGCGAAGTCTGGGTGCTTTGCTTCGTTCTCCTCAGCGGTCCCGTCTCGGGTCGGCAGCCTTTCGAGGGTCTGACTTCCAGGGAGCTTCTGCGAAGGTTAGCGGTGCTCGATGGTCCCTCGGAGCACGGGAAGAGGGCGCTTTACCAGGTCCTCTCTCAGATCAGTCCTTGACGAGTTCGGCAGCTTTCAGACCAGGTCGAAGCAAATGCAACAGCATGTCTTCGTCTTCTAGCTGGGCGTCGAGGATCAGCAGTTCCAGTTACTCTTCAAGTGTAGACACAGCTTCTGAACAATTTCCAGTGGTGAGAGGTCCCCAGATTTACTATCTTGTCTCTCATCCACACTGCTGGGTCACTCTCAGCAGCCAATCATACAGAAGGGCATTCTTGCAGTCAGTCAGCCAATCAGGCACACAGTACATTCAGGCCATTCTCCTCCCTCTCAGACACTCACAACAAGGAATGTGGATTGGGACAAGTACCCAGCCATTCAACACTACACACTGCATTCAGGCCAGTTTCGGGCAGGGCTGTCTCAGTCTTTGTCTCTCATACCAGAAACCAGACAGCCACAACAAGAAGTGCATATTGGTCACACACTCCATTCACCCAGGTTCCACCCACAGGGCGTACCCACAACATACAGTCACTGGGAAGGCTCAAGTCAGTCTGGACTGGACTTCACAACAACACCATATATGGAACTTCCACCGAACAGCCAGTCAGGGGGAAGGGACAGAGTCAGGGCTTCCCAGGACTTTGGGAAAACAAGGTAATAGGTAATAGAAAGCAAGAGGCCACAGGGGGCATCTTGTTTTCCATCAGGAATCAACTGATTCCAATGACAGGACCTGGGTATCCCAAAATGGAGGATACTCAGCGCACCTGTCAAATTCAGCATGGAGCTGCCACCAGCCCATACCCTGCTCTGCAGGCCACCCACAGGTGCCCAAAAACATACACTAGGGGCACAGGGTTGTACCCCCAACCATGGGTGCCATAAGGGTATCCCATGGGTCTGTTCAGCAAACCAAAAGAGAGAGAGCTGCATCGCTAGAAGTCCCACATGAACTCCTGCGTGGAAAATACGACAGAAAACACGATAAAAAGGCAGTAAAGGACAATGATACGGAGGCCCTGTCCCTCCAATGCATTTCCAGCATCACACCTGGTCAGCCTGATCAACGTCCGCACCACCCCCCCATGCTGAAGGTAGTGTGTGTGCTCCACTTCCTGGCCACAGGCACCTACCAGCACACAGTGGGGCAGCTGCATGGCTTCTCGCAGCCATGTTTTCGGGTGTGATGAACCAGGTCTGGATGCACTCCTAAAGCACACAAGTGCCTACATATCCCTACCACAGACTGCACAGGAAGTGAATGACACCAAAATTGCATTCCATGCACTGGCAGGCATACCTAATGTCATTGGTGCACTTGACTGCACCCATGTGGAGTAGGTAGCCCGGCATGCCGTGGAGGTTGTGTACCGCAATCAGGAAGCAATACCACTCCACCAATGTCCAGATGGTGTGTAATACAAGCAAGATGATAACACATATTGCTGTGCCAGATACCCAGTATCCACACATGATGCAATGGTGCTGTGGAACTCCACGCTCCCCCGCTACATGGAACGACATGCTGCACGACGTGCCTGGCTGTTGGGTACGTCTGACCACAGAGCCATGGGGTACATCTGGGGAGGGGGAGATCACATGCATATGCAACCTATCTGCTTCCTGGGCCATGGGGTTAATTTGGGGGTGGGGGAGGGGAGTACCAGCTTGCCAGTTAACACCCTGCATCACAAAAGGGATGTATCCCTACACTGGCGGACCATACCACCAATCACATCGTGCCATGGTTACATGGGTGAAGGTTTTGAGGGACATGTGCATGGAGTCATCAACTTCTTGAAAGCATGATAGTGAAACCCACCTGTATCATGTTTTACATCAGCCAAATGCTCACACAGTGCTGAACATGCATTTGGTTTCATTCCCTGCCACACACCCCTCACATGTGAGTACATCATGGACCTTCACACTTCATCTGGGTGAGTGGCGTATCTCATGTCAAGGTTCCTAAGTTGTGTACGTCACCCATGCCCATGGCTTGCCGAGTAGTACACAGGCCTGATATTTGCGCAGATGTGATGGCAATAGCTGACATTGAAAATGTAGTACATATGGACATGAACAATGTACAGGCAGTATACACATGGAATGGCGTAAATACTCACAATCACACTTAATTTTGCTCCCATGCAGGTGATGCTGGCTATCCCCTGAAGCCGTGGCCCCTCACCCCTGTCAGGCATTCACTGAACCGGGACGAAGAGGACTGCACATACACGCACTCGTGTGGTGATAGAGCAGACCTTTGGCCTGTTGAAGGCACAGTTTCCCTGCCTCAGCAGGTGTTGTGGGGCACTCAATTATGGGCCCGAGAAGGTGGGAAAGATTGTATTGCATGTGCCATGCTGCACAACATGTGCATCCTGCGCAACGTACTTCTGCCACCTGACATGGACCAGACACCACCGGGTGAAGATGATGATGAAGATACTGCACATCGCCCATGTCGCGATGCGCGTGAGGGACATACTGTACGCCAATCATTGATAGTACAATATTTTTGATGTACAAAGTAAAATTGAGATATACCGGGTAAAGGGGGCGCTTGGGCAAAGAAAATCTGCTTAATAGCACCAAATAATAGTGATGATACTAGCTGCTGCACCCTTGTGGAACTAGTAGGTACCTAAACCCTACTACAACGTACAGAAAAGGGACAGTATGTCCACGTAGGAGAGGCACTGCTAGTTTGGTAAGTTAGATGAGTACCAAAATGAGACCATGAAGTACAGAGACCATATTGATTAGTAGCAAACCAACAGAAGAATTTTTAGGGGAAGATTTTAATAAGTTCTGCCTGTTTACTGGGATAAGTATTAGGATTGGGAACATTGCCCTTCTTGTATCGTTTTATTTCGGGCAAAAAAAACCTTCTACGGTGGGTTAGAGCGGGGCTAAGACTGTCCTCCCCTTTATCGGCTGTCGTGGGTTGGCCCTGCAGTCAAAACATCTACTTTGATTCCAGTCTCATCAGAGGTAGAATTCAAAGAGGACCAACCTATGACGGCCGATAAAGGGGAGGACAGTCTTACCCCCGATATACCACGCATTGAGGCGGTGCACAATCTAGATGTTCAAATGAAGAAAGAAAGTGGAGTTCAGAACACAGATTGGCTATCGCTTGCCTTTGATTGGGTCCTGTCATGGCTGGGGGCAGCAGTAAAAATACTGATGCTTGTTATTGTATTGTTTTTGGTCCTCTTCTGCACGTGCCAATTGGTTCTCCAATGTTGCGTCAATATAGTTCCTAATAGTGCAAAGATGATGGTATCAATTGGGGGATCTAAAACATCATGCCACACAATAAACAGTTAAACTCAAACTAATATATAGGATGGGGATGAGTTTGTTACTGTAGAATTAACGAAAGGGGGGAATATTGCGAAGGAACTAGGATCTTCCCGCACCCCCAAGCGCTTTAGAATTAGGCAAGACTTCTTTTTACTTCTTTTAAGAACTACAATGGATTAGGGAAGGAGGGGCACTGGGAAGGCGTGTTCATGTAAATATAATCATATACACCGACATGGGCAGGCACTGAAAAAGGTAGTTATTGTTTAAAATATAAAGCACAATTAACTATTAGCTGGATAGATTTGTAATGTCAAATCCTATGCATTTGTAAAATCTTAGTACGGTATGAGTCAAAAACTCCCCCTTCCTTCCCGGAAAAAATGCAGCTTGTGCTAAAATTTGACTACAGGCATTGCAGTGGTGTTCATGCTAGCACTAGCAGCACAAAGTGACTCACCAGCTGTTTACTGTCCGTCAAGGGTCTATGAATAGGGGATTTACCTGCTTGGTGCACAAAATGCAGAAATATGAAAATAAGGTTTAAAAGGAGATTATAGGACCAGATAAAAACATGAGTAGATTGAGTGAAATATGGATAGAATGAATGAAAATTGTGTATAAATTGTTTTTATTTTCCTGGGGCTAGGCCTCAAGGTTTGTAAATGTCTGCAGGGCTGCAGTGTGTTTCTATGTAAGGTAGCAACATGTAAAGTAGCATTTCATGACAGAAACCGCTGACAATGAAGAAAGGAAGGCTCAGGAGCATCCCTTGTATAGAAGCAGGACTGTTTGGGATGGAGCCATGGCCCGTATCCAGTGACAGAACTGCAGCAAGCCAGGAGTATAAAAACCCAGCCTCGCATCAATGTGGAAGGCGAAAGGAACGGATGAGTGACAGAAGACCCTTCAGGGAGCACAGTTCTTTGCCCCACACTCATTTCTGTAAAATTAAATTTGTTATCCTTACAAAATAGACTCGTGGCCTTATTTCCCTAGAGGGGTGTATTTATTCTGGTGTGAGCATAATTAGGGACACCCTTACAATTAGGGACAACCTTACAACTAGGGACACCCTTACAGTATTCCACACTAAGAGGGTGAAATTCCTGGGATTTATTCTAACGCCAGTAGGTATCATCATGGATAGTAAGAAAGTACAGGCAGTAATGTGTGTGAAAGATATACAGGTTTTTTTAGGTACTGCCAATTTTTACAGGAGATTTATTAGTAATTTTTCTCATATTATGACACCCATAACATGGTTGCTCAAAAAGTCAGCACAATTTGGTTTCGATAACAAAGGGTACAAAGAGCATTTTAAGAATTAAAGAATGCATTTACAAGCACACCTGTGTTAAGACATCTGGTAATAGAGAGACCTTTTCAGGTGGAGACGGATGCGTCCAATCTGGCATTGCGGGCAGTGTTGTCCCAGAAGCATGAGGAAGGCATATGGCATGCAGTGGTATACTACTCTCGAAAATTCACTGGGTGTGAACAAAACTACTTCATCAAGGATAAAGAACTGTTGGCTATTAGAGCAGTATTCATGGAATGGAGGCACTATGTGTTGGGTGCTAGACATCAAGTAACAGTTGTGACAGACCATAAACATTTACAATACTTTAAGACAGATCAGACCTTAAACCCAAGGCAACTAAGATGGTCTCAGTAGTTTAATGAGTTCGCTTTTGTAGAAATGTATCGCCCAGGCAGAAACCATGGAAAGACAGATGCATTGACCAGGCAGCAACACTTAGAAGATGTGGTTCCAGAGGTGAACGCTATAATTCCTCCTGGAAAAGATCATTAGGGCAGTTACTGAAGCACTCTTAAGACAAGTGCGCAGGAGTATGGGGAGGAAGGAGTTACAGGTCTGGATGATGAGTTATTCTTCCCAGACAGTGAAAGAGGGTCTCCAATATCATTCAGGCAGATTTTATTCATCCACTAAGAAATTGCAGGGGAAGGCTCTGTATTGGTGTCACAAGTCACCTTTGGCTGGGCCTTCTGGGGAGTGAAAAACCAAGTGTATGTTGGGAAAATATTTTTGGTGGCCAGACATGATGAAAGATCTGGACATGTACATTCAGGAATGTGAGACTTGCATGCAGAAAAAGGCAGGATCACTCTAAGAGAATGGGATTGATGCAGCCCTTGCCTACACCCAACGGTCCATGGACTCATGTTTCTATGGATTTTATTACAGATCTTCCAAAAGACAACAAATATGATATGGTTTTGGTTGTAGCCGACTACTTTTCTAAGCAGGCTCATTTCATTCAATGTGTGGGAATTCCCAGTGTTAGTCTGTTGGCAGAATTGTTCTTGCAACATATAGTAAGGTTGTATGGCCTACCAAAGAGCATTGTCTCTGATCGGGTCGCTCAATTCACTTCTAGGTTTTGGCATGCCTTTTGCAATATATTAGGAATCAGTTGTGCACTATACACCAGCTACCACCCCCAAACGGACGGGCAGACAGAACGGGTTAATCAAACCTTGGAACAAAACATCCAGTGTTTTTTGGGAGCTGGTATGTCATCCTGGGTGCGAGCTTTGTGGTTGGCAGAATTTACCTTTAATAACATGGAACATGCACCTTTGGGTATGGCTCCTAATGAGTGCCTTTACGGGCATGAACAGAACATGACCCCAGAAACGCTGTCTGAATCAGCTCAGATTCCAGCCCTTAAGGAACAAAAACAACTGCTCCTTGACATTAGGCAAAAGGCATGGCACAATTTAAAGAAAGCTAAGGCCGCTTACAAGGTTCAGGCGGATAGGAAATGTCAAAGTGCGCCCAGATACATGGTGGGGGACAGGGTATGGTTATCTACTCGGAACTTACAATTGGTGGGACCACGCACATTTGCACCCCGGTTTATTGGACCATATGAGATTGAACAATGTATATCCAAGACAGCGATGCGTTTAAGATTATCTAAAAATGTGAAGATACATTCAGTTTTCCATGTGTCTCTGCTTAAACCTGCAACTCAGTGGTCAGGACCAAGACACCACTGGTCATCATGAAGGATGGACAAGCAGAATATGAAGTGAAACAGATCTTGGAGTCCAGAAGGAGAGAGCAACGGTTGTGGTATTTAATTGAATGGCAGGGGTATGGACCAGAGGAGTATTCATGGGAGCCAGCGGAGGCGGTGCATGCCCCCAAGTTGGTGAGACAATTTCATGTACAAAATCCAGAAAAGCCTAGGCCGGGGAGAGACCCTGTCAGAAGATGGGTGGGGGCAGGCTTGAGGGGCAGCAGGCAACATGCTTGTACAATATGGCCATGAGGGGCCACAAACTACACTTTCCAGAGGTTTCTGGGAGCGGCAGGCAATGCGCATGTAGGCAACAGCTGGGAGCAATGTTCCCCCTAAGCTGTGCGCATGTGTGCTTTCCCAGCTTCCTTCTGGGTGCCACTCAGAAAAATTTTAGCAGCGCACACAGTCAATCCCACCTATTCAAAAAGATTTAATAAGGCACAAGCTGCAGCAGGCACCTAATATTTGCTTTCTCTCAAAATGAAGCTAAATTATACTAACTAGTCTTGATGATCTGGTCTAGCCTATTTACATTGCCCTACTGTGCAAGCTTCACCTTAAAAACCCTAAAACCCTTAAAGTAGAATACACCCATAATACTAATATGAATAAGTAACTCCATGAACAGAAGATAAAATTAAGAGATGTCTGCACATATTAACCAAATTATCTCCCCTCCCCACCCATGGCTCCTATACTTGACTCTACCACACTTTTATCATATGACTCGAACTTCCGCCACAGGCCTCATTCAGATATTACCAGACAACCTTGACTCTGCCTACCTTGGCTCTGCAAAAGGTTACCAGACTTGCACCTTCATCCACTTTTTTATGTTTCTTATAATATGAATGATTTTTAAGCAAAGGAATTTCAGTTACGTATGGTGCCTTAGCAAAAGCATCACCCAGACTATGTAACCCAACTGTCAGCTCAAATATCAGGTGAGCAGGCTACCTGTATGTGTAACCTCATCCCATGCTTCCTATTTTTTTACATATGACACACAAACACTTTGATGCGCCCCCCCTTGCACGTTAATGCATTATAAAACTCAAATATGAATTTGCCTTTTAGGCATTTCGAGTAGGCAAATTCCATTCTCAGGGTCTCCTACTTTAGCATTGCTAACATTACCCTATAAGTGGAGAGCAACATTACAATATCATTTACTTAGGCTGCATAGGATAATGGGTATGGACTATGCCTGGCATTATTGGTTATAGTATTAGGGCAACAGATATTCAGATAACTAGAATGCTTGTCACACAATCTGCAGCCTTTCCAAGTTTTCAGAGTTCCATGTGGTATAGGCTGTAACAAATTATATGCTAACTCACTGCTATAAAAAAACAGTTTCACTGAGCATTTTTATAATCCTACCCAACGATTTAAAAGTGAAGTATGTTACAAACAATGTTGTATGCACTACATAGTAATTGCGCACATACAGATTCATGGCATTTTCTTTTTTTTTCCAATAAGTTTTTATTAACAGTTTTCAATGAAACAGGTACATTAAATCTCCTTCCCACAACATATCCCCCCTCCCCACCTCCCTCCTTTCCCACCCCCCCTACTGATCTAAGAGGTTTGATGGTGGCTTTACATCAATTTTAAGAAAAGAAAAGGAATTCAATGCATGCTAAATCGGCGAGTGTGCCCGGGTGGGGCTTTCGACTAGGATTGCAATCCGGCCTCTCCAAGGGGTGGCTGCGTTAACAGACCCAAATCTTCACGGGTCTGATTCGTCCTGTGGGCTAATGTTGCCCAGTAGTTCCATAGCCTTGGCACACCAGGCCCGGCGCGCTCCCTCTTTTAGATATGTTATCAAATTGGGCCAGTGCAATGTGAAACGCATGTGCAACCCCTGGATCAAGTAGGTGAGCCATTCCATGGCCACCAATGGCCAGAGTTTAGCAACCCACTCATGTTCCTGTGGGGGGTGGGGGGGGTGTCTCGACTTCCACTTCCTGGCAAGGACCAAGGCTGCCGCCAACATCATTATCACATAAAGTTTGCGGTCTGCTCTAGAGGCAAGAGTTGTCAGCATCCCATTAAGGCCTAATAAGTCCAGGCCTCTGTTTTGACCTCGTTTTACACCCAGCACCTGGACGACCGCAGCATGGACCTGGGACCAGAAGGTGTCGATTTTTGGACACTCCCACCAGACGTGAGCCCAGGAGCCCACAGCTCTGCAGTCCCTCCAACACAACCGTGAAACACTGGGGTATATTTTATTTAGCCTAGTTGGGGTTAGGTGCCACCTCAGCATCAGTTTCAGCCACATCTTGCAAATTTTATTGGATCTTGTTAGTTTCGGGATCTGATACCGCAGCACAACCCATTCCGGCTCCTCTATGTCTGTCCCTACATCCCGCGCCTATTTGACCATATAGCTCCTGGACAGCACGGTTTCTTGCCGCTTAATGATTTTATAAATGGACGACACCACCTCCTTGTCCCCTGAGTCTGTGTCCAAGTACTTTTTAAACTGGGTGATGGAGCGCAAGCCCGCTTGCTTGAGTGATTGCTGGGAGACCCAATGCCTGATCTGGAGATAAGAAAATCTCTGCTTCTCCCCCAGGGCAAAGTCCTTCTTGCACTGCTTGAATTGTTTCACCTCGCCCCCCACCATCATATTCCGTACCATCTGGCATCCCCCCTGGAACCAAGGATCAAAGGCCATCTCTTTGGTGAGTGCTGGAGTGAACTGAGGGTTACCGTGCAGGGGCGTGTAAGGGGAAGGGAAAGTGGTAATGTGTGCTCTATTAATAGCTTGGTCCCAAGCATCGCCTGTAGATGCCGTTATATCACTACAATACATACCGGATGGCCTATCGTGCCTCGGTAACCACAGAACCCCCTCTAGGTCCCTTCCCACCACTGCTCTATCCATCTGCCTCCACACCTTACCTCTGTCATTTCTTTGCCAATCTCTGATGACTCTAATCTGTGCTGCAATGTAATATACTCTAAAGTCCGGCTCCCCCATCCCTCCCCTGTCGGACAAGGCTTTCATAAGGGAGGCCGCCACTCTCGTGCGCTTTCGGTTCCAGACAAAACGACGAGTTATTTTTTGTAGGGTCCTGAAGAAAGTCGCCGGGACCCGAACAGGAAGGGCTGAAAAATGATAAAGTAACACGGGCAAGATTGTCATCTTTAGGGCGTTGATTCTACCGAGCCATGAAATTTCAAGGGGGCCCCAGTCCACCAGTTTCAATTTCACCTTCTGAAGGAGTTGAGGGAAGTTTGCCAAGTATAAATCCCCCGTGGTCTTGGTCAGACGAATTCCCAGATACTGTATTGAGGAGTCCACCCATCTGTAGTCATAAGCCTTTTTGAGATCCTGGACCGCGCTAGCTGACAAGGTGAGAGAGAGGGCTTCAGATTTGTGGGCATTAATTTTTAGGCCTGCTACTTGGCCGAACCTGTTCAATTCCCTAGCCACTGCTAGCAAGGAGGTGATCGGTTGAGTCAGTGAGAGTATCTTGTCGTCTGCAAAGGCAGCGATCTTGTGATTCACTCCACCAAACGGGACTCCCACCATATCCTCTACCGCTCTCACCGTCTCCAGGAACGGTTCTATGAAAAGGGCGTAGAGGAGCGGTGACATCGGGCAGCCTTGCTTAGTGCCCCTTCCTACCTGAACCGGGGATGATATCTGACTGTTTATTGCTAGCCGGATTATTGGCTTTCGGTAGTTAGCCCTTACTCTCTTGATGAAACCCGGGCCAAACCCCATTGCGCCCATAGCCGTAAACAGGAACCCCCATTCGACCCGATCCAAAAGCCTTCTCTGCGTTGATCGCCAGGAGAAGGGCCGGCATGTTCTTTTTCTGCGTCTTTTCGATCAGGTGTACTAGTCTTCTAACATTGTCCGAAGTCTGCCTACCCTTAATAAAGCCTAATTGGTCACTATGTATTAGTTTGGGGAGGATTGATTCAAGGCGATTAGTCAGGACCATGGTGTGGATTTTGTCATCTACATTTATTAAAGCTATAGGGCGGTAGGATGCGCAGTCGGTCGGGTCTTTGCCCTTCTTGTGTATTAGAATGACTTTGGTTTTGTTCATCGAGTTGGGAAGATTTCCTGTGGACCCTATGCAATTAAACAATTTGGTAAGAAAGGGGATTAAGATTTCCTTGTGTGTCTTATAGAATTCGGATATAAACCCATCCGGCCAGGGGCTTTGCTGGACGGTAGTTTATTAATCACCCTACTTATTTATTTATTCATATTTATTTATTTTTACATTTATAAAGCGCTCACACAGCCCGCAGGCATCGAGGCGCTGTTACAAGAATTGCTTGTTTTTCTTAGTTGCTAATTATGTTTTATTTTTTTGTCTTGGTTACGTATTTATAACGCGCTTAAACACCAAGAGGTTTCTAAGCGCGGACCCGGGGATCGAACCTGTGTTGCTTCGTGTCGTCTTGCTTCCAAGATGCGCACGCTGCCGCTGAGCTATCCTCCCTACTAACTTCGTCTGTAGTGATCTCCTCCTCCAGGGCCTCCCAGTTTTCCTGAGTGATCCGACGGCACCTCGCTTGACACAGATATGCCTCCTGATCTGCACTAGCAGGTTCGCCTGAACGATAGAGATCAGAATAAAAAGTACAAAATTCCCCCTCTATGTCGGGATTCTTAGAAAGGAGAGCCCCTCCCTTCCCCTTTATTTTTAGTATTGTTTTTTCACCTGCCTCTTTCCTAAGCTTTCTGGCCAACAAACGATCTGCCTTGTTTCCTTTGATGTAGTACCTTTGACGGAGCCAGAGTAGATTTCGCTCGGCCGCTCTTGTTTGAATAAGGTTCAGCTGACCTCTGACTGCCCTATATTGCCTTTTAGTGGCTGCTGACAACCTACCGCCCATGCAAGTCATGAATTCCTTGAGTATGGCTTCTAGTTGTTGCTCCTTCAGTCTCAGCTCCCGTTCCCTTCTGGCCTTGAGTGCTATGATCCTACCTCTAATAGTGGCTTTGAGGGCATCCCACCAAATTTGTGGGGTTGTGTCTTCCCAATTATTGTGGATGGTGTACTCTCGTACCTCATCCTCTACTTCTTTAACCAGGATTGGATCTCTGAACAGTGCGGTCGGGTATCTCCATTTCCAAATACTGGGGGCCTCTTTGGTCTATCTATCGTGAGAGTAAGGGGAGTGTGGTCTGCTAGGGTAATTGCCCCCACTTCCAAGGCTAATGCTCTTCCCAGCAAAGGTTTAGATATCCACGCATAGTCTACCCGTGAGTGTGACCTATGTGCATGTGAGTAGAAGGTGTATCCCACAGCATCACCATAGAGTTCACGCCACACATCGACCAGGGCCTGGTCACGCATTTTCTTCAACACGTCCCCTGATGGTCCCCCCTGTGCATCCCATGAGGTAGAACTCCTGTCTTTGGCGGGGTCCCAGACTTAGTTAAAGTCTCCCAATAGGAGGATGTTCCTTTGGCAAACTTCTCTAAGTGGGTGACTATGTTTTGAATATAGGAGTCTTGGGCCTGATTAGGTGCATAAAGGGAAGCAACCGTGAAGGACTCCGCCTTTCCCTCGAGTATCACCGATAAGTATCTGCCTTGGTTATCTTTCTGCATCTCTCCGATGGTCAGATCAAGCCCATCTCTCAAGGCGATTAAGACTCCCCTTTTCTTGTTCGCTTGTGTAGCCTGTACCACCCGAGAGTATCCCCGGAATCTTATTCTATGGGTGTCCCTGGTGTGCACGTGGGTCTCTTGTAAAGCTACTATGTGAGGGTGTTCCCGCTTGAGGAACCTCTCCACTTTGTTCTTCTTAACCTGAGAATTGAGGCCGTTCACATTCAGTGAAAGCACCTTCAGCGCTTCTGAGTTAGCCATATGGACCGATTGTGCGAGATCTACTTAACCCCATTGTAACCCCTGAGCCCCTCGCCGTACGTTTTGTGATGTGTGCACTCAAATCGTTGGCCGCTGAATGGTCCCTCTAGACCTGTTTCTTGGATCTTCCCTGCCCCGCCTCCTTACCCCCCACCCACAGCCCCCTCCCTCCCTTCCAGGCGAATCAGGCTGGCACCAAGCCCCCCTTGTGATTCAACTACGAGATCCAAACTCAATAACACACCTAGAAACTCCCCTTGCCGAATTTGCAGGAACACCCCTTCCCATTCCATGATGTCGGATCCCAACCTCCGACCCATTGCCTCCCGCCCTTGTGTAGGTGCTAGAGTCTGATAGCCATATACGCACGCTAAGTAACTCTACTATGTGCCCTCCCCAGGGTTGGGATAGAAATATGGTTTTTGATCCTTAATTTTCTTATAGGTTGCTCTTCCTAGGTTGGTTTCCCTGCTCCGACACCTGGTCGTGTGACTGGGATCTGCGCTGGGCTCGTTTTTGCTCCCTACTTGAATTCTTTTGGCTCGCTTCGGACCATTCCCACGGCTTCCGGGAGACCGCTCGCCCAGCCTGGGACGCTTGAGGCGGTGGCGTGTCGTCCTCAAGGCCCAGTAGAGCTATTCCCTGATCACAGGTCGTAATTTTATGGTTCTTCCCCTGCCACTGAAAGCTGAGGGCGAATAGGTGGAGCCACCTGTAACGCACTTGTTTTCCTCTTAGATGGGCCAGGATCGGGGCCATGCGCCATCTTCTGTTCAAGGTGATTTGGGATAAATCTTGATACAGCTGAATTTCCATACCATTGTGTGTTATCTGGCCCGCCTTCCTGGCTGCTTGCAGGATCCTCTCTTTCTGTGTGTAGCTATGCAACGCCACCAAAACATCCCGTGGTCTCGGTCCCGGTTCCAGGCGCTTCGGCCCGGCCCTGTGGATCCTGTCAAACTTAATGTCGTCGATCTGGTTAGCTTCCATGAGGTCTCCGAAAATTGATTTCATTGTTTCGGCCAGATCGTGATCCTGGACTGCTTCTGGCAGTGATTTAACCCGTATATTGCACCTTCTGGAACTGTTCTCCAAGTCCTCAGCCCTCAATTCTAGGTTGTGAGTTGCTGCAGCTAGGGTTTCCAATAGGGAGTCCGTTTTTTGTGCGTCTTCCATCAGCTCCTGTATGGCCCTCTCATTTGTGTCCACCCTCTCTTCCATTTTGTTGAGGTCCCTTTTTTTGTTTTTAAGGCCCTCGGCCAAGTCTTCCCTTGCGCGTCCATCTGTTTCTGTTCTGCTTCTGTGATTTTCTCTACGATTTCCCCAAGGAGGGTCCTGAGCAGTGATTGGGTAACAGACTGATCTTGAGGTTCTTGGGTGGTGACCAGAGCAGACTGCTTGGACCCGTCACTGGGATCCTGGGGTCTCTGCTCTCCAAGTTCCTTGGCCCAAATCTGGGCCAGTGACCCATCTTGGGGCTTTTTCGCTATCCTGGATGATGCTGGGGTCTCCTTGGACTTACTTCTGGACATCCTGCTGGGGCCTAGAGGGCCTCCGGAAGGCGTCGCTTTTCTCTGCTCTACTGTGTGGATTGCAACGTTGATTTTCTTTGTATAGGTTCCCCTCCGTTTATAAGCGAGCAAATGCGTCTGCCAAGCTGCCTAGCCGAGCGCTGGCTAATCTGGGCCTTCCCCCTCTTCCATGTAGGCCCAGCGTTGGTGTAAGGCAACTTTACTGGCTCCCTGTGTCCAAGATGGCCCTGGGCTGTATGCCTCTGTTGTTTGGGGCGGGGGTGCCAAATCTCAGGGCCCCTCTCCAGCTCCCCCCCTGAGAAGGGGAGAACTACCCCAACCGCAGTTCAGGGTCCAGCAAGTCCCGGCTGCGAGGGGAGTGGGTGCGCAGGGGGCCCCACCTTCTCTAGTGCCCATCCGTGGCCCCACTGCCACCCCCTGCTTACTTGGATTCTGGAGTAGATGTGCCGGGCCGGGGCTAGACCTCGACCCCCGGATGGAGAGAGGTATCCTCTGGCTGCGGGTTGCCCCCCCCGATGCCGCACAGGGAACAGTCCTTTGCCACGATCCCTCTGGTGCCCGCAGCCCGACTCGCCTTCCCGGCTCCGGGCACGCAGGGACCCGGCAGCTTCCTCTCAGTCCGCGGTCAGGTGCAGCCCGGCTAGTGTCCGCTGCGGCACCCCGGGTCCCGCACCACCGATCTCCCGCGGCTCGCCAATTTCGCCCTGGGGGCACTGAAGAATCCGGATCGGCTTTGGCCATCGGCCGAGCCTCGAATTGGAGCCTGCCTCTTCTGCCCCGCGCGGCAGGCCCCTGGTGTTGCTGTGTTCGTGGGAGAGTGCAGTGGCCGTGGCAGGGCTATCTCTGTGGCCCCGCGTCTTCTGGGTGATTGCTCCACACAAGACGGGTCCTGGGGAGGGCTGCTTCCCCATCGTAGCTGTTACTGCGCACACTTTACTGCTTGTGGTGTGGGAGCCCGGAGCGACACACGTCTTCACTCGCACGCCGCCATCTTGAAATCCTCATGGCATTTTCTTAAACTGCACAAATATCATGATGAGGTTTTAAAAATATTTTGCTTACAAAGTAATGTGGGTATGCAAATATCACAGTTAGTGTTTAACTGCTACAATCCCTCACTTTTTACAGAGCCCTGTCAGCTAGTACTGGAGGCTGGCAAAGGAGCAAGGGTGGGGCACAGATGGTATGTAAGTGATTTCAATCCGGCACTTCACCTAAGTCAATGCCTAGCGTGTAATGCACAACTGAAATCCTTATTTATTTGTGTCTAAAAGTTCTTTTATTCTGAACGATGTACCACTTATATCACGCCCCTCTCTTTAAACCCCCCCCCCGGTCACAATGAACCTGGAATCAGGCTGGTTTGTAAAGTTAAAATATTTATTTATGTATTTCACAATGTAATCACACTATTTATAATGGGTATACAATAATCACCAATGGGGTGATGGCACACTAAGCAATCTCTTTAATCACAAGGAGTAATGATGAGCAAAAACAATGCAGCACAGAAATAATACTTTTGGGTGTATATTCAAATCAAATAGCAGTTTGGTTACTATTTCCCCCTGCACACCCCTCAACCCCCCAATATGCAATGTAGAGAGATAGGAGGAGAGAGAACAGGTTTCAGGAATGCAGAATTCAAATACAATGTCACTCCCAATTTCCCCCCAGCAAACACAAGAGAGAAACAGAACTGATTGGAAAACTGTCAAAATGGTTTTAAAAGTCAGCTTTGAATGGAATAGGTAAAACACTAAAAATTGTCTAAATCAGTGAAATTGTTCACATTCTAATGGGAGGCGCTTTATCTGGTTGCAGACAAACACTAGCAATGATTTGAGAGCTAAAAGCAATGTGAAAACTTAATTTTGAGGTTGGGTGCAATTGAAAGCTGTTTTACACGTTATGGAAATCTCCTGAGACAAAATTTGCGGCAAACTTTTCCGTGCGCAGTAATCACGATCGCAGGAGAAATATAAGGATTTGAGATGCGGTTTTTGGTTCTGTGGAAAGCTTGGGTGTTAGCTACAAGCAGAAATTTCGTTTCTAGCATGAAAAGTTGTGGATGTTTTCGTGGAGGTCATTTTTTTCAGATAGAGGCAAAATGTAAAACAAGGATGCGCTTTTAAAAAGGCAAACAGGATTTCTTTACACTAGGGATGGACTATGACTACACGACTGCACAGCTACCAGACCAGGACGCCTCTGGATCAGGTTTTTGCCTGCCGAGACGCTTGCCTTCTTCAGAAAAATATATTAGTGCAAAGATCGGTTTAACACTACTAGTACCGAAGGAGATAATAGGGATGAGACAGAGAGTTCAGGCAGTTCAAAAATATTCCAACAATGCAGTTCTGGATATAAGAGAGGATGGGTTTGGATAGGGATGACTATGGACAGTACATAGGGCCTCATCAGGAGTCTGGCGGTAACCCTTAAATGCGGCGGTAGCGGTATTACTGCCACATTTAAGGGTCCGCCACATCATGGCCTTGGCGGATTTCCGCCCAGCTCTGAGCTGGGGGGAAATCCGCAGCACATTTGCCGATTTTCTGCGCTATTACTGCCGGCGGGAAATCCGCTGCCGGTAATAGTGTACATTTTCCCCATTGGGCCCAATGGGGAATGAGGAATTCCCGAAAGGGCCCAATGGGGAATGGGAACTAACCGTTCCGCCAAATCCGTGATCCGGCGCTAATAGCGCTGGGGGGTTTGGCAGAAGGGCTAATAGCGCCGGCGGTAATACCGCTGGCGTTACCGCCCAATTTGTGATGAGGCCCATAGACTAGTGACAGTCCTATACTAAGGATACTCACTACATAGGTTTGAACAGAACTATCAGGAATTCTGGTCCGTCAAGATCAGGGGTTCTGGTCAGAAATTCTGCTGGGCACACCGGACTGGGACAGGCTACTGGGCACACCGGACTGGACTGGTCGGCAATGGCTGTGGTTCACAGCTATCTGGTCACAGCACGGCTCTGCTGGGTTGGGTCCTTGGATTCTTGCAATAATTCTTAGCAGGAAAGCTGTACAGCACAGCCAGGCTGTTCTTTGGTTCCCCTTAGATGTCTGGGGTAAATTCTGGTATCTGGAATTTGAAGGCCTAGCTGAGAATGGTTCAGCTATAGAAGTGGGCCTTTCTGCTTGCCAAGTTTCTGGATTCTGGAGCAGGGAAGATGTCAAGTTCTCTTTCAAGGTGCTCCGCCAGCAATTGGTTGGTGGGTGGATCTGTGTGGCCCTCTAAGTCCTCTATTTATGCATTTGGTAAAGGGGTGTGCATGCTGGATTATCCTAAGCGCGCCCCGTTGGTTGGCTATAGGCTAGAATCTCCCCTCTCCCTTGATTGGAGGAGAAAGCAGGGTGTCACCATGATGATGTGGTTTTATGAGGCAGAACATCCTCCGCTTTGCTTTTGAACATGAAATCTACTTTTCGTATAATACATATTTACAATTTTGCAGACTTCATAACAATAACATATCTAGATCACATATTTTGTGGTGTAACTGCTCTTCCATCCCCTTCATTGTAGAATATTGTGTTGGCTTTTGACAGAATTCTGCCCTTTTGGGCCGGAACACAATATCTAGTTTATCCAAAATTGTGTACAACTGTGCGCAATGAATATGGGCATAAGTGTGTGAAGTTTCATACTTTTGACATAATTACATTTGGTATAAAACCACAATTTCTACAGTTACGTCCCAGAACATAGCACAGAGTTCTTGCTCCTCTTACAATGTGCAGCAAATATTTAGGTTAAAAAGTCTGGGGTTTATATATTTTTTTTACAATTGTCCACAGTAAGTTATCAGTCTTTTTAGAAATCTGCTTTTTGTCCATTGTGAATCAACAAAAGGTCCCCGCCTCCTTTTCCTTCTTACAGCTTCAGCAACAATCTCTGTCCACTTCCTTCCTTACAGTCCTTCCTGATTAGCATCTCCTTGCCTGGGAGGAAGCCCATTGTGCTCTTCCCAGAGCAGCCCAAGTGCCCCTCCCCTCTTAATCAACACATGAATGTTAGTTCCTGGTCTAGAGAGCACAAGGGAGGTGCCTGGCCCTGTGGGGGAAGCTGTTTGTGGTTTTGGCTTGCAATCAGGCTTACTTTAAAAGTAATTTTGTTACATTTTTCTTTGTTTAAAATAAACTTACAATTTTTAAAACAAACATCTAGAACACTGATTCCAGACTCTAAACCATGAAGTTTAAATAGTTGCAACCTAGGTTACTCTTGATAACAAGTTGCTTGGATTTTAGACATTAGATCTTAATGGTGTGAGTTGACACTTTTAATGCAGGCTTTTGAAACAGCATTCAGGCAGCCGCTCGTGCTGCGCCCAACTGTTGACAGCTTTCACAGGCAGGCAAACTGGCTGTGGATGTTTTTGTGACCAATTCAGCTTTCCAGGATATTGCAATTTCACCATGATTTCTTGAATTCAGTAGCATGTGACACCCAACAAGAAGATTGGATGTTTGTGGGTGTTTTGGACCAGCATTCTGTATTTTCAGCAACCAAGAAAAGATTTAAAAGGCAAGATTCCGGATTCCTTTCAGCAAGCACTGCTTTTCATCTGTGCTCCATTTTTACATGTTGGGCAGCCCAATGACATATTTCAGCAGTGAAATCTCCATTCCACCACTGACCACATGCATGGTAGATTTGGCAGCCATCTTTTTATGCTTTGTAGAGCGCAATTTCCATAGGTTTTGGCGCGCATAGGGGTTTTGCAGCCATTTTGATGCTTCTGGTGCCACCAGGACACAGTGATGCCGCAGGGCAGAGTTTAGGAGGGTTAATACATCCCACAAAGCCCCCCTCGCGACTTGACTTTTGACCGCCGTCAAGGGGAAGTCGGGAGATTGGGATGTTCAGTTTTTTCTTTCTGGTCCAAGTGGAAACATTCCTCTGCTTCTCCCATCAGAGGTGGATCAGCAAGTTCTCCTCGCCGGTCCAGATGAGAGTGTGGAGCTATACCCCTGGCCCATTGGTTGTTTCCTTCCGGTCCGTGAGTGGTCTTCCTTGGTGCTTGGCGTCCATGGTTTCAGTCTAGGATGATGACAAAACAGAGCATATTTGTAGACATTTCCCCACCACTATTCATGTAGTGGGGCAGACGCATACATTTGACATATGAATGAGAATCTTTCCCGTTTATAATTATTACTGATTCTAAAAGATGGAATGGTTTTTACAGTCAGAATTTTCTAGGGAGCTGAAATGTCCCCCTATGGGTTTCCAGAGGAATCCTCTAGTTGCTGCAGAGTGTGCCTCAGATGGCAACACTTCAGCTGGTTGATGTGGACCCACTTATCTTCCCCCTCTGCCAAACTGCCTTTGGGGATACGGATTTTGTAGGCGACTGGTGAGATTCTGTCTACAATTTCAAAAGGACCCCGCCAGCTAGGAAGAAATTTGCGCTGTTTGGCCTGGTTCCTTTGGAAATTGTTCAAGTAGACCCGGTCTCCTACTTGGTATTCTTTTCTAGTAGTCTTGAGGTCATAGTGGGTCTTCATACTGTCTGTAGATATTTCTAGATTCTGCTGAGCATAGGCAAAAGCACGTTGAAGGTGTTTTCTCAGATTCTCAACATACTCATGAGTTGTGGAGGCATTTATCAGGATCTGCTCTTGGGTTCTGTAGAGCAGATGCTGGGGAAGCACCATCCTTTGTCCAGTTCTCAGCTCAACCGATGACATTTTAGTTACAGAAGAAGGGGTAGATCTGATGGCCATCAGGACAAGAGGTAATCGAATGTCCCAACTTGGCCCAGAATCTAACACAAACTTTTTTAATATGCTCACAATTGTCTTGTTGTATCCCTCAACTCCACCATTAGAGGCTTTACATACTCACAACTGTCTTGTTGTATCTCTCAACTCCACCACTAGAGGCTACCCGGTCGGCAATGTGCAGTTTCCTTTTGACCCTAAGTATCTCCCACATCTTTGTCATCACTTCACTAGTGAAGTGACTACCTCGGTCTGACTCGATCCTTTGGGGTAGTCCAGAACGCGAAAAGATGTGGCTGATCATCAGGGCAGCTGCAGTTTCTGCATTGCAATTTGGGGCCGGGAGACATTCCACCCATTTAGTGAACAAGCATGTCACGGTCAACATGTACTTGTTCCCCCTAGAGGAGCGAATCACGGGCCTGATAAAATCGACTTCTAAATCTGACCAAGGCAGTGTCATCCCCCTCTTTTGGAGAGGCGCATGGTGTCTGAAGGATGTTGGCTGAAATTGTGCACACACAAGACACCCCTTCAAGTATTGGTCGAGGTCCTGCCCCATGTGTGGCCATTATGCAACCTCTCTCAAGATTTCTAAAGTCGTATGAAACCCCGGATGACCGGCTGTTGCCGCATCATGGGCGTGACTTAGTATCAGGCTTCGGAATGAGGTAGGGACCACCCACTGGTCATGGCCAGCTAGGGTTCTCCTTACCAACAAACCGTCTTGGATTCAGAACATTTTTGGACATTTCATTAACACTCTGAGGTCCTCTTTCCCAATGTAATCAGTATCCGCCGGGAAAAGTTCTCAGGGTGCTCAATGTGTTGATAAAACTTATCAATTATTGGATCCCCCTTTTGAGCCGTAATCAAATCAGCGTCTGGGGTCTCCTTACTCCATTGTGCCGTTGAGAGTTCATTGTGAGCATTTGTCTGGGACCTAGTGATAGCAGTGACCTGGATTTCCCCCAACAAGGACTCGATCTCAAGCAGATCCCCTTGGATGGCTCTGGTTTTGGCCAGCTGATCAGCTAGGTAATTTCCAGTTTTGTCTGGCCCCTCTACTTTAGAATGACCCTTGATCTTTTTCCAGTAAATGGTCATCCCATTCGAGGTGACCAGATCATCAATATTTTGGATTAATTTCCCATGTTTCAATAGTTTGTTATTAGCACATAGCATGCCTCTGGTTTTCCAGTTAACCAGGTGCTCCACGAACCCGTTCCGTACATAATCCGAATCAGTGATTATGACCAGTTCATGGAGTTGGTGTTGGACAGCAGTGAGGATGGCTTGATGCACAGCCATCAGCTCTGCCACTTGACTACTTCGGGGACCGATTTTGTACCCAGTGGAGGGTTCTGGGGCATCATTCACCCATGCATTCCCTATGCCGGCCACAAGTTCTTTTTCCCCGTTTTTGTCAATATGGTAGGACCACCCATCCACATAGACAGTGGGCATTCCCTCACCCTGGTCTTCTTCATAGACTTTGTGTGGGGAATTAAGATATGCCTCCATGTTGTCCTTGATTTTAAGACTTTCGTCCTTGAGACAGGCTTCTCTGGCACAATCATGCAAGTCAGCCAGACGTTGCGCGAGCGGACTCTTCTTGTTTTGGCCATATCTGACCTCCACAGGAAAGCCTTGCATTAACAGAATCCAGGAAGTAATTTGGGAATTACTCACATTTCCGGCCCGGATTCTGTCACTTTGGAGATATTGCAGAGGCTGGTGTGGAGTCTCCACTATGATGTGTTTCCCCTGGATAAACAGGCGGTAATTCTTCAATGCCCACACCGTTGCCTGGAGTGCCTTCTCACAATCGTTGAATTTTTCCTCCACCGAGGATAAAGTCTTACTCGCATAGGAGATTACGTTATTGACCTTGGCATGCTTTTGATATAATACTGCAGTCAAGCATGTATTTGAGAACCCTGTCTCCAAGAAGAACTCCTTGTTTTTGACAGGATAAGCCAGGCAAAGGGCTTGTGAGGGGCTTCTTTTGAGTTGTCTTACTGCCTCTGCTTGTTCTGGACCCCAATCTCACTTGACCCCCCCTTCAAAAGATGGATCAGGGGTCTTGTAATCTCTGCGTAAACCTCAATGAACTTTCTGCTGTAATTAGTCAGTCCAAGGAGGCTCCTTAGTTCCCGCAGAGTTGTGGGGTCTTTTCATTTCTGGAGTGCTTCCACTTTCTTTTCCTGGGGACAGAGACCCTGAGGAGTAATCTCATGCCTCAAGAAATTGACACAGGTTCTGCACCACTGTGCCTTCTGAAAGGAGAGTTTTGTTCCGGCAGCCCTCAACTGTGTCAGGACATAACGGATCTCTGCTATGTGTTCCTCCACAGTTGAGCTTTTGACTAAAACATCATCTACATAGGCCAGGTTACCTCTTTTACCCAGGTCGAGCATGGCCTTGTGTAGAAAAATGTTAAATTAATTGCCAGAGTTGATGTATCCGAAGGGAGTCCGGGTCCATGTGTACTGCTGCCCCCCGAAGGTAAAGGCCAGCTTGTATTGGTCCTCCCTACTGACAGGTACAGTCCAGTACCCATTGGTCAGATCTATTTCAGTGAATATCTGTGACCCCTGGATCTGGGCCAGCCCTTGGTCAATGTGGCGAAGAGGCCATTGGGAAGTATGGACCCGTTTGTTGAGCGCCCTTAGGTCGGCGCAGAGTCTCCACTGGCCGTTTGGCTTCAAAATCCCCAGCACCGGATTATTGAAGGTGCTGTGGACTGGACAAATTATCCCACAGGACTCAAGGTTCTTAATTATTTCAGTAAGGGACTCCATTGATGTGAGAGGCAAGCGATATTAGTTCATAAACACTGGAGTCCTGCCAGGGTCCGTGGGAATTGTTGTTATGTGAATGTCGGTGCGACCACAGTCATATGAGCCCATCGCAAAGAGATCTTGAAAATCTAAGAAAACTTGTTTCAATTGTTGCTTTTGCTCCAGAGTCCCACAGGCATCGGCTAGGTTGACTCTTTCTTCAACCATCTGCCTGAAGCCTGGAAAGACTTCCGGTTTCGCTATCTCAGCGGCCTCCTCCAGCTGGGTGGAGAAGTCCCTGGTCAAAGTGCTGATTTGGACTGGTGGCTTCAGGTGGGGAAGGCAGTCCTCATGGACTTGGAATATCACCTCATCCCTCCTGAAGTCACATCTTCCTTACCATAAGGGCAGGAAGTGTACACCAGGAAATTCCCCCCAGGTCGGGTGAAGATCCTGTCTGGTGTTGCGTCATCGTCACTATCACTGTCAAAACAGTCCTTGGGGACTGGTCCTAACAGTTCATTACCTAAATCGATGGAAAAACGTCAGTCATCAACCGCCATTCCAATAATGGTGCCTGCGGCTAGAGTGATACTCTTTAAGTCGCTGTTATCCACCTCTATTGGAATGGTGTCATGTTCTATGTTGACTAGTGGTGTTGGGTTTACCCCCAACCCCTGCTGTTGGAAATGAGCATTCAGATGGACATAGGCGTCGAGGTTTTTTCAGTTTCTGTCCTCTTTTAACTTTCACTTTCAGTGAGAATTGTCGGGTCCATTGTGGGATGGTGACTTCCTCTCCAATCTGAATTTCAACTGCATAAGGCAGCAGTTGAGCTGACCTAAATGCTTTTACTGGGTCATCAAACTCCATGGGAATACCCGCTAATCGGGACCAGGCTTTGAAGTTTATTAGGTCCAAACTAATGGCAAAGCGATTGAGAATGTCACTGCATAAGTAAAATTCAGCAGGGACATCTCGCACAACCCAACAATTATGGACTATGCTCTTGTTGCCTATGGACATTCTGAGCATACACCTGCTAGGCAGGAGATGTTTGGAATTGGGTGTTTCCAGGTCCCTTTCCCATTTGTCTATCAGTTTAAATGTGGGAATGGCTGGATCTTTTGGGAGTTTGCGGAACATGGCTTTACTGATGAAGCTCTTACCGTTGTTCACACACACTCGGGTGAGAAAAGAGTCCTTCCCTTCATTTAACTGAATAGGGATGAACAACGGCTCTCCAATTTTCTAAATATCAGCTAAGCTTTGAGCTGATTTCTCATCTTTCTGGACTATAGGAGTGGGATTTTCTGATTGTGAATTTGCAAAGAATTTCAGAGTGTTTCCTTCCTGTGTGGAATGCCACCTTAAACTAGAAGGAAGGTTGATTTTCAGAAATAGAGAGGACTCACATTCACCACTTTGTTGTCCTGCTGCAATTACTGTCACGTCTGGGATTTTATTATTCTGGAAGTGAAATTCTATTTGGTCGGGTTTTTGTTCAACCATGTGGCATGTGCCGTTTAAACTAACATGGTTGACACTCTGTTTCAATTTTATTGGTCAGTTAGTCTGGGTCCAGAGGACCTTGTTTACGCAATCTATGAGGGGAGACAACCTACGCAGGATGTAATTCCCTAGTAAACAAGGGGTGCCCTCTGGAGTCACAACTATGACCGGGTGCTTCACCTTGTGTCGCCCAATTTTAATGTCCAAATCCGCAGTCCCCTCGACGGGAATTTCCTTCCCGTCGAAGTTCTGAAGTTGTCCAGGAAGAGGGGTGAGAGGAATTTGGTATTTCTCCCCCCTTCCTGAATTCAGTTGGTCAAAGGCCCTTTTTAACAGAAGGGTAGCTTGGAATCCAGTGTCCACCAGTGCCAAAATTGTACACAGCCCCTGTATTTGGACCAGGGCATATAATCTTCCCTCCTTCGCCTCAAGGGGGAAAAGATAGTTTACATTTCTGGACAACTGATGGGTTAGTTTCTTGGTTTTGGACACTGACAGGAAGGTGATTTGGGCAGAATTCTGTTTGGAGTCTTGGGAATCTGGAAGAAAAAGGTGATAGCTAGATGTGGGGGACGTTTTGGGTTCCCCTGGTTCTGGGCTCCCCCCCCTTTTGGAGGCAGTCACCAGGATAGGTTTGAACTAGGGGATTTTCATGCTAATGATTCTGGGGTTTGATGATGGGCGGTTCTAACTCAGTCCCCACATCTACCCAGTCTGGATTTGGATCCTTTGGGACCTATTTTTCTTTGGGAGGAGTTCTGTTAGGCGATCCTCAGCACATCAGGCCTCCCCACATCAGAACACTGCTCACATTCCCCCAACATCTCCACCCCAGCTTCGAGGCTCAAGGGATTCGGTGAACCCACAGAACCGAAAACACCGTACCTTCTTTGGTGTACGGGCTCGATTACAACCTTTCCTGCATTGGCAACTGCCTTGGAGGATATATCGCAGAAGGGGCGGCGTTACGTCATCAAGTCGGTCACGTGATACAGTGTGGCGTTCCTCACGTGATCTTGGTGGACGTCACATGGCCCAGAGACGTCACATGACCCAGGGACACACAGTATAAAGAACTGAGAGGCAGGACGATCATTGCTTCTCAGCTGGCTTCGGACCCTGTTTGGCGTTACTACTTGCTCCTTGCTACCTCGACCACGGAACTCTATCTTGGACTCTCTTGGACACCCCTTTGTACCTTTGCTTGGAACTGTTTACCTGTTGCCGGATTTTTGGACTGCACATCGACTTGTCTTTGGATCATCCCTGAGTATCTTGCTGTACTTCTACGCCCAAGTCAAGCCCTATCTTACAGGTGGCCTACCCGTATCCACGCTCACCTGCGGTTCTACCACTCCAGGGACCGCTGTATCTTTTTGAGCCTCGAACCCCCCTACTAGGTTACCTGGGTCTCCCTTACACCAGATAGGTAAGACACTTTAGATTCTTTTGTTTACCTGCCTGTATTGTGATTGCCTGGTGCTTAACCTCATTCCTTCTTGACAGCAGCATCGGTGTTCCAGAGGCTCCGTGGATCTGGGAAGACATCTCTCACCTGTGGCCTCAAGGGTCGCACAGCGGGTTTCTATTTGTTCCCCTGTGCGTCACTTGGGGACGGAGGTCTCATCGGTCTACACGACACTCAAGTCAGAACAGACTGAGAAGCCGTATAGTCGTGTTAGACGATGCAGGGATCCACGGACGAACCCATAACTGCTTTAGTTCAGGCAATTACAATATTAAGGGCAGATATGGCCGCCGCGAACACAGTGATCAATCAAAGGTTGGATACCATACAGAGCGTTCAGCATTCCCTTCCTGCAGACCCTGAGTTTGGAGATGGCAGCTCCTCCACTACACCCCCTCCCTTGGCTACTTCTACAGTCCCGACTCCAATAATCCTCCCAACTCCTTCCCCCCTGGCTGCTCCTGAACGCTACCAAGGCGATCCCAAGAAATTCAGAACCTTTGTTAACCAGTGCAAGTTACATTTCTTATGCAGGCCTTTGGCTTTTCCCACGTCCACTGCTAAGGCCGCCTTCGCCCTTTCCCATTTAGCTGGAACAGCTGCCACTTGGGCTAATCCCCTGTTAGAGAACAATAGCCCAGTTCTTTATGACTTTGATTTGTTGGTCCTAGAAATGTCCCGAGTATTCGATACCCGACACAAGGCACAGTCTAGGGATTTGGAGTTGTTGGAATTGACTCAGGGCAAAAGGACTCTGATAGATTACATCACCCGGTTCAATCAGCTAGTTGCGGAAACATCATGGCCAGAAAACAAGCGGGCGGTGGTCTTTTATAGGGGGCTGAGTAACACCATGAAAGACGCTTTAGCAGTGATCCCTTCTATGCCTACTCAGTATCAGGAATTGGTTGATCTTGTCCTGCAGGTAGATGCACGACGATCGGAGCGTAGAGCTGAATTGGGGGCCTCTTCCTCTCCTACTCTTGTTAGTACTCCCGCTTCCAGTACTGAAGAACCTATGCAAGTGGGAGGGTTACGCAGTCCTATTACAACATCTGAGAGGGAACGTAGAAGGGTAGATAATGCATGCTTTTATTGTGGCACCACTGGACATTTCGTGAAAGAGTGTCCTCGACGTCCCAAGAAGAGTCAGGTTTTTCGGATGGCTCGACCTTAGAACCGGAGAACAGGTCGAGTGTCCCATCATCTTCTCCGGGTACCCCTCTTGCCTTTGCTCGTGTTCAACCCATCTCCGTAAAGGCTACTCTATGTCCCTCTACTGGCCTTCTTCATGCAGTCAATATCATTATTGATTCCGGTGCCACTGGTAATTACATAGATATTGATTTGGCCCATTCCCTCAATCTACCCTTAGTGGTAAAAACACGACCGGAACATGTCCAAGCCGTAGACGGCTCCGCATTGGTTTCTGGTCCTGTTAGACATCAAACTGCACCCCTCTTGTTGAACATACAAGACATACACACAGAAACCTTAAGTTTTGATTTGATCACCGCACCTCAATTCGGTATCATACTAGGGATTCCCTGGTTACGTGAACATAATCCACTGATCAATTGGCAAGCAGGCACTGTACTCTTTGAGTCCGATATTTGTCAGAATTATTGTCTCCCGGTCCATCAAGCCCCTGACACACCCTCTCGGGTCTTGGGAGCCTTAGCACAAGCACAACTCACACTGACCGTTGACGATCCAGAAGTCATACAGTCCCATACTGTTGGGGGGTTGATGTCTGGGATTCCGCCAGAATATCGGGCTTTCGAATCAGTTTTCGATCGAGGCTCGTCTGAGGTACTTCCTCCACATAGAACTTATGACTGCCCAATCGAATTACTTCCTGATTCCACTGTTCCTTCGGGCAGGATCTACTCTTTGTCTCCTTCGGAGGAACTGGTGTTAAAAGAATATGTACAGAACGCCCTGCGTTTAGGACACATCCGCCCCTCCACTTCACCAGCGGCAAGTCCTATCTTCTTTGTACCCAAGAAGGAGGGGGATTTACGTCCTTGTGTGGATTATAGGCGTCTTAACGCGATCACCAAGAAGGATAGATATCCCATCCCGTTGATTACTCCACTCTTAGATCATTTAACACATGCTTCCATTTTTACCAAACTCGATCTACGCGGCGCATACAATTTAGTACGCGTTCGCGAGGGAGACGAGTGGAAAACTGCTTTCTGTACTCGTTACGGCTTGTACGAATATCTTGTCATGCCCTTTGGCTTATGTAACGCCCCAGCCACGTTCCAACGATTCATGAATGACATTTTCAGGGATATTCTGGATGTGTACATGGTTGTGTATTTGGACGACATCCTGATCTTCTCTCGTGATCTTGATGACCATGTAAAACACGTCCGAGAAGTATTAACCCGTTTAAGAAAACATTCCTTATTTGCCAAACCTGAGAAATGTCAGTTCCATAAGACCTCTGTTGAGTTTTTGGGTTTCCACATCACCCCTGGGGCGTTATCCATGAACGAGTCTAAGGTCAAAGCAGTCTTAGATTGGCCAGTGCCTCAAACACTCAAGTCCTTGCAGGCCTTTTTAGGATTCGCCAACTTCTATAGGCGTTTCATTTCTTCCTTTTCTACGATTGTAGCCCCACTCACGGCCCTGACTAGTCCTCGGGTACCATATCAGTGGCAGAGAGAACAGCAGGAGGCTTTTGAGACTTTGAAAACCGCCTTTATTACCGCACCGGTACTCCAACATCCCAATCCTGATCTTCCGTTCATAGTCGAGGCAGATGCCTCTTCCTTTGCCCTCGGGGCGGTACTGTCACAAACATGTCCTACTACAGGCAAATTACATCCAGTGGCATACCACTCCCGTAAGTTTTCCAGTACTGAGTCTCATTATACCGTTACGGAGAAAGAACTCTTGGCTGTCATGGACGCTTTTCGTGTTTGGCGTCATCATCTTCTGGGGGCTAAACATCCCATCACAGTATACTCCGATCATCGGAATCTACAGGATTTGGCCTCTCTGAAATGCATTAATAGCAGACAGGTCCGATGGCATCTTTTCTTTTCCTCTTTTGACTTCCGTATTATGCACCGTCCTGGAACGGCACATGGGAAGGCGGATGCCTTGTCACGTTCCCCGGGGGGGGTCCAATTGCCTACATTCCCCGACACTGTTCTCGGAAAGAGTCATGTGATTTGTCTCTGTACTCCCTCATTGTCACTGATAGACTCGGTTCGATCCTGGACTAGCAATCATTCTGACCAGTTGCGAGAATGGGACCCAGTGTATTCTGATGGATTACCGTTCGTACATGAACGCCTGTTCCTTCCCACACCTGACACACGTAATCTGGCCCTTGAGTGGTCTCATGACGCTCCCTTTAAAGCTCACCCCGGACAAGAGCGCACTTTAGATCTTCTCAAGCGTTGGTGTTGGTGGCCTTCTATGAAGCGCGATGTAGAATGTTATGTTAGATCATGCGCAGTATGTGCTCAGGCTAAACATCAAAGGGGTCGACCGATTGGGTTGTTGCTTCCGCTTCCGGTACCTCCCAGGCCCTGGCATACGTTGACGATGGATTTCGTTACTGATCTCCCCAAGTCGAAGGGCTTTGACTCCATCTGGGTGGTGGTGGACACGTTCACTAAAATGGCCCGTTTTGTTCCTTGCAAAGGTATCCCTTCGGCTCCTGTATTAGCGGATTTGTTTTTTGAACATGTGTTCATGCTATTCGGCCTTCCTTCGGTCATTATATCTGATCGAGGGTCACAGTTCCCCTCTCGGTTTTGGAGATCCCTGACGAAGCTATTGGGCATTGATACCAGGTATTCTTCGGCCTATCATCCTGAGACCGATGGACAGACCGAAAGGACGAATCAATCTATGGAACAATACCTTCGTTGCCTTATATTGCAACATCAGACCTCGGCCTATCATCCTGAGACCGATGGACAGACCGAAAGGACGAATCAATCTATGGAACAATACCTTTGTTGCCTTATATTGCAACATCAGACCTCTTGGTTGGCCGCTTTACGGCTTGCGGAGTTCGCATATAATAATGCGGCTCATTCAGCCACTGGTTATTCTCCTTTTTACGCCCTCTATGGCCAACATCCCAAGGTCTTGCCGGTCCCTGATGCTTCTGGTTCTGCGAACCCTGCGGCCACGACATGTCTTAGGGATCTTTCTGCCTTACACGCTAGTACAGTGGTTCATCTCACTGAAGCAAAGGCTGCTATGAAGGCCCGTGTGGATGGCAAACGTCGGGCTGCTCCCCCTCTGGTGGTGGGTTCCAGGGTCTGGTTGTCTTCACGTCATCTTCGCCTAGTGGGTTGTCGGAAGTTGCTACCTCGCTTTGTCGGTCCTTATGTGATATCAAAGGTTGTGAATCCGGTGGCTTTCCGTCTAGTGCTTCCCAGCTCTTGGCGCATCCATCCTGTGTTTCATGTCTCCCTCCTCAAACCTTGTCCCGACTCTGTCCGTCTTCGTACCCCTGTTGCGCCGGTGTCCTTGACCTCTCCTGATGTTTTCGAGGTGTCGGCCATTTTGGGCTCCAGATGGTTTAGGGGTAGGATCCAGTATCTGGTGGATTGGAAGGGTTACGGCCCGGAGGAACGTTCATGGGTTTCCGCCTCTGACCTGAACGCCCCTCGCTTGGTAGCCCGTTTCCATTTAGACCACCCATCCTGCCCACGGGGTCGTGGGCCGTTGGGAAGGGGCTATGTTAGGCGATCCTCAGCACATCAGGCCTCGACACATCAGAACACTGCTCACATTCCCCCAACATCTCCACCCCAGCTTCGAGGCTCAAGGGATTCGGTGAACCCACAGAACCGAAAACACCGTACCTTCTTTGGTGTACGGGCTCGATTACAACCTTTCCTGCATTGGCAACTGCCTTGGAGGATATCGCAGAAGGGGCGGCGTTACGTCATCACGTCGGTCACGTGATACAGTGTGGCGTTCCTCACGTGATCTTGGTGGACGTCACATGGCCCAGAGACGTCACATGACCCAGGGACACACAGTATAAAGAACTGAGAGGCAGGATGATCATTGCTTCTCAGCTGGCTTCGGACCCTGTTTGGCGTTACTACTTGCTCCTTGCTACCTCGACCACGGAACTCTATCTTGGACTCTCTTGGACACCCCTTTGTACCTTTGCTTGGAACTGTTTACCTGTTGCCGGATTTTTGGACTGCACATCGACTTGTCTTTGGATCATCCCTGAGTATCTTGCTGTACTTCTACGCCCAAGTCAAGCCCTATCTTACAGGTGGCCTACCCGTATCCACGCTCACCTGCGGTTCTACCACTCCAGGGACCGCTGTATCTTTTTGAGCCTCGAACCCCCCTACTAGGTTACCTGGGTCTCCCTTACACCAGATAGGTAAGACACTTTAGATTCTTTTGTTTACCTGCCTGTATTGTGATTGCCTGGTGCTTAACCTCATTCCTTCTTGACAGCAGCATCGGTGTTCCAGAGGCTCCGTGGATCTGGGAAGACATCTCTCACCTGTGGCCTCAAGGGTCGCACAGCGGGTTTCTATTTGTTCCCCTGTGCGTCACTTGGGGACGGAGGTCTCATCGGTCTACACGACACTCAAGTCAGAACAAGTTCCCCCATCCCTGAAGGAGAAGATAATTTTCCCAGAATCCTCTGAGGACCCCTCTCCTTCAAACTGTAAGATCTGTACCTCCTCCTCAAAATGGGTCTTTTTGGGCTCTTTATTTCTCCTACCCCCTCTCTGTTCCTTGAGTTGCAGACTTTCGGGGGCAGGAGATTTTGGTTCCGGTTCCTGGGTTTCCAGGGGCTTTTCACAAGTGGGGAAAGAAGCTTCCTCCAAGGCTTTACACCCCCCTTCCCCTTGTGCCTCCTCCCTGGGAACCGGTGGGTTGTCGGGGTTCTTCCCCCGTCATTGCTCTGGAACACCAGGTCCTGGATTTGAGGCATTCTGCGCCTCATGCTCATCTGAGGGTTCTGTTGATCCCTCAGCATGTGACCCAGATCCTGTGCCATGTTCTGGACCTGGCGCTCTAGTTGGGACACCCGCTCTGGCTGGTACGGGGTTCTCATGTCTCCGCTGGGCTGATCCCGGGAAGGGTAGCTATCCCTTCTCCCAAAATACCCGGGGTTAGGAAAATGTGGGTACCCCTCCACCCTTGGCCCCCCCTCTTCCAGATTGGGCTGTCTGGGCTCAGGAAAGTGGAGAAAGAAGGATGGATTGTTTTGGGGGTTGAAATTTGGCGGGTATCTGGAGAAGAGATTTTGTCCAGTATTTGGGGGATTACTGCCCTCCTGGGGGAAGTGCAGAGGGAAGTTCCATTGGTTAGCTGCTGTCTGGTTGGATCGCCCCCTTGTGCTGGAGGAGTCCATACATAACCCAGGATGGGTCTATTGCCCTTGTAGCGTGGCTGATGTAGTCAGGGGAGTTAGGGGTCCCATTTGTAGGGTTGTCTCCCTGGCTCCCTGTTTGTGATTGGCCCGAGGGCCTTCTGGGTTTGGGGTTGTTTTGATTCCGTGCGGGCAGGTTTTTAGGCCCCCATCTCTAAATCTAAAATGGGGGCAACCTTCACCTCCGCCACTTTAGAAGCAGCAGGGGTGTTGGTTGTTTTGAGGCTTTTGGGATTATTTTTTTATTTTCCACTGGCTTTTGCACCTCAGAAATGCGCGTGGCTTGTTCAATGACCCAGTCTAGTTATCTTTTCTCGTGAAAGTCCCTCACTAGCTGGGTCATGATATACTTAGGGAGAGCATGGAAGAAAGTGTTTACAAACTCTTTGCTGTCAGTGCGCACCCTTCTAGTGGTCTGCGCAAAGGCACATTTTAACTCTTGAACAAATTCTTGTGGGCCTGATCTTCCCCACATTGCAAGTTGTAGGCTGCCTTGCGAGCCTCCTGAGGATTTATTTGAATAGAAAAATGTTTCAAGATGGCCGCCCAAAGGTGGACCATCTGGAATGATTCTGATCCTCCAGCCCCGCAAAGAAGCTGAAGTACTCGGGAGAAAAGGTCCACTTTACATAATGAATACAGCTTTGGCTGTCCTTCAAATGGAAAGTTTCCATCATTTGTTCAAATAGCTCAAGGTGCTCCCAAACCAAATATTTTGCATTATGATAGGGCGTGATGACGCTCCTAATGGCTTTTATTTGTTTTAGGGGATCCTTGAGCAAGCTCCTCTTGACCTTGTTGGCTTTTTTGGTTCGGGTGACCCTGGGCCACTCATCCTCTGACTCAGAGGCACTGCTACCAGAGGTGCCTGTTTGGTCTGCTAGGCTCTCCCGGATTCTGCGAGCTTGGGAATGGCTGGCAGAATGTGGGGGCCTAGTTTCTTGAGTCCTGTGGCACTCAGAAGAGTCTTCTGATTCTTCCTTCTCCCAGGATTGGCTGAGTACCCCGCCCACTGTCCTAGCTGGGAAGAGGTTTTCAGGATGCCCTTAGTGGGCATACTCTCATGGAGTTCCCCACTAAATTTTACCATCTGGTCTCTGGGTAAATTATATTTTTGAGGATCCATTTCTCTGACCCTCCCCTCATTGGAGTCTCCCTGATCAGAGAAGATGGCCCTAGCACCTGGGAACCCATACACAGATGCCCGCCCATCCATTCCTGGGAGGTGCTGATCTATGAGCCCCATATTCCTTATTGGATTGAAGTCTGCCATCCCCGTGGCCCTTGGCTCATGTGCACCAGTGGACATAGGGGTGGCAGAGTCCATGGAGTTTAAGAGATGAAAGCATCTGGTACTAGGGTTCCTGAGGTTATGCTCAGGTGTTTCCTTTTCCCAGCGAATCTCATCTCACCCACCCCCTGCTCCCTGTTGCCATGCAAGAACCTGACCTTATTGTTCTTCTATCAATGCCTTACTAGTCTCTATTAGTTGTTCCTGCATAGCCACCTGTCTATAGAGCCTGTAATTTTTCTCACAGAGAGCCTCATTGTCTCTCTGTGCTTCCTGTGTAACTTTGAAATATTGGGCCAATTTTTGCTGCAGAAGGGTTACCTCCTGGGTCCTGTCCTTACTGGACTGGTCCTTCTTGGCTAGAGCATCTTCCACCCTCCTGGCGTGCTCTAACAATTTATCGTGGTCTTTTTGGAGTTCACCCAGTCCCTGAAGGGCCAGGTGATTTTCTTCCATTTTGGTTTTTAAATAACTGACCTCCTGGCCTAAGGTGTCCCTTTCCTGAACGAGAGTACCCCTCTGTGCAGCCAGGTCATCCCTTTGTTTCTGAATTGCACCAGCTTTCTGATGCTCTTCATAAAATTCTGACTGGGTGCCAAGGTCTTTCAGGATTAATTTATTATTTTCTTCTTTTTCTTGGTCTAGGCAGTTTTGCAGGGTGACTACCTGCTCTGCACAGGCTCCGTATAAAATGTATTTGCTGTTCCAGCTTTTGTTGGCTCTGTAGTAGAGAGTCCAAACTTTCTTGGCACTCTTTTTGCAGCGCCAGTACTTTGGTATCCTGCTCTACCTTCTCCTGCTGCAGGATATCCAGATCTCCTTTTATTTTTATCAGGTACTGCCTGGTTTCATTTTCTGATTCTAGGCTATTTTTGTAGCCTTTGCTCTGCAGAGTCCAGATCAGTTTGGGCTTTTTCTAGTGATTGTACACGCCTATTTGCCAGATCTAGGTTTTTGGCATATTTTTCCTGTATTGCTCCAATATGGAGGTACAGATGCGCCGCTATTCTGGCAAATTTACTTTGCTCTTCTTTTACCTTAGAGGCCATGTACAGTTCACTCAATGCCATGTATAATGGACCCTGAACCTGCCATATGTCTAATCCTGTGGCAGTGGCCTGTTCTTTAATTTCCTGCAACCAAACATTCTGATCCTGCTCTGTTCATTCACCCCAGACAAATAATTTGTGCAGTAGGTGTTCTTTTGCTATATTAATTTCTACTGGGGTTGCCATTCCGGAAATATTAATTTCGTTTCTGACTTACAGGAGTTATTTTATTTTTGCAAAACAGACCAAATTCTTTAGCATGTGTTTCTATTGAAGGGTGCTTTTCACAGTGTAGCACAGTGTGGTAGCCCAACAGGGTTTATGTACCCCGTCAGTTAGCACGCTGTATTAGACTGTCAAAAGTGGTATGTCTAATTCAGAAATCTCGTGATGAACCCCCAATCTTGTAAGTGATTTCAATCCAGCACTTCACCTAAGTCAATGCCTAGCGTGTAATGCACAACTGAAATCTTTATTTATTTATTTGTGTCTAAAAGTTCTTTTATTCTGAACAATGTACCACTTATATCACGCCCCTCTCTTTAAACCCCCCCTCCCCCCGGTCACACTGAACCAGGAATCAGGCTGGTTTGCAAAGTTAAAATATTTATTTATGTATTTCACAATGTAATCACACTATTTGTAATGGGTATACAATAATCACCAATGGGGTGATGGCACACTAAGCAATCTCTTTAATCACAAGGAGTAATGATGAGCAAAAACAATGTAGCACAGAAATAATAATTTTGGGTGTATATTCAAATCAAATAGCAGTGTGGTTACTATTTCCCCCTGCACACCCCTCAAACCCCCAATATGCAATGTAGAGAGATAGGAGGAGAGAGAACAGGTTTCAGGAATGTAGAATTCAAATACAATGTCACTGAAATTGTTTACATTCTAATGGGAGTAGCTTTATCTGGTTGCAGACAAACACTAGCAATGATTTGAGAGCAAAAATCAATGTGAAAACTTAATTTTGAGGTTGGGTGCAATTGAAAGCTATTTTACACGTTATGGAAATCTCCTGAGACAAGATTCGGGGCAAACATTTCCGTGTGCAGTAATCGTGATCGCGGGAAAAATATAAGGATTTGAGATGCGGTTTTGGTTCTCTGGAAATGTTAGGATGTTAGCTTCAAGCAGACACTTAAATTTCGTTTCTAGCATGAGAATTGAAGAAGTTATGGATGTTTTCATGGGGGTCGTTTTTTTCAGATAGAGGCAAATTGTAAAACAAGGATGCGCTCTTAAAAAGACAAACAGGATTTCTTTACACTAGGGATGAGGTTTTTGCCTGCGAGACGCTTGCCTTCTTCAGAAAAATGTAACTCAGCGCAAAGATCGGTTTGACACTACTAGTACAGAAGGAGATAATAGGGATGACATAGAGAGTTCAGGCAGTTCAACATTATTTCCACAATGCAGTTCTGGATATAAGAGAGGATGGGTTTGGATAGGGATGACTATGGACACTACATAGACTGGTGAAAGTCCTATACTAAGGATACTCACTACATAGGTTTGAACAGAACCGTCAGGAATTCTGGTCCGTCAAGATCAGGGGTTCTCGTCAGAAATTCTGCTGGGCACACCAGACTGGGACAGGCTGCTGGGCACACCGGACTGGACTGGTCGGCAATGGCTCTGGTTCACAGCTATCTGGTCACAGCACGGCTCTACTGGGTTGGGTCTTTGGATTCTGGCAATAATTCTTAGCAGGATAACAGTACAGCACAGTTAGGCTGTTCTTTGGTTCGCCTTAGTTGTCTGGGTTAAATTCTGGTTTCTGAGATTTGAAGGCCTAGCTGAGAATGGTTCAGCTATAGAAGTGGGCCTTTCTGCTTGCCAAGTTTCTGGAGTCTGGAGTATGGAAGATGTCAAGTTCTCTTTCAAGGTGCTCTGCCAGCAATTGGTTGGTGGGTGGATCTGTGTGTCCCTCTAAGTCCTCAGCTGTCTCTATTTATGCATTTGGTAAAGGGGTGTGTATGCTGGATTATCCTAAATGCACCCCCTTGGTTGGCTGTAGGCTAGAATCTCGCCTCTCCCTTGATTGGAGGAGAAAGCAGGGTGTCACCATGATGATGTGGTTTTATGAGGCAGAACATCCTCCCCTTTGCTTTTGAACATGAAATCTACTTTTCGTATAATACATATTTATAATTTTGCAGACTTCATAACAATAACATATCTAGAACACATATTTTGTGGAGTAACTGCTCTTCCAATCCCCTTCATTGTAGGATCTTGTGTTGGCTTTTGACATAATTCTGCCCTTTTGGGCCGGAACACAATATCTAATTTATCCAACATTTTGTACAACTGTGCGCATTGTATATGGGCATAAGTGTGTGAAGTTTCATACTTTTGACATAATTACATTTGGTATAAAACCACAATTTCTACAGTTATGTCCCAGAACATACCACAGAGTTCTGGCTCCTCTTAAAATGTGCAGCAAAAATGTAGGTTCAAAAGTCTTGGGTTTATATATTTTTTTACAATTGTCCACAGTAAATTATCGGTCTTTTTAGAAATCAGCTTTTTGTCCATTGTGAATCAACAAAAATTGTCTGTCCTAGCCTCCTTTACCTTCTTGCAGCTTCAGCAGCAATCTCCGCCCACTTCCTTCTGGCAGAGGCACTTTACAGTCCTTCCTGATTAGCATCTCCATGCCTGGGAGGAAGCCCATTGTGCTCTTCCCAGAGTAGCCCAAGTGCCCCTCCCCTCTTAATCAACACATGAATGTGAGTTCCTGGTCTAGAGAGCAGAAGGGAGGTGCCTGGCCCTGTGGGGAAAGTTGTTTGTGGTTTTGGCTTGCAATCAGGCTTACTTTAAAAGTCATTTTGTTACATTTTTCTTTGTTTAAAATAAACTTGCCATTTTTAAAACAAACATCTAGAACACTGATTCCAGACTCTAAACCATGAAGTTTAAATAGTTGCAACCTAGGTTACTCTTGATAACAAGTCGCTTAGATTTTAGACATTAGATCTTAATGGTGCGAGTTTACAGTTTTAATGCAGGCTTTTGAAACAGCATTCAGGCAGCCGCTGGTACTGCGCCCACATTTTGACAGCTTTCACAGGCAGGCAAACTGGCTGTGGATGTTTTTGTGACCAATTCAGTTTTCCAGGATATTGCAATTTCACCATGATTTCTTGAATTCAGTAACATGTGACACCCAACAAGAACTTTGGATGTTTGTGGGTGTTTTGGACCAGAATTCTGTATTTTCAGCAACCAAGAAAAGATTTAAAAGGCAAGATTCCGGATTTCTTTCAGCAAGCACTGCTTTTCATCTGTGCTCCACTTTTACATGTTGGGCAGCCCAATGACATGTTTCAGCAGTGAGATCTCCATTCAAACACTGACCACATGCATGGTAGATTTGGCAGCCATCTTTTTATGCTTTGTAGAGCGCAATTTCCATAGGTTTTGGCGCGCATGGGGGTTTTGCGGCCATTTTGATGATTCTGGTGCCACCAGGACACAGTGATGCCGCAGGGCAGAGTTTAAGTGGGTTAATACATCCCACAGGAAGGGCACAGAAGAATACTCCTTCATGGTAAAGAACTAATCAGCAATATTCAAAAACCAAATAAAATGTTTTGGTTGTTCAGTACAGTGAACGAAATGTGTTTGTTTTCAAAAGGTTAGGAAACTAGTAACAGTCTAGGAAACTGTGTCTTCTGTTTCTTTCTATGCTCAGCTGCTGAGGGCTTTTCAATATCATGACGTGTCTGCGTTTATTGCCTCTAGCATCTCCATGCATCTTGTTCAACTGATAACAGTGAATTTCAGAAGAGGGGTTCCTAGTTAAAGTTGAAAGCACTCAATTTGTTGTACCTTTTCGCATTGCTTCTAATGATTTAAAAGGCAAATATATGTGATTTTCTTCAACAGTGCTCCAGATGCAACCTCAAAAAGACTCTTGTAGAATGTTGTCTAGGCTGTGGTGAGGAAGGGTGGGTAAAACCTTAACCTGGATTATGTACCCTGTCTTATCAGTTCCTATGTCAGGGTTACAAGGAGGGCTCTGATATGATTTTACTCCCTTCTAGGAATCAAATTATTTTTCAGGGTGTAAGAAAGTAATTAGCTTTAACAGCAGGGATATTTCATGTTTATTAAAGTATGTTCTTTCCCCTTAAAAGTCCTCTCGACATTTGGGCATTAGTATTATTCTATGTAACGCTCACCTAATTCCCACGGAGGCGCAGGTCTGGCTTCGAGTGCTGATGCTTCTTCAACGGTGAAGCGCAGGACTCTGAAGATGGACAGGAAGGGCCCCTCTACTCTGGCTTCTCCGGCTCGCAGGAATATTCCCCTGTGCGTGAAAAGGGAGTATTACCTACTGACTGAGTTATGCTCAAGCCTCCCACTCTCTTCCAACCCTCCACGATACCCTTCCACGATTCCCCGTGAAGTCTCACCTTAGGGTCAAGAAGGATGAGCTCTCCATCCTGCTTCTGATGCAGGGGCGCGTTGAAACCCAGTTACTTCACTGGATTGAGGATTGATGGGAGTTCAGGTAAGCTTGACTATTCAGGTAAGGCTCTGTAAAAGTTCTGTTGCAAGTTCAAAAGTCCAAGCTTAATAATAATGTTCATTGTCTTTTTCCCCTTAGGGGCCGGGGTTCGGAATGCCGGAGATATGGCGCCAACCCGAAGTGAAACGTGCAGTTCCAGTAAATGACAGGTAAGTTCTGGATGAGCGCTCGGGTAATGTCTTTGCATTCGCTCATTCAATGTCTTTGTCTTTTTTCCCCATAGGGGCCGGGGTCCGGATGCCTGGAAGCGGCAAGACCCGAAATGAAATGGGAATGACCCAACAGGTAAGACTTAGAAGGAAACTGAGCTTTTCCTATTCCCTTCCTTCTCTCACCTTGTTCTTGTCTTTTTCTCTCTAGGCTCTGGGAAGTGGCTGTGGATCCGGATGATCGCTGCTGAAGATGGTGGCGTCCAGGAAAGGTGAGTGAAATGCAGCGCTGCAGCGATCGTAGCGAAATGCTTTTAAAATGATGTCTTCCTTTTCAGGATCGTCGGTGTGATGTCTCTGTGGTGCTGATTTAGCAGGTAAAGTCTTTTGTCTCCCTTTGCAGGTGACCCAGGATACTGACAGGCGTGGCTGAGGTCCAGATGCAGGAGCTGACACGGTGAGCGTCCAGCTGCGAGGAGCAGAATAACGCGAAGCGTGAGTTGCTGATCGGGTGTGGTTTAAATAGCTTTGGAAGAAGTTCCAAGTGTGTATCCTTCCTCCGATCAGGTATGTATCCTTCCCCGACCACACCCGGATGGAAAGTCGTCCCACAGGTAAAGTAGTTCCATTCAGGCCTCAAGAGGGCCTGGATGTGGCAGCATGGTCTGCATCAGGTAAGTGCACATTAAAACACTTGAACACATGTCTAGCTTTATGAGCCTGGCGCCTAAGGCGCCAGGACAGAGGTCCAACATGAGCCTGGCGCCTAAGGCGCCAGGACTGTGTCCAAAGGGCCCCAGCTTGGGGCCGCTGGCACTCCCCTGGGGGAAATGATGCCTGCCTCTGGGGTTGCTGGGTCGGACCTGGCTCCTTGGAGGTAGGCATCATGACAGTACCCCCCCTCAAGGCCCCTCCCAAGGTTCTTCCCTCCGGGGGTTTTGGCTTGTTCGGAAATCTCCGGTGAAACCTTTGTACTAATCGAGGTGCGTGGACATGGTTACTAGGCTCCCACGATCTCTCCTGAGGTCCATATCCCTTCCAGTCAACAAGATAGAAGAGTTTTGACTTTACCAACTTGGAGTCTAAAATGTCTTTAACTTCGAATTCTAATTCCCCTTCAATTTGAACTGGATCTGGAGGCTTGGACAATCAGGTTCCTGGTTGTACGGGCTTCAAAAGTGATGCATGAAAAACTGGATGAATACGCATGTTGTATGGTAGATCCAGTTTAAAGGCCACTGGGTTGATTATAGCCTTGATGGGATAATGTCCTATGAATCTGGGATTGAAGGTTCGCGGGCCCTTGAGGGATAAATGTTTAGTTGCTAGCCATACCTGGTCTCCTACTTGGTAAGGAGGAGTTTTACTTCGGTGCAAATCAGCGTTTTCTTTATACTTTTTCTTGGCTTGCTGTAAATGAGTTGCAGCTTCTTTGAAGGCTCGGGTTATTGTGGAATGCAGATGATTTACTGCGGGCATTTCCAGGGTCAGAGGTGGATCTAGGTCAGAGGTCCGAGGATGGTGACCATACAAAGTATAAAAGGGGGTTTGTCCGGTTCCAGAATGCACTGAATTGTTGTATGCATATTCTGCGATCCAAAGGATGTCTTTCCAATTTAACTCGGATTGGTGTAACATGCACCGAAGATATTGCTCGAGAGTCTGATTGGTTCTCTCGGTTTGTCCGTCGGTCTGGGGGTGGTGGCTGGTGGATAACCGCACATCTATTTGTGCTAGTTGGCAACACTTCTTCCAAAAATGGGAGATAAATTGACTTCCACGATCCGAGACTAATATGGAAGGGAAACCATGTATGCGAACTATATTCTCCAGGAATTCCTTGGCCAAGGTGGAAGCAGAAGGCAAACCCTTTAAAGGGATAAAGTGGGCCATTTTGGTGAATAGGTCCACAATTACAAGGATTGTGTTGTAACCAGCACAAGGAGGCAGGTCGGTTATAAAGTCCATTGACAGGGTGTGCCATGGTGCCGGTGGAATATCCAAGGGTTGAAGTAGGCCGGCTGGCCTTTTCTTTTGAGCCTTGTTTTGGGCGCAAATTCCACAAGACAGAACAAAAGACTTTATGTCTTTTCTCCAAGAAGGCCACCAGAAGTGACGTTTGATTTTTTCCTCCGTTTTAGCGATACCATGGTGTCCTTCCATTAAAGATTCATGATGATGGGCAATAACAAGTTCTTGCAATTCTTTACTTGGCAGAAACAACCGCTCCTGGAAGTAGGGTAAGTCATCCTTAACGGTGTAATGAGGACCCTTCTGACTCCATTCCAGTAAGATTGAAGAGTATAGAAGTTGTTTTACTTGCGTTTGGATGTCCTCTATAGTTTGCAATGAAGTTAAGCCTAAGATTCTTTGCTCAGGTATGATGGGCACAGGTTCTAAGCTCGAATTAGGTTCTTCCATGCCAATCCGGGATAAGGCGTCCGCTTTTCCATTCTTGCAGCCAGGGCGATAGGTAATTACAAAATCAAATTCTGCAAAGAATAGAGCCCATCGGAGTTGTCGTGAAGATTGAGCTTTGGCCGTCTTTAAATACTGTAAGTTTCTGTGGTCCGTAATTACGGTAATGGTGTGTCTTGCCCCGAGAAGGTAGTGACGCCAAGCCTTGAAAGCAGATTTGATGGCCAGTAACTCTTTATCGATAATTGCGTAGTTGATTTCAGGAGGAGAACATTTTCTGGACCAAAAGGCCACTGGGTGTAGTTGGTTAGTTTTTGGGTCTCTTTGCGGCAGGACAGCTCCCATGGCCGAACTGGATGCATCGGTTTCCACTATGTACGGGAGATCTGGGTGCGGGTGTTTCAATACAGGTGCAGAGGTGAATTTGGTTTTCAGGTCCTGGAAGGCTTGTTCGGCCTCAAGAGTCCATTCGAAGCGTTTGTTTTTCTTTAGGAGAGCGGTGATGGGTTGGACTGTTCGGGGAAATTCCGAGATGAATCTTCGATAGAAATTGGCAAAGCCGAGCATGCTCTGAACTCCCTTCACCGAGCTAGGAGATGGCCATTTGAGGATGGCGTCCACCTTTCGCGAGTCCATTCGGACTCCTTGAGGTGTCAGGATGAATCCGAGAAACTCAACTTCTGTGGTATGAAAAACGCATTTTTCGAGTTTTGCAAATAGTCTGTGCTGGCGCAATTTCTCAAGAACTGCCCTAACATGTTTTCTGTGATCAGATTCTGAAGAAGAGTACATCAGGATGTCGTCAATGTAAACAATGACACAGACATCGATAAGTTCCCGAAGAACATCATTCATAAAGTACTGAAAGGCGGCAGGTGCATTGCACAACCCGAAGGGCATCACCTGATATTCGAAGAGCCCAAATTTGGTGCGGAATGCAGTCTTCCATTCGTCGCCTTCTTTTATGCGCACCAGGTGATAAGCTCCTCGGAGATCTAACTTGGTGTACACACAAGCGTCTTTCACCTGGTCGATAAGCTCAGGGATCAAGGGCAGAGGATAACGATTCTTAATCGTTATTTGATTTAGGGCGCGATAGTCTATACACGTTCTAAGGTCGCCTTCTTTTTTCAGCACGAAGAACAGAGCTGAAGAGACAGGAGACTTGGACGGGCGAATAAAACCATTGGCTAGGTACTGATCTAAATACTGACGCAAATTCAGGTTCTCAGGTTCCGTAAGAGCATAAATCCTACTACAAGGTAGTTGAGCATTGGGTACCAGATCGATTTGGCAATCATAAGACCGATGGGGAGGTAACGTGTTAGCCTGTTCTTTCTGAAAAACGTCTTGGAATTCTTGATATTCTGACGGTAGCTGTACAGGGGTGGAAGTTGCTGAGGCTAGACCCATAGCTGGATTTCTTGGATAACAAGTTGGTTCACAATCAGGAAAACGTATCTTCTTTGCTCACCAGTCAATTCTGGGATTATGTGTTTCTAACCAAGGAATTCCAAGAATTACTTGAAATTGTGGGGCCTTGATCACATCAAACATGATTGCTTCCCGATGTCCATCCTGGCCCACCAGAGTCACTTCAACAGTGGAATGCGTTACAGGCCCTGAGGCTATTTCGGTTCCATCTACTGTAGTAATGACATCTTGGGTTACTTTCGGGCGGAGGGGAAGTTTAATCCTGGAAGCCAATTCACAGTCTATGTAATTTCCAATAGCTCCACTGTCGATGTATGCTTTTATAGCATGCAACTGCTGAGGCTGTCTTGGGTCCACGAGCACCATTGGCATGACAAAATGCGAGGTCAAAGAGTTAGTTTTCAAGCTCGGCAAGCGGACCCCTACGCTTGTCGGGCTAGGTCGTTTCCCGAATCAGGTGTCAATAATTCGTTATCAGTAGCTCCAACCACCTTCTTAAGTGGTTTAACTGGACAATTTCGAAGAAAGTGACCGGAAGTCCCGCAATACAGACAAAGTTGCATTTGCCGCCTTCTCTCTCGTTCTTTCTGCGTTAATGGTCCTTTAACACCACCGATTTGCATAAGTTCAGATACGTCGGTACTCTTGGAGTTAGCGTGGGTTTTGATCGGTACTCGGTTTTCATACTTGAACCGATCTGCTTTTCTATTTTGAAGTCTGTGATCAAGTTGAACCACCAAGTCTATGTAGTCTGCGCAGACCTGGGGTGGGTTTACTATCTGAGCTAGAACATCCTTAAGCTCTCCGCGCAGGCCTCGATGAAATAATGTGATCCTTTTGTTTTCTGGCCATCCAGTTTCCACAACCAGTCTGTTAAAGGTGGCAATGTAGGACAGAAGATCCTGATTACCTTGTCGTAAGGATAGCAGTTTGTTATCAAGGGCCTGTCCTTGAGAGTGTCGAGCGAACAATCTTTCCATGCTGGCCTGGAAGCCCTGAAAATTCTGGAGAATGGGATCATCCTGATTTACCAATGGAATAGACCAATCGGCAGCACTGCCACTGAGGTAAGATAGTATAAAGGCTACCTTGGTCTGATCGTTAGGGAAGGCTCCGGGTCTGCATAGAAAGTGTAAACGACATTGGTTCATAAAGACGGCATATTTCTTGGGATCCCCCGCAAAACGTTCAGGCGGGGCATGTGTCCAGGTAGATTAATTTGTACAGGGTTACTCAAACCCATTGATGTGGAAATGTCTCCGGAATTAGGTAAAGGAGTGTGCCCTGCCTGGGCCTGTAATAACCTTTTGGCTAGGTCATCTGTTCTTTCCTTGGATAAGATCAGTTCTCTTTTGAGAGCGTTAGTCTCCTGGCGGGCTGAGTGCACCTCCGCCCGTAATTCCCCCAAAAGCTGGGCCAGCTGGTCAGTCCGGAAGTCTCCATAGCGCCCGGGTGGGAAATTGTGGGTAGGCTTTGCGTTCTGTAACGCTCACCCGATTTCCACGGAGGCGCAGGTCTGGCTTCGAGTGCTGATGCTTCTTCAACGGTGAAGCGCAGGACTCTGAAGATGGACAGGAAGGGCCCCTCTACTCTGGCTTCTCCGGCTCGCAGGAATATTCCCCTGTGCGTGAAAAGGGAGTATTACCTACTGACTGAGTTATGCTCAAGCCTCCCACTCTCTTCCAACCCTCCACGATACCCTTCCACAATTCCCCGTGAAGTCTCACCTTAGGGTCAAGAAGGATGAGCTCTCCATCCTGCTTCTGATGCAGGGGCGCGTTGAAACCCAGTTACTTCACTGGATTGAGGATTGATGGGAGTTCAGGTAAGCTTGACTATTCAGGTAAGGCTCTGTAAAAGTTCTGTTGCAAGTTCAAAAGTCCAAGCTTAATAATAATGTTCATTGTCTTTTTCCCCTTAGGGGCCGGGGTTCGGAATGCCGGAGATATGGCGCCGACCCGAAGTGAAACGTGCAGTTCCAGTAAATGACAGGTAAGTTCTGGATGACCGCTCGGGTAATGTCTTTGCATTCGCTCATTCAATGTCTTTGTCTTTTTTCCCCATAGGGGCCGGGGTCCGGATGCCTGGAAGCGGCAAGACCCGAAATGAAATGGGAATGACCCAACAGGTAAGACTTAGAAGGAAACTGAGCTTTTCCTATTCCCTTCCTTCTCTCACCTTGTTCTTGTCTTTTTCTCTCTAGGCTCTGGGAGGTGGCTGTGGATCCGGATGATCGCTGCTGAAGATGGTGGCGTCCAGGAAAGGTGAGTGAAATGCAGCGCTGCAGCGATCGTAGCGAAATGCTTTTAAAATGATGTCTTCCTTTTCAGGATCGTCGGTGTGATGTCTCTGTGGTGCTGATTTAGCAGGCAAGGTCTTTTGTCTCCCTTTGCAGGTGACCCAGGATACTGACAGGCGTGGCTGAGGTCCAGATGCAGGAGCTGACACGGTGAGCGTCCAGCTGCGAGAAGCAGAACAACGCGAAGCGTGAGTTGCTGATCGGGTGTGGTTTAAATAGCTTTGGAAGAAGTTCCAAGTGTGTATCCTTCCTCCGATCAGGTATGTATCCTTCCCCGACCACACCCGGGTGGAAAGTAGTCCCACAGGTAAAGTAGTTCCATTCAGGCCTCAAGAGGGCCTGGATGTGGCAGCATGGTCTGCATCAGGTAAGTGCACATTAAAACACTTGAACACATGTCTAGCTTTATGAGCCTGGCGCCTAAGGCGCCAGGACAGAGGTCCAACATGAGCCTGGCGCCCAAGGCGCCAGGACTGCGTCCAAAGGGCCCCAGCTTGGGCCTGCTGGCACTCCCCTGGGGGAAATGATGCCTGCCTCTTGGGTTGCTGGCTAAGCTGGGACATCAGCTAAGTGCTTGCGCTGTTCCTTTCATATATTCTTTTGGAGCCAGGAATCGGTGACAAGGTTGGCTCTGTACGGCGAACTGCAATAGCGTTTGTGTAGCATCCCAAGTCTTGCGCTGTTCTTTTCCATATATTCCTTTGGTCTCACATTTTCTAAACACAATGGCAGCAATTGCTCCATGTAGCGAATACTTATGTTCATGTCTGGTTGTGCACACTGTGTTACCTACTTATAAACTGGTACATGACTTGGGACTTAGTGTCAAACACGTTCCCAGAACAGGGCGTGTGAATCAAGGCAGGTTAAACAGTCAGGGCGGCGTATTTAGGGGAGAGTTTATGTGCTTGCAACATTTTATGTGTTTGTATTGTTTCTTCATGCAAAGCTATGCCTGTCAGGCCATGAGTAATGTGAATCACGTGGGGAGATTGCCCAGTTGTATGTCCCATTGCGCTTGCTATGTTAATTTAATGTTGGTTCAGTCCACCATCATGTGCTTATCATGCTTATGTTATTCGACCAGTCATTGTTTGGTGCATGAATGTAAATCTGTGGATACATGTTCATGAATGTAAGCAAAGGTTCAGGGAAGAATACTGGTGGAAAGTCATGTTTCAGGTAGGTTAGGCTGCAAATAGGTACGGTCAGGTTACAGGGATATGTGTTACATGGTTGTAAGGTGACTTTTTCCCTAACTTCCCTCTATACATCCAATCTCATTCCCCTAACCCTCTTTCCAGTTTCCCTAACTTCCCCTTTCCTATCCACAACCTCTCTCTAATCCCTCTTCCTCCCCCATTGACTGCCACATGGTTACTTGTACCTCCAACATCAGGGAACTGTGCCAACCACGGTGGGCGGGTTGATGCCATTCGGCTTCTGTGGTTCGGGAGAGGGTGTCGAGTGCTCTCCCACTTATGGTCTTGACACATGCCTAAAGAAGAGTGGTAGGTATTATAAGAAAACTCATCTACGGGAAGCAACATAGCCCAGTTGTAGCATGCTATAGCAGCATAACATTGGAGGTATTGTTTGATGATTTGATTTGTTATTTCTGTCAAGCCATTAGTTTCTGGGTGATACCCCGAGGAAAGAGAACATTGAATACCTAAAGATTTACAAAATGCTGTCCAGAACCTGGATGTATACAGCAGACCACGGTCTGAGATGATCTTGTATGGAATACCATGCAGACGAAGGATATCTGACAGAAATACCTTGCTCATTTCAAGGCACCTTGTTAAAGGGGGTAAAATGGGCTAGTTTGGAGAACAGATCAATTGTGACTATTATCACTTTTAGTCCATTGGAAGGAGGTAGATCCACTATGAAGTTTGTGCAAATGGTGTGCCATGGGGATGTGCGCAGGTCTGGTTGAGTAAGTTTGCCTATGGGTTTGCCATGATGATACTTTGATTGAGCACAAACTGAGCAAGACATAAACTGTTCTATATCCTTCTCCAGAGTTGGCCACCAAAAATACCTCTTCATCAGTTCTTTGGTGGATTGTATTATTCCTAGGTGTTCGGAAATTTTAGAGTCGTGACATAACTGAAGACCTTCCTGATGTAATTTAGTGATAGGGAGATACAAATGGTTTCCAAATAACAGAAAACCTGAGATTTCATTGAGTTCCGTGCGACAGGATTTTTGGGAAGTTGTTTAATGGCTTCCTCGAGACACTAAAGAAAGGTGCCCATTACAGCAATGAAGATGTCCTGAGCAAACATAGTGGGTCGTGCTTCTGCATGTTCAAATGTAGGCCACAAACCTCTGGATAAGGAGTCAGCCACTACATTCTGAGAGCCGAGAATGTATGAAAAATGCGGGTCGTGAAAGAAATGCACCCATCTTGCTTGGCAGCTGTTCCGACATTCGAAGTTCTGTAAATATTGCAGATTCCAATGTTCTTTATGGACCAGAGTGGGATATTGAGCCTCCAAAAGAAGATTCCTAGCAGGCCAATTTGATTGCCAATAACTCCTTTCTGCTGGAGACTGAGTTTTAAAATAATGGGCCAAGGGATGTTCCATGCCATCAGTATGGGTTTGCTTTAGGATGGTTCCAATAGCATGGTCAGAGGCATCAGTTTCCAAAAGAAAACCTTTTCTGGGATCCGGCTGTCAAAGAATAGGGGCAGTAGTGAACCTTTGTTTGGGAAGTTGAAATGTGTCATTAGCTTCTTTGGACCACGGAAATAGGCGGTTATAGGCAATACAATCTGCAAAAAAGATGGCACAAATTTGCAATAAAATGTGCTAGTCCCAAAAACATTGAACATCTTTGATGGATTGGGGTGCTTCCCAAGCCAAAACAGCACTGGTCTTGCAGGGGTTCATGGATTGACCTTTTTCCGATAGGACGTAACCCAAACAGGTTACTTCAGTCACTCCAAAATACATTTTTCCGGCTTGGCTTTCAAGTGGTTATCCTGCAGTCGCCGGAGGACCTCTCGGACATGGTTACAGGTTCATCCTTCCTCTGAGAGAAGATATTGTATAAGTAGACAACAACAGAGTGTAACAACAAGTCCAAAAAAAAGATGGTCAAGGAACCTCTGGAACACAGCAGGAGTGTTAGCCAAACTGAAAGGCATAATGCAGCATTGGAAGTGACCAAATGGGTTATGGAAGGTGGTCTTCCATTCATCGCCCTCCATTATTCTAATGAGGTGATAGGCCCCTAGGAGATCCAGTTTGGTAAATATCTTGGCCGACCTTACCACCGCCAAGATATCAGGTATCAGAGTAAGTTGATATTTGTCCTTTTTGCTGATCCTATTCAATCCCCTATAATCAATACAAGGCCGAAGCTCACTAGTGTCTTTCAGGTTCTTAACAGTATCATTAATAAACACTGATTGAAAGACCTGATATTCCTTGGGTGCGAAGCAATAAACTGAAATTGAAGAAGGGATTCCCAGGGCGGGTACAGAAAAGTGGACCGCTGCCATTTGGGTTGCAAGACTAGTGGAAACGCAGTGTTTTGTACCCAAAAAGAGGCTGTGTGCCTTCCAGTTTATGTACGGTTTGTGCACCTCTAGGAAGGGCATACCCAGTATGATAGGGTAATTAGTGGTTTGGATGAGATCGAAGGACAAGATTTCATGATGATGTTGTATACTAATTTTCAAGGGAGTTGTGTTAAGCATAATAGGACCTCCTTCCAGAGAGCGACCATCAACCCCTTGCACGGGTAGGGCTAAATCCTTCTGTAAGACAGAGACTTGATGATTAGTAGCCCAAGTGATATCCATAAAGAATCTAGCCGCCCCTGAATCCACCAAGGCGGTAGTCTTGATGTCGCTTTCCTGTAGAATTTTTATCGCCACTTTAAGAATAAGTAAGGTAGAATCTGGTTTATGAGTAAGTCCAGTGGTATACAAGGGAAATTGTTTATTCTCCCGGCCCTGTATCCCTTCTAAGGACGGGAGGAGGTGTTTCCCTGTCATAGAGGAAGGGCGGGTCAACAAGAGCGTAACAAATGCTCAGCAGAACCACAGTACATACAAAGATCCTTGGTTCTATGACGAGTCCTTTCTTCTACAGTTAACGGACCGCGGGCAGTACCTATTTACATAGGTTGAGAAGTCTGTTTCTTTTTCTGCCAGGCTAGGGCAACTACGATTCATCGGTAAACCACGTATTATTTCGGCTTTGCTCTCTTGCATCCTAAAGTCAATCTGCAAGGTTAATTTCATCATATCCTCAAAAGAACTAGAGTGAGGTACTCGAGCTATCTCGTCCTTATTGTCATCATTTAAACCTCTACAAAAGAGCGCAAAACAGGCTTCTTCGGGACACCCTGTGGATTGAGCGATCAGCGGAAACTTGGAGGAATATGTTAACATGTCTAAAGATCCTTAGACAAAATCCAGTACGGTTTCCTGTGTAGTGTAGGTTAATGCAGTGCGATCAAACATTCCCCTGAAGGCTGCTATAAAAGCTGCATATGTATATGCAGTATGCACATCCAATATGTGATCTCTGGCTACCACCAGAGAAATGGCCCAGGTGAGGACACTTGAAGTGAAATGAGTGATAACAAAGCCCACCTTAGCCCTTTCATTAGGAAATGCCTGCTGACAAAATGTAAACGTGACCAAAAGGCATCAGGGTATATCAGTTTTTTAGGATCCCCGTGAAACTTCTCTATGGATGGCTGTATGGGTATGGCATGTCCAGGAGCTGTATCCCGAGTCAGTAAGGCTTGACGAAGATGAACATTCTCAGCTTTGACCTGCTGCATTTCAGTGGTCAACCCCTGGACTGTATTAACCAATTCTTGTAGTTGGTCAATTTTTCTTTAGTCTCAGGGCGTCGCAATCTGTCGAGATCACGTCTTACCTTTGTTTTAGAGGATGTGGTCTTGTGAAGTAAAGTGCGTCCTGCCGCCTGGGCAGCCACTGTGACCCAAAGGTTGAAAACCGATGTCTAGCCCTTCTCACAGGGCACAGAACTAGAATGTGGGAAAAAAAAACTTAAAAGGAAAAAAAACCTGCTTGTAGCGTAGTGTAGAGAAGTCCTGATGCTCAAGTAGGTGAGGCAAGAGAAGGAAGCTGCAGCGCGAGGTGCAGACAGGAGGACCAATGAAGGCAGAGCACAATGAACAAGACAGGAGAGGAGGGAGCTAGCAGTGAGGAGCAGGGTAGATCAGGAGCAGAAAAAAGGACAACAGGGAAGGCAGGAGGGAGAACAAGGACAGAGTCAGTGCAACGAGGGAACTATTGTGACGCATCGTTTATCGGGAAAGCCGTGTTGAAATACCAGTGCAGTTTGTTCCGGGTTGCCAGTATGGATGACGTCATTACGCTATGCAGCGTGATGACCCAACGCAACCCTCTGTTACGGAGTGGGAAGTGTCAACAACATCACCATAGTGACGAGGCGACTAATCTGGGGCTGCAGTGATGCATCATGACATGCTCCACCAGTGGCAGATAGATGTACACTTTACTTTCCATACAGGTACTAAGCAGTTTACGGTTTTCTGGCCAGCCACAGAGAAGTGCAAATTAATAGTTACTCACCGTAGTGACTAAAGTACTCTTAGTCCATAGTCCCCTTTGCTCCATACTGCATGAGCGTCCCTCGCTAGGGACAGGAGACTGAACCTTTTTCACCAGAAAAATCCTTCTTCCCATTTAAATTTAGAGGCGCGTGGGGGCGTGTCGCTGGGAGCGTGCACTCACCTGACTTCGCCCACCTGCACCACTCCTCAGTCTCCATTGACGTGTCAACAATATTTAACATTGCCTAATGACACCAGTATTATTAGGGGGAGGATGGTGGGACGTATGGAGGAAAGGGGACTATGGACTAAGAGATTATTAGTTATTACGGTGAGTAACTATTAATTACTCTTTCGTGCCATCCCCTTTCCTCCATACCGCTAGGGCGATTACAACTGAATTTAGCCCCAAGGTGGAGAGGAGAGCCTCCTTAAGAAAACAAGTTCCTTAGAACCGCTTGTCCGAAGGCCGCATCTGACTTAGAACCGGCATCCAAATAGTAATGCTAACAGAAAGCCCAAGGGGTGGTGCAGGTAGCCACCCTGCTGAAGACCTGCCATGGAACCTGCCATTGGAATGCATGGAACGCTTGGCTCTGACAGCGTGGGTATTCGTGTTAGCTGGCAGCGTCTAGTGCTGACCCTCGTAGGCCTCCTTGATGGGCGCAAGCATCCACCGTGCAATGGAGGACTTGGATGCCTGATACCCTGGCCTGGATCCCCCAAAGGTGACAAACAATGCGCCCAACTTGCGGAAGCCCCTGGACCTGTCCAGATAGAATTTCCGAGCACGTTTCACATTCAGACAGTGCAAGACCCTCTGAGCCTGGTCCTTAGGGTCAGCAAAAAACATAGGTAAGATTATTTCCTCGTTTAGATGGAAAGTGGAGGGTACCTTCGGTAGGAACGCGGGGTGTGTTTGCAGGACAACCTTATCCTTGTGAAAATTGACATAGGGATCTGAGGCCATCAGAGCCTGGATCTCACTGATTCTGAGAGCAGAGGTGAGGCCCACTAACAAAGCTGTTATAACGGTGACCAGCCTGATGTCCGCGGACAACATTGGCTCGAAGGGCTTGTGCGTCAAGGCACCCAGCACCACATTGAGGTCCCACACAGGGTGTTGCTTCTTGATGGGCGGGTAGAGCCTGGAGAGGTCCGCCAAATGTCTCCTGACTATCCGGTTGGACGATGAGAAGCCCTTCTTGTTAGGCAGAATCCTGTGCAGTTCCCTTAGGGAGCACTACAGAAGATTAGGACTACAGGTGAGAGCAATAAATCCCCTTTGGTATCAGTCTGTACCACAAAGATTTAGTTGGTAGCTGTGGCCGAGCAGTCAGACTTATTTCAAGAGGGAGATAAGCAGTATTCAGGGTTTGCACAATAGGACTACAGTACTATGGCACAAGGGAACACTGACCAAAGCTTTGTAGTAAAAAGAATGTATATATTTATTTTATACACTTCTAGTTAAAACATTTATCACAGTTATTAAGCAAGTTAAATTCAGTCAAGAAAAGTATACACAACTCCCTGGTTAAATTGTAGACAAGTTTGAGCAAGAGTGAAAACTGAGCAAAATGGCACAGTGAAAACCAAACACAAATGGCACTCTAGCAATTTCTCACAAGGGAAGGAAAGCACAAGTTATACAGAAATATCTTCTTACACACCCTTGCAACACTTCCCATAATATTGTGACCCAGTTTAGGCAAGGCAGTACTTTAGCATAAAGAATACTTAAATGAAAACCGAGCAAAACGGCACTGCACAAGTTTTAAAAGTGGGAAGGAAAAGGTGGTTATAAGAAGTAGGTGCACCATCACAGTTCTAGTGGAGAAGCAATCTAAAGAAGGCAGTGCTAACAAACTTTGCCAGAGTCAAAAGGCCTGTGCCAGAGTCAGTGGTACAGGGCAAGGGCCCAGGAGCAAAATGTTCTTGTAGCTGCAGTCAAGTCTTTGGTTAACGATTCGAAAAGGCGGATGCAGGAGGTGACAGACAATGTTAAAAGAGAGGGGCGGCCAACCCAATAGGTAGGTAAAGGATTTAAAACACCTTTAGCACTACCACGCAGAAAGGGCGGCCGGGCGGAACAATGTACCTTTAAAATGAAGAAGTGGCTCCTGCGGTGGCGGTTGTTCCTGGTAGTTCCTGCAGTTCAGGTGATCCAGCAGAGGAAGAGAGGCTCTTGTCATGGAGGAAGGTTCGAGTTACTGCACTACCCAGGGATAAAACCAGCTGCGGTGCTGCCCGACGAATAAAAGGTACGCTCCTTTAAATCGCGGTCTGGGTGGACGGGTGCCTGGCTATCCGGTCTCCGAGTACAGGGTACTGGTGATTCGACCAGGTCAGGTCCAGGAAGGCGATTGGCAAACTGGTTGGCCCCACCAGCTCAAGGGAAGAAGGCTCTTGCAGATGAAGATCTTCTCTCGTCGTGTGGAGAAAAGTGGTGAGACGCTGCAGCAGGGCTTCACCGGTGGTTCAGTTATTGCAGATGTCTTTGGCTTCTCTCCTCTTCGGCTTCTTAGTTCCAGTGGAGACGTCTTGCTCTTCAGTCCTCAGGACCCTTTTTTTATGCAAAAAGATCCCCATTCATACAGCCTAGCTGTCACTCACACAGTGGAGTGGTCATCTTGGCGGGAGACCCTCCAGCCTATCAGGATAGAGTGCGACATGGGTTGCTGAGGAACCCCTGTCCAGGGGTCCTACTCCCCCTCCCACACAATGGGACTCAGTGGGACCCACTGAGTCCCACTGGGTCTCACTCAATGGGACCCCAGAGTCAGTGGCGCCGAAAGGAGGGCTTCTCGGCAGAAGCCTGCCAAAAGAACGAACAAAGGATCCCCGACCTGGGTTAGGAGTTTAGAGAAAGACACGAGAAAGAATGTATATTAAAGTTCTGGCAAATAACACCTACCGGAGTAAAGTTAATATTAAAATAAACCAGCGGTATGTTAGAGGCTGTCAGAAAATGTGGTAGCCTCGAACAATGGGAAAATCCCATAGGGAAATATTTGCGGTCGAATATTTACGGTAGTAACCACTGCCACCAGCCAGAAACTTTAGAGAGAGGGACTGTACGGTACCCTCTTGAAAATGAACCCAAGGGAAAAATTATTAACCCTTCCCAGTACCTCCATAGTAAGATGGGTTGTACTGGTTTAGTTCATAAGAATTGACTAGTTAAGTCAATGGGGACTTTACATGCCCTGGGAGACAGTAGTCAGTCCCAGGGTATGGAGTCTATGTTTAGGGGTCGCTATAACACCCCTGTGTCATTGCACGGAGGGTGCTGTGTAACACATGTGAATAAAGATGTTTTCTATGGGAGTGAGAAAAACCCCATAGACATTAAACACAAAAATAGCCTAGAACACACATAGCAAAAATGCCTAAGAGTGGGAAAAAGAGTCTCACTCTTAGCAGGAGAAAAAAACAAACCCTTCAAATCCAGCAAAGCTGCTGGGGGACTCTATAGGTAAGGGAAATTAGCCATAGAATGAGAATTCTCCCCAACACTCCTCCTCTGAATTTCTGTAGGCCCCTATGGCTGCCAGATATGTGCGGCATGTGTCCACCTGTATGCCTGAGTGCGCAAGGTGGGCAGAGAAGGAGAGCACATCGTCCAGCGTGCATGTAAGGGGGTCGATCTCTTTAGAGTCCACCCAATGACAGAACCTAGTCCATTTACTCTTGTACTGGCTCCTGGCAGCCTAGCTCCTGGCGCCCTGAATGATTTCCAGGTTAGCCTGTGAGAGGCTCAGGTGCTTGAGCGTGGCCTTCTCAGGAACCATGCTGCGAGGGCTACCTCCTATGGGGCGGGGTGGACGACCCTACCCCCCTGCTGCATCAGCAGATGAGCCGGCTCCCTCGGAAGGTGAATGGGTGGTCTGTCCGTGAGGATGAGAAGTTCAGAGAACCAGAGTCTCGCTGGCCACCATGGAGCAATCAGAATGACGCTGTGGTGACAAGATTATTTTATCTTACAGATCACCCTGTGGACCAGTGGTGTGGGAGGGAAGGCATATGCTGTCATGCCATTCCACTGAATATGGAAAGCATCAGCCAGGTAGCCGGGGCCCTGCCCCTGCCAGGAGGCAAACTGTTGGCACTTCGGGTTGTCCCAGGAGGCAAAAAGATCCACTTGAGGATGTCCCCATCTGGTGAAGATCTCCAGCAGCACCTGGTCGTTCAATTGCCACTCGTAATTGTCTGCACCCAGTCTGCTGAGCCTGTCCGCCTCCAGATTGGATCCCCCCGGAAGGTGGACGGCCGAGAGGTAGATGTTGTTCTCCAGGGCTCATTCCCACATGCTGACTGCTAGGCTGCACAGCGGATGGGACCTGGTACACCCAAGCTTGTTGACATAGTACATGCTGGTGGAGTTGTCGGTCTGGATAAGGATGATCTTGCCCCCAATGAGCGGAAGAAAAGCTTTGAGAGCTAGCCAGATGGCTTTCATCTCCAGCCAGTTGATATGAGACTCCTTCTGGGTCCAGACTCCATGGATGCTGTGGCTGTCTAGAGTGGCTCCACAGCCTTCCAGGGAGGAATCAGGTAGTGATGGTGACCTGCGGGACCGGCTGCCTGAAGGGCTTGCCCATCCGCAGGTTGCAGTCCTTGGTCCACCACGTGAGGTCCGAGTGGAGAGAAGGAGGACGCTGATCGGCTCCGCTTGGGAGTACTTCTCCTAATTCCATGAGGCTGCGAAGTGCAGCTGTAATATCCTCATGCCGAGTCTCGTGTGGGGTACGGCCAGTAGGACCACTGCCATGATACCTAAAAAGTGTTGGTACCACCAGGCCGAGGTCACTGCTCTGGTAAGGAAGTGAGTAGTGGCTCTTGTGATGGCTGTGATCTTGTCCTCAGAGGGAAAGACTCTCTCGGAGCTTGTGTCCCAGATGAGGCCCAGGAAGGTCAGGCTCTGTCTAGGCTGCAGGGAGACTTCTTGAGGTTGATCGTAAACCCCAAGTCGGGGAGTATGTTCATAAGTGTGGAGGAAGTGGGGTGAACTGCCTGCAGAGATCTCGCCCTGACGTGCCAGTCGTCCAGGTACAGGTAGACGTGGTGGCCCTGGCCCTGAGGAGGGCTGCCACTGCATTCATGAGCCTGGATACCCTGAGGGCTGAGTTGGGGCCAAAGGGTAGCACCTTGTATTGGAAATGGCAGCCCATGATCCTGAAGCATAGGAAGGAGTGTTGTGGTTGCCAAAATGGGACGTGTAGATAAGCGTCCTTCAGATCCAGGGAGCACTTCCAGTCTCCCCTGTCTAGTGTCTGTCTCCGCAATGAGTGCTGGCGTAACCATCTTCATTTTTTTGGAGAGGGATGGAGAGTTTGACGGTGGATAATTCCAATACAACTCTCAGGCCAGCCTGGTGGTTCTTTTGCATGTCGAAAAGCCTGGAATAGAAGCCCAATCCTCTCTGGGAGGCTGGGACTTCTTCCACTGCGTGGCTCTCGACGAGCAACCGAATTCCCACCAACAGAGTTGCTGTCCCAATCTGTGGGAGTGGAGGGGTGGGGAGGAGGAAGTAGAGGGAAGCACCGGTAGGCGGTACCAGAGGATCCAGGGGTCCGAAAAAGTTCTGGTGCTTAAATTGTACATGAAAGGCAAGCCTGCCCCCCACCGGAGACACGTGGACCTGAAGGGACGCGTCATGCCTTCTTTCCCTCTGCAGCTGCTGTGTAGGTGGGGGACTGGAAAAATGCCTTGACCCCCCTTTTGTTGTTTGCGCCGGTGCTGACTCAGAGAATGGTCAGGCTGGCTCGACCTCTGTTTCCTGGAAGCTCTGGAACGCACCGAACACCCGCCCTGCACTGCTGATGGATAAACTGTAGGCCACGTACCTGGTTGACACCAGTCTCAACTTGTAACTCGTTCTCCCACCTGCTCCGTTCCTAGGAGTGGCATCGGACGAGTGGCCATTTTGTCTGGTGCAGCGGCCATTTTGTCAAGTCGTGGTGCTTAGCTCACTGGGCCCAGCCTGCTCCAATACTCTTGGCGGTGGAGCTTCAGACCTACCCTGAACCTTAGGCCGGAGCCTGGTCGGCGTTTTGCCCTCAGCAGTGTCGCTGGTAGTGCTGCGTGCAGGTGCCCCCTCGGACATTAGACCAGTACTAGGGCGTTGCAGTACCTCATTACTGTGCCCGGAAGGATCTGATAACCCCTCGGCCATGAGGCCGGTAGCTGGACTAGCCTCGGTACGTGTGCGAGAACCAGAAAGGTTCCTCCCGCTCGGGAATTTCCTTGGAAGGAGTCGCCCTTACGGGGTGCGATGGACAAGAACGGTACTCTCTTAGGCCTTGGTCTCTGTCTGACGAAGTCTTTCAAGTCCTCTGGAGGAGATCTTTCGAAGAGCTCCCCCCACCGAGCTAGTCTGTTCTTCAATGTGCGTGGAGTAAGTGCGTTGCACGTGGTACAACCTTCCAAGTCATGGTCAGGGCCAAGGCAGCGGAGGCAAAGAGTGTGGGGGTTGGGCGTAGGGAAAAGGCCTTCGCAGGCTGGACACCTGCTGAAGCCTGCTGAAGTCGACATGCGCCGGGGAGGAGCGTTGCGTGGGAGGACCGACTACCTGATTGACAAAAAGAAGACCAAAAGAAAGTATCCGGGGAAGAGCATGTGGTATTACATAGCCAGAGCCAAACCCAGGAGTGCTGGTGAAATCGGCCCGTTCCTGTTGACACAGAAAAGGGGACTGAGGAGTGGCACCGGTGGGCAGAGTCAGGGGAGCGCATGCTTGAAGGGCCGCGCTCCTGCGCACCTCTAAATTTAAAGGGGAAGAAGGTTTTTTCTGGTGAAAAAGGTTCCGTCTCCCGTCCCTAGCGAGGGACAGCCATGCAGTATGGAGGAAAGCGGACAGGACGTAAGAGTATGTAAAAGCATTAGTGGAGTTTTTGAAAGGATGGCCTTAGTTGTTACCACATAGGTTTGATGATTTGGAGGACGTAAGGCATGTAACCGACGTGACAACCAGCTTGCATATTTTAGAAATTGTCTATAACAAGAAGAAAAAGTTGTTTGAAGAAGCTCACCGATCAGTTATGTTGTGCGGTGCAGAGGATGTCTTAGGTGCAGTAAATCAGGAAGTGAGTAAGCAACCTTACGTTACCACTATAGTATGTCTCATAATACTTGTCTTCATCTTACTTGATCTCTCTTCTGCCTTTGACACAGTCTACCATGCCATCCTACTCAACTGGCTCCATGATAACCTGGGTATCACTGATTGGGCTCTGGCCTGGCTGACTTCTTTCCTCTCAGACCAACCCCCCCAGGTCCAACGTGGGTTCTTCCTCTCCTCCATCTCACTCTCTACCTGTGGTGTTCCCCCAGGGATCTAACCTTTCTCTCTGGATGTTCAACCAATACCTGGCACCTCTTGCCCACCACATTGCTGGTCTCTGCCCCAACTGTCAGTGCTATGCAGATGACACTCGTTTTCAGGCTCCCCATTGCCTACTCTTCTCCCTCTCTCATCTCGGATTGTCCGTCTGCAATCCAGGAGTGGTGTGCTGCCAATGATATCTGCCTTAATGCCAGTAAGATGGAGATCCTCCTTACCGGCACAACTGCACCTTCCTTTCCTGTAACTCTCTGGCTGCCCTCCCTTGGCCCTCTTCCTGCTCCCACCTTAGAGGCTATAAGAACCTCAGGGTCATCTTCAACTCCACACTCTTTTTCTCTCTTCACATCTCTGCTCCTCAGAGGTATCCTTCCCTTTCCTTGCCTTCCCCCAGTAGCTCACTGTCTCCAGAGCTCTGGTTCTCTCTAAGCTGGACTACTGCAACATCCTCTTTCTAAATCTGCCTGTCTCTACTCTCCGCCCTCTACAACTCATACAGAACATGACTGTGAGACTTGTCCTTTGTCTCAAGCTCAGGGATTGTATCTCTCCAGCCCTGAAATCTCTCCATTGGCTCCCAGTGGCTGCAAGGATCAGGTTCAAGACCCTCTACATTGTCCACAAGGCCTTCTGGGGCCTGGAACCAAAATACCTCCAACTCTCTCTTCAGAAATATCTTCGTACACAAGCTCTTCGCTCCTCCTCCTCTAACTCCTTGAGGGTCAATCACTTCTCGAAGCAACGAGTTGGGGGCAGATCTCTTTCTTCTGATGCTGCCTCCCTCTGGAACAGCCTCTGTGCCTCTCTGAAACCTGAGCAGAATCATCTCCAGTTCCGGAAGCAGCTCAAGACCTTCCTCTTTGCTTTTGCCTTCTCTATTCCTCTCCCCTGCTGATCTCCTGTCTGATACTGCACTGTTCACCTGGTCACCCTCTGAATTCAGCCCAGGCCCCTGCCCGCCCAGTTGCACACCCGCACTGCATCCTGGCTACCCCTGCACTAGGATCTGTTTCTGTAACCCTACAGGCCTCTAACCTGCATTCATCTGACACCTACTGTCTGCACTTAACCCTCACACTTGCTACCTGTTGGCTGCACTACTTGTTTTTGATCCCTTACTCAGCACTTGCCCATCCTCTCCTTCCCCACTTTTCTTTTCCCCTCCCCTTTCCCTGCACTTGCGCGATCTCAATGTCACTTGGCCTAGTAAGATCGTTGTCTTTTGTCCTCCCTCTGTTTCCCCTCCCTTGCCTTGTCGCACCTTAAAACACTTGTGTATAGGGACGTTATAAATGCCATATCACATCATATTAATATCTTTTCTTCTATTGGCAGGGATAACGTGGTGCTGCATGAAATGTTGTTGTAGTTTGAGAACCGTCAACAACGGACCCTCCAGCTCACCTCCTCTTCGGTCGGCCCCTGATCTAAGCCCCCCTTTTGCCCTGTTAGAAATACAACAGGAAACTGTAATGTTACAGACAAAATTGGTGCAATTGTTGAAAACCTATCATGAGGATTGTACTTATTGCAAATACTGATATTAAAAGTGGTAGATGGTTTACCCCCAGAAATGAAAAGCAGGATTGGACCATAGAGTAGAGCTAGATAGAATTCCCTGTGCAAAGGAAAAAAAGGTGAATTGGGGATTAGATTAGCAAATCAGTGTAGTTAGAATAGTTGCCCAGTAAGTGCAAAATGGTGTGGGGGGGGGGTCTGTGACTGATTAGGACGCACCCGGGGGTGTAGGCATGTGATTTGTGTGGTGTTAATTGTCTAATGGCATATGATGGCAATGAACATGAAGAAGGTAGATGAGGATATGAGAGGAGTCTGGGGAAATATTCAAATACTCAAAGTGTCACTTGTCATATGAATAAAGCCAGAGTGTTTATTATTTTTCTTTAAATCTTAGAGGACATTGAATAGAGAAGACCTGCACATTGGCTTTGTTAGTACTTGTTCCAGCCCCGGGAGCTCCTATGCTTGAGCATGCGCGGTAGGACTGCTAAAACAGTGATATAGGAGCTTTCAGGGGAACTGGGTGAAGGCCACTCGGGCCTCCATCTTGGATCCAGCTAGTTTGGACTAGACAAGATATTAGAAGTTACTCAGCGTAGTGACTAACGTACTCTTAGTCCATAGTCCCCTTTCCTCCATACTGTATGGGCGTCCCTTCGAAGGGACAGGAGACGGAACCTTTTCCACCATAAAAAACCTTCTTCCCCTTTAAATTTAGAGGCGCGTGGGGGTGCGGCCCAGGGAGCATGGGCTGCCCTGACTCCGCCCTCTGGCGCCACAACTCAGTCCCCATTGACGGGTGGACAATAGATTTAACATTGCCTAACGACACCAGTATTATTAGCGGGAATGTTGGTGGGACATATGGAGGGAAGGGGACTATGGACTAAGAGTACGTTAGTCACTACAGTGAGTAATTTATAATTACTCTTACGTCCCGTCCCCTTTCCTCCATACTGTATGGGTGATTACAGACGATTGTAGCCCCAGAGTGGAGTGGAGACCCTCCTTAAGCAAACAGGTTCCTGAGAACCACCTGTCCGAAAGCCGCATCAGATCTAGAAACGGCATCCAAACAGTAATGCTTGCAGAAAGCCGAGCGAGAGGCTCAAGTGCCCGCCCTGCTTATGACTTGCCAAGGGACACGGCGCTGGAATGAGACGGCTGTTGCCTTGGCCCTGACTGCATGGGCATGCATGTTGGCCAGGAGCGGCTTGTGCTGGCCCTCATATGCTTCTTTGATGGCGGAGACCATCCAGCGGGATAAGGAAGCCTTAGAGACCTGATAGCCTGGTCTTGAGCCCCTGAAAGTGACAAACAGGGCGTCCGATTTGCGGAAGCCCTTGGTCCTGTCCAAGTAGAATTTCAGGGCACGCCTGACATCCAGGCAGTGCAGCACACTCTGTGCTTCATCCTTGGGATCGGGGAAAAACATAGGAAGGACTATTTCCTCATTCAAGTGGAAAGCAGAAAGAACCTTGGGCAGAAATGCCAGGTGTGTCCGCAGGACTACCTTGTCCTTGTGAAAGGTGGTATATGGCTCAGAGGCGACCAGCGCCTGGATTTTGCTGACTCTACAAGCCGAAGTAAGGCTGACTAGTAAGGCCGTCTTGATGGTAACCAGCCTGATGTCCACGGACGCCATTGGCTCGAACGGTTTGTGCGCCAGTGCACCCAAGACTATGTTAAGGTCCCACACCGGGTGCGATCTCTTGACGGGCGGGTAGAGCCTTGAGAGTCCCGTCAGATGTTTCTTGATGATAGGGTTGGAGGAAGAGAAAATGCCCTCCTCCGGGTTCCTGTAAGCCCCAATGGCTGTGAGGTATGTGTGGCAGGTGTCCACCTGCACGCCTGAATGAGCGAGGTGCGCCGAAAAGAGAGCATGTCGTCCAAGGTGCACGCCAGGGGGTCGATTCCCTTGGAGTCTGCCCAGTGGCAGAATTTGGTCCATCTGCTTTTGTACTGGGCCCTGGTAGCTTTGCTCCTGGCGCCCTGTATGATCTCCAGATTGGCCTGTGAGAGGCTAAGGTGGCGAAGCGTTACCTGCTCAGGTACCACGCTGTGAGGGCTAGTTTCCCTGGCGCAGGGTGGATGACTCTGCCCCCCGCTGAGCCAGAAGATGAACTGGGCCTGTCGGGAGGTGAATCGGGGGCACTTCTGAGAGACAGAGCAGCTCTGAAAACCATGGCCTGGCCGGCCACCATGGAGCTATTAGAATGATGAGGAGTTGGCAAGACTCCTTGATTTTGCAAATTACCCTGTGAATCAGGGGAGTGGGCAGAAAGGCGTAGGCTTTCATGCCGGTCCACTGGAGGTGATATGCAACGCAATGTAAGGATGGACAAAGACTTAGCTGTTTGTGAGCTGTTTTTCTTCTTGTCCAGCTCCTCGTCCGTAGAGTAGTGGAAGAGGTCCCCCACTCCAATGGTAGATCTAGGATGCGTTCCTGGACATCCCCGTAGAATGTTGTTGCACGGAGCCAGGCTGTCCTTGTCATGTCCGTGGCAATACAGATGGCACGGCCTGAGGTGTCAATATGAGCCACTGTGGATTCCATGAGGTCATGCGCGAACAGCTTGGCCTCAGCTAGCCCCGCCTTAAAGCGTGATTGGCTCTGGGTGGGGAGTTCCAGGAGGAACTCTGCTATTTCCCACCATAATCTTTGGTTGGCGGCTACCAGCATGGCATCAGCATTGGCCTGACGTAGATTTAAAGAGGCGTTGGAATAGAGTTTCTTGCCATATGCCTCCAAGATCTTCTCCTCCTTGCCTAGCAGCACCTCAGAGTAAGAGGCTGAGGACGACTGGGGCTTGGAGTATAGTGATGCCGCAGTGATCACCGAGGAGTGTGCATGAGGATGGGCCAAGAGTAAGTGTGTATCTCCCTCCACCTGCCTGTACTTGGCATCCAGGCGTCGATTTACTGACTGGGCTGAGGGGGGTTTGAGCCAGCCCTTCTTGGCCAGAAAGACTACATGGGTCTGCATAGGAATCCCCGATTTGGCAGAGGAGCGTCGTGTGAGGACTTCAGCCAGAACCCCCTCTGTCGGCTGCTTGACCTCGGGTTGTGGTAGGCCCAGGTACTCCACCAGCCCAGCAAGACGTTCGTGAAAGGCCCTGGCTGAGGATGGCGTGTCCGGATCCTCCTCCTCGTCCGAATCCTGCAGATCTGGAGGATCCTGTGGAGGAGGAGGAGTAGATGGCGCCAGAGGCTGGGGTACAGGGACCGCAGCCAGAGGCTGAGGAGGCGGCGGAGGTTGCAGAGTTGGCTGTGGAGCTGCAGGAGGTGGCTGCACCGGGGTCTGGGGACCCGATGGAGGCGTCTGTGGTGCCGCTAGCATGGCGGGAATGACTTCCCTGATGGCGTCTCTGAGGATAACGCCCATCCGCAGTGACTTCATGAGGCTGAGGAACCTCTCGAAGAAAACTTCCTCACCGACTGAGGCGGTGGCAGGGGATGCTGAGAGGGTAGCAGGTGGCTGCTGAGACCGCTGCATACCCTGTCCATACGGATGCAAAGGAAAGCTGCCCTGTGCGTAAGAGGGGTAGGCTGTAGGCCACGTACCTGGTTGAAGCCAGTCCCACCTTGACACTCGTTCTTTGCCGAATTCCTGGAATGGCGTCGGACGGGTGTCTCTTTCTGGCGTGGCGGCCATTTTGTCGTGCTGCCTGCAACGTGCCTGCGATGTGTTGCTCGGCCCGCTGGGCCCAGCCTCCTCCAGGACTCTTGTGTGTGGATCACGAGGCCTACCCTGCTCCTCGGGCCTAGGCCCGGTAGGTGTAACGCCCTAGACCCGGGGGTCGGTAGAGCTGCATTTAGGCGCCTGTTTAGATGGATTTCTGAACTCTGTCCTGGAGGGGCAGAGGTTCAGAAGGCAAGCCCAGTTTCTTGGAACAGGGTAACCTCTGGACAAGCCAGACCAATCAAGGTAGCGATTGCGGCGGTCAAGACTAGGTCTCAAGAGGGGTGAGGGTGACTGAAAGCCCGCAATGAGCGCACAAAGCAAGGACACTTACAAATTACTCCAAGCAGGTGTTATATTAAAAATATAGACACATTTATTACAAGGCCTTTGTAACATTGACCATAGCGAGAAATCACAATAAAACTCAAGTAAACCAACACATCACAATTAAATACAATATATATAAAATTACCAACGAGTCTAACGAGTTAGACGCACGTAATGTGTAGACCACCTAGATGGGGAGGAAAACAGGCAGTGCGAATAATAGTAAGACCCAGACCGCCTTCAGAGGCACCTAACTAGAAGGAAGTCCGAGCCCTACGAAGAGTGGAGCCTTGTGCTCAAAAGTACCTGCACACGCAGGTGCCAACGGGCAAAGGGGAGTCTCCTCGAGGGAACCAGGCAGTTCAGTTCGGTGAACAAATGAAGATGAACAGAGCTCCGCGACTCAAGCGCAGCCTCCACTGTGGGCAGAAGCAGAGCGCGAGTACGGAAAGGCGTGCTATTTGACACAGCGGGGAAAAGCTACGGGCTACTGCAGGAGGGCGACCAGTTCCTAGCGATGCTACTCACCGGTCCCCGATGCAGGCAGACCCAGGCTTCTCCGCGTCAGTTTCAGTGCTGGCAGGTTCGGATACGAGCAGGGGACGTCTCGGCGTTGTGTAGATTCCGCAGCAGCAGAAGTTAGAGTTGAGGATGTCCCAAACGCAGTGAACCCGCACAGTTTGTTACCACAGCAGGGCAACGGAGCGGCCGTGTGTATTTCAGCCCAATGTACACTTCTCACTTCAGACCTGGGAATGCCAAGTGTACGAATCATGTGAGAGTGGCAAGGACTCGTAATACAGCAGCAACCTGACAGCGGTTACAGAGCAATACTCCTGGGTAGGCTGGTCAGTCCACTGGATGGCCCAGAGACACTTCCGAAGGCTTACGTACAGGAGATGGTGAAGATGCCGAGAATAGTTGTTCCCACTATTCCAAAGGGTCGAAGTACCAGTACAGGCCTTCTCGTTCGATCAGAGGTAGAAAGGGTTTCACAAAGCGACAGCAGTGGAGAGGAGCAGTCCTTCAGCGGGTCACCAGCGATTCCTCGGTTCAGCCTCGTAGTTGCAGGATACTTGGCTCCTGTATTCCTTTGTTCGTGACAACTCAGGAGATCGACATGGTAGTGGTGTTTCCAGCCTCCTCTTATCCATGGTTCCCTTCGCGCCAAAACGGAGGGGACCCAATGGGAGAGCTGCTCACAAAACACTCACACCATACGTGGACCTATCACGGACCACGGTGGTCCCAGGCATTCACGATACACTAGACTCTCTGGGACCCAGGATGTGTATTGGGACCAGACATCCCAGCCCACATCCTGGAGGCACACACAAGGCCTGTAGAAGCCCGCGAAAGCATCTGTGTTTCGCGGGAAAGTACATGCCCAAATAAGGAAGGCCCCGGGCCGGCTCGACCTGGGGAAGGTGAAGGGGGCAAGACGGTCAGCGGGCAGGACAAAGCGCCTCAGGGTCTGGCCATTTTGGAAGCCAGGCCACCATTTTGGGCTAAGCGCGAGAAACGCGCTTAAATGCCAAAAGGAGCTCAAAAACACAAAGAAAAGATCGCTGCCACCAGTCCCGTCCGTGATTCACTTGCACCGTTCGTTAACAATCCAAAGAGAGTGTATAGGGCCTGTAGAAGACTAGAGACCCAAGAGAGCAGTAACTTAGCTTACAGTGCCCTCTTGTGCGCGAAAGCTGCAACATGATAAAAGAACTACGGAAAACAGCGTTTCCCGGTACTGACTGTCTTAAGGGCATGTCAGTTTCCCCGTAAGAATGGAGCGAAAGCCCAGAGGAGTGCGGCAGAAGGCTGCACTTCGCTGGCAAAGTCTAGATCACAGTGAAAACAACAGCAAAAAGTTTAGGGGTTGCCACACGGAAGGAAAATTACCCACAATTAAGAAATCTTTCCTAACAGCGCCCCCTTGGATGTATTGCAGGTAATAGGGCGTAGTCCCTCAGCCATGGTGCCGGTACAACGGCGGAGCCCCACGGGTGAAGACCCGGTAAAAGAACCTTCCAGTCCCTCAACACTGTCACCGGGAGGATCCCAGGATCCCTCGGCCCGGAGGCCAGTAGCTGCAGCAGCCTCGGTGTGAGGGTTGTTAGAAGGACCTGACCGGTCCCTCCCACACGGGAGAGTCCCTGGTAAGGAGTCTCCCTTTTGGAGTTGCGATGGAGAATATCTGCCCTACCTTGGGCCTGGTTCGTATGATAAAAACACAAAAAAAGACAAGGAGAAGTAGTATCCGGGCATGGAATTACATGGCCGAAGCCAAACCCGCTGGTGAATTCGGCCAGTTCCCGTCGACGCGGAAAAGGGGACTGAGGTGTGGCGCCGGAGGGCGGAATCAGGGCAGCACATGCTCCCTGGGCCGCACCTCCACGCGCCTCTAAATTTAAAGGGGAATAAGGTTTTTTGTGGTGAAAAAGGTTCTGTCTCCCGTCCCTTGGAAGGGATGCCCATACAGTATGGAGGAAAGGGGACGGGACGTAACAGTAAATAGGTTCTTATTCATTGCCGGAAACACATTTGGGGTGGTGGCCCAAAGCCCATCGTCAGAGGAGGTGGACACCAGATATCGTCTGACCAGAGAGACCGACCCGTATGAAAACGATTATGTATGGAGGAGGATCCAGATAGAAACCGAGGACGGACTATTATGATTAACAATAAGGGAGTTTGTGATGTCATGGGGGTGGGAAAGGCGAGACAGCAGTGACACAGAATTGAGGGGACCAGAACATGCAGTGATTAAAAGGGGAAGGCGAGTTGGAGGGACGTTGGGTTAGATTGGGTGGTGGGCTAGTGGGGTGCTGCCCTTTTATTCAGTTTGCAAACTGCTATAATACATGTCTTGCTGTGCCCATTCCTTATAAGACTATTGAGCCCTTTATTTCGTTGTATGTTGTTAGACACATCTGTGATGGGTTTTCCCCTATATGCCAGCATTTCCCATTGAAAGAATACAATTTTGATGGATTTGCCATAACATGCCAGCAGTTGCTCCCTTAAAGCGGTGGCTGTGTTATGTGCAGAAACAAACAAGTGCAAGTTTGGCTATGGACACTATCACATTAAGCATAGACATTGTAGAAAAACGTCCATTCATTACAGTGAAGGAAGTCTTTTTTTATTATGTCTATGCCTATGTAACACTGTACAAACCCTAACGTGCACATATTTTTCAGCGTTCAAGCTGTTTACTGTGGGTTTTATTTAAGTACTCTCAAATTACAGCGCTTTCAGATATGTTGCCATCACCATCTCAAAAACGTGGTTTCATTTGACAAACAGTACTTAAATCATGCACATAGACCTAGTAAAAAGCTTGAATGCTACAAAATGTGCAAATTAGTGTTTCTGTGGTATTACATCAAACTAAGACATAGTACTATCCCTGCTTATTGTAATAGTGAAACCATTACAACCTGTATGCCTCTTCACTTCTGGTGCCCCTAAATACACTCTACATGCATGATCAGGCCATGAAACAGCTCCTACATCATCAGCCCCGCTTTTGCCTCCTCATGAATGGGATACCTCTGCCCATAGTATTTATTGTCAGCTGTAAATTTACCATTGAACCCTGTAGCTGGGACGTTTTTCACACCTGTGAGAGGAAAAAAGTGCGCATCGTGAAATAAAGCCAACAGTTTTGAGGTTTGTCCCTAAAATGTATTTCATTTACGGAAACAATAATTTAGAACAGTGTGCAAATGTAGAGGGGTTGATTACCAAAGTGCATACCGGCAGAGCTGAAGGTCTATACATGGTTGACTTTGCAATCTTGGTGCAGTGTGCTGAAGGAGGGTGTGGGTGGCCACAAACATTTGTAGAAAACCTTAGTACAATGCATTGGAAAGCTGCTAAAAGCAGGGGGTTGACCATTATATGAATGACAAAATGTTAGAATAGTATTATGATTTCCTCTGCCTATTGAGCACATAGATCATAGACCTACCAAATTCACAAAAAAGACCAAAGTATCCAGAAGGGCAGTGGCAGGTGGTATTTCCTTCCAGGCACACGCCTCCGTTCCGACACTTGCAATCCTCAAAAAGCTCTGCAAAATACAAAGAAGAAACATGATAGCTGCACGGCAGCTCAAAAACACTACATATTTCGTATACTTTGAAGAGAGAACAAAATATTACTGGTCCTAACACTTGTATTTAAAATTATAACAACAACTAGTCAACATTGCAGAAGAGAACGAAACCTCGGCAGCAGGTTGACAGTGATATGTTAAAAAAGTCAAACCAATCAAGCAACCACACAAAGCCTTTATCTTTTAGAAATGTTCTTACCTCACTATATGTGCCTTTCTCATTTCCACTAGTATGGCATGTTTCACCTTCTAGCCCTAAGAACGAATGTTCTTTATTTCATTATTTTACATACATAAGTAAACTCTAGAATGTTTACTGGTTTGGGGTGGGGTGGTTGGTTGGAAGGGCTGGGGGAGGAGCGTCTTTTGAGAGTTCCTTTAACGTCCAGCACCCATAAAAAGCACACTAGCTCTACTACTGGGCCCAGGCTTGAGAGGACACCTTATGTGATCGATCTACCAGGGGGCCTTCCTCCAAGGGTCGACAGCTTACCTAACATCAGCTCAGTGTCTGCTGCACCAACACTCGGATTTCTCCCAAGAGCTCTGCTCTGGAAATTAGTTTCTTGCATACCCAGAGATAACACACCACAGTGGCCTGCACAAAATGGCAGCCAGGCGTGATTTACTGGCAGAATTAAGCCAGTCCTTTTGTGGCTCACCACTGTCAGAGACAACAGCAAGAGAGCAACATTAATTATCTACATACCACTATAAAGGCTGCCCCTACTTTGTCAAGGAACGATTTTGCCCTCAGTGTTCAGTGGTGAGAGGTTTAAACCCATGCATACAGGTCCTCATCCTCTTCAGGTCTACGGTACCCTGACCATTGGTCTGCTCTGGTTGATCAGTAGCACTGCTTCTCGAATACACCTACCGCATTTCTACCCTGTGTTCCCCCAAAGACACAGACCCAGGCACAGAATAATGTGTGTGAGGGAAGGTGTTTCTCACATTTTATGGGAATGAGGCCAAACCAGACGATAGATCCTAGGTGCCTCATGTGGGAGGTCTTCACACAGCTACTCTGCCAATGAGAGTGGCTCGCCTCCTTAGGTGCCTTCTCCTCTTCAAAGACTGACTCCTTGGGCTCTTACTCCAGCCTTGACTGCAGGGGAGACCCCACATGCTCCCCTTCCAAAGGTGAAAGTGCCACTGCTGCAAAAGCTTTTGGAAGCTTCTGATTTGGCAGGTTCTAGCTCAGTGCCAACCGTCCAGCCTCACAAGCAAGATGACACAAATAGGGGAAAAATAGGAAGGCTTCCCTTTCTCAACCAGATTGGAGACTTAACTGGCTGATGCACCAGTCTCTCCTGGTAGCCACAGAAGCTGTCAAAGGTCCGTTCTTTGGAGTCTTGAGGATACGATTTTATTGAGGCGATATGCCCAGAGGTGGCGGGCCCAACGTGTAGGTAACGGCCTGCCGCCCAAGTTAAGAGCCTGAGTGCAGCGAGGGTTAATTAACAAGGGTGGCGGGTCGTTACCTATATGGTGGGCACTCCACCTCGGGGCATATCACCATTAGCACCCGTGTAGTTTATATTTAAAATAAAAAAGAAACTTACCTTAGAAGTAAGACGTTGGACGTCATCAACATTGAACATGGGTTACTGTCTAACAGGACTGCATGGCGTCAGGCCACACTTATAAGGTAAGTTTCTTTTTTATAAAAAAAAAATAAAAATAAATAGAACCTGTGTAGGAAACTACACGGGTGCTAAGAGATGAACTGGGAGGGGTAGTGGGAAAGGGAAGGGGTGCCAGCTGTTCAGGCAGCTTGGAACACGGGCTTGAACCATACAGTACAGCCCGCGTTCTGAGCCTCCTGATTGGCTGACACCCCCCCCTGCAGGGTGCAAATGTTGTTATTTGTTAATCTTTGCAGTCAATGAACTGGTCTTCTTGCTATTAAGTTCTCTGGTCCATGAATGAGTGGAATACATTTGTGGCATCGAAAGTAAGATCTAAAATCTTTCACTTGTACTCTTCAGAGAAACTGGTCCACAACACCCAGACGGAGTGCCAAATATCAGCACTGATGGACATACCCCAATGAGTAATGTCGATGTGCTATAAAGGGGACCCAAGAATGTGTTGGGCAACTTACATAGCCTCTATCAAACCTCATTTGAAAGCTGCTGCTGTGTCGTGGGCGGCGGTGGGGCAAAACATCTATTTCCTGCCAGAGGCATTTATTAGCAGCAGCAGAAAGGGCATAAGCATTAGCTTGACTCAAGTGTAATGCTGTGTTGGAATGCCTTGCGTCATTAGGTCTCCTGGAGTCCCTCTTCCTTGGCCAAAAGGTAGACCAAAGTGGAGGAGTTCCAATAGGAGGAAGGTTTACCATGCAAAGAGGCCGCCTCCACCACTGAAGACGGAGGCTGTGGGTGGTCTGACACCTGAGGAGAATCTGATCAGGCTAGGTAACCTCAGGTGTCCATTTCTTTATTCGTAGCTTAGCAAGACTGAGGCTTGACCCAGGTCTACCTGGTTTCAGATATCACCTACTTTTGTACTAGAATGCCTAAAAAGCCTGCCAAATAAAGAGAGAAAGCTTTGGCTAGACCGGCTCCTTCTGATAGAGTTCCTGGAGGCGGAAGAATGCAGAGGAAAGTGACAATCCTGCCTTTACGATTGTGAAATGATCACACATTGCAGCTAACGCAGGACAATTACTAAAGGGTATTTGCCCCCTCCTTCTCATCCACCTCAGAGGCAGAGAAAAACAAATGAGACATGGATTCATTTCCACCAGACGCCAGTCAGTGGCAGACTAAGCAAATCTGAACTTGGCATCACTATTTTGTGGACCCCTGGATTCGCTCTGTGGTGTCATTGGAGCTTTCACCTTCCTCTTCTATCTCCTCCTCCGTTTCCCCACCCTCTTTTACAGATTGGGTCATGAAAGTTCGGTCCAAAAATGTGATTGATTGTATTGCAATTTATGATTAACTGTTTCAGCAGTTGACTAACTAAAGTAGTACTCCTACGTCCCCTCCCCTTTTATCCATACTTATGGGACATTCCTCCGTCCTGTGGGACGGGACAGGAGCACGTTGTAAAAAGCATCACATTTTTCAAAAATGTGTCCTTCCTCTCTTTTTACGCAGGGTACCGCATGCAGCCGTAACCCCGCCCTCCCTAGCTCCGCCCAGCGCATCACCCATGAGTCCTTTTCTCCGCTCGATTAGGACTAGACGCACTTGCATCTTCGGAAGATTTTTTCCTTCCAGTGTCGTCCTCTCCTGCTCTGGTTCAGCGGTTGCGAGTCCGTCTATGCCGTTTCAGTTAGACTTTCCTACTTGTTCTTCTTGTCAGCGACGCTTCGCTAGGGCGGACCTCCATCCTCTTTGTTTAGAGTGCTTGGGTCCGGACCACCAGTGGGACTCATGCTTTTACTTACGACTCCCTTTCAGTCCAGGCGCTTCAACGTCGTTTGGAGCGGTGGGAGGAGGTGTTCCAGTGCGCTCCCCCATTGCATTTTCTTACTTTCATCGAAGAAAAGAAGAAACGCCCGGTGAGTTCTTTACTTTTTAGAGCACCGCGACCGGGGGACTCCTTCCCGGGGTCTTCCCGGTCCAGGAGGAGCGTCAAAAGCTCTATTACTGAGGTTTGCCCTGAGGTGCCTTCTAGGCCTAAAAGGTGTACCAGAGTTTTCTCTGAGGGTCTCCGTAAAGGGCCTATTGACACCACATTACGATCCAAGGCCCCTCCTGTGGGGGCTATTTGTGGGCCCAGTTCTACTGTGGCAGCGGGTACTGGAGTTTGCTTCGAGGTCTCCTTGGCTGGAGCTTCCCGTACAAACAGCGATTCGAGGCCCGTGGTGAAAGGGCTTTCGATACCGGGCTCGGGTCTGAGGCCCCTCGTTTGGTGGCTAGGGTGACCAACAGTTCTGAGAGGCCTGTTAAGGTTTTGTCGGTGAGGTGTGTGTTCCTCATCGCTCCCATTCAAGCAGTGACACCAGACCTCTTGAGGGGGCACGGAGTGAGGTCTTGGACCGTAATACCTCAGTTATCGGCAGTACCGAGGTCATTCCGTTGAAGGCTTCTCTGGCTGATAGCATGTCTCAAAAACATGGCCTCGCAGCTCCGTTCCGGCTGAGGTTCCTTTTATCAAGGCTAAAATGAAGACCCCTGACCCACCTGTGGAGACCCCTGTCTCACTTCAACACGTGTCGCAGTTCTCCTCAGGTGCTGACAAAATGGCAGCCGCTCCTGCCAAGACTACGGCAGCCATTAAGGATACCTCCCTTACAACTACGCCATCAGCCCTAGGTGTGGGGAGTGGCTTTTCAGGTGAACATCGTTTTCCTTGTGCACATCCTTTTCATCCAGTTTATGACTGGAACGCTCCGATGCCCCTTCCGCACAATGTCTCGCTTCCTGCGGCATCAGCGCCCTTGATTTATGTGGACTCCAGTGGAGAAGGGCCCTCCTGGTAGCCCTCTCCCTTGTGTCCCTGGAATTACTCCGCTCATGAGAGGCCTCCTCCAGCCGCGCCTAAATCATCGGTGGAGGATGACTTTTTCGGCAAGTTTCAAAGACTAATGCATTCTGACCCCATGAAGGAGTATTTTCAAGGCTTGTTTAGGGAGATATGCCCGCCTGCTCCGACGGTCCCAGCTGCGGCACCTGTGGTGCTGCCAGCGCCGCCTTTACCAGCTGGCCCTCCCCCGACTCTTCCTCCCTTGCCTCCGTTGTCCACATTTGACAAGTCTACAGCGGTGCCTGATACAACTCAGCCTGAGCCAGATCTGCTGGACGACGCACAAGAGGATCAGGACAGCGATAACTAGCCCCGCTCTGTCAGAGCCTTTCACGACCGGGTGTTGGACATGATGTGTTTATTGGATGTTCCAGTACCCGAGGCACCCGCTCCGCAGGAGCGCGTGCTTTCGGGGGCGTTCACCTTGTCTCCTTCAGAGCGCACCGGCTTGTTCTTGCAGAAGGACGTTTTGGCCGAGGTCTGTAAAGTTTGGGAAAAACTATACTCTGGACTGTTTGTCAACAAGAAGATTGACGCGCGTTATAGGCTCTATTCTTCGGAAGAGGTGGCTTTAGCGTCGTGTCCGCCCCCCTCCTCCACGGTAGTGGCTGCGGCCACTTTACAATCCAGACCTGCTGCATCGTCTTCCGCAATGGCTACACAGGTTCTGGCTAAAGAGGACAAGCTTCTTGACTCTTTGGGAAGGAGGATTTTCGATAAATTCAGCTCTGCAGTTACGTCAAGCGAACGCAGAACTGGTGTTAGCGGGGGCGAATATGAAAATGTGGAAAGGTCTGTCGGAATTTGAGGAATTTAATCCCGCCGAAAAGCTAGAGGATTTCAGAGCGGGTTTGTCAGATGCTAGGGTCCTGGCGCAGGACATGCTGGAGGCGGAGGCGCATCATGTCGACACCGCGGCCCGCGGCCTCATGCTCGGTGTGGCCACCTCTCGTCAGGCTTGGCTGCACGCCACCAAGTTCTCTAAGGAGGTCCAGGATATGGTTTTGGACCTGCCCTTTGATGGCAAGGAGCTTTTTCATTCCACAATGGATGTTGAACTGACCAAAACGAAGGATAGCAGTCAGACCGCCAAGTCTTTGTCGGTCTTGGTGAAACCGCCTTTCAGGGCACATAGAACGTCCTCGCAGCCTCGGCCTTCCTCTGGTTTCAGGGGTTTTCTGGAATGAAAGTCCTGCAGGGTTGATAGGGAAATTCCCACCAAAGGCAGCAATAGAGCTGGTTTTTCTCTCGTTACTCAGCCTCCTCTTCAGGTTCAGGTGGCGCCGCCACTGAGAAAACCAGCTAAATGAAGTTTCTCTGCGCTCGCACGGGACCCCGGTGGGAGGACGCATTGCATCTCATTGGGAGGCGTGGCAGACCATCATAGAGGACTGGTGGGTCTTGTCAGTCGCTCGGGCGGGCTTCCGCTTCCCCCTTTCCCCTACCCCACCCATCAATCCTCCCTTCCAACAGTCAGGTTCGCCCTCCCTCAGAGCCGAGATTCAGAAGTTGCTGGATCTCAGGGCAATGGAACCCGTTCCCCTAGGGCTTCTATTCCCTGCTGTTTACGGTGCCCAAACCCAACCAGGCTGGCCTGCGCACCATCCTAGACCTTTCCCAATTCAATCTCTCTCTACCCCAAAAGCAATTCAAGATGATAACGCCCTGTCAGATAAAGTCTCTTTGCAGAAGGGCGATTGGCTCAGCGTGGTGGACCTCGAGGATGCGTATATGCATATCCTGATCTGGAATCCACATCGGAGATATCTACGGTTTTCTGTGGGAGAGGAGCACTACCAGTTCCGAGTGCTCCCTTTTGGGTTCAGCTCGGCAACGCGTGTCTTTACGAAGATCATGTCGGTTATCGCAGCTTATCTTTGGCTCCAGGGTATCCACGTGTATCCGTATTTGGACGATTGGCTGCTGCGCAGTCCTTGTCCTTTGAAAGCCTCGAGCAACATTCAGTCTCTCCTCCAGCTCCTGTTCTGTCTTGGGCTGTCGGTAAACAGGGCAGAAATCCTCCATGACGGTCTCTCAGGACCTGATTTTCCTGGGTTTTCGTTGGAAAACGATCGACTGCAGAGTATACCTGACCAGGACAGAATGGTGGCTCTGTTGGCCACGTGTCAGGTCTTTGTGCTGTCGGGGAGCTTGTCGGCCTGGTGCTTCCAGAGGCTTCTGGACCACATGGCCTTGTGTGTTTTGGTTCTTCCTCTTGCTCGGCTCAAGATGAGGCGGAGGCAGATGACTCTTCGGAGTTTTTGGCGTCATGCTGTGGAACCGGACTCCAAAATGATATCGATTCCAGCTTTCTTGAGAGCGGACCTTTTGTGGTGGTCATCTCTTGGCAATCTGTTGGTGGGCGCAGCTTTTCAGGACCCTGCTCCGATGGTGACAGTCACAACGGACTCTTCCCTTCTGGGGTGGTGTGCGACGTTGGACCTTCTTCAAGTTTCCGATCTCTGGTCGCCCCAAGACAAGCTCCTTCATATAAATCATCTGGAGCTTCTGACGATCTTCCTGGCGCTCAAGGTGTTCAGGCTGGTCATTGTAAACCAATTGGTCCGTGTCCGCACCATGTTTTACATCAACAAGCAGGGGGGTACCAAGCATGGAATCTGACTGGTGGCTGTACACATCCCAGGCCAGCTGAATGTTACTGTGGATGCCCTCAGCCGACGAACGATGGTCAGCTACGAGTTTTAGTTGAAAGTCGAGGTCCGCTTACAAATCTTCCAGTGTTGGGGCACTCCAGAAGTGGACCTCTTCGCAACATCGGCCGACAGGAAACTTCGTCTGTATGCCTCCAGAAACGTACTGGGAGCCTCCTCTCTGCTCTCGAGATTCCTTTGCACAATATGAGGGCCTATGCTTTTCCACCTCTGCCTCTGATTCATCAGACAATTTGCAAACTGAGGAACACAGTGAACTGTTCTCTTCTGCTCATAGCTCCGTGGTGGCCAGACAGGTTCTGGTTTTCAGAGCTTCTGCATCTGTCGGTGTGTGCGCTGATCAGGCTTCCGTTGGTTCCTGACCTGCTTCACCAGAGATCGGCAGCCGTGGCACTCCTCCCAACAATCATTCAGCTTGGCGGCATGGTGCCTGAATTCAGATCTTTAGAACATCTCAACCTGTCTGCTGATAACATGCGCATTATTCTGGCAGCCAGGAAGCCCTCAATGAGATCTCAACACAGGAGCAAATGGCTTTGGTTCTGCCAGTGGTGCTTAGCCAAACAACTGGACCCCAGGGTGGCTACGATAGACACGGTGCTGTCCTTCGTCTCTCACCTAGCAGAGTCGGGCATTCATGTCCTCTCATGCAAGACTTATCTTTCGGCTGTTGCCGCCTACTTATCCACGGACCAGTGCTCTTTTTCACTATCAAATCCAGTGGTTAAAAGGCACTTTGTGGGTCTAATGCGTCTTTACCCTCCTGTTCGCAAACCGCATCCGACGTGGGATCTGAACGTGGTCCTTACGGCATTGTGCCATAAACCCTTCGAACCAATGGCTATGCTAGATCTTAAGCACCTTTCGTGGAAAGTGTCCTTGGTCGCAGTGACTTCGGCAAGACATGTGAGTGAGCTCCAGGCTTTGTCGTGGAGCATCCCTTCTTGGTCTTCCACAAGGATAAGGTTGTCCTGAGGACAAATCCTTCTTTCCTGCCAAAAGTGGTCTCTGATTTTCATCTAAATCAGTCAATCTCCTTGCCTGTTTTCTTCCCAAACCCGGCTTCAGAAGCTGAAAGGGTTTTGCATTGCCTGGATGTTAGAAGAGCTCTTAAATTCTATCTGGACAGAACATCTGAATTTAGGAGTTCTTCTCAACTATTGGTGACCTTTGGTAATCCGTAGGGTAAACAGACCTCCAAAGCGACTATATCCAGATGGGTTGCTGCCTGTATTATGGAGTATTACACGGTTCAGGGCCTCCAAACTCCTGAAGGGATTCACGCACACCTGGTACGGGCCAAGGCAGCTGCTGTTGCCTTTCAAAAGTATGTCCCCTGGGAGACCATTGCAAAAGCGGCTACATGGGCCTCTGCATTGGCCTTTTGTAAACACTACTGTTTGGATCTGAGCTCCAGAGCTGATGCTCAGTTTGGCCAGGCTGTGCTTAAAAACCTTTTTCAGTAAGGAGTTTTCCATCCACCCGTTTTTCCTGTGAGGAGTGCTTGGGAATCTCCCATAAGTATGGAGGAAAGAGGACGGGACGTAGGAGTATAATAAGGTTAATCACTTTAGTGACCACCTTACTCCTGGTCCATAGTCTGCTTTCCTCCATATGCCCGCCCGCCGTCCCCTCTAATAAGGTTCCTCTGTTATTGCTTAAAGGTGATTGTAAAGGACTGATGGGTGATGCACTGGGCAGAGCTAAGGAGGGCGGGGTTATGGCCGCATGCGGTACCCCGCATAAAAAGAGAGGAAGGACACATTTTTGAAAAATGTTATGCTTTTTGCAAAGTGCTACGGTCCCGTCCCACAGGACAGATGAATGTCCCATAAGTATGGAGGAAAGGGAACTATGGACTAGGAGTAAGGTGGTCACTATGGTGAGTAACCTTATTAATGTTTTAGCACCTTCTAGTGAGCACATAGTTCCCTGAATAATTTTTCAGAGTCTCTTTATAAAGGCCACTCCTTATCACATTTATAAATTCCCACTGAAAAGAGAGCTTTGAACTCCTATTACCTTGATTCTATATACTAAAGTGACTTATAAGATGCAATATAAAAACCATAACACAGTATTTGGGGATAAAAGATAGCTGGCTAAAATATAATCCACTAACAAGCTAGTAAAATAGATCAATGGTCAATAGATACGACACTGCATCTGCATAAATCACAGTGACAAGTTCAAATTATGGCAATTGTAACATTATTGCCAATCAGCGATGCATGTATTCAAAAAGAACAAAATATTGAAATAAACATATATTTATGATTATGGATAAACTTAACCCCATGGGGAAAAGGCTTGTTGTTTATTATATATATATAGGATACATTACTCACTGTAATCGTATTTCTGAAACTTGTATCTGCTTAGATTCACATGCTGTGCATAGGCCGACATCTAGTGGAAGCTACAGAGTATTACAGTTTGTTTTTCGAAACTCGAAAAGGGGCGTCGAACTAGGGCATGTCAGTAATACTATCCCTAGTGTTATGTCCACTGTATCCATGACCCCTCACGCATGTAGGACCCTCAGATTGTATTTTCTCTGACATGAGGTAGATTGAGGAGTAGTGTGAGTACAGAGTATCCAAGCAATAAGATAGATAAGACCACAAGCATCCATGCGCCTTCTCTCAGAGGGGAGAAAGGGCGGGCGCATGTGAATCTAAGCAGATACAAGCATCAGAAATACGATTACGGTGAGTAATGTATCCCTTCTGAGGCTTGTGGAATCTGCTTAGATCACATGCTGTGCATAGATTAGCGAGCAGTGTTCGAAGAAGGAGGTGGGATGTGAGAAGGGTCATGAGCGAACAAATGTCTTAGAACCGCTTGTCCCACTTGAGTATCTGTCTTGAAAGGGGTGTCAATGCAGTAGTGCTGAGTAAAGGTGTGAATAGAGCTCCATGTAGCTGCTTTGCAAATGGTGTCGAGGGGTACATTTGCAATGAAAGCCAGAGTGGCTCCGGTACCTCTTGTAGAGTGGGCCCTCGGCGTAAAAGGAAGTGTTTTATTTGAAAGAGAATAGCACAGTTGGATACATCTGACTATCCACCTATAGATGGCATTCTTAGAGACGCAATCTCCCTCTTTGCCTGGAGCTATGGAGACAAACAGTTGATCTGTCTTTCTTAGTGGTCTGGTCTTGTCTACATAGTAGAGGACCGCCCTCTTCACATCCAGTGTGTGGAGTTTCACCTCAGCAGAGCTTTTGGGTTCCTGCAAGAAGGCTGGTAGTTCAATAGACTGGTTAGCATGGAATTTGGAAATGAACTTAGGTGAGAACCTAGGGTGAGTACGTAAAACCAGTTTATCCTACTGAACAGTGAAAGAAAGGATCCTGCACTGACAGAGCTTGAATTTCACTGACCCTTCTTATGGATGTGATGGCTACTAAGAAGGCAGTTTTATAAGTCAAGTGTTTGAAACTAGATTTGTGCATGGGCTCAAAGGGGGGTCCCATGAGCTTAGCAAGTACCACATTAAGGTCCCAACCTGGTGGTGGGTTGGAAATGGAGGGTGGAGTTTCTTTGCTCCTTCCATAAATGCTTTGACAACTGGCACTTTCCACCATGATACCTTGTTATAGGAAGTGGTGTAGGCTGATAAAGATGCCAGGTGCACTTTAAGTGCGTTAAACACTAACCCTGCATCCAATAGGTAGAGCATATAGGTGACGACATTAGAAGGAGTACAATCAACTGAGTTGATTTGCTTATTCTGGCACCAAATAACAAAACGTTTCCATTTGTCATAGTAACAGTGCCTTGTGTTAGGTTTTCTTGACTCTTTCAAGATATCCATACATCTCTGGGGTAAATTGAGATGTCCGAACTCTATGACTTCAGGAGCCATGCCGCCAAGTTCATTGAGTTGGGCTGTGGATGCACTATTAGGCCCTTGTGCTGGGAGGGTAGGTTGTACCAGCACGGGACTTTGATGGGGTTGCACACCGCCAATTTGCATAGGTGCGAGTACCACGGTTGTCTCGCCCACATAGGAGCAACTAGGATAAGCACCATTGGTTCCCTGTGGATCTTGTTGACCACTTTCCTCATCAGAGGGGTTGGTGGAAAAGCATAGGCAAACATCCCTGACCAATTCATCCATAGGGTGTTCCCCTTGGAGCCTGGCTGGGGGAACCTGGATGCAAAGACTGGGCATTGCCTGTTTTCGCTTGTGGCGAATAGGTCTATAGTGGGGAAACCACACTGAGAGAAGAGATCTCCTACGACTTCTTCGTGTAGTGTCCACTCGTGTTCTTCTGGAAGGGGATCCCTGCTCAGAGCATCTGCCAGCAAGTTGAGATCCCCTGGAATATATTGGGATGACAGGTAAATCTTCCGTTTGAGTGCCCATCTCCAAATTTTCTGGCCAAGCTTGGACAGATTTGGCAAACGAGTCCCCCCTTGCTTGTTTAAGTAAAACATCGCCGTTGTGCTGTCTGTTAGGATCTGCACTGACAGGTTGGATAGGAGGGGTTTGAATGCCCGAAGCGCTCTGAAGACTGCCAGAAGTTCTAGCAGATTGATGTGGTTCTGAGCCACTCTGTGAGACCAGAGACCCTGAGCTGTGTGGTGAAGGTAGTGAGCTCCCCACCCTGCCAGGGAGGCGTCTGTAGCGACAACGGCCTGTATCTCTGGATCGTAGAAGTGTTTCCCCTTCGTAAGATTCTCTCTTGTCCACCAGCAAAGACTCTGTACTAGTGTTGGCGAAACAACCACTAGATCGTCCCACTGACCACTTGCTTGAGACCACTGTTTTGCCAACCATTCCTGCATGGGTCGCATGCACAGGCATGTGTGGGGAACCAGGTAAATGCAAGATACCATCATGCCTAGGAAACGTATCGCTTTGCGCACCCTTATTTGGCGACCGGCCTGATATTGAGGAATTTGCAGCAACAGATTCCGAATTCTTTCCTCTGATGGAAAGGCCAACCCCTCTTGTGTGTTTAGGATAGCTCCTAGGAACTGTTTTGAGGTGCTTGGCATCAGACTTGATTTTTTCTCGTTGATTGAGAAGCCCAATTGGAAGAGGAGGTCGATTGTTCCTTGAATGTTTAATCTGCAAATTACGGGGGTTTCCCCTGTGATGAGCCAGTCGTCCAGGTAAGGGTACACTGGGATTGCCTCCCTGCGTAGGTGCGCCACCACCACCGCCAGTACCTTGGTGAATACCCTTGGAGCTGAGGCTATTCCGAAGGGCAGCACCTTGAATTGGTAGTGCTGGTTGTCTATTTTGACACGCAAGAATCTCTGTGCGCTGCGAACGTTGAAATATGAAAATAGGCATCTTTCATATCAAATGTTGCCATGTAATCCCCCTTTTTTAGTAGGGGAATTACCTCTTGGAGTGTACTCATGCAGAATTTTTGTGGCTTGACATACTTGTTTGCAGGGTGCAAATCTAATACTGGGCGCATTGTTAGATCTTTTTTTGGCACAAGGAAGTAGGTTGAATAAATACCCCTGTTTACCTGGTTGCCGGGACGAGTTCTATGGCGTCCTTTGCAAGTAGAGTGGCGATCTCCTCGAGAAGGATTTTCTGGTGCTCCAACGAGTGTACCTTCTGTCTTGGAGGATGGTGGTGGGGGCACACTAATAGTTCTATACAGTATCCTGCGGACACTGTGGACAGCACCCATCTGTCCAAAGTGATCCCCTCCCATGCGTGGGTGAAGGTGGAAATGCGCCCCCTACCGGGGATGCATGGGATGGGACCCGAAGCGGAACGTCACTGTTTACTAGGTGGCGTACCACCTCTGCGGGGCTGCCTCTTCCTCTAATGCGGCCCCTGAGCTGGCCTCCAGTGAATCCTTGTGATGTCTGGAATTGATTGTTTCCCCATGAGGTTCCTTGATTTTGGTAGTAGTTGGAACCCCTCTGGGAGCTTTGGCTGCAAAAGCGACGGAAACTATTATTTCCCCTTTGACCTGGGGGTTTACTTGTGAGTTGCCTGAGAGATTTTAGGGTCTTGTACTCATCTTTAGCTGTATTTAGTGCCTCTTCCACTGCCCTGCCGAATAGATTGTTCAGCTCGACCAGCATATTTATAAGCGTGGCTTGGGTCTCGGGTTTAAACCCTGACTGCCTTAGCCAAGCGTGGCGCTTTATTACTTTGCCTTCGGCTATTAATCTTTCCGCATTATCTGCTGCATCAAACTTTGTTTTAAGGATGCATCCAGATACAGACCTTCCGTCTGCTGCAATATGGTCCAACTGGCCTTTTAGTGGTTCAGCTGCAGAGGCTAATAGAGCAGCTACTTGTTCCCACTGATGGCAGTTATAGCTTGCTAAAAGAGTGGAACTGTTAGCAATACGTGCCTGATAGGCTGACGTGGAGGCAACTTTCCTACCCAGAGCATATATTCTTTTGCTCTCCTTATCGGGAGGTGCTTCTGAAGAAGCTAGTGGTGTACCTGCCCTCTTTCTGGTGGTTGTTACTAACAGGGAGTCAGGTTTTAATTGACCCCTTATGGACATGGGATCAAAGGGTGCGGCCCGGAATAATTTTTCCACTCGTGGGTTAAATGCACAAGTAAGATTTGGGGATACCAGCGAGGGATCAATTCTACGCTGGATTGATTTTAATATTGAAATGGCTTGGGTAATGGCTTTCTTGTCCCCTAGGATATCTTCTTGGACACCATGTGTGTCTATCTGAAAATTAGCTGCTGCTTTAGCCAGTACCTCATTGAGGAGTGGCTGATTATCAATCGGTGAGTCATGCACCGGGGGGTCCTTAGGAATAGGGGAGTCAAGATTGTAGGCCTCCGCCTCATCTTCCTCTTCCTGGTCCTCATCATCCCCATAATAAGAAACCCCTGTCTGGTCTTCCAGCATATGTGTTTCTGTCTCCTCTCCATATGACTCTGGATGGCAAGGTTCAATTAGCAAAGGGTTTGAAACCAATCCCTGCGCCGGAGTCTCAGAGCAGAGCCTTTTAGAAGGGGGTTGAGAGTCCTTGGACCCCGAAGGGGCGGAGGAAGCTGGTGTGTTGGCATAGCTATGGAAATAATTAGGGTCTTTTTCATAGAAGTCAGCAAAAAAGCCATCCTTCTCATTACCCTATCAATATCCACTGAGTTCCATTCCCTGGAACTGGGAATAAACCTCTCCTGTTCTAATTCCTCCTCCATGCTCATATCATGAGGAGTGTGAGGGACAATTCTACTCTTAGGAGCAGTGTCAGGGACATTGGACTTTTCTATCACTTTAGGGGGCTTCTGTTTCTCTTTATGGTGTTCTGAAGGTTTCTTGTGTTGTTTATCCCCCTTCCCGTGCCTAGAGGCATGTTTTCCTGAGTTTTTAGGGGTTTCCGAGGGTCTCGACGCATCGCGTCGAGGTTCCAAGGTGGTCTTTGGCACTTTGTGTCGAGATTCGGAGGTGGTAGAAGGAGGGTGCCGAATCTCGGGAGTAGACGCTACACGCTTTGACTTGGGGAGCATAGAGGTCGAAATCGTCTTCTGACGATCGAGTCTCTAGAACTATTGGGAGTGCAGCACCTTTCCCAACAGCGGGCGGTTGGTTTTTGTCATGTGGTGATCGCGAACGGGAACGCCCAGAGGACACAGAATCATTGCACCGCTCTCTCGGTGCGTTCCGTTGCCGATTGCTCGACACATGTGTGAAATCATGGCTGGGGCTGATGTGTTTTATAGGGAGTGGTGTGGGTTGCGCTTTAGCTGCCGGGTGTTGTCCCCATAACTGGGCTGCTGGCCAGTCCTCCGAGGTCGGGGGCTTGTGCGTGTGTGTCTGAAGCCACCCCGCTGCCCTCACCGTCTGATACCTCGGCATTGCTGCCATCCCCATAATAAGAAACCCCTGTCTGGTCTTCCAGCATATGTGTTTCTGTCGCCTCTCCATATGACTCTGGATGGCAAGGTTCAATTAGCAAAGGGTTTGAAACCAATCCCTGCGCCGCAGTCTCAGAGCAGAGCCTTTTAGAAGGGGGTTGAGAGTCCTTGGACCCCGAAGGGGCGGAGGAAGCTGGTGTGTTGGCATAGCTATGGAAATAATTAGGGTCTTTTTCATAGAAGTCAGCAAAAAAGCCATCCTTCTCATTACCCTATCAATATCCACTGAGTTCCATTCCCTGGAACTGGGAATAAACCTCTCCTGTTCTAGTTCCTCCTCCATGCCCATATCATGAGGAGTGTGAGGGACAATTCTACTCTTAGGAGCAGTGTCAGGGACATTGGACTTTTCTATCACTTTAGGGGGCTTCTGTTTCTCTTTATGGTGTTCTGAAGGTTTCTTGTGTTGTTTATCCCCTTTCCCGTGCCTAGAGGAATGTTTTCCTGAGGTTTTAGGGGTTTCCGAGGGTCTCGACGCATCGCGTCGAGGTTCCGAGGTGGTCTTTGGCACTTTGCGTCGAGATTCGGAGGTGGTAGAAGGAGGGTGCCGAATCTCGGGAGTAGACGCTACACGCTTTGACTTGGGGAGCATAGAGGTCGGAATCGTCTTCTGACGATCAAGTCTCTAGAACTATTGGGAGTGCAGCACCTTTCCCAACAGCGGACAGTTGGTTTTTGTCATGTGGTGATCGCGAACGGGAATGCCCAGAGGACACAGAATTATTGGACCGCTCTCTCAGTGCCTTCCGTTGCCGATCGCTCGACACGCGTGTCGAATCATGGCTGGGGCTGATGTGTTTAGAGGGAGAGGTGTGGGTTGTGCTTTTGCTGCCGGGTGTTGTCCCCATAACTGGGATGCTGGCCAGTCCTCCGAGGTCGGGGGCTTGCGCGTGTGTGTCTGAAGCCACCCCTCTGCCCTCACCGTCTGATACCTCGCCGTTGCTGCCATCGCTAAAAGCCCCTTTGGCGTCCATGGCCTCTCGTTGCCTGGCGTAGTGGGCCCAGCGTTTAGTGGAGCGGTCCTTAAGTGTTTTCGGCTTGAAGAGCTTACAAGCTCAACAGGTAGCCTTGAGATGGTCTCGTGGGAGACACAAATTGCACGTGTTGTTCTTATCTGCCCAGGGGAACTTCCTGTTACACTTCGGGCAAAACTTAAAAGGAGTACTCTCCATATGTATCAATTTGGCAGCGGGCAGGTATATGTAGGAAATAATGTGTGGGAGCCTGTATGACCATCCCCCACTCTCCCTACTTGTACAGGGCCAAAGTCCGTCGTGAAGTTTCGACAGCTAGCTTCCTTGATCTTCACCGGCATTGATCTTCGGCGTATGGTGGAAAGAACAGGGAATTTTTAACAATAATTTAGTATAATTGGCTAATGCCAAGGGAACTACGCAATATGCGTCCGACAGGTATGGCGGAAAAAAACAATCTGAGGGTCCTACACGCATGAGGGATCATGGGTACAGTGGACGTCACACTAGGGATAGTATTACTGGCACTCCCTAGTTTGACGCCACTTTTCGAGTTCCGAAAAACAAACTGTAATACTCCGCAGCTTCCATTAGATGTCGGCCTATGCACACAGCATGTGATCTAAGCAGATTCCACAAGCCTCCGAAATATATGGGATACATTACTCACCGTAATCGTATTTCTGATGCTTGTATCTGCTTAGATTCACATGCTGTGCATAGGCCGACATCTAGTGGAAGCTGCGGAGTATTACAGTTTGTTTTTCGAAACTCGAAAAATGGGCGTCGACACAGGGCGTGCCAGTAATACTATCCCTAGTGTGACGTCCACTGTACCCAAGATCCCTCACGCGTCTAGGATCCTCAGATTGTATTTTTTCTGACATGAGGTAGCATGAGGAGTAGCGTGAGTACAGATAATCCAAGCAGATAGACAGAAAGGTAAGACTACAAGCAATCATGCGCCTTCTCTCAGAGGGGAGGAAGGGTGGGTCGCATGTGAATCTAAGCAGATACAAGCATCAGAAATACGATTACGGTGAGTAATGTATCCCTTCTGAGGCTTGTGGAATCTGCTTAGATCACATGCTGTGCATAGATTAGCGAGCAGTACCTGAAGAAGGAGGTGGGATGTGAGAAGGGTCATGAGCAAATAAGTGTCTTAGAACCGCTTGTCCCACTTGTGTATCTGCCTTGGAACGGGTGTCAATGCAGTAATGCTGAGTAAAAGTGTGAATAGAGCTCCAAGTAGCTGCTTTGCAAATGGTGTCAAGGGGTACATTTGCAATGAAAGCCAGAGTGGCCCCAATGCCTCTAGTAGAGTGGGCTCTTGGCGTGAAAGGCAGAGTTCTTTCAGAGAGTGAGTAACACAGCTGGATACAGTTAATAATCCACTTCGAGATGGCACCTTTAGAGACGCGATCCCCCTCTCTGCCTGTAGCTACGGAGACAAACAGTTGATCTGTTTTTCTTAGCGGTCTGATTTTATTTACATAGTAGAGGACCGCCCTACGCACATCTAGGGTGTGTAGTTTCACCTCAGCCGAGCTTTGCGGGTCCTGGAAGAAAGCCGGAAGCTCGATGGACTGGTTTACATGGAATTTTGATATAAATTTAGGTGAAAACCTAGGGTGTGTGCGTAAAACCAGTTTGTCTTTATGGACAGTAAAGAAGGGATCCTGCACTGACAGAGCCTGAATTTCACTGACCCTTCTTATAGAAGTAATAGCTACTAAGAAGGCCGTTTTATAAGTCAGGTGTTTGAGACTGCTTTTATGCATGGGTTCGAAAGGGGGGCCCATGAGCTTGGCTAGCACCACATTAAGGTCCCACCCTGGTGGTGGGTTTGAAATAGGAGGGTGAAGTCTCTTTACTCCTTCCATGAAGGCTTTAACTACTGGTACTTTCCACCACGAAACCTTACTATGGGAAGTGGTGTAAGCCGACAGGGCTGCCAGGTGTACTTTCAGTGAGTTAAAAACCAATCCTGCATCTAGCAGGTGGAGCATGTATGTAACAATAGTGGAAGGAGTGCAATCAACCGGGTTGATTTGTCTACTCTGGCACCAGATAACGAACCTCTTCCACTTGTCAAAGTAACAGTGCCTTGTGTTTGGTTTCCTAGATTCCTTTAGGATGTCCATACACCTCTGTGGCAAATTGAGATGTCCAAACTCTATGACCTCAGGAGCCATGCTGCCAGGTTCATTGAGTTGGGTTGCTGGTGCACTGTTTGACCTTGGTGCTGGGACAGTAGGTTGTACCAGGCTGGAAGTTTGATGGGCTCGCACACCGCCATCCTGCGTAGGTGTGGGAACCACGGTTGTCTTGCCCACATGGGTGCAACTAGGACGAGCGTCATCGATTCCCTGTTCATCTTGTTCACCACTTTCCTGATGAGAGGAGTTGGTGGAAAAGCGTACGCAAACATCCCTGACCAGTTCATCCACAGGGCGTTCCCCTGGGAGTCTGGTTGGGGGAACCTGGATGCAAATCCTGGGCATTGTCTGTTTTCGCTTGTGGCGAATAGGTCTATAGTGGGGAAAACCCACTGAGAGAAGATATCTTCTACAACCTCTCTGTGTAGAACCCATTCGTGTTCCTCTGGGAGGGAGTCTCTGCTCAGAGCATCCGCTAGGGAATTGAGCTCCCCTGGAACATGTTGTGATGACAGGAAGATGTTCCGTCTGAGTGCCCATATCCAGATTTTCTGGGCAAGCTTGGACAGATTTGGCGAGCGAGTCCCTCCTTGCTTGTTCAGGTAGAACATGGCTGTTGTGCTGTCCGTCCGGATTTGCACTGACAGGTTTAGTAGGTGGGGCTCGAACGCCTGAAGCGCTCTGAATACTGCCAGAAGCTCTAGCAGGTTGATGTGGTTCTTAGCCAATGAGTGAGACCAGAGACCCTGAGCTGTGTGGTGGAGATGGTGAGCTCCCCACCCCGTCAGACATGCATCTGTAGTGACTACTGCCTGTACTTCGGGATCGTAAAAGGGTTTCTCCTTTGCGAGATTCTCTCTTGTCCACCAGTGAAGGCTTTGTACCAGTGTTGGCGAAACGACCACTAGATCGTCCCACTGACCACTTGCCTGAGACCACTGTTTCGCCAACCATTCCTGCATGGGACGCATGCGCAGGCGCGCGTGGGGGACCAGGTAAATACATGACGCCATCATGCCCAGCAAACGCATTGCTTTGCGTACCGTTATTTGTTGACCGGACTGATAATGCGGAATTTGCAGTAGTATCTTCCGAATTCTTTCTTCTGAAGGAAAGGTCAACCCCTCTTGGGTATCCAGGATTGCTCCTAGGAATTGTTTTGAGGTGCTTGGCACCAGGCTTGACTTCTTCTCGTTGATTGAGAAGCCTAACTCGTGGAGGAGGTCGATAGTCCTTTGAATGTTAGTCCTGCAAATTCCTGGGGTTTCCCCCATTATGAGCCAGTCGTTCAGATAAGGGTACACCGGGATTGCCTCCCTGCGTAGGTGTGCAGCCGCCACCGCCAGTACCTTGGTGAATACCCTTGGTGCTGAAGCTATCCCGAAGGGCAGTACCTTGAATTGGTAGTGTCGACTGTCCACCTTGAAGCGCAAGTACTTTCTGTGCGCTGGGAACATGGAAATATGAAAATAAGCATCTTTCATATCCAAGGTTGCCATGTAATCCCCCTTTTTTAGGAGGGGGATTACCTCTTGTAGCGTGGTCATACGAAATTTTTGGGGCTTGACATACTTGTTGGCAGCCCGTAAGTCCAATACTGGGCGCATTGTCAAGTCTTTCTTTGGTACAAGGAAGTAAGTTGAATAAATACCCTTGTTTACCTGGTTTCCCGGGACGAGTTCTATCGCGTCCTTTTGTAGCAGAATGGCGATCTCCTCGAGGAGAATCTTCTGATGTTCTAAGGAGTGTACTCTTTGTCGTGGAGGATGGTTCCGGGGATGCTGCAGTAGCTCTATACAATATCCTGTGGATACTGTTGACAGCACCCACCTGTCTGATGTGATCCCTTCCCAAGCCTGGGTGAAGTTGGAAATGCGTCCCCCTACTGGGGTTGCGTGAGAAGGGACCCTGAACTGAGCGTCACTGCTTTGGTGGAGGCGTGCCGCCTCCCTTGCTGGGGCTGCCTCTGCCTTTACCACAACCTCTCCTATTAACCCTGCCGTAACCCTGGGTAGACTCTTGGTTGTTGTTCCACTGTGTACCCTGCCCCTGGGAATAGTTAGATCCTCTCTGGGAATTTTGGCCGCGTGGGCGACGAAAATTACTATTCCCTCTCTGGTTAGGGGGTTTATTGGTTAACTGGCCAAGGGACTTGAGTGTCTCGTATTCGTCCTTGGCATTTTTCAGTGCGTCTTCGACCGCCTTACCAAACAACAGATCGGTTTCCACCGGTTTGTCCAACAATGATGCCTGGGTTTCTGCCTTAAAAGAGCGAGTCCCTCCTTGCTTGTTCAGGTAGAACATGGCTGTTGTGCTGTCCGTCCGGATTTGCACTGACAGGTTTAGTAGGTGGGGCTCGAACGCCTGAAGCGCTCTGAATACTGCCAGAAGCTCTAGCAGGTTGATGTGGTTCTTGGCCACTGAGTGAGACCAGAGACCCTGAGCTGTGTGGTGGAGATGGTGAGCTCCCTGCCCCGTCAGACATGCATCTGTAGTGACTACTGCCTGTACTTCGGGATCGTAAAAGGGTTTCCCCTGTGCAATGCCGTAACCACGCATGTCTTTTGATAACAGTGCCCTCCACTATCAATCTGCCTGTGTTGTCCGCGGCGCCGAAGGTTGCTTTCAAAATGCAACCAGACACGGCTCTACCCTCTGCAGAAATCCGAGCTAACTGGCCCTTTAAAGGTTCAGGAGCAGAGGCTATGAGTGCCGCGACTTCTTCCCACTGATGGCAGTTGTAGCTGGCCAACAGGGTGGTGGAGTTAGCAATCCTTGCTTGATAGGCAGACGTTGAGGCTACTTTCCTGCCGAAACCGTATAGTTTTTTGCTCTCCTTGTCGGGAGGAGCTTCTGACGATGACAAGGGTGTCCCAGCCCTCTTACGAGTGTTGGTGACAACTAGGGAGTCTGGCTTCAGATGTCCTCTTATATAGAGAGGGTCAGACTGGGCGCCCTGAAAAGTTTTTCAACCCTGTGATTGACTGCTCTGGTGAGGTTCGGGTTCACCAGGGACGGATCTATTCTCCGCTGAATGGACTTAAGGATAGGGATGGTCTGGGCAACAGGCCTCCTTTCTCCCACTAACTCTTCTGCGAAGTCCCTTTCCTCCTGGACACTGTGGGTGTCAATGTGGAAATGTTCTGCTGCGCGAGCGAGAACCTCATTTAGGAGGGGTTGGTTATCGACCGGGGAGTCGGTAACCGGGGCTTCGTTCTCTACCGGGGAATCTACTCTGTATGTTTCCGGGTCATCCTCTTCTTCTTCCTGGTCCTCATCATCCCCATAGTAGCCCGTCCCGGTTTGCTCTTCTATCATACCAAATTCTTGGTCCTCACCAAAGGAAGCCTCTCCTTGATACCGTGAGTATGGTCTTGCGTAAGGTTGTACCTCGAAGGGTTCTGACCTCATCGGAGTTTCAAACCGGGGCTTTTTACTCGGGGGGATAGGATCAGTAGAGCCTGAGGGTGTGGCCCCTTGTGGATCATACGAGAGGAAATGTTCTGGATTTTTATCATATAAATCAGCCAAAGAAGACATTGTTGACATGACCATATCTATGTCTTCACTGGACCATTTTTTGGAACTGGGAATGACTCTCTCAGCAAGTCTATGGGATTTATCTTGAGTAGCTTTGCTGGTTGTAGACCTATCAGCAGACCTGGTTTTGTCTGTCTGTTTAGGGGGAGTGGAGTGTTTCACAGGTGTGGAAGAATGCACAGGTAGTTTCTTCTGCTGTTTTCCCCCCTCCCCGTGCGTTGAAAAATGTTTTCCCTGTCCCTTAGTGGCTCCGGAGTTTTTCGATGCCTGGCGTCGAGGATCGGGAGTGGTGTCCCTGTCCTTCGAGCGTGGGGCCTCGCTGGCTTTAACTGCGGGCTCCGACTCCTGGAGTGCGGCCTGGGGGTGGAAGTCGTCTTCGTCTTCCGACGATCGAACTTCTGTTAGCCTAGAGAGCGAGGCACTCTTGGCAAGAGTGGATGATTGCCTGGAGTCATGCAGCGATCTTGATCGAGAGCGCCCAGAGGACACCGAATCGGACCGTTCTGTTTGTGCCTCTTTCCGAGAACTCGACGTCGTCGAGTCTCGGTTGGACTTAGTGTGTTTAGTGTGTGTAGTATGTGAAGCGCTTGTGTCGCCGGGGTTCTTCCCCATAGCCGCCCTGCCGGACGACCTTCCGAGGTCGGGGACCTGCGCTCGGCTGTCTTTCGACGCCGTAATGCCCTCGCCGTCCGAAAGTACGGCGTCGCTGCCATCGCTGAAGGCGCCCTCCGCTGCCATGGCCGCCTGCCTGGCGTGGTGGGCCCAACGCTTCGTCGAACGGTCCTTAAGTGTCTTAGGTTTAAACCTACTACACGCTCTGCAGTTCGCTTCGGGGTGGTCCCTCGGCAAGCAGAGATTGCATGTGGCGTGCCTGTCGACCCAAGGGTATTTGCGATTGCACTTGGGGCAGAATTGAAAAGGGGTACCCTCCATACGCACCTTGAGGCAGCGGGCAGTTAAGTGTAGGAAATGTATAAGGTGTACCTATATACGAAGAGTGTACAGTATGTACCACCCCCCACTCTCCCTACTTGCAGGGCCAAGGCCAGAGGCCTTCCAAGGCCCGGGCCGAGGCCAGCGGCTTTCCGAGGCCCAAATCTGTCGTGCAGCAGCCAACGGTCGATTTCTTCTCCAGCCGGCGTCGAGTGTCGAAGTTCGACGTTGGGGTGGGGAAGGATGTGAATAGATTAATCTTTTAAATTTTTAGCAAAAGTATGGCTAAGGCCAGGAGACTCCGCAAAATGCTTCCGACCAGTATGGCGGAAAAAAACAATCTGAGGATCCTAGACGCGTGAGGGATCTTGGGTACAGTGGACGTCACACTAGGGATAGTATTACTGGCACGCCCTGAGTCGACGCCCATTTTCGAGTTTCGAAAAACAAACTGTAATACTCCGCAGCTTCCACTAGATGTCGGCCTATGCACAGCATGTGATCTAAGCAGATTCCACAAGCCTCAGAATATATATATATATATATATATATATATATATATATATATATATATATATATATATATATATATATATATATATATATATATATATATATAGACTAATGCAAAGAAAACTTTGTATGTATGACCAAAGCAATGGATTTTGATACTCATATGTCGAAATGTGTCCTACTCACTGATGTGACATGCTTTTCCTGTGTAGCCCGTGAGGCAGGAGCAAGTGTAAGAAGGATTTCCTGTGACACAATCATCAATGCACTTCGCACCATTCAGACAAGGTCGCAATGTTAAGCAAACCGATGCTGTAGATATGGAAACAAAAAGAGACATTCTTTATAGTCAAAACTCGCTAATTATACACATTTACATCTGCATTTCAAAAGTTAAAACCAGAAGAATATACATTTATAAGGGCAGTCATATGTCTAAGAAAGTGCCTCTATTCTGTAGTGTGGGTTTTTGTGGATACTGCCCACGAAATGCAGTCCTGCCAGCACATTGTTTGACACCCACCGGGAGTATAAATCAAGCTAGCTGTACAATAATTCTAGGATAGACTTGGTAACACAATTTTAACATTGCTTTAGAAGGTTCATTCCGTATGTTGGGATTCTTTATCTATCCCTTCCCCAAAGCTCTCCAAGAAGACTGAGGGGCATGGTGCAGCATGTAACAAAACCATTAATAAATCAATAAGTAAACCTGGTCTATCTTCCATGCCATACAGAGAGGTAGTGTATCATATGTATCTCACTCTTAGCCACATTACAATTATCTTGCCACAATTATATAAACAATGTTCTAACAAAGGTGGTTCTAGAGATCCCAAAACAGCATGGCAGACCCTCGGGAGCTCCATCAACCAGCCGTGTTAACCCTGTAATTGCTGCGGTGCGCAAGACATTTTTCTGCCCAGAAAAAACGGAGAACTAGTCGGAAGACTACCAGAAGTAACTGGTGGCCTTGCGGTTGCTGGAGTCACTCAGGAGGTGACAGTGCAGTGCAACGACCCTCCGCCAGTGAGGCCTGCAGCCGTGGAATCCGTGACTGGCCAGGACTGTGTGGCCCGGCATCGAGGGTGGTGGAGTGCAGTTTTGGGCGACGGTCTCCAGAGGTCCATCCAGCTCCCAGCAGGGGCAGGTGTTCCTATGCTGGAGGCACCGATGTGTGTGTCCCAGCCCCCCCAGGGCATGCGGCTCCGATTCCACCAGGGGCAGGGGTGAAACCGCCACTGGTCTGAGCCTCTGGGCTGGTACACCAAGGGGCCAGGGTGGCCAGGCTAATATCGGCAGAGGTGGCGCCTGAATGGAGGATCACAGGCTGAGGCACCATGAGGCTCTGTGAGTAAAGTGGTCCGGGGGACACATGTGTGACATGGCCGTCAGAGGAGTGCCTCCCAGCTCAAGACTCCAGTGGTGCTGCACAATAAACATCAACCAGGCATATATACAGTGGCCTGTGGTGTATAGCGGGCCCTGGAACCCGGGTAGCCCTCACTATGGGGAAAATCGATATAGACGCCAACCAACACTGCCCTTTGAAGGAAGAGCAGTCGCCAAAAAAGCTAAAACCCTGCAGCGACCTGCTGAACCCTGTGGAGATAAGGAGGCATCCCCAGCAAGCACAGGAGACCAAGAGACCAATATCAAGGAGCTCCAACTGAAAGCTGGTATTGGTGGCCTGGATTCTAGCTAGATGCCCTGTCCATCAAGGTAGATATGTTGCAGCTGAGATTATATAAACATGGTGAACAGTTGGACATGGCTGAAAACAGTATATCAGAGCTGGAGGATACCTCTACTACGACAGAGTCCAAGGTTAAAGCGCTGAAATCTGCTATTAGGGTGGTAGCAGCCATAAATGAGGATTTGGAAGGACAAACACGACAAAACATAAGACTGGTGGCCATCCGGGAACATCAAGGGCTAAGTCAGATGGAGCATTTCATTGAGAAGCTGGGCATGACTGTGTTCGATAAAAACAAATTCTCCTCCATGTTCGTCACAGAAAGGGCGCACAGAATCCCGGCGATCAGGCCAATACCAGGATGCCCGCCCCCCCCCCCCCCACAGACTCCATCATTTTGCGCATTCTGATCTATCGTGAAAATGAAAGGAAGTAACTCAAGCATTCCAGTGCGAAAGAATGGCTTCTGCGAAGAACCAAGTGCATTTTGGCAGAAAGGCAAGTTTATTGCACGATAATGACCGGGAGGGGCTAGTCAGTTCTTTTGAGCTGTAAACAAACCAGATTCTCACCGAATGACAACAAGGTTACAGTTTATATATCCAGCTAGACAATTTACATAATCACAAATATTTTGTTACACTGTCATCCCACAGCCCTCCATTGGCTAACTGTAATACAAAGTAATTTTATTCCCCCTAGCTCCAAAACCCCATTGGAAATATTCACAAAGTACAACCATTTTGACACGTGATGATCTTCCCTTGTTAGTCATGACGTACTCCGCATAATACATTTATCATTTATGACTCAGTTTATAATTCAGACTGTGTGACAGAAATCCATTTAACCCAAATGATGATTGTGCAAGGATTTCCATATACACTTTACGGCATGGGGAGGGAGAGAAATAAATACAGATTCATTTGAAGCAGCAGTAAAAGTCCTTATCCTCCCAGATGCTCCCGGCATCTAATACAATGTTTCCTGCATTCTTGCATGTAATCCTATTTGCTACTTCCATTTCAAGTCATAGACTTCAGCATACATTCTTCTTATCTCCCTGCAGACCCTAAACTATCAGCTCTCAATTTAACCCTCCATGTAACTGAACCATTCTGGTCAAAAACCAAGCCTTTGAGCTCCCATGGAAATTAAACTTTGCATCTAAGAACTCAATCCGGTCATAATAACCTAACAAATGACTTTCCATTCAGTTCTTGCATCCAGCCCTTTGTAGTGTTATCCCAACTGACCTTATGCGGTTCACTTTCTACCCCTTTCCGAGACCTAGGTCATCCAGCTCTCCAAACCAGGCAAATCCAGGAACTCTGCAGCCTATTAAAACTCCAAATAGGTGAAACCTGCATTCTGCGTTGTCTCCATGCACACACAATAAAACCCATATTTACCAATGCCCTAACAGTGTCTGCAATTTAAACCATTGTTGAATTCCTGCATGTTGGTTTCCTCTGCAATAAGCTCCGCACTACGTACTTCTCAGAGCTACAAATTGTACGTTGCACAATCTATTGTATCCATGCCACTGCTACTCGTGTTGCTGCCCACTGTGACTTTAAAACTGTATCCAACTAAAATACAAAGTAACACTCATTTCAATTCTTCTAACTACATTGAACACATATTTAGTTGCACCATCACATCTAACCCAGCCACATCATGGCCTAGTACAATTTACGTAGTGTAAACCTCTTTTCTGACCTAAAACATCTACCTCAACAACTGCAACACTATCTTGCACCTTGCCGGGCTGAAGGGTGAGTTGTCATTCGACAGAGACCATTTTCAGATTTTTACAGACTTTTCAGCAGCGGTTCTAGCACCCAGAAGGACCTTTGCTGGTGTAAAAAACAGGCTGCAGGACAATAAGATTAAATACTCAATGCTGTTCCTGGCTAAACTGCGTATTCAATATGAAAGGAAGGTACAATTCTTCGTGACCCCCGAAGTCGCAAGCTCATTTGTTGACAAGATTGATAAGGCTCGGCCCAGGAGCAACCCAAGACCACAAGATGGATGAAGGAGCTGTGGGATCGAGTGCCAGGTGGATCCTTAAACACACACCTGACCCTCCCAAGCTTGGCCTCAGAATAATGCTCCTCATGGCTCACCATGGGTTAGATAACTGCCTAGAGTTCCATTCTACCCATCTCTGACGGCACAATGTTTTCGTTTACTTGCATTGGCAGGCTGGTACCGAGGAGGACATTGGTCCCCCAAGGACAGCTAAATTACTCTACGGATAAAGGGTGGGGGCTAAAGAATTTCGGGCCAGTTGGGGTTGCTCGAGGGGGAGGAGGTGGGGATCATCAATTTGGGGAGATGGTTGTTACTGTTTGAAGTGTTTGGACCACAAGACTATGGGAATTGCTGGGTCTCAGCTAGGGGTAGGAATTAATTGATCCACCAGGAAGGTATTGCTAGAGATGGTGGCTGAGACAAGGGTTTGATTAGAACCTTTAAGGTAATGGGGGTCATTACGAGTTTGGAGGTAGCCATTGCGCTATTAGCGCCATGGCTGCCTCCAAACCCGGGTCCGGGTAGGCGGAATGGGGACTTACCAGGACATTCCGACCTATGCGGACCCGGTAAATCCCCATGCCAAATACCATTCCCCATTCCCATTCGAGCCCCCATAGGGCTCAATGGGAATGGGGAAGGCGCTATTAACGGGCTCGCAAATTGCGGGCCCATTATTAGCTCCAAGGTCCCTTAACGGGTCCCGCTAAAAACGGCTGGTCAGACCAGCTGTTCCTGCTGGGACCCGCTAAGGGACCTCGGAATAGGGCAGTAAGGGTTTGCCAGCACTGGCATCCTTACCGGTGCCGGTAAACCCTTACCGCCCAACTCGGAATGACCCCCAATTACATGGAATATTAGGGGTGGTAACCAACTTGGTAAGATACCTGGTTGCTCCTATACCTGCAGCTGCATAAAGCCAATATTGCATTCATACAAGAGACACACCTCACACCCGCCAGGGAGAACAGATGGGCCATACAGTGGGGCTACCATAGAAACTATTTGTCTTACTCAGCATATTTCTGGGGGGCTGCAATTTCGATTCACAATTCTCTTAAATTCCATCTCACTAGGGTGATGAGAGATCAAGAAGGGAGAGCCTTGATGTTAACGGGTCCCTTGAGGGTGTGAAGGCGATACTGATCAATCCATATGTCCCTAACGTCAATGACCCAGCTTTCTTTGACTGGGCGTTTATCAATATTGCTGCTTGTGAAGATCCTACAGTGATCTGGGGCAGAGATTTCAATACAGTACTGAACCCCTCCATGGGCAGTTCCAATAATGGTACACAGTCTCCGTCTAAGGCAAGCCATAGAGTCACTGATATTTTCACCACATGTGGGTTGGTTGATGCCTGACGAATACAGCATATGAAGGAGCAAGACTTCACCTTTCACTCATGGGTGCATTGGTCGGCTTCTCGGATAGATTACATATTGGTCTCAAGAGTCGGGTTGCTCATGGTTGGACAGTATGAACACTCTCTCTGATCGTTCTCCTGACACCTTGGAGTGCTCCGTCATGGGGAGGCCTGCTGGGGCGAGAACCTGGCAATTCAAATCAGAAGCCCTTAAAGATGAGTTGAACGGTATTTCGGTGGTAAATCCACTGGAATACCGTCCAACTGAATTATCGTTACCACCACTTGGTCCGGCAGTATTACCGCTGGATTACAAGTGGCAGTGGAGGTGTAAATCCCCCCTTTTTCTGGGTCCATAGGACTCTATTGGGCTTTTTTGGCAGAATTACTGCTGCAGTAATTCTGCCTATTTTGCTGGTTTTTCAGCGAAGACTTGGAGGATTTACCTCCAGCATGATGCTGCAGGTTAATTCTCCACTCCAGGGCCATTCTGGTAGTATGGCAGAGCGGGATTATTGGCAGTATTTCTGTCACCCTCAGTTTTTACCCACTCAGCAATACCTGTAATGAGGCCCTAGGTCTTCTGCAAGGAAATACAGGAAGAAATAGCCGTCTTCCTTGGCAATAATGTGAGCTCAGTGGCTTCGCAATGTGTCCTGTGGGAGAGTTTCAAGTGCTTTATCCAGGGGGTGGGGGGAGGCATGTATAGCGAAGGAGGCCAGGATCCTAAGATTGTTTAGGACTGAACTGGAGACCAAAGAAATGAAGCTTAAAACGCAGAAACATGATTAGATCAGACAGGAGCTGGATAGCTTTCGCAGTAATGCGCTCTGAGAGGTTTAATACCTAAATAGGAGCCACCTGATGAGGCAATATGCTGAGGGTAGGAAGCCCGGGGCTCTGCTGGCCTGGATGTTGGCAGCGGATTGGAAACCATAACACATAGACGTAGTGAAGGATTCTCAAGGGGGGGTTTAAATATAAAACAGCAGATATTGCAGACTCCTTCTGTACCTTCTACAAGGCCCTATATGCCTCACGAAATACCAAGGAAACTGCCTGCATACAGCAATATTTGGGGGACATTGAACTCTATTGGCTGATTCCTTCCCAACGGGAGGCACTCAATCGAGAGATGACCCTGGAAGCGATACTCGTTGTTATTAAAGACCTCACAGGATCTAAGGCTCAGGGACCCAACGGCCTCACATATGAATTCTATGAGGCTTTTGCTATCACCATGGCCACACTCATCCTTCAGGTATATACAGAATCTTTGGAGTGCAGATATCTCCCCTCTCCTACCTTAAGGTAGGAAACGATCACCCTGTTACATAAAAAAGGGAAACCTCCTTAAGAGTGTGCATCATATCGTCAACTTCCCTTACTGGATAACATTATACACCAAAATCCTGCCTAACTGGTTTTTCCCACTGAGGCCGGGCCTAGTCCTTGCAGATCAATCAGGCTTTGTGCCTGGGAGGAACACCTCTTATGGGTTAAAGAGATTCTTTGGCATTCTTGCAGCCTTAGATCCAGAGGCGCAAGTGGTGTCCGTGCTGTTGGATGCCAAGAAGGCATTTGATTCAGTACAATGGCCTTTCCTCTTCCCTAACTTGGACTGGGGACAAGATTTATTAAACTGGTGGCTCGCCTTCATAACTCCCGTGCTGCTAGGATTTCCATAGGCGGTTACCTGTCCTGGAAGGTGGAGATGGAAAGAAGGACCCGGCAGGGTTTCCTCCTCTCCCCTTTGCTCTTCGCCTTGGCAATGGAGCCCCTGGCAGCCACACTTTGGGCGGGAGGGGCATCTGCACAGGGGCTTACAACAGGGTCACCACAGGCTGATAATCTCACTCTACACGGATGATGTGGTTCTATTCCGGAGCGACCCCGCTCTCAATCTGATGCTTGTGATGAGGCAGGTGATTACATTTCTGGACTTCTCATAGTTAAAGATCAACCACAGTAAATCGGTGGTGTTCCCTCTTACTGACTACATCAAGGCCTTTACCAATGAGTTTGGCTTTAGATGGGAATGGGAGAATACTAGATACCTTGGCATAGAGGTTTCAAGAGACACAGACATTCCCTTTCGGCTGGGATGGCAACTCTCTTAAAGAACAAACACAGAAATTGCATGGCCTCCATCTCTCCCTAATGGGGTGAATATCCCTGAAGATGGTTCTACTCCTGGGGTTCTTATATATGTTCCTAAACATCCCTACCTATCGGCAATCTTTTTCACACAATTTCGGGGAATCATTGCTGAATATCTATGGGCCGTGAAATAGCCCAGAGTGAACTGGTCTACACTGACTCAACCTTCCACCACGGGGCGGTCTGGCATGGACAGATTTTGAGTGATACTGCTGGGCGGCGCAAGCTCACTACTAGTCCTTTTATTAGGCTGCATGTGCAGGTTGAAAGGGGCCTTGTGACTCCAGGCTTACTGGGGACAGCAATACTACGTAGCTGTAAACCCAATCCCGGTATTGGGAATATTGTGACTAACACATGCGCCATCTGGCATAAGATTGCCGGCAAACTGAATGCGAGTATCTTATACACACCATTAATATCGGCCAGGCATGTGCCCGGAATGGAGATCACGAGTGAGCGAGCATATCTGCAATGCACCACTAAAGTCGGTGCAGGCACGCTCAGGGACTACTATCCCGTGGGGGAGTTCATGTCTGTAGAACAATGCAGGGATAGAGGGGGCTCCACTTCCCTTGATGTTTTCATGTATTTCCAGATAGGGAATGAGTTAAAGGCAAGGTTCCCACATTTCCTGACCAGCTGCCCGCATGATCATTGCTGCACACGGTCGTTGAAGCCCAAGGTGAGGGTTGCCTGGTCTCCCGATTGCACAACAGCTTGAAGTCTGATATTCTATGGGAAGGGGAAGCTCCCAGACAGAGATGAGGGAACAGTCTGGTGGAGCAGATTTGTGAGGAAGAGTGGAATTATATATTGCTCAAAACAAAGAAGGTCTCGCTGAACGCTAGACTCAAATTGATACATTTCAACTTTGTACATCAAACATATCACACCCCGGTGAAACTGCACAGACACTATCCAGAAACGCTGGATGAATGTGTACGTTGTAAGGCTAGACTGGTGAATTTTCTACATCGAGTCTGGGGGTGTTTGCCAGTCTCAGGGTTCTGGAGAGAGGTTCTCACCAAGAGCTCCCTCATTGTCGAAAGAATATGACTACATATTTTTTCTATAAAGATTTTATTAATCGCTTATGAGAGATTATGTTGTACTCTGGATGTGCCAATGTTATTATGGTTATTATGTTTATTCAAATCAAAATGATCCATCAAACATATACACAATTCTAATAACACAATACATGATAACTTAAATTACTGCTAACAGTACATATGCAAACCTATTTTCCAGAAAAGGAGGCCAATCAAAACACAGCGCTCTGTAAAAGTTGATAAAATCACATAACATACACAAAAGGTGTAGATACCAAAGCAAATTCGATCCATTAAAATACATACTTAACAAATTGTGATGTTTGACATCGAGAAATAGTTAATAAAATGGGAGGAGGGAACCCAAAAAAAACTCCCAGTGCATTTGGGACAATACTCATTGAAATTGTTCTAAAGTTGCCCTATTTTTCAGTGTGGTTGCATGAGCAGCCCTTTTTTTTTCCGGTACAAGGCTCTTTTCAGTAAAACAAGAAGGGCCAATGCAGTTAGAACAGAATCTGCTGTCAGTAGATAAATAACCGCTGGCCTATAGGTACGGATATTGTCTGACATGAGCACCTGCAGTATAGTAGACCGTCTGATGTTGGTATAAGCAGAACAAAACAATAAGAGATGGACCAAGTCCTCTCTAGCAACACTACATGCTGGACAGTCCTCCTCATCAGAATGTGGTTCCCCTCAACTGCAATCAAATCCCGCACGAGTGAGCAGCCAGCGGCCTCTCATAGCAGAGCCCCAAGTTAAATAGGGCTGAATCTCTTCCACTCGGTTGATCACTGCATGCGCTCTGTCTGAATTGGTTGCAAACTCCATGACATCTCTTTTCCTTTTAAACACTTCTCGCATACTATTTTTATAGGATCTCATTTGGCTTTTAGAAAACAGATTCACTGGTGGTGAAAGTGCCCAAATATTTCCAGTGGACAAGGCACCATCAATATAGGAGAGCCATGGGATCTTCCTCCAATTGTCCCTAGCCATTAGGGACTTAATAATAAAATGGCATACAAATGCATGCTCATTTGCCCAGGGCCTAATTCAAAACCCTATAGGAGCCAGATCCTACTGGTCCTACCAAAATTCCACACCCAGTTCCCTATGAATAGAGATACAAGGAGCCGAACCTGGAAGTCCCAGTAGCCTTCTCAAAAATGTATTCTCTTTCACCTGTATCTCGGGGAATTTCTGGAAGTCCCAAAGTGGTGCTCCATACAAAGTGACTGCTTTCAACTGGGCAGGGTACATTTTTAGAACAGCATCCAGGGGTGGTCTCTTACAGCAGGACAGAAATCGAGAATCCCTCCCACTTGTTGACTAAACTTGGCAGTTTGTTGCTTAATATGCACTATGCCGTAATTGTCTCTGAATATCTGACCCCCAGATAATCAAATTCCTTCACTCTGGGAATAATTTAATTATTACAGAGCATTGGATACGTCTTCGCCGACCTCCTTCGCCCTGTGCATCTCATTGCTACGGATTTCTTGGTGTTGATTTTACACCCTAGATCTTCCATGAAGGCCGCATAAGCAGAGATCAGCACCTGGACGGCCCTTGGGGTTCTGGCAATTAGCATGGTGTCATCTGCATATGCCAGAAATGGAAATGCCCTGCCCCCCAGATAAGGAAAATCCACCTTGTGTCCACCAAAGCATTTAAAAGGCTATTTATATAGAGGGTAAAAAGGATTGGAGCTGGGACACACCCTTGGCAGACACCACATTTAACCAAGAAACATGCGGTGCAGTGTCCCCCCGCACCACTGCGCACACACACCCCAATCTTGTTATGCAATGCCTGCAATACCACCAAGATATTCTCTGGGCAGCCCATTGAGCCGAGCATGTTCCACAATCTTGATCTATCCACCTTGTCGAAGGCCGTGCTCAGATCCATGAAGGCAAGGTCCACTCTCTCCCCCCTACGGAACACAGAGTTAGAGACAAGTAAATAAAGATGGAGGCTCTGTTCCAACATTATTGTTGAACTGTGTTTATGAAAATGCAATAAACAAATTACAACAAAAAACAATGTGCTAACAATTTGTCTCAGTTTTCAAAAAACCATCATCCTGGAAATCATCTTTTTAAAGGGGAAAATGGTTGAATACTGTTAGCTTTAGTTCCAGGGTTAGACACTTTCTTTTTATATCTTTAAACAGGGCCTGAACTCTGCCTTAAATGAAAGAAAACATATTACAAGTATTTTCCCTATGGAGCATTACTAACTTTATGTGCTACAAACCCCCAAGGTGAAGGCTTCCATTGTATGACACTGTCCTTCTCAAGGGTTGGTGGCAATAATCAATTGTAACATGATTTCTTTCATTTGTAGCAGGGCGGAGGCAGCGTTTAAAGACACAAATAATGAAGCTGCCTGCAGACAATCGTCCTGGAAATATCAACGGGTTTATAAAGAATTGGAAAAGTGGGTGTGTATGTGAATGAGTGACGTGTATATGGCGTGGTCTTATGTGGATAGCAGGGGAGCGGTCTGCTTCAGGGGAGCCTGCCTGGAGACACTGGGTCTGGGGAGGCCATGTGAACAATGGCCCCTGCGCGTACGATACCTTTGAAGTGTACATGGAGATTGGCACCTTGGCCGTTCCCACCCTGAGGGCCCTCTTGGGAGGGCACGGACACAGGTGCGAACTGCCATTGATTCTGGAGGGGGGATAGAGGGACATGAGCCATGCAGAAAAGGGCAGGAACACTGCTGAATGGAGAGACACTTATGTGGATTTTAGGGGTACCATCTGCTTCAGGGGAGTTTGTCTGGAGACACTGGGTCTGGGGAGGCCATGTGAACAATGGACCCTGCATGTAAGATACCTTTGAAGTGTACATGCAGTTTGGCACCTTGGCTCTTCCCACCCTGAGAGCCCCCTTGGGAGGGCACGGACACAGGTGCGAACTGCCACTGATTCTGGAGGGTGGATGGAGGGGCATGAGGCATGCAGAAAAGGGCCGGAACACTGCTGAATGGAGAGACACTTATGTGGATTGCAGGGGCGCGGCCTGCTTCAGGGAAGACTGCATGGAGACACTGGGGAGGCCATGTGAACAATGGCCCCTGCGCGTAAGACACCTTTGAAGTGTACATGGTGTTTGGCCCCTTGGCCCTGCCAGCCCCCCTTGGGAGGGCACGGCCACAGGTGATAACAGTCATTGATTCTGGAGTGGTGGATCAAGGGGCATGAGGCATGCAGGAATGGGCCGGAACACTGCTGAATGAAGACACACTTGATTCACTGAAAAATTGAAAAAACCATTCATAAAAGTTCAGTTGTATTTTATTTTGTTGCTGATTTTAATGGCACAAATGTACTACACATTATAAACTTTTGGTGGCAGCACAGTGTGGGAACATCCCCTGTACTGACCCCTGTCACTGGGGAATGTGTCTCTAATGGCACCAACGACACAGGCGGGTATTACTCATCGAACGTGGTGTCCAAGCCTCCCATGAAGCCACCATGTAAACGAACGATATGTCACCAGCCTGGAGAAAGATCCAAACTGTTTTTAAATTAACAAGATAAGTGTATTAAACCTTAGTTGAAAATGCAATCTTGTATCCAATGGCATTGTTGCCAGTACAAATGTTACTTCACGGATCAATTCGCTTGGGCTTTAAAGTGTAGACACATTACAATATTGAATGACTATGCATTCCATTACATTTGGGACACAAAGAAATATTGCTTCATGGTTGTACATGAAATAAACATAAGAAGACCACTATGATTTCCCCAAATCGTGAGTGATGTATAGAATTGCAAGACTACATTCATTTGGCAGTGATAGATCAAAGTTACGACAAAATAGGAGACAACCATGAAATGTTAGTGGCTTAAGTGACATCACATCTAGAGTACACTTACTCGTTACTTGGATTGCGAGGGTGAACTGTTGTGTGAAGTTCGTGCATAAGCACTATCATAATCCTCAACACGGACCGTGTGAGGCAGGCTGCCCTGAAGTCATGCAGCCCGGTAACGCATTGCGGCCGTTTCTCGTCTTCCAATATGTAGGACAAGCATCCAGAGTTTTCTCAGCAGCAGCAGTTCTCCACCTCGGTTGGCATTAGCGCGCACCGATTGCAGGTACACCAGGTGGAGACGTCATCCATGCGACTAGGCTCAGGCTCTTGATCTGTTGATTCGCCCTCCCAATTGTCGTCCAAAGCCCCATTGCTTTTGCATCTTTCTCTTTCGAGTAATTCCGCCTCATAATACTCCAGCTCGTACTGGTAGGGCTGTATTGTTGCCATTATGCGTCAAAATAAAAATAGATAGTAATGATAGTACTAGTATCTGTTCGCACGGAATACGAGCAACGAAGGTAGCTGAACAGAGCACAGAAACGAGGCACAGGATATACAAAAAAAGACAGTGAAATGATTGGAAAAGCAAATCTGATGTTGTCTGATTAGAAGCGGTCTGTTTATACCTATTGAGGAAAGAGGCGACCTGCCATTTTTCCATGGAGACACGTCATTAGATGAAGCGCAGAGAATGTTGACATGAGACATGCATTGGCATTGTGAAATGGGCGGCACACGTCTAGTGATCTCAGCCTCAGGGGCGGGGGATAAGATTTAGTGCCTCCAGGGCAGATCACCTTAGGGCGATGCGCCAACGGATAAGATTAGCACAAGATGGCCGCGCCCTGCTGCCTGATTTTCCATGTGTAAAAATTAGGAAAACTACGGTTAGTTACATAGGAAATGTTTGTACGATCTATCAACGTATGCTTAAAAACACATGCCCGAACCCTCGGAACAATAATATTTTTGAGCGCACTATTCCTTTAAGCATTATCTGTACCCTGCCACAAATTAAAGAAAACATGTTACAATGTTACCTATTAGAATTCAATACTCTCACAGCACTAAACACCCACGAGATCCCTTAAGATAATGTTTTAAGGACAATTGCCTGCAACCACCATATGTGTATCTTTAAACAAAGCCTGCAAGCTGGCACTAATTAAAGAAAACAACTGATTATTGCTGCCACTGCAGTGAAGCCTTCAGATACTCAGCAGTGTCATCAAATGTAAGACTTCAATGTGTGAGTTCGGAGTACAAAGTTGGTGATGTTCCATAGGAACAATAATGAACATGTTTTCTGCCATTTGTCACATGGTGCAGACACTGTTTAAAGATATAAAATGAAAAAGTGCACCCACCCTTTAATCAGGAAAACTGTAGGTTTGACCATATTTTTCATGGTTAAAAAAGTCTTATCCCTTATCCTATAGTCCTTGATAATAGATATGCTAATAGTGAGGATTGTTGCAACAAAAATAAATTGGGTAGATTGGAAATGTACTTTGTTTCTCTGTAGCAGAATGTAATACGTATGTTATAAAATGTTGTGGCCGTAATCACTACAAGTTATTAATTCTGTGTTACTTTTGCAAGAAACAGTCAAAAAATATGTATTTAATATTAACCCCAAAATTAATTATCCCACAATAATTTTCTTTCTTCGTTAACATACTACCTTTTACCAACAGTTCATAGAACTACAAGACTTCTGGTCAATGCTAGAGGGAACAGCTGATACACAGCATCTCGTTTCTTGGACCCAAGTGGGCATTAGCTTGTATAAAACGTATAAATGCATAATACATCATATAGTTTGGGGGCAGGGCTAGTGTCTTAATTCAACACTCTCCTGAAATGTTACTACTAATCAATCCATACTCCCAATGCTCACTAAATATTTTGAGAACATATACATTATCCAGAAGTGGAGTGCTGGTATCAAGCAATCTTACATCAAAAACTTGCAAATGTCTCTCTAAGCGTTCAGCAAATATTGAACTAGGGCAAAGGAATGCCTAATTGCCTACTGATCCTGATAGAACCTCTTCCCCCTCTCTTATCATCCACTCCCCTGCCAGGCCACTGTCATTATCTCTCTGTATTCACCCTTTTTCAGAGAAGCAGCTTGCTAGCTGTGTTTGGGTTATGCAAATCCTAGACATACAAAGAAGAGTTTTTATGTTTACCTTCTTCAAAAATTGAATGATTGAAGTGATACACAAATCGTACTCTGTCAATGGGTGGCAGTAATGCATTTACTAACTCAGAACTGAACAAAAGAAATGGGGGCTCAAAACAGAGTGGACAAACCACATTGGAAAATCCTTCTATTGGTCTGAGAGTGGATGAGATTCACTCTCTAAGAGAAGAAGCAACCTCGGTTGGCATACAATAGAATTCCCAGAACTTCTACAATACATTATCCAGTTTACATTATGTAGCACTGACCGAAGCCAAGGTAGATATCAGTTCCAGGAACTCCTAAAGTATGAAATCATGGGTAAACGTAATGCTGTGGTCCCAGGAGAGAAATAGGTTAAGGGAAGCTAGTGGTTCTGGTCAGTCAGTGGTTCCAGGTATGTATATGCTCTCTATCTAACAACCTTGTGAGACAAAAGTGAAATTAGGCCGTTATGTTATGTACGCCTGTGCTTCTCTCATGTAAGAGCTCATCCGTCTGCAGCTGCTAGGTAAAATTGTGCCTTACTGCCTTTAATTGCCTTGTCCTATGTTGTTGTGAGGATATCCTAACCAAAGAGAACCATAGATAGGCTGTGAGAAACCTCTTGCATCACCATATGCTCGCTTCATACCCATTTTTTGTTCTGCACAGGTAAGCGTGTTTTAGAGCATTGCCTCACCTGGCAAGACAACTTCTGCATGTAGAATTGGCAAAATTAGGTGGGCCCGTCGTAGCAGAAATGTGTCTGAAACCATCTGCTGCATGTTGCAAAGTTTACTCTCCATGGTGTGAAAAGCTCACAGATTGTTTGGATTTCCAAGCATGTACTGCACGCAGTAGGCACTTGAAATACTGTATACTGTTGATGCTGCAAGATGTATGTACCACCCAATTCCATAGAAAATCTGTGCAAATTGACAGTATAAACACTATGAAAACCCAAGAAGGGGGTTGCTACGGGCTGTACTGTTTGATTGTTTGTGTCACGCACTGTGGATGGTTTTGTTTTCTGCAATTAAGCATGCTTACGAAACTACTACTAAAATGCCACGGCAGACTGGTGCTGCTGACGCCGGATGAGACATAGAGAGAGAGAGAATGAGCGAGCGAGCCTGGCCGTCTGGAGCTGCAATTATCAATACTTAATAAAAAGAAGTGAAGAGGACTCACTTAATTGGTATCTGAACCTGAATAATGGCAACAAGTTGGTCGATATCCATAGCAGCACCAACTCCTTGATTCTCTCCGGACCACTTGTGGCGTTCATTGCAGCCAGCTTTTCGTTTTCCTGCACCTTGTGCCACTTCAGTCCTATGCATGGTTTTGCTGCGAGAGGAACCTGTTAGAATTGGCACATTTGGGCTCCAGGGATGTCTCGCCAGTGTGACAATGCATGCACCGGTGAATGCATCGTATTGACAGTGTTGAGGGCCCGTTGCCTAGCAACTCTGAACTGCCTGAGCTGCCTGGAGTGGGGAGCGAACAGTGCTGGTAGAATTGCACACTCTGCAAAGTTTTATCTAGATTTCAGGAGCTGATCCATAACAAAAAAGGACTAAAAAAAAGGACTAAAAAGATTGCGGATTTTGAGCATTGCACCTCATCGTTGGAAATAATCTGTATAATACTAGATCCCGGCAAAACAGAAAAATGGCCAACATTCCTGGCCACCAACTATTCTTGCAAAACGCCAGGTGACCCTACTATTAAGTAGCCTGACTGAAAAAGATGGCTTTCTAAGATACATCATGGTGAATATGGAACACAATCTTCTGCTGACAGGGAGGATTCACTTCTATACCATTGTCTAGGCCACGAGGCGCAAGTGATTTACAAGAAGGCTTCATGAGCCTCCGAAAGTGTGTGTGGAGGTTTATCTGCATTCGAGGTAAGCCTACTCAAACTGGATAGACATTTTGGGTTCAAAGAGAACAAGATACTAACCAGGTATAATTTTGCGACCAGAAAACAGCGAAAGAATGCAACCATAGAGGAGTTCATAATAGTCTTGCTTGGACTTGCAATAAAATGTGGATTTAACATTGCAAAGAACAGCATTTTATGGTTTAGCTCATTATCAAATGCTCAAATCAGAAGATACGTGAAGCATTATGAAGAGAGGATTGATGTGACCCTTGAAAGAGACATACAAGTGGCCAAGATAGTGGAGAAAACTGAGTAGAGTACCAAAAACTGGAGACAGAGACAAGCATGATGGAGATAAACAAAGCTCTAAATGATGGTGTGAGTGTGGTGGACATACACGAAATAGCTAAAGATTCGTATTGAGCATCCTCCCGGAGGAGAATGGATCAGAGGAATGTCTGAGGGGGATATAAGGTGCACATATACCAGGAAGTGCCATCGCTGTGGGAGTACAAAGCTTTTGGCCTCAGACAAGGATTGTTTTGCCCTGCACAAAGTGTGCAGAGAGTGCAGAAAGAAGGGGCACTTGGCTAGGTGGTGTAAGCAGTGTTCTGGCTATGGAAGGAACATTCAAGAAGTTCTGTTACATGCGTGGATTACATATGAATCAAGAAATGGATGATGACAGGGTACAGGTTAATTGACCTGAATGGAGTTGGTCTGGAAATGTTGATAGACAATGGTGCAGATTGTACCCTGGTTAACGTGGACACTTGGAAAAGAAAATGTAACTGTTGTACTTTGTAGGAGTGCTCCGTGTCGGCTCATGCATATGGGGAGGTGCTGATTGAGATAATTGGAGAGTTTGATGCTATGCTGTAATTCAAGGGTCGCAAAGCTGAAGGATGAGTCCAGGTCACTAGAAACTGTTTTGATTTATTGCATGGGATGCCCAAGCCAATCTTGGAATAAAGCTGGATCCGGAACATCACGCACAAATATTGGTGGTGAAGGCCAATACTAAATTAGAGAAACAATGTAAAGAAATTGATGAGTGGTATCCAGAGGTGTTTAGGAATTAAACTGGGTGTTTGAAAGGGTTCTTTCACTACATTACATTGAAGCATGGTGCGATTCCTATCAGGGCAAAAGTGTGGGCCATATCGCTTGCTATAAGAGGGAAGATCGACAATGAATTGAAAAGATTGGTCTCTGAAGATATCATAGAAGTTGCTGAGACATCTTAATGGATAACCCTGATTATGTTTTTTTTTTTTACTTTGCTTTATTGGCATGAGGCAAGAACAGGTGAACAATACAGTACATTAGCAAATAATGTTATGAATACATGAATGGCAGTGCATGGCTGGCCAATAGAACCATGAGGGTCTTCTCTCCGGTGGCAGCAGCAGACCCTATCCCTATCACTTGTGGTGTCCCTCAAGGCTCATGTGTTTCACCCACCCTATACAATATCTTTACAAAGCCCCTCTTTGATAAACTGGATCGTCTGGGTGTCACCTACACAAACTACGCGGATGACACCCAGATACTCCTCACCATCTAAGGCAATCACAATACTGATGTAGCCAGGATAAATGAAATCTTCTCCGTCATTCAGGCATGGATGGCCACACACGGTCTCTGCCTGAATGACGAGAAGACTGAACTGCTCATTGTTGGCTCACCGAACAACTTACAAAAACTAAGTCCCAACTACTCCAACATCATAATTGATGGCAACACCATTCCGGTCGCCAAAAACGTGAAAACACTTGGCTTCTATCTTGATGCCAATATTAACCTCACTAAGCAAGTCAACTCGACCGCTTCTGCCACTGCCTATACTGGAAAACTAATCAGAGCCTGTAGACCATTTCTTTCCCCTAACAGTTGCCTCACACTAGCCAGAGCTCTTATACAATCTAAGTTAGACTACTGCAACAGCCTCTACTTAGGTGCCAAGCAAGCAATAATTAGTAAACTCCAAGTCCTTCAAAATAATGCGCTACGGGCAGCGCTAAACATCCCCAGGCGTGAGCATATCTCTGCCACTAGAACCACATGCAAATGGCTCACCATCCAACATAAAATTGATCTAAAAACACTCTGCCTCACTTACAAAGCTCTCAACCATCTAGCTCCCCCCTACCTGACTAACAGATTCACTTTGAAATCTTCCATCAGAACCACGAGATCTTCCAATAACTTATGTCTCACAATACCTAGATTTACCTCTAAAAGAGCCGGAGGCTCGAGCTTCACTGTCCTCGCCTCCCAACTCTGGAACACCCTGCCACTGAATATTAAGTCATCAAAATCCTTCCAGTCTTTCAGGAAACCTGCCATCAGGTGGCTTCTGACAAAAAGTCAACCTTGAAGTTAGACTCCGCTATAAACTGCACTTATTGCACATGCCTCATTTATGTCATCATTGGTTGCTATCACCTCCACTGCCTGTATATCTTGTATATAACTGTTGTTCCTAGTATATAACTGTTGTTCAAGCTGTTCTAGTATCACTGCTTATCACCATGTACTGTGCCTTGTAACTTGTACTAAGCGCCCTTTTACTCCCGGGTCCGGAGCGCTATAGAAATAAAATAAACAAACAAACAAACAACCAGCATATAGGGGTTTTCTGGAAAGGACAGACTAACAGATCACTTGACTTAACACAGTACAAGAAATAGCAAAGTCTAAGTGTCTGACGGGGGGGGAGGAAAGCAATTCAATATCATCTTTACTGTTCAGGTAGCTACAAAAATCTGTCCATACATTTTTGGGACTAGAGGTCGTGGGGAGGGTGTTGATGTAATCCTCCTCGCACATTTGAGTCCAGGTGAGGGCCTTCAGCCACATCTCAAATGAACGGGGGAGCAGCGCTTCCAACACTGTAGTATGCATTTTTTGGCCACCATAGTTCCGATGTTCAAGAACTTGGACACCTTTCTCACCCCAGCCCCATCCCATAGCCCAAACAGTGCAGCCAATGGATCAGGGATGATTCGGAACCCAATTATCTCAGAGAGAGCATCCATAACGGCTTTCCAGAACGGACCCAGAGCATCACAAGACCAAAACATGTGAGTGTGGTCAGCCTCCATGGATTTACATCTCGGGAAGGTATGTGCCTGGCTATGTGCAAATCTCCCCACCCTATGCGGCGCGTAGTATAGCTGGTTCAGGAGCTTATATTGCATACACCTGAATCTAGCGTTAAGGGAGACCTTGCATGTGTGTAAGCACATTCTACCCCACATGGCATCAGTGAGAGCCAGGCCCAGTTCGCCACACCATGTGTCCCGTGGTGTCTGAGGAGCATCATCCAATTTTTCCAGCAGCATTTTATACAGGGAGGATGTTATGCCCTTTGCCCCGGCTGAGTTGGTTATGAAGTGGATTTCTGGTGAGTCTGGGGGTTTGTCGGGATAGGAGGGCCACATGGCGCGAACCGCTGCCCTTAGTCTGAAATATTGATGTAGCTCCAGCGTTGAGCCCGAGTGCCCAGGTCGCCATGTCTGTGGGGTGATAAATTTCCCTTCGAGGTATAGGTCGGACAGTGCCCGATAGCCAAGATCGTGCCAGTGTCGTATGAGGAGTTTGTCATGAGTGGGGCTGAGGCCCGGGATCTGCCAGATGGGCAGCCACTTGTAGTATGGATGATGATCTGGATGGGACTGCAATAGTCGTTTCCATGCCATGGTCGTGGCAGCCACAGGGTCTGCCGGGGCGTCGGCATGGTAAGTGTGATGAAGGATTAGAGAAAAAGTGTTTACCTCTTCACTTGCTAGCTTCTCAAGTTTCACGTGAGGGGGTGGGACCGGGTGCGTATACCAGTGTGTGGCATGTTGAGCTTGTGCGGCAATCCAGTATCGAGCGAGGTCAGGGGCCGTGAAGCCCCCTTTCTCATATGGAAGAGCCATATGTTGCCACTTCTTGCGAACTGCACCTGAGTGCCATAGAAATTGGGCGCATGCGGAGGGTAGGTTCCTGAAGTATTGTTTTCCTGGCCAGATCTGGACATTCACGAAGATATAAAGAAGCTTAGGGACTATTATCATTTTGATTAGGGACAGATTGCCGACAGGGAAAACGGGAGGTTGCGCCATCTCAACATCCGGGCCTCCACTAATTGCGCCATAGCCGTGTAGTTGTCGGCCAATAGCGAAGGTCTAGAAAAGGATACCTGGAAACCGAGATATCTGATCCTGCCTGGGGACCAGCGGAGAGGGAATTTGCATGTTGGCTGGGGGGTTGCCGCGGTGAGCGGGGATATTTCAGATTTAGTGTAGTTTATAGTGAAGCCCGAGAATGTGCCAATTTTGGTTATGTTGCAAATGATCGGGTCTAGATGGACGGACGGGTCTCTGACATAAAGAAGCACATTGTTGGCGTACAATGAGATTATCTCCGGTGTGTCCCACAGACGTATACCCTTACCGGTGTGCCTATCTCTGACATTATCAGCCATGGGCACAATAGCCAGCGCAAATAGTATAGGGGAGAACGGGCAACCCTGGCGAGTGCCCCTATGGAGCGTGAAGGGAGAGGACATCTGGGAGTTAATCAGGACTCTGGCCACAGGGTTTGTATACAGTAGCTTAATAGATGATATCATGCACGGGCCAATTCCTATTTTGTGCAGCACAGCCCCCATATATTGCCAAGGCACCATTTGGAATGCCTTCTGAGCATCGAGGGTAACCGCGACTGCCCTGGCATTGGGATCAATTCTAGACATAACATTGAACAGCCGGCGGATGTTGAGGGCCGTTGATCGACCGGGTACGAAGCCGCTCTGATCTGGATGGACTAGGTGTGTCATTATGGGGAGGAATCTGCCTGCAATCACCTTGGCAAAGATTTTCGTGTCCGTGTTAATTAGAGATAAGGGTCTATAGGACCTACAATCATCCAGCGGCTTACCCGGCTTGGGGAGCACGGTTATGAGGGCTTCGGGCATGGACTGCGGCAAGGTGGCCAGACTAAGCGATTCATTCCAGACCTCAAGGAGTCTGGGTGCGAGGATGGCGACATGCTCTTGATAAATTTCTGAGGTGAGCCCATCTGGGCCGGGGGCCTTGTCCTTCGGAAACCCGAGATAGCCTCGGTGATCTCGTCAAGAGTGATCGGGGTATCCAACTGCTCTCTGGTGGCGCGGGAAAGAAGGGTCATGGGGATTTGATCCAATAGGAGGTTTGTGTCATGTATGCTGTGCTCCTGCTGGGGAGCATACAGAGCTGAATAGAATTCGGTGAATGTCTCAAGGATGAGTTGGTCAGAACAGTGCTGGACGCCTCTCGCATCCCTGATGCAGTCTATGCGGGTTTCCTGCCCCTCCGTACGGACCAGCCTGGATAGAGTTCTCCCCGGTCTGTCTCCGCGTCCAGGGGACGGGCGTAATATTGTACCTCCCTAAGGGCATGAGCTTCGAAGGCCTCCAGCTCTGATCTTATCCGTGCCAGTATGGCCGGGGAAGGCGCAGTGGTGTACTCCTTCTCAAGTTCTTTAAGCTTTGTTTCAGAGCGCTGTAGGCTGTTTTTAATGTCTTTGAGGACCCCGCTCGCCCTGGAGATGCACATCCCTCTAATCAAGACCTTGAACGCCTCCCATTGGGTCCCATCGGATGTGTCATGTATTTTGTTGCAGTCAAAAAAAGTGTTGATATCAGCTAGGATTTCAGCTTTAAAGACTATATCCTACAGTGCCTCCGACTTGAAGCGCCAAGCAGAGCGGGAAGGACGGTCGTGCCCCAGTTTGATCAGCAGAGTTACAGGGGAATGGTCTGAGAGTGTGCGCGGTAGTATCTGCGTGTCTATGGCCCTGCCCACCAACCCACTCGATATGAGGAAAAGGTCTATTCTCGACAAGCTATCGTGTACTGATGAGTAAAAGGTGTAGTCTCTCGTGTGTGGGTGTAGTGCTCTCAACACATCACTGAGGCCCAGTAGATCCACGTGTGTGTAAGCGGTAGGCTGCACGTGATGTAGCCCTGCGGCCGTGCCAGACCTGTCCATCTCGTTGGTTGTCCAGGAGCAGGTTCATGTCCCCCCCATATGATCGGGATTCCAATGTATCTCATGAGTAGGGTGGTCACCTCATCAAAAAACCGGGGGCGTCAAAGTTCGGGGCGGATGTGTTCACGAGGAGGCATTCCACGTTAGCTATTAGACAGTGAAGGCTTACATATCTGCCCTCCGGCTCTATATGGCTAGTGCGCAGTGAGGATTCTACCAATTTGTGGACCAAGGTGAGCACTCCCCTAGACTGAGTTGAATATCTTGCGTAGTTTCTATTGGAGCCCCAGGCTGGAGCCAGACATGCTGCTAGGTGCCTTAGGGCGTGTGTTTCTTGGAGGAGGAGTATTTTAATTCCATGCCTAGGGGCATAAGCGGTTATCCTGCAGGCTTTAGTAAAATTACTTAACCCCCGGACGTTCCATGTCATGAGATTAACAGACATGGTGCCGTATTATGGAACATCCCTGCAGTGATATTTATTACCATTTAGTACCATGCGCATAGCTACAGTAAAGTTGTACCGCATTGTAGCCGTAGCACCCGCTCTCATGCCGTTTTCATTAAACCAACCTCGAACTTTACCACCCCCCTCCCTCACTGCCCACCCCCAACCAGCAGTGTAATATTCCCCACCCAGAACACAGGTGCCGGAGTGCCGTGTCCAACTTGGCAACACCAGCCCACTTGCCCAACAGGGGCACAACTGAGAACAAACCGTCAAAACAGGCATTGCAAATGCAGCGGGGGTCGCCACTGCCGTGTACCCAATTTAGCAGATAATACGGTGCAACAAGCACCCCTAAGCCCTCTGCAGCATTTTTATGCGCAGTGTTACAAGAGAAGCAGTATGGTGGATAGTAGCAGGCAAAATGCAATAAGGATGCCATGAGTGTGGCATGTCTGATTGTTGAGAGTCTGTAGCAGGGGGATCCAAGGGCCAAGGGGCACAGTCCATACGTATGGCGGCGACAATGATGAACAAAGTGTAGCCCGCCAGAGGCAAGGGCCGATAGAAACTATTGTCTATTCGGTGCAGATGGTGTATCATGCTGTCGAGTTGGAGGAAGGAGGCTCTCATGCCAGTGGCCAAGGATGCGCCCAGTCATTGTCCATTAGGTCGTCTGCAGGATCCCTCAGTGGGATCTGTGATTCTATAAATTTCACTGCTTCGTCTGGAACCGCAAAGAAATAGTTTGTTATGGTGGGTGAATTTCAAGCATGCCGGGAATAGCATTGCGTATTCAATTTTCCTTTCTCTAAGCATTTTCTTCACATCATTGAATTGTCTGCGCTCCGCCTGAACCGCCCGGAGATGTCCGGGCAAATTCTGATGATTTGCGAATCCATTCTCAGTTCACCCTTCTCACGTGCAAGGCGTAGTATGTGTTCTCTGTCCCTGTAGCTAAGAATCTTAGCAATTATTGGCCTGGGAAAGTTGCCTGGTTTGGGGCGGGGAGCCAGCGCACGATATGTCTGCTCAACAGTGAAGAGTGGGGAAAGCGGAGGGTTGTCGAGGAGATCTTTGAGGAGGGTCTCCACCGCCAGTTCCATCCGACCCTTGAGTGGGGACTCCGCTACTCCCACAATGCGGATAATATTCCTACGTGATTTCAACTCCAGGTCGTCAGACTTGGCCTTGACATTCTTCATGTCGCGCACCAGCTCCGTAACCATGTTCTGGAGGGCGAGCACGCCATCCTCGTTTGCCCCAATTCTGGTTTCAGCCTCGGTTATTCTAGTGCTATGTTGGTCCAGCTTAGACCTAAGTGAGGCCACATTTGCATTTATATCATCTAGCTTCTCAGGGAAAGAGGCAAAGTTATTTGCCATGGACTCCATCATCGCTGTGAGATCAGGCTGGGGGGGGGGTCTGATGGTGCTTCTATGTCGTCGTGGTTCGAGGAGGTGGCCCTCTGCTCGGCCCTGAATGTTGGCTTAGTAAACTTATCCATAGCTCCAGCCTTGGTGGCTCGCAAGACCTATTCGACATCCTGCAGGTGGGTAGTGATACGTGCAGATGCTGGCAGGTGCCACCTATATAGCCAGGGGAGAAGGCCCCCCTAGGTCCTAGGATCGAGGGTGTGAGGAGGCTGTAGGAGCGGGTGCAGGCTGGGGTGTCTGAAGGTACTGATGCACCTGTTAGTAGATATTGTGCAATGGGCCCAGGGGGGGATCCAGCCAGGTCGGCCTCAGGGCTGGGTTCAAGGAGCCACACTCAAGCACACAGGGTTGGTGAGGGGCAGTAGGAAGTCCGCCTGCCACCAGGTGCAGCAAGGGAAGGATGCAGGGGCGAGATGCACTCAGAGAGAAGGCAGTGTCGGCTCCAGGCGAGGGGAGGCAGCGAGGGGGTCAAGCGGGGAAGAGCAAATTAGGCCCGCTCAGCCGAACCCCGCAGAGCAAGTATGAGGAGTCACCACAACTAGGTACCAGGATCTGCGGCCAGGAGTAGAACCCACCACGGGTGATTATTGTCAAAACATGGATGTCCAGTGATGCACTCTCATAGGGTTTGGTCAGCTCTAGCCCACAAGCTAGGGTGGTCCCCCTTCCAGTCAATGGCTATTGCATGCGTGGCAGGCCGCTATGAGGAGCAGGAAGCCGGGGGAAGCTGCAGCCGTGACCACCAGCACTTATGAGTGCGATTGGCGTGTTGCATGTGTGGCCCACCACGAAGCACAAGCCGCGTCGCCGGGGTGATCGGTGCACCGTGCTCTGCCGGCGTGTCACTTGGTAGACAGTAGTAAGTGCAGGCCCCGTGAGGATGTTGTGTCAGCTGGGGGGAGAGGTAGGGCTCCGTGTAGGGGGGCAACAGGGGGCATTCAGCACTGATCAGGCAGCCCCCAGCTCCTCACCTGTAGTTTCGTCGGCCCGGGTCCAGATGGTGCACAGGAAGGAGCTGCACCGTGCGCCGCAAGGACCCATCTCAGGAGGCAGTCCCCGGATCCTCACGCAGCGCGGGATCAAGTAGGGCCGCAGCCTGCCCGCGGCCGGCCGCCCCCGGCGTCAGCCCCGGACCACGTAGGGCAGATGGGCCGCAGGTGACAGGCCCTCTGAGCGGGGAGGCCAGCCCAGGTCAGACGGCCCCAGCCGGGTCCCAGGCGCAGCCAGAGGGCAGACACCCTGCCCGCCCCGCCAGAGGAGGTCCGGCCTCCGCAGCCCAAAGCAGGCACACGGGTAGAGGCAGAAAGAGTCAGCTGAGAGCGCTGCAGCAAGCCGCTCCCCGGGCGGCCCGCACCGCTAAGCAGCCGCACCCCAGAGGGCGCATGGCGTCCACACAAAACGCGGACTAGGGTAGGCCCCACCACGGCCCACCCAGGTCAGTCAGCAAGTCGCTGTGTTAGGCAGAATCCTGTGCAGTTCCCTTAGGGAGCACTACAGAAGATTAAGACTACAGGTATATGCAATAAATCCTCTTTCGTATCAGTCTGTACCACAAAGATTTAGTTGGTAGCTGTGACTAAGCAGTAAGACTTATCTCAAGAGGGAGATGAGCAGTATTCAGGGTTTACACAATAGGACTACAGTACTATGGTACAAGGAAACACTGACCAAAGCTTGGTATTAAAAAGAATATATATATTTATTTTACACACTTCTAGTTAAACACATTTATCACAGTTATTAAATCAGGTTAAACTCAGTCAAGAAAAGTATACACAACTCCCTAATAAATTGTAGACAAGTTTGAACAAGAGTGAAAACTGAGCAAAACGGCACAGTGAAAACCCAACACAAATGGCACTCTATCAAATTCCCACAAGGGAGGGAAAGGACAGGTTATACAGAAATATACTCTTAGTCACCCTAGCAACACTTCCCAATATGATTGTGAACAAGTTTAGGCAAGGCAGTACTTTAGCATGTATAATACTTAGGTGAAAACCGAGCAAAATGGCACTTTGACAAGTTTTAAAAGTGGGAAGGAAAAGGTGGTTATAAAAGTTAGGTGCACCAATACATTTAGGTAATAAGCAATCTAGAGAAGGCAGTTGTAACAGATTTAGCCAGAGTCAATAGGCCTGTGCCAGAGTCAGTGGTACAGGGCAAAGTGCCAAGGAGCAAAATGTTCTTGTAACTGCAGTCAAGTCTTTGTTAAACGATTTGAAAAGGTGGTTGTAGAAGGTGAAAGACAATGTTAGAGTATAGGGACGGCCAACCCAACAGGTAGGTAAAGGATTTCAAACACCTTTAACGCTACCGGACGAAAAGGGAGCCCTGGCGGAACAAAGTACCTTAAAATGTAGAAGAGGCTCCTGTGGTGGCGGTTGTTCCTGGCAGTTCCTGCAGTTCCGGAGATCCAGCAGAGGAAGAGAGGCTTTCGTCGAGTGGAAGGTTTGAGTTACTGCACTGCCCAGGGATGAAACCTTCTAACGAAATAAAAGGTACGCTCCTTTAAAATCACGGTCCGGGTGGACGGGTGCCTGGCTACCCGGTGTCCGAGTGCAGGGCACTGGCGATTCGAGCAAGGCAGGTCCGGGAAGGCGATTGACAAACTGGTTGGCCCCACCAGCTCAAGGGAAGAAGGCTCTTGCAGAGGAAGATCTTCTCTCGTCGTGTGGAGAAAAGTGGTGAGACTCTGCAGCAGGGCTTCACCGGTGGTTCAGTCGTTGCAGATGTCTTTGGCTTCTCTCCTCTTCGGCTTCTTAGTTCCAGTGGTGACGTCTTGCTCTTCCAGTCCTCAGGACCCTGCTTTTATGCAAAAAAATCCCCATTCATACAGCCTAGCTGTCACTCACACAGTGGAGTGGTCATCCTGGCGGGAGACCTTCCAGCCTATTAGGGCAGAGTGCGACATGGGTTGCTGAGGCAACCCTGTTCAGAGGTCCTACTCCCCCTCCCACACAGTGGTTCCACCCCAGACTCAGTGGCGCCGAAAGGAGGGTTTCTTGGCAGAAGCCCACCAAAAGGACAAACAAAGGATCCCCTACCTGGGTTAGGATTTTAGAGAAAGACACAAGAAATAATTTATATAAAAGTTCTGGCAAATAAAACCTACCGGAGTAAAGTTAATATAAAAATAAAACAGTGGTATGTTAGAGACTGTCAGTAAAATTGGTAGCCTCGAACAATGGGAAAATCCCATAGGGAAATATTCGCGGTCGAATATTTTTGGTAGTAACCACTGCCACCAGCCAGAAACTTTTGAGAGAGGGACTGTACGGTACCCTCTCGAAAATGAACATAGGGGAAAAACTATTAACCCTCCCCACTACCTCCATAGTAAGATGGGTTGGACTGGTTTTGTTCATAAAGAGTGACTAGTAAAGTCAATGGGGACTTTACATGCCCTGGGAGACAGTAGTCAGTCCCAGGGTATGGAGTCTATGTTTGGGGGTCGCTACGACACCCTTGTGTTACTGCACGGAGGGTGCTGTGTAACACATGTGGATAAAGATGGTTCCTATGAGGGTGAGAAAAACCCCATAGACATTAAACACAAAAAAATAGCCTAGAACACACACAGCAAAAATGCCTAAGAGTGGGAAAAAGAGTCTCACTCTTAGCAGGAGAAAAAAACAAACCCTTCAAATCCAGCAAAGCTGCTGGGGGACTCTATAGGTAAGGGAAATTAGCCATCGAATGACAATTCTCCCTAACACGCCGCAATAGAGCTGTGAGGGTCCGATTTTCCCCAGAACTGGATGTAAATGTAGCTTGGGACCGCTGCTACACAGGGCAAAGGTTTCCGCTGCAGGATGGTGCTTAAAGCCGCTGATGGAATCCGATGAACGTTGTCTGGACACCGAGCTCGAAGGCTAGGCAGCCATTTTGCGGGCTGCTGAACAGCGCCCCCGCCGATTATGGGTTTGAGGAAAAGTACGAGTGTGGTGAGGTTTAGAGGTTTGAACAAAAATGCGATTGCAGATAGGTTCCCTCTGCTGAAAATGAATGAGCTGATTTTGGAAAAAAAAAATGTAAGGGGTTTAATTTCAATTTGTTTTAATGAAATGTGGAGTATAAGGGGGAATTTCATTGTTTAACAAGAAGTGTGATAAATGTGCCCGTAAAACGGTATATTTTTGCTAGCAGGAAAGGCATTGGATGTGTGTTGAGGCAATCAAATAGCATGGAAATATACAGTGGCATTTGCGTCTCATACGTTGAGGTATGCAGAGAGTTGCTCCTCTGCATTGAAAAAGGACACAGTGGCTTGTGTGTGGGAAATTGAGAAGTTCAAAACATATGTCTGGGGTACATTGTTTAGTATTTACACAGATCACAAGCCATTCATTTCGATATTCAACTAGACGGGTTTGATAGAATTTCGAGGATGATTGTCAGATGGGTCACAGGTATGTAAGGTTTGGATTTCCCCAGAGGCTTGCATGTTAGGCTGATACGAGAGAAGTGCAAAAGAAACCTCTGAACAAGATTAAAGATCTGATGTACATACTGGCCAAACGCTGCATAGCTATGAGGTGGAAGGACCGATTGTCGCCAGATGGTGGGGATATTTGGAAAAATGGGTAACTGCGGAAACTGGAGTATGGGAAAAGGCGTTGGGAGAAAAAAAGTTAGAAATGGGAATGGACAACCAACGGTGGATTACTCTAACTGTGACTTTATTTACAAGAGAGGAAGGGGAAGTCACCACACAGGCCACATTGGAAGAAGTAGATTCAGTGTAATGTGAATAATACATCCTAAGGATACTATGCACAGGCTGAGTTGGGAGTAGTGGGGTAGTTTTAGGAGGGATATTGCAATAGATACTGTGATATGATAACGAACATTAATGTGTGGTTTGTTGTAGAAAAAAATTCAAAAAACATATTTAAAACAGTAAGGTTTGGATTTTGAAGTAGAATATGTGGGAGGGGCCAAACATGTATTGGCAGATGCCTGGTCAAGTAATGCAGTCACTGTAAAGACTTGAGGGGGGTATCTCTACTCTTGCCCTCTATATGGCAGAGTAGAAGCACAGAGCACACCAGCCAAGATTATCTCTATAGTAGAATGGACAAGCAATCAAGGCTTAAGCTCTCAGAAGGTGATGCAGGCTGGTTCTTAAGTACAGTGTAGTCCCCAAACTCCCAAAAAGGAATGTCCGCACACTATGTTATGTGCTAACACAGTTCTTTATATATAAATAAGGTTCAAGATTTATATATCAATCAATAACACACTTTGTATTCTGGCAATTCTAATATGGCAAATATATGCAATGTCTATGTGGTACCACACTTAGCTTTTGACTCCTTTAAAATGCATCAACTGCTGACAGTTCTAAGGGCATACAAATCAAGCAGTGATGTGGATCAGCATAGGACATAGGGAGCAAGACAAGTTAGTTTAAACAATGGCAGAATACTTTGTTTAGCTACCAAGACACAGTTCTGTGTGAGGATCCCCCCACCTGAGCAACCTGTATTAAGAGTGTTAACAGGCCCAGTCCATTTATGTTTAAATAGTCTTGTTTCCTGGTCAAAATGTTCAACTGCCCCAATCTACCTGAGTTAGATGAGTTTCTTCGACGGGTCGACGACAGATCCCTCGCTGGTGGACTCCCTTTAAAGCAGGAGCCATGTGTCATTGAGATTCCTCTGAAAAAATGTGAACACTGTCATTGAGACAGCAGCTTTGACCTTTGTGGTGCTCGTCGATGATCGACTGTGGACATCCTGCGAAGACGAGGCATACAGTGCACCTCGATGTAAAGAGATTGGTGCCACAAAGAAGAATAGGTAAAGAACGTAGGCCCTGCAGCAGGCTTTGGGTGTCAGTGTCGACATCAACGATCAGGACTCGACCACGGCTGGATTTCGGATCTTCACCCGTCTGCGTCTTTGTGGACTTTAGGTGGTGGGAAACGCACCAGCAGATTCTCCTCGGCCGTCTATGACCTCGACTTTCTGCGGCAGGACAAATCGGTCAACCATGATGGCAAGGGAGCCCTTCTTTCAGTGTTCTTAGACAAAGGTGGAGCGTTGTGGCTCTGGTCGTCGAGCAGCACAGTGTCGAGCTGTTCCTGCATCTGGGCAACATGACTCGACTGGCTTCTAGCGATTACTGAAATCCTCCGAGCCCCAGTCTACGTCGATGGACTTCAATGGCCTCGATGTCCTTGTGCTTTACTTCAAGATTTCTCGGCAGACCCTGTCTCTGGTCGACAGCCTTTCGGGACTGGCTTCGAGGGTGCCTCGATGAAGATCAAATTTTGCACGATGTTCCCTCGTAGTTCGAGAAGAGGTATCCTAGCCAGGTCCTCTCCTGGATCAGTCCTTGACAGACTCGACAGCTTTTAGATTTCATCGACGGAAACCAGTAGCAAACTACCTTCTTCCAACTGGGCTTCAAGGATAATCAGCTTCAAGTTTCACCTTCAGCTTCTGAACAAATTGGGACAGGAGAGGTCCCCAGATATACACATGTGTCCCTCATTTACACTGCTGAGCCCAGCTCAGTCAGCCAATCAGACAGAAGGGCATTCATGCAGGCAGGCAGCCAACAGGTTCACAGTGCATTCAAGCAATTCACTTCCATCCAGACACCCATAACAAGGAATGTGGATTGGGCAAGCACCCAGCCCTCCAGCACACCATACTGCATGCATGTCAGTTTCAGGCAGGGCTGTCTCATTCTTTCTGTCACACACACAGATACCAGACTCCCATAACATGGAATGCATATTGGTCACACACTCCATTCACCCAGGTCCCACCCCTAGGAAGTACCCACAACATACAGTCACTGGGAAGGCTCCAGCCAGTCTGGCCTGGACTTCCCACAATACCATATATGGGTCTTCCACCCAACAGCCAATCAGGCAAAGGGACAGAGTCAGGACTTCCCAGGGCTTTGGGAAAAACAAGGTAATAGAAACCAAGAGGCCACAAAGGGCCTTCTTGCCTTCTATCAGGAATCCACTGATTCCTATGCCAGGGCCTGGGTATCCGAAAAATGGAGGCTACTCAGACCACCTGTCAAATTCAGCATGGAGTTGCCACCAGCCCATACCCTGCTCTGTGGGCCAGACACAGGTGCCCAAAACATACACTAGGGGTACAGGGTTGTAGCCCCACCCATGTGCGCCATAATGGTATCTTAAGGGTCTCTTTTCACCACAACCAAAAAGACGAACAGCTGCACTGTCAGGAGTCCCACATGGACTCCTGTGCAGAAAACAACACAGAACACACATGATAAGGGAGTACAGGACAATGACATGGAGGCCCTGTCCCTCCAATGCATCTCCAGGATCACAGTAACCTGTATTGAAGAAGAGAATGATTTTGTGACAATGAAGAGTTGATCCTGAGGAAGGGGATGTTTTCATGGTATCAAAAAACATTTTGGAAGAGGAATGGATGGGATGAAGTTTGTCTCAGGATGATATTTATGGGAGAGTAGTACAATGGGTTGCAAATGGTTGGCCGTGAGAATAGAAGAGTGATTAATTTAGAGATTATAACAGAGTCTGGAATTAGTTTGGTACAGAAGTGAAGTTTGTGGTTCGCGAACATCGCTTGACGGTGCCATGAGGAATAAGAGAGGTATTCATGAATATAACTCATGCAGGGCATTTTAGGATATTCAAAACAAAGGGTTTGATACAGGAAAGTTACTGGTGCTCAGGTATGGATAAGGATATTGCAGTCAAGCTCGAGCAATGTGTTGTTTGTAGGGATAGTGACAAGGTTTTGCAGACCAGAACACCACCTATGAAGATTCCAATAGTTTCAGATCTAGTCTGTGAAGTGGTGGCATTGGACGTCTTGGCGCCCCTAGATCTGCTGAGTACTCAAGGTTGCTATGTGTTTGTTGTTAGTGGTTGTTCTATCGAAGTGTCCAAAAGTGTGCGTAATGAGCTAGCTTAATTCAAAGAGAATTGTGCAATTCATACAGTCTGTGTTTTGAAACGAGGGATTTCCAAAGAAGGTGATTTTTGAGAATGGCCCACAGTTTGTTTCAAGAGAGATGGAAAGATTTCTGAAGGGAAATGGGATACAATATGTAACTGCGTCCTTTTACTACCCAAAGGGGAGTGTGGTGATTGAGCGTTTTAATAAGACTTTGATAGAGGCAACTAGTATTTCAACGGCAACTGGTAGGGACTGGATGAGAGATGTAATGGAGAGGGTGTTCCAAATATCACTTAACAATGCATGATACCACAGGAGTGTCACCTTTTGAACTTTTGAGAAGCAAACCCAACACACTGTTGTGTCTAGAGTGGATGGGGAGAGCTGGGTTGGTAGACATTGATCAAGAAGGAGTGAGGAATGAAATCAGAAGAGTGGTACACAAAGAAGAGATATAATAAATTAAATTGTGTTTGGAAAGTAGAACTGCCAGAAGGAACGATAATCAAAGTCGAGTGACCCAGTAATGTTTCTAAAGGATGGTCCAGTTTTTCTAAACCACTTTTTGTCAAGGAACACTTGGGAAATTCTGTAAGGCTTGAGAATGGAGAGGTGTGGAATAAGATAGAGAGTAGTGGAGTGACCGTGTCTGATTAAAAAAGGAAAGAAGATGTGTTACATCTTATGGAATAACTCGGAAGGTTCTTGTTAGAATGCAGAAGGTTGTGCCTGATAGGTTCTGGTGAGAATGTAGCTTTTCAAAGAGATTCTGTAGGATGAGGGGAGAGAGAGCGAGAGAGAAAAACATACAGGCTGTGAATGCGTTGAAGAATACTTAAGAGAAGTGAAGAGAACTCACCCGGCTACTTCTCTTCATTTGTACCTGGAACCTTAATACACAACATTGAATTTGAATAAATGAAACAAAGAAATTTTACTGGTCAGAGTAGAGTAGTGCAGAACAGGGACTTGGTTACATGAAACATGTATAAACATGAAGACAAAGTGGAGGATGCGTGCACAGTGCCTTTACCTTTTTGATCTCTTTTCCGCACCGGAAGTCTACAGATGCAACCCAGTTGTGAAAAAAATGTTGTTTCTCCTCTTCCTATCCTAGTATGGGAGCCGTTCACAGGCTTTATTTTCCTCTGTATGTGTATTTGTCCTCGACACTTCTCTACCCATGTCTCTGTAAATGTGGGCCGCTCTGTACACTGGGTGATACAACCAGGGGCATACATTGTGATGGACTGCCATAACACAAATCACGTTTACCAGGGGATAGATTTGGCCAACACTTGCTAAGTGTTTCTGAAATTTCGGTAACTGGGGAGAAGCAGAGCTGGTGGAATCAAACTCGAATGTCTGGATAGTACAGCTACAAAGCGATCTGCATGAGCTGAACTGTCTTCACCAGTCCCCAAGCATGTTGGTGCTCACAGAGGGCAGCATGGACCTGGTTCTGAAATAAGCTGTACCTTGTCTTCCCTCGTTAAGAATGGGTACTAATCAGTCTAGAGAAGTGCTGCTTTCCCCTAAATGAAGTCCAGCCCACTTCATGTACACTCACTACTTGCCCAAAATATGTACGTTCCTTGACAAATAGCACTGTTATACACAAAAAGACCCAACTAGACAGTTCCCTCAGAAAGACTGGTTTTGCAGACCAGAACACCACCTATGAAGATTCCAATAGTTTCGGATGTAGTCTGGGAAGTGGTGCCATTGGACATCTTGGCGCCCCTAGATCTGCTGAGTACTCAAGGTTGCTATGTGTTTGTTGTTAGTGGTTGTTCTATCAAAGTGTCCAAAAGTGTGTGTAATGAGCTAGCTTAATTCAAAGAGAATTGTGCAATTCACAGAGTCTGTGTTTTGGAACGAGGGATTTCCAAAGAAGGTGATTTTTGAGAATGGCCCACAGTTTGTTTCAAGAGAGATGGAAAGATTTCTGAAGGGAAATGGGATACAATATGTAACTGCGTCCTTTTACTACCCAAAGGGGAGTGTGGTGATTGAGCGTTTTAATAAGACTTTGATAGAGGCAACTAGTATTTCAACGGCAACTGGTAGGGACTGGATGAGAGATGTAATGGAGAGGGTGTTCCAAATATCACTTAACAATGCATGATACCACAAGAGTGTCGCCTTTTGAAAGTTTGAGAAGCAAACCCAACACACTGTTGTGTCTAGAGTGGATGGGGAGAGCTGGGTTGGTAGACATTGATCAAGAAGGAGTGAGGAATGAAATCAGAAGAGTGGTACACAAAGAAGAGATATAATAAATTAAATTGTGTTTGGAAAGTAGAACTGCCAGAAGGAACGATAATCAAAGTCGAGTGACCCAGTAATGTTTCTAAAGGATGGTCCAGTTTTTCTAAACCACTTTTTGTCAAGGAACACTTGGGAAATTCTGTAAGGCTTGAGAATGGAGAGGTGTGGAATAAGATAGAGAGTAGTGGAGTGACCGTGTCTGATTAAAAAAGGAAAGAAGATGTGTTACATCTTATGGAATAACTCGGAAGGTTCTTGTTAGAATGCAGAAGGTTGTGCCTGATAGGTTCTGGTGAGAATGTAGCTTTTCAAAGAGACTCTGTAGGATGAGGGGAGAGAGAGCGAGAGAGAAAAACATACAGGCTGTGAATGCGTTGAAGAATACTTAAGAGAAGTGAAGAGAACTCACCCGGCTACTTCTCTTCATTTGTACCTGGAACCTTAATACACAACATTGAATTTGAATAAATGAAACAAAGAAATTTTACTGGTCAGAGTAGAGTAGTGCAGAACAGGGACTTGGTTACATGAAACATGTATAAACATGAAGACAAAGTGGAGGATGCGTGCACAGTGCCTTTACCTTTTTGATCTCTTTTCCGCACCGGAAGTCTACAGATGCAACCCAGTTGTGAAAAAAATGTTGTTTCTCCTCTTCCTATCCTAGTATGGGAGCCGTTCACAGGCTTTATTTTCCTCTGTATGTGTATTTGTCCTCGACACTTCTCTACCCATGTCTCTGTAAATGTGGGCCGCTCTGTACACTGGGTGATACAACCAGGGGCATACATTGTGACGGACTGCCATAACACAAATCACGTTTACCAGGGGATAGATTTGGCCAACACTTGCTAAGTGTTTCTGAAATTTCGGTAACTGGGGAGAAGCAGAGCTGGTGGAATCAAACTCGAATGTCTGGATAGTACAGCTACAAAGCGATCTGCATGAGCTGAACTGTCTTCACCAGTCCCCAAGCATGTTAAAGCTTGGTGCTCACAGAGGGCAGCATGGACCTGGTTCTGAAATAAGCTGTACCTTGTCTTCCCTCGTTAAGAATGGGTACTAATCAGTCTAGAGAAGTGCTGCTTTCCCCTAAATGAAGTCCAGCCCACTTCATGTACACTCACTACTTGCCCAAAATATGTACGTTCCTTGACAAATAGCACTGTTATACACAAAAAGACCCAACTAGACAGTTCCCTCAGAAAGACTGGTTTTGCAGACCAGAACACCACCTATGAAGATTCCAATAGTTTCGGATGTAGTCTGGGAAGTGGTGGCATTGGACATCTTGGCGCCCCTAGATCTGCTGAGTACTCAAGGTTGCTATGTGTTTGTTGTTAGTGGTTGTTCTATCAAAGTGTCCAAAAGTGTGTGTAATGAGCTAGCTTAATTCAAAGAGAATTGTGCAATTCACAGAGTCTGTGTTTTGGAACGAGGGATTTCCAAAGAAGGTGATTTTTGAGAATGGCCCACAGTTTGTTTCAAGAGAGATGGAAAGATTTCTGAAGGGAAATGGGATACAATATGTAACTGCGTCCTTTTACTACCCAAAGGGGAGTGTGGTGATTGAGCGTTTTAATAAGACTTTGATAGAGGCAACTAGTATTTCAACGGCAACTGGTAGGGACTGGATGAGAGATGTAATGGAGAGGGTGTTCCAAATATCACTTAACAATGCATGATACCACAAGAGTGTCGCCTTTTGAAAGTTTGAGAAGCAAACCCAACACACTGTTGTGTCTAGAGTGGATGGGGAGAGCTGGGTTGGTAGACATTGATCAAGAAGGAGTGAGGAATGAAATCAGAAGAGTGGTACACAAAGAAGAGATATAATAAATTAAATTGTGTTTGGAAAGTAGAACTGCCAGAAGGAACGATAATCAAAGTCGAGTGACCCAGTAATGTTTCTAAAGGATGGTCCAGTTTTTCTAAACCACTTTTTGTCAAGGAACACTTGGGAAATTCTGTAAGGCTTGAGAATGGAGAGGTGTGGAATAAGATAGAGAGTAGTGGAGTGACCGTGTCTGATTAAAAAAGGAAAGAAGATGTGTTACATCTTGTGGAATAACTCGAAAGGTTCTTGTTAGAATGTAGAAGGTTGTGCCTGAGGTTCTGGTGAGAATGTAGCTTTTCAAAGAGACTCTGTAGGATGAGGGGAGAGAGAGAGAGTGAGAGAGAAAAACATACGGGCTGTGAATGCGTTGAAGAATACTTAAGAGAAGTGAAGAGAACTCACCCGGCTACTTCTCTTCATTTGTACCTGGAACCTTAATACACAACATTGAATTTGAATAAATGAAACAAAGAAATTTTACTGGTCAGAGTAGAGTAGTGCAGAACAGGGACTTGGTTACATGAAACATGTATGAACATGAAGACAAAGTGGAGGATGCGTGCACAGTGCCTTTACCTTTTTGATCTCTTTTCCACACCGGAAGTCTACATATGCAACCCAGTTGTGAAAAAAATGTTGTTTCTCCTCTTCCTATCCTAGTATGGGAGCCGTTCACAGGCTTTATTTTCCTCTGTATGTGTATTTGTCCTCGACACTTCTCTACCCATGTCTCTGTAAATGTGGGCCGCTCTGTACACTGGGTGATACAACCAGGGGCATACATTGTGACAGACTGCCATAACACAAATCACGTTTACCAGGGGATAGATTTGGCCAACACTTGCTAAGTGTTTCTGAAATTTCGGTAACTGGGGAGAAGCAGAGCTGGTGGAATCAAACTCGAATGTCTGGATAATACAGCTACAAAGCGATCTGCATGAGCTGAACTGTCTTCACCAGTCCCCAAGCATGTTAAAGCTTGGTGCTCACAGAGGGCAGCATGGACCTGGTTCTGAAATAAGCTGTACCTTGTCTTCCCTCGTTAAGAATGGGTACTAATCAGTCTAGAGAAGTGCTGCTTTCCCCTAAATGAAGTCCAGCCCACTTCATGTTCACTCACTACTTGCCCAAAATATGTACGTTCCTTGACAAATAGCACTGTTATACACAAAAAGACCCAACTAGACAGTTCCCTCAGAAAGACTGGTTTTGCAGACCAGAACACCACCTATGAAGATTCCAATAGTTTCGGATGTAGTCTGGGAAGTGGTGGCATTGGACATCTTGGCGCCCCTAGATCTGCTGAGTACTCAAGGTTGCTATGTGTTTGTTGTTAGTGGCTGTTCTATCGAAGTGTCCAAAAGTGTGTGTAATGAGCTAGCTTAATTCAAAGAGAATTGTGCAATTCACAGAGTCTGTGTTTTGGAACGAGGGATTTCCAAAGAAGGTGATTTTTGAGAATGGCCCACAGTTTGTTTCAAGAGAGATGGAAAGATTTCTGAAGGGAAATGGGATACAATATGTAACTGCGTCCTTTTACTACCCAAAGGGGAGTGTGGTGATTGAGCGTTTTAATAAGACTTTGATAGATGCAACTAGTATTTCAACGGCAACTGGTAGGGACTGGATGAGAGATGTAATGGAGAGGGTGTTCCAAATATCACTTAACAATGCATGATACCACAAGAGTGTCGCCTTTTGAAAGTTTGAGAAGCAAACCCAACACACTGTTGTGTCTAGAGTGGATGGGGAGAGCTGGGTTGGTAGACATTGATCAAGAAGGAGTGAGGAATGAAATCAGAAGAGTGGTACACAAAGAAGAGATATAATAAATTAAATTGTGTTTGGAAAGTAGAACTGCCAGAAGGAACGATAATCAAAGTCGAGTGACCCAGTAATGTTTCTAAAGGATGGTCCAGTTTTTCTAAACCACTTTTTGTCAAGGAACACTTGGGAAATTCTGTAAGGCTTGAGAATGGAGAGGTGTGGAATAAGATAGAGAGTAGTGGAGTGACCGTGTCTGATTAAAAAAGGAAAGAAGATGTGTTACATCTTGTGGAATAACTCGAAAGGTTCTTGTTAGAATGTAGAAGGTTGTGCCTGAGGTTCTGGTGAGAATGTAGCTTTTCAAAGAGACTCTGTAGGATGAGGGGAGAGAGAGAGAGTGAGAGAGAAAAACATACGGGCTGTGAATGCGTTGAAGAATACTTAAGAGAAGTGAAGAGAACTCACCCGGCTACTTCTCTTCATTTGTACCTGGAACCTTAATACACAACATTGAATTTGAATAAATGAAACAAAGAAATTTTACTGGTCAGAGTAGAGTAGTGCAGAACAGGGACTTGGTTACATGAAACATGTATGAACATGAAGACAAAGTGGAGGATGCGTGCACAGTGCCTTTACCTTTTTGATCTCTTTTCCACACCGGAAGTCTACATATGCAACCCAGTTGTGAAAAAAATGTTGTTTCTCCTCTTCCTATCCTAGTATGGGAGCCGTTCACAGGCTTTATTTTCCTCTGTATGTGTATTTGTCCTCGACACTTCTCTACCCATGTCTCTGTAAATGTGGGCCGCTCTGTACACTGGGTGATACAACCAGGGGCATACATTGTGACGGACTGCCACAACACAAATCACGTTTACCAGGGGATAGATTTGGCCAACACTTGCTAAGTGTTTCTGAAATTTCTGTAACTGGGGAGAAGCAGAGCTGGTGGAATCAAACTCGAATGTCTGGATAGTACAGCTACAAAGTGATCTGCATGAGCTGAACTGTCTTCACCAGTCCCCAAGCATGTTAAAGCTTGGTGCTCACAGAGGGCAGCATGGACCTGGTTCTGAAATAAGCTGTACCTTGTCTTCCCTCGTTAAGAATGGGTACTAATCAGTCTAGAGAAGTGCTGCTTTCCCTTAAAGGAAGTCCAGCCCACTTCATGTACACTCACTACTTGCCCAAAATATGTACGTTCCTTGACAAATAGCACTGTTATACACAAAAAGACCCAACTAGACAGTTCCCTCAGAAAGACACATTTAATTTGGATACAATTATAGTGTTGAGAAAAGGCCTTGAAGAGAAAGGAGCACAGATGCACCAGTAACAGTGGGATAGCTATCTGGACTGGTACCATGGAAACCATGGAAAGACAGTCAGAATCAAAAACATGAGTGCCGAAGACACATAGGAAAAGCAACAGGAACAAGTTTAGATACAAAAGACAGAACGCCAACTTACAGGTGTCCAAGAACAAGTCCAGTTATAGTCATCTATATTCAATCATCCAAAGAGTACTGCAAGGGGTCAGAAATGTGACACGGACAACTTTGCATAGGTTTTTCATAAGATGCCATTTTATGAACTCAAAATCGGGGTTGACAAATGCCTCACTATCCCAACCCTGATGAGGATTTCCCTGCCTATCAAAATAAACCAAAGGAAACTCACACTGTCCCTCACACATATACATACAACTACTTAACAAGTTAATCTATGGTAATTTAAATATAACAGAAATAACAGTTTTGTTCAAAACCTGATAACTTTTTCTCCTTGTAACCTGGGTAAATTCCCCTTCCCCAGATTCAAACAGGATATTCAATCAACAGTTCAGAATAGGAAAGATATGTCTTGCAACACCATTCTGATAAAGTACTTCTTGCTCCAACATGTTTCTCACTTGGACTTCACCAACAGTTCAAAATGTTCAACAAGTCTTTATCTCTCCACTTGGGGTAGAGAGTCCCGCACAACTTCTTCTTAGAAAACAAAAATACCTCCACAGTTGGTCTGTATCAGCAAAAGTGCTCGTCGTGATGGTTCCACAACAGTTCACAAAATACTTGCATCCTCAATAATGATTTGTCAGGATGATTCCACAACAGCTCACAATATACTTTAGTCGTCTTGCGACTTCTTCTTCACAGTCTTCAACTACTACACAGTACTTCAATTACTTCTACGTGGTCCACTCACCTGCCAGGCCTATTACTACAAAGTCTGTTGCCCTGGTATACTCTCCTGCCAGGACTCAATGAAACTCCTAACTACTACAAGTACAACAGTAGTAAAGTTTTACTTCAAACAACTTAGCAAAGTCTCTTGACTTCCCACAACATCAGTTTTGACTACTTCTTCTGGGAAGCCATGAAACACACTGGTGATGTTTGTTACAGACTTGCAATTGCCTCATGCAATGCAGGTTATGCTCCTTTCCTCATGAATACTTTTTATGAGGAGGGCAGCTTTCCTGCCACTCTTGTCTTCCCTCTCTTATTTTAACCAAGTGCTGATAAGGGCTGCTTCTCACATTTGCTCTTCCTTGGTTTAGACAATGCTCATTTAGGGCAGTTCCAATTATTGCTTCTTTGACACTCTTACAACTTGCTTCTTAAATGCCCTCTCTTTACTTTGGCAATGTTGATTATTATGGATTCGCATTAATATTGCCCTCTCTTGACTTTGGCAATTATTCTGACCTTGATAGGTACAATGATATCTTTCTTGTCTGTCCCCAAAGTTCTTATTATTCTGCCACCTTAGCTTCTTAGTATCCGTTTGATATTCAAAGTGATTACAATTCTGCCACTTCACTTTCTTTATATCAGCTTGGTAGTCAAGGTGATTATCATTCTACCACTTCACTTGCTTTACATCAGTTTGGTATTCAAAAGGATTAAACCAGGTCAGCAGGCGATCACAGTGCGTTCCGAAGTCCCACAACACTAGTGAACTCACTGGGTACCGCATACGCGTCTGCTCGCTCTGCTACCCCCTGGTCGTCTGCTTCCTCTGGTTCGCTCGATCGGGTAAATTGCTTTGTTCTGCTTTCCACAGCCCACGCCGGGCCGAAAAGGAGCATTCCTTGCTCCCAGGGCACTCCGGTGCTCACCTGGCACAAGAGCCCAACTTAGAATGGGTGAAGCTTTGCAACTTAATGCTTCCCACCACGCGACCTCCGCATTCACAGTCTTCAGGGGCAAAGCTTTTAAAGAAACCGCTTCCTGCAGCGTAAGCTCTGCATTTAAGGTCTTTGAAGGTACCGACCCTCTCAGAAGCGGCATCCGCTCGACAAACAATGGTGGCTCCAGTGGCTCTGTTCTCCTTCAACTGCTGCTGCAACTGCATGTGGAGTTACTGCGATCACTGCACCTCCCACTGCTGCTCTCTATGGCCTGCACCTTAAGAGGCTTTTTGTACCTCCCAGTCTCCCTCAGGTGTGGGTCATTAGCACTATCAGGCTACAACTTGCAGTCCAGTGCCTCTTCATCGTCCCAGTACTTTGGACAATATGGGCCTTGATGTCCCCAATGTTCAAATTACTTCCTTCAATTGGAATGTTATTTCTAAATTTACCAACTTCATTTCTATCCTTGATTACAGATTTTAAAGGAGGATTATAAGGATTTAATGAGTGGTTCTGCTTTACATGAGATTAGGAATTTTCAGAATCTAAGATGTTAATGTTTTGAGATTCGCATTTAACATTCCCCTGTGAATCAAAGGAGTCTTTAGCATCATAAATGTGGGTGACTCTGTTGCGGGTAGGGATTTACTCACAATAAATTATTAGTTATGACAACTTTTACCACTGTCGGAATAATTAGCTATGGGAAAGAATACCCCCCGACAGCAAGCATTTACATATTCTGGAATCACTGACATTTCTTCCTCTGAGGAAGACAAACACTGAACCTCTCCCAACGGAGTCCTCCTTTACACCTGGGACCCTTCTGCTTCCAGGTGATCCTCCTGGCTAATACCACCCCCAGGGTCAGGATCAGGTAGCAGCTGTCTTCTCCTGGCCACCTGGAAGGAGACTTTAGGTAGGGTCTTTGTGAGGACTCTGCAGGATTCATCACAGTAACCCCGACCAGAGAATCCCCAAGGACATTCTTGACTCTTCTAACCCTGATATCCTAAATCTGGCACCAAATCCCCCACAAGGACGGCTGTCCATCTCTTCTGCTGTCCCACAACCAGGCAGATGGAGCTTGGATCGTCAGCCCCGATAACACCCTGAACGAACCGCCCTCATATAACCAGTCCACCCTGATACAAGCACTTACTGGTCTGTCCCAATCGCCCTCTGTCCCGACACCCTGCAGGCTCAAGTATCCAGTCTCTTTGGGTCCCTTCACAAGACAGGTGCAATACATCCAAAGGGTTCCCAAATTGCACCCTTTTCCAATAATGTGACTGTATTCCCTTTAATGCAACTCCCCATAGTAGGAAACACTATAGTCTCATGCACAACCCATGGAGCGCAATTGACCTATTTAACACTGTTAACAAATTCCCTAAAAATAGAGAGAAAAGGTCTGCAGGTCATCATTGACTGCTATTGACTTGACCCACATGTGCTGACATCAACCACTTGCTGAGGGGTGCTCTCTCTGCAGATATATTTGTCCTGCTTAAGCAACAAAGTAACTGGCCAGCCAAATCCCCCCCTCAAAAAGGTCTAAAGGCTTTCGCTGATGGATTAGTGCAGGCCATTATTGAAATCTGTCCTAGGTAAACTGATTGGTCAAAAATAAACGTCTGTGGTGAAAATCCTTTGGACTATCTTGAACAGACAATCTTGAACAGTATCTTGAACGGTTCCACTATTCTGGAATTATAGACGCTACTGTTTTTGCGCCTCAAGCCGTAGTACCGCAGTTAGATATGGGTGTGCGACCGAAGGTGGCTGAAGGGAGAAAGTCTATCTTGTTTGGTTGGGAAGGAAAGAATGTGACTAAAGTCTAGTTAGCTGCACAGCACTTTTATGAGAAAGCAGAAAGACAGAGTACTGAAGCAAAGCTTATGGCATTACAAATGCAGCAGCTGCAGCACTCTCAAGAGTGGGGGCTTCAGACCTGCACCTGGCGGATGAGGAAGAGTCCGCTCCCCACAGACACCGAGAACAGTAGAGAAAGACATGCTGCAAATGAAGATCGCAGCAGGGTGGACGAGGTGATCAGCCCACAGCAAAGTTCAGCCAGACCTTTTAACCACTTCCTCTTCCATCATCATTGAATAACTGTTAGGCCAGCCAAGGAATGCATTAAATTGTTACTTTTCTTATTCCGCTTAATCCCGTTGCTCCCTATGTAGATTGTGCTGTCAGAGGTCAAAAGTTGTCATGTTTGGTTAATACTGGATCATCACGTTCTGCCCTGAAAGCTTTTGAACTTCCTCATGTTGTATATACTAATGAAGTTATTAATGCTGTTGGTACTGGGGGTATGACAATACTCCATCCTGCGTCTCACCTTCTGTCACATTGTTACCTACCATTGAAGAACATGCTTTCTTGCTCAGCCCCTGCACTTGTGTTAACTTGTTGGGTTTGTGTTTGCTATGCAAAATGAGTTGTTCCATCTACTGCATACTGGATACAGAATCAGTCAAAATCACCCTGAACCCAGACTGCCCTGCGTATTTTAGTATCCCATTTACAAGCTGCCCTGTTATTGAATTGTTACTCGAATTAATATTGTGCCCACTCAGTCCCTGCAACACCCTGATTCTTCGGACGGAGAAACCAGTTACAGGTCTACTGTTTCATCCAAGACCTGTGTGTGGTCAATGCCACTGTACTGCCTGCCTTCCCTGTGGTCCCCATCCTGCGACCATCTTCTAATGCATTCCGGCCTATGCCATTTATTTCAATGTTTTTGATTTGTGCTGTGCTTTTTTTCCTCGATACTCGTTCACCCGACAGCCAGTACCTGTTTGCATTAACAAACAAAACCTTACAGTACACCCTCACTAGGCTCTTAATTGGGTCCATAGAGAGCACCACCCTGTTCTCCCAAATTCTAAAAAGAGATCTTGACTCGCTTGAGTTCAAATGAGGGTCTGTTCTGGTGCAGTACATGGACGACCCTCTTACTAGCATCAACCACTTTGGAAGCATGCAAACAGGACAGTCTTGCAGTACTAATTGCTCATAAGGATCACAAAGCGTCCAAAGAAAGGTTGCAGTTGTGTTTGCCCCATGAGTGATACTTATGCCATTACATTTCTGCAGGCCAATGGGAGTTGCACCAGGATCACATTAAGGTGATAGTGCAGGTTCCCAAGCCCCGGACTAGAAAATGACTCGGATTGGTCAGTTACTGTAGGGAGTGGATACTAGGATATGCTGCCATAGTTACGCCCCTTCAAGCTCTCCTGCATGATTCGACTACCAAACCTCTGCCATGGCCAGAAGAAGACATTTGACAACATCAAGCAAGAGCTCTCAAAAGAACCAGCCCTAAGGTTACTAGATTATCAAAATTCCTTTGTGCTGTATTTTGATGAACATGATGGTTTTGGTGAAGGGGTATTGACACAATTGCACTGTAATATGGCCCTAGACGCGGTAGCTGGTGGCTTGCCTGCATGTCTACATGCTGTTGCGGAACTGCTAGCGAAAAAAGCTATTGTGTTAATTTAGGGACATCCTGTTACCATTGCTGTTCCTTACTCCGTGCTTGCTCTCCTGTTAAAAGGGAAGAAGCAGCAGGTCTCAAACTCGTGATTGACAAAATATGAAAAGTTTCTAATATCTGCAGCCAATGTTACCCTTAGCCAATGCTCTGTTTGGAACCCTGCTTCTTTGTTACTGACCCCCAAAGATGAGGAATCTCATGACTGCTTACTTGTTTTAGGGACTCAGTTGTCTCCCTGAACCGATTTGAAAGATGGTCATTGTTAACCCTGAATTGATTCTCTTCGTGGATGCGTGATTTATTTCTGTAGCATCTTATATGCAAGCATTGCAGAGGGTGAGGTATGGAATATAGAATGTGTAGAGAGAATGTGGAATCTGGAAGGTTTTGTATTTTGTATTTTATTGAATTTATATAGTGTTTTAATGCAAAATGCTTTACAAGAGGAACAAACAAGATACAGTGAGCATTACATAACAATTGAATTAAACCAGAAAGCCGTACAAAAACAATTTACGTTATGGAAGGGGAAGAAGAGTAGGGAGGGGTCAAGATGTGAGAAGAGGTAGGAGGTATGAGCAAAGGTGAGAGCAGAAGTAAGAGAGGAGGCAGAGGGAGTAAGAGAGAAGGAAGAAAGAGATGAGGATTAGAAAAGTGCAGGATGTAGGGTAGGAGGGAGTAGAGGGAAAGGAGAGAGAGAGAGAGAGAGAGAGAGGTGGAAGGGAAGTAGGAGAGGGAGTAGGAGGTGTGGGTGGGAGTACTATTAGAAGTAAGAGAGGAAGCAAATGGTTTTAAGGAGGTGAATGGAAGAGATACGATTTTAGATAGGTACGAAAGTAAGTGAAGGAGGAAGTAGAGCAGATGAAGGTTGAGAGTTATGTTATGAGCAGTTGGAGGGAGGAAGTGTAGCAGACCGGTGGGGCATGAATAGATCAGGAGGTATATGTAATAAACTATATTACAACTACAATCAACGTGTTAGAGAATCTTTCAATGGCAATGAGAATAAAAGAATTCAGTAGATACCACGGCAGCCCCACAGAGTAGCCATGGTGCCATACCCTCAATTCACTGCAGAACACAGAGGGTTCATCAGAAAACAAAAGGTAACCAGCACTTATCTTCTGCAACTATGTGAATGAAAGAAAGGAGCACTGTACAATACGGACCACAAGGTGCTGAGAAATCCGCAGGCTGAGCTCAACTATAAGAAGGTAAGAGCGCTGGCAGTAATTGGCTTTGATGAGGATGAGGGTGGCACTACCAGGTTAAAGGCATTGCTATTTTAAATGCGCTTTGGGACAGAGAGCACATTTGGCATTAAAGCGGCACTCAGAAGTAAACAAAGAGGCCTCGATAATTTAAATGCTCATTGGGATAGAAAAGACATTTAGCATTGAAGCTGCACTCAAAAGTAAACAAAGCCCAGCTTTGATCAAGTAACATGTGCATGTTTAAACAATTCAAATAGCACTCCATGTTCAAACAAGGCACTCTTAAGCAATAAGAAGTGTACTGCAAGTAGTGTGAGAGGCCCAATTGTACTGCTATTTAGCATCAAGTGAGCTTGTGTATACTTCAAAAACAAACAGAACAGCCTCATGTAATAGCAAGTGTTTTTGTTTGAACCGTTACCTGGTAAAAAGACAAACAAAGCAATATAATGTGTTCCAAGTAGAACTTGCTTTCATCACAAAGGCTAAAGTGAAGCTATCTCATGAAAGGAAGGTGTGATGACAAGTCAATCTTAATGATGCAGGCTGCAGAGGAAGTTGAATCTTGCCTATGTCAGTAGGGTGCAGAGGAAGTTAGAATCTTGCTTATGTCACAAAGTGTTGTGTAACAGACACATCAAGTCAATATTCAGACTGCAGAATGAATTAGAATGTTGTCTATGTCACAAAGGCTTGTGCAAAAAGACAAAGGAAAATAAATATGTCTGTAACATAACTAAGAATCCTGTGACAAAGGAAATAAGAACAGGTTAGAATAGTTAGCCTTGGTGACTGAGGAACTGAAACAATTAAAACAATAAAGTGTTAACAAGAACATTTAAGAAAATCCAAACATGACTATGGCTGCACACGAAGTACCTCCTCCCAACTATTTTTTGGAAACACAAGGCAAACCTAATATACCATGGAGCAGATCAGATGGAAAACGAGATTTGACCACTATGTGTTAGCAGTGCATGGTTTGAACTTCTCTGGTGAAAGGAAAAAATGCCTTCTTATGCATTGCCTTGGCAACTATGGCCAAGAACAATTCGAAAATCTACCTCCATTGTCTGACGAGGAGTCCACAAACCTATCAGAGTATGCAAAATGCATAAAAATGTTAGATAAACATTATGAAAAATATATAAGCATTGTCTTGGAAAGGTACCATTTTGGAAAGAGAAAGCAGGAAAAGGAAGAGTCTGTAGAACAATTTATCACAGCACTAAGAGGCCTAGACTCATCTTGTGACTTTGGAAATACATTAAATGAGAGGCTAAGAGACCAATTTATGCTCCAGTGCAGTAACGGTAAAGTAAGAGAAGCGCTGTGGGCTAAAGGTAATCCCACAATTGATGAAGTAATAAGAGTAGCGAAGGAAGTTGAACACACACAAAAGTGTGTCAAGGAATTTGAAAAAGGAGCTGAAGTTAATGAAAAGAAAATAGAAGAAACACAGATAATGTAAATATCAGCAGTACAAGGTAGAAAAGTTGGAAAAAACAAACTTTCAGAAAAGAAAGCAGAAAAAATAAATTCAGGTACAAGGAGTAAAAGGAACAAAGTGAAAGGAAAAAATGCTTTTCGATGTGACAGTCTCACCCATTTTGCAAGCAGAGATAAGTGTCCTGCTCTCAAAGCAACATGCAAAAGATGAAATAGAAAAGGACATTTCACATCATGTTGTAGAACAAGAAGTGAAAACATTTTGTGTTTCGAGGAACCATGTTAAGGAATGGAGGAATGCACATGTCCCATTGACATAAATTCAGATGATATTCTGGCGGTTCAAGATGAAGATGCGGACACAAAAAAGCCTACAGCTGTTGAAATGCAAGGGGTAGATATTGGGATCGTAATTGATTCAGGAGCCAAATATTTATTTTAATTTTTTCAGTTTATTACAAACTTTAAAAAATACTCTCGATTACATTGCGTCAAATCAGACACTGATTTCATCAGATCATTCTGTCATTTAAGTCTTTTTACTTCTGACTTTTGACTTCAATAGCAAATTTTTCACTTGGTCCAGATAAAACGTCAAAGCAAACGTTATTTTTTTATTAGCTCCTTCTGAAAACAACGACCACCAGTCCTCACCACACATAGAGGGTCTTTCTAATGTATAGGAGCCTAAGTGCTTTGTTCTCAATGGTCTTAATACTAAGTAGAATATATTGAAATGCTTCAGAGTTTCTTTGGCGCTATTGCAGAATCTATACCTCAGATCTTATGGAAAATTGGTTTTTCTCATGCATTGTCTCTCTTTAGTTTCAAATAGATTCAGCTGAAATTTCATGTAGATTGCTCTGTGATGTTTACTTGGGAACTTTTCCAAGTAACTTGGTAGCTTATTAAAGGATTTGGTTTCTAGAACAGCATTTTGCATTAGTCTATGTTGTAGTCTCTGCTCTACAGTGTCCACCCAGTCTTGATACCACAGTTTTTTATTTACTGAGTTTGGGTTCACTTGTAGAGTATTATTGTCAGTATTTAGCTGCTCTAAAATTCTTTCACATCGTTCCGCCCATTGACACAAAGTTGTTTCATTCTTAATGCATTTTGAAATGTGCAATACGTTAAATTGCGGCGGTCGATCTGCTGCAATAATTTTCCAATAAAGCACAAGCATGTTCCAGATCACCCAGGCATATACTGACATGAGACCAAACTCATATCTAATGCATGCGGTCGGGGTTCCTTTCGGAAGCCAATGGACTTTTCGACAGAAGATATTTTCAAGAGATGCCCATATAGAACGAGAGCAACCCAGAGCACATTGGGCTCCGTGAATTAGAAACGGCACAACTTTTACTTTGTAAAAGTCAACCAGCGGTTTTATCGAGAATTTGCCAAATTTTGTATTATCACAGTGCCTTGGGCAGCAAGCTGTTTACATTTTGCTTTGGTCTTCTGCACTGAAGGAGCATCATTAATATTGCTGTTGATTACCATACAAGATATTGAGTGTGGTTTACACACATTAGAGTTTCTTTCCCAAGAGGTCATTTGCGTCAACATACCTTTCCAGAGCAGACCATTTTTGTTGGAGCCCGATGGGGGTTACATCTAAAAGGACTAAATCGTCTGCGTATAGCATCCAACCCAGATGATTTCTGTTGATTTTTGGGGGAAACACAGACACACTTCCCAAAGTTACCTCAATATGTGAGATCAACAAGTTGAACAATATGGACTCCAAAGGGCACCCCTGTTTAACACCTCGATAGGTCCTTATAGGGGTAGACAGGGTTCCATCCCAATCAAGGCAGATTCTTATCTCATTTCCGGAGTGCAGATCTTTGATCGCCGTGATCAGGCTTATTGGACAATTCCATTGTTTCAACTTCGTCCATAGCAGTTCTCTGTCTACACTGTCAAAGGCGTGAGCTAAGTCGATAAATGCAAGGTAGATTTTTGTCCCTTGCCTAATTGCCTCCATTTTCAATAAATTGATCAACAGAAGATTTAGCTCACACCTCACGCCCTTGACGAATCCTGTTTGCCTTGGGTCATAGGTAAAGGTTGGTTTGATCCAAGCTGCCAGATGATGTTGAAATTGAATGGCAAAGATCTTTCCTACGACATCGAGGAGGGCAATTGGACAGTAGTTTTCTGGTTCTGATCTTATACCTTTTTTGAATATAGGTACTACAATTGCACTCTTCCATGATGCTGGTATTGCACATTCATTCAATATTGTTCCAAACATTAATAGTTACTCACCATAGTGACTAATGTACTCTTAGTCCATAGTCCCCTTTCCTCCATACTGTATGGGCGTCCCTCGCGAGGGACGGGAGACAAACCTTTTTCACCAGAAAAAATCTTCTTCCCCTTTAAATGTAGAGGCATGGGGGCGCGACCCTGGGAGCATGCGCTCTCCTGAGTCCGTCCACCGGCGCCACTCCTCAGTCCCCATTGACGCGTCGACAATGATCAGCATTGCATAATGACACCAGTATTATTAGAGGGGGAGGATGGTGGGACGTATGGATGAAAGGGGACTATGGACTAAGAGTACCTTAGTTTCTACAGTGAGTAACTATTAATTACTTTTACGTCCCGTCCCCTTTTCTCCATACTGTATGGGCGATAACAACTGAATGTAGCCCCAAAGTGGAGAGGAGTCTGACCTAGAGGCGGCATCCAAACACTAGTGTTTACAGAAAGCCAAAGGGCTGGCCCAGGTAGCTGCCCTGCTGATAACCTGCCACGGCACATGCCGTTGTAACACAATGGCCGTGGCCTTGGCTCTGACCGCATGGGCATGTCATTTCACTGGCACTGGTTTGTGCTGCCCCTCATAGGTGTCTTTGATGGCCGCGACCATCAACCTTGCTATGGAGGTCTTGGAGGTCTGATAACCGGCCTTGACCCACCGAAAGTGACAAAAAAGGTGTCTGACTTGCGGAAGTCTTTGGTTCTGTCCAGGTAGTATTTCAGCGCGTGTCTGACATACAGACGGTGCAAGACCCTCTGAGACTCGTCCTTGAGGTCGGCGAAGAAAGTGGGTAAGACTATTTCCTCTTTGAGATGGAAGGAGGAGGTCACCTTGGGAAGGAAAGCACGGTGTGTTCGCAGGATGACCTTGTCACTGTGAAAAGTGGTGTATGCTTCTGATGCTGCCAGAGCCTGGCTCTCGCTGACTCTGCGAGCTGAGGTGAGGCCCACGAGCAGAGCTGTCTTTATGGTGACCAGTCTGATGTCCAGGGACACCATAGGCTCAAAGGTTTTGTGCGCCAAGGCGCCCAACACAACATTAAGGTCCCACACGGGGTGTGGTTTCTTTATAGGCGGGAAAAGCCTGTGGAGGATCGCCAAATGTCACTTGACCACCCGGTTAGAGGAGGAGAAGAGGCCCTCCTCTGAATTCCTGTAAGCCCCTATGGTTGCCAGATAGGTGCGGCATGTATCCACCTGCACACCGGAGTGGGCGACGAGTGCTGAAAAGGGGAGCACACAGCCCAAGATGCACTTAAGATGGTCGAGCTCCCTATAGTCGGACCAATGACAGAATCTAGACCATTTACTCTTATATTGCTTCCTAGTAGCCTTGCTTCTTATGCCCTGGATGATCTCTAGGTTAGCCTGTGATAGGCTTAAGTGTTTCAGCGTGACCTGCTCAGGGACCAAGCTGCAAGGGCTAGTTTGTGAGGAGAAAGGTGGAGTACCCAGCCCCCTGCTGGGCCAGTAGAGGAGCTGGGCCCAGCGGTAGGTGAATGGGTAGTCTGTCCGATAGGCTGAGAAGCTCGGAGAACCACGGTCTCGCCGGCCAACAGGGAGCTATCAGAATGATGCTGAGGTGCAGGGATTCCTTTATTTTGCATAGCACCCTGTGGACCAGGGGTGTGCGCGGGTAGGCATATGCAGTCATGTCGTTCCATTGTTTCTGGAATGCGTCGCACAGTGAGCCGGAGCCCTGCACCTGCCAGGAGGCAAACTGTTGGCATTTCCTATTGTCCCGGGAGGCAAACAGATCCGCCTGGGGATACCCCCACCTGAGGAAGATCTCCTTCAGTACCAGGTCGTTCAACTGCCAATTGTTATTGCCCGCCCCCAGTCTGCTGAGCCTGTCCACTTCCAGGTTGGATTCCCTCGGGAGGTGGACAGCCATGAGGTAGATGTTGTTGTCCAGATCCCATTCCCACATGCCAACTGCTAGGTTGCACAGCGGAGTGGATCTGGTGCCCCCCTGCTTTTTGACATAGTACATGCTGGTGGAGTTGTCTGTCTGGATAAGAACTGTCTTGCCCTCGATAAGAGGGAGAAAGGCTTTGAGAGCCAACCATATGGCCTTCAATTCTAACAAATTGATTTGGGACTCCTGCTCCTGCCGATCCAGACTCCATGGACGCTGTGGTTGTCCAGGTTGGCTCTGCAGCACTCTAGGGAAGAGTGTTACACTCACCTGGTATCCACGGGTTTGCCACATGATACTGGATGGAGGTCTAAGCGCTATCCCGGACCCCTCTCTGCTTGGTTATGTGCCAGACGTTGGGTAGCACCTATAACAGGAGAATGGAGGGTTAAGATACTGGTTCTGTGATGGGTGGACTCCCACCTCCCTCTGGTCCAAATCCCCTCCCTTGGGGCTATTGCTCACCTTAGGTTTTTGTGCGTGAACTCTCCATCCTGTGTCTCTGTGCAGTGGAACATGGTTGGTGTGGGCGTTCCGTTTACCTAGTTGCTTCACTGGTCCATGCCATTATGTCGGGTCCAGACCGGCTGTGAATCTGACTCTGCTTGCTGTCTTCCAGGTGAGTTATAATGTCTTTTCCATCTTTATTCTGTCTCTTTGTTTCCCTCCGTTTTCTCTGTCTTCTCGGCGTCTTGCTCCACTACGCTCTTCCCTAACAATGTCCCTTTTTGTTTTCACAGGGATGGTTGCAATCTTGGAGTTGCCGCGCCGATGGCGAAGACCACGGTGAGTTATTGATGCGCGGAGCGCTACGCTGTTTATTGGTGTTAATTGCTAACCTGTGTTCTCTTCTCTTCTTTGTACAGGTTGGGGTAATGTTCCAGAGTGATGAGTGATCGAAGCGCTTCTTGCCCAGGTAAGTGCTTTGTTAATGCTGACCTTGTTCCTTCTCCCTTGCAGGTTGTAGTGAAACCCGAAGATGGGCGAGGTAAGAGAAGCGCAGGATGGATTCAAGGCTGGTTACTTCACAGGTAAGTGTTCTTGCTTGCTAATGCTGCTCTTGTTCTTCCAGGGTATTAATGGAATCCGGATCTAGGGCTTCAGGATCAGGCCGCCGGAGAAGCAGATGAGCAGGAGCTGGACACGGTGAGCGTTACGCTGCAGGAGTGCAGAATAAATCGAAGCGTGTTCTGCTGTTTGGGTTTGGTTTAAATAGCCCAGGTAAAGTAGTTCCAGGCCAAGTAGTTCCAGGCCCAGCCACACCCAAAACACTAGACCGGATGGCTTGGTTATAAAGAACTGAGCTGTGTAATAGGCCTCCATGTTGGATTAAGGTCCAAAACTGGTATTGCTTTATTCCTGCTAATGAGCCTGGCGCCAAAGACGCCAGGACTGACTCCATGTATGTTTCTGATGGAGTTTTAAGGCCCTTGGGGCCAGTGTGAAGGGCTTTAGCCCCATTGCTGCCAGGGGGCTGTTATACCTGAGGGGGTCAGGGGCATGGATTGTGACAGCACTCCCCCATATGGCCCCTCTCAAGGTATTTCCTCCGTCTGGCCCTGGTTTGGTCCGAGGGTTCCGGTAAAATTGTCTTACCGGGTGTGGTGCATGGACGTGCTCGCTAGGCTCCCATGTCCTGTTCTGAGGACCGTATCCCCTCCAGTCCAGAATTTTGGCAACTATGGCTCCAGAGGGGAGTCAGTGTGAGAGCGGAACACCTGCCGGGAGATCTCACTCTGGTGGCAGACTGGAATTCGAGATACTTGAGGAACTCCAGCGATTGGCAACTGGACAGCTCAGTATTTCAGGAGATAATGCATCTGAGATGTTCATATCAGACGGATTTGTTTGCATCGAGATTGAACAGGAGGATCTCCAGGTTTTACAGCTGGAGACCAGATCCGGAAGCGACAGCGACAGATGCATTTCTCCAGGTTTGGGGACCAGCGAAAGAATATGCCTTCCCTCCGTTCGCCATGATAGCGCGCACGGTGGAACAGGTCAGGAGACAGGAAGCAACAGTGATTCTAGTGACACCCGATTGGAGGGGTCAGGCATGGTTCCCAAACCTTCTGGAGTTGTCGTACGAGGCTCCAATTCTGCTACCACACAGAGAGGACATATTGTTAAGTCCATCAGGAGAAACTCACCCATTCGTACAATCAGGAACTTGAACCTGATAGCATGGGTGATTTCAAGGAGGCCTGGTCCAAGCCACGACTTTTGGGGACGGTGCAGGAATTTATTAGGGAGTCATGGGTCCCAGCTACCGGGAAGGGCTACAGAGCAGCATGGAGTAGATGGAGTAATTAGTGTATGGAGAGAAAGGTTTATCCCATACAAATGGATGTAATACACATAGTGAATTTTCTGGCAGCTACAGATCTGCAATATCGGCAGGTCATGAGTACATTGAGGGTAGACCAGCAGGTGAGCATCCCCTAATATGTAGGCTTCTGAAAGGTGTCAAGTGCATGAGACCACCCACACCTAGATATTCTCGTCTGTGGGATGTGAGTGTGGTATAAGGATGTTTGAGGCTTGGCCAGAGAATGAGAATCTTTCTAGGAAAGCGCTGTGGCCTAAGTTAACTACTTTGTTATGTTTGATTTCATGCAAGAGAGTGTCTGATGTGAAGGCTTTAGAGGTAAATAGGAAATCCTTCTCACCTTCAGGGATAATATTCTATACAGAGAAGAGGACAAATACAAACATTAAATCGGTTGAGTATATGGCTTTCCCTAAGTTATGTCCGGTTAGGTGTTTGAAAGTGTATGAAGCCAGGGCGAATATGGTGAGGCCCAATGGGGAATATCAATTGTTGATAGCTATTAGGAAGCCTTTTAAAGCGGTAGCATCAGCCACATTGTCTAGATGGATAAAATCGTGCATGGCAGAGGCAGGCATAGATGTGGGTCCGTTTGGAGCGCATTCCATGAGGGGTGCTATGGCGTCATCGGCCTTTATGGCGGGAGCCCACCTGGAAGATATTTTGAGGACGGCAGACCGTCTAATGAGGAAACTTTTAAGAATTTCTATTTCAGACCGGTAGATTAAGTAGCGTTGTTGGTGGTAACTAAGCTTTAAACAAGCATAATCTAAGCCTCTGAGTCTTGACATAGAATACAGATTTTCCATACATTTGTTACAGAAAGTCATGATTCTATTAAAGACACGGAGGCGAAAGATTATTCCACCCAATTCAATCGCTACAATCAAAAGTGTGTAAATATTGTATTTGAAGAGTAATGTAATGTTGTAAATGGTGCTGTAATGATGTTGTTATGCGATTGCCCACCCGTTCATGATGAGATAGGTAATGGTATATACATGTTCCAACAGGAGCAGAGCAGAAGACAACAACGCCTTGAGAGGGGAACAGAGTGAAGTTAAAAAGTCGGCTACTGGTTGGGGCGCAAGTTTGGATGTTCGATAAGCAGAAGAAAGAGGAAGGAATGTGATTATAGCAGGGGTGGGAGATGAGATGAGTTATGATTGGACTGAGGAATGACGTGATTTTTATGAGCTTGTGAAAAACGGATTACAAATTCATTGCATTCTGCTGGGAATTGTAGTTTTTTGTTTATTGGTTTTTCATAATTGTTTATTTGTTAACTTGCTGCTCGAGTAGCAAAGAGAAGTTCAGAGCATAATCTTTCGCCTCTGAGTTTTTAATAGAATCATGACTTTCTGTAAAAAACCTATGGAAAATCTGTATTCTGGAGTAATATCACAGAATCTAAGAAGCCACCATGTCAATGACGGGCCAGGATAAAAAAACAAAGACAGGGTCACATGCCAGACAAGAGAATTAGGCAAACACATTAGACCATCGCATCAGCCATGAGATACTGGTAGTCAATAAAGAACATAGTCACTTACAGCATTCCATGTTCATATTTTATTAAACAATGCAGTCTATTTTTCCAAGCACAAGCAGAATCGACCCCCATCCCTCCCTCCCCAATATACACAACCATGACATCTAAACTTGCATCCCCTGTCTACCTTCTTCCACCTCTAACTCTAGTGTCACATGTGGAGTGAAGCACTTAGGTTGCTCCGTGCCACTACTAGAGCAACTCATGGGTCCGTTTTTTGTTTTGATGTAGGTAGCCCATGCATATTTTGCAAAACTGACTCACATTGACCATCGGAAGAAATGTCTATAAGACTGAAGATCCCAGTTCAAAAAGAGAAAAGCAGGAGTGGGTAATGCATAGCTTGAATGTTAAAGTGGAAACATTCTCTGCCAGTGTCACAAATGCTTTCAGTTGTGGTAGGATGCCTGCATACCCTGGAGGCAGTGTGTTTGAGGGGTTAGCATCCTAGTTTTCCTAAACTCTTGTGAAGAGGCAGGTTTTACCTGCTTTCTGGAACAGGGGGTGATTGTGGATCTGTTAAGCCTCAAAGTCCACCGGTTTGGTGGTTAAGACTGTGAATTAGTCGGCATTTGTGATCAGGAGAATAGTTTGCAGATGGTATCTGGTCTTTCCATTCCATCGAATATCTGTCCATCGAAAATTATTCATTGAATTGCCTTTCCATTGAAAAGCATATTCATTGAATACTTTTCGATGGTTAATTTCGATGGATAGGGTTAGGGGTAAGGGTTGGGGTTGGGGTTAGATTTAGGGTTAGATTAAGGGTTAGATTAAGGGTTAGGTTAGGGTTAGGGTTGGGGCTAGGGTTGGGTCTAGCGTTAGATTAAGGGTTAGATTAGGGTTAGGGCTAGGGTTAGATTAAGGGTTAGGTTACGTGTTAGGGTTGGGCTAGAGTTAGATTTAGGGCTAGATTAAGGGTTAGATTAGGGTTAAGGGGTTGGGCGTGGGGATTGGCGGGAAATCCCCCTCCCCCAATATACAAAAAAACATTAAAATGTTACAAGGAGCTGGCCAGTGCCGAAATTTCAGCACTGGACAGCTACATGTAACGTTTTACAGGGTAATTCATAGAAATTCACACAAAAGTGGCGCACGCGACTGGCGCACAGCGTGCCCGTGCGAATGTCTGCGCCAGCCGCGTGCGCTAAAATTGATTTCCGCGCACATCGTATTCATGGATTTTCACATCCAAAACCAGCCGTGGCGCAGCGACCCTGCAGCAGCGCCAGTTACGCCCCCAAGAACGCCCTCGCGCAAGGAAAAGCCTTCAAAATCCCCAAATAATCGCAAAGGGCTGAGCTAACCCTGGACCAGTTCACAGGGCTGGCAAACAGCAAACCCCAAGCGGGGAACGTGTATTTCAGTGGTTCGCGGGAAGTTCCACACGCGATTGTCCTGTGTACGTGTGCATCAGGGGTGCGCGGGAAGTATCACACGCTATTCCAGCAGGGTAAGTGTATTTCAGGGGTGCGCGGGAAGTATCACACGCGATTCCAGCAGGGTACGTGTATTACAGGGGTGCGCGTGAAGTTCCACACACGATTTCAGCAGGGTACGTGTATTTCAGGGGTGCGCGGGAAGTTCCACACGCGATTGGCCCCGTGCGAGCAGGGTACGTGTATTCCAGGGGTGCGCGGGAAGTTCCACACGCCATTCCAGCAGGGTACGTGTATTTCAGGGGTGCGCGGGAAGTTCCACACGCGATTTCAGCAGGGTACATGTATTTCAGGGGTTCTGGGGAGTACTACACGTGAATTGGCCGTGTGGGTCCTCCCAGGTGTTCGCTCTACAACCTCCACGCCCCCTGCAGGCAGCCCAAACCACGGGGGACTACCCTGCACCCCTGCTCATGTCCCGCAGGCAGCCCATCCACCATGGGCATGCCCCCCAGCCAACCCACATGTCACCTTGCACTACTGATCAAAAATGCATGTCTCCCAGCACCCCCACCCCCCAGCAGTCAGGGGCACCCTACACCAGGCCCCCACTCCTGTCTCCCTGCACCCCCACCCCCCAGCAGTCAGGGGCACTCTCCACCAGGCCCCCACTCCTGTCTCCCTGCACCCCCTACCCCCCAGCAGTCAGGGGCACCCTCCACCAGGCCCCCACTCCTGTCTCCCTGCACCCCCTACCCCCCAGCAGTCAGGGGCACCCTCCACCAGGCCCCCACTCCTGTCTCCCTGCACCCCCACCCCCCAGCAGTCAGGGGCAGCCTCCACCAGGCCCCCACTCATGTCCAACTCATGTCTCCCACCACCCCCACCCCTCAGCGACCAGGGGCAGCCTCCACCAGGCCCCCACTCATGTCTCCCTGCAACCCCTACCCCCCCACCAGTCAGGGGCACCTTCCACCAGGCTCCCACTCCTGTCTCCCAGCACCCCCACCCCCCAGCCACCAGGGGCAGCCTCCACCAGGCCCCCACTCATGTCCCCTATTACCCCCACCCCCCAGCAGTGCAGGGGCAGCCTCCACCAGGCCGCCACTCATGTCTACCACCACCCCCACCCCCCAGCCACCAGGGGCAGCCCCCACCAGGCCCCCACTCATGTCCCCTATTACCCCCACCCCCCAGCAGTGCAGGGGCAGCCTCCACCAGGCCCCCACTCATGTCCAACTCATGTCTCCCACCACCCCCACCCCCCAGCCACCAGGGGCAACCTCCACCATGCCCCCACTCATGTCTCCCATCACCCCCACCCCCCAGCCACCAGGGGCAGCCTCCACCAGGCCCCCACTCATGTCTCCCACCACCCCACCCCCCAGCAGTGCAGGGGCAGCCTCCACCAGGCCCCCACTCATGTCCAACTCATGTCTCCCACCACCCCCACCCCCCAGCCACCAGGGGCAGCCTCCACCAGGTCCCCACTCATGTCCCCTATTACCCCCACCCCCCAGCAGTGCAGGGGCAGCCTCCACCAGGCCCCCACTCATGTCCAACTCATGTCTCCCACCACCCCCACCCCCCAGCCACCAGGGGCAGCCTCCACCAGGCCCCCACTCATGTCTCCCACCACCCCAACCCCCCAGCCACCAGGGGCAGCCTCCACCAGGCCCCCACTCATGTCTCCCACTACCCCCACCCCCAAGCAGTGCAGGGGCAGCCTCCACCAGGCCCCCACTCATGTCTACCACCACCCCCAGCCACCAGGGGCAGCCTCCACCAGACCCCCACTCATGTCTCCCACCACCCGCACCCCCCAGCAGTGCAGGGGCAGCCTCCACCAGGCCCCCACTCATGTCTCCCATCACCCCCACCCCCCAGCCACCAGGGGCAGCCTCCACCAGGACCCCACTCATGTCTCCCATCACCCCCACCCCCCAGCCACCAGGGGCAGCATCCACCAGGCCCCCACTCATGTCCCCTATTACCCCCACCCCCAGCAGTGCAGGGGCAGCCTCCACCAGGCCCCCACCCATGTCTACCACCAACCCCACCCCCAGCCACCAGGGGCAGCCTCCACCAGGCCCCCACTCATGTCTCCCACCACCCGCACCCCCCAGCAGTGCAGGGGCAGCCTCCACCAGGCCCCCACTCATGTCTCCCATCACCCCCACCCCCCAGCCACCAGGGGCAGCCTCCACCAGGACCCCACTCATGTCTCCCATCACCCCCACCCCCCAGCCACCAGGGGCAGCATCCACCAGGCCCCCACTCATGTCCCCTATTACCCCCACCCCCAGCAGTGCAGGGGCAGCCTCCACCAGGCCCCCACCCATGTCTACCACCAACCCCACCCCCAGCCACCAGGGGCAGCCTCCACCAGGCCCCCACTCATGTCTCCCACCACCCCACCCCCCAGCAGTGCAGGGGCAGCCTCCACCAGGCCCCCACTCATGTCTCCCACCACCCCCACCCCCCAGCAGTGCAGGGGCAGCCTCCACCAGGCCCCCACTCATGTCCCCTATTACCCCCACCCCCCAGCAGTGCAGGGGCAGCCTCCACCAGGCCCCCACTCATGTCCCCATGCACCCCCACCCCCCAGCAGTGCAGGGGCAGCCTCCATCAGGCCCCCACTCATGTCCAACTCATGTCTCTCACCACCCCCACCCCCCAGCCACCAGGGGCAGCCTCCACCAGGCCCCCACTCATGTCCAACTCATGTCTACCACCACCCCCACCCCCCAGCCACCAGGGGCAGCCTCCACCAGGCCCCCACTCATGTCCCCTATTACCCCCACCCCCAGCAGTGCAGGGGCAGCCTCCACCAGGCCCCCACCCATGTTTACCACCACCCCCACCCCCCAGCCACCAGGGGCAGCCTCCACCAGGCCCCCACTCATGTCCCCTATTACCCCCACCCCCCAGCAGTGCAGGGGCAGCCTCCACCAGGCCCCCACTCATGTCGAACTCATGTCTCCCACCACCCCCACCCCCCAGCCACCAGGGGCAGCCTCCACCAGGCCCCCACTCATGTCCCCTATTACCCCCACCCCCCAGCAGTGCAGGGGCAGCCTCCACCAGGCCCCCACCCATGTCTCCCACCACCACCCCCCAGCCACCAGGGGCAGCCTCCACCAGGCCCCCACTCATGTCTCCCACCACCCCCACCCCCCAGCCACCAGGGGCAGCCTCCACCAGGCCCCCACTCATGTCCAACTCATGTCTCCCACCACTCCCACCCCCCAGCCACCAGGGGCAGCCTCCACCAGGCCCCCACTCATGTCCCCTATTACCCCCAACCCCCAGCAGTGCAGGGGCAGCCTCCACCAGGCCCCCACTCATGTCTCCCACCACCCCCACCCCCCAGCCACCAGGGGCAGCCTCCACCAGGCCCCCACTCATGTCCCCTATTACCCCCACCCCCCAGCAGTGCAGGGGCAGCCTCCACCAGGCCCCCACCCATATCTCCCACCACCCCCACCCCCCAGCCACCAGGGGCAGCCTCCACCAGGCCCCCACTCATGTCTCCCACCGCCCCCACCCCCCAGCAGTGCAGGGGCAGCCTCCACCAGGGCCCCACCCATGTCTACCACCACCCCCACCCCCCAGCAGTGCAGGGGCAGCCTCCACCAGGCCCCCACTCATGTCTCCCATCACCCCCACCCCCCAGCAGTGTAGGGGCAGCCTCCACCAGGCCCCCACTCATGTCTCCCACCACCCCCACCCCCCAGCCACCAGGGGCAGCCTCCACCAGGCCCCCACTCATGTCCCCTATTACCCCCACCCCCCAGCAGTGCAGGGGCAGCCTCCACCAGGCCCCCACTCATGTCCAACTCATGTCTCCCACAACCCCCACCCCCCAGCCACCAGGGTCAGCCTCCACCAGGCCCCCACTCATGTCTCCCACCACCCCCACCCCCCAGCCACCAGGGGCAGCATCCACCAGGCCCACACTCATGTCGACCACCACCCCCACCCCCCAGCAGTGCAGGGGCAGCCTCCACCAGGCCCCCACTCATGTCCAACTCATGTCTCCCACCACTCCCACCCCCCAGCGACCAGGGGCAGCCTCCACCAGGCCCCCACTCATGTCCCCTATTAGCCCCACCCCCCAGCAGTGCAGGGGCAGCCTCCACCAGGCCCCCACTCATGTCCAACTCATGTCTCCCACCACCCCCACCCCCCAGCCACCAGGGGCAGCCTCCACCAGGCCCCCACTCATGTCTCCCACCACTCCCACCCCCCAGCCACCAGGGGCAACCTCCACCAGGCCCCCACTCCTGTCTCCCTGCACCCCCACCCCCCAGCAGTCAGGGGCAGCCTCCACCAGGCCCCCACTCGTGTCCAACTCATGTTCCCCTGCACCCCCACCCCCCAGCACTGTGGGGCACCTGCCAGCAGGCCCCCACTCATGTCCAACTCATGTTCCCCTGCACCCCCACCCCCCAGCACTGTGGGGCACCTGGCAGCAGGCCCCCACTCATGTCCAACTAATGCCCCCTGCACCCCCACCCCCGAGCACTGTGGGGCACATGCCAGCAGGCCCCCACTCATGTCCAACTCATGTTCCCCTGCACCCCAGCACTGTGGGGCACCTGCCAGCAGGCCCCCACTCATGTCCAACTCATGTTCCCCAGCCAACATGTCATCACAATCTAGATCCCTGGTCCCTATGGTCAGCCTTCAAATGCAAAACACCCACCCGAGTATTGCATCCACCCACTCAGAAATGGCAATAACATGATAGAACAGCAATTGCAAGTTTGGAAACGAACACATGTCCCTCACATACACCCAATGGGTGTCAGTGAATCTCAAAACCCATATCATGATATGCATGAAACCAATGAAATGATACTACACATTGAAGTTTGATAAAAAAAAATATGTATTAAAGGAAACATGAATTGAATCAGAATCCAAAGGAATGGTGTCCAAAGTCACAGTCCAGAAAAGAAAATCCAATGGGAAATTATAATTGAAAGCCATTGCTCCATGGGTAAATTGTAAAAAGAAAAGACAATCCAACAGTGAACTATGTACAGGTGAACAAGCCAGGGTCCATGATCCCAACAAAAGAAATGAAACCTATCTAACAACACTACCTAATAAAAAATAACTATATACAAAAATGTGGCCCATTGTCCAAAAGGTCCAAAGAAAATGCAAAAACAAAGGAAACCTAACACTAACTACATAACTATTTACATGGGCAGCGGGCTAGTCCAACGGCTCACTGGATGTTGTCATGGGCCAGGGCATCATCGAACTCCTGTTCAATGGCTTGGAGGCGGGCATGTTCCCTGGCCCCGAAGTCTCGCAGGGATAAAGCAGTGTCCAGCTCCAACTCCCTGCGAAGACCCTCGAGGCACTCAGCCCGCCTCAGCGCCCTCCGCATGGAGTTCTCTGCCCTGACCATTGTGAGCCGTTCCTCCTCTGCCCGCTGCCGCTCCGCACCTATCTGCTGGCCCAACCGCTCCCACACGGAAGCCACTCCCATTCCAGGGTTCTCCTGCCCTCCGGCCGATGCCTGCACCCCTGATGTTGATGGCCCCGAGCCATGATGCCTCCCACGTCGAGCCTGCCGCTGCCTCCGACGCAACTGCCTGTGCCAGCACGACGGCATCCAGGCTGATGGAATCCACCGACGCCGTCGTGCACGTGCCCTGCCCGATGATGCCGTGACATCCTCCATCTGCTGGGGTCCAGTTGCTGGTGTGTCCACCCCTGCTGGACCTCCGACTCCCGACTGTGGCAGGGATGGGATCCCCACTGAGCCGGCTGCATTGGTCGGGGCAGGTCCACAGGGGGCCCTGGTGGCATCTGGGCCGGAAGACGGCATGGAGAACGACTGGTGCATAGTCTCCACAGAGGAGGAGAGGGTCACCCGAGATTGGCCGACACATGTAGGAAACCCCCGACCATGGCCGATTCCAACTGGGCCACGTCGGCACGGTGCTCTCCGTGATGACGTGCATGCTCCTCCCGGGAAGCATGCACCTCATCACGAATTGCACCTGTGCGCAACGCGACACCAATCAGGACCTTCTCCATACGGCCAGGGGTCCCCTCGTCCGCAGGTGGAGGGGAGTCAGATGACATGGACATCCCCCCTACCTGCGGACGGGCCTGGGATGGGGCATCCCTGCTGGTGCATGGTGGTGCAGTCACAGTGTCAGGGACAGTGACATGCACAGGCCCCTCCACGGCGACCTGTGCTGCCTCCTGCCCCTGGACTGCAACACTTGCACCAGCAGGGATGCCCCCACCAGGCCCCATGTGCGCCTCAGTAGCGGCCTCCTCCTCCTCTGTGGAAACCACCAACCTGGATGGCTCCACCCCGTCTTCCGCCATTGCAAGCCCCTGTGGGGGCTCACCCACCCCTTCCGCTGCAGTCGTGGGGGCATCCCCGCCGCTTTGCTCCACAGAGCCGTCTCCGCCCTCTTTTTCACGTGGCGCTGTGTAGAGGGAGACATAGAACACAAGCATCAGGGTACTGTACAATGGTCCCCTAGACAGGAAGCAATAGCAGATGAGTGGCACTGTCAAAGATCACTTCCATCATGTCCCTCCAAAACACATGGCTCAGTGCAGGTAAAACACATGCGGTAACAGGAATGGCGCATGCTATGGACATTAGCATACATGTCCAAGTGATTCTTGAAACATACACTGTTGTTTTGGAACTCACATGCATCATGGGCCATGCCTATCACATGCACACACTTCACCCTAGTTTCATCCATCTGTCCTCGTACACCACAGACACAGTGGATACAAGGATGACTAGGCTGCATCAGTGAACCTGAACATTGCGACAGACATGTGTCATGCATCCCTGGCATTCACAAGTCACAGACACGCAGGTCAGACACACAGACATGGACAGCATACATGTACATGGCATCAGCACCCATCCCTCACCCATGTCCAGGAACAGAGACTGGCATGCTTTCATGTGGCCATTCCGCATAGGGCAACCCATGTTGCATTTGAACGCATGCACCAACCGTGTGGTTCACACATTACTGGTCTCACATGCATGACGTCTCTGCACACACACATGCATACATGGCCTATGTCACACATACAGGCAAGTATCAGACAACCAGCACACTGCGACATGCCCTGTCTCACACAGCAATGCTTGGCCACTTACTGCTCAACTCCAGACGGGTCTGCCTCTCAAGGATCTGGGCGTGGAGCGCTGGGCCTACGCGTTCCAGGACCCTCATCTGGATGGTACTCATGCAGCCCCGGCCCCCCTCCACGAGGCGCCGGGCCTTCAAGAGGGTCCTGGACCTGCAGTCATCCCAGCGCTTCTTGACATGTTGGTAGTCGCGGACTGCCACCCCCTCCGCGTTAATGGCAGTCACGATGTCCGTCCAGATCTGAGGCTGTCCTTCCTTGTTGGCGCGCTTACTTCCGAAGAGGGCATCATACTGCCCCAGGACTTGCTCCACCAGGACACCAACTTCGGTGGCAGTGAAGCTGGTGTCCCTCTGCCTCTCTGGCCGGGGGTTGCCAGTGGTGCCAGATGTAGCAGTGCCTGACATGGCAACCCCAGAGGCAGGAGTGGGTGGGCAACTGGGTCCTGGGGCTGGGCTGTGGAGCGATGGTATCCCAGTCGGGAGTCTTCTGTTCCAGCAGGGGTGGACACAGCAAATGGACCCCTGCAGATGGCTGATGTGCAGGCACCAAATGGCAGGGCACGGTGGCAGCAGGCAGGCAGGCAGGTAGCAGCAGATGGCTCGTGGGAGGCTGCTCGGGGCTCTGGGGGGCAGTAATTCGGCCTTTTGGGCAGGAGCGTGGTCTTCCGTGTGCTTACGCGTGGCCAGCTTGATACGGAGTGATTTGGCACGTGAAAATCCTGCATGCCTGCGTGTAAATCGAGGAAAGGCCCTTAGCGCGTATGCACGTCAGCACGCATATGCGATTTCATTGGACCAAAGGCCCTTAGCGCGTGAGCGCTTCTGTGACGTGAGGCGCGCGGGTGTTTCCCTCATTACACGTGATGACAGAGCACACGTGGATTTCCACCAATCACGTGTGGAACTTCCTGCGCACCCCAGAAATACACGTACCCAGGCCAATCGCGTGTACGCTCACTTCCCTCCGATTACACGCGATGACACTCGGACGTGCAGTTTTACCACGTGTGCTCGCATATGCGATTTCATTGGCCCAAAGGCCACCATGCGCAGCTGTGACGTCACGGGCATGGCCGTAGAGAATGGCGCGTGTAAAAATGAAGAGATACACGTCTGAGTGTCAAAGCGCGTAATTGGTGGAAATGGCCTCATCGCGTATGCGCGTCTGTGACGTGTGTATAAAAGGTACATGTAGAACGCCATTTCCTTGTACGTGCTTTTCGTGGAGAGCGAGTGGGTGAAATCTGTACTTCTTGTCGGTTCACACGCGATTCACTTCACGGCGTTTCCAGTTCGTACTCCCTGTTACCTCCGACAGCTTTTTCTCTTTTCCTCTTTTTCCTGGGCCTGTTTCCTCAAACAGCGTTCCCTACTACTGTTGTCCTGTCTCCTCAGACAGCGTACAATTCTTCTTTTGGCGGGGGTGTTGCCAACGCGCACACGCGCATATTTTTCACGCTTTTGTTCCTGGCAGACGGTGAGTCGCGCATGTATTTAACATCTGTGCTTGCCCCGTGTGTCGCGTACCCCTTCAGAGGTCATTCTAGGCTGCGTGTGACACGCATACGTTCATTCTTGTGTTCCTGGGTGCCACAGCGTAGTGCAGGTTTATTTTTCCACGCACGTGGTCTAGGAGGGGTTGCATGCACCTTACTTCGCTTTTTTGGGGTGCCTGTGCGTTGCGTGACCCGTCATCTTTCCCCAGGGGTGACATACAGCCTTGCTAGAGCACTAGGGTACGATTACCATCTGGTACCCAACCCCTTTGACCCCCAATTGCCCAGGACAATAGTTCACATCGACTCCCATACGCACAATAACATCAGTGCCATGGCTGGGAGGCGACCAAGCCGTAAGGGTGGCAAAGGTGGCCGAGCCCCAGGTGGTGGCCATGGTGGATCCAGTAGGGGACGTGGCGTGACTTGCAGGGTGCCCCTAGCCCCCCATGTGTGGAGGAGCAGTCAGGGACACCCATGCCCCCCCCCCCCGGTTGAGGTTACCGTGGCTGACACCATCCATGGTCAGCCCTTGTTGGACCAGCCCACTGTGGAACCAGACCTGGCATAGGGTGACTCCATGGCTGACTTCCAGGTCAGCAGGTCTAGGCCACGTGCGCCGGTGAACGTTGGTGTCATCAGGCCACGTGGATCAGGGGCAGCTAGGCCATCTGCTTCCCCGCGTAGGCAGGCTGGGGAGGCTGCAGGGGCAGCTGCGGCTCCATCCACCCCACCTCTCACACACCCATGCAGGACAGTGTCGGTCCAAGTCCATCATGCTGACATTCCCCCTGACACCTTCACACTTGAGATAATGCCTGCACCAACTCCCATGCTGAGTGTGCAATCCCACGCTCCTGCCCCTAGTGTCCAGAGCGGCGTAGGACACTCAGGATCCCCACCACCTTCCAAGCGGAAGAGGAAGAGTGCTCGTCCGGTAGAGACTGATGCCCCAGACACGGCTACACAGTCCGGCCCGTCAAGGAAGCCCAGCTTCAATGAGGCCGAACTGAATGCACTTGTAGAGTATGTGTCCGCACATGAACGCGAAATGGTGATTGTTGCAGGATCCAAGACCACACCTGCACAACGTCAGGCACACTGGCAGACCATTGCGGACATCATAAGTGCCCTTGGAATCGTGAGGCGCACAGCTAATGAATGCTACAAGCGCTGGAATGACCTGAAGCGCAGGGCAAAGAATAAGCTGGCCTCAAGTCATGCCGCAACTCTAGTGACTGGAGGTGGGTCTCCAGCAGACGACATAGAACTCACTCCACATGAGCAGGTGGCTGGGACCTACGTCACGGAGGAACAGATCCAAGGCGTGGGAGAACTGGCAGATTACGAGGCATTGTCCGGTGAGTGCACATGCATGTGTGTGTCATCCATGTGCATGGTGTGTGTGGGAGGGCTTCTGTTTGGGTGCCAGGAGAGGGTGTGTGTGCCTGAGTGGTTCGGCTCACCCATGTGCCTCTTCCTATACATTCTTGGCAACAGCATTTGGGTATAGCAGCATCCCTTCGGCCAACATTAGACATCCAGCCCAACACCACGCCAGTTGCCCTTGGAGTGTCATCTTGCCACAACACTGTTGCTTATTTACCTCTGTTTATTCAGGCAGATTGTTTGCATACCACCACTTTTACTCGGGATTTCTCAGTCCTATTGTCACATGTCTGACATGGCTGTGATACAGTGGACTGGCTCAGTTTTGTGGACATGATTAGTTTGGACATGTCCCTGTGCTATAGGACCATTTTTGACTGGCAGCTGCAGGTTAAACATTTGAACCATTACAATGAAAATAATCAATTATATGAACAAACTGGACTGAATGAACAATTGGTGACCTCCTCTCCCTCTTCACTTCATGGCTAGGGTACATGCCATCTGTGTGATGGCATGTGTATTTGACCTGCCAATCACTGGCCAATGTGTGATGCCAGTGCTAGGCAGCATGCAGCAAATGTGTTCATCTTCCATCTTGGTGTCATCAATGTGTGCCATCTGCCTCCCCATCACACGCAGTGACGGTGCATGCATGGGAGTGTTTTAGTCATGTGCGACATGTGTCAATCAAGTACTGTTTCTGTAGCCTCTCAGCCCTAATTGTGTGCCATAGTGCTAATGCCTGTTTCAATTTGTTTTCTTTTATGTCTTTGCAGGGGAAGTCGCACTTGATACTGCTGGGTTTGTGGAGATGGTGCAGACCCAGGAGGGGTCTGAGGGCCGACCGACCACCAGTGAGGGACGTGGTGTGGTGGTGGGTGAGAACCCACAACTGCTGCAGGTCGTGCTCTCAAGGGGTGTCTCTGGCTGCACCTCCCCCGAGCTGTACTCAGGTGTCGATTCGGATGATGAGACCTACGTGCCGTCGCAGGTGAGTGTTCCTGGGAGGGATTCTGTTCTGTCCGACCCACCTGCACCAGGGTTACAACCCTCAATGGGGATGTCAGTGTTGGCAGGTACGCCTTTGGTGGTTACGTATGCAGGGTCACACTCCGCAACATCTGATCCTGTTCCTGGACCAGCAGATCAGAGGGGGAATGCAGTCCTGCAGCCTCAGGCAGTACCGGCACAGCAAGGCGCAGTTTGCCTTGCCCCAGACAGGTGTGGTGCCCGCCGACGTGGTGGCCGTACGTCACCTGGCAATACCGCATGGGAGCAATCCATTTACGGTATGGCAACCCAACAGGCAGCATCATCAGAGATGATGGCTCAGGCCATGGATAGGGTGGCCACTTCCATTGTCCCCTCCGAAAGGCTGATGGAGCGACTACAGCAGGCAACCGACTCCATCAACCAGTCACACAGGGAGGACATGTTGGCGTCCGACAGGGACAGGCGGGCGGCACTGGCGACTCTGCAGGAAGCCATCTCCATAGAGTCCCAGGGCCACAGGGAAGCCCTGAGGCTGGAACTCCTTCACCTCAGGACGACTCTTGTTGAGCTTGAGGCTTCAACAAACCGAAGGACAGAACAGCAGCTGGAGCGTCTCACCCGTACGCTCTCAGCTGAGATGCAGGCAACTAGGGCGGAGGTCCGGGCATCCCGTGAGTTGTTGCATGGGGACCTCCGCACACTTATCCTCCAGAACGAGACCTACCACACCCGCATGCTTGCAGCCATGGAGGAACAGACTAGGGCTTTGCGTGGGCTGCCTCCCATAGTGTCACCACCTCCTGATGCAGCTGCAGAGGGTGAGGATAGCGACAGCAGTGATACTCCCACAATAGGGTAGCCGTGTAGGCCATGAGCCCATAGAGGTGTTTTTTTTTCGCAAGATCCACACAGGTGGGTTTTGGTGTGCACCCTGTCCTCGGACCTCCTGGGTGGCCTCCCCCACCCCCCCGGGCCCCTTAATGGTTTTTTTTTGGACAGTGTGTTGCCTTGTGTGGCTCCCGTGGGCATACGCTGCATTGTGACTGGGCACATGCAGGCTTGTCATGGATTTGGTTCAGATGCTTGGGTTTTTGTCACACACACCCCTCCTGCTTCCCGTTTCCATGGGCTTGCAAAGGGTGTGCCCAAGTGACATTGACGTACATGGTGACATTGGACTCCCATGAGCTGTGTGGGCAGTCTGTAGTCAATACTGTGTATACATTCATAGTGCATATTGTTGTTGTATTGTACACTGCGTGGTCTATTGCTATGTGCCACTGCATCCATCTCATCCTCCATATTTGCAGGTCCATTCCTCATGTCTTCACAATGCGGTCCACCTTGGAACTGGAGTCCATGTTGTAAGCAGTGCACCTACACTCTTGCGTGGCGCTAACACTGTATACTTGGAAGTGTTCGGAAGGCTGTCATCATCAGGTGGTGAGGCTAGCTAATTTTTAAGTCTGTAATGTCATGTTTAAGGTAGGTTGGAGGTTGTGTAGGTGATTGGTATTCTTGGTAAGTATTTGGTAATGTGGGTTGTAGGCCCTGCATTACTGTGAGCATTTCATGTGTGGACATGTTTCCATTAGGGACACTGTAGCTGCTGACACTTGGGGCATGTTGTGGGGATTAATTTCTTTCCTCTCACATTGCATGACATGCCATGGTGTGTTGTGTGGCCGTGCCGGGGAGGGGGTGGGTGACATGGCACTGTTTTCATGTAGTATTTTGCAAGTGGGTATTCATTTCTGCAGCATGGAAGTGTCTTTTCATGACACTGCATTGGTGGTGTTTGTGTAGGTAGGGATGCACACATTGTGACACTTCCACATGAACAATCTCAGGCTGTTATGGTTCTGACAGTTGACAGTCCCTTTGTTCGTCTTAATTGTCAGGTCAAGTCATCATTGCTTATCAGATGGTATGTGCCAGGCCTGTGTGCACTCCACTGGGGTGTGATTTCTATGTGAAGTAATTAGCCACCAGCTGCGTACGGGCTGCCTCACCCCGTGCCCTCTCCCCTCCCATGCGCAGCGGCCGTGCATGTGGTTGGGGATGTGGGGGCACCACCATGTCCACAGCCAGGCCCCGGCGTGTTGCAACATTGTGCAGGACACATGCTGCCACTATGATCCTGCACACTACTGGGGGCGCATATAACAGCTGCCCGCCAGAACGGTCAAGGGAGCGAAAGCGTGACTTGAGCACTCCGAATGTGCGCTCCACTATGCCCCGGGTTGCAATATGGGCTGTGTTGTATTTTACCTCTGGAGGCGTGATGGGGTTCCGAATTGGCGTCATCATGTGGGTGCTCAGAGGGTAGGCACTGACCCCTGGTGAGGAGGTGATGGGTATCATTAGTGGGGTAGTGACATAACTCTGCATCTGACATGCATGCATGTGCAGTGGCATTCATACTCACGAAGCAGCCATGTATCGCCATGCCGCCCAGCTTCTAGGTCCCGGCTTAGGGTAGACATTCGGTAAATGAAGCTGTCGTGGGTGGACCCTGGATAGTTGGCACATACTGAGGTGATGATTCCCTTAGCATTACATACTACCTGCACGTTGATGGAATGCCAGTGCCTGCGGTTCCTATAGATGTGCTCAGATGCCCTGTGGGGACGTAGTGCCACATGGGTGCAGTCAATGGCACCTAGCACTTTTGGGAATCGTGCCACACCGTAGAAATCGAGGGTGGCAGCCTGCCTTTCTGCAGGTGTCCTGGGCAGGTATATGTGCCTACGGACTGATGGGCGTGCAGTGATGATGTTCAAGACCTGGTGTAGGCAGCGTGACTGCGTGGCCTGTGACACCCCACCCACTATGGCACTTGTCCGCTGAAATGATCCTGTGGCCAAGAAGTGCAGTACATTGAGGACCTTCTCCAGGGGGCTGAGTGCTTGGGAGCACAGGGTGGGTGATGTGAGGTCATCCTCCCACTCACTGACCAGGTCCAGTATTATGTGTGGGGGAAACCTGTACCTCCCATACACCTGGTCATCAGGCATCCCAAAAAGGCTGGTTCTGGGAGTGAAAATTCGGGCCCTCACTATCCTCCTCCTCCTTTGGTAACCCACGGCCACTGCTGCTAGGAATGGTATATTCATCCTGGCGTATGAGCCTGTTTGTTATTTGCGTGCACTTTTATGCTGCGCGGGTCGACGTACGCCTGCTTCATGCTGGTGTACGTGTCTCAGGATTGGACCATTTATTTTTCGCCACGTCGTAGGCGAACGTGTGAATCTTCCCGCCCACCCCAGGAATACACGTGGCACGCTCTCACAGGCACAGTCGCGGGTAAATATTCCCGCCCACCCCTGGAATACATGTACCCCACTCTCACAGGCCCAATCGCGTGTGGAAGTTCACGTGCACCCCGAAGTACACGTACCCAGGCCAATCGCGTGTGGGACTTCCCGCGCACCCTGAAGTACACATACCCAGGCTAATCGCGTGTGGAAGTTCACGCGCACCCCGAAGTACACGTACCCAGGCCAATCGCGTGTGGGACTTCCCGCGCACCCCGAAGTACACGTACCCAGGCTAATCACGTGTGGAACTTCCCGCGCACCCCGAGGTACACGTACCCAGGCCAATCGTGTGTGGAACTTCCCGAGCACCCCGAAGTACACGTACCCAGGCAAATCGCATGGCTGGGGGGTGGGGGTGCAGGGGGACATGAGTGGGGGCCTGGTGGAGGCTGCCCCTGCACTGCTGGGGGGTGGGTGTGTTGGGAGACATGAGTGGGGGCCTGGTGGAGGCTGCCCCTGCACTGCTGGGGCGTGGGGGTGCATGGGGACATGAGTGGGGGCCTGGTGGAGGCTGCCCCTGCACTGCTGGGGGGTGGGGGTGGTGGGAGACATGAGTGGGGGCCTGGTGGAGGCTGCCCCTGGTGGCTGGGGGGTGGGGGTGGTGGGAGACATGGGTGGGGGCCTGGTGGAGGCTGCCCCTGCACTGCTGGGGGTGGGGGTAATAGGGGACATGAGTGGGGGCCTGGTGGAGGCTGCCCCTGGTGGCTGGGGGGTGGGGGTGGTGGTAGACATGAGTGGGGGCCTGGTGGAGGCTGCCCCTGCACTGCTGGGGGGTGGGGGTGCATGGGGACATGAGTGGGGGCCTGGTGGAGGCTGCCCCTGCACTGCTGGGGGGTGGGGGTAATAGGGGACATGAGTGGGGGCCTGGTGGAGGCTGCCCCTGGTGGCTGGGGGTGGGGGTGGTGGTAGACATGAGTGGGGGCCTGGTGGAGGCTGCCCCTGCACTGCTGGGGGGTGGGGGTAATAGGGGACATGAGTGGGGGCCTGGTGGAGGCTGCCCCTGGTGGCTGGGGGGTGGGGGCGCTGGGAGACAGGAGTGGGAGCCTGGTGGAGAGTGCCCCTGACTGCTGGGGGGTAGGGGGTGCAGGGAGACAGGAGTGGGCGCCTGGTGGAGGGTGCCCCTGGTGGCTGGGGGGTGGTGGGAGACATGAGAGGGGGCCTGGTGGAGGCTGCCCCTGGTGGCTGGGGGGTGGTGGTGGTGGGAGACATGAGTTGGACATGAGTGGGGGCCTGGTGGAGGCTGCCCCTGCACTGCTGGGAGGTGGGGGCAATAGGGGACATGAGTGGGGGCCTGGTGGAGGCTGCCCCTGGTGGCTGGGGGTGGGGGTGGTGGTAGACATGGGTGGGGGCCTGGTGGAGGCTGCCCCTGCACTGCTGGGGGGCGGGGGTGGTGGGAGACATGAGTGGGGGCCTGGTGGAGGCTGCCCCTGGTGGCTGGGGGCTGGGGGTGGTGGGAGACATGAGTGGGGGCCTGGTGGAGGCTGCCCCTGCACTGCTGGGGGGTGGGGGTGGTGGGAGATATGAGTGGGTGCCTGGTGGAGGCTGCCCCTGCACTGCTGGGGGGTGGGAGTAATAGGGGACATGAGTGGGGGCCTGGTGGAGTCTGCCCCTGGTGGCTGGGGGGTGGGGGTGCTGGGAGACAGGAGTGGGAGCCTGGTGGAGGGTGCCCCTGACTGCTCGGGGGTAGGGGGTGCAGGGAGACAGGAGTGGGGGCCTGGTGGAGGCTGCCCCTGCACTGCTGGGGGGTGGGGGTAATAGGGGACATGAGTGGGGGCCTGGTGGAGGCTGCCCCTGGTGGCTGGGGGGTGGGGGTGATGGGAGACATGAGTGGGGGCCTGGTGGAGGCTGCCCCTGGTGGCTGGGGGGTGGGGGTGATGGAAGACATGAGTGGGGGCCTGGTGGAGGCTGCCCCTGCACTGCTGGGGGTTGGGGGTGGTGGGAGACATGAGTGTGGGCCTGGTGGAGGCTGCCCCTGCACTGCTGGGGGGTGGGGGGGGGTGGTAGACATGGGTGGGGCCTGGTGGAGGCTGCCCCTGCACTGCTGGGGGCTGGGGTGGTGGGAGACATGAGTGGGGGCCTGGTGGAGGCTGCCCCTGGTGGCTGGGGGTGGTGGGAGACATGAGTGGGGGCCTGGTGGAGGCTGCCCCTGCATTGCTGGGGGTGGGGGTGGTGGGAGACATGAGTGGGGGCCTGGTGGAGGTTGCCCCTGGTGGCTGGGGGGTGGGAGACATGAATTGGACATGAGTGGGGGCCTGGTGGAGGCTGCCCCTGGTGGCCGGGGGTGGGAGTGGTGGGAGACATGAGTTGGACATGAGTGGGGGCCTGGTGGAGGCTGCCCCTGCACTGCTGGGGGGTGGGGGTGCATGGGGACATGAGTGGGGGCCTGGTGGAGGCTGCCCCTGCACTGCTGGGGGGTGGGGGTGGTGGGAGACATGAGTGGGGGCCTGGTGGAGGCTGCCCCTGGTGGCTGGGGGTGGGGGTGGTGGGAGACATGGGTGGGGGCCTGGTGGAGGCTGCCCCTGCACTGCTGGGGGGTGGGGGTAATAGGGGACATGAGTGGGGGCCTGGTGGAGGCTGCCCCTGGTGGCTGGGGGGTGGGGGTGGTGGTACACATGAGTGGGGGCCTGGTGGAGGCTGCCACTGCACTGCTGGGGGGTGGGGGTCCATGGGGACATGAGTGGGGGCCTGGTGGAGGCTGCCCCTGCACTGCTGGGGGGTGGGGGTAATAGGGGACATGAGTGGGGGCCTGGTGGAGGCTGCCCCTGGTGGCTGGGGGGTGGGGGTGGTGGTAGACATTGAGTGGGGGCCTGGTGGAGGCTGCCCCTGCACTGCTGGGGGGTGGGGGTAATAGGGCACAATAGTGGGGGCCTGGTGGAGGCTGCCCCTGGTGGCTGGGGGTGGGGGTGCTGGGAGACAGGAGTGGGAGCCTGGTGGAGGGTGCCCCTGACTACTGGGGGGTAGGGGGTGCAGGGAGACAGGAGTGGGGGCCTGGTGGAGGCTGCCCCTGGTGGCTGGGGGGTGGGGGTGGTGGGAGACATGAGTTGGACATGAGTGGGGGCCTGGTGGAGGCTGCCCCTGCACTGCTGGGGGGTGGGGGTAATAGGGGACATGAGTGGGGGCCTGGTGGAGGCTGCCCCTGGTGGCTGGGGGGTGGGGGTGGTGGTAGACATGGGTGGGGGCCTGGTGGAGGCTGCCCCTGCACTGCTGGGGGGTGAGGGTGGTGGGAGACATGAGTGGGGGCCTGGTGGAGGCTGCCCCTGGTGGCTGGGGGCTGGGGGTGGTGGGAGACATGAGTGGGGGCCTGGTGGAGGCTGCCCCTGCACTGCTGGGGGGTGGGGGTGGTGGGAGACATGAGTGGGGGCCTGGTGGAGGGTGCCCCTGACTGCTGGGGGTAGGGGGTGCAGGGAGACAGGAGTGGGGGCCTAGTGGAGGCTGCCCCTGCACTGCTGGGGGGTGGGGGTAATAGGGGACATGAGTGGGGGCCTGGTGGAGGCTGCCCCTGGTGGCTGGGGGGTGGGGGTGATGGGAGACATGAGTGGGGGCCTGGTGGAGGCTGCCCCTGGTGGCTGGGGGGTGGGGGTGGTGGGAGACATGAGTGTGGGCCTGGTGGAGGCTGCCCCTGCACTGCTGGGGGGTGGGGTGGTGGTAGACATGGGTGGGGCCTGGTGGAGGCTGCCCCTGCACTGCTGGGGGGTGGGGGTGGTGGGAGACATGAGTGGGGGCCTGGTGGAGGCTGCCCCTGGTGGCTGGGGGTGGTGGGAGACATGAGTGGGGGCCTGGTGTAGGCTGCCCTGCACTGCTGGGGGGTGGGGGTGGTGGGAGACATGAGTGGGGGCCTGGTGGAGGCTGCCCCTGGTGGCTGGGGGGTGGGGGTGGTGGGAGACATCAGTTGGACATGAGTGGGGGCCTGGTGGAGGCTGCCCCTGGTGGCTGGGGGGTGGTAGGAGACATGAGTTGGACATGAGTGGTGGGCTGGTGGAGGCTGCCCGTGCACTGCTGGGGGGTGGGGTGCATGGGGACATGATTGGGGTCCTGGTGGAGGCTGCCCCTGCACTGCTGGGGGGTGGGGGTAATAGGGGACATGAGTGGGGGCCTGGTGGAGGCTGCCCCTGCACTGCTGGGGGGTGGGGGTGGTGGGAGACATGAGTGGGGGCCTGGTGGAGGCTGCCCCTGCACTGCTGGGGGGTGGGGTGGTGGGAGACATGAGTGGGGGCCTGGTGGAGGCTGCCCCTGGTGGCTGGGGGGTGGGAGACATGAGTGGGGGCCTGGTGGAGGCTGCCCCTGCACTGTTGGGGGGTGGGGGTGCATGGGGACATGAGTGGGGGCCTGGTGGAGGCTGCCCCTGCACTGCTGGGGGGTGGGGGTGGTGGTAGACATGGGTGGGGGCCTGGTGGAGGCTGCCCCTGCACTGCTGGGGGGTGGGTTGGTGGTAGACATGGGTGGGGGCCTGGTGGAGGCTGCACTGCTCCCTGCACTGCTGGGGGGTGGGGGTGGTGGGAGACATGAGTGGAGGCCTGGTGGAGGCTGCCCGTGGTGGCTGGGGGGTGGGGGTGGTGGGAGACATGTGTTGGTGATCAGTAGTGCAAGGTGACATGTGGGTTGGCTGGTGGGCATGGCCATGGTGGATGGGTTGCCTGTGGGACATGAGCAGGGGTGCAGGGCAGTACCCTGTGGTGTGGGCTGCCTGCAGGGGCCATGGAGGGTGTAGAGGGAACAGCTGGGGGGACCCACATGGCCAAATCACGTGTAGCATTCCCCGGCACCACCGAAATACACGTACCCTGCAGAAATCGCGTGTGAATCTTCCGCGCACCTCGGAATACACGTACCCAGGCCAATCGCGTGTGGAAATTCCTGCGCACCCCGAAGTACATGTACCCAGGCCAATCGCATGTGGAACTTCCCGCGCACCCCCACCTACCCAGGCCAATCGCGTGTGGAACTTCCCGCGCACCCCCTAGTACACGTACCCAGGCCAATCGCGTGTGGAACTTCCCACGCACCCCCACCTACCCAGGCCAATCACGTGTGGAACTTCCCGCGCACCCCGTAGTACACGTACCCAGGCTAATCCGGTGTGGAACTTCCTGCGCACCCCGAAGTACACGTACCCAGGCTAATCGCGTGTGGAACTTCCCGGGCACCCAGGAACACGCGCACATGCTATTTTTCACACAGCGGGTGTCCGTGTTTGTCGGTGCCCCTTTGCACCTCATTTGTCACAGAGGGCCACTGTATGGGCCATTCATCATGGCTGTATATGGGTGCTTTTTGTTAGCGCACATTTTGGCGCACATTTTTTTCAGTCGCAGGGGCGCTAACGCCTGCTTTCTTGTGGCATACTTGTTTGGCCCTGTGCGCGCCTTTGACCGTGCGCTGGTTTGCCCTATTCGATTCCATGAATACGGGTTGTAGGCGAGCGTGTGGGCGTTCCGCGCACTTGCCTCCTGTACTTCCCCCGTGACGCCCATATTTTCACGCGTTGTTCCCCATTCCGAGTGTTACACCCCGTGTTCCGCCTACTTTTGTGATGTGCGCCGCGCTATGTGCGATTTCGCAGTGGCCGTGGAGCACGCTGTTGGATGACCTGTGCGCCGGCGTGCGCGGCGCACATTTTTAGCGCACATCCAATGTTTTTCTCACGCACGGACTTCCATGAATCGCTGTGCGCTGGTTTTCCTGCGATTTTCGCACTTGCACTGCGATTTTCGCACTTTTCCTGCGATTCGCACGTTTTGGCACCTCTGCGCGGGAATTTTCGGCGCACATTAATTCCATGAATCGACCCCTTAATGTAGAAAACAAACGGCTGGAAATGTTATCTTTTACATTTAAAGTACATATCCATTGGATGGAAAAGTTTCGATGGATATGTACTTTTAATGTAAAACAGAATTTTGATGCTTTTATTTTCGATGCATCTTTTTCGATGCATTGTCATTTCGATGCATCTTTTTGGATGCAATGACCATAAACCTTTGCAGATCGTTCATGGTGCTCTGTCCCTGATTCCTTTAACTTCTTGCAAAGATCATTTTTGCCTGCATGCCACCTTACCTTCTTAAGAAAGGCTATTCATGCAGGGGAACCAATTCTGCATCTGAACCAGAAAATAGACTCATGTAGTCAGAGAAAGTGTGAACTACTTGGCTATAAAAGGTCTACAGGGGCAGGCACAGTGGGGTAAAAGAAAACGACTCTCAGCAGATGGTGAGGCTGGTGAGGGGAACCCTCTGGGAACCTACGACTACTGTGTCCTGATCCTGGGAATTAGTGTCTTCCAGGTCTCGTCTCTCCATTATGTTTGCTGCTCTTGGCTTTTCTCGGAGTGAGTTGTTGGTCAGAGACCTAGGCAGAGGTGCGGAAAGTGCATTGCTTAGTGTATACCGGGGGGCGGGGTGGGCTCAGCTTAATGATAACATTTAAATGAACTACAGTTTCAAGGCACGCAATGCAATTTATTCACATTAACAAATTAATTCAAAACAAACAAGCAGAGAAAGGCAGCGATCAGAGTTGTGAAGGAAGGTGACAAAAGAGAAAAGAAATAGGTGGTATGGGGCTAGGTAAAATAAAATGGGGAGAAATGGTGTTTTAAAACTGTTGGCAGCTATAGAGAATGCAGCATAGGCGCAGAGTGCCAGCTCTCTCCGACGTTTGAGATTCTGTTCAAGGCTCTGGTGAGAGCTAACATTTTCTTAAATAGGACTGCGGCTTTCTGCCAAAAAGACTCCCTTCCTACTAAAGGTCTTAAAGAGGACATTAAGACTTTCATTGGAGGGGAAGATAGGGAGAAGAATGACAGACTAATGCAATTGATGAATATGGGTATTGTTGATAAATTAGAGATCAAATCAGTCATCAATGAGATGAAATCCATCCAATTCCAAAAGCAGTAAGCATAACGACTTTCTGGAGGAGAATGTTTTCCGATGGAGAAGAATGCTGTACAGCAGTAGTTATAGGGGGCCCCTTTTTTACAATGTACATTTTTTTACAGGTGGGAATGCACCCTGGTTGTCCGTATTCCGCCCCCTTTTGATATGGGTTTGATTTCTTTTCGATATTGCTTTTGATATGAATTAATTTTTTATATCAACATTGCCCGATATCAAATTTTAGATCGATTTGATATCTGTTTGATATAAACGGCTATATAAACTGTGTTTGTGTACTTTGATACGGTTTGATATAAAGTTTATATCAAAAGGATATAAAGTGTATATGAAAATGTTTTTAATATGAGAGAGTGCATGTGCGGTGTTGCATGGTCGAGGGCAAAGTGAGTTGTGAGGAGTTAGACGGCGAGTGTTAGGGTTTGGTGATGCAGCGATCACGCAGGAGTGGGTGGTGCTGCGTGTGTTAGAGTTTGATAGAGATTGAATATAAAGCTAGGCAGATTGGATGACGTCACGAAGTGCTAAGAGTTTTATGACTATAAATCTAGGCACGCTAAATGACATCATGACTTGATAGGGTTTTAGAGAGTTTGAATATAATTCTAGGGGGATCGGCAACATGATTTTATATGGATTCAATATAAAAAGGAGGGTTTTCGGCACGCCATTGTTGGCGGGGACAGACATGCCCAGGCATGTATGTTTGTAAGGACCATGGAACCATTGAAAATAGAAGCTGATAAAAACATTGGGCCTCATTACGACCCTGGCGGAGTGGGTTTACGCCAGCGGTATTCGCGGCGGACCCGTCCGCCCTACTACGAGTTCCCGTAGCGCCATGGAGCGTTTTCCGCCTGGTTTTTCCGGGCGGAGAAATCCATGGCGCTACGGGACCTTGTTGTTAATTACGCCACCGTATTTTACGGTGGCGTAATTAACGCCTTCCCCACTCCCATTATACCCTATGGGGCAAAAATGGGAATGGGGAAGGGTAAAATGGGGAATGGGGATTTACCGCCCCGCCAAGGTCGGAATGGGGCGGTAAATCCGCCAACCCCCATGGCGCTATCGGCAGCTTTCCGCCGTGCTCCATGGTGCATATTGCACCACGATTTCCGCCAGGGTCGTAATGAGGCCCATTGTAATGTTCCAGCGCCAATGGGAAATGTGAATGTGTGGATAGCGTGGGCGCAATGTTAAATGGGCCTGTAAAACTTGTGTGCTGTTTTAAACACGGAAATGTTTGTTTTTTTAGAACAAAATGGCTTTATATTTTAAAAAAGGGTGTGTGTCTAAAGCTTGCAGCAGAATAAACAAATCCAATAGATGAGAATAGCCTGCTCTGGAAAAAAATGTGCAACGCTCGCAAGTAATACAGTCGTGTAGCTGGCAGGGGTTACACATACACACAAACCGATTAGGAGATTTAAAACTGTTAACAAAATACAAATATATAATATTTCCCCATTTCTTCAACACAGCCAAAATCAAAGGCTAATACGCGGCTGCGGGCAATGCAATTCCCTCATAAAAAAAGCTCCAAGTGTTTTGTAAAAGGCTGAATGTTTAAAAAACTCTTTTTATTGTTTTTGATTATACATAATACAAAAAATAAGTAGACATTGTAACATAGAATACCACATGCATTGCAGTTATGGAGATTCTCGCTGATGACCATTGTGACCCTCTCATGGCCATATGGCCTGTCCATGAGCTCAATTCGGCAGAGCCACCAAATATTACTCCCGCTAGAGCTCAGTCCATTAATTTGCATCTTGGGCTCTGATTCACCTGATCAGCTTTTGCGTCACTTTTTTTCCGACTAAGGGGGATCCATCCCCAGTTCTTTGCTGCATCCCTCACTTTTGTGCTGCGCGTGTTGCTCCGTGTTGCAGTAAGAGCTATCTGTGACTACGGCATTTCTGCTTTATGTTCCCCCTTACCATGGTCTGACCAAATGTTCTACTTCTCCCCCTCTATTGGTTTTTGCCCCCGCTCATATCGCCTATATGATTTTGTATAACTCACTTTACAACAAAAACCTTTTCCCCCAACATTTCCCACAGCCCCCCACCTCACCTCCCCCAATTCCCCATGTCCGCCCCCAATTTCTCCCTGACCCCCCTCCCTAATCTGAGTGCCTCCCCTTCCCTGTCGCTTCCCGTAGTCCCCTTCCACTGCTCAGTCTTCACGGGCTAGGAACCCCTTCCCTCCATTTAGGTCTATCCTTCACCTTACCTCTGTGTCTTGTTCAAGGAGGTTTTAGATCCTGAGTGGACGTCAGCTCATTCAGTTGCTGTCCCCAGTCATTTACTAGTGCATTTCACCCTTCCGGGTCCCTATGTTTGTTCAGGTAATCTACCTCAGTCAGACCCCCACCTGCGCATCTCATGAAGCCATTGTCTCACCGCCGGACCCACCGGCTTCTTACACTCTATTGCGATCCGTCGTTTGGCCAATGTCAGCAGAAATCGCACAATCTTATTCTGGTTTTTGTACCTCTTAGACCCCGGTTAGAGCCCCCAAAGGCACAACCCGTGAGTACATTTGTATCTGCTTCCCATCAGGGCATTCAGACAGTTCACCACCTCCCCCCAGTATTTAGCTACAACTGGGCAACCCCAGACCATATGAAAAAAAACCTGGCATGGTCTCCTCCGGTTCTGGAGAGGTATGTGGCGCCGAGTGAGTTATCGCGTGTAACCTCTCCGGTTGTCAAATATACCTTATGCAGGTAATGGAAATGGGTGAGTTAGAATCGCTCATTCCTAGATGTCTTTCTGACCTGTTCCCACATTTTTGTCCATCTCTCTTCTGTGATAGGTGCTCCTGAGTCTCTTTCCCATCTACTCTTCACCGCCAGCACCTTGTCCTTTCTTGCTGCCTGCAGAGCCCGTATACCCGTGACACTCTACCACCACCTACTCCTAACCCCAACAGTGTCTGCATTAGTGGATTCCCCTCTGGCTCTTCCGGGATACCGTCCCATAAAGTCGCCAGGCGTCTTACCACTTTGGCGTACCACTTTGGCATACGTAAAATGACGTTACATTACCTGGTATGTTTGCCTCCATTCCGCGAACGTTAGTAAGTTGCCTCCCCTGAAGAGACACCCTAGTGTGGCGAAAAAGTCACTCCCTTAATGTCCTGAGATGCATACTTTGCAATGATGTTCTTTTGGTGGTATCAAACCCGATTGGCAATTCCCTGTAGCTTCCTCCATACGGTTCCTACCACCTTAAAAACTATTGTGTCGCCCTTACCCTCTATGGGCCCCATAGTAGCTCCATTCCCTGTCTTTTTGGCTGAATCCCCCCCAACAATCCTGACAGTTCCCCTCCTGGAGCAGTTTGCCTGCGTGCTACCACCTGCAGCTGTACCGCCAAAAAATACAATTCAAAGTCTGGCATATTGAGGCCCCCTTCCTCTCGTCTACGGCGTAGTGTTTGCATAGCCACCCTGGTGCGCCCTGTGTGCCACAGCAGTTCCCCAAGTATTTTATCCAACATTTTGAAAAATACTTTCTTAACTATATATGGGATATTCGCAAAATATATAAGCTGCGAGAGGACCACCATTTTGCAAAGTGCGACTCTCCCCATCAGTGATAAGGGTAGCTTTTTCCAGAATTGTACTGCATCTCCTATGCGCCAGAGTCCCCTCTCCGTATTGTGTACAGATATTTCCTCCCCTTCATGATCTGAATCCCCAAGTATTTAAAGGATTCCTATTCCCAACGGAGCCCCCAATCCCGGGATATCCTCTACCCTCCGTCCCTTGAGACCCGCCAATGGGAACACCAATGATTTTTCTTTATTGACCTGAAACCCAGACAGCTTACGGAAATGTTCCAAGATCTCTGGTATCACTGGTATATTTTCCAGTGGGTCATCTACATTAAGCAATACATCATGCACATAAAGCGAGATGCTATGTGTCATGCCCCCAGCCCAGATTTCCGTCTCTGGGATATATGTCCTAAAGTACCTTGCCAATGGTTCCAGCACCAAGGCAAACAAAATTGGGGAGACGTGTTCCCCGCTCCAGGTTCCACCTTTGTGAGACTCACCCGCCTGTCTTCTCCCTAGCTGTAGGATTGTTGTACAATAGCCACAGCCACCTCAGCATCCTTTCAGCTAAGCCACGTGCCTCCAGTACCTTGAATAACTATGGCCATTCCAGCGAGTCAAAGGTTTTGACTGCGTCTATTGGTACCAAAGCCATTTCTCTGTGTGTGGATTAAATCCATTACGTGGTGTAATCTGCGTAGGTTCATGCCAGTGTCCCGTCCCCTCACAAATCCACATTGATCCGGGTGCACCAGGCTGGAAGCCACCCCTGCCAACCTAGTTGCCAATACCTTCCCCAGAATGTTCACATCCACATTAAATAGGGAAATGGGCCTGTAGGAGGTACACTGTTGCGGGTTCCCCCCCTTTTTTTTTAACAATACTGTGATTACCGCTTACTTCATTGATTTCGGCAGAGAGCCTTTTTTAAGTGCGTGATCATAAACCCTCTTCATTTGGGGGACTAGTACATCTGCAAATGTCCTGTAGAACTCCACCGGGAGGCCATTGCTCCCCAGCGTCTTGTTAGCCTGGATTGCCCCCAATATTTCCCCCTCTTTTATGGGCAGATCTAATCCTTATCTGGTTTCCCCATCCAGCCTGGGCATTTGTACCATGTCTAGCAAATCTGAGGCCTCCTGATCTGAATAGTTCCCTTCCGTCGAGTATAATTGCTAATAATAATTCTGGAATACCTCGTTTATTTTTTGTTGTGATGACACCAAGCTGACACCAAGGTGCCCGTTGGGTCCCGTATCTGAGTAATTGTCCCCCCGGACTCTCCCGTTTTATCAACCATGCTAAAAGTCGACCCGCTTTGTCACCTTCTCCAAGCACTGATGCTGTTTATAGCCCATTATCAAATTTCCATAAAGAATTCAGGGCCCCCCAGTGAGAGCCTAGTTTCTCTGCCAATAACTCCCCCACTTGTATCCCTCCATATCCACCTCCAATTGCCGAATCTCCCCCTCCAGTTTTTTAATGGTGTCATCTAGCAATCGCCTGACCCCTATTGCCTGGGGCATACACCCCCCCTTAGGGTCACCTTAAATGCCTCCCATTGTATCCCCACATCTTCCACTGACCCCTCGTTTAATTAAAAAAGGGAGTAATCACCTCCCTCAGGGCCTGCACGTTAGCCACATCCCCCACCAGTCCCGGCCTCATCCGCCATACCCTCAATACCTGGCCGACTGTGTACCCTCCAACCTAGTAACCAGTGAGGAATGATCAGACAGGGCCCTATCCAGATATTGCGAGTCATTGAATCGATGGAAGCTCTCGCTACCCACAAATAAGTAGTCCAGCCTAGAAAACATTCAGTGGACCCCCGAGTGAAAGGAGTACCCCCTCTCAGACCCATGCGTTTCCCTCATAATTCCATTAGATCCAGCCTGTTCACCACCTGTCGCAATGACTCCAGCGCCTGTAATTTTGTTGAGCCCCCCTTCCCGTGCGATCCAGTTCCGGGTCCAGGACACAATTAAAATTCCCTCCCCATATATGTAACCCGGTCCATTGGCCCCCTGTCAACTCCATCACTGAGGTGAAGTGGCCTTATCGTCAACATTTGGGGCGTTAGAATTCACCACGCAGATGTCCTGTCCCTCCCATTGCCCTACCAGGGCCGAAGAGCGGGACGGTTGACGGTACGATGATGAGCTTCTGCCGAATCCCTTGAAGGAACCTTGGGACTTTCCTCTGGAGGTCCGAAAGAGCGGGCCGTCTCGGTGTCTGCCTTGATGGCCAGTCCACGGTCTTTCCCAACAGATTATCCCTGTCGAAAAGCATGTCCAAAACCTTCGACTGCACCTCCTGGTGAAAGTTTGTGGCCTTCAACCATCCCCACCGACGAAGGCAAACGCTGTTGCCCATTTGTCGGAATCCTGTATCGGCAATATCTGTGGCCACTGTGATGGCATGGTCCGATGCCACCTCGCCCTCCTGCAGGATCTCCAAAAGATTCCGCCCTCTTGTCCTGAGGAAGGAGGTCCAGGAGGGGAGCGATCTTAAACAAGAGCTCCATGTCGTAGCGCACCACAATGGCGAGGGTGTTGGCCGCCTTGATGGTCGTCGCTGCCGATGTGATGACTCGTCGTCCCATGGCGTCCAACTTCTTCCCCTTGCTGTCCGGGCGAGAGGCGGTCGTTGACGCCGCCAAGCCAGAGCATTTCTTCCTCGCCGCTTTTGAGACTACTGAATCAGGTGGAGGCTGGGACCTTAAACACTTGGGTGCAGAGTCCGGCACCTTGTATTTCTTCTTGTACCAGTCCCTCTTCGCCGAGGCCAATGATGGGTTCCTCATAAGGGACAGCCCCTCGTCCCAAATGTCATCCAACAGAGGAATCGACAGCACGGTCTTCCTCTTTGCCTCAAGGCTTTGGTACAGGAACCCCTCCTTCTTCTTTCCCTCGGGGGTCAGCTGAAACAGGTCAGAGGCCCTAGTGTTCATGGCATGGAACAAGCCTATCTCATCGGGCGGGGAGGCTCTGGGCGGCAGAGACGGGAGGTCTCCTAATACGCTGTTGTCGTCCGTGCCCGTCCCCGTCGTCGCCGTGTCCGGGTCCGTTTCCACCGTTGGTGGAGGGTAGGGGGCTGACGGGTGAAAAGGCAGTGGAGGGTGGACTCTCCTCCTCTTGGTAGGGGGCGCACCTGATGGCCCTTGTGCCACGGGATCTTCCTGGGCCACGGGATCCTCCGTCGGCAGCAGGGGCATCATCGTCCGAATCTCCGAACACAAGGTGTGGAGTGCCTAGAGAATGTCCACCGAGATGTCCGCTGGGGGTTGAGGTGGCTGCTGAGGTGGCGGAGGCAGAAGCGATGGAGGCAGAGGTGTAGGGTTCCCCAAGTCCTCAATGCCCTGCTCCTCCTCGTCGGTCTCATCGCCACTCTCGACGTCTACTTTGTCGGAGTCCCTCCCATAGGCCTTGGCCTCGACAAATGTCTTCTCCAACACGTTCTGGAGAGTAGAGAGCTCCTCCTCAGAGGAGATGTCTGTGCCCGACAGGACAACCATTCCACCCCCCTTCTTCTCGACCAGGGGAGACAGTTTCGGGGAGATGATGGGCATCCCCTTCTCCGGAGTCTTCTCAATGGGCAGAAACAACGATTCCCTCCTGGCAGGCAGAGAAACTCTTGTCTTGGGGACCGTACTCTGCGGACCCGCGTCTGCGGCCTTCGCTAGGGACGCCACAACGCCTTCAATGGAAGGCTTTGCTGGGTGAATCTGGGCCTGCACGAACTTGGTCGAGCTAGGGTCCTTCACCTTGGGGGGAGGGTCAGCACCCTGCTCCCCATTGGCCTTCTCCGACTGGTCCTTCCGGGGCTTCTCCAGAAGCTTACCCGGGTGGTCCGACTTCCTCTTCTTTGCTGAACCGGAGCATTGACTCGAGGTCGAAGGTGGCAGGGACGCTGTGCCCGCCCAGGCCGCCGGGGAGCCCGTCGCAATGGGGCTCCCGGACTCGCGGTGCTTGGCCTTCTGTTGGGCCTCTGTCGTCGGGGTGCGCTCAAAGGTCTTAGAATACCGCTCAGATTTCTCCTTGTGGCTGGGGGATGAATGCTGCCGGGACTCACCCGTAGCAGGGGCCTTGGCCGGAAACCACTCCGTGAGATGCCTGCGCCGATCCGTCATGGTGCGGGGGACCATCTCCTGGCAAAACGCATAGTTATCCTCCGCGTGCGTTTGGTCAGAATGCAGACCGTAGAGGCACATGGAAGGCCCATCGTCCAAGTAGATGTTCTGCAGGCCACATCCTGGACAAATCCTGAACGGAGGCGTTGAGTCTTCCTTCTCCTCTACCATATCCACGCGGGGTAGGCCATGAAAAAGCTTCTGGAATCCTCCAAGAAGAAACTTGACAAAAAATCTTGAGGGGCGCTGAAGAATCCGAAAACGGGTCCCTGTTAATCGGAAGATGGATCGATGGAGCTTGAGGCTCGATTGACTGGAAAAATAGAGTAGACCTCTTAGAAAAATTGCAAAATGCAGTAATAGCTCGAGAGCTATAGCACAAGGACTCCAAACACTTGAACGTGCAGTAAAAATCTGAAGATGGCTGCCAGGGGAGGGGCTTAGGTAGAGGGCAGTCATTGGCTTGTGCAGTAGGACCCAGAGACCAGTGATTGGTTGTTAGGAGAAAGACAGTTCAGAAGTGAAACTGAAACTGATTTTTACTTTACTGAGGACTCCCAGCCTGACGACGGGGAATATTCATGAGCATGTGCATCCATGCCAGACCCCATGCTGGAGAACTGTCGTAATATCCCGCCTTCCTTTGACATACACTCTGCTCATGTCACACATTTAAAACTTTCCCATAGTACTAAATATGAATCTACTGAGCTCACATTTTCATCAAAAAATGAATCGATGGCATGCATGATGCTTGTGCAAAACACCTCATCTGACAGCCCCTCACTCTTAAACACACAAGGTCATGACTACTGGCGCATGATCCAACAGTGTGCGTGCTAATATTGTGGCCTCAGTCACCCATCCCACCATTGAGTCCAAAAACCACGAAGTAATCCGGCCGTGCTGCCGATTGGTGTACCGAGGACTGAAATGTAAAGCCAGATACCCCTTCATGTCTAATTTGCCATACATCATTTAACTCCCAAATCCAACATATATCACGCAATTTACAGGTCGGTTCCAGCACCGGTCTCTGCACCCCTCCCACCCTGTCAAGGTCTGGCTCCATTACAACATTAAAATTCCTGCTCAGAAAATCACCCCAGGTGTTTGCATATCTAACTGTTGGCCTATCCATTCCAGCGTGTCTGTAGAATCCTGATTGGGGCCGTAATGGTTGATGAGAGTGACTGCCCGGCCATGCATATTTCCAAACACCAGCACCGCCCTCTCCTTTTGGTCCTTGACCGACTCAATGAGGCAAAACCCAACTGAGCTCTGTATCAAAATGCCAACCCCTTGTGAGTAGGAGGAATACGATGAGCAATACCGGTGACATCCCCATCTTTGCCTAAAATGTGCCTCCCCACAGATGTCAAATGTGTTTCCTGTAGGAACGTTATATCAATCTGATGGCGCTGGACGTATAGCAGTACTTTGCGGGATTTAGATGGACAGTTCAAGCCCCTGCCGTTCCATGTCATGCTTTTAAGCGATGTCACCATGTTTCATACCCTTCCCATAGTGATGTTCTAATATCCTAATGTGCAGTCCACTCTGCACCAGACACACCAGTAATTGAATGGATCAGGGGAATGAGCCAGAGCAACCCCAGGAACCACTACTTCCCTTCCCCCATACCCTTCACCATCTCCCTCCCCCACCGACAACCCCAACTCACCAGTTCCCCCACATCACCCCCCTCCCAAACCTCCCTACACTGGGAACCCCAATTTCCAGTCATCCCCACCCACCTCATCCTGGTGTTTGTCAAGTGCTTTTGCATGAGGGCCGTCTAGTCCCCAGCCACTCCTTGCATCTCTCTACATGCAATTTGCCCCCCTCACTTCATCCTCGGTGTGCACACCTCATAAGTCAGCATTTATTACAGAGGTCATACCGCATCTCATGATACCTCTCAGTTTCACTCATTGTTTACTCTGGGCCTGGGAAGTCTCTGGAGCGTTTCAATAAAGGAGTTAGCTTCTTCCCGAGTGTGAAAGAATAGCACCTGCCCCTCATGTTCAACTCTAAGCTTAGCAGGAAACAACATAGCATATGTCATACCCCTCTCTCTGAGCCGCTGAACAAGCTCTCTGGACGCAGTGTATGTCTCATCTTCGACAAGGGACAGCCTCCCCTCCGCCTTGTCTAGTCTTTCTTCATGCATGTAGTCTACCTTGAAGGTCAAAGTGTCCATCTTCCCGTCCAGTGACTGTATACTACTCTGCAGTTGAGTGAGCATGGTCTTAATGACATTGAACGTTCCGTTCGTATCTTGCTGTACTTGCTGTGGGCTCACTCCCCACGTATCCTCCATGCTTTCCTGCCCTTTATTCTGCACCGGTGTCTCAAAGTGTAACTTGGATTGTTGTTTACCAGCTTTTCCAGTTTTAGACATTATACGCCTCAACCCACAAGTTGGGGGTTGCATCAGCCAGTGGTGTCACCCTTCTCTTTCATAGTGAGCCTCAGCCCCAGTAGTGGATCCAAAACCTTGATTCAACTGTTACAGTGCTTCACAGATTTCGCCTCTATGTAAACCTTCTCACCGTTCTCAGCTGATGCGTTTATCCGTGACCTTGCTCTGCCGTAGGTGACAAAAAGTGTGTCCCATATGCGGAAGCCCTTGGTCCTGTCTAAGTAGAATTTCAGTGCAAGCCTGACATCCAGGCAGTCCAGAACTCTCTGTGCCTCATACTTGGGCTCTGCAAAGAACGTAGGCAGCACTATGTCCTCGTTCATATGGAATGCGGAAGGCACCTTAGGTAGGAATGCTGGGTGTCTGCAGGACTACCTTATCCCTGTGACAAGTAGTATAGGGCTCTGAGGCGACCAGCGCCTGGATTTCACTTATCCTGCGAGCCGAGGAGAGGCCGACTAGCAAGGCCGTCTTAATAGTGACCAGCCTGATGTCCGTGGACGCCATTGGCTCAAATGGTTTGTGCGCCAGGGCACCCAACACTATATTGAGGTCCCACACAGGGTGCGGCCTCTTGATGAGTCTAGCGAGTCCCGTCAGATGCTTCTTAACAATCGGGTTGCAAGAGGAGAAGACCTCTTCCTCTGAGTTTCTGTAGGCCCCAATGGCTGCCAAGTAGGTGCAGCAAGTGTCTACCTGCACGCCCGAGTGGGCGAGGTGCGCCAAAAAGGAGAGCACGTCGTCCAATGTACATGCAAGGGGGTTGATATCCTTGGAGTCTGCCCAATGGCTGAACCTGGTCCACTTGATCTTATACTGGGCCCTGGTAGCGCCCTGTGTGATCTCTAGATTAGCCTGAGACAGCTTGAGGTGGCGTAGCATGACCTGCTCAGGAACCACACTGTGAGGGCTAGTTTCTGTGGTGCAGGTGAATGACCCTGCCCCCCTGCTGCGCCAGAAGATGTGCTGGGCCCGTCGGAAGGCGAATGGGAGGTCTCTCCAAGAGGCTAAGCATCTCCGAAAACTATGCCCTGGCTGGCCATCATGGAGCTATCAGAATGACGCTGAGTTGGCATGACCCTTGCGATCTTACATATCACCCTGTGTATCAACGGCGTGGGTGGGAAAGCATATGCTGTCATGCCGTTCCACTGAATCTGAAATGCCTTGTGCAGGCAGCCAGGGCCCTGCGCTTGCCAGGAGGCGAACTGTTGCCACTTCCTGTTGTCCCAGGAGGCAAAGAGGTCCACCTGGGTGTGTCCCCTTCTGCTGAAGATCTCCTGCAGTACAAGGTCATTTACCTGCCACTTGTAATTGTCCACCGGCAGCCTGCTGAGCCTGTCCGCTTCCAGGTTGGATTCCCACGGAAGGTGGATGGCCGTGAGGTAGATGTTTTCCAAGGCCCATTCCCACATGCTGACTGCCAGTCTGCACAGTGGAGGAGACCCGCTACCCCCCTGCTTGTTGACAAAGACCATGCTGGTCGAGTTGTCTGTTTGAATGAGGACGACCTTGCCCCCTCTGACCGGAAAAATGGCTCTGAGCCCTAGCCAAATCGCCTTCAGTTCCAGCCAATTGATGTGGTACTCCTGATCCTGCCGGTTCCAGGTGCCATGGACCCAGTGGTTGTCCAGGGTGGCCCCGCATCCCTCGAGAGAGAGGAGTCTGTAGTGATGGTGACCTGTGGGATAGGTTGCCGGAAGGGCTTGCCCATCCTCAAGTTGCAGTCCCTGGACCACCAAGTGAGTTCTGGGTGACGAGAGGGAGGAACGAAGATCATCTCCGCCTGAGAGCCCCGTTCCTGGTTCCACAATGCCGTAAAGTGCAGCTGAATCCTCCTCATCCTATGTCTTGTGTGGGGGACGGCCAATAGGACCGCTGCCATGAGACCCAGTAGGTGTTGGTACCACCAGGCTGAAGTCACTTCTCTGCTGAGGAAGTGCGCAGTGGACCTCTTGATGGCCATGATCTTGTCCTCCGTGGGAAAAACCCTCTCGGAGCCTGTGTCCCAGATGAGCCCCAAGAAGGTCAGAGTCTGCATAGGCTGCAGTTGCGACTTCTTGGGATTGAACGAAAAGCCCAGATCGTGAAGTGTGTTCTTGAGGGCGTGAGTGGTGCGGTGCACCGCTTCCAGAGATGAAGTCCTGACAACCCAGTCATCAAGGTACGGATAGATATGGTGGCCTGATGAGGGCCGCCACAGTATTCATCAGCCTGGTAAAGTCCCTGGGGGCCGAGTTGAGGCCAAAAGGAAGCACCTTGTATTGAAAATGGTAGCCCATGATCCCGAATCATAGAAAAGAATGATGAGGCTACCAGATCGGGACGTGTAAGTACGCGTCCTTCAGATCCAGGGAGCACATCCAGTCTCCCCTGCACAATGTCTCCGCTATTAAAGCTGGCATAACCATCTTGAACTTTTGTAGAGGTAGGGAGAGGTTGAGGGTGGAAAGGTCCAGCACAACTCTCAGACCCACCTGGTACTTTTTCGGAATGGTGAAAATCCTGCCCGGCTCTCGACGAGCGACTGGATCTCCGCTAAAAGAGTTGCTGTCCCAACTTGGGGGAGTGGAGGGGAAGAGGGAGGAGAGGCTGGGATGGGTAGGCAGTACCCCGTGGATACTACTGAGAGGATCCAGGGGTCCGCAAAATTCTGGCACCAGAACTGTGGATGGAGAGCAAGCCTGCCCCCCACTGGAGACACGTGGACCCGGAGGGGCATGTCATGCCTTCTTTCGTTCTGAGGCTGTTGCGGAAGAGGGGGACTGGAAAAAACCCTTACCCCCCCCCTCCCTTTTTGTTGTTCGCGCCGATGTTGGGTCGGCGAATGGTCAGGCTGCCTGGACCTCCGCTCTTGGAAGCCTCAGAACCCTCCGTATGTACGCCCCTTGTCCGAGTGCTGCTGTGACTGAGTATACATTTTGGGCGTGGTCTTTGTAAGGATGGATAAAGACTTGGCCGTTTGTGAGATGTTTTTCTTTTTGTCCAGCTAATTGTTTGTGGAGGAGTGGAAGAGGTCACCCCACCTCGAACGGAAGGTCTAATATGCATTCCTGGACATACGGGTTGAATTTCCTAACATGGAGCCAGGCTGTTCTTCTCATGTCCATGGCAATGCGGATGGCCCGGCCAGAGGTGTCAATGTGGGCCACGGTGGAATCCATGATGTCTTGTGCCACCATCTTGGCCTCTGCCAATCCCGCCTTGAATCCTCATTAGCTCTATGCCGGAAGCTCTGAGAGGCAATCAGCAATTTCCCACCACAGCTTCTGGTTAACGGCTGCCAGCATGGCATCTGCGTTGGCTTTACGAAGATGCAGGGATGCGTTGGAATACAGCTTCTTCCCCTACGCCTCCAAGATCTTCTGATCCTTGCCTAGCAGCGCCGAGGAGGAAGAGGCTCAGGACGACTGAGGCTTGGAGTATAGTGATGCTGCAGCGATCACTGAAGAGTGCGGCTGAGGGTGGACCGATAGCAAGAGTGTATCCCCCTTCGTCTGCCTGTACTTGGCGTCCAGGCGTCTATTGACCGGTTGAGCCAGCCCTTTTTGGCCAAGGTGACTACGTCTTCTGCATAGGGATCCCTGTTCTCGCTGCGGGACGCAGCGTGAGGACTTCAGCAAAGACCCCCTCTGATGGTTGCTCAACCTCGGGTTGAGGAAGGCCCAAGTACTCTGTCAGCCCCGCAAGACGTTCATGAAAGGCTTTGGCTGATGATGGCATGTCGGGGTCCTCCTCATCTGTGTCCACCTGAGGGTCCGGTTGGTCCGGCACTGGAGGAGGGGTGCTTGGAGCCGAAGGCTAGGAAGTGAAGACCAGAGACGGAGGCTGCAGCGGAGGCTGGTACGGAACCGCCTGCACTATTGGTTGGAGGGGCGGAGCGGGCAGCGGAGGCTGAACAGGGGTGCCTGTACTGGGCCTGCAGTGCCGGAGCCATTGGTGGGAGCACGTCCCTGATGGCGTCCCTGAGGATGACCCCATCCGAGGAGATTTCATGAGCCCGAGGAACTTTAAAAAAAATCTGTCCTCGCAGGCCGGAGCGGTGGTAGGCGATACTGACGGGGCAGCGGGCGGCCGCTGGAGCCGTTGCGTACCCTGCCAATACGGACGCAGTGGAAACCTTCCTTGCACAAAATAAGGGTAGGCTGTAGGCCACGTACCTGGTTGACACAAGTCCCACCTTGAAACCCTTTCCTCCACCTGCTCCCTGTGTTGGTGCGGTATCGGGCGGATGTCAGAAATGTCTGGCACAGCAGCCATTTTGTCGAGCTGCCTTCCACGTGCCTGCGTCGTGTTGCTTGGCTCACTCGACCCAACCCCGTCCAGGATTCTTGAGTGTGGATCATGAGGCCTACCCTGTTCCTCAGGCTGAGGCCTGGTAGGCGTTTCGTCCTCGGCGGATCTGCTGGTAGAACTGCGTAAAAGCGCCCCCTCAGACATGTTGCCAGTACTAAGGCATGGCCCCTTGGGTACCGACCCGGTAAAAGAACCTTCCGGTCCCTGTCACTTGGAGCATCAACTGACCCCTCGGCCTGCCGGCCAGTAGCTGATATAGCCTCGGTACTCGTGCTGATATGAGGACCTGAGTGGTCCCTCCCATGCGGGTGAGTCCTTGGGAAGGAGTCTCCCTTGCGGGGTGTGCTGGAAAAAGACCGCCCCTACCTGGGGCTTGGATTGATGATAGATATAAAGTCCTTCAGGTCCTCTGGATGCGATTTCTGGAAGAGCTCCCTCCACCTGGCTTGTCTGTTCTTCAGAGACCTCAAGGAGAGCGCGTTGCACGCGGCACAAGCTTGCCAGCCGTGGTCTGGGCCAAGGCAACATAGGCCGAGGGCGTGGGGGTCTTTAGTTGGAAAGAGCCAGTTGCAGGATGGACACCTGCTGAACCCTGTAGAAGTCCACATGTGCCGGGGAGGAGCGTGACGCCTGAGGACCGAGTGCCTGAATGATAAAAAGACAAAGAGCCTCATTTCGAGTATGGTGGTAGTCATGGCGCTATTTGCACCATGACTACCTCCCAAACTGGTACTGACTCCGGTTTGGTTCAATGGGGACTTACCGGTGTAGTCCGACCTTTGCGGGACCGGTAAGTCCCCATTGAAAATGCCATTCCCCATTCCAATTTGAGCACTGATACGGCTCAATGGAAATGGGGAAGGCGCTAATAACAGTACCGCAAATTGCTAATCCTGGTTATTGCGAAAGAAGGGAGGAACCCAGAACACTGCCAATCCTACCGCCCGATATCGCTGTTAAATTTAGATGAGAAAATCTACACGAGAATGCTGGCCACAAGGATGGAGTGCCTATTGCCGAGCTTGGTCCACCCAGATCAGGTAGGTTTCATCAAGGCTAGACAGGGATCTGATGCAATGCGTAAGATGCTGAATGTGGTGGAGCACTCCAGAGGTTTGGATGAGGATTATGTGTTACTAAACCTGGATGCTGAGAAAGCATTTGATCGGGTGGAGTGGAGGTTTTTATTCACGGTTCTGGAGAAGGTGAGGTTCGGGATAGGTTCTTGAGGGGTGTACATGTCATATACAAAGGACACAACGGCCCAGGTGGTGGTGAAAGGGGTGACGTCCTGTGCGTTCCAGTTGGCGAGATATGCCAGGCAGGGTTGCCCCGTCTCCTCTACTGTTCGCGTTGACTATGGAGCCCCTGGGGACGGATTAGAGGAGAGAAGGATATCAAAGGAGCGATGATATGGGATAGGGAGTACAAGTTGGAAATGTACGCAGATGGTGTGCTCCTGCATTACGAGATCTGCATTTGTCTATTCCAAAAATGCTGCAGGTGTTTTGAGAATACGGGCGCATGCCAGGATCCAGGATTTAAGGTAAACATGAAAAATTGAGAGGAGCGCCTGCTACCTTTTTTGAAATATTTAAAAGGAACTTGGGGTTGGTCACCCTGAGTTACCTGGGGGCAACCAGACATGGACTACCTGCTCACTGTGCTCAGAGAGACAAAGCTTCACCTCACTGATGAGGCCCAACAAGGCTGAAACACGTGTATGGGGTTGCTTTTGGTACTCTTGTTCAGAGAGGAATTGCCATAGCATTTCGGTGCTGGACTGCCCATGTGGGGGGGACAAAGACTTATATGCAAATGGATATTTCCCATCTGTGAAAGGTACAGTGAGCAAAAAGCGTGTGCTGCAAACTCTCATCTCAGAACAGGTTATCATGCCATGTTCTTTCTGGAGAGGAGCGCCTGCTACCTTTTTTGAAATATTTAAAAGGAACTTGGGGTTGGTCACCCTGAGTTACCTGGGGGCAACCAGACGTGGACTCACTGCTCACTGTGCTCAGAGAGACAAAGCTTCACCTCACTGATGAGGCCCAGTAAGGCTGAAACACGTGTATGGGGTTGCTTTTGGTACTCTTGTTCAGAGAGGAATTGCCATAGCATTTCGGTGCTGGACTGCCCATGTGGGGGGGACAAAGACTGATATGCAAATGGATATTTCCCATCTGTGAAAGGTACAGTCAGCAAAAAGCGTGTGCTGCAAACTCTCATCTCAGAACAGGTTATCATGCCATGTTCTTTCTGGAGAGGAGCGCCTGCTACCTTTTTTGAAATATTTAAAAGGAACTTGGGGTTGGTCACCCTGAGTTACCTGGGGGCAACCAGACGTAGACTCCCTGCTCACTGTGCTCAGAGAGACAAAGCTTCACCTCACTGATGAGGCCCAACAAGGCTGAAACACGTGTATGGGGTTGCTTTTGGTACTCTTGTTCAGAGAGGAATTGCCATAGCATTTCGGTGCTGGACTGCCCATGTGGGGGGGACAAAGACTGATATGCAAATGGATATTTCCCATCTGTGAAAGGTACAGTCAGCAAAAAGCGTGTGCTGCAAACTCTCATCTCAGAACAGGTTATCATGCCATGTTCTTTCAGGAGAGGAGCGCCTGCTACCTTTTTTGAAATACCTCCCAAACTGGTACCGACTCCGGTTTGGTTCAATGGGGACTTACCGGTGTAGTCCGACCTTTGCGTGACCGGTAAGTCCCCATTGAAAATGCCATTCCCCATTCCAATTTGAGCCCTGATACGGCTCAATGGAAATGGGGAAGGCGCTAATAACGGTACCGCAAATTGCTAATCCTGGTTATTGCGAAAGAAGGGAGGAACCCAGAACACTGCCAATCCTACCGCCCGATATCGCTGTTAAATTTAGATGAGAAAATCTACACGAGAATGCTGGCCACAAGGATGGAGTGCCTATTGCCGAGCTTGGTTCACCCAGATCTGGTAGGTTTCATCAAGGGTAGACAGGGATCTGATGCAATGCGTAAGATGCTGAATGTGGTGGAGCACTCCAGAGGTTTGGATGAGGATTATGTGTTACTAAACCTGGATGCTGAGAAAGCATTTGATCGGGTGGAGTGGAGGTTTTTATTCACGGTTCTGGAGAAGGTGAGGTTCGGGATAGGTTCTTGAGGGGTGTACATGTCATATACAAAGGACACAACGGCCCAGGTGGTGGTGAAAGGGGTGACGTCCTGTGCGTTCCAGTTGGCCAGATATGCCAGGCAGGGTTGCCCCGTCTCCTCTACTGTTCGCGTTGACTATGGAGCCCCTGGGGACGGATTAGAGGAGAGAAGGATATCAAAGGAGCGATGATATGGGATAGGGAGTACAAGTTGGAAATGTACGCAGATGGTGTGCTCCTGCATTACGAGATCTGCATTTGTCTATTCCAAAAGTGCTGCAGGTGTTTTGAGAATACGGGCGCATGCCAGGATCCAGGATTTAAGGTAAACATGAAAAATTGGTTCTCTTTCCCTTTAGTCACAAGCTGAGCAACTCATTGAAGACCTGATGTCTTACAGGATGCCTATTGAACTTGGGGCCTTGAAATACTTAGTGGTTCTGGTCACTAGGGATTTGGAAAGCCTATACGAAGCAAACTTCCCCGAATTAACCAAAGGGCTTTTTGGAGAGTTAGAGAGGTGGTCGTTCCTAAGCATGTCCTGGCTGGGTCGCCTTGATGCAGTCAAGATGACTCTACTCCCGAGAGTGCTGTACTTATACCACATGTGGCCCAGAGAGATGCCGGAGAGTCACTTCCGGGTACTGAAACGGCAGATCGCTAAATTCAAATGGAAGGGGCAAAAGCAAAGGGTAGCACGAAAGATTTTGATACAGCCATAGGAGCGGGGTGGAGTAGCACTCCCAGATATATGTACATATTACAGGGCAGCACAGTGTCGTGCCTTGATCCCACACTTAAGGGAGGACAAAGATAAACACTGGGTGGTCATGAAAAATCCTTTGCAATGGCTGGTCATTGTCGGGGAGTGGTTATGGGTACCCAGGTGCAAGGTGCCCCATGTGGTTCGATCCAATTGTATACTGGGCTCACTTTGGAACTTGTGGGGGAAGAAACAAGAAATCAAGGGCGTGACACCTTGGCCCTCACCCCTTAGCCACATTTAGGCACTACCTTTCATAAGCAAGATTCAGGAGCCGTTGCGTTTACAAGCTTGGTTTGAAGCTGGGTTGAAAAGGGTGGGACAGTTGTTCAGGGGGGTGAGTATATTCCCATAGAACTGGAGGAGGCACTGGGGTTGGGTAAATTATCAGTATTTCTATACTTCCAGCTTAAATGGATAATTTATGGATGGAAAATGGAAGAAAGATCTACAGCGGGAGCTGACAGTTATGGAACAGATAATGAGTGAGAGGGAAGTTATGAGAGGTCTCCATATACCAGGTGCTGTTGCTAGGGGAGGGCACCGAAAAGGGGTGTCTTCTGAATAATTGGGAAAGGGACCTAGGCAGGACATCAGAAGATGAGCAGTGGAGAAAGCTGTGTATCAATGGCCACAAAATTTCGATATCCTGCCAATACAAGCTACATGGTTTGAAAGTACTGTATAGATGGCAATATGATTCCCACCGCCTTTCTAAGATGTTTCCCAATGTAGAACCGTCATGCTGGAGGGGCTGTGGCCAACGTGCAACATATTTCAATATGACAAAAAATAAGAAGAGGGAGACTATATAAGAAATGAAAAATGTAGAACATTTTTAATGATACAATGTAGCCACATATTGCTGGTCCATGACACACAAGAGGTACAAAATAAAAAGATACATACATTCAAATCAATTCAGCGACAAAAAATTCATCAACAAAAAAAGGGCAAACAAAATGAATGCTTCAATGGAGAACAAAGGATAAAGACACTATTTAAGGAACATATATCATAGCTTCTTTTCCTGTTCAGTGCAGTTCCTCAGTGGATAACCCTCTCGATTCACAATCTGGCTATTAATTCCAAATGAATTGAGGGCAAATTAACAGCAGTGTTGCTGATCTATAATGAGACTGACGAAAAAAAAGGGTTAACTGTAATGTTTGGTCAAAGCCCTAGTGTACAGTCTACTAGGTGAGACAATCTGAATACCAACGATTGTCTTCCAATTTGTGTAAATATTGAGCTCTAAATTCTGACTGTTCTCCCCAATCCTAGTTTCAACTAGAGCCTGAAATGGGCAGGTTTTCAACGGGACTGTGTTCCTGTATTTTGTATACCATTTAAATATGCACACGGTATACTCTGGGCATCATCTGCAGATCACCCGCAGTAACTTGCAGTGTAATGAACTTCATGGGCAATGAGTAAAACACCATCTACCTGTGGCCGCACTTGCCGTGTGGGTCCTGTATGGCTACCAGGTTTGGCGTTGCCTCACGTGCCAGATAGCAGGCATATGTGGTGAGAATGCCCTAATATCCATGCGTACTGGAAAGAGGTCTTGGGTTGGATCAAGCGCTTGGAGGGAACAGAAAGACAAATGGACCCATTGTTGTTACTTTTTTCGGAATGGAGGAGATTGAGGGGGAATGGAGACGGTTGCCACATATGGCACACTTTCTCTGTTGGCAGCGAGAGTGTGCATTGTAATAGGATGGAAGAATCCCTGATTGCCAACTGAGAACATGTGGGTACAAAAGGCAAAACAGATTTAGGAAATGGAAAATCTGACAAGCATAATGCAGGATAGACACCCAACAAAGGAAATGGAATGGGGGTTCTTTACACAAAATATTGTCCTGCCTCTTCCTTTCCATGAGTGTGTAGGCCGATGTACGGCAGGAGGAAAGTGGTGACTTGAGGAGTGGGTGTCTGGGCTGGACCAGGAAATTTGTGATGCCTATCCGTTCTGTTGGTTGGTACAATGGAATTGAGTAAATCCTCTAGTCCATGGAAGAAACACTGGAACAAGTGCATTGCCTCTGGGTGGTCATGATGGGTTAGATGTTATATGCTGCTGCGGGGGTGGGGCGGGAGACGGGGTGGCGAGGGTATGTTGAACTTGGTTGTAAATATTAAAAACGTTTGCTTTGTATTGCATTTGTTCAAGGATCCCATTTACCTGGGGAAAATTTTGCATTTTTTATGCAAAAGAATAAATAAAGCATGTTTTTAAAAACACACCGATGTACTCAAAGCCACTCTCTGCAAGGCCTGTCTGAGCTCTTAGGCAACCACTGACCCAACATTAACATCTAACTTATAGCATTGTAAATTGACACCCACGCTCCCCCCCATAAATATGTTTACACAGGGCAGAATGATGCCTCCTAACATCTGGTCTGAAGTAACTTTACTATTTTTATTATTATTATTTGTTTTTTATTTAGCTTAGTAAACTCAACTTTTTCAAATATTTAAAACAATTCAATTAAATTTCTACATTTTTCAACTTGACAAAACTATATTTACAACAGTAGTTACCGAGCACCCAAAACCTATGCAAGGAGGAGAATAAAATAAAGTGAAATAATGTAAAAGAAATTAAATGGGCTGTCGTAAGTAAAAGTAAAACTTAACACAAAAATGATATAAAACAGATTGAGCATATAAACATATGATACATAAAATTAAGATCATATACGAAAGCCACTTCATATACAATAAGCTAATTATACAAGAAACTTGTAGATATTCAAGGTGTTCTTTCTAAAAACTATCATGAACATATGATTATGCAGGGATGATTCAAGCAATCCACAATGTTTGATGTGTAATGCATTTCTTGCCACACAAGGACCTCCTATAGACTGCTATTTTCCATGGCAGCCCTATACCACCGCAGGGGCACATGCAACACACCTAAATTTAAAGCATTTATGAAATTATGAGTTGCAATTCGGATACTCATAACTTTGGATGACAAAATAGTTGGCCATCTGTTTTCGGGCGACCTCAAACCAAAATACGTCATGTGTTTCCAGAAAAACGTAACTCTCAGGTCCATTAGAGGTGGACATTCTACTATTAGATGTTTTAGGGTTTCTCTAACAGAAATATCCACACAGAATCTACAGAAATTCTCTTTTGAATTAATACAATTCCTTCTTGCCAAGAAATCTCGTGTTGAAAACAAGTTGAATCGCAAACGTAAAATTGATGATCTCAACTGCGGAGACGGTGCTCTGCATAGATATAGTTCTAGTTCTTTAAGTTTTTCTGTTCGAAAGCGATGCCATGGAAGTCCTTATAAGTAAGGCATATGCTTCTTGTTTCGATCCAGTCCAGTCTATATAGTTTGTCCTTTGCTCGGTCCGGATTCATAATAAGAATATCGACATTCACATCCGCCCTCGCCAAGATTTTAAGAATGCAAGTTGACCATGATTTAACAAATGCATGTTATGATGACAACATGTAGACGGACAAAGTTGCCAATATGTTATCAGTTCTAGTGTAGATTAAACATTTGCAGAACAAGGCACATAGCCACCAGTTATATTCAGCAACCAAAGAGGTAAGACACAACTCATGTCACAGCCATGGTCCAGGTACACACTGTGGAAGTTGGAGAACACCCCTCAAAAATGTCGCCTCTAATTTATTCAAGAAAGATGTCAATATTATATTGTTGGTCTCCAAACCATAAAGAATCGTCGGCAAAACTTTATGTCGCCAATACATGATGGCTGGTCTAATCGTAAATTTGCCATATTTATAAAGGACTAACGGTGTCTGCGATATGGCTGAGATGAGTTTGTGATCAAGCGTCTTTAGATGTGAATCAACTTGCGGCATTTCATCAAATAAGATACCAAGATAAAGATAAGTCGGTACAATTTCCAAACACACATCCTTGATCTCCCAATCCATTAAAGCCCTATTGGTTAGTCTAGGAGCATATATCACTATCTGCGTTTTCTTTAGATTTATGACCAATTAGTTGTCATCCAAAAGGGCACTTAGGGTACAAGAGAAATTGCAGGCCTGACAGAGTTTTAGAAATTAACACCAGGTCGTCTGCATACCATAAAGCTTTGATTGTCACACCGTTCATTTCGGTGAGTCTGAGCCAACCTGAAGAAAGGCCTGCATCACGTCATGTATGAAAAAATGAAAGAGGGCTGAAGCAAGGATGAATCCTTGCTTCAACCCCCTTGACGTGGAAATTGCTGCAGACAAAAGGCCTATGATTGATAACCTGACCTCTACAGAGGTTGCTGAATGTAAAGCGTAGATAATACCACCTATGGTAGCTGGGCAGTTCGCAGATATCAGCTTCCCCATCAGTTTAACTCGAGAGACTTAGTCAAAGGCCGAGTGTAAATCGACAAAGGAGAAGGAACAAGTTACTTACCTGTAACTGTTGTTCTCCAGCATGGGTCTGGCATGGATTCACATGCTCATGAATATTCCCCGTCGTCAGGCTGGGAATCCTCGGTAAAGAAAAAATCAGTATCAGTTTCGTTTCTGATCTGTCTTTCCAATCACTGATCTCTGCGTCATACTGACCACAGCCAATGACTGCCCTCTACCTAAGCCCCGCCTCTGGCAGCCATCTTCAGATTTGGTAGCAAGTGAAGTGGCAGTATGACCAAGTGAAGAGCCGCGAGGGGTAGGCGGGAGGGTTCGCATGTGAATCCATGCCAGACCCATGCTGGAGAACAACAGTTACAGGTAAGTAACTTGTTCCTTCTCCAGCATGGGGTCTGGCATGGATTCACATGCTCATGAATAAAGAATACATAGCAGTACACACATGCACAACCACGGGAGGTGGCAAAGGCTCAACATTAAGCATTACATCAAACTCAACATTAAGCAGTTCTTACCTCCTCACCAGGCTCACCTTAGGCGAACAGATTGCGCAGCACTGCTTGCCCGACCCTGGACTCCTCCCTGGAATCCCGATCGACGCAGTAGAATTTCGTGAAGGTGTGCGTCGACCTCCACGTAGCAGCCCTGCAGATGTCCAGCAAGGGCACACCAGATAGGAACGCCGTGGTAGCTGCGATCGCTCTGGTGGAATGGGCTCTCGGATGGCCAGGCAGCGGTCGGTTTGCCAACCGATGACAGTACATGATACAGCCGGAGAGCCATCTGGAAATGGAGGCTTTTGAGAGAGCCTTCCCCTGATTGACAGGTCCAAAGTTAACAAAAAGTTGTGACGTCTTCCGAAAACACTTTGTGCGGTCCACGTAAAACTTCAGCGCTCTAGCCACATCCAGCGAGTGCAAAGTCCTTTCAGACGGCGACGAAGGCGACAGGAAGAAAACAGGCAACACCAAGGGTTCGTTGAGGTGGAATCCCGACGGCACCTTGGGCATGAAGGAGGGGTGCGTCCTGAGCACTACCCTTGTGTCGTGAAAAGTCAAGTACGGGGGCTTGCAGGAAAGGGCCTGGATCTCTCCCACTCTTCGTGCGGAGGTGATGGCCACAAGAAACGCTGTTTTCCACGACAAGAACTTCAACGGAGCCGAGTGCAGAGGCTCGAACGGAGGTCCCATGAGCTTGGTCAGCACCACGTTGAGCTCCCACGCCGGGGCCGGAGCCTTCACCGGCGGGAACGATCTGAACAGTCCCTTCATGAATTCTTTCACCAGACGATGAGACCACAAAGACGTCCGCCCTGTGGGTCTGGTGTATCGGGAGATTGCAGCAAGATGAATCTTGATGGACGCGTGCACCAGTCCAGCCTTGGCCAGCGTCAGAAGGCACGGCAGTACCTGGGGAGCCGTAATCCGTAGAGGGTTAATCTTCTGTGCGTGGCACCAGACAGAGAACCTCTTCCATCTGTGTCCATAGCATTTAAGAGTTGAGGACGCCCTGGCCTTTGCATGAACCTCTCTGCAGTCGGCCAGTATGTCGTATCCTCCAAATTCTAACGCTGCAGGAGCCATGCCTGCAAGTTCAGCGACTTCGGGTCGTGATGGAGGATGGCGCCTCCTTCCCTGGAGAGAAGATCCGCGTCCACTGGCAGCTTGATTGATGGGGACGCTGACAAGTCCAGAAGGTCCGGGAACCATATCTGCCTCGGCCACGCAGGTGCGACGAGGATCATCCTGCACCGTGACCTCTTGAGCTGGTTGATGAGCCAGATCAGCAATGGCAATGGAGGGAACGCGTATAGAAACAGGCCCTCCCAGGGGAACGAGAAAGCATCGCCCATGCTTCTCGGCTGGGGAAACCTGCTGGCGAACCTCCGGCACTTGGAGTTCGTCGCCGTCGCGAACAGATCGATCTGGGGTGTGCCCCACCGTCGGAAGAGGCGGTCCACTAGATCCTGTCGTAGTTCCCACTCGTGGCACGAGCGCAGCTCTCTGCTGAGCGAGTCGGCGATGGTGTTTTTTATCCCTGCCAGATGAAACCGGCACCAGAAACATCCCTTGGGTGACGCCCCAATGCCACAGATCCTGCGCCTCCTTGGACAGGGCTGGGGATCTGGTACCGCCCTGCATCCTGATGTAGAACATGGTGGTGGTGTTGTCGGTGAAGATCCTCACCACCTTGCCCTTGAGGGATGGAAGAAAGGACCTGAGGGCCCAAAACACTGCACGGAGCTCCAGGACGTTGATATGGAGGGACTTCTCCGTCGGAAGCCAAAGGCCTCTCGCGTGCAGATTTTCGTTGTGCGCTCCCCACCCTTCCAGGGAGGCATCCGTGGTCACTGTCTCCTGGTGGCCGGGGGTCTGGAAGTCCATGCCCGCTGTCAGATGCGCGCGGGTGCCCCACCACCGGATCGCTCGTCGGAAACTCTCGTCGAGTGTGATCCTCTCCTCGAAGCTGCCCGTCGTCTGGATCCAGCGCGCGTCCAGGAACTCCTGCAACGGGCACATCCGGAGCCTGCACAGGCGGATGAGATAAATGCAAGAAGACATCATTCCGAGGAGGGACTTAGGGACTTAATGGACCTCACCCTGGCCGCGTCCGCAACCAGCATCCGCTGCACCTTGCCCAAGATGGCCCTCGTCCTTTCCTCCGACGGAGAGGCCAGAAGCGACACTGTGTCGAGCTTCGCTCCCAGAAACAGTGCGTCTTGCGCGGGCACCAGGTGGGACTTGCCGTAGTTTATGGAGAATCCCAGGTCCGTGAGCAGTTGGACGGTCCTTGCCGTGTGCTCCACGGCGAGCTCCTTCGTCTTTGCTCGGATGAGCCAGTCGTCCAGGTAGGGGTAGACGTGGATCCCCTCTCGGCGCAGCTGCGCCGCCACCGGTGCGAGGCACTTGGTGAACACCCTGGGTGCCGACCTCAATCCGAAGGGAAGGGCTCTGAACTGGTAGTGACACCCTTGGACCACGAACCTGAGAAACTTTCGGTGTCCCTTTAGGATGGGAATATGGAAGAAGGCATCCTCCAAATCCAACGACGACAGGAAATCGCCCTCCTCCAGTTAACCCAGGACGTGTTGGAGGATGACCATCCGGAACTTCTGTGCCTTGATGAATTTGTTCAGTCGTCGTAGGTCCAGGATGGGACGCCATCCTCCCGTCTTCTTCTTAACGAGGAAGTATCTTAAGTAAACTCCTGAGCCCCGAAGCCTCTTTGGGACGAGCTCGATGGTGCCCTTCTTGAGCATCGCCTTTACCTCCAAGAGAAGTTGAGGGATGTGATGTTCTATCCTGGCCACAGGGGGGACGCGCGGGCACCTCTTTAGAAACTCGAGCGTGTGACCCTGAGCTAGGGCGTCCAGCACCCAACGGTCGGTGGAGATGGACTCCCACACGCTGACGAAGCTCGCCAGCCGGCCTCCCACCGGGGTGCTTCGGTGGGGGCCCGACCCCGCGGCCGGTTCAGTCCTGCTTCGACGAGGCTTTGCCGCCTTGTCCTCCTTGGCGACGACGGCGGGGTCCGCCTGACTTGCCTCGTCCCCTGTAAGCTTCCTGTGACGACGAACGGGACGCTGGACGGTAGGTGGAAAATCTGCCGTTGGAACCTTTGGAGGCACCCTGTTTGCCTCTGCCGCTCCGAAAGGGCGGCCGCCGTTGCTAGAGAACCCCAAGAGCCCGGGCCGTCTCCGTGTCCGCCTTGATGGCTTGAAGGGAATCGTCCACTGTTTTCCCAAACAGGTTGTTTCCGTCGAAAGGCATGTCCAAGACTCTGGTCTGCACGTCCTGACGGAAGTCAGTAGCCTTGAGCCATCCACGCCGCCTAAGGCACACGCCGTTGCCCAACTGGCGAAATCCAGTGTCAGCGATGTCCGTCGCAATCATAATGGCGTGGTCCGACGCCACCTCTCCTTCCTGCAAGATCTCTAGGGCTTCCGCCCTCTTGTCGTCTGGTAGGAAGTCCAGCAGGGGGGCCAGTATGTACCACAACTCCCTGTCGTAGCGGGTTACGATAGCCAAGGCGTTGGCCGCCTTAATCGTCGTCGCTGCCGACGAGATGACTCTGCGTCCCATCGTGTCTAATTTCTTTCCCTCGCCGTCCGGCGGGGAGGTTGACGTAGAGGCCGCGCCCCCCCCCGCTTTCTTCCTGGCCGCCGCGGAGACGACCGAGTCCGGGGTCGGCTGTGCCCGAAGGCACAAGGGGGCCGCGTCCAGGACCAGGTACTTCTTCTCGTACCGATCCCTTCTAGCCGGCGTCGTGGATGGGTTCTTGAGGAGGGCGAGGCCCTCAACCCAAATGTCGTCTAGTAGAGGTACAGCGAGGACCGTCTTCCTCTTGGTCTCGCGCCGTTGATAAAGGAAACCTTCCTTCTTCTTCTCTTCCGGGCAGAGCTGGAAAAGCTCGGATGCCCTGGCGATCATGGAGTGAAACGATCCAATCTCGTCGGGCGGGGAAGCCCGGGTGGGAGGTGACGACGGGAGATCGTCGTCGTAAACCTCGTCGTCTGTACCCGTCGCGGCCGTGTCAGTCCCCGTATCATCCCCACGTGTCGTGGACGGGGAGGAGGGCTGAACAGGGCGCGATGGCTGAAAAGGAGGTGGAGGATGAATCCTTCTTCTCTTAGGGGGAGGGCTCCCAGAAGGGCCTGGCTCCGGGTCCCCCGTCGGGAGCGGTTCCTCCGTTGGTGGTAACGGCAGTCTCGTCCTTATCTCCGAGCATAAGGACTGTATAGCCAACAAAAAAGCCGCCGAGTTGTCTTGCGGCACTGGTTGAGGGAGATCCGACGGGCGATCAGGAGCCCCGTCGGCATCCTCGACGCCCTCGTCGTCTTCCACGTCGGGGTCCCTCCCGACAGGATGGCCTTCTTCCACGTGGCCTAAGACTTCGATCAGCTCCTCCTCAGAGGTTGAGGCCGAGTCCACGACGACCTCCTGCCCCCTCTTTTTCTTCTCCGTCGGAGGTTTCACGGGGGTCCTGTCGATGGGCATGAAAGAGGACTCCCTCCGCGGTGGCAGGGAGATTCTGGGCCCCGGGGTCGCCACCACTGGTGTAGCCTCCACAGGCTGAGCCAGGGCCGCCGCGACTGTCTCGATAGAGGCCTTGGCCGGATGGATCAAGGCTTTCACCACCTTAGGTGCGCTCACCGCCTTCTCCTTGGGGGGAGGGTCACCACCTCGCTCCCCCTCCGATGGGGCCTTAGGGCACGACCGGGGTCCCTCCAGGAGTTTCGCCGGGTGCTCAGCCTTCCTCTTACCTGAGCCAGAGCGTTGGCTCGTGGTTGATGGCGCCGGGGAGGATGCGCCCTGCCTGGCGCCCGTAGAGCCCGACCGTTCGACGCTCCCGGTGCTTGGCCTTCTGTCGGACCCCCGTCGCCGGGGCGCCCTCAAAGGTCTTAGAAGACCGCTCGGACTTCTTCTTCTTCTTCTCGCCTGACGGGCTCTTTCCTTCCAGCCAGTTGGCGAGACGTTGATGGCGGTCCTTCATGGTCCGCTCCGACATATTGCCGCCAAACGCACAGTCCTTCTCCACGTGCGTCTTGTCCTCATGTAGGCAGTAAAGGCAAAGGGAGTGTTCGTCCTCCTTGAAGACATTCTGAAGCTGGCATCCAGGGCAGACCCTGAACAGCTTTCCGTGCGTCGAGCTTCCCTTCTCCTGGGCCATGTCCGAGATGGGCCTGAGAAACTTCTGGAGTCCTCCAAAAGCGTGGCCCGACGAAATCTTGACCCTTGAGGGGCGTAGACGAATCCGACACGGGTCCCCGTTGATCGGATGAAGAAACGGTGGAGCTTGAAGCTCTTTTGACCGAAAAAAAGAGAAATTTTTCTGAGAAAAAACGTGAAAAATAGCACTAACGCTCGAGAGCAATAGCACGAGGATCCCAACACTTGAACGTGCGGTAAAAATCTGAAGATGGCTGCCAGAGGCGGGGCTTAGGTAGAGGGCAGTCATTGGCTGTGATCAGTATGACGCAGAGATCAGTGATTGGTTACTTCTCAGAAAGACAGATCAGAAACGAAACTGATACTGATTTTTTCTTTACCGAGGATTCCCAGCCTGACGACGGGGAATATTCATGAGCATGTGAATCCATGCCAGACCCCATGCTGGAGAAGTAAATTGGTTGTTTAGTAGATTGTGCCTGTGATTTTAGAGCATTAAGAGTTAGAAGATTGACTGCGGTTCCCAGCCCCGCAACAAAGCCTGTTTGATTTGGATCACGTTGATTGTGGGCTTGTGACTACCGCGAAAAGTCCCTCAAGACTAATCTTGAGAAGACCTTTCCCGGGCCATCAAGCAGAGCAATAGGTCGATAGCTTGACGGGGCACGCCAATCACCCTTCTTAAAGATTGTAACAATCAAGGACGATTTCCACAAGGTCGGAATTTTTTGGGAAATCTAGAATTGGTTAGAAACATTATTAAGAATGCTAGCCCATCTCGTTGGATTTTGTTTAAACATAAAATCGTTCAAACCATCTGGTCCTGCAGCGCAAGAGGATGATGATTTATTTATAAAATCTTCTATTAATTCCACAGAACATTCTAAATGCCAATCCTCTATGGCTGAATTCTCATACCTATAATTCTCAAAGTTCACGTCAGCATAGAGATGTGAAAAATGATCAAGCCATTGGGCTTCGGAAACTCCACTCAGTTGGACACTCGCTTGTGTTCGGTTAGAAGTTTTGTTGAGTAAGCCCCATACTTGGGCAGAGTTTTTGTTATGTATTGATTGCATGAAGGCTTCGCTGTCAGCCTGAAAAAGTTTGGCCTTCCTTGCACAAACCCAATTTTCGATATCGACATTTAATCGTTTTTCGAGTCTGTTCACGTTTACTTGGTGACAATCTAGAGATTGATCTCAACTCTCTCCTATAGGTGCTTCTAGTTTGTTGTACATGTTGATGAAATCTATGCTTATGTGTAAGGCAGTGTCAGCCTTTAACAAGATGCATGTTTTGAAAGGTGCTCAAGATCTCTACATAGGAGTCAAAGTCTGTCTCACTCAAATTATGCTTAGCTTCATTTAAGGCATCAAGTGATTTGTTGGACCATTTAAAGAGAGTTTTTGCATTATTGACCCATAGAGTCTGAGGGGCCAACTGTTGATTAGACTCAGAGCGCTTGTGGTCCCATTGCCAAAATAATGTTAATATGTGGTGATCACTGTCTGCTGTCTTATTTCAAATTTGGAGGCCTTATGAAAGAGGGTTTCAGTCAAAAATATATAATCAATAATTGATTTAGACGAACCTCATTCCCACGTCTGGTGAGGCGGGATGTCTCCCGATAAAGAGCCATTGGTCATACAGAAATTATGATCTGTGGCAAACCTGATCCACCTCTCCCTAGCATGAGTCTATGATGCTTTTTTCAGACACAGGCAGTCGAGATTCAAGTCCCCAACCACAATGGTTGCTGTGATGGTTTGATCTTGGAAAATTAGTTCTAAAACACTAGATAGATCTTTGTAGAAAGTGTCATCTGGAATGCCAATCGGATTACGATATAAATTGATTAACGCCAAGGACTGGGAGGAATGAGTTATCTTGACCAATTGTGTAAAATTGTTTGGTGAAGCCCACAGTCCTTTACCTCTTTTTACCGCCACCAGAAGACCTGAAGTGGGTTTCCCCCTCGAGGCCCTCAGTGCTGGGAGTAAAATAACATCATGATTGTCCCACAAGGGGGTTATCTGTAACAAGGTCTCTTGGAGGGCAACTATATCATAATGATTAATGGCCTGATTTGTGCCCCATTGCAAGTGAGTATGTACCCTGGTGTTCCAACTAGCTAATGAGCATGCATTAGAGATATTTTCAGTTAATGGTTATGCTTGTACAGCATTCACTTTCTCATATTGAGGTATTACAGTGGGGCCACAGTATGAGCATGAACAAATGTGATGGCATTGTAATTCTGACATCGGACTCTGTTTGTGCTCAAGAGATATCTTTTTTTCTTCACCTAGACGTTCAGGATCCTGAGCTACCAGGAACCCCATCTTGAACAGCTCCATTTTGGATTTCCAAATTGAGTTCAAGACTAACCCTGACTTAATCCATAATCGCACAATGGATAAGATCTGGTCACAGACAAATTCAATTTGGTCAATATCACTCGACAATATATCCTGCAGAATGTCAACATCTCCAAAAATGTTCCGTATACTCGTTCTGCATAAGTCATATTTTTCAAAGGGCGCATCTCTACATTTTACAATAAGTGAGTCACAGTTTGCAAAGGTGTTCTTGTGCGCCTGAGGACTTGATCTAACAGAGTCGCTTTTTTTTGTATTCTTATTTGGCGGTGCAGCTAGAACCGTTTCGATTCTAGAGCGGGATGTGCTTGGAGGTCGTTGCCACTCATTAGATTGTTTTGACTCATCCATTGCTAATTTTGTTATAGGACAGGTAACCTTTAGTGCTTTGCTGACATCTTTGCCCGGACTCGGCGTGGAAGGTTTGGTCATGAAGGCTTGGGAAACGCGTTGGATTAAATAAGCATCGACCGCTGCTTTTATTGAGGACATGCAATCTTGTAGGGCATGCTCTTCTGTAAATTCATTCAATTTATTTTGCCCTAACCCCAATTCCGGGTGTCTGATTGAATGGAGTTCGGCAGCAGGTTCTTGGTTGGTTTTCACTGATCTCTTCACCTCAGTTGCTGAATTCTCAGTCAAGTCTACAATCTCGCTAAGGGGGGCATAGTTCATCAAGGTTTGTTTATGTGCAGGAGCTCCCTCCACCACTTGTAGACTGACCCCTGTTGCCACTGGTGCCTGAGGTATCGTTGGAAAGGGTAACAGGGGGACAGGAACCTGTGAGTGAGCTGGCAGGTGTGGTTGTTCAGTTAGTTGAGTTGTAGGCAAGGTTTGGGGGTTCGACTGATCAAGTTGGAGTGGTCTCAGCCGTTTCCGCGCAGCTGCCTTTATCTTTAACGCACTTTGTTTCGGACGAATGGTGCGACTCGTCTTTTGGGGGTCAACACCAACGTAAGCAGCTGTGCCATTAGAGCGGGCTTTTTTAAAACTCCTATCCAGGCTGATCCATGAGTCATTCAAGTTAATGACTTCAGATATAGGTTGTTCAACAGGACATATGATATTTGTAAATAAGGGCAACACCGAAGTGGTTGGATTCCCACTTCTGGAGTCTCCCAACAGAGATAATGATCCGTGTGCTCCTTCATTTGTGCCCATATTGCCGCCATTCTTAGGTGACAATTGTTTATCGCTACTTACATGTTTATGTGGTGTTGGAGCAATTGTCAAAATGGTGAGATCGGAAACAGTAGGCAGGATCATTTCTTTGCCTAATTTGTTCGTAGACATAGGTAGGATTGTTAGAATGTTTGTACTGGCGGACGATACCACCTCTTCAGAAGGTGGTTCATCTGCCAGACACTCCTTTCGTTTGGCACAGAAGGAGCGGATATCTCTGTTCGAGAGCGGGGTTCTGATGATTGGAGTGAGGGTGATGGATTTGTTCGAGGTGCGAGATATGGAGGTTGTCTTCTTAGCAGCCATTTTTGGCATGTGTGTCAGCCCACCTGTAGAATCAGGCATGTCTGATTTTAGAAAGTATAGGCGATGTAACATATGATTGTGTTATAACACGCCTATTATACAGAAAGAGAGAGACCGCACGGTCCAAACTGTATGCAAAGAGAACTACCCGTTGAGACCGCTAGTGAATTATTAAGCAGTTAGGCAAGTAATGTAATAAGTCCAATCATATATAAGTCTAGCGGCCAAGAAGGACTTTCTGGGACTTGCTTGGGAGCAAATGCGCGGTGCGCACGCGTTCACAGTTATATAGGCACTCCCCCGTGAGGTGTTCACACAGCCTAATCAAAACAAATGGCACGATGTAAGTGATAGTATTTAGCACAAAAGTACTAGTATATAGTCCTTAATATAGTCCTTGACAAGATTCCTTGTTCACCTTATGGGGAACGTAGTATCCAAGATGAAGCAAAGCGAAGCAAAGTCGAGTGGATCGAGGAACAGAGTTTTCCGCGCCAAGCAGGACTTTCTGGGACTTGCTCGGGTGCGCTAATCCTATCACTATCCTGTGATCTCACCCTGTAATGCTTGCATTACTACACATTTCTAAACATGCAGATGCTTACCTGGAGCAATGCATGGTTTCCGTGATCTGCCTCCATTTTAGCCACAACAAATCCCATCTCCCCTCCCGTTACCCCACTAAACTCTTGCTACAGGACCCAAACAGCTAAGAGGCCAAGCACATGGCAAAAGCTGTGCTATAAGATCCCAGATAATATTTATGCAGGGAGCCACTACCATTATTTATGCCAGGGGGTGCTGCCAGCAACAATACTGTACATAAATCCACATTTTGCAACCAATTTTCCTCTAATCTGGTCTTACTTTTGGTATCACAGCCCCCGACTTGCACCTGGGAGTTGTCGATCCGGAACACCCAGCGGCCTGGGATACCAACGTTGGTTGTGTTATCCACGTTTACGATGTCATCAGTGCGTGAGCCTGGAATGTTAAAATATCGCTTCCCATCACCAGCATTAAAACCTGCCTAGGAAGACAAGAGAAACAGGTGAGTAAGGTTTCTAAGGGACTGCATTCACACTGTTAAGACACTATGCTTAACAAGATTTGAGCAATAAAAGAACACCCAATGATAAAAAGGGCACGCCACGATGCAAGCACATACATCTCAACATAGAACATATATACTAACCTGCCAAGTGAACTTTAAGATAAAAAAACACCTGTGACGAAACCCCTGCCTAACTTTGATAACAGATGGTGGGGTCACCAGAGGAGACGGAGCCAACATGATAGGAGCCCCTTGGCTATCCCCATTATCTTACCCGAGCTGGACAGGGGCCATTCATGTGGGGCATTAATGTTCTATCAGGCCCAGTTTTGCCCCTTGGGAGAGTCAAAAGCCTGAGGGCCTCTTCGATGGAAAACATAGAACAGTGAAAGCACACACATACAGAAACACAGCAGTTTCACCCCTGCAAGCAGACACACAGGAAGGGAGCAGGACTAGTTGGGAGGTAAGTGGACATAAGACAAAAGTTTGGTGTGGTGCATTCGGGGACCCCAGCACAGCCCCACATTCCCTGCAGCACTTCTCCCCAATGCCAAAACAAACTATGGCGGCATTCACACATTTTCTCTGTGCTTCACTGGGTAGCCCCCTAATTTTTGCAGAAGCAGACATGTAGAGATAGTTTCAGACTTGAGACTGTGAGCACATTTCATGGACCTGAATACAATAAAACAAAGAGAAACAAAAGAATTCTAAAACATAAGCTCAGACCCAAATTAATTAATTTAAAAATGACAGATACGTCTATATAAAGATGTGGGACAGCCAACAAGCTCAAAGAGGAACAGGGGCCTCACTATGGTACAACTAATAATAGTCCCTAACAACTCTAATTACATGGGTGCAGACCCTCAAAGTAAGCATAGCCTAGGGGGATGGGATATTGCCATATATCATCTCAGGGGCCCAGTCAGGTGGTGTGGGAGGTTGGTGTGAGAAGGTTGGCGCCTGAAGAGAGAGATATTCAGTCAGAAGAAGAAAAATTAGTTTGAAAGCTAAGTTCAGAAGATAATGGCAAGGACATAGAGTGCACAAAGGAGGTTGGAGAAGGGAGATGGGCATTGGGAGACCACATACTACACAGGATACATAACATACCTAAAGATACAAATGTATGCACAAGTGTACCTTAGAGCACAGATTCCGAGACTGCAAGATACCACATGCACATACATGCATCCAAAGATAGTGTACCCTAACTCGATCCAAAAAGATACACAAATAAAAAACATGCACCTCAACATACCAGGTGCACTCTAATAAACACAAACACAGGCATAAAAACAAAGAGGACCTTAAAATGAAAACAAATACCATCCCAGGTACAAAGTTCACCATAGCATAGAAACAAAAGGTGCCTCAATACATTAAATATACCTTAATGTGTAAATACATGCAACCCAAGATGATAGAAAGTACAAGAGACAAAGGCATGCCTACTAAATTACAGAATTTTCCTCAGGATCCAAACCCATATAGAAAAAACATATATGCACCCTTAATGTATAAACATATTCTCCTTAATATACAAAGTGTACAAAAACAAGGACATGTATTACAAAGAAATGTGTGCCCCAAATGTAATTACATGCACCCTAATGTGCTTCCAAATATATAAACACATAAATCCAAAGATAAAAAAACAAAAACACATAACAAAATCCACAACACTTAACCCAGAAACACATAGCAGGCATTTAACTGTTAAACCGCTTCTGATGCCATTCAATCGTTGTCCTCTTCCTGAAAGCATAATGCGAAGTGCTTTTTGTACATAGAAATTGTTGGAGAAGCACTGTTTTAATGGCAATTTTCATCGTGCTGCCATTTTTTGAGCTTTTTAATACCTGAAGCTGCCTTGCTATTTGGAAGGCAAGAGTTTTCGCACTATTTCCTGCATATTTGACAGATTTTTGGCACTCCCAAGATGGCCGTCATGGTTTTCTTTTTTGTGTAGGCTGGTTGAACTACCTCTCCCTGTGCAGCACTCACATTGGTTGCTGAGTGTTTTCTTCCATCCAACCAGGGACCGGCTGGCTTTAGCCAGCCCTTTCAGCAAAGGACCACTTCTAAGGCCCCGGTCTGCTCGCTGTCCGCTTCTTGAACGCTAATTGGAGTCAGTCCTCCCTGCTCCTTAACCACAATGATTCTGCCACCTCACTCCTCTAAGAAATCCGGACTGCCTTGACATTGTCACCTCCAGAACTATGGGTTAGTTCCCTCCTTCTGGACTCACTCCTATCACCTTTGACTATCACCGTTCTTCCTTCTGCTTGTTACTCCCATGTTGTCATCCTGATGCGCAGTGCTTCTTAAAACCCTTTGCTAACATCTGAATCCCTGATTGGAAAGTCAAATCTTGCAGTTTTTTTTTTTTCTAGAAAGTCAAATCTTGCTGTTTTTGCTTTTTTGCTAGAAAGTCAAATCTTGCTGTTTATGCTTTTTGCTAGAAAGTCAAATCTTGCTGTGTTTGCTTTATTCTAGAAAGTCAAATCTTGCTGTTTTTGCTTTTTTGCTAAAAAGTCACATTTTGCTGTTTTTGCTTTTTGATAGAAAGTCTTATCTTGCTGTTTTTGCTTTTTTGCTAGAAAGTCAAATCTTGCTGTTTTTGTAAAATTCTCTGTATTTTACTTGTATACTGTTGCTTCTCTGTAACTTGCCAGCCCAGTGACCTCACAACTCTACCTGCGTTAGCCTCCCCAGTTTCTCCATCCTCTCCTCGCTTCCACCCCATGGCGCTTTCTGTTTCTCCTATATTTTCCAACTGCTTCTCCATTGACTAGCCTTCCCTTCTCAGTAAGTCTGGTAGGAAGAAGTTCAGAAAGGATATCTTCGCTTCTAACCCTGGTCTTCCGATTGCCGACACCTACTCCAATACCTCCTCCAGACAGACCCTCACCAACATCCCCTTTGTCGTTCCTTCGCCAGATCTATGGACTCTTCATATGATCTCTGTGCTCTGTCCTATCTCCTCCTCTCCCATTAATGGTGGCACTTGCTGGGAAATTCTCATGGTTTCCTTCGACTCCTCTAAAGTCATCATTAATGTCTACCTTAATGGCACGGTCTTGGTCCAAGTCCCTCAGGCCAATTTCCTCCTCTTTGATAGGCGCTTCCCTCACCTCATCAATTTCCTCTCATCTCCTGCTGTGCCCTCCTCTCCCCCTTGGCTACATTCCCCTCTCTCTCCACCTCCTCTGCCTCTCCTAGGGCTCTTTCTCTTCCACAGGGCGTACCTCTGATCTGTACTACTCCCCGGAAGGTCTTTAAAGCTGGCAACCTTCTTCATATTGCCACTCTAAACTCTTGCTCTGCTGTCAAACACTCCTCTGACATCTGCCACCTCCTTGAAGAACTAGACCATGTTGTTCTTGGTCTTATTGAGACATGGTTCACAGTCCAGCTCTGCGACGAGCTTTGACACTCTCCTCCCTGATGGCTACAACATCCTCTCCGCACCCAGATCCTCCCGGTCCGGTGGGGGGGTAGCCCTGATCTTTCCTGAGTGAATTCCTGCCTCTATCATTCCCACTCAGACCTACTTCTCTTTTGAATGCCTTGTCTGTAGGCTCTCTCTCTCTCTCTCCTACCCATTCTCTTACTGTGGCTACCATCTACTGGCCTCCTGGTCAAATCACCTCATTTCTCTATGAGTGGGCGGACCTTTCCTCCTCCCTCCTGTCCTCTACCACTCAACTCCTCCTCCTCGGTGATCTCAATATCCATTTAGACTCTCCTTGTTCCTCCTCTGTACTCTTCCGTGAGCTCTGCGACTCCCTCTCCCTGTCCATCCTCCCCTCTGGCCCGACTCACTCTGCAGGGCACACACTCAATGTCTTGATCTCCTCTGACCTCTCCCTCTCCATCCTTCTGACCACTCTTGTCTCCAGGAGTGATCACTCCCTCCTCTCCTCTCATCTCTCCCTCTCTTCCCCCCAAGCCAAGCCTACCCCAACACTGCCACCTACCTTCTCGGACATCCGGCCCATGAAGCGTGTGTCAGTTGAGGCTTTCGCCGCCACCTTCTACCACCCCCCGCCACCCCTCCACATCTGGCTGTCTCACATCCTAACACAGCCTTGTCTCTGCTCTACTCTTCAAATTCTGATACTCTTGATGCTCTTGCCCCTGTCATGAGGATCCGTTTGAAGTCCAAAGCCAAGTGCAATTCCTGGTATGTCTCCGACCTAGCTAGACTTATACGTAAGTGTAGGGCGGCTGAGAGGAAATGGAGGGCTTCTTGTTCATCCTCTAACAAACTGGCCTGTCGCCTGCTCCAAAGGCAATACCGACTCTCTGTCCTCACCAAGAAGAGAGTCCACATTCAAGCTCATGTCTCTGCGGCATCTAACAACTCGGCCGAACTCTTTAAAATCTGCAAGGAGCTGGCCAACCCTGCTGCAGTCTCTACCCCTCCTTTTGCCTCCCAAGCTCTTTGCAATGCCCCTGCCTCTCACTTTATCTCAAAAACCCAGGACATCCTTTCCACCCTCTCCACCCTTCCCCCTCCTCTCCCCTCTACCCTCTCCGTCTGTGCTTGCTGCCCCTCCTTCAGCCACCCCCCACCCTCCTTCTCGTCCTTTCCTCTTTTCTCCCCTGATGAGGTCGCTGGACAAGTCCGATTTATGAAAGCCTCATCAAAACAGGTTCATCCCTTTTCCTCTAAAACCATCAAGAACCACATTGACACCCTCGCTCCGGCCCTTGCTGAATTTTGCAACCACTCCTTTGCCTCAGCATATTTTCCCTAACCTCTGAAGCACTCCCTTGTGCATCCTCTTCTCAAGAAACCCACAACTGATACTTCTTGTCCAGCTAACTATAGCCCAATTTCCATTACTCCCTTCCTGGGCAAACTCCTAAAAAAGTTGCCCATCTCTCAGCTTAACCTTCATTCCAATTCTGTTGGTTGTCTCCATGACCACCCGTCTAGCTTCAGAGCTCCCAGAAGCACAGAAACTGCTCTCCTGAACATGTGTGAAGATCTGCTCTCCAACCTTGACACTAACATTCCCTCTGTCCTCATCCTCCTCGATCTTTCTTCTGCCTTTGACACGGTCAACCATACCATCCTGCTCAACCGTATCCGTGATAATCTGGGTATCACTGATCAGGCTCTGGCCTGGCTGACCTCTTTCCTCTCTGATCGACCCTCCCAGGTCCAACTTGGGTCCTTCCTATCATCTATCTTCCTCTCTACCTGTGGTGTTCCCCAGGGGTCTAACCTCTCGCCCTGACTTTTGAACCAATACCTGTCAACTCTCGCCCACTGCATTGCCATTTTCTGCTCAAATTTCCAGTGCCACGCTGACGACGCTCAACTCATTTTCTCGGCCACCTTCTCTCCCGCTCTCATCTCTGATTGCCTAACTGCCATTCAAGATTGGTGTGCCGCCAATTATCTTTGTCTGAATGCCAGCAAGACAGAGATCCTCCTCATTGGCACACCTTCACATCCTTTCCCCTCACTCTCTGGCCGGCCTCCCTTGGCCCTCCTCCTACCCCCACCTGCGAAGCTTAGAACCGCAGGGTCATCTTTGACTCCACACTTTCCTTCTCTGCCCACATCTTTGATGGTTCTAAAAAGTCAAGCTTTCTACTGTACCTCCTCAGAGTTACTGATGTATCCTTGAGCCAGTGATGACAGGGAGCAGGAACCAGGCTGACTCAGGTAAGTGTAAAAGGAAACAGGCTTTATTCTTCTTGGTTACATAGCATAGTCATAAGAAGTAGGAGAGTAGGCGATAAGCCTCTGCCCTGGTTCCCAGTCCATCTCCCAGTCCCCAACCGTCGCTCTCTAGAATCCCCAGGCCCCCCATACTCCAAGCTCCACTTGAACATTCTAGGAGGCCCTTGCACACACTCAGCCATTCAATACAGTCATACCACGATACCAGCCATTCATCACAGTCATACCAGGATACCACACATCCCCCTCCTTAACAAACAAACAGAAATCAGAATACTCTCACCATCATGTTAGGATCACAATCAAAAGAAACCAAACACCTGTGCATGTTCTTCATTTTGAACTTAAAATAATGTATCCCCTTTTTTTAAAATAAAAAACACTAATATCTGTGGCGCATCAAAAAAAAATCCTGTGAATTATACTAATTTCCATTAATGATGCTGTCATGCATTATTAAATTCCAATTAACTCCAATATATATATATCAACTGCATGTCACTCCAGCACTCATCTCGACCACGCGACATGCACCATGTCACTCCCAGCATTCACATTCAGAAACAATTTCCCAATGCTGCAATATACATATACATTGCTAAAATATCCATACAACAGAAACACGATTCCCATTCATACTCTGTACATTAAATAATAACCGTTGCCTTGCCACGACTGTCTTTAAACCGACACTGAACAAATATTGCTTCAAAACCCTTTTCTTTCAGTGCGACAACGAATGCACCCCTCGCCAGTGCCGCTGCATAAATAACAGCTGTCCCAAGACCAAATGCGCGGCTCTACATCTTCCATCAACGCCGCCGGTCAACATTGAAATTACAGTACCTTCTTTTCTCCGGCGCTGCGCTCTGTAAAGCATCCATGTCATGCTCCAATAAAAAATGTACACTTCAAAACTCTGCTCACGCGTCCTTTGAACTCTCAAAGCTTCCTTGCCATACCATTAACTGCACAATGTTATAAATCCTTAACTGGAACAACTAAGTCTTCCATTCCGACAATGGGAAACAATTCACTTCCTTGATGTACGTCATCACGCCCGCTTCACTTCATAAGGCTCCAAAGAAACCAAATGGTCTGTATTTCCACATACGTCATTACGTCTGCAGGGCCATTCCTTTAACTGCACACTTCGAACACGGAAAGGGAAAACAATGTCTGCGGCCCCCTTATCTGCGTTCCAGCCCAACCGGCGCACTGGAACGCAATCACTTAAGGGAGTTGGTGGGAGCGCGCTCCACCCTTGTCTCTGGGGACCCCATTTTGGGCCAAGCTGCAACATATTGCCCCCAAAGTACCTTATACCAGACGTGGCTGCAGAGTGCCTCCAATAATTTATTCTCATCTCCACATCGTTGGCGCTGCTTCGTGCCTCGCGCAATTCACGATTCCTGCCCTCTTTCAGCATTAGGCACATTGATAACTTTCCGGCTGCCTGCGATCCTCGTGCTGCAGCCTTACGCCTCTCTAGGTGCTCATGGGGCTTCACCTTCAATGAGGCCTCCTCTCCTCTCCAACGGCGCTCGGTCCATCAGTGGCGGCGCCGCTCGGCACATAAATGTCGGCGCTAACTCCTCACAGCCGATAGCTTCCTTAAGGCACACTGCCTCTATGCCTTCTTCAAGGTTCAAATCTTACTCCAGACCCTTGGATAGGCTACAGGCTTGCTGCCCTGCAGCCAGCTTGATGCCATAGCCTTCTCCAAGTCTCACTGATGACACAGCCATCTCCAAAGTCGGCACCAGCTTCAGTTTGTTTGCCAGCTCACCAACCAGCGTTTTTCCATGCTGGTACCTAGGCATCAGGTATTCTCTCCTTCACTTCTCCTCCGCTCTCCCACGTAATTCCAGGTTCAAGAAATCCTCGTCGCCAAATGATGTATCCTTGAGCCAGTGATGACAGGGAGCAGGAACCAGGCTGACTCAGGTAAGTGTAAAAGGAAACAGGCTTTATTCTTCTTGGTTACATAGCATAGTCATAAGAACTAGGAGAGTAGGTGATAAGCCTCTGCCCTGGTTCCCAGTCCATCTCCCAGTCCCCGACCGTCGCTCTCTAGAATCCCCAGGCCCCCCACACTCCAAGCTCCACTTAAACATTCTAGGAGGCCCTTGCACACACTCAGCCATTCAATACAGTCATACCAGGATACCAGCCATTCATCACAGTCATACCAGGATACCACAGTTACTCTGCCTTTCTTCTCCTTCCCCAGAAGCTCATGGTCTCCAAGCTCTGGTTCTCTCTAGGTTGGACTATTGTAACAGCCTCTTTCTAAATCTACCTGCCTCTACTCTCTGCCCTCTGCAACTAATCCAGAACAGGACGGCAAGACTTGTCCTTGGCCTCAAGCTCTGGGATCGTACCTCTCCTGCTGTGAAATCTCTCCATTGGCTTCCAGTGGATGCAAGGATTAACTTCAAAACCCTCTGCATTGTCCACAAGACTTTTTGTGGCCTGGGTCCAAAATACCTTCAGCTATCCCTCCACCAATACCTCCCCTCTCGAGCTCTTCGCTCCTCTACCTCTAACTCCCTCAGGGTCAATAGTTTCTCAAAGAAACGAGCTGGGGGTAGTTCTCTGTCTTCGGCTGGGGCCTCCCTCTGGAACAGCCTCCCTGCCACTCTAAAACTTGAGGAGAACCACTTCCGGTTCCGGAAGCACCTCAAGACCTTCCTCTTTGCTTCTGCCTTCACTCCCCCTTTCCCCTGCTGATTTGTTCTCTCTTGGAACTGTGCACCTGGCCACCATCTGTCCTCCAGGCCCAGGTACCTGCTCACCCTGTCACCTTCCTGCACTGCCTCCGGGCCACCCCTTGCACTGGGGCCTGTATCTGTACCCATATAGTCCCCTCCTTTTTCTTACTGCACTTATCAGACCTACCCTGTCTGCTGCCTTAAACCCAGTACTTGCCAATTGCTGGCTGCCCTACCACGGTTTGTTGCCTTTATTATTTATGTATTTATTATTATTTATCCTTTTCTCCTTTGTTCCCCACCTTCCATGCCCTTTTCCCCTCCTCTCTGCGCGTTCTCAAGGTCACTGGGCCTAGTAAGATCGTGTTTTTGTTCTCCCCTGTTTTCCCTCCCTTGCCTTGTTGCGCTCTGAAACACTTGTGTACGAGCACGATAGAAAAAAAATAACAATATCAATATCAATACATAGAATCTGTTCTAAACTTACCTTGCCACCTACTCTCTCCCCAGTAAAAGATCCTACGTATAACTCCACCCTTAGTCTGCTGTCCATTGGGGTCTGCTTGGTACCATATAAAACTACAAACATAAATTATTCCAAACTGTGAATTCAAAAAAAGAGTGTACAAAAATGAACTACAAAAACCAGCAATTAGTATACAAGACAGAAGAGCAAAAGTCTTAATGGTGCTGTAAACAGTAAGAGGAACTCAGTACATACCTAGGTGTAGTATCATTTAGAACGACCAGGGAGTAAACTGGGGGATACGTGAAACATTACAACAAACAAGGACTCCCCAGGATCTAACCTTAATACAGTAAAAACTGTCATCCAGCAATTAACTTCACATTCGATCATCGGCTTCTCCTACTGCCATAACCACAAAAGTGATGGGTGGAAGGTTTTGAATGAATCTGAACCACTGGCATTGCTCTGGGCAACCTTCCACACCACTGTTTTTTAGCCCATCTATGCCATTGCAAAAGGGGTCCAGACATATACAAATCAGTCAGGTACTGCCACCAATGGTAACAGCCCAGCATGAACTGCTAGGCCACGTCCGCTTTGCATGGAAACACAAGCAACCCGAGACATGTTTGGGCCTTGTTGGGCCTCCTCAGTGAGGTACAGCTTTGTTCCCTATGGCACAGTGAGCAAGGGACCCACGTCTGGGCGTACCCTCTCTCACAGAGTGAGACAAACTATAACCACAAAAGTGATGGGTGGAAGGTTTTGAATTAATCTTAACCACTGGCATTGCTCTGGGCAATCTCCCACACAACCATTTTTTAGCCTGTCTGTGCCATTGCAAAAGGGGCCCAGCCATATGCAAATCAGTCAGGTACTGGCCCCAATTCTAAACCTTTTAGCAATCACCCAATTGTTTTTGCTTTGTCACACCGAGTGGGACGGGTATGCCCAGACGTGGGTCCCGTGCCTGCTGGGCCGAGCAATCCAAGCTACTCCTCACTGATGAAGTCCAACAAGGCCGAAACATGTCTTGGGATGCTTGTGGCCTCGTACACATGGGATGTGACCTAGCAGTTTGGCCTGGACTGTTGGGCTGGGACAAAGCCTGATTTACATATGGTCTTTCCCCTTCTGTAATGGCTTGGCAGGCAAAGAATGATGGTCTGGAGGGTTGCCCAGAGTAATGCCAGAGATTAAGATTCATTCTAAACCTTCCAGCCATCTTCTCTTTGTTTTTGCTTTGTCACCCCGAGTGGGATGGGTAGGGCCAAACGTGGGTCCCGTGCCTGCTGGGCTTAGCAACCCAAGCTAGTCCTCACTGAAGAGGCCCAACAAGGCTGAAACATGTCAGGGGATGCTTGTGGTCTCGTGCAGAAGGGATGTGACATAGCTGTTTGGGCTAGACTGCCCCTTTGGGGTGGGATCAAGCCTGATTTGCATATGGTCTTTCCCCTTGTGTAATGACTTGGCAGGTGAAGAATGATGTCTGGAGGGTTGTCCAGAGCAATGCCAGAGGTTAAGATTCATTCTAAACCTCCAGCAATCACCTCTTTGTTTTTGCTTTGTCACCCCGAGTGGGACTGTATGCCCAGACATGTGTCCTGTGCTTGCTGGGCATAGCGACCCAAGCTACTCCTCACGGATGAGGCCCTGCAAAGCCGAAACATGTCTGGTGATGCTTGTGGTCTCGTGCAGAAGGGATGAGACCTAGTAGTTTGGGCTGGATTGCTGCTTTTGGGGTGGGACCAAGCCTGACTTGCATATGGTCATTTGCCTCCTGTAATGGCTTGGCAGCCAAAGAAAACTGGCCTAGAGGGTTGCCCAGAGCAATGCAAGAGGTTAAGATTCATTCTAAACCTTCCAGCCATCAACTCTTTCTTTTTGCTTTGTCACCATGAGTGGTACGCGTATGCCCAGACGTGGGTTCCGTTCCTGCTGGGCCCAGCGACCAAAGCTACTCCTCACTGATGAGGCCCAACAAGGCCGAAACATTTCTGGGAATGCTTGAGGTCTCGTGCACAAGGGATGTGACCCAGCATTTTGGGCTGGACTGCCCCTTTTGGGATGGGACAACGCCTGATTTGCATATGGTATTTCCCATTCTGTAATGGCTTGACAGGCGAAGAACGATGGCCTGGTGGGTTCCCCAGACCAATGCGAGAGGTTAGGATTCCTTCCATCCATCCCCTCTTTGTTTTTGTTTTCCCCTCCTGCCAGTCATTCAAAGGGTTCTGGTAAAAAAGAAAAATGCAGGATAACAGCTTTCTTGCAAGATAACAATGCTCAAATGGCAGAAGGCCGGTAAACATAGCAATTTGTCAGTACATTTTGTTATCTGCCCTTTTTCTTTGTTACCTGGCTTTCTGCAACCTAGATAACCGACAATGGGTTAGCCGAGATATCTGCTTGGCATCATTAAGGTTCCAAAGATCACGTGTTTATGAATTCCTTGAAGCATTATTAAAACTGTCAAGCTTTGAAATGTACATAAGCACTTAAAAGATTCAGGCTTTCAAACAAAAAAAAAGTTATCACAAAAAAGTCATCTATCATTGCATGAGTGGCATGTTCGGTAAGTATACAACACAATAACATCATCAAGTTGTGAGGCCATCACACGTACACCGATATCCCGCGATTTTCACTAAACGTACATAGAAGATGATATGAGCAACAGTAAGCAGTTTTCCCGTCTGTCAAAGAGACCAAGTTCTCATAAGAATATTTAAGCCTATGGAGCCACTGAGGGGATCCCAGAGAGCATTTCTTTTTAAGAAGAACTGTGATTAGAAATATTCTTCTTGCCTTACTTGATTTCATTTTTTCAGGACCTTAAGGGGACTTACATTTAGGAGGCACTTGAGATATCAGACACAGTGGTACTTTTTATCTATTGAGATCACACATAGGGATTTGTAGTGGTTTTCATACATCGGCACTTTATAAACACATGTTTTCTATTTTATTTCTTAACAGGTGTGTTCACCAATGCTATTCTTTCGACTGACAAGTATGCAGTATGAGTTTTCAGGTTCATCAAAGTTAGTCTTAATGTTAATGAGATGCTTGATCAGTCTAAAACCTTTCAGATATTTCTTGCTGTTGTTGTTGTAAACCTTCATTTGACATGAGCCTTTTAGGTACATCAAACACAATGTAGATAAATACACTTACAACGTTACAAATGATTGAATAAAAACAGTCAAACTTCACTTTGGTCGCATACAAACACTTATTACAATTAATAGAATCACAAACCCCAGTACAATTAACCAAATGTATCTCTAGGCGAGAACACACAAACATCTCTTACTATGTCTTTACTTAATAGTGCTTGCAGATACAAGTGTTAGGGATTAAACATATTCCTTAGAGCAATTAACGTCCCACTGTGAAGCAATACATTTGTTCTCTTCAACCATGCCCTGTGGATGTACTTAGAAACCAAATAAACCACATTTAAGTGTGTGGTCATTTTATAGAACTACAACGTGCCCCCTGATTGTAGCAATATGAAATAGCTTCAACAAAGGTTTCAGATAACTAATTCTGAGCTCCTTCAATTTTTCGCAAAGTAACAAGAAATGGCCAATGGTTTCTACACATTGGGCAAACAGAGATCCCTGTCCCACTTGATTGTGTATTCTTGCACTGTTAAACAACTTAAGTGCATCCTCATAAACACAGCACAAGCATACGCTGGCTCGATTACATTCAGATCATTTTAAAATCCCTGCATCTGCTTTAAATCTAAATAGCTGAGCCCAGTGGTTAGGGCTGCTAAATTGTCATTACCCGAGTCAGCTTAGATCTCTGGAAGGCAACCTTCACCTTATCCTTCAAGTTTCCCTCCATGGTTCGTGGATTATACCAGTAGGTGGACAAACCCAGTAGAACAAGCCACTTTTTTACATGAGCTAGCCAGTGAATTCTATGCCAGCCCCTCAGCGACATTACATGACCAATGGCCTCACAATACTTTCTAGCTCCTGGCTGCCCCATACCCGAACCCAATACTATAAAGGCAGAAATCCCTATTTCTTCACATACGGGTAGTGATGGTTGGGGTAATTTGCGGAAGCAGCAGAGTGGCTTTCATACATTTATTTTCAGAGACAGTTAGGGATGTTATATCAATGTAACCCCAAATATCAGCCCTGTACATCACCGTTGCCTTAGCCTGTGCCTGATGCAACTTAAGAACCAGTCCTATTGCACCCCTACCTTGTCTTGTGTGGTATGCCTTTAATGCCCCACTGTTTTTCTGTAACGTTATATTAGCCTTACGGATCTGGTTGCCCATCGGCCCCCACTTGTAAACCGTAATTGTTGTATTTACATGACTTGTACGAAATAACAGAATTTTTTCTTTAAACAGAAATGGCAAGTACCCTGGAGTGGTTATAAGAACATTTTCCCCATGATGAAATGAGTGAAGGAAATAACTCCAATGGTACAGAATACCATTTTTAAAGTAGAAAAAGTGATATAAATTGTTTCACATGTCACTAAAACATGGTTTTCTTTTTAACAGTACATAGCGCAAATGAGGAAAGTGGCCCTGAATTACCACTAAATGACCAAGAAGATGGGCACAGACAGCCCGTAATGCAAAATGCAGGAAATTAACTTTTAAATCGGTCAGCAAAAATGGATGAATTAAACACTAACTTTGTACAGTTAATGACATTTGTCAAAAGTCATATTAAAGACAATATTCAATTCCACTGCCTCACTTGTACCTGTATCCCTTCCCCCTGTCCCAGCCAATCATCCCCACCAAATTCCTAAAATCAAAGATGCTACGATGAGACCTCAATCCCTTCCTCCCTTGATGAACAGTCTATTGAGAGCCGTAAATCCCCCATATATTTTTTGCATTCTGCTACCCCTTCCCTTTCCTAATCGATTGTATTTGTTTGTCTTAATAAATATCTATGTCTGTACTGTTGGTGTGTGTGTGTGTGTTTTTTTTTAAAGCCCCGTTTGGAGGTCACGGACAGCGTGACAGTCCGGTCTGTCCGCAATCAAAATGGAGGTGTCCCCGAACAGCGCACCTGTCGGGAGATGTCCAGAAAGGCGGGACGCACTTTTAAATAGTTTGGGGCACCACCTCTGTCCTGCGTACACCTGAGTGCATGCACATCTGATCTCCTGTGCCCTAAGAACACCAACTGTGTCTGGAAATGTCCATAAAGCCGTGACACACTTTTAATTAGTTTGGTGGCCCATTCCCTGTCCTGCAGAGACCCGGGCACATGTGCATCTGATCTCCTGTGCCCCCAAACACCTTGCCTGTCTGGAATTGTCCTCCCGCATGTGTCGCACTTTTAATTAGTTTGGGGGCGCCACCCCTGTCCTACGGACACCCAGGCACATTCGCACACCGCATCCCACGCAATAAGTGTGCGGCAGACAGCTGTCTATCTGCAGACAACATCGTGTGACCGCACCTGCGCTGAGCATCAGGAGTATCCGCAGACACTGTCCGTACCCCCAGACAGTTAAAAAGCGATCTAGCAACTTTTTGTAACTTTTTTTAGCCCTATCTGTGGATCGAAGTGTCCGCGGACAGTTGCGTTTTCCGCAGACAACACCCCTATAAAGGGCCACATTCACTGCTGCTCCTCATTGTGTTTCTGGCTTTCCAGGACTAGCTCCTGCTGCAGATTGCTGTTTCTGGTTTTGTGCTTTTGCTAAGATATAGCATCCATGGCTGCTGCAGCTGCCCCATCACCACCACCACCACCATCTGGAGGGCCTGGAGTGGGGAACAGGCATGGTGATGCAGAGGGAGATCAAGAAGAAGAAGAGGATGAGGTAGTGGAAATACCTCTCACCCGCTGCCAGCGTGAGTCTTGTGTGTGGAGGCTTTTTACCACCGTTGGGGGGTACACAAGGCGCGTGCGGACAAGGTTCGATGCACTGAGTGCAAAGTTGTACTCAGTCCCGGAAAACCTGGTCTGTATAGCTACGGGACCACCTCCATGCAGCGACACCTAAGTTCCAACCACAAGGGAGCAGTTTGCAGGGTCGTACCTTTCGAAGGGATGACCAGGTTGACATCCACTGTCACATACTCAACATCTGCTCCTGCCACCACAAGAGACACTCCTGTGGGGCAGAGGATCCCTGCGAATGCCTCGCAGGCCATACAGAATGCAGTTGACCCTTATCTCTTGAGGGTGACAGTGCTCTGTATGCACTGTGACACACCACTCTGCAGGGGGGAGCAGTTTTTAAGTGCTTTCGAGGCTGCGGTCCACGAACATGAGAAACACTGTCCCCTACCAATTTGAGGCCCACCCAACATCTTCCTCTCTCCACCTGCCCCTTCTTCCCTGTGATTGGTGCCCCTTCGCTCCCCTCCCTTGTGTGTCCTGTAAAAAAGTCCAATAAATTATAAAACAAAAAATCTAAACAAAAAAAGGTTTCTTTTCAGAACCACCTTTCACAGTTCAAAATAGAAATACCAAAAAAAAGGTGCAGGCCCCTACGCAGCTTGTGAAGTCTGCGGACATCCAAAATATGTAGGCGGTGGTGGCATCAAAAACATTGCATAGTGGTTGCAGTCCTGCAGTTACTCCTTACTGTTCAAGTGCAGAGTCTCTTTACTCTGTCTATCCTGCTGACTAGGAAACCCAGTTGACCAAGGAGCGGCCGCTGAGTGGTTGCTGAGTGGTGTAGTCCTGCAGTCATGACAGGCAGGACGGTGGCGAAGAAGCCTGAGGAGTGCCGCTTGAGAAGTGCTCGACTCCGTCGAGATAGAGTCTTCTTACAGGAGAAAGAGAATGAGGACCCGGCTGGACATGAGGAGCTGGTTGAGTTAAGAGGTAAGAGGAAGACGGGAGCAGGCCCCACACCTCCCTCTTTAACATCAAGAAGCAGATTACTGCGTGTGCCGGTATTAAAGCCCCCAAATAACAATTTAAACAACTTCAATTATTCACCCAATAAGACAGCTGTCAGCGCCCCCCCGATTTTCTCAAATACCCCACTTCAGGCGGGCTCTGCATTTGACTTTCGGGGGGTTCCTACGTCCCCATTACAGAGGTGGTTGAAGGAGGTGATCGAACTAGCAGCTGCGCTGAAGGGCCTGCCTGTTGCGCACTGTGAAAAGGACAATGGACTCCCTGAAAGTACGGGACAACCTATGCCAGCCGGCCTGGTGAAAGAAATGACACAACACGCGGCTCCTCTTACCTTGTCGGAGGAGCCGATGGTGGTGCTGCCTCGGGGACTGCCGGTTGTCGAGGTTCCGTGACTGCTTGGGGAGCCGTCGACGGTGGACGCACCTCTCCTGGGTTTGCCGCACACCGCAGCGTTGATGCTCCACTTGAGGACTGTGGCAATCGAGATCCACATGCCCGGAGGCGGCGCAGACCTGGGTGCGTCGGTGGAGGCGGAGAGGGGAGGGGAGCTTGAGGCATCTCTGAAGGCTGGCCTGAGTGAGGAATGGGAGAGTTCCTGATCTATCGCTGCCGGAGAGAGTGACGAGGTGCTGCAGCAGGAGTGGGAGTCACAGATCGCCCGGCCGGCTGTGAGTGAGGAGACAGCCGTAAAGGAGGACAAAGGAAACACAGAGAGTGTAGCTGCGGTGGGAAAGGGGGCAGTGGCCAAAGGGGCAAAATCCGCAAGAGAAGAGATTGACACCTGCTGGCTGCACCCAAACGCTGAGGGAAACAAAACATTAAAAAGGAAAGAATGTGCAACGAGAGTTACAAATCAAAAGAAAATGAAAATGAAAGCAGGCAAACATCCAATGAAACCCTACTATCGGGGCACAAGTCAAAAGCACAAAGCAAATAAGACAAACACTTACAACCATGCTGCAAACTTTTTCAAGAAAAAGGGAGAAAGCATGGCCCAGCCCCTTAAAGAAATCTCAGATGGTGAGCTGCTAGAAGGTTGGGTGGCGGTAGAGGAATCTATTTTGCCAGAGGCAACATCTAAAACCCCTCAGGGGGTAGGAGCATCAAAATTGGTGCCACCGGACAAACCACCATCAACAGAAACGCCTGTGAGATGGCATTTTGGGAAACCCCCTTCTGACATGCTCCATTTACCCCCATCAACACAGGTAACAAGATTGGAGGTAAGGGCCCATAATTTGAATGTTGGCAAGTCAACAGGGACCCCCCCACCAGAGGGTGAGGGGGAGGAGATCGATAGTGGGCTGATGTTTGGCAACCCCCAAGAAGATGATCCTGCCCTTACTCACCATGACCACCGGAATGCTTCTAGAAGTCCCCCCATGTGTGAGGAAGCCTTGAATAACTCCAAAAAAAAACACAACCACCCAACTATCACTTGAAAGCTATGGTAAACCAACATGTTCATTTGAGACGTGTACGCCTCCCAACTGGTATAGAAGAGGAAGAGACTCATTATAAGGGGGCTCAAGGGAAACACCACAAAAGAAAACATCTAATGGCAATAATGTCGATGGTGATGACTGAACTCACCCCATTCAGTAAATTATATGAAGCCCTGAACGAATCAGTGAGAGATCAATCAGCAATCATGGCTCTAATGCACACCAAGCTAATATACCTTGAAAAGCAGATACTGGCAAGAGAAGCGAGACAAGAAAACACCAGGGAGCAAGGTACATCGTGTGCAATGGACTTGGAGGGAAAAACACAAGGAACGCAGACAAGTGACAACCGCCCAAATAAAAGCAGCGAGTTAAAAGACTGTGAAAAAAAATGTGAGTGTGAAGGATAATGGCTGTATCAACATGGATTGCCTAGACATAATCCTGGTTACATCCAACAACGTGCCGGGTAACAAATTCCAAGGGAAACTCCCAAACACTAAGCAGAAAGAACTTGCACGTTTTTTTTCCACGAAACCTAAAATGTCTGGCAAGTTAGCACCAAAAGTAGGGCAGAGCCCTGATAAAGGAGAAGCCGAGAGTGTGGTCTTAAAAATACTCACCTCACCAGAGCCAGCTAGATGCATCAGAGTTGCTAAGCGAAAAAACAGGGATAGCAACACTGACAAGGAAACACCATTGAACAAAAGTGTGATGAGAAAAAGGAAATCCTCTGAGGAAGAGAAAGTGGAGGAAGAGGTTAATTCTTTGGAGGCCTTAATGAACCTAAGTACATATACGGTTGAAGACTCGGAATCCGATATACCTTTGCCATTGGTCAGAGCGCGAAAGGAAAGCGTGACAAGACGCGCCCGAGGAACAGACACAAATCTAAAGAACAAGAGAGGACAGGAGAACAGCGAGGACTCATATAGAACCTTCGAAGAAAAACAAAAGGCACAAGAGCTCCGCTCTTCAAAAGCTTTAAAGAAAAGAATAGAAAATAATCCTCCCGCAGGTAAACGTGGAACCGGACAAATCCAGTGCAATCCAGGCCTCTGCAGAGGAAGACCGAGGCCAAGAGAAAGCTTGAGAACCTTCCCAGTTACAGTCCGCAAAGTAAAGCCAGAGAACGAATTAGGGGTCGAGTAATGCCTGACACAAGTGAGGAACGGACAAGGAGTTCAGTGAATAAACGCATCTGGAGCAATTGTTGTATCTTCAAACTGGAGAGAACAAAAGAAGAATCAGAGGGTTTCAGGTTAAGTAGGAACTCAACGCTCCACATCTTCGACCAGGTATCGAACCTATGGCAACTGACCTCACAAGACCTAAAAATGATTGAACCCTGCAAGAAAGGACGGAAAGATCGGGCCTACTTACATATAGCATCTGCAACGGTGAGCAACATCTTAAAGAAAGAGTCATGCAACCTATGCTTTTTGGGATATGATTTGAAGGAAATACAGAAGAGCAGTTCGCTGAGGTGTCAGGAGATACAAAGAAGCTCAAAGAGAAGACCATACTCAAACAAAGAGACAGTGATGTGCGGACATAAAAGGTACGCAAGAGACGAGAACAACCATCGGCAGAGCAGAAAATAATTACCAATAGTAGAACAGCACGACCATCGGCCACAGGGTAAGCAAAAGACCTATAGGAAGGATTAGGGGGGTGGGGGGCTTGCTTCACAGGGAGAAAACAAGAGATCTCTTGAGGCAAAATCACCAAGTAAAATGGAAAGATGGCCCAAAGGTCCTGGGGAAAAAATAAGGATCACAATAGATCAAAGTCCAAGAAGAAACATTAGAGATGAGAGTGGCAAAGATGAAAGAAGTTTGGCCACACAGCAGAAACGGACATGTGTATCTAAAACGCAAAAATACTCAAGTAAGATCTAGCAACTAGTGGATAGAAATCCCTCGATGAGCCAGCCGGACGAGCAGCCTCATCTGAACATTCGACATCCTGTGTCTACAGGAGACATGGTTGGTGTCGAAGCCACACTTAGATGGCTATGTTCTAACCTTTACCCCAGCGCAAAAAGGAAGTGCAGGGCGCCCGAGGGCTGGCCTCCTGACAGCAGTAAGATCAGGAAGTGGTCTACAACACCAGGCAGAACTACACCTTTCTTCCTTTATCCAGGCCACCAGATTAGGGTGGCAAATCGACAGCAGAGCAAGGGACAAGAACATCCACCCGAAAATGTTGATTATTAATACGTATTGGAATCCAGCAGAGATCGCTACTGATCAATATCTAGAGAGCACTGATAACCTGTTGGAAGAAGAGCGTGAAAATCATCCAGCAAATTACATCATAATAAATGGCAACTTAAACTGCAGTGTGGAGGATGGTGACAACTCAACAAACCTGATAACTACGACTGCCGGGGAAAGAGGCAAGAGATGGGAAAACCTAATGGAGAAATGGGACTTACATAATCTCCTCTGGTTGAGATCCAAGAAGAACAAGGAGATCCCTACATGGCAAAGAAGCGATCAAAAAGGGACCATTGATCATACACTCATATCTAGGGACCTCTTGAGCTTGATTAAATCTTTTAATGTGGAAGAAACTGAAAACAGCAACCACAACATCTTGGTAACCACATGGTACCCACAAAGACCAGCGCAAGAACAGATGATACAAGGGCTAGAAACAGGGCCCAGAGGAAATAGCTTAAAGTTAACGGCCCAAAGTATAAACAAAATTATGAAGGCCTACAAAAACAACTCTAGGAAATCCACAGACAAAGCAAGCAAACCCATAGCTGTTGATTATGTGCCACTACTGGAAGTATTCCGTACAACAAAGTTATAAGGGGGCCCAAATTGTAAACCGCATAAACACAGTTACAACAGAGAGTTGGTTGTGCAATGAGCCATTCTGAGAAAACTCCAACGGATGGCAAAAAACTCAAACTCAACTGAGCTGAATAACAGATACCATCAAGCACAATGCCAGTATAAAAACTGGGTGAGACATCATCGTGCATGCCTTCTTCAACAGGATGCGGAACAAATGTTGCGAGCGATCGCGACGAAAAGCAGCAAAGAGTTTTGCTCACTAATCAACTCGACAACTCTAAAGATCAAAGACAACCTACAGAACAACATCAGTGTAGAGCAATGGGTGGACTTCTTTGAGACATTGTACAAAAACTAAGAGGGTCAGACCTTTAAAACTCCTCAACAAAGAGTGACAGCGTGGGATACCCCTGTGACCCTGAGTCAATCAAATTGAAAATTAATAAACTAAAAAATTCTAGAGCTCCAGGTCCGGATGGTATCTCCAACCTTGACTTGAAGATGAACGTGGATACATGGACCCCCTTCATCGGTCAGATCTTCCAGAACTGTAACTCAAGTAACAAGGTTCCTCCCTCATGGAAGACCTCAAACGTTGTCCCCATTTTTAAAAAAGGAGCCAAAGAAGATCCAAGGAACTATCGCCCCATAGCGCTCCTGGACGTTATTGGGAAGCTTTTAGGATCATGCGCTTTGGATGGCCTTAACAGCTGGCTAAAAGAATCTAACTACACAAACTGGTTCCAGACAAGCTTTGTCAGAAACATCGGCACTACAGCAAACATCCTTTTACTATGCTCCCTCAAAGCCAATGTTCAACAAGGAGGCCCGTGAATATTCATGGCCTTCGTAGACCTCGTGCAGGCCTTTGATCGAGTGAACCGAGAGCGGCTGTGGACTAAACTAACGCGCAAAAATTGCCCTGACAAAATACTAGCGCCAATCAGGGCCTTATACTAGGACACCACCATGAGAGTTCGCCTGAATGGAGAAGGGCCCTGTCAAAGGAAATTCGCACTGCCCGGGGAGTAAAGCAGGGTTGCCCGTTTGCTCCGGCACTATACAATGCGTATATGGCTGACCTGGAAGAGGAGTTTGCCACCAACAGGTGCTTCCCCCCCAATGTTAGGGGGAGTGAAAATCCAGAGATTCTTGTACGTAATAACATCATCCTGTTAGACCAAACAGTGGTGGAGCTGCAAAGACAACTGGGCAGTTTGCTTAAATACCTGAAACCTCGAATTAAATAAGAGCAAAACTAAGATCATGACGTTCGAAACAACAACTAGGACAGCAAATAAAGGGAAATGGAACGTGGAGAACGAGAAAATCAAAATTGTGAAGAGCTTCAAATATCTGGGAGTTACGTTAAGTAACAGCAGTATTGAACTACCAATGCAGGAATCTCTACTAGCCAAAATAAAGACCTTGGCATTCCAAGCAAGGGTGATTGACAGGAAGTTCGGGAAATATTCCATGATTCTGGTCCTGTCCTTTTTCAAGGCCAAGGTAGTCCCATGCATAATGTATAGAACAGAAGCTATGCCACAAATTCCGAGCCAGCTTTGGGACACAATTGAAGGTCTATTCTGGAAGAAGGTACTGGGCTCCCACTGTCTGTTCCAATCTGCTTAATTAGACAAGAACTATGCCTATCTTTTTTGAAGGGGACTGTGACGAGGAACACCATGATGCTCTTTAGAAAAGTGATCATGGAACCCACAGTGCCTATCTTCGAAATCTTGAGTAACGAAGTAGGTAGAGGAAAAAACTAAATCCTAGTAACTTGGGCTGAAGGTTGTGTAAATCTCCTTGACGAGGTAGCTATGACAAGGGACACATTAATATAAAATCCAACGAAGGTGGCAAAAAAACTGGTTGAACTGGACTGGATTAGAACACAAGACAAAGCAACGTCTCACAAACTAACCAAGAACTTCCCCCTTGTCCCTAAAAGAATTAATGAGGTCAGAGGCTATCTGAAAACATTCCTGACAAACATATATGCTATACCTTCCTTAGAATTAGACTAAATCTTCTGAAGACCAACAAGATCCTGTCCAGAAGAGGTGCCTCCTCCTCGGACAAGTGCCGATACTGCAATACCAATCAGGTGGAATCAATTTGACATCTCTTGTTGACATGCAGGGGTACACAAGAAGCACAGGAAATCTATCTAATGAAATTCTTGGGAAAATCAACTATAGTCGAGGAAGAAGAATGGTGGACACGATTGATGAGTGGGGAGAAAACAGAATGGGCAGTGGCTGTGGTAATATTCTTCAAACAAATTGGACTTGTACAAGAGTACAAAATGGGCAATAGAGGCACTCGAGGAGAATTATGGACGCTAAGTATTGCCGAGCCTCAAAACATTTTTAGGACATTCGATGCAACGAAAGGGAAACTTAACTTAACCTTGAAAGGTGGATTTTTAGTAAAAATTGTATTACAATTAAATCAAATCAAATAAAAAAAACAAAAAACATTGCACTCTTTTGCGTGGGAAGGATGGTGGCTCTGAAAATAACTTTTTGGGGTATTTTTTGTTTTTAAAAGTGTTTTTGCAAGTTTTAAAGTTAAGTAGGCAACACCTACTCCAAAATGCTTTGAAGCACTTCTTGCAAATATTTGCAAGTGCTTCAAAGCATTTTGGATATTTCGCAAAATAAGCTGATTACCAGCAGCAGTAAAATGTACTCCATCTATGCGAAAAACATTGGTGCTATATTTTCATTATCGAAGGACGTCATGCCAACATCTCTCAAAAATGCACAAACAGCCTTGTTGACATTGCGCCTGGCTTTCTCCATTTGTGGACCAAATGAACTGGAGTGCGGGCCCATGTCCATCATTTTCCCAAATGTCTCCTTAATTCCAAACTGCAGTAAAATTCCAGTTACATGGCCTAAACTGTTCCCTCCACAATGAGCAATGATAATGTCCCGATATTGGAGCGTAATTACATTGACACAAAATGGGAGCAGGTCCACCCACTTCATGCTGTGCACTCCATACCACTTCACATCAACATGAAGAAATCCAAGATGCTCAGCCACTCCAGGCTCCTCTGCATACACCTGCAACCAATGGATCCACGAGACCCCACCAATACACACACTCGGCCTCCTAAAAGACACAACCATAACCATAGCCATCTGCACTCCTCTCTGCAAACAAACCTTCTCCCAAACTCTCCTTGCATTCCACATCTATAAAACCTTATTAGCCAATCACTGGACTCCACAGTTCCATTTCCATGCCTGCCATCCTCAAAAGGCCCGGATGTGGCACGTGCTGCTGTGGACCACCGAAGTGTCCGCGGACAAATCGTACAATTCAAGGAGGTGGAGAGACAAATTAAACCCAAGGTAAGGTATTTACTCTTTAGTGGTGGCTCTGAAAAGAGTCTTTTTTTCCAAGCGGCTTGTAAACAAACACCTTTTGTATCTTTTTTTTGCTTTTATCTTGTTTTTTTCCTTACAGTTTTCCTTAGACGCTTACAGCGACCTCTTAGTTGACAAAGAAATGCCATCCGCAGCAAAACAATTCACACTCTGAGAATGAATGTTCTCATTCTAAAAAGAGTACATCCCAACACTGCATTAAAAAGAAGATATGCCTCTGTTCACAAGACACCTTCCTGCATCTTGCTGAGGACAGAAGACGTTGGGACAGTTCCATACTGCTGTAGGTGTTATATGAGAGAATACAACCTTTGCAGATCGGAATACCCACATTTGTGCCTTTAGCAAATCCTTGACTGCACCCTGCAAAGTGACTGCACTAATGTACCCCAAATGCAGTCCTCCATAGTGCACCACAAGGACATCTGGAGTATTGAAAACAGCCATATCATGACAAAGTGCAAGCACACCTTTCAAATTTCAGCCAGAACACCACACCACAAAGCCTTTGCTCCATCAAATCCAAGGTTGACAGAAATGCTACTTATCTCTGCATACCTCTGCAAGTCACTTATGAAACAATCTCCCATCATCCACACACTGAGTCTCTCCATCTCTCCAACCACAGCCATCTTCACTACACACAGCAATAAAAAAACGAATACCCTCTCTTCCTATAAAGCACAACCAGACCACATGATTGGCTAATCCCACAGTCCCTTTTCCATGGCAGGCATCCTGAAAAGACCTGGATGTGGCACACCCTGTCCGCGGACTACCACGGTGTCCACGGACACTGTAACACAGGGGCAGCCCTTCTTCTCTTTCTACTTCACTCTTTGCAGCAATCCCTCATTGGCTACTGTTAAGCAGTCACACACCCATCCACCAATCACATCCAAGAACTCTACATCTAACTCTGTCATCTCAATTCAACACTTTAGATGTACTATTTAACACTCAGAGTACAGGACTCCAAAGCACCTGCATCAGAAATTACTATACAAATCTCCAAGATGTTGATTTGCAGATTCAACCACATTTGCATCCATCAACACAAAGTACAGGTATGCATATATTTTGTAAAGGACATTTCCAACTCTTTTACAAATGCATGTAAACAAGGTTCCTGCCACTTACTGTGCATAACCTACTCAATAATCATACTTTTGTTTGTCCCATCTCCTGACATCAAGTGGCAGTCACTTACAATGCTATGTGCTTAGAAAGTTTTCTTTTAATGAGCATTTGCATAACAGTTTTCAAAACACATATTTGCAATTTCAGCAGCACTTTGTGTCTTTTTTGTGAAAGAAAAGAAAACCACATTTGAAACATCTCAATGGCATGTTTAAGTGCCAGATCCTGTGTGAAACTTCAATATATTACCAAGACATGCATGCTTGCCCAAATCACCCATTCTAATGTACAAACTATTATTTTTGTCTTTCATTCTGTCACTTTAGAACCACTAACAAAGCTGCACTGAAACTCCCACTATGCACACTAAAAACAAAAACTGCATGTATGTTACAAAAGCATGCCTTGTACATGGAATGAAACATGACAGAAACCAAAGCGTTTAAAACTATTCATTTCAGCACCATTTGAAGGAAAACAAATAATTGCATGTGTACATTTACAGCAGTGCTGTGTATAATTTTTAATAAATAAATTAAACAAAATGGAAATGATTTCTCCAGCATATTACAAGAGCACTCAAATACCAAGCATGCATGTGTGGGAAAGTTAATGCAATTGCACACACTAACATTCTCCTTTCTGATCTGTACATGCTTCTTGGGTTCTCAATTTTTTCTCTGCATAGTAAGACTTGCAGTGCACCATTTCTTTTTTTTTAATTTGGTTTTATTAAGGTTTTTACAGAACAAGTTAAATAACATACAGATATGGGGTAATGCAGAGCCTATCAGCCAGAGTCTGACCCTCCAAGCCACTTCCCAAACAAACTCTAGATCATTGTCCAAAACAGAAACCTCCCGCCCTTCCCCCTTACCCCCAGGAACGTTATAATATCTAACATGTCTCCTTATATAACGAGTTCTCGCTTGTGGCATGTGGGTCACATTTAGTTCTGGGTCACTTCAATTGTTTTTGGGTTGTTCCAGCAAGGTGCTTACAAAAGTACAGTTTCAACCTCAATGATTCTGCAGTTCCCAGAGCAGCGCATTGTCTCACCTCGTTTGTCCGAGTGCGTCGTAAGTTTCACCTCTTAGGGCATAATGTTTTACCATTGGTCAAGCATTGGTTACATATTGATTCACAAAGTGGCCCCATAGGGTCTCATACTATGTGGATTTACCATGTAGGGCGGCCGTGATTTTTTCCATTACTGCAATGTTGGTGGCCACCTTCATCAATTTATTCTTATTCGGGACCGCGATTGCCTTCCAAAGCAACACGATATAGGCCTGTGTAGCGAGGAGGAGAGGCGCTACTATTCTGGTCACCCTTCCAAACTCATCCTCACTTTTTTCCAAACCAAACAACATGAGAAGGGGTGTAACTTCCCGATGGATTCCATCAAGATCCCTAATCCATCCAAGGACCTCATCCCAGTAAATTCTAATTCGGGGACATCCCCACCACATATGCCAGTAGTCTGCTCGTTCTACACATTGTCGCCAGCATAAGGGACTCATTGTCTGAAACATCTTTAACAATCTGTGGGGGTCATATTGCCATGTATGGAGAAGCTTAATGGCATGTAACTTATATTGGAACACATTTAATACTAGTGAGGCACTCTTACACATTCTAGTCCACAGCTCAGGGTCCATTTCCAGGCCCATGTCTTTCTCCCACCTACTCTTCAAATTAGTCGTGGACCCTTTCCCAGCATTTATCAGTGCTCTGTACATAATTGATATGAGGGCCTTGGTCTCAGTGAAAGTGTTGAGAATATTTTCATAAGGGGTAAGGTATCTTTGTATTTTCTTCTTCCATGGCGCCCTCATTAGCACACCTTTAAGTTGTATAAAGTGGAAGACAGGGAGGGGTCCTATTCCCAGTGCGTTTTCAAGTTCTAAAATCGTGAGGAAGTTACCCTCCTTCCAGAGTTGCCCCATCCTCTCTAGGCCAGCTTCAAACCAGGATTGGACTATACTATGCTCTGGGAGATCATCACGAATCCCCGGTGCCCAGATGTGGCTTAGGGGTGGTGGCCATGTGGCGATGCCTCTCATGTCTGCGCCCTCCCTCCAGATCTCCCAAATGGTGCTTAGTATGGGGTGGTGTCGGATCCTACGGGTTAGTTTGTTCCTCGGTACCCAGAGCCACTCCGACAGGGTGGCCGGAGTGAAGTTATAGATATTGAGGTGTACCCACTGCAAGTGTGTGTGGTTTCTCATGTGAGGTACTAAAATCCTTAACTGTACTGCTGCATAGTATTTTGTAAGGTCGGGTAAACCCACCCCGCCCTTCTTTTCCTTAGGAAGGGTTAAGACCTCATATGCTATCCCCGTTTTTTTCCCTTGCCTGAGGAATCTCAAAATGGCCCTCTTCACCTCTCCTAAAAATAGTTTTGGGATCTTGATGGGGAGCATCTGGAATGGGTATAGGAATCTAGGAAGACACACCATTTTTACTGCATTAAGTCTCCCCATCCACAAGATCGTGAGCTTCTGCCACTTGGTTAGATCAGTATGGAATTGAAAGAGCAAGGGAGGAAAGCTGGCTTCATATAGAGCATCCATATTTCGTGTGAGGTTTATCCCCAGATATCGCAACATTGTTTTCGCAATGATGAGGCCTAGCATGGAATATCTGTCGGTATCCTGTTGGGTGGGTTCTATCAAGGGGAACAGAACTAACTTGGACCTATTAATTTTAAAGCCAGACAGTAGCCCATATCGTTCAATCAATTGTATGGCCCTGGGTATAGATGTTAATGGATTTGTTACATGCAATAATAAATCATCAGCATACAAGGCTATCTTGTATCCTTCCCATTTACTTTCAGCCCTTCCACTAGTTGGTCGGCTCTGATTGTTTGTGCGAGGGGTTCAAGAGACAGAGCAAACAGAATCACTGATAGAGGGAAGCCCTGCCTTGTTCCTTGACCCAGAGCAAACCATCTTGAATAGTCTGAGTTGACAGATACCGAGGCCTTGGGGGGCGTATACACCGCCTTCACCCCTCTTCTGAATCTCTCGCCAAGTCGCACCCTGTTCAGAACAGCCTCAAGGAAGCCCCATTCTACCCTGTCAAAGGCTTTTTCACCATCGACAGACATGAGCGCAGGATCCTCCTTCATCGTCTTTGCCTCATGGAACAAGTGTAGTGTTTTGCGCATCGTATCTGCTCCTTGCCTCCCCAATATAAACCCCACTTGATCTGACTGTATCAGCCTAGGCATGAATATCTCCAACTTAGCTGCCAATATGCTCATGTATATATTTGCATCAATATTGAGCAAGGATATCAGGCGATACGATCCACAGTGGCTTGGATCTCTACCGTCTTTAGGGATGACCGTGATCACTGCCTCCGAAAAGGAGTCTGGGGCTATCCCCGTCTCCAATATGTTGTTGAAAATGTCTACCATGAATGAGAGGAGGGCCATCAGTAAGGTCTTGTAAAACCTTGCTGTAAACCATCATTTCCTGGGGCCTTCCCAAGTGGCAATCTCTTCACCACTTGCTCCACTTCATCGGCCGTGATCAGGGCATCCATCGAGTTTGCCTCAGCATGGGTAAGTTTCGGCATCTCGACATTTTTCAAGTACCCCTCTATGTCCCCTTCATCCTGAGTTGTTTCGGATTTTTATAGGTGCTCATAAAAACGTGCGAACGCATCTGGAATGTCCCCTCTCTGTGTGTCCAGGGCAGCATCTCCTCCATCATCTATGGTGGTCACCCATCTGTCTTCTCTCTGGCCTCTTAGTTTAGCAGCCAGAAGGGCATCTGCCTTATCCCTCTTTTTATAATACTTCTGTTTAAGGAGCCGTAATCTGTGGACAACTCGTCCCTCCTCGAGGAGACATAGTTCTTCCCTTTTCTGTCTGGCTATAGAGATCTTCTCCGCTCTGCCCTCGGTGGCGGTCCGTACGGCCCAGTACAAGTGCAAGATCTCATTCCTTAGCCTATTTTCGATGAGAGCTCTCTCCCTTTTCTTTCTAGCACCTTCCCTGATCAATACCCCGCACGTCGTCTTCCCCGCCTACCGCACGGTCCTCTTTGATATCTCCCCAGTGTTATTTGCCTTGAAATACTCTTCTATCTCAGTGTTAATTTCTGTTAGGTCATTTCGACCCCCTATGGGGAAGTGCTACTAGACTTACATCAGCGGTGACCATGTCATGATCCGACCAGGAAATGGGTACAATCTCTGAGGCGCTCGCTACCTCCGCTAACTCTTCTGAGAGGTACATATAATCGATCCTCGTGAAAGTACTGCAGGGTGCTGAATAAAAGTTGTAGCCTGTTTTACCTGGGTGAAATCTACGCCGTATATCTCGTAACCCATATGTCACCATCATCTCGACTACCGCTGTTCGGCCACCATCGCTTGGCTCACCCAGGTCAGGGTTACCTGCCTGTCTGGCCTCCCTAGTGTTCACCCAGAGGTCAAAATCTCCTCCGAGCATTACATGCCTGGCGGCTTTGAACATTATTTTCAATACCGTTTGCAGTAAGAATCTGGCTTGCCCAGTATTGGGGGAATAGAGCGTCACAAACGTGAACATAATGTTGCTCACGGTACCCACCACCATAAGTGCCCTACCTTCGACATCGGCCCATACTTTGGTGACCTTTTGGTTCAGTGCCTTTCTTACGAATATCCCCACTCCCGCTTTTTTAAGAGGGCCCAAACCCCAATATTCCAATCCTACCCTTGGTTGGAAGACCCTACGTTCGTCCCCATGCGTGTATTTGGTTTCCTGAAGAAAGAGGACATCGACCCCTGACCTTTGAAATTCCCTAGACACCAAAGATCTTTTCGTAGGGGAATTTAGCCCCTTGACGTTGAGCGTGCCGACTCTGAAGAACTTGTCTTTCATTGAATTGGGATTTACCGGCATTTCTCCCTGTCTGGTTGTAATGCTCTCATAGCAACCCTTAACAAATCTGACCCATATGTATGATTTCTCGGACCACATAATTAGTTCTTACATAAGCATTCGTTCCTGCCCATCCCCCTCCCCTTGGCCCACTCCCGTCCCTTACCCCGTAGTGGCGTCTGATTCAGCTAGGTTAACATCACCCAGCTAGTGGGAACTGGATCCTTCACAGTCTCATCATAAAAGAATCAACTAACCATTGAGCCCCCATTGTGAACCCCCCCTTCCCTCCCCCTCACCATCCCCAAAGCCAATACGTCTTCCTTTTGACTCAGAGCGAGCATGTTACATTGGTAGATACATCACCAAACTCGTCAGATTTCAAGGCGTCGATAGTCCTGTCGTCCCATTGCTGCCATGCCTCCGGGGCAAGTCCCCACCGCTCAATGAAGCATCCGCCTGGCGCAGTCGCCTCTTTCTAGGGTGGTTGATGCGTTGATCTCATGTGATTGGTGTTATTAGTTGCATGTGTGACCTCCAGTAGCCCCCATCAGCGGATACTCAACTGTAGCGAACACCTATCATGTCGGCCGCAGGGCCGGTCCGGTCTCAAGTGTGATGGTGTGTGGTATTAAGGTGTTCAGAGATCCGCACCTGGTGATGCGTTCATTCTCCTATACTTCCTGAACCCTCCCATCCGCCTCTGTCTCTGGCCCTGAATGAGCCATTGTCTGTTATCTTTTCTTTTTTCTCCCGGTTTCGCCCCGTTCTCCTGGTTCCCCAGTAGATCAGTTGTGCAATTCTGGATATCTTTCTCAGTTCTTAGCCTCGCCATGCTTCCCTCCCATTCGAATGTGAGTGAAAATGGGTAACCCCAGCGTTACCAGACTCCTTTTTCTTTCAGCCATTTTGTAAGTGGGATACACATCCTTCTTATGGTGAGAGTCAAGGATGATAAATCTTGGCCTTCTCGAGAACCCGGGCTTTGCAGGCATAGTTGAGGAATCGAGCCAAAACTGTCCTTGGCTGCCCGCAGCTCCCCCAGCTCTGTGTATGCGGTCAATCTACGGTTCATCTATGGAGTCGTCTTCGAACAGTAGTTTCATGATTGTATGGAGGGTCCTTTTCAAGTCCTGGTTGGTTTCACCTTCTCTATCTGGGATGCGTAAATTGTCCCGTCGTTCCCGGTTTTCCACATCATCCTCCCTAGCTTCAATTTCTGTGATCCTTTGGTCCATTTGGGATTCCAGTGTGCCGAGTGAGGTTTGATTATGTTCAACTTCCTCCAATCTTTCCTCCATTTTTTTCAATTCTTTGCGTTATTCTGTCAACCTTATCCCCTATGTCTGCTCTCATGCTTTTCATTTTGGTCAGCAGGGCTGCTACATTTGAATTTGAATTTGAATCATTTCTTACGCGCACCAGGCAGATCACTGCATTCGGGCGCAGATGTTAACTAAGGGATTGAACATATCACTGTGGAAATGTCTGAAGTAGCTACAGCCCTGAGGGAATAGGATCATTTAAATAGGAAGGTTTTCAGTTCCTTTCTAAATCTTGCCAGAGTGGTACATGAGCAGATGCTAAAGGGCAGCTGGTTCCAAAGCTTAGGCCCAAATACCAAGAACCTTCTGTCACCTTTTGAGGTGCGTTTTGTCCTCGGAACACATACCAGAAGTTTGTCTTCTGAGCGGAGGGCTCTGGCTGGGTAATAGTGTCAAATTCTGATGTTCAAATATCGGGGTGCGAGTTTGTGATAGCACTTGTACACCAGGCATGCCACCTTAAATTTGATACGATCTTCCACCATAAGCCAGTGCAACGTTTTCCTGGCTGTGGACACATGATCTCTTTTGCCCAGGTGGGCTGTTAGCCTAACGGCTGCATTCTGGTCCCTCTGCAGTCTTAGCATTTGTTTCCTCGGGATCCCTGTCAGAAGACTATTACAGTAGTCAAGATGGGAGTTAACCAGAGCTCCCACCACTACTGGAAGGTTTTGAGATGTTAAAAAAGGGAGCACATTTCTGAGCAACCGCAAGGAGTAATATACTGCTTTTACTGTTGCCCCTACCTGGGCTTTACTGGCCAGATTTTCTTGCCAGGTGCACCCAAGATTTTTCACTTTCCTTGAGAATGGAATGCCCACTCCCAAGATTTGTGGGGTACAGTTTGTGTCTTCCTCTCTATTTTTTTTCTCTGATCTAAATAGAATTATTTCTGTTTACCAGCATTAAGTTGTAGTTGGTTGCAGGCCATCCACTTTTTTATATCTTGCATACAACTGTCTATCATCTCAAATGCCTCTGACAGATTGTCTGTCTCCACATAAATCTGTGTATCGTCTGCATATGAGTGAAATCGTAGGCCGTGCCTCCTCAAGATGTCAAATAGTGGTCGAATATATAAATTAAAGATCAGAGGAGAGAGTGCTGACCCCTGTGGGACTCCGCACCTCAGTTGTATTAATTCTGAGAGAAATGCTCCCAGAGTTACCCGCTGTGTTCTGTCCTGTAAAAAAGAGTCGAACCAGTCTACCACCACTTTGTCCACTCTCCCGATGTTTTTAATCCGTTGAAGGACAGTCTTGTGGTTGATTGTATCAAATGCTGCAGATAGGTCGAGCATCAACAATATTGATTTGCTTCCCCTATCTGCAGCTTCCAATAGGTCATCCTGGACTGCTAACAAAGCCGACTCTGTCCCATGGTTAGGGCGAAATCCTGATTGATGTTCGTCCAGTATGTCTTTACTGTCAGCAAACTGTTGAAATTGATTACAGACTATTTTCTCCAGGATTTTAGTGGGCCAACATAAGTTGGCTACCGGACGATAGTTTTTAAGTACCATGGGATCTAAATTTGTTTTTTTCAGTAAGGGTTTTACCAGTGCGCTCTTAAGTGCACAAGGAACATAGCCTTCTGTAAGTGATTTGTTGACGAATGTTGTTATAAATGGGGTAAGATTGGAAGCCAGACTAATAGCCGTACAGGCTGGCATAGGAAATGCTAGATCTTTAGTCGGTTTTAATTGGAGTATTAGAGCCTGAATAATTTCCTGTTTGATTGGCTGGAAACTGAAGATCTCCCCAGTTTCCAGTTTTGCTGTCTCTAATTTCTCTTCTCCCACATCACCCCATTCTTATACCTCCAGTACTTCATTGATATTCTTCTGAATATCCACAATTTTTTGTTTGAAAAATGTGTTAAACTTATTGGCCTGTTCCTGGGAATTAGCTTTCGGTATTGACATACATTTAGGGTTCCTAAACCTAGATACTACGTCAAAGAAAGCCTTAGACTGATTGTCTCCTGACTTAATTTCTTCTTGGAGGAAATCTTTTTTTGCCAAAAAGATGGCATTTTTATATTGCCTTAGGCGAATCCTCGCTGTCTCTGCATCTACCTCTGATTTAGAGGCCCTCCAAATTTGATTAGCCTGGCGTACTTGTTTACGCATTAGGCTCAATGCTGTATTGAACCAGGTTTTAGAATTTTTGACTGACTTAAGTTTGAGTGGTGCATATTTGTCACAAATATCCTTTATCAAATCTGCCCCTTTACTAAAAAATTCCTCACAAGTCAGATTGGAATCAATACCTGCCAGTCTATTTTCAACCTCCTCCCCGGGTATTTTTTCTAGATCAGCCGCCTTCCGGCCCCACACAGGCGTGCTCTCCCGTCCTCTCCCCCTCTGGTGTCCTGTTTCCCTGAGTTCTACCTGTTGTAGACAGTGGTCTGACCACAACAACGGGACAGTCTCAGCGAATTGGACAGTTCGCCCTCTCGCAGCTAGAAGGTCTAGACAGTGTCTAAAGATATGAAGGCAGGTGTCCTTTCTTATGGGATGGTTCCCTGGTAATAAGCTCCAGGTCATGATTGTCCAGAAGTTCCATCAAAGCCGTGTAGTGAAGGTGAGAGTTATCTCTTTCTAGCCAGATGTTCCAGTCTCCCATACATAGTATGTCCTACATCCATCTTAGTCGCTGCCGCTTCTGCCTCCAATGTCACCATTACAGGTTCTGGCGAGGGGCCCGGGCCGATACTACCTGGAGCAAACCGATAAGATGCAAGTTTCTGGCTTATGTCCATGCGTTTCTCACCTGGGGCTTGTCAGCGAGTTATGTTCCACTTCACTGTGTCACTTCGGCATCAACCCTTTTGTGTCTAAAGGACAGCTCCTTCGTGGGACAAGGTGCAGGAGGATATTCACTGTCTCTCCAAAGAAGAGAATTTGTGGAAGAGGGCACATGCCCCAAAGGTGGGGGTCCAACCTTCGTACTGACAGGTGTACTTCAGGACAAAAGAGGGCAGTTGTACGTTCCGGGTGTGCGTCAGCTTGAGAAGAGAGTATTGGTTTGAATTCTCGTATAAGCTCCTGCCCGATCACGCTCGGGATTGAAATTAGTACTCCAGGGTCATCAGCTCTTCAATGCGGCAAACGTAGGGCGGATCTTCACCTCTTGACCGTCGTATCTGCTAAATCTGGAGGAGGGCACACACCCCTAAACCTGGGGCCCAACCCTCCAGTAGACTCTTGTGATGCGCACCGGGTTGCGTCCGCTTGAGCATGTAAAGTCCGTCTATGCCTGCACGGTCGCCCAATGTACGTTCATGCATGCTCTGCTATATGGGTCGTATCTTGCACTGGGGCAGGGGACATGTATCTGTGCTGTCAGGCGAGGGTGGTGTTTATATACCGCTCTGATTTGGGATGATCCGCTCGTGTGGCTAGTACACCTCCTTGGGGTTGCGCTTTGGTAATGTCTATGAGTTTAAGAAGTAGATTGCCACATGCACCTTTGATCTGAGGCAGCGCCGAGAAAGTTCAGGGTGCCGGCGGAGTGCTGGGAGAGCCACTCCCTTGTGTCGAGATGTGTCGTTCCTATTTGTGCGTGGACCTTTGAAATTGCGTTCACCCCTGCAGTTCCTTCACAGCATACACAATGTCCTTAGGACCCTATGACCAGTTGACCCTGGTTGAAGAGTTTGTTTTCATTTCAGAGGTCTCTAGTATGATTCCAGGAACGTGCCCCAGCCCGAGGCATGTCCCCAGAATGAGAGGCGCCTCAAGGGAGTCTTCCTGATCTGTGCTGATTGTGCGTGCGTTATCAACTGAGAGCCACGGGCGGACCTCTGGTGTTAACTATCTGCCCTCCCCGTGCTTGTTGAGCCCTCGGCGGAGCGCACTCTCTGTCTCTGCGCGGCTTGAATAGTGGCAGGTTGGTCAGCTGGGTGCCTCCGGTATCTTCTTTCTGTTGTGGTTCAGGAGCTCAGAGAGGGGTAAAGTCAAACTTTCACCATCTCCCAAAGTGTCTGGGGTCCTTCGTATGGTGTAGGGTGTCCGGGGGATGCACTACGATCATCGTCGGCAGGAGATCTTATAGTACGGGCAGGCATAGCAGGACGCCTCCAAAGATCGCAATTCCATCGTTCCTCACTGCCTCTGCTATGTTATGTCGGGATCAGCATTGCACTTCCTAGGGCGCGATGAGGCTTCGTTATGGCCACTTGGGGTAGACCGTTCTGTGAGTTGGGCCACTCAGAGCGGGGGATGCCGGGTGACCCTACAAGTCCCCCGGGCGTATGTTTTGACTTACGGTGGAGATGCGTTGGTCAGTCTCTGCTTTTGATGACAGCAGGCGACGCACAGTAAAGACTGTCAGGAGAGTCTCTGTCACTTCCAAGGGTGACAGGAACACCTCTCTAGCTCTGCTCTGTCCCTTTAGTCAGTGGAGTCAGTGGAGTCGGGGCACTCCTCTTCACAATATCAGGACATCTGTATATTCTGCCGGCAGGGACAGCAAACACGGGAGGATCGGGCTTCTGCGTGTGTTCGGGGAGCGGGGTAGTGCCCGCCAGCTCACCTTGAATGGGCCTGCGGTCCGCTCCGATCTCCCTGAGCCCGCTTCTACACCGTTACTCTTGATGGGTTCCTGGGGGAGGGGTCAGTTTGTGTGAGACTGGGAAGCAGAGTAGAGTCGGCTGGGTCACCTGCACTCTCACTGTGCATGCTTCCGTGTCGTCTCTCTTAACGGGTTCTCGGGGGCAGGGGGTAGCTGTGTGAGGGGGACCTCCCCAACTCTGAACCTCCTCTGTATGTTGCGGGCGTTACCGTGACGCGCTTTCCTTCTGCAGTGAGGCTCCCTCTCGGGCCTTCAGCTATGCACGTCCGCGCTGGGCCACTTTCATTTTCGGGCTAGGTGGAGGACTCAGCACGTCAGATCTAGATATTCGATTTTCTCTGGAGGTCTTGCTCCGTTTTCCATTCGGGTTTTCGCTCATTGTCAGGGGGGTACTTTCCAACACCTCATCTGCCAAACTTCTTCAGGGTGGGGGGCCTTAGAGTGGGGGCTCAAGCCACTTTTGGGACCTTGGGATGCGGAGCTCACACAGAGGTCAGATTCATCAGTGTGCCCCCTGGTGGCCAGTCGCAGTGCACCATTTCTAATACAAATAGTATGGCATATTTATCACAGGACCACCGGCCCCATTACCAACACTGCTGGTGCTCCCATGTCCCCATTTCCATACAGTGCTATGCAACTGTACACAAATACAGACTAACATTTTCCACCATATAACGTTTCAGTCCAACATGACCTGTAATGTCCTAGCGACACTGGGAAGCTAGGTGCCAAATAATTATTAGAAATCTGGTGTCAACCCATTTGCAGCAACAGCAGTGTTACAACCATACTCATAATCACATGCAATGTTACTAACTCTTCTTCACAACAACTCCTCCTAAAGTACAAAATAATGTCTTCTTGTGCAGCAATTACTTGCCCATTATAACAAATACCCACTCATTTTCTTCTCAAAGAAAACAGCCTCTCTCCTAGAAGATCACAACCAGAAGAAAACTACTCTTCACATCCTACAAAGTAAGTGCACTACTGTAGTAGTATTCTTTCTGTTACTCATGCAGTGCAGTATAGTCATATCCCAGCCTACAAAACTATTTCCAAACCAACAGCATTTACTTCACTCTTACTCATTGCACCTCAGCAGGTGCACTCTTTGTATTCTCATATGAACAACAGTATTGTAACACCCACTAGTATTGTGAAAACGTGATAATGTCCTTACTCATTCATGCACAGTACACTGTCTTATGCCCTCAACCAAGCCCTTCGCACATCTACACACACGGGTACTCTTACAACTTTCCCAAAAAGAATTAACAACCCATTGCACAATCACACAGCTCTCTATTTATGCCTGCCCTGATAGTCACACACTGATTCACAATACATACATTGCACAACTTTCAAACCCACCCACACTTTCCTTTTCTCTCCAACAGCCAAAACAGAATGTCTACTAAAAAGCAACTCTGCAGAAAGCAACAAAGAAATAGAGCAGATAAAGCTAAAAGCACGCAAAATGCTCATCGACATCTAGCAGAATTTATAGCAAATGTTCAAACAAAATAGCTAGTTCAGTCACTCAACAAAAGTGAACCAGCTACCAGTAAAATTACTATGCCCCTTTCCAAAAAGTAAAAATAATAATAAATGTATAAAGAAGAATAAAACTACGAATAGCACTAGCACTACATCTACCAATGTTAACGTAGGCACAGTTAAACATTCCATAAAATTAATTTTACAAAAAATGTTCCACCGTAGAGTCCTTCACAAACTTATAACAGCAGAAAAGTCACACTCAACCCTTAAAAACGACTGCAGAAGACTAATCCTGGAAGCTCTCATTGACAGCGCAATGCTCCTCAAAAGAAAACGGTTTATATTAATTTTAACGAGAATGAAACCACTAACAAAATGTGTCAGTAAACTACAAAAAGTACTTATAAACATGCGCAATGTCAACATAGATACCTTTGCAAACTTCTGTGCAGGTGAATGGTTTCACACAAGCAGCACAGAGCCATATTTCAATGAAGAGGCATATAAACAAGAGCAGAAAACCCCAACTGCCATACATAGTATGATATGATATGATAGATTATTTATAACGCGGTTAATAACCATAGGTTTCAAAGCACGGGGATCGAAACTGTGTTGCTCCGTTTTGTCTTGCTCCCAAGGCGAGCACGTTGCCGCTGAGCTATCCTCCGAGTAGTGGCTGAGGGTGTGAAATGGTAGACAACACCATTATGGCACAAGAAACCCTCATTGAAAAATTGTCCCCAACAAACTTACAATCAACTCTTCATTCCACCAAACCAATCCGTCCAGTCTACAAATGGGCCTGCACCTCAATGTGTAACATACGGAAACAATCCTTCAAATCTTTATGCCAATTCCTAAATCACTATGTGAAAGTAAAAGAGAAAATTAGAATAACAATTTTGCAAATCATGGACTCTGTCCAGTGCACAATTACACTGCACTGCGAGGACATTCCTTAGCCTGCATTTCAGGACCTGCTTGCAAAAGCACCTTCCACCACATCAAAATGTTAGCAACATATCATTCCACTATATGGAATCTTGTCCAGAGTCTGAACTATGCAAAAAGTCCTGCTTTAGATCTGCAACATTTTAATAACATTCTCCTACATGGCACAGCCAAAGAACTCCTTCAACAAACAGACCACATCCAAAGTAAATATTCTGGAAGTGAAGATGATTTAGAAAATCCAGTAACTTTAAGAAGAGTAGCGAAAACCTTACAAATGCCAATCTTCTAATAAACACATGCAAAAAAGAAGTATGTGTGAACTTATTATAAAAACTTTTTATAAAAAGAGCACCAAAACTGTAGATATAGATGGGGGGCCGTGACCAGCAGCCATGTGAGGCACACATGCTCACTAGAGGCTCCTGCAGATCCGTACAATGATAAGCTCCATATACCAAAGTCTTCAACTAAAAACAGTGAAGCGGCAGCTAGGAACGCCAGGGAGGCTTATGTGCAGGCAGTAAGCCCCAAACAGCACTACAAAGTGAGATACGTCTTTCTAGAGCGGCACCGTTGGGGATGAACAGAAAATGGCAGCGAGGTGATAGTGAGCGGTTGTGAAGCGAGCCGGAAGACAACAATTTGATTGAAGAGGAGAGACACCCACAGAAGCAAAGGTATCCAGCACCCCCAACAACAAAAGGTGCAGACTAGCATTGGGAGACGCTAGACTTGGGTGTCCGAGGAGCCGCCGCTGAATTGGAGGAGGATGACGACCGAGGACCTGGGACCCAGAGGGCTGTGAGGCTAGAGGGCTGCCGACATGCCGGAGAAGGAAGGAAGAGGCAGCCACTGCGGCTCTGGCGGTGGTATAGAGGGGGCCTGACAGCCAGATCCATTGATCTGGACAGCACTCGGAGGCGGTGAACAGACTTATTGCAGCCGAGACGATCAGGCAGTCGGAGAAACGCTCACGGCATCGGTTACTCCACAGAGGGCAGCTGCAGATTTGGAAGACCGGGAGATCAGAAGGGAGCTGGGAGAAGTGGGAAAGATCTATCCCTACAGACGGCAGTAAGGAGCAGGGGAGGTGGGGAGTGCCCTTCGAGCATGCCAGCATACTCGAACGGCCTGACGAGTGCGCCCTCCCACTACCCTCAGAACTTTAGCGTTAAGTTGCGAAGGGCGCTACAACAAAGCGGACACAGTAAAAACACCTCCCTAGAGGCTCGAATTCTCCCCCTAGATGCGTCCCATGGGGGGGGGACAAGTACAGTGCCTGAGCCAGCGTACTCTGACTGAAGCCAGTAGGGGCTAAACAAGGAGCAGTAAAAATGCTCTTAGCCCAGCGTGGCCCCTGTGTAAGGAAGGCCCAAGCTGGAAATCAAGTAAAAAGTGCAAATACTTTTGTATTGTGTGAGACTGGGAAGCAGAGTAGAGTTGGCTGGGTCACCTGCACTCTCACTGAGCATGCTTCCGTGTCGTCTCTCTTAACGGGTTCTTGGGGGAAGGGGGTAGCTGTGTGAGGGGGACCTCCCCAACTCTGAACCTCCTCTGTATGTTGCGGGCGTTACCGTGCCGCACTTTCCTTCTGCAGTGAGGCTCCCTCTCGGGCCTTCAGCTATGCACGTCCGCGCTGGGCCACTTTCATTTTCGGGCTAGGTGGAGGACTCAGCACGTCAGATCTAGATATTCGATTTTCTCTGGAGGTCTTGCTCCGTTTTCCATTCGGGTTTTCGCTCATTGTCAGGGGGAGACTTTCCAACACCTCATCTGCCAAACTTCTTCAGGGTGGGGGGCCTTAGAGTGGGGGCTCAAGCCACTTTTGGGACCTTGGGATGCGGAGCTCACACAGAGGTCAGATTCATCAGTGTGCCCCCTGGTGGCCAGTCGCAGTGCACCATTTCTAATACAAATAGTATGGCATATTTATCACAGGACCACCGGTCCCATTACCAACACTGCTGGTGCTCCCATGTCCCCATTTCCATACAGTGCTATGCAACTGTACACAAATACAGACTAACATTTTCCACCATATAACGTTTCAGTCCAACATGACCTGTAATGTCCTAGCGACACTGGGAAGCTAGGTGCCAAATAATTATTAGAAATCTGGTGTCAACCCATTTGCAGCAACAGCAGTGTTACAACCATACTCATAATCACATGCAATGTTACTAACTCTTCTTCACAACAACTCCTCCTAAAGTACAAAATAATGTCTTCTTGTGCAGCAATTACTTGCCCATTATAACAAATACCCACTCATTTTCTTCTCAAAGAAAACAGCCTCTCTCCTAGAAGATCACAACCAGAAGAAAACTACTCTTCACATCCTACAAAGTAAGTGCACTACTGTAGTAGTATTCTTTCTGTTACTCATGCAGTGCAGTATAGTCATATCCCAGCCTACAAAACTATTTCCAAACCAACAGCATTTACTTCACTCTTACTCATTGCACCTCAGCAGGTGCACTCTTTGTATTCTCATATGAACAACAGTATTGTAACACCCACTGGTATTGTGAAAACGTGATAATGTCCTTACTCATTCATGCACAGTACACTGTCTTATGCCCTCAACCAAGCCCTTCGCACATCTACACACACGCACATCTCTTACAACTTTCCCAAAAAGAATTAACAACCCATTGCACTATCACACAGCTCTCTATTTATGCCTGCCCTGATAGTCACACACTGATTCACAATACATACATTGCACAACTTTCAAACCCACCCACACTTTCCTTTTCTCTCCAACAGCCAAAACAGAATGTCTACTAAAAAGCAACTCTGCAGAGAGCAACAAAGAAATGGAGCAGATAAAGCTAAAAGCATGCAAAATGCTCATCGACATCTAGCAGAATTTATAGCAAATGTTCAAACAAAATAGCTAGTTCAGTCACTCAACAAAAGTGAACCAGCTACCAGTAAAATTACTATGCCCCTTTCCAAAAAGTAAAAATAATAATAAATGTATAAAGAAGAATAAAACTACGAATAGCACTAGCACTACATCTACCAATGTTAACGTAGGCACAGTTAAACATTCCATAAAATTAATTTTACAAAAAATGTTCCACCGTAGAGTCCTTCACAAACTTATAACAGCAGAAAAGTCACACTCAACCCTTAAAAACGACTGCAGAAGACTAATCCTGGAAGCTCTCATTGACAGCGCAATGCTCCTCAAAAGAAAACGGTTTATATTAATTTTAAAGAGAATGAAACCACTAACAAAATGTGTCAGTAAACTACAAAAAGTACTTATAAACATGCGCAATGTCAACATAGATACCTTTGCAAACTTCTGTGCAGGTGAATGGTTTCACACAAGCAGCACAGAGCCATATTTCAATGAAGAGGCATATAAACAAGAGCAGAAAACCCCAACTGCCATACATAGTATGATATGATATGATAGATTATTTATAACGCGGTTAATAACCATAGGTTTCAAAGCACGGGGATCGAAACTGTGTTGCTCCGTTTTGTCTTGCTCCCAAGGCGAGCACGTTGCCGCTGAGCTATCCTCCGAGTAGTGGCTGAGGGTGTGAAATGGTAGACAACACCATTATGGCACAAGAAACCCTCATTGAAAAATTGTCCCCAACAAACTTACAATCAACTCTTCATTCCACCGAACCAATCCGTCTAGTCTACAAATGGGCCTGCACCTCAATGTGTAACATACGGAAACAATCCTTCAAATCTTTATGCCAATTCCTAAATCACTATGTGAAAGTAAAAGAGAAAATTAGAATAACAATTTTGCAAATCATGGACTCCTGTCCAGTGCACAATTACACTGCACTGCGAGGACATTCCTTAGCCTGCATTTCAGGACCTGCTTGCAAAAGCACCTTCCACCACATCAAAATGTTAGCAACATATCATTCCACTATATGGAATCTTGTCCAGAGTCTGAACTATGCAAAAAGTCCTGCTTTAGATCTGCAACATTTTAATAACATTCTCCTACATGGCACAGCCAAAGAACTCCTTCAACAAACAGACCACATCCAAAGTAAATATTCTGGAAGTGAAGATGATTTAGAAAATCCAGTAACTTTAAGAAGAGTAGCGAAAACCTTACAAATGCCAATCTTCTAATAAACACATGCAAAAAAGAAGTATGTGTGAACTTATTATAAAAACTTTTTATAAAAAGAGCACCAAAACTGTAGATATAGATGGGGGGCCGTGACCAGCAGCCATGTGAGGCACACATGCTCACTAGAGGCTCCTGCAGATCCGTACAATGATAAGCTCCATATACCAAAGTCTTCAACTAAAAACAGTGAAGCGGCAGCTAGGAACGCCAGGGAGGCTTATGTGCAGGCAGTAAGCCCCAAACAGCACTACAAAGTGAGATACGTCTTTCTAGAGTGGCACCGTTGGGGATGAACAGAAAATGGCAGCGAGGTGATAGTGAGCGGTTGTGAAGCGAGCCGGAAGACAACAATTTGATTGAAGAGGAGAGACACCCACAGAAGCAAAGGTATCCAGCAGCCCCAACAACAAAAGGTGCAGACTAGCATTGGGAGACGCTAGACTTGGGTGTCCGAGGAGCCGCCGCTGAATTGGAGGAGGATGACGACCGAGGACCTGGGACCCAGAGGGCTGTGAGGCTAGAGGGCTGCCGACATGCCGGAAAAGGAAGGAAGAGGCAGCCACTGCGGCTCTGGCGGTGGTATAGAGGGGGCCTGACAGCCAGATCCATTGATCTGGACAGCACTCGGAGGCGGTGAACAGACTTATTGCAGCCGAGACGATCAGGCAGTCGGAGAAACGCTCACGGCATCGGTTACTCCACAGAGGGCAGCTGCAGATTTGGAAGACCGGGAGATCAGAAGGGAGCTGGGAGAAGTGGGAAAGATCTATCCCTACAGACGGCAGTAAGGAGCAGGGGAGGTGGGGAGTGCCCTTCGAGCATGCCAGCATACTCGAACGGCCTGACGAGTGCGCCCTCCCACTACCCTCAGAACTTTAGCGTTAAGTTGCGAAGGGCGCTACAACAAAGCGGACACAGTAAAAACACCTCCCTAGAGGCTCGAATTCTCCCCTAGATGCGTCCCATGGGGGGGGGACAAGTACAGTGCCTGAGCCAGCGTACTCTGACTGAAGCCAGTAGGGGCTAAACAAGGAGCAGTAAAAATGCTCTTAGCCCAGCGTGGCCCCTGTGTAAGGAAGGCCCAAGCTGGAAATCAAGTAAAAAGTGCGCGCCAGGAAAGGCACAACTTCACCATAGGATTTAACGCTCCATAGCTGCCCCTGAGCAATACTGTTATGTACAGACAAAGAAAAAGATATCTCACACGCAACAGAATACAAGGTGCATGTGGAGATAATGTAATAACCACACAGGATCCGGAATGAAGGCAGATACACATGCCTGTGGTGTTCGAGCTAAAACATGGCGCTGGTGCGCAGTGTATTCTGGGGGACTCAGAGCCATAATGGATATTTATCCATGCCTCAGTGGAAAGCTACACTTGCTTTGCGAAACAACATGTTTTCAACGTTATTCGCTGATGGGCTTGGAATGCAGGCCTTCCCAGCCAAGGACACGGCACTGAGAAAGCTAAGATCCGCAGGTGCTGGCTGGTACCTGATAGCGAAGTTTGTTTTGGTTTGCTATGCCTGTGCCAAGGTTTTGAGATGAGTTATGGAATTGTTTTCCGGGGCGTTTAGGAGAGGGAAGCGCTTTGCTCCTTGAGGTTACTGTCGGTTGACCCAGCTGGCAACCAACGGTCACCCATCAATGCGCAAGCGCATTGCCAGAAGGTTCGAGAAGTTGCCACCCCTTGTTGAGGAGGGCATATATGCGGAAACCCTGAACGGTCAGGGGGGATAAGCACAAAGACCTCAGTCGGAGGGGGGATGCTTCGGTCCGACATACGTGTGGGCTGTTGTGCTCTCGGCCTGGCTGTTATCGGGGTCTTTCAGCCGCTTCTGGCGAGATGAGGTTTCGTTAAGTTACGCCCACGGTGATGTATTCTTTCTTTGACTTCTTTATGTTTTCTGTGATCTATGTCCATGTCAGTGTTATGAGTTATTTCTATGTACCTGTAAGCTTTGAATAAATAGCCGTAAAGAGCTGATTATCTTCTAAAGTGTGCTTGGCTGTGAATTATTGTGTCTGTTTTTGGGTTGAAGTATTTGCTCTATAATTGCATTGGTGATTTATGGTAGTTCCGTGCACTTTTCAGAGGAGAGCAATACGTTTACCTGCGTTCAAAGTATTGGCTCTGCAACTGTACTGGTGATAAATTACTGTCTGTACACTATTGGCGAGCAATACAATGCCTAAAACAGAACAGGGGCCTGGAAGAAAGTCAATTGGCTGACCACAAAAATGACTTTATGAAAAGTCAAGTCAAGTAAACGCAGTGCATATTTGCACAATAGTGCAGTCTATCAAGGTTCGCCCTCGGCTCCCTCACTGACCATGCACACAAAGGTATTGTGAGGTTGCTTTAAAGGTGCGGTACAAGCGGACGTACTTGCTTGACATAATTAGCATTGCACCAGTTAATACAAAGAACAGTGGGCAGTGGACCACAAAGCCAAGCCAAGGTGCAGGCTGGCTGGCAGTAAAGAGACGGTATTCTGAATCCTGGCGAATGGAAGGTAACATCATACACCGCGCCTGGGGCACCCAGCATGGCACATTGGTAAGGAACTCACTAAATGCTGACGGACAAAGCACGGCCAGCACCAAAGTTGGTCCTGGGCAACAGAGGAGCGAAGATATACAAATCCCGAAGCAAGATAGGAGACCCAGGACCACAAGGGAAGATAGTCCCCTCTGAGGGAATAGATACAGGCAGCTCAAATAAGGCTGACAGTGAAAAATGGCAACCAAAGGGAACAAATTGAAGAATATGCAGACTACTATGGAAACATTTACAAAAGGCCAAGCACACCGACAAGATGAAGACAGTGGATTTAAAGAGAGGGAACTAATTTAGCCCCTGGCGCAAACGACAGATTCAGGGAATCAACTGGTCCTGAAAGCAATTGTGCCACTACAGGCGACACTGGAAGTTAAGATTGATGCAGCGGTCATTGACATTGGACTATTACGGCAGGATGTTAGAGCTATAGCGGAACACACAGGAAAATTGGAACAAGTCAGAAAAAACACGGCGGTTAGATTGCAAACCTCTAGAGACCTTGATATCATACTACAGAAAGCCAAACTGCTGGAAGACAGGGGCGAGGAAGCGGAGGGTCGGGCATGTCGGAATAATATCAGGATTGTGGGGCTACCCGAAGGAACAGAAGGCTCAGACCCCACTTGCTGCTGCAGGAAATAGGAGCGGGAGAACTGACGCAGAGGTTCATGTTAGAGCCGGCGCACCGTTCCCTCATCAGAAGACCACTGCTAGGTGCACCGCCCTGGCCCATAATTGCTAAAGTTCAAAATTACAAGGACAGAGAAAAAATCATTGCCTTTTCCACGACTGGAGTAACAATACAAAGAGCCTCAACAAAGATATCAGTGTTCCCAGACTACACCTTCGAGGTGCACAAAATAATGGTTCAATACATTACAACGAAGGCGAGGCTCAGAAAGCTGGGCCTAAAGTATATGTTAATATACCTGGCGAAATTGAAGGTAATCCATAATGGCAAAGTACTTTTCTTCAAAACATCGACAGAAACTCCTGATTGGATGGACAGCGTGCAGATCCCAGAGACTACAGAGCAAAGTCAACGTACTTCGGCATAAGTAGGATGACCCTGAGAAGACCCACTTACTCAAACAGACTATGGGCCTCATTACAAGTCCAGCTGTAACCCTGCTGGTGCTGCCGGTGGGTTGCCGCCGGACTTTCAATATTTACCAGCGCCTGGCTTGCTGGAAAAAATGAGGTATTACGTCCCCGGCATTCAGGGAAGTCAGATAAACTGTTAATCTCCATTCCCATTTGAGTACCATACGACTCAATGGGGATGGGGATCACGAAAGCACTGGCACCGATAATAACGGTGCTGGTGCTTCCATGAAACTCTGTGGGCGGGTGCCGTTCCACCCGCAGAGTCGTACTATGCCGGCCTGGTAACAAAGGTGCTGGTAGGCTTTACGGCACCTCTGTTACTGGACCAGCATGGTTAGAATGAGGCCCTGTGTACTGAAATGGCACGTCAGAAAGGCGATAAGTCTAAACTGAACTGGGAGAATCGCAACTAAGGCAAATGGAAGCGGTCAGTAGGGGAAACACTACGCGCAGACCCACTACTCCCACAATAGTTAGTTTCAGGCTTACTGAATAGTGCCCGCCCAGTTGGGCACCAGGAGACAAGCCTACCAACCAAGTCGAATGGAGCAGAAGCTGGGAAGTCTTAGCGTGCTTAGCATAGCTGGACAAGTTAAGTGGAAGTATGCTTTGTTGTTAGTTGAGGGCGGAGGGGGGGTGGGACAATGGAGGGAAGCCTGGCAATGTTAGGAATACACCACACAGGATTCTTGCTAAAGCTTGCAGCAGATTTAAGGCCCTAACAGTACCCTTGGTATGGAGATATAATGGCTGAAACAGTACAAATTATGACATGGACTGTCCGGGGACTAAATAACTATGTCAAACGCCGAAGGGTGAGCATGTATATAAAGAGGAACAAAGTAGGGACTGCACTATTGCAAGAAACACATCTGGATGCATGAAAACAAGAGAACCTGGCTTGTGCATGGGGAGGAGTGCTGGTGGGATCCACATATTCAACATATGCAAGCGGGGTCCTTATTTGGGTAGACCCGGCTATACCACTTAAAGTACTGACCACTAGGACGGATAACGAGGGCAGAATGGCTATGATATAAGGCATGCTTGAGAACCGAGAAATATGCATAGTAAACACCTATGCACCCAATACCGACGCCACAGTCTTCTTCAGGTCATTGGAATCGAGGCTAGGTCCTTATAGAGATGGAATAGTGATATGGGGAGGAGATTTTAATTGCACCCTAGATCCCACCATGGATAGGTCTGACTCAAAACACAATAGCCCCTCCCCCCACAGCCAAAGTGCTAAGCACGCTCCGGAAGCACTTCTAGTTGAAAGACATATTGAAGGTACAACATGGAGATATCAGAGAATATTACCATTACTCGGCCCCACATAAAGTTTGCACAAGAACTGATTACTTGTTCACAGGAGAGGAACATGTGACAGAATTCACAGAGGCAGAATATTTAGCGAGGGTCCTGTCGGACCACTCCCCCTTCTTAATAAAATGGAGGATATTTGCCCCAATACCACCCATACCCAGCTGGGTGTGAATCATTATTAGACAAGGCATTTAATGAGCATATTAAACTAAACTAATTAGGAAAAGCACTGTGGATTTCATCGAAATAAAGGAGGGAAGTGTACAACAGGTGAGCACGGTTTGGGAAACATACAAGGTAGTCATCAGAAGTGAGATGATAGCGGCATCAGGGGGGTTCAGAAATCTATCGTAAATGATCTTAAAATCCTGCACAGGGAGATAAACCAGGTCAAATGCTGGCCTGGCTGTATAAACACAGAGATAAAAGATCCCCAATATGCTCCAACCAAAGCACAGACCAAGAAGAGGTAAACACGCAAGCAGGCATAAACAAATTCTTTTCAGAGTATTATGAGACACTATACACAGATCCCCAGAAAAAGAAGGAGAGTGAACTACAGGATGCTCTAGATCTTATTGCCCTGCCACATCTTGATGCACAACCATCAAACATACTAGATGAGCCAATAACCCCAGAGGAAGCCTTAGCCACTATAAGAACATTGCCCGCAGGGAAAGTCCCAGGCACAGACGAGCTTACAGGTGAATTTTATAAGGCCTACAAGGACACGTTGGCACCACTCCTCGCCAAGGTGTATAATGAAGATTATTAAGTACGAATCCTCCCAGATAGCATGAGGGAAGCTATGATAATCCTGGTACTTAAACCAAACAAGGTAGATACAGACTGTGGCTCCTACAGACCACTGGCCCTGTTGAATCAGGATAGTAAGATCCTCATGGCAATATTGGCAAACAGACTCAGACAGAAAGTAATACCTACGCTGATCAACCAAGACCAAATGTGGTATGTCCCAGGGAGGAATATTGCAGAGAACCTGCCACGACTACACCATGTCATTTAAAGCATGAGAGACAGCGTGGTACAGTGCGTTGTAGCTTTGCTAGACACGACTTAGGCATTTGATTCCGTTCACTGGAATTGGTTACATGCCACTATGGTCAGGATGGGAATAGGGCCGCAATATATGAAGTGGGTACAACTAATATACAATAAACCGATGGCCAGGGTCAAGACAGGGGTCAGTATTCAGCCAATGGCAACTGTATAAAGGTACTAGACAGGGGTGCCCTCTGTCCCCTATATTATTTATAATTGCTGCAGAGCCCATAGCTGCCTTCCTGATGCAGAAATACAGTGACGCTGGAATAGAAATAGATCGGGTGAAGCATATAGTGTCAATGTATGCAGACAATATGTTACTATACCTGAGCAATCCAGAGGAAAACCTACCATATGTCTTAGAGGTGCTGGACAATTTTAGTATATTGACGGGATCAGAATAAATAAGAGTAAGTCCTGTCTATTTCCACTAGCCAAGACAGCGACTTTGGTAGAGGAGGACTTGCCAGCTCTTCCCTTGCCATGGAGCAAGAACTCCTTCAGATACCTGGGGTTGAACATATATCATGATCCCAAACTAGAGCACGTATTCAACACAATACGGGCTAAAGAAGGGTTAGTGAAATCAATGGAGTTTTGGAGCAAGCTACCCCTGTCAGTGGCAGGAAGAGCGGCATTACTAAAAATGGTGGCACTATCAAGGTTTATGCATTGTTTGAGAAATGTCCTCTATAACATTCCCAAACAATTCTTTCTAGAACTAGATAAAATATGCAGAGGCTTCCTATGGCAAGGAGGAAGACACAGAGTGGCGCTGAATGTATTGCAAAGGCCCTATGCCCATGGGGGCCTGAAGATACCACATTTTGAGTTATACTTTCTGGCATGCCAGTTACAATATGTAGTGCAATGGATGGCAGACGATCCCACGACAGAAACTACTCTCCTACAACTAGCCATAAAAAGATTATACCTCAGGGACTTGATCTGGACACCCACTAGAAAACGGCATAGCCATCCTTACTTAGTGAAAATGGGTATCCAAATTTGGAGAAGGACCTGTAAAATCATGAGACTAGAAGACCCTCTCTCACCACAGACCCCTATAGTGGCGGTAATATCAGATATGCAAGGTAGTGGGGCAAGTGTGCGAACACAATGGGAACCATGCAGCAAAGCTATGATAGGGGACCTGCGAAACGAAAAAAGGGGCTGGTGGAATTTGCAGAAGTACATGAGGTTACGGGTATACACAAAGATCAATTCCTGTTACATACGACTGTGATAAGTGTAATAAAGGCTAGGTGGCCAAGCATTAAGGAAGGGTCTTATAGTGAGTGAGGAAATAGAGACATTGCTAAGCGTATCCGAGGGAGGACACGCTATTTATAGAATCTATGAGGTATTGATAGAACAAAACTCAAGGGTTGAATTGAAGTGCAAAGGGAGATGGGAAATTGAATTGGGCAGAAGGTTTGAAGAAAAAGAATGGAGTGATATAGTTCTATTTCACAAAAAGGTCTCTAGAAATGCCAGACTACAATTAATTCAACTCTACATTACACAAAGGGCATACCTCACTCCAGCTGCAATTGCAAAATTCAAGGAGGCGGCCAAACAAGAATACCCCAGATGCAAGAAAGAAAAGGCTGGCTTGATACACATGTTTTGGGGGTGCCCTGTGGTACAGGTGTTCTGGAGAGGAGTGGCAAATAAAGCAGCCCAAGATGGTATCGATCTTGATATACCATTCCCGGAAGCATGTATGCTTGGCCGCTTTATGAGAAGTGCAAAGACATTGAACAAGATCAAAGATCTGAGACAAGAGACTGCAAGCCAAGCAGACTAGCGGCTGAGCTGGATTTGAACTTTGGAGAAAAACATCTGGATTTGTGAAATAAATTGTTACACAACCTTAAAAAAAAACATCTAATACATATACTAGCCAAACGCAGCATAGCCATGAGGTGGAAGGACACAAAGGAACTGAGTATTGTAAGGTGGTGGGAACAAAGGCAAGAATTGGGAACAGACTTCCAACAGTGGATCGCCCTGACGGTTAGTCTGTTTAATCAGGATATAGGCGAAGTCGCTACGTAAGAGTCACTAGAAGAAGCAGTTGAATGTGTAATTGGAGAGTAGACATCAAGAGAAGCTATACACAGGCAGTTAAGGGGGTGGGGGTTCGGAAGTTTAAAGGGAAATACCAGAAACAGATACCAAAATATGATCATTATTGTATTGTTTTCTTAGTGTTACAATGTAAAAATGAATAAATATATTCAACAAAAACAAACTTTAGATATAATTTACCAAATAGAAGACCGTGAGGAATCCCAATGGTTCCAATTAGCCCTATATCTTATAGCAGAAAGCAAATACAAAATTACTAACCCCTCAATACTTTGCACATACTGCAATACAAAGCTTGATTCTAACCAAATGCCTTCACCGGCTATCACTAACAACTTGGAAATATTCCCACTTCCAAAACCTCTCAAACAGTTTAATATGTATGAGAGCATTATAATCCAAACAGTAGACCCATTTCAAGCTATAATACGGCTTCTACCCAAAACAGCCAAATTGCCTCCTTCTGAATTAGTAAAAGGCATTTGTGGCAAAGTAGTCTATTTGCCATTAGATCTTAAAAAAAATGTAGACACTCTAGGAGTGCAACGGCCAATAGATCAATCTTTGATTATCCCAGTGAATGGTGTACCAACGAAAGACAAAAGTTAGTAGACTTAAAGTTAGAGAAGCTCTACAGTATCGTAAAGAGAACCATGAGTACTACAAAGCAATAAACATTGAACAAAACCTAAGGGAAACCACCAAAATAATTCAGGATTCCTCACCAACTGCCCATTTTGAACTTGTAGATCCTGTTACAGCATCCAATATTTTAGACCAGTATACAATTCACCCACTACACTCCAAAGACACCATAGACGATGCACTAGAAACATCAAATGTGTCAAGCCAAAGGATCTCCAATCAGCATGTGGGGAAAAAGTGTAGAAGCACAAGCCTTTCCTTTACTGTTTTCTACAGGAAAAGGAGGAAGATATGATGAAAGATGCACACAGATAACAGCATCAGAATACCGCTCTTTACGAATGTATTCGGAAGACCCCAGATTCAGACAAAACGTTGAATACATAGTCCACCCCCTGTTTGAAAGTGAACTCGCAACTCTATATTACGGAGTAGCACACACATTAAAAACAGGTTCAAACTTTTAAAACATGTTTGCTACCCGACTACTTCAAAAGATAAAAGGCAAAGATGATGTTTTGCAGTCAAGTATCACAAATCTCTTGGCAAACATGCATGGTACAAAAGAGTACTGGTTCCAACGTCACGCTGATGTACGGTGTATGCTACATAACCTTGGCCAGTGCTTAATTTGTGCCATTGTTTGCCGGTGGGCAACACCGGCAGTCTTTTTTGGGCACCGGAACTAATTGATGCAGGCCGTCGGACGTTTTGTTTGTTTGAGCGAGTTAGAGCATAAATCATTGTGATTTGTTATCTCTGTCTCTGCTGTGCTTGTAGTTGTAGGCCATGGCTGGCTGGGCCTGAGACTACATCAATAAAACAACAACAGCCAATGAAAACTAACATTCTGTTGTTATTATGCAGTATTTGATAAATGCTGTATAGTAACAGAATTTGCAGTTTTCATTGGCTGTTCTTCTGAACCAATGAAATGACATGGTGAGTGTGGGGGTAGGGGGTGGGTCACGTGGGTGCTGTTTGGTACAGGCAGCGTGGCGGCACCTTCACTTCACAAGTAGGGCGTGGCATCTGTGAGAGCCAGACCAGCATGTGTAGTGCAGCCTAGTTCCTTCCCTCAGCCGGGCCCTGCTTATTTTTCGTTTGGACACCCTCGCCACCTCCCGACAGGAGGAGACAGCCCCCGCCAACACCAAAGAAAGCAGGTGTCCGTCCGGTGCGGTCCCAGTGGTGGTGTGGTCTGTCGTCCTGCTGTAGATAAAAGTGCGTGCCCAGTAACCTTCCTTACTACTCTCCAACTTGATGTGTTTGCAGTATCGGCCTCCCCGCTCCCCGTTTTACAATTCTTTTCAAATTCTTTTCCGAACTCAACTGACCCCACCCGTCACTTTGTGAGCTTGGCACGCATTTCCTCTGCTTACCAGAGAGGGAACCCAGCGTATTTAACCCTGTCCGTTGGTATGGGGTTTGGGGGTTGTCCTGTGCGGCCGCCTGTGTCCTGAAATGCTCTCCTGGTAGAGAGCAGCCCAGTCACTGCTTCCAGAAGCATCTCTATGACCGTGCGACTTAAGAAAATACTAAACCAAACAAAAAAATGAATTAACGTGGGCCCAGCGAGCCCTCAATAAATACGTATTCTGTTTGAAAGCCTTCCCCATTCTCTCACTGTTACCCTACTCCACTAAATGCCTTGTCCCTGCTCTTTTCTTTAACTTATTACCCCAAAGGGTTGCTTTGTTTTTATCCTTTCTTCCTCACATCTTTTTTTTCTATGCACTTCTGATTTCTCATGTCACCTGTTTGTAATTTACAATCATACTGGGACTCATTCCTCTTTTGTGACCATATTTAAATGTTTTTTTCCACTAATGGCCCCAGGCCTGAAATGAGTGAATACATTGATTCGACCACATGGGAGGAGGGGGTTGGGGGTGAGGGAGCAGGAGTGAAGAGACTGAGTGGTACACTGGGATACCAACTTCTTTCTGCACGTAGCTTCAAATGCTGCTTACATGCATTGCCCTTTTGTAAGGCAAGCCTACCGAAACATAGTCAGATGAAGGGACAGCTAACGCTACACAGGAGAACACCCAAGCCATCACACATGACTTCATCAGCGCAACAACCAGTGCAAGCAGTTCAGGTGCAGACAGATGCCATGATGTGCTGCTCGTCTTCAAGATGCATTGTGCGGATGTTATACATTCAAATAAACGACAAGAGCAATGCATGCTTTTGAATGTGGCACAACATTCCCATGAATTAAAAGCTGCAAGGTTAACCACATAAAATGAACGAAAACTTTACAGTAGTGCGGCCACTGTTCCTCCCATGTGCACACAGGCGCAGCAAGCCTCCCTGCGCATGCTTTTGCACGGACACCCTGGAAAGACGGTGCCCCTGTGTTTTGTGTTTCTAGTTGTCATGCACTACTGGCTCTGCAATCCTTTTATGTGACGGCACTGGTGAATGTAAATCTACACTTTTTCGTGGGCCGAGCCCGGCACATAATATGAACCAAGTTAAGGTAGGAGGAATGGAGAGAGGAGCCTTAGAACAGAGGAGCAAGAAAAAAGGAATCCCTCTAGGTTATGAATTTAAAATACTGAGGATAAATCTTTCTCTTAGCATTCTCCCTGCAAATCAAAAGTATTACAACTCGATGCAGCCATGTTACTCCACAGCACAGGGTGGGAGTGGCAGTCTGCACCCCATCACAGGCAACAGCGAGAGAGACATAGACGACCCCATGTCTCTCGACACCAGGCCCATTCGATCTGGCTACCACTCTGGGGGCGAGGGGTGTGGAAGGGGGGCAAGACTCTGATACACTACACGGACAAGAGACTCTGCACTTTAAGACCACAATGGGGATGGTGTGCTCTGTATGGACAATGCAATAACATAGCATATCTGGGACAGACCTGCCCCCCATATCTCACAGGCACCAAGAAAGAGCACAGGCCCCATATTCCAAGACGCTGTGGAGTGATGTATACCACATTTCTCTCTGTATCTGACATAGCACAGCACCATCCCAGACATAAAAGAGGGCGTTGCTCCAGATCGCAGACACCAGAGTCCCCCCTGCACCCCATGACTGACTCGAAAACACCAGTGAGGGAGCTGCACTTTATCACAGTAACCTAAACCAATACAAACTCTACACCCTTTCAAATACAGATGGAAGGGACATGCCCACGTGTCTGAATCTGTAGAAAAAGCGAGGGGGAGCAGCACTCAATGTCCCATGACACAAGGAGAGCCCTGTGCTCCAAGTCTTGCAATGCAAGGTGACCATATGTACTGCATGTCTAATGACAAAAGGAGGAAGCTGAACTCCATGTCCTAAAGCACAAGATGGGGACATGCACTCCACGTCTCGCGACACAAAGCGGGTGCTGTATTCCTGGTCCCACAGCACAAGGTGGGGGCATGCAGGCCTTGATTCACAGGACAAGGTAGGGGCATGCATTTCACAGCTCGTGCCACAAGGTCCGGACATGCACTCCATGTCTTTCAAGAATATAGGTTTACTCTTTTCTGTTTTTGGCCTTCCTCGTTATTTGCAGAATGTGCCCATGCATTGTAGGAGGCAGAGACCTTAAAAGCCTGACTCGTTCTGCTGTTCATCCAGCAGCACCCTCTGCTTTTTGCAAATCTTCACTGCTCCAGAAAATCAGGCAGGTTCTGTTGAGCAAGATGGTTCTAGCTAGGAGTGTGAAAAGTTTCCACATGCGGAAGAGGAATTCGGGATATGCACCATGTTTTCTGCTCCTGCGTCTTTTGTGGAAAAATTCAACTTCTGCACATTGTCACCCTCTGCGGATATCAGTAATAGAACATTGCTTTCTCTAGTGTGCATATTTGTTACTGTCATTGTTTATAAATGCGTGCCCTGGTGCGCATTTATGTGCGTGTGAGGGAGTTAGAGAGCGCGCAAGAGGTGGGGGCAGGGAGCTGTGGTTTTGCAAGCTTTCTTAAAATGTTGTTACGTTTGACTCGGTTTGGCGAACGAGTGCAGTAGTAATGTGTATGTGCATATGCTTGTGAAGAAATGCCGTTAAAATGTGCGCATAAAGTCTGAATGTGCCTATCTGAGTGTGTGTGTGTGTGTGTGTGTGTGTGTGTGTGTGTGTGTGTGTGTGTGTGTGTGTGTGTGTGTGTGTGTGTGTGTGTGTGTGTGTGAAGTGGAGTCTCTGATAGCAATAACTGCGAAAGGCTCCATCACATACACAGTAAGGCCACGGCCACCCCATAAAGCCATGAACTGCAACCCAGAATAGCTTGATATGCTTAAAAGTTTGCTTTGATGTCCTTATTTGAATGTTCTTAAAACCATACAACAAGCTGGAGGCTTGTGACGAAATCTCCAAACCTAAGTGAGTTTATTACACACAGCTGATTTTATTGTGTGTCTTAAAGCGCTGAAAATAAAGTGGGTAAATTATAGATATTTTGCCTTTTGCATCTTATAATTTTCCATTCAGGATGTATAAAGGTACACTGATATTATTTTGGCCCAACATGCTGCTATATTTCATGTTGTCATGAAGCTTTTATGCAATTTGCGTATTTTGTAAGTAAACTCTATAGGACAGTATTATTAGGTCTTGTTGACACCCAAAACTTAAATATTTGTTCCATGCAAAGCGTGGAAGAAGGTTGCTGTTCTGTTCCCAAATTGCAGAGTGGGTTAAAATCTCTGCTTCGCTGTTCAGCATAAGTGTGTGATCCCAGGCAAATAATGTAATCTCACCCTGACTTCAACTGCACAAATTGGAGTGCTTATTTATAAGTGATTACATTTACACCTTTAAGTTACAATAGGACAGTTTAGTGTAGGGACACATTTGTGTACCCTGGTCCTCCTGTGACATAGAGCAGCAGCAGTGTGATGGGCTGGTGGTGGTCCGATGTAGGTCTAGCACTGAACTGGCCCGGGCCGCATGCACTGCGGGCGGTGCCCACCGGTCACGGGCCCGGCATTATGGGGCCAACAATTTTTGGGCACTGGCACTTATTTTTTTTTACAAATTAAGCACTGACCTTGGCCAACCCACATGGTTTGTCATTTTGTGTTGTGCAGAATATGCATGGGAGGACTTGCATAACTTCTTACGCATAGCACACCAAAACAAAGGGCTAGACACCAGGAGAATTCTCCTCTCTTGACCCTGTAATTGTATCAAGATACTTTCCCCACCGCTTTATTGCCATGCTGCACTTAATCTGTAATAAAACCATTCCTCTGCTCTGAGAAGTCGAACACTTCTTTTGGAGAAAAAACTATCAATCCAGAGGAGCACCACACATCCACATTCTTTTGTGGCCAAAAGATGCTACTAAATTTGGTCATGACAGTGAAGCCACTGTTTTGCAGTTTATTCACAAATATGAAACCTGCAACATCCCTCCAGAAACCACACATAGGCCCTCATTACGACCCTGGCGGAATTCGGAAAACGATGGCGGAAATGCAATACCGCCATCGAATAGCGCTCGGTGCGACTATGACCCGTCACCGCAAAGTACGAAGCCATTAGCGACACCGTAGTGAACGCCAACGCTAACTGCACCAAGCACGCGCGCGCGCGCCATGCCAAACCGTAAACACCACCATGGCGCAAGGGTACGCTAATTCCGACCCTAGCGGACATGTACCTAACGCCATCAAGCATGGCGGAATGAACCATTCCGCCATGGTGAGAAGTACGGCATCGCGAATCAACCGTAAACGGCCCCACTGAGTGCCTGTACACCGCTCCCTGCCCACAAAGTACAACTCCCCGTAGGTGCAATGAAGTCACAATGCAACCATTGAAATGTACAAGTCACCCATGCATGCCAACGAACAAATGAAACACAAGAGGGGCCAATGGGAGCTGCAGGGCACAGATGGCACGAATACAGAAGCCATCCCAATGGACATGACCACAGTCCCCCACCAAGAAACGCACGCAAACACAGGCACCTGTGACCAGCAATATTCCGAAAATCACATCATTCCACCAGTCCACCTGGCTGACCGGCATCTGTTACACAAAACCCAATCCCCCGCCCCTGAGCATGACAACATTCAAACAGTCATATTGGCAGCCCCCATCCCTGACCTCACGGGCTTCGTAGGCAAACGCGTCCAGTACAGTACCACGCAACTAAACTCCGAAGCTGGAACCCAATGCAGATCTCCTCACAATACATCGCTCCCCAAATAGGAATATGCCACATCACTTGCAAAGAAGAACGCTACACGGGCCAAATCAGAATAGAAATTTAATGCACAACAAAATCACCAAGCCCATACAGCCATCAGGCCATGAACTCCAAAACACATTTCACCATTGTGGGCTGCATCCGCAAGAAATGACCAGCCACTACTTGTGTGACGCCCTGTTCCATCATGGTACACAGAGCCACATTCACGTACGAAAAGGCAACATGGAAGCGCACAGAACCGCAGGGCCGTCCCAATGGGGAGGCACTAGTCCAGCTGAAAGGCCGAAATGTTGCTCCGAGCCACCAGTACTGCGTAAGGGCATGTGGCCCATTGGCGATCGTCCCATAAGATCGTAATGCTGCTCCACTGATTAACACGAAGCAGCAGGTGTCGGGAGTAAAACCCATCTGCAGGAGTGGCATACAGATGGCAGTGGCAAAAGGGGAGGAGATACCTGTCAACCAAAAGAAAAGAAAAAGAACAGAATGGCCATCAGAACTACATTCGAACAACTCACTTCAATGATCACACTAAATCCACAGCCATATGCATGCTAGCCCACTCCAAAGGTTCATCACCACCCAAAAACCACTTGCGACTCATAACTATCTATATCGAGGTGTAAACACCATCACAAACGAGTGTACCTGTGCATGCGTCTGTCAAAACAGAATCCATCAGATGGGATTGGTAACGTGCATGGACACAAGTGTCTGAGGGCGCGCCGAGACAGGGAGGGCTCAACAAGGCCAGATAGACGATGGTCCCACTATGGCAGCCCTGCATCACATAGCGTAGGGGAGGCGTATAGATTCCAAGAAGCCCTGTACATGGCAAACTCTGCATCAAATCACCTGCCCATGCATCCATTCATCATTCCCTCATCCCGGGATTAAAACGCCAGAATATTTACTCACATTACATTAGAAATATCCATTGAGTCTGTGCGTTATGCAGCCTGCAAAATCCACAGTGCCCCAGCCCGTAATGCCAGTGTTGTGAAGTAACATGTATTTGGGAACGTCCGGCCTCATCGCCCACGTCGCTATTGCGCATCCCAAACCATTCATATCAATCATTGCATCCTCGCCATGGCCCCTGTCCCAAGGACATTGAACAATAGTACGTTATATTTGCAGTCAGACCTGTGGGCATTTCCTCGCCGCTAGCTGAAAACCGAAAGCGCCGCCCTTCGAATTCCTCATTTGCAACATCACGTCGAAGAAGCATCTGTGGCCGTTTGAAATCACTAATTAATCCATCTAGTGCGGCTGTGTGTGAAAATGGCAACTGCCTTCACCCACAAATGGGACGCCCCGCCCGTCGTTGCAACTCGGTACAGTGATGCATGAGGGCCCACCGTTACTCGAGTACTACGTACCACTGACCCTTCACAAGTCTGTTCGCGACTGCACAGATAGTATGTGAAACAATGGGACCATAGCAGAATGAACATATCAACCAATGTTACACGGCCATCGGGTACAAATACATGATTGCAATAGCAAGATGCCATTCCCCGAATTGCAGCGTTGTGTGCGGGACGTGCTCGGCCAAAGGGGAGAGCAGTTTGCACAGGTGGAATGAATCACCACAGGTGGAGGCCATACAGCCTGAAAACACATAAATTGCACAGCCAGTCTCCTCCCACAACCACACCGAAATGCTACCGGCAGGACTCGCGATGTTGGCCCTGGGGGACCTGATAGCACTGCAAGTACTCCAACTCCAGGAAGAAGGCGAACACCAACTACAACCGGCCGCACGGAGGAGACGCAGGAGGAGGAGGAGGGCAAGGCAGGGCCAGCAAGGGCCGCCAGCACAGCCACTACCACCACGCAGGCAGCCCGCAATCCCACGCCTCCGAGCTCACCCATTCAACCTCACTGCTGAGCAGATCCACACCCTCTACCGTTTGGACCGGGACACCATAACCGCCATTGTGGACATGACACACGCTGACCTTGTCAGCATGATAGATAGCCCAACCGCCATCCCACCCCTACTGAAGGTGGTGTCTGTACTCCACTTCCTGGCCACAGGCACCTACCAGCACACAGTCGGACAGTTGCATGGCATTTCACAGCCACTGTTGTCACGGACACTATTGCAAGTGCTCGATGCCCTCCTGAAGCACGCAGACGACTACATCTCTTTACCACGCTCGGAGCAGGAGATTACAAACACAAAAGTGGGATTCCATGCACTTGCCGGCATACCGGGTTGCATTGGTGCCATCGACTGCACCCATGTGGAATTGGTTGTCCCACATGCCATGGAGGTCCAGTACCGCAACCGGAAACAATATCATTCTCTTAATGTACAAATGGTGTGTGACTCCAACAGGATCTTTACACATTGTTGTGCCCGATTTCCTGGATCAACCCATGATTCTATGGTCTTGAGGAACTCTACAATACCACGCTACATGGAGCGACACGCAGGGAACAGATCCTGGCTACTCGGTGAGTCTCATTTCATGCATGATAATGTGGGGTATGTGATGCGGCAATGACCTGGCAGGAAGGGGGGGGATGCGTACGTAGCAATGTCATTCCACAAACATCCTTTATTGTCCACATACAGGTGATGCCGGGTATCCACTGAAGAGATGGCTCCTTACACCACTCCGGAACCCACAGAACCAGCATGAGGAGGACTACAACCATGCCCACTCACGTACCCGTGTAGTCATAGAACAGGCATTCGGCCTACTGAAGGCTCGTTTCCGCTGCCTCAGCAGGTCTGGCGGGGCACTCCTGTACCGCCATGAGAAGGTTGCAAAGATGGTCATGGCATGTGTCATGCTACACAACATGTGCGTACGTAGAAATGTGCCCATGCCCCCTGACGCAGAACTGCAAGCACCTGAAGATGGTCATGATGAGGGTGGGGATATGGCAGCACCTCAAGGAGTTCGCGAGGCACAGGAGGCCCGTGAAATTCGTCAGAATATCATAGATTCATGCTTCTAGCACTCACGCCTGGTGGCTGATACATGGACACGGGACTTGTGGCACTGTGTGTGTCTGGAACATGCACAATGTGGACTGTACGCCTATAAAGGCCTCGTACACAAAGATCAATGTCCACACATCTCATTGGATGATTATGAAATGTTTATAGCATATGTGAAATTATATTACACACCCCATCGACCCGCCACCCAAGTGAGCCCAAAACCCCCCCTCCACCCTCCTACCTCCCCCCCGAACACCAGTGTCCAAAGATGCTCATTGTCAGTGGGCAGACGCTATTGCAAGCCCCCTCTCCGGGTATCAGGGGCACCCCTGCCTGTGGAGCGCAGGTTCCTCCCAGATCTATGTTGGGGGCTGCCCTGGACGGAACTTGCAACGGATGATGTCTCTGCCTGCTCACGTCCATGCATGTCCCTAAGGGTTTGTGAGAGCTCAGTGAGCACACGGCGCACAGCGGCAAGTTCACCACATACGTTTTTGGACGTCGCATGCAGTTCCCCCCTCAGGCTCTCGGTGCTTCTCTCCATTTGTACCCTCAGGCTCTCGGTGCTTCTCTCCATTTGTACCCTCAGGCTCTCGGTGCTTCTCTCCATTTGTACCCTTAGTGTCTCTGTACTTCGCTCCATTTGTGCCCTAAGTGTCTCAGTAGATATTTCTATGGCTGCCTTAGAACCCCCACATTCATCAGCATGCTCCTTGAGGAGCGTGGCCAGTTGCTGCTGTTGCACGATCACCTGGTCGAGGGACTGTTGCCTCTGCTGGGCCATGCCCATTTGCGGTGGTGTCACAGAGGGTCTGATCACCTCATGTTGCCTTGCCACAGGGCTTGTGGGGGATGGCCAGTCGTCGTCTTGTGGGTGCCCCTGCGTGGTATCCTCATGGTGTACGGGATGAAACAAACAGGGGGATTGAGACAGGTCATGGATGGATCCTACATCGACAGCACCGTTTTCTGTGTCGGAGCATGCTGCCATTAATGCAGTGTCACCTATTGTGCTGCTGCCACCAGAAGCAGTGCCTTCTGTGGCATCCATTGGGGGGACCTGTGGTGCTGCTGTTGTGGGCATGCTGGCTGCTGGGGTGCCTGTTGAAGTCCCCTCCTGTGTGCTGCCACTTGATTTGTGCTGCTGCCGTGTCTTGATCCGTGCAGCTGAGGTGGAGGGTCTTTGGCCGTTGGTCTTGGCCCTCTTTGCAGGTGTGCTGGTAGGGGTGTCCTGAAGCTCGTCGTTTGAATCGGACCCTGTGGTGGAGTAAAGGAGGGCGAGCGTTATTTATGGGTCTGTGGAAATTGGAATGGCAATGTATCACATGCATTGGGGTGGTACCTGAGGGTGATTTGGGTCAGGGCCTTGGAGGTGGTTTCATTTTTGTGTGGATTGAGGATGCAGTTGTTTTGCAGCCTGCAGTTAGGGTGTGCATGCTGCACGTGTAGAGGGTGTTTTTAGGATTTTTAATTATTTATGTATTTAATGTGACTTTTAAAGTGCGCTATCAGGCCAATGTATGTGGACGTTCTCCTGGACATGTGTTTCTGTTGCACTATGTGGACACATGGTACTTCACATGATTGGACATTGTGGATTTAGCATTGTTTTATTTGGCCCACCTACCTGATTCTTCGGATGTCTGCACTCCTTTCTCCATCCTTCCTACTCCCTCTATACTCTCCATTCCAATGGTGGAGGCACAGATTTCTTCCCAGGGGGTCAACTTGATGGGTGATTCCGATCCTCCCCCGGTAGCTGTGGCAATGTTACGGTTGGCTGATAGTATGCTCCGTACGCGTATCCGCAAGTCGTCCCATCGCTTTCTGCATTGCTGTGGGTTGCGGAGTGCGGTCCCCACCGCACTTACCCGCTGTGCCACCAGGGCCCATATGGCCTTCTTGTTCGCAAGTGCCGTCCTGGTCATTTGCATCGAGAAGACGACGGCAGCATTCTCCTGGAGGGTCTCTGTGAGCACGGTGAGTTCCTCATGGGAGAAGTGGACCTGCCGCTTGCGGTCGCACGCTTTTTTCGCAACTTTTCCCATTTTGATTGTTTTAACTAGGGTGGCTAACGGGTTGGGATGTGTCTCAGGGTAGGATTTTTAATGGTTGTGTTGGGATTCTGATTTTATAGGTGTACGGCGTGCTGTTTCCCGTTCCGGCCCCATGTTTTTACTTCCGTTTCCGTATATTTACGGTCACCGTATTTTGCGATTACCGCTCATTACGGTGACCGCTATGATGGGTGGCGGAATTGCACCTAGGGCGCCGTACGACGGCGGTGAGGGGCGTTTTGGGGACATTTCCGCCATCGCGGACTTTGCACTTCCGCCATGGTGTAATGCTCGTGCCCGATGGGTCAGAATTAGCCGCACTTTACTCCATCGTGCAATGGCGGAAACGCTATTTACGCTATGGCGGTCAGGTCAGTTACTTTCCGCCAGGGTCGTAATGAGGGCCACTGTCTTAAAAGAAACAAAGCTTCAAAGTACATTAATGATTAAAATGAAATCATTGCCCTCTTATGGAATGCAAACATACAATATATTGCAGACAATTCCACTCCTGTTGCAAGATATGTCACAGCCTACCTAACCAAAGCTGAGAAAACAGAGCTAAAAGACCTCTGGGATGACATATCATCTGGCAAAACACGGTCACAAAAATTGTACACTTTTGGCATTAAAATGCTCTCTCATAGAGAATGCGGATGCTACAAAGCTGCAGACCGTTTACCAGGCACAGCCTTATATGGAAAATCGGAACATAGTCTGGCTAAGCCTTGGTCCTGCTGCATCCAGAAAAAGAGTGCTGAAATCTTACAAAATGATCCCAACAGTCAGGACATTTTGAAAAAAAATGTATTAGACACATACTACCCAAACAGAAGCACTGCTTTGGAAAACATGTACCTATACCACACAGCCCAACATTTCTCCTACAAGAATAAAGTTAAACCAGATTAAAAGAATTGAAAATACATGGTAAAAACCTGTGAAGGCAGACTCAGCAAACTTACCAAAGCCAGCCTAATTAATTATATGAAGTTATCATTGAAAACTCCTTAACATAGAGAACTTTACTACATGTCCCTACTCCAACTTTTTTAAACCATCGAGAAAAGAAGGAGATTTATTAGGCACCCATGACTCATTTGAAGCTGCATTCAAAGCAAATGAAAGCAGTATAACAAATGTCAATTTCATGCAATGCAAAAACATGCTGGACAATGAACGCCAACAAGAAGAAGAAGTTCAAGCACAACTAAATGAAGACACTCATGAGGGCAGTCAACATTCTGTTACAGGAAGCCAAGAACAATTTGGCGAGCCACTCATAGTAAATGGAGCAGAATTAGCCATGACTGAAGTAGAAAACACCATGTATCAATATGAGCAATCAGAAGAAAACTTGGCACTGCTGCAATCACAACTAAATAATGAGCAACTTAACATTTTCATAGAAGTGACTAAAGAAATTGAACATGTTAGCAGCATGATAGTAAAACTTGTACCTATCAAAATTATAAACCTGTACTCTGCTGCTCACCGTAGCGCGAGGTTCAACTTCCACCCCCTTGCCATCTGTTCTTTGCACGAGTGGAGGTTTTCCCGGGCTGCCACTGCCCCCTCCTTTAGGTAGGTGCACTTGTTCTGTATTATTGCACCTCCAGGGGAATTAAGAATCAAGAAAATAATGGAATTTGGAAAAAACGGAAATCGTTTGCAATTTTGGGAAATAAATCACTGTTTATTGCGCATTACCATTGCGCTGCCTGTTTGAGCTTCTTTACTAGCAGAAGCTGCCTTGCTACATTGAATCCACTTGTTTGCCTACTGTTGCCTGCTCATTTGAAGATCTTGCAGCATTTCCAAGATGGCCGCCATAGTTTCTGTGTTGGAAAGGCAGTCTTGCTGAGCTGCCTTTCCCTGTACTGCACCCCCATTGGCTTCTGAGTGCCTTCCTCTATCCAACTGGGGACCAGCAGGCTTTAGCTGGCCCCCTCACCAAAGGCCCACTCCTAAGGTCCCTGCCTGCTACCTGTCCCCTACCAGAATGCTATCCGGGTTTACTTTCTTCATCCCAGTACCTGAACTTCCATGATGCTGCTACCTCACCCTCCAAAGAAATCCGGACTACCTTGACATGCACACCTCCTTAACTATGGGTTAGTTCCCTCCCTCTGGACTCACTCCTACGCTCCTTTGCCTGCAATGTCCTTCTCTGCCTATTTCTCCCAAGCTTTGATTCTCCATTGTATTGCACTATTACACCCTTTGCTTGCATCTGATGGCAACCTGTAAAGTTTGAATCCTGCTGTTTTGCATTTGGGCTTAAAATTCAAATCTAGCTGTGCTTTGCTAACTTGCTCTGCACTTGCTTGTATTTTTGCTTGTCTGTTCACCGTTCTCTTTGTTTCACTGTTACCTGCTTCCCCCCCACCACCCCTCCCCCTTTTTTCTCTCGCTGCCACACCCATGGCACTTTCTGTTTCCCCTATCTTTTTGAACTGTTTCTCCATTGACTATCCTTCCCTTCTCACTAAGTCTGGTAGGAAGAAGTTCAAAAAGGATATCTTGACCTACAATCCAGTTCTCCTATCTCTGACACATATTCCAGCGCTTCCTCCAGACAGACCCTCACTCATATCCTCTTTGTCATTCCTTTGCCAGATCTATGGACTCTTCACATGATTCTGTGCTCTCTCCTATCTCTTCCTCTCCCATTAATGGTGGCACCCGCTGGGAAGTTCTCATGGCTCCCTTCAACTCCTCTAATGTCTACCTTAAAGGCACCGTCATAGTCCAAGGCCACCAAGCCAATCTCTTCCTCTTTGATAGGCGCTTCCCTCACCTCATCTATTTCCTTTAATCTATTGCTGTCCCCCCCTAAACCTCCCCTCGGCTACCTTGCCCTCTCTTCTGTCCCACCTCTGACTCCTTCACGTCCGCAGGGCATACCTCTGATTTGTACCCCTCCGCGGAATGTCTTTAAGACTGGCAACCTTCTTCATCTTGCCACTCTCAACTTTCTCTCTGCTATCAAAACACTCCTCTGACATCTGCCACCTCCTGGAAGAACTTGACCTTGATGTCCTCAGTCTTACCGAGACATGGTTCACGGCCAGCTCTGTCACGAGCTTTGACACCCTCCTACCTCATGGCTACAAGATCCTCTCCACACCCAGATCCACGCGGTCCGGAGGGGGTGTAGCCCTGATCTTTCCTGAGTGGTTCCCTGCTTCTATCATTCCCACGCAGACGTACTCCTTCGAATGCCTTGTCTGCAGGCTTTCTCTCGCTCCTAGCCACTCTCTTACCGTGGCTACTACCTACCGACCTCCTGGACAGATCACCTAATTTCTCTCTGAGTATGTGGACCTCCTCCCTCCAGGCCTCAACCACTCAACTCCTCCTTCTTGGTGACCTCAATATCCATCTAGACTCCTTGTTCCTCCGCTGTACTCTTCCATGACCTCTGTGATTCCTTCTCCCTCTCTATCCTCCTCTCTGACCTGACTCACTCTGCAGGGCACACACTTGATGTCTTGATCTCCTCTGACCTCCCCCTCTCCACCCCTCTGACCACTCCTCTCTCCTGGAGCGACCACACCCTCGTCTTCTTGCATCTCTCTCTCTCTCTTCCCCCCATGCCAAGCCTACCCCAACACTGCCACTGACCTTCTCGGACATCCGACCCATGAAGCGTGTGTCAGTTGAGGCTTTCGCCGCCACCTTCTCTCCCCCACCTCCACCTCTGGCTGACTCACACCCTGACACAGCCCTGTCTATGCTCTACTCTTGATGCTCTTGCCCCTGTCATGAGGTTCCATATGAAGCCTAAAGCCAAGTGCAATCCTTTGTATGACTCTGACCTAGCTACACTTAAATGTAGTTGCAGGGTGGCAGAGAGGAAATGGAGGGCTTCTTGTTCATCCTCTGACAAACTGGCCTGTCGCCTGCTCCAAACACAATACCGACTCTCTGTCCACACTAAGAAGAGAACCCACATCCAAGCCGTGTCTATGCGGCATCTAACAACTCGGCCAAACTCTTTTAAATCTGCAAGTAGCTGGCCAACTCTGGTGCAGTCACTACCTCTTCGGTTGCCTCCGAGGCCCTTTGCACGGCCCTTGCCTCTCACTTCATCTCAAAAACCCAGCATACCATGTCCACCGTCTTGTCCGCTCCGCCTCATCTCCCCTTTCCTCCTTTGAACTCTGACCCTCCTACAGTCACCCCCTAACCCTCTTTCGCCTCCTTTCCTCTTTTCTCCCCTGACAAGGTCTCTAGACAAGTCTGAACTATGAAAGTCTCGTCAAAACAGGTTCCCCCCTTTTATTCCAAAAGTATCAAGGACCACATTGATACCTTTGCTCCTGCCCTTGCTGATTTCTGCAACCTCTCCTTCACCTCTGTGGTGTTCCACTCCACCCTGACGAACTCTCTGGTGCACCCTCTTCTCAAGAAACCCACTGCTGACCGCTCCTGCCCAGCCAACTATCGCCCTATTTCCATCACTCCTTTTCTGGCCAAACTCCTGGAAAAGCTGGCCATCTAGCAGCTTAACCTTCACTATGATTCAGTTGGTTGGCTCCACAACCATCAGTCAGGCTTTAGAGCTGCGAGAAGCACAGAAACTGCTCTCCTGAACATCGTGAAGATCTGCTCTCAAACCTTCACTCTAAGATCTCCTCTGTCCTCATCCTACTCGATCTCTCTTCTGCTTTCGACACGGTCAACCATACCATCCTCCTCAACCGTATCCATGACAACCTGGGTATCACTGATCCGGTTCTGGATGGCTGACTTCTTTCCTCACCGATCGACCCTCCCAGGTCCATCTTGGGTCCTTCCTTTCATCTATCTCCCTTTCTACTTGTGGTGTTCCCCAGGAGTCTAACCTCTCACTCTGGCTTTTCAACAAATACCTGGCAACCCTCGGCCACCGCATTGCCATTTTCTGCTCCAATTTTCAGTGCTATGCGGATGACACTAAACTAATTTTCAGGCTTCCCTCAGCCTCCTCTTCTCCTTCTCTCATATTGGATTGCCTATGTGCCATTCATGATTGGGGTGCTGTCAACGATCTCTCCCTGAATACCAGCAAGACAGAGATCCTCCTCCTCGACACAGCGTCACCCTCCTTTCCTGTCACTCTCTGGCCGGCCTCCCTTGGACCTCCTTCTACCCCCACCTGTGAGGCTAAGAACCTCAAGGTCATCTTTAACTCCACGCTTTCATGCTCTGCTCACATCTCTGTCTTTAAAAATCAAACTTCCTACTACACCTCCTCAGAGGTATTCTGCCTTTCCTCTCCTTACGCCAGAAGCTCACTGTCTCTCATGCCCTGGTTCTCTCTAGTTTTGACTATTGCAACAGCCTCTTTCTAAATCTACTTGCTTCTACTCTCCACCCTCTGCAAATTATCCAGGACAGGACTGCGAAACTTGTCCTTGCCCTCAAGCCCTGGAATCGCATCTCTCCAGCCCTGAAATCTCTCCACTGGCTCCTAGTGGCTGCAAGGATTACTTTCAAGACCATTTGCATTATCCACAAGGCTTTCTGGGGCTTGGGTCCAAAACACCTTCAGCTATCCCTACGGAAATACTTTCCCTCACGAGCTCTTCGCTCCTCCACCTCTAACTCCCTCAGGATCAGTTGTTTCTCAAAGAAACAAGCTGGGGGCAGATCTTCACCTTTGCCTGGGGCCTCCTGTTGGAACAGCCTCCCTGCCTCTCTGAAAGTTGAGGAGAACCATATCCAGTTCCGGAAGCACCATAAGACTTTCCTCTTGGCTTCTGCCTTCGCTCCTCCTCTCCCCTGCTGATCTTTTCTGTCTTGGCATTGTGCACCTGGTTACCCTCTGACTTTCGGACCCAGGTACCTCCTCACTCTGCCACCCACCAGCACTGCCTCCTGGCAATCCCTTGCACTGGGGTCTGTATCTGTAACCATACAGCCCCCCATTTTTATTTCTTTTTGCACTTATCAGACACGCCCTGTATGTTGCCTTTAACCTAGCACTTGACACTGTCTGGCTGCACTACCACTATCTGTTGCTTTTTATTTATTTGTTACCTATTTCTATTTATTTTAATTTTATTTTTATTCCTTTGCTCAGCACTTTCCATTTGTCCACCCTCCCTTTCCCTTACACTTTCCCCTTTCCCTCTCCCATGCAGTTGCACGTTCTCAATGTCACTGGTCTTAGTAAGATCATTGTTTTGTTTCTCCCTTGTTTCCCTCCCTTGCCTCGTCGCACTCTGAAACACTTGTGTACGAGCGCGATACAAATAAAATATCAATATCAATAACCTCTATGTAAGTGGTGAAACTGGTTCAGACAAAACATTCCCAATAAAAATGATCAGCAAATTCCTCCAAAAGTTAACACACCACAGGCTTTCAGCTGTTGTAACAACCCCCACAGGTTTAGCTGCCTACAACATAGGAGGTGTTACTTTACTGCTCCTTCCAGCAGAACACCAAAACAAATTAGAGTACTACAAAACTATCAACAGAAGCTGCTACTGAACTATGCAGAATTCTAAAACAAATGGAAATGCTCCTTATAGATGAGGTGAGCATGGTCTCTAACCTAATGTTGGCTTTGATTCACATCAGATTACAAGACGTCCTTAAAACTGACAACAAATAACTCTTTGGAGGAAAGCACATTATTGTTTTTGGAGATCTCTTACAATTAACAACAGTGAAAGGTGAACCTATTTTTAAAACCTTAGGACACAAACAATGCCACAACACACTTGGCAGAATAGGAAATGTAAATCTCTGGCAACATTTCAAATGCAGAGAACTATCTCAAAACATGTGTCAGTCTGCAGACCTCACCTATTGCTGATATTTTAAAAAGCATTAGGACTGGGCTTCTTTCTAAAGATGCACAATCTCACTTAAATAATATGAGCTATATGGCCATGACACATCTGCTCCTGATGTCATGGAACAATTAGCACAAATAAATGTAAAATGTATGTCCTTAATGCCAACCCCAGCAAGCTGTACACAATTCAATGAGACAATGTTAAAAAAAGAAATGCAACCAATACTGCATATTAGCACCACAGACAAACTGGAAGTGCATGGGATGACACTGCCTATGTGTCAACACGCAACAGTACGACTGAATAACCTCGAAAAATGTATCTCCAACACAGCTCGTTTGGAGAAAATATTAACGCTGTGTTTAAACTGCATAGTAATTCTGAAACGTAATCTTGACGTTAGCAAGGTTTAGTTAATGGAGCAACTGGTACAGTTGCTGGCTTCCAGACATATCCACATGACAACAACATTCAGTTTGTCAACATCCACTTTGACAAACTTTCAGATGTCAAAAGGATAGGATGCTCAACAGCACAAATCCTTCTTTTCAAAGAGATGCGTGTATGCAGCAAACAATTCTCTCTGTCTCTTGCATATGCAGTCACTATTCACAAATCGCAAGGTTTAACCCTAGATCAGGCACTGATTGACATTGGCAGCACAGTCTTTAAAGAATGTATGAGTTATGTAGTGCTGTCACATCTACGTACACTAAATTTTGATGCAAACAAAGTCAAGGCTGACATTCCTTGCATCCTAGAGTACAACATACTACATGCACTCTACACACCACATCTCGATGTGTACCCTGTTCCTCAAAGAGGTAAACTTGTTAAAAGAAAAGTAATGCAAACAGAATTTATAAGTGATCTCCCAACAGTACCACCAAAGAAAGTAAAAACAACTGCTTCTCCATCAAGTAGCACAACCACAAACGCTAGTGTACATCCAACAGCACAAACAAAGACAAAGATGTCTTCTAAACAAACTAGTGCAGGTCCAGCAAATGAGACAGAGACAGAACTCTCCGGTCCTTTTACATTTTCCAACTCAACTGGTGTAAATTGCTATGCAAATGTAGCAATCAATCTTCTGTTCCAATTGCCACCAATTGTTCAAAACATTTACTTAAAAGGCTCAGACCAGTTGTGTTGGTAAATGTTCATCCATAATAGAAATGCAATAAATAATCCTGACAAGACTTGCAGTGTCTCAGGAATAAGGCAAGAATTGGAGTACTGTGCAGGAATGGTAAGATTCACCATAAACACACAGGTAGATCCACAAGAATGTCTAATGTACTTACTGCAAATACTAGAAAGCAAAAATATACCTACAAATGAAATCTTCCAGATTTCATACACGTGGAGGCATACATGCACTCTCTGCAACTCTGTTGCACAGGAGCATGTCCCTAATGAACGATTTGTATATGTATCTATACCTAATGGTGAATCCATTCCAGTACATCAGCTGGTGTAAAATTAAAATCATAGCATATTATGCACTTTTTGCAATTCAGACAATCGTTCCACCTTACATATAAACTCTCATAGCCAATAGATAATAGTAATGCTTTTAAGGCACAACGTAGATGGTACCAAAAACAACTGCAAGCTTACTAGCTTCACACTTGGGCAAGTATCTCTTGGCAAGAAAACCTTCGCAACAGTAGGCACAATCTATTTATTTTTTTTATTTGCATTTTTAAAGCGCTCACACAGCCCGTGGGCATCGAGGCGCTGTTACAGGAATTGTTCCGTTTTTTTTTCCGTCGTGTAATTGTTTTTTTTTTGTCTTAGTTGCTTATTTATAATGCGCTTAAACACCCAGAGGTTACTAAGCGCGGACCCGGGGATCGAACCTGTGTTGCTTCATGTCATCTTGCTTCCAAGGCGCGCACGTTGCCGCTAAGTTATCCTCCCGGGATCTACCACACTGGTGTCACAAGCACTGCAGGTCACTATACTGCATACATTAAAAAAACATGTGGTTGGTTTGAATGCAATGACACTTCCATTACTCTGAAACATAGATTACCAGCAAATCTAACAAATGCCTACTTAATATTCCTTAAACCTACATTGTGTCACTAACCTGTAAAACTATTGTACGTTAGTGTTCTTTAGACACCAACAAGTATCTAAGTATTTAAGAAAATACTCTTCTCAACTATAAAACTATAAACAGTTAGAATACGCCAAATTGTATCTAACTGCACCCATAATACTACAATATTTGTTTGCAATAGTGAAAGAATTAAAATCCACCAAGAGGAATGTAACTTCTTCAAAAGATGCCCTCCAAAACTGTAAAACTATCAACAATTAGAATACGCCAACTGGTCTCTAACTGCACCCATAATACTGCAATGTAACTTTCCAATAGTTAAAGACTTAAAATCCACCAACAGGAATAAAAGTGCTTCAAAACATGCCCTTCACTTCAAAACTGTAAAACTATCAACAGTTGGAATATGCCCACTGGTATCTAACTGCAGCCACACCACCAGCACTTTAGAAAAGCAAAACACATACACCTTTATAATTCTTCCTACTACAACACTGCTTGTCACAACAAATATATTTATTTGAGCACCTTATACATTCCTTTAAGTACTGCACACTTCAAACAGTGTGACACGTAACGTCAAATAAATGTACTAGGGTTTTTTTAATCCTACATGGATTTTTTTCCCCCAAAGACCCTATGATTATGCAACCAAACACAGCAACCATGCAAAACGCACAGTAATGTTGTTTTAAGCATAGTACTTGGAATGTACTAATTATGTGGGTCTAAAAAGTGCATAAATATGTGAGACTGTATGCAATGCGACATTGTGAAGTATCCCACCTAACATATTATAATGTGGGTTTTTTCACAGAGAAAGAAGCAAATATTTTGCCTGCATTACCATGTACAACAAAGTCAACCTGTACTCCAAATGCTACATCAATGATGAGTGCCACTTCCACTTCAATGGTATTGTGTGACTATTTTCCCAAAACTATACTCTGCCTATACAGTATGTATAACTACTATACATATTATTGTAATGGTTCTTTCCAATAGCCAGATTCCATTTCTGTACAAATATTATTACAATGGTTGTGGCTTGTGGCCGGATTCTTGGGAGCATGCCCGTATTATGCTCTGGTGGTTGTGACCAGTGCCTAGATTCTTTGGTGCATGGCCTACGGCCATGCACCCAAGAATCTAGGCACAGGCCTCAACCACCACAGCATAATACAGCCATGCACACAAGAATCTAGCCACTGGCCACAACCACCACACCACAAATTACCGTTAACTTCCCAATTCAAACACCATCTACAGACATGAAAATAGACTGCCAACCCTATTTTTCACCAATGGCAATATCGCCATATCATCTAGATTCTACTCTCCTACTCTAACAACCCTCTTGTTGTCACCAAATAACCTCAAAAATGTTTCTCTAGCTCCCCAGCAAATACTTACTATTACAATGGAATGTAGGCACTGCCGCTCTATTTTTCACCAATAGCAATATTGCCATATCATCTACATTCCACTCACCTACCCAATTAAAGCCTGCCTGCAGTCACCAGATAAGCTGCCCGCCCAAGACCCTGTCCGCGGACTACTGTGGTGTCTGCAGACTGCCGCGCCCAGCATGCTTTTCTTCCACCCAAACAAATAGCGTCAATGCATCTTTCTGTCACTCCCCCACCATTCCCAGCACCTCTTTCCAACACCTAATGACCCAAAGTTTGTTTCGCAGCCCTGTTCCCCACCATATTGTCTGTGGACAGTCACGGATAGAACATGGTCGGCGTTTCTGGAAAATATGATGCACATCACGCTTTTCACCAACCAATCACCTGGTGCGTTAGGTGTCTGTGGACACCACACAGCCCTCTGGACCAATCAGAGTCCTGGCCGCGGATCGAACAGGGAAGTGAGTTCGCGGACTGAACCCAGATATCAGTATTTTTTTTAAACAAAATTACAGTTTACAAAAGCACGCTTTCAGGACCAAGCCGCCGCTCTTGCCGCAAATTTGGTGAAAATCTGTCCAGCGGTTTTGGCTGTAGGCATGAGCAAAACATTTTTTCCATTGCAACATTTTGGGACCCCACCTATAACTTTTCCCCCCTTAATAAAACCTCACCAAACTTGCCAAACAAATTCAGATGGGGCCATATACTTTTTTTTGTAAAGTTTGGTGAGGATTCATTCAGGAGGAGCAAAGTTATAAGCCGCCCAAAAAGTACTCTTCCTATCGGTTGAGCAACTTAACCATAACTACATGGCTGCTACCGGAGGCCCCATATTTTCCTGAAGCAGTGCAATTCAAGTTTTTGGTACACACCAAATGCCAGAGTATAAAGTTAACCATTTTAGAATTTTTAGTGGGGCCCGCTCAAACAATTGTCAATAATGGGGTGGAAGGGGGTGTGGCCAACAACGCGATGAGAAGGACGTACGTCTCTCGCTCCCGCGACTGCCGCATCAATCCTGGTAAAATCGCCTGTCGCCATTAATTGCAGGGTTCAAGAGTAACCCCCACACATAGCAGAAATCATTGTGCCCAACTGGATTGCGAGACGAAGGAAATTGGCCGCTGGGAACGGAGCCAGGACCAGGTGATGTTAAGCACGGTGCTGACGGGCGGGTTCCCAAAATGGCCGCCTAGGCGAAGCGGACCTGCGCTTGGAGGGTAGTGTGCGGAGCAGAACCGCTGCAGTGTCCAAGCAAGTTCCCTGTGCGATATACACAACGAAGCGGATCCGCTGCGCGGAGGCTGTCCCAGCTGGCCCGCGATCCCAGACAAAAGAAGCGAGCAGGCGGAGTCGAGTGGCCTCCTACTGACCTGGAGAGGCTGCCGTCTGGCAAGCGAGACCCCAGGGTGAGCCGGACCAGCGGAGGCTGTGGGCAGACACGCCCCAGCCCTGTGGAGCCATGTGCTGGTCTTGCCCCGCTACGGGGCCGAACACGGGTGTTCTGCACAAGCGTGTAACAGCCAGCGCCACACAAAGGAGACCGGGGCACTGCTCCGCTGGTGAGTGCCCCCAACGGCCCGCGCGCCTGTGCACCAACAACCCACCTCCTCCCCCCCCAAGACACAAGCTGGTCCGAGTGGGTGGCCTCACCACCTCATACACTGCCAAGTGGGGGACCCGGGGGGGGGGGAGGACCGGAGGCGGGTGGCGAGCGGCGGTGCCGGAGCATACTACGAGCGGCTCCCGTGTCCTCCCCTTCTGCCTGCACCGACCCCAGTTTGGAGTGGCATCCAGCGGAGTGGCCCCTCAAGTAAGCAGAGCAACAACAATGGGCAGAGGGATCCAGAGACCCGCTGTGCCTTACACTATATAGAATAATAGCGGCAACTCACTCAAGAGATCCTGAACAGCCTCACTCTGTAGATGGACACTACCCTGTTCTTTGTCCCGCGAACTGCAGTGCCTGGGATACCCTATACGCTGTGTTCTGTACCAGTGAACCTCCATTCACAGTGATAGCCCCCTTCGTAGCAGGTGAAGTGGCCGCAGCACCAACACGACTGCCTTGACAACCGACAGCTTCCACACCGGGACAACTGCGAACATAGAGGTAATCCAAAAGAGGGGGTCAGCATATCCCTGTAGCACGCAGCACACGGGTTGCAGGGCTTTGGATCGCCGAGTGGGCCCCAGCGACGTCGAGGGGAGGATAGCAAGTAAAAGCCCAGGCCCCAGTAGAAACACAGTTTATTGTGCACAACACTGCATACAACCTAATGCTCCAGAACACTGAGATGCTCCTACAGTCCATCAAGGGATAAACTAGCGACAGTGTGCAACGCCACCTCTGCACCCAACGGGATCTGCCCCCGAACACACTATCTCTCCTCCTGCTGTGGCATACGTAAGCGCTGGAGCCATAATCATATGCGCTGGGCAGCGCCACCAACAGCGACTCAGGTCAAGTAACGCCTGAGTGCCCAGGGACAGTGGGTGCAAACCATGGACAGTGCACTGACCTTCTGGAACAACATCTAGCGCTGCCAACAACCGAAAGAGGCGGGAAGTAGGCCTGGCACTGCAGCAATAAAAGGATGACCCCACTGGTCTGTCACTACACGGCCGCAGCGGGATCGACCCGGCTAGCATCCAACGAGACCCTTGGCAGGAATACTGCTATAAGACCACGACTGTCGGGCCGGGTGGCAACCATGGGCAAAGAAAAAACGAAGAAGCCTATTATGCAGAATAGGATTGAACATTACATTGTGCCTTCGTCACAACTTGCTGATCTTCAGCCACAGCACTCCGAAGAGACGGAAGCCATACACCTGCTTTCCCTTAAAGACGTCATGGCCGCCATTGCGGACTCCCGCTCGTCTATGGAGCAGAAGATAGAAAGAATAAGCCTAGATGTATCCCTCTTCAGGCGTGACCTGCAGAAATTGTCCACGCGCACTGGGGAAGCAGAACAACACATTTCGACTACAGAAGATGGGCTACACAATGTGCAACAGCAACTCCACAGAGTCTTGGCCACACTCAAGACTCTGGAGGCTAGGGTGGAGGAAGGCGAAGGAAGGTCCAGGCGGAACAACGTCCGCATACTCGGCATCCCAGAGAAAGAGGAAGGGCCTTGCATTGAACTTTTCCTGGAACAATTACTAACAGACCTGTTCGAGTTGCACTCCTTCTCAAAAATGTTCTCTATTGAGAGAGCGCATCGCATGCCCGCAGGTAGGCCGCTGCCTGGCAATCCTCCACGCACTGTGATAGCGAGGTTCTTAAACTACCGAGGTCGGGATGCACTCTTACAACTGGCAAGAACCAAGGGCACGGTTACCTTCAACGGGTCTAGACTGGCCTTTTTCCCCGACTACACGAAAGCAGTACAGAAGGCGAGGCAATCCTTTGGAAATCTTAAGAGACAATTGCAAACACTAGCTAGGAGTCAAGTACGGCCTGCTCTTCCCTGCACAATTGAAAATTTACCATAAAGGCACAACAATCCACTTTGATGATTCCGGTGAGGCATGGCGCTGGGCGGAGCAGCACATTGAAGGGGAGTGATCCATACCCCGAGGTAATAGACATGGAAACCTCAGACCACTACCGAAGCAGCGTTGCATGCCGGACCAGCCACCGCTGCCGGACCCACCAGCGAACGGAGGAGACGGAGCTCCGCCTTGACTCCCGCTGAGGGCTCAACCTCCTGGCTGGCATGCAACCACTTTATGGACAGCACCACAGCAAGCCCTTTGGGGGCTACCAAAGGCGATTGACACACTTACAATGCAGTAAGCAGAGGATTGCTACTCTCGCACTTGGGGTTTAAACCCTCCCCCCCCCAACTTTTCTAGTTGAACTTCAATAAGGGATGTTAAAGCTGACATTCTACCTTTTTTGATTGTCAGCAATTTTTGGGCGACAGGTACTTCATGTTGGGGAGGAGTATAGGGAGGGGGAGGAAGGGGTTAGTTGGGAAGAGTTTCTTGTTACCCCAGGATCAGCTTTCCCCGGGAGTTATCAGGGGAGGGTAAGGTTCCTGACCAGTTGGGACAGTATCAAGCTCAGGCAGCGCTTCAGCCGTCAATCTTTGTTTATTTCATACCACACTACCACACACCAGAACTGCACCCCTGCGGGTCATCTGCCCCCACTCTGATAATCTTGCTAGATGCCACCAGATCAATCTCAATCACCCATGACCACGCGCACCAGATCCCTTAGGGTCCTCACCTGGAATGTGAACGGGATGGGCTCCACGATCAAAAGAAGCCTGGTTAAGCAGCTACTCTCCAGACACTCCCCCGATGTGGCCCTGCTCACTGAAACACACCTAGTGGAGGCACACTGTAACTTCTTTCTGCGGACCAACTATAGGACCGTTTTCCACGCGGGATACACCATGGGGTCCAGGGGCACCCTTATTCTTATACATAAACGTGTCCCGTTTGCCTTGCAGGTGCTAGAGCAGGACCCTGTTATGACCCTTGCCAAAAAAACCCTCTGGGAAACCCAATGGCCAGGTGGAGTCAGGACTCGGGCCTCTAGAGCCTGGCATCCTCTTCAAAAGCCCTCATGGGGCCAGTCCTGGCGCCTATGGCACTAGGCTCATACACCATGAAAAACAATGTGCTTGGGAACTACTTTATTGTATTGTCAGCCAACATGGAGGCATCCACATAGCTTGGCACCTAAGAACCAAGCTATGCGGTCTAGTGTTCTGGGTGTGGTAGCCTAGGGACTACTTTACCTGGACTATTTTGTTGGGGCTATTTAAACCACACCCGAGCAAGACAACACGCTTCGCGTTACTTTGCAGCTTGCAACGTGACGCTCACCGTGTCCAGCTATTCCCTCGAACCTCGGAGAAGCAGAACCTGCAAGGAGACAAAAGGAACATCATTAGCAGCAGCATCTTACCTGCAGTCTTCATCTTTAAACACTCGCAGCTACTGAGAACAGCTTCCTCGAATATGCACGCCTCCCATACAGAACGACCTATAAGAAGAAGATAGAGGCAACATTGAAGAAAGTAGTAGAGACATTTACAAATTACGAACTGCACAAAAGGCTTACCTGGCTGGTCGCCTCTCGGCTGGCACCACTCCGGACATTCCACTCGCGCTGAAGAACACCGCAACCTATAAGGAAGGAAAACATAGGTTAGCAAAAAACTTTGCAGCGCTGCGCATAGCGCTTACTTACCACATCATAGCGCTCTTAATTCGCCATCATTTACCAGCGGGGCTCAACCAAGCCAGTTCGCCGCGCTGAAGCTCCGCATACCTAAGGGAGAAAAAAGAGACATTTTAAACAAAGAAAGGCATGCAAGATAGCAACAAAACTAAAGAACAGCAATAAGACTTACCTGAATAATATCAAACGGGCCGGTGTCAGTGAAGTAACTGGACCGCACTCGCCCAAGAAAGACAACGCGCCCCTGCAAAGAAGGCAGGACGGAGAGCACACCTAATTCTACCACAAGGCAGAACCTTTCCCGCAGACCACATCAGAGCAAAGCTGAGAAGCATACCAGCGAGTAACCCGGCTGGGTGGCGTCCCTGTGGATACCAGGTGAGCGTAACAGACCCTCGGGGGCGATACGTGTTGGTCCTGGGGACAATCTGGGGGGAAACATTTGGGTTTGTCTCAATTTACTCCCCACCTGGCCTGGGGCAGGAACTTCTCGATGACTTGACCACCCTTATGGGCAAGCATCAACTAGATAAGCGGTTTCTGGGCGGCGATTTTAACGATGTCATGTGTAACACCATAGACCGCTCCCATTTTAGACAACGCAACCTGAATCTTCCCACGAGGCTGTCCAATTTTGTGCCCGCCCTGGGTCTCTGTGACGTGTGGCGGGAACTGCACTTGGGAACCAGAGGTTATTCGTTCCACTCAGGAGCCCATGGCTCCCTCTCCAGGCTTGACTACCTATTTGTCCCGCACACAGATCTTTTCAGAATACTCTCAGCAGACTTGCTCCCCCGGGGAATCTCGGACCACTCACCTCTGATGGTGGAGTCGCGGCTGCAGGGTACAACCCCCCCACCCCTAGAACATGGCAGCTGAATACCTACTATCTGGGCTGCCCTGAACTGGTTGACCGCCTCACGGAAGACTCCACTGAGTACTTTGAGATTAACGACACCGGCGAAAATGACCCGATAGTGATATGGGAGGCCTATAAAACCGTGCTGCGGGGAGAAATAATCTCCTGGACGGCGAATAGGAGAAGGGAGAGGCTCCGGAAGATAGTTGAGGCAGAGGCGGAGGTAACCCACCGAGAGAATGAACATACCCTTGACCCTACCCCTCAGACCCACACGTCCCTTAAACGTGCCACTGAATACCTCCGAAATCTTATGTTGGATAATGCCAAGCAAGCCCACTGGGAATCCAGAGCTAGGATATATGAGCTGGAAGACAAAGCGGGGAAAATGCAGGCTTGGTTGGAGAAGAGAGACGAGGGACAGCGCTGTGTTCGGGGGATCGTCACCCCGCAGGGAGAGAGTTGCCGGTCAGACGCTAAGATAGCGGAAGCCTTTGCCCAATTTTATGCTACACTATATCAGGCCCCAACCTTGTCGCTGGACCCGACCCTCCTTGACGACATGGTAATCCCCACCCTGTCGGAGCAACAAAGGGAGATGCTGGACTCTGACCTTTCGGAGGCTGAAATAGTAGAAGCCCTTGGACAACTGCAACCAGGGAAAACTCTGGGCCCAAATGGTTCCCGATTGAAATCTGGCAGAAACTAGGAGGTAATAACACAGCGCCTCCCCTGCATCAGATGCTGTTGGCCGCCTGGGAACAGGGCTCCCTCCCACATGATCTGTGCAAGGCCACCATAGTAGTTATCCCCAAATCTGATAAACCCCAGGAGAAATGTGCCTCTTACAGGCCGATCCCGCTAATTAACGGCGAAGCCAAGGTCCTGGCCAAACTCTTAGCCAACCGGCTCCAACTAGTAGCGACCACATTGATACACCCGGACCAGTGTAGCTTTATGCCTCATAAATCAACACGAATGAACCTGCGCCGACTTCACCTGGCGCTAGAACGGGCTCCTGTTCTCGATACCCCATTGGCCCTAGTAGTAATTGATTTTGAAAAGGCATTTGATTCAATCCGATGGGACAGCCTCTGGGAAATCATGATTCGTATGGGGTTTGGAGAAGGTTTTCTGGGTTGGGTAAAACTGCTATACACAAATCCAGGCAGAGGTCAAAGTGAACGGGTGGACCTCCCACTCCTTTCCCTTAGGTAGAGGCATACGGCAGGGGTGTCCCCCTTTCCTCCCTCCTCTTCGCCCTAGCGATTGAACTGCTGGCATTGTGGCTTCGCCAGAGCGGGGCATGGATGGGATTTAGATGGCCTGAGGGACACGAAGACCGTACTTCTCTATACCGTGATGACCTCTTACTATACCTGGCCGACCCGGTTCGGAACTGCCCTATAGTAACCCAGATGCTCGTTACCTACGGGGAATTTAGCGGACTGAGAATTAACTGGAAGAAATCTGTACTCTTCCCGGTGAAAGGGGGGAACAGGCCGGCCTACCGGGCTGTCCCTACCGGTTGGAAAGGCAGGGCTTTAAATACTTGGGGATCTGGATAACAACTGACCTTACGTAATATGCAGTGCACAATCTCCAACCGATTACAGATAGGTTTGTTAACGACGTCCACCACTGGAAACTTTTCCCTTTGACTCTCATGGGGAGAGCCGCACTTTTTAAAATGATGACACTTCCAAGATTCCTCTATGTCCTGCAGAACACCCCACTCACGATCCCCACCTCTGAATTCAACCGCACAGAAACCCTCCTCAGGGAACTCATCTGGGGGGGGAGGCCAATCACGTATGGCATTGAGCACTTTGCAGAGGTCGGTTTGGGAGGGCGGGATTGGTGTACCCCGCCCCCAAACCTACTACTAGGCCTCACAGCTCGCGGTGGTCAATGACCTGCTCCACGGACACCGGGCATTACCTCACATCAGGGCTGAAGTGGAATCCATGCAGGGCACAGACCCCTTACAGGTATTATACCAGCCCCCACGGCGGCCTCCCCCGCCGACAACTAAGGCCCACATCACCACCATTTGGAGACAGGCACATGTGTTTGTTGGGTAGGGAAATAAAATAACTGCAGCGCAACCTCTATGGCAAAATAGTAACCTAAAGGAAATTGATAAACTTGAACCGTGGCCGCACTGGGTGAGAGCGGGAATTCTGAAGGTAGAAGATATCCTGAAAGATGGGAAACTAACCTCATTTGAAGAGATGCAGTGCAAATTCCAACTGCCCATAACTGAACGATATCACTTCATGCAGCTGACCCATGCCCTGCGAACCCATATACCTTCAGAGGACACGGTCCCCGACTACACACCGATAGAACGCAATATGCTGCCTGCGTATATCCCCAGCAAATGCACATCCACCCTTTATAACGCCATCACATCCTTTGCTACCCCCGAGCTATCAAGACTAAAGACTAAATGGGAAAAAAGATGTAGGAGAGATAGACCCAGAGGACTGGATCCAGGTTTTGATGCACCCGCGGGAGGTGGCCATTTCCTCTAGGCTCAGACTAGTGCAACTCAAAATCCTACTACCCTCGAACCATTTTATATGGCCGGAAGAGGGCAACGAATCCGAACTGTCTCCGTTGTGGAGAGGAGGAAGGCACCTTCTTTCATATCCTCTGTCAAGCCCCCGGATCCGCGCCTTCTGGAACGCTTGTTGTACAGAACTGTCCAGAGCACTCACTTGTCCTACGGAACTGGACCCGAGGGTCCTAATCCTGGGTGTGCCAGACGAGTCTGACTCTACCAAATGGGAAAAACTGTTATTGAACACTGCGACGGCCCTGATGAAGCACAACATCGCACAAAAATGGGGAGTGCCAGACCTGACACTGGAACAGTGGATACTCGATATGGACTCATGTGCTATGATGGAACGCCGGGTCTATGGCGCAAGAGGCTGTCCGACCAAAGCATCTAAAATATGGGGGAAATGGGAAGAGACTGGACCTTGACAGCCAGGGACAGTGATGATCACTGCATGAACGGATGGAGGGTGGATCGGAGGGGGGGGGGGCTCATGGTGATTGGTGATACTAATAATATTATGCAGTATGGAGCAGGGATTATGGTTATTGAAGTGTGGAGGTAGGTAACAGGCGGAGAGAGAGATATCGGATGGACAGAAGAGCAAGACGGAGGGAGGAGAGGAGGTGGGTGGAGTTGGGTGCAGGAGAGTAGCAAGATGAGACTGTCAGAGAGACAGTGAGATGAACATTAGGTTGTCATAGCAAGAAGGCTAAGTTGGGCAGCGTGTCTGCAAGGCACACTATAATCCTTTTTAATCAACTAACAACATTGATAGTTTTGGATCAGTCTAAGAAGTGCCAGAGGGAGTTTAGCCTGATAGAGCATTGGCCTTTAGATTGGGCCTTCTAGCGAAGTCAGAACTTATTCAGTAGGGAGATACCAGCAGTATATATTAACTTGGGGAGCAGGAACACCTTGGTTAGGGTGTGATGTGTGCTTTCAAATGAGAGGGAAAGCCCTACTATTATGATAAACAAAAAAAACCTTGAACCTTCTTTGGGAGTTGGACTGTTATTTGAGTCATTGTAAAAATACCCACAGACATCTATAAACATTGATGCAGAACATGAAGATCTAATGAGAGCCTGGTGCAGCTACTGAAGTTTTGGACCTTTGCGGCACGAGACAGGGACGCAATCTGGCGAAGAGGTTTCACAGAGCTGCAGTGCAATGGTAAAGGAGGAAGTAGATGTGTATGCACAGAGATGTGTGGTGGTCTGGCACCTGTTGCTGTAAATCTGGGCTTACATGTGCCACCCCTGTGTAGGTTGGACGAATACTGTGTGATCTGGTGTGTCAGATGGTCTCAAGAACACACCAACTCTGGAAGGCAGTTCAAAGTTTTTTTTTTAAATAATTCTGAAAGGGCTACCTATGGTCCTGCCCTATCGCCCCTGGGCAATTTCTTCCCTAGCCCGGGCGTCCCTAAGCATGAAGATTATCACTAGAACACCCTACTATCTAGCAGCTGTCAGACTGGTTCTGATGGCCTCAAGGCAAACACATTTTCTATCTTACTGGGAACAATCAAGGTGGATCTGCACCTGTGTCCCACAATATGAAAATGTTGTCATGGAAAGGTGCCTTCCAATCACCAATGTCTCACTCTGTCATTTCCTTGCATGCTCTTCTACCATGTTCTATCCTTCCTTTCTTTCCTACAATCTCTCTGCTCTCTCCCCTTCTCTCACTTCCTCTCCCTCTGATGGTCTCTTTTCTACTTCTACTCTCCTGCACTATTCTGCTTCTGATCTCACTGCTCTACTCTACTACTGCCCTCTCTCATAACCACTTCCCCCTCTCCACACTACTACTCTACTTTCGACCCACAACTTCTCCCACAGTCAGCCTTCTTTCACTCTCTCAGTCACTTTCCCACTGAGTCTCATTCACTCCCTACTCTCCCTCTGTTAGTCTCACTCACCTTGCATGCACTCACATTTAAGTGCCACTTTCTCCCACCAACCAATAACTCACCTTGCTCACTCTTTGAGCAATCCTCCTCCATACTCCTCTGCAGTGTCCTTCCTTTGCTAGGTCTGTTGGTCATCCTTTTCCTCCGTTGACCTCACCCTAACAATGCACACTGTCTTGATTCCCTCTCCCATGCCCCTTTTCATTGTCTTCTTCTCCTTCCATTGATTTTCTCCCTCAGCCAGTTCCCCTGGCCAACCACTGACTACTTTCTCCCTAAGGGTTTGGGTACGGGTATGAAAAAACATAACAGGGTTTAAACCCTACCCTGTTTCGGTCCGCAGGTCTGCCAGCATATGTAGTGGTTACCCCAATCAAAAAAAAATATTCTATTTCAGAGTTTGTGTTTCTGCTGTCGTTGGATAATGGCGGTTCGTTACAGATGTTGTCCATTTCATGGTGTCAGGATAACACAAAGCGTCTGGATTGCCAGTTTGATACTCTGACTGCTCTGCGATCCTGATCCTGCTAAAGGTACAATCAGTTTTACAGTTTGTGTTATGTAGAGAGTCTGATGTGCAGATCTCTCCAGTCTTCCAGTTCCTTGCAGGCTTTCTCAGATGGGTTGCTTGCTCTTTCCTCCAACTCCAGTACCTTTGGGCAACGTTTTGTGGGGGGAAACAAAAAATCAAATGGCCAGCATTGTGCAAGACAGGTATCGGGCATGGAAAGATTGTAGTTAGTTCAGTCAGATCGGCACAGGTAGCAGGGATAAAAGCTGGGGCCATGTCAACTCCCACATACTGCCTCTGGGGAAGGCCTGGCTCAGAGAAACCCCATGGTGGGCCTCTTGCCCCAGCCTGAAAGGGATCCCTACCCCTCTGACAAGGTCAGGTCTCTGACTAGGGCACACTTATTTTTATTGTTTGTATTGTTTAAGGCGCAGACCTAGCTCGAGAGTAGCAGAGCGCTTTACAGGGTGTGGATAGCCAGCATCTGGGCTGGCATCTTTTAACATAAGGGAAGTACTGTGAGTTGAGCTCTGTGCATTCATCGGAATTAAACCTTGGTCAGATGTTGAAAAAGCCATGTAGTGAGAGATTTGAGAAATTGGAGACTTGTGGGGGCATTCCTAGCAGACACTGGGATATAGTTGCAGAGGGTAGGTGCATGACAAGAGACGGATTGTCTGCGAGTTCTCTCTTTTAAAATAGTTGTCATTCAAGCCAGTTGTTCGATTTGTTGCATGAGTGTGTGCCACCAAATATGTGGCGTTTAGCCACCAGGTATGCTGGCGTGCTACTCATGACTGCTTTGTAAATGATACATGCAGTCTTGAACAGTATCCTGGCCTGGAGAGAAAGCCAATGTAGTTTGCGTACGATGGGGGAAATTCTGTAAACCTTTCTGTGCACCTGTAATAAGACAAACTGCAGCATGGTGGACTACTTTTATTGGAGTCAAGTGAGCAGCTGGGAGCCCCATCAGGAGTGCATTTCCCCCATCAATACACAATACCACAAGGGCCTGCACCATGGTTCGGAGGTCCTACAGCGGGATGAAGGGTTTGATTTTGCAAAGGGGGACATGCAGAGCTAGGCTGTTTGGGCCTTTTTATCTTTGTGTTTCTGGAAGGACAGGCTGCTCTTAATTTTGAAGCCTACAAATGTTACGGAGTCTGAGAGCTGTGGATTAAATCCTTCTATGCACATATCATTAAACCATTGTTGGACAAGTTGTTTTAGTGAGCGGACTGATAAGGACAAATTCAGACTTGGATGGATTGAGTTTGAAATAGACAGTCGACATACAGCACTGGATGATGGCTAGGTAATTGCGGAGATGAATGTTGTCCTGAGCGCTATTTACTCTCATGTACAACTGAGTATCGGTGGATGGTTATATTGGGATCTTTGAGGAGAGTGCCCAGAGGCTTTATGTAAAGGGTAAGAAGGATTGGTGAGAGGATGGAGCCTTGGGGGAGTCTGCAGAGGACCTGGAATTGGTTAGAAAGCAACAAGTTAATCGGCATGCCTGCTGTCTGCCCGAGAAGTAGGGGGTAAACCAATTCCAGAAGGTGCCAGAGAATCCCATCCTGTCTACAAAGAGGAAGAGGATGATGGAGTGGTCGAAGAAGTCAAATGCAGCCGAAAGTTTAAAGTGGAGGCACAAATCTCCTTATCCATGATTTGGAGGGCATCATCCACCATCTGGATGGTGGTTGTCTCCATGCTACACTTAGAGTGGAAACCTGACCGATACTCATTTAGGAGGTGAAATCGTTTGATCTGCAGCGAAGTTGTGTAGCAACAACTTTTCCAAGATTTTGCCAATAAACGGGTGGTTCATAATCATCTGCTAGTAGTTGGCCAGGTCGCCTGGATCTAGGGTTGGTTTTTTCAAAAGAGGTCATATGAGACCATCCCTAAAGGTGTCCGGAAATGACCCTTCTTTGAGGGAGGCATTAATGAGTCTGAGGAGCGTGCTCCGTGTCAAACCCATCACTTGTTTAATGATGGAGGCCGTGATTATATCGTCAGAGTAGGATTGAGGGAGGCAATCATTTTTAGGAGATCGGGTTGAGAGAGAAGAGAATTCAGCCCCCTCCCCACTTGCTGCCCATGATGTTTGCTGTCCCACCTCCGTCTTGCTGCCCCTGATGAACCAACAAATTATGTTTTTTAGTTATTGCTTGCTTGTATAACAAAGGATTTTTCAGAGTTCTTGTGTTGTATTCATTAATCATCAATGATAATGACAATTGTGTGTTATTTATATAGGGCTTTCACAAAAGGCAGTGTACAGATAACATATTTACAAACAATTATCACCCAACCAAAGTTATTTATCGGCCTCAGAAGGATGAAAGGTTAAGTTGGCCTTGCTGTGATTCCTGCAACCTGAAGATCAGAGATTGCAGCAGCGAGCGGAGCATTCAACCTGCTGAGATCTCGGACTAGAGCATGATGAATCACAATGCCTCTGTGATGTGTTCATACATATTAATGTGTGGGAGAAGGTTTTCCACAAATGTAATTACTTGTTTGAAGCCAGACATCTTTGCTACACAACTGTTTAGTGTTCTATACATTTTCAAGTATAGTAATATTCTGGTTGCCTTTCACATACTATTTACACTCTTAAAATTTAATTTACACTCTTATAGAAACAGTCTGCAAAATACTCACACCTCAAAACTTTATGAGTAGGCAATGTCTAGTTTCAACGTCCATTAAACATTAACATCCAGCATAGCTCTCAACTCACACGCTTTTGGCGGGTGTCACCCGCCTTAAAAGCAGATCAATCACCCGCCAAGTCCCTCAGGCACCCATTCTATGGGCGTCTCACCCGCCAAAAGTGGGTGAGTTGAGAGCTATGCTGGAGCTGAAAGCAGACCAACATCTCCACGGTGCTGGGACATTCTAACCCTGACAAAGCAAAAAAGGGGGTACACGTGGAGACACAGCTGGCCGAGGGAGATGCGGCCCCCAGTTGCTACCCATCCACGCAATCAGTGACTAAATCAGACCTCCAAGACCTGCTGGCAGCAATGACTAAGGAGTACCGAAAGGGCACGGAGGAAGTTATGAGGCAAATAACCACATTAGACAAACGCATCGGTGAGGTTGAAAGCAGAGCGGTGGAAATAGAGAACAACCTCTGTAAGAAAGTATTCGAGATCGGAGAGGGAGCAGATAGGATAATGGCCCTTGAAGCACAGTGTGAGTCACTGGAACAAAAACAAGAAGATGCAGAGATGCGGCTCTAGATGCGGCTACAGGTCATACCCATCTCGGTCATGGACGCAGAACTGGAAAACTTCCCGAAGTACTTATTCCGATTCATACTAACAGTGCCAGATAGTGCCCTGCTGGAGATTGATAGAGTATATCGTACCAGATCCAAACAAGCTTTCTCCACCCCCCGGATGTGCTGGCAAGGGTGCATTTTTACAAGGTGAATGAGGAAATAATGCAGGCGGCAAGGAACTCTAAACAGATCTAGTTCAGGGATGCAAATATACTGCTCTGCCAAGACTTGGCATACAGCACGCTACTGAAGAGGAAGGCCCTGAAGCATCTTACCGAATGGCTGAGGGAAAGGAAAGTCCCATACCGCTGGGGTTTCTCTACCTTGCTGAACTTTACCTGGGAGGGCAAACAATGGCAAATCCACAATCCGAAGGAGGCAGAACAACTCTTGGATCCTGAGGAGGAGAGCGAAGACGCAGAGAAAGGGGCAACACTCCATGCATCCACAGGGAGAGCAGCAGCCTGGTCCAGAGTGGAATAAAGGCATAGGATTCTGGGCCTACTCAAAAGAGCAAGAAATCGGACAAGGACTGAACAGGACTATTCAGCAATAGGTACGGCCACGTTACATGGGCCTCCAGCCATTCTGCGGTGGATCTCTCTTTTGTCGTCGGGACCTGGCCCGGTCCTGGTCCGGACCTGGTGGGGACCGAATGCAGGTGCTGAATGGGCTGCAGGGGACACCCGAGATGCTTAAGATAAGTTCCATCACACAATTCTCACTATGTTTGCAAAAGATTACACAAGGGGACTGTTGGCACCCAACAGGGTCGGTAGCAAGCCGGATACCCCGTTGGTTGAGGGCTGGACTCAACACTGTGAGTTACAGGGGGGGAGGCGGGAGGGAAAGAGGGAGGGTTGTGGGGGGGTTTACAAATGTTTACGAATACAGAGGTGAAGGAACAAGTTACTTACCTGTAACTGTTGTTCTCCAGCATGGGTCTGGCATGGATTCACATGCTCATGAATATTCCCCGTCGTCAGGCTGGGAATCCTCGGTAAAGAAAAAATCAGTATCAGTTTCGTTTCTGATCTGTCTTTCTTAGTAGTAACCAATCACTGATCTCTGGGTCATACTGCCCCAGCCAATGACTGCCCTCTCCCTGAGCCCTGCCTCTGGCAGCCATCCTCAGATTTGGTAGCACGCCAAGTGGCAGTATGACCAAGTGAAGAGCCGCAGAGGGGTAGGCGGGAGGGTTCGCATGTGAATCCATGCCAGACCCATGCTGGAGAACAACAGTTACAGGTAAGTAACTTGTTCCTTCTCCAGCATGGGGTCTGGCATGGATTCACATGCTCATGAATAAAAGAATACATGGCAGTATACACATGCACAACCACGGGAGGTGGCAACGGGCTCAACATTAAGCAATACAACAACTCAACATTAAGCATCTCTTACCTCCTCACCAGGCTCACCTTAAGCGAACAGCTTGCGCAGCACTGCTTGGCCGACCCTGGACTCCTCCCTGGAGTCCCGATCGACGCAGTAGAATCTTGTGAAGGTGTGCGTCGACCTCCACGTAGCAGCCCTGCAGATGTCCAGCAGGGCACACCAGACAGGAACGCCGTGGTAGCAGCGATCGCTCTGGTCGAATGGGCTCTCGGACGGCCGGGCAGCGGTCGGTTTGCCAACCGGTGACAATGCATGATGCAGCCGGAGAGCCATCTGGAAATGGAAGTCTTCGATAGAGCCTTCCCTTGATTCACAGACCCAAATTTCACAAACAGTTGTGACGTCTTCCCAAAACTCTTTGTGCGGTCCACGTAGAACTTCAGCGCTCTAGCTACATCCAGCGAGTGCAAAGTCCTCTCGGCCGGCGTCGAAGACGACGGGAAGAAAACTGGTAACACCAAGGACTCGTTGAGTTGGAAGTCCGACGGCACCTTGGGCATGAAGGAGGGGGGCGTCCTAAGCACCACCCTCATGTCATGAAAAGTCAAGTATGGAGGCTTGCAAGATAGGGCCTGAATCTTTCCCACTCGTCGTGCAGAGGTGATGGCCACAAGGAACGCTGTCTTCCATGACAGGAATTTCAAAGGCGCCGAATGCATAGGCTCGAATGGGGCTCCCATGAGCCTGGTCAGCACCACATTAGGCTCCCACGCCGGGGCAGGAGCCTTCACCGGCGGGAATGAGCGGAATAGTCCCTTCATAAATTCCTTCACCAGGCGATGAGACCACAAGGACGCCCGTCCCGTAGTCCTGGTATATCGGGAGATGGCAGCCAGATGTATTTTTATGGAGGCGTGAACCAGACCAGCTTTGGCCAGCGACAGTAGGTACGGCAGCACTTGAAGGGCCGTAATCCGCAGAGGGTTAATCTTCTGTGCACGGCACCAGACAGAGAACCTCTTCCATTTGTGACCGTAACACTTGAGAGTTGAGGACGTCCTGGCCTTTGCAAGAAACTCTCTGCAATCAGCTGGGATATCGTACCCTCCAAACTCTAGTGCTGCAGGAGCCAGGCCTGCAAGTTCAGCGACTGTGGGTCGTGATGGAGAATGGCGCCTCCTTCTCTGGAGAGAAGATCCGCGTCCGACGGCAGCCTGACTGGCGGGGACGTTGACAAGTCCAGAAGGTCCGACGAGGATTATCCTGCACCTGGACTTCTTGAGCTGGTTGATGAGGCGGAGCAGCAACGACAATGGAGGGAACTCGTACAGAAACAGGCCGTCTCAAGGGAACGAGAAAGCATCGCCCATGCTCCTCGGCTGTGAGAACCTGCTGGCAAACCTCTGGCACTTGGAGTTCATCGCTGTCGCGAACAGGTCGATCTGGGGTTTGCCCCATCATTGGAAGAGTCGATCCACTTGATCCTGATGCAGTTCCCACTCGTGGCACGAGCGCAGCTCCCTGCTGAGTGAGTTGGCAATGGTGTTTTGTATTCCTGCTAGGGATAAGGGAACCAGAAACATCCCCTGGGCAACGGCCCAGTGCCACAGATCCTGGGCCTCGTTGGATAGGGCTGGGGATCTGGTGCCCCCCTGCTTCCGTATGTAGAACATCGTGGTGGTGTTGTCTGTGAAGATCCTCACCACTTTGTCCTTGAGGGACGGGAGGAACGACTTGAGCGCCCAGATCACTGCTCGGAGCTCCAAGATGTTGATGTGAAGAGACCTCTCCTCCGGGAGCCAAAGGCCTCTTGCGTGGAGATCTCCGGTGTGGGCCCCCCAACCCTCCAGAGAGGCGTCCGTAGTCATCGTCTCTTGAAACGCCGGGGTTTGAAAGTCTGTGCCTGTCGTGAGGTGAGCCCGGGTGCCCCACCATGTGTCCTCGAAGCAACCCCTCGCCAGAAACCAGCGGGCGTCGAGGAACTCCTGTAGCAGACGTATCCGAAGTCTGCACAGGGGAACATGGTAGATGCATGAGGACATCATCCTGAGAAGGGACTTGATAGACCTCACCCTGGCCACGTCCGTGGCTAATAGGCGCCGCACCTTGCCCAGGATGGTCTTGGTCCTCTCCTCTGAAGGGGAGGCCAATTGCTCCACAGTATCGAGCTTCGACCCCAAAAACAGAGCTACTTGCGATGGAACCAGGTGGGATTTGGGGTAGTTGATGGCGAACCCCAGCTCCGTGAGCAACCGGACGTTCCTCGCTGTATGATCTACGGCGAGTTCCCTTGACCTTGCCCGGATTAGCCAGTCGTCCAGGTAGGGGTAGACGCGCCGCCACTGGTGCCAGGCACTTGGTGAAAACCCTGGGTGCCGACTTTAATCCGAACGGTAGGGCTCTGAATTGGTAGTGGCGTCCCTGAACCACGAACCTGAGGAACTTCCTGTGCCTTTTTAGAATGGGGATGTGGAAGTAAGCATCCTCCAGGTCCAACGACGATAGGAAGTCACCTTCCTCCAGCTGTCCCAGCACGTGCTGGAGGGTGACCATCCTGAATTTCTGCGCCTTGATGTATTTGTTTAACCGACGCAGGTCCAGGATGGGGCGCCAACCGCCGGTCTTCTTTCTGACGAGAAAGTACCTTGAGCACACTCCGGAGCCCCGGAGCCTCCTGGGGACGAGCTCGATTGCACCTTTTTTGAGCATCGCCTTTACTTCCAACAGCAGTTGAGGGACGTGATTCTCCTTCCTGGCCACGGGAGGAATGCGAGGGCCCTTCTTTTGGAATTCCAGCGAGTGCCCGTTGGCCAGGGTGTCCAGCACCCAACGGTCGGTGGAGATGGACTTCCACACGCTGACGAACTTCGTCAGCTGGCCCCCCACCGTGGTGCTTCGGTGGGAGCCCGACGACACGGCCGGGTCAGTCTTGTTTGGAGGAGGCCTTGCCGCCTTGGCCTCCTTGACGACAACGGCGGGATCCCCCTTGCTTGCAGCGACCTCTGTAGGCCTCCTGGGAAGAGGAGCGGGCCGCCTGGCGGTAAGCGGAGGAGCCACCGCTGGATCCTCTGGAGGCACCTTGTCTGCCTCCGGGGCTCCGTAAGGCCCGTCGCTGCTGAAGCACCCCAAGGGCCTGGGCCGTCTCCGAGTCGGTCTTGATGGCCTGTAGAGACTCATCCACCGCCTTACCAAAGAGGTTGTTGCCGTCGAACGGCATGTCCAACACCCTGGTCTGGAGTCCTGGCGAAAGTCTGTCGCCTTGAGCCATCCCCGTCGTCGGAGGCAAACTCTGTTGCCCAGTTTGCGAAATCCGGTATCGGCAATGTCCATCGTCACCGTTATGGCGTGATCCGACGCCACCTCGCCCTCCTGCAGAATTTCTAGGGCCTCCGCCCTTTTGTCATCAGGCAGGAAATCTAGCAGGGGAGCTATTTTGAACCAGAGCTCCCTGTCTTAGCGGGCCACGATCGCTAAGGCATTGGCTACCTTAATCGTCGTCGCCGCCGACGAGATGACTCGTCGTCCCATAGAGTCCAACTTCTTGCCCTCGCTGTCCGGCGGGGAAGTGGAAGTTGAAGCCGCCGTGCCTGCTGCCTTCTTCTTAGCCGCTGCCGAGACGACTGAGTCCGGCGTGGGCTGGGCCCTGAGGCACAGGGGGGAGGCATCGGGGACTCAGTACTTCTTCTCGTACCTGTCCCTCTTGGCGGGTGTCGTGGCAGGGTTCTTGAGGACCGCAAGCCCCTCATCCCAGATGTCATTGAGTAAAGGCACCGCGAGGGCCGTCTTCCTCTTAGCCTCTCGTCGTTGGTACAGAAACCCCTCCTTTTTCTGTTCTTCAGGGCAGAGCTGGAAGAGCTTGGATGCCCTGGTTATTATGGCGTGGAAAGAGCCAACCTCGTCAGCTGGGGACGCCCGCGGGGGGGTGACGACGGGATGTCTGCTGTGTCATCGCCGCCGTCATCGTCCGTCCCCGTCACCGTATCCGTCGCCATATCCTCTCCCGGCGAGGGGGATGAGGGGTCCACCGGTCTCGCAGGCACGAAGGGCGGAGCGGGGTGGACTCTCCTCCGCTTGTTCGGAGGGCTTCCCGGCGGGCCTGGTTCTGGCTCCTCCGTCGGGGTACGTGGTAATCTCGTCCTTATCTCGGTACATAAGGATTGGATTGCCAAGAAAATGGCCGCCGAGCTATCCTGGGGCTCGGGCAATGGCTGCGACGGACGGGATGGCCGCTCCATTGGGCCCTGTTCGTCGTCGCTATCTTCGATCACGTCAGCAGGGACCGTCCCCTGGGATCGAACCTTCTCGAACCTCTCGTTGAGGTTTCTGAACCTCTCATTGAGGCCTATGGACCTTTCGTTGAGGCCCTCCTCGGTCTCCACCAGTTCCTCCTCAGAGGCTGATTCCGAGTCTGTAATGGCCACTGGCCCCCCTACCCCCTTTTTCAGCCGGGGGATTCACGGGGGTCTTAGCGATGGGCTGGAAAGAGGATTCCCTCCGAGGCGGCAGGGATACTCTGGGCCCAGAGGCCGTTTCCATTGGCGTAGTCTCAGCCGGCTCCGACAGGGTCACAGCGACCACTTCGGTAGAGGCCTTAGCCGGGTGGATCAAAGCCCTCACCACCTTAGGTGCGTCCTGGGCCTTCGCCTTGGGGGGAGGGTCAGCGCCTCGCTCCCCCTTCGAGATCGACCGGGTCCGCTCCAGCGGCCTACCCGGGTTCTCAGACTTCCTCTTCCCCAAACCAGAGCGCTGGCTCGTGGTCGAACGTGCCAGGGAAGTAGCGCCCTGCTTGGCAACCGAAGAGCCAGACCTTTCGGCACTCCCGGAGCCTGCAGACTTGCGGTGCTTGGCCTTCTGTTGGGCCCCCGTCGCTGGGGCGCCCTCAAAGGACTTAGAAGCCCGCTCAGACTTCTTCTTCGCCTTCTCACTTGCTGTGCCCTTCTCCAGCCAGGTGGCGAGGCGGGAACGACAATCTTGTTTGGTCCGTTCTGAAAGGTTCTTGCAGAACGCACAGTCCTTCTCCACATGCGTCTTGTCTCCATGGAGGCAGTAGAGGAATCGCAAATGCTCGTCCTCCTTGAAAATGTTATATAATCCGCATCCAGGGCAGTTCCTGAACAGCTTGGATCCGGGCGTCGAGCTCCCCTTGTCCTGGGCCATGTCCGTTGAGGTAGGCCGCAGATCTTCCGGAATCCTCCAAGAAGTGTAAACTCGACGAAAACTTCACCCTTGAGGGGCGTAGAAGAATTCCGAAACGGGTCCCTGTTATCGGAAGTAGAAGCGGTGGAGCTTGAGGCTCGATTAAATCGAAAAAATGAGAAATCTCCTGAAAAAAACGTGAAAACGCAGCAAAAAAACTCGAGAGCTAAACACGAGGACTCCCAACACTTGAGCGTGCGGTAAAAATCTGAGGATGGCTGCCAGAGGCGGGGCTTAGGGAGAGGGCAGTCATTGGCTGGGGGCAGTATGACCCAGAGATCAGTGATTGGTTACTACTAAGAAAGACAGATCAGAAACGAAACTGATACTGATTTTTTCTTTACCGAGGATTCCCAGCCTGACGATGGGGAATATTCATGAGCATGTGAATCCATGGCAGACCCCATGCTGGAGAATAAACACAACAAAACATAAACAACACAAAGGAACATTAGTGCAGACAATTGGGGCAAATTAAGGGATTTTACAAGGGATACTGTTGGAGAGGGTCCACATTGGAGTGAAAAACACAACAGGGACCATGGCAGCTGACGTGGGCAGGGACTATGGTTCATAACGTGGAATGTGCATGGCCTTAACTTCCCGAGAAAGAGGAAGTCTGTAGAGCGGAGGCTTGCCCAAATATCTGCAGACATTGTGTGTCTACAGGAGACTCATCTCCTGGAGGCAGATGAGAAACTAATCAACTTCAATAGATTTAAGAAGCGCTACTTCACCACGGCAGGTGAAAAAAAGAGAGACGTAACCCTCCTGCTTAGCGAGAATGTTCCCCTAACGTGAGTTACTGTAAAACGTGATCCCATGTGTAGATTTTTGATGGTGAAGGGGTATAATTATCTATAGCCTCCATTTACTGCCCGAATAACACACAAAACCGGTTCTTACATGACATGATACCAACCATGCCAGCATTCACTGAAGGCCACCTTATGATCAGGGGCGATTTCAATTTAGTTCCAGTCCCGCAAATCGATAAAACGCTACCCCCAACAAGGGCAGACTTCTCCTGGTCCATAGGGCTCGCCGAATATCTCAGGGAATCAGAAAAAGAACATGTGGAGGCTTGCCAACATGGGCACACAAGACCTCACCTTCTATTCACACGTGCACAATGGCTTCTCTAGGATAGATCTGCTCTTAATGTCCAGTGTCCTTTCCCCCTGTCTGGAGAGGGTACACATTCTTCCGATAGCATTTTCAGACCACGCACCTGTCATGGTGGACTTGCAAATCCACTGCCTCCCGAATCCCCCCCAGAGATAATAGAAACTTCAGGACTCAATCTTGTTAGATCCCTCAATCAGAATCGAGTTAGCCGAGACACTCACACATTATTTCATGGAAAACAAAACATAACGGTCTGGGATGCTATGAAGTCAGTGGTGCGAGGGGTCTTAATAAGTGCCGTAGCAGCGTAACGACGGAGTGATCAACTTCAGCAGACTAAATTAGAGAAGAGTGTGGAGGAGCGAGAAAAGAATTTGAAAAAGTGCCAATCCACCAAAGGGGGCAGGCACCTCAAAAAAGCAAAAACGGCCCTAGAGATTCACTTAGCGGATAAATCAGCAAGGACGCTAGCATACACCAAACAATACTATTACGTAAATGATAATAAGGCAAACTGCCTGCTAGCCTATAAACTGAAAAAGGTCCACATGAGAAATAATATTCCAAAAATAAAGGGAGTGGACGGAGGACCCGGTATGCGGAGGGGGAGAAAATGGAGATGATGGTCGGACATCAAAGAAAAATCATGTCAGGGCCCCTGATCGAGTCTGAGGCCCAAACCCACTACTTGCGATCTATCCAGAAAGATTCCCCCCCACTCAGCTGGACGCCCTAGTGCTTCCGATCATAATAGAGGAAACTGCAGAGGCAATACAATCTTTGAAGAGCGCTGCCCCGGGATGCGACAGGCTCACGGCCCGGTTTTATAAGGCATTCGCCCATATTCTAGCCCTGCAGCTCGCCACCCTTTTCAACTCCTTCCGTACAACGGGGGGCATCACCCCATCCATGGAAGAAAACTGACAGTACTCATCCGCAAACCAGGCAAGGACTCCGAACAATGTGCCTCCTACAGGCCGATCATGCTGATTAATAATGACGTGAAGATCTTTTCCAAGATCTTGGCAACCAGACTACGGACGGTTCTCCCTAATTAAAATTCACCCAGATCAAACTGGATTCATCCCCGGACGTAATACCCAAGACAATATAAGACACACAATCAATCTGATAGAAAGTGCCACTAGAATGGGCTTGCAACTGGTCATTATCTCTCTTGATGCACACAGCGCTTTTGACCTGCTAGACTGGGGGTATATCAATCAAACACTGTCCCATTTTGGATTCGGCCCCAATTTTATTAAATGGTCATGTCCCATTTCCAGCATCCCACCACATCCCTGAGGATAAATGGCACAAGATCAGCTAAAATCAACATATCTAGGAGGAAAACACCAAGGTTGCCCATTATCACCATTAATATTCGCACTCTCTATGGAGCCATTTGCCATAATAATCTGAGAAAATATACGCACACAGGGCCTAAACGTGGGTAAATACACATACAAAGCGCCCATGTGTGCAGACGATGTCCTACTCATCATAGCTCAGGCAGACAGCTTGGTGGAGGCCCTCTGGCAAGAAATCGAGGCATTTGGTAACGCATCGGGTTTCAGGGTTAATTATTCTAAATCCGCAGCCTTGGTAATGAACATCCCACAAAAGCACAGGGAGCCTCTGGCAACCAAATACCCTATTCCTTGGGCCAAATCTTGCATCAGCTATCTAGAGGTGCAAATCCCAAACAAATTCGAATCCATATACCGATCTAACTTCCACGGTTATTCCACGAATTACACAAAGACCTAGAGTGCTGGCACAGGCAGGAGGTCTCCTGGTTGGGGAGAATAACAGCAGTGAAAATGAACAATGTGCCAAGGCTAATTCAACATTGTACAGCCCTGCCCGTCCACATCCCGGAGGGGGGACTCCAAAAACTGCAGAAAAGCATACTGAAGTTTGTTTGGGGAGGGAGTAAACGATGCATAGCGAAACGGATCATACTGCGAGTCACAAGCATGGGCGGGCTGGGGGTCCCGGATGTATCTAGATATTGCCGGGCGGCTCAACTCTCTTATGTCTTCACGTGGCGGCAAGTAACCACTAACCCGCCCCGATGGAAGCAATTAGAGGAAGTGTGGAGCCTAACTCCACTAACGACTCTACCACATATCACAGCCCCTCGAACCACCCCAAACTCAGGCCCACTTCCTTCTACTAAGAACACAATGGGGGTCATTACGACCCAGGCGCAAAGGGATACCGGGCACCACTAATGACACCGTTGCCGGTAATCCCTTTGCGCCCTATTCCGAGCTCCCTTTGTGGGTCCTTCCTTTAATGCCTGGTTTTAGCAGGCATTAAGGACGGGACCCGCAAAGGGTTACCAGGGTCAATAACGGTACCGCAATTTGCGGTACCGTTATTGCCACCTTCCCATTGACCCCTATGGGGGCTCAAATGGGAATGGGGAATGGCATTTCAAATGGGGACTTACCGGACCCGCAAAGGGCAGAATGGACCGGTAAGTCCCCATACCGCCACGTCGGTGGCGGTACCGGTATTGGTGCTAGTCATGGCGCTAACAGCGCCATGACTAGCACCAGCCTCGGAATGAGGGCCAATAAAAGCTGGAGGAATGCAGCCTGCAAATGGGATTGCAGAGGCCCACTCGATCTCAAAACCCCAATATGAAACAACCCCGTATTCACTCACGGCTTGCGCCCCCAAGTATTTGCCAGATGGAGGGAGGGGGGACTGATACGGGTATCAGACTTTCTGGTCAACGAGACGCCCTTAATATTCAAAGATTATAAAGTAAGATTCCGGGTGACGGAGGCCGAAAGATATCGCAAAGCACTATTAGGGCCAATCGAGGGAGGGACCTGACTGCTTTAGAATGCACACTAACAAACTAACAACACCAACCTACAAAGGCAAAGTCTCAACCCTAAACGGACTTCTCAACAAAACTGACCCTAATAGGAAGGAAAACAACATGCTTAATTGGGAAAGGGACCTGGGACGAGTATTAGAACTAGAACATTGGGGTCGCATTTGGGCTCGAATGTATAAAAATTTTAAATGTGTCACTAATAAGGAACGGGGGGCTGAAAGTTTGCTACAGTTGGTATTTGAATCCCAAACTACTAAACAAAAGTAACCCGACAATCCCATCTCAATGCTGGAGAGGATGCTCGACCATCGACTCCTTATTTCACCTACTATGGTCCTGCCCGAAAGCAATGCAATTCTGGCGAGAGGTGCTTTGAACAAATTCGGTTGATCAGGGGCTCAACCATTCCATGGGACCTGGGCATAGTACTATTGGGTGACACCGGAGGAGGAGCTTTCCCCCTTACGGGGCACATATCAAGCTTATGGACCCAATTGCTTACCGCGGCCAAAATCACAATAGCTTACCTGTGGAAACACCCTGATGGCCCTGCACTCCCCATGTGGTGGGTAATATTCTGGGACATAGTAGCTGCCGAAAGAATCACAGCCATCCGCCTGGAGAATATGAACAAATTTCAAAGCACATGGGCCGCCTTCCTGGACTATTCAGAGAAATTCCCAGGGATAACTTGCCGCCCCCCATGACCAGATGGCTCAAGTAACACCACTGAAGGGGTTGATACCAAATCACAGGTCCTATGGACATTCCCCAGAACGTAAGATCCTGCTCTGGCGCAGCAAACTCACTAAAATCTGGTAAACAGCCTAGGAAGGAGGCCCTGCCACAAAAACAACAGGACTCTACCCAGCCCCGGACTATTAAGTAGCACTATCTCTGAAACAACCGCACTGGGACGGACAGCGATACCCAACTGTGCTCATCCTATCTGCTTATATGTCTGAGAAATATGTTGATGTTTACAATGTGAAAATGTCTAATAAAATGTTTTGCTGAAAAAATAAATAGGGAGTACCATACTCCCTCCTCAAAATCGTATCTGGAGCACTGCTCTAGGGAGAGATCACCTGTGCAGACACCTAGAAGAGGGATAGAAAGAACCAAAACACAGAAAGCAGGAGAAAGGGGAGGTATGCAATAGTGAAAACAAGGCCAATATAACAGGGAAAGATTAGAAGGTTTATGGCACCAACTGCAACAGATTAATCTCATCTGAAAGGACATTTTATAACCCTAAATAAGGATCCAACTGGACAAGGGGAACAGGGAATAAACAAGGTCAAATAAC